>NC_080750.1:45207500-50007500 GCF_020826845.1 Diceros bicornis minor | reverse complement strand
AAAAAAGCCCTCTCTTACCAAGAATCCTGCATTGATATAAAGCAGAGATCTGCCTGTAGCTGGGGGAGGAAGAGGACACGTGCTCTGACCCAAGAGCTCTCCTCAAAATACTCTACTGACTCAGAGCAGAATCCAGCTGCCATGGGAGAAGGGTCATGAGTGCTAAGCCTCATTCTTGAGGTAAGAGTGTATATGGACTCTAAGTCTGCAGTTGGGGCAGAAGAACTGGGCAACCCTGTCTGATCCCAATCATGATTTTTTCATCAAGTTAGAAGCAATAGCAGTTGACTTATTGGCTAATGTCTAACTTCTGCACCTGTGTCACACAGGTGGAAGGCCTGCTGAATGCTGAGTGTGGAGTGAAAACACTGACAAAAACTCTCAAGACACCCAGGGCCTTTAATAAGCACAGAGTAGGAGCATTCCATCTCTGGAGTAATTTGAAGTCTGTGGTGCAGCAAATCCAACTCAACTACTCACTGTATTGACTCAACCATTCACTAGACTGACTCAACCACTCCCATTTACAATATGACGTAAAAAGAGATGTGCCTGTTTCCATGTATTAAAACTGTTTGCCTCAAACTCTACTTCACTTACATACAATGCCCAATATTTAATAAAAAATTATGAGACACATCAAAACACATGAAAAAATTACCCATTGTCAAGAGAAAAAGCAATCAACAGAACCAGACTCAGATTCGACCCAGATATTGGGACTATCAGAGATTTTAACATAACTATGATGTATTATGGTTTAATTTTATAGAAAGGAATTATTTCAAGTGACTTTAAAACATAGTAGTATACTCAACATACATAGTAAGATATATCTTAATGTCAAAAAATGCAAATGTGCATTAAGCTTTTCAATAATAATATTAGTAGTACTATTAGAATCATTGTTTTCAAATTTTACATATTATATATGTTATTTATATACAACACTATATATAAAACGTAGTTTTTAGAAGTCAAAATATAATGATGTACACCTGAAATTTATATAAGGTTATAAACCGATGTTACCTCGATAAAAAAAAAATGTAGTTTTTAAGAATAATATGATACAATGTGTTTGAAATATAAATATAAAATGATACATGGATAAAACAAGTAAATATTTATGCTGAAGTTACTGGGAACTACAAATGTAGGATTAATAGAAACGTAATCAAAGAACTTAAGTAAAAACATTGTAATCCTAGATTTAAATTGTCAATAGTAATAAACTCACAAGGTATTTTCTCCAAATGGGTCTAGAGAAAGTTACCATTCAATAATGAGTACCCCAAGTGCCCAGATTGTATACTATAAATGTCATTTTCCACTAAAGGGAAGCAGACAACAGAAGTATGTAATTTTAGATCTGGGATAGGAAAAATACAAGATGAGCTTGCAATATTTTGTTGACTATAAAGGGAAAAGCAATGACTATAGGGTCATATTAAAAGGATACATGAGCCACATTGAAGTGGTTCCTACCAGCAAAATATGGGCCAATTTGAACATTAAAGAGAATAAAAACTGCAATAGAGTGAAAGACAAAGAAACATATATTAAAATCTATGAGTTCTTAATAGTAAATGAAAAAAGTCTAATGAAACTCTGTTCACATTTGAGTTTGCTTGCAAACCAACTCATTCTGAAAACAGCTAAACAAAGAGAAAGCGTCAAACATTTACTTAGCCTTTCCTACTGGGCCTATAAATTATAATAACCTAATAGTTTGATGAGAAATGTTATTCTTTAGAGAAGAATTTTAGAAAATAAATGCAGAAGCGGTAATAAAATTAGAATATCACCAATTTGTAATCTCTGACAAAATGGTAAATCAAGGCAATGATCTTCAATGGCTGCCAATACTTTTATGTGAAAGATTACCGGGAAAATTTATATTGGAAGAAAAGGCTGACAACACCCGAATCGCTGACAAATCTTAACATTACTGAACGTGAGATAATCAAAATCACATTTCATGTGATACTCTGAGATGTATATGGTACCGCCTATGAATATGTAGTATTCTTTATAAAAATTGAACCTGAATTTAATCTAACAGTGTACGGGAAATTTAGAACATAGAAAACAGGTATGTCAGGAGTGCAATTTTCAAAATCCATAATATGGAAAATTTTACAAAACAAATACCCAGTTTCTTCAATAAATAGTGTATTTTTTTTCCCAGAAGTATTTTTTGTTGTTGTTAAGAGAGGTAAAACCTATAGATTAAAATAGGTATATTAATCACATCCAAAGTGTGGACCTTGTTTTCATCCAGAATTGAACAAATCAACTGTAAAAATATGGTGAAATCAGGGAAATTTGAACAGTAATTGAATATTTGATAACATTAGGTGATCATTGCTAACTTTTATTTGAGTTTTGACAATGTATTGTATTTCTGTATAAAAAAGTATTCTTTTAGAGATATGTACTGAAGCATTTACAGATTAGAAGGGATGATATATGCTTTTGCTTTAAATCATCCTTATATGAGAGGTTGTGGGGAGGGAGTGGTTGGGTATATGTAGAATAAAATATGATTCACCATGGATTATTAGTAGTTTAAGTTCAGTTATAGGTACATAGGGGTTCACTACTTCTCTCCTTATTAGATATTTGAAATTTTCCCTAATAAAAATTAAAACTCAAAAAAAAGAAAGCTAAAAATATATCTGTCTGAATTTTTTAAAGCCCATTTAAAAATAATTCATGAGGTGAATAATCATGACTAAACGAAAAGAAGGATATTAATATAGAAGTGTGTGTGGGATATTATTATATTATGGAAATTTGATAGCCATACATGTTTATAATAAATAAATTTGTTGTTGGTGCCATCAAGTGGATTCCGACTCTTAGCGACTCTGTGTACAGTAGAGCGGAACCCTGCCTGGTCTTTTTGAACCATCCTCTCACCTTCCAGTGCTATAACAGACAACGCACTGCTGCCATTCTTCGGGTTTTTATTTTCAACGTTTTTCAGGAGTGGGTGGCCAGGTCCTTCCTCCCTAGTCTATGTTGATCTGGAAGCTCTGCTGAATCCTGCTCATTATGGGTGACCCTGCTGGTATTTGAAATATTGGTGGCATACCTTTCAGCATCAGAGCCACACACAGCTACCAGTGTTGCCGTGGCAGTCAGAGTGCTGAATCTTAAGCAAGAGAGCAACAGGGCAGCTAATACATAAATAGAAAGACCAAAAATTAATGAACTAAAATTCCAACTGAATTAATTAGGAAAATGATAAAAGAATAAACTCCAACAATGTGGAGAATAATGACAGTAAATACAAAAACATAAATTAAGGAAACAGAAAACAATGATGCAATGGATTGCAACAGCATGTCAATATAAGCATCTCAGTAGAAGCTTACAATAGATGATTATAATAGATATATTGATATATCTCAATTGATGATTGAATAGATGATTACAATTTCTCGGCAAATTATGAATAGAAGGACATTAATTTGATAAAGTGAAATCTACTAAAAACCTATAGCAAGCATTAATCTTAAAATGAAACATCATAAGTGGTCCTTTTAAAATCAGCAGCTGGGTGAGCATACTTAATATCACTATTTCCAGACAGTATTGAGCTGGAAGGTTATAGCTATGCCTGTATTAAAGACAAATGAAGAAATAAAAAGAATAAATATTTGAAAGGCAGAAACTGTACTCTCATCATTTGCAGATAATATGCTTATCTACCGAGAGAACCCAAAATTCTATACAGAAAAAATATTTGAATTAGTAATAGAGTTTAGGAAGATGTCTAGATATAATCAATATGGAAGAAATGTGCTTGCTGAAATCCATTTACTTCTAAGTGGGGCTTACAGGTTTGTGCAGTGATTCAGAAATGGAAGTTAAGTTTACTACTTTTCTTGATCTGCATGAGGTCAGATGTTGAAGCTGAATTTTGTTCACACTGAATGCAGCTCTCGTCATCTAGTCTTAAGACAGGGGTTATCAATATTGGCTGCACATTAGAATCACCTGGGGAGCTTTCAAAATTTCAGATGCCTGAATACCACCTCCAGAAATTCTGATTTAATTGATCTGTGTTATGGCCTGGGCATCAGGATTTTAAAAGCTCTCAATTGATTCTATCATGCAGTTAAATTGAGAGCTGCTTTAAGAGGGAGTGGAAAAATAAATAATTTAAGGACCTCTTCTCTCACCCCAGGACTTCTGCCTGAGGTTCTTGGCTTGTAATGCTCATCTTCACACGATGCTCCAAGGATTTCATGCGCAATGACTCGATTTACCTGAGCTGTACCAGGGCTTCAGCTTAGTTTGGGGCACATTCTAACTAAGATCTTGAAGCTTATTTGTCCTTTACTGTAGCATTTCCTCCAAACATCTAGGGGCATTTATTGAAAATACAAATTTCTAGACCATTTCCCAGACTTTGAAGAATGAAGGGTTTTGGGAAGAAGCATTTTAAACAAGATCCCCAAGTTATTCTTACAATCAAATAAGTTAAAGAAATGCTGCATAAATGAAGCAATTAACTTTATTAAATTTTACTTCATACTTTACTATTTTATCTATTTTGTGGATAAAAGACCAAAATAAAGCTTTTGTTTTGTATGATCAGGAAAGATATTTATATTTATTTACTTAAAAAGATACCTAAGGACATAGAGGCATCCTTGTCCTGTGACATCCTTCAAAGAGAGGACAGTCTTGAACTCATTAAAGACTGCTCCACTGGGACAAAGAAAGACATGACATCACCGTCGTGGCTTTGGATAAACAATGGCTTTAAATCATGAGTTTTATAAAGATTATGATATTCAAGCAAAATGCCCAGGAAATAGTTTATTTAAATGGCCTCTTCTATAAACAATATTCCAATATGAATTATAACCTTAGCAACAAGAAGTATCAGAAAACTGTGACCTACTTTAAACATTTTATTTTGAGAGAACCTAAAGTTGGTTGGCTTAAACTACAGAAGAAAACAGCCAACTGCTGTTAGAGTGGGCGATCATTCTGACTCTCCTGATAGAGATATCAATTACAATAAACTGTTTTCAATCTCACATTTGATAGGGAGTTATTAGAATAATAATGTTGAGAATAACGCTGCAATGAACACAGGGGTGCATGTATTTTTACGCATTGGTGTTTTCAAGTTCTTTGGATAAATACCCAACAGTGGAATAGCTGGATAATATGGTAGTTCTATCCTTGATTTTTTGAGGAATTTCCATACTGTTTTCCATAGTGGCTGCACCAGTTTGCACTCCCACCAGCAGTGTATGAGAGTTCCCTTCTCTCCACATTCTCCCCAACATATGTTATTTCCTGTCTTGTTAATTATAGCCATTCTGACGGGCATGAGGTGATATCTCATTGTAGTTTTGATTTGCATTTCCCTGATAGTTAATGATTTTGAACATGGATGGACATTGAGGGTATTATGCAAAGTGAAATAAGTCAGAGGGAGAAGGTCAAATACCGTATGATTTCCTTCATTAAGTAGTAGCCAATAACAACAATAAACAAACACATAGAGACAGAGATTGGATTGGTGGTTACCAGAGGGGAACGGGGGAGGGAGGAGGGCGAAAGGGATAATTCGGCACATATGTGTGGTGATGGGTTGTAATTAGTATTTGGCTGGTGAACATGATGTAATCTATGCAGAAATAGAAGTATAATGATGTACACCTGAAATTTATACAATGTTATAAACCAGTGTTACTACAATAAACAAAAAATTAAAAAAAAAAGGAACAATAATATTGAATTCACAAATACATATGCAAGTGTATGGGAGTTCACATTTCAAAGCTTTGGGTTTGAGAATGCTTCATTTTAATTGGATTTTGTGATACTTTGTATGTTAGAGAAATGTCTACATGAACGTTTCAGCTAACACGTAAACCTCACATTGTATGAAAACACCTGACAACAATTTTCAGAGCACCAGATATTTTTGAACTAAAGAGATGTGGTAAGTTTCAATTGTAAGTAACTATAGTAGTATACATAGGTCTTTAAACTGTGCAATATCTCTGGTTTCTTTGACATAGCTTATGTATCACATAAGAAAAGATGCTTCGAAAGGGTAAAAATATCATCCAAGACATTCAGCATTAATATTGCTTTCTCAGAGCTAAATATCTACTTAATAGGTGATATGAGGACCACCTATTCCGATAAAATGGTTTTTTTAGGATACAATCTGAAACCAAAGTCGAATTCTTTCATTCATGCAACTCTTAATGGCTCTAGTAGGAATGAAATGCATTGGGCAAGAGGGAATTTAGGTGGAAAGATTTTTTTCGTTTAAGTAAAATATAGCATTAAGATACTGGGAATATTTGCATAGTTCTGTTAATGCAACTGTGTCCTTCAAAGAACAGCTATAAATTAATCAATCAGAGTCAAAGAGATACTTTGTCAACCTTTTAAATAGTTGTTTTAATATTGGGAAAAAATTTGACACCCCAAAATAAAATAACAGGAAGCCAAGAGAGAGCCTTGTTTTTAGTTCTTAACGTAGTATCATCTTTGGTTTGCTTTTCATGTTCTATAGCAATGCTTTTAAGTTTCTGATTTTTTATTTCTTATTGACCTTAGTGATTTTCAGGGAAAAATGAAGTATAAATATTTAAATCTTGATAAATTTTGAAGTTTTACCAATTGTGAGATTTGTAATTTCAGTGTATGTATACATATAATATATTTGAAAGTGTATATATATGTATATATATGTGCATATATATATTATGGAAAGCTGAGGCTGAAGTTTAAAAATATATATATAATTTGAAAAATCAAGAGCAAGAAGCTTCTCAATGACTGTTTGCTCCCAAATTTACTTTGGTTCACTTTATGTAGAGTATTCCATTCATTTACATTATGAGCTTGCTGTCTTAATTAAAAGAAAAACACATATTGATTTATTTGAATGCGCATGTGTCAGCGCTGCTTTGAAGGAAAATATATGGCAGTACCATTAGAAAAATCACAACATGTTTCAAAGGTCTTTTCTTAGCAAAAGGTATCTTTAAATTAGGTGGTTTGAAGATATATTTACCTTTTAGACTAAGAGGGGATAATATATTATAACACAGGAGTACTTAATGCCTTACTGACTGATATTTCACTTTTGTGTATCTCACACTACAATTTTAAATGCACAGGAGACGATTTAATTTCTGAAATAACGGTGGAGGAGGAGAGAATGACCGCAAAATATTCAGCTTCATGTGGTAGTTATTGGATGTTTGCCATGAGAATGAAATAACAATGTAGGCAAAACACAAAATAGCAGTTAAACAAAGGCTGATTGCATTGGTGTAATTCACAATCCCAGACTTTACTTAGCTAACCTCTGGTTTGTCACAAGAAGAACCCTGTGAATTCTGCAGCTTGGTTCTTTCAAACCTCTTGCTACAAGTCAAAAAAAAAAAAAAAGGAATATTCACACCCAACTACTGGTATCTTATCATTTACCATTTATGGACTAAACATGGAATTTTTTCCTGGAAAGAGGGGATGAGTTGATAGGAAAAGCAATAGATATAAGGAAAATTATTGTGTCAAAGAACAGAAAACTCTGTCAGAGTAAAGAGTTAAGGCCTGTGTTCCAATGGAGAAAAGAATGTGAGGAAGAAATTACAGAAAAATGAAAAGTAATGACAGTATACTTGATATAATTAATAGATGTGAAATAGAGAGTGGTTAAGACAAAATGTACTCATTTATTTAAAAAGAAGGTAAAGCATAATCAACAACTTATTTCTTTTCTTCAAAGAATATACACTTATTCTGACTTTAAAGGAACAAATTCAGAAGATAAAGTTCTCTGGATATATCATCTAAAGCTATTTTAGTGAGACCCATATGAATTACTAAAGTAATTTTGACACCATAGGCTGATTAGTTTAGTTGGATGACAAATCTTGCCTTTGAAAATAAATCTGCTCTGCTTAATAGGTATTCTGCTATTAATATGGTGTTCAAAGATTATCAATCTTTCTAAAGTTTCAAAAAGGGACAAGATAACAGAATAGTTACCTTGGCACAAGAAAGGTAGGGTCTGAGTACTGTTGGGGACCAGGGCAGGCCACCCCAAAATATCCCACAATAGCATATTGATTATTTTGAATTAAAGTTACTTCAGAAGCAAAAAGAGCATTCTCTTTTTAAAATTTTTTTTATTGAAGTAACATTGGCTTATAACACTATAGAAATTTTAGGTGTACATCATTTTCCAATTTCTGTATAGGGCATTCTGATCCTCCTGTCTCTGTTCCCCCTGAGAACGGTAGATAAATTGCCCATGTGAAAGTTGCTTTCCCTGCGTCCTTATTACCAGAGCTAGAGAATTCCAGGCCGAGAAGCCTATGTAAAGAAACCTTGCTAATTTACTACCTCGAGCCTAAACTCTGCTTAAATTCCTTGCTAATTACATACCTTAAATCTAAATTTCTTTGTCCTGTCATTCCTCACAAATTTGTTTTTTGTGTAAAAGATATATATACTGCCTGCTTTATTCACTCTCTGAGCATCATTTCTCTATGACCTCCAATACGTACGTATTAAACTGGGTTTTTCTCCCCTTAATCTGGTCTTGTGTCGATTTTATTAGTCCAGCCATAAGAACACCAGAAGGAGACAAAAAGGTTTTCCTCCTTCCTGACAGTACCTTGATATTACAATATAATCAATGATCATTAGAGCAATTGCTTCTGTAATCTTTATATCAGGGATAAGCTTGAGTGTAGGAATTTAAAGGCGATGTTTTCTTTGTGTATGTCTAGCAAAACAAAATTTTATGTGTATCTTGAACTAGTGCATAGGATCTTTTTACTGAGTGGCAAACTGCCTGATTTCAGTCACCAAATTCTATTGCTTTACCTTTATGCCCAGCAGAGACTGTTGCTTTTATCAGAAACATTCATTGATGTGTTTTTTGCAATCATATTTATTCCTAAATTTCAGAAACTGTTTTTGTTATATTTTAACCATTATTCAAAAATATTATATTGTTCTTTTAAATTTAAAATTCTTTAAATTCTTTAAAATTTAAATGGTTGCATTCAAGAAGCTATGATACTATATTAAGACCATTAAAAGAACAGTGAGTAACTGAGAATGAAAGAGCAGCATAAACCTAAGAATCCTGTCACAATAAAATCCTTAAATGAGAAAATGAGCTGAAGCTCAAGGAAAAAATACTTTCCTCAATTAAAGACATATCTTTAATGTTATGCTTAATGTTAGAATGAACAACCAGGAACATGTCAACTTACTGATTTGAAACAAGGTTGAAGATCAGAAGGTCAACTCCTATTTTGTTTCCATCTTGTAAATACAAGAGAATTTGTCTTCAAACCTGGAAATACAGTACAAAGAAATCAAAGAGAGGACTGCTGTCTGAAAAGTGAAGAGTCATTAGGAAAGAACAGTTGCTTTTAAAAATTAATTCACCTTCTAGTCTTGTTCAATTTACATTACATGGTACTGGAATAATTTACAGTTATTACTCAGTGACTGTTGAACATCCTTGAGAAATCATGAAAAGGAAAAGAGGTTCTAAAAAATGGAGGATTCCATTATCTTGATTTTTAAATAACATTATGGATTGGATTTTCAAAAGTATAGACAAGTGAACTTGATGTAAACACTTTCCTCTTTTTGTTATTAAGATTCTTCTAGTTTAGATTATGCAGCATGTTCTGTTGATACATTCTTTTCAGAATAAATTTCCTATGTTCCAGGCACACCACAATATTTTTATTTCTTAAAACCAAGTGTAGGGGGCCGGCTGGGTGGCAGTTAAGGCAGGTGGTTAAGTTCACCTGCTCCTCTTCTTCGGCGGCCCTGTGTTCACAGTTTCAGATCCCAGGCACGGACCTACACATCGCTCATCAAGCCATGTTGTGGCAGGCGTCCCACATAAAATGGATGAAGATGGGCACAGATGTTAGCTCAGTGCCAATCTTCCTCAGCAAAAAGGGGAGGATTGGCAATAGATGTTAGCTCAGGGCTAATCTTCCTCACACACACACACAAAAGTGTATGTTCAGTAACATTGCCATGCTTGCTTTGTAAAGTATTTATTAAGGGATAACTTGCACAGAAAAATACACAAATAAATTGTATAGCTTGATCAATTTTAAAAACTCTACGTAGCTATGTAAGTACAACTAGAGCAATAAACAATGTTCTCATCACCCTAGAAGCACCTCTTTCTAAAATTCTTTTTTTCTCAAAGAGTCACCACTATGATGACTTCTGAAACCAGAGTAATTTCAGCTCTTTTTGAACTTTATATAAATGCACTATGGTCTCTTTTGTGCCTAGCATTTATTATTCAACATTACTGTTATGAGGTTTATCCTATTGATGTAGGAAGTCGTAGTTTAAAATTTTTCTTTGCTGTATCACATTCCAAAATGTATCACAGTTTATACATCTATTCTCTGTTGTTGGACACCTGGGAAGTTTAAAATTTGGCACTATTATAAGGAGTTCTGCTATAAACATTCTAATCTAGCACATCTATATCTACTGAATGTGTATGTGCATTTCAGTGGGCAGTACACCTAGCAATGGAATTACTGGGTAATAAAGTATACATGTTACATTTTATTAGGTATTGCCAAACAAATGAACAAAGTAGTTGTACTCTAACTAGCAGTGTATGATAGTTTAAATAGCTCCAATCCTTGCCAACACTTTGGTATTTCATAATTTTTTTTTTAAATTTTAGTGATTTTGGGGAGTGCAGTTATGTAGTGATATTTCATTCTGGCTTTATTTTTTATTTCCCTGAAGTCTAATGAAGGTGAGCAACTTTTCAATTGTTTATTGTCCATCTGGATATACATTATTATAATGATCCTGTGTAAATCTATTTGTTCATTTTTCTAATAGGTTTTCTGCCTTTTTCTTATTGATTCACGTGAGTTCTTTATAAATTTTCATTAAACCCGTAGAAAAATTTGGGGAGGGTTATCCGTAGTATTGAACCTTGCGATTCACAAACATGGTGTAATCCCTCCACGTATTTAGATTATTTAAATTTTCTCAACAATGTTTTGTAGTTTTCAATGTAGAAGCCTTGAATATTTTCATTAGTTTTATTCCTATGTATTTGATAGTTTTGATGCTACTGAAATGGTAGTTAAATGAATTTCTTGTTGTGTTCGTTGCTGAAATGTAGAAATTGTTTTGTTTTTATAAATTTACCTTGTATACAGAGATTTTGCTTAACTCACTTAGTAATCCTAATAGTTTTCTGAAAGATACCTTTGGATTTTCTAAAGATATAATTATATCATATGCAAACAATGACAACTTTATTACTTCTTTATCTATTCTTATGCCATTTATTTCTATTTCTGACCTCTTGTCCTGTCTTAAAAACTCCAATACAATGTTGAATCTAATTGGTGAAGAGAATATCCTTATCTCATTCCCAAGATAAAAGGGAAAGATTCTGTATTTCACAATTAAGTGTAATGTTTACTATAGTCTTTTTTGTAATCATTATTTCCATTTTTAGTGTGCTAAGAGTTTTTTTTAATGAATGGTGGTTGAATTTATCAAATCTTTCCTAGATATGAGCATTTGGTTTTTCTTTTATTCTTATTAATGTTTTAAATTAGATTGATTTTTATTGAGATATTACAGCTTTATTGAGATATATTTCACATACAAGTGCACAATTAATTGCTCTTCAGTATATTCATAGTTGTGCAATCATTACCACAATCAATTTTACATTTCCATTACCCCCAAAAAAGAAACCATGTATGTATTAGCAGTCATTCTCCATTGCCTGCCTCCCACAATCCTCCATGCCCTAGGCCTAAGCAACCATTAAAATAATTTTTGTCGCTACAGATTTGTCTATTTTGAACCTTTTATACAAATAGAATCATATAGTATGTGTTCTTTGTGACTAGCTTCTTTCACTTAGCATAATGTTTTTGAGGTTGATCCATGTCATAGCAGATAAAAATATCTCATTTTTAATGCCTGATAATATTCCATTACATAGATATATCACACTTTGTTTATCCATCAGCTAGTGGTCATTTGGCTTATTTTCACTTTTTGGCTATTAAGAAATGTTGTTAGGAACATTGGTATACGAGTCTTTGTGTAGATGTAGGTTTTCATTTCTTTTGGGTATATATCTAGGAATTACTTGGTTTTATGGTAACTGTGTGTTTAACATTTGGGAACTGCCAAGCTGTTCTCCAGGGTGACTGTATCAAGTTAAATTCCTACAAAGAATGCATAAGGGTCCAAAGTCTCCACATCCTTGCCAGCACTTGATGTTATCTTTGATTTTTGTCATAGCCGTCCTAGTAGATGAAAAGTGGTATCTCGTTGTGGTTTTGATCTGTATTTCCCTAATGATTAATGATGCTGGATTTCTTTTCATCTGCTTATTGTGGTTTTTATATCTTCTTTGGATAAATGTCAATTGGATCATTTATCCACTTTTTAATTGTTTTTGTCTTTTTGCATTGTCAATATCCTTTATATACTCCGGATACAATCGTTTATCAGATATGTGATTTGATAGTATTTTCTATCACTCTGTGGGTTGTATTTTCACATTCTTGATAGTGTCCTTTGACATACAAAGTTTCTAATTTTGATAAAGTCCAAAGTCCTCTTTTTTCTTTGGTTACTTGTGTTTTTTTTGTGTCATGTCTAAGAAGGCTTTGCCTAACCCAAGGATATGAAGATTTATACTTACCATATAGTCTCTGCTGAAGAATGTTCCAGTTGTACTTTCACTTCTGTGCTGAAATTTATTCCTAATTCCTTTATTTGTTTTGGTACTATTGTAAATGGAATTTTATTGATTTCATTTTCAGATTTCTTGCTAGTTCACTGAAATATAATTGATATTTGTGTGTTGATCTTGTATCCTGCAACTTTGCTTAACTCATTTATTAGCTCCAATATTTTTTTATGAAAATGATTTTCTATGTATAATAGTATGTCTTCTGAAAATAGAGATAATTTTATTCCTTCCTTTCTAATATGCATGCTTTTTATTTATTTTTATTGCCTAACTGCCCTGACAAGAACCTCCATACAATGTTGATTAGACATAGCAGAGTAGACATCTTGTGTTGTTCCTCATCTTAGGGGAAAAGTGTTTATTCTTTCACCATTAAGTATGATGTTAGCTGTGGGTTGTCTATAGACGCCATTTGTCAGGTTGAGGAAGTTCTATTCTCTTTGTAGTTTAAGTGTTTTTATCACGAAAGATTGTCAAATGTGTTTTCTACATCTATTGAGATGATCATGTGTATTTTTTCCTTTAGTCTATTAATATGGCGTATTATATTAATTGATTTTTGTATGTTGAACTAGCATTGCATTCCTGGGATAAACCCCACTTGGTAATGGTGTATAATCTTATATGCTTCTGAGTTCACTTCATTAGTATTTTTTGAGGATTTGTGCGTCTATATTCATAGGAGATATTGGTCTATAGTTTTCTTTTCTTGTGATGTCTGTGTCTGGCTTTGGTGTCAAGATACTATTGACCGTATAGATAAGTTAGGAAGTATTTCCTCCTTTTCCATTTTTTGGGAGTGATTGAGAAGAATTGGTGTTAATTTTCTCTTATAAGGATACATGTGATTGCATTCAGGGTCCCCCAGAGGACAATGCAGGATATGCTCCTCCTCTCAAGTCTCTTAACTTAATCATATCTTTTGCCATGTAAAGTAATAGTCACTCTTTTGCCACATTTGCCTTTTTTTTTGCCCTTTTAAAATATTTAGTCAGTTATGAATTCTTGTTTCTTCCTTGAAAATACAGTAAGCTCTCCTATTCAAAGCCTGATTCTCAGGCAGCAGCTTTTAAAGTACGCTAACAGACTCCTTTCAGGGAAAGACAGGAGGTGGGCATTTTTTGCCTGCTCCCTCTGTACTAAGCCCTGGGAGGATAGCCACAATGAGTGCTTCTTTGTTTGCTATAGACTTGTGGGCCCTGTGAACACAAGCCCTGTTGGCTTTCAGAGTTAGGTGTTTTGGGGGCCCATTCTTAGGTGGGAGTCTTAAAAGTTAGGGCACTAGACGTAGGGTCCAAGCCCTTCGATCATTAGCGAGAAGCTGGGAGTTGGAGGTTCCCTACCGATTGCACGGGACTGTGCCAGGGTGGGGTTTATGACAGAGTGTGTCTCAGCCTTTGCTACCCATTTCTATGTAGGCATTTTCTCATTCACCCAATGTGTAGGAGTTGCTCAGCTAGTTTCTGGATTTCTTTCAGAAGGAATTGCTCCATGTGTAACTAACTGTACATTTGATGCGTCTCTGGGACAAGGGGAGATAAGGAGCCTCCTATCTCGCTATCTTTGCAGCCACTCCTGTTTAGATGTTGATATTGTAATTCTTATGATATTACGAGTTGGATTTTGTTGTGTTCCATTAAATGGTGTTGGATGTTGTTTTAGAAGGTAATTAACTTACTTATAATCAACATGATTTTTAAAGCTTTTTAAAAGAAACATTTTAGGGTTGGCTTGGATCAATATTTATTTTAAATCTACTTTAGCCCTACTAATAAGGGATGACCCTCTTATGACTTATACCGGATGTGGCAGGTGTTTGACAAAGACTCTTTATCCAGCTCTGTAGAACTTGAAAGATATTAGCCCGTGTTACTTCTAAGAAGTATTCATTTTATTGCTTCCCATATATTCTTAGTCAGCCTCAGGGATTTTCATGATATGCATGTGCAGCTTAGTAGTCAGCAAAATACTCATGGGCCTTCTATGAGAATTTCTACAGTTCTTTTTCTCTAAGCTCCTTTCTCTTCAGATTTTTTTCATGAAAATATCAGCCTCCTGAGTCTTCCTGCACTCTAATCTCTGTCTCCTCAACACAGTGTGAACCCCCACCTTCTACTTGGAATCACATTCTCGCTTCACTGTTAAGACTACTTCCAGGCAGAAAATTGAAGCAATTGTGGAGTTCATCTTATTTATTTTCTCTCAAGGATCTCAGTAGCATACTACCTGTTGTCCAATCTCAGAAAACAGTTGTTTCACATATTTTATCCTGTTTCCAAGTGTTTTATGGCAGGAAAGTAAGTCTGGTCATAGTTATTTCTTCATGACCAGAATACAGCTAACATTTTATCAACTAAATTTTATTTTATGAATAAATAAATGATTCATTACTATATAGAAAGAGAAATGAATAACAATAATATTTCAAAAATTGTTTCAAATAAATGTGTCTAGACTGAGAGTGAAGGGATGAATCAGTATAAACTCAAGAGAAAGAGAGATATATACTGAATCCAAGTTTATATAACAAAGTCTTTGGACATGGGAGCTTTAAATAGGGTTTATTTCAGTGAATACATTTATATACAAAAAAAAGAAGAACTTTAGAGTTGAAGTATGTATAATAAGTAATTAAGAACATCACAGTGCAAGGGGAAATATTACAGGAATAAACTGTCCTGAAACTTGAAGAAATTTGAAGTATATATCTATACTTAGGTTGAAAAAAGTGTTTTGTGAGGTTTCTATGGTTTTCAGACGATAAAGGATTTTATCCAATTAATTTTACAATTGCCTGAGACAAAGTAAAGATAGAAGCCATTTACTTGAAGTCATAGAAACTGCTCAAACCAGTTGTTCAATTAACTGTAGTGAAGAAAACCATACTAGTATCATAAGTTTCCCTATCTCAGGGAGTTTAAAAAATCGTAACATACTTTGTGTGTTTTCCAAGATACCAAACTGTAAGCAACTCTGAGACTTATGCTTATTGTCATCTATTCATCGGCTTATTAAATTAAATTCTAGGAGGGCAAACAAACTACCATATATACTACCAAAAAACATGCTAAGAATATATTTTCAACCTGTATAATAAATAAATGTTTTATATTAAGTCGTTTATTTATCAAATTATTTGTTCCAAGTGCTCTAAGAACTACTCTAGACATTGAGACTGTAAAGATGAATTAAAGAACTCAAGGACTTATCCTCAGCAAGCTTACTTTCTAGTGGTAGATGTGATAGAAAATAAATTAATAAAATAGCTTCAAATCATGATAAATCCTATAAAAATAACAGGGCAATGTGCTAGAACATTACTGAGATATAGGGAATAGCTGCTATAGCCAACTTTGTTAGACTTCTCTGGGAAGTAGGTATTTGAACTGTGACGGAAGGAAACAGCCAAGTGAAGATATGGGGATAGAACATCAAAGTAAAGAAAAAAACAACTGTAAAAGCCCAGAGATGGAACCAGGTTGATGTATTTCTGAGTTTAAAGATTAGAAATAAGGCCATCCTAGCTGGTGTATAGTGTTGGAGGAGAAAGTGATTAAAGATGGGGGTAAACAGACAAGTAGAAAAAGGTAGATGTGTATGAATGCTATAAACAAATCATGAATGACTTGACAATAAATGCTGTAAGAAATCTGCTTCTCTGATTGACAATAGCTCTCAAAGAACTGTAATGAGAATTTTGAAGCTGATTCAAGGCTTTCCGAGAAGAGTGCCATGGTCACTTAGAAATACTTGCACACATCTGGTGTGTGTGATTGATTATATATGAAGACTTCTATATATATACATATATATAATAAATCATATATATAAAATTTTTATACATAATTTTTTATAAATCCTGTTTACCTGTCTACCTATCCATCCCAGGTGTATAATAAATTTCATTGAGCTATTTGCAGTTGTGTTGGTCACAGTGAAGTATAAATTTGCCAGTATCTAGTGGATTGTCTCAGATAATATAGGTGGCTGCATTATGGTATGTCTAGGATACAGACTTTGGAAGCACACAAACCTAAGTTTGAAACCAGGATCTATTAATTAAATGCTGAATGATGGAACTAGTATATTCTATGTTTTGAATCTTAGTATCCTTATCTATATAAAGGAGGCAATAATATCTCATTTGCAAATTTATTTTGAGAATGTTAAATATAATTTGTAAATATTTAGTAGTTAGGTTCAAAAATGGTAACTACTGTTATTGTAAAGCTATTGTAGATAACTCAGTATATATATTTTTTATCAATAATGTGATATAAATCTGAGCTGTGGAATGAAAATTGTGAAAACAGAACAAAATAACCTTTGCTTTTCTAAATAATCCGCTTACTCTGTACAGCTTTAAATGCATCACAGATAATGTCCCTGATTACTTTTATATTAGGTGGCAAAAGAGCAAAGTATAAGCAATTTATGTTATACTCAAGAGGCAAAGTCATTTTTTAAAGCTAGTCTTTAAATAATTGATGGTTTTATTTTTTATCGTGAGAGGACATATTAAATGACATGTCAGATTTCAAAAGAGGCTTTTATGCATTCTTTTCAAAATATATAACATTTTTGCAATCTGTTTATTTTGTGATTTTAATGAAATGCCAAGCATATTTTTGCATGAGCTATCTAGTATTTGTAGACTTAAATTTCTTTTTAACTCTCAAGAAGTACTGTAAGTGACAATGCAGGGATTCAGAAGGAGTCTCTCTAGAATGTGCCACCCTGGCATGTGGATTATTCTGAGCTGAAGCCGTTAAGGCCCAGCAGACTCAGGGGAAAACCTTTGACCTTTCCCCTAACGTCCCCTGCAAAATTTAGGTGGAAGACCTATTTCAGGAAGCAAGCTATCACCACAGATGTGAAGTAGGTGGTAGACAGGGAGGAACCCAGCAAAGTCTATTTGTTAGACTCCCCTTTGTGCCCTGTTTTTTCTGTGTGGTCCAATAAACAGTTGCTTACCAAATGTTTGCTCTTTTCCACCTACCTATGAATTGCCTTCTTTCCCTTTGAAGTCCCAGGTCCCCTTGCCCCTTCTTCTTAGTCCAAGATGACATATATACTTCATTTTGTCTGTCTAGAATCTCTCATGTGAATGTGGATTCCCCATGTGTACGTAATAAATTAGTTTTTCTCCTGTTAATCTGTTTTATGTCATTTTAATTATTCGACCAGCTAGAAGAACAAAAAGGGGAAGGGGGGGAAGTTACCTTTCCCTGATAACATAAAAAGTTAATTGATCACTATTTATAATAAATGAATGCAGAAACAATTGTCCAACTTGATTGTTTTAAATAAATTATTTGCATGTCAATTCTTATATTTAAACTATGTGATATTTTGCAGATGGAAATTGCAAGTTTCTTTTTCTGCCTAGTTGATCTAATAGGCAAGTTGTCTCAATCTTTTTTCTTCTAGAATCAAATTGCAAAGTTTATTAAGTGTAGGAGTTTTCAAAGATTGCCATGTGGGTGTATTTAGACTGGATATAAGTTCAAACTTGTACCTGGTGTTTAGAAAGTTTGATTTATCTCTGCCTGCTAAATTATTTACTGTTTTATAATATGAATTTCACTCGGTTTAAATTAGGCAAAGTATCCTTAACAGCTTTTGGATTAAGTCTGTAAAGAAGCTTAAACCCAAGAATCCTAAATTTCTAAGAACCTAAAAGAGGAGTTAAAGTATGTTTAACCTAGGTAGTACCTTTAGAGAAGGAAGAGAATATATCAATTCATCATAAGATCACACTTTTTATCTTTGGTATTCTAGGATTCTTAACATAGATAAAACCTAACTTAAAGAATTATAAATTCCCACGTATTCCCCAATAAATTAGCTCAAAAGAGGTTGGAAATGTTGAAAGGCCATTTTATCAAGTGATCTGAGGTGTCCTACAAACTTTTCTTCTTAAAAGAAAATGTGTTTTAGAGGCATTAGTACATTCCTTCTCTCCTCCCAATTTAATTGCCTCTTTCTTCATGGTGATCTTGATAAGGATAATACCATTGATCAAGTTAGTATCTTGACAATGGAAAAAATCTTGGAAAAAAAAGGGCAGACAATTGTACTTTTCTTATACTATATTAGGAAAGAAGTAGTAGTAACGTCTATGGACACAATTATTTCTATCTCTTTTAAGGGATTTATTAAAGTGCTATGACTGATTCTACTCTTCAGATACATGGAAATGAGAAAAAAAATTATGTCATCATGTTTATAAACATCCAAGCACTGCAATAGAAACTTAGAGTAGTGACTTTGTACCACTCAATTTGAACTGGGCACAAATATGTTTTCATTCTTAGGTCCATTTTTCTAAACGCTAAATTGGCCACTGTTTCTGTGAGAGGGGCTTCAAAATGGAATAAATTTTGGAAAAGTAAATCTCTACTTCTGATTCAACCTAGAGGGAAATGGAAAGTGAGGAGAAAGTCTGGCCTCTGATGAAAGAAAGAAGAGATGGGCCTACTCTGGGGAACACTGTGGCTTAGCTTAGAAGTTGGGTCTGATATGCTTAAGATATCTCTTGTCAAACAATATCTTGAGTACTGACCAGATAACCAACTTTCCCCACGCGAGAAAATCAGTGGAGACCTTTACTATTAAGTTTCACCATAAGAAACAGAAAAACTGAAAATAACAATGGATTTAAAAGGTTTCTTCTTATGTCAAGGAATCCAAGGCAAGAAATAGAGGTTGATAGATGTCGATTTTAAATTGACAAGGACAGAAGTTGCTTTTTTATTGCTCCATCATCTTTGCCTTATTCTTTCATGTTGATGGTGCTTAGGGCAAGCTACCCCAGGAGGCACCACTCTGGTATGCGGATTATTTCAAGCTGAAGACAATAAGGACTCAGAGAACTCAGGAAAAATATTTGAGTTTCCCCTCCCAAACTGCCTAAAGAATTTCAAACAAAAGATCTGTTTTAAGAAAGAGTTGTTATCATGATGGCTGTAAAGATAATGTAGGATAGAGGTTACAATAGGAAAGGCACCAAGCCCCTTTTATCAAAAACTCTATCTCTCCCTGACCACATTATCTATAGATGACCCTGAAAAGAATTGTCTTCCTGCCCTCTGAAGTCCCAGACCCACCCCCAACACGTTCCTCGCCTTTAGCTGCAATACTTAAGCAAGCAGCTTAGACAGAGGGACGAGTTGCTCATTTCTGAGTTTCTCCCATGTATACATGTTATGAAACTTGGTATTATTTTCTCCTGCTAACCTGTCTTGTTAATTATTTGGCCAGCCATAAGAACCTTAAGGAAAAGGGCAGAGGGAGATTATCCCTCTTCCCCGGACAATGTCATGCAGCCATGACTTTTGGATTAATACCAACTTAATTTTAATAGTATACAAAAAATATTCCATCTCTTCTAACTCCCTTATGCTGTTATTATCACAAATTACATCTCTATACAATTTCCACTGTAAACATAGATTTATAATTATTGCTTTATGCAGTTTTCTTTTAAATTAGATAGAGGAGAAAGTTGTGAATGGAAAATACATTTATGCTACCCTTTATATTTACTGGTGCAGTTGCCTTTATTGGTGCTTTGTATTTCTTCACATGATTTTGAGTTGCTATTTAGAGTCCTTTCATTTCAGCCCTAAGATATCACTTTAATATTTTTGTAAGACAGGTCTACTATGGATAGAATCTCTCAGTTTTTGTGTCTCAGAGACTGTGTTAATTTCTCTTTCATTTTTGAAGGGTAGTTTTGCTGAATATAGAATTCTCAGTTGACAGTTCTTTTTTTTTTTTTTAATTTCAGGACTTTGAATATGTTATTTCACTGCCTTATGTCCTCATAGTCTCTGATGAGAAATCTTGAGGATCCTCTGTTCAAAGAGTCACTTTTCTCTCGCTGCTTTCAAGATTCTCTTTGTATTTGGCTTTCAGTGGTTTGATTATGATGTGTCTAGGTGTGGCTCTCTTTGAGTTTAGCCATCTTGGAGTTTATTGAGCTTCCTGAATGTGTGGATTAAAGTTTTTCTTCAAATTAGGGATGTTTTCTTCAAATATTTCTTCTGCTCCTTTCCATTCATCCTCTTCTTCTGGTATTCTCATTAGGCTTAAGTTGGTAAGTTTGATGGTGTCCCACAGGTCTCTGAGGTTTTGTACATTTCTCTTCATTCTTTTATTTCTTTCTGTTCCACAGACTGGATAATCTGAACTGACCTATCTTTAAATTTAGTGATTCTTTCTCTTGCCTGTTCAAATATGTTGTTAAGCCTTTGTAACAAATTTTTTATTTCAGTTATTATGCTTTCAACACCAGAATTTATATTTTGTTCCGTTTTTTTATTTCTCTCTATTTATATTCTCTATTTGATGACATGTTATTCTCATACTTTCTTTTAGTTCTTTAAACGTGGTTTCTTTTAGACTTTTAAACATACTTAAAATAGTTGATTTAAAGTCTTTGTCTAGTAAGTTTAGTGTTTGTGGTTCCTCAGGAAAAGTTTCCATTGATTGATGTTTTTCCCCCATATGTGGGCCTTACTTTCTTGTTTCTTTGGATGCCTTATAACTTTTTTGTTGTCAAAAACTGTGCATTTTAAATAATAGAATGAGATAACTCTGTAAATCAGATTCTCCTGTCTCTCAAGATTTGTTGTTATTGCTTGTTGTAGTTTGTTTGTTTTCTGAATGAATTCTGTATAGTCCGTATTTTTTGTTGTGTGTGGCCACTGAATTCTCTACTCAGTTAGCTGAGTGGTCAGAAAATGATAGAATAGAGATTTTGTTAACATGCGGGGAACCAACAAATCTCCCAACCTTTACCAAGGGGTTCTGTGTATGTTGGGGCATGTCTTTAATATTCAGCCAGGTAGCTTAAAACTTTGCTTAACTTTCACTTTTTGCTTACATAGAAACTCAAAATCAACTGGAATTGAAATCCTAGGGCCTCTTAAGGTCTTTCCAGGACATGTGTACATCTCTATGCATTTACATGGCTTTGTAGATTCCTAGGAATATGTTGGAACTTTTCAAAGTCCTTGTGGACATGTTATTCTTCAGCTTTTGCTGTTAAGCTTTTTGCTTAGACTCTTGTTTGTCCCAACTGTTACCCATTACCTCAAGTAGTCATGCCATTAAAACAGTTGCCAATAAATATTTTCATCAAATGCCAGCTTAGGAGTAGCTTTTAGCACTGGGCAAGCTCTGAGTCAGATCTGAAAAAGGCAAGCCTTTTAAGCAGCTCTGCCAAGGAGCCACGAGGCATGTAAAATAGTAACAATTGTTTGTGAATTAGATCCATTCTCTCTCCAGTACTCTGAATCTGTACTGTTATTTTCAGTACTACCACTGAGCTAGGAAGCAGGGGAAAGGTCTAAAAAAATTTGTTCTGATAATTTTTGCAAGTTGTTTTTCACTGCTTTTATGGAGAGGCAAATTTCCAGAGGTTCTTACTGTATTAATTTTGCTGATTTTATCCAATCTTGACTTTTTTTTTTTTTTTTTTTTTTTGCTGAGGAAGATTTACCCTGAGCTAACACCTGTTGCCAATCTTCCTCTATTTTGTATGTGAGCCACTGTCACAGCATGGCCACTGGCAGATGAGTGGTGTAGGTCCGCACCTGAACCCAGGCTGCCCAAGTGTAGCATGCCAAATTTAACCAGTAGGCCACTGAGGCTGGCCCCCAATCTTGACATCTTAATACAGCCATCATGAAGGGAGAAGGGGCAGGGAAGGGCAATGGTTAACTCTAAACTTATTTCCAGCTTGTTGGACACAATGCTTTTCCTTCTATATTATTGGCCAAAATTTGTCACATGCCACATCTAGCTGCAAGGCAGGCTGGGAAATATATTTATTCACAGTGGCCATATATCCTGCTAAAATCAGGGTCCTATTGTTAAGCAAACAGCAGAGAATGGTTATTAGGGCAGAAAAGGGCAACTGCAACATTTTTTAGATGCAACACACTCCTCGCTTCCCAAGGGAACCTCATAATTTTATTCTCATACCAACCTCATAATTCTGTTCAGCTGCTTTATCTAGCCCAATGTTGAAGATCTCTGGGTGCTAAACTCTCCTGTCCATTCAGTTCAGATGTGCCTTCTTATAAGGTAGAAATATAAAAAACATAGTATAAATCTGAAAATGAAGATAAAAGGAGAAATTCATCAATGATTTGTTTGTAGCTATAATCAGACACTACTTGGCAGGAATTGCACAGATCCTCTGACTTCTCAGGGGAGTAATTTCCTTATTTAGGTTAGATAAAGGACCCTGAGTCTACTTCTGTCCTTGTCTCATAGAATTTTGCTAAAAACAGTAAAAAAGAGTCAGAAACATAAAAAGTTTCAGAAATTACTAATAATATAATTTTTTTCAACCATTTCCCTATCGCTATGCCCTTGCTTATCATTTTGTCTTCCTTCCTATGTACTGCAAGTGATATCTGGATTAATATTTTTACCTCTGCAAAACAGGGCACCAGCTTTCCATCCTTCAATACCTGAGTTCTTAAAATCTGTCTCTATTGTGATTGGGGCATGAGGAATCCATAGCACAACTTCTGGCTCCAGAATGAAATTTCTTCTGCTGACACCTGCACCAGCATGAACCATGGCCTACATTTACCTCTTGACTTAAGCAACGCTAAGAATCAGACACTGGGCCCCTGGTTCAGATGCTACAGGGGAAAATGTGTCCATTTCCATACTTGTCACCTGAAATGGGAGTCTCCACTTCAAGGGGATTACTCTCACCTTCTAAAATCTCGTGTGTGGCTACTAGTTGACTATATGTCAACATATCAAACCATATCTTCTAGGTCATTTGGATACTGTAATATTTGGTTCTCCAGGCTTTAGCAGGCAGTAAAGATTGTTATGGGGGTTAAAATGGCATTGAGTGACTTGATTTTTGATATCTGCCCAAAATTCCAAAACAGTGAATTCATGGTACAAAAAAGATTATTAATATTGTGTCTACTGACAGCAACAGCAATAATGTAAGTTTGGAGGCAGAGGAAGGCAGAGGAGGTCAAATGACAAGAAGAATATCTTGCTTTGGGATAGAATTGGAAGAGTGAGAGAATGGAGAATTAATCTCAGTTATCTAATTAGTCCGAATTATTCACTGCAAAAAAGAAAAAGCGACTCACTTGTTTTCCTTCATTCTTTTTCTTCTCTTCCATTCTTTTCTTTTCTCTCTTTCCCTTCTCTTTCTATTTTTTCTTCTTTTTTTTTCCTAACTTTTATTTTCTCTTTTCTTTATTCTTGTTGGTTATCCTTTTTTCTTAAATAATAATAATGTACTAGCCCCTCTATATTTACCTCATAAATTTCAAAAGTTCTGTGATAAAGTTTCAAATTGATTTTTTTAAGAAATCACATGGAAAACAGGATAAATTGTTTTTAGAAAGTTACTGAGTGAGTAGTACTAAACCAATGGTAGGCTTCAATTTTATAACTCTTAATCTGTTTATCTGTTTTTGATGTTTCACACTACGCTGGACTATTTATGGCTCCCTTAGATAATAGTTACCCATTGGCACCTCACGGAATACTGGTTTACTGGCTCTTATCTTGAAAGTTTCTAACATCTACTTTCTCTTTTCTTCCTTTCTCTCTTTATTATTTCTTTGTTTCATTCTTTCCTTTTTTCTTTCTTCATTTTGGAGAAATTCTGAAAATTAAAAAAGGAAAAACCTTTTTTTTTAATATTCTAAAATACACCTGAGAAAGTCATTCAACTGCTGAGGCTCTTCAGTTAAGGTAATCATCATAGTCTTTAGTAAATGCTCTCTGATGCTAAGTCAATGTGGCTTATTCTGAACATAGAATATATGTCAAGCATTTCTTAGCTCCTAGAACACTTTAAAAACAAACTTCATGAATTGAAGTCTAACTACTTATTTTAACTTTAATAAGCATTCTTAAAGAAAGTGCCTAGAATTAATTATTCATTTTAATTTAAAACATATTTTTGACCCTTTGTCCTAAGGGTATTATCTTCTCAGGCAAATGTCTTAGAGACATGTCACTTGGCAAACATAAAGTTAGCTCTGAAAAAAATCCTTTATTTTGTGAATTTATTTTCCCTTCAAATTCTTTTATTACTTTTTGTTCTCTGACACAAAAGACTGAGCAATGACATAAAATAATATATTGCTCCCTGGCGAATTACTCATTATCTGTTAGACATTCATCAAGTGCTATTAAGCATTTAAAAATACAAAAAGCATAGCTAGTTAGCGACAAAAGCTTTCATGTAATTAGTAGAATGAATATAATGACTTAAAAAAAAATCTGTCTCCGAAGAGAAAGAGAAAAGTCTTTGGGAAAATGTAAAAGGCTAAAATAAGTATAGATGCTTTATTTATTCTCCCAATCATCCTATTTTAAACAGAGTGTTGGTTAAAATAAATCACAATTGGATTGTATTGGAATACTGATATATCAAAGTGTCGCCTTTTAGACACTGACAGTTTTACAAGTACAGAAAGCCTGAGTTGGGAAAATATTGGCATTTGAAGTGAATATTCTTTAGCTACAAGCTTAAATTATAGTAAGAATAATACCAGTAAGTTTGTATTCTAGCCCAGAATGAGGAAATAAGGCAATAAAAGTACCAAATGATAGAGAAAGAAATGAAGGAGGAGAAAGACTCTGTTATTTTCAATACATTCTTAAAAAATGGGATTGGATATCCCATTTTCTTTTTTTTAGAGTGGTCTTTGATACATCCCATGTCAGTCCTTCTTTTGGTATTGTGACATTTTGCAATAATGTGACTTGATTAGGTTTGTTTATGGATATATTTTCCCTCGGGAGCTCAAAATTGCATGAGGTTATTCTATTTTCTTTTGATTTCCTGTTTATAAATGAACACTCTCAATCAAAAAAACAAATAAATATATACTTTTTATACTGATAGCTTGGAACAATGGGTGCATTATTTCTATATAAACACATTCTAAGAGGAAGCCCAGGTTTGGACAGAGATAAAATATTAGGTTTAAATTCTCTTTATTTTCTTACTAGCTATGTAACTTTTGTCAAATTACCTATCTTTGAGACTGTGATTGTTCAGTTTAAATGGAGATCATGATATCTATATTTCAAAGTTGTTTTGATGGTTAAAGGTGATAGCATAGGAGAAAGTGCCTAGCAAAACAAATGGAGCACAATGTGTTCACAAACAGGTTTTCCTTTCACTTCGTTTACGTGGCTCTTGATTTTTCTTATCTCTTAATCCTGCAGATCAGTATTTCACAGAGTAACGAACGATCTCTTTTTAAGAAAGGGGAGGAGTTTGAGAGACACAAACTTAAGAAATAAAGTCTTATTCAATGAAAAATATCCTTTAATTGTGAATTATTACTGCAAAAGAGACACATATTTATATTATTGATGACTGAGAGGTAATAAACTTTCATATGGAGATGTCTGCAGTCATTCACAGCTCTAAATGAGCTGAATATGTCTACATGTATTGTTATCTCAAATGCCAACAGTCACCTCACTTCCAGAACTACGAGCATTTTAGATGTGAGCATTCAGAACTACAACACTTTTGTAGTATGAGGAGGACTTCTTGTGTCTCCTCCTCTAATACCACTCCATAGATTTATAGTCCCTCTGCCTGATGGATATCCTCTTCATATCCTTTTGATGTACTTCTTGATCCTTAGGGCTTAGAAAACTATTTGTCTAAGCTATACTTGTGTGTGCTTTATTAATTATCTGGTGTCCAACCAATTTTACAGGAACTCATATTTTACAGTTGATAAAATATTATTTTCATTATCATTGACATTACAACACAAAATAAAATTTAGACCCTAATCTAGCCCCTTTATCCTCCCTCCCCATAGATCTTTAGACCCTAGTTCTACCACTGGGGAAATTAGTTTGAGAAACAGTATTTTTGACCAATGATTTTCAATATATTGAGAAGCATAAGAATGACTCTTTTCTTGGGCTTTGTTGTGTATTGGTTGAGATAAGGTTGAACACATGACCTATTAGTGTGACTCGTTCTTAGGGTGACTTGTATTGTCTGGCTTGTATAGAGGAGCTAGTCAAATTAATTTGTATAAAGAACCTCTAATTTGAACCAAGGGGTCATGTCATTTACGCTTGGAGGAGGATTCTAACATTTTGAGACCTTGTCTAGGCTCAGTGAGTGTGACTTCCTTGATGCAAAACAATGGCCTTCATGGGTGAAAAAGGAAGAATTCACTCCATATTTTCTACTCTTTCTATGGAGTAGTGTGACTTCTAGATGCAGCAAGTTTCTTCACATAGACTAGCTGCAATACTGCAATTCAATTCTGACACTAACTAGATAGAGTTACTGTAGACTTCACAAGTTAAGGGCAAGATCCAAAACAAGACTGCTCTCACCTCAACACCGGCTTCAAGTTGTAGAGTTCCCAGGCCACCCATACTTCTAATCAACTGACTACAAACTTTTTGTTCCCACCAACCCCTCAGATTTGATAATTCACTATAATGACTCACAGAACTCAAGAAAGCACTATACTTATGATTATAGTTTTATTACAAAAAATTCAAATCAGAACCAGCCAAAAGAAGGGACTCATAGGCAAGGTCCTGAATGTAGAGTTTCTGTGTTCTCTCCCTGTGGAGTCAGGACACATCACCCTCCTGGCACATTGATGTGTTCACCAACTAGGAATCTTACCTGAGAGTCAGTATCCAGAGTTTTTATTGGGATTCTATTACATAGGCATGATTGACTGAATCATTGACCATGTGATCATATTCAATCTCCAGCTCTCTTTCCCCTCCATGGAGGTCAAGCTGATGTCAGTTAGCTCAAAGCCTCAACCTTCTAATCTCATGGTTGGTTTTTCCAGCAATGCCAGCACCCATCCTGAAACTATCTGACGGCCTAACATGAGTCACCTCATTAGCTTAAACTCAGAAGGGGCCCACCATGAATAAAAAATATACTCCTATTACTGGGAAAATTCCAATGGTTTAGAAGCTCTGTCCAAGGAACCTGGGACAAAGACTATAATAGACAAATTCTTTTTTATATGATACTAGCACTTACTCAGTTGTAACATGGCATAGCCATGGGTAATAGAATCAGAACCAAACACAGTATGAAAATATCAAAATAAGAGAAAAATGGCATTCAGTTAAATATAGGACATAATGGAATATGCATGGACTTTGAAATCACACCTAAATTTGAATTCTTGTCCGTGTATCTGTTAACTTTGTGGCCATGAAATTGTCACTTATTCTGTATGACCCTTAGTTACTCATGTATAAAATAAATGTACTAATATCCATTTATAAAAATTGTTCTAGAAAATATAATTCCCATATGTCAAGGTACCTATTTAAATACTGTGAAATTAATGTGCCCAGATATTTGGGCAAACATTATTCTGGATGTTTTTGTGAAAGTGTTTTCAGATAAGATTAACATTGAAATTAATGAACTTTGAGTAAAGCAGACTGCCCTCCTCAATGTGAGTTGGCTTCATCTAATCAGTTCAAGGCCTGAATAGAACGGAAAGACCAGTTTCCCTCAAGCAAGAGAGAATTCTCCAGCAGACTACCTTCAGACTTCATTTACAACATTGGCTCTTCCTGGTTCTACAGCAGACAGCATTCACACTTGAATTGGAACTTGGCTCTCCTGGGTCTCCAGCCTGCCTGCCCAGATTTCAGATTGGCCAGCCTCCATAATCATGTAAGCCTATACACACATGCACACACACACACGCATGCGTACACACACACACGCACACCCTGTTGGTTCTGTTTCTCTGGAGAACCATGAACAATACAAATACACCTTTTTTTAATGATTACCCGTGTATAATCACTGTTAAACCAAAAGCATACCATGTAATACTCATCACTCAGCCACAGATCATTAGATCAGATCCCTGATTAAACATGTAGCTGAAAAGATGACTATTTATATATATGCCAGTATTCTATAAGTTCTATCATCTGGCATTACAATTATATGTAATTACATTACATTCTAGTAAATATAAACTGGGAAAACCAGATTACCTCTTTAGATTGTTTCACAAATATTTTAGATTCTGTGAAAGAAATCATCATGAGGCAATCTGATTGGAAGAAAGAGAAGATTGAATAGCTGCACAAAGAGGATTGGTGATAAGAAAGAAAATCATAATTCTGACATAAGAGCTAGGACTTGAATCCAAGCATTCTAGCTTCAAAGGTCAAGTAAAAATAGAGGATTAGACTTCCAGCTTCAGCTCTGACATGTAAAAAGCTTGGATGTCATCACACCCATCCCATCCTGACAACAAGATAATTATTCTGAAATAAGTCCAAAGCCTTCATCATAACAAAGGCCTATAATCCAGAAGGAAAAACTTTATCAGTGTTTTGTTGAAGACCTTGAGGAAAGTACATTCCTCTTATTCCAGGACTCTCTGTCCTTCCTGTCTTACCTAGGGTGGGGGAGTACTTTGTAGACCAGAGACATAGGGCCACTAAAAGGCTGTTTTAATAGTAATATTATATAATATCCCCACTTCCCACATCTTACCATCACACCAATAGGATTTCAGTATAATAATAGTGGATTACAGCTGAAAGAGCTGTAAGATTTATATTTTCTCTGAGTAGGAGTGTTTAGGGAGTCCAAAAGTCAACAGGGGACATGAGAGGAATTTGAAGCCTCTGGTACCTATAAATATAGCGAGCATTAAACAAAGAGCAACTCCTAGCCAGGCTAATATAAATCCTCACACTAGTGACCTATTAACCTCAGTTTCTATTATCTGATATAACATGTCCGCCCCAGCTTTCAACAAAAATTTGAAAGGATTGCCAAAAAGCATGAAAAAAAATGCCACAGTTTTAAGGTATATAGCAAGAATCAGAACCAGACTCAAATATGAAACAGGTATTAGAATGAATAGATGGGGAATTTAAAATAACTATGATTAATGTTAAGGACTCCAATGGAAAAAGTAGATAACACTCAAAAATAGATGGCTAAAATAGCAGAGAGTTGGGATTTCTAAGAAAGAATCAGAAAGAAATGCTATAAATCAAAAACACTGAAACAGAAATGAATAATGCCTTTGATGGCTCATAAGTAGACTGGATATGGGTGAGGAAAGAATCAGTGAGTTTGAAGATAAGTCAAAGAAATTTCCCAAGTTGAAATGCAAATAAAAAAGAATAAAACAAAACATAAGAGGATATCCAAGAACTGTGGGACAACTTCAAAAGATATAAAAACAGGTATCATTGGTGTATCAAAGAAGAAGAGAGAACAGACAGAAGACATGTTTGGAGGAGTAATGACTGAGAACTTCCCAGAACTGATGACAGACATAAAACCACAGATTATGTAAACTCAGAAAACACTAAGTAGGATAAATATATTTTAAAAAATCCTTTACCTAAGCATATGATATTCAAATTGCAGAGAATAAAAGGCAAAGCAAAAATCTTGACAGAATCCAGAGTTAAAACAGACATCTTACCTAGAGCAGAATAAGGATAAGAATTACAGCAGATTTCTTGTGAGAAACCATGCAAGCAAGAAGAGAGTGGAGAGAAATATTTAAAGTGTTGGAAAAAAACCACACATAAATATGAATTCTATATCCAACAAAATTATCCTTTATAAAATGAAGAAATAAATACTTTGCAGCTAAACAAAAACTGAGGGAATTTATCACTAGCAGACCTGCCTGACAAGAAATATTAAGAGATTTTCCTCAGGCAGATGGAAAATGATATAGATTAGATACTTGTGTCTATACAAAGGGAGAACATCAAAGAAGAAATAAATAGGTAAAATAAATTTTTTTTCTTTATTGATCTAAAAGATAATTGTCTTTTAAAGTAATAGTATTGGGGCTGGCCCAGTGGCACAAGCGGTTAAGCACGCATGCTCCACTGTGGTGGCCCAGGGTTTGCCGGTTCGGATCCTGGGTGCACACCAGCGCACTGCTTGTCAAGCCATGCTGTGGCGGTGTCCCATATAAAGTGGAGGAAGATGGACATGGATGTTAGCCCAGGGCCAGTCTTCCTCAGCAAAAAAAAAAAAAAGAGAGAGAGAGAGAGAGAGAATTGGTAGATGTTAGCTCAGGGCCAATCTTCCTCACAAATAAATAAATAAATAAAGTAATAGTACTAACAATGGATCCAGTGATTATAGTGGATGGATAAGTGAGGTGAATGACAACAGTGTCCCAAGACACAAGAGAGAAGAATTGGTAACACTTTATTATAAGATACCAGCACTACACATCAAGTGGAATAGTATTTGAAGGTGGATTTACAATACTTAAAAATGTATATTGCAAACTCTAGGGGACCCCCAAATTTTAAAAGAAGTATTTATATGCTAAAAGAAGAGATAAAATGGAATCATATATAATGCTTAATTAAAAAGAGAGATGGTAGAAAAAGAAGTTTGAGGAAATGAAGAGAAAAGAGTTATAAATATGGTTGACATTAATTTAAATACATCAATAAACACTTTGAATAGGACTTGTCTAAATACACCAATTAAAAGATTTTCAGAGTAAGTAAAGAAACAAAACCCAACTATATTATTGTCTACCAGAATCCCACTTCGAATATGCAGACTCTTATATGGTAAAAGTAAAGGGACCATGCTAACCCTAGTCAAAAGAAAGCTGGAGTAGCTATATTAATTTGAGATAAAGCAGACTTCAGAAGAAGGAAAATTATCAGAAATGTAGAGGGACAATACATAATAATAAAGGGGTCAGTACTCCAGGGAGACATAAGAAACTTTAATGTGTATGCACCTAACAACAGAGCATCAAATATAAGAGGCCAAAACTGATAGAACTGAAAGAGGAAATAAACAGATCCACTATTATAGTTGGAGACTTCAGCCCTCCTCCTGCTAGTAATTGATATATCAATAGGCAGAAAATCAAAAAGGCTATAGTTAAACTGAATTGCACTATTAATCAACTTGATTCAATTAAAATTTATAGACTTTTTCACCCAACAATAGCAGAATATATATTCTTCTCAATCTTCAGTGGGATATTCACCAAGATAGACCATATTCAGGACGACAGTATACACATTAACAAATTTAAAACTGTATAAATCCTTAAAATATGTTCTTAGACCACAATGGAATAAAATTAGAGATTAATAACATAAATACAATCATTACTTGGAATCCATGGGGGATTGGTTCCAGGAATGCCCGGGGATACCAAAATCCATGGATGCTCAAGTCTGTAATATAAAATGGTGTATTCGACGAATACAGTTGGCCCTCTGTATCTGTGCATTTTGCATCCTTGGATTCAACCAATTGCAGATTGAACTGTGGTGGGTTGAATCCATGGATGTGAAACCCGTGGATATGGAGGGCAGATTGTATAGGTGAAAAATCTCCAAATATTTGCAAATTTAAAACAGACCTCTAAATAACTCAGATCAATGAAGAAGTCTCAAAGATTTTTAAAAAGTTTTTGAACTAAGAGAAAATGAAAATACAACTTATCAGAGTCTGTGGAATGCAGTGAAAGCAGTGCTTTGAGAGATATTTTAGCACTCAATTCACATATTAGAAAAAAAGAAAGATATTAAATCAATAACCTAAGCTACAGCCTTAGAAAATTAGAGAAAGAAGATCAAATTCATCAGAAAGCAAGCACGAGAAAAGAAATAATAAAAATTAGAGTAGAAATTTATAAATTGAAAACAGGAAAACGGCATAAAAAATCAATGAAGCCAAAAGCTGGTTATTTGAAAAGGTAAACTTGATAAAACCCTAGCCAGGCTAACCAAGAAAAGTAAAAAAGACATAAATTATCAATATCAAAGTACAAGAGGAATCATCATTACTGATTTCGTGGAAATTAAAACGATAACAAAGGTATGTTATAGGCATTTCTATGCCCACAAATTTGATAACTTAGATGAAATGGAACAATTGCTTGGAAGACACAAACTGCCAAACTCATACAAGGAGAAATAGGTGACCTGAAAATCCCAATATCAATTAAAGAATTTGAATCAATAATTAATAACCTTCAAAAAAAAAGTTATAAGGACCAGATGGTTTTAATAGTGAATTCTATCAAACATTTAAAGAAGAAATGATACCAATTCTCCAAAATCTCTTTCAGAGAATAGAAGCAGAGGAAACACTTCCTATCTCATTCCAGAAGACCAGCATTATGGTAATACCAAAACCAGAAAAAGATGACAAGGAAGAAAGAGTACTGATCAATATCTCTTATGAATGTAGATGCAAATATTCTTAACAAAAAATTAGCCAATGAATGCAAAAATTTATAAAAGTTATTACATACCTCAACCAAGTAGAATTTAATCCAGGTACTCAAGGCTGGTTCAGCATTCAAAAATCAATCAATGTAACCCACCACACAAAAAGTCTAAAGAAGAAAAAAAATATGAGAATATCAATTGAAACAGACAAAACATTTGACATAATTGAATATCCATTTATTTATAAAAGCTCTCAAATACAATAGGAATAGGGAGTAATTGTCCCAATTTGATAAAAAACATTTGCAAAAAGCCTTCAGCTAACATCACACTTAATTTGAGAAACTAGATGCCTTCCCCCTAGGACTGGTAACAAAATGAGGATATCCTCTCTCACTGCAACTAGTTGACATTGGATTGGAAGTCCTAGCTAGTGCAACAAGAAGAGAAAAAGAGGTAAAGTTATATGTATAAGAAAGAAAGAAATTAAACTTTGTTTATATATGACATGGTAATTGTCCTAATCCATTTGGGCTGTTATAATAAAATGTCATAAACTACGTGGCTTATAAACAAGCCGAACATTGATTTATCACAATTCTGGCGAGACTAGGAAGTCCAAGGTCATGACATCAGCAGATTCAGTGTCTGGTAAAAGCTGGCTTTCTGGTTCATAGATGGTGTTTTCTCATCTATAAGCCTCTCGTGAGGCTCCACGCTCATGACCTAATCACTTACCAAAGGCCTTACCTCCTAATACCATCACCTTGGAGGTTAGGATTTCAAGCATATGGAGGATTTCAATTTTGGATTTCAAGCATATAGATTTCAATTTCCGGAGGATATGATTCAGACCATAGGATTTTCCCCCCAAAATTCATGTCCTTTCTCACATGCAGTATCCATTCAAACCATCCTGACAACCTCAAAAGTCATAACTTGTTCCAGCATCAATTTAAAAGTCTAAAGTTGAAGTCTTATCAAAATATCATCTATTGGTGAGACTCAAAGTAAAATTCATCCTGAGGCAAATTCCCCTCCAGCTGTGAACGTCTGAAATCAAACAAATTAAGTGCTTCCAAAATACAATGGTTGGGCAAGCATAGGCTAGGCATTCCCACTCCAAAAATGAGAAACAGGAAAGAAAAAAGGAGTAACAGGTCTGAGGTAAGTCTAAACCCTAACAGGGAAAAATACACTAAACCCCAAGCCTTGAGAACAATCCTCTTTGGCTCAGGGCCCCAATTTCCAGACCTACTGGGGCTGCAATCTTTCTTTCTAGACACACTGGAGTGAGAGTTGGCCTTCAAGGCTCTAAGTGGCGCCACCCTATAGGTTTGCTGGGCACAGCCCACACTGCAGCTCTCATGGGTTGGAGTCTTGTGTCTATGGCTCTTCCTGGCTGGAATGGCAGCCAGTGGCTTTACTGGTCAGGGGTCGTAGAGGCAGCCCTGCTCCCATGGCTCCACTGGCCGCTGCCCTAGTGGGGGCTCTCTGTGGGGGCCCCGCCTCCACAGCAGTTCTCTGCCTGGGTCCTGTGGCTCTCTGGTGGCATCCTTTGAAATCTAGGCAGACGCAGCCATGGCCTCATTTGGTGCACTCTTTGCTCTGACAGAGATGGCACCGTGCAGATACTGCTAAATGCCTGTGCCATCTGAAAGGGTGACTGCTGCAGCACGTATTGCACCTGGGTCTGTAAGAGCTGCACTTAAGGTGACCGTGGATCTCAGTATCAGAGTGTAGATGTGAGACAGTGCCAGGCAAGGTACCCTGAGGTCCCACAGGCACCTGCGGCCCCTCCTTTAAGTCATTCTGGTGATCTCTGGATTGTCTTCAGGGTCATTCTTCCCTTGTCTTGGATAATAGGTCCAGGCTTCTGTTTAGATGGACGACTAGTCTCCCCATTGTCTGGATGACTACCTCCTAGCTTCTGCTGAGTTGGCCATCCACACTAATATCTTTATCAAATTTTGCCACACATTTTGTATTCTCTCCAGAATTATCTATCTCATTTCTTTCAACATGAGTAGGCTGAGAATATTTCATACTTTTAAGTCTACTTCCCTTTTGATTACACTTCCATCTTCAAGTCATTTTTCTCTTCTTGTATTTTACTGTCAGCATTCAAGAAAAGCCAAGCAGTTCCTTCAACACTTTGCTTAGACATTTTCTCAGTCAAATATCCAATTTCATAGCTAGCAAGTTCTACCTTCCACGAAATACTAAGACATGAACACAATTCAGCCAAGCTCTTTGCCACTTTATAATAAGGATAGCCTTTTCTTCATTGTCCAATAACATATTCCTCATTTCTGTCTGAGATCTCATGGCTTTTGCTGTCCATACTTCTGATACCTGACTGGCTGGGACTGGGGTCCTGGGTAAAACTCGGCCCTTGGAGTGGGTTCCTGACTTTGCGCAGGAAGGAATTCAAGAGCGGGTCAAGAGAGATTATGCAAGTTTATTTTAGAGGCAAAAGCCAGGCTGATTAGAGAGAAATTGAGGAAGGAAAGCAGGCTGGGCTGACCCAGGTGGAAATTGACCGACCAGTCCTGAATGGGAGTCTGGGGTCCTGATTTACAGTGGTTGAAAGTGGGCAGCTGGGGATTGGTCAGTTTGAAATGAGGAGTCGGGTTGGCAGCTGGAGACTGGTCAGTCTCCAGGCCAGGTGGCCATCTCCTGCAGGCCAGGTGCCAAGCTCATGACCAGACTGCTGATTGGCTAGGTAAGGGGAGGGGGGTATTTAGGCAAAGGGAGGGAGATGTTAGGCAAGGGGAGGGGAATGTGCATGGAGCATGGAGTTCCTGGAACTTGTGAGTTGCAGGTCAATGATTAATCCCAGATGCTTGGTGACAGTGGCATCCTGCTGCTGTTCAGGAGACTGGTCTTGGTCCTGCATTTTCCCTGTCTCATTTCTACCAGTGTTCTGTTCATAACCACGTACGTATTCTTTAAGAAAATCGAGTCTTTCTCCACAGCTCTCCTCTTTCTGGCCCTCACCAGAATTGCCCTTAATAAGTTCATTCATGACATTCTAGGCTTTTTCTAGCATGCACCTGTGGACGAAGATAAATGGAATAACGTGTCAAGACTTTTAAAATGGAGCTGGGAGACCATTAAGGAAGTGGGGCTTATGCATGTGTCTACCCAGATGGAATGTAAACTTTTGACCTGTGTTTCACTGATGTCATCCTGACCTTCTTTCAAGAAATATGCTTACTCCCATAGATAAGATCTTTCTGCCTTAGAGATGGCCTTAGCAACCAATCATGCACAGCGAAGAAGTAACAGTTGTTGCCAGCACCAGTCACAAATCTTGCTAAACAACCTTGTAATTTCTCTCTTTTTGCTTTTGTAAACGCTTGCCTCTTTTGTTCTCCTCAGAGCAAGCTTGGAGTTTCTACTCGAATCTGTCTCTAGAATTGCAGTTCTTGAGACCCCCAAATAAATTTTTGCTTCTCCTGCAGGTTATGCCTCTTATTTATGCACACATCTCAAAACTCACCTAGCCTTTTCTCATTACCTGATTCCAAAGCTGCTTCCACATTTTTAGGTATTTTTTACAGCAACATCCGCACTTCTCAGTACCAATTTTCTGTTTTAGTACATTTGGGCTTCTGTAACAAAATACCACACACTGGGTAGCTTATAAACAACAGAAATTTATTTCTCACAGTTCTGGAGGCTGGGAGTCCCAGATCACGGCACTAACAGATTTGGTGTCTGGTGAGAGCCTGCTTCCTCATTGAAGACCTCTTCTCACTGTAACCTTACATGGTGAAAGGGACAAGGGAACTTTCTTGGGCCTTTATTATAAGGGCACCAATTTCATTAGAGAGGGCTCCACCCTCATGACCTAATCACTTCCCAAAGGCCTCACCTCCTAATACCATCACCTTGGGGGTTAAGATTTCAACACGTGAATTTTAGAGGACACAAACATTCAGACTACAGCGGTGATAAAAAGAAATGACTTATCAAGCCACAAAAAGACATGGATGAATCTTAAATTTTACTGAGTCTTAAATTCTACCAAGTCAAAGAAGCCAGTCTGGGAAAATTATATATTGTGTGACATCATTTATATGACATTCTCGAAAAGGCATAACTACACCGACAGTAAAAATATCAGTTGTTGTCAGTGGTTTGGTGGGTGCGCTTAATTTGATAAAGCATATAGAATTTTTAGGTTGGTGAAACTATTCTGTGTGATATTGGAATGGTGAATACAGGATACAATGAACTTGCCCAACTCCTAGAACTTTATAGCACTAGGAGTAAACTTTAATGTTCAAGAAATTTTAAAATTTTCTTTAGGAGGTTGGAGAATCCTAGGATGGACTGCCATAGGTGGCAAAATAATTTAAATATATTACAAATGTATGAAAAACTTTACTGAAAGAGTTGGAGGAATAAGCTGCTGACTTAAATAACTTCAGAAATGAGTTAAGTGTATAGGAATAAAGTTAAAAGAAACTGTCCATAGCACTGTATTATAGTTTATAAAGTTTCTTCTCACAGAATTAAGGGTTAACAATTCTGATTCTGCTATACATGTATATAGGAATGGAACAATTAAGTAGATGGATGGTGGATGGTTGGATCCAGGATTCTCACTGTTGGGGGAGTTTACAGAGAAACAAAGGAAGAAAGCTAAAATGATTCATGTGATAATGGCTTAGAGTTGGAGATATCAGTGTGAACTCATGTTTAGCTTAATATAGTGCAGATGATTAGGTATGGAGATATCTATAGATATGTGTGTATACATCAGCTATTACACAAACGTATGTCTTTTTGCTCTGTTAGCTGAGAGGGCTAGAAAAAAACCCTGGTAGCATTGAGCACACCTAACACCCTAATTTTTGTTTCTGATACTATTTTCAATTAAACGAACCAGCAGTTCTCAGAGAAATGTCTTATTCTAGTATTGGGGCAGGAAATATATAAGAAGATTTGGATCATATCATAGTGCCAGAAAGTAAGAGTGCACTACACACACCACACTCACACACACACAATGATTGGAGTATGTCCAAGGAATACATAAGCCAACTGAAAAAGCTCTCAATGGCCAAAGCTAGAAAATTTGAACAAAAAGATAAATAAGATAGTATCAGTTTAAGAACCAAAATATTAGATAAGTATTCATGAATCAGTACTGCTATAAATAAATGTATGCATAAGTGGGAAGAATATACAAATCTGCCATGAAGAAGAATTCCAAATAATTTATGTAGATACTCCACCCTTAAAAAGATGCAACATAACTCCACACTCTTTGTGGACTGTGTGTAGTGACTCCCTTTCAAAGAGTATAGTATGGAAAAAGTGAATAAAAAGAGTAACTTTTTCCAGTTTTATTTAGATATAATTGACATATAATGTGTATGTGTAGCATATAACAATATATTGATTTGATGCACTTGTGTATTGCAAAATGATGACCATCATAGCATGATCTAACACCTCCATCACATCCTTTTTGTGGTGAGAAAATTTAAGATCTACTCTCTTAGTAATGTTCAAGTGTATAATACAGTATTATTAACTGTAATCACTACGCTGTACATTAGATTCCCAGAACTTATTCATCTTATAACTGGAAGTTGGTACACTTTGAGCAATATCTCCCCATTTCCCACACCCCCCATGCCCAGGTACCCATCATTCTAGTCTCTGTTTCTATGAGTCCAGCATTTTAACATTCCACATATAGCGATATCATATGGTATTTGTCTGTCTTTGTGTGACTTATTTCACTTAGCATAATGCCCACAAGTTCCACCCATGTTGTCGCAAATGGCAGAATTTCCTTCATTCTCATGGCTGCATAATATTCTATTGTATTTGTATACCACATCCTTATCCATTCATCCATCGACAGACACTTAGATTGTTTCCATATCTTGGCTATTGTAAATAATGCTGCAGTGAACATAGGGTGCGGATATCTCTTGACGATCCTGTTTTCGTTTCCTTGGGATATATACCCAGAAGTGGAATTGCTGTACCATATGGTAGTTCTATTTTTAATTTTTGAGGCCCCTTCATAGTTTTCCAGAGTGACTACACCAATTTACATTCCTACCAACAGTGCACAAGGGTTTCTTTTTCTCCATATCCTTGCCAACACTTGTTATCTCTTGTCATTTTGATGATATCCATTCTAACAGGTGTGAGGTGATACCTCATTGTGGTTTTGATTTGCCTTTCTCTGATAATTAGTGATGTTGAGCATCTTTCTATGTACCTGTTTGTCATTTGTATGTCTTTTTTTGAGAACACGTCTATTCAGTTCTTCTGCCCATTTTTTTAATGGATTTTTTTTTTGCTATTGTGTTGTATGAGTTTTTATATATTTTAGATATTAACTCCTTATCATATATATATTTTGCAAATATTTTATCCCATTCCATAAGTTGTCGTGCATTTTGTTGATTATTTCTTTGCTGTGCAGAAACTTTTTAGTTCGATGTAGTCGCACTTACTAACTTTTGCTTTTGTTGGTTGTGCTTTGTTGTCACATCCAAAAAATTTTTGCCAAGACCAATGTCATGAAATTTTTTCCCTATGTTTCCTTCTAGGAGTTTTATGGTTTCAGGTCTTGTGTTTGTCTTTAATCCATTTTGAGTTGATTTTTGCGAGTGGTGTAAGGTGTGGGTCCAATTTCATTCTTCTGCATGTCTTTATTCAGTTTTCCCAGTACCATTTGTTGAAGAGACTTTCCTCTTTCCTTTGAGTATTCTTTGCTCCCTTGTCAAATATTAGTTGAATATATATGTGCAGGTTTATTTCTTGGCTCTCTATTCTGTTACATTGATCTGTGGTCTGTTTCTATGCTGGTACCATATTGTTTTGATTCCTATGACTTTGCAGTATAGCTTGAAATCAGGAAGCATGAAATCAGGAAGTTATTCTTCTTTCTCAGGATTGCTTTGGCTATTTGGGGCCTTGCATGGTTCTACACAAATCTTAGGATTGTTTTTTCTATTTTTTTTTCTTTCTTTTTGGTGAGGAAGACTAGCCCTAAGCTAACATCCATTGCCAATCCTCCTCTTTTTGCTGAGGAAGATTGGCCCTAGGCTAGCATCCATTTCCTTCTTCCTCTACTTTACATCTGGGACACCTGCCACAGCATGGCTTGATAAGCAGTGCATAGGTCTGCACCCGGGATCTGAACCTGTGAACCCCAGGCTGCCGAAACGGAGCGCGAGAACTTAACCACTATGCCACCAGGCCAGCCTCTGTTAAATGCCATTGGAATCTTGATAGAGATTGTATTGAAACTATAGATAACTGTGGGAATATGGATATTTTAACAATATTAATTCTTCTGATCTATGAACATGGAATATCTTTCCATTTGTTTGTGTCTGCTTCAATTCTTTCATCAAAGTCTTGTGCTTTTCAGTGTATAGATCTTTTACCTCCTTGGTTAAATTTATCTCTAAGTATTTTATTGTTTTTGATGCTATTGTGAATGAAATTGTTTTCTTAATTTCTCTTTCAGATAGTTCATTATTAGTGTAATGCAAGAGATTTTTGTATATTGATTTTGTATCCTGCAACTTTACTAAATTCATTAATTGATTCTAACAGTTTTTTGGTGGAGTCTTTAGAATTTTCTACGTATAAAATCATGTCATCTACAAACAAAGATAGTTTTACTTCTTCCTTTCCAATTTGGATGCCTTTTATTTCTTTTTTTGCCTAATTCTTCTGGCCAGCTCTTCCAGTATTATGCTGAATAGGAGTGGGAAGAGTGGGCACCTTGCCTTCTTCTTGATCTTAGCAGAAAAACTTTCAACCTTTTGCCATTAAGTATGTTGTTAGTCGGTTTGTCATACATGGCTTTTATTATATTGAGGTATGTTTCTTCTATACCCAATTTGCTGAATGTTTTTATCATGAAAAGATGTTGCATTTTGTTATAATCCTTTTAATGTGTACTTGAATTTGGTTTGCTAATAATTTGTTGAGAATTTTTGAATCTACATTCATCAGGGATATTGGTCTGTAGTTTTTTTCTCTTGTAGTATCCTTATCTGGCTTTGGTATCAGGGTCAAGCTGACCTCGTGAAATTAGTCAGGGCGTGTTTCCTCCTGTTCAGTTATTTGGAGGAGTTTGAGAAGGATTGGCATTAATTCTTTAAAAAGAGTAACTTTAGGCCGGCCCCGTGGCTTAACGGTTAAGTGCGTGCGCTCCGCTGCTGGCGGCCGGGGTTCGGAGCCTGGGCGCACACTGATGCACCGCTTCTCCGGCCATGCTGAGGCCGCGTCCCACATACAGCAACTAGAAGGATGTGCAACTATGACATACAACTATCTACTGGGGCTTTGGGGGGAAAAATAAATAAATAAAATTATAAAAGAAAAGAAAAGAAAAGAAACATCTTTAAAAAAAAAAAAGAGTAACTTTATAGTGGAGGTACATGACAAACATTATTTCAGCCAGGTGATCAAGATCAATATCAACAGTGACGTGTAACAGTGATAAGTCATATTGATATATGTGCCCTTGATATGATGCAATGTAAATGGCACTTTGTCTTGGTGGTCTTCCTCCCTCAAACCCATCACCCCAGTTGAATTATGAGAATAACATCAGACAAATCCCAATTTAGGGACATTCTACAAAATACCTGACCAGTTAACCTAAAAAATGTCATGGTCAGCAAAAACAAGGAGGGTCTCATAAATTCTCACTAGCAAGAGCAGCCTAAGGAGGCATGATGACTAAATGTAATGTGGTATCCTGGATGGGTTTCTGAAACAGAAAAATGACATTATGGTAAAACTGAGGAAATCTGAATAAAGTATGAGCTTTATTGGTTTATTAACCGGGACACATATGCCGTAGTAATTTAAGATGTTAATAACAGAGGATCTGGGTGTGGAGTATGACAGGGTCTCTTTGTACTCTCTTTGCAATAGCTCTGTAAATCTAAAATTTTTCTAAAATAAAAATTTTAATAAAAATAGAGAAATATGTGTATAAAAGCTATAGCTGTAAATAACTTCCATTACAAAATAATACTCCAAATTATCAGAGAAATACACTTGAAAACAAAAATGCAGATTATTTAATGAGAAATTAAAGAATCAATAAATAGAAAGCATAATATAAAATATGATTAGAATTTTAGAATCAAATATATTTAGGTATATAAATATATATAAATTTAATATTAAAAGAAAAAGAGTCTCAGATTTGATCTCAAAGCCAAGCCCAATATTTGGCATTTAACAAGAGACATACATTGCTTAAAATGTAATGATTCAGAATCCTTGAAAGTATGGACAAATCTATCTGGTAAATGCAAATAGAAAGAGTAGGGATGCAAACTTTAACATTTGTCAAAGATGAATTCAGGAAACAAAACACATCTTGAGTCAGAAGGATCAATTCATAGTGAACATCTAGGTTATGTATATCTATACATTAAATAATATAGCATCAATATTCATAAATTGTAGCCTATAGAGGATATAAAGAGATATAGACAGGAATATATTATGGGTAAGAGCCTTGAATTCACTCAGTGTATGATGAATGAAGAGGACAAAAAAAAATTATAGTACTTAGCAATGAATTTATATGAATTATATTCAAATTAATACCCAGAAAACCGTGAACCTATCTTATTCTTGGATAGCAGTGAATATTCTTAAAGAGACCGCAACCAGTTCCAAACAGTACAATGGAATAGTATAGAAAATGATCACTGATTAAAATGTAATAAAACTGGAAATTAATAAAAATAGTACAGAATAAAATAAACACATACATCCTAAATATTTAAAACACTTTCATAATTAAATCTTGAGTTTAGAAAGCAGGATTGAAGTGGGGTCTAATATATGTCTGTACTTTGGACATTGGCACCATTCAAGCGCCCAGAGGTGAAGGGGTGGGAGTGATGGAAGAAATCTAGCTGCTCCTGGACCTCACATCACCCAGGGCAGTCCTAAAGCAGGTCCCACTGAGGTCACTATTGAAACTAGTCTCAAGATGGAGGGTGTAATTAGTATTTTATGTGGTTCCTTTTTAATGACAATATCATAATCCTTGTTATGGTCATGTCGCGGCGGGAGAAAATTCCCTTTCTTCCCTTCCTGTGTTCTTATGGTTGGACTACGACATAAGACTAGATTAACAGGATAAAATCCCAGTTTAATACATACATATTGCAAACCATAAAGAAATGATGCTCAGAGAGTGAACCAAGTAGGCAGTATATATATCTTTCACACAAAGAAACAATAAATATGTGAAGAATTGACAGGACACAGAAACTTAGGTTTGGGGTACGTAATTAGTGAGGAATTTAAGCAGAGTTTAGACTTGAGGTAGTAAATTAGCAAGGCTTGTTTATGCACGCCTCTCGGCCCTGAATTCTCTAGCTCTGGTGATAAGGATGTGGGGAGAGCACCTTACACCTGGGAGATTTCTTTCCTTCTTTTGGGGAGAACAGAGACAGGAGGGTCAGAATGCTCTTTATGCTTCTCAAGTAACTTTCATTCAAAACAATCAATATGCTATTGTGGAATATTTTGGGGTGGCCTGCCCTGGGCCCCAACAGTCATCACAAGAATCTATGCCTCTCAAGTAAATTCTGATTATTTATTCATTCCCCTATGGCTCCATAGGATAAATAATCTGATAAATTCTCACACTTCCGAGTGCTTCAAGGGCTTCCTTCTTGCCTTCTGAACTCATTATCTTAGTTTATTTGAAAACAGGTTTTTCTTTTTTTTTTTGGTGAGGAAGATCAGCCCTGAGCTTACATCCATGCCAATCCTCCTCTTTTTGCTGAGGAAGACAGGCCCTGAGCCAACATCTATTGCCAATCCTCCTCCTTTTTTTTCCCTTTTTCTCCCCAAAGCCCCAGTAGATAGTTGTATGTCACAGTTGTACATCCTTCTAGTTGCTGTATGTGGGATGCTGCCCCAGCATGGCCGGACAAGCAGTGTGTCGGTGCACTTCCGGATCCGAACCCGGGCCGCCTGCAGCGGAGCGCACACGCCCAACCGCTAAGCCACGGGGCCGGCCCCGAAAACAGGTTTTTCTCGAGCTCACTGCTCTGTTGGGTAGAGATTGTTTTTCTCCAATGCACCCCCTATCAGTGAGAGTAGGGGTAGGATAGGGTAGTTCTTTGTGTTGCTCATTGCCAAGTCCAGGCCATTCTCTGATACATAGCTAGATTGCTAGATAGCTAGCTAAATAGATAGATAGAAATCCTTTTAAATACACACCAAAATATTTCCACTCGCTATCTCTTATCCATCCTCATTGCATTCATCTACTCACTTTCTTTATTAATTTTTTTTTTAATACTGTGTGATCTGGATTACGTCAGTCCCTCCACGAAGATCCCTGAAATCATACTGGTGATTACAAAATACAAATAGGTGATCTAGCTAGTGGTCTGGATTTTTAGTTCCTCGTCCCATCATCTTCAATGAATTTTTCCTCCATGCCAACCCATTTACATGTTCCCATGCTTAAAATTCAAAAAGCTGATTGTTACTGGAGGAAAGCATAAAACCACGATAATGGGTGTCATTTTAAATTTATGTTCACAAACATCAAATGTGTACTCAGGACTTTTAGGCAATTCTATTCCATTCCATGATTCATTCACTCTCCCACTGTCTAAACTTATTTGTAACTTTTCCTTTCTCCTCAAAAATCTACTTCTGCTCAAATAGTTTGCTTTTATTGTTAACTCCCCTCTCATATGTTTCATTATTTTTTCCTCTTTATTGGATTCTGTTATCATAATATGCTCTTAATATAATCGTTCTTGCAGATAAAAGCCCTCCCTTGTCCCCACATCTTTTTCTAGATTCTTCCCTCTTTTTTTGTTCCCTTCAAAGTAAAACGCCTAACAGATTAGCTGTATTCTTAATCTCAGTTTTATGTCCTTTTAGCCTTTCTTTAAGTCATCTTTGTAATCTGAGTCCTAGATTTATTATCCACAGGGAAAGTCCTATGGATTTATTATCCACAGAGTAATGATTTGTGTCTTCAGCCCAGATTCCTCTACTATGTTCTCAATGCTTAACGTACTTTATTTGATTGTCTAATATGAACCTGAAATCCAATTTGGCCAGTGTTGAAATCTGATCCCTCTTAATCCTCGTCCCTATTTATTCAATCTTTACTACTTCAGGAAATGGCAACAGCTGAATAAGCTAATACCATGGTGTCTGGATCCATCCTTTATACCTCTTTTACCATTAATCTCCTCATGCAGTATATTAACAAGTCCCTTTTGTTTCATCTAGAGTGACCAACTTCTGCTGCTTGGTCCAGTTTTAATATTGAACATCCTGCATCCCAGGAAACTCCTCAGTCCTGAGCAAACCAGGAAGATTGGTGACTCTAGTTCCATCTCCAAAATATATCCTTTATCTGTCCAATTCTCTCCATCCCCCACTGCTACCATACTTGACTCAGGTCAGCAACATTGTTCACCCAGGTTAGGAGTCTAAGATCCTGTTTCTCTGCTTCTTCTCTTGCATTTGCACTTCATTATATTATGGAGTTCTATTTTAAAACATAAATGAGATGTCACTCATTCCTCTTCTTTAAAGCCTTCCATTTTCTTTTCATTATATCCCAATATAATTTAATTTCCTTTCCTGGGATGATAATGTCCTACATAAACTGCGCCTGCCTCGTTCACTTACTTTATCTTGTACTTCTCACATTCTTGAAAAAAAACTCAATAGAAAGTAACTAGACAAAAACTTGTTTATCTCTAAACATAGATACCCATTCATTTGTTTATCAACACAAAACCAGCATCCTATTTAATGAGGGATAATAGAAACATTTTTATTGCTTCACATTAGAAATAAGATAAGGATAATGATAGCACCGCAGAATTAGCTGAGATAGACATTGTCAAAAGTTAGCATGAGGGAAGCCATCTTATAGAAGGAAGCCTCTTTGGAACTATAAATGACCCTGACTCATCAGACCCCCCTCCCCTGCCTTATTCTCACAGTACATTTTAGAGAAACACTTAGAACTTGACGTAGGCTAGTCGACAAGTAGCCAGTCAGTGATCGATAGAGAGAATGACTTGTTAGCAGAAGATTTAAGTCCTCTGTCCAAACTGTCCCCTCTCTTTCTGATAAGAAAATAACTAATGTTTTCTTAGATTCCTCAGGAACGTCACATTCAGCAGATCCGAAACTTTTCTCTATGGAGAGTTGGCCAGTGGTCTATGGTCTTCCAACACCTTTCACTCTTGAGCCCCCTCCCTTTTTCCCTGCTTCTTAAGTTGTATTCATATGTAAATATCAGTTTGCTTAACCTTTATATCCGAGTTTCACAAAGTGAATAGAAGTTACAAATTGTTAAAAGCCCAGGTGGCCTCATGCTGAAGTTTTGGCTAATTACGGGTTCTTGAAATTTATTACAGGGAATCTGATATCCAGAGAATATCAAGAAGCTGAAGCTTCCCAGACTCCAACTCCTTGGCTTCCTGGCACCAGAATCCACCATCCATTTCGGAGGCAGACAACCAACGACGCTCACCTGCAGATTCCCTTATCTCACCATCCCTCTCCCTGCAAGCAGCCCCACAAGCCCAAAGGCAGGCTGACAGGAAGGCACCAACTAGCAAGGCCACATGCTCCCCCTCCCTACGAGCAGCCACATTCCTCGCAGCCTTTAGAAGCCCTTGCCTCCCATCTTTCCAGGAGACAAATTTGAGGGCTTACTCTCGTCTCCTGGCTGATGTTACCCAAAATAAACCCCTTTCATTGCCATAAGTCTGGTGTTCCAGTTTTATTTTGGCCCCTTTTGTGTGGCAGGCAAAAGAACCCGTGTTTGTGGCTGGTAACAATAATGCCCTATCAAAATTACTATTCAGTATTCTTCTATTTTTCTGAAGTACTATCCAAAGCAATTTTAAAGGAGAAGGGTAGTAGACGTATAGTCATTAGACATATGAAGTTAAAATTATCTGTATTTGTGTGTGTGTGTAGGGGGGAATATCCTTTTCTTTTTACCCTCCTAGGTTCTTCAACTGATGACCTGTAAATTAGACAGACAAAAGATAAGAGAAGAGCATACAAATTGTATTAGCATGGACATCGTGCATACACGTAGGAGAAACTCAGTTATTAATAATTCAAAGAAATGATTAGAATTTGGAGTCTATATATCTAACAGTAGGGGGAAAAGAGAAGGGAAAAGGGCACTGTGGAAAAGCAAATCCTTTTTTAGGAAGAAATGAGCCAGCTGTAGAAGAATAGACTGGAGATATGTATAATTTGTGACAATGTCTGTCTGGGTGTGGTGCTGACTTCTCTCTGAAAAGAAAAGATTAGAATTGCTCCAGGGAAGGGATTTATGACAATTGAGTTCTTTTAGGAGGCTCTGCTTTTAGGCAGATTAGAGATTTCAGAAACTCAAATGCCTTCACCTCAAAATAATTCTTATACCAAAGTGGCATATTTTGGTTACATAACCCGATCCTTTTCAGTGTGTTGTTAGTTTTTACCTTGAATATCTTAGAAAAAACTTTCAAAATATTAGAAATAATAACAGACTCCAGAAAGATAGCACTATGAAACTTTTTATGGGAAATTACTGGCTTCAATATTAATAATAAAACGGTTGATTTGGAAGAACAGATCCTATTTACGTTAGCAATATAAAAGATAAAGTAAGAAAAAACATAAAAAAATATTGAAATTCCACTCGCAGGAATTTGAAAATGACTTAAATAAAAGCAAAAGTATATCATGTTCTTCAGTAGAAAAAGCCAACATTATTAATTTGTTAGTTTTCCCATTTGTGATCTATACATTAAACATCGTTACCAACCGTGGTTTTTCTTCCATTCTTGATCTCTAAAATTCATTCTCCAGACAATAATCAAATGATCTTTTTTTAAAATATATATATATATTTTTTTTTTTAGTGAGGAAGATTAGCCCTGAGCTAACATCTGTTGCCAATCCTCGTCTTTTTGCTGAGGAAGATTGACCCTGGGCTAACATCCGTGCCCGTGTTCCTCTACCTTACATGTGGGATGCTGCCACAGCATGGCTTGATGAGTGGTGCATAGGTCCGCACATCCAAACCTGCAAACCCAGGGCTGCCGAAGCGGAGCACGCGTACTTAACCACTATGACACCAGGCAGGCCCCCTCAAATGATCTTTTTAAAAGACATCAAAAATCACTATGCTTTTAAAAAATAGTTAAAGGACTTTCTAGTTCCTTTATTTACAAAATCCTGATCAACATCAACAATTACTTGATGATTTAGTCCCCGCCTGCTCCCTGTCATACATTACTCCACTGGAATTCCCATCTATAGACTCTTCATTTGCACCTTCTGGTACCAGCTCAACACAAGGTTGACATAAGGGAAGCCATATTGTAGAAGAGAAACTGTACCGTAACTTTGAATGACCTCTGATTAACTAACCCAGCTGGATATGCACCCTCCAGAACATATACATGCTCTCAGATTTTATGGCCCCTCCCAGCTGTGATAAGTTGGTAATTTTATTCTTTTGAGCTCCTTAGGAATGTGATGACCCCCAGACTGATAGTCATCATCAATGACAACTGAAAGATTTGGTGTGACGACTCTGGCTATTCCTGATAATTAAATTGGGGATCAAATATGTTTCTAAACTGTCTGTGTCACTGACTCAATAACTCCTTTTCCAGAGTCAAGATGGCAAAACACAGGTGACTCCGTTAGACTCCATTCAGCAGGAAGTAGCTAGACAGACAATGATGATCCTGCTCCTGTTACCAGCATGTGATTATGCTGGGTTACAATTGACAGGGGGGAGTTGGGGTGGCCACTCACATAAATAGTAATCTTCACTATACATATTAAAGATTTTCTTCTTATTATCTGTAAACTAAATCAAGGTAGATGGTATTGCTGCAGTCTCTGATGTATATCCAGTAAAACAAAAGATTATGTTGGAACTACGACCAGATGTCTGCCCTGACCTGGAGATCAGATGTCTGCCTCCATCTGAAGACCAGATGTCTACCCCACCCAGAGAGCAGAGGCCTCCCCAACCTGGAGACCAGCCTCCTATATAACTTACCTGTAGTCTTTTTTCTGTAAGATGATTCTTTTGGACATTAGTCAGCCATCTTCCACCTTGCTAGCAAGCTGTAATAAAACGCTTTCTCTCCTACCACCTCACCTCTTGACTATTGGCATGTCTTGCCGTGGGCAGACAACCCGCCTTTGGGCAGTAACGCCTCTACTGTCTTAGGTCTATCACACCTCCTTATTTTATTTTCTTCATAATATTATCACTACTTAACTTTATCTTGTTTATATATTTAGTCACTTGTTTATTTTTGTCTAAGATGAAATGTAAGATCCAAAAGATCAGAGACATAGCACTGTATCCTTTTTTAAATTTGGAATTGTTCTAAGTACCTAACTTAGTGATATTTGTTGAATGGATAAATACATTTATATTTTGATGTTAGACAGAAAAAAATTTCAAGTAAACTATTAAAATATGGTGGTTTAGAGTTTTTATTTTAATGGAACTAAATACCCCCAAAATAAGTTAAAGCCTGTGTAAAGTAAACTGTAGAATATGCTGAAAATCTTTATGGAAGCATGGAGATGTCCTACTAATAAATAACTTAAAATGTCATTTTATTAAGCATGTTTGTTAGCAATGCAAATGTAAAACTACTTGTGTCAGATGAGCAGAGCAAAGAAAATAATGAAATTATTGGAAGGTATTAAGAGGCATTACTTTGCAAATTCACCTTTAGTGATTTATAGTTATAATGAGGAGAATTAGTTTCCACAAAGGTGCCCTTTATTTGGTTTTTGAAAACTTGACCTCACAATCTTCTATAGAAATTTCTTAAAAATTGACCCATGCTTATTATTTAAAAAACTACATACACATAATCAGAAATTATCACTGATTGATTAAATTATTGAATTTTTTTTCATTAATTAAATAAAAACATCTCTTATCTTCCATTAGTGTTTTTATCTATTGAATGACACTTTAATTGTTTGGTGGATGTACTTTCAGATTTTTTTTGTACGTATGCAAATCATATATCTTTACATTTCTTCATATTGCTATGTACTTTTTCACATGTATCAGATTATATTTCCCACAGTGTATTGAAACTTGTTTTATAAATCTAATATGTTGTGGGCATTTTCTGTATCAGTACAGTGACTTTCTTCATTCTTTGTAATGACGATATACTGCTCCTTGACTAGTTTTACCTAAGTATGAGATCTCAGTTAGATAGAGTACATTTGAAATGTTCTAAATTTCATGGCAGCCTGAGGCAGAAGAGAAAATCCAAAATTAAGTACCACAGGACATGGTGGTAACAACATAAAGGCAAGAGGGATATAAGAAAGGTGATACCGAACCTCTTAAATTCCTGTGCTGGATGTGCAGTAAGCCAATCGCTGCAACATCAGTGCTTGAAGATAGAGAAAAGTGTATTCAAATTGGCTAAAACTGAGAAGGTGGGAGGATAGGCTCTCTCAAACCCACCTTAACAAAAGAAGGAAGTAGGGGTTCTTTATAGAGCTAAGGGGCTTGGTGGAGAAATTTCAGAGAAACAACAAGGAAATCAGTCTTTCTTTCACTCCAGATAAGCTCTTGGGCAATCAGACTTCTGGGTGTCAATTGTAGCTGGGGGCTGGTTATCTGTGATTGTAACTTCTTTAGAGGTGTTCTTTTTCTTCTACAAAACAAGCTCATAAATCTTTGTGACCCTGAGTCACTCCTCAGGTTGAATAAGGAAAGAGTAAATTAACAAGATTAACTTCTTTTCATCTGTGTCTGTGTTGAGAACAAGGTTGAAGGGGAATCATGTTCTTATTGAATATTCACAATAATCCTCAGGTACCCAGCTTCAATCCCCACTTTTTTCCCTTCCTCATTCTTGTAGGAAGTAGGGCATCGATTGTTCTGGCTACTTCCTGCTGAAAGAGGGCTAAGATGGGGAAACTAAGGAACGAAATTTTTCAATCTGAGATTGAAAATACTCTCAGGTACTGGATTTATATTTTGTATTTTGCATTATCATTATTTGGGTGCCTTTATCTACAGTCTTGGAACAGCACTTTATTCCACATTTGATAACAATGTTAACCATGATATGGCCTACGATAACAATCAGCAAGATGGATAACCCAAATTTAAAGATACTAGTATCCTTCCAGGCAGAAGAGAGGGTTCATAGTGTGGTCGGAACCCAAAATGTAAGAACTCAGTTCATTTCACTTATCTCACTGTTTGGTGTCAGCTGTCCTAACTTGGAACAGCAGCTTAAGGTCTTTCAGTGGCTTACAAGGACAGTTTTTTTCCTTTTCAGTTTCTGTGTGCTGTATTTGGGGATGGGGACAAGCCTCACTAGGGTGTTATAAATCCATGGCTTGACTCTTGCCAATTTGACTGATGATTGGGTGGTCAGGAGGACATCATAAGGCCCAGTCCACTTGGGGGTTAGTTGATCCTCTGGTCCACGCTCCTTTCAAGACTTAAGGAGAACCTGGTCACCTGCCTTGATGTGGTGAAGTGGAACATCTGATGGGAACAGGGACCTGTGAGAGGGAAACTCATGAACAGAAGTTAGAATTTCATTTAAAATCACTGATCACTATTTCCTTCTGTTGTACGTAATCTCCTCTTGTTGCTGAAGCCAAGAATGGTCTCCCATACATCATTTCAAAGGGGCTTAATTGAAGCCTAATTTGGGGGGCTACATGGATCTTCGGCAGGGCATAGGATTTAAGGTTGTCCCAGGTTAAATTAGTTTCCTGACCAATTTTGGCAATCGTCTTCTTTAATGTGTGGTTCATCTTTTCAGTCTTTCCCATTGACTAGGGCCGCCATGAGGCATGGAATTTCCAAGTGATCTCCAAGGCTGTCAATACTTCCTGGGTTATCTGGGAGATAAATGTGGCTCTGTTGTCACTCTGGATTGACACTGGGAGTCCATATGTTGGAATGATCTCCTTTAGCAAAGCTTTGGTCACTTCGATGGCCTTCTCAGTTCTGGAAGGGAAAGTTTCAACCCACCCTGTGAAAGTATCTATAAATACTAGAAGGTACTTGATATTCCTAGAGGCTCAAGGTCTCCTCCTTTTAAGGCATCATATAGAGGTTTTATAATTTGTCCAAAGTTGGGTATCAAAACTCTACAGAAGCCTGCCATCCCTAAAAATCCCAGTTGTCAGAGGGTAGTGGGAGTTGCAGTTTGAGCGATTGTTTCCCTCCTACCTGGAAGCAGGCTTCTCTGTCCTTCTGACAGTTCAATCCCCAAGTATTTAACAGTCTTTTTACAAATTTGGGCCTTTCTCTTTTGAAACATTTGTTAACAACAGAGTAGGTAGCCCGCGTATCAATGAGAAAGTCAATTAACTTGTTCTCCACTGTCATTTGAACCTGGGGCTCCTGTGGGGATATAATGATAGGCTGCTCCAGTCTAAGAGAAGCCCCTAGGCCTCTTCATTCTTCCTCTGGATTTCCCTCCTCTATTTCCACCATCTGGGTTGATGGCATCTTACCTTCTTTCACTGTCTTCTACAACTTGGGACAATCCTTCTTCCCATGTCCTTCTTCTTTGCAATATGCACACTGATCTTTCCCCAGAGGTGGGCATTCTCCTCTTATCTTTCTTGGTCCCTCTTTTGATATGCCTGATATACCCATTCTAAAAACTAGGAAAGATTCTCCTGCGGTTTTTGCTGAACTTCCTGAACTTTGTTTAAACTTTTAAGTTGTAGGACTCCTTTTCTTAATCCTCCCAGAATATAATTCCTGTAGTGTCCTAGGTAGGGCATTTCCCCTTTACTTATATCCTGATTTGGTTCAACTACAGGGACAGCCTCAGCAGAATCAGGCTTATTATTCCTATCCTCGAGATGGAGCTGATGGGCTTCTTCCTGTGCCTTTTCAATAACTATATGGCATTCCTCAGCTGTGGGTAAAATATTCATTAAGGCTTGAATGTCAGGCCAAGTGGTGGGGTATGGAGGAGAATAACTCAGTAATATCATTGGGGTCCTCCCTATAAGATGGATTATTGTTCTTCCAATTAAAAAGATTTGAAGCAAAAAAAGGGGAATGCACCCATATTATCCCTGCCTGTTGGCCATTAGCATTCAGTCCTCCTATTGGGAATTCACAGAATGGAAACTCTTCTGCTTGAGGAACCCCTACTCCCTGGCCAAATTGCATACCCTGCTGGATATGGGAAGAAGAGACCATTTTCTGGCTTCTATCAACTATTGGGGATGTGTGGCTCCTGCCCACTGCCCCCCATATGAGGGTTGAATGGAGGTTGCTATGGGTGAGGTGTTTACCAGTTGCGGAGTGGGAACTGGTGGAGGGGGTGCTGGCTGAAAAGGAGGTGGCACAGGGGCAAGCAGGGGAGCCAAGGGTGCCATGGCAGGATTTAAAACATTGATCAAAATTTCGTCCTTCTCCCTCATGCCCTTGGAATCCAGCAGAACTGGCTTGGGCTTCTCAGCCCTTTGCACCATCAGATTGCACATCCTTTGAAGCGACTCATTTTGGTGCTATAGAATAAAAGTCTACACATATGGGATTTTGTGCCATTTCCCTTCTTCATTGCAGAACGACTCCAGTGGCAAGACGGTGACGTGACTTAGAGATTCATTAACAGGCCACTTTTCTCCAGAGCCTAAGGAGTACTGTGGCCAGGCAACATTACAAAGGAAAATCATCTGTTTACATTTCATAGGCTCATAACTAAAAGCAATCCAGTTTTGGAGTATGCATCCCAGGGGGCTGCATTCAGGGATCTAATTATTGTTCCCCATATCTGACTCACACACAAGAAAAATGCACACATACAAATACAAAAGTCCAATTCCTGCAGGACAAAAACAGAAGATGAAGTCCAATAATCCCCTAGATCTTTCCCAATCAGCAGTCCCTCCTTTCCAATCGCAGAAAATGAAAATGGAGAGACAGAGAATTCACAACCTTCTGTGTCATGGTGACTCACTCAGAAAATGAAAAACTGAAAGTAGACTGGGGCCCAATATGTTTCTCCACTCCAAGTGAGTGTTGTGCTGAAGGCAGCCGATAGTGGTAGAAGTGGGGGAGCGGCAGGGGAAATCGTCTGGGAAAAGACGTCCAGGAAGCTGCTGGGGACCGCTGACCACTCGAACCTCCACTGGGGCCATCAGCCACTGGCAGAAGACTCTTGCCTGGCTCGCCAAAATTGATACAGAACCTCTTAATCTCAAGTTTGTGTGCCCAATGCACAGTAATCCAATCACTGAGATACTAGTGCTTGGAAGTAGAGAAAGGTTTATTCAAATCAGCCAAAGCAAGAAGGCTGGAGGATAGGCTTTCTCAAATCTGCCTTAATGAAGGAAGAAAGCAAGGGTTTTTATAGAGCTAAGGGGCTTGGCAGGAAGAGTTTTGGAGAAATAAACGGGAAATCAGTGTTTCTTTCACTCCAGATAAGCTCTTGGGCAATCAGACATCTGGGCATCAAAGGCAGCTGGGGGCTGGTTATCTGGTGATCATAACTTCCTTAAAGGCTTTCTTTTTCATCTGCAAAAGAAGCTCATAAACCTTTGTGACCCCTGAGTCACCCCTCAGGTTAAAGAAGAAAACAGTAAGCTAACAAGATTAACCTCTTTTCATTGGTGTCTGTATTGGGAACAAGGTTGAAGGATAATCATAGTCTTATTGAATATTTACAGTAATCCCTAGGAACTCAGATTCAGTGGGACAAAGAAGTGTGTAAAAAGAAAAAGTCAGCATACTTATGAGAAATGATGAAGGTAGATTAAAACTAAGAGTTTATAGGTAGATGATATGGAATTAAAAATTCAAAAAAATGGTGAAATAAAGGTAATTGGAGTCTTTAAATGATCATACACGTCTAATATAGTTATGGAAACACATTTTTAAATGAGAAGATAAGACAAATATGTGGGCTTTAAATATTTCTAGAAGTTAAAAATGAACTATCTTCAGAAAGCAGAATACTAAAGAAAACATCAAATTCTGAGAAATTCATGAATTTATGTATAAATTTATTTTATTTGAATAAAGATAAAATGTAATTTTATAGTTGGTATTTTCAAAAATATGAAATGATATATTGCTCATTAATAAAAATATTAATGATATATTAATTTACATATTAAATATAATATTTAATACTAAAATATTAGTACCTGTATTTATTCTGTTCATTTTCAACATTTGTATTTTGCCAATGTAATCAGTATCTTTTCTATCTTTCTCACAGCTCAAATAGGGTACAAAGATGAATTTTGTTTTAGGACTTAGTGCTACTCAAAAAATGGTTTGTTTTATATAAAATCATCTTCTCCTTAGGATGGATTAAAAAGACTGATTTTTTTCCTTCTCCTTCCTACCTTTTGAATTAAAGTTCATTCTGGGAAAGAGTCACATGAGCTGAAGAGTGTGATTTACTATTCTTCCTGCAAAGAAATGGAGATAAAAGCATAGGAAATTAATAGTGATTCTGATTTTATTTTATCAGAGAAAATGGTATTTGCCTAGGATATAAAGTAGTAAAACCTAAATCAATGAAGGTTTCTGTTGGCCTTAACAGCTGTAAAATCATCTGTGGCTGAAGATAATTTCTGGGGTCACTATTGATTTCTCTAATATTCAGGAAAAACTGGCTGAGGTTAGGCAAGATTTAGTTTTTGCAGTTAATATATTGTATTAATATATTTTTTAAATTTTCTGTACTTTTTGATCCTTTGACTTCTTGGGGTCCTTGCTGCCCACTCCAGGAGATACTGCATCTCCCAAAGATAGCTCATTCCTAGAGATAGTAAACAGCTTGTCTGCTAGTATTCCTATTCCTATTCCTTTCAATGCAAATCAACCAATTCCCAGCCCATATACCCAACCACCTCCTTTATCTAACTCTCACACACCAAGCCCATATTTCCCTTGCCCTAAATCATTCCAGGGCCAGATACTAGAAGACTAGAGACCACTCCTATAGCCCAGAGCCTGCTGAAAGTGTTCATACTATTCAATCTAAACTTGTTCAAACTTGCCTACTTTGCCTCACTGATTCCTTCATGCGGACAACACAATAAAGGGTCTGTACTATGCTTTCTCCTTCATTCCTTCTGCCTCCTGATGAACCCTGGTGCTTCCCCATATGGTCCTACCTGTGTGGCATGCCCCTTTCTCTTGGGACTGTAAGTAATAAACTTTTCTTTCAAAGGCAGTGATCTCCATGTCTTTCACCTTACCATATATGATTAAAATAGATACCATGTACATTTTAACATATGTATCAATTCATTATTCTCTAAAAATATCTGTTTTATGTAGGAGGTCAGAATGGAAAAGCTGCTACTTGGACTCCTTTGACTGCTATCCTTGACCATTGCCTTGGAACTGGAGTATCTTGGCTATATATTTACAATGAAAATAGCAAGCAATGAATTTAAAAATGAGAGCTTCTTTAACCCTAGGACGTGGAAGCAGATGGAAAATGCCATATATGGTAGCATCAGTTCTCTAAATTTGGCTATCATACATTTATTTTATATTGCTTTTTGATAGTTAAAATTTGAAAGACTATCTGGCAAACATTAAAGTAATAAAGTTCAGGGCTATTTATCTTTGCCAAGAACATAGATTCTGCCAATTAGAAACCGCATTAATTATTATTAAAATTTAGCAAGCACAGTTGATTGCTAAAATATAATTCTTGCCAATTCAGATAACATCCTTGAAATCTGCCTTTTTATATTTTTCTAATCTATAATGAATCAATAAAAGTTGATTTTACCATGCAATCAACATTCTTTAAGATGTTGAGGAAATAAAAGAAAAAATCATATAGATTGAATATTATTAAGTGAAAGGAGTCAATCTGAAAAGGCTACATATAATGTGATTCCCACTATATGACATTCTGGAAAATGTGAACTATGGAGACAGTAAAAATATTAGTGGTTGTCAGGGGTTGGGTGGGAGAGAGGGACGAATAGATAGAGCATGGAGAATTTTTACAGCAGCAAAAATATTCTGCATGATACTATAATGGTGGATATATGTCACCATACATTTGTCTAAATACATAGAATGTAAAACACCAAGAGTGAACTCTAATGTAAACTGTGGACTTTGGGTGATTATGATGTGTCAATGTAGGCTCATCAATTGTAATAAATGTGCCACTCTGGTGGGGGATGTTGATAATAGGGGAAGCTATGCAAGTATGATGTGTGGGAGTGGGAATATTGAGAAGTCTCTATTCCTTCCTCTCAATTTTGCTGTGAAGCTAAAACTGCTCTAAAAAAAGTCTTAAAAAATCATATGAATAATCTCTCTGCTTTCAAGTATATTACTCTATAGCTATTTATCTTAAGATACTGAAATAAAGTGTGTGTGTGTGTGTGTATCTTTGTGCTTGGGCATTTTATGCAACAAAGAATTGGATAATCCAACTTCTGGCTAATGTAGGAAACGAAACTACTCTCAAGATCTCAATAACAGTTCATGGACTTCACTTCTAGAAACTTGTGTGGTCTGAGGACTAGCTGCAGCCATAACACTTGGTAGCTAGTTAGCAATGCAGAATCTCAGGCCCTACCTCAGATCCACTGAATCTGACTCTGCATTTTAACAAGATCCTCTGGTGATATGTATGCATGTTCAAGTTTGGAAAGTGCTTCCCTAGATAATAGCCTTTAACACGATTCAATTAACAAATTTTGTGGACTCTCTGTTTTTCGGTTGAATTCCCTGGAGAATAAATATAACAAGCTCAGCATGAGTTCTGTATTCTCTCTCTTTTTTATACCCCGTCCCCCAAGCCACACAAATTAGCTTTGGATGATAATATGTAAACAAAATGTCAGGAGATGTTTCTTTAGGCCAGGCTCTGGCAAAATAACAATTTATGTTCACCAAAGATGTTTGGACTAATAGTTCATTAATGTGATTTTTTTTTTTTTTGTAAAATGATTTGCTTTTGTGTGTAACTATTATGTTGATATATAGACACCACTGGAATTGGGACCGGCTGGCATCCCTAGGAGTGAGGCAGGGAAACAAAAGTGAAATTTGTGGCAATTTAGGGTATGCATATTATTACACATAATCTTGCCTGTGTCTTAATGGGTTTTGGAAAAATCATGTAAATAAATTAATTTAATTTAACCTATTTTTTATTGAGTTGGAAATAAAACTATATTTTGGTATTTGGTTGTGCTTCGGGCATTTGGCATCATAGATGTGAATGTGTTTTCAGGCTCAGATTCTATTTTGGGATCATTGTGAATGAATGGGATCATAGTTCAAAATGAAAGACTTATAGTGTTGGGTAGTGGGTAAGGTAGAGGGCTAGGACAAGGGTATGGACAATATTTCTCCAGAAGGTCTCAAGGACTCTAGAATGGAGAAAATTGGAGTAAAATTATGACCAAAAGAGAATTCCAGAGCAGTGCAAAATTTTCTTAATTTGTGTAGTGGAGAAAAAGATATTAAATACTGAAGAGTATGTTCTGGTATTTTTATACTTTGAGGTTTTTAGATTCTAGGGATGGCATTCTAATTTATACCATCCCATCCACCCTACCATTATAGAATTTTAGGTGGCATTTAGTAGAGATCCTGAGAGACTTTGAGAGAGAGTTACTCTTTCTTGACTGTTTCAAAAACAAGCAATTTTCCATTTGTGGAAAAGTTGGTTGCTATGTATTATGCAACAAGCTACAAGCCATAATGATATTATTTTAAAGAGATTTGAAAGATAAGAAAAAATTTTTTTATGATTATCCATATCATTACATTTCCATGCTATTCATTCCTTCATGTAGATCTTTATATTCATCTGGTAACATATTTCTTCTGCCTGAAGGATTTTTCTTAACATTTCATGTAGTGCAGGTCTGCTCTTGATGAATTCTTTCAGCTTTTGCAAATCTGAAAATGTCTCTCACCTTTATTTTTGAAAGATTTTCTCTGGGTGATGAATTCTAAGTGGCCAGTTTGATAACTTTATTTATTTTTTCTTCTGTACTTTAAAGACATTAGTCCACTGGGATTTGCTTTCATCTTTAGCTTTTTTCCTTTGTACCTAAGGTGTTTTTTTTTTTCCTGGCTGCTTTTAAGATATTTATTCTATCACTGTTTTTAAGAAGTTTGATTAACCTGTGTCTTTGTGTAATTTTCTTCAAATTTCTTGTGCTTGGGGATAGTTGAACATCTTGGATCTGTGGATTTATAGTTTTCATACGTTTTGGACAAATTTTGGTCATTATTTATTCAAATAATTGGCCTTTGCTTGCCTCCTTCTAGGATTCAAATTAACATATATTTGGCAACTTAAAGTTGTCTCTCAGCTCACAGATGCTCTGCATATTTTTTTCTGTTTTTTTCCTCTCTGTATTTTATTTTGGATAGTATTGACTGCTGTCTTCAAGCTCATTAACCTTTTCTTCTGCAGGGTCTAATCTGCTTATGATTCTATCCAGTGTACTTTTTATCTCAGACATTGTAATTTTTCATATTTAGAAGTTCTACTTGGACTTTTTAATATCTTCCACATCTATCTTTAATATGTTTTACCTAACATCTTGAAAATATAATCATTGTCTTAATCCTTTGTCTACTAATTTCATCATCTACATCATCTCTGGGTAAAATTTTGGTCAACTAATTTTTCTCATTGTCGGTGGTATTTTCCTACATCTTTACACACTTGGTAATTTTTGATTGGATGCCAGACACTGTAAATTTTACCTTGTTTGGCCTGGATATTTTTGTAGTCTTAAAAAGATTCTTGGGCTTTGTTCTGAGGGATGGTGGAGTTACTTGGAAACAGTTTGGTCCTTTTCTGTCTCATTTTTATTTTCTGTTAAGCAGGACTGGAACAGCATTTAGTCTAAGATTAATCTTCCCCACTACTGAGGCAATACCCTTCCTGTAGTCTAACTGATGCCCTTCAATTTTAAGGTTTTCCAATGTAGCCTATGTGAACTTTGGCCACTTTTTCCTTAATTTTGTGATGTAGCTCTTTCCCTGGCTTCAGGTAGTATCGTCACACATATATACTGATAAGTTCTCAACTGAATACTCAAGAGGGACTTTTTCCATTTCTTTGGAGTTGTCTCTGTATGCAGCTCTCTCTTCTTCAGTACCGTGCCCTGGAAACTCTAGCCTACTTAGCTTCCCTGGACCTCCAGCTCAATCTCTTTAAGACAGGAAGACCATTTGGCTCTGCCTTGGTTCATTTTTCTTATATTGCAGTCTGGAAACTTTCTGCAAGCAGAAAGCTGTGGCCATTTGTAGGGATTACCTTGTTTGCTTTCCCAGTTCTCAGGGATTGCTGTCTCCCACTGCCTGACATCTGATATCGTGAAGAGCTGTTATTTTATATGCTTTGTCTTTTTTGTTTGTTTGTTCCATGTAGGAGAGTAAATCCGGTCCCTGTTAATCTACTTTGGACCAAAGCAGAAATTCTTGGGCTGTTATTTTAAATCAGTGTTCTTAGTCTTTGTCACTGTTATAGGAAAAGAAAACTTGCATTTTACAATATTTCTAGTCCTAAGAAGCCACTGAGTTGATCTCTTATTAAAGGGCTATTTTTACGGCAAGTAAATAGCTTTTTGGCTCTCCATGCAACCATCTACAAATCATAGGTTCTCGTCACTTTTTCCCCAACCCCAAATATATTAATGTTTCTCCCATTAGATCCTCAATCCTGAACGTAGTAAGATTAATTTCAGGGAGACAACATGTCTTTTTCATTGAGTCTCCTTATCTGTCATTCTCCATTTGTTTTATATGTACCTACATCTTCTTCCAACTTGCCACAAAGAGACTACATATCCTAACTCACAATGAGAAAAAGAATAAGACAAGGGATTGCATTAGAGCTACATATTACTAAATTCCCTCCTTTGAAAGTATTCTTACCAAAATGAAAAATACTTTCTAACACCAAAATATATAAGTAAATAAACAAACAGTTAGCTAGCTAATTAATTAGATAGTAGATATAGCACAGTAATTGGTGTTTTCCAATACATTCAACGTGAAGTCAAGATATAAAATTAAATCAGTCATACCATCTGACATTCTTCATGTTCTTTCTTTCATTGATTTTATTTAAACCTTTGGTCACATCCTGTTACGTACTCATACTCTTTCTCTCCGGTAGCAAAGCCAGCTTTTAGGATCTTTATTATATACTTATGCTGTTTTGTGGCAGAGTTTTATACACATTATCAAAGGAAGTAAGCCCATCTACTTTAAAACCAAATTGCCTAATTAATCAGAAGATAATGATAATGTAAGATATATTGGTAAACTTAATTGTACCCTAAAAGTGCCCTACAAGCCCTCAAGGAAAAAGAAAAAGGTAAATATAAAATAAACAGCTTTGATGCAAGTTCTTCTCCCCCAACTATGTCTCGGAGTCTGGCCGTCAGAGGTCAAACAGCCCTAAGGTTGGAGTTAAGGGGCTGTAGGTACTACTGTTTTATAAAACTGGCAAAATTAAGCAACTGAATTCTTATCTAAATGTTTTCTGTGTACCAACTTCCCCCATTCCAGTTAAGATGTCTTAACCTTTTCTTACAGTGAGAAACAGTCTGACATGGGATATTACTCTAAACAATTTAATATTTTCATCAAAAATTATTATATACAATACCAATGTTATGCATATTTTGTTAACTATTTTGAAACTATTTAGAGAAATAACTCTTAAAAATAGTTTTATTTAGGCTAGATAGAAACAATGAAAGGCTTACATGATCTTTGATCAGATAAATGTGTTCCATTGTGGCAAATAATTAATACTATCTAAGGTGTGCTTTTTTTAAGGGATATTTTGTATGTGTGTGCTGTTAAAGAATAATTATTTTAGGTAAAATAAAGGATGTAGCTCATGGAACCATTTGAAATATGTACCACTATAAAGGAATTTTTATATTATTACTGAATATACTCTAGAAAATATGAATTAATTAAATACATTTTATTCAGAGAATTTTAAAAAATATTTTTAAAGTCTTTCTTGTTTGTGTATCAGTATACCAGTAATTATATAAACTATTAGATGAAACATCAGTAACCTTCAAGTTAAAATGCTGTCTACCAAATATACTCGTTTTCTAAATAGCATTTTTCCTAAAATTGAGACCATTTGTTTTGATAGCCAACTTACTCTCATTGAACATATTAAAATTATTTGCTGGATATAGCTAAATAAAAAATAATTTGGAACTGTTCAAATATCACACTGTCTCAAGGGTACATACTATTGAAGAGCACAGCTGTTGACTAAACTATACCAGATTGTTAAATACTACGTCAGTCGAGCCAAATGTGCCAGGTTGTAAGGATTAGATCTCTTTATTAATAATGCGGCACACCTCAGATGAAGCCTGTGAAAAGTTTCATTTAAAAATGGTCACTTGGGAAAGAGGTACATTTTCTAGAAACTTCTTAACATTAACTTAATTTCTGGCAAATAACTGCCAGGATACGTTTTGTAATGGTATCCTCTGTTATTCCATAGGATTGCATGCAAGACCTCATCTGATCGTGCACCTGGCCATGGGTGCAATCTCATTTCCTGCCTTGCATCACCCTGACCACTCTGAGCTAGCCACATTAGCCCCTTACTTTTAGTCAAGCATTCCAGGCACACTTCCGCCTCAGTGTCTTTACAATCACAGTTCCCTCGGCTTGGAGCACTCTTCCCCCAAATACCCCCCAATACATGGCTCCTTGCCCTGTCTTTATGTGGGTCTTTGCTCAAATGTCATCCTTTTAGCTATGCGTTCCCTGACCATCCTATTTAATTAGCATCTCTCCCCACTCCCAGTTATTCTTAAGCCCTTACCCTATTTTATTTTGCTTCATAGCATTTACCATATAACATATTTTATGTTCATTTGTTTATTCATTTATGAACTATTTCCTCTCACTGGAATGCCAGCTTTAGTAGATCAGGGATTGGTTCTATTCACTGCTAAAAGCTCAACTTCTAGCATAGTCCTTGGTTTGTATAAGACAGGTATTCCACAATTGTTAAATGCATGCATTCATGAATGAATGTTAAAACAAATAACTGTTACTCATTACAGGCCAATTCCTAAATTGAGGAGTAGGTATACAAAAGCTGATTAATCTCCGGAAGTCTGAGAGCCAGGCACATACATAATTTGTTATACCATGTGTTTAACTGGAAGGTTTAAAATATTAACAAACTGCTTAATATCAATACCTAAGAATTGTTATCACAGTGCTCATATTTTGGGAAGAAATCTTTAGACTTTGTGTTATCTGCTCTATCCTTGACCTGTCATCTGGTTATGACTCCCTCAGCAGTGTCTCTCTCCACACTGTAGGTTCCAATAATTCTCTTTCCCTCAAAAAAAAAAAACAGCAACTACAAAAATAAAATACAATAACAATATTTAAAAATAAAAACTTCTTATAGCATTTGCATTTTAATAGGCAACTCTTGCAATTCAAAAAAGCTCAACTCAAGGTTAATATTTGATTGTGGAATTATAGGTACAAGTGGTTGAGGAGAAATGCCTAAGCAAAGACCAGTCCTGCTATTCACATTAGCTCTACTTAGCCTGAAGATATTTTACGAGACTAGTTGATGCTTAGTTGTGACATTTCATAAAAGTAGGCACATCCTCCTTCAGAGAGGCCACCTCTACTCACAATTCTTCAATTGAAAGCTGAGTTAGTTCAGATTCCCTGAAAAGCAGATACCAAGATGTGATTAACATGCAAAGATTATATTGGGTGAAATGTTTGTATAAGAGAAACTAGAGTGGGAGCTGATGAAGGCTGGGAAAGCAGTCAGACTGAGATGCAAAACTGACTCCAAGTGAAAGAGAGAGGAAGGGAAAGTTGGGTAGAAGCATTCCAGATTGCCTTAGAAAGATTCCCAGAGTTTTTGAGGAGTACTCAAGACAAAATTGGCGGAAGTCTGCCTTAGCATTTTGAACGCGTTCACTTGCTGACTAGACAAAGACTGTGGAGGGAATGGCCTCAGGGCAAACACACTGATGGATTTCAGAGCACAGTAGCTGGAGGTCTTTATCATCTTGCTTCCTGAAGTTGAGGGTCTACAATGTCTGTTCTCACGGTCACAGATGTTCTTTCTCTGTGAAATTATCCATTTCTGTTTCTGTCTCTTCTTTTGGACTCTATACTTCTTTAGACAAGGGTCAAGTCCTGTCCGTCTTTGTATCCATAGAACCTAGGTCTTGCTAGATCAGATGTTTTCTAAGCAGATAACTCATATCTCTAATCACCAAGACACTATCTCATCCTCTGTTTTTCCTTGTGTCTCACAGAGCATTAGTGTGAGTGAAACTCACACTAGGCAATGCAGTGTGGCAGTTGAGAACATAACCTCTGAAGTCAGAGGTATAGCTTTCTCTTGCTCTTGATGCGTGACCTTGGGCAAATCTCTTAAACCAAATAATCTTTCATTTCCCGTCTTCAAAACTGGGTTAATGGTGGTTTATTAATTAAATGCTGTCTGTGAGAACTAAAAAGCTAATTCATTATCACGTCAACAACAAAATATATCTATTCTCATTATCTAGTTTAATATCTTAGTGAAGCAAAGCACAAAAGAAGGAAAATGCCACAGCAATAATGAGAGATATGTATCTCTTAATGAGAAACCATTAAGAAAATCATATGGCTGAATTGATGTGAGTACTACTTAAATTTTTCCGTGTAGATGGTTTTAGTTGGAGACATTATTTTAAATATCGTGAACCCATCATACACATTAGTAAACTAATATTTGTAATAATTAAACCCCCATCTTTGCTTTAAAAGATGAGGCCACCAGATCTATGTGCAATTTTTTCTACCAAACCTTGTAGGAAGTTGATCCCCTCCTTCTGGGTCACTTTTTGAGCCTTCTACCCTTCTCCACTGCCTTCTAGAACTGGCTTGAATTCAGTATTGACTCACATTTTAAGATCCTGTTGCCTTGCAACCTAAATAATTCTGAAATCTGACATCTCTTCTTTAATGATGCTGCCTTACAAATTTCAATTTCTCTGCTCATCCACCAAGACCATTTTATATCCACGTTTAATATCACCATATTTCCTGTTAACTATAAATTTCTAGAGTAAATCTTATTATTCTATCTTTATTATTTATTGACTGATGGTAATTAATATACTGTTGCTTTCACTAGCTTATATGGTTTTCAAATAAAACAAATAAGCAGATATAAAGAATGACAAATACAATCAGTAAAAAAATTCCTACAGGTTCTTGTAACCAAATTTCTTTTCTAATATGTACACTATTAAAGTAATTTCTTTCCCCAAGTGAATATTAATTTATTGTTATAAGTTGTATGCAGTCTTTATTAAAGCAGTGCCACATAATGTTAATTAAGCAAACATTTATTCTGCAAATGTCTTTTAATTATTGTCATGATAGAAAATGTTACACGGATAGTAGGACAGTAATACCATGACATTTGAGGGTGAAATACAGCATGAACACAAATCACTGGATAGCCTAAATATTCTTATGATGTTGTAACTTTCCATTTTAACTTTGCAAAGAGAACTTAATGGAATACTCTGTAATGCTCCAATTTTTCTTCTTATGAAACGATGCTTGACAAATTCAGTGTTCTTTCTTCTTCACAAATTATTGATATGGTTTCAGTGCTGTAATTTGTTTCAGCCCAAGCTACAAATAGGGTCAAGTAGACTTTTATTTTTTGGTACCATAGATGTTTTTACTTCATTACAAAGCATCATATTATACTTTATCACTATTCTAGGATAGAGTGATTCAGACAACAGCCAACTTCATAAATGTCCGTATCTAATATCCAAGTACAATATAAAGACTTTATTTATTCTGTTTTAATTACAGTTAGACATTTAATATTTTTCACTGAGGAAGAAAGAGAAATTAGTAAATGGAAATTCTAGATTAAAAGGTGCTATAATAGTGTTTTCACCTATAAAGTCATGTGAATAAGAAATTAAATGTTCAAAGTGACTTATTTTCAATTAAGAAAGAGATGAATCAGAGATATTAGGACTGAAATAGCCCAGCCAAAGACTAGTAAAGAAAATTGAGAGAAAGTTTCAGATACAGGAAATATGTACAAGCTGAAGATCAAAACAGAGCCTCAAGGAACAAGGGGGTATGTAGAGAAGCTAAGGGTCATTTCAGAACACAAAGCAAAAGTCAGTTAATCAGTGAGGAGAAAAGAAAATAAACAGTGCTTTAAGGACATAAATTTAAGTTGGAACCAAGACAAAATTGGAGAGCCTGTTTTATACTCTGTATTGACTGATTGGCTTTTTTCAACATATTTACATCAAAGCAATTTATCCTAGTTTAAACAGAAACCCTGAACTTATTACAGATCATACAGCATGTTTTGTTGATGTTGATGATTTATATTCTTAGATAAAATGCACAAGTCTGAAATTATTCTGGTATTTCATTGTGGATAAATTTGCTGACGTTCAAGTAAAGACTAACATTGAATTATTTATTAGTCACAAGTCAAGGTACAAAAGCAAAATCTCAGGACTGAGACAATCTTGATGAAGATGGACAGCCTTCACTAAAAAGCTCAGAACAGACACTAGCCTCAACAGTATTTAAAAGGTGAAATTTACTTTATGTAAGAGGATATACTTTATTTTCTTCAGTTTTGATAAGTAATACATTCATAAATTACTAAATTCTAAAGGAACTAGAGAGTAAGCATTTTGAAAAAAGTCTCCTTCACAACACTTTTATCCCAATTCCCCAGGTCCTCTCTTCAAAGGCAATTAATAGCAGCTTGTGGTATATCATTCCTATGTACTGTGCATGTGCAAAGATGTATACTCTCATTTGGACAGATTCGTGTCTTTCTCTGCTTTGAAATCTTTTTGGATCAGAAGGATCTGGACAAGATACTGCTTCAAAAAGAGGCCTCAATCTTCAGTGTAACCACTGTCTATTTTCTTATCATTCAGACTTAACAGTACATCATCATGAGGGGGATTTCATCAATAAAAGTGACGATGGAAAGTTGGAGTCTAATATAAACCAAGAGGGGTGGCAAAAGATACAGAGCCCTGCTATGTTCTGCATTACAAATATTTAATCTTGCTGCAATCTATATTTATTGCCCCCCCCACCCCTAAGCCTGGTCTACAGCAGTCAGACTATGATCCTTCTTTACCATTATTTTTGGAAATGCTCTGCTTCTTTCCTGTGTTGGAGCCTCTTTTATAGGTGCCATGTATACCCATTCCTTTGTTTACTCTTTTGGTTTAATGTTGTATATTCTCCAGTTGTGTTTTGTCGAAAGGCATATGGGTGATTTATTTTGTTCATGTGTTTTTTAATCTTGGCATACCTGTAAACTTCTTTATTGTCATTTTGTGTAATTAGTGGTTTTACTGAGTATAGAATTCTAGTTTGGAGACATTCTTTTCTTTACAAGTTTTAAGGCATTTGAGCTTCAAGGTTTTCTGTAAAGAAATTGACAACAATTATGATCCCATGACTTTTTTTTCCTTCTTAATTTCTCTCTATAAGTTCATAGAATCTTCTCTTTGCCCAGAGTTCTGAAATTTCACAATGATACAAATAAGTATGTGTGCAATTTAATCCATTTTGTTGGTAATTAACAGGAGATTTCAATCTGGAAACTCATAGCTTTCAGTCTTGGAATTTTTATTTTTAATTATGTAATTTTTGTTGATTTTTTCCACTCTATTTTATTCTTCTCCTCTTTCTGGAACTTAAGAGATTGGATCTCTGGTAAGTTCTCTAATTTTCCTGTCATTTGTTTCCTAATTTTCAGGACTGCATTACTGTCCTACTTTGTGGGAGCTACTTTATTTCCCAATATTTTAGTTGATTTATTATTTCAATTTTATAGTGTTTTTTTTTTTAACTTCCAGGGGCTCTTTCTTTGTTCTCTGATTTTTCTTAAGTGTCTTTTGTTTGATTTCTTTTTCTTGAATAAAAAATATCTTCTCTTATTGCCTTGGGGGTATTAATGTTATCATTTAAGTTTTTATTTTCCCTGAAAAATCATTCTTTCCTCCAGTTTGCAGCATTTTGTTTGTTTGTTTTGGTCCCTATCTTCCCTGTTATATGCTTTCCATCTATGCTTGGTTTTTTTGATTGACTATTTAGGTAGTAAATAAAATGCTAAATGGAAGTTCTGTGCATTTGGTGGGTGGGAGAATTGCTTGCTGCTTTGAAGTGTACTGTAGGCTTTGAAATTCACTGGGATGTTAGCATCTTTAGTTATTTTTCTTTAGACCATCCCTCCCCTACTACTTCTGCTTGGAGAGTAAATCTTGACCTGCTGCTGTTCTCAAAGTCTAGTTTCAGAAAAAGCTTGGAGTCTTAGCAATTCACTATACATATGGTCACTTACTCCCCTGTTTCTGGTATCATACTCAGGTCCTCATCTGCTTCCCCCAGCCAGCCAACTCTTTCTTTTACATTCAGCAAAGATAAATCTTCAGATTCCTTTGAGGGTGGGCAAAAGATCTGGAAATCTACCAAATAGCTTTAATCCACCTCTTACTTTGACTACATTTTCCTCAACTTCACTTTCAGAGATGTGAAGTGCTGCCAGTGTCTGAGTGTTCTAAGGATACTGTGAAAACATGAGGGTGTTTATCAGCTTTCCCCAATGCTGGCTTAACATGTGGCTTCCTCAGATCTGCTCAATTAAGTACAATTCAATGCCTCCATCAGTTTCACAGCTTCCAGAATGAGAATTATATATATTTCTACTATATTCATGGGTTTATGTCTTAAAAAAAGAGGAAGTAAAAAATAAGTGGGTATAATCTATTCAATCCACCACTAAAATCTGATCCTTTCAATTTTTTAGTAACTATAATGTTGGTTTCAATAAATTGTTTTTGTTAAAGTACACTAATCAAAGAAGACAAAAATTATGGTGCAACCATATAATAAAAATATGTAACTATTAAAATTATGTTTCTGAAAATTTATTGATATGAGTAAATGTATTTTTTAGTCCTAGAATCCATGGTTTTATAGTTTCAGTATCCCTGATGAGATATTCTATCTTTTCATTTATCACAATCATATTTTCCTTCATGTTCTTGAGAATAGCAATAAAAGCGGCTCTAAATTCCTCATCTGATAATCTCAACATGTGTGATATTTTGGGATCATTGTCATTGATTGCCTTTTCTCTTGAAAATTGGTCACGCTTTCTCTGTTTATATGTTGGGTAATTTCGGATTGTATATTATGTACTCTGATTATGTGTTGTCTCTACAATGGAATCTGTTTTATTCCTTGAAAGATTCAAAATGAAAATTCTGTCTCCCTTGTAGTGGGTGGCAGCTAGAAACTTAATTCAGTTCAATTAGATTTAGCTTCTTGGAGCCTGTCTTATTCCTCCATTGTTGAGGAGTCAGCCAGAGAATATTGACCACAGTTTTTACATAGAGTTTGGCCCTCTGCCTCTTTTGCTCTCTCCTTTCAAGGATTTTTCACCTCAATTTCTGTCAGTTTGTAGATGCCTCAAACTCTGTCCTCTTGTCTTTAAGCCAATAAGCCTGTAGATTTTCCATTGGAGTTTTATCCTCCCTGCACGGGACAGACTAGGGCACGCCACAGGCTAAAAGCAGTGAAAAACAGGAAAATCACCAGTGCTGTTTCTTTCTTCTAAGTGTTAACTTCCCTCCAGTATGTGACTACTTTTTGATTGCTCTCCATGCCTTATTTTACTATGTATTTAATGCTTCTCTGATGCTTGCTTATCTCCCTGGGATTTTTTTTTCTATCTAGATAGAAGATTACAAGTGCTTTATTTTTTTCTCTCTTTACCTATTCTTATCTCCTCCTACTTATGGCAAATTTATGTCTTATACTCTATAGAACATTAATTTTGCAAAATACATGAGTACAAAAAATTCTAAAAATTTTAAATACTTTTCTATATCCATTTGAATTCTATATACTATATACATTTGAGTGTGGATATTCTATATCCATATGAATGCTGATGGGACAGATACAGTAGAAAGGGGGTGGTAGGGGCCTTGGGTGAGAGAACATATAGCTGATGGAGAGAGGAGTCCTTAGGAGCAGAGAGGAAATGCATATATGGAAATTTTTGTTTTCTATAAAAGAAAAGACATTCTCTCTGTAGTAATAGCTGAGAAATAGGAGAGAATAGATACTGACTGTAATGATGAACCTCAAAAATCTAAATTGTACAAGAAATGAGGAAATATAGGAAAATGATGAAAAGATAGAAGGAGAAAAGAGGTAGAGGAATCAGTGGATTGAAAGGTCACAGAAGGATAATTCTATATAACAATGGAAATGCTAAAAAGTAAGTTATCAGAAAAGGTTGCTGGTGGGGATTAGGATTTCTGATTTAGCGATTTGGTTCTTGGGACAATTTCTGATGCGTTTTAGGATGAGACAGGGAGAGGAAAAGGTTGAGGTAGGACAGAGAGGAAAAGTCACTGGAGTTTAGGCCAAAGTAAAGAAAAGCCAGGATGTTGGATTAGTTTTGAAAAAAGGTAGGATGAAAACAAATGTTATGGAGTTGGATGCCGAAAGCCAGGCTGTGCATCTTTATAAATTTGGTAAACAGGAAGTCTGTATTTTTTTCATGACAAGTTAAGGGAGAGAATGATCTGAGTTTCAAAGAAGCAGATTTTATTTTTAAATGTAAAAGGAAAGGTAAAATGGTCTTAACAGGAAGACACTGACTCCATAATCTGATTCTAGAACACGTAAGACACGAGAGAAAAAAATAGCTCCAGCTTTAAAAGAGTGCAGAAAAAGTATCATTTTAGAGTTTAGTTAAGGCCGGGATATAAACTGTGTATCTCTTCTGAGGAGAAGAGTTTAAAGATTTTAGAGAGTTAACTCATAATGAAACAGAAATATTAGAGGACACGTGGGAAAGAGATTATTGGAAGAGGTGAGGAGTAAGAGACTGTAGTAGAAGCAAAAGCTAACATCTACAGAACATGGCAGACTATTGATACGTTGTTGTCCTTATCCTGTCTTGGAAGAGGGTGGGTGCCTGTTTCCTCTGTGATTGCGTGCAGATGAAATTTAATTTTCCTCACAAGAAACCTCAGTAAGTCTGTCCAATTAAGGTCTAAAGGAATACTACAAATCAACTCCTCTAAAGCTACATTTACCATTGCAAATGTCCATAAACATTTAGATGGTTTTTAATTATTACACTTTTATTATCAGGTTGGCTCCTTCTGTGCTCATAATATATCCTTTGCAGTTGATCTGGCAGGGAACACAGAAAGAATTTCTTTCTGCTTGAACTGTATTTCAAATAATAATCACATCTCAAGAATTGTGCTACTTGACTTGATTAATTATTTCATTTAAAACTCTCAGTAACTACTTGGGTTAGGTACTACCAAAATCCCCTTTTTGAGGCTTTGAAGGTTAAATAACTTGTCCAAAGTCACACACACGGCACACTCGGTAAACGACAGAGCTGAGATTTGAATCTAGGCAATCTGACTCCTCCCTTAACACGTACATGCCACTGATGTGGAACTTGATTTTAAATTTGTTTTTTATGCTAAAATCAAAGAAGGAGAAAACGGATTATTGCACTTTAATCTCTGTTTTGGAAGAAAATCAATTTGGAATCAGTTATCTTCATCTACAAGTAGTTATTGAGTACGGCAGGTAGCAGAAACTACTGGTCCAGCATGTGGGCTCCTCAATTAGACTGCTTTATCGCTTGATAGATGTATGATGTTGGATTACTTTTTTTAACCTTTCTTGTAAGGATTACATTATTTAATATATGTAAAGCACTTAGGACAGTACCTGGTGCATAATAATTGTCGTACGTCATCCATTATTACTGGATACTGTGTAGAATATTAATTTTAAGAACATGAGAACAGGCATAAAACTTTTTATACCTCACAAGCAAACAAACAAATACTTTGGACTTCACAAGCCAAAAAGATTCTTTCTCTCAAGCTGCAAAAGTCTAACATTTTTCATTTAAGATTGTCACAATCTGAAACCTACAAAGATGAAATCCTTAAAAATGCAGCTCATTTATTAAAAAGGAAGGAAAAGCACTGGCAGTCTGGTGTACATGCAATTAGATGCACTTCTAGGTGGTAAAACAGTGTCATCTAGTGAGAGCTTTAGGTGAGAAAATTCCCTGAACTAAATTAACATGCCTAAACAGTTCTATTTATAGGATTCAAATTCCTAGAATTAAAAAAAAAAGCCATTATCAGCAAGTAATAGATAAATGAGAGACGATGTTTTAGACAAGTTCATCATTATGAAAAAGACACAAAGATTCAGAAAGTAAAGACACACCTTATTTAGTACCATAAATGGCTTATTAGGTAGTCCTCATCACATTTTGAAAATTCTATATTTAAAGGATTATTCCTTTGTATTTTTGAAGGATGAAAGTAGCGGGATTTTTGTTTGTTTGTTTGTTTTTGGTGTTTTATTTTCTTTTGTCTTTGATTTCCCTTTGAGGATACAAACAACTCCTAGGAAAATTAAATAGTGAATCTGCTATTAATTTAGGTTCACTTGGTCAAGTGTTGATAGACAGCTGTTTGAAAGCATGACCCTATTGGAATGCTACAAACTAGATCTAATTGGGGGCAGGAGTGATGTCCATTTTGGAAATGTTGGCAGGTTTTACAGAGGAATGCTCAAAGTATAAAGGGGGGCTGTCAGAGCTTGACTTTTCCTCTTCAAATGTATCCATAGTAACTGAGGTTCCTGTATCCTCAGGTTAAGAATATACTGTATGCCTTTTAGGGACTGCTTTTGACTGTTCTCTGAGATTTTTATCCCCCTTGGGAATGTCAATACTTCTTCTGAAAAATAGTTTGAAACAAAATGATGAAACAGAGAATTCCTCAGAATTTTAGAAACTATTTAGGGTAGAATTTTCACACTGTGTTTAGAAATCCACTAGAAAGTGAACTAGTACTAATAAGTGAGCAGGCAAAGGGCCCACCATCAGCACTCAGTACAGGCATAGCAGTTACACGAAGAAACAGGCAGCTGTTTCTTTTTGTCAGAATAATATTTCTACTACATGCTAACAATTAGATTTTGTGTTAAGTTCCAGAGAAGATCCCAAATGGGATACCTTCTTTGAGATATGAGCATTTTTGTGTCATTATTGCTACCCTGTCTTTTGTATGAAGTGACTCAGTCCGCATTATGAGCTCTCTTCTTAGTCTAGACTAAAATCTCAAACAGTCATTAAATATCGGGGCATTATTGTAACCGAATAAAATGAGTCCAAACACTTAAAAATCTTTGATTCTAAAAATAAATAAAAATTAGCACCAAAGCTTGAAATATTACATAAGTTAATGAATAATTCAATTGAGTTTATTAAGAAAGTCACTTAATAGCATGTTACTTAGACTTAGTACAATCTGGTCTTAAATGAATTTAAGAATTGCATATTAAAGATTTATTAAGGTTATTGGCCTTCTGGATCTTTAGATACAATTGAATGTAGTAAGTTGTAATTCTCAGCTGGATGAATACATTATTTTTCACTTTAGCAGTAATTAACAGCATTAATTATTCATGAATATTTGTATGTAATTTGTAATTTCAATGCAATTAAATTTTCTCCTGACACTGACATATTTTCTCATTCTTCGTAATAACAATTTATTTTTTTGTGATTATAGCATCAATTTTTAAAAAATAAACTCCATAGGGGAGCATTATCACCATAATCTGCTTAAGGAGTTCCCACTATGCCTTTTACCCCTATTTATCTAGGTCATCACAACAAGCCCAAGACTCCTACGCCCTCTTTTCATCAGGACACTAATCCCCTTGCAGTTTTGTGTATTCCCTGTAGGGGAGGAAGAAATATCCCTCTACCCTTCTAGGTTCTTCTGGCTGGTCTAAGAGTTAAATTGACATGAGACAGAGTAATAGGAGAAAAATAAAACAAAGTTAAATAACATGTATATGTGGGAGAAACCCAAGGAAACTGAGCAACTCATCAAAATGGCTGAATCCACCAACTTAAATACCATCTTCAGCTAAAGACAAAGGACAATGTCGGGAGCAGTGGTTTGAGACTTCAAAGGGGAGGAAGACAATCCACATGGAGATGGAAAAGCAAATGTTTGGTAAACAAATGTTTGCCATGCCTCACAAAGACAAGAGAGATGGAGAGGACTTTGATCAAATGGGCCTTGCTAGGTTCTTCCCTGTCTACCACACCTAGTTCATGGTATACTACAGTTATCTGTGGTATTAGCTCCTTCTTGAAGTAAGCCTTCTATATTAAATTCTTTTAAGCAGTTAGGGGGAAGCTCAAAGTTTCTTCCTGAGTCTTTTGTTCTTAAAAATACTCAAGCCAATGAGATACATTTTGGGGTAGCAAATTCTGCTCCCCTACATTTCCAACCCAACCTCATTTTACACTTCTCACTAATGCTTTCACTGTACACTCTGGAACGCAAGCCCTTCATCAACACACTCCCTTTACTACTCACATTTTTCCTGAAAGTTCTGCTCACTTTCTTGTTAGAACTGTTCCACTCTGGAGGGCCCTGCTTCCTATGAAGCTCACTCACGTGGTGGCTGAATCTCACTCACATGGCTCTGCCACCCCATACACCATTCGACCTGGACATGTGGTAACTACTTTTTGACTTCACTTTGATAATTTCAGGCTTTTTCCAATTCTCCTCTTGAAAATATCCCAGGCTTTGAGGCTTTGGCCTCAGATCTTTGCTATCACAATTCTTGAGAGTTTTAATATCCACAAAATGATCTAATATATTGGTTGTTCAGTTCCTCTCCTTCCATACTATCCAACCTCAGCCACCTGTACCTATGGTCATACTTAAGTATCATCATTACCAATAACTGAACCTCCTCCATAATGCAGTCTTCAAGTTAGTTACTCTTTATCTACCAATATCCTCTAGTTTCTTCAACTCATAACTCTTATTAACTAAACGTCAACAATTATTAACCCACCTAGGACCTCCAGTTCATTGGTCCTACCACTATTCTACTGTATCTCCACTTCCTCATGTTTTCAATTTCTCTCATTATTGAGATTAGATGCTGTTGGCCGTGCATATTATCACTCCGTTTCAGGAACCTGTCCATGAATGGATAGTAATCGTGACTTTTTCTGTTTGGTATAATAACCAGGCAGAATCCCAGGCATATTTTCATCCACATTTACCCAGGGCATGCCTGCCAAACAATCTTACCACATTTTGTAACCATAATATTCTCCTACATGACTATTATATTTCTTTTCTTTTTTCAGGCATCCAGTATTTGATCCTGATTCAACTGTTGATCTTGCTGCTTATTTCACTCATAAAATAAAATAAATCAAATCAAACTAAAAAGATTAAACTCACAGAAACAGAGAACAGATTTGTGGTTTCCAGAGGCAAGGGATGGAGGGGGTGAGAGAATTGAATGAAGGGGGTCAAAAGGCACAAACTTCCAGCTGTAAGATAAATAAGTTCTGGAGATGTGATGTACAACGTGATAACTATAGTCAGCAATACTATATTTTGTATTTGAAAGTTGCTAAGAGAGTAAATCTTAAGAGTTCTTATGACAAGGAAAAAAGTTATAGCTCTGTAGGTGATGAATGTTAACTGAACTTATTGTGGTAATTATTTTGCAATATATACATATATCAAATCATTATGTTGTACACCTTAAACTAATACAATGTTATGTCAATTATGTCTCAATAAAACTGGGAAAAAATGGAATAAAATAAATAAGTAGAGGGCATTCATAGGCTCTTAGCACCAAATCTGAACACATATTTCCTTCCTTCCTCTTTTATAAACCAGACTTTTCCATATTCTAATAAAGTCCCACCCCCTCTTCTATCCATGCTCATCACTCCAATAATTTTGTACTAAAGAATTCTCTTTAGCATTAAGTTTTTATGTGATAGCCTTCAAAATAAAAAAGAAACCTCCCTTTCTGTTCAGCTACCCTGTTTCTTTGTTTCGTTTTTTAGAAAATTTCACAAAAAAGTTCCCTATACTCACTATGAATTTCTATTATCCAATTTTATCTTATTTCAGTCTATTTAGGCTTTTATTCCCATCACTCCACTTAAACCATTCTAAGTTGCCATTAGTTTTTCCATCGTTCCTGACTCATCAGCACCGTAGAATACAGTTGATCACTCCCTTCATTTTCTTCACTTGACTTTCAAGATCCGACATCGTTTTTCTCCTGCTCGAAGGGATTATTTTTCTCTATTTCAGTGATTCCTTTTCATATTCCTGAACTTTAAACTATCTAGTGCTTCAACTTTAAAGTGACTAAAACTCATTTCCCTGTCTCTAATCTTTCTTTCCAGGTCAATTATATATCAGAAAAAAGTCATTTTATTTTTCCAGTTGCTCAGACCCTAAACCTTAGAGGTGTCTTTGACCCTCAAAATTCACATGAATCAATCGACAAATCATATTTGATTTTCACTTCAAAGTCTATGATGAATTCACCCAGTTCTCACCACTTGCACTGCTGATTGTCTAATCCAACTTACCATCCACTTTTGAGTTAGTTTCCTATTGTTGCTGTAACAAATACCATAAACCTATCGGCTTGAAACAACAAAAGTTTACTGTCTTACAGTTCTGCAGTTCAAACATCCTGAAATCAAAGTGCTGGAAGGGCTGCTTTTCCTCTGTAGGCTCTAAGGGACAATCCTTTTCCTTGTCCTTTCCAACATCTGGAAACTACCTCTTTTCCCTGGCTTATGGATTCTCCTTCCATCTTCTAAGTCAGCATCATAGCATCTTCAAGTCTCTTTCTCTCTGACCTCTGCTTCTGTTTTCACATCTCCTTCTCTCATTCTGACGCTCCCGCCTCCCTCTTATAAGGACACTTATAATTACACTGAGCCCACCTGGATAATCTAGTATAATCTACCCATGTCAAGATCCCTAACTTAACGTCTTTTGCAAAGTCCCTTTGCCTTGCAAGGTAACAGACGCACAGGTTTCAGAGATTAGGACATTGACGTCTTGAGGGAAGGGCACTATTCTACCACCACACACTTTGATCTGTAATACTACAAGAGTTTCAGGCTGGTCCCCCTGACTCCACCCTTCTCTCTATTCCCCACACCAGCAGCCAGACTGATTCCTTTAAAACCTGTCAGAACTTCAACTTTTATGGCTAGGAAGACAATACCACAAGATAGGAGCTATCTTTAAACTAGTCCATATCTTTAAAAAGTCCATAGACTTTAAACTAGTCATTCCACTTGAATCCCAAAGTTTTTTCATAAAATTTGAAGAGCTGATTATACAATTAGTATAGAAATATAAGGATCAATGAATAGATAATATAATTTTGAAGAAAAAGAACAAGAATGAGCAATACTACCTTAATGGAATTCAAGGTGTATTATAAAAGAGTAGTAATTAAGATACAAGAGTCTAGTCTGTAGAGTAGATAAGTAGACTTATGGAGCACAACAGAAAGTTTATAAAGAGACCCACACATATAGAACTCTGATGTGGTATTATAGATCAAAGGAAAAATGGCAAATGTATTACTAGGTGTTCCTTAGATATTGACAATGCATAAAGAATAATTAAACTCCTTTAATCCATACATAAAAATTTCCATCAATTTAGGAGAAAAAATAAAAGAAGTATCTAATGAACTTTAAATAGAGAAGTTCTCTTAACATGGCACACACACGCACAAACCGGCAAACCGTAACAATGGAGATTGATAAATTCACCTGCATTGAAATTAAATAATAGTGTTCATTAGAGGAATCCATAAGGAATGAAAACACAAGCCAGAAATATGAAGAAGAAATTTGCAACAGATTTAACCAATAAAGTAGTATCTCAAATATATAATCTTATGCATCAATAAGAAAAAGACAAGCACTCCCGAATAAAAATAGTCAAATGACATGAATAGGCTTTCTATAGGAGAGGGATTATAAATAAATAGCAAATCAACATACGAAAATATGCCTAACTTAATTAATAATCATAAATATACAAATAAAATCACAAATATATACATTTATGAAATACATGTATGTATTTCAAACCCACTTGACTAGAAAAATTAAATTTTAATTTGTTTAATAAAATTAAATTTAATAAATAAAACCGCCAATTTTTTATGTATTAAGAAATAAAAGTACTGATGACAATGTGAAACAACGAGGTCTCTCTCATACTACTGTTGAAGGTATAAATTGGTAGAAATAATATGGAAAAGAGTAAAGTGAAGATACACATACACTCTGAATCAACAATTCAAATCCACCTCTCATATACTAGAGCAGGAGTTGGCAAACTGTGTCCCTCCAGCCAAATCCGTCTGCCTCTTTGTGTAAATAAAATTTTATTTGGACATAGCCATGCCCATTCATTTACATATTGTTCAGGGTTGCTTTTGTCCTACCATGGCAGAGTTGAGTGGTTATGGCAGACCATATGGCCCACGAAGCCTAAATTTACTGCCTGACACATTATAGAAAGTTTGCCAACCCTGCCCTATAAGAACTACTGCATATATGTACCAAGAGATATGAACTGGAATATTCATAGCAGCATAGTTAAAAATAACACAAAACAGTAAACAACTCTAGAATCAACAAAATAAAATGGATACGTAGTTTTATATTCTTATCATGATATAATACAAAGCACAGAAAATGAGCATCCTCATATGTGCATCCACATCTGTGCCTCATAAATAATGTTGACTGATAAAAGCAAGTTCCAGAAGAATACATAACAGTGTGACTCTCTATATAAAGGTTGACAGACATGTCAAACTAAATAATATATTGTTTCAGGATGTCTGATGATGTGGTAAATCTTTAAAGAAAAGTAAAAGAGCAATCAACACAAAATTTAGGACCCTGTTTCTGGTGGAGAAGGACGAGGATTGCAGTAACTGGAATGGGCACATAGGTGACTTAAAAAGTTCTTGTCTTGTTCTGTTTCATAAACTGCGTTTCATGGCTATTCATTTCCTAACATTCTCATAGTATATGTTCTATATGGTTTTTGTTTGTATTTATATTTCATATTACATGTTTTACTTAAGTAATCATGATATATGAAGTTACATTTTTTGCAAACTAAACTTTTTATGAAAGTGGTTTCATGGAATAAAGCTCCCTTTTATTGAGCGTTTATACTGGGCCAGCACTATTCTGAGTGATTTACATGCTTGCTTTCTTTGAATCCTCACATTAGCCCTTTGTGGTACGTGTCACTAAATCCCCATTTTATAGCTAAAGAAAACTGTCATACTTTATTGAAGATATATATACATAGTATCAGCAAGGCCTCAATACCGGGATTGGTGATTAATAGCTGTTATACATAAATACTCTACATATACTGTCTTATTTGATTCCTGTAGTGACTCCATGCAATACGTGTTATCGCTACTTCCCAGTGGGGGAAGTAGGATCAGAAACTTAAATAACTTGTTCAAGATATGTTTCTTGTCTGATCATTTCTTTTTTTTTTTTTTTTTTTTTTTGTGAGGAGATCAGCCCTGAGCTAACATCCGCCAATCCTCCTCCTTTTTTGCTGAGGAAGACGGCCCTGGGCTAACATCGGTGCCTATCTTCCTCCACTTTATATGGGACGCCGCCACAGCATGGCTTACCAAGCAGTGCGTCGGTGCGCGCCCGGGATCCGAACCAGCGAACCCCGGGCCGCCGCAGCGGAGCGCGCGCACTTAACCGCTTGCGCCACCGGGCCGGCCCTGATCATTTCTTTTATTCCCCAGTAGGTGCCCTATGTTTTCTGGATGCCATGGTTATGGTCTATTAAATGAGAAAGCATGCAGAAAACAGCTATACTAGGAACGCAGCAGCAGTATTCTCTAAGGCACAGGCCTTACAGTGTAGACTAGAGATAAAAAATGGACGGCAGCTGCATATACACATGCCTGTTATAATCTCACCTAAAATAGAACAACACCATGTACAGAAAGAAGCAATGTGTCAGGAACAAACTGAAATACTAACTTTAGTTGATGTTGTGTGCAATTTATTGTTAGTTCTTCATTGTTTGGGATTGTGTGTCAGTAATGATACCAATCAATAATAAATGTTAATCTGTGGGAATACTTAAGATAAAGCTCTAGAAAGGAAATCCATATGAATTTACACATTTTCTGAGAGACATTACATATCAGTTTTTTTCGTAGTATCTAGTTCAAGTAAATTGTAAGGACTTTTAGTACTGTTTTCTCATCCTGTGTTCAAATTCATTGCTAATTGCAGATGTCTCCTTGGCTAGGTCATTACATTATTTATCCAGTGGCAATAGTTTACTAGTGTCTTTTATTTATTTACAGCCTATGAGTGTCCATTGGCTCTTCAGAAAGTTTTCACAAATTTCTCTTAATTTACCTACTCTTCATTTAGTGTTTTAAATATATTAAAATTGATTTTATTCTTTTTATATCTCAAAAATTTCTCAGATTCTGAACAAAAAACAACAAACAAAAAAAAAATCAAAAAATACATGCCCTCCTTTTTGCAATATTTTTCACATTACAGATATTTGTTATAAGTAGCATAACTTTACTTTCTACGAAAGAAAACTTTTTCTTGATCCTCGATGATTCAGCTCTGGTTTTCTTCCATGCATTTCAAAATATGTATTTATGCTCCCTCTAGAAAAACACAGAACCATTTTCTTTTCTTTATTTCCTTGCCATATTTGCACAAGGATTAGACTTTCAGAAAATAATATTTAGTCATTAAATATTTTAGACATGCAGGAAAGTATCAACATGTATAAAGCACTAGTGCAATTTCCATCCATATTTTTAAAATATTAGTACTTTATGATATTTTTAAAGAATATATTTGAAAAGGAAATAAAATGTAGCATATGGAGCTTTAGCTCATTATTATTATATCACTTTCTACCTGAGAACACAAGTTTCTCTGTATCCATTTCATTCTTGTGCATGTATATTTACTATACGTCTCTATATTTATAGCAATGTATTGTATATGTTTGGGTGTTATTATGGTATATGAGGCATTAGCAATTTTTTCATGCAGTCTCCCACCATCAGTGAAGTAATATTTCCATTTCCTCACATCCTTGCCTAACACATGGTATTACCACGTCTTTTAATTATTTTTGTAAATGCACTAAGACTTTGTTTTAACTTTGTGTCAAGTCTTTGTACAGAAGTCTTTCTTTTTTAGTGTAATGTAGTCATTGGTAGAGATTTCTTTTTTATTTGTGTTTTTGTGTCCCTTTAAAAAGAAACATTTTCCTACTCTGCTATAATAAAAATATTCTTTTATCTTTCTTATAAAAGTTTTGTTTGTCATATTTAGAAGTGCAGTTTATGTGGAATTTATTTTTATGTATCTCGTTAAGTCTGAACTTAACGTTTCCCCAGTTCTCTCTGTAATGTTTAATGAATAATCCATTATTTTCCACAAATTATAAGAATCTTCACTAATATCAATTTTCCATATGTATATGGATGTCTTGCAAAGGTATTCATTGTGTTTAATTGGTCTGTGTGCCTGTTTTTGTGTGAATCTCGTACTGTTTCAATTGTTATGGCTTTATTATAAGTTCAAACCACGGTTTGCCTGTTATTTACTGTTGTACACGGGAAATCGCCAGTATCTTAGATGTCTTAGAAAGACACATCCCAGAGCGTGGGAAATAAACCCACAAAAACTGAGGAGGCTGCTACCATAGAGAACTTTGTAGGATGCAGTGTTATATCCCCTCCAGGCAGAGACTCGTTAATGCACACTGAATAATTTATCGTTAAGAAAGAGACACAACACTCCATTAACTTATTTGGATTTTAGAGACATTATTTAACTGTGTTTCTTTGATCCATTTATCAAGTAACCCATTAGGCTTCAAGTTTGGGATGTGATACAGAGAAGGCTCTTCAGCATGTCCAGGATGCAGTGCAAGCTTCTCTGCACTCAAGCTAATGATCTAGCTGATAGAGTGTCTTGGCAAACGGGAATGTTCCACAGAACCTCTGAAGTGTCAGTGGAATTTAAGAGAAAAGCCATGCCCTTCTCATAAGAATATGACTCTTGCTATATCTTCAAGTTCACTGATTTTTTCCTCTGTCATGTCCAGTCTACTGATGATCTTATTAAAGGCATTCTTAATTTCTGTTGCAGTGTTTTTGACTTTAGCATTTCCTTTTGATTCTTTCTTAGAGTTTCCATCTCTCTGCTTACATCACCCATCTGTTCTTTCATGTTGTTCACTTTTTCCATTAGAGCCATTAGTATATTAATCGTAATTATTTTAAATTCCTGAACTGATAATTCTAAAATCTCTTAATCAGAGTCTGGTTCTAATGTTTGCTTTGTCTCTTCAGATTGCCTTTTAGAAAGCATTGTAGTTTTTGTTGAAAGTCAGACATTATGTATAGGGTAAAAGGAATTGAGACAGGACTTCAGCGTGATTTTATATTTGTCTAGCTAGGAGTTAGCCCATGTTTGTCGGAGCTGTAGATGTCAGAAGCAAAATTTGCTCTTATGCCCTCGTTTTCATCTCCCTTGTCGTCTTTGGATTTCCCTAGAGACTCCTTCTTTAAATAGACCCTGAGGCTTGCAGTGCTTTCAGCTGTAGTATCTGTTATTATACAGTAGCACTATTGATGTGGTGGGAAGGTGTGGAGGAGAAGAATTATTCTATACAATCCTATTGCAACCGAACTGAAGAGCCCAATCGCTCAGGTTTTTGGTCAGTGTAAGAGAGGCATTCAGACACTGACACAACGGCAACAGCAAGCAAGCAAAGATTTATTATAGGAAAGGTCAGATACACTCCAAGTGAGGAGCGGGCTGTGCCAGAGAACGCATCTGCCCCGAGTCTTGGGTGAGTTTTATTTTTATTTGGGCTGTTTAGAGGGAATTTGCATTATCTGGTTATCCCGCAATAATGTTTTTTCCTCCACCCACACGTTGGGAGGGGGAGTTCTTGACCTTTTAGAGGAGTCTCTGGAACTGTCATGGCAGTCATCCTCCACGGAAGGGCGGCTAATGCATATGGAATTTGTATGTAAATTAAAGAAGGGTCAATGTCATCTAGAGGTATATAGCAGAAGGCTTTGTTTTGCGCACTCGTTACTTTTATTGAAGGTCTCAGACTCCGTTGCTATCTGTATCTTGTGAGATGCCAGCAAGACGCTTCTTTGATGTAGCAAGGTGTTCAGCTGTGATTCCCCACTCATGTCTGGATGCCAGTAAGATGCTCCGCTGATGCAGCAAGGTCTCCAGTTTTGATCCCCTGCTCATGTCTGCCTAGCTACCTATCTCACTATGATTAGGTCTCAGTCTTAGTAAGCCTGAGTTGGGTATTTTCCTCCCCCATGTTGTTGAAGGCTAAAGGGGGCTGAAGGTGGATATTTTCCTTCTTTCAGGTTGGTTAGGTTTTGGTAAAACCCTAGTCATTAGGCTCTGGTAAAATAGTTTCCCTTGAGGACAGACCTTGTTAAGGAGGACAGAGAGTTCTGGACATATTTCAAAATGGATACTTTTCCCCACTCCCTGAGAGAAGCACAGGAGAGTTTTCTCCAGTCTTCACAGTGAGAATGTGGTAGGGCTCCTGGAGGTACAACTCACAAAAGTGTGCCCCTCCCCATTAAAACTGAGCACTCTGAGTTTTTAACTCTCAAGTTCATGCACACTGAGCATCCAGTAAATTGTCAATTACAGTTTAAAATGTTCCTACCAACACTGGTTCTAGCTGCAGGCTTCTGCTCTTGGTCTGTTTCTGGTAAATTTTAATGTTCTGTCTCTCTCTCTGTATCTCTTTAGTTTTGGGGACAGCACTTTGCCCTGTGATTTCACTTCTCGGATGGGAATCAAAGAAGAACTGTTGATTTTCAGTTTGTTCAGCTTTTTTTTGTCTTGTTTTGAGGAGAGGAAGGATGACTTACAAACTCTTTACATGTAGAACCAGAAACCTATGATTATTTTTCAGAAGTAACTCCTGACTTGTTAGCAATAAAGATTGAATGAGAAACTGTGGGCTGTCACATGACAGTGAACACATGATGAAGGGTCCATTAAGAACTGTGTATTCTCTGACCTGCCAAGCTGTAAGTTGAACTGAGCATAGCAGCAATCCACCATCAAGGGAAAATCCAGCTTCAAGGTAGCTTTTAATATTGGCATTATATTATCTTTATAGATGGTTTGATATGATTGACATCTTGTATCTGAACCCTTTGATGTTGACTACAAATATATGTTTTCCGAAGGAATCAAAGGCAGTTTAGAAGTTATGTGACAAAAACTGAATTCAGGTAGAAGAATGGGGGTTTGTTGGTGGCTCTGGTATAGGTGCAGTGCATAACTTTGGCCCAATCATGTCACACCTCTTTCCTTTAGTTTTCAGGGGACTGCTGCGGTGCACTGAGTGAAGATGTAGAAAGTCCCAGAGGAAGTTCTTTGAGCTCTCCTGATCCTTACTCAGCCATGGGAGGTCTGTAGAGCCAGTGAAGAAGGTCTCAAATGTATTAGAAAGATTTCTCTATTCACCTGCCCCTTCCTCAACCTTCCCCAGAAGGCCAAGTGTCTTGTATTTGGGGAGACATGCCTTCTGAAAAGGGGAAATCTCTTAAATCTCCTGATAATATTCTGTAAAGGAACCCCTGCACTCAGCATAGATCCACGTGTTCAGACTCACTTTGTGGCTGTGACTTCCCAGTATTCTAACTTGTGATGCCAGTCCATATATGGGCAGTAAAAGTCTCCAAAACTTCAACTGTTTCCTTCTTATGCCTGTGCATGGTGGATTCTTCCCCCCACTGTACCCCCAGGGATGAGATCAGTCCTTGGTTTTATGTTTCCAAAGAAGCTAGTTGATTTCTTGGATTTGGATTTGTAGATTGCTTTTTCTCTTCAACTCCCCAATGGCCATTAACAACTATGTATTTTTTGTTCTTATCCAGCTTGCTTTTATTTTTAGGGTGGGAGTGAAAACTCATGACTTTCTACCTCCTAATGGGAAGAAGAAATTGTGTAATAGACTTTTACTTATTAAAAATATTAACACATACCTGAAATTCTAGAAAATTTAGATTTAGCACCATCCAGTACTTTCTATGTGAAGTGATAAGTTATATTCTCTCTATTCTCCATAACAACAGTGAGTTTATTCATTGTCAATATTCTTGTGGCGTTTTCTCCTTGCCATTGTGCAGAATTATGTGATTTTCCCTCAAAACCTCTTTCTCCTTCCTCTGAGTGTTTTCCATCATGTGGCTTTTTTATTAAGGTGCTCTTTGGAATAGTTATTTTATCAAGGCCACCTTTCACTTTGCAAGGCATTTATTTAATGAAGTGATTATAAGTAATTCAACTTTATAATCTCTTGAGCTGCTTTCAATGCTTTTAACCATTCCATTAGAGTATGCACAGAAAGTAAATCTTTATTCTTTCTGATAGATGAGATTAGACTCATAGATGTTACATTCACTAATGTTATTAAAATGATGTTGCTTTTTCTTCAGTTTGTGGAAAGTCTGCCATACTTGATAATTTACTTTGAAAATTTGACTTTAAATTTCAAAAATCTTTCATGGTTTTAGAATTATGCTCAATCAATTGATATATTGTTGTACTTAAAACTCAAGACTAGCTTTTGAGGGTTAGAGAAAGTGCTATTGATTTTGTTTAAATAGGCCATGGGTCTCCAGAAATCATTTGCACGACACAGTAAGCTGCAGATTTCATTGAATATCGGATCATAAACTTTTCAAAAAAGTATGATCTTCATGAGTATTGTGCAAAATGGCAAAGATGGGTGCGGTGTACGTAATAGGCTAGTGTCACAGGAGGGAACCCTCAGATTAGGAAATCCCTGGTCTTATAAGGGGTCTGTTAGGAAATCTGACCAAACTGATGTATTTATTGTGCTCATTAAGATATTATTCTGCCCTCTGCCTTGGAAGGAGAAAGCAATTTGTAGAAAGTTATTTACTACAAAAATATCTTTCAAATAATAGTTCAGAAGAAAATTTCCCAATGCCCCTTCTTTACATGATGTTTAGTTTTCCTTTGGTTATTAGTATAATTATTTAAACATAGACTTTAAAAAATTATTGTTCCTTTTCGAGACGTGGAGGTGTTCTCATGAGCCTGAATCTTTATCAGAGGTTACCATTTTATGTACCAAGCAAGTACTAACCTGAAAGAACACACTGATACTCATCTTTATTTTCTAGGTAAATAGGTACTATGCTCACATTATACCCTTTCTGGAGAAGCCAAAATTACCACTTAAAAGCATTTAAGTGAAAGAACATAGAATCAGGACTGTAGGCTAGATAAATAAAGTTTCCAAGAGAGATAACAATTGCATAGGTAAAACAAATAAAAATAGTTTCAGCAAGTTTTATAAATAATCTTTTTATAATCTTTAAAAGCAAATGTTGGAATTATTTGGTGTTTGAAACAGATATTAAAAGCCAAAACCTTAGCTGCATTTTCTCCTAATTTTTCCATCTTAAAGGATGATTGTTAATTATATGGGTATAATTGTAATATAATATCTAGAAATTATTTGTTGATCAGTGTTCTGGAAACTTTAATATTTGGGAATTATAAGATCAGATCCTTCTGTGGCTTCACATGAACTAATTAAAAGACCAAATGCCTTTATGAAGAGACTATGACCAACTAATATTTAACGCTGTTTAAGTTTGTTGGACTGTACCAGTTTCTATTTGTTCTCTTGACAAATTTCTTTTGGCTTAACTTTTTTTTTTTTTTTTGTGAGGAAGATCGGCCCTGAGTTAACATCTGCCAATCCTCCTCTTTTTCTGCTGAGGAAGACTGGCCCTGGGCTAACATCCATGCCCATCTTCCTCCACTTTATATGGGCTGCCGCCACAGCATGGCTGGACAAGTGGTGCATTGGTGCACGCCAAGGATCCGAACAAGCGAACCCCTGGCCGCAGCAGAGGAGTGCGCGCACTCAACCGCTTGTGCCACCGGGCTGGCCCTGGCTTAACTTTTTAAAGGAATATATTAAAACCAAATCTATTTAAGAAACATTCTGTGAACTCTAGGGTGGTGAAGAATTGCATTCAGAAAAGTAAACAATGCACCAAGATACTGATATAAGGAGTTCCAAGAGTAATTTCAAAGAGATAATGAGAGTGGTCATTCATCAGCCTGAATGTGTTCTCAAGCACTTTTAAGCATCAAAGTAAATTAAAATATCCCCTTGAAAGACAAATGCCTAAAGATCTGCAAATTCACTTTTAACACATAAATTCGGGGATGATTTGGAAGCATTTGCCTGTAAAATACGTTCTAATATTTACATATCTTAATCAAAAATATAGTATACTTGTGGTATATATAGCATTTAATTAGATTCCCTTGTTAACTGGTTAGGTATAACTTGTTGGATTTTCAAATTAAAATGGAGTGGAAAGGTGAATTATTAAATTGTCTTTATATTTTGTGAAAGTATCAAATTAATACAATAATAAATATATTCAGTCATAATTTAGATTTAAAAGATAAGTTATATGAAAAATCCTACATCACTTTAATTTAAAAGCCTAAATATTTATTTTTCATGAATCACTAACATTTTTAGAAAATAAAAATTAAACAGATTGTTATACTAAAAGCAGCATTTAAAATATTGAAACAAAATGCCATATTAAAATAGCTTTTAAAAATATCACAGTAAAGGGCACATTAAATTTTTATCAAATTTGATACTTTGTTCAATTAGCTTACTATCTCACTACAGAGTATGGCTGGAATGAAGGATATCTTTTGACATTAGAAAATAAAGTTAAAAAGAATACAAAAGGAAAAGGAATATATGAATTACACTTTTTAAATCATTTATTTATTGACATTTATTATGTATTCATTACTACATTCTACATACTACATGTGCATACTACATAGGCACAGTCCTATTTGCTGCTGATAGGAAGACACTGAGCTAAGTTAAGTTGTCTTAAAGGGTCTCATAGTTGAAGGAGCAAGAAAGTAGTAAACAAACAGTAAACAGTCAAGTTTGGTGTATTATGGGGGCATAAAGTAGAGGTGCTACCCATCCGTTAATCAAAAGTAATTTCTAAGAAGACTTCATCACTACTTAGACTTAACTGAAATTTTAAAATCCTTAACATGGCTAAGAAGACCCTAGATGATCTCAGTCTCTCAAACGTTTCCAGGTGTATCCTTTCCTTTCCCCACAACTCTTTTTCCACTCTCCATCATCCATCGGCTTATATATATTCCCAGATATACCAAGATGCTTCCCAGTTTATGATCTTGGTACATGCCATTTCCACTGCCTAGAAAGACTGCCCCCTTTTCCTTGACTGGCCAGCCTCCTGTATACTTAACAGTCTGGGTTCGAAGTGTGCCTTTTTCAGAGAAAACGTCCTTCACTATTAAGGTTGTATTAAATCTCAAGATTACACACATTCATAGTCTATATATTTCACTTTTCTAGTACTTAATACAACTGTCATTTAAAAATGTTTGTTTACTTTCTATCTTCCGTAGTATGTGGTGAGCTCAGTGAAGGAAGTGTATTTGTCTTGGTTATCACTGTATAAGCGAACCAGAGTAAATTAATTTTCTAAACAGTTGAAGACTATCCATAAATCCATCTAAAGTGTTATTATTAATAATTAATGTGTTATTGTTTAAAAATATGATAAAGAAAATTCAAAAGATTCCTTGAGTGCGCATAGTAGAAAAATGCAGCTAAGAAACATATTTACATATTTTGCAAGGATGTTGTTTAGTCTTAGATTAGGCATGCCCCATTTTTCTCTTTTGTCTGGATTTGGAGTGATACCAAGTTATCTTGACCAGGCAATTCCTGGGTTGGCTGGATCACCCCTTTCATAATAAGACTTACCTAGATAGAGACAGAGTTCACTCAAGTTAAAGCTACGTACCGATGCCTGATCAGAGGCTGACTAGACCCTCTGTGACGACCTTCCTGTGCTGATGTGGCACTCAGCGGCCATGAGTTTCTTCTGCACGGGAAATGAAAATCCAGCCTGCCTCTTCCGTTCACTGTAAACTTGTGCATACTATTTCATATCTCTGAGCGTCTTTTTTATTTGTAAAATAGAGACAATAATAATAATAGCAACACCACCTTCCTTATAGGATAGGCTTCTTATCTAGCATGTAGAAGGTCTTTGATAAATGATTAGTATTTATGTCCTTTCTTATATTAAAAAAATAGTTATTTTCTTTACAAGATCCACTATTTCAATAACAGTTAATAACTGTAGAAACTTCACTAAGATAGCTGCTTATTTTTCTAGTGACTTTTTGTGTGTTTCTCATCTATCAAGGATATTTTAAATCATATAGTTTGAAAGTTAAATGAACAGACAGACATTTTCTGGCCATGCCCTTCTTCACAGAAACAAATCAATTAGTAATTAGATTACTATTATTATCTCCTTAAATACCACAAACCTAGCATTTTCTACATTTAAAGAGGCAGATGGAATGAAATCAAATATTCTTTCTTTCCTATTTTTTAACTTTTTCTTTCTTTTGCTCTTCTCTTCCTTTCTTCCTTCCTCCCTTCCTTCCTTTCTTACTTCCTGCCTTCTTTCCTTCCTTCCTTCCTTCCCCTCTCTCTTTCTTTCTTTCTTTCTTTTTTTCATGTAATGACATCATATAAACTCATTCTATAAGTATTTTTAGGATCATAGTTGCAGAATTCTCTTTATTGTTATCTTGGATAATTCACATCCTAGGGAATAACTAGCCCTGGATCTAAGGGATAATTTCCAAGGATGACTCAGTTATTGTTTTTGTCACTGAAAAGATCTAATCACACTGGGCCTCTTGGCCCGTAAAAAAAAATTACTCTTGATTTTTTCCCTATGTCATAGCAGACTATTTTGTTTAGGAAGAAATCATAAGCATAGCAGGAAATTCCTGGAGACCTGTGGAATGGTTTTGAGGAGGAAATTGATGTGATATAATTTGCCTTTAGAAATATCCTTCTGACAGCAATGTGGTGAATAAATTGGCTGGGAACAACAATGAAAGCAGATGGACCAGAAAAGAAACTGTTGGAGTAAACAAGATGAGTTGTTAGAGTCTAAAATAAGGCAATGGCAATGACCATGGCCATGAAGGGATCATTTGAATAAAAGAAAGGTACTTCAAGGACTACAAGGTGTCCAACTTTTCTTTGTAAAATAACCTATTGTACACAAACAAACCCTAGAAAATGTTCACACTCAGTGAGATGGTTCAGACTAAAACAGTTGTGTTATTTAAAAAAAAAAAAACAGTTAAACAACCAAAAAAGAATAGCAAAATTATTTGAGTGTTATTATTTCTAAAATCCTTTGAAAGAAAATATTAGACTGAATCAATAGCACTTTAAAGGGCTCTCCTCCAAAGGCAAATAGCCCCACCTCCCTCTGACACAGATTTTCTTTTCCTGTTTTTCCTTTGTTGTTCATTTCTTCACATACAATGTGATGCTCTTGCATTTCTCTACATAATTTCCTTTAAAAATCCTTCCTTCAACATCCAACAGGAAGTGACTACCAGTATTTCTGCTCCTGTCCTCTGTTCTTACCTGGATCTGTGGAGGATAGCTTGGGGACAACTGTAAGATCAGGTGGCCCTAAATCTTCTAGGGTTAAGATCTCTCTGAATATTTTAGTTTTTCTTTCACTGATGACTTTCTTCAAAGAATCAACCTGGGAGTTTCTTTTCTCCTGCAGAACAGGGAGAGAAAGAGAAGAAAAGGACAATTAACCACCGGTTTAATTCTTTTGATAAAAGCAGGGAGAGACTGGAGGACAGATTTCCATTTTCATCAACAGTATGCTTTGGAGTCATTACCTTCAACTGCCTCATTTTTATGATATAGCTGCTTAGAATTTTAGTTTTTTTTTTATGTGCCATAATTAATTAACCAATAAGGACAGCTAGAAGATTAGATGGCTCTGTGTACTCTGGTGCTCAGATCCCTTGGGTGTCTGTTGTACTTGCTGATGAATGTCTATGCTGTTTGCATTAGTTTTCTATCACACAAAATACTGCAATAAACACTCTTGTAATGATATTGTTTTGCCCTCCAAACGTGTAGAACAGAAAATGTTGGATCAAAAGATATATGCCTAATTAATTCTGAGAGATACTGGAAAATTAGTTGTCAGAGAGTTTATAACAATGTTCACTCCCACCAGCGATGCATAAGCATTCCTGTTTCTCCTCACCCTTGCAAATAAATATTAACTATTTTATCCCTTCTTCTGACAGGTTAAATCTATCTTTTGAGTTTTACTTTTCACTTCCCTAATAATGAGGAAGATTGAGCATCTTTTTGATGATTTAAATACTATCTGGGTTTCCTCTTCTGAGAATTGATCTTCAAGTATTTTGTTCTCTTTCCTTTTCTTTCTTTCCTTCCTGTATTTTTCTTAACTAATTTTAGGAGTTCTTTCTATATTAAGACAGTTTGCTACTTGCCTATTGTCTTAGTCCTCTGGGACTGCTATGACAAGATACCGTAGACTGAGTGACATTTATTTCTCAACGGTTCTGGAAAGTCAAATCAAGGTGCCAGCAGATTCATTTCCTAGTGAGGGCCCTGTTTTTGGCTTGTAGATGGATCTTTTCTTTGTGTCTTCACAATGCAAAGGGAGGCAGAACTCTAATCTCTCTTCCTTTTCTTATAAAGACACTAATTGTATCATGGAGGCACCAACTTCATTACCTCATCTAAACCTAATTACCTCCCAAAAGTCCTATTTTCAAACCATCACATTGGGAGTTTGGGATTCAACACAAAAATTTTGGGGAGGCACAAATATTCAGTCCATAACACCTACTATGTATTGAAACCGTTCCAGTTTGAAATATGTTTTGTATAAGGAGTCATGTAGAATTATTTTATTTGTGTATGGTAAATTTATCACTATTTTTGTGTAGTATAATTTATCAATATTTACTTTATTAATATTGGCTTTTAAATTTTATATATACTAGTTTGTATTCACCACGGCATAGAAATTATTTTAAAGTTTTATTTGTGATGATTTCATCTTAAGAAGTGAATGAAAGGAAAATAGATGTCAGTTTATGCAGGCATGATTTCTTAAAGGATATTGAAGTATTACTTTTGCTTTGAAAATGGAAAGGAAAAAGATATACTATATGCTTTGTTTGGAGAATAGTGTTTCATGTGTTATCCGGATATGCATCTGAGATAAATGAGTAGCATTGCTTCACAATTAAAATTTTAATTTCTGAGTACGACTAACTTTAATCAGTATGATGAATTGGTGTACAAAAAAAGGACATTAACTTAGCCACATCTTTACTGAAAAGAGGTGATCTGGCCTCTGTGATTATACCCACTTGGGAATAAAGATAGAGACTTGGAAGCAACCTAAGCGCCCATCAAGGGAGGAATGGATAAAGACGATGTGGTATATATACACAATGGAATACTACTCAGCCATAAGAAATGATGAAATCCAGCCATTTCTGACAACACGGATGGACATTGAGGGTATTATGCAAAGTGAAATAAGTCAGAGGGAGAAGGTCAAATACCATATGATCTCACTCATTAAGTAGTAGATAATAACAACAACAAACAAACACATAGAGACAGAGATTGGATTGGTGGTTACCAGAGGGGAAGGGGGGAGGGAGGAGGGTGAAAGGGATAATTCAGCACATGTGTGTGGTGATGGGTTGTAATTAGTATTTAAGTGGTGAACATGATGTAATCTATGCAGAAATAGAAGTATAATGAGGTACACCTAAAATTTATACAATGTTATAAACCAATGTTACTGCAATAAACAAAAAATTTTAAAAAAAAGAAAAGGTAGAGAAAATGTGAAGAGTGGGTTCCTCTGCTTTTTTTTTGTCTACTGACTATAATATAAAAAGTTTTCTTTCACTTTTTTGAATGACCGATATTAAGTTTTCTCATTTCAGACAATATATGAAGCTTAGATAAAGAAGAATAAACCAGCAATGCTTTTAATTTCAATAGCTAATTTAGAGGCCATTTTTTGTAGTAGTCAGATAATAAGTGATTCATCTCCTGTTTAAGAAGGAAAATTTATAGAGATGTGAGTGATAGCAGGGATTAACATCTTATTTCAAAATATGATTGATATATCTGGTCTAACATGGATTTCAAATGAGGTTTAAAACGAAATCATTTCTATGGATTCTTCTTCGCAATTTGATCTATTTCACTATATTATCTAAAATTTCATATGGAATGGACTACACTCATTCTACCCAAGTCATTTCACAGCTGAATATCTTTCCATTTTCTTCATAGATAAGTGGAAAATGACTAAAGAAAGAAAAATTTTTAAAGTATAACATAAAAACAACAGCTCCTCAAAGCCTAGTAGAGTCTGCAAAATAATAATAGAAATTAATCTGAGGTGAATAATCAGCCCAAATTATTTTATTTATAATTTAGATTTATATTTTGACCTGAAAAGTAATAAATGTCCATTTTTCTATAAAGAAGAATATAATCAGCTGCAACTCCACATCAATTAACATGTTGGTATATATGAATCCAGCCAGGTATTTCTTGTGCAGAAATTTCTACAAACGTATGCTCACACACTTATATAAATATAGTATTGCATTTCTTGAATTCCTTTCTATTAATCTTACTAGTAATATGTAAATATATTATTATACAAGTATTAAATAATACAGATAAAGTGTATTCTTGACATACTCATCTTATTGTTATTCACCTTCTACACCAATTCTTAGTCCTCTTCACAGAGGAAATAATTGGAATTATTATGTCGTATATGTTTCAATGTTTATAAAAAGCCACTTTGAATGGCATTGTAGAGTATGTTCACAAAATATCCCAAAAATGCTGAGGGGAAAATGATGCTCTAAATCAATAGCACTCAAACATTAGCATGCGTCAGAATCATCTGGAGGAACTTCTTAAAACAGTTTTTTGGACCCCATCTCCAGATTTGCAGGTTCACTAGTTCAGTGGTGAGGCCTGAGAATTTGCATTTCTAACAAGATCTTAGGTGACGCTGATACTTCTGATCCAAGGAGCACACTTTGACAATCACTGCTCTACTTTTAGAAGGGAAGAAGCAGTAGTAGATGTGCAGCATTGTTTCTGATCAGAATTCACTTCACAGCAAAAGAAGTATGACAATGGGCCCATACTCATGGAATTCACTGGTCTTACCATGTTCCCCACCATCCTGGAGCAGCTGATTTGATAGAACAGTGGGATATCCTTTGAACACTCAATTACAGCACCAGCTAGGTGGCAGTACTTTGCATGGCTGGGCCAAGTTCTCCAGATGGCTGTATATGCTCTGAATCAGCATCCAATATATGGTGCTATTTCTCCCATAGCCAAGATCCACTGGTCCAGGAATCAAGGGGTGGAAACAGGGGTGACACCACTCACTATTACAACTAACGACCCACTAGCAAAATTTTTGCTTCTTATTCTTGCGACCTTGTGTTCTGCTGGCTTAGAGGTCTTAGTTCCAAAGACAGAAATGCTTCTACTAAGAGGTACAGCAATAATTCCATTGAATTGGAAGTTAAGACTGCCACCGTCCACTTTGGACTCTTCATGCCTCTGAACCCACAGACAATAAAAGGAGTTACTGTGCTGGCTGGGTTGGCTGATCCTGACTACCAAAGGGAAATTGGACTACTATTCCATGATGGAGGTAAAGAAGAGTATGTCTGGAATATAGGAGATCCCATAGGGCATCTCTTAGTACTACTATGCCCTGTGATTAAGGTCAATGGAAAACTACTATCTATCTCTATCTGTCTATCTGTTTATCTATCTATCTATCTATCTATCTATCTATCTATCTATCTATCTATCTATCCATCCATCCATATATATATATCTCCCGTCAGTTTTGTTTCTCTGGGGAACCTTTACTGATATAATGACAACAATGCCTCTTCCCCCCATCTGTTTATTATTATGCTATTTCTCAACAAGAGACGGAGTCAATTCCCTCTCTCTTTGAATCTGTCTTGATTCTTTGACTTCTTTGATCAATAAATTGCACCAAGAGCAACACTGTATCAATTCCGAACTCTGTATTCTGAGTCCTTTGAGAAGACAGCCCTGAGACAGATAGACATGCAAGAGATTTCTTGAGAGAAATGCCTGTGAAGGACAAGTGGAAGGGAGCAAGAAGGCAGGGAAACCTTCAGACCCTGATGCAGGTTTGATATCTGTGAAAGTTAGGTGAAAGGAAGGAATATTAGGAAGAAGGGGGTCTCAGAATGCCACGTGGTTCTAAGACAGTTTCAGCTAGGTCAATAGAGGTGCCTGTGAACCAAAATTACCTGTTACAGGAATTGTGTGCCCTATAGGCAAGAACTGGCACTATTACCTCAGATGTGTTCAAATGATTCTGAGTACAATCTGGGGGATTTGTGGCCTTAGCACAAATATGGTGACAGATCTAACGTATGGCAGTTGAGCCTAGGCTGTCAGTCAACTATGGTCCCCACATCAGATTCTCTTGAAGAAATCTGAGTGATACATTTCTATGGCCACAACATGACCCAAAGTTGAAGATATCTGGCATCTTTTGGAAGCTTGTGCTACCATGTAAGAAGTCCAACTAGTCTGTCAGAGAGAGAGACCCAACCAGCCTGTTTCCGTCACCCTACAGGTGGTGTCAGCCATTTAAGTGAAGCTATTTTGCTTACTCTAGATCCACTGAAGTTCCCAGCTGAAAAGAGACATATGAATGACCCAGGCAATATCAGGTGGAGAAATGCTGCCGACTTGAGTCCAGTCAACCCACAGAATCATGAGACACAATAAATCATTGTTTTAAGCCACAAAGTTTTGAAGTGTTTTGTTACACAGTACTATAAATTAAAATACAAATACGTGAGTTGGATACTTTCACTCCATACGTTCATATACAATTTATGTACAACTTTCTGTTGTGTGTGTATTGCTTGAGAACAATCATAGGAAAAATTTAACTTGCTTAATATACTACACTAAGATGACACTGAACATTTTATTAGGAAATGGATATTTGATCAATATTTGGTAAGGTTGGTTACGTAAGACTAACTGGTTGTCAAAATTGGTTTTATTAGAAATTTGGAATGGAGCATATATTTTCTTACCTTGCTTTCCCCAAACAAAGTATATCACAGCATTTTCCTCTACAGTAGATGCCCAATAAGAATATAATGCAAGCCACTAATGTAATTTAAAATTTACTAATGGCTGGATTTTAAAAATTATAAAGAAGCAAGTGAGATTAATTTACATTTTATTTAACCTAACATATCCAAAATATTTCTACATGCAATTAGTGTAAGAATGTTATATGCAGTAGGCCACCAGTGAATCACTTTAGCTGTGAATTACTCCTAGCAATTTTAATTTCTAATAACGCCTAAACAGCCCAAATATATTTTAACAATTACTCAGGTTTTTGCTGAACTGAGGTTTTTTCATTACATTAATATACTTCTTTTGAGCATATACAAAATATCCTATAAAATGTTGCTCTGCATTATCATTTCGAGCTATCAAAATATATGATCCTGCTGGAGAAAATAGATGAAAAATACAGAAATCAGATATTGATCAAGTAGGTTCGACTAAAGATTTCAGCTTATGAATATTTGTTGTTTTAAAAATATTTTTTGATTCTGGCAAGTTTGCTTTCCAGCTTCCAATATTTGCTTCACTTGCATGACATGTTGCTTCTTGACCATATATTTTTACTGAGCATAGGTAAATCAATAAAATTTCTATTTTGCTTTAATTTTTTTCTTGCATATTTCTGTCAGTGAACATTTCCTGCCTTCATATATAAGGATCTCTTTTCACTCTTTTCCCCCACTTTGGATTTCTAGAACTATAGATGCTATAAAAGGCTTTGTGATTTTAAAATGCCAGCAAATTCACTTTCACAGTGTCAAAGTCCAGATATGTTTAGGTAATAAAATTCAGTTCCATGTAGCATGGCAACAGGTCTAGAAGCCAGAAATAAGTGAAATCTCTGTGATTTTAAAATTCTTATTACAATTCCTCATAAAGTTGGACATGAACCTAACTTAGGATACAAAAATTCCACTCCTAGGATTTTCCTCAAAATAAATAACTGATGTTCATAAAAGGATTTGGACAGAATTTTATGTTTCTTTTATTTAAAAAGAAAAAGAAATAGAACAGAAATAACACAAATGTCCATCAACATGCGAATGGATAGACGTGGTAATAAATTCATAGAGTGAAATACTACATAGCAATAAGAAATTTAAAAATTACTGATATCACAAAACAATACTGATGAATTTCAGAACATTATGTTGAGCAAAAGAAACCAGACACAGAAGAGAACATAGCATGTGACCTATATGAAGATCAAGAAAAGGAAAACTCATCTATGCTGTTAGGAATCAGAATGATGTCTTTCTCTGGGTATGGTGTTGGAGAGGTTCATTGAAGAGGGACATGAAGGAACTTTCTGGGCTGATGAAAACATTCTATATCATAACCAGTGTAGTGATTGTAAGGGTTTCTTCCTTTGTTAAAACTCAATGATCTAAGCATTTAAAATCTATGCATTTTATTGCAAAAAATAAGTTAATAAAATGTTCATTATTGGATAAATAGACTGTGGTGCACACATACAATTGAATACTATTCAGTTATAAAAATAATTATTAATCCACACAACAACATGGATAAATCTTAAGCTCATATAGCTAAGAGAAAGATACCAGTCTGAAAAGGTTACATGCTGTATAATTCTATTTATAGGACATTGTGGAAAAAACAGGTCAGTGGTTGCCAGGCGTTTGGGGAGAGGAGAGGGTTGAATTGGTGAAAGACAGAGGAAATTTTAGGTTTGTAAAACTCTTTCGTATGATACTCTAGTAGTGGATGATGACACTATGCATTTGTCAAAACCCATAGAATTTTAAAGCATAATTTAAAAATCAGTTAGGAAATCAGGAGATGGATGGAACGTAGACTGTGACAAAAATATCAAAATGTGTTACACGTTTGACAGCCTGTTTTAAGAGATTGAGGTAAAAAGATGCTGATCTAAGTACCTTTGAACTGAGAACTAAAAATTTAAAAACCCCACAACTGTACTCTTGTTGGTAAAGTCGTATCTCACGAGGGTACTAGCTAACAATTCTGAAAGCACTATGCATATTTATATATGAGGATTGAACAAATAAATAAATAGATAAATAAATAAAATAGTGAGTGGCGGAAGCCAGCTTTCTCACTCTTGCAATCCGAGATTTCAGGTAAGTAAAAGGGGATGGCTAGAATGAACTGCATAGTATTTGATTACAGTTGAAAGCATCCTTACGAACTCTTGTTAAGCTTAATATAGATAGAGATGGATAAGTATAGAAATAATTGTAGATATGTGTATATACACACATATACATTTCCAAATTCTGTCTGCTGAGAGGGCCTAGAAGCAGCAGCACCACAATAGCAAGGCATATACCCAGTGCTCAGATCTTGGTTTCTAATAGCATTCTCTAAAAGCAACTGAGGGTCCTTAGAGAAATGGCTGATCCTAGGGTGGAGGGCAGGGAATAGACAAGATAAACCTAGAGCATCTTGTACTGTCGAGAAGTAAGGAAGTACTCAAACAAGGAAGAAAAAAAAAAAGGCTGGGAATTGATTGTATAGATTGGTATTGTTCTTCCTCAAATATTTGGTGAATTCAGTAGTGAAACCATGTGTGCCTAGTGTTTTATTTCTTGGAAAGTTTTTAATAACTGATTCAATAACTGTAATAGATATAGAGCTATTCAAGTTATCTATTTCTCCTTGAGTGAATTTTGGTAGTTCATGTGTTTCAAGGATTTGGTCCATTTCATCTAAGTTATCAAATTCGTGGGCATAGGGTTTTTTGTAGTATTCTCCCACTGTCCTTTTAATGTACATTGGATCAGAATTGATGACTCATTTCATTCCTGATAGAGGTAAGTTGTTTCTTCACTTTTATTTTTCTTGGTTAGCCTTCTGAGAAGTTTATCAATTTTATTGATAATATATAGGAATTTGTCCATTTCATCTAGGTTATCTAATGTATTGGCATATGATTTTTTTAATAATATTCTCTTATAATCGTTTTTATTTCTGTAAGGTTGGTAGTAATGTCCCTATTTTCATTTATGTGTTTTGTAATTTGGCTCTTCTCTCTCTTATTCTTAGTCAATCTAGTTAAAGACTTATGAATTGTTTTAACCTTTCAAAGAATCAACGTTTGGTTTTATTGATTTTCTCTATTGTTTTTCTGTTCTCTATTCCAGTTGTCTTCACTGTATTATTTACTACTTCCTTTCTTCCAGCTTTGGCTTTGTATTTCGCTTGTTCTTCCAGTTCCTTAAGGTGGAAACTTAGATTATTGAGGATCAATTATACGTGACAAGTTGCTTCTCTTTGGCTGCTTTCAAGATTCTTTCTTTGTCTTTGTCTTTTGACATTTGAATATAATGTTGCCAATGTGGATCTCTTAGTACTTAGCCTTCTTGGAGTCTTTGAATTTCTTGTAGATTTGTAGATTCAATCTTTAATCAATTTGAGAAGTTTTCAGACATTATTTCTTTAAATATTCCTTCTGCCCCTTTCTCTCTCCTCTCCTTCTGGGATCCCCATTATGCTTTCGTTGTTACACTTGATGGTGTCCTTCTTGTCTCTTAGGCTCTGTTCTTTTTTCTTCATTCTTTTCTCTTTCCACTCCTCAGACTGGATAATTTCAATAGGGCTATCTTCAACTCTGTCTGCTTACATCTGCTAATGAGAACTTCTAGTGAATTTTGTATTTCAGTTACTGTACTTTTCAGTTCCAGAATTTCTATTTGATTTCCTTTTATAGTTTCACATTGTTGATAGTCTCTATTTGTCGAGACATTGTTTTTCTGTTATCCTTTAGCCTTTGTCCCTCGTTTTTGACAGCTACATATATTATGAATATATTTAAGACAATTGATTCGATGTCTTTTTCTAGTAAGTTCAAAGTCTTAGCTTCCTCAGGGAAAGTTCATGTTATTTCTCCTGTGAATGGACCACACTTTCTTGTTTCTTTTCATGCTTCATGATATTTTGTTGAAAACTGGACATTTTAACTAATATAATGTGATAACTCTCAAAATCAGATCATTTCCCTACCCCAAGGTTTGTTTTTGTAGTTTGCTGTGGGTTGTAGCTGTTTGTGTAGTGACTTTTCTAAGTGATTTTTGAAAAGTCTATATGCTTTGTCATTTGTGGTCTTTGAGATCTCTGTTTTGTGGTCAGGTAATGTTTTGAGAAAGATTTCCTTGACTACTTGGAGGGAAGAGAAAGAGAGAAGAAAAATAGAGAAGAAAAAGAAAAAAAGAAGAGGGGAGGAAGAAGGTGGGGAAAAAGAAAGATAAACACCTGTTCCAGATGTTGCAGATTGGCTTTATGTTGGGGCACTCCTTTAATGCTTAGCCAGGTCATTTACAACTCTGCACTAGCCTTCACTTCCTGCTTGTACTCAGCCTAGAGGTGAAAGCTTAGAGTCTCTTCAGGTTTTTTTCTGAGCATGTATTTTGCCCTGTGCATGCATGTGGCTTTCTAAATTCCCCAGTATACGTGGACACTTTTCAGTACCCTAATTTTTCAAAGAAACTTTCTTCCTGTCTCTTCCTCTCAGGCTTTCAGCATGTCTATTGTTTACTTCTACTCTATTTTATTGCCTCGGGTGGCAGTAGATTGTTTATTTGCCTTACAGTGTTTTCAAAGAATGTCCTCTGCATAGCCATTTTTTCATCTGAGAGTGTTCCAAATTAGGTAAAACAATAGGCACATGCTTTGTGTTAATCTTTCAAACAACACGGAGACAGGTCAATGATAAAAATACAATTCTTTGGGAATAAGGTCCGTGCTGCTCACTCTAGAAAGAGGGCCGAGCGTTAGACTGGGAATGTGGGCTACTGTCTGCAAGACCATGACTGTGCAGGTCAGGGGGTGGGGTAAGGGCAAGTGAAAATGCTGCAGTGCTTTCCTACTGTTTTTAAGTTGCCTTTTGATTAAATATTCACTTGGTTGCTGTAAATTTTGACTATTTTCCAGAGCTATGACAAAGTTAATTCTGACATTTTTTGCTCAATTTTTTAGTGTTTCTGTGGAAGGATGGGCCTAAGAGCTACCAACTCCATTCTCACTGATACCATTCTTTTTCAGTTCATTTTGATCCTTTTTTATTGTTTCCATCTCTCTGCTTACATAATCCATCTGTTCTTCCATATTGCGCACTTTTCCCATTAGAGTCATTAACATATTAATCATAGTTAGTTTGAGTTACCTGTTTGGTAATTTGGTAAAGACATCTGTGTCTTATCCAAGTCTTGTTCTGACTCTTGCTTCGTCTCTTCAGACATTGTATTTTTCTTGCACTTACAATGCCTTGCACTTTTTTGCTGAAAGCTGGACATGTTGAAATGGGTAATGAGTACTGAGTTAAACAAGGCACTAGTGTGAGTATTTATGTTAATTTGGCTGGAAGTTGTTATGTTTTTAATGTATGTTATAGTAATAGGTGCCAGAGGCTTAAAGCTCCTCTAGTATCCTTGTTTTTTATCTCCTCTTGGCTTTGCTAGTCCCCTTTGTACTGCTTTTGACAAAGACTCTGTGTCTCGCAGCTCTTTCAGCTGTAATTCACTGTTATTATACTGCAAGCTTGTTGATGTGGTACGGTGTGGTGGAGTGGAACTTTCAATAATCTCAGAATGAGTCTCTGTTTTAGTGGACCAGTGATTCAGGGCTGTGGCCTTCACAAATGTTTTTGTTCTTCCTTCAGGAGTATAGTTTTCTCCTTGTTTCTTATTACTCTCTTAGCTGTAGTGTTCTTAATCTATTTTCTAAAGTCCTAGTCTCTTGATAATGTTTTCTTTTTTTTCTCCTCTTAGGTGAGACAGGAAGGCTGGAGTGTTCTGGCAAAGGGCGGAATTCTCTCCCCCCATATGCAATATGGTTTCTGAATTTCCCTTGGTGAATTCCTTTGCCCTGGATACTAGATCATTTTTAGGGAGAAGAGTCTGGAAGTGTTTAAGGATGTTTACTCTTCCCCTCTCCCGCCTTGGCATTAAAGGGATCTCTCTTAGCTCCCTCCCAAGAGAACTTGATTGGTTCCTGGAGTAAAAGCCAGTAAGAGCAGGTGGACCCATATATGTCTGTGGGCCCCAGGAATTTCTCATTCTTATGCTGGTCTGCACTCAGCCTACAGCTATTTGTCAAAATAACTGTTCAAATGTTGCTGCCAGTTTCTGGATTCCGGGGTCATCTGTTCCAGTTAAGTAAATTTTGGAAACTGTTTTTGGATGTGCCTCTCTATCAAGATTTTGCAGTAGTGGTTTGCCCTGCAACCTCAATTCTCTGATGGGTCCAGGAAAAGTCATTAAACTTTCAATTGGTCCACTTTTTTTCCTGTTGTAAAGACGAGAGTGACAGCTTCCAACTTCTTTACATGATGAAACTGAAAATGGAAGTCAATTTTTAGATATTTTCAAATGTTCCTTGCAGGTTTTAGTGGGATCTTATTATGATTTTCCTTTCTAAAAAATAAATGTGCCTTTAAATCTTTATATTTCAATTCAAGTAAAAATGATATTAATCAATCTATGTGTTTTTATATTTGAATGGGATCATATTTCTTTATGCTGTACATCTTAGCTTCCTTAAGTCTGGAAGGTTACATGGCAATATGAATGAAGCTATTAATTTATTTCCACAAAATAGGTAGTATTTATATTCATAATATGTGCTATTTAGTTGATATATGATAAAAGAAATGAAATTTACATAAAACAAGCTTTATTTTCATATTGTATTTGAAAATTTTGTGCAGACTACATAAGAAGAGACTATATTCCACAGATAAACAAAAAGAAAGCCTTGTTTAGATTAGTAATGAGGTGCACATTACTTTATACTGAAAGGTTCAGACTAAAACCTAAGCCATTTTGAGGAAAAACTACATTTTGAGGAATGTGGCTATAATGTTTACAGAATTTTTTCATCAAGCCTATGAAAACAAATTGGAACATTTAAAACACCTCATAGTCTAAATATAATTATATATATGTATATGAAAAAGTTAATCTCTGCTTTACCATAAATTTATTTGGATCAGTAAAACAGTGAGATAAGCTTAGATTTAAATCTAATACAACAAAATCATTTATTTAAATGGAGAACTAGCTATGTATAGGAACTAGCTACCTAGTGGATAAAGGCAAAGCTTAGAATTTAAGTTCACCGGAAGTATAAAACATGTGTTTTTCTTTGACATAGCATAAGTAATTCAGATGTAAATATGCCAACAAGAATTGTCGTGATTTAAAATTCCCTTATGAAACATATCCTTATAAAATTCATAACTAATCATTTTGTAACTTTAGTATATTCTCTCTTGTTTCAAGCAGCCTTATAGAATGAGGAACTGTCACCAGTTTCCTGTAAAATGCCATTCCATACACTGGAGAATAATAAATTCTATAATGAAAATATGTAGTCCATTAGTAGATCTTGTCTTTAATATATGATTTATCTCTTAACACTTATTTTGAGAGAAACAACAAAATCTGTTCAAACTGTTTATAAACACTTTGCCCCTTAGACGTAACTCTAAGCACAATAAGTAGAAATTTCAGTAATATATTCTGTGCACCTCCAACAATGCTAACCTCAATACTTCTTGTATAGTAGGAACTCGAGTAATATTTATTGATTTGGTTTCTTTAGAGAAATCTTTAGATTTTTCTATAAAATATGCTTAATGATAATGAGCATGCTCAAGGTATATTTGTTACTCAGACAATATTTCCTTTACAGACCTACTGCAGAAATGGGGACTATATAAAATACTAAAATTCATGAAAGTGAACTTTTGGCTTAAACGCCATATAAAAATTCAAAAAAGTTATTTTACTCATTTCAGTTAGAGGTTCTGAGAAGGGAAGAAAAACTAAAGGTGAGAGAAGCAGGGTGAAGAGAAAATTGAGTTTTATTGAAGAAGACAATGGCAGTTATGTATAAGGAGAAATAGAGGACAATATATTTACACAAAGATGCCAATAACTTAAATACCTATTATTTTACACTGTAATATTGCACTTAAAAAATTAAAGCCTGATTGAAATCCCAGGAGGCTTTAACATCTAGTTTCTTCCATATGAGTTAGCTAGAATAAAGCTGAGAAGCTTGATCTAATTTGTGGGCAGGATTTTCCAACTTCTGAACCTCAGGTCAACAGATTTACCCATTTGTGCTTTTGGTTGAACTTTAAAAGTCATAGAGGGGTAATTGCTTTCTATTTTTGTTAAGCTGTATATTATCTACGTTTTAGTATGTTATATTTCACAATTTAAAATACGTTAAAGCCATGAAATCATAAAGTTCAGATCTGCCAGCTCTGACATTTCATTATAACTTATTCTTTCTAACATAGTTTTTATATACATAAAGAAACTGAAGTCAAAATGGTAAAATGACCGTATATCTAAGTTCTTGACATCAATTTTTAAAAATCTCTTTCCAACTACATTTAAGATTATTAGGGCATATTCCCTCTAGTGGGAATCTTACTAAAGTGGTGAAGGACAGATATTAATTCACAGACTACCAAGGATGAATGACAGAACAAAGCTGTTCTCCACTGGGGCAAAGAAGAACAAGGTCTATACACCTGTATTAGCCTGCCCTTGGCTGTAAACCAGAACCCTGTCCTTCTAATGAAGGGTATGGAGGGGCAAACTCCCAGGCATCTCTAAGTGAGGTGATTCCCATTTGTTAAGGGCAATCTCTGAAGAATGGTGCAGCTGTGAATCCTTAGCAGACAATATTCTTACCAGCTGGAGGATTGCACCAAATGCCAAGTGGATAAATAGAATCTGGTTGGAGCATCAAGAGTGTCTACCACAGTCTACCCCTTACACTGCATAGATCCACCTACTTCTGACATTAAATTCACTCCAGAAGGGCATAGCTTCTGCAGGATCCAGTAAGTCAAAATTTCTAGGGAGGAAACTGTGCGCAGATGGAGTGAACTTAATGTGCAACCAGAAAATAGCACTCTATGTTTGCAGAGAGCAGTCTCCAACTTGATATTTCAACAAGTCTTCAAGAAACCTTTTTACCCTCTAATAGACGGGCAGTTGCTAGAAGGTGAAGTGTGTGATAAGAATGTGAATCCCATGGTTATTTGTCTAAGGCCACGCTTCCTTTACTGTAAACTGGATCCACCGGTCTGAGGTGATGCTATATGAGATTCCATCTCGGCAAATTAGACATTCCAAAAGTCTTCTGATATGCCAGTAGCTGAGAGATGTGGGAAGGAATGACAAACTCATAACTTGAATATGAATCAGGATTAATCAGCATGAATCACTGTTGTTTCCAGGGTGGAATAAGTAATTAATTTGCCACTAAGTTGATTAGTAACCTTAAAAGATGGTACCATATCATTGGCTGTTGCTTAAAGTTCAGTCAATCATTACGAGCGATAGCTAGATCAATTATAGTGAAAGGGACCCTTTGGGATTGGGAAACATGCATAATCTCCATCTCTGCCAACACGTCCACTCCGTATATGAACCTATTCCACAAGTGCTGGAGTGGCTAAGGGTAGAAGTTGGCTGACAGTTACTGGCTGAGTTAGTTTATCCACTTAGTTTAGTGACTATTCTACAATTGTTGCTCCCTAGTAGGCATTAACATATGGTACAAAATTTCTCACAGTTTCTTCTACCTCTCATTGGCCTGGCCCCATTCTTTTTCTCTAGTCTCCTTGTCTTCAATCTTTCAATCTTTCTCCTTCCAGGACCCTGACCAACCAATGAAACCATATGCTGCTGTCCATGATCCATAGACAATCTTGTCTAGGTCTACTTCCCTCTCTACGCAGAGTGAGTAACCAGTGTAGTACCCCAAACTCTGTCCATTGGGAGGATTTCTATGCAAAATCATCTTTCAAATCACCTCTGTGGGGCTGCAGTACAGTAGAAGTCCATTTTGAGCTTCCATCTCTGTACTAAGTCAACCCATCATAAATAAAGCTTAGGTACTTTCCTCTTTTGAAAGTTCCATGAAGACATAGAAGCGAGTTGAAGGAGAGGCCTTGTGTACCAGTGGTGGGTGACATGGGGGTCACCTGTATCAAAAGCTTACTTGTATCCTCTAGACATGCTCAAGTTCAATCCTGGGTGCAGCACAATGATCTTGGTCCATCAGACATTACAACTTGCTGAGTCTGACAGCACCTAGCCCATGATGTGCAGTTATGACCACATGGTCACTTTATGTTCCATGGGAGAAATCTCATTCTCTACCCACACCTAGTACCATGTTTGTTCCTACACTTCAAATGGCATATAATTTTCTTCTCCCAATGGCATGGCCTTGCTCCAGTACCCTATGAGTCTACGTTGTAAACTCACATGGCCCAAGCAGCAGGACAGCTTGTACTACGACTTTGACCTGCTGAAGTGCTCTCTTTTGCTCTGGGCTCCACTCAAAACTAGCAACATTCCATGCCACCCAAAAAATAAACGGCAGTAGTTTTCCAGGTTTGGCATATGCAGCTTCCAAAACCTAAAGAGATCTACCAAATGTTGTACTTCTTTTTAAGTGATAGGAGATTCAAAGAACAATAAATTACTCTTCACTGTGGAAGAGATGTCCTAGCGTTACCCAGACCACTGGACTCTGAAAACGTCACTGATGTGGCAGGTCTCTGAAAGTTTTTAGGGTTTATCTGTCACTATCTACAGCACATATTCCTAAAAAGGTATCCAGGATATTTGCCACATCTTGCTCATCAGGTCCAATTAACATGGTATAATCAATATGGTGGACCTCTGTTATGCTCTAAAGAAAGTTCTATTGGCCCAGGTCTCTTCAGACTATTTTGTGACAGAGTGCAAAAGAATTAACATAGTTCTGGGGCAAGAGTGTGAATTACTACTGTTGTCTGTTACATATGATATAATTTACTTCTGATTCTTCTGTCTGATAAGTGTTGAAAATAACACATTCATATATCAATAGCTACATACTAAATACCAAAAGCTCTGCTGATAAAATATAACAGAATTTGGTATAGCAAGTGCAATTCAGATTCCTACTTGGGTACTTTTTTCCCTTGTCATTTGTTATTATTGATCTAGTATTTGAAGGGGCCAGACTTATGGATTAGATACAATGTGATAGAGACTACAAACCCTGAAGTTGTCAAGTGTTTGAGTGTCACATTCATCCCCTCTCCACTGTAATGGATGTTTTATTATATATTTTTTTCTGGGTGTGGTGAGAGGCAGTTTTGGGGTGTCCCACTTGCCCTTTCCTACTGTAATAGCTCTTACTCAACAGTCAGTCGACCCCTGTGAATGCTGTGCCAACTCCTAAGTATGTCCATTCTGATTTTACATTTGGAGAAATCACCAGGGACAGAAGTCCATTTATCACCTAATTGCCATGTGCCTCTAACAAGGGGGCCACAGTGATGTTTTGGGTCCCTGGGTATCACTGTGACTATAAATCATGCATGCAGAGTCCTCACAAGATCTAGTTATTCCTTCTTTTCTGTATATTTATACCAGAAAAAAAATAATAATTCTTTTTGGGAAAGGACTCAAGGGATCACTACCATACACATTTGCCAGACAATTGCCCCATGTGCAACTAGGCACTGAGTTGAGACTTTCCATTGGCGTGCTAGACTTCATGTTTCTCTTTGTCTATTTTTGATGTTTTTTTAAAATTACCTTTATTGAGATATAACTGAAATACAATAGAATTCACCAATTTTATGTATACAATTGTATGAGACTGACAAATATATACCATCATGTAACCACCACAATTGTGATGTTGACTATTGTCCTCACCCCATAAAGTTCCCAGATATCTCTTTAGAGTCAATCCCCTCCTCAATCCGTGCAACTTACTGATGAGCTTTTTGTTGTTATAGTTTTTCTTTTTCAAGAATTTCACATAAATGTTATCAAATAGTATCTAGTCTTGCGTGCCTGACTTCTTTCACTTTTCATAATGCTTTTGAAGTTCATCTACAGTCACGCATCACTTAATGATGGGTATATATTCTGAGAAATGTGTTGTTAGGTGATTTCATCACTGTGTGAACAGCATAGAGTGTACTTACACAAACCTAGATGGTATAGCCTACGGCACACCTAGGCTATAAGATAGTAATCTTATAGGACCATCATCGTATATGTGGTCTGTCATTGACTGAAACATCATTGTTTGGTGCGTGACTGTATTGTGTGTACCAGACACTTGCCTCCTGGTTGCCGATCCATTTGAAGTTAAGGTCATGTCTTCCTAAAGTTGGTGCCTTTCTGATTGTAGTACAGGTAGCATTTCTGTGGTGGAATTTTAGAAATTGCATTTGATGTATCTGGAGGTCAATTCTGTACTATACTGGGAGTTATTTCCAGAGGCCCATGACCCAAGTTCCTAATTTCCTGTTGCAAACACATTTCTGCTAAAATGTCAATGCCTCCTGTTCATGGATGTGAACTCTGACTACTGTAATTAACATGCTCTTACCCTTTGAAATTTGAGACCTTCATTGGTGAAGAAATAAACTGCCACTATAAATTTATCTGTTGCACAGTTCACTGGATTTAGTGCCAAAGGAAATTTCAAGTTGAAGTGTGTCCAGATTTTCTTTCACGTAAAGACTTAGATAAGATAAGATAAGGAAGGCCATCATGGAACATTTGTCATGACATTCTTCAATAGAGTCCTTGGTATCTGGTTATTGCTGCTAATGCATTAATCAATTTTTACCATGCTTATCAATGTTACCTTGGTAATTATGCTTGGTAACTGTAAATATAGGTAGATAATCTTAATAGTTCTAATCACATGCAGGTTTTTAATGTCTGTAATATATTTGCAGTTTTGAGATACCATTCATTTCCCTGAGTTACTATTAGTGTTCCTGCCCACATACTAAGATGTTCATGTGCTCTACGTTATTTTTTCTACAATATATTTCAATAAACTTACTAATGACTAGATTTCTTTTAATTTGCATTACCTGATTCTGAAATTGGGTTAATTGTTTTCTAGAAATTTTATTTATTCTGTGAATTTTTCTGTTTTGCAGCTCCATATTGCTGTGATGTTTTTATCCAACTTAATTTCATTTTTAGGTGCCATGTTGGGGAAAAATAGAGGCCATATAATCTTCCATGTCAAATCTAACAAAAGCAGACAATGTGTTTTTCTTCCACCATTCCTCCTAGCGTATCATGACAACTTATTGCCTTCATCTTTAATTGGATCATATATGCATCACCAAGCAAATCACTGTAGCAGAAGAATGTGACATATTGTTCAGTGCTAATCACGAGCCTCCCCTAGAGGGGATAGAGGTATGTTTGTCAAGGAATTGTTAGCAGGAGAAGGTAGAATGAATGGTGGGAGGAAATATAACAAGTCACTATCATCTGGTCTAAAATAAAAAATACTGTTTAATCCCTCCTAACCTAACTTTTTTCAGTTGTAAATGAATAGCACTTTCTTCATGACATGAATACAAATTATATTATATTGCATTTTGTTCGTTGTGTTTATTTCCAGCATTCTCACAAACCTCTAACAACTTTATATACACACACTTCTGGCAAACTAGATTAAGAATCCTGGGAGACAGAAAGGACTTTTTTTCTTTGCAAGCTTAATAAATGTTAGTTGAACTTAATTAAACATTCTAATTTTCCCACATTTTCATTTTAGAGGTAATGGGGCTAATATTTATAATTTTAAAGAACACATAAATTCACCATTATTTAAATACACAAATGAGTGAAGAGTAGAAATAAAGTTGGAGATTAGTGTAGAGACATTTGTTACAAGGCAAAGAAATAGGATTTTGAATCATATATTCAAATTGAATCCCCACTCTGTCAAATATCTGTGAAAATTTCTTAAACTAAAAAGCCTGTTTACAGTAGTAAACAATAGTAAAGATTAAGTGTAATGATTTATATGAACATTCACTAATTTTAATCTGAGTCATAAAATGAGTTGTTATTGATATTGTTATTATTGAAATCTTAAACAACAGTGATAGGCTTGGGATGAGTATACATTGAAAAATGTTTTCATAATTTTTAAAAATATCACTAGATGTCTAATACTGCTTTATCCATAATTTCTCATACTCTAATTCACTGCAATTTTATGATCATAATATGAACACCACTGCAATTTTTTCTAGAGTAATAAGCAATTTAACCAATCCAGATTTTGAGATCATTCTTCTATTGTTGTTAGTGAATAAAAGGTCTACTTTCAACCATAATATCCAGATGGTTAATTAATATGCATAACTAAACATTTTTTATTGCTACTCACTTTCTAAAGTTATGTTTAAGTTAATGTTAATATCATTATGGCAGTTATTTGAAATGCAAAACCAATCAGTTAAATGATAACACAATTGCTTGACTTTATCAACTGTTTACTTCTTGAGAGTTAACCCCAAAAATTATTTTTAATTTTATTGTGTACTTAACTTTCTATCTACATTTTTACGCTCTTCTTTTTATACCTAAGTGGAAATTTTTAAGAAGTATGAAACACTTTGATTTAATTAATATTGTCAGGTATGATTTCTTGCTATGATATAATAGAAATAGCATATTATTTTGAATGATATGTACCTGATTTCAAATTCCTAAAAACAATTCATTAATCCCTTCAATGATTCATTTTTAAAATAGGACACATATTTGTATTACAACGTTATGTCATACATGCTTAGTATCTGGCCTTGAAAAATGGTAACTCTTGCTAACATAAAATAAATTGACCCTTTAGTTCCAGAGTCATCTATTAGTGCCAATATCTGTGGCATCTTTGATCTGGTTGTTAAGTGGTCGGGGGTCGGACTGGTTGAACCGATCTTGCCACTTCAAATATTTATCTCCTGTTTAGGTATAAAATTTGGGTTTTGATGCATTGGGTGGTATGTAGGGAAGTAACTAGCTGCCAGAGATTCAGGTTCTTGACACAGATATAACACGTTAATGATCGAAATAACTAAATGGCTTAATCTTCTTTTGTATCAATGAGCTGTCTTTTTAGTTATAATAATATTGCTTGTCATGTATATCTTACATGGTTGTCAAAAATATCAGTTGAGTCTATTACTATGAAATACTTGGAAAATATAAAAATACGAATACAACTATTTTATCGCTTGCAATACAATAAATTTGTCACCTTTCCCAAATTGTGGACCACATTGAAAAGAGCTGATTTCCTGAAAATAAAACCAGCAAGTTAGTACACAAGTTGCATAGACTCAGCCATCTGGCAAACTAATACCTTTAAAAGATATTTTGTACATTAGAGTTATAAATTGCCAAGCACATGGAGAATGCATCCTCCATAAACAATAATTTTTTATAAGTTTTTAAAGCAAATCTGGTAATAATAGGTGTAACAAACATGGGTTTTAAAAAGAAAACCCTCAAATTAAAATTTGTGTGATTGTATTCCCAGCCATGTCCTAAAGGGGAGGAACACTTGCTCTTGCACGCATGAGAATTTTATTTGTAATTTATTTGGGAGAAGGGGCGCAGGAGAGTGTATTATTTTCCTATGTCTGCTGTAATAAATTACCACAAACTTGGTGGTAATACGCAGTTATTATCTTACACATATATTTATTATCTTAAACACACATATATTATCTTATGATTCTGGAGGTCAGAAGTCCGAAATCAGTTTCACTGGCTGAAATCAAGGGGTCAGCTGGACCATACTCCCTCCCCAGGGTCTAAGAAGAAAATCATTTCCTTGTCCTTTCCAGTTTCCAGAGCTGCCTTCCCTGCATTCTTTGGCCCTTGTCCCTTCCTTCGTCTTCAAAGCCAGCAGTATAACCTCTCCAAATCTCTGTCTGCTGAGGTTGTCACATTGCTTTCTCCAATGTCAGATCTCCCTATTTCCCTCTTTTAAAGACACTTTTGATCACATCTAGGGCCTACCCAGATAATCCAAGGTACTCTCTTCATCTCAAAATCCTAATTTAATCACATCTGCAAAGTCCCTTTGCCATATAAGGTAATGGTCACAGATTCTAGGGATTAGGACCTGGGTATCTTTGGGGGCCATTATTCAGCCTATCGCAGGAGGCAGGGATGTTTCATCTTTTTGCAATAGTTTAATTAAGCATTGTTCATGATATATTAAATATATTTGTTCTAATAGTGGGCTCACGTGAAATCAAAGCCCATTCTTCATTTATCTTTTCATAAATTAATCTGTTGGAAATTTGGAGAATGGAGAGAGTGCTGTCTGAAAAAAAAGCATTTTTATTTTCCAGTCACTTGGAAGTTACAGCTTTCTTCCCCATTACAAGCCAGTAAATTTACAGCCAGTTGATTAGTAGATCTCTATAACATATGGGTAGCCTTAATTTAGTCTTTGGGGAAATAAAAAAAAGAGCTTCTGTGTTTGCTTTCTGAGACCAAGACCCTAAATTGTTTTTTGCCACATCAAGTTTTTACCTCATTGGGAGGTCCTGTCTGAGCCCCAGCAAACATGTCCTTTGACATCTGTAATAGTTAAAATAATGAAGTAACATAATATTTGCACAGTTATGAATAATTTCCTGTTGTGTATTTACCCTGATCTTTGGCTAGGCAGTAACAGGACTTTAGACAGAAGATGCTACAATATGGTTATGTTAATCAGTTATCCCCAAATGCTCTCACCCAAATGTACTGATTTGGAATATGTGGGAGGCAAGCATGTTGGAGGGGGGCCACTGTGTAAGTACAGAACAAAGGTTGAGGGTTCTCAGCTTCTGACACTCATTATCTATCGTGTAATAATAATAGGTAGCATTTATAGAAAACTTATATAGGTAGGAGCTAATAAGCTGCATTGTTTTTAACTTTACACGAATTTCAGGATGGATTAAACAGCCCCTAATGTAAAAAGAAGAACAAGAGTAAGAGAAGTTAAGAATTTGACAAAGACCACGCAACTCATAAGAGGCAGAATTGGGACTTAAACCCAAGTTTTCTTGACACTAAAGGCTGTCTCATAATCACTCCACTCTTTTCTCATATATACACTTCTTCCTAGAGTTGCTGCTAATAATGGTGTTAAGGCATCCATTAATCTATTTTATTTGTCATATACATCCCATTATATATAAACTTGGAGAGAAATAATGTCTATCAATTGTATGGTGTAATTCTATTTTTCCTGCCTTCCTTTGGATTGGATATTTCTTATAATTATATATTTTTCCTCCGTTATTGGCTCGTTAGCTTATTGTTTTGTTTTTAGAGTTTAAGGTTTACATATTTCAAATTTAACTTATTACAATCCATTCAGATAATGTTATACCACTTCTCACATAGTATAAGAAACTTACAACAATAGACTTTGTCTCCCTCAAATCCTTTCTCATACATTTTATTTCTATATATGTTGTAAATCTCAGAATACATTTTTACTATTTTTGTTCAGTTTATCATTTAAGAGTTTAAAATAAAAAAATGTTTTATATATTTACCCAAGTTTTTATCATTTCTAGTGCTCTTCACTCCTTTGTGTGGATACAAATTTTTATCTGGTATCATATTTCTCCTTCTAGAATAACTTCTTCGAAATTTCTTCTAGCACAGGTGTGCTGGTAATGAACTGTTTTTTTCCCAAAAAAGTTTTTGTCTTGCCTGAATTTTTTGAAAGACATTTTTTCTGGGTTACAAATTCTAGGGAGACTTTTTCCCCCCATACCTTAAAGACATCGATATTTTCTTCCTGCTTACACAGTTTCCAACAAAAGTTTGCTGTGGTTCTTTCTTTGTTTCTCTGTAGGTAACATTTCTTTATTCTCTGCTGTCTTCAAGATTTTCTCTTAAACTTTATTCTTCAGCAGCTTCGGCATCATATGCCTGGTTAGTGAGCATTTCTTTATATTGGCTGATTGTGGGCCTCTAGGTTTTCGAATATGTGGTGTGTGGACTTTCATTAATTTGGGAAATTCTTGGCCATTTTCTACTCAAATAATTCTTCTGATCTGTTCTCTTTTCTCCTTCCTAAACTCCAATTATATATGCATTAGACTATCTGATATGTTCCTACAACTCCCTACACGCTCTTTTCTATTTGTTTGCATTATTTGCTGTTATTTTGTTTCATTTTGGATAGCATGTATATTTACCTATCTTCAAGTTCAGTGATTTTTCTCTCTGCTGTGTTCACCCTGTTGATAAACTCATCAAAGGAATTATTCATTTCTGATATTGTGTTTTAATGTTCTAACATTTTTATTTGACTTCTTTTTATGGGTTCTATCTTTCTGCTGAAATTGCTCCATCTGTTCATGCTTGCTGTCTATCTTTTCCACTAAACAATTTAACATATTAAATATAGTTATTTTAAAATCATCATTCTTATAGCTTCAAAATTTGGACATCTCTAGGTCTGGTTCCGTTGACTACTTTTTTGTCATGAGTCTCTTTATCTTGCTTTTGTGTAAATCCCGTAATTTTTCATGGAATGTTGAACATTGTGTGTAAAAAAAAAAGACTGGGGACTTAGGTATATCATATTTATGCTTGGGAATGGTCTCACTTCATCTTTTATCAGACTTAACATGGAAATCGAGTCAATCTAGTCAGTAGCTGAACTGGTTTGGGGTTTTGCTTTTCAGTGTTGTGCCTTCAGTGCACAGCAGGCCTCACATTCCTGGGTTACAGCTACCTTTGCTTAGTATGTGGCCCAGTATGGGGATTTCTCAGTGTTCTTCCACTCTTATCTTTTGGAGTTTTTGCATATCTGTACCATAAAGGGGGGGGGGGGCGTCTCTCTACATGCTTTCACTCCTCTCCAGTGTAGACTGCTCTTGATGGTTACTCAGTAAATGGCTCAGGATCAGGGCAGAAGGTGTTTCTTAAATTCTCCTATTTAGCCAATGGTGTAGGCAGGCCCTATTTACCTTAGACTCAAGGGTATGTCCTTCTCAGCATTTCTACCCACTATTAGGAATTTCTTTCACTGAATGACAGTGAGAAGAGAGGTGAGGGTTTAGGGGTTTAAAGAAATTGAAAAGTTTTGAAATACTTTTTGTGGAGAATGAAGAATTGACTAGGAAAATATGGATAGAGAGATCAAAGTTTTGGGGGGAACCTTTTTTTCAGGATCAAACCACAGTCTCTGTGTAGGTAAGAGAGAATAGGATATTTGCACTTTATACATAATGATGGTGTTCCAGGTGGGTGTAGTCAAAGGATAATTGGACAAAAGAGTTTGAAATATAGCTGAGATTGTTTCAAGTGATATGGCAGGGATAGTAAGGTTGACAGGAAATGAAGTGAAACAGGAGCAGGCTTTTGCACATGAACAGTCTAGAGTGGTGAATGGGCTAGACATTTCAATTATTAAGAAAAAAACTTATGTAGCAGGAATAGTTGAAAGAGGAGGATAAAAAGGTAAGCAACTAGAGTCAGAAAAAGGCTGCATCCGACCCTGTGTTTTCATATGGTCAGCTCTAGTTGATGACAAGATATGAGGTAGTCAGGGGAGTGGGTGACATTGAATTATACTAGGAAACTTTTAAGATGTGACTAATCCCTGAAAAATCAATGTGTTGAGCAGGTTATCTTCATGGACATTGAAATCACTCAAAATGAATGTACAGTTTATAGAGAGGAAGACCCTGAACCACGTGTCAAAATGTCCAATGAAAGATTGGAAAAGGCTTAAGCCCGGTAGATGGCAGTAACAAGGATGAACTGAACACGGTCTTGTGGGATGAGTTGGGTGTTAGATACAGGAGAATATGCAACTGCCACTTGAGAAAGACACAGGGAAAGTGATGTCCTTATGAGAAAGTCAGGTTTCAGTTAAGACCCAGAGTTATGGGGAATGTTCACTTCACAGCTATACAGATTGGTTAGTTCAGTTAATCATGGAATGGATACCAAACAGTATATATTAGAGAATTTTAGCCCACTTTAGAGAAGAGATATCATCACCAAGTTCAGTTATATAGATGGCAATGCATTCATGTTATGTAGATGTGAACTCGGGGGTGGGATAAGTTAAAGTAACTCTGTAGAGTGAATTGCTACATTTTTCTGTGGAAAATTTTGCACGTTCATTAAAAAAGAGTGCTGTGTTCTGGAAGGGCTTCCAGGTCTGAGAAGAGAAAGTAATAAGTATTTTATCATTACGGTTAGAAATCTTTCTGGATTCAGAAGAACTCCAAGTGTATTTGAGGAAGAAGATATGCTGACATACAATTAGTCAGTCACATACAGTATATTTGGCTTAGTCATAAGAAGACTTTCTGGAGACCTGAGTTAGTATCTGCCTTTTCAACTTAACTATCTATGATATATAAATCCAGTTAGTAAACTTCTATGAGCTTCAGGTTTTCCTCTTGTTAAAAGAGAACATCTCCTAAGACATTATAAGGAATAAATGGTAAATAATAATCATAAACACAACAGTAATATATTATGTTCTGTTAGTGGTCAGGTAAAGTCCTATATGCTTTATGTCAACGATTTTATTATATAGAAGTTCCTCAAAAATGTGATCCTATTATTATTATTATTGTTATTGTTATTTCTATTATATTAGGCTTTCTGAGTAGATAAGGAATAAGTCATTCCTGGTCTTTGATGCTAAGGAATTAATAATTTGTAAAAGAATTATGATCTCCATTTGTAGAAAACATTTATATCATTCCTTTCAGTTCATTTTGCAAATAATTTTTAATCACAAATGTTTTCTTCTCTTTCTCCTCCTTCTGCTCCTCTCCCCTTCTCCTTGCCCTCCTCCTCATCCTCTTCCTCCTACTTCTTTTTCTTCTAGACATGGGAGGATGGATTTTTTTTTAAGGGAAGATTACAGGGGAAAAAGCTCTGTACTGGTTTTAGTCACCAAACTTTAGTATAAAATACTCATTAGTTCAAATTTCTTGCCAATTATTTTTGTGGTAACATTCCAGAAAATGCTGAGCAAAAATATCCCATTGGCAAGGCAAATAATTTTCAATGAGTAGACTTGTTTGTAGTAAATTATCCAATCCCTGTTAACTTTTTATTTTCTTGCTCAATTCTATTATTAAAAAGGATGACTTATGTAATGTTGAGGTCAGTTTTAATTGAAATGTCTTAAAATGTTACTAACGTTAAAATTAAATTCATTACTTTATAAGTTTATGATGATCTGGTTGGTTTTTGCTCTCTAAAAATTGAATCTTACTGAAAATAACTATTGTTTTTATTAGATAAGTAATTCTATAGTGCAAAGAAAAAAGATGACTTGCCTTTATAGGTTTATAGGTTCTAAAAACCTGCAGGATATTTTTTACGCAATTAAAATGAAAACTAGTTTTCTAGTTTTTATTTTTGATTTAATATGCTGGAGTACAGAATTTTCTTTCTGTCTTTCCTCTCAGATATCATTCTAAAATATCAAGGTAAATGAAACAGGAGCATCAATTTTATCTTTAATGAAAATTAGAGACATCTCTAACCTTAGATTACAAAGAGAGAAGCGCTTTAAAATACTCTATGGATGAAAAGGGGTTGCATGCAATTTTCAGTAGAAAATACTTATGGTTGCAGTTTTCAGCCCAAACTAGGTAATTTTCTACAGACATACATTATCAGAATTGACCCCGGAAAGGAGAGATAAATCTATGAATACCAGTTATCACTAAAGAAATACGAAAGAATTTAATGAGCTATATCTGCTTCCACTAAAACATTAGGACCAAATGGCTTGTCAAAGACTATTCCCCATACAGTTTAAGAAACGTATAAGGCTAATGGAATTTAAATTGTACCATGGCGTAGAACATGTGGAAAACCTTCTGAATTCTTTTTATGTAGACTTTATAACATTGACACCAAAATCTAACCAAAATAGCATACATAAAAATAGAAAAAGTAGATCAACCTGACTTACTAATACTACTGAAAACCTTAAAGAAAATATTATTACGCCTTATACAAACAAGCCTTAAAAACAATTACATACATTAACATGAAGATGTTTATGCTAGGAACTCAATGCTTCAATATTAAGAAATGAATTATAATAGTCTTCACCTGAATAGAAAAAGAGGAAAATTATATAATATGTTTACTTATTATAAAGTATGAGATAAAATTTAAAATCTATTCCTGTAAAAATATTCTTAATGAAATGAGAATATGACTTTTTCTTCAATTAAAACCAACATCAACTTGAAAACACCATTAACAGTCTTATTGAAATAATAAGACCAAACTCTCCACTATTACCACTGTCATTCAATATAGTGAGGGAGATACTTATCAACACATTTTGGTAAGAAAAATGTGATTGCATTGGATATAATAAATTAAAATAATACTTAATTACAAAGAATGGCTATAGAACAGACAACTCTTCGACCAATGAGTCAGAAAATTCTGTAATGAATGTGTAAATCTGACAGTGATTTCAATATCAAAATTTAAATGAGAAAACATAATTACAAGTTTATATGCAAAAATAAACACATTAGATAGCCAGGAAAAACAAAAATAAATAACAGAGCCAGGACTAAACCTAATTAAAATTACTATACATTTTTGGAAAAATAGAAAAAATGGAATATTTTTGAAAAAAGTCATAATAATGAAGACTTTTTAATAGAAATGTTAGAAAACAAGCAGAAACGCAGAAGATTGTTAAATAAGCTATATGAAGTAAAAGATCCTTATGTGTAGCCCACATTTGACGGTAAAAAAAGGGACAAAATGGGGGGAATACTTAAGCATAACATATTATGGACAAGAATCTGGTTTCCCTAAAACATAAAAAACACCTAAAATCAATCATGAAACAACCACAGGAAATGAACTGAAGGGAGTGAAGATTTGTACAAACTCTAAGCAGAAAAAATTTATTTTCTTGATTATTAATTAACACTTGGTATTATCAAATTTTCTGATTTTTATCAATCTGATAGGTTAACAAAATATGCTGATAACTAATAGTTACACATGGAATTCCCTTTCTGTAAATTGACTCTTTCTAACTTTGCCCATTTTTTTCTCTTGGCTTTGTGTATTTTTCTTTTTGTTTACCAAAGTTTCTTGGATTTTCTAATTATTAATTCTTTATAATTTTTGGTATTGCAAATATTATTTTTCAATTTGTTTCTTCCTCTTAAATTTATTCATTCAATCTTTCTTTATTGTAGATTATCTCTGAACAAAATTTCTTAGTTTTGATGTAATGTTATCTTTAAGCCATTTAAAATTACTGTGATTACTGCTTTGTTTAGGCTCATATGCAATCTAATTTTATATGTTATATCAACTATACTTTAAAAAAATTTCTCTCCTTTCCTGTATAGTTCAAATGTTTATTTCTGCTTCCAAATGTATATTTGCTAGTTTTATTCTAGACTTCAACCCTGAAATCCATTCTAGTGGATTTAATAAACACATATTAATTTTCCTTATCAATTTTTTAAGACTATAAGTACCCTTGAGTGAGAAAATTAATTTACTATGCACCACATTGTGGTCCTCCCTACGCTGCTTACTCCCCCCCACCATGTTATAATTTTCTAGAAATTTTGTTCTGGATTATTAACAAAGAAACAGTGTCTTTCCTCTCCTCCCCGCTTCTCTTGTTTTTTGTTGTTGTTGTTGTTTGTGTATGCTTATTAAGACAACTAAAATTTTTCAAATTTATTTATTCAGCATAACTTCCACTACCACATAGCGTTCTCCTTGATGTATTTCTTTACTTGCAGGAGTACAAATTGCGTCTTTACGTGGTAAGCCTTCTGAAGCCTTGTTTTTCTCCTTCACTTAACTAGATGGAAAATTTGAATTTTGAGGTTTCATTTTTTCAAAATTACTCTGCCTAATCTTGCAGGTCAATAATTGATCCCTCTCTTGTTTTCATTGTAGACCTTAGCATGTCTGTTGAGTTACCTCAACAATTGCTTTTTGTGAATAATATCCTTCGTTTGTTTTTTATGACTTCATGTGTCTTCTTCCTCCTCCAATATCTTTCCTTATCTCTTTGTACACATTGAATATTCTTATTTTATTTTATTGGCTTCTTTTTGGCTAATAAAGGCCTATATTCTTTTTTTATTATTATTATTTTATTTTTTGTTTATTGCAGTAACATTGGTTTATAACATTGTATAAATTTCAGGTGTACATCATTATACTTCTATTTCTGCATAGATTACATCATGTTCATCACCCAAATACTAATTACAACCCATCACCACACACATGTGCCGAATTATCCCTTTCGCCCTCCTCCCTCCCCTCTTCCCTTCTGGTAACCACCAATCCAATCTCTGTCTCTATGTGTTTGTTTGTTGTTGTTATTATCTACTACTTAATGAAGGAAATCATATGGTATTTGACTTTCTCCCTCTGACTTATTTCACTTTGCATAATACCCTCAATGTCCATCCATGTTGTCACAAATAGCTGGATTTCATCGTTTCTTATGGCTGAGTAGTATTCCATTGTGTATATATACCACAGCTTCTTTATCCATTCGTCCCTTGATGGGCACTTAGGTTGCTTCCAAGTCTTGGCTATTGTGAACAACGCTGCAATGAACAGAGGGGTGCACGTATCTTTATGCACTTGTGTTTTCAAGTTCTTTGGATAAATACCCAGCAGTGGAATAGCTGGGTCATATGGTAGTTCTATCCTCGATTTTTTGAGGAATCTCCCTACTGTTTTCCATAGTGACTGCACCAGTTTGCACTCCCACCAGCAGTGTATGAGAGTTCCCTTCTCTCCACATCCTCTCCAACACATGTTGTTTCCTGTCTTGTTAATTATAGCCATTCTGACGGGCATGAGGTGATATCTCATTGTAGTTTTGATTTGCATTTCCCTGATAGTTAATGATTTTGAACATCTTTTCATGTGTCTGTTGGCCATCTGTATATCTTCTTTGGAGAAATGTCTGTTCAGGTCTTTTGCCCATTTTTTAATTGGGTTGTTAGTTTTTTTGTTGTTGAGATGCATGAGTTCTTTATATATTTTGGAGATTAAGCCCTTATCAGAAGTATGGTTTGCAAATATCTTCTCCCAATTGTTAAGTTGTCTTTTCATTTTGTTAATGGTTTCCTTTGCTGTGCAGAAGCTTTTTAGTTTGATGTGGTCCCATTTCTTTATTTTTTCTATTGTTTCTCTTGCTCCGTCAGACATGGTGCTTGAAAATATGTTGCTAAGACCGATGTCAAAGAGCGTACTGCCTATGTTTTCTTCTAGAAGTTTCATAGTTTCAGGTCTTACATTCAAGTCTTTAATCCATTTGGAGTTAATTTTTGTGTATGGTGTAAGATAAGGGTCTACTTTCATTTTTTTGCATGTGGCTATCCAGTTTTCCCAACACCATTTGTTAAGAGACTTTCTTTTCCCCATTGTATGTTCTTGGCTCCTTTGTCAAAGATTAGCTGTCCATAGATGTGTGGGTTTATTTCTGGGCTTTCGATTCTATTCCATTGATCTGTGTGTCTGTTTTTGCGCCAGTACCATGCTGGTTTGGTTACTATAGCTTTGTAGTATATTTTGAAATCAGGGAGTGTGATCCCTCCAGCTTTGTTCTTTTTTCTCAGGATTCCTTTAGCTATTCGGGGTCTTTTGTTGTTCCATGTAAATTTTAGGATTCTTTGTTCTACTTCTGTGAAAAATGTTGTTGGAACTTTGATAGGGATTGCATTGCATCTATAGATTGCTTTAGGAAGTATGGACATCTTAACTATGTTAATTCTTCCAATCCAAGGGCACGGAATATCTTTCCATTTCTTTGTGTCTTCTTCAATTTCTTTCAGAAATGTTTTATAGTTTTCCGTGTAGAGCTCTTTCACCTCTTTGGTTAAGTTTATTCCTAGGTATTTTATTCTTTTTGTTGCAATTGTAAATGGGATGTTATTCTTAATTTCTCTTTCTGCTATTTCGTTGTTAGTGTACAGAAATGCAACTGATTTTTGTATGTTGATTTTGTACCCTGCAAATTTACCATATTCGTGTATTACTTCTAAAAGTTTTCTGGTGGATTCTTTGGGGTTTTCTATATATAAAATCATGTAATCTGCAAATAGTGAGAGTTTCACTTCTTCCTTTCCAATTTGGATCCCTTTTATTTCTTTCTCTTGCCTGATTGCTCTGGCTAGGACTTCCAGTACTATGTTAAATAGGAGTGGTAACAGTGGGCATCCTTGTCTGGTTCCTGTTACAGGGATAGCTTTCAGTTTTTCACCATTGAGGATGATATTAGCTGTGGGTTTCTCATGTATGGTCTTTATTATGTTGAGGTACTTTCCTTCTATACCCATTTTATTCAGAGTTTTTATCATAAATGGATGCTGTATCTTGTCAAATGCTTTCTCTGCATCTATTGAGATGATCATGTGATTTTTATTCTTCATTTTATTAATGTGGTGTATCACGTTGATTGATTTGCGAATGTTAAACCATCCCTGCATCCCTGGAATAAATCCCACTTGATCATGGTGTATAATCTTTTTAACGTATTGTTGTATGCGATTTGCTAGTATTTTGTTGATGATTTTTGCATCGATGTTCATCAGTGATATTGGCCTGTAATTTTCTTTTTTTTTGTGTTGTCCTTGTCTGGTTTTGGTATCAGGGTAATGTCAGCTTGGTAGAATGAGTTAGGGAGTTTCCCCCCCCGTCAAGTTTTTGGAAGAGTTTGAGAAGGATAGGTATTAAGTCTTCTTTGAATGTTTGGTAGAATTCACCAGGGAAGCCAGCTGGTCCTGGACTTTTACTTTTGGGGGGTGGTTTTGATTACTGTTTCTCTCTACTTACTGGTGATTGGTCTATTCAAATTCTCTACTTCTTCTTGATCCAGTTTTGGATGGTTGTATGATTCTAAGAATTTATCCATTTCTTCCAGATTGTCGAATTGGTTGGCATATAGTTTTTCACAGTATTCTCTTATAAACTTTTGTATTTCTGAGGTGTCTGTTGTAATTTCTCCTCTTTCATTTCTGATTTACTTATTTGTGCCTTCTCTCTTTTTTGGTTGGTGAGTCTAGCTAAAGGTTTGTCAATTTTGTTGATCTTGTCAAAGAACCAGCTCTTGGTTTTATTAATTTTTTCTATTTTTTTTTAGTCTCTATTTCATTTGTTTCTGCTCTGATTTTTATTATTTCCCTTCTTCTACTGATTTTGGTCTTTGTTTGTTCTTCTTTCTCCAGTTCCTTTAGGTGCATTGTTGGATTGTTTATTTGAGATTTTTCTTGTTTGTTGAGGTAGGCCTGTATTGCTATAAACTTCCCTCTTAGAACTGCTTTTGCTGTATCCCATAAATTCTGGCATGTTGTATTTTCATTTTCATTTGTCTCCAGGTATTTTTTGATTTCTTCTTTGATTTCTTCGTTAACCCAGTCGTTTTTCAGTAGCATTTTCTTTAATCTCCACGTATTTGTGGCTTTTCTGATTTTCTTCCTATAGTTGATTTCTAGTTTCATACCGTTGTTGTCAGAAAAGATGCTTGGTATTATTTCAATCTTCTTAAATTTTGGGGGACTTGTTTTGTGGCCTAATATGTGATCAATCCTGGAGAATGTTCCATGTGCATTTGAAAAGAATCTGTATTCTTCGGTTTTTGGATGGAATGCTCTGTATATATCTACTAGGTCCATCTGTTCTAGTGTGTCATTTAAGACCAATGTTTCCTTATTGATCTTCTGTTTGGATGATCTATCTGTTGGTGTTAGTGGAGTGTTAAAGTCCCCTACTATTATTGTGTTACTGTCTATTTCTGTTTTTATGTCTGTTAATAATTGCTTTATATATTTAGGTGCACCTACATTGGGTGCGTAGATATTTACAAGTGTTATATCCTGTTGTTGGATTGTTCCCTTGATCATTATGTAATGCCCTTTTTTGTCTCTTTTTACTGTTTTTGTTTTAAAGTCTATTTTTTCTGATATGAGTACTGCTACCCCAGCTTTCTTTTCATTGCCATTTGCGTGGAGTATCTTTTTCCATCCCTTCACTTTCAGTTTGTGAGTGTCTTTAGGTCTGAAGTGTGTCTCTTGTATGCAGCATATATATGGGTCTTGTTTTTTTATCCTATCAGCCACCCTATGCCTTTTAATTGGAGCATTTAGTCCATTGACATTTAAAGTAGCTATTGATAAGTATGTACTTACTGCCATTTTTAACTTTTTTTTCTCAGTGTTTTAGTAGTCCTTCTCTGTTCCTTTCTTCTTCTATACAGAATTGATGGTCTCTTTAGTTTGACCTCTGTCTGAAAGCTCTACTCTTTAACTCCCCTCCTCCCTCCTTTTATGTTTTTGATATCATATCTAACCTCTTTTTTGTGCATTTGTATCCATTATGTTCTTATCATGGAAATAGATAATTTTTCCTATTTGTGGTGTTCTCTTTTCCTCTTAAATCAGTCCCTTTAACATTTCTTGTAGCACTGGTTTCTTGGTGACAAACTCCTTTAATTTTTGCATGTCTGGGAAATTTTTGATCTCTCCTTCCATTTTGAATGATAACCTTGCTCGGTAGAGTATTCTTGGCTGTAAGTTTTTTCCTTTTAGCACTTCAAATATATCGTGCCACTCTCTTCTAGCCTGTAAAGTTTCTGCTGAGAAGTCAGCTGATAGCCTTAGGGGGTTTCCTTTGTATGTAACTTGACTTTCTCTTGCAGCTTTTAGGATTCTCTCTTTATCTTTAATTCTGGACATTTTGATTATGATGTGTCTTGGTGTGGGTCTCTTTGGGTTTATCTTGTTTGGGGCTCTCTGTGCTTCCTGTACCTGGATGTCTGGTTCCTTCCTTAGGTTAGGGAAGTTTTCATCTATTATTTCTTGAAATAGATTCTCTGCCCCTTTGTCTCGCTCTCTCTTTCCGGGACACCTATAACACGGATGTTAGAGCGCTTGATGTTGTCCCAGAGATCCCTTAGACTGTCCTCACTCTTTTTAATTCTTTTCTCTTTTACCTGTTCAGCTTGGGTAATTTCTTCTAGTCTTTAGTCCAGCTCACAGATCCGTTCTTCTGTATCCTCTACTCTGCTTTTGAGTCCCTCTAGTGAATTTTTCATTTCCAGTATTGTATTCTTCATTTCTGATTGGTTCTTTTTTATGTCTTCCATTTCTTTGTTGACATTCTCACTGAGTTCATCTATTCTTCTCCCCAGATCAGCAAGCATCCTTAACACTCTTTGTTTGAACTCTCTGCCAGGTAGGTTGCTCATTTCTGTTTCACTTAGTTCCTTTTCTGGGGTTTTGTCCTGTTCCATTACTTGGAATGTATTCCTTTGCCTCCTCATCTTTGCCTCTTTCCCTGTGCTTGTGTCTATGTATTAGGTAGGTCAGCTACGTCTTCTGCTCTTGGATAGGTGACCTTATGTAAGTGATGCCTTAGGAGGCCTGCCGTGTCCTTCCCTCAGTTTTCAATGTACCATGTGGTGACCCTTATATGGGCTACATGTGTCCTTCTGTTGTGGCCTGTTTCCTCTCCCTGTAGGTGCCCAGGGAGTCCGAGTTATGTTCCTGGCCAGCTGTTGTAATGCTCAGCTGCTTGCAGTTGTTGTGGGCCCTTCAGTCTCTTTATCAGGTGTGGGGAGCCCCGGCACAGTTGGCTGCAAGTTCTAATACCACATTTGTGTTGCAGTATTTCTTTTAAGTGAGTAGGCCCCCAGCATGGCAGGTTGTTAGGCTCAGGGCCTTACAGTTACTGTAAGCCTCTAGCCTATTAGGTCTCTTGTCAGCTCTCTGAGAATTGCAGCTGGGTGGGGCTGGCCTCAGGCTTTGGAAGGTGGGGCAAACCCCCATGTGGGTCTTTGAGAAGCACAAGTCTTCTGCAGCTGACAAGCCCTGCCGCCCACAGGTCCACACACACAGTCAACACAGTCCTGCCCCGTGTGCATGCCCCGACCTCCTGAAGCAGACCCAGTCTCTCCACGGCGGGAGCCCCAAACACTCCACCACTGCCGCACACTCTCCACCCGCTCCTTGTGCATGCCTTGCCCCACTGAAGTCGGCTCAGTTGCCAGGATGCAGAGAACACAGTCACCAATCTATGCAGGCCCACAAGTTGCCTAAGGGCTTGTTGTTGGGTGGGGCCAGTCTTTAGGGGGGTGCCTGCCCTGGCTGAGCTGGATTAAATCGGTGCTCTAGCAGGTGGGGCAGACCCTGGGCTAGCAGGCCCCAGGGAGAACTCCAATGGCGTCTGCGTCAGCATGCCCACACCAGGCCACAACAATGGCCACCGCCAATGTCGCAGTCCCTGGAGAGGTCTCAAGTCTCACTGAGATGCACTCAGGGTCTATTAGGTGAATCTCTTTTCATCAAAGCACTGTGCACCTTTCTTTCTGGTGATTTTAGGTTGCTTTCTGAAATGGGTGAGTTTGCACGTGGGCCCTTTAAGAGCCGGTTTTAATTTCTTTGTGAACCAGCTTTTCTGGGGGTACTCCCCAGTGTTTTAGTAGCAGGCAAAGTCAGATATTCTTCCACTCACCTTGATTGTGCTGGGTCCACAAAATGCCCACAGCACTGGCGCTCCCCGGCTCAGGGCCCCGCTCCTCCAGGGAGGCCTCTGGACCTGTGGGCTGCTCCCAGGCGACTGTGAGGCGCTGCGGCTTGTGAAGGCAGCGTTTTTCCTCTCCAGAAGGGAGTCTCTGCCTCTTCTACCTCAGTCAGGATTGTCCGTTGTTGCAGGAGTTCCTCTTATCCAGTTTTCAGTTCTGTCTCAGGGGTAATTTTTCCACGAGTAGTTGTAAATTGGCTGTGTCCGTGGGAGGAGGTGAGTTCAGAGTCTGCCTACGCCGCCATCTTGACTTCCCTCTCCTGAATATGCTTATTTTAAATTATTGTTTATTGCATGTGTTAATTCGACCTCATCTGCTTTAGCTTCTCTTTTTCTTGCAGCTGCAGCACACACATATTTATTTTATTTTCCTGTGAGTTCTTATTCTTTTGGAGCTATATTCATGGCAGTTCATGATGTGCACCATGGAGGAACTGCTAAAGCTAGATGCTTGCTGTGCCTTGTGTGATGATTTTGAGGTAGGGAGGAACAGTATCGTAGAAGAGAGCCTATAGGATTTCATTCTGTACCTCTGCTATTATCCTTAATTAAAATCACCTAGCTCCCAGGATGTTGACAAATGGGAGAGGACGATAATCTGAGGGACTAGGAAGATTCATCCAGGTTAGTCTTGGATACTGCCTCTGTATTAACCCAGGGATCCGGGCAATGCTGGGTTGGCTACTTTTCGTCTGTCTGTGGCTACTGGGTATCCAGGGCTATATGAAGGAGAGAAAATTACACATCTTAAAAAATACTCTTGTTTTTATGCCCAGACCTATTTAACTTTAGGCTAATGTTTCTCTTTCAGTCTGGTACCCTAAAACCATCTTACAGAATTTTCTCATAGCTTTTGTGTTAATGTGATAGATCCTTCAACTTATTTCTGGTTTCTGCAATATTGCCAAGACTGAGTTGAGAAAAGGAAGCCAGCATCCCAAATCAGTTGTCATCTTCAGAGGAACATGAAGGGCTCCAGGAAAATAATCTCACACAGATATCTAAGACTGAAAATGCTAGTTATTAACTAATATCTTTTTATAACTCTTATTTTCTATTTCACAAATCTAAAAGCTTATATTCTATAATTTTGCATTGCATTTTATTTTTAAGACCACATTCTTGTTTCCTTTATTCTGTTTTTAATTTTTTTTTTATGGTTAGGGCTTGTGATGGTTAATTTTATGTAAACTCGGCTAAGCTATGGTGCCCAGTTGTTTAGTCAAACACTAGTCTAGATGTTGCTGTGAATGTATTTTGTGTATGTGACTGATGTTTATAATCAGTTGACTTTAAATAAGGGAGATTATCCTTGCGAATATGGATGGAACTCGTCCAATCAGTTGAAGATCTTAAAAGCATAAACAGGTTCCCTAGAGAAGGAATTCTGCCTCAAAACTGTGTCATAGAAGTCCTGTCTGGATTTCCAGCTTGCCAGCCTTCCCTACAGATTTAGAACTTGCCAGCTCCCACATATACATCAGCCAGTTCCTTAAAATAAATCTCTTTATACACCCATACACACTATATGTTATTGGTTCTGTTTTTCTGAAGAACGCTGACTGATACAGGGATTTATATTATGGTAAAGGACCGGATTGTTTTATATGACTTAAAAGTATAATCACAAAAATCTCTCCTTTTAATTTCTCAACTTTCCATTTAATATTTATCGTGACTATCTGAGAGTAAAGTAATACAGAAATAAGCATGTGATTCACTAGAGGATCATAAAACCTTTCCTTGTAGTTATTTACAGAACAGGAAAATAAGTATTAAAATATTAGTTTTTTTACATGAGAATAGACTTGATTGAGAAGAGTAGGTAGAGACCAACTTTGAGATAATAGGTTAAATATTTGTTCAGTCTCCATACAATTTGACTTTCTTGTCTACCATTTTTCAGAAAATGCTTTTTTCTTTCCAAACACCACAGGGCTGTTTTGTTCACTGTCACTTTCATGTCCTCTTTTCTGCATTTCTCAACATTCACAGAGCTTTATTGTTTCTCTTCTCCTCTGGCTTCTAACACGTGACACAGGGTTATCATTATATTCTCTTGCATCTAATACCTCATTCTTTCGCTTCCCCTCCTCCTCTTTCTATCACTTAAGTGTGAGTCTTCCCCATCTCTGGATCCTTTTATCTTCCTACTAACTCTTTCTTGCAGAGATTTAATGTTTATAAGAATTCAAGTAATTTTTCTGTGTTGCTGTGTTTTCAGAATCATCTTTTTTATTTCTAGAAATATAAAAAGAAGTTGTATTTTACAAGAGGGACTATATTGGTGCAGTTTTAAAAAAGCAACAGTCACAGCACTAATAAGGAAGGGGGCTAGCACTAGCACAAAAGGATAGTTTGGGGCAGGCTCAAAGTAGGTCCACCATCAAATGGGATAATAACAGAATTACAGATTTAAAGAAGAGCGAGAAGTCACAAAAGACTGTTCATTACTTATACAAACAATATTAAAACACCATGCCTCTCTATCTAGGAAGGGAGGGCAATTAGTACTATGAAAACATGAAAGTATTATATTTTTGAATTGGCAAATACGGGACTGCATTTAGGGAATGAGAAATAATTTACATATTTCTAAAATACAAACATATATCTCTCATCCAGCATTTAATTTAAAGTGCTTAGTAGACATAAAGCTCATAGTATGTGGAGAAATAAATCTCGTGACATTTTTAACAAATGGAAATTATATTTTTTTAGATTGAGGTAATAAATCATAATGATATTAAGCAAAGTATGTACACAGAAAAGCAGGTGAGATTCAATTTAAAATAATCTAAACAGAGGTGTTTTATGTGGAGGAGAAGTGATATACATTTCTCTAATGTTTCAAAGAATCCAGGGGTATTCATGGTAAAATATATGGTTATTTAATTGTGGGGAGAAATTTACATGAAAATTTGGAAACAGGGGTGTCAGCCCACGTTGAAGTATGTGTGTGTGTGTGTGTGTGTATGCATATGTGTGTATATGTGTATACACATATATATACATGTATATATAGGGATTTTTGTAAAGATTGCAGATTTTACTTGAATAATTCATATTTAATAGGACATGTTTCTTTCTGTTAGTACTTCTTGCACACCAAAATCAGCATATTATCACTGAATTGTCCTCAGTACAAAATGTGCCATTTTAATAACATGATATAATGAAATAGCTATTTAATTTCAGCGACTTATGCATCTGATTTGATAGTACATTCTAAATTAAATAGATAGCAGAACTTTTCTTCCATGCTTCCAATATAAAAAGAGGTCAAAACATTTGCATATGAAATATATTAACTGTCATGAAATACTTATCTTCACAGCCAGGTTCAGCAGACAATATTTATTCAATCCTGTAGTCAGAATTCAAAAGGAAATTTAGTGACAATTTTATTTAAGAACATTGTCATCCTGGTTCTGGAAAAAACAATTGGAACACAATTTCTGCCAAGGAGATTTAGGAAGCTCAAAGCTGCCAGTTATGCAAATTCATTCCAAACAACAACTCATACGTCATTCAAGGACACTATGTTTGTAATGATTTTCTTCACTGTGACCGTGTTTGCAATTGTGCGTTTAAAAAGAAAAGTTATATTTTCAACCCATTTAACATCAGGAAGAAAATAATGAAACTCAGGGGTAATTGTTTTGATGATACATTGAAATTGTTACAGATTTTGATAGAGAAATGCCATTTTCCCCATGATGCACTTTATTTTTCTGGTTGCTTCATTTCTCTTTCAACTGTCTTGGTTAACAGTAATGATGTACAATATTGGTAATACATTATTATTTTATGACAAGTGAAAATATTGTAGATTTTGGGGTTTGTATACATCCAATAAAGAATGTGTATTTCTTTTCTCCAATTCAGAACCATAGGAGAGAGAGATTCAGGATTTAGATTAAGACCCAAACTTTACCTTTATCATTAATAAAGCTGAGTGAAGCACATGATTTTCTATATGTATGAAGAGAACTTGCTAGTGCTTATCCCTGGTTTGAGCTTCGTAACCAATCTAGTTTGGGGCACACCTAGAAAAATTAAAAGATTTCCAAATACTTCATAATTTCACTCATATGTGGAAGATAAGCAAACAAACATACAGATAAGGAGAACAGATTGATGGTTACCAGAGGGAAGAGGGTGGGGGAAGAGCGAAAGGGGTAATTGGGCACATGTGTGTGGTGACAGTAGAGAGTCTAGATAAAATAGTCTAGATAAAAACTAGACTATTGGTGGTGAGCACAATGCAGTCTATACAGAAGCTAAAATATAATAATGTACACCTGAAATTAACACAATGTTATAAACCAATATGACCTCAATAAAATAATTAAAAAAAAAAAAAAGAATAGTCCCACGTATCTTGTAGTCAGGCAGGCTCCTAGAGAATAAAAGATGAGGCAGCATTTTCTCATTAACTTCTTCCAAACTTACTATGTCAGCTTTCTTTTGCTGCATAAAAATCACCACAGACTTAGCAACTTAGCAACTTAAAACAACACACATGTATTATCTTACATGTAGGTCAGAAGTCCAGGTATGATTTATCAGGGTCCTATGCTCAGGGTATCAGGGTCTTCTTCCAAGCTCATGTGACTGTTGGCAGAATTCAATTTCTTGCTGCTGTAGAACATATGGCAGTTTGCTTATTCAAGACTAGATGGATAATCTCTCTGATCTCAACAAAAGCCTAAACAGTCCTGTAAGGACTTGCCTGATAAGGTCAGGCCCATCCAGAATAATCTTCCTTTTAGTTAACTCAAAGTCAAACTGATTAGAGCTTTATTTATATCTTCAAAATGCCTTCACCTTTGCCATATAATGTAACATCATCATGAGAGTGAATTCCATCATATTCATAGGTTCTTCCTACAAACAAGAGGAGGAGATTATAGAGTGTGTTAACACTAGGGGAGGGGAATCCTTGGGGCCATCTTAGAATTCTTCCTATCACACTTATCAAACATACAATCCACTCTTTCTCTTAAGCAGTTAATATGGGATGAAGAGCGAGGTCAAGAGTGTACTCTAAGTAAATTTTTTCACAACAAAACATCAGGCTAAGAGACAGATTGTCACCAGTAAGAATCTTTGTTATATTTTATGTTAAACATTTATTAAGTCAAGTTTTCCTAGTAAAAACATATTCCAATGGTGTTCAACATACATTCCAAATTTCCCTACTTAACATTTGAATTTAAGAGGAATATAACTCATATTTTAAAACTGTCATGCACCTATATTGTAGCTTCAATATGGTTTAGGCTAATGATGCATAAAAATTTAACTTTGGAAGAAACTATTCTAAAGCATTGTACTTCACTTCCAGTTTTAAAGATTCCAGTTTTCTGGTGGTATTTTCCATCTCTTCATCTGCTTTTTCAATCTCTTCCTCTACTTCACTGAAAATATTAAACATAAACGTAAAATTCTTGTCTGCTAATTCCAATATTTAGATCACCTAGAGATTTACTTCTATTGTCTGAAAAATTCTCTTGTTTTTTGGTCATTTGGTCCTGTCTTTTGGCGAGCCTAGTAATTTTATTGAGTAACAGATATTGTTTGAAAAGTAGAGGTTCTAAATTATGTCATCTTCCATCTAGGTGGATTTACCCCTCCCTCTGCTAGGAAGATAGAGCAGGAGATTAATGAACTTAATCAGGAACTTGCTGAGTTTGGGATGGGCAAAAGTTACAGTAATAATATGTCTATATCTGGTTTATACCTACTTCATACCATGTCCCTCTGGTGATTCCAACCGAGAGCCTGAGATATTTATTGATGTTGGTGCCCCAGTGGGTTCTGAACTTTATAATCTTTGTCTATTCAGCACAGTGAGACTATGGAAAACTTTGAGAAAGTTTTGGCTCAGCCTCTTTACCTCTTATCTACATAGTTCATAATTCTGAAAACATCCTGAGAGAAAAATCATCTGCATCTATGGCTTGGTTCTATGACCCTCATTTTTATCAGTACCTTGGTCTCTCCCATCTACATATTTCATGTCTTCAGTCATGCAATATCAAAATAGTTGCTGATTTTTCTGACTCCCACTTGCGGTCCTCTTTTCAGGTCCTTTGCCTAAAACCTCAGCCTCTTTCCGTGTGTGTAGAAATAGAAATATCCTAAAAGGAAAAGTGGCTGCAGAATATCTCCTCCCCCCTTGGCAGTACCCATCTATGGAATGTAGATCTTTCATCATTACCTTAACAGCATCCTGCTGCCTTTAAATAATAAAAAAAAAAAACACAAATAAATTAGCAAATAAATATATTCACAATTTTTCTAGCTTTTCTAGTTTATTTCCATGGGAGGATTGTTGGGCTGTATGCTATTCTGTCTTAGCCAGGAGCAGAAGTTTCCTGCTGACCTAGTTTTAAAAGGGCCTAAATCTTTGCCTTAAAATAGGACTACTGAATTTAAAGGTATAAGTTCAACTACAGAAGTAAAATAAAGTGAGTCAATTGGATAAACTTATTGCTACTGCCTACAGGTCTTGCCTTCTGTTACCAAAGTAAAAGATTATGTAATAAAGCATTTGTATAACTAAATTTCTAGGTCATATTTTAAAAATCACATTAGTTATCTCATGGATATGCTGCCAAGAATTTCTTAAGGAATATTCTTCAGTGGTAGGCGAAGAATTTAGAATTTAGAAAAGCTGACAAAATTGCTGGATTGTCTCCAACATAATTAAGTATTTTTCTATAGTCCTAAAAGTCATTCTTTACTAGTTATAAATTCTACAGTATGAGGAGAAATTATGACTGACAAGATCAGCAGGTTTTCTATGCTACCAGAGCATCATAAGTATAATTTAAATATGAATTTTGAGGAAAGCTCAACCATGGAGCTTTCCTTTATATGAAAATAACATAGAGGAAAGTTTCATTTGGAAGGAATCTCATTCAGAGTTCACCAAGAGTTACATGCAATCACTTTCATTAGAAGAATAATTAGCATCTGTTGGGGTTAGTGGTAAAATTTACCCTTCATAGAGCTCTTTCTGGCCTTGTGATTTTATGTTAAAGAATAACTGTATTTTAAACAGAATATCTATTTGTACATCTATACATAGAAAGATACATACTTATTGCAATATAATGTGATAAAAAATTATGTCTCATTTTAACCATCGCACATAAAATTTCATATGTATGTATTTGTCATACTATACATACATTACTTATATACTGACATTCTGATTTGATTTTCTTGAGGCATATAAAATCAAATCTATGACTGGGGATGAAAGTGTCCTAATGCCACTTTAGGATTAAAAGCACTGTAATAGCTTTCATTTTTCACTGATTATTCTTAAACAAGTATGTTTTAATGACTAAATGATAGTGCTAATTTCAGTTTCTTCATGGGAACAAAGCAATGAACAATTTTGTCATGAATAATTTTATGTCATGACTGCTAGTCCCCAGATAAATTAATTTTGTAGTGATTACACAAGAAAAGGGAATAGAAAAATAGTAGGAAATTTAAAGCCTCTTGAACTTCAGATGGGCTTTTGTTCTATTTGTTACATACTACAAGCTTTTATTAAGTCAGTGTTGGGGATTCATGTTAATATAACTATCAAGAATCACTTTACATTTTTGTGTGTGTGTGTGAGGAAGATTAGCCCTGAGCTAATGTCTGTTGCCAATCCTCCTCTTTTGACTGAGGAAGATTGGCCCTGGGCTAACATCCATGCCCATCTTCCTTCACTTTATATGTGGGACATTGCCACAGCATGGCTTGATAAGCGGTGTGTAAGTCCACGCCCAGGATCCGAGTCTGCGAACCCCAGGTCGCTGAAGCAGAGTGCGTGAACTTAACCGCTAAGCCACTGGGCCAGCCCAAAGAATCACTTTACATTTTAAGAATGTCCCTCATTTTTAAAAATGTGAATGAATGTGAGGATTCTGGAATGTCGTATTAATATTTCTTTCACCGACTTGCAATTAATGTAGTGATCATCCTAAATGAATGTATTATTTCTAATGTGACCTATTTTTCATCCAGTGCTTAATAAAGGTTGAACAAAATTCATATAACATAATCATTTATACGCTCATATTACATGATTTACCAAATTACAAATTTGGTTAGTAAATTTTTCAAAGAGTCATAATTATGGAAAATATATTTGCTATTCGTGGTTAGGCGATTTGTTTATCAATGGATTTCTGATAATATCGAAGATTGATGGATGCTAGCTCTTGGGCCATCATTATTGTACAAAGAGGCACCAATTCCATATGCTATTGGATACATATTTGTATTGGATATATTAAGATCTATAAACAATTCAGTCACTTAAAAATTTTCCACCTCTCCTTGTCTTTCTCAAATATGCCATGTGTGCTCAGAAATGTACATCCCCTCATCAAGAAGTTTGGGATACCTTGTCACATCTTTTCAATGATATTGACCATGACATTGTTCTTAAAAGTTTTTCGCATAAATTATAACTGAAAATAGTGAATGAAATCTAAAATATATCACCTTGGGATGTTATATAAAGCTTAACTTAAAGGAATTTTCATTATACATTTAGACAAGGAGTTTGAGAGCAAAACCTCTTAAAGGCAGAGGGTTTGATTCACCCTCAAAACACACATATTTGGTCTTATCCAGAACATCTATCAGACATTTGGTCCATGTCGAAAGGTCCTTGAGAATTGGTCCTTTCTAAAACGTCCGTGAGCATATTTGGTTCCCACCTAAATGTCCTTGATATTTGGTCACACTTGGTCCTGTCTAAAATACTCATGGAGATATTTGGCCTATGCCAAAAGCATAGGTCCTGTTCAAAACAATTTGGCATGGACCAAATATGTTCATGAACGTTTTGGACAGGACCAAATGTCAAGGACCTTTTGGCACAAACCAGATGTCTTATGGACCAAATGTCTGATGGACATTTTGGACAGGACTAAATATCAAGGACCTTTTGGCACAGGCTAAATATCATGAATGTTTTGAATGGGACCAAATGTCTGCTAATCAGCAGATAACTGAATGCAACAGGCATGAAAATAAAATAGTGTTTCTCTAAGAAGCCAACAGTCTTAGGTTTAGGTGGGGAATGTGTGGGACATGAGAGAAAAAGGCTTATACATGTATAAAAACTAGCTTTAATGCAAAATGAAAAGTTCCCACTGGTCATAAGAGTTATTGGTATGTAGAGTGAAGCGTATTATTGCTGTGTTAGAGTGTGTTCTTAGGGAAAACTTTTAGTAGACCTGATATTTGATGCAGCCTGGAAGAATGGGCAAGCTTTCATTTTGTAGGGAAGTAAGGGCACTTCCAGCATAGAAAATGGATGGGCAAAAGCAGAGATGTGCAAGTGAATCTTAAGTGCATGATAGAAAGTATTTGTAAATGAAGATGTCGAGATGAGTTGTGGTCAAGTTTTGAAGGACTGTGAATACAGACAAAAGGTTTTGACATCCTGTAAGCCAAGAGGAGTAATTGAAAAGTATACTATTTGGGGTTGACGTTTCAAGAATAATACTCCTTGGGGGGCCGGCCCCATGGCTTAGCGGTTAAGTGCGCGGGCTCTGCTACTGGCGGCCTGGGTTTGGATCCCGGGTGTGCAACGACGTACCACTTCTCTGGCCCTGCTGAGGCGGCGTCCCACATACAGCAACTAGAAGGCTGTGTAACTATGACATGCAACTATCTACTGGGGCTTTGGGGAAAAAAAGGAGGAGGATTGGCAATAGATGTTAGCTCAGAGCCGGTCTTCCTCAGCAAAAAGAGGAGGATTGGCATGGATGTTAGCTCAGGGCTGATCTTCCTCACAAAAAAATTAAAAATAATAATAATAATAATATTCCATAATAGCAGTCCTTGGGAGTTCTGTTATAGATGGGAGAAACATGATATTGGGAGACGATTGTGAACATCAAAATACGAAGACTATTGTCATAGTCCAAGCAGAAAAGAATGATGCCTGAACTAGAATAATAGCAGTAGAAATGAAAAGGCAAAAGGTTGCAATCGATTCGTTAATAACTTACATTTGCACAGTACCTGTTTCCTCAGCTTTTCTCAGAAATTTAAATTTACCCATGCTAGAAAAAGGAAAAAAAATACCAAGTATCAACTATGTGACAGTTTGCTTCAACTATGTTTATAATCCTAAAATATTTCATTTAATCAGACACATTTTACAGCTAAGAAAACCAATACACAGAGATGGTAAATAACTCCCAAGCCAGGGATAGAGCTTCTTAGTCAGTATTTACAGTTCTGTTCTGCTCCAAACTTTTTATAATAATTCCTCAACAGACAATTTCCTCAACGGTTACTTATATATTTTCCTTAAAAGAAACTAACAAATAAAAATGTGTTAAAAAATCTGGTCTTAAAATTGAGTAGCTTTTTTCCACCATGTGTTTAGCAACCTAAAAGCTCACGGATAAGATCAGGTAGATAATATACACTAAACACTAATCAGTGCACATGGCTAACAGGTGGCACTCCTTTTATTATTGTTGGTGTTGAGGAAGATTAGCCTTGAGCTAACATCTATGCCAATTTTCCTCCACTTTATATGTGGGTCACCACCACAGTGTGGCTGATGAGCGATGTAGGTCTGCGCCTGGGATCTGAACCCACGAACCCAGGCTGCCGAAGCAGAACACACCTAACTTAACCACTACCCCACGGAGCCAGCCCCAGGTGGCACTTCTTATGGAGGTCTGGCTGGGAATGTCATGACATAGGGCATAGGACTCCTGAAATAATGAAACCTCCATTCCAAACACTAAAAATGGGTTAGTAAAAGTGAGCAATGGCAATAAAGAGTTAAACAATACAAAACTGAAAATCTGACTAAAGGGGAAAAAAACCTAGGACAAGAGCAATGTCATAAAGTTAAAAAGGAAAAGTGTGGTGCAAAGGAAGAGTACTCCTTCTGGAGAGCTCTAGTGTTGCTCTGTATGGTGAACAAGTGGCTAGCTTCAAAGCCTTTTCTCTCAAAAACAGGAACACATATCAATGTGCTTCACTTTTTAAAAATATTTTAAAGAAAAGTATGCTTAAATATCTTGGTGCTTTTCTAGCTGTACTGATTATTCTATTGAAAAAGGAGAAAGAAATGTGGCTGAATGATAAGAGGACAGTCCTACGGAGATTTTTCTGAGTGGGATCTCTTCTAACTATTTTGTTATTGTGTCAGGAAAAAAACAACTTTTTTTCAAAACTTAATTTCTATCTCAATGTTTTGACTTGTCATTCTAACATGCTAATATATGTGAAAAGTGATGACTATTATTGGCACACATGTTTTCCTGTTTAGCTAATGACAGGTTAAGTTGGGAACGATGTAATATTTCCTCCAAGGAATATAACTTGATGATAGGTAATAACAGCAAATGCAGAAAACTCATGATGTGCCAGCCACTGTTTTAGCACTTTTCATATGTTAACTCATACGTTGTTAGTGCCCTCGAGTTCATTCTGACTCCTAGCAACCCTGTGTACAGCAGAGCGGAACCCTGCCCGGTCTTTTGTGCTCTCCTCTCATCTTCTGGCTTTATATGAGACAATGCTCTGCTGCTATTCATAGAGTTTTCATGGCCAATTTTTCATAAGTTGGGTGGCCAGGTTCTTCTTCCTAATCTGTCTTAGTCTGGAAGCTCTGCTGAAACCTGTCCACCATGGGTGACCCTGCTAGTGTTTTAATACTGGTGGCATAGCTTTCAGCATCACAGCAACACACAGCCACCACAGTGTGACAACTGACAGACAGATGGGTGGTGTGTTTCCCTGACTGGGAATATTTGTGGATTATAACAGCTCAAGACAATAATCTTTAAAATAAGAGAAAGCACTGGAAGCTAATTTTTGACATAGATGCCTTCAATGTCCTTTTTGGTGTTTCGAGTGTATTTTTAATCTGATACACAACTGCAAAAGTGAATTAAAACATTTTAGATTGAAAAGCCCTTATATATCATTTTAGTTTTATAACATTTCAAAAAACAAACATGTGTTGTTGAAAATATCTTCACATTTAAAATTCTGCATCTGTTCCACTTTGCTATAAAATTCTCAGAACGCCTTTACTGAACTGGCTCTGGCATAGCAGCTACTGTTTGCAGTTTCCCAACTTGAAGTTTATGTCACTGTGATATAAAGTTTGACTGGTTTATTATTTTTATGATGTAGAATAAGTTCAAGATTATGCTGTCACTTCCAAGTACTTGCATTCTATGCACATTCTTTAGGAGAAAGTAAAAGATGGATTTATAATTCGTGCTATGAAAATTATGTACGGCTATGGTGGATTCATAGGTATGTGCTTGAATGTTAAAGTAAAAACAATGGAAATGATTGAAAAGTGTTTTCTAGACCACACAAAGATTTTTACATATAACAAGTGGAAGTGATGCGACACTTTTTACATTTTTGCTTTTTTCCTCCAACGCAAAAAAAAGATCAAGACATATCCACTGATCCTAGAGTGTTTTCGGTGAGTAAGACAGACAGTGCATTGGCATTCATGTGTTGTCAAAATGCCTCATTACTGCATATATCACAGGCTGTACACCAGTATTGCTTCCAATATTTCTTTTCCAGTGTACACCAACAGACCACAAAATAATCAATGATCGAAACAAAAGGTTCTACTTCTTTGGCGTGGGCATTCAGTGATACACAGTGCACACAGTTGCCCAGGATTTCTCTGCTAGATATGTGTTGCATATATACTGAGAGTCATACTCAGGAAAACCTCAGTTCTGCTCTCTCTCACTTCATCGATTTTTCCTTCTATACTATATAATTAACTATATACAATATACAAGCAGCCTCTGTTTCTCCCACATGAAAAAAATAAATAATCCAAAACTTGTCATTTGATCTATCTGATTCCACTCCCATTCCATTTGTCTGCTACCCTTTGCAATAAAATGCCTCAAAAGAATTCTTTATACTCGGTGTTTCTGATTTTTCTCACTCCATTTTCTTTTAAACGTACTCCAACTGGCTTTTACTCTCCCAATTCCATTCAACCTGCACTTATTAATGTCACTAAAGATTTCTGCTCTGCTAGATCCAGTAATTTGTTCTCTGCCATTGTCTCATCTTACTTCTTAACAATATTGACACCTCTTTTCTCATAACATACCTTTTTCATTTTGCTCAAGAACATCACACTATAGTTTTCTTTATATAAATGCAGGAATACTCTTGTTCAGTCTTTTATGCTGCTTCCCATTCATCTTACTGATTCGTTTCTTCCAGTCTTGATGATCTTATCCAGTTAAACACTATCTAGATTACAATGATAGCTCTTCGGCCAGGACTCTTTCTTCATCTGAAGACTTATATATACAATTTTAAGGTGCTGGAAATACCAAGGTGGAGAAATATATGACCTTATCCTTTAAAATACTTGGTCTAGTAAGAGAAACAATTACTTTAGTCACTGGCTATGTGCCCTGGAGAAACTCAAGTGTGGGTTTGGTAGCTTTTAACTGTTTTTCTCCCTTTTGTTATGTTAAGGAGATGCAACCCCCCTGAAACGGACCAAGCCTCACCACAAGAGCTATGCCTGTGACCTTTGCCTTATTTTTAATGCTAAGATCTCTTCAGGAGCAGCTTAGGCCTCATTACTGTAACCTGCAGTGTATGTGGAAACATGTTTTCCAACTGAGCCTGAGCAAGGGAATACTTGCTTCCCCCTTTTGAATATTCATTCCCCATATGAAATAAAGGTCCCTGCTTCCCTTTGTTCGAGGATGCCATGACTTTGGAAATGATTCCTCATGGCCTCCTATTTGCTGCAAATACACTTTACTTTGTGAGACAACTTCCGCTGGTGTAGAGTCTTATTTAACTCACCAGGAGATGAGCCCACTTGGTTCAGTAACACTTTGTCAGATGGTAAATTTTTTAAAAAGCCTGAGGTATATAAAAATCTTAAAATAACACTATATGATACATGTTAATATAAAAAGATAGGGTAAGGATTGTGAAAATTAATAAAGCAAAACCTCATTTAAAATAGAGTCAGTAGGCCAGAAGGGGGACCTCCCATGCAGTACCACCGGAGGTCAATTACAGGAAAGATAGTCAGTGAGAGACCCCGACAGAAAGAAGTCCTCAACAGGAAGATAGTCAATTACAGACCCAACAGAAAGAGGTCATCTGCAGCAAAGAATTGTCAACTATAGGAAGAAATGTGCGTTGCATCCCAAACAGAAATCAACTACCCCAGTAACTCAGCAAATGAGAAACCATCACCACCCTGAACTCTTGCTTTTCTCCAATGGACTTTCATTCAAAATAAGACCTCCCAATTTCCTCCTTCTTCTATCTAAAATAATGTTCCTCTCCCTTGTTGGATTTGCCTATGGTCTGCCATAGCATGTACAGCCCAAATTGCAATTCTTTGGCTATTCCCAAATAAACTCATTTTGCTAGTAAAATAACTGGCTGTTCTATTTTGAAAGTTGATAGAATGTTTATAGAAACAGAGAGAGAGAGAGGACTTCAGCATATGGGAAGCTGTCAAACACTACTTTTAAAATTTTTATGGAAAATTGATTATATAATTATAATTAAATGCCTAGATTGGTAGTGTAATTGTTGATTTAAAAGGGATATAATATAATTTTGCATTGTAGAGAAATATACTTTCTGAATGTTATAGAGGGTTAACAAAGTGTCCAGATAGTGATGTAATCCTTATTCCTTGTTCTATTATTTTTTTCTATGGCCTCTTTCTATTCTTCTGATCTTTTTATGACATAGAAGAAAAAAATGTACGTATATATGCATACATTTACATACATATGTTACATAAGACTGTTCCTACAAACACAAGCACACATACACTCTATACGTATAGAGTTATTACCAAGTAAAGCTGTAGAAATGATGGGACTAAAGCAATGAGAGTTAACCATTTTGTATCACCATTTTCTATTTCCCTTATTCCAATGAATCTATTATCTGCATATTAAAAACAATCTGATCACAGGGATTACTTTATGAAACAAATATCTCAATTTTATGGACACACCAGGGGACCAGCTGTCACATAATCTTACTCCAGGATTTTCAGTAAACACAGCAATTATAAAGCAGGACACTCTGTCTAATGTAGCTGACATGTAATCAGCTTCTGTTGCTTTGGCCAAAATGATGTGCATTAAATTTTGTAAGAAAAAGATTTTTATTGAGCAGGAAATTATTTCTAAATGGCTTTGCGTTAGATGAAACAATAGTCTTTTATAATCACAATGCTATTTTTGAAAGGATACCACAAATAAATTTTGCTTGATGAAAATTGTCTATCTATAATCTACCACAATTATTTCAGAAGCCAATATACACCAAAGATCTCTATTTACAGAAAAATAAACACTAGCTTTTTCAAAATTCTAACTTCTAAAAAATTTCTGAGAATCCATTAATAGGGCAACAAAAACATCAAACGAAGGGCTGTATAAATACTGAAAAGCTCTAGTACAAAGATCAGCAGATTGTCATCTTTTTATATATTTGTGTCTAACATCTGTATAAAACTTACTATGTGCTATACACATATTAACTCATTCAATCTTGATACCATACTGTGAAGGCGTTATTCTTATTGTTTTCATTTTATAGATGAGGATACTGAAGCACAGAGAGGTTAGTAATTTGCCCAAAGTTGCACATCAAGTACATGGCAAATCTGATACCTGAAACTAGGCATTCTGATTCCAGAGTTTATGCTCTTAAATAGGACTTTGTGTCTCATTTAAGTACTAAACACTATGATAAATTTTAAGAGGTAGTCTATCTTTGTTATCTCATATAGTTAACAATACTTCCACATATTAGGGGCAATTAAAATATGAAGAAGGAAAGAAAAGAGAAAGACAACATGGTTAATGCAACTTGAATGATTGAAACTGGAAAAGATATGGAAACAGGTCATTATACTGGAACAAAACACCTATTTCATGGTCACAAGGTAAAAAAAACTTTAGTTTGTAATAAGAAGATTCTTTGCCAGCTTGCTGAAGTCTTTGGCATAATTTAAATAACAATGGATTAAAGAGCAGAGACTAAATTTCAAGTTCTGTGTCTGCCAAGTAATACACATTATCTAGGACAAATTGTCCTCTTCAAGATGCATTTTCTCATTTTTATAAGGTTCCTTGAATATCTATAATTCCATACAATGAGATTGTTAGTTGCCTAGAGTAGGACACAGGCTTTTATGAAGACATTGAGAAGTATAACATGCATTTATGAAATATGTATATGCAATTGTAGTGTTTTTTATAATAGTGTATAATTCTATGAATCAAAAGAGGCAAAAATTATATTTTCAAATTTGTTCTCATAAGCGTATCTACTTATGAAGTACAATATTTCTCATGTGACTCATGACGATGGGGGCACATTTACAGACAGCCTAAATGAGTAGGAGTTTTCCTGTTGATGTGCTTCTCTTGTTTTCCCCCATTGGTCGTAGTTTATTTTTATTATCTCTTGTTACTGCTATGAAACCAATTTTAAAAATGAAATTTAGGGGGGCTGGCTCAGTGACGTAGCAGTTAAGTTTGCATGTTCCACTTCGGTGGCCCGGGGTTTGCCAGTTTGGATCCTGGGCACCGACCTACTCATTGCTCATCAAGCCATGCTGAGGCGGCGTACCACACAGAAGATCTCTACAACTATAGAACTCTACAACTATGATATACAACTATGTACTGGGGCTTTGGGGAAAAAAAAAGGAGGAAGATTGGCAACAGATGTTAGCGCAGGGCCAATCTTCCTCAAAAAAAGAAAAAGTGAAATTTATAGACCATATTGAACGTAAATGACCTAAGGTCTTATTTTTGATTCTTGTGTTGTAGGGAGGAAAATGACATTTTTTAAAAATTTTGTCTTTGAACACTTTTTATCTCATGCAACTTGTTCAAGTTTTTGTCACTATGTAACTTCTATCTTAGTATTTTATGATTACAGTTGTATGTTTACTTTGCCTTGAAAGCTTAGGGATGAATTTTCTCCCCATATTTATCAACTAAACATTCATTTATGGATTTCATTGTTAAGTTCTAACCTTTCTACTGACTTCATCTCGTCTTTCCTGATTTCTTCATAGATATTATTTTTATTTTATTTTATATTTTTTCTAGAAGCCACTTCATTTCTTTACTGCATAAGTTGATACATAAGTGAACAATAGCAAAAGAAAATATGACTTAGGAAACAGCACTAGAGTAGACACTTAGGGTTTAAAAACATTTATCTTCTAGTTTTGGCCTCCTCTCTACCTCCTTCCTGATATTAATTAATATGTATCAAAACTCTTCCTTGTGTTCTGCAATAAAAAACTTTGAACTGATTTGTTCTGAATAATATCTTCATATCCTGAGTCAAGTATTTCCATTCCTAACTCTAAGGATTTTGCAGACAACTAAATTATCCTATGTTCTACTATTCTAGAAGAAAACATTCTCTTTTTTTAATTTGTTTTTATTATTGCCTATGTAGACCACATTTACCAAATTCCTTACTTTGCTTTCTTACTTCTTGCTTTCTGCTGAACTCATTTTTCTTCTTAATGGAGTACATTCTCAAAGAATTCTTTCAAGGGAATCTGTGGGAAATGAATTTTGTATTCTTATGTGATCTTTTATCTCACACACAAGTAACTAATAATTTACCTGGATACAATTCTAGGTTCAGCACTTTGAAGATATCACTCCTTTGCCTGCTTATTTGCAGGGTTGTTACTGTGAAGGCTGATGTCTGGTTCTTGTTCCTTTGAAAGGATCTGCTTTTTCTCTTTGGAGACTTTTAAAATTTCTCATGGTCTTTGACATTCTTAAATTTTACTGGTGTGGCACATCGTGCGCTTTTTCTTTCTGAGGTCCAAATGTCTTCCTTTAATATCTAAAGTATTTCTTTAGTCCTGGGAAATTCTTAGTCATTATTTCTCCAAATATTTATCTTCCCTCCATTGATCCTTTTCTAGACGTCTAAGAAGTCTATTGTAGTCATACTTCCACTTCTATCCTCCACTTCTCTTAACTCTTTTTTTTTATGTTGGTCATAACATTATATAAATTTCAAGTGTATCTCATTATATTTTGATCTCTGTGTAGACTACATCATGTTCACCAACCAAAAACTGGTTACCATCTGTCACTGTACACATGTGCCCTATCACTCCTTTTGCCCTCCTCCCTCTCCCCACTTACCCTCTGGTAACCACCAATCTAATATCTGTATCTATGTGTTTTTGTTGTTGTTGTTTTTATCTTCTACTTATAAGTGAAATTGTGCAGTATTTGACTTTTTTCATCTGACATATTTCGTTTAGCATAATACCCTTAACGTCCATCCATGTTGTTGCAAATGGCAAGATTTCATCCTTTTTATAGCTGAGTAGTATTCCATTCTGTATATATATCACGTCTTCTTTATCCATTCGTCCATTGATGGGCACTTATGTAGTTTCCAAATCTTGGCTATTGTGGCTAATGTTGCAATGAACATAGGGGTGCATTATATCTTCATCCATTCATGTTTTCATGTTCTTTGGATAAATACCCAGAAGTGGAATAGCTGGATTATATGGTAATTCTACTCTTAATTTTCTGATGAATCTCCATACTGTTTTCCATAGTGGCTGCATCAGTTTACATTCCCACCAGCAGTGTATGAGAGTTCCCTTCTCTCCACATCCTCTCCAACACATGTTGTTTCCTGTCTTGTTAATTATAGCCAGTTTGGTGAGTGTGAGGTGATATCTCATTGTAGTTGTGATTTGCGTTTCCCTAATAATTAGTGATGCCGAACATCTTTTCGTGTGCCTGTTGGCCCTCTGTATATCTTCTTTGAAAAAATGTCTGTTCAGATTCTTTGCCCATTTTTTAAATGGGTTGTTTGTTTTTTTGCTGTTGAGACATGTGAGTTCTTTATATATTTTGGATATTAACCCCTTATCAGATGTATGGTTTGCAAATATCTTCTGCCAATTGTTAAGTTGTCTTTTTGTTTTGTCAATGGTTTCCTTTGCTGTGCAGAAGCTTTGTAGTTTGATGTAGTCCCACTTGTTTATTTTTTTATTTTGTTTCCTTTACCTGGTGAGACATGGTATTCAAAAAGATGCTGCTAAGACAGATGTCAAAGAGCGTACTGCCTATGTTTTCTTCTGGGAGTTTTATGGTTTCAGGTCTTACATTCAAGTCTTTAATCCATTTTGAGTTAATTTTTGTGTATGGTGTAAGACCATGGTCTACTTTTGTTCTTTTACATGTGGCTGTCTAGTTTTCCCAACACCACTTATTGAAGAGACTTTCTTTTCTCCGTTGTATTTTATTGGCTCCCTTGTCAAAAATTAGCTACCCATAGATGTGTGAGTTTATTTCTGGGCTCGTGATTCTGTTCTATTGATCTGTGTGTCTGTTTTTGCGCCAGCACCATGATGCCCTGATTACTATAGCTTTGTAGTCTATTTTGAAATCAAGAATGTGATACTTTCAGCTGTGTTCTTTTTTCTCAAGATTCCTTTGGCTGTTTAGCTTCGTTTCTTGTGCACATAGAAATTTTAGGATTCTTTGTTCTATTTCTGTGAAAAATATCATTGAGATTTTAACAGGGATTGCATTGAATTGGTAGAGTGATTTAGGAAGTATGGACATTTTCACTATGCTAATTCTTCCAATCCATGAGCACAGCATATCTTTCCATTCCTTTGTGTCTTCTTCGATTCTTTTCAACAATGTTTCATAGTTTTCAGGGTACAGGTCTTTTATCTCTTTGATTAAATTTATTCCTAGGTATTTTATTTTTTTTGTGATTGTAAATGAGATTGTATCCTTAATTTCTCTTTCTGTTATTTCATTGTTAATGTATAGAAACATAACTAATTTTTGTATGTTTATTTTGTACCCAGCAACTTTACTGTATTTATTATTTTTAATAGTTTTTTGGTGGATTCTTTAGAGTTTTCTATATATATAAAATCATCTCATCTGCAAATAATGTTAATTTAACTTCCTACTTTCCAATTTGGATCCCTTTTATTTCTTTTTCTTGCCTGATTGCTCTGGCTAGGACTTCCAATACTTTGTTAAATAAGAGTGGCCAAAGTTGGCATCCTTGTCTTGTTCCTGCTCTTAAAGGGATAGTTTTCAGTTTTTCACCATTGAATATGATATTAGCTGTGGGTTTGTCATATATGGCCTTTACTATGTTGAGATACTTTCCTTCTGTACCCATTTTATTCAGAATTTTTATCATAAATGGATGCTATATTTTGTTGAATGCTTTCTCTGCATCTATTGAGATTATCCTGTGATCTTCATCCTTTATTTTGTTGATGTGGTGTATCACACTGATTGATTTGCAGATGTTGAACCATCCCTGTATCCCTGGAATAAATCCCACTTGATCATGGTCTATGAGCTTTTTAATGTATTGTTGTATTTGGTTTGCTAGTATTTTGTTGAGGATTTTTGCATAGATGTTCATCAGTGATATTGGCCTGTAATTTTCTTTTTTTTTTGTGTTGTGCTTGTCTGGTTTTGGTATCAGGGTAATACTGGCCTCATAGAATGAGTTAGGGAGCTTCCCATCCTCTTCAATTTTTTGGAAGAATTTGAGAAGGATAAGTATTAAGTCTTCTTTGAATGTTTGGTAAGATTCACTGGGGAAGCTGTTTGGTCCTGGACTTGCATGCTTTGGGACGTTTTTGATTAGTGTTTCGATCTCCTTACTGGTGATTGGTCTATTCAAAGTCTTTATTTCTTCTTGATTCAGTTTTGGAAGGTTGTATGATTCTAAGATTTAATCCATTTCTAGAAGAAAACATTTGAATTCACAATTCCTCTTTGATTTCAATTTGCAACAATAACAGGGGATTCTATCAACTCCCAGAAGAAGATTAAGTTAAAATTGATAAAATATAATTGGAATTTATGAACAGCACTCCCCATGTTAGAAGTTAAAAAAAAATCCTCACAAAAATCTAAATAATTCTAATATTTAAAATAATATAAAGGAAAAGTCAAAGAAATATTTTTATCATGTGTAATATTATAGATGTAAATGACGTAGGAGGAAATCTTCAACAATTTTAAACACCAGCCATATGTAAAAAAGTATATATGTATGTATATATATATATTTGTAGATTTCTTCAGATAGATATTTCAAAATATTATCCAGTCATATGCTTTTTCCTATGTGTAATAGTAATCAAAATTATATATAAACAATTTACATGGAGTAGCACTACATTAAAGAGCTCTTTACATACCATAACACTAAACATATGATAATAATAAAAAAAATATATCTTGGAAATAATATTTTTTATCTGGCTTTTTCTCTGCAATCTAGGGAGAATAAATCTTGCACCTCTTTCAATTAAAAATAAAAGGACATTCATGCTAATAAAGTAAATTTGACTAGGAATGCTTATAGTACTATTGGTTTTCCCTTCCTCAATTTGAAAAGAAAGAGCATTTGTTTACATGTAAAAACAAATTTCTATTTGAAATATGTTAATTTTATTTAAATAATGACTTTATTAAACTTAAAAAAATTTAAAAATCTGATGCTGAAGCTTCTGCCCTTGCCAAAAGTTCTCATGTCTTTTCATTTATTGTTTCAGATTGGTAAATACCCTGAGTATACTTAGAGCTTTTAGAGTTATTTAGTGCTCAAATTATTCATTTGTTCAGATATAAACTATCAAGCATGCTATGATGGTTAATTTTATGTGTCAACTTGACTGGCCACAGAGTGCCCAGATATTTGGTCAAACATTCTTCTGCGTGTATCTGTGAGGGTGCTTTTAGAGGAATTTAACATTTAAATCAATAGACTGAGTAAAGTATATTGCCCTTCCTAATATGGGTGGGCCTCATCCAATCAGTTGAAAGCCTGACTAGAACAAAGAGGCTGATCCACTCCCTAGGAGAAGGGAATTCCTCCTGCCTGACTGCCTTTGAGCTGGGAAATTGATTTCTCCTCCCTTTGGACTCAAACTGAAACATCTGCTCTTCCTGGGTCTCCAGCCTGCTGGCCTTTGGACTGAACTACACCACTGGCTCTGTTGGGTCTCCAGCATGCCAGCTGCAGATGTTGGGAATTGTCAGCCTCCATAATTGTGTGAGCCAATTCCCTATATTAAATAAATCTTTATATATATATATATCTTTATATTTATATATATATAAAGGGCTGACAATTTCCAAGATCTGCAATTGGCAAGACCTTTTTTGGAAACACTGTTTTTCTGGAAACCCTGACTAATACACATGTCTACATGACTGATTAAACAAATAAAATTTCTATTCTTCTAACAGAATGAATATAATAGAATTTAATTGCTGAAATTCATTTAAATGTGAAAGCTCTTCAACAATAAAGCTATTCACTTTTTACTGTCTGGGAAAATATGCTTAGGTTGCTCAGGTAAGTCTTTCTCAACATTTCAGTAATGGTATGATATTTTGCCACAATTTATTGAAGAGTGCCAAAACAGTTTTCAAATTACGCAGGAACCACTTTCTTAATTATATATATAGACTATTTTTATTTAGTCTAAAGCAAGAGTTCTTATCTTGTGTCCCTTTTGAGCATTCCCAAATGTAGAATATATAGAATACAAGGAGATTCAAGTTAGTGGTTCTGACAACTATTAACAATGCAAGGAAATTAACTACCTGTAGCACATTAAACACAATTGTTGACATCTGACTTGGAAAACAAACTTATGGAATATATAATAATGACCATCTTCGCTGTATCAGAAATGTCTGATTTTGTATTTGTTCATTAAAGAACATGTCCTCCTATGAAGAGAAGGAACCAATTAATTTGTCAGAGTTGATATAATTTTTTTCTTTTTTTTTTTTAGGGTAATCTACTTCTTTTTTTTTTTTTAATTTTTTGTTTATTGCAGTAACATTGGTTTATAACATTGTAAAAGTTTCAGATGTACATCATTGTACTTCTATTTCTGCATAGATTACATCATGTTCACCACCAAAATACTAATTACAACTCCTCACCACACACATGTACCAAATTATCCCTTTCACCCTCCTCCTTCCCCCCTTCCCCTCTGGTAACCACCAATCCAATCTCTGTCCCTATGTGTTTGTTTATTGTTGTTATTATCTACTACTGATATAATTTTTTAAATTTATTTTTTGATATTTTTCAATGGTTGCCATAGCTTTGAAAAAATATCCATCTATCTTCATTTTCATTGAAGAATATCATATTATTTTCTAAAATAATTCTTTGCTTTTCTTTTTACATTTAATTTATTTTCCTGCTAAATTATCATTGTCTTCTCTAAAGATGGACTTTTATCTTCCGAAAACACATAAAAATAAGTATGTGGAATTAACATCCTTTCAAGTCTTAAAGCTATTCAGTCTGGAAATAAAAACAAGCAGTTGCAATTTTAGAATGTTTTAGTACTTGAAGTCAGGATTGCTTTCACCTGAGTAAAGAAATATCCTCCTTGTCTAAGGCTTTCTTAGATAATTATATGATTGACACAAAATAATGTCTTAATTGTTAATGGAACCATACATTTGTTGCTATAAATGTAATGATTAGGCAGCTAATCAAGTTGGAAGCAACTGTGTGTCATTATTTGCATTGTTCATATTTTGACTGAAACAAATTGGATAATCTAGAAGAACCCTTAAGATTGGTTGTACTTGTCTCCCTTACGTCTAGAACAAATTCCTAAGCAGTTAGCCTTCTGTTTCTTCTCCATACCTTTCTCTACCATCTTGTCTATCTGTCCAGAATAAAAAGCACAGATAGACAAGATTTGAAAATCTTAGACAGAGAGACAAGATAGACAGATAGGCATGTTTGTTATTTGTATAAAACAACAAATTAGAAAATATAACAGGTTCATATATGAAGAAAAAAAGGTACCCACACACGTATGTGTACCCACACACACACCAAACAGAAAAAACAATGTAAGCAGAAAGAAAAAGATAACAATCACATAAATTACCACCAAATGCAACTTCCTCACTAAGATGACCCCTCCAAAACCATGTGTACTTTTGTTATTTTTTTCTCTTTATTAGTTTATTCCACAAATATTAGTCCTGCACCTAACATATGCCAGGCACTGTTCGAGGCATGATGATTTCACAGTGAAGATGACAGATGAAGCTATTTGTCTGTGTTGGAAATTAGGAATTATATTCTCTGTATACCAATGGTTACTGTATCTTTCAGGAACTTGAATTTACCTGCTTTGTTCTGTGTTGTTAAATTCTGCTTTATTAAACTTCTGTATAGCATATAAAGAGTTAAAATACATCTCCTTAGTGTAAATAAATTCCTCATTCAAATTTTTACATCCATAGGTCCTTATTGCTACTACAATATATTTGTCTCTGAATTTACCACCTAAAAGCTCTTGCTTCTCATTCAGTTGTAACTTTTAAATTTTATTAATTTTATGTATTTATGATGGAAGCCATTGTACGTATAAAATCAATATAACACACATTTATATATGCATATACATAGATATATATAAATATATGCATATGATTAAAAGAATCATTCAAATAAATTTCTACTCACCACATAATTTAAAGCAGTGGGTCACTGAAACCTTTTAAAAGCCATAGTGGGCCTCTCCTAGAGCCAATCTACTTTCCTGTCTCATTGTTACCCATGCTCCTATATTTTATGTTTCATCTCACTTGCATTTTGTAAACATTTTATCACGTATGTACATTTTTAAAAACTTGTTCTGTTTTTCATGTTTGACTTTTCCAGTCCAGTCTCATTGGTATGATACCAAGCTTTTCTATTCAATACATGAACATAGCATACCTTTATTTTTATTTGTATCTTCTTTAATGTCCTATATGAAGTACTTTTATTTTTTATAAAATAAATTTTATATCTTATTTTGATTTATTCCTAGGTACCTATTTGTTGTATCATAAATTGTATTTTTAATTACTTTTTCTAACATCTTGTTTCTTATATATAAAAGTGAAATTTTCTTTTGTATATTAAAATTCCATCTGGAAATTTATCCATAATACTTTGGCTGTGGATTATTGCATACATTCTATGTAGATAGAAGTTTATGTCTTTCATTTAATATTTTATTTGTTACTGTTATTTAAAAATTTTATCCTGCTAACTGGAAATTTCTGTACAATATTCATTAAAAGAATACTTGTTCTTGATTCTAAAGCAAACACTTATACTGTTTCTCCAGTAATAATGATAATAACTAAATATGGTTACTGTTACTGATAGGTTAAGTACAATAAAGACTGTGAGCTTATCATTAGATTTAATTTAAAAAAGTCAGTGGTGTCTTTAACAAAAGTATTTGGGTTGGAGTACTTGGGGAAAATCCTCACTGTAGTGGCTTTAAGAGAAAGATGGAAAGAGAGAATTAAAGAAGGTTGGTGTATCAGTTTCCTCTTGCTGCTGTAACAAATTATCACAAATTTAATGGCTTAAAAAGACACTACAGTTTAATTCTCTTACAATTTTGGAGGTCAAAAGTTCTAAAATCGTTCAGCAAGGCTGTGTTCCTTCTGGAGATTCTAGAGAAGCATTTGTTTCCATGACTTTCCTACCTTTGAAACTGAGGACGAAGGAGTTGAAATTTCCCTGGATTAGGATGCAACTGTACCTGTACCCACAAGGTTGACGTAAGAAACAAAGTAACCAAAGTTTCTGAGATTGCCTTGCAGAACAGCAGGAGGATGCTGACAAGGGAATAGCTTGCTGATAGCCTTCCGCCTGACTAAGCAGCTTGCAGGAGCACTGAGAAGTTACAATGACTGACTGTAAGCTTCACATGTCATAGACTAAAGATCCGCCGCAGGCAACACATAGAACTCCCCCTAATTTGCGCATGTGGCCCTTGAAGAAATATTCAAGACAGTCGCTTCTGAGCAGAGGACTCTTAGAACTTCAGCCCCCAAGGCCACATGCTCCTCTCCTGGTCTTATTCTCACAATGTGCTTTGGAAAAATGCATAGAACTGCATGTAGGCAAGCTAATTTGTAACTGGTAGAAAGAATAACTTGTTAGCAGAAAATTTATGTCCTCTGCCCAAACTGTTCCTTCTGTCTCCGATAAGGAAGGAACTGAGGTTTTCTTAGATTTCTCAGAATTTTGCATTCAGCAGATCCGCTACAGAGAGGTGCCCAACATTCTGCGGTCACCCATCACCTGACAATTCTGAGCCCCCTCTCCAACCCCATTTGCCTTATATACATCAATCTCAAATCAGTTTCCTTTAAGATGGATTTTTTAGGAGGATAATCCACCATCTTCCGATTGACTACTGTATTGTTTATTAAAGTTCTCTCTCTACCACAACCTGCCTGGCCTTTTATCTTGCAGTGAGCAGATTGAGACCTTGCTCAGTATCACCTTCTTGAAGCCTCCGGAATTCCTTGGCTCATGACCTCTACTTCCATCTTCAAAGCCAGCAGGCTGCATGTTTCAATCTCTCTCAATGTCTCTTTTTTCCCTCTCCTCCCTTGTGACATTGCCTCTGTCTGACTCTAACTCTACTGCCGCCCCCCCGTAAGGACTCTTATGAATACATTGGGCCCATCCAGTAACCTAGTATAACCTCCACATCTCAGGATCCTTAATTTAATCAAAACTGCAAAGCTCTTTTTGCCATATGAGGTAACATATGCACAGGTTCCAGGGATGAGGGTGTGGACATTTTGGGGGATGGGCATTATTCAGCCTACCATACTTGGTATAGACAAGGCTTTTTAAGAGTTTTCCTACAAATGAAGTAAAGAAATGAAGACGATATTGTCAAAATTTATCCATTATTCCCTAACATATAAAACCAATGAGTAGGATTAATCCATTTCTTAACTTACATTGCCTTAATTTTCCAAAGCGTCTTATCTTTGAGTCTCTGCTTCCCTTTATTTACTTACTACTTAAATCAAGATGTATTTTATGTGTCATGAACTCACTACTTTCTTTTGTATATGATTGTTAGACTTTCTTCCTAAACCGGGTGTACCTTTCAGGAGTACTAACACAGCCAGGTAGAGGTCCTGGAAAATTTCCATACATCTTGTGACATTTAAGCTGAGACCAGAAAGATGCATAGAAGTTAGTAAACAAGCAAAGGGAAAGAGTATGGGCTGTGGTGTGATGTGAAGTAGAAGAAAACTCCTGGGCTTGAGAAAAGAAATGTATATATCAGAGCCAGAAAATCAGTGCCTATTTGAAAACTGAGAGAAGTCCAACATGAATACTAAAGTGACTCAAACTCGAATACACTAAACTGGAAGTCAGCCACCCTATTCCATTACCAATATTCTCTTTTTATATTCCCTATTATGAAAAATAACACCAGTGTCCAGAAACTGAAGAGCCATTCTAAAATTTTATAGCTACCTCAGACTTTGTATCAAATAGTCATTCAGTGATGTCTATTCTGTATATTAAGAAACTTCAGTCCCTCTATCCACTCTATGACAACTGTCGGAGAACATGATTCTCTTATAGTTTCTTCATCTATAAGTAGAAATAATAATTATAAGATTATATGGTATTATAGAACCTATATGTCAATTATATAGCAGATTATTCTATAACAGTAGGATCCAAGGAATTTTTTTTTTTTTTTGTGGGGAAGATCAGCCCTGAGCTAACATCCATGCTAATCCTCCTCTTTTTGCTGAGGAAGACCGGCCCTGAGCTAACATCTATTGCCAATCCTCCTCCTTTTTTTCCCCAAAGCCCCAGTAGATAGTTGTATGTCATAGTTGCACATCCTTCTAGTTGCTGTATGTGGGACGCGGCCTCAGCATGGCCGGAGAAGCTGTGCGCGGTGCGCACCCGGGATCTGAACCTGAGCCGCCAGTAGCGGAGCGCGCGCACTTAACCGCCAAGCCACGGGGCCGGCCCAGGAATTTTACACTTATTTTGTTCTTAAAACAACATAACTCTCTGATACCTTGCCATTCCATCTTGGTAAAACATTCAATCTCGTCGTTACTGAGCCCCTTGAACCAGCATCCTCAGTTTTTTTAAAATGGTTTTAAACCTTTGAAGTAATTTAATATATTTAGGAAAGGGCTCTGTCACCTTCAGGTTATATCAGACACTATAGACATGTTCATTTTGTAGGCCAACATGATCCCTTAAATTCTGGAAGCTGTTTGATTTCTATGTCAGACACAAAAATGAGCTCTTTTCCTGAAGCTTCCAAGATCACAGCATTCAGTGTAAGATGCCCACATGCATCCTATAGCAATCCTTGATTAAAGATGTATGCAAATGTAGCCTTGATCTCTAATCTATAGAGAATGTCCTTTTTTCCCTTTGTAACCTACCCCAAGAATTCTGTTCCTTTTTATTTTGATAATATTTCTAACTCCTACTGGACCTAGCCATTTTTGCCTCGTAAACTCTAAGCACATTTCTCCATCCTTTCATCTGCTAAGATAATTTAACAAGTTCTACTCAGTTTGTCTAGACTGTCACAAACTAAATACGGGAACTCTCTTATGAATACTTGGCAACTGTTGCTTTTTGCTTTGTAAGGTAAAAGCTATCAAAGCCAGGAAAAGCAGTGCGTTAGGCAACTCTGGAAATGGATAAGAGAAAAAAATATAGCAATAGTAAGAGAATTTAAATTACCATTTTAACATTTTTATGTTATAAATATAAGAAAGTAGCATTTTTATTGTTTTTATTGAAATGGATAAGTGCCATAGCTCTTTGGCTACCTCTATAGTTTATAATGTCAAATAATTATCTAAGATGTATATTAATCTGTATGATGTAAAGGAGTCTCCTTACAACTCCTATAGTTTGTTATAGGTAAAATGGATAGCTTTTCACGCAGACGTTTGGAGAGACTCTGCAATGTTTCCCATTTCACATGTTAGATGCAAACAATGGTCGTTTTAGATCATTGAAGCGGGGAGAACAATGTCAACATTGGACCATGGAGGACTTCAAATTAAGCTGCCCTGAATGAGTGTGGATCAGTTAAGGTTCTTTGGTTATAAACAAGAGACGTCAATTTCATCCAAATTCAGAAAAATAATTTTCTTACTTTATGTAATACAGTGCTGTCATAAGTAAGCATCCTATTTCACAGTTTCTACATTCTTCATGATATCCAGATTATTCTACAGTAGTAGATAGAATTCTCTTCATTTATCTCAGAGATCCAGTTGCCACAGTTCATTGATTAATTAATTGCTTTGCAAATGCATATCATGGGGAGTTACTGTCTCACCTCAGTCTTTAAAAAGCAGTCTCACTGCTGGTTCTCCAGCTTAGCGTGGGTAAATATTTCCTGATGCCCTACATTTCTCAGAGAATCTATTGCTTGCCCCTACTCCTGGAACCCATTTCGTGGTCAATTGGTACTCATTCATTGCAAGCTAACCATACGACTCTGACCAAACTGAGAAAAAATGAATTTTTAATAGGAATCTAGGTGTTTCATAAGCCAAAAATAGTAACTGAACAAATTGACTCATGAAAGATAGAAATTATAGCAGCTCTAATGATCTAGGTCAGGAGCGAGAAAACTTTTTCTTACAGAGCCAGAGAGTAAATATTTTAGGTTTGTGAGCCATTTGATTTCTGTTGCAACTACTCACCTCTGCTATTGTTGTGGGAAACCAACCATACACAATACATAAACAAATGAGCATAGCTGTGTTCCAATAAAACTATTTATAAAAACGGGAAACCAATCCTCATGCTGTAGTTTGCTGACATCTGATCTACAGAGTAGCAAGCAATAAATGAACCCTCTTGATCTTCTTCATGCCATCTGTGCAAGATTCTAAAGTGCAGGAGAGAGACTCTTATTGCTTGCCACTTTTCTGGGGCTAAAAAGATACTTTGATTGTCCCATCAGCAGTGCATAGATTGGAGAAAGGGTAGTAGGAAGATTGGGATGACATTTCCAGCAGAAGAGGGAAGGAATACTGAGAAGATTATATTTTATTATGTATTTCTCCTATAGAGAATGCACATTGTTTGCAATTCTTAATGAAATATGTGATGTAAAACCCTGAACACTATGTTGGTAGATGTTCATAATTTAGATATTCAGACATTCATGAATGAATCTGAATGTCTGTGACATGTTGCCATTTATTATGCGCCTGGCAATGAAATGGATGAGAGCCTGAAGTCATTTAGATCATGAATAAACCTAATCAATGACCCAACATCTAAACCTCAATGAAAGTTTATTGTTTTCTATCCATAGTCAACAGTATGTTTTATTATCAATCTTAAAAAAGATCACTTAAGTATTTTAGCTATACTTAATTGTATTTTAAGTAGGAAATGTTATGTGCCAGAGATATTTATACACTCCGTAGAGGCTTTCAAGTCTTATAAACTGCTATTCTAGTGGAGATGTATAAGACTTACATTGCTTAAGCAAGGATGAAAACTTGAAAAACGTAATGACTCTTTACAGACAAAGGGTCTTTGATATCACATCTCTCTTTTGAATTCAATCAGGATTTTGCATTATCTGAAAACGCTGTATCCTATTTAAAGAGCTTTTAATTACGAGGTCTGAACTGGATTGAAAATAGACGGATGGAACATTAAGGGACATAATTATCTAAAGCTGACAATTGGTCCAGATGTCAGATGCACCACACCAATAGCTTTAGACACAAAAATGTTTTTAGCTTAAGAGATTGATTTAACTATTTCAAGCAATTCAGGCACAAACAATATTTTCAGATGGCATATAGATGGGTAGTATCAAATTTTGAATAACATAATATGTGTGTTTACAGAGGAACAGGTACAATGCCAGATTTCTCTGCATTAATTATCACTGTTCAGAAAACTAATACATAGATATTTTGCTCTTCTTGCTTAAGTCTTGTATGTAGATAACTAGAGTTCTCATTTTATGGGTTGAAAATACAGTGAAAAAATATGTAACATTATTAACTTTAGGAATCTTACAACTACTAATTATTTATAATAGTATATATCCCCATCCTGCCATTCATTAAGACCAAAAAAAAATCAAAAACTTGAACTGGAAAAACTTTTAACTCTAATATATCTTGTTTAGTGTCTTTAAGATATTATTAATTGTGTGTGTGTGTGTGTGTGTGTGTGTGTGTGTGTGTGTGTTTGGAGGGGAGAAACAGCAATTCCTTCAATCACTTTCTGACTTCCAGCAGTCTAAATGCCCACATTAATTCCAGTCAGTATAGAGGAAATGCCATTACATCATTCAGTCAATCATTGTTTTAATCATTAATTCACTTATTAATTAATTAACACTGAGAAATTATGCAAAAATTTGAATACTATTCTCAACTCTCAAGGAAGTTTTAGACTCATGGGAGAACAAAATTGTACTCTTTCTTTCTATTTTTATTGAGCTAATACTGGTTTATAACATAAGTTGCATGGGTACAACATTATAATTTGATTTCTCTATATACTACAGCAGGCTCACCACCAAAATATAGTTTCCATCCATTATCATACAATTAAGCCCCTTTACTCATTTCACCCTCCTGCCATCTCCCTTCCCTTGTGGTAATTGCCAATCTGTTCTCTGTTTCTATGTGTTTGTTTTTGTTTTGTTTGTTCATTTATTTTTTTTCAATATTCCACATATGAGTGAGATCCTATAGTATTTGTCTTTCTCCATCTGACTTATTTCACTTAGCATAATACCCTCAAGACCATCCATGTTGTTGCAAATGGCAAGATTTTAATCTTTTTTGTGACTGAGTAGTATTCCATTGAGTATACATACTACATCTTTTTGATCCATTCATCATAAGTGGATACTTAGATTATTTCCATATCTTGGCTATTGTAAATAACACTGCAATGAACATAGGGGCACATATATCTTTCTGAATTAGTGTTTTTATATTCTTCCGATAAATATCCAGAAGTGGAATAGCTGGATCACATGGTAGTTCTATTGTTAGTTGTTTTGAAGAATCTCCATACTGTTTTCCATAATGACTGCACCAATTTGCATTCCCACTAACCATGTACAAGGGTTCCCTTTTCTCCATATCCTCTCCAACACTTGTTATTTCTTGTCTTTTTTTTTTTTAATTTTATTTATTTATTTTCCCCCCAAAGCCCCAGCAGATAGTTGTATGTCATAGTTGCACCCTTGTCTTTTTGATAATAGCCATTCTAATGGGTGTGAGGTGATATCTCATTATGGTTTTGATTTGCATTTCCCTAATAATTAGTGATGAACATCTTTGCATGTGCCTGTTGGCCATCTGTATGGCTTTTTTTGAAACATGTCTGTTTAGTTCCTCTGCCCATTTTTTAATCATGCTGTTTTGTTGTTGTTGTTATTGAGTTGTATGAGTTCTTTACATATTTTGGATATTAACTCCTTATTAGATGTATGATTTGCAAATATCTTCTCCCTTTTGGTAAGTTGTCTCTTCATTTTGTTGATTTATTTTTCTGTGCAGAAGCTTTTTAGTTTTATGTATTTCCATTTATTTATTTTTGCTTTTGTTTTCCTTGCTTGAGTAGACATATACAAAAAGATGTTGCTAAGACTGATGTCAAAAAGCATACTGCCTATGTTTTCTTCTAGGAGTTTTATGGTTTCAGGTCTGATATTCAGTCTTTAATCCATTTTGAGTTAATTTTTGTGAATGATACAAGATAGTAGTCTAGTTTGATTCTTTTGCTTGTGGATGTCCAGACTTTCCATTGTGTTTTCTTGATTCCTTGTCATAAATTAGTTATTTGTGTATGCGTGGGTTTATTTCTGGGCTCTCAATTCTGTTCCATTGACCTGTGTGTCTGTTTTTCTGCCAATGCCAAGCTGTTTTGATTACCATAGCTTTGTAGTATAATTTGAAATCAGGGAGTGTGATTCCTCCAGCTTTGTTCTTTTTTTTTTTTTTTCAGGATTGCTTTGGCTGTTTGGGGTCTTTTGTGGTTCTGTACAAATTTTTGGATTTTTTTGTACTTTTTCTGTGAAAAATGTTGTTGGGATTTTGATAGGGATGACATTGACTCTGAGGATTACATGAGATAGTACAGACATTTTAATGACATTAATTCTTCATTTCATGACCATGGAATATATTTCCATTTCTTTGTGTCTTAAATTTCTTTCAATGATGTCTTATAGTTTTGAGTAGATCTTTTATCTCCTTGGTTAAATTTATTCACAGGTATTTTATTCTTTTTGTTGTGATTGTAAATGGGATTATTTACAAATTTCTCTTTCTGCTAGTTTATTGTTAGAGTATAGAAGCACAACAGATTTTTTTAACTGATTTTGTATGCTGCAACTTTACTGTATTTGTTTATTATTTTTAATAAATTTTTCAGTGGATTCTTGAAGATTTTCTGTATATAGAATCATGTCATCCACAAGTAGTGACAGTTTTACTTCTTCTTTTCCAATTTGGAACCCTTCTATTTCCTTTTCTTGCCTAATTGCTCTGGTTAGGACCTCCAATACTATGTTGAAAAAGAGTGGCAAGAGTGGGCATTCTTGTCTTGTTCCTGATCTTAGAGGAAAAGCTTTCAGATTTCACCAGTGAGTATGATGTTGGCTGTGGCTTGTCGTATATGGCCTTTATTATGTTGAAGTGTGTTTCCTCCATACCCACTTTGTTTAGAGTTTTTATCATAGATTGATGTTGAAATTTGTCAAATGCTTTTTCTGTATCTATTGAGATGATCATATGATTTGTATCCTTCATTTTGTTAATGTGGTGTGTTATGTTGATTGATTTACATCTGTTGAATCATCATTGCATCCCTGGAATAAATCCCATTTGATCATGGTGTATAATCCTTTTAATGTATTGTTGTATTCAGTTTGCTAATATTTTGTTGAGGACTTTTGCATCTATTTCATCAGAGATATTGGGCTGTAGTTTTCTTTTTTTGTGTTTTCCTTGTCTAGTTTTTGTATCAAGGTAATGTTGGCCTCATAAAATGAGTTAAGATGCTTTCCCTCCTCTTCAATTTTTTGGAAGAGTTTGAGAAGGGAAGATATTAGATCTTCTTTGAATGTTTGGTAGAATTCACCAGTGAAGCCAGCTAGTCCTGTACTTTTCTTTTTGGGAGGTTTTTGATTACTGTTTCAACAACCTTACTAATGATCAGTCTATTCAGATTTTCTATTTCTTCATGATTCAGTCTTAGAAATGTACATGATTCCAAGAATTTATCTGTTTCTTCTAAGTTGTCCAGTTTGTTGGCATATAGCTGTTCATAGTAGTCTCTTATAATCCTTTGTGTTTCTGTGATATCCATTGTGACTTCTCCACTTCTATTTCTGATTTTATGTGAGCTTTCTCTCTTTTTTCCTTATTGAGTCTAGCTAATGGTTTGCCATTTTTGTTTATCTTTTCAAAGAACCAGCTTTTAGTTTCATTGATCCTTTCTATTGTTGTTTTAGTCTCTACTTCATTTATTTCTGCTCTGATTTTTATTCTTTCTTTCCTTCTACTGACTTTGGGCTTTGTTCTTTTTATAGTTTGTTTAGGTGTAAAGTTAGATTATTTATTTGAGATTTTTCTTGTTTTTTGAGGTAGGCCTATCTTGCTATATACTTCCCTCTGAGAACTGCTTTTGCTACATTTCATAGATTTTGGTATGTTGTATTTCCATTTTCATTCATCTTCAGGTGTTTTTTGATTTCTCTGTTGACTCAATAGTTGTTCCATAGCATGTTGTTTAGTCTCCACATATTAGTGATTATTCTAGCTTTCTTTTTGTGGTTGATGTCTAGTTTTGTCCTGTTGTGGTCAGAAAAGACGCTTGATATGATTTAAATCTCTTTAGATTTATTTCTACTTGTTTTGTTTCCCAACTTATGGTCTATCCTTAAGCACTTGAGAAGAATGTGTATTCTGCTGCTTTTGGATGGAACGTTCTGTGTATATTTATTAAGTCCATCTCATCTAACTTTTCATTTATGGCCAATGATTCCTTGTTGACTTTCTATCAGCATTATCTACCCGTTGATGTCAGTGGGATGTTAAACTCCACTAGTATTATTGTTTTGCTGTCAATTTCTCCCTTTAGGTCTGTTAATAATAGCTTTATATATTTTAATGCTCCTATTTTAGGTGCATTTATGTTAATAAATGTTATGTCTAGTTTTAGACTGAAGAGAAGAGACAAAGCAGATGCCTATGCCACTGTGATGCTGATGTCTCAGAACTCTTTCTTTCTTAAAAAATATTTCACAAATAATTTCATGTTTTTAGTTTGTATTATTTTTTAAGAAGTAATGCATCGATCATATTTTAAAAATTGACTGTGTTGATCCAATGATATTTCTTCTCAATATTATTGCTATCAATTAATTCCATCTATTTCATTTGCTCTTGACAATTCTTACTGTTCTGGTTATTTATCGCTGTGTAAAAAATTACCCCAAATTTTAGTGATATAAAACAACCATTTTGTATGCTCACAGATGCTATGGAGTAATCAGGATTCTATATAGAGCAAAGAAGAAACCATTTGCCTCTGTTCAATGTTGTTTGGAGATTCAACTAACAGCTTGAAGGCTTGAGCTGATTCTACACAGAGGGGCTGAATTCATCTGAGGATTTTCACTCATATTACGGTAGTTGATACTTGCTTGTGGTTGATAAGCCAGTACCTTAACTTAGTCTTCAGCCATAATACTTACAGGGCATGTGGCCTCTCAGTGAGTTGGGGCTTTCCTACAATATAGTAAATGGGTTCTAAAGGTAAGTATCCCAAGAGACAGAGCTTGGCAGAAATTGTATTTCCTATTCTAACTTGGCCCTATGAATTATACTATGTTATTTCTGCTACATTCTATTTGATTGAGGTAGTTACAAAGACCCACCCAATTTCAAGAGAAGAGGAAATATCTCTGCCTCTTGCTGGGGTAGGAGCATGTTTCTGGAAGAGCATGTGAGATCAGAAATATTGTGTCTTTTGTTGGAAAACACAATTTGTCAAAGTCCACCAACTCATATTTGAACTGATTTTGGCACCGAGCAGAATCTAAATATGAGACAGTGGTTTTGGAAGTAGTTTGTAGGTTGAAGCTGGAAGGACCTTGAGAAGAGTGTTAGTGAAAAAACAGACAGTTAGAAAAACTTAATTGCCCTCAAAAGCTTATTGATGAGGACTTAAATGAAAGATAGGTAAACGTTATTAGAAGCTGGAGAGCCAGGAGTCCCTTGTTAATAGAGTGGAAGAAATCTGGCAACACTATTGCTTGAAATAATGTGGAAAGAGAAAATGTAACAAATGAACTGATGAACTAACTAAGGATATTTCCAGGAAGACAGTTGAAGATACGACTTGGCCTCATCTTGCTGTCTATGGTAATATGTGAGAGAATGGAAATTAGATAAAGGAATAACAATATAGTATAAAGTACAACGGGTTTTCTCAGTTTAAAATTAAAACTGTTTTTTAGATCCAGCCTCTTCAGATAGCAAGTGTTTTTAAATTTAAGAAATGGCTTCAAGGCAGGGGTTAAATGCAGGGCACTGCAAAAATAAATAAATAAATAGTTCTGAAAATGGAAACAAGAGCCTGAAAGCAGAACACTTTGTCAAGACTTCCAAAAAATCTAAAGTCATGCCTCAGAGACCCATTAAAAAAAATGAAGTCCCTCTAAATATCTTTAGGTCATTCCTCATATATCCTTTATAAACAGTAGAGCTCCCATGCATCTTGAGAGCATTGTCTTATAAAAGACTTACAGAGAAATCAAGATATAAAACGGCTTTTCTAGATCAAATTTGTGGGATTGTTTTTTTGTCTAATGGAGTGGATTATAAATTGATTCATAAGAAATCTGCAGAATTTTTAAAGAAATTGTATCAGCTAGAACTGAAGAGACATAGTACAAAATGAAAAGAAAGATTTGAATCTTTGAACTTCTCAAGGTAGCCAGAATAGGAGAAATTTATTCTACTGCAAACACAGGCTACATTTTTTTGAAAAGGAAGAATGATTTAGATGGCAGAACCAAAATCAAGAATGATGAGGAATCATCCTCAGGCAGGATGACTGTACCCCAATTTATGCCTGATATTATGTGCTCATCTGGATTTCAGAATTGCTATGGACCAGTGACTTCTGTATGCATCCTATTTTCCTTCTTTTGGAACAGGATGAAGACTGTCTATAGCAATTATACAGTTTCAGTGCTCCTATTGTATATTGAGTATATGGGAGTCATTTTAATTAGTCTCTTTAGTTAACAGGTCTATTAGTCAAGATGCACTGAAGAAAGAGAACCAATTTGTTGAGAGGGAGAGAGTTGGATCACTAAGATGGTAATAATAATAACAACAACCACAATAAAAAGCAGAAAATAACAAGTGTTGGTGAGAATGTGATGAAATTGGATCCCTCATCCATTGCTGGTGGGAATGTAAGGTGGTTCAGCACTGTGGAAACCACTTTGGTAGTTCCTCAGAAAGTTAAACATAAAATTACCATATGACCCAGCAATTTTACTCCTAGGTATATACTCAAAAAAACTGAAAACAAGTACATGTGTACAGGTGTTCACTGTAGCATTATTCACAATAGTCAAAAGGGGGACATACTCCAAATGTCCATCAATAGATGAATGGATAAACAAATTGTGGTATATATATATACAAAGGAATGTTATTTGGGCATAAAAAGGAATGAAGAACTGTTACATGTTACAACATGGATGAACCTGGGAAACGTCATGCTAAGTGAAAGAAGCCGTATACAATGTCGCTTACTGTATGATTCATTTTATAAGGAATATTCAGAACAGGTAAATCCATAGAGACAGAACACAGTTTGGAAGTTACCAGGGATGGGGGGAGTGGGGAAATAAATTCTTAACACATAAGAGATTTCCTTTTGGGGTGATGAAAATATTTTGTAACTAGATGGAGTTGGCATTTGCACAGCAATGTTAATGTATAAGTGCCACTGAGTTGTCTACTTTAAAATGGTTAATTTTGTGTTGTGTGAATTTAACCTCAATATAAATTTTCAAAATTAACTAGAAACACTGAAATAAATGATTAATTATTCAATTACACAGAAAAATAATCTAGCATAAACCACATACACAAAGTCAAGAAACTAGGGGTAAAATGTGAAAATTCTTTAGAATGAATATCACAGAAATGGACAACTATGTCTAAAATGTTATGCATGCCTAAATATTAATTTAAATAAGAAAAATCAATGCAATTAAAAAATGGACAAGAACAAAGACAGTTCATGGAAAAGGAAATGATAATTATTTTGAGCATTTGCAAAAACGTTTAAACTCAGAGTTTAAAGGTAAACATGAGTGGAGCCTTTAATGATATGCGCTTTTTAAACTTATCAGAAAAGCAAAGATCAAAATGTTAACAGTACACTGACTGAGCTAGAGTATGGAGAAAAGACACTTTCCTCCTTTTTGGTGGGCCTCCGCATCTGCAACTTTTCTCTTTGTTTTATTGCCACTGAAGTCATTCAGTTGGCTGGTGAGAGAGAAAAGATAGTAGCATCACACATCTAGAATGAAAGATTTTATTTTTTCCCCCAATTTTACAATGCCGCCCAAATATGTGACATTCTCTACAGAATGTAATATTCTCTAGATTTTATCTTCATGTGCTTGATAAATTATGGAGCTATTTTTGATGTTTATCACTCTTTCTGCACATTGGATATTTATTATCTCTTCTTTTCTTAGTTGCCTTTACATAAAAAATAAAAATCCTTGATATACTCAGTTGTACGTTTTTACTCAATAGTTATCTATTATTACGTTGCAAATATTTAGTTCCTTACTCTATTGCATCATATATTTTACATCTAATTTTAATGTATTTAATTTAAAATGAACATATCTACTATCTAATTTGCATTTAAATTTATTTCTTAGGAATCTTTTCTGTAATAACCACAAAATGAAACTTCTCCACCATAATTCATGGATGTGAGGGACACAGTGTGAATAAATTTTCAGAGTCCATGGATACCTTGAAAATGTCAGGAAAATATTAAGCCTTTGTGAAAATTTGTGATTTACATGAGACAATTATGTATACAATTTATAATATAATAATTATGTATCATTATATTTATAATAGTACTATTATTATGATATATAATGTGTATTCATTATTAATATGTATAATTATGCACATATAATTTACATGATATATAAATACATTTATTTATTTATTTATTATGTTTACATTTAAGATGCATAATTCATCCTAAGTAGAAAATTTATCTACTTCTACCCCGAAAATTAACACTTTTTCAAGATAAATTATATAAAATGGGCATTTAGCAAATACCTAAGTTTCTAACAAAAATAAACTTTGCAAGTTTTATTAATTTAATAATATAATATTTAGATAGTTAAAATAAGGCAAATATATTAAATACCACCACAATCAAATGTTAATAACAATATTAAGTTACTGAATAAAGGCACAATATATTGTCATTTTAGAAAATGTAGAAAGTCTAAAGAATAAAATAAAAATATCCTACCATCCAGAAGTAACTATCATTAATGGATTGGCATAAATAATTCCTCCTATTCATTTAAAAATATATAATTTTACTCAATAGATACCTATTACTGCATTGTCAGTAATATAATTTTTTCACACCCGGTAATTATATCTTTAGATGAGTTTAAGCATAAATATTTGTCTGAAATTGCCAAACTTAGAATCAGATCTCTTATCAACAGGACAAGTTTTAAACAAAAGTTTAAAACTTTTTTCAACAGGATAGGGATGTATAAATAAATTCATTATGACATCTAAATACATAATATAAAAATGCCCCTGGATAATACTAAATTTTTCATGTTCATCATCATCCTTATCATTAAACCTAAATATGGAGGAAATTGCTTTTTAGCTGTTGTAACATAATTGACTTTCTGTAGGCATTCAATATTCATCCATGAGGTATTTGGGGATGGAGGATGAGGGGAGAATTGGTTTTTGAATCCAAGTTGCATTTTTAATATAGAAGAAATAGTTATCCACATACATACAAATTTCTTATTCAAAATGTTGATTTGCATAGACAAAATATTGTCAGGATAACCTGGAATATGAAAACATTGGTTAAAAAAAGCCAAGTGTTTATCACTGCAAAAGATAATGAGCAACAGGTTTTTAAAATTTTAGACAAATGATAATGGTAATAGCACATATAATGTGATATATATCCTTCACTTCCAATATGCTCTGAAATTGAAAGCTGCAAAATGTTTATTGGAAGTAAATACGTAAGATAGGTAATGCTATGCCATTGTATCCTTCCAGAAAGAACATTAATGTCTGAAAGGCTTGGGCTTGATATCTACATTTTTAGCTTTTTACAATGTTCTTGTGCAAGTTGCTTATTCACTAAACACTTATGTTCCTCCATGTGTAAAGAGAGTATACCATTATTAGCTACCTTATTACATTGTTGTGTGGCCTAAATAAGAATGTAAATGCAGGGTCCAGCCTGAGCCTGGTTTTATGTGTAGTTATTTCCCTTTCTTCCTCTAGTATAATCTGAGGTTGATCCTCTATCTCTCCTTTAGCTGGCCGATACTTCCTGCCGTCAGTCTGCTGTTCCTTTCTTGGTCACTATGAGAGGGTCAGGCACTGAAATATTAAGACACTAGGAAGAAAATAACTACCTGTCCTTGCTGCAAATTTCTCTTGTTTAAAGAGAAACAAGTTTAAAAAAATAGCAGCTCGATCTCAAACCTAGTAAGGAGGCAATGTCTCCAGTGCTGGGCTCATTGGAGGTGCAAATCTCTGCTGGACTGAAATGGAAGACCTCAAACATTGAGCCTCCAAAGTTTGGCACCTGGAGGATGTGCTGCTCTGATTCTAAATTTACCAGCAGCCAAAGATTACTGATCATGACCTTTTAAACTAAAACTCAACTATGAAATAGTGTGATTTTTTTTTTATTCTGACATATTGATGGACATTATTAAATGGGATCAATCCATATAGTTGTGTTTAGCCAAGAGAAACTATACACCCTTTTGATCAAAGATTAATACAGAGGAAGAGAAAGAGACAGAGACAGAGAGCAACGATAGACGGATATTATAGACATATAACTGATTCAAAGAATGGTTAAAGCAGGAGAAAAAGTAGTTTAAAAAATGGCTTGACCTGGGCTAAGATCTGAGATCACACGTTTTCTTGTTTAACAACTAGGTAGCGCTCTCATTTAAGTCATTGATTAGTTTGTTGATCTAGTCACTTAACTGATATTTATTTACTGTTACTAAATGCCAGGCAGTGTCCTAGGCACTGGGATACAATAAACAAGGCTGACAAGGTTTCCACTCTTGGAAATTATATTCTAATATGGAAAATAATACAGAAACTAATTTAGAAATTTAAGAAGTATGAATAACTAATAAAGTGGCATATTACATTCAGTGTGCATAGAGAATGAATATAAGATGGCATGACAGAGACAAAGTAGTCACTTTATATGTCAAGGCCACAAAGTCCTCTCTGCGGAGTTATATTAAAGCCAAGTTCAAAATTCCAAGAAGACAGATTGTGAAGATCAAGAGCAATAGAGCAAAAGCATTCCAAGCAGCAGAATAATTATCTAAAAAGCTTTAAAATGGGGACCAATTTGGCACGCTTATGGAAAAGAAGGCGGTGGTGTGGCTGGAGGGTTATAACTATAATAGTCAAAGATGAGATCCAAGAACCCTGATCATAAGCCATAGAAAAGAGTTTAGATTTCATTCAAAGTGGAAAGGGAAGTGATTGGGAAGTTGCAAGCAGGAAAGTAATCTGATTCAATATATCTTTATTTTCACCTCAGCTTTATTGAAATATAGTTAACATATAGCATTGTGTAAGTTTAAGGTGTACAATATAAGAATCTGATATAGATATATTTTGCGAAATGGTTACTACAATAAGGTTCGTTAATCTTACATAGTTACTCTGTGTGTGTGTGTGGTGAGAACATTTAAGATCTACTCTTTTAGGAACTTTCAAATATAGACTATAGTACTGTTAAATGTAGTCACCACGATCTGTCTTTTTTTTTAAAAGAGTGCTCTGGCTACTCCAAGGAGAATGGATTGCAGGGGGGCAATACTGGAAGCAGGAAAGGGATAGAGAAGAGTGGCCTGGCTAAGATGGGAGAAGTTGAGATGGAGAGATGAGGAAGGAGTTGAGATTTGTTTGGAGGTAAAGCCACCAGGACTTGCTGATGGAATGGATATGTAGATGAGGAGAAAGAATAGCAATTTATTCGATTATAATGCTGTTTACTTCGCCAGAGATATGAAAGGAGACTGCAGGGAAGAGTCATTTAGTGCAGTTGGAAGGTTGTTAGAGGGAACCAGGGGTTTTGTTTTAGCCTCGTTAAATTTGGATGTTAAGTACTCCAGTAGAGATGTAAAAAAGCAGATATGAATATATGACTTCAGAGTTCTTGGGACAGATAAGGATTGAATTAATAGATTTGGAAATTATTGACACAAAGATGATGTTTAAAGCCACAGAATTTGAAGAGATGACCTAAAAAAAGAGATAGACACAGAAGTAGATCTTCATATTTAAGGATGACAGATAAGTAGAAATCAGGAAAGGGCACTAAGAATCTTAAAGTACACAGAAACCAAAGTTCAAGAAAAGGAAAGGAAAATATGATATTGAGAGTGTAGGTAAGGATAGAATTTTAAAAACAAGCAGTGCCACTGACTACTTGGAAGTTATTTATGAAACATCAGTCTTAGTGGAATGGTGAGAGAAATCCAGGTAAGTTTTTAGAGGAGAAATTATGAGATGTGGAAGTGGAGGCAGAAATTATAAAAAACTTTGAAAGTTTACCTAACAGCAGAAGAAAGTGATGAATTAGTATCTGGAGGCATGTAGGATAATAGGGAAAATTGGCTTTTTTTAATTTTTATTTTTGTTTTTTAATAAGGACATAAGAATGCTTACATACTGATGAGATTGTCCAGCGGAGAGGGAGAAATTGAAAATGGAAAATGAAGTTAACTATAGGAGTAAAATTTTAACATAAGCACAAGTGAAGGAACTTTTCTGATGGGAATAGAGAATTTTTCATTCATAGTAATAGGAGATAATCAATATTATGAATACATACAATTTTAAGTAGAGTGATATTTTCTAGAGAAACACAATGTAAAACAATGCAATGTTTATACTTTTAAGAAACCTACAACCACTGAACTTTTTTCTGTCATTAAAGATGTACCTATAAAGCAAGTTTAAGTCAGAAACTAACTACAGAATTGGGCTGTTTAACTGATTATTGGCTGACTGAATTTATAGCCATAAGATACCTTACATGAGTTTATCATGGAAATAATTTCTCTAATATTGACAAATAATTCAGATCCATATAAATTATTTCTTTGGAAGATATTATAGATACTAGACATACATTGTTATTTAAATTAAAACAATTCAATTTCCAAAAATCATAAACAGATTTACCTTCCACATTCATAAGAAGAGTCTTCAATTAATTAAAATCTGAATCTAGCATCAGATTACAGACATTTTTGCTGATAACAACTGGGTATTTTTTAGAATTTGAAATAGAATTGTTTGTGAAAGAATAGTATAAGTGAATATACTCTCTATTGATGATTGGTTTCTCTGGGATTATGGATGTTTTTGATTGGCTTGTTTTTAATTAAATCCATCTACATAATGCTGAAATATTATTAGCAATCGAAGTTTGGAATATATAAGTATTTTTTTAACCAGTAACGCAAAAATTGTGAAGAGATATGTTTAAATATGTTTAATGCTTCAGAGGGGTGGCTTTCAAAAATATGATTGTCCATTCCTTATTTGTGACTTATTTCTGTTGCTAAAATTGTTGTTTAATAAACAAAGTAATATATGCTTGTTTTTACTATTCAAACAGTGCAGACTACATACAGAAAAGGTTAATAATCTCTCCATCCTTCCACTTCACAGCCGTTTCCCTAAAGCGCAAAACTGTTGGAAGCAGTTGTGTATCTTTGAACAATTATTTTTGTTTTCATGTGAACATATTCAAATTCATGTGTTTACACGTAGGGTTTTTATCATTGCTTTTAATAGAAAATTTAGTCTGCAACTTGTTTTATTCATTTAGTATTGTATTATATCATGTTCTCTTTCTATATATACCTGTATATCTACATATCTATACATCAAACGTATATATATCAAACCATGATCAATATTATTTTAACTGCTCTAAATTAGAAGGAATATAAATATACTTTACTACTTAATAATAATACTTAAATCTTCTAAACTTCCTTACTCCTTTCAAAGTATCCTAATATTAGATATTAGAATAATATTATCAGCATTAAAGAATGAAGAACAGGAAAAGAAAACATTAGTGAAGCCTGATTTTTCTGGCAGTCTTCATGCTCTCTTACCAAAGACTCAGAGCTGTTACTGTGTGAATGTGTGTATTTTTAGGGTAGCTTTTGAAAGGAAAAAAATTACTTCTCCCATTATAATTATGTAATTCTTTCAAGTTTTTAAAATGTCTTCTTTTTTCATAATCTGAAGACAATGCTAAAAGCTTTAAGCATTTTGTTTTTCATGAGTGACTTTAGTCAGATCTTTTTCAGTGTTGGAAGTAAAAATAAAAATATAAATTATGTTATCTTGAAGTTCTTAATTACAATGAAAGAATGAGAGCAGATCTATTTCATTAAGAAGATTATGCTAAAAGAATAATAATTACTCTTTTGATAACGTGATTGTTAGTTTATCAGGAACAGGGAAGAGCTGTAGTAAGATTCACTGAGATTTAGGATTTGTCAGACCCTGTACTTTGAGCTTTGAATACATTGCCTAATTTAGACCCAAGAACAACCTTATAAAGGAGCAATGACAAAAACCTATACTCTTAAGTAATGCATTCCTGAAAATTGTTTGAAAATTGAAAAATGTGGCACATTAGACTTATTATACTACAAGTGGATCTTATTCTGAATAAGGATAAGATATAAGATCATTAAACAAGATTTGCTCACTTCCAGTTATTAAAAGGGCATAAATGATCATCTAAATAACAAATGTTTATTAAATATCAAATATTGGTGATGCATATTAATCTCTAAATTTATCTATCTTTTAAATTATGTATTTTCTTTCTAATGTTATATTTGTGAATTTTTTTTTCCGACGTGATTCTCTTAAGCGTCACAGCAAAGATCTTTAAAGAAGAATTACATTTTCTTGTATGTCTTATCTGTAGGGAAAACTCACTTCCAGCATAAGCAATAGGAATACTGGATCTAAGGATCTAAGGAAATGAGCTCATGAAAATCCTCAGCACTTGTAATGTCATTTAATAAATAGCACTTTGCTATTAGGAAGAGGGACTTGGTAATAGCAGATGGAGCATAGGAAGAGTTTTAGGGGAATTTAAGATAATTATGTGGTCATAACAATTTCATTGAAAAAGATACTTGTTTAAATGTCTGTTCTTTATGAAGAAATCAGTGATAAATTGTATCAATATGAAGAGCTATATGGACCATCCATATCACTTTACATTTGGATAATAGGAATTATTGTGTGAACATGATCTCCAATTTTTTATCATTACCAATTGTCTTTCACACACAGTTTTCATGACATAGTTCCACTATTTTAGGCGGGTTTTGTATTATCTTCCTTTTTCTTCTACATTTGAGCATACTTTGGATCCAGTTGCACACACAGAAGCAACCTATCCAAATGAAACTAAATACGTGACTGTGTTTTCATATCTAATAATTTCTCTCTTTGAATAAATTGTATTAACACTGGTAGTGAGATTTTCATTTTAATGTTTTTTTGCCTCATTCCCATGCCATAAAAAGAGCAAGAATCAATAAAATAGCCAAATAATCTCTGCTGTGCAGAAAAAATATGAGAAACATTAGAATTCATGTGATTTTTTTGGAGTTGATTAAAGATTAATTGAGGTATGAAATTATCACTTTATTAGAAAAGATGGTTTGGCATGAACCACATGTACCGTTTGAAAATGCAAGTTGTATGGGATGCAAGCGTATGAAATTTAAGGTTTCTTCTTCAATATTATACTATCTATTCTGCAAATGAGAACCTTGAGAATGAGATACATGAAGTAATCTGACCAAAGTAATGTTTTGAGTGACTAAAGCCATATCTTGAATTTAAGGGTTGTGAATTCTTTTATTATAAGGATTCTAATACGTTATGTTGTCTTTTATTTAAATTCCAAAAATAAAATTTATCTTTCTTTTTCATTGTTGTTAAAGCATTAAAAAAATAAATTTGGTGCTCCAATTGTGGGGTAGATGGATTAAACATACACCTCTCTTCATTTCCCACTGAGCTCAGCTATAAAACAGACAGAACTGAGGGGCATCTATTTGAAAACTTGAGAAAGTAAGTATCAGTGGCCAGATTGGTAAAAGAATACCAGAATTTGAAGTTTCACCAAACAGTGATGAGTTTCCTTTTTGCCCCTCTAGCAAACACAAGCCTGAACTGAACCTCAATATAATTTGAAACCCAGGTGTGGCAACTGTGGTACAGAGAGATACCCAGGAAAAACCCTCTAATTCTGACTCATTGGGTGGAAAAGGAAACTCCCAAAGCTCAAGGAAACAGGAAAATCCCCCTTTTATCGTTCTCTCTTTCCTCTGTTGTTTCCTGCTCTAGCTAGGTGGTGGCAGCCAGGAAAGGGAGCCTACAGACTCAAAATTCTGAGGGCAGGGTACATTACCATCTCTTCTTGGAGCTCCAAGAGGATAGGGCCAAAATCTGTTGTTGTTTTAGGTGTTGGTTTTTTTTCGTCATTCTTTAGAAGTGGACAGTGTTTGCCTAGAGGATCACACATGGGAACCCGTGGAACTGGAGAGATGATGGAAAGGAGGAGCTTGAGGAAATGATCCTATTAAGTTGTTTTAAAACACTGGCTCACTGCTATTTTGTGCATGCATGGGTCTACTCCTAATTATCCAACAAAGACTTTGAAAACTGAATTAATGGGTAGAATTCTACGTGGTCACAGACCACGTACGGTCACAGACTGAACAGTACTGGGTGGCAGAAATATGAAACAAATCCAAATGACACTGAAAAGTATTTGAAAACTGAATTGACATTGGGCCCACAGCCCACAGATCACTAAAACAAAAGTATCAATGTTCTACCCAGGATACAAACAGGACTCTGAGCCTAATAATGCAATGTCCAAAATACCCAGAATACAAATTAAAATTACTCAACATTCCAAGAACCATGAAAATCTCAACCTACATGGAAAATTAAATCAAAAGACACCAAAGTTGGGATGACATAAACATTTGAATTATGTGACAAGGAGTTTGCTGAAGATATTATAAAAATGATCGAAACATTGTTGAAGCAAATATTAAAATAGAAAGTATCAGCAATAAGAAGGACAAAATAAAGAAAAATCAAATGGAAATTTTAGAACTGAAAAACACAGTAACTGGTATAAAAATATTTGAAAACATAATGGCTGAAAATTTCCCAAGTCTGTCAAAAGACATAAACTGACGGATTTGAGAATCTGTGCAAATCTCAAACAGGATAGACCCAAAGAAATCCATGTTTTAACACATTGCTCAGAATTACTCTAAACAAAGAAAAAATCTTAAAAGTATCCAGAAAAAAATGATACATTGCTTCTAGGGGTACAATGATTCAAATAATTGCAGATTTCTCATCAGAGACCATGGAGGCCAGAAGTGCAAACTTTTTTTTTTTTTTAGTGTTATAAGAAAATTGCTATCAATGCAGAATTTTATAATCAGGGAAAATATTCTTCAAGAATGAAAGCAAAATAAAAACACTTTCAGATGAAAGAAAACCAAGAGAATTTGTAGCTATCAGACCTGCTAAAAAATAATTGCTAAAGGAAAATCTTCAGATGGCAGGGAAATCATACCAGAAGATAACTTAGAAGGTCAGGGGTGAATAAAGAGCAACAGAAATAGCAAATACCTAGGTAAATATAATAGCTTATTCTACTCTTGAGTTCTTTAAAATGTGCTTGAGGATAGATAGACAAAACATATAACACTGTCAGATGGTATTTTCATTGTATGCAGATTTGATAGATAAGACAACTATAGCGTAAAGAGAAAAGAGTAAAGGGATATTTGTGGTGATAAAGTTTCTGCAATATAACTGAAGTGGTTAAGTATGTATTTTGTAGTCTATAAAGCAACCATTTAAAGAAATATATATATACACCCACACACAAAAAGAGATACAGTCAAACTCACAGCAGATAAATTAAAAATGAATGCTAAACATGGTCAAATAGCCCAAAGAGGAAATGGAATGGGAAATGGAGTAACAAAAAGCAGAGGCAAAAATAGAAAACAAATAATGACCAAAATTCAAATATATAAATAATAACATTAAATGCAAATGATTAAACACACAAATAAAAATACAGAGATTGTCACATTGGGTTAAAGATATCCCAACTGTGTTCTGTCTATAGGGTACAAATTGCCAATATCAGGAACAAAAGATGGTATACACCATACCCCCTAGAGACATTTAAAGAATAATAGTATAAATATAAATTCAAATATAAATTCAAAAACTTTGATGAAGTGGAGTAATTACACTAAAAGGACAAGCTAAAAAGCCCACCCAGGGTTAAATAGCCTAGGTTGCCCTCTAACTATTAAAAATATTGAATTTGTAATTAAAAATTTTCCAAAAAAGAAATCTCCAGGTCTAAAAAAGATTTTACTGTCCATTTTAGCAAACATTTAAAGAAATAAAAAATTTTTATAATCTCCTCTAGAATATAGAAGAGGAGTATATTAGTTTCCTGTACTCTGTAACAATCGTCACAAACTTAGTGTCTCAAAACAACAGCCATTTATTATATTACAGTTTCTGTATGTCAGAAGTCCAGTTAATCTTCAATTGGGTTCATTGATCAGAGTTTCACAAGGGTGAAATCAAGGTGTCACCTAGGAATGCTGTGTCATCTGAGGATCAGAGTCCTTTCCAGAAGTTGTGGAATTGGGGTTCTCAGCTCCTAAAGGCCACCTGCCATTCTGTGATGTGTGACCCTCCCAGAACAAGGCAGTTTATTTCTTCAACCTTCAAGCCCAAGAGGAGTCTCTCTCTCTGTCTGTCTGTCTCTCTAACCATGATTGTGATCTCACCCGAATAGGTTAGGCCAAAATAATCTCCCTTTTTCAGCTCAGACTCAACTGATTAGGAATCTTAATTACATTAGCAAAATCCCATCTGCCATATAAGGTGACATGGGGCATATCTACAATTCCTGCTCACATTCAAAGAGAGGGAATTATACAGAGTATGTCCACTAGAAGGTGTAAATCTTGGGCCCATGTTAAAATCCTGCCTCTCATAAGGAGAGAATACTTCCCAATTTACCATATGAACCAACAATCTCATTCCTGGGCATTTACTCCAGAGAAAGGAAAAGTTGTCTTTATACAAAAATCTATATATGATCATTTAAAGAAGCTTTATTAGTAATAACCACAAAATGTTCTTCAAGAGGTGAATGAATAAACAATATGTGCTATATCTATTCTATGGAATGATAATTAACAATAAAAAGAAACTAATGATACATGCAATAACTTGGAAGAATTTCAAAGACATTGCACTGAATGAAAGAAGCCAATCTTAACAGGTTGCATACTATATGTGACTTTTATATGATATTCTTGAAAAGACAAAATGTAGTGATGGATAGAAGGTCAGTGGTTGCCAACAGTTACAGATGGGGTGGATGTGATTATAAAGGGATAATATGAGGGAGTTTGGGGGGATTATGGATGTGTTCTGTATCTTGATTGTGGAGGTGGTTACATAAATCCATATATATGTTCAAATACATGGACTGTACACCAAAAAAAAAGAAAAAGAAAAATATTAGTGTATAATTTAAAAAAATAAAACCAAAAGAAATGATTCACTTTCAGAGACTAACTGGATAAAGCATAAAAAAGAAAAAAATACTACATTATTCATAAAGCTAAACATTATAAAACAATAAGGTTTTCTAAGCTCATTTGGTCCATTTTTCTGTTCCAGACTTGAAATCAACCGTTTCTGCAGAAGGCTTGTTTTATTTTAGTAGGAAATTGTCTTCCAATCTGGCTCATAGAGACAATCACTGAACCTGGATATATCATTGTTCCTAGGTCTTTTATGTGGACAGAACTAGGAAAGCTTTATATACATACACATATATATATAACATATTACTTTTTTGAGATAAAATACATTATGAGTTCAAATTGCTACTCCCAATTTAAATTCTAGACTACATAGTATTTACATAACTCTTAAACTCATAGCTATTATGCCTTTTTCGCCCAAAAAGAATCATGGTTCTCATGAAACTCAAAGGAAGATATAATAAAAATATGATGTAATTATTCTTTGGCTTTTTTCTACATTATGCATAAAACATTTTCAGAATGGCAACACAACACTCACCCATTTGATTACTGAAAATATTTTTTAAAAATATTTTTTAAATTTTAGTATATAGTGTTATATATATAGTTATAGCTATTGCATAATTTCTTCTCTTTTTGTTCCTAATTTATTTTACATATGAATATATATTTAATGTTAACCACTTTATGTCAATAATTCTTCTATCATTTTAATTTTCAACTGCTCATTCTCTGGAAGAATTCTGAGAAATATATTCCCTGAAAATTTGCATGTTGATGACAGTTTATCTGCAGTGTTTCTACTTGAAAAGCAGTTTAGGTGGAAATAAAATCCTTGGATGATTCTCTTTTTTTTGTTCATAATTTTACTTTATTCTTCTATGGAAAAGTTGATCACCTTGGAATTTTCTCACCCTTACAAGTCACTTCTTTGTTTACCTGTTTGCTTGGAGGTTTCTTTTCCTTTAACATCCATAATTTACTAGGATATTTCTTAGCGCTAGGCATTATGGGTAGATTTTACCAGGCATGAGTAGATTTTTCCAAGTTTGTGTTGTACTCTTTCAATATGGAGTTTCAAATCTTCTTTAATTTTATTTTCATAAACTTTTCTAAAATTTTAGTTCTAATCTGATTATTTGCATTTTTTTTTTCTTTTTTTTGCTCTGGTATTCCTAATATAGGCAGCCCTGGTGTTCTACTGGTTAAGATTCGGCAGCCTGGGTTTGTTTCCTGGTCAGGGAAGCACATCGCTCATCTGTCAGTTGTCATACTGTGGTGGCTGCGCGTTACTGTGATGTTGAAGCTATGCCACCAGTATTTCAAATACCAGCAGGATAGCCCATGGTGGACAGGTTTCAGCAGAGCTTCCAGACTAGACAGAGTAGGAAGAAGGACCTGGCCACACACTTCCAAAAAAACTGGCCATGAAAACCCTGTGAATAGCAATGGAGCACTGTCTGATACAGCACCGGAAGTGAATGGATGGCACAAAAAGACTGGACAGGGTCCCATTCTGCTGTACAGAGTGTCACTAGGAGTAGGAATCAACTCGGTGGCACTAACAAGTAATTCCTAATATATGGAGTTGGATATACTTTACTTGTCTTTGATGTTTTCATTTTTGTTTTCTTCATTTCTTTTTTATATATTAATTTTTTCTTTCTTTATTTCTTCTACTTCTTTTAACGCATAATCTATGTGTGTACTGGTTCTTATGTTCTCTCTGGTTTAGACTTTTCTCTTTTTTTGGTATATGAAAATTGTATGAAATTTGAATTCATTGCTTCTCTGTTGTTCATTTGTATGCATAATTATTTTCCCTGAACTTTTAGACAGGCGACGTAAGATTTTTTTCTAATTTCATAACTCTAGACTTCCCTCTTCTATGAAGTTTTCAATATACGTGGCTTAATTTTTGAGACTTCCTGGTTCTGTTTCCTCCCCCGTTTTATCTGGATCTTCTTTTTCCTTTGCTTCTGTTGTCCCTGTTGTGTTACATTTGGAATCTATTTTTAACAGTTTTTTCTCAAAATGGAGCTTTGTCCTGAAAACGAGTTGTGGCTAGTTAGTTCTGAGCATTCATGAGGCACAAACCAGTTTTTCTCCTTCAAACTTCATCCTACCCCATTGCATTCACCTCAGCTCACTGAGATTTTGAGTGAATAACTAGTGATTATCCTGAAAACGTTAGGTGTCTCAGATACTCCATTACTTCCTGCTACTTCCCCACGTACAAATACTGATTCCATGTAGGTTTATCTTCTTCTACCTATATTTTGGATTATGTGAGAATATTTTTCTACCTAATATTGTTGTATGCATTTTCCATGAGTTTTTGGCTTTGTTATCCTGGTTTATTTGTCGTGGTTGTTCTATTTGATTTTATTGGAGTATTTGGACAATGTCAGAAACAATACTGTCACTGCTGCTTTCTTGCCTGAATCCTATTTCCAAGAAGTTTCTGTTAAAAGTACCCCTGTCTTTGTTCCTTGATGTTCCTGTAGTCCAAATACGTCTTGCATCAGGGTAACTATTTTATCTTTTCTTTGTATAAACACTACTTTTTAATAATTTGTTGAGCAACACATAAAACCCAGGTACTTTTCTAAGTGCTATCAGAATAAAGAAATACATTATGATACCTATCCTTGCTTTCAGGTTGAGGGTATGTGGGGTAAATGCATTAAGAAATGTTTTTAATATAGTATAATAAATGCACATAGGTTTTTTTCATATTACCCACCTGGTAACTCCTTTCTTCAGGGCTTGTTTCAGATACCATGTCTTCTCTGACAATCTCTTTGCAGCCCTTTCTTCCACACCTCATCATCACCAACCCAAAAGGCACACTATGCAATTAGGCCTCTATCTTTTTTTTTGAGAGAGAGAACATGACTTGTAAATGCTATATACCTGTCTTTTCTCACTCTTTAAATTTGGATTTCTTAAAGGCCGTTTTTTTTCTTTGTATCTCCAACAATAAAATGTGTGCTACGTAGCTGTTGATAAATATCTACTGAATGAATGATTTTAATAGATGAAAGTATGTTAAAAAATCAGAAGAGGAATAAATAATACCACTCTGAAAGGAAAGAAAGTTTCAGGGAGAAGGTACATTTGATCTTGGTCTTGAAATCTTGAAGTTATCAAAAGACATTTGGCAAAGGGGGAATTTTTCTTTATAGGCATTATCTTCCTTCAAAGATAGGTATTTTATTTCTTAGCTAGAGTTTAAATTCCTTATAGACGAATCTTCTCTATTGACTAGCTCTCCAGTAAATTAAATAAATGTCCTGAAGCGACTCTTCTTAAGTAATGTACTCATGCTACTTTTAAAGTTCAAAATTCAGTGAAACTGTGCATATAGTATTAACATAAAGTGATTGTTGTTAAAAATGGTTTGTGGGAATCTGCAGTTGATTGAGTTATCAGAATAATGTCACTATGAGCAGCTATAGTCATTTCATTAAAGAAAAAAATTCCTTTTAAGCTCTCCATTTCCAGAGTGCTTTTTGGTTTTTAAAGGCCAAGTTCATTTTTCCCCAAAATGGCTCAAAGCCATTATATTTTTCTTCACAATGTCTCTAAATGGCTGCTCTTCTTCCCATTAGACTTTTCTCTCTATTGACCAGAGCCTCCTAGTTCTTTCTCTCTAAATTAAACATGAAAAATCATTTTTAAAATCTTGTGCTCTATACTTTTATATATTGAATCATTTCTTAGCCAAGATCATCCCTATATGAACCATTTTTTACTCAAAAACTTTCCTAAATAGCTGTTTTTCCTTATAACCTATTATTTACTGATTCAGTATAAATCAATTTATATTTTACACAAAGGGAAATCATAACTTTTAAGTATTAAAAATCCTATAAGGATTAATTTAGATTGGATTTATAAACTCATGGTTCTATAATTCTATAACCTTCTAATATACTTGCACAGCTTATTAGAATCCACTATGAAGTCTTTGTAAACTACATTCACATCATCACCACGTAATCCTCCTCCTGCAACCCACACACATATTGATTCATATATATACTCTTCTGTATAGAGTCAACAGTGAAAATTATTGGTGAGAGTTTTTATATCCCTCATGAAACTTGGGCATAAAAATACTGAAAATCATGGTGTAGGATGTGCTTCCAAGAGCTGGAAATTTCCACTCTGATTTATACATAATCATTGAAACTGAATAAGCATATGTGTGTACATGGGTACTTGTATTTTCTGGCATTTGTTAACAATTACAGGATTCCCTTTGTCCCCTGAAAGTTAAACTCACTACAAAGTATAACAAGAGAGAAAAGCCTATATTATTCCAGAAATATATTTTTATATGTTTATCTAAATATGTTTAAGTATATGTTATCTAAAGAGTCAAGAACATAAAAGTAAAGTAAATAATAGCTAGGATGATCATTTTTTTGTATATAATTTATCAAAAATTATTTTTGGTCACTGCATGCATTGAATAACAAAAGTAACATAAACTGTATCAGGTAGATATTACTACTATTATTTATTGTTTTACCAGTGAGATTAAAATTCATAAAGTTTAAGTAGATAGCTCAAGGTCATGTAACCAGTGAATGGGGGTAAAAGATTTGAACTCGTGTCTACTTTGTTACACAGCTCTTTCCACAATAACATACTATTTGTGTGTGTACTACTCTGCATAATTCAATCATTGAAGATATCCAAACTCACAAATCCAGGTCCCAAATTCCTAACATGAAGTAAGACTTGCTTCATTTTGGTCGATTCATTCAAAATCAGTCACATGAAATGCTCTGCAAAAATAAACAAAGAAAACTAAAGTTTATGTCACAAAAATATTTTATACTCTGTCACCCAGCACTTCCCAAAGTGATATGATCATGAAGCATTTATGTTGGTATATGTGTCACATACTAGTATCCCAGATAGCTGGGAAACACTGTGTGAGGTCAGTCACCTCTCCCCTCCACTGAATTACCCTCATCTCAAGTTTCTGTCCATTAATGTTGTCTCTAGAATGTTCACCAACACAGTCCTCTTACGACCTGTAGTTGAAAGTACACATTGATGATTTCCTTGAAAACTTGGTGAGTTTTAATTTAGACTATATGTTTTGCTTTCAGAAATATCTATACTGTTAGGTGCCCTCAAGCCCTTAATATAATTTTGCCACTTGATTTTTTTTTTTTTTTTTTTGTGAGGAAGATCAGCCCTGTGCTAACATCTGCCAATCCTCCTCTCTTTTTGCTGAGGAAGACTGGCCCTGGGCTAACATCCATGTCCATCTTCCTCCACTTTATATGGGACGCCACCACAGCATGGCTTGCCAAGCAGTGCGTTGGTGTGCGCCCGGGATCCAAACTGGCGAACCCCGGGCCGCCGCAGAGGAACGGGCTCACTTAACCGCTTGCGCCACCGGGTGGGCCTGCCACTTGATTTTTTTAAGTGTTATAACTTCTTTTATAAGTCAACGAAGTCACACTGTCACATTATTTTGAGTTGGTAGCTAGTGAAGAGAGAGAACAATTTGGAGAGAGAGATAAAAGGCAATGCTACAGTAAGGCATTTAAAGATGAAAATTGCTTTTGGAAGTAAAACTAGAGATCACTTTTAAACTACTTTTGACTGCCAACCTAAATTTCAAATGGCTTTAGAATGTGGAATAATTAGACTGCCTAAAGAAAGCAAACACACCAACTTCAGAATTAATAACAACACATCAGTATATATCTTCATTCTAATTTTGCAGCAGAAAGCTTTAAAAAAATTCACATTAGCTGTTTGGGATGCCCGGTGCTATTTTCAACGGAATAAGAAACCTTACAGGATTAATAAGGCAATTACATTATCAGACCGTTACACTGCTTTCTCTGAATTCTCCAAATCATTTACATTATGAACCTGGAACTAATATCTTTTTGGAATTATCTGGCTTCCTAGAGGTTTAATTGAGCATTAGCTTGAGACCAGATGAGTTACTCTGTAATACATATTCATTAAGCAGTTAATATATGCAACACTTGCATCAAATCTCATGGAGGAAGATAAAAGGCATCCTAACTCCTGAGGAGGCTGAAGTATAAATTTGGAATTAAATATGCTCCTTTTAATATTATCGAGTGTAGCAAGGTACTCATCAACCAGAACACAAAAGCATTTAATGAGATATATAAGATAATATTTAAAACAGATCATTTAGAATTTATTCCTTAAGCAATTTTCACATTTATAGGTTAATTTCTGTAAGATTTCAAATCATAAGATCTATGCATGGTTTCTGTGAGACCTTCAGTTTCTGGGGTCTATTTTCTACACACGTTTTCTCCACCACATTCCTAAGCTATCATCCAGACTGTGCCTCAAAATCAACAATAAGTAGTGATGAAAGTAGCCATTTCCACACGTTGGCAACTCTGACTGCCTGAAAGTTCTTTCTCCTCCTTTCTTTCATAGAACTTTACCAAATTATACATTCACTTTTTTTGGTAAAATTACCCTGTTAGAATATTTATCCTTAACTGGACAGAAAATTTCAGGAAGGCAGGGCCATTTCAAGTTTAGCTCACACTGTATTCCTGATGCTTTGCACAGTGTTTGATACACAGTAGAAATTCAGTAAACAATCTATGAAATGGTATCTGTTTACTTGTAAATTCATTAGTCCTAATTTTATCCTTGGAAACTTTCAAAACAAGTGTCTCTATTGTGGTAGCAATTTGAATGAAGGTATTGTGAAAGAGACAGCTGATTTTTCTCCATATTATTTAGAATTAGGTTGGTCTTTGACAGAAAAATTAAAATAGCAGTACCATAAATGAGACAAAAGTTAATTTCTCTCTCAAGAAGTCTGGAAGTAGACGATCATGAACTGACTCCTGGCGTCTCATAGTTCTATCTTCATGTCTTGTAGAAGCTATCATGGTAGATTCTACTCCTAAATTCCCCTTATGGACAAATTTATTTATACAACCTTCAGCCATCCTGTTTATATTCTAGTCACCAGAAAACAGGGGAAAAAAATATCATTTTTTCTGAGAAGTTCCAACCATCACTTCTTCATACATTTCATTGGCCAGAACCTCATCATATGGACAAAACTAGTTCAGAAATATTCCACAATGGTCATCTTCGCTCCTTCAGTGGTGTTATGGTCCCCAAATTTTAGGCAGACATGTGAATGACAAAAATAAAGATTATATTCCCAGGTGTCCCTTGGAGCTAGGTGTGTCCATGTGACTAGGTTTTGGCCAATGCGATGTACAAGGAGGTGGTCTGTGCAAATTCTGGGATTTGTCCTAAACAGAGAGTCACATTCTTCTTATTTCCTTTCCCTCTGCTGGCTAGAATGATAATTTCAAGGCTGGAGCTAAAGCAGCTTTTTTGGCTTATACGGTCACTTGACAAAGGAGACCTGGCTGACCGATTGGCAAGAAGGAAGAAGTCTGGTTCCACAGAGCACACCAGCACAGGAACCACCATCCTCAGAATTTCCCATGAGAGAAAAATAAATTTATATCTTGTTTACAGCACTATTTGAGGTTCTTTCTCTCTTGCAACAAAATCTAATTCAAAATAATAATTTGTCATGTTCCTAGACCTCTCATTCCTTTTAATTAAGCATTCAACTTTTTTTTTTTTTAGTGAGGAAGATTGTCCTTGAGCTAGCATCTATTACCAATCTTCCTTATTTTGTATGTGGGGTGCCGCCACAGCATGGCTTGATGAGTGGTATGTAGGTTCATGCCTGGGATCTAAACCCGTGAACCCTGGGCCACCAAAGTGGAGTGTGGGAACTTAACCACAATGCCACTGGGCTGGCCCCTCAACATTTTTTTAAATGCCTCGTTTCTTTTGAAAACTTATGTTCACACAAAAACCTGTAGCAAATATTAATATTAGATTTCTTCATAATCAATAAAAACTATAAGTAACTTTGGAGAATGATGTTTTTTCCGGAAACCGTAAGGCTAAAGACAAAAGGAACTGTACATAAACACTGTACTAGTTGGGAAATTTGTTTCTCATGGTGGTACAGGTTAACAAATTAGAAACTGGTTCACATGTATATGGGAGTTGAACAAGTAAGTAGATATTGGAAGTGGATAATGGGAGCCAGGTTTCTCATTGTCAGAGAGGGAAGCTGTAGACGAGCAAGAAGGGAAGATTAGAATAAACCTTGTTTTTCCATTTACTTGGCACATGATACATCCCTAATGAGACTGATATAATGATATGTTTGAAGCTGCTATTGTTCTCCTTGAGATTATAATCCATTTTCCACTCCTCACAGAAAGATAATTTCTTTTATTGTTAGCCTTGATTAAATAAGTAGATCTCTGAAAGGAGGACATTTAATTGCATTTTAACAAGCTTTTATTTAATTTTTAACAAGTTTATTGAGCACGTCACTACAATAAGCCATGGATATTTACCAGAAGTACTAGTTTAAACATCTCGTAGTTAGTTTCTAATTCTTTTTCTGCCTTAAAACAAAATTTCTCCAAAGAAAAACTCTCATTATGAAATCGCTAATCACATTCCTTCTTTGTTCAAATGATCACACTGTATCCAAACTCCCTACTGTGTTGTTCAGAACTGTCACTGTTTCAGATCAAACTTTTATGTCTTGTCATATTTTTGCACAAACTCTACACACTATTCAAATTTCCCAAATGTACCTTCTACCTTCTCTGATTTTCCCCTCATCACAATCTCTACTTTAATTGCACATCTTACAGACCACTGATTTATTGTGCTATCATCATTCACTCCCATTAAGTCTAAGGTTAAATGCCACATGTTCCATGAAGATGCATCTATTCTGATATTTTCAGCAGAACTGATCATTCCATTCTCTGAACTCATAAGGCAACATATCTACTTCTTAAGAAATTTATCTCATTCAAATTGACAACGTACGTGTGTGTGTGTATGTACATGTATTTACGTTCTGTTTAAAGACTTGGAAGTTGTTCTGCACAACTCTAGAAGAGTGCTTTGCACAGAGTATATGCTTAATAAATAATTTTGGACAAATAAGTCTGCTTAATGTTGCTCACTCCAACTAGGACTCTATCTTGTGGCACATTCCCTTAAAACTTATGAATTAATTCTGCACTCTGTTGGTATGTTCTGTTGCTACTTATCCTGGTAACTGATTTCAAGTTATGGCACTGTTATTAGGAAAGCAAGGATTGTGCCTGTCCCTATCAACCCATAAGGGGCATTTGCAGAAAGACTATACATGGTCAGAGGAAATATTTTGCTTTTATGATGATATAATTGTACTAGAAATACAATTATAGCACTGAGCTACCCACAGACCTCCTAAGAGAAATTTCCTTGAGCTTGATGAAAAGGCAAGTTGAGGTGACAAATTGATCTTTATCACATTATCAAAAACACTTTTACAAATTTGTAGACAAATATGTGGGTGTATATATTAGCATATCTTATCCTATAAGCATATCTGTCTGATTTCCTTTCTTACCCTAATTTATTTTTTTGATATTTGTTGAGCCAGATATTGATGATTATGTGTGAGCAATTCGGTTCTGGTCTTTGGCTTCATAGAAATTGCTGTCTTTGTGGGTAGAAAGAGAGTACTAAGCAAGCAATTACAATACTGTAGGTGCTTGGTTGGGGAAGTCCTCAATGTTGGTTCTATGAGAGCAATTACGGAAGGCAGACAATCCAAGATAGAGAGATCAAGGAAGGCTTCCTAAAGAACATGTTCAGGGTAAGATCCAAGAATGTTTCCGCATGCTGATGAATGTGAGAATGGCCCATGAGAGCAACAGAAAGGAAGTCAGTGTAAATAGAACTTATTTTGTAACGGGGACGAAAGCAATAAATGAGGTGGGAAAAGCAACCAGAGGTTACTGAACAGTTTCAGGAAGATTAATACAAAGTTCAAGAGGATTAATCAATTATTGTGTATTTTTTTGTTGTTTGATTTTACAAAGGCAATATCTTTTTGATTACATTGTTTAAAAATTTGCTTAATTTATTTTCATAAATGTATTACTAAGCCTTTGAGAGGATAACGATTTCCTCCTTTGAAAATGTTACAGATACTTCAAGGGAATAATAATTATCCCAATGTAATGATTATTTATACCATCTCTACTTTAATAAGTATAGATTGATTCATAATAACGGTTAGAAAAATAATTTATAATAATTCATAATAATCTATACTAATGATTGATTCATGATCATTTGCTCAACGATTCCCAAAACTGATTTTGTGAATTTAATTATGTGTCTAAGAACAGTGTCCCCATATCCTCTAATCTCCTCAAAAGGCAGCTGTCATCACGCAGAATGCTTGAATTCTTGAGTCAGAGAATATAAGAATTTTAAATACTGTATAATACAGATAACCCAGTGACCTCCTGATCCTATCCTCCTGCTCATGGATTTAATCTGTGTATGTGAATTTGCCCTCCTCCATTTCTTTTCTTTTTTCATCATCCTTCTTCTTTCATTTACCATCACTCTTGCTTTTGAGCTTCCTCTTCCTTTTGTTCCTCATTTTCTTCACACTTAGTGACCTTACTAGTTAAACTAATATGCTCTTAATAGGAAACAGTCATTGGGCGTGAACTATGTTCCAGGCACTTTACATACATTATTTCATATAATTATCACAATATTCCTATGAAATATTATAACTAGAACTTAGCAGATGAAGTTAAATGGTTTGCTTAAAATCCTGTCAGCTAGTAAGCTAGCAAGCAGAGGAATCAGGAATCACACTCATGTTTGCATTACTCAAAACTCTCTTTTCTGCATCCTTTGATACACAGAGCCCTAAAGCACTTAAAGATAACTATTAACTGTTGTTCTGATATCCTAGCTGTCAAAGAAAAAAAAAAAAAAGCCTCAGACAAGCTGGGATGGAATGCTAAAGAGAGTAAGATAGATTACCAAAATTCTTTCAGAGAAGAGCCATAGAACTTTCTTCCCTTTCCCTGTCCCCAAACACCTACCATTCTGGTGAAAGACCTTGTCAGATACTTGGATAACACAGCAGGAGATGTAACATTTTGAGAAGAAATCCTGCAATAGATAGTTAGGGTCTGTAGGCAAAGGAGTTATCTACCAGCAGAGGCTGACAGTGAGAGAGAGTTATGAAAATCAGGTTGATATAAATTTAGAAAAGAACTAAATCACATCATATTCTTTTTATTGCAGCCTAAAACCTCTATTTACTTAGCTAGCCTTCAGCATGTCTTATAGGACTGTCCTTTCAACCTGAGTTCTTCACTAAACTGAACTGGAACGCCAAAACTTAGGAGAGAGGAGGCTCGAAGGAGACCTTGAAACGGGAGAGAACTGTCTAAAATAGAAATATTTTAATTGGAAAGATCTTGGAGAGTCAGGTAGCACCCTGTCTATTAAGGCTGAGGAAGTGGCTTAATCTCAGAAATGCAATTAATTATTTATCCAAGTAGCACTTCATGAACAGCCACCATATGCCAGGCACCATTCTAGGAGTTGTGGATATGCATTGGAGAAAACAGAATGTAACCCTCATGGATCTTATATTCAGAGGCAAGAACAATCAGAAGCCAATCGTACATACAAAATAACCCCCCAAAAAGAATGTATCTCCATCCTTTGCCCTTATCAGTAGCTTTCAAGTGTAAAACTTAGGTCATATGTATTATATACATTTGTGAGTGTGTTACTGTGTTTTATTTTAAACTGTCAAATATGGGATTTTATTAAAAGGTTTTGGACACTTTACCATGAAACATCTGCTAGAATTCCTATAGACAAATATTTTTAAGTACATGTGGTTAGCAAATTTAATCTACTTCCACTATAGAGCAAGTTACTTAAATCTAGATCCTCTAGAATTAATATATCAAACCATATTTCAATCCTAGTTGTTCACGCCTGGAATGATGGGACAGTGCAGCCTATAATAGCCACCTTTTGTATTTATTTTACTAAATTTCAACTTAGAGCAAGGCTGTATCACTATATGATCTTTGTTATTATCAATGCTTAGTTTGAAAGAAATCCTCCCAATCATCACTCTTGCTGCTCTGCCCTTTTCTCTCACAGAAGTGGCTAGGCTGTTATTATATTGCATCTCAGTGCTATATCCTCACCATGTTTACTTCTCTCCAGATTGTTTATCAGCACCCTGAGAGCAATGCTACCCTTCCTCAGAGGAACACTGGTAAACCGGAGCTAGCTCTTCCTCGTACTCTCTCATTCATGCCCATGTATTTGGGCTGAGTCCTTGACGCTAGCATATGCGTATACTTAGTGACTGAAGAAGATACAGTTTATGCATTTAATATCTGTGCATTCTAAAATTTGTTACGATATTGAGTTTTACTCCAAGTGACTCTAACTTGAACAAAAACCCAGAAAAATGTATTTAATGTAGTCCCAAAACATGTACTTTATGTTCCATGGGAAGACTGATTTTCTGTTTAGGGATAAAAATGGGTTGTTGGTTTTTAAATTTGGAAATTATCCGCCCTAAATGCAGCAATTTTCTTCCAAAGAGGCAATAATAAGAACTGAACCATTTTTGTTGAATTCAATTTAACAACTATTTCTTAAATGTCTACTCTGTGCCACACAAAGTCATAGGCCCTCAGGATTGGGCAGTGTACAAAAGAGATGGAAATATCTGCCCTTTGGGGTTCACTTTTCAGCAGTGTAATTCTCACTTAATAAGGTACTGGCATGAGATTTCTAGAATGGTACACTGAAAAGCATCTTCCAGAAATGACTCAGAATATTTGCTTCATAAGATTTTTTACATTAGATTGTCTCAGTTCTTCTTCAATCTGACAAATACTGTCCCATCAACTTTTCACTCTTAGCAACAAAGGTGTTGCACCAGGTCAGTATGACCAGGTGCTAGAAATAGATGTAGCAAGTACAATCTAATCTGCCAGCAGTTGTTTAGAAAATCACTGATAAAAGATAGCAGGTGTCACTAGCAAGTGTTAAAATAGCTCCCTAACTTGGTAAATAAAATGTATTGAATACCTGACATAAAGCCTTTGCACTGCGTTTCGTGGGGGTGAAGCTGTAACCATATCACCTAAATTGAAGTTGGCTAATCTGGACTAATTTGACTCTATTGCTTTATTCTTAATGCAAACTTTTACAATAATCATCTGAGGCATGAGGTGACAAACAGCCCAGAAACAATCATATAGTATTAGAACTAGAAGAGACTTCAGAAGATTTTAAATCCAATCTCGTAATTTTAAAGAGGAGAAAACTGGGACCCAGAGTAATTATCTGATCATCTTACAGTCTCAGATTATGCATGAGCCAATCTTGGGTGAAATATGCAAATTCTGATCCCCGTGTCTTGCTCTTTCCACCACGTTATGCAACTTTCCTACATCTCCACAGTAGAAAATATTGATCAGAAAATAAAGCCCATACTATTGCGAACTCTATTTTATGCGTAAACTTGTTGCTTAAATGTCTGTAGCCCAGTTTACAATTCTAGAGTGAAACTCTTAGGCAGAGGATCATTTGAAATTCAGGAAGAAGATAGGGCTTTGTGAGAATATTTTAGGTTTGTATTGGCCAGGATTTGTGTTTGACTGCCTGTAATAGAGAACCGAAATAATAGCGGTGTACTCAGGTGAGGGGCTGTTATTCTCACATAACAAGGAAGTCTGGAATAAGGAAGTCTAGTGTCAGTGCCATCAGTGATTTAGACCCCACCTGTCTTTCTACTCAAACATTCTTAGCATGTGGCTTTGTCCTCAGGCTTATCACCTAATGGCTACAAGTTAGTTGTTCCATTTCCAGCATTGCATCTTCAGTCCACGCAAGATGAAGTGAAAAATAAAAGGCAAAATTGATCCTGCCCTGTCTTAAAGAAATTTTATGAGAGTTCCATCTGGCCATTACATTCCATTGGTCAGGACTTGATCCAATGAGCATCCCCATCCACAAGAGTAATTGGAATTAATTTCTTCACGAGCTATTTTGTTGGGAGGTGTGAAAATGTCTCCAGTGATATTCTGCCATTAAGGAGAAAGATTTATATTTTATACCCTATGGAATGTCTTTAGATGACCTACATTTTTAATGACAGATTAATAAATAAATAAAACATACATAATTGTCATAGAGAAAATTAAAACAGAGGGAAAAAAAGGAGAAAAGTTGAGAAATATAGTTGCAGTTTTATATAGAGTAGCTAGGGAAAGCCTCACTGAACAGTGATGTTTGTGTAGAGGTCTGAGGTAAGCGAAGGAGTGACCCCGGCATACGTTTGGGGAAGGGAATTCTGGGTAGAAAGACAGCAAGTGCTATAGTGGGAGCGTGCCTGAGGGGTTTAGAAAACCAAGGAAAGAATAGAAAATCAAATTACATTTTTTCACTAAAGCAAAACATAGTTTGCTCTACTATAATTCGATAGCTTTATTTCTTAAAAATCTTCTAACATTAAAAATTATAGTTATATACATTATAAAACACGTTATAAAATACATTTCTCAGTGGGAAAAGATGAATAATGGACACAATTATAAACACGTAACAATATTTTATTCCCTTTAGTAGGAATTTCAGTAATAAATTGGTGGCATAAACATTTTTGATAGCACAATTGTGTTACAAAATCCTCCTAAGCAATGTATGATAGGTACAAAATAAAGGAATTAGGATTCTCTAAGTAAAATACTTTCTTGTCTTTTGATTAAAATTTAAAATACTATTTATGCAGTCATTTGAGAGAGAAATTTTAAATCAGATAAATGCAGTCAAGTTAATCTGACCAGTTGTGTCAGTCTGAAGACTAAAGTAAAGCAAAACTTTGTGGTAATAGCAAGAACTTGCTTGGCTGGAAGGTCAAGCCCAGGGATAAGATAGGATAATTGTATTTGGTAAGCAGGTGGTATAAGTGACTGAAATGTTCTGGTTAATCCCAGAGCTGGTCATAACGGGCTTAGAATGTGAGTCAGAATTCACTATTGAGTGACAGGAAAGCTCTTGGTTAAGAGAGATGCATAGACTTACACAGTTCACATATATAAGATCAATTGTGATCTTATACAGGGATGTGATATGTATGATGTGATGTATATGTATATGATATACGATCACATACAAGATCAGTTGACAATTTGACTGTACAAAGGGCAGAAATCACAAGGCTAAAGAAGAAATCAGCTGGACTTCAGTCAGGAAACAGTCATCATACAGATTTAGGCAGACAGAGACACACTTCTGAAGCATATTTACACACAGTATGTTTAAAACCAAGTCAGACCTTTCCCACCAGTGATTTGCAACAGCAACAATGCTAGAGCCTTGCTTGTCACAGGCTCACAGCTGCCTCATCTAGAATCACTGCCCACTTGTACAAGCAGGAAGGGTCCAGTTTGGACCCCGAGTCTCAGTCACAGCTGCATGAAAAGCCACAGTATGTTGGGCTAATTGAGCACAACCTCAGCAGAGGCTTCTGGGAGAAGAACTAAATAGGGAAAAACACCCCAACTATAGTGGGCATGTAACATGCTACAACCTGAGAGATGAGTTTTTCTTTGTATTCAGGAAGAGAGTTACTGAGGCGTTGGCTGTGGTTTACCAAGAGATCCACACTCGCTGATGAATTTTCATCCAAGGGAGTAAATTTCTGGGATGCCAATGGATCCTGACACTTTATGGATGCCCTCTCCACCCTCCACCCAATCCCATCGCCCAGAGATGAAGGAGATTTAGTTATAACTTTCAGTGCAAGCATTTGGGAGCAGAATATTAAAAAAAAAAAAAAAAGGATTTTAGATTACTTGGATCAAGGAGCAGGCCAAGTATAAAAGTTACTGACCCAATTAAAATTGACCCCCAAACAAAAGAATTCCAAGTTCTTAGAATCCAAAAGATCTTTCTTTTTTGGCACTGCCTCTGGTTTCTGCCCTTCTCCAGTTCTCCGTGGTGTATGTGTTTCCATCCTGCTGGGTATACCAGAGATCTGGAGACAGGGTCCTGGGTGCGTTTCAACATCCACCAGAGACTCCCTACTCACACGCGTAATCACACGTCACAGGCCCGAAACCAGGCGATTTTGTGCATATCATAGAAGATGTCACATTTACCTGAAGCACAACCAACTACTGGAATTTCAGCTTTGGTGAGAGAAATAGAACTTTTTTCTCAGTTGAAATCCTTCAAAAAGTCAAGATAATTCCAAATTGGCGCTTTAGAGATTAAGAGCTACAATCTTTATCTGTCTATTAAAATGGAAATAACTGTTTAAAGTTTCTTCAAAGGAATTCTGTCTCAAAGAAGTCATTTGCAGTTATGAATAAGGCTGGTGCCCAGGTAAAAGCTTTTTATACCAAAAAGGAAAAAGTAAGCAGACCTGAAACATTATCTCTTACTATTTATGCTTAGGAATAGGTTCCATTCAGTGAATTGCAGCAAGATGTATAGCAAATAATGCTATTTCTTCTGGCAGTTCAAGGCCTTGAGCATGATTAACTAACTCATTGAGAATATTTAAAAATGATGAAATTGTAAATAAAGACAAGAGAGAGAAAGTTTACATGCTTTTACCGAAAATGTGTGCATGTATATTTCAAACCTGCCTCTTCATGAAGAAGGTCCATGAACTTTAATAGCTGTGAAACCACTCTCCCATGCTTGAGTAGAGCTGAATACCGTAATAACGTTCCTCTTTAGATGTCTATACCTACATATACATATAAAATTGTGGTCATGGACATTTAGAGATAATTTATGCATTTTATACTGCTATAATTGTAATAAAGCTATATTCTGTATTACAAATAAACACCAGCAAGAACCAGAGTGTAAATGTTATTTATCAGACCATCATTTCCCGACATTATAGGATTTGGGGAAGTATGGTTATGCACCACATAGGGACGTTTTGGTCAATGCCGGACTGTATAGATGATGTTGGTCCCATAAGATTAGTACCATATAGCCTAGGTGTGTAATAGTCTGTACTATCTAGGTTTGTGTAAGTACATTCTGTGATGTTCACACAACAACATAATTGCCTAATGATGTATTTCTCAGAATGTATCCCTGTTGTTAAGTGATGCATGCCTGTAATAAAAGAATAAAAAGTATTTTTTTCCATTCTCGCCTGTGAGCTATATTGGTAGAACTTGCACCAAAGTCTTTACTTCAAAGATCTGGAGCTTTTGATATGTTCCATTTTCTGCTACATTCTGGGCTTCAACTGAAGGTGGTGATGGTATTTCTTCTTTTCCTCACACATCTGCCTCCTGGGACTACCAAGCCCTCCGAAACGATCAACATGCAGCTGTTGCTCTCAGTTCTGTTCACCATAAGGGATGTTTCTGCCCTTTCCCCTCCAGTGTGTCCCTTTCTGAGATCTATAACGAAAACCCACTTACTTCTGCATTTACTTTGTCAACTATGCTTCATACAGAAATTTCAACTTGGATTTCATTTTGAGTTTTATTATGTTTGCTTTGTTTTGTCTTTAACGATGACTCCTATCAGTAAGATTTTAGCGCCTTCATGAAGGGAGCAAATTCAAAAGTTTATCTGGATTTTTCTCAAATAATCCTTAATATTCCCATTTCCATCCAGTATACCTTCACCTGGTGTATTTCTTTCTACACACATCTGTCCTTTTCTTTAAGGTAAACATCTATCTCAATCTCTGAGAAAATTAAAAAGTTGCCCTTTTTCCCAGCGGCTGAGGGTTTTAGTCTGGGAGTTGGCCTTTACGAATCCCAAAGTGCCTAAAATGACAGTCTGAGTTTTGCAGGCTGTAGCTACCACAAAGGAGCCAAGTGAGGGCCCTTGAAATCCAGTCTTGGCCCTACTAGCCCTGCTCTGGGCCCACTGGCCTGCAACTACTCTTTGAGGACACTTTTTACTATTTTTCTCAAAGTCACTGTGTATATTAGTTGGGTTATGGCAGGCCCTAGTTGACCTCAAAAGGTCATTAATTTTAATTTCGCAGGAAGCACTCCCCTCATTTTGCATTTGAAAATGACTCTGAGTAGACAAGATAAACCCACAAAAGGATTTATACATTGGGACTCTCAAACACAAGTCACAGCACAGGGATTAGAGTATGTCAAGTGAAATTTGAAAATTGCTTTCAAGAAGGCTAAGCCAACTCTATTTCTTTTTGAAGAAGTAAACCTAAGATAGAACCTACATTCTAAGGCATTCGACATTTAAGTATGAGGATTTTATGCTCAAACATTACAGATACTTTCTTAACTAATCTCTATATTTTAATCCATCACCCTCTTAATTTTAAGGCAGATAGCAAAGGTTTGGAAAATTTATGGAGTGATGATTATTTACCAGTGCCAAAAATGACTACCTAAACTGAAATTTAACATTTTTCTTATAGCTTCTCTTAATGATCAATCTGAATCTTGGAGAAGTGTTGTCATTTAGATACATACACTTGAGCTGAAGTCGTATTAGACCAACTGAGTATGGATTGGACCATCATGATCAATTGGCCTTTTTCTTGGAATAACATCGATATCTAAGTAAAAACTCTACTAACACTCTTATTTAAAATTTGTAGTTATGATAGTCTAACTGAAAAAAAAACTTTATTACATATGCAGTGCATGGCAAGATAATCACCAGAAATGTCAAAACACTGACAAAAATAGAAGGCTCGTAATTATACTTCTAGTACAAATTTGCAAAATGTCTCAAATTTTGGATGCCCTATTCTCAGAAAATTGTAGGACTTCTTGAAGTTGAATAGGTAATAAATGTACCACTAAAACAGTTAAGTTCTAAGAATTTGTATTTGACACAAAGGAATACAGAGATCCATTAGATTTTTTTAACCAAATCAAATATGTGTTAGAAACAATACATTTTATAGAACACGATGAATGATCTTTCTCTTGGTGCTAAAGCACCATCCAGTTCCTGTGGAAAATCAGTGTTCTATGAATTCTTTTGAGAGTTTCCTTGAAAATGTGTAATCGCATAAAAAAGTTTTAGAGAATAACACGTTTAGATCTCACTGTAATATATAAAATATGTAAGTCACATAAGCAATAAAAATGATTCTACAAGCTTTTAACATAATTGCCTAATGCACCTTGGAACATAATGCGGTGATAGTAGCATAGGCCAAGCTATGTGACATATGCATATTTAAGATTTTGATGTTTTATTTATAGAATATTTCTGTGAAGGTTTGAATGTAGACTTTGAATTTTGAGAAACCTTGAAAGAAACCACAGTGTTTTTGATAGCTGCTTTCAACTGTTTCTGAGTCATGGGATTGATTAAAGCAAGTGAAGTGAACTCCACTGAAATGAAGTGAAATGAAATGTATCAATTTTCCTCAAGTAGTCGGACTAATTGTTCTACACAAGGCCATTTTTTCTAAGCTCTGAAAGTAGTTGCATCATTGACAAGACTGTTTAGGTTTTTTTCTTTAGCTACTATCAGGAAATTTAGGCCAATTTTTGGCCAATGTGTATGAAAGAAGGAAGGGGACATTTCAGAATTTTCTTTTTCTTCGCTCTTGATTAGCGATCTAGTTTAGGCCTGAGAGATTGTGAAGAACTTAATTGCACCAGGCAGAAGACAGTTTATCCATCCATTCCTTCATTAATTTAACAAACACCCATGCTATTTGAAAAGATCTATTGTGACATTTCTCATTTTTTTATATGCCTACTCTCTAACTGAAAGATGCTATTAATCTACATAAGGAATTAAAATAAAATGTTACTTCAATATTAGTCCACAAAGTGCAATTTTCCTTTTTTTTTGGTAAAATATTGCAACTGCCAGGAGAAATTCAAAGATGCTTCTTGCCATTTCTGTCTTCCAAAAAAGAGAACTTTGACATAATATACAAAGACTTAATAAGCATTGACTCGTCAACGATAGAGTGGGGTCACAAGTACTGGTTGGAATTCTGAGAGAAAGGATTAAAATTAAATATGCTTAGGAAAATTCTCTCTCCTCTTTGATTGAGCTCTTCCTATTTTATTAACATGATGAGATTCAGCCTAAGAATGTGCCTCTGCCTTGGAAGAACAAATGGGAACAAGAAAGAAGTTTGGAAGTAAGAAAACATGGAGGAACATGCTCATGTCTGACTCAAATATAATCTCTTTTCTAAAGAGTCAAAATGAGCTTATGCATGAGTCTAGCTCAATAGGGTGAGAGAACCTATAAGAATTTGGAGCCAAAGTTCTACACAGAAATAGTGTATATGTATTTGTGAAAATGTCCTCTATGTAAATATATAGCTCCATAGTGTATCTCTTTGTGGACATAGGGAATTGGGCAGCAGTGTCAGTGGTAGCTAACTATTTGCATAGCATCATTGCATACATTCTAGTAACCAGAAAAACAATAGAAAGCTTTTGATTGTTACCTAAGAATCATCATGATAAATACATGTGAAAGTAAACGAATCATTGCACAGGCACAAAACTAAAATGTATTATAATTTAGACAACTTTCCATTATTGTATAAAGCATTTACTTACATTAGATTTATGTAGACATTGATCAATCGATTTCCTTTCTGGAATCAATTTGGAAATTCTTTTCACAATCTACTATTTAAATTAAGGCTGTCAGGAAATGCTGCCATAGTTACCTGTATCACATTAGAATGAAATGGAAGAGTTTTTGAAAATTTTCCATCTTATGCTATTATCACTGCCTTATGTACACAGCAATTATATCCTTTGGGGTTAATATGTATTTTACTATATCTATATGGAGCTCATTGACAACCCACTGAGCCCACTTATAATGGAATTCCCTGTTCCTTTCATCCCCGTGGGGGACAGGATAGGAAAAGAGTGCTACTGAAATCCAGATGATGATTTGAATTTGGCCTTTTCTTACAGAACAAGGATACACTGCTCATTATTTCTCTTCTCTGCTGTCTTAACTATTTGTTTCTGCTTATTATTTTCTGTAACTTTATCTCTAGTAAGTAAAGACAGGCATCCCACATGGTTAAATTTAAATGCTTCCCCATCGATCCAAAGAACTGTGTTCCTTGAGCTATCCCTAAGTCTTTCTTCAGTGTCCTGCTCAGTTTCAATCTCAGGGATAGATAACACCTAAAAGATTTTTTCACTGGATATGGCAAATAGCCAAACATGGCTAAAATCCACAGGTGGATGACAACTAGATTCTGTTTTGATTCTCATCATTTGTGTATTTGAATACTTCCTCTAACTTTCTCTGGAATCATTGAATTTCCACACTTGTTTACCAGATTCCTCCATATTTTAATATGGATAGTTGTAATGAAAACATTATGCTTTATACAAAATAAAGTGTGATACCTCCCATAAGAGACTAACATTAAAGACCTTGGATTCTTCTCTTTTGCAAACTCACTTTTAATCTCACTTTTGGAGTACTCCTCAAAGGCTGGGGCTACATTGTGCAGTCTTCTTTTCTCTCATTCACAGCACAGTGGAGGAGTAGCCTTTTACCATGAGAATAGCCATCAGGGACAATTTTAATGAAATGTCAACTAGTAAAGTGTGCCCTGTGTTCTCTCCATTTCCTCTTTCACGAAGCAATAATATGGCTTAATGATATTGTCCAGAAATGTTTGTAGCATCAGTATTTGTGGAGAGTGGAGGATGTCATCCAGTCCCAGAACTAACATAATGATAACATGATAATCATCTGCTTGCAATTTATAAAGAATTCCCACAAGCATGAACACATTTTACTCTATTTATATTTTATCATATATGAAGCACATTTTACCCATTTTATCCTAGGTAAGCATATCGAGCAAGTGTTTTCATTTTCTTCATTTTACATGTATTGGAAACAAAGAATTAGAGACAGGAAGTGATCATCTACCTGAGAATACACAGGCGATTGATGATAAAGCCCTAGCCTTTCTGTTATACATTATGATTCCTCCTCTTTAGTCTCCACCCTGGACTAGAAAAAGAAATACTTGTGCTTGGGATCCAAACTAGAACACAGTGAGAAAAGTCAAGCCTGGATTTTTTTCCCCTGACTTTGTTTTAGTTTTTTCCCATTTAAAAAGTATTATACCTTTATCAATTCCTTTTCTAGGTGAATATTAAAACACAAAATGTGCATTCATTCTAGTTTTCTAATTTTGTATACTTCTTTATATGCCAGTGTAATGTAATTACAATGTAATGTAAGCCCTGTCCATCAGGGCTTAATCTGACTTTTCTTTATTTTAGAAAAAAAAATAGTTTGTTATTTTATTTAAAATATTATTGTTTTTTCCTTTAAGGCAAAAATATCTTCACTGAATTTACCTGAAAATATAGAAAAAAGCCAGGTTGCCCCCAGAATAGTAGATGTTCAGAACTCTGACAAACAATTTCCTAGAATAGTCCAGCTCTGAGAGGCTAAGCGCACATGATATGCCAGATGAAAACAACTGAATGGTGGCAGAGAACAACTAAACATAGCATTAGAGTAAGTGGCTGCATTAGTTATAGTCAATGGAAATTTCCAGAAAATAGGTCTGGGCTTTTAGTGTCTGTGATCTAATTCTACTCAACGCAAATAATTCATTTTCCAGAAACTAATTTGAAGTTTCTCTACCCAAAATGCATCTACAGAGATCTTTAAGCATTTTGGTGAATTTTGAAATCAGTCTAACAGTGAACTGAATTGGCTTAATACAGCATAATACCTAAAGTGCATGTTTTCTGAGTATGCATTATGCTACCACAAAAACACACTATTAAAATAATGTTTCTTATCCTTTCAAACATATATATATTTAATTTATTTATATCTATATTTATGTTCCAGTAATATATATCAGAATTACACTTAATTAGTATTAGTATTATTACAAAATTTGCTTCATGGCATGTATGTGTTTTATGTTTTTTCACTTAATGATATATCAAACCCAAATTGAAGCTCATATATGCCTTAATCAATAGTGTGTAAGAACTCATATTTCCCCACACTCTCACTAAAATGGGACATTATTACCTTTTATATTTTTTGAAATGTGGAACATGATCTTTATTATTTAATTTGCATTTCTGAACTCTAGAGGTGGGGAGATTGGGATTGTGATGGTTCAGAAGATCAGAGAAGGCTTTTCCAAGGAAATGCTGACTGAGCCGAGGTCTGAAGGAGGCAAGGGAGCTGGTTCTGAAAGAGTGAGGATACGGGGAGCACAACATATATTTGAGGTACAGAAAGAAGGACGAAGGGCCTGGAGCAAAGCCAGGAAGGAGTGCTTGGTTAAGATGAGGCTGGCAAGGTAGGTGAATTCTGGACAATACAGGGAGTTACAGGCCATATTTAGAATTGTGCTCTTTATCCAAAAACTGAGAGACATTGAAGAGTTGTAACTTTAGGGTCTGGGCATCTTCAGATTTGCTTGTCAAACGGCTCATTCTCCATGCAATGAATAATTTGAATTAATCTTTTAAGCTGTGTACTCATGTGTTCATATGCTAGACCTTGACATGACCTTGTACCTTGATCCCAACTCTCACAATTTATCATTCCTTCCTATTCTTCTACCTTACTTACACTAGTGATCCCACTCCAAAATTCTTGACCTCATTAAGACCTCCAATTCAGTGAACTTACCATTTTTTCACTGTTTTTCATAATCTGTTATCCCCTTTATGACCTTATAGCCTTCACCCACCCTAGATTCCATAGCCCAGCACTATAACAATTTCATGGCAAATTCCCTTAATTTTCTTGTTCCTCTCTCCTTTTGTCATTCACATCTGGCCAAACTGAACTTGGCTAAACTCAACTATCTATCTACAATATAACTGAACTAAAGCAGCCCAGCATTGAGAGAAACATATCATAGAACTCACTTAAAATTTATGAACAAATTAAAAATGGATATTCAACAAAGATAGAGTATTCTACTTTACTCTCTTAATAAATTAATTTTCCTATTCCCTAAAATGACTATTTCACACCATGTCTTAGTATGTAAGGGCCGCTATAACAAAATGTCACAGACTGGGTGGCTTATAAACAACAGAAATTTATTTCTCACAGTTCTGGAGGCTGGAAGTCCAAGATCAGGGTGCCAGCATGGTCGAGTGAGGGCCCTCTTCTTGGTTGTCAACTTCTTGCTGTATCCTCACATGGTGGAAGGGGATAGGGAACTCTGTGTGCATGGTCCCATAAGAGCACTAATCCCATTCATGACGGCTCCACCGTCATGACCTAATCACTTCCCAAAGGCCCCACTTCCTAAGACCATCACATTGGCGTTAGGATTTGAAGATATGAATTTTGAGGGGACACAAGCATTTGGACCATAACACTCCATAACTTCTTTTGTCGTTTCCTAAAAATTTCCGCATTCTTCAATTTGAAATGTTGCCTTTTTTCACATTTCACTAAAAAGTAACTTAAATCAGTAAAAAACAACCTCGTCTTTCTACCACCAACTCCACCAACCTACCTGCATCTGTACAAAGTATTCTTTGTCCATGATTGACATAACAATGGAAGATTTCTTCTTTCTCCTCAAGGACAATCTACTTGTGAATTAGATCCTAATCATTATTAAATCCTCTAAGACTTCGATCTTGCATTTTGTCTTCTGCATCAAATTTTTTCAATCTCCATTAGATCATTCTAATCAACATACAAACATACTTTAATATAACTATCTTTAAAACAATCTCCTTTGATGTCACATTTTTCTTCAGCTACTACCCTAGTATTTCTCTCTTTCTTATAAGACTAAAATTCCTAGAAAAAGTTGTCTAGTGCTGTCTCTCTTTTCTCACTTCCAGATTTTTCTTCAAACAATTCCAATTTGGCTTTCATCATCACCACTAGTACAAACCAGCATTGATGTATATCATGTCACAGCCAATGGACAGATATTTGCTTAATCTAATGAATTTCAATAGCATTAGACACAGTTTACCATAATTTCTTTTCTGTGCTTCCATGACTTCTAGTGTATTTAGTTTTGCTTGTAAATCACTAGCCTCTCTTTCTCGTCTCCTTTGCTGTTCTATAAGGACTCTGAATATTGAAGAGACCTAAGGTTTTATCCTCAACCTCTTCTACTCACTTTCCACCTCGGGTCTCCAAATTTTTAATGTTGGATTAAAATATTACCACCATATTTGTTATTATCTAATATTAATATCTAATATTATCTCAATCCAGGCATCTTCCTTGAGCTTCAAACTCACATATCCAATTGTCTACATGATATATCCATTTAAATGTATTATCTCTCTCTCAATATAATACATAAAAAAATAACTATGGATTTCCACCCCTCATTTCACTCCTCAAAAGATATCCCATCTTATTAAGTAGCATGAAAATCCTCTTATTTTTTAAAGACCAAACCGTAGAAGACATTCTTGATTCTCTTCTTCTTCTGACAACCTATATGCAATATCTAATTCAACAAAAAGTCTATGAGCTCTCTGAATATTATTACATAATAATAATTGTGTTAGAAAACGGCTATTTCTCATCACATTCTCTGCTATAGCCTTTGCTCATGCCACCATCACTGCTTTACCTGGATTCTGTATAATCCTATAAACTGACCTTACTGCATTTCCTCTTGAACCCATCCATCTAATCCACATAGCACCAGGTTGATTTTTAAGGCCTAAGTCAATTCTTGTCTTTCTCCTGCTTAAAGTTCTCCAATGTCTTTGCATCACACTTATACAATCAAAACTCTTTGTGTATCTTTCAAAACCCTATGTGTAGTCTCTGCTCATCCTTCTCATCCCAACACCCTCCACACTAACTTTGCAATTGCTTCCCTTTCTGTTTAGAGCACTCATCTCACAGATCTTCACTTGACCGCAGCTATTTTCACGATCCCGGTTCAACTAAAATGGCAGCTTCTCAGAGAGGCATACCCCATCACCTGTTTCTGCTTCCCATTCTTTAACACATTGCCCAGTTTTAAACTCTTTAGAGTAGTTATTATTTGTGGACTGGAAATATACATTTGAGATTTTTTTTAGAGAGTCACACATAGTCATGGGCAGAAAATCAATCCTAAGGGAAGAGTGTATAGAGGACTAAAAAAGAAATCTTTGCCTTGAGTCATGAATAAATTCAACATATAATAGTCAATGCAGAGAAATTAGTGATCAAGTAGAAAGAGGAGATTAAAAGATGTATAGAAGGTCTCTTCTATACATCTTATGTATAAAAACATGATGTTTCGACTTAACGGTTTTTTCACTTTATGATGGTGCAAAATACACATTCAGTGGAAATCATATTTCAAATTTTGAATTTTGATTTTTTTCCAGGCTAGCGATATACGTATGATCCTCTCTTGTGATTCTGGGCAGCAACAGAGAGCCACAGCTCCCAGTCAGCCACGCGATCAGGAGGGTAAACAACCAATACACTGACAACCATTCTGTACCCATACAATCATTCTGTTTTTCACTTTTAGTTCAGCATTCAACAAATTACATGAGATATTCAACACTTTATGTATTATAAAATAGGCTTTGCATTAGATGATTTTGCCCAACTGTAGGCTAATGTAAGTGTTCTGAGCACGTCTAAGGTAGGCTAGGCTAAGCTATGATGTTCAGTAGGTTAGCTGTATTAAATACATTTTTGACTTAATAATATTTTAAACTTATGATGGGTTTATCGGATGTAACACCATCGTAAGTCAAGGAAGATCTGTTGTAGGAAAATCAGAAAACTATGGGCATGAAGCCAGGTACTACTTTGATGGTTACTGTAGATATTCAATAAGCAATTTGCTGTTTTCCTGTTTAGTTTGAGAGGTAACTTGGGGGTCTTGAGGATTTGTGAGCTTGTTTTGCAGAAGAAAGAGAATGCCTTCAGGGAGGTTGTGATGACTGGATGGCCAACCCCCCGCTGCCGTTGATGTTTGGAAGTCAGATTGCCCAGGGATTTATTGGGAGTGACCTCTTTGTTTCTCTGAAGCTCCTCCTTCCAAGCCCCTTAGCTCTATAAAACACCCCTGCTTTTTGCTCTTGTTAAGGATTTGCATGAACCCATGCTACCACCTTCTCATCTTGGCCAATTTGAATAAAACCTTTCTGCATCTCCAAGCACCAATGTCTCAACGTTTGGCTTACTGCGCATCGGGCACACGAACTCAAGATGAAGAGGTTCGGTGTAAGGAACATGGAAAAAAATTCAAAAAATTGAGTGTAGCTATTGGTGTTGAATGCCTCTGAGTAATCAAGTAAGTAGAAGAATTTAAAATGTCAATTGGATTTGAAGATATGTTAGCCTTTTGTAACCTTATCAAAAGGTGTTTATTGGAGTGATATTGGTGGTAGTTATGTCGGAATGTATGGAATAGAGAACATAAAGCAGAGAAAGGCAACAGTATATATGGGAAAGTACTTTTGGGGAATTTGTATATAAAGGGGAAGGTGCATTGGACTAAGAGCTGAGAAGAGGGGCCGGCCCCATGGCACAGAGGTTAAGTGTGTGCGCTCTGCTGCTGGTGACCCAGGTTCAGATCCCGGGTGCACACTATGCACCGCTTGTCAGACCATGCTATGGCAGCGTCCCACATAAAATGGGGGAAGATGGGCACTGATGTTAGCTGAGGGCCAGTCTTCCTCAGCAAAAAGAGGAGGATTGGCATGGATGTTAGCTCAGGGCTGATCTTCCTCAAAAAAAAAAAGAGCTGGGAAGATTATGGCAGAGGAGGTGAGATTTCTTTTTAAAAATTAGAACAGAAATTTTTTCAAAAAGGTGGAGAAATATCAAGCTTTAAGTGACAAGGGTTATACTTACTTACTTTCCAATGTTACTGGAAAGAGACAGGACAAACAATTGAGATGACATGAACTGGCACCCTCAGTGACTAGTCTGGCCTCAGTTAGAGTAAGGAGAGGGAGGTGAGACTATAAGAGAAAGTGAGGATATAGGGGGCTTACTTATTATAAAGATATAGATCTAAATGACCAAGAGAAGGAGAGACGAAGAGTGGTGCAGATAGACTCAAGAAAGTTCAGATATTACTGGGATGATGGTACCACGGAAGATCAGCAGGGAAGAAAGCTTATGGGAGAAGAGACCTATAAAAATATTTTGGAATTCTCTTTAAGAAATGTGGGCACATTGCCTAACATCCAGAGAAAATTTTGGCTGAACGAGTGGCTGACTCAGAAGCTGTGGAATCTACAGCCTACAGGAGCCTCCTACTCTGGTCATGTGGAAATGTCAAGATCTCCAATCTTGCACTATTTTTAGCTGCACCAGCTTTAAAGTAAAATTAAGTAAACAGTGTGAAGAAGATCACATTATTTGGTGCTATTGTATACTTAAAAAAATTGTGTTTTAAGTAAAACAATCTGTAAACACACTTCTCAAAATAATTTTCTAGTAGTAGTTATGTCCATGACACTTGGCCACTTGCTCCACCATAGTTAATATTTTTTGTTTTCATCAAAATAAAATGATTTTGAAGGCATGCGATTTTATGGGTAGGGGAGGGAAAATAAGAGACTTATTGACAGCAAATAATAAACAGGAAGCAGAAAACTTCTCTGAAATCTGATAAATACACTAAACAATACTTGAAATGAGCAAGTAAGGCAGTTATGATGATCCCTGTTATATAGTTGAGTCAATTGAGGCTTACAACAGATAGGGATGAATCAAACTCGTAATTACTAAGTGATGGAGACTAATTTTGAGCTCATTTTTTTAGGAGTTTTTGCCCAATGTACTTTTCTTCTATAGTATGCTGCTTCTTCGAGCTTATATTATAAAACTGATTATAACCTTTGCTGAGGACAAAATTGCAGCCATCTGAACATCTGGTGCTTCTTTTCTGTTGCTCTAAGGTCTCTTTAAACAGTTGGTAGCTGGAAAACTAATTTCGACTCTGACAATAATTAACCATCAGCAGAGATTTTCATAGTTACATTGTATAAGAAGTTGCTACGGAACTGGAGGTATTTTTTATTTAATTTTAATCAGAGCAGCCATTTCACTGTGATTTCCAAAAAAATAAAATATTTTTTGATAGGAATGAAACTTTATATTCAATTCATCTTTTTTTTTTATGCCTCAGATCACATCAACGTGTATTTGATGTTTTTTTGAGGTACCTTAGATCAGGATAAGAAATTGGTTATTTATTGCATTTTTGTTAGAGAAACATTAGATAATTTAAAAATGTAAAAGAAAATTCTTTTTCTTTTTTGTGAGGAAGATCAGCCCTGAGCTAACATCCATGCCAATCCTCCTCTTTTTGCAGAGGAAGACTGGCCCTGAGCTAACATCTGTGCCCATCTTCCTCTACTTTATGTGGGATGCTGCCACAGCATGGCCTGACAAGCGGTGCGTCGGTGTGCTCCCAGGATCTGAACCCCGGGCTGCCAACAGCAGAGCGCGTGCGCTTAACTGCTAGGCCACGGGGCCAGTCCAAGAAAATATTTTTTAAAAGTCACCTATTACCTATAATTCTACTACTCAAAGTCATCCTTAGTGTGTATGGCATTTTACTATATTCCCTTGAGTCTTGATGTATTAATCTTCTCAGGCATACATTCTTTCCACAAATAGTTATTGAGCATCTATTTTATGCCAGATGTTGATCTGGGCCTAGGCATTGAGCCTAAAGAATGTACAGGATAGACAAATCCCCTATTTTCATTAAACCACTCTCTCTCACTGTCTCTGTCTCTGTCTCTCTCTCTTCAGTACAAACAAACATGAATGTGAGCATAGTAATATACAGTAGAATATCATTTTATTTCTTAGAATTATACTTTAAGTATTTTCCCTATTTTTAAATAATTCTTATGATGTATTATCAACTGTGAAATGTTCAAACTATAATGGACCATTCCTCTATCATTAGAAATGCAGATCCTAATTTTTAATATTATATTATCAATGTACTGACTAAAATTTTTACATCTTTTATTAATCACTTTTCTCATCTTGAAAATGTGTTCATTATACAAAATGTGAAAAATTCAGAAAATGAAATAAAAATAGTCACTCATCCTACCATCCATAAATAATGATTGTTCATAATTTAATGATATTCCATTTCAGCTGTTAACGAACTTATCATAATGCCCTGCACTACGCCTATATCCTACTATTTTTATTAAAATTGTATCTGATACTTCTGATATTTATATCTAAATTGAATTCTAAAAAAACAAGCCAATGGTTTTGAATGCCCATCTTAATAACTTCTGAACTTGTGAATTAAATTTTTCTTATTGACTCATTTGTTTGCATTTTTTTCATTAGCATTTCTGTGACTACGGTGAGGGTTAATATTTTGTCATAATTTTATTATTCAAGGCCAATTCCTTTTTTCTACGTGTATGTATGTATAAAAATACTTGTGTATATATTCTTTTAGGCCTATTTTTTAATCAATTTGTATAGGTTTCATATATGTTAAACTATGACCTGGTAGTAAATATCTTTCCTTATTGGTGGCTTATTTCTAAATGTTTAAATAATATATTGTGGTTGTAAACTCACACATGCAAGTAAGCAGAGGTGCTTTTGTGTAACTAATTCCATTGTCAGCATAAAATATAATATAGATTTCCTTTTAGACTTTTTGGGGAAATGACATTACAACTATGTGTACAAAATCATTTATATTTAATTTATTCACGTAGCCCATAAACAACACCTACCCGTTGTACTGCATCTCTGCCTAAATACTCTGCCTTCCTTGCAGCTATATGAATTTATATCAGTGTTACCCTTGCTGCCAATCACCTATAATTATGCACTCAATTCAATTACTTCTCAATTTTGTATAGATGTTCCTTTATAAAAGTCCCCTCTTTTCTCCTGCATTGTTAATTCACTGGATTATTTCCATCAACACACACAATCTGAAATATCTTCCTTCTTTAGAAATAATCCATCTATCCCACATGTCTCTACTTCCCTTTATAGCAAAACTTTCTTAAATAGTTGTTAATGCAAATTGTATTCATTTTGTATCGTTTTTTTTCCCCCTTGGATCTTCTTCAAACAGGCACTTCTTTTCCCCTGTTGCTCCAGTAAAATAACTCTTGTTAAGGCCACTGATGACATCCATGTTGCCAATTCAGTGGTCATTTCTCAGAGCCTAAGTGATTTGAGTTATCAGTTGCACTCAAGGTAGTTGGTCCACTTTTTATTGCAACACCGCCTTCACTTGTTTTTAAGGGTCCTACTCTCCTTTGGTTCTGCATTTGCATATTTGGAAACTCATTCTCAGCCTCCCTGCTGATTTCTTCTCATCATCTAAACTTTTAAATTTTGACATATTCTAGGCCTTAGTCCACAGATGTATTCTTTTTTATAACTGCCTTTATTACCTAAGTTTTTTCATTCAACCCCATAGTCTAACATATATATATATGTATATATACACACACACATACATAATAATTAACCTAAATATGTGTCCCCAAACCAGATTTCTTCCATGAACTCCAGATTTGTGTATTCAACTGGCTACTTGACATTTCCACTTGGATGAATAATTGCTATCTCAATATTGGATTTTCAAAATCAAACTCCCTAAGCCTCCCTTTCTGGCTCTCTTTTCCATTATGATAATCACCAAGTGCATTTATCCAGGTCAAATGCTTTGACTCCTCTTTCTCTTACAACAGCCAGTCCATTGGCAAATCATGTAATCTGTATCTTCAACATACGTACAGAGAACTAGTAAGCAAGTATATCAAAGTTACAAAGTACAAGATTAATATACAAAGTTAATTTCCTATATACTAGTAATAAATAATTGGAATTTTAAATTTAAAAAATACACAATTAACAATAGCACAAAAATATGAAATATTTAGGCATAAATATAACAAAGTACATATAGGATCTATAAGTAGAAAACTACAAAGATGTAATAAAATAAGTAAAGAAGATCTAAATAAGCGGAGAGATAGTCTATGGTCATAAAGTGGAAGATTCAATACTGTTAAGATGTCAATTTGCCCTAGTTGATCTACAGATTAAACACAATTCCAATAAAAATCCAAGAAATTTATTTTGTAGATATTGACAAATTGTTTCCAAAGTTTACATGGAAAGACAAAAGACTTAGAATAACCAACACAATTTTGAAGAAGAAAAAGTTGGAAGACATAATACCTGATATCAAGACTTACTTATAAAGCTACAGTAATCAAGACAATGTGGTATTGATGAAAGAACAGACAGATAAATCAATGGAACAGAATAGATAGACCATAAAGAGACCCACATGCTTATAGTCAAATGATCTTTGATGGAGTAAAGAGAAATCAGTGGAGGAAGAATAGAATTTTCAACAAACAGTTCTGGAACAATCAAACACCTATATGCAAACCAAACAAAATATCTTATGCCTTTCACAAAATTTAACTCAAAATAGATCATCAAACTAAATGTAAATGAAAAATGATAAAACTTCTAGAAGAAAACATAGGAGCAAATATACATAACCTTAAGTTTGGCAATGAGTTTTTAGATCCACAAGATTCAGGAAAGAAAATATTGATAAACTGAAATTTATTAAAAAAAAAAACAGCTTCTGCTCTGTGAAAGAAACTGCTATGAGAATGAAAAGACAAGCCATGAATTGGGAGAATATATTTACAAAGTACGTGTCTGATAAAGGACTTGCATCCAAAATATACAAAGGACTCAAAACTCAACAATAAGAAAGCAAACAATGCAATTTAAAGAAAAATGTGTAAGAGATCTGAATAGACACTCACCAAAGAATATAATACAGATGATGAATAAACACACAAAAATATGCTCAGCATCATTTGTTATCAGGAAGTTGAAAATTAAAACAAAAATGAGATACCACTATATTCCTATTAGCATGACTAAAATCCAAAAAGCTAACAATAACCAAATCAAAAAAGCTGACATTACAAAATGTTAGCAAAAATGCAGAATAATAGAAATGCTCATTAATTGCTGATGGGAATGCAAAGTCCAACAGCTACTTTGGAAAACAATTTGGCAATTCCTATAATGCTAAAGATAGCCTTATCCTATGATCCAGCAATCATGCTTCTCGGTATTTATCCAACTGAATTGAAAACTTATGTTCCCCAAAAACTGTACATGGATGTTTACAGCAGCTTTATTCTTAATAAATCTTAATAATTCTTAATTATCAAAGACTGAATGTGAAAGGGATATTAGATTTATGTACTATATGAAATTTAAATTCGCAGAGAACTTCAGCCTAGGGGTTATGTTAAGCTTAGTAAGGATCTTAATTTACAAGTCAGGGTTTTGGTTGGCACTTTCTGATTTAGCATTGTCTTTTGAGTTTAGATTTGAAGTTTTGTCCCTTGTCCCTGAACATTTGTTCTTGTAGCTAAGACTTCAATACTGGTTGCCTAGCTAATTCACAGCCAAGCCTTGCCCAACGTAATGGGATGTCTGCTAGCTTCCAATTTAGACTTTTGACTATTATATTATTTACTTTTTTTTTTTAAAGATTTTATTTATTTATTTTTTCCCCCCAAAGCCCCAGTAGATAGTTGTATGTCATAGCTGCACATCCTTCTAGTTGCTGTATGTGGGACTCGGCCTCAGGATGGACGGAGAAGTGGTGCCTCGGTGCGCGTCCGGGATCCGAACCCGGGCCACCAGCATCGGAGCGCGCGCACTTAACCACCAAGCCACGGGGCCGGCCCTATATTATTTACTTTTTGAACCAACTGCTTTAGCCTATGCTTGGATTCTAAATCATCTGCCTGATGTTAGTGTGTCTGTATAAGTTTAATCTCAACATGCTCTGAGAAATGTCTATAATACTGCTCATCAAGCTTCAGTTCTCTCAGCAAAGGCATTTTCTCAAACAGTTCTCATGGAAATATGCGTGATAAACTTTACTTTGTTAATTTAATAGTTGAAGGGATTTCACAAACTATCCAGTGAAATTGATATTTATGTGTGGTATTTTTCCTATAAAAATATTCTAATTTCTCAAGAATTGATATGCAAACAATTCTTGTGAAATAATATTTATAAAACTCGGAAAGTGCCTGTGTAAATTAAAGTCACCTATTCAATAACTTTATAAAACAGTTGCTTCTGGGCTATGTCCATAGGAATATATATCATTATTTCCATCATTTTCTTTATTTCTTATTATTATGGTACCTATATTTTTTTACAAAATTTTTTCTTCCAATATGGGATACATATTATGTGCAATGTATTTATGCGTCCTCAAAATAAAAAGCATAGTTTAATCACCTGCAATGTAGTTCTTATTTCTTTAGGAAGTAATTAAATAATATTATATTTATAAAATACTGATAATTTAGTAATTAATTTTATTTTACATGATAATACAGAATTTATTTCTTGTTCTAAACGGTATGATTATTGTCAGAACTGTGAGGAATTGTTCTTAAAGGATTGCCTTCCACTAAACAAATGAAAGTGCATTAAAACATAAATAAAATGGTATTCTTCACAAGACTCGTTGAGAAGCACAAAGTGGGAAACAAAAATATAACAAAATGATTTTGTTCCATTAATTTATTTTTAATATTTGTCCCAATTCTTGGCCCATTACAAATGTTTTTTGAGGTAATGAGTGAATTAATGCATTTGGGTAGGGCATTAACTTTTCTTTGATGGGCATTGGCATTAAATTAAAAGTGGAGACTTCATCTTTAATCATCATCATCATCACCCTCATCTTTATCTTAATATTCCTCAACCTTGCTGAAAACATTAGGTCTTAGAGACTCATTTTTTATAGTTGATTTTGCAAGTGAATCACATGATTTTTCAAAAACACAACCAAGTCACTTTAGGTCACTACCTAAAAGTAGATTGTGAAGAACAAGAGTGCAGTGAAAGTGGTCTTGGCAATTCAGTGAAGGCACTTTCGTGAGTGAATCACTCAGCCCAATGAATAATTCCCTAAGATTTTGGTTCACTCTGTTCCCGTAATTCTCTGTCCAACGGTACAATCTGTACAACTGAGTACTATGGAATGAGACCCAGAGTTCATCCCAGATGCATCTCTATGACTCTATCATAATTGGGAGAATATAGGATTGTTTTTAATGAAATTTTTTCACAACACATTGAAAGTAGTTTTAATATTTTAGTATTAAAAAATAGACATCGTATACAACTTCCCATAATCTAGAAAATAGAAAAGAATTTGGTGTTGATTTGATTATTCTGGGCATGTCTAATCATATGCATATGCTATTGATTTTACCTAATTACTTAATATCACTAAGCCTGAAATAGTTCATAATATAGCATTAGAATGTTAATTCATATAAGACATTTATAGTAGATTTTGAAATACAGTTTTGAAATAAAGTGAAACATTCTCATTATTTTCCTTTTTCCTTTCTATTTTTTTAACCTTTATAAATCTTAAATTTTATCTTAAATGCTACAGGAGTCTTAGTTTCATTGTGTCTTAACATTTTTTAAAAAATTGAATACATGCATTGCAATAAAAATGAAATAATTGAATACATGCATTGCAGAATTATTTAATAATTCTGTTCATTCTTAAGGGTAGGTAGAATTTTTAAAAATTGAGTTTTAGGTGGTTTTCCAGACTGAGAAGAAATTTTACCTTTTGAGATGTCTATGACAGGTCATCTCAGTGTATATAGAGCAGTTTGGAATCACAGAGTTAAAACAAATATGTTTTGATTATCGTTAAACAATTTCTGACAACATATGTTTATGATCATCCTACATCAGGTCTCAGAAATTATGATCAATACTGATAATATATACACCTAGAGAGCAGGGAAATTTCTATTCTTTTCTTTTGTACAGTGCCCAGCTTCAAACATAGTACAGTGTTTTAGCTGACCAGCATGTGTGCTAGACACTATCTATTGACACTCAACATTCATTTATAGCCCAGCTCCAGTGGTGGGTCTGGAAATCAAGTATTGGGATTGGAAATGTCTTTTCTCACCATTACCTTTGATGATCCACTCAAAAAATAATTGCTTATCAATCCCACTGCTGGTTTAGAGGTTTTGACTCCAATGAAAAATATACATACAAGAGTATACAGCAGTCATGTCTCAAAAATGGGCATTGAGACTGTTGTCAACAGGCATAAAAGGGATTACAGCATTGACTTAGATAACTGATCTTGATTATCAGGATAAATTAGTACTGCTATTACACAATAAAACAAAGTATATCTGAATCCCAGGGGATCATCTGGATTGCCTCCTAGTAATTCCATGTCTAGTGGTCAAATTTAATGGAAAATTATGATATACAGGCAGAGCCGCTAATACCTTCAACATTGAACGTTTAGATCAACCCTCTAGTTCAAGAATCCCAGCCAGTAGGGGATTAGGCTGAAGACAAAGAAAGTATATAATGGGTTATGGAAAAGAAAGTTGTAATTACTAACAAGGGTTTCATGATCAGTTGCATATATACATATGGATACATTAACTATCATCCTTAATTTTTTCCTCTATGTTTTCCATATTATTTTCTATATTATTTTTACAAGGTGTGTTCCTGGTGATTATCAAGAAGGCTTCCATGTGGTATAGATATTAACCATAGATTGATACAATAGCTAATGGATTTGGGTCTCAAGATTTTGGGCAGAAAGAGAACGTTTTCTTCTGAGAAAAAGATTGTTGCATTATATGAGGTGAGACCGTGTTTTTGTTGTTAATGTTATTTACAATGAGAGAATCATAAGTTGCAATAATTAGTGGAAAAGTGTGTAAGGATATTGAGAAGTCAAAAGGGAAGAGTAGACTCTTGTGATTACAATGGGCGTCGATTTCTACTGAATTGTTTGCCTTCACTGTTTTGTAGGGACTGGAATGCTAAAATTTCGCATCCATGCCTCCCTTGCCATTACAGTCTGGATGAATTAAGATTCTACTGTGCAAATAAAACCAAATGAGAAAAGCAAAGTCTGTTTACTCTGAGCTTGCTCTAGCAAGGGAGTCAGTCACCGTCACTTGCATGTTGACAGAGACTAAAGGCACCAGAGGAGTGGAAAAGCTTTAGAGTGGACAAAAGGGAAGGCTTCAGGTGTGCTCTGACTAGAGGCTGTTGGCATAGGGAAGCTGGAGGCAGGCCAACTAGAAGCAGCATATTCGATGTGATTGGTTAGGGGTACATAATTGGCTTTCTCTGGTTGGTCCTAAGTTAATAATAGGGACAGAAATTAGGGAAGCTGTCAGTTATTAACCATGTTCTGGCCATTTGGGACGACTGTCTCAGAAGTTATTGTTTAGTTTCCTGGATTATCACTAGAGATAGTAGTCTGACTTCCTACAAATCTGACTTATAGCAGGCTGACTTCCTGAGCTGTTTATTGTAGATAAGAGCTTGGGTTCCCGGACAGGTGTGAGTCTTAGTTCTATTATTATATATGGTCCAGCCTTAGTTTGTATATTCAGTCTCTCACTACCAATTAAATAATCCTACAAGTTTTTAAAAGCTGAAGGTAGTTAGAGGCCATTTTTCCCAATAGTTGAAGGGTGGACTTTCTCAGATGTGAATTTTTGCAGTGGTCAGATACCAGCTCTACCAGCCTATCACCGACATCATGGTGTATGGCAGCCGTGATGTCAATAGCTGGCAGGGGCCACACACTCCTGACCTCGGGTGTGGCTACAAATTCTGGCATCTAGATCATAAATTTGAGCATACACCATATAGAAAGAAATAAAATGTATTTTAAAAGTAATAACTGAAGGCAGTACAAATCGGAAGAGAAAATTTATAAAACAGAGAGATTTATATCTATGTCTATATCTATATCTATATCATCTAGAAAGAGAGAGTCTTTATATTCATGACTACAATAGTAATATGTGGAGGAAAACAAATTTATATGTAGAGAAAAGTTGAAAATGGTGGAATAGATGGCTAAGATTGTGGGAACTACTTTTAAAGTACAAATCTAAGTGTATGACCAAGAAGGTAAATTATAGGTTCAACACAGTAATCACTGATGACTACATTATTGACCCATTAGATTTAAAAATAACAAGAAATTTGAATTTCAGTACCACTAATATTTTGTAAATAATGTATGACCGTTCTGTAATTGTGTACTTGTTCTATAGCACAGTGTTTAGGTTTCTATTTTTTCCTTTATAGCTCAGTGGCTCAATGTATATGCTCTTATCCTTTGCTGCCACCATGTGGTTTTAGAAAGGAATAATATCAACAGTTTCACTTCCCTTATTTTTAAGTTAATCATCAAGGGAAATTTAGAAAAATTAAATATCAGGGCACAATCCTAAGAAATAATTTTTAGTACAAATAAAATAATGAGTCAGAGATAAATTTTCTTGTGTTAAAATACACACATACACACACGAATATATATAGACATATAATATATAACATACGTGTGTACAAATAATGTAGTGTTCTCTCTACATATATTATATATAATATATATCATATGTATATATAATAAATAATATATTACCTATCCATATATATCTATTATATATAATATACATATGTAGTGTATTATGCATCTATATATACCTATGTATTTATATATAATAGGTATGTAGATATTGATATGTGTATAATATATATATCAATATCTGTATATACAGAGAGAGAGATGTTATTTATCATTTGTCAATAATTTCACTTTCTCTTGGTTTATGAGAAAAAATTGAGAGCAGGAAACTGAAGAGAGCATAATGTTCTTTACAATGGAATCATTCATACTCTTTCTCCCACCCACCAGAGGGAGCTATGGCTCTAACTAAGGAGATGTCCCCCTCCCCCTCTACCCCTTTCCCTCCTTTCCAGCTGTCTTTCCTATAGGATATCAGATTCATTAAGAGAACAGTCATGTCCTATTATCCTGTATAAGAGAACATAATATCTATAAGCCATCAATATCAGTATCAGTCATACAAAAACTTATAAACAATTCAATTATTCAAAAGTATCTCAGCTTTAATGTCTTTATTTATAATCAGAGTTACTAGGGAATTCAGAATCTAAATGGGACAATCTTGAGATTGAAAAGTTGTGTTATGAATACTCATCCCAAGACCACCAGTTTACAATGGACTGCCCAGGCAACCAAAAACATACCAATATGTCACCTAACAATATGCTAACTTAAGTTGTCACATGCAAGGCAGACTACAGGGACATGTAACCTATGCAGTCTCACAGGTCGCCACACTCAGAGGATGCTTCTTTAATTCTCTGCTGAGCTGTCATGAAATTCTCAATAATTTTGGAACACGGGGTCCCACATTTTCAGTTTATACTGGATCTTGCCAACTATGTAGAAAATCCTGGATGTAGAATTTTTTTGTTATCTAATTATTCTGTATTTTCTTAGTCATCTATCTACTTCCTATTTTCTCCATTGGCAAAGAGTCACACTCCTCCAAAACAAAAAGTTCATAGACACTGTCTTACTCATGCATTCACTCTAAAAACAAGTTGTGGTTTCCTAAATAAGTATGTTAATTGTGTAGAATATACCTTTTTTCATTCTCTCTATGTACTAGTCACTTTTTTCTTACTCTATAATTCCCCAATTTATTTATTTATTTATTTTTTGGTGAGGAAGATCAGCCCTGAGCTAACATCCGATGCCAATCCTCCTCTTTTTTTTTTTTTTTGCTGAGGAAGACTGGCCCTGGGCTAACATCCATGCTCATCTTCCTCTACTTTATAAGGGATGCCTCCACAGCATGGCTTGACAAGCGGTAAGTTGGTGTCCGCCTGGGATCTGAACCTGCGAACCCTGAGCTGCCAAAGCGGAGTGCGTGCACTTAACCGCTGCACCACCAGGCCGGCCCCCTCAATTTATTTTTCATTACTCAAAAAATTATTTAGAAATACTCTTTGTTTTATTTTAAATCATATACTAGCAATCCTCACGTTGTACCTTTCTGATATGCAAAGATTTTAGTTAACGTGGGTTAATTAAGTAATACCAGTTCCTCAACAATACTGTTCAAAATTTAGCCACCATGTTCTGTTCACTGTGAAAAGTTGCCTAAAGCAAAAACCGCACTGTTAGCACTTTAGTCCACAAATCCTTATGTAGATAGCTGATGTGCCAATCATATTACTTCTTTCAAAGTCTGCCAGTGATTGGTTGCTAAACATGTTATTCAGTTCACACACAGAAAGCGAAGCATGTAGTTGTGTTACCTCCTTGTCTTCCAGTGAGAAACCCTTGGAATATTTTACTAAAATGGATAATTGAAAGATAGAATTGGCCAAAAAAGATAAAAGTGCAGCAAAAAATGAGAAGTGATTAATGAAGAATATTTCAAACGGGAGAAATAACTGCCCTTGGGAATGTTGACATTGCCGCCATTTGAGAGATTTTAGATATGCGGCCAAGGAAACTTACTCAATATGAACTTATTGACGCAGTTTTCCCATTGCTTATTAAGATCACCTTGTACGGTTTCAACTTGCATGATCATTTTTATGGTTCTCTCCCACCGTGCAATGTGAGGACAGCCTGTATGTTAAAATGATCAGAATATTTTAATTACGTATTTCAGACTAATTTTTAAATAAATAATATCAATTGTAAATATTGTGACCATTGATGCTATTAAGCCAAATGTACATAAAAATAATTGAAAACATTTAAAAGAGTTCAGTATGAGCGATAAGCCCACCCATTTATTTCTCTCCTCTTTCAAAATGTCATCAAATTGCCAGTAAAAAACAGCCAAAGGTCATAAAATTACAGCAGTGAGAAGATCAAGACAGTTGCTCACCAATGTAAGAACATTGTGAGTGAATTTTGATAATGGACAGTGATTGGCAGTTTGTGGATGGAAGAGACAATGTGAATATGCAGTAGTCCTTATACTCTGGGAAGGGGCTGGAGGAGCAGAGCGGTGAGGGCAGCTTTCCCTGAGGACCCAGGAGACACTTCAGTCTGGAGCTGTGGAGTGCAGAGAAGAGTGGATAGTGGGGCCAGAAAGAGGATGGGTAGTTAAGGAGTTGTTCATAGAAAAACCAGCCTGTAACTTCTCTACTCTAAAAATGCAGGTCAATATGTAGTCAAGCATTTTCTCCATATGTTCTATCTAAAAAATGGAACCATTTTTTGGAGGGAAATTATAGATTTTAGTGCAGGTTTTGGTGACCCAGAGTAAAGCCTTCCATATTTGGCTTCACAGAAAGTGCGTAGCCTACCTTCTAATTTGCTGTCTGTGCACCTTATATTTAAGCCTACAGTTGACATGCAGTGCCCACATACATGGAGATCTTATTCTGTACTCCCTTTGAGAGTGAGACATACTGGGTGAAATGGAAATTAATTAATTAACATTTCATCTTAAATATGAACAAAAATCTAACATTTAGTTGAAAATTGAATAACTCAAGCAGAATATAAGAGTATGACAAGGATGAACAAGTTGAGAAATTGAACCTGGAAGTAGCAGATATCATTCAGGGATTTAGATTGTAACTTTCATGAAGAAAGGGACCATGTCAAACTTTAACATATCCTGAGATCTTAGAAGAGTGTCTGGCAAATTATGGTCACTATATAAATATTGGCTTAATGAATAAATGAAGACAGTAGAATCGGAAATTAAATTATATATTTTACCAGAGAATTTTAAATAACTTAGCCCAAAAAGATCAACAAAGCAGCAGTTAGAGAATAAAGAAGAAATTGTGACAATTTTTACAAAGCATAGATGATAAGAACATCAATAGAAAGGATGTATAAGACGTTGCAGGAAATCTACAAAACAGAAAATGAAAAGAATAAGAAAGAGAACATATAATAAAATGGAAGATTAACTCAGAAAGTTTAATGCATTCCTACTAAAAGTCCCAAAAAGTAACAACAGAGAAAATGGAGTGGGAAAAATAATCAAAGAAGCAATTGTGTCAAATTTCTCAAAGTTAAGGAAAAATATAATTGTCATTGAAGGGTTCAACCAGTGACAAATTAGATTAACACTCTCCCCCTCCCCTCAAATAATGACAACTACAGATGTGCTTGTGAGGTTTCAAGTCACCAATATAAGCCTTGGAAAGTTTCTAGATGAGAATGGATAAACAAACATTACTGACAGAAGACTGCAACTCTCACTGAAGAGGTATCAGAATTTATCACGCATAACATGGTGCAAAACAATAAAGCTATGTTTTCATGCTTCTAAGGAAGTTATTTTGAAATTAGAACTCTTTATCTAGTTAAATTCGCCATTGATTGAAAGAGTAAAATGATTTTCTTTTTACTCAGAAAAGCCAAAAGTTAGAAAAATCGATTCACACACCTTCTTTTGAAGAAGAAAACCTTTAAAGAAGAACTCTAGCAAAAATTGAAAAATTGTATAATAGAGAGGAAAACAGGAGATCTGTAAAACATCAGAACTTAGCCAAGAGTGCTATGAAAAATTAACCTTAGGATAGTAGCTACACCGTAGATCAGAGAACGTAGTGATGATGAAAAGTTGAAAACAGAGGACTTGGGAGGGATAGAAAGTTAAAACCGTGATTTATGCAACAAGGAACAAGATTAAAAGTGTGTTTCTGTGGTGAAATATAAACTGACAAGAAGAAAAGCAAGACATTTAAAAATTTACAGCTATGTTGAAGTTTCACTCTGAAGTAATTCTACTAAACATTGATTGATATCTGTGACTGGTTATTCTAGTTGTATTAATGAAGGCTTATAGATTTCAGTTGAATTAAACTATTTTTTAATCTTTTGAAATGATATAACGTGATTTTTTAAATTTTCAAATTTTAGGTATAATCTATTGACATCCAAATATGGAAGATGAGGGTCTGGACATTCCACGACCATGTCAGTCTCTTTTGTTTATACTCTTGTTTTGGTGGAGCACGTCCTCCATTTTATTCCTGAGAACTGGCATTGGATGTCATCTTTTTGAGATACTGTATATCCGATCATGTTTTAAATTATATTGAAATTTGATAAAAATGTGCTATAATTTTAGTCGAGAAATATTTTTTCTTATATTTTAGAACATTGCTACATTTTATGCCAGATTCTAGTGTGACTTTTGAGAAATTCAATTCAGTTTTGGATGGATACTCCTTGTAATGAGGGCTTTTCCTCCTCTTTCCCTGTGAAAGTTTGAATGATCTCGTTGTCGCTCATTTTCTCCAAATTCATGAAATGTATCTTAAGGTCTTTTTGCATATCTTTGTGTGTATGTATGTATCTCTATTGCTTTTGTTTTAAAGCATCATACAAATTGGCTCATACTTTTTCTTCAACTTACTATTTTCACTGCATTATGATCGTGAATGTAGCTGTAGTTTTTTTTTTTTAGATATTTCTAGTTCAGTAATTTTCTCCACAAAATAACTCAAAGAATTGCATTAAATTAATGTACTCAATACTCTTAATCCATTCGCCTATTGAAAGATATGTGGATTGTTTCTAAGTTTATTTCGTTATGAGTATTATGCTGTGAACATTCTTGTACATGTCTCCTTGTGCATCAGTGTGAAAATTTCTTGGGGGCATGCATTTAGAAGTGGAGATGCTGAATCATAGGAAATGTGCATCTTCGTCTTTACAAGATAGTGGTTAAATTGCTTACCAATGTGATTGTACTTACCAGTGTCTTTCTTTAACAGTAAAAGCATCTTCACTGAATATTGTGTTGTTGGATGTTCTAATTTCGTTGATCTAATGCCAATATGAGGTGAAACTCATTTGTATTTCCCTGATCACTGGTGAGGTTCAGCGTGTGTTTGTATTTTCTTGGCTTTTCAGACATTCTGTCTTTTGTTTATTTCTTATTGTTTGCCTTTTTTTTTTTTACCAACCTGTATGAGCTCTTTATAAATTGTATTCTAATCTGATGACAGTTTTAGTTTTTGCAAATATTTCTGTCTGTGACTTGCCTTTTGATTATTAAAAAATTTTTTGATGAACAGATATTTTTATTTATAATGCAATAAAATGTGTCAAATGTTTCTGTATATTTGTGTTTTGTGTCTTGTTTAAGAAAAATATTCCTACATCATCATAAAAGTTTCTCCAGTATTTTCTTCCAAGATTTTTATAGTTTGGACTTTCACTTGTAGGTCTTTAATCTACGCACACGTATTTTTCTTTTTTTAGTGAAAGTTGAATTCAAGTTCCTCTTTTTTTTTCCCATCTGGATCATCTATTAAAGCAGAAATAACATTTACTTTTCCTATCGATAAGTAATGTTACACGTGTCATATTTCAAGCTGCAACTATAGGTGTGGGATCTGCTCTGGGCTGTTTTCTGTGTTCCGTTGATCTGTTTTTTATCTTTCTACAAATAACTCCCTGTGAATTTCTGTGTCTAAGTTGTTATAATTTTCATGTCTTGATATTTGATTTCCTACCTTGTTCTTCTTTACAATTGTCTTGGCTAGTCTACGTAATTAGTTTTTTCCATACATAAAATCTAGGTCTATGAAAAACCCTTGGCAATGTTTATTGTAAATGAATTTAAATTATGAAATATTTTGGAGACAGCATTCATATTTCAGTGATACTGAGTCTTTGTATCATGACTGTGATATAGGTTTCTACTTAATTACATTTCTTTTATAACATTTGTTAAAGTTTTATGATTTTTTTCTATAAAATGGTTCACAGCTTTGTCAGACAGATGCTTAGACAGTATGTTTTTGGTTGCTTTTTAAAATTCTATTTTTGTAAATTTCCCAGATGATCTTTTTTGCTGATATATAGAAACACAATAGATTTGTATGTATTGATCTTAAATCCAGAAAACTTGTGATACTCCCTTCTTAACTGTAATAATTTGTCTACATTTTCCATGCTTATAACCATAAAAATCATGCATAATTAGTTTTATTTTTTTAATTTTTGTAACTTATTTCTTTATATTTTATGTATTTGAAATTCTTTAACTTTTTTGATTAATTATTGCATCTATTTCATAATAAAATCGTTTCTAATATAATTTCCTTTATATTAACTTAAAATCTCTTTAACTCTAATTTGCATTAATACATTTTATCTGTTCCTCTTTGTGCTAGTTATATTGTCTCTCAGCTCCAAATTCTCCCTTCATTATCTGCTCTGTGATAGTGGACTGGACTCTAAGCATTTCTGCTCTACAGTGAGCCTGATGTTGCTTTGTCAGTAGAGGGCGCGGAAGGGACATTATAGGACAAAGAGGGCTTCTAGTTTCACATCCGATGTTTTCATTTTTCTTGATCCTAGTTGCACAGTCCATCAGTAGTGCCCATGTGAGACATCCAGTGGTATTCTGTGAATAATCTCTTGGTGACTTTACCTCTCTGCCTACTTACAATGACCATCCTGCCAATTACACTGCTAGTTATAATTACTTGCCAACTACAATGACCATTTCCAACAGAGACATCTTGTACTCGAGGCCTCTTATCACAGTGCTCTGATACTCTCTGTGTGCCTGCCCACTGGTCTTGGCTCACCTACACCCCAGAGAGTTGCCTCATTCTAGCCTTGTGACTGTGGACCAGCTCTGGTCCCCAAAACCCAGAAAACTTATCAGCCATCTCATGGGCTGCAACTACATCTTCTCCAACAAGGTCTGAACCCCAGCGTGGTGAAGATCTACTCTTCTACATTTGTCCTTCCTTTGGTGCTCTGTTTCAGCCCTCCGGTACTTTATAGGTATATGTCTTTACAGTTACTCTCCTATTCTACAGATTAATAATTATTTATGTTAAACTTGACCTGTTTAAATTATTGTGTGGCTCTATATCCTGATTGAATACAGACTGTTAACTCCAATTTTTCCTTTATAGAATGGGGTTTGCAAGATCTTATTCAATAATGTAAAACCTACCAACTTTAAATAATCAATCAAGTATTAAGCAGGTGCCTTTAAGAGTTGTTCATGGTGTTTCTATTATACTAGGTAAATTCTCCCAAATATTGAGCCTTTTTAAATCCTAATGTGTTCCTATAAATTGACAGAAAGTTACACTAACATTACCAATAATGATATTCATGGTAGATGATACATAAATGAAGAAAGACACAGTAATGATTGTCATGCCAATACCCAGCTATAAAATACACTAAAAATGACCATATCTCCTTTACACCTTCTGTGATCTCTTTCTTGTACAGAAATCAAGCTTTACAATGACAACCCAGAGCCATGGCTAATTGTTTTGTGGGGCTAATAGACTCTTCCAGGTGAGTGACTTTCCAGTACCCTAAGTAGATGGTGTCTCATTACAAGGATCTGAACTAATATCACCCTGTCTAGGGATGTGAATAACACCAAGTAGAACAAATATCTAAGGATGTTAATTCCATTAATAAGAGTTGGAGGATTCAAAGTGGTCATCTAGAATTAGTCCATCACTTTGGCTGACATAGTGAATAATACAGCCCAAGTTCTAGGGCAGCACAAACCAACTTGAATTCCTAAAGATAAGTAGTTATGAACAACAGATTCATCTTGAATTTTCTTTCTATGGCCCAAGGAGAGTCTGTACCATTGTTAACGATTCAGGTGGACCAGAAATGTTTCATAATCTACATGTAAGCTTAGAGAAATGAAAACCTGGCTATATAAGACAATCTTTGGGACTTGCTTTCTCTGTCAGACAAGGAAAGTTTCGGGTCATTCTTCCATAATGTCTTTTATTCTTTTCTTATAATTCTAGTTATGGTTGTTTGCCTTAGAGTTCTTTGATGTTTGTTGTCCAAAGTATTAAATATTTCTGGATAGGCATTTTCTCAACAGATGACTCAAAAAGTGATTCAAAGACAAAACCAGGATCAAATCATGCTGATTGATGCTCGAACTGAAAAACATTTATTGGCAAATGAAACCTCGTTTCAATAATAGTATGAAGATATGGACAATCCTTGATGGTGTCTCCTGCAGCATTGACTGTGTGAAAACCAAAATGAGAAACTGACAATAAAATATTACCACAGTACCAAGAAAAGACTAATGATTCTAAAACTATTTATCAAGTTGTCACCCCAATTGGATTTTAATCCACTCAATTAATGACAATTTTTTACAAGCAAGCCAATCAGTAACAGCTTTTTACTTTAGAAAGTCAAACAATTAGAAATGGACTCACTCCCATAGACACACCTCAGAGTGCCAACCAGTCGACAACAATTTTATCAGCGTAACCATATTTTGACAGCTAATGTCAACCTACCTAAGCCCTTGAAAGTCCACCAATCCCTGACCTTCATGTTTCCAAAAACTCCTACATAAATCCAGTATCATCTTGCTCTTCTTGGAGAGACTGTCACGACCAGCAGAGTCCTCCTGGTGGTGATTTCATCATCATTTGACAGTATCATTTTCCCCATGGCAGAATGGATAGTTACATACCTTATTATGGGATTCCTTTTCAATGTTAGAGCAATCTTCCCTTCAAGAATTTTTTAAATTTTTAAATCTTAATTTAAAAATTAAGATTAAAATTTCATCTTAATTCAAGATTAGTTGGAAATCAAACTCAGAAACATTTTAGTAGAATTTATTTTGCTGCTGTTTCTTTCCTAAACTTATCATTGTCACTTGGATAAAATCAAGATACTTTATTTGACAGACAATATCATATAACAACTTTTCATAACACTCCTCAGCTCAGGACTTTTTTTCAGCTCAGAAAAAGTATTTGGAGAGCAGAATTAAAAAGTGACTTAACAGTAACCATTCTTTTTCTTCTCAATATTTTAAGGAGTTTGATTTTTCTTAGTTTTTTTTAAAACATAAAATGCATATGATTACATCTATCTTCATCTGTGAATAAATATATTGACAGTATAATGTGCATAAAGGAAAATATGCTCATGGAAAAATCAGGCTTCAGGGAAAACTGGCTCAGTCTTGCTTTTCAAGAAACAGTTGAATCTTGAAAATTTTCTCCTTTGATAGAAAAATATTCAATTAAAATGAAAACAAATTTAAACATCAGTGATGACTCTAAAAGAAATATTATAGAATAGGAATACATTGCCAATATTGATTTTTTGTGGTGCTGCTCTGTTCTCACCGCATTAGCTTTTAGACCATGCATTATAGAGTTTATGGCCATTTTCTGCTTATGAATGAGAATGTATACTTGTGAAACACAGCATGTAAGATATCAGGAATACATATATTAAACTATGTTAGTTGCTAAAAAATGATAGTTTTCTTACTGAGGAAAATTGCCTTTAGATTTGACTACATTCAGCTCTGGGACAAAAAATGTTATGCTTCTAAGTTAATAAAAGAGTAAATATGGTTATTTTTAAAACTCTGTTTAAAATTAGATTAAAGTCCATGTTTATAAAACATTAGATGCAACCTCACTGCATTATCCTTTTATTAAATTTATGGCTATGTATTCAAAATCTTGGGTTTAAAAAAAATTACATACATCTGTATAAACATACTCAGATTTATTCAGTAAATACCCCAGGTGTGTTTGGAATATATTCAGTTTAGGTTATTCATAAGAGAGAATTGTAATTCAATCTTGAGATTCAGAGAAGTCTTTTCAGAGAGTGAGTGACTTCTAAGCTGAGTCTCTAAAGCCATTTTCAGTGGTAAGCAACAGAGAAAGGTTATCAGATTTAGCATCACAATACACGATGCTCGGTTACATTAGAATTTCAAACAAATAAAGATAATTTTTTAGAATACATTTATCCAAAGTCTTGCATGGGACCTTCTTATACTAAAATCTATTTATTTGTTTGAAATTCAGTTTAACTGAATGTCCTGTATTTTATCTGGAAACCTTAGAACAGAGGGGATTAGGGCAGGACGCCTCAGACAGAGGGAGCAGTATAAACCAAGGCCCGAAAGTAAGAGAGATTGGGGAACATTTGGGGAACAAAAAGTAGTTTGTTGGTTCTCAAACACTGGGTGCATGGACAGGGACTAGAACTGGGGTTAGGGCTGGAGAATACCTACCTCCATTTTCCTGGCACAGTATACGAAACTAAACAAGGCATAGGTGCTGCAGGCCTGTGTATAAATCTTATTTAGGAGTATAGCATCTTATTGTATTCATATAGTTCCAGCATTACACCAGCAGTAAATATTGACTTTTAATTTAGGAGAGTTAAATTGTGCACGTTGGCCTCATAACTCCCTCAATGTAGTTTTTTCTTAAATCTCGGGGCTTAAAAAAAGAAAATAAAGTAATGGGAAAAATGCAGTGTTTTTAAATCTCCCCAAACTCCCCATAAAAGCTGACAGTCACTAGGGCAGTGAAATTGAAACTTTGTGGACATCTACAATAAAGATAAGTGATGTGGTTTTCCTGGGACCCCAAAAAGTGAAGACAAACCACTGAGAGCTACAAGATCGGCATAGTATGAGAATCCATTTGGAAGTAAGCTGAGGTAAAGAACAGAGAATATAAAAACAAGAAAGCTAAATAACAGTCAACAAGCACTCACTGGAATTTGTGGTAAGGCAACTTATCAATGGCAGCTGAAACTGGGAAGTTTTCATATATAAATTCACAGGTAAGTATGAGATTCTGATTATGTTCTAAAGAGTCTTGTGTAGCCTTCATCACACGACATGTCTTAACAAACCAACAACACTTCCTTCCTGGACAAAGCTGCTACTAAGTAGAAATAGCGGAGAATAGCATTCACATTGAGCAGTACAGGGATAATAGGAGTTCAGAAGAGAGACGATTCATAGAGAAGTTGTGAGCAGAAAGACAGAGCCAGACATCTGAGACAATAGTGGCCATATTTTCCTACAGTTCATGTAAATAATAAAAGAGGTATCTCTATAGCTATGAAGCTCAAAAAGTTGTTTCAACAACTCTGCCTTGTAAAATAAGATAAACTTATTTTATGTAAAAGTATATAATAAAAAATAATTGCTTTTAAATTCTAAGCAAGGCTATTATAAGAAAAAAACTGAATGGAAGGGAAGACAAACATCCCCAAAAGGAAGGAAAATGATTAGCAGACATTTGATCCTTTCCAAAATGTCCATAAGCATATTTGGTCCATGCCAAATGGTTTTAGACGGGACCAAATATCAAGGACCTTTTGGCGTGGACTAAATGTCTTATGGACATTTTATACAGGACCAAAAGTCCCATACGAAGAAAAACACATCACGCATTCATACTCCAAAACAGATAAGCTAGAATCTCATATTTTTAAATGAACTAAGTGGAATTATGAAAATATCCAAACATGTAAGAGAACAATATAAATTAGAATTACTTTATAGCAGGTAAAAGTGGAGGTGATAGAACTCAGGAATTAGAAAGAAAAAAAATAGTCATCTCAAAAACATAGAGTAAACGAGTGAATAAACACAACAGAAAATGGCTGTAGTAGTTGCTCCAGGCATCCCACTCAGGTTCCCTGTAGCTGCTGGTGTTCCTCTCCACTGTCAGGAGCTCAGCTGAGCTGGCAAGAGAGCTGAGCTGCCAGGTGTCAAAATTGCCAATTAAACCAACAAACCAAAATGGAAGTAACAGTCAAGCCTTTAATCACATACTGTGATGGTATAAGCAAGAGTCTAAACAGGAGAAAGCACCAACTCCCCTCCCATCATTCTATTTTACCTCACGGAACTGCACACTGGTGGAGAGTCAGGTGGATCAGCAGACGTAGGGCTCCCATGTCACATTTGAGGGCACTCTGAACAAAAGGCTCTTGCACTTTTATGACCCCAGGACCTGGCGGGGGGGTGGGGGAGCAGGAGGAGGAATATCTAGCAGTGGAATGCATTAAGTACTAAGTCAGAATGAGAAAAAGTTATCTTTCAGGTTTCCCTCTCCTCCCACTGATAAGGAGGCCTCGGCAGAGGCCCCTGAAGAAGACTTTGGCAATAGATCCTAGATAAAGAAACCTGGGAATGAAGGTGTCCAGACCAAGAATGTAAACATGCATAAAAGTATGACTGGTCAGGTCAAGGAGATCTGAGTTCTTCACTGCAACTCTTCTCAGAAAGTGTAATGCACTGGCTTGCAGCAAGTCTGGTGTTCGGAAGGCAACTTTCCCCTTTGAGGCTTGTTAGGTAGAGCCTTTATAATTGTCTATAGTCAGGCCTAAAAATTCACACATAGGATTTTATACAAGAGCCAGACACCTCATCCACAGTTGACCCTTTCTCTGGAGACTTCCTCAGCCAAAGAGAAGCTACCTCTCTCTAGAGGCTATTCCCCATCCCACCCACTTCTGACCTCAGCCAATGAATAACTGGCATGGGGGTATTAAGCCAGCTCCCTTGCTTCAAGGGGAGACTAATGCAGTGCTGCATTTCGTTCTCCAGAGTCTCACAGTGGAATGATACTGAAGAAAGTCTCCAGCTGAGACCCAATTTTTGCTTTGCTTTTTTCCCCTGGCCTTACTCTACTTCTTTTACTCCTCTTCAAAGAGCATTGACAAAATAAATGTACTGCTTCTAGGAAATCCAACCTTGTTTTGTTACAAGGAGTGGACCAGGGAAGCAGACTCTAAGGATAGCATTACCACTTAATGGCTGAATGGCACTGAAAACCTCACCACTGGTGTTAGGTGTAGTATACAAAGTCCCTGACATGCTGTAGCAGTGATATTGCTGAGATATTGCTAAGAATTTCACCCATGGTAGAATTTTTTACCGATGAAAAATATCTTGAAATAATGAAAGATAAATACTTTTTCATAAAAAACAGAAACTGAGAAAACTCATTAAAAATGGACATGCATTATGAAAAATGTTAACAAACATTTGTAAGGTAGAAGGAAATAATACCAGATGGAAGTTTGGATCTATGCATAAAAGTGCTGGAAATGATAAATTTGTAGGTACATAGAAAAGAAATTCATGTCTTACTTTTTTTTTTTTTTTTGGTGAGGAAGATCAGCTCTGAGCTAACATCCATACTAATCCTCCTATTTTGCTGAGGAAGACCGGCTCTGAGCTAACATCTATTGCCAGTCTTCCTCCTTTTTTTCCCCCAAAGCCCCAGTAGATAGTTGTATGTCATAGTTGCACATCCTTCTAGTAGCTGTATGTGGGACACGGCCTCAGCATGGCTGGAGAAGTGGTGCGTCGGTGCGTGCCCAGGATCCAAACCCGAGCTGCCAGTAGCAGAGCGTGCACACTTAACCGCTAAGCCACAGGGCCGGCCCAATGTCTTACTTGTTAATTTTGTTAAAAGACAATTACCTATTTAAAGTAAAAACAATTACGATGCATTGTCCAATTTATAGCATATATAGAAGGGAAATGTATGACACCAATAGCATAGAGAAAAAGAGGTATAGAATGGAATATTGTTGTAAGCTAAAATGATATCATATTATTTGAAAAAGACTATGAACAATTAAAGATGTATATCATAAAACTCAGTGCAACCACTGAAAAATAAAAAGTTATAGATAAAAGCTAATAAGAAAAATAAAATGGACTCATAGAAAAATTCAATTAATCCAAAAGAATACAAGGAAATAGGAAAAAAAAAATAAGAAAGAGCAGATGGGACCAATAAAATAAAAACCAAATAGCAAGATAGTAGACTTAAACACAACTTTCTTCTTAATTACATCAAATGTACATGGTCTAAATACCCACAAAAAAAGGCAGAGATTGTCATATTGGATTAAAAAATCAAGAACCTACTATTTGCTTTAAACATGAAACTCTCCTTAATACACATATGCAGATAAGCTAACAGTGAAAGAATGATAAGAGATATACAATAAAAGCACTAAACAAATACCAACCCTAAGAAAGCTGGAGTAGCTGTATCAATATTAGAGCAAATAAACTTTAGTACAAGAAATATTGGGATAAAAAGGATGTTTCATACTAACAAAGTGGTCAGTTAATCAGAAGAACATAATAAGCCTATATCTATAGGTGCCTAATAACAAATCTTTAAAATATGAAATAAAACTGAAATGAAAAATAAAGATCTCCACAATTATAATTAGGTACTTCTACACTTCTTTCCAGTAATGGTTAAGACAAGTAGACAGAAAAACAAAAAAAAGAAAGCACATGGGCAACTTTAACAATACTATCAACCAAATTTACTTAATTGAAAATTATAGAACACTCTGACCAGCAATAGCAAAATACTTTTTTTTTCAGTGCACACAGATCATTCACCAACATAGACCATATTTTGACTAATAAAAGTAAAATTAATAAATTTAAGAGAATTTAAAAGCATATGATGTATGTTCTCCAAACTAGAAATCAATCACATAAGGGTATCTGGAAAATCCCAAATATGGTATAATTAAATAGTACACTTCTAAATAATCCATTGGTCAAAAATAAATCACAAAGGAAATTAGAATATATTTTCAAGTGGATGAAAATGAAAACATAGCAGTCTAGCTAGGAGTATAACTATGTAACCTCCTTTAGCAATTCTGGCATCAAATTATTTTAGATATCATTATCTGAAGATGTCTTTATTTTGCACTCAATTTTGAAGAAAATTTTTGTTCAATTTATAATTCTAAAGTTTTGTTTTTTCATCTTTTTCAACAATTTAAAGATGTTACTCCACTGTCTTTTGGATTTCATAATTCTTGATAAAAATTCAGTGATCATCTGAATAATTCTTGCCTGTATACAAAATATGATGCTTCTGTGGGTTTTTACAAGATTTTTTTTTATATTTTAGTTTTCAACAGTTTGACACTAATGTGCCAAGATACAGTTTTCTTCATAGTCATCTTTCTTGGTGTTCACTTGACTTCTTGAATCAGTACATTTATATCTATCATGAGATTTGGAAAATTATCAGCCATCATTTTTTCAAATATTTTTCTGAACCATTTTATACATCTTTTCCTCTTGTAACCCTAAGCATTCATGTATTAGACCTTTTAAGATTTTCCCACAGGTCCCCAGGTTCTGTTCATTTCTTTTAAAGCATTTTTTACAATTCTTCATATTGTATAATACTACTGACATATCTCCAAGTTTATTGATTTTAATCTTTTATAATAGTTATGCTATCAAGTAATCCCATTATTCTTATTAATATATATATATTTTTCTTCAATACTAAAATTTCCATTTGGTTCTTTCTATAGTTTGTTTCTCTGGTAAGATTTCTTATATTTTCATTTATTATTAGCAAATTTTCCTTTACCTCATTAAGCTTTGTTATGATAGCTGCTTTAATATCTTTGTCTGCTATCTGCATCATATCAGATTTCTTCTTCTTTGATTATTTTTCTTCAGAGTACATTGCGTTTTTCTTTATCTTTATTTGTCAAGCAATGTTGGTTTGTATTTTGAACATTGTGAATATTATTTTGTGAAGACTATAGATTTTTTATATCTCTATGAAGAATATTAACATTTGGGGGATGGCACCCAGGTACCAACTATTTATTTATTTTTTTGTAAATCTTACCTAGGCTAAGTGTGATCTGGGGTCAAAGGGAAATTTTGACAGGACTTATAAGCAAAATTTGTAGCATCCATTCTAGATCACTCCTCTATAGCATTTCCTTCTCATTGTTCGATGGCTGAGGTTACCCCCAAATCTGTCCTCTGTTTCTTCAAGCCAGAGATAATCTGGGCTTTCTGTAGTCAAAGTGCCAACTGCAGCCCATCCTCAGACTAAAGGTCAAAACATATAGGAAAGCTACCTCATGGCCTTTCTGTCTACCAGATGTCATCTTCCCTCCACATTCTGCCTTCACTTGTTCACTTTTTATTTATTTCAGATATTTCTTTCAGTTTGTCAACATTTACAGTTTTTATGTGTGGGAGAGTAAGTCCAGTATGAACTTACTTGCTCTTACTGGATATAGAACTCTAGTTACATATTTTAAGTGAAAAAATAAAAGTTGAAACAATGAAATAAATATATTATTTAATAATATTTATTATTTATATATATGTGTTTATACCAAAAAAAAAAAAAAAAAACACTGGCTAGATAAATCATAAAATATACAGAAATGGCTACCTATTAGAAGTGGAAGCAGAATATATGGTAGAAGATCCAGGGATAGAAGCTGGAATGCTTAGAATTTATTTTGCATTGTACATTTGACTACAGAATCATGTAAATATTTCACATAAATATAAAGAAAACATAAATTTATAAACAAGGCATAAAAATAAAAAAGTGAAGCCAAAGAATTTGTTGATACAATCACACAGTGAAAATTGCAAATAATTTTAAACTGTTTAATTTAACAACTGTTTAATTTGATTTCTATAAAAAAAGGTATGCAGACAAAAATGTCTTGTGATTAATCATATTTTTGAGTTTAATGCTAATATTTTCATTCTTAGACTTTTGTATGTGTAATACAGAATAAATCAAATAATCTATAATATTCTATGTCTCTCGTCTTTGGTTTCTCTTTGAATCAGGTTTAGGTATGGGAGAAGGGAGATTCAGATTATGATAGAAAATGATAAGCAAAACCTCTTGAGTTGTGAATTTAATTGTAAGTATGAACATATAGTATATTTTGTCTTAAAACATATTATTAGCTGTGTCATCTGAAAAGGCCAATTTAGTTTCAATGAACACCCCTTTTTCTAAGACTGGACTTGCAATAAGAGAATGACTGATCGTAAGTCTGGTCTAAAAAATGTATGAGGAGAATCTGCAACATCTTGTTACACCAGATAGTAAGGAAAAAAATCACATGATCATCTCAACAGATGTAGAAAAAGCATTTGACAAAATTTATCATCCTTTCATATAAAAACTGTCAACCAAATACAGTATAGAAGGAACTTACCTCAACACAATAAAGGCCATATATGAAAAGCCCACAGCTAACATCATAATCAATGGAGAAAAGTTGAAAGTTTTTTCTCTAAGTTCTGGTACAATTAAGGATGCCCAGCCTTGCAACTTCTATTGAACATAGTACTGGAAGTCCTACCCAGAGCAATTAGACAAGTAAAAGAAATAAGAGGCATCCAAATATGAAAGGAAGAAGTAAAATTATGTGTTTGCAGATGACATGATCATATATGCAGAAAACCCGAAAGACTCAACCAAAAAACTGTTAAAACTGATAAATGAATTCTGTAAAGTTTTAGCATACAAAACCAACGTGCAAAAATCAGGCATGTTTCCATACACAAATAACTAGCTATCTGAAAAGAAAGTTAAGAAAACAATCCCATTCACAATAGCAACAAAAAGAATAAAATAGGAATAAACTTAACCAAAGACGTGAAAGACTTGTACACTGAAAATTATAAAACACTGACAAAGGAAATTGAAGACACAAAAAATGAAAAGATATCTCATCTTCATAGAATAAAAGAATTAATATTGTTGAAATGTCCAAATTACACAAAATGATTCATAGATTCAGTGCAATCCCTATGACAATCCCAATGGCATTCTTTACAGAAATAGAAAAAACAACCTTAAAATTTATAAGGAACCACAAAAGACTCCAAATAGCCAAAGCAATCTTGAGCAAGAAGAACAAAAATAGAGGCATTACACTCCCTGATTTCAAAACATATGGCAAAGCTACAGTAACAAAAACAGTATGGTCACTTCCTGATTTCAAAATGTATTGCAAAGCTACAGTAACAAAAACAGTATGGCATGACATAAAACAGACATATAGACGAATGGGACAGATAGAGCTCAGAAATAAATCCACACATTTATAGTTGACTGACCTTCAACAAGGATGCTAAGAACATACAATGGGAAAAGAATAGTCTCTTCAATAAACGGTTTTGGGAAAACTGGATATCTACATTTATAAGAATGAAATTGGACCATTATCTCACACCATATGCAAAAATCAACTCAAAACATAAGACATGAAGCAGTAAAACTACTAGAAGAAAACAGAAAAATTTCCTTGATGTTGGTCTTGGCAATGATTTTTTCGGTATGACACCAAAAGCACAGAGAACAAAAGCAAAAATAAACAAGTGGGATCAAACTAAAAAACTTAGGCACAGCAATAGAAAAAATCAATAGAGTAAAAATGCAACTTATGGAATGGGACAAAATATTTTCAAACCATTTATCGGATAAGGAGTTAATATTCCAGCTATATAAGGAACTCATACAACTCAACAGCAAAAAAACAAATAACACAATCAAAAAATGGGCAAAGGACCTGAATAGACATTTCTCAAATGAAGACATAAATAAACAACAGGTACATGAAATGGTACTCAACTCCACTAATCATCAGGGAAATGCAAATCAAAACCACAAGGAGATATCGCCTCACGCTTGTTAGAATGACTATTATCAGAAAGACAGAAGATAAGAAGTGCTGGAAAACATATGGATAAAAGGGACCCCTTGTGCACTCTTGGTGGGAATGTAAACTGGTACAGCCATTATGGGAAACAGTATGGATATTCTTCAAAAAATAAAAATAGAACTACTATACGTATGCAATCCTACTTTCAGGTATATATCCAAAGGAAATGAAATCACTATCTTGAAGAGATATCTGCATTCCCACATTCATTGCAGCACTATTCACAACAGCCAAGATATGAAAACAGCCTAAATGTCCATTGACAGATGAATGTATAAAGAAAATGTGGTATCCCTATCTTTATCTCTATCTCTATCTCTATCTCTATCTCTATCTCTATCTCTATCTCTATCTCTATCTCTATCTCCATCTCTATCTCTATCACTATCTCTATATCTGTCTGTCTGTCTGTCTATCTATCTATCTATCTATCTGCAATGGAATATTATTCAGCCTTAAAAAAGAGGGAAATTCTGCCATTTGTGAAAACATGGATGAACCTGGAGGACATTACACTAAGTGAAATAAGCCAGACACAGAAAAACAAATACTGCATGATCTCATTTATATGTGGAATCTAAAATAGTCAAACTCATAGAAGCATTGAGTAGACTGGTGGTTGGAGGAGTGGGAAACGGGGAGGTGTTGGTCAAGGGGTACAAAGTTTCAGTTATGCAAGATGAAAAAATTCTGAAGATTTGATTTACAGCAATGTGACTGTAGTTAACAATACTATTTTATATATTTGAACTTTGCTAAGAAGGTAGATTTTAAGTGTTCTCATCACACAAAAAAAATAGAAAAGAAATGGTAACTATGTGAAGTGATGGGTATGTTAATTAGTTTGATTGTGGTGATTGTATCAGAACATTAAGTTGTGTACCTTAAATATACACAATTTTTATTTGTCATTTATACCTCAATAAAACCGGAAAAAAAGACTATTGGTGTTTCAAAAGACTTAGGAATGAATTTGAAACTTTCCATTGAAAGTAGCTGGAACAATTTATATATCAATAAGGATTACAATTGCAATGAACCTTAGTACATCAAGTATTTTAATGAGTTAATAATTATACTTAACAAAAACACTGATTTGTCACTGCTTGATTATGCTGAGGAATCAAGTCTTTTTTGAAAACAGAAGGAATCAGCTTTTATCCTGTCTTTCCTAAATAAGCTGTAAGACTGAGTAACCAAATGGTTGATGAGGATAAGTTTCTCTTCATAGAAGTATTCAGACTAATAAAATGAAGAAAATATGATTTTTAAGCATCATTTTGTATCTCCTCAATCTACCACCGCCACCCATTTGTGTTGTATAAAACTATTGATACTACTGAGACAGTTGGACTTAACTGTGGAATTAAGAAAAGACTCACAGAAGACAATAATCCCAAGAAATGTTTACTTACCTCTAGAGTATAGATATCAGGCAGCACACAACAAAACAGAAGGTACGTGGAGCAATCTCATATTACATTAGGCCAAGGGGCAGGGCCCTCTATCTCACAGCACACCCTCAGTTAGAAAATTCAAATCTACAAGAAACTTCTTGTGGTCCACCCTAATCAGAAGCAAACAGGGAAAGGAATTCTGGGAAATGTAGTTCAACGTAGCCAAATTGACATATTACAAAGCCAACACAGGGATGAAAGGTCAAGATGTCTCCAGCTTATTTTCAAATAGTTCTGCAAAACACTCACACACGGAGAGCAAAAGATAAACAATTGTGGCAAATGTTAACAACAGTTGTAATCTAGGTAAAGGAATTGCAGGTGTTCGTTTTACTGTTCTCTCAGTTTTTCCGTAGCCTTGAAAATTTTCCCATGTAGAGGTAAAATAGTAATAATAAAAAAAATAGTTCCGCAAAAAAGAAATAGAGAAAAAAAGAAACCAATAAAAATTTTTTCCTAAAGTTCTGAACCAAAATAAGATGGTTTAACTATACTTGACTTTCTAAGAGTTTACCTCACTCTTTTTTCTCTCTCATGTGGAAAACACTTTTGGCGTTTATATTTTTGGAGTTTGCTTTAGAAACTGCTTCAAATGATTTATGTAATGTTTGCCTTTATAATGTTAGTTGAGCTCAATAACACTGCTGATCTTTTCCTTGTTTAATGAGTAAGGGAGGAGAGGCTCTTCTTTAGCTTGTGCGTAGGCAGTGTGAGGAACCACTCACTCGGTCCTAGGATTCAATCCCTCAGGCCCAGTGGGTTACGAGGCGCGATATACAACCAACACTCCAGAGATATTTCAGAAACTGAGAGGAACTTCTCTAGTCTCGGTATCTACATCTATTATCCAAACTTCAGTTCTGATTTTTAAAATTACATGTGTGTGTGTGTTTCATAGTCAGAATTTCAAAAAACTTGCAAAAAAAAAAAAAAAACAACACACAAAGCTATTGGTTCATCTGCCACTCTGGGAGGCAGGAAATCTGTGGGTAAATATATTTCTCTGGAAAATTCCCGGTACATCTTTATTTATTTAGTATTAAGACACACACATGCCACATACATATATACACACACATACATACATATGGGCCATTATGTATATATATTCTAATTTTTAAAAACCCTGAAATTACAAGGATTAATTTTGATTCTGATTATTTTTTTATTTCATCACTGCCTGGCATTATAGTAGGTTGGATGTTCAGGAAATACCCTTTGAACAAATCAAATTATGGGCCATCCATTCTAGAGCATCCTGTTACTTGTGAATTTCAAGTATTGACAAGAAGGTGACTTGAGAGGATAGGAATCAGCAAAAAAGTTGTGGTAGTTGAAGAGATAAGAATTTTGTCCAGGTTTTCAAAAAGACTGATGAACTCTCCCCACTCCGTTTTCAAATACTCAGCTTCTAATTACTGATTTATCTATTTCTTTTTCTATTTCCTGGTCAGTGATAGAAAAACTTTGTGAAGTACATGTATATCAGGTTCTTCATTTTCTAAACTACATAGAGAAAACATGTTCTTTTTTGTAACATTTTTGCATCAAATAAATCTTATTCAAAACAATTCTATTTATTCTGACTTCAATTAATTTTTCATTCTTTCATCATTCATTCTGATTAAAATTTTTATTTCTTAAACTACTCAGTAACACATTTATAAGCACTCTTAGGCAGTTACCAAAATAACTAATTTCACCTATTATGTGCTGCTGCTTACTTGTTTCTTTTCCAAAGACTACCTTTATTTCCCAACTCTTTACATGCGTTTACTGATGCTGGGAAATCTGAATAGCAACATCAGTTATGCCATAGTTAAACACGAAGGATAGAAAATATACAACTTGTGCAGAATATGACTATTATTTACTGATTGACACTTAATCTTATGAAGTCTCGTCATTAATCATGCATTAAAAGTATGCTAAAACATGTCCATTCCTTCAGTTTATAGAGCTCTCTAAAACCTGTCACTCGAATCCTATTATTATAACCTGAGCTACTAGGAGGAATTCACTAGGCTTTACGGTTCCGGAGAATACTGAAGCTTTCAATTCTTTTATCCTTTTTTTGTCGACTTGGGAAGAGTCTTACAAAGAGAGAGGGATTTGCAATTTACTAGGAAAGATTTCAACCTAGTGACGCAAGGTGAGTTATTCTCTTGTGATTTGAAGGAACAAAGCATATTTTATTCACTAGTCCCTTCTCCCTATATATTGATATTACAGGATTATATTATTTAAGATAGAGTGGTAGTATTGTAAAGTATTCTGATAGGCCCTTTCTCTTGAGTTTACTCCCTGAGAAAGAATATATATTTTGCCATGTTTTCCTAGCATGTTCTTTAAAATATAAGGCAAATGCAAGTCTGAATTCAAAATATCAATCAGTAGTTGTCCTGCCAAATATCTTGCTAGAATTCTCAGTGCTAAGATTTGTGCTTTAATGGATATTAGCAGATATAGGCCTACTGAGTATTACATTATTTATCCTATTATTACTCTTTAAGACTTGCTTTATTGGTAAGACTGTTATTTTCCTCTTAAATTCTCAACTAGATCTTTAATGATCTCAGTTCCTCATTTTTGTTAATGAAGGGCAACAGGCAAGGAAAATGAATTTCCCCATAATCCTTCACTCTAGCCTTTAGTGAATTGACTTTCCCTGTAATCACTGAAATGTGTTATCTCATTTATCTAGAAATGTCAATGACTTGTAGAAGGGACTGCATCTGAATGTGACTTGGATAAACATGAGCTAATAACTCAAAGTAAATGTCTTTCTCTTTGCCCTATGGATATAATTTATTAATATTAAATGACCTTTTATGTTTTGAGAACATTACAGTGGAGGAAAACAGACAGATGCTTCATGGAACATTTAAAAGCATAGATAAAGAAAGTAAAGCCAATGACAGCAAAGATATTATTTTCCTTTCAAAAGTAAAGTCAGGGACCAAAAAGATTGTGTGTGTATGGGGGTTTGTGCATCTGGTATATATAGAAATAACACTTGTTGGGAAGGTACTATGTGCCAGGCTCTATTCCTGTGCAGAATGTACTTATATTTTATCATTTAACTCTCAGAACCACTCCTGTAGGATGTATGGTTATAAGAAGCAAATCCTTAAAGAAAATGTAGACTTAGTTGTGGAGGCACAGTGTGTGGGGCAGGAAACTGTTAGTCCTTTGTAGGTATGAAGCACTTAAAGCCTTTCCTATTGTCTTTCAGAACTGAGAAGAGATTAACACAGAGGAGGGGAGGGTGCTTTGTAGAAACTTGAAGACAGCTGAATGTAAAGATGTTACTCTGCTGTTCACTTCTTTTTGCCATGATGACAATACAACAGAAGGCAGAGAAATTCTGGTTCCAGGTCACCAAGTTCAGTGCTATTAGGAAAAATTATGCAATTTTGTATCTCTGTTGCTTGAATCATTTTCTGCATTGTGTCTTAGGTTGTTGAAGCCCAGATAAATAATTTGTCATCTGCAGAAATGAAGAGACTGTTCTCTATTGTCAGTTTTTCCACTAGATACTGCCCAAGAATGGAATTCAACTACTATATTGACAAATGCCAATGGTAACTGTGAGTTGAAGTAAAATTCACAGACAAGAATTCTTTAAACCAAGAAGGTTTATTTGAAGGATGTAGAAGGAAATCAGCACCATTAGGATACCCAATAGAGAGATTAGTAACATTCTAAAGGGAGCATAATTGTTGGTAATAATGTTTAAATAAAGGAAGTATATCGTCTTTCTCCAGTCATTAGGTCTAGCCATAAACATATAGTATTGCCTAGATGCAAGCAACAGATTACCTCATTGGATCAGATATACCTCATCATTCTTGGAGTTGCACAAGGAAGAGTAGGATTATTGGTGTACAACTCATTTAGCACTGAACAATTATCTTAACTAACATCCGCAGTTTATACGGGCTAAAAGAGCTTGGTCCAAGTATATCCTCAAAGATAAAAATCAAACAAGTAAGGAAATTGATTTCACTTAGGTTATTACAATAAGGAAATCATCTCAGATCTGAAGATCACAGTGTCTCAGCAGTGTGGTTTTACCTTAGGCTTTATAGGGAGGAGTAGAGAAGTTACAGGCAGTGTGGTTTAGAGTTGGGATTGCCTGGCCATCAGAGGAAGTCCCAGTCAGTGAGCTGTACGGGAAATATCTATCTCCATGTCCAGTTAGTTTCAGAGGACAAACAGGTTGAGACAAACAGGTTCTCAGTTAATCATTCATTAGACAAGGAATGGGGAGTTTAGCAATCTGTGCTTGAACTTTTCAATAGGTTCAAGCAGAAGGGAAAAGGTCTATGTTTATCCCTGTCACAGGCAAACAAAAGAGTCATTGTGAGTCTCATGGAAGTTATGAGAAAGAGTGGAAGGTGAGTCTTATCAAAGTTATATGGTGAAAGGTGGTTGGTTCTTTGCAGTAACCACTTCCCAGAACACAAAATGGTGGTGGAGGAGGGGGTGGGAAAACAAAAAGTTGGGCATATTTCTTAACTATTACTATTTTTTGGGAGCACAGAGCTCTGGTAAAGTTGAATGTTGTCGATATTCCTAAACTTAGGGCTATGAAATAGGGGCAAGAGCTATTTATCCAGATGATTCTGGAAGTTATACCTTTAGACTTGCAGTAGTATCTATCGTGTCATTAGGTCAAGGGAAATAGAGGCATGGGAGACTGTTTGTGTACCTGGGGAATCTATACCCCTGGGGTCGTTTCAAAATTTTATATTAGCTCTCTCTCCTCATTACCTCAATGTGAGGATTCCTCCACTTTGAAGGTGGGGTCGTCATGTAACATGAACCATCAGGGCAACTTTCCAAGATTATGGAAGAAAGTCATTCTTCTGCCCCTCTACTGAGTACCATTGTTCATTGGTTCTGAGATCAAGGCCATTACCAGGAGAAAAACAAGGATGAACAACAGTAACCCAAAGGCATTCATTACGGGAAAATGTCAGACATTGGTTTGGGGAGCAGTCTGCCTGAAGAAGACTTATGACAAAAAGAGTCCCCAAACTAAACTGACAAGCAGTCCACTAAGGCACTGTGTTATTAGGAATTTCAAACTAGAAAAAAGGTATTGCAACTAATTTAACTAACAAAGTTTGGAGGCTAATCTTCAAGTACTAGTCAAGAGTGGATTGTTGTAATGATACTGCACCAAAGCGCATCCTCATGGGGGAATCCCCCCTCCTTACCTTCTGTAGGGTCAACATTTAATCACATCCGACAAGTGAAACTCCTGCAACATGAAGCGATACTAGAACAAAATTCAAACTCAATGAGGGCAACCGTTTGTCTATTTTGTTCACTGTAGAATACTCAATATCTAGAACAGTGTCTAGAATATGGAAAGTGCTAACTATATACTTACTGAATTAATGAAGAAATGAAGAATTGAGTGAACAAGTGGGTGCCAAGAAAGCAGTCCATCTCCAAACAACTCAAACTATAAACTGATTCCGGTGATATTCTTTAGTCCTTTGACTCATCTAACAAATCTTTACCCTATAGATTCACAAAATTAGATGGAATAAATCAATATATTTTGGGAACGTCTTTTCTTCATTTCCAGTTTCTGAATGTGAATATTTTGCAGTTTTATTCTTTTTTTCCTCCATCTCATATAGCTTTTTTCTTTCGCTTTCATTTTATGATTATAGGAAGTCTTCCATGCCCCTGTGTGTTAATATAGCTCCAAAGATTCTCTTTACTCCATCTTTGTAATTTAGTCTATTTTTATAGAATACCAGCTTCCATTTTCAGGAGGAATATATTAATTTCATTAAGGTCACTAAGCAATTACTGGGCTATGTGTTCAATATACTAATGTATTCACTATATATGTTTGTCTCTAGCACAGTGTCTGACCTATTAATAATTAATAAATTAAATTACAGTTGTGGCTATTATAATCAACATCAATTTTATTCTAAATATTTTATTTTTATTCTACATATGCATTAGTTGGTAGAACACAGTAACGATTAACAATTAGAATAAACTAAAAGACTAGATGTAAACATTTAGCAATATGCATTACAGATACCAAGGCAGCTGGTGAATTTGAGTGACTAAAGATGATGACTGATACAATAAACAGATATATAAATTTGCATTCATCTATAATTTCTAATAAAATATGTATTATAGTAAATTATCTTCACATCTCATGTTAACATAAGAAATTTTAGTAAAACGTTATGATGTCAAAAATGACTATCTTTGTGTCATTTGACTTCTGATGAGTGAAAAATAAACCCTTGTCAAAATATTTTCTTCCTGGTTTTCAAACATAAGTTTATAAGGTCGGTATAGTTGCGAGAAAATATTTTCTAACCAAGTCAAAATTAATTATAAACAGGAGAACAGAGTTTCCTTTGTGGATAATTTTTGATATCATCCAACACTTGTAAAAGAGCCATCAAAGGAAACTGCTCATTAATTGTACATTAAGAAATTATCCCTGAGTCTTTGCTAATTTCTTGTTGACTGATTCAGCCACAATTCCCATAAGATGGCAGAAAATGTAAGATGAAAGTGAGATAATGCCAATTGGGTTCTCATAAATTTCTTCTCAATCAACACTTTCTTACATACTTCACTAGCTCCAACTCATCCTCAGCATTAAAGACGAACGGTAGGAAAATAAATGTGTTGTGTTGCACTGTATGCTTGGCTTATAAAAATAAATTCTCACATATGAGAGCTTTTTTCTGTCATCTACACAGAAGGAGGTAAGTGATCAAGATATTGGGCAGGAAATACATGGATTAAAAAGTACTAATGAACACCAGGTGTTTTATGAGATTCATTTTTTCTTAAATTATGCAAGTGTCAATATACTGCCTATAAAAAAATGCTTTTAGTAACATAACTATTCTACTCAGCATGGAAATAACACACTAACCAATTATCTGTAATGACTAGCCCACTGGGACAGAAAGATTTATAGGTAGGAGAAGCCAGTCTAACAAAAGAACAAATTTGATTTGCCTGAGTTGGACTTAGTACTGCTTTTAGAGTCTTTATTATAATCTTTGCAAGTAGCATTTCTCTCTCTCTCTCCCTCTCCCTCTATCACCTATCTATCTTTCTGTTGTGCAATTATATCTTGCTTTGTTATTTTGAGATATTCATTATCATCGTTATTTAACTTAACAACCACTTAAAATGTGATAAGCAATGTACAGAATAAAAGAAATATAGGAGATAAAGCATGTGAAAAAAACAGCAACTGATGGTAATTTGATACTATGGAATTCAAATATTTATTAGGGGTCACCAGAGTAGTTGTTTTAAAAGAGAAGAGTTCTGCATGAAATGTTGAGTGAGAATTGATAGCTGCCTTCTATTACTTAAGACAGTTGAGGCAGGGAATATAATAGGAAGCCATGAGATGTTTTTCCATTTCATTATCTTCAGAGAGTTTTGTGAAACAGATGTCTAACATTGTTCCGATTGTTACTATGAACTTCACATTTATGTTTAAGGCTTCTCTATTAGTAATGTATAAATACCACAGACCACAAATTATATATTTAATTTACTCAATAGAAAAAAAGTTTTCCATTAATTAACATTTGGTTAGAATAATGCAGTTTGATTAATGAACAGTCTCTTCATTACTCACAGCCATTGCTAGCATATCAAACTTTTACAAGATTTAGGGGAAAAAAATGCAATGCACTTTACACTAAAACTATGTTGAAAATAAATTTGCTTTTAGTAATGATTTAGAAAGTAGTCGTCATAAAATTAAATAAAAATAAAATTAAATATTTTATTTAAGGAGGCTTGGAACTTAAAAGAGAAATCGTGTAGCAGAAAAGAAGACATTTTTTAAACTTTTGACGTTATGATGAATGTATATTTTCCTTAAGATAAGTTGTTATCTAACTAGCTAATATGAATAACAAAATATTTTGCTGATATTAAACAGCTAATATTCAAGAGCTTGGAATATATTTGTCTATATTCCAAATACTCTCACCTTAAAAAAAGTATGCCTGGAAGTTATTCACATCACCAATAGATGGCAGTAAGAGTTTATATTTTGAGTTACTTTGAGGAATTTGGCCATCTATTCCAATACTGCACTGAAATCAATTGACTTAAAATTGTTATATTTAACTTTAATCAGCAACATTCATCAAAGTTAAATGTAAATATATATGTGTATTTGTATATAGAATTGTAGTATATATACACATGCATATACATATGTATAAATATACCTGTTTTTATGTTTATATATTATATAGCTGTTGCTGTGTAATAAATTATGTCAAAAGTTAGGAGCAAACATTATTATTTCACATAGTTTCTGAGGTCAGGAATCCAAGCATGGCTTAGCTAGGTGGCTCTGGCTCAGCGTCTTTCATGAAGTACATTCAAGTTGTCAGTCAGGGCTGCAGCCACCTAAAGGGCTGGGCAATCTACTCCAAACTTATTCAGAGGGCTGATTGCAGGAGGCTTCAACCTCTTGCTATGTGGGCCTATCCATAGGGCTGCTCATATGACATGGATGCTGGCCTCCCCAGCGTGAGGGAAGAAAGAGAGAGAAAGGGACCACAAGCAAGCAAGATAGCCCGAAAGAGAATTCCCTACGGTCTTTATACCTGACCTCAGAAGCGACATACTATCATTTCTACTTAATCTGTTGGTCACGCAGACTTATCCTGCTATATTCGGGGAGTGGATTACACAGCGTAGTGTGAATATCTGTGGGAATGAAGAGATGCACCTTGGGTGCTGGCTATATATTTATACTCAATTTTGTTACTTTGTTATACTCTTCATACTCAATTTTGTTATTCTTATGTCAAGTTCAATATTTCTATTTCTATAATTGCAAATACTCTTCTCCTATCTTTCTACTCAATAGATCTCCTTTTGGGGCCTGCCAGTGGTGTAGTGGTTAAGTACGCGCGCTCTGCTTCGGTGGCCTGGGGTTCGCAGGTTCAGGTCCCAGGCACAGACCTACGCACCACTTATCGAGCCATGCTGTGGCAGGCATCTCACATATAAAGTAGAGGAAGATGGGCATGGATGTTAGCCCAAGGCCCATCTTCCTCAGCAAAAAGAGGAGGATTGGCAACGGATGTTAGCTCAGGGCTAATCTTCCTCACCAAAAAAAAAAAAAAAATCAATCTCCTTTTACCTCTTTCCTTCTCTCCTTCCTTCTCTCCTTCTTTCCTTCTTTCCTTCCTTCCTTCATTCCTCTCTCCCTCCTTCCCTTCCTTTTTTCCTTCCATCAACACCAGTCATGACCAAACAAAAATGAAATGCTCATATAAGCACAAATGTGTAAAAAAAATCTAATTTCTTGATTGGGATATTACTAAAACTTTTGGGAATAGAATGTCAGAGAAAACAGTGTTTATTATTCACTGATAGAAGAGTATCTTCTCATCACAGAGGGCAATATCTAGAATTAAAAGCCCTCCTGGACTTCTAATATACCTTTAGTCAATCCATGAAAACTTTCATTTGCTGAGAAATGTGTGCCCATGCTTCTTTGGAGTCAAAATAAGCTTGTTTATGAGAGAAAAAGCAATTGTTACAGATAAAGTGAGCATGTTAGGATTAGGAGTGTAGAAGCAGAAATATAAAACTTTTAAAGTGTCAATTATTTATAAAAACAGCTTTAATAATGTTTTTTAAACAAAATTAATGTTAATGGGATAGTGATAACCAGAAAAAAATGTAGAAAATAGAAGAAAAAAAATTCCTTAATTTTTAAGAAAAAATAATTGAGTTTAACAGTGCTTTCTGTTTAGCAAGTTATCTCCATCAGGGTTCAAGAGAAGAAACCAAACCACTCTAGGTATTTTAAACAGAAAAATATTTAACTCAAGGAAGTTGGTGCTTACAAATTCATTGCCATTTGTCAGGGCCAGTTTTAGTCTGGGTATTCCTGGAAGGATTCACAGAACCCTTTAAAACTGACCAACACAGCAGCTTCTACCTGAGACACAACTAACAAGGTATCAGAAAGCTACAACAGAAACTTCCGAGTTTAAAAATTTACTGAATTTGTGATTTATCAATATGAAAGATGGAATCACTGTAGCCATCAATATAATTGCCTGTAAATACCTGTGAAGCTAGAGATAGGACACTTCAGTGATACTGCAGAAAATTCCCGTACCCACACAATCTTGCAAACACAAAGGATCTAAAAACAAATGAAAGAGGACTTCTGTTCTATTTCCACATTTTACATCTCATGTGAGTGCATGCCAATGGTACTTCCTAATGCACATCAAGAACCTTACCTATAAGAGCATCTGAGAAATGTGGTGTTCATTTTCCAGATCCTGTAGATTCTAGAAGGTGTTAAGCATGGATGCTAAATGGCAATCGACCATATTCAACATTCAAATTATTTCTGTTTCAAGTAAGTGATGTTTTCTCTACAACCTGTATCTTTCTCTTTGATACTTTCCCTTCCCGACGTTGGTCTGAGTTAGGTAAAACATGCTCCATGTTTTTGTTACCACACTTTGGTAGTAGTACACTCAATAAAAATAGATTTTAATATTCTCTGTTGAAAAAATAATAATCTCCCTCCTTGAAGAATTATCAGCTTGCTAAAAGGGGTTAATTGTTCAAAAATTAAATTAATTCTCCATGCCCAGTGCAAAGCTGGGCTCTCTGGCAGATAGTCTCTCTTTAACAATACCTATACCTGAAAACATGTAAGAAAAAAATTAACATATACAGGTTACTGAACATTCATTATGAAATTTTGGTCATTAATCATTACAAAATCTCATAAAATAAATATTGTTATTACCATTTTACAGAGAGGGACACAGAAGCTTAGAAATGTTAAACAACTTGCCTAAGATTATACAGTAACCAAACTGAGGATCCTTATCACAATCCAGTTTTCATTCTATTGCATAATGATCATCACTATGGATTCTAGCTAAAGAATCTGTGTCATATTGGTAAATTTAAATTCTTTTATATGTATTAAATATGGTTTGTATTTCTTATGGAATTTAGAACTTTGTTCTAAACTGAAACTACCTACTGTGATTAAACTTTCCTTGCTGCAAAGGGTGAGAAATGAAAAGGGAAGTGGAAAGATGGAGAGGTGAGAAGCACAGGCTTTTGTTTATTTTTAATCTAAGCAATTTACTTTTGAGATAAATTACTAATCTAATAGATTTAAAATCTTGGTTATTTTCTCCCAAACTACGCAGAGAATAGTAAGTAAGTTGGTCACTGCCTTTGGATGCATGTAACAGATACACAATAACTTTTAATTTAACTACATAAGGTGTTTATTTTCCTAATATAATAGTAAGTACAAGGGAAACTAGTTCAGGGCTGATGTAGCCGTCCTTCTCTGCCATTTTAGCATACGATTGTTTCCCCTCACAGTTGTAATCTGGCTGCTCCCCTTCTGGTCATCCCATCTGTCCTCCAGGCAGGTAGCCAGGAAAAGGGCAAATGATGAAGAGTAGAGTGCAGGAGGCAAAGAGAGAAGGCAGCTGAACCTGGCCTCTTTTAAATAGCTTGTCCAAAAGTCCTACCCAACAACTTCTGCTCATATTTCAGTTACCAGGACTATGTGTCATGGCTACGTGTTACATATGAAAAATATGATCAGTGAGGAAACACTTAAGGAACTTATAAATGAGTAGTATTTAGTTTGGAATAAAAGGAGAATTTTGGTAGATTAATAACAGAAGTGATTATCCCAAAATGTTAAGTAGCTAGCTTTCTAGGACCTTAGAAAACCAAATATTTTAATCTAGTATGTTTTTTGCTTTATAAATATCAAGATTCTTATAATAAGGGGAAAGGGAGAATGGATTTTTGGAAGGCTAATAGCACTGTCTGTAAAATTCTGGTAGTATTGTGATGACCCCAAAATGTAGTGTTAATCCAGTATTATTGATTAATACTCTAGTTGTTAGGGCCAAAAAACAATTAAACACTGTTAAAAATCCCAAATGCTATTTCCAAATTCACATTCTGACAAATGTTCTTTTTTTTAAAGTGTGTATAGTCCGTATTCTACTATGCTAAATTTTCGTTCATACTATCTCTTTCCAGATAAAGAGGAACTTTTTTTTTAACATAGAGGAAATAACAATTTCTAAAGAAAAATAGCTCCGTCTCAGTACTATATTCACTATCACTAGAGGAAGGGACCACATGGACGACTGCACTGGCTATTAAAACTTTTACACCAAAGTTTCACTGCTGCACACATTTTATTGTCCAAAGCAAGTGGCATAGTAAACATTAAAGAGGATACAAAAGTAGACATGGAATCACCATAATACTACTGTACATACCTGCCTTATTTAAGCAACTATGCTAGAAACCGTGTTAGTGTATATAAACTACCTTTCTTACAAAGTTGGAAAGTGAAGAGTGCTCTGAAACGGGTACAGAAGAGGGGCTTACTGAGCAATTAGCAATTGCCTCATTAATCACATGTAATAAAAACTTGGTAAATAAGGACTGTGAATTCAGCAATGCAGTCTAAGTTCTTTTGTGCAGATAGAAATAAAGTTCTGCTACAAGAATGGAATAAGAGACCCCATGAAGAATACTTTATTCGTTAGTTTACCAATATTATTGAAAAAGTTTATTTTTTAAGAATTGCATATTTGGCATTGGATTGGCATTGGGGATATAGTCAAACATACAGAAAAGCAAAGTCCCTAGTTTTATGGAAATTGTAGTCAAGTGGGAATCAAATGTGGCATTATAATGCCATAGGAGATGAAGATAAAGATCAGCCAGACTTCTACAGTGAAAATAAAAGAAAAATCTAGATCACATCTGAACAAGGACAGCGATTCCTTCCTGAGAAGAATCTAAAAGTTTATATAAAGACTCTTCCTCGTATCATTTATATTTTAGTACATATGTATACTAAGATATGCTCTCTTATCTACGTAGTTCTCATTTCTTAGGGTTTCAAAGAAAAGGCTCAATTCATTGTTACATAAAGGTTGGAATTAAAGGACCCTGCTAGGTGTTATTTAAAACATCCTAGTGAATTATTCATGGTTGTTATGACCAAAGTGCGCAGAATTATGGAATAAGAACACTCACCAAATGTTGATTTTAAATTTTATATATGGAGATGTGTTACAAATTACATGTACATACATCTACGTGATTGCGAGGAAATTAGAGCTAATGAGGAAACATTTATACAATTTATAAAGGCGTTTTAATTAGTTTGGAAAAGGGAATGGTTTTGAATAAATGAATAGCAGAAATTATAATCTTAAAGTTTTAAGGAACTACCTTTCCTTCATTTATGTTTAAGAAGGAAAATATGAAATGGCCTTAACATGCAACAATAGAGATTTAAGTATAACCTAAGAAAAAAATACTCATAGAGGATGGCTAATGTATGGAATATAATACTGAAGAACACATTGTAATTAGCAATGATAGGGCTGTGCAAAATAAACATGTCTAATAAACTAGATATTGGCATGATATGATGTGTCCAGAGTGTATATGCATTTATAAAACATATGTGAACTTAAGGAACAAAGGCTAGTGGAAAACATTTTGATTAACATTGAAATAAGAAAAGAAGAAAATGAGAGAGAACACAAAAATAGTTGCTGTTTCAATATAACAAACACTAACAAGAAACATAAAGTCATCTAATAATTTTCCTACCACTCATTAAATTGTTTTAGAGGTAGATATAACTAGTGATGACTTGTAGATAGTCTGAAATTTAATTATGTAAGAAGTAAATGAGTCATATAGTTATTGATTTGTATAAACTTTTATCAATAGTAGAATCAAAAGTGGAGAGAGAACTCAGTGGGGATAGGAGAAGTGACAGAATGTTTAGAAATTTAGAATATCATTCTAGGCTGTCCTATTAACAAAAGAAAAGAGTACTAAACATTGTTCAACCATATGCCCAAGATTTAAGATTTAAAAAGTTCATTAATGGGAAGTGAGCATTACTCATCCATAATTTGTTAAGTAACATTTTAGGTAAAAGTTATGAGGCAAATTTCATTTCATTAGAAGACAGAATTTTCAGGCTGCGATAATTTTCCAGATTTAAATAGGTTCCTGAAAAGTACTGGGATAGATGTTTTTTAAAAAGTTGAATGAGAAATAGCAGAAAAATATGTACAGAGATTATAATTTGGTGTGGGAATTGGACCAGATGACCTTTAAGATTATTTTTATAACTGTAAATTGTTAAGAAATAATGTCATATGTTATTTAGTAAATTAAAATATTTTTATGAAGGAGAGAAAAATGTAATAATTGCTGGAAATTTCTTTTTCAAATTTGTTATGAGCTACCATTGATTTTAAATAATGATGATAATGATTTTAAAAATTAAAGGCAATGTTTTCAAATTTTCTACTGTTCTTCAAAAAAACACGTTTTGCGTCAGCTAATTTCTTTTACCAGATCCCCACAATCCTTCATTTATCAACTGCACTTGATGTAATTTGATCATTCTGCATATTTTAGCCAGAGTATATGACTCCAAACTGTCAATAGCCTCCCACTGTATTTGGTATATAAGTATATTTTTACAAGCATTTGTACAAAATCCTAAGTGGTGTGTCCCAGCCAGCTTCTGTCATTTCTCTTTTGCTCACTATAGTCAAGTGACACTGCCCTACTTTCAGTTTCCTATGTGAGATAAGTTCTTTCCTGTTGCATAGACACTCTCCTCTACCTTTGAAAAGCCACTCTTCATCCCCTATTATCTGACAAATCTTTATTCTACAAATAGCCCAAAGATGTACTTTATGAAATTCAATATAAATTATTTGCTTCTTGTATTTTCTCTCAGAAATCTGTTTTTCTCTTGGAAACATTCTGTATTTTAAAGTTATGTGTTTATATGTATTATTATTTGGTAATCAAATAATCCATATAATAGGGACTTTGGTATAACAAAAGTTATACCAAATATATAGCACAGTACTTCTATTCGATAAATCTTTCCAATTACGACAGAACAGGAGTTTCAGCTCTGATAAGAGTGAATAGTTTTTATAGAAATAAATAGTTATATAAACTATGAACAAAATCTTTAAAAGAGCTATTTAAAGACACGGAGGGTGAACCAAAGCATTCAGAAACTGGGGTAAATTTACCCTGTAACAAAAGGGTCCATACTATGGGAATTATGCAGGTGTAGAGACTCTCCCTCGGGTATATCCCAATCTGGGTGAAGCAGATGGTCTCAGCCATACTGGTGAAGGAGTCAGAGAAGTTGGGGACTGCCAGTGTACATATATGGAAATTGAGGGAGATCTGAAAAGGAGGGAGAAACAGGATGGTAACCCAAAAGTTGTGTATAAACTCACCTTAAACCTTAACTGAGCAGTGGACTATGCATGTGAGGATGAGATTTCAAGGAGTCTAGTGGGGAAACAACGGATGGAATGCTGAAAGAGAAGCGTCGATATTTCAGCTGCTGCTCAATGTGGAGAAGACGCTGTTTAGGATTTGAATCCCACTAGGTTAGAGGGGATTGGTACAGAAGCTGGGCTTTGTCTTCAAACAACCAAAAAGACCGTGCCCAGAGTCAAAGACTAAGGAGTTCACCCTGGATTAAAGACACAAATGAAATAGACTCATCAAAACAAAGTCCACAAGTTCAAGGTTATCCGTTAGTAATTTAATTATTTGCTAGAATAAAACTCAACACTCATAAGAAGAAAATAATAGAAATGGTCCTTGTAATGCATCTTCTACGATGTCCAGATTTGTATTTATAGGAAGTTCTAGAATAGGTTAAACTAAGCTACAATGATAGAAATTAGAACAATGATTTCCCACGTGAGGGGGATTATTAACTACAAAAGTATAAGAGAACTTGTGGTGATAATGTTCTTTATATTAATTTGGGTGTTAGTTACATGGATTTATTCATTTGTCAAAATTCATCGAGCATTACAGTTAAAATCTATGAATTTAATTTATGTTAATTATACCTAAAATGAATGAATTAATGAATGAAAGTATCATTTTTCCTGATTTATAAATAATATGTAGAAATAATTTTGCATAATATTTGCTCATAAATTAGAAAAATAGCTAAAATCATAATAATTCATGCAACAGTAGCCAAGTTTTCTTTGGATTGTGCTTTTCTTTCCTAATGTTATATACACATAGTTCTCTAGTAATTCCAATTCCCAATTTAGCATTTTTTTCCTTTAATATTATTGCCTTCTTATTTAAAACAACATCGCCATCCTCACCCTTTGATTTGAGTGTAAGTGGTATGAAGGTGTGGCGATAAATATATTGGGGATCAGTAATTCAGGGATTTCTGCTCATGCTACCTTCTGGATCATTGAACTACTAAGCATCAATTTCACAATAAACTGCCTTCTGCTCTCTGCTTCATTTCTCACTCTTCAGGCCTCACCTCATATTCCACAATAACAGAAATGAAACCTATTCCAGCCTGACACATACATAGAATATACAGAGTGCCTAAAATATGTCATTTTCTAAGGGGAACCCTCTAGAGTTAAATCCTCCAGTTTAAAAAGGAGAGAAACAGATACACAATTCTGTCATGGTAAAAGGAGCAGCAGGACTGTTGTTCAGATCCGAGTGAAGATCCTTCAAAATCAACCAAGCACTTTTCATTTACATGTTTCTCTTTGATTGAGGAACTTTAAGGCTTGCCTTCAGTAAATAGAAATACTGGATTTGTTGTCTAAAAAGAGATTCAAGATGAATGTCACATAATAGAATTTGTCTCTTTAATTGTACTTTACGGTTTCATATCAAATGCCAGTCTATAGACTATTTTTGATAATTTAATTTTTAAACCAAAAAACTATAAAGAATAAAAAATTGTTTCATCATCCTGTCTCTGTCTCACAAATGAAATAACATCATAGTACTTTTGGTAAAAGTACATTGGTGGGTGTGTATTTATAAATCTTTTCTTTTGACACAATTCTATTGGGCGATAAAACTCCAGGGTAAACATGAATGATTTTAATTTCTTGACATTCTTCTTCTCTAGAATCAAAGCGCATTTAGAAACTCTTGGGTTTCACCATTTTGTCTTCTTAGTTTTATAGATTAAAGGACTTTATAGATTAAAGATGATTTATATCAAAGCCTTAATTTTATAAGAAAATGGAAAGAGTATTTCATAGTGATGAAGTAAACGGCCAGCTCACAGCTAGTTAAACAGAGTAAAATAGAGCTTAAATATTGCATTCCAATAACATATATCTTAGACTCTGAACATTCAAGCATTTTCTTGTGTAATTCTTCATGCTTCAGGTTTTGCCTTTCATATGACATGCTCTGAACAAATCCAAGCCTCAGCATAAATCTAGAACTAATTCACTTATGTGAGTTAACACTCTGACCTGGAACACATCTTCTCAGATGAAAAAGGAGAAGGATTGGACATGGTTTATGCTGCATGAAATCTAAATAGAGATGCGTTTAGAAATATTTCCTTAGAGTTAGTAAAGCTATTATTGTATTATTTGTTCAAAGATTTTTTTCTAATAGGAAAACATTTTTATTTTAATCTCTGTCTGCAGACCTAACTCTATTGCCAGAGACACAGAGCTTTCAAATTGTAGACTTGAGTATTTTTAGATACACTTAGCATGGGTTTACTAAAATATTATTCAAATCACCTTCACCTCACCCCCATAATACTATTCTCTGAATTTTTATTTTTGAGTTATGATCAAGTAATTCTCATATATGAAGAATATATTTAGATTGAACATACTTATATCAAATGACTTTGTATTTGAAGCAAAATTTAACTCATACTTTTCTGTATCTTTACCAGTAAAGTGGAGAATTTTGAGAACAATGTTTTTTTGTCCTTTTAAGATTTAAATTTCTTGAGACTCTCTGCATGTATTTATCCTTTGAAAGTTAAGAATTAGGTCTTAGTCTATAAGCCAGTGGACCCTCATAATTCAGTCATAATCATTGGTATTTTCTGTAAGCTATCTAGCATGACAAATATTTCTTGCTATTAGATATGATAGTATTTTATTCAACACTCATAAACTGGAGACTCAATTTACCCTGTATTCTGTTTTTTTCAACTACATGTATCACTGAATATTCCTTATTGTTATTTTTTTATGAGACTGTGTCCTATTAAACGTGGCACATCATTTGCTCTTTTTCTGCTATAATTAGATGTTTAATTGTTTTTCCTTAATTTCTATATTCTCTTTCTTGGGCTGAGATCAACCAACTTATTCCCAAAATAAAGGAGCTCTCTTCAAGTGTGAGGAAGCAGGATCTAAGCAGGTTTTCCTACAGAGAAAACATAAAGAAAGAAATTGAAAAAGTTGTTGACTTTTTTTTTTAACATGAAATTTTTTTGAGTTAAGATGTTATTGTTTTTTCCTCTGTATAGTTCTCTAAGATAGTAGATTATGCAGAAATGTAGCTACTGCTATAGTATATGATTGTGATTTGTATTTATGACTTATTTGGATGTTTTTTAATTTCATTAAAAAACTTGTGCTAGTAGCACAGACTCTTTAAGGAAGTATGATGGTTAATTTTATGTATCACTTTTTCTGGGCAACGGTGCCCAGATATTTGGTCAAACGTTATTCTAGATGTTTCTGTGAAAGTATTTTTTGGATGAGGTTAACATTTAAATCAACAGACTTTGAGTAAAGCAGCCCTCTGCATGTGGGTGGTCCTCATCCTGTCAGTTGAAGACCTTCATAGAACAAAGACTGGCCTGTCCAGAGTAAGAAGGAATTCTGCCAGCAGACTGTCTTTGGACTCTGCAACTCTTCCCTAAGTCTCCAGCCTGCTGGCCTATCCTGCAGATTTTGGATTTACGAAGCCTTCATAATCACATGACTCAATTCTTTACAATCTCCCTCTCCTGTCTCTCTCTCTCTCTATATATATATTTACACACACACACACAATCTTTGAATAATAATGTTGGATGAGACCTTCTGGTCATATGGGAGTTAGCAGCAAGAAATATGAAAAAAATTAAAATATGAAAATCTGAAAAAACTAAAAAATGAAAAATTAATATTATATTTTTATATATATTAATATATAATATTTTATATTAATATATAATATATTTATGTGTTGTATTATATTGTATAATATTAAGTATATTTTATAATATAAAATATATTATAATATAATTTAATTTAGGTATTTTTATATACTATAAAATTTTCTGGAGAGCCCTAGCACAGAAAGTATTGTTAATTTCATAAGAAGTCATTGAAAAAAATGGATTTACTCTATTAACACTTCCCTTAAAGCCAATTTTTCCAATCTTCATATTTTTAGTAAGATGAGTAACATCTCACACACATATAAGTATTAAATTTTTGAGTTGCAAATGTGGCCTGAAACTTTATTTAAACTAAAAGTTTAAATTTGAAACTGAAAATTGAGGTGTTTTCCTCGGTTCTTAAATGGCTTTGCTCCCTTCTTTTGATTCATTTTTCTCAACCACTGATGATAAAGGAGCTTTGCATCTCACCCAGGGACTCAAGAAAAAGTGTTATTAGCAGTTTTCTATGAGAAAATTGCGTTGAGCCATATGGGCTTTCCAGATTTCACTGTATTACAAATGGGGATTTTAGATGGGTCGAGGGAAATAAACTCCTCACACCCACAGTGGAGAATATATGAGACATCTAAGGAGAAGTATCAAGACAATATTAATGTCAGTGATTCTCTTTCAGAGATGTCCTTAGATTTTGCTCTGAAGATATGTGAGGAAAATCTGTAAAAATTAGGACTTATTTTTCTGAATTTTGAAGAAACCTTATTATACATGAATGAGACTTTTGAAGGATTTAATGTAGCAATAGGATGAAAAATAACCCAATTTTGATATGATAAAAAATACAATATCTACTACAATTAACAGTTTCAAGAAGGCAGCTAATAGCCTATTAAGCCTCCGGCATTTGCTCAAGTAATTGCTTGCTTTGCTCAAGCCATCATGTCGTGCATTGTCATTACTATTAGAATCATTAATTTCCTATTTGGTTATTTCAATTTGTACAGATGTCATAGCAATAATTAGATATTCTGCCCATTTTCCTCCATAACTGTCCCATTTTATTCTTTAATTCTAATTTAAGAGTTTAGGACTATCTCCTTTTGCCAAAGTCATATTCCTCTATTTAGTTAATCATAATCGATTGGATAAGCACAGGTTGATTTATTTTTTTCATATTTCTTGCTACTAATCCCCATATTCCCATAAGATTTCCTTCAACATTATTCTTCAAAGTCTGTTTCTCACTCTGGGTTCCCAGGGTAAGCATATAGAATCAAAGGAATTCAGTGTCAGAAGAGTCTTTAAGAGTACACTATTCGTATTATTGGTCTGACACTCAACACTACTACGTAATTTGTGGAGTTCAGCACTAGATGAAAATGTGAGGCGTCTTGTCCAGAAATTAAGAATTTCAGGACGGTGACTGCAGAGCATTAAGCTAATCATAGAGCCCTTCTGAATATGGGACCCTCTGCAACTGGCCAGTTCACACACAAAGCCAGCTTGAATTCCTCCCACATCATCCTTACGGAGTGGTTATTGGGCCTCTGTTTACACACTTTCAGAGACAGAAAACTCACTTCTTCTTCAAAGCCATCTCCTCCTTAATTCAGCAGTTGTGTCTATTAGAGGGTTGTTCCTTACCCTTTTAAAATAAGGGGGGAATGATGGCAAGTGACTAATTATTGATGCTTTTTGTTATTATTGTTTGTTATTTGCTTTCTCACCATTTTTCTTGCCTCTAATGTTTTTAAGGTAAATATGGGAAAGGAACAAAAGTGATTTGGCCCTCCCACTTTGTTACCTTTACTCCCTTTAAGTTCTTTACCAAGTAGTTCTGTCCTCTGTTCTAAAACTAGTGTGAACAACATCCCTATGATACCTTCAATATTGGTTTTTAAAAGAAAATAGGTAAGAGATGAGGGATAAAAAGTGACATGATGCCATCCAACCTAATTGTCACTGGGCATAAATTATTTAGAGAATACATAATGTCCGAAATCCAGGCATTGACAGAAAGTCCAAATAAGGACTTCGTTGTCAAAGTAAACGAGTACAAATAGACCTCTTATTCACTGTTGTATGAGCAATGAAAGAAACTGAAGGTCTTCTTTTTGATGTATCTTTGATTAAATAACCAAATGCATTATTTTCATTTATCCAGTTTTACTGAAAACATCAGTCTTACTGATATTTTTACATTCATCTCTTTGGCATAGATATTTTGAGCACTTAAAAAAGGCGTTTGCATTTCCTGCTCTTTTTAATTCTGTTATATGTATGTAGCATGATCTCTTTCTCCTTGTCTAATCTAAGAAATCTTGTTTATCTCCACAGGACTTTCTTTCCCTCCTAATTCTGAATCTCTCCTTCTCTCTCCAGTTAGACATAATCTCTTCTGCATTTGAATCCTTATTAAATTTGGTTTAATCTTTCCTCATTGCATTTCTTATCTTATCCACCTTCTCTTCTGGAAGCAACTTGAAAATCACCCTCATAGCATATAACAGAGCCCTCATTTATTTCATTTTATTGATTTATTGATCATTTATTTCATTTATTGATCAAAATATCATTAACCATAACCTTGCTTTTTTATTTTGAATAATATTTATTGAATTTGGTTACAATACATGCAAAAAAAAAAAACAAAAAACCTCACATACCCAAAATCATAAAGAAAACAGTGCTGCTAGTTTTAGACTCATTCAGTTTTCTGTGTGTAAATATTTTTGCTTTAAAGTCAAATAAATATTTATCTTGACATGAAATTAATTCATAAATCATATCAGAATATCTTCAGAAAGGTTAATACCTTTTGATTTTTAAAAATAATAGAAGTCTCTATTAATTTAAGAAAAATACCTGTGTAAAAATCACTTTAAGATGATTTCTGGCACTTGTATGATTTCTTGATCACAAGGAGCATAAGCTAAGCAACTATTGATACTGACACAAACAGAGCTCTGGCAAAAATCCTTTTTTTCCATTTTGGTGAAATTTGTGACTTAAGAAAGATGTATATTTTTTTCTGATTGAAGGATAATTTAAGTGTATGTTTTAAATAAACTCATGACCTCTTGAGGCACCACCATAAAATTTTTAAAAACGGTCATAAATAGTAAGATTGAGAATTTGTTACTAAACCCTTCTTAATACACAAGATCTCATCAAAATCCCTGAACTCAAATAATTTTTACATATTTTCACTTTGATAAATTTTCATGCTAGGTGTTGCTACAACTTTAATTTTAAATCTTGTTTACCAAAAATAGACATATATTTTACTTTATAATATTATATTATTAATGAAAATAATACTTCAATGCCATGATTCCATATAATTTTCACTTATTCATTAAATATAATGAAGTTTTCACCAATATACTTTAAAGTCCTTCAGATAATCTTGAAATTTAAATTCAGGAAACCCTTGTCACTATGGTTATCAGAATCATCAGTTTTTTACTATTTTAATATGAGTCCTTTACAGACATTTACATGGATTTATTTTTTCTCATATCGTATAGTTGCTGATCCTATTCTATCCCTTATAATAGATTAATCCTTATAGAATCATATGCTTAAATTAAATATTTCAAATTCAGATTTTCAAATAATCATTCATTATGTTTCCTCATAGATAATGGGAAACTGTCAGTTATAATTTAATAAAGATTTATTTTCTATTTCTTATAGTATTTATACATATTTTGCTGATCCAACAACCTTTACTGAGTTTTACTATGTTCCTGGGAGGATGCTAAGTACTGAAGATATATATTTATATACATATTTAGTAATAAGGTATACTTGCCATAGAAATTTCTGACAAACATAAACAGATGACTAAGAATATTTTAGACAGTGCTATGGAAGACAACTTACTGAAATGCTGTGGAAACACAGAAAATGGAACAATTTTCTCTGTCTAGGGAAGCTGAGAAAGAATGCAGAAGTGATATTCAAACTGAACTTGAAAAATGACTTGGACTTGAAAAAGATATGAAAGGATGTATACACCACGCGAAAGCAACAGCATGGGAATTCATCCATTCATTCAATCAAGAAATAGTTATTGAGTATCTACTATATGCCAGCTACCCAGGAGGCAATATGTTGCAACAAGGGCTAGAATGTGCAGAGAATTCAAAGAAGATAACTGTGGTAGAAGCGATAAACTTGGGGGTTGGGTCTGAAAGGCGTTGATATAAAATGAGAATGGGCAAATAGGTTGAGGACAGATTGTGCCAAGGTATAGGATTTGGATTTTATATTGTATATAATAGAGTTCTTCAGCAGCTGGGTGGTGTGAACCATTTTACTCTTAGAAAGATAATTCTGACAGCTATATGGAGAATGAACCAGAATGAGAGAGAAATTGGGTGTCACTTAAGAGAGTTATGAGGCTATTATTGTAATCGTCCAAGGGAGAAATGATGAGGACCCAGACCTAGGTTGTGACAGGTGGATGGAGAGGCTAGACTGAATTTGAGAGATGTGTTTGAGGGAGAATTGACAGCATTTGGTGACAGAATATTTTACTGTCAATCATAGTAAAAGTGCTTTATTATAAGCAACACATAATATAAAAACATATGCACTGTAACCATATATTGGTATTGTTGATTTAATAATTATTTTGATCAGTTTAATCACCTTTATATAGCTTGAGATTAAAGAGAATGTGGATTGACAATATTGGTAATAAGAATAGAAAGCATTAATTTGTGCAAAACATAGGAATTTCAGAATCTATGTTGGAGTCAACTTTATCATTTTAGAGAGGAAACTGAGGTCCAGAAAAATAAATCCAGCTAGTGGCAGAACCCATGTCTCCTGACTGTTGATTTGAGGTATCAGAATTGGCTTAAGTCATTTCATTGTGTAAATGAAGTATGTTCATATGTTTTTGGAGTAATCTTTATTCCTAATTTGTTAGTACGTAGAACCCACCACTTTCAACTGTGCTGCACATAATAGGCCTGTAGTAAATATTTGATGAGTGAAGACATGCTTTGGAAAAAGCCAAGAAGTAAAGTGTGAGTGCATCATCATTCCATTTTATTTTAATTTACTCTATTATTTTTGAGGGACTGTAGAGATATGATCAGTATCTACCTTAGTACATTATGACGGAAATAAAATTATGGTTTTCTTAGATTTTCTGAACAAAAATTCAAAGCTAGAAGACAATGCAACAAATTAAGTCAGAATCTAATATAAAAATGCATAGTAAACAAAAGCAATTTTGAAAGTTTTATAAGAAAAAGAAAAGTAACGAGAAATTTAGAACATATCCACACATACAAAAAGAAATCAAAATAGTTTGATGTTTGCAGTGACATCTAATGAGATAAGATTGGAATACATGCAGCTTGATTTTGTTTTAACTCTTTTAAATAGAACTAAAAAAGATTACAATTCTATAAAGATTAATAGTTTTGATTTTAAATGGAGGATGAAGAAAAAAGTGAGGAATAAATACACTTAAATAATAGAGTACTTTGAATTGAGATAACCTCAGATGAAGAAAATATTTTTCCCAAGTTTCCAGATAAACATTTTCAGATTTTTTACGTGAATGAAATATATATAAAGATGGGAGAAAAATATACTCAAGCGATCTATCAACACTGACTACAAGAGAAGCAGGCAAATTCTGTGGCAGTCCATATGCTAAAGGATATTTTGGTAACTACAACGTATGCAGCACTGTAGTCAAGGTGAGTTCATTCCAAAGCAGAACATTCTCTGTGGCTCTGAGTGCACACCAGTGGATAATGCAGATCTAGTCTGCCTCCTTTGTGTTCAAGACAGAATGAGGAACAATTTAGTGTGACCAGATTTCAGAGATGGTCCTCCCAGAATCTGTGGTGTTTCAGTATACAGATGTTCCTGCCCAGTGGCTGGGCTGCTTCGATAACAGAATTAATTTGGCCTTTAAAGAAGGTCTTTTCTCTTGGGAAAAGTATTTCACAGAGGTCATTTTCCCTCCAGTTCTTCATTTATCAACAAAATAACAATAGAGAAGGAAAATAAAAGTCGTGAAATTACTTTTAGCTTCCTACGTAGGTATTTGAGACACTTAGAGGATTCTTTAATAAAAAAATAATTTAATTCATGGCATCCACAGAAGAACTCTGTACATTAAAAAAGGATTATAAAAGTATCCCATATTTGAAAGTTTGATAATAATAGGAAATCAAGTGAAATTGAGAGTCTAGATAAAGTCATGTTTGTTTAATGTACATTTTATTAAGTTTCTATCCTGTTATTTAATTTTTAAAAATGAAGTTATATTTATTTATTTGAGTACATTCTTTGGATTTAAAAAAACAAAAAAAACAAAAACAAAAAAGATTTTAAATGCATTTCTCTGGGAGGAAAAAAAACCCCTAATGTTGCAGACTATATTATTTGCTACACAAATTCCCAGAAGATGCAGAGAAAATTTTAAAGTTAAGAAACATACAATGTATATGTTTAAAAGATGAACAAAATTCACTGAAAGAAAAGTGAGTTGTGTGTAGCTTTCCACTGTGGGCTCATTTATCTCCTTGTTAATATACATAGACCTTGTCTATGTATATTAACATACATACAAGTCTAGTTTTGATAACATAGTTGGTGGTGGTTTTAGGCTTTATAGACTTTTGACAGAATCATGAATTTATTGATTTAATATTTTCAAACCTAATATACTCCAGATGCAGATATAACATAATAAGAGTTTATGGCATAGTTAGGATTAGTTATGATATATTTGGATATTTTAACTCTTAGTACTAGGTTCATTTTGGATCTCAAAATATTGTCATGGTCTCTTGTAAAACGATCTAAATTAATTTGATGAAAGCCTCATCTGCCTATATGCAAATTTGGGGAGGGTGTTTCTAATTGACATGCCAAATCCTACACGGTGTAATTGAATTGCCACAGGAGATTTAAAGCAATTATCTGAGCAATTTGGTCAAGACAAAGTTATAATCATCAACAAATATTTACAGAGTGTCCATTGGGTGCCTAGCTTTATATTAGTTGCTACAAATCTGTTTAAATTTCTGGAAGTAGATCTGATGGTGAAGTTTGAGATGAGAGAGCAGTAAGTGCAGGGGGCAAAATTCCCATCAAAAAGGCGTTAGATTCTAAGTTTACAAAAAAGATGAAGTAGGAATTCAAAAAGAGAAATTCTTAGTTATATTTCTGTTTATTAAATCTGATAATTCTAAAACAGAGCACGCGCTTAAAGTAGATTTTTAAGAAGTCTGTTCACTTAAGATATTTAAAAATAATTTTTTATTTTAAGGAAGATTGCAGCATTATATAGACACATTTGTCATATTTAAAATTAACAAATTAATTTTGGGGTAAGATATTGTAAACAGAAAAAGAAAAAAAAAAATCAAAGGTGATGTATGTCCCAATTTAGAAAGCCTAATGTTATTTTCGATTATGGTAGGGGGAAAGCAAAAGAAAACATCTAACAACAAAAGTCATTTTCTACTTAAATTATTTGTCTTGTAAACATAGATTTCTAAAATCAAATCTTATGTTTATATTGTTTTTTTTACTTTACGAACTTTTTAAAAATGTGCAGTAAGAAATACATTCTACATCATGACCATTTGTTGCCATGTACACAGTTCTTGCTAACGTGTGATGTGTTGTGATTGCTTCTACTCCATTGCATTCTCTTCATTTCATTTAAAAACGTTACAACACACTACATCTATTTCATGACTCACCAATGGGTAGTGATAGGCAATTTGTAAGTGACTTTTCTAGACTTTTGAGGAAAATAAGCACAAAGGGTAAGAAAAAAAAAATCCAGACTTAATAGAAATTAAGTAGTAGGCACATGGGTCTAAATTCTAAATACACAGTAGGTATTTTGTTCTTGTCATAAAGTATTGAATTTAATTTCTGATTTTTTTTCTTTTTAAGTCTTGGTGCTAACTAACCACTTGTCACACTTAATTCAGTAAGATCTTTCAAACCAGTTTATGAGTAAGCACAGAATCTCTGCTGTGGTAATCTGCATATTTAATTATGTCCCTGAAGCTAGCTTCAGGGACATAATTCATAATTATGTAGCTGAGGCTAATGAGTTGGTAGGGAAACACGCTTCTCTATATGATAGTATTGGCTATATTCTTCTCTGTAGGGTATGCATGTGAACTCACCTACATTGTTCAGCAAAAGAACAGCAAGCAATGTTTCCATCTTTATTAATCAGATTGGCGTTGCAGACGTGATTGACCTGCTTGTGGGGCTCCTTAGTATCCATCGTTTAATGGCAGCTCAATCCTTAGTCCATAAAGTTGGATAAAAGGTTTTATCATCAAAATATTGCCAATAAAGACAAATGGATGTATTCAGCACTACCAATTTTATTTATTTTTTCTTTTTCTTTTAGTATTTGTGACTAATATACATATTTCAGGGTGTAATAAATTAACATGACTACAGGAACTAACTATAAAATGTAATTAGGTGCAACCCTTTGAAAGTTGAGTTGAAAATAGATATGGTGGGAACTATGGCAACCTGATCTAGACTATCCTCATTGAACTCAAATTTATTGTAAATAATATCGAAGGGGAAAAGCAGGTCCAGAATTTTCAGATCTTCTTATTTTCTAAGAGAATTCATAAATCTGGATGTGAAATCTCCCTGCTCAAAAACAAAAAGAAAACTATGCATTGCAAACCCACACTTCTGTGGAAAGGATGGAAATAATTAGCAAGCTTCCAGGTTGTACTCTAGAAGGATGTGAAACACACAGCACTTGAATTAGTTACAGCCTGGAATGGAAGTTGTAACTACACACATAATTTTTTTTAAATCTTAATTTTTCCAAAATTAAAATCACTTTTTATTCTAAAACATTTACTTTGTTATTTTTTATGTTTGTGTCTGGACAGTAGATTTAATTGATGTTGGACCACATAGGTCCATGTTGAATTATTGTAAAGCACATAGTAATAGACATATAATTATAAAATAATAAATATTCTTATATTTTACGTCGTCTAAAATGGCAACATTTTCTAACCATGATGGAGGGGAAGGGATGGAAAGTGTAATGGAGATGGCTAAAGAAATTTTTAAAAAGTCATAGCTGTTCAAAAGGCAGATTAATAGAAAATCTTTATCTTTTTCTAGAGAATTCACTAAAATTATGATGATTGTAAAAGTTATTTTTGGTTTATTTTTGTGTTAGTTGTTTTTATTTCTTATTTTGTTATGCCAATAATAATGCACAAAATGAAAGAACGAGACAGAATGTATCAGGAGAGTAAAGATTTCTGGAAAAAGAAGAGAAGGTATATTCATGGGGAAGGTAAAGATTCTAGAAAAGTAAACCGGATAGAGCAGGGAAGTGGAATCCATAGTCTACAGCATCTGCGGAAAACGCCACGTGTGAAAAGGGAACTAATCTCTATTGAACCTTAGAGAAACTCAGGACTTAAATATTGGAAGCATTGGAAGAAAGAAACAAGAAATGGGACAGAAATTACATTGCTTAATTGAGGGTATCATTTGACACCTGCAAGTCCCTCCTCCTCCTCCTCCTGAGCACGTAGAACACGTGGCAGACAGCCTCTGCACCCAATAGCACACAAGCTCTATCCATTGTGGTAACTAATAGAAGTGATATAAATATACTGAGAAGAAAGGAGAAGAGGAGAAAAAGAGTGATATGAAGTGCTAAATCCGTAAAAAAGCTGCATAAACAAGGTAGAGATACGGGTACAACTACCAGAATAAACAAGGAGAAAGATTGCATCAGGAAAGTAGGAGTTGGGGTCAGTGTGAGAGAAAAGAAGCGATTCTGTTGCTTTTCACTATATATACAGCCTTTGTACTTATTTGACTTTTTAAGTATATGCATGTATAATTTTGATTAAAATATTTTTAAAAACCAGTTCAGGGCTGGCCCCATGGCTTGGTAGTTAAGTGTGCGTGCTCCCTGCTGGCGGCCTGGGTTCGGATCCTGGGCGCGCACCGACGCACCGCTTCTCTGGCCATGCTGAGGCCACGTCCCATATACAGCAACTAGAAGGATGTGCATCTATGACATACAACTATCTATTGGGGATTTGGGGGGAGGGGGACCACTTCAGTATGTGAAAGTAAAGAAAGTTGTGGAAACCATTGATTAGAGCCCATTTGGCTAAAATGGGAAGCTGAATAAGAGAATCCAGCAAAAAGTAGTGGAGTTGACAAAATATGCTAGAGATTTTATTTTAGTATCTACCAGTTTTAAGTATTTTCAAGCATTTTAGCTAGATTGTGTATGATATCATTGTGAGCTAGATATTTACTAATATGTGTGGCTGGATATTATTATTTTTTTTCTTTTCCTCTTGGTATTTTTTCATATCATCACTCAGTAAAACATAAAGAAACGCTGACTCTGTACCTGTTAGCTTCTGACACATTTGTGACAGGCTGAACAGAGAGAGCAGAAGCAGTGCACATGTCTTCTCTGGCTTTTGATCTCATAGGGAATTGGGCATCCCCAGGAATAAGAATAGTGGTTTTGGAAAAATCAGTTTCCCCATAATATTAATAGATTGCCTCCAGTTGAGAGAAAGAGAAGCATGAATGGATAGAGAAGGAAAATAGGCTATCTGTCTGCAGACAGGCCAGCACCACTCCTGAGAGGCAGCAAGACTCTGTGACAAATAACTGTGTTGTACCCAGGCATATAGGACCATATGCAAAATTACAAAGACGAAGATTCTGTGTCTGAAGTATGAGGCAGAAGCATTAGTGGACAATCAGACCAGAAAAAAGAAATATATAAGAATAAAAATGAAGGTCAGCAACCCTACTACCATCACTACCACTTAAGAACTAAAATTGCAAAAGATACCATAATGGTGGCAAACTCCCAGGAGCAAGTAAGTTTAAATCTAGTAAAAGTTGACGTTTTATTTTTCTTGTCAGCCTTGAAGAATGTAGACTCATAGTCAGAAATCAAGTTGAGTTATAAAACATAACATTGTATATCTTGTCGACCTGAGTTTGCTGCCTGTGATTCATGTTCAATACACCTGCTTAAGTTGAAATGGAAAGTAGAGCGTGATGGACGCAGAAAGGGCAAGAAAGATGGCGGCACATTATTTTAGGAATTAGTCTAGTTCTTCTGGGCTTTATGTTGTTCTTGAAAGAAATTTGTTCTTCAACAACTCCCTCTTAAGTTTGTTTCAGAGCTCAGGTAACCCCTGAAAGCACTTTTATGCGCTTCTTTCTCATATGAGAAACTGGTTGTGATTCAAGGGCCCTGGCCATGATGTAGTGTGTGAGAAAATTCTAGAGCTTGAAAACGTGACACTTTTGAGCTTCTTCCATTTAAATATTTACGTGACTGCTGAATTTTGGGAAGTGTCAGAGAGATACATTATAGCAGTTAGCTAAAGTAACTAAGCTAAGTATATTATATTAACTACAATTCACTTATGCTTAAATAAATTAGTGAGTTTTATTTCATTGCACCCAAACATAACCTTTAAACAACTTGTAGAACAATGTTTTTGTTATAAAATTGATTTATATTTAAAATATATTTATATATATATTCAGATATATTTATATTTTAGATATTTTGAGATATTTAGTAAGCAGTATAGCACGGGTGTAGACTGACTATACTATTATTGTTTTTACCTATTTAGTTAAAAGTTTCCCTTTCCTATTATGGAAGTATCTAAGACTGTTTTAGAGATGAAGAATAAGTTTACTCTCATACATAAATGAAACACAGAATAACTAAAGGGAGAAGTAGAGATATTTTCAGTAGAGACCCAAGTTGAACAGAAGAAAACACTGAGACAATAGAATTGGTCATGCATTTTCTGATTCCTAAGATCAATAGACTGTCATAATGGTTTATTTATTATTTGTTGTTTTCAGATATAATAAAATCTGAAGACCAAATATAAGAAACAATATATTTTACAGATTCTCAGACAAAAGGCATAAAGTTTACATTTAGAATATAAAGAATGGCATTTATTAAATATAAAAATTTACTACTAAAATGCAATTTGCCTACTATACCAAATATATATTATTTCTAACAAGTTTAGAAAATATAGCAAATGCATTAAAATAAGTATTTATGTTTATTTAAATCCAAGAGAGTGAAGCGATTACCTACAGAGACAGTATACAAAAAGAAAATGCCTCTTAGGCCTAAAAATTCTAGATAGAAGATTTTCCAAATGAAACTGAGAATTGACAATCAGATGTATTAGGAAAGTCATAAGATTTGTTGTGTGTTTGTTTGTTTTCCCACAAAAGCCACAATAAAGGAGAATTACAATTAAGAAGATGGGAGAAATTTTAAGTATTTGATTTGACAAAATGGATTATTGTCACTTTTCTAGTGATTGAGATTAAAACTAGATTAAAATACAGTAAAAGGGGGGGCAGGTCCCGTGGGGTGGTGGTTAAGTCTGGCACACTCTGCTTTGGCCACCAGGTTCCCAGGTTCAGATCCTGAGTGTGGACCTACACCACTTGTCAAGCAATGCCGTGGCAGCGGCCCACATACAAAATAGAGGAAGATCGACACAGATGTTAGTTCAGGGCTAATCTTCTTCAAGCAAAAAAAGAAGAAGATTGGCAACAGATGTCAGCTCAGAGTGAATCGTCCTCACCAAAAAATAAAAATAAAAAAATAAAGTAGAAGGGATATGGAAACTTTCATTTGAGTAAGATGGAGAATAACATATTAAAACACTTATGGCTACAAAATGCTTAGAAAAGCTCAAAAAATTTAAAAAAGAATATCCAAACTGGCAGAAATGTAAAGACATCATTAGGGGTCAAAAATAAAGGCAAAGTTGAAATGCAGAGTGATTTGCTATCATGGAAATTATAGTTGTCCTAGGACTAGACTGCATATCCAGGCAATTTTGATTTTAATGAACAGTAGACAGGGTTCGTTACCTCGGTCTACTGAAAGAGAGGGATTGGAACTAAAATCTCTGACAAAACTAGGACGCTGAATGTAAAGAAAGAATAAAAACAATCCATCATTAAAAAAACAAAAACAATGGGGCTGGCCTGGTGGCGTAGAGGTTAAGTTCACGCTCTCTGCTACGGTGGCCCGGGGTTCATGGGTTCGGATCCTGGGCATGGACTTACACACCAATTGTTGAGCCATGCTGTGGCGGCGTCCCATATAAAGTAGAGGAAGGTGGGCATGGATGTTAGCCCAGGGCCAATCTTCCTCAGCAAAAAGAGGAGGATTGGCAACAGATGTTAGCTGAGGGCTAATATTCCTCAAAAAAAAAAAAAAAAACAGAACAAAGCAAAACAACAACAAGGACTCCCACAGAAACTTCTCATCTTTGGCTCATTGTCTAGATGGAAAAACAGTTGTTTCCAAAAATTTATAAGAGCTGGCCTGTCCTCATGCAGGATTGTGTTCAAATTTATACTAATGGTTTACTAGTGGAAACATAGTGGCCAATTAGTTCTGAATCACCTTTCTTTTCCTGGAAACAATCCAATAACAATAAAGAAAAAATATTTCTTCGAAAAACTAGGAGTCTGAGGAGACCTCAAATTACAATTTACATGTAAGTATTCCTAAAAGCAATTCAGATAATCAGAGTGTGCAGCATGCCCCACAAGAAGTTGCAGTAACATGGCAAAAAAGCATGGCCAGTACAGAGAGGTCTAATGATGCCAGATCTTTGAAACTCTTTTTTATAAGAAGAAACCACTCTAAATGGAAATTGCTATGATTAGGGCTAAGATCAAATAACGTATGAAAACTGTGGAATCTGAAGAGAGCAAGTGCTTAGGGGACCCCAGAGGAGAACAGAGAAAACACCAGCAAAAAATATACCTTCTTAAAGAAAATGTATTATTTTGGATGGCAGGGGCTTTGCCACTTGGAGGCACTGCCTCTTGAAGGAACTGAAGGAGCTCATAGCTAGAAATACACCACTTCCTGAACCTGGTAAATTCTTGGAGGCATAAGAGTTATGGCCTCTCAGATATGCCAAATATTAATGAAAGAATATGTCAGTGTGACTACAGAGGGCACAGCCCTTGACATGGAAAAGATAGAGCTTAGCAAGTGTGCTCATTTGGCCCAACCCAACCTCAACAGGAAACTTGTAAATAGGTGGTCTAGAAAAATCCAATGCTTTCTTTTTGCTAAAAGAATTGGCATAAGATTCATACAAAGACACTGAGAGAGTGAAAAGGGAAAGAGTTTGTGTTAGAGAGAATGAGAAACCTAGAGAGAGAGCTAAATTCTTTTCCAGCTATTTTTTAGACATAGCTAAAATTTTCCCATGAAGAAAATTCATATCATGTTGAAAGGGCACAGTATCTATCTGGGAAAGATGATGCTAAAGAGTGAAAATCGAGACACGTTCTAGTAATATTATAGGACATCAGAGGAGACTTCTCTTTCCTATATTTAGGAGTGCAATAATATAGCGTTTTTCTATGCTAAAATAAATTGTTTTTAAGAGGATGAGATTTTTGATAGAGCATCAAGAAAGGATAACAGAGGTGTAAATTCTTGATAAGATGAGAGAAAATTCAGTTCATGCAAGGAGGGAGGGACTGATCATTGAAAGGATAAGGGATGCTTCTTGCACAGAAATAGTAAAGAAGAAAGAAAAACCAGAAGACGACATTGGTATGTTCACAGACTTAGTTTTGAGAAGATTGAAATATTTCTATCTGACAGTTCCTATTTTTACAATGAAATATGAGCTAATTATCAGCTCAAATTGTGTACTTGATCATCCTAAGGGATGAGGGATGTTTGAAGAGTGAGGAAAAAGGTGAATATGTCATTGTACAGAAAAGAGATGTAAACTTAGTGATGCATCATTTAAAAAAAAATGATATCTAATAGCATGAGAAAAAGATATGAAAGGGTATGAGAAAAAGTTCAAAATACAGTATTTCTTATAGGTGTTATAATACTCATAAAAATCATAAGTAGTAAATAAGTTAACATTGGTAGTATCCCTCACACGCAAGCCCACTTCCCATTGTATTCAGATGACTTTCCATTATATTTAGATGGCAAATGTTAATAGTTGGAGGGAGGAGTCTTTAAAATTTTTCTCTATAAATGCATTGATATGTATGTGTATATACATATACATTACTTATCTATATATCTATATCTATCTAATTTATTTTCTTTTACAAAAGTGGTATCTCTTTCCCTTGGTATCCCTTTCTTTTTCAGTATGTAAGATCGATTTCATTCTTGTAATGGTTCTATGGTACCTATAATACAAATATATTATGCTTTATTTATGTACTTTCCTGTTTTTGAAGATTCAGTGATTGCTGGGTTTACTACTACAAAAAGTGATATTATGAGCAGTTTGCATGTATGTTTATAAGCACTGGTGAAAGTAGGATTGAACTAATGTCACTTTCTGAAATCTGTTTCTTTTAAGTTTTTTATGCAGTGTTTATTAGTGTATGCTTGCGTATGTTCCTTTATTACAATTTTCTAGTATTTCCTGTGAAAATAATAGATATTTTGCCTGATTATGTTGATTTGTGCAGGACACCTTATTTTTTGTCTTAGCATATTTATTGTTTACTGATTAATATTTACTAATACTGGTCAAAATTAAACTTACTTATCAAAATCTTCTAAAAAATGTGCGTATAAAAGTGTTTCTGTGTGGCCAAACACTTGTTTTCCAAACTTTTGCTCCTTTTCACCTGTCCGTGAATTGCCTTCCTTCTCTTTGAAGTCCCTAACTCACCATCCCCAACAACTTCTTTTGTCTTTAGCTGAGGATAGTATTTAAGGTGAGGGCTTCAGCTATTTTGGCAGGTTACTCAACCTTCCTGGGTTTCTCCCACGTATACATGTTACTAAACTTTTGTTTACTTTTTTTCCTGTTAAAGAAAAAAAAGAAAGTGTTAATAGAACTCAAGATTATATCCTGACCCCTGAGCCAACTTTTGATAGTAGGTTAGCAAGGTATGTCTATAGGATTATTTGCAAATATGTGCACCCTTATTCCAAAAAGCAGAGCTGTCAAATATATTAACATATATAACACACACATTGTCAAATATATTAACATAAGCAACACGCATGTGATATATATATATAAATAGTACTTAAGATATAGACATATTTTTATGTACATAATTAATTACATGAGACATAGAAGTGAATATAAATATTTGGGTACACAGAATATGTCTGATGGGATATAAAAGAAACTGCTAAGAGTTATTGATCTCAAGGGAACTGGGATAGAAATAAAGGCTTATTTTTACTTTTCATCAACCACTCTTTTTTTTTTTTTTTGCAGAAGAAGATTCACGCTAGCTAACATCTGTTGCCAATCCTCCTCTTTTTTTTCTGCTTGAGGAAGGCTATCCCTGAGCTAATGTCTGTGCCAATCCTCCTCTATTTTGTTGTATATGGGACACTGCCACAGCATGGCTGGTGAGTGGAGTCAGTCTGAGCCTGGGATCCAAACCCACAAACCCGGACCACCAAAGTGGAGTGTGTGGAACTTTATCCACTCGGCCACAGGTTCAGGCCTGTTAACCACTCATTTGAACATTTGAATTTTAAAGTATTACATGTATGGGTCATTTCAATAATAATTAAATAATTATAAAATACATTTAAAAGTAAAGGTAAAATTATGTGGATAATTTTATCACTATTTTGCCTTTCCAGAATAAGTTCTTTAATCTCTTATGGCTAAGTCTTTTTTTTTTTTTTTGGTGAGGAGATCAGCCCTGTGCTAACATCTGCCAATCCTCCTCTTTTTTTGCTGAGGAAGACTGGCCCTGGGCTAACATCCGTGCCCATCTTCCTCCACTTTATATGGGACGCCACCACAGCATGGCTTGCCAAGCAGTGCGTTGGTGTGCATCTGGGATCCGAACCGACGAACCCCGGCCTGCCGCAGCAGAGCACGCACTTAACCGCTTGTGCCACCAGGCCGGCCCCTTATGGCTACGTCTTTATTTAAACATAAAATGAGTGAGTTAAAATATTACCAATGGAAAAAAATTAGTATTTTAAGGTTCTGAATAATGCTAGATACTGTGCTAAACACTTAACATGTTAAAATATTTAATCTTCACATCCTGTCATTCACTTATGAAAGTGACGTTGTTATCTCACATTTTAAGAGATCATAGTTAAGAGGCCAAATAACATATTAAAGACTGAGCAGTTTTAGTTTATAGAGCAGGATGTGAATCCTGCTTTTATTGACTACAAAATAGTAATGCAGGTAATATGTTTAAATTTAAATTTTGTGTGTGTGTGTGAGGATGATCAGCCCTGAGCTAACATCCATGCCAATTCTCCTCTTTTTTTTGCTGAGGAAGACCTGCCCTGAGCTAACATCTAGTGCCAATCCTCCTCCTTTTTTTTCCCCTTCTTCTCTCCAAAGCCCCAGTAGATAGTTGTATGTCTTAGTTGCACATCCTGCTAGTTGCTGTATGTGGGACGCGGCCTCAGCATGGCCGGACAAGCGGTGCGTCAGTGCGGGTCCAGGATCCGAACCTGGGCCGCCAGTAGCGGAGCACACGCACTTAACCGCTAAGCCACGGGGCCGGCCCCAGGTAATATGTTTAGATAACACTGAAAATATGGAAATAACATATCAAGGTAGATGTGTAAAAAAAAAAGAGAACATATTTCAGAATAATTGTGCATAAACAATAAAAGAAGCCTGTTCAGCAGGAGTGAAATTAGTGGGAGGGGAAAAATGACAAAGAATAAAAACAGAACAAGTTCATTGCTGGATCTACTGAGTTTTAAAAAGGGAAAAGAAGCAGGAAATTATCTGAAAGCTGTCTTAGTTCTGTTCCGTAATTCAGAAAAAGAAGACAGTGGCAGTAAAGAGGAGGACTACAACAACAGTGAGACTTCAATGTAGGAAAGATGTGAAATGAGAGATGAAAATACAGCAGACGGATATGAAAGGGAATGTAACTGGAGATGCATTTATTAAAGTTATAAACCTGCAGAGAACAATAAAAAATACCAGAGTCATAAGCAAAAATCAGAATTGAGTGAACCATGTAACAAATATGTCAGAGGTGAATGATTGCCTGAATAATCATACAAATTCAAAAAAAAGTAGGTGATAGTTAACATACAGTATGAAAATAGTGACTAAGCTGTAGATATAAAAATACAACAATCTGAACATGAGAGACAATAATAAAAACAAGAACGCTATTCCCATTGTGCTGTGTGTATGTGGGTATGTGTGATGACATTTGAGTAAATGATGAAGTTCTTTTAAAGTGTGAAAATAATCACTGTAAACTTCAAGAAGTATATCAGTGACAAGAAAAACGAAAAGCAAGTATACCTGTTATTAAACCTATCAAGATAACCAAAGATGGCTAGGATGATATCATATTTCAGACTGAAAGTTTAATATTTTAGAATTCAGGAGAAAGAAAATGTTAATTGATAGGCTTGTAGGTTTTAGTGACTCAGGATGGAATATTTGGATGATTCCTAGAAGTGAAGTGAAAAGTGCTATACAAGCAGCACAGCTTGAGCCAAGCATGTGTGTGACAGGAGATTTTCATGCAAAATTGGAAGTCCTGGGAAAACAGCTTCTTTTCTATGTACCAGAATTTACCATACATAAGGAAATTAGGATTGTTAGAAATAAAATTATGCATAATGGAAGATTAATTAGTAGATAAATCAGGACCCAATAAAGAGAAGCTGAATTTTGAGAATGACAAAGGAGGATGAGAGAAGTAGAGGAACTAAGTTAAAGGTGTTAGTGTCAGTACTACAATAAGAATAATAGATTTAGGAAGATGTGAGATCTTTGCATATGAAAGAGAAAAAGAATGTACAGTAATTTCAAAGAAAGATAATCCTGAAAGAGAGGAAAATGGAAAGCATAGAGAGAAATAAATTTGAGATTGAGAAAATTCAATTCATGGGGAGAGAAAAAAATAAGCACAGGTATGAAATATACATGAGTTTTTTAAAAGAAGCATAAAGAAGAGATAGAAAACAGCAAAGATCTAAAAACTCCAGTGAACCCTTCCTTGTGAATAATCCATACAGTTTATATCATCTTCAAAGAACTCTTCTTATAGATGATATGCAGTCTTATTTCCACAAAGGAAAGAAAACCCAACTATCAAAAACCTGTGCAAATACTTTTCTGAGTTTCAAATCTTTCATGTGTGGAGGAAAGTGAGGCTCTGCACAAACACAAATGTGGGATTAGGGAAGCAGCGAGAGTAGAGCCAGATATGACTGGGAGCCGGTCATGTACTTCTCCAGGAGGATTGCATAATTGTCCATAATGGACAGATTTTTTCAATACTTAATTTTTTCTTTTTTAAAGAAAATATTTATATTGATGTAGACCACAAACAAAGAAAGGTTTATAGATCCTAAGTAGAGATAGTAATGAATTATCACAAAGTTAACCCATTTTTTTAACTACTACTTGTCATCAACACCAGAAACATCCATGACTCCTAAAGATGACCATATCCTTGATCCCCCTCACAGGTAACATTATCTTGACTTCTAAAACCAAAGATCACATTTTGGCTATTTTTGAACTTAAGAAAATGAGATTGTATAATATGTATCCCTTTATAATTGACCTCTTTCACTCAATAGTATGTTTGAGAGATTCAACTATGCTCTTGGATGGAGCCGTAGTTCACTCATTTTTATTGTTGTATAATGTTCTATTTTAAGAATATACCACAAGTTAAATGCATATTTTCTGGTGGATATAATTTAAAGTGTTCACTTTTGCACCTATTGTGGATAATGTGACAAAAATTTCTAGGACATAACTTTTGGAGAACATATTACATATATATTTTAGGTATACTCCTAGGAGCCTATCTGCTGGATTATAGGATCTGTATATATTTAACTTATTAGATAGCATCAACTTTTTTTCCCTCAGTGACTTTAACAATTTCCTGACACACCAACCATGTAGGACAGGACATAAAGATATGAAACATTTTATTCATATAGTGGAAAATTCAGTATTGCTAAGATGCCAGTCCTCATCAAATTGACCTATAGATTTAATGCAATCCTAATTAAAATTCCTGCATACTTTCATTTTAGTAGAATTTGACAAACTAAACCTAAAATTTGTAGGGGTATAAAAATACTTAAAGAAATGATCTTGAAATAGTAAAATAATATTAGAGGATATTTGTTACTATATTTCAAGAATTATTATAAAGTTACAGTAATCAAGAAAGAGTTACATTGGCCTACAGTTAAAAAATATTTCAATAGAACAAAGCAGAGTGTCCAGAAAGAGATCCACATATATACACTCAATTTATTTCAACCAAAATATCAATTTAATAAAATGGGAGAAATGGAAATCTTTTCAACATATGGCTTGCAAAAACTAGATATTCTAATAAGAGGAAAATAACCTCAATTCCTACCTCAAACCAAAAAAACAAAAAGATTAGTATGAAATTGATCGTAGACCTAAATGAAAAGGTAAAACTTTAGAATTTTTAGAAGACAGCATAGCATATCATCTACAGTAACTTGGGTTAGGCAAAATTTGTTAAAACACCGAGTAGTGACCAAAACAGAAAAATGATTGAAGTGCACTTCTTCAAAGTAAGAAAAAAAGATCGGGAATTTCAAAGGACATTTAAAGAAAAATAAGGTGCACATCAAGAGAAAATATTTACAACATTCTTTCTGGATAAAAAACTTGTATCATAGGGGCTGGCCCCGTGGCAAGGTGGTTAAGTGCGCGAGCTCTGCTGCTGGCAGCCCGGGATCGGATCCTGGGCACGCAGGGTGCACACTGATGCACCGTTTGTCAGGCCATGCTGTGGCAGCATCCCATATAAAATAGAGGAAGATGGGCACGGATGTTAGCCCAGGGCCAGTCTTCCTCAGCAAAAAGAGGAGGATTGGCATGGATGTTAGCTCAAAGCTGATCTTCCTCATAAAAAAAAAAAAAATGTATAAAGAACTCTTTAAACTTAATAATAAAGAAGCAATCAATTCAAATTTTAAAATATCAAAAGATTTCAACGGGGGCTGGCCCCGTGGCGTAGCGGTTAAGTGTGCGTGCTCTGCTGTTGGCGGCCCGAATTTGGATCCCGGGCGAGCACAGATGCACCACTTGTCAGGCCATGCTGTGGCGGCGTCCCATATAAAGTGGAGGAAGGTGAGCACAGATGTTAGCCCAGGGCCAGTCTTCCTCAGCAAAAAGAGGGGGATTGGCATGGATGTTAGCTCAGGGCTGATCTTCCTCACCAAAAAAAAAAAAAGATTTCAACAGACACATCACCAAAGATGCCGTGTAATATTACTACATACCCATAGCCATGGCTAAAATTTTAAAGAAAAAAAACAATAGCAAAGATTGCCAAGAATATGGGGCAATTGGAACTCTCAAATAAGGGGAGTTCATGAGAATGTGAAATGGTAAAACTACTTTGGAAAACATTTTAGCAGGTTTCTCTTTTAAGTTGAAAATAACCTACCCTTTGACCCAGCAATGAAAGGAGAAATGAAAGAATACACTCTAAGGGAGACTTTTATGAGAATAAATGCAAAATCCTTATTCCTAATAGCCAAAGGATCTGAAGCAAAAGAATGTCTTTCCTCAGGTGAATAAATAAACATAATGTAGTATATTCATATATATACACATATATATACTACTTGCAAATAGATATTATATAGAGCAAAGAAGTCAAATACAAAAGAGTGTGTATTGTATGATTCCATTTATATAAATTCCAGAACAGACAGAATCATTGAATTGTACATTTAAGATTGATTTATTTTACTGTATGTAAATTATACATCAACTTACATAAAAGGAAGAGAGAAATAGGATATGGTGACATAAATAGAAATATACTGAAAGTATTACCTTAGTTTTGTACTTTGGCAAATATGTTACAATTTATATTTTTAAAAGTTATTATCACCATCCTTTCCCAAGCCTATTATTTAAGTTAATCTTTACACTGGAAAATTTGTGAGTTATAAACATTTTTTGTAAAATATAATTATAGAAAATTAATTGCACTGGTATGCCTCTTCTCACTGGGAGGGGTGATGGAATAAGGGCGGTCAAGACAAAATCGAGTACTACTCTTCCTCACATGTCAGATGTTATTTGTGAACAAATAAAATAGGTAAAGGTACTCATAATATTTGGAGTACCTCTGAAGTTTAACTTGATACCCCTTTCCAGTGCTGACCCTTTTCCTTTGAGGTCATAGTTGTCATTATGTCATAAAAATACTGTCAACAACTTAAATGATCTAACCTCTTTAAGGGCTATTGCTTCAAGCTGCATTTGGTGATTACTGTTAGGAACTTTTTCTTTACATATATCTTAATATCCGATCCTATTCCCTAACCTATCCTCTACCCCTACTTTTTTATGCCTATGTTCAATATAAAGTTTGTGTGTACTAGAATGTCTGATGCCAGCATGGATGCTACATGTTTAGGAGAAGGACAAATTTGTTTTTAAAGTATTATTATGTTCAATCAATATGGGATGATGTAGCTTGAACTATGTCTTTGACAGTGAATATAGGATATATTTTGAACATAAAAATTACTGGATATGGAATGGTTCAGGAGCTCAAAAGGAAACCTTGGGTTTCTAGAATGTAGAACTGAACAGATAGTGGTGACAATCAAAGAGGAGTGAGTTCTGTGGGAAGATCAGAATTTTTGTAGAAGAATCAAGAATGTGGTTTTAAATACATTAAATGTGAAATCACTATGAGGACGTATAAAGTAGGAATTTGATATAGAGTATGGTACTATCAAGTAAAGGACTAGAGAGATTAGAAGTCATCTCTGAGAAAAACGAGATAACTTGAGGAGAGTATATACAATGAAAAGGGAACAGATGCCCAGGTGAATCTTGAAAAGATCTAATATTTAGTGGCATGGATAAAGGAGGATGCCGCTGCATGAGATGGAGGAATGTCAGAGGAAATAAAAAGACTAAAAGGAGAGTTTAATGTTATGAAGCCAAGAGGAAAGTGTTTCAAGAAAGGATTGTAAAGAAATTCCAGAAGATATCCATTGACTTGAATAGTGTGAAAATCATTAATGAATGTATCAAGAACTGTTCTAGTAGAATTTGAGGGACCCTCCAAAGTCAGATCTCAGATGAATTAAAGAAAGGTTATGAATTGTAGGTGGTTCAATTTTTCTTATTGTTAGGATAGATATGATGCTTTTTCATTTTTCTACATCATAAGCAGAAGCCAAAAGGCCATTAACATATATTTTATTTGCAAGGGTGACTCCCTGTTAGCAGTAGACACTTCCATGAAACACACTTATAACATGACAGCAGCTACAAACTAATCTGAGTGACTTGATCATGACCTAATCATTCCCCTACATGCTCTCGTCCTTGTCGCGGGAAATGTTAAGGTTGGACTTCATGTGTCCTTCCTTCCTACTTTTGCTTTTCACTTCACATAAGTAGATATCTTCAAAGAGAAATGTCTCTAGGTTGACCATTAAGTTTTAATTCTTTCAAGAGAATTATAACACATTTTTCCGTTTTTCTAATTTATTGACTGAAAGATTTGGTAAAATATTAACTCTCTGAGAAATGCCAGGAAGAAATTCTTGCATGAAAACACTAATCAAGCATAGTTTGTGGAAGAATAAATCACTAGAGATGAATACATCTGAGAATTGAGAAGCTAAATTATTGGATGTATCAACCAATGCAATATTGAAGTCCCTCAAGAAGACAGCAAGTTAAGGGTAGAAGGTAGACTGAGACAGATAACAGTGGATTAATGAATGAGGTAATGATTGCAACATCTCTGGCTGAAAGCAAACAGCAAAGACACAGTGAAATACACTCAAATTATATTAGCCTCAATGGATCAGGTTTTATTTTTTATTTTATCTTTTCATTAATAATAACAAAGGTGAGGTAATAATGATCTGGAATGCTAGCATTAATCTACATTATTTGAACGCTAATATTATGTTTTAGGAACTGTGCTAAGAACTGTACATAGATTACCTCATTTACGTGCCCAAGGTGAACCAATTATTAAGTGTTAAGTATTTGGATTTAAACCCCAGTAGACAGAAAGAGAGCCTATGCGTGGTCACTATATCATACTGCTTAAATAAGCAGTAGTGGGGAATCCTGAAATATATTTAAGAGGCCTGGAAAAAAGACAATATTTTCTAGAATACAGCCAGTCTTCAGTTAACGAAGTAGAGGGAAAATTCTCTGACATAATGGAGTTGGCAAACGACAGAGAGACATGGCTGTGGAGGGCAGATTTGAAAGAAAAGAAAGGCTTCAAGAACATGCAAAGCCACCAGGGAGTAACAGAGACATTCAAAATGGGATAACAAGGGGCCTAAATTTTGAGTGTTGACTATTGAAAACAAGGATAAAGGGTATATTTGGTTTAGTATCAGCTGTTTCTTTAAGGAGAGTAGGCATTGGATTTAATGGCCAGAGGAGGTGTGTCATTCAGGTTGATTCCTCATAAGGTACAAACCAAAAGCTGAATCCTTTGTTCACTTTGCCTGTGGTGGGGGCAATCCCGGTGCCTCCAGTCTCTGGGCCCAGGCAGCCCAGGCTGGTAGTGGCTTCTGTTATGAGAGGTACTGGAAATAAAATTTCATACATTTCTTAGACTATAACAGCAATAGAATAGTGAATATAAAGGCCATTTAACCTAAATATAAACCACATTACTTTAGTATAAGAGAACATCTTACCTGAATATAAACCCAAACTTAAAAAGCAAAAACCCAATTTATGTTATTTTATATTTATATTTTTTGGTAAAGCTTTATGTCATTCGTCAAACAAATATCTACTGAATGGTGTGTCCAGCACTATGATCAAAGATGAAGATAAAATGGTGAACAAAAATTCACAGATCTTAGGATCTTAGGGGGCTTCTAATTTAGTATGGGGACAGGAGACAGACATTAATCAAATAATTTACAAATGAATGTACAGTTACAAACTTATATACATACATAGTCAGTGGAGAGGAACACGAATCTATAAGAGCATGTAACAATAGCAATAACAAGAAGAAGAAAAGGATTAGCCTGAGGGAATAACAAAAGCATCCCTGAGAAAATTATGTTTCTAGTGAGATCTGAAGAATCGAGAATTGTTAATTATGTATAAGTGGTTGGAGAGAAGTCATGGAACAGCATGCCAAGTAAAGGGCACAGATTATGCAGAGACTCTGGAATAGGAGGGACCATGACATTTTAGGCATTTGGAGAAGGCAGTTCTAGCTAGGGTATGGATAGGGTGTGTCTGAGATAAGAAGAAGGAGATAGAAAGAGGTAGGCTGCAGAGCCTGATATGCCGTGTTGAAGATTTTGGTCTCTTTCTCCAAGAGCAATTGGAAACTAGTACAGGGTTTTAGAAAGAACTGATGTGATTATACTTGCATTTTGAAAAGGTAACTCTGACTGCAGTATAGATTGAAGGTGGGCAAAGTTGGATGCCAGGAGACTCATTAGAAGACTGTTATGCTAGCCCAGGCCAAAGATGATAGTAACTTGGACCTCTGAGTTGGCAGACATGATGGAGATAATTGGACAATTTGAAATATGTCAATAAGAACTGGCATTCTGAATTCTATTAAAACTCTTCCAAATAGTTTTGATAGCACATTGGCATTTTAAAATATTAATAATTTGAACTTTTCATATAAGTGCATTTTCTCTTTCTTATTTAGACATCTCTACCAATCACAATACTAAGATTTAATTGTAGTTGTCTTTTCATTGAATCAAATTAAAATTACATTATTTTACTTATGATAATATCAATTACATTTATTTCACAAATATTTCTGGGTCATTAACTTCTCTTGTCCTATCTTGATATACATTCAAATTTCCCCAATGTTCATCCATCTGACACCCTTTGGGGTATGATTGACACTATAGCCACTTCATATTAGAAACTAAATATTTCATTTAAAAGAAATGTGTTCAACTTAGTTGATGAAATAGTCCTATATCCCTGAAACTGTTCTTCTGAAAATAATAAATGTTTTGCTGAAAAATTTTGTCACTCTTTTTCTTGTCTTCACTTTCTTTTTCATTTTACTGCAACACTGACCACTTCATAACCCATGCAATTTTGCTCTTGTAGGATGGAGACAGAGTGTGCATTGCTCTGTCTGCATTGGAACAGCTACTGGCCCATTTAGTGAGCTGCAGAAAATTGGCTCATTTAGAAAACATTTACCACCCAGGCAGAAATGGGTAGCAAAGGAACTAAAAGGCCTTTGTAGATGTATTTTTTAAAAAACTTGTAAGACATTTTTAGGAAATCTTGTAAAATAAGATCCAAATAGTTTTCTTATAGTAAAAGATAGTTTTTAAAAAAATATTTTCATGCATTTCAGATAACCTGGTATTCATGAAAGAGCAGAGGATCTATACTCATGGTACTTGTCTTCCGGTTCTGGAGCCAAAGTTGGTGCTCCCTCTGCTGTACCAGCCGCTCTCAGTAGAGACAGCAATGATGAGCGGTGACCACATCTAACACTGCCTCTAGTAGTTAATATTTGATGGGGGGTAATCAGGGTTTATTTTGAGAATTTAATGAATCCTCTGTAAAGGAAAATGCACAAAAACTCACAATTTTGCGTAAAATGTCATGAAAAATTTGAAGTCTCCACATGCATGTTAGGTGAGGAATCCCAGTTTTAAGGATTGCTCTACAAGTCTGTTATTTCCTTTATTCTTCTCAACAACCTTGTGAGGAAGGAGTATGGTATTGTACTCATCTACCAGTGAGCAAATGGAGACAAAATGTTAAGTGATTTGCTGAACTTCACATACCAGAAAAGATTTACAGAGTAGGAACTCAATTAACATTAGTTCCTTTATTTCTCCACTAGTATTTATTCACAGAGGCTTGTAATAGTAACAATTTAGAAGTGAAATTTTTCTATATTAGGTATTTTTCTGAATTGAGAACATTGTCTTGCATGAGTCAGCAGTTAACAACAGAACTTTAAATTATGGGACTTTTTCTAGAATTATTTTTAAACTTGAATTGTTATTAGATTTCAATATCAATCCCTTAATTCAGCATAAATTTATTTGGGAAAAAAGATTTCTTATACTTATCACTAAATGACACTGATAGCAAAACTCTGATTCATGACTCAAGATTCTCAAATGAAAAACCTTACCATTTTTCTTAAATTTATAATGACATAAAAAGTTTAGTAATTTCTTATTTGGAGTAATGGTTCAAATTATTAAACTTTCCAATCAATTTTTACTAATTTTAAGGATTAGCTCAGTAAAGGTTATCTAGCCTTCTTTTGTGTTCTTTTCTATATTTGCAGAACTCTGTCTCTAAACTGATTATTTCTTTGTGAAATACCAGTGAGTCCTCATTCTCTTCTTTATTAAATGTAGTCAACGAGTTTTTTCTTAATGTCTGAAGAATGTAGACCAGATTCCTACACAGAATCCTTTTCTAGAACAAAAGCTCTTTTGTATTTTTCTCTTTGTGAATTTGTCATTATAAGTTAATTTATAAATTCATTGTGACCCTTTGATTACCATGTAATCCAGTAAATATTTTTTTATCTTGAGTAGTTAAAGAATACTTTTAAAAAAATTCATAGTGACCAAAATTGCACATTGGACTTGCAGGGTTTCATGTCTAGTAGGACGATGATAGCCATAGGGAAATTTAGCAAAGATATTTATTTATCTAGTACTTGTTAACATTAGTAGGAGCATGTACTTGTAGAGTTGGAACAAAAGTTAAAACCTGTGTTCCAGCTTTTCCACTATGTATGGAGGGTAATAATGGATGTATTGCTAAGTACTCAGAGTTGTAGCTCACAGGAAGCCGAGCCCTATCTATCACGTGGCTAGCACTGTGTGTTACTTAGTATATGCTAGGCTTTGTACTTAAGCCCATCATTTCATCTTACTTAATTTTTGCCACCACACCGTGAGGCAATTTTACCTCCATTTTATAATTAAAGAAACAAGTTTCTAAAAGCTTCTTAAGGAACATGGTATAAGACTACGAAGGGGTAAAATCTGGATTCAAAGTCAGGTCTTTTTAATTTTAAACTTGTGCTATTAACTACTGTGCGGTTTACTAAAGCCATGGTTATCTTATTCTCAGTCCACTCCAATTTATATCTACTGGATTTCTAGTGTAAACAAACTATCTTTAGTTCTGTATTTCATTCTACTTTATAGCCATGGATAGTAGCTGCAAGCCAAATGAGTGACTGATGACAGGAGCCGTGGGTATTCCATTTTGCTATGCCCTGGTAGTCAAGAACATGCAGCAAAGGTAATGGCTATATTCTCTTTCAAGTAGATCAAAGGGCCAAATGGGAAATAGCTTGAGTTCAATAATGTTTATATGTATCTTTTTTTAACCTAATATATGAAATCTTTCTCTCTATTCACAGGGATTCTCCCACATGAATAAAATAGTTTCATTTTCATTTTTTGGTTAAATATTTAACAGTCTGTTTAGCTTTGTTCAAATCCTGTTGGATTTGTTTTTATTAATTAATCTTTTTATGTTTTATTCTCTCAGTATTATATAAATCACTGTCACTCATATATTTAAATTTATCCTCAAAAATTTTCGTTTTTATTGAATGAATTAAATTATGAAATTTATTTGTATTGAATATATTAATTATGATTTGTAAGCTCTTTTGTGAAGGAAGTCTTCTTTTTATCCTAACATTTCATATGAGTGACTGCATGTTCCTTAAATTAAAAGCATACTGATGAATAAATCCAACCAGCTCCAAGCCAAGTGCATTCCCTTTCCTTGGTCTCTACAACATGTTTCCTCTTGTCACACAAGTATACAAGCACATTGTTTCAGCAGTGCACTCTCCCTCTCTTTCTCCCTTGTCTCTCTCTTTTTCTTTCTCTCTCTTCATATATTCTCCCTTCACTCCTGTATCAATGTCCAAACACTCTCTTATATGTCACTTGAAAACAAACAAACAATATTCTCTATTGGCCTCACATCCACTTTCATTTCTTTTTAGTGCAAAAATCAACGTATGCATTACCAATACTTGCTATTTCCAACTTTCCTCATAATTCTCTCTTGAAACCCATCCCAACAAGGTTTATGCCACACTACTCCACTGAAACACCTCTTATCAAGATCTCCAATGACCTCTCCATGGCTATATCCATTGAGAAACTCCCAATTCTCATCATGGTTGACCCATCAGTTGTACATGAAATGGATGATCTCTCCTTAGTGAAATGCATTTTCACTCTATTGTTGTTTCAATTCTGACCCTTTCCACTTCTCTTCTGCAAATTGCTTTTCATCTCCCTGGGCTGTACATGTTGGAGAGTCCCAGGGCACAGGACTGTTATTGCTTTATTTTCCTGTAATCACACCCCTAGCACTACCATTTGGTCTAAAGACTATATATCAGCCACATGTCTATGTCTTCAAAATCTCTCTCTCTCTGATTATCTGTGTGAACTACATATTTGTTTCCCAACTGCTTATTTAATATCTCTCTACAGACGTTTAACAGTCGTCACAAACTTAACATGTCTCAATTTGAATTTGATCTTTTAGTTGCTCAGGCTACACTTGTTGTCATGCTTGATTTCTCTTTTTCTTTCATATCCCTCATCCAAATCTAACAGCAAATTCTCTTTATTCTATCATCAATATGAACAATCCAACATGTTCTTCACTGCTTTCATGGTTACCATCCTTGTCCAAACTATCCACCTCTTTCACTTGGGTTACTTACATTGTTTCCTACCTGATTTTCTTGCCTTATAATATAGTTCCAACTGATCTGTAAAACTGATTCTTTCATTTTATTATTATTATTAATTTTGCCAAAGAAGATTTGCCCTGAGCTAACATCTGTGCCAGTCTTCCTCTATTTTTTAGTGTGTGGGTCCCCAGCACAGCATGGCTGCTAACTGAGCAGTGTAGGTCCACGCCTGGGAACCAAACCTGGGCTGCTGAAGCAGAGCGAGTTGAACTCAACCACCAGGCCACCAGGGCTGGCCCAAAGTGATTCTTTTAAACATAAATCAGATCATATCGCTTTTCTGTTCAAAACTCTTCAAATGTTCTCCATCTCACCCCAAAAAAGCCTTAACAATGGCCTGGAAGGCACTATGAGTTCTGGCTGTCCTACCTCTTTGACATTGTCTCCTACTAGTTTCTCCCTTACCCAGTCTCCTCCCAGCCATAGTATGACCTTGCTGATTCTTGAATATCAGCAGGCTCCCACTGTAGTGTTTCTGTACCTGTTATTCTCTCTGCCTGGAGTGCTTTCTTCATATTTTTGCTCAAATATGTTTTTCTTAGTAAAGCCATACTCAACCATCCCATGGAAAACATGACAAGATGTGCTTCCTGACAGGCACTTCTTATCTCCCTGACTTATTTTATGCTTTATTTCCACTTGAATGTATGTGCCAAGGGCAGGAGATTTATTTTTTTCACTGTACTATCACTAGAGACTGGTATATAGCGGAGTTCAAAAAATATTTGCTGCATGAATGAATGAAGAATGAGGCCAGTTCTTCTCATGCATGTTGCTCGTCTGACCTGTAATGTTAATCAGTGAGTCATCAGTGAAGTTTTGAGCAATCTTCTTAGAATTAGACCCTTTTTGCTGGTCCCCATGTTGCCCCCTGTTAAACTGATTCTGATATATCTTATTCTTGGCTGCATCTCTTAATTGTGATCCTGTTTCCATTTTTTGACTCATTTTTGGCATCATTTCTCTGTTCTCAGACTCTACTCCACAAATACCACGACTTGGATCTTACCCATTATCTGTAATAGCCTTTATGGTTGACCACTAACAAGATGTCGCTGCCCCTCTCCCGCTGTTTAACAGCCACTGACTTCACACCCAGTTATAGGAGTAGGTCTGGACTGATCTAGAATAACCATGGTAAGTTTATTTACACTGCCCCAGAGATTGCATCAGTTAATGCAAGGCTAAGTAAATCAGCCCATGGCATTTACATGGCAATGATGATTTATTTCAGAATACTGGCTGGAAATTCTGGCACACAGACAGTCTCCTTTTGGGTAATGTGGTTGGTATTTATGAAGTCTGATACTACTGCTGCCTTTTAGTAGAAGCCCAGGAAATAAAAGCAAATGATGAAATTAGTAAATGGAGAAAAACTGGAGAAATGAGCCAGTGCCCTGATTAAACTGAACTTGAACTTTTAGTTCCTTGAGGAAATGAGTTTCCCTGAATGCCTAAGCCAATATCAAGTTGTCATTGTTGTCGTTATATTATTTGCTACCAAAAAAGTCCTACTAAAATATGCTGTCTTGTTTCACCCTGTTTTAAAGCCAAGGCTTAAATATCATCTATATTTACCTTTTCAAATAAAGATTTTTTTTCTGTGAGGAAAAGAAATTGGAAGTTTAATTCATAACAAGTTTGGTTTGCTTTTTTGAACAATACTCATAAACATTGTTTAATAACATCCATACTTAATTGTTTTCCCTCTCTGGAAGAAAAAATAATGTTTAAAATTCTCAATATATTGGAGATATTGAGATATGTGTAACTCGGATTCATTTGGAGCCTGGTACAGTCTCTTTAGTCAGAGCCAGGTACCGTAGTACTGTATGAAAGAGGCCGGGCTATTGGATACTCCTGAGTTGAAATGTCTAAAATCATTCTCTTTTTTTGTTTGTTTTTTTTTTGCTGAGGAAGATTTGCCCTGAGCTAACATCTGTTGCCAATCTTCCTTTATTTTGTATGTGAGCTGCTGTCACAGCATAGCCACTGACAAGTGGTATAGGTCCACGCCTGGGAACTGAACTCAGGCTGCCAAAGTGGAGCACATTGAACTTAACCACTAGGCCATTGGGGCTGGCTCCGTTTTCAATTGTGGTAAAATATATGTAACATAAAATGTACCATCTTAACCACTTTAAGTGTACAATTCAGTGGCATTAAGTACATTCACATTGTTGTGCAACTTTCACCAGCATCCATCTCCAGAACTCTTTTCATCTTGCAAAACTGAAACTCTGTACCCTTGAAACAGTAACTCCCCATTCTTCCTGCCTCCCAGCCCCTAGCTAGAGAAAATATTTTTAATCACATGGACTGGTGGCATGAAAAAGTAAGGAAGTGAAATATATTGATATGTATGTGTATTACATGATAAATACATATGTATATATCTATACACATATATATGTACAAATATAAACATATATTGACCAATACTGGAATAATTAAGTAAATATGACTAATTCATTCAATAAGCATTATTGGATAAACATTATTTCAACCTGTTTATGTAAAAATATAAACAGAGATACAGAGAAGAGAAAGAGAGGGTAATAAAACTAGAACGGTATTTACTGAAACATTAACATTGGTTTGGGTAGTGGGTTTAAGGTGATTTTTCACTTTCTTTTTTGTAAGCTTCTCTGAAATTTTTTTTCAAAATAAGCAGGTATGATTTTTACAACTGGAATAAACTTATTTCTAAAAGAAAAAAATTTTGCAATGCATTTTCCACTGTTTTAGATATTGGGAGAATGGTAAATAAAAAAAAAAAAATGTTTGAAATGACTACCTGTATCCAAAAGATTGGGGAGATAAATATTGTTGGAAAGTGAAAGCTCCATCCAAATAAAATTGAAATTAATTTGTGCTCAGTTGTATGATTAGTGATTATGAATTTAATCAGAGTTTAGGGAAGAGACAAATCAGTGTGGAGCAGTATATTAGAACAAGGGGTCGTGCAGAAAGTGCAGTTTTATCTTTGGACCCTGGATCTTGTGACCCAATGTGAACATACATAGGTTAAAAGGCTAGGAATTAGAGTGCTCTCAGAGGGATAGTGTTAGGATTTGTGAAAGATTTAGTTTTGGGTCAAGTTTTAAGTAAATGACAAATTTTAATTGATATAATGAATAGAAATATTTTTGAGTCTATAAATTACATGAGTGAATTATTCAGAACTTGAATAATTGCACGCCTGAAGAGGTTATCAAAGTGGGTATCATTTCATTCGTGTGCTTGTTACATGTTGATATTTGGAAAAAATGCCAAAGGTTTAATTATTGTCATCTGATTAAATTAAATACCATTCATTTTTCCAGATGTCAATCCTGCAACATGTATATGATCTCAATATTGGGGTATTAAATTTCCGTGAAACACCCATCATTTATGTTTGCTCTCTGAGCTATTTATTTTTCTTCTTGTCTTCTCTGTATTGTAAAGGAGATAAAGTGAAAAAGATTTATGTCTGACTAAATTTTAGCATCTGCTCTATCCTCTCATTATGTTGCTGTTCTATATGTAGTGCTGTTGCTGAAAAATTGCCCTTGTCAGCAAGAAAAATTGCTCAGCAATATGATCTAATATATTTCTCTTGTTCTTAAAGCAGAGATCTTTCTAGTAACCATATTACATGGATGTGTTTTCGTAATCTAATGAACGTCTTATGAAACGACCACTAATTAGCAGAATATTTAATATGGGCCCAGTAATTGAGAATCTGCTTTTCTTTCCTACATATTCTAAGGGAAATTTTCTCTTAGGTCACATCTAACTGACAATAATGAGTGCTTAGGAAGGAAAGTTTGCATTAAACTCTGTGCAATGTTATTAGTGTCTTAACTGGTGAAACCAGGACCCAATGCAAAGGTTTATGCAACTCATCCCTTACAAATACACTGTGTACACAGAACAAAGTGTCTCAATCTTTCTCGTTTGAGCAGGAACAGTGAGTTTAAGAAGACCTGAAGTTCTTGGCTGTGGGTGGAAAAGGAGAGTGACAGTGTTTTATTCTTTGATGGCAAAAGTAATATTACTAAATCATCGAAGGTGGGTACTAACATAGAATGTGGAGTCTCCATAGCCCTGAGGGCTGTCACTCATGCTCCCCCAGAGAGCCAAGGTGGCTGTGGTATTGGTGTCATTATCCTTCTGAGAGTGGATAGTAGATGGTATATCCATGGGCTGTAGTGTCATTCTGCATATTCCTTCATATTCCTATACGACATTCATGCTTTTTTTTTGTCAGCCAGTGCCTTTGACCTTGTAATACTGCTCCAGCCACAGCCTGAGAGGGCTCAAGTAAACACCTTACAACCATTCATTTATCTTTGCTTAAACCTGCTACTATGCTAGGTAAATAAGCCAAATTTGAACAGGAAGAGTACAAACGTTGGAGAAATGTCAAGTGAATTCAACAAAAGTAACCTGAGTGAAGAGGTGGGCAAATAATTAGCTTTTCCTTCTAGGTAAGTGGAATCTAAGACGAAACAATATGAGGCCAGGGCAGAGTTTCGAGCACACAGTATATTAAATGAAAGGACAAATGAACGGATACTATTAGCTTTATGCCTTCGAGCATAAACAGCAAATAATTTTCTATCTTTCAAGTCCAAGACATTTTCTTTCTTTATTTCAAGTATAAGGTAATGTTGCTCAGCCAGGGGCCATCCTATTAAAAACACATAGGACAATTTTGGCAAATTGCACATCCCTGGAGTGACTGAGGGTGGAAAGTATTAGAATTTGTGAAAAAGTCATTGTTTTGTAGGATGAAAAATGTTCCAGTTATTCTGACACCCACCTCCTGCTCATGCAGCCTCCCAAGTGAGAATGCTGGTCTGAATGGCTAGCTTAAAACAAAATTATATCTTTAGGAACAGCTTAGAATCTTAAACAAACAAACAACAACTTTTCTATTGACTGATTTTGGTGTGCCTCATTATGCCTTTATAACACTAGATTTATTATAGTACCTGAGACACTGATTTCGTATTTTTTGATTATAAATCTGTCTCTTAGACTAGACTACAAATGTCTAGGACAGACACAAAAAGTAGAATACATTAAAAAACTAAATAGTTCTAATGAAACATTTCATGAAATCCATTATTTGAAAACATTTACTTCTGAGGAGTGAACAGTTGACAAACATCGTTTATAGCCTAGTGTGCAAATGCTTGCCTCTTATGAGTTTAGAGGTGAAGAGGAAAGTTTAGATATGAGGAGGAAAGATAATTCATCCATGCATTTACCATTCTTGATATGCTTTTCAGTTATTGTACTAAACGGTTTTAAAACTTAGTTTTAAAAAATGTTACCTTTTGGAAGGGGCATGAATCTGTTTTATTGTTTCCCAACTTTATTAAAGTATGATTGACAAAAATTTTACATATTTATGTGGTTTTTTAAGGTATACAATGTGATGATTTAATATACGTACACATTGTGAAATGATTACCATAATCATCTTAATTAATACATCTATGACCTAACATAGTTACCTCCTTTGTGTATGTGATGAGAACACTTAAGATCTACTCCCTTATCAAATTTCTGGTATACAATACTGTATTATTAGTTATAATCACCATGTTGTATATTACACCCCCAGAATTTACTCATCTTAAAACTGAAAGTTTGTACACTTTAACCAACCTCTCCCCATTTCCTCTAATCCCCAACCTATGGAGACCAGCATTCTATTTTCTGGTTCTATGAGTTTAACTTTTTTAGATTCCACATATAAGTGAGATCACACAGTATTTATACAACATTATTTTTGAACACTAATCAAAACACTACACAGAATTTTGTGTTAATATTTGATAATTGTTGATTTTTTACTCTCTATACCTTTTCCAGCCAAGTCACATAATATACACATAGAATTGACTTTAAAAATGCTTGCTCCCCTCTAAGTATGGGAATATTTGTATCAATTTCAGGGTTTATCTCCAAAACTATCTCACAAAGACATAATCTATCACTTTTCCTACCTCACCAGAATCAAACTAGACATGAACTCAGGCAAATGACTCTCCTTTAACTACAAAAGACTAGATGAAACATCTTATGTTTTAGCCAAATGCTTACCCTCCAAGATAGTGAGGTAAATTATATATTTGTAATGCTATCTATTATTACTTTGTTTTGAGGTACAAGTAAAAATATTTAGGAGAAATAAAGTTGCTCATGTTACAGAAATAAAATATATTTTACTATATGCATTTATTAAATTTGCTGATGTAAAACTATAATCTACTAAATTGCAATCTAAACCAACTTAACTTATAATACTGCTCATAGCATTAGATAATTTATTTGAGAAGAAAAATTGAGTATGAAGTAATTTGATATAATGGTTAAGTTTACAGATTACATAATATTATTGTGTATATAGCTGATAAAATAAATTGCATGTTAAGTATATACATACACACATATATATATGTAACAATCTAATTACTATTTTCACACGCCCAGATAATTCTAAGGTTATCATATGCATAGCAATTGTTTTCTTTATTATACAAAAACAGCCTTTAACACAGTATTTCAAAACCCACAAAATCACTGTAGGACGTACTAGGGGCTGCCTTATAGAACAGCTAATTAAACACCAATATTTTATAGACGTTGAAAGAAGTACAGGGATATTAAGAAAGTTGGCTAAATGAGCAAATAAACTGTAATTTAATAGCCACTAATTATATTTATTGGAGCTTGAACATCATGTAGTATAAGTTGGAACATATTAAAAAATCAGACAGGGAATTGTTATGATTATTAAAAACATCTGAGAATTGAGAGTCAAGATGGCGGCGTAAGCAGACTCGGCACTCACCTCCTCCCGTGGACACAGCCAATTTACAACTACTCGTGGAAAAATTACCCCTGAGACAGAACTGAAAACTGGATAAGAGGAACTCCTGCAACAACAGACAATCCTAACTGAGGTGGAAGAGGCAGAGACTCCCTTCTGGAGAGGAAAAACGCCGCCTTCACAAGCTGCCAGCTTCACGGCCGCCGGGAGCAGCTCACAGGTACGCAGCCTCCCTGGAGGAGCCGGGCCCTGAGCCGGGGAGCCCCTGCTGTGGGCATTTTGTGGACCCAGCACAATCGAGATGAGTGGCATAATATCTGACTGTGCCTGCTACTAAAGCATTGGGGAGCACCCCCAGAAAACCCGGTTCACAAAGAAACTAAACCGGGCTCTTAAAGGGCCCGTGCACAAACTCACCCGTTTCAGGAAGCATCCTAAAATCACCAGAAAGAAAGGTGTACAGTGCTTTGGTGACAAGAGACTCACCTAATAGGCCCTGAGTGCATCTCGGTGAGGGGTGAGACCTCTCCAGGGACTGGGACATTGGCGGCGGCCACTGTTGTGGCCTGGTGTGGGCGTGCTAACACAGACACCATTGGAGTTCTCCCTGAGACCTGCTAGCCCAGGTCTGCCCCACCCGCTAGAGCACCGATTTAATCCAGCTCAGCCAGGGCAGGCAGCCCACCCTAGAGACTGGCCCCACCCAACAACAAGCCCTCAGGCAACTTGTGGGCCTGCATAGATTGGTGACTGGATTCTCTGCAGCCTGGCAACTGAGCCGACTTGAGCAGGGCAGGGTGTGCACAAGGAGCGGGTGGAGAGTGTGGGGCGGTGGCAGAGTGTGTGGGGCTCCCGCCGTGGAGAGACTGGGTCTGCTTGGGGAGGTCGGGGCACTCACACGGGGCAGGACTGTGTTGACTGTGTGTGTGGACCTGTGGGCGGCAGGGCTTCTCAGCCGCAGAAGACTTGTACTTCTCAAAGACCCACATAGGAGGTTTGCTCCACCTTCCAAAGCCTGAAACAATTGGGTGCTCCTGTGCCTGAGACCAGCCCCACCCAGCTGCAATCCTCAGAGAGCTGACAAGAGACCTAATAGGCTAGAGGCTTACAGCAATTGTAAGGCCCTGAGGCTAACAACCTGCCACGCTGGGGGCCTACTCACTTAAAAGAAATACTGCAACACAAATGTGGTATTAGAACTTGCAGCCAACTGTGCTGGGGCTCCCCACACCTGATAAAGAGACTGAAGGGCCCACAACAACTACAAGCAGCTGAGCATTACAACAGCTGGCCAGGAGCATAACTCAGCCTCCCTGGGCACCTACAGGGAGAGCAAACAGGCCACAGCAGAAGGATACAGGTAGCCCACATAGGGGTCACCCCTGGAAAGTTGAGAACTGAAGGAAGCACACTGGAAGCCTCCTAAGCCATCACTTACATAAGGTCACCTATCCAAGAGCAGGAGACGTAGCTGACCTACCTAATAAGTAGACATAAGCACAGAGAAAGAGGCAAAATGAAGAGGCAAAAGAATACATTCCAAGTAAGGGAACAGGACAAAACCCCAGAAAAGGAACTAAGTGAAACAGAAATGAGCAACCTACCTGACAGAGAGTTCAAAGTAAGAGTGTTAAGGATGCTCACTGATCTGGGGAGAAGAATAGATGAACTCAGTGAGAATGTCAACAAAGAAATGGAAGATATAAAAAAGAATCAATCAGAAATGAAGAATACAATACTGGAAATGAAAAGTTCATTAAAGGGACTCAAAAGCAGAGTAGAGGATACAGAAGAACGGATCTGTGAGCTGGACGAAAGACTAGAAGAAATTACCCAAGCTGAACAGGTAAAAGAGAAAAGAATTAAAAAGAGTGAGGACAGTCTAAGGGACCTCTGGGACAACATCAAGCACACTAACATCCGTGTTATAGGTGTCCCGGAAGGAGAAGAGCGAGACAAGGGGTCAGAGAATCTATTTCAAGAAATGATAGATGAAAACTTCCCTAACCTAAGGAAGGAAACAGACATCCAGGTACAGGAAGCACAGAGAGCCCCAAACAAGATAAACCCAAAGAGGCCCACACCAAGACACATCATAATCACAATGTCCAGAATTAAAGATAAAGAGAGAATCCTAAAAGCCGCAAGAGAATGTCAAGTTACGTACAAAGGAAACCCCATAGGGCTATCAGCTGACTTCTCTGCAGAAACCTTACAGGTTAGAAGAGAATGGCACGATATATTTAAAGTGCTAAAAGGAAAAAACTTACAGCCAAGAATACTCTACCCAGCAATGTTATCATTCAAAATGGAAGGAGAGATCAAAATTTTCACAGTTAAGCAAAAATTAAAGGAGTTTGTCACCAAGAAACCAGTGCTACAAGAAATGTTAAAGGGACTGATTTAAGGGGAAAAGAAAAGACCACAAATAGGAAAAATTATCTATTTCCATGATTAGAATGTAATGGACACAAATGCACAACAAAGAGGTTAGATATGATATCAAAAACATGAGGGAGGAGGGGAGTTAAAGAGTACAGCTTTCAGACAGAGGTCAAACTAAAGTGACCATCAATTCTGTATAGAAGAAGAAAGGAATAGAGAAGGACTACTAAAACACCGAGAAAAAAAAAAAGTTAAAAAATGGCAGTAAGTTCATATTTATCAATAGCTATTTTAAACGTCAATGGACTAAAAGCTCCAATTAAAAGGCATAGGGTGGCTGACTGGATAAAAAAACAAGACCCATATATATGCTGCATACAAGAGACACACTTCAGACCTAAAGACACTCACAAACTGAAAGTGAAGGGATGGAAAAAGATACTCCACGCAAATGGCAATGAAAAGAAAGCTGGGGTAGCAGTACTCATATCAGACAAAATAGACTTTAAAACAAAAACTGTAAAAAGAGACAAAGAAGGGCATTACATAATGATCAAGGGAACAATCCACAAGTGGATATAACACTTGTAAATATCTACGCATCCAATGTAGGTGCACCTAAATATATAAAGCAATTATTAACAGACATAAAAACAGAAATAGACAGTAACACAATAATAGTAGGGGCCTTTAACACTCCACTTACACCAACGGATAGATCATCCAAACAGAAGATCAATAAGGAAACATTGGCCTTAAATGACACACTACAACAGATGGACCTAGTAGATATATACAGAGCATTCCATCCAAAAACCCAAGAATACACGTTCTTTTCAAAGGCACATGGAACATTCTCCAGGATTGATCACATATTAGGCCACAAAACAAGTCTCCATAAATTTAAGAAGATTGAAATAATACCAAGCATCTTTTCTGACCACAATGGTATGAAACTAGAAATCAACTATAGGAAGAAAATCAGAAAAGCCACAAATACGTGGAGATTAAACAAAATGCTACTGAACAACGACTGGGTTAATGAAGAAATCAAAGAAGAAATCAAAAAATACCTGGAGACAAATGAAAATGAAAATACGGCATGCCAGAATTTATGGGATACAGCAAAAGCAGTTCTAAGAGGGAAGTTTATAGCGATACAGGCCTATCTCAACAAACAAGAAAAATCTCAGATAAACAATCTAACACTGCACCTGAAGGAACTGGAAAAAGAAGAACAAACAAAGCCCAAAATCAGTAGAAGAAGGGAAATAATAAAAATCAGAGCAGAAATAAATGAAATAGAGACCAAAAAAACAATAGAAAAAATTAATAAAACCAAGAGCTGGTTCTTTGAAAAGATCAACCAAATTGACAAACTTTTAGCTAGACTCACCAAGAAAAAAAGAGAGAAGGCACAAATAAGTAAAATCAGAAATGAAACAGGAGAGGTTACAACAGACACCTCAGAAATACAAAAGATTATAAGAGAATACTATAAAAAGCTATATGCCAACCAATTCGACAATCTGGAAGAAATGGATAAATTCTTATAATCATACAACCTTCCAAAACTGGATCAAGAAGAAGTAGAGAATTTGAATAGACCAATCACCAGTAAGGAGATCGAAATAGTAATCAAAAACCTCCCCAAAAATAAAAGTCCAGGACCAGACGGCTTCCCTGGTGAATTCTACCAAACATTCAAAGAAGACTTAATACCTATCCTTCTCAAACTCTTCCAAAAAATTGAGGAGGGGGGGAAGCTCCCTAACTCATTCTACGAAGCTGACATTACCCTGATACCAAAACCAGACAAGGACAACACACACAAAAAAAGAAAATTACAGGCCAATATCACTGATGAACATCGATGCAAAAATCCTCAATAAAATACTAGCAAATCGCATACAACAATACGTTAAAAAGATTATACACCATGATCAAGTGGGATTTATTCTAGGTATGCAGGGATGGTTTAACATTCGCAAATCAATCAACGTAATACACCACATTAATAAAATGAAGAATAAAAATCACATGATCATCTCAATAGATGCAGAGAAAGCATTTGACAAGATACAGCATCCATTTATGATAAAAACTCTCAATAAAATGGGTATAGAAGGAAAGTACCTCAACATAATAAAGACCATATATGACAAACCCACAGCTAATATCATCCTCAATGGTGAAAAACTGAAAGCCATCCCTCTGAGAACAGGAACCAGACAAGGATGCCCACTGTCACCACTCCTATTTAACATAGTACTGGAAGTCCTAGCCAGAGCAATCAGGCAAGAGAAAGAAATAAAAGGGATCCAAATTGGAAAGGAAGAAGTGAAACTGTCACTATTTGCAGATGACATGATTTTATATATAGAAAACCCCAAAGATGAATGGATATATAAATTGCGGCGTACCCATTTAATGAAATACTACCTGGCAATAAAAAGGAATGAACCGTTGATATGTGCAATGACATAGACGAGTCTTAAAATGATATGCTTAACGTGAAAAGCTAGACAAAGAGCAATGCTGTATGAGTCCACTTATATAAAAACCTGGAAAATGCAAACTAATCTATGGCGACGGAAGGCAGGTCAGTGGTGGGTTGGTGGGGGTAGGGAGGGCTGGGAGTGAGGGATGACCTCAAGCCTCGAGGAAACTTTTTGGGATGATGGATATGCTCATTATCTTGAGTGTGCTGATGGCTTCACAGGTATATCCATGCAAACACTTATCCAAGTGTGAACTTTAAATATGTACAGCTTATTGTATGTCAGTTGTACCATAATACAGCCGTTAACAAAAAAAAAAAAAAAAATCCGTTTACTGTTTCCATTAATTTGTTGTTCTTGTTCGCAATTTTATATAGTACTTTATACATTTGTCACAAGCTTTACCTTCCTCAGGCTTTCCTGTGGCTGTGTAGTAATGTTTTCCTTTCTCTCACTTGTCCTTGAATATACAATGGTGTCCTTTGCTGGCAGTGGCTGTGACCTTTGATTTGAATGTTGTCAGGCTGAGCAAAGCCAATTCTGATTCATCCATCCTAGAGGTCATGTCTCAATGTCCCTCTGGATATTTGCTGCTGACTTTGTGCCACTTGACAGTCATTGCCCTGAACCATATTGTCAGTGATTCTGCGAATAATTGCTGTATTTCACATTTAAGGGGTGTGTTCCCATTAGTTTTTGTTTGCTTAGCAACTCAAAATAAATAAAGGCTTTGGAATGAGTAAGAATTAGTTATGAATTGTGAACACATCTGTTCATATGATATACAATATTTTGCAAATGGCAATTTTTCTGATGAACAGGCTTTTTTCCACCTGAAAAATGTGGCTCAGACTGTTTGCCATGTAGGATCATTATGAGGAATAAGGAAAACGACCAGCACTCAGTAAGGGTTCAAGGAACAACAAATCTATATCTTCATCCTCTTGTCTTTCCCCCCATTGCTACTTCTTCCTCTTCTCTTCTATCTTATGCTTCTTGAGTGCATTGAATTGTGTAGTAATTAGGAAAAGAGTATCAGAGAGTAGTAGTATGAAGGGTGGCTTGATGGTGATAGCAAATGAATACAATATTATTTAGTGATTACCTTACAGGTGTGATGCAATAAAGTCCTGGCTAAAGCAAGGGAAATGGAAATGGAAAGTTGGAGGGAAAACTTTGAGACAGAATGCAGAAATAGAACTAACAAGACTAGTACAAGGATTGAAGTTTAAAAAAGAGACCGATTTAATAATAGTAGGTTAGAGTTTAAATTAATAATATAAAAATGAGAAATTAGACAGAAAATAAGATTTGTTGTACCTATTTTTTTCTTTGAATAAATATTCTTGAAAGCAGACAAGTACAATGTCCTCTGTCCGTTGTTCTGGGGATACAATGATGGATAAGACAGAGACATTCTTGACTTATGCACCTTATATTCTACATCAGGGGTTACCAAACATCTTCTGTAAAAGACTAGATGGCAAATATTTAGGCTTTGCTAGATATAAGGTCTCTATCTTTGTAGCACTAAATCAGCCAAAGGCAATATTTAAACACATGAGCATGTATATTTTCCAATAGGACTTTTATTTATAGACACTAATATATGGATTTTATATAATTTTCTTAAAAGTGTTGTAAAATACTATTCTTATCTTAATTTTTTTCTCAACCATTTAAAAATGAAAAGAAACATGATTATCTCACAGGCCATTCAAAAATAGGCAGTGAAACGGATTTGGCAGGTAGCCCTAGTGTTCTTGTTACTGCACAAAATTGGGGTTCTCTTGCCTGATATGCATAAATGGCCAATTAATTATGGCATCATCCTTTGGGAAAAGAGATCAGCTTTATTCTGCGAGATTGACCTGCAGGAAGACAGGGGGTATGTGCCCTCAGATCTGTCTCCCTGATTCAGGATATGGGACAAAATTTAAGAGGTTGGGGAGAATAGCCTGGCACATGTAAATGATGGTGGGTCAGGTTTTGATTGGTGGACTTCAAGCATTTATGGTAAGGTTTTAAACATTTATGACAGAGTTCTAAACATTTATGATGAGGTTCTCAACTTTTATGATAGGATTCTAAACATTTTTGATGAGGTAGGGAAGGAATTTTAACACCAGATGTTCCTGAATGAGGGACCCCTCACTTCTGATAAGAGTATGACTTTCAAGTTCCAGTCATGTCCCAGTCCTTTGGTTCTGGATCTTTGGTTCAGTAGTCATTTTGGGTCAAGATTTCTTCTTCTGCACTTCCTCTGGCTACATGACTTTGCATACTTCCTGAAGGCAAGTCTTAATCACTCTGTTGACACGAGATGGGATCAGGTGAACTGGTTCCGCAGGGCCCGCAGTTGCATTCTAACTGGGTTCTGCATTCCACATGAGAAGTCTGAGTTAGCTTATGATGAGTTTGAATGTGATGGGACCTCCTTGTGCAGATCTAGAAAATATTTGGAAAAGTTGAAGATGGAAGTAGCAGAATCAGGTGTCAGGCACCGAGTTAGAAATCAAACACAGAAACCAAACTAAGAAAGAGGAGATAAAAGAAGACAAGGAAGGAGGCCACTTGAGCCCCAGGCCTTAAATTTGCCTTAGAACTTAGAAAACCAACTGATTTGCATTCAAATTAAATTCAAAATAAAGTCTAGGGAAGGGGAACATCAGGCTAATATTTTACAGAGAGGAAAAAAGAGTTTTGAAAATAAGACATATAATTTGATATAAAGTAATTCACTGAGAGATCAATAATGTTTAAAACAATTTAAAATTCATATTATCCTTTGTCTTCAGCCTCTCATAGTACCACATAAAAAGACATCAAAAACATCAAAAGCAAGGAAAAAACCACATCACCATGGGCTGCTAAACACTCTGATCTATATTTTAGACCTTAGAATAAAGTTGAAAAAAATCCAATATATCATAAAATATTCTTGAAAAATAATTCAATTAACTCTTCACTATGTTTTTGAGAGTACAAGTTACATCCTAATCTTTCTGGTCATTTCATAATAGATTCCTGAATGATTTTAATGACTCTTTAGCTTACTAATTTAATCATATTCTTCATCATCATATAATTATTTTTATTCAATTTTCCCTCAAAGTAATATTATCCTTTCATGATGTTTATGCAGTTTTGTAACCATCTTAGACGCTTCTTTCTCCATATACAAATTGTTTACAAATCTATAAACTGTATTCATCAATGACCATCTAACACATGCAGAGGATATGGATTTTGTTAGATATTAAGTACATTGAACCCTTTTGGATCATCAGTAGCCTCTGTCACCTTGAATTTAACTGAAGACCAAAAAACGAAGTGATATAAATGTCTTACTTTCCACCAATCTTTTCTTGCCTGAGAGCTATCAGTGCCAGAAGGTAAAAGCAAAATGTTCTATTTTCATCCCATCATTTCTAATTGTGGTTGTTCCATCAGAAGTGGTTTTGGGAAATAATGGGGAGAATGAATGAAGAGAGGAGTATAACAGAAATTTCAGTAAAACCAACGTAAATAAGTGTGGGAGATCAAGATTTGGCCACCCTGAAATCTATCTCTTTACCTTGGTTGTTTTCTCTAGGGACATTTGACCTCCCCCACTAACTGCCTAAAGAATTTGACATAGTAACTCCTTCCTAGAACAGATCTATCATGACTGCTATAAAGATAACGTAGGGTAAATGTTACAATAGAAAAGGCACCAACAAGCCCATCTTATCGGGAGTTCTGTCTCTCTGGCCACATTCTTTGGATGGCCCTGCGAGGAGTTGTCAGACAATCATTTACAAGGGAAGTCTCCATTTGTAAAGGTATCTCCCTCTCTGTATTGGGAAAAGGGGGGATGAGCTCATTTCTAGTGTCTTGTCAATGTGGAAGGTGAGGCTTTGAGGCTGCAAAATGAACCTTACTCTTGTTTACTGTGCTTTAGTGGTAATCTCCTGTAACTGACTCCCCCCACCCCCAAAATCCTCCTTTTTCATTGGTTGAAAATGATATTTAAGATGAGAGTTTCTGCTATTGTGTTGAGAAACGCAGTGTCCCTGCTTTCTCCCATGTATACATGTTATTAAATTTGGTATTATTTTCTCCTGCTAACCTGTCTTGTTGATTATATGGCCAGCCAGAAGAACCTTAAGGAAAAGGGCAGAGGGAGATTCTCCCTCTTCCCCCTACATAAGTAAGCCCAACAGAATTTTTGTAGAGCCCATTAGTAACTGTAAGTTACTCTGAAGACTGACTTAGATGATCATAAGTAGAACAGCACCCTCCATTTAAAAAGTTAGGGGCATCAAGTTTTGAAACTCTACATTTTACCTAATTTAAATTTACATAATAGGTTCTGCAGTCATCATGACAACTAAAGCCCTGGGTGTGACAGGAAGCTTAAAAAGCTTGGAGCCTATCTTGGATACACCTTCCTGTAAAGGGCACACCATCTGTAAAAACTCCGATGCCGTATTTCTAATCTTCCCTGACTCTCGCACTATTGGGAAATTATATGTTCTGGAAAATTTAGTAGTTCTCTTGAAGACCTCAATATAAATCCACACTGACACCAACACCTTTGGCTGAGCATGATTCTAGGTCTGCAGTCTGTGGACTTCAGCCAATGAAGTCTGATTTATGCCTAATTAGAAAGAGGTTCTCACTTCAGTTGCCAAAGAAAGCACAAATAAAAAGGAGTATATGTTTTAACACTACTTGGGAAAAAGAAAATTCTAAAAGATATTTAAAAAACATTATTTAGTGGGCAAATTCTTTATGATACGGTACATGTTTCCTTCTTTAAATTCAAATTTATCATCATGTCTCACCTCATTTTGGTATAAATCTTTAGATTACTGCCTAAAAGTCTCTCTTATTTTGAAGTAATAATAGAAAGGGAGGCTTAGGTAACAATCTAAAGATTTACCAAAGTAAAGCCATTTTCAATAAATTTTGATTAATTAATCAGCAACATGGATAAAGGATTTATTTGTGAAATAAAACACCTATGTTTGTTTATAAGGGAATAATCTATAGGTATTTAAAGAGGGCTTTGTTGTATGTTTCCTTATAAAGATAATTAATATTTGTTACTGAAATTTATCTTTCTGTTATATTTTAAATTCTTGAGAAATTAGGATCAGCAATATCAAGCTTTATTATACTGAGTGCACATCATCAGTTCCTAAAATGTTGAAACAAGTAATAAATACAGGAAGATTTCATTTGGTCTATCACAGTACTAATTATTTAGGATGCAGATGAAACTATAATATGACATCCAAACTACCCTTGAGAGAGAAACTTTTTCATACCTTACAGGAGGCACTATGTTTTTGCGGCTAGGCCAGATAATTTTTTATCAGCAATTTTTTGTGTGTGTGTGTGTGAGAGGAAGATCAGCTCTGAGCTAACATCCGTGCCAATCCTCCTCTTTTTGCTGAGGAAGACTGGCCCTGGGCTAACATCCATGCCCATCTTCCTCTACTTTATATGGGACACCGCCGCAGCATGGCCTGACAAGCAATACATCGGTGAGCGCCCCGGATCTGAACCCGGGCCACCAGCAGTAGAGCGCGCACACTTAACTGCTACGCCACAGGGCTGGCCCCTATAACAGCAATTTTTTTATGTTAAATTTAACCCTACTTAATCTCTTAGATCTAAAAACAACCCAAAAATATTATGACTTTCAGAAATGGTGTTGACCTTTGTTTAGCTTAAACTGCTTGCTACAATGTGCCACATATATTTTAGGTGGTATATTATGTATACAAACAAGCAATTTGAGTGCAGGAATTTGAAAGGAAATAAGAACATACCTTCTGTGATGGTTAATTTCATGTGTCAACTGACCTGAGCCGAAGACTGCCCAGATATTTGGTTAAACATTATTCTGGATGCACCTATGAGAGTGTTATGGGTTGAGATTAACATTTGGATCAATAGACTGAGTAATGCAAATTGCCCTCCCCAATGTGGATGGGCCTCATCCAATCCACTGAAGGCTTGAATAGAATAAAACGTGGAGTAAGAAAATTCGCGCTCACTCTGCACGACTGTCTTTGAACAGGGATAGATCTCTTCAGCTCTTGGATTTAGACTCATACTGGAACTTAAAACAACGGTTCTTCTGTTTCTCAGGCCATTGGACTTGGACTGGAAATATACCATGGGCTCTCCTGGTATGTGTGTATATATATGTGTGTGTATATATATATATATATATATATATATATATACACACATACCAGGACATATATATTTATATATAAATATATCACCACTCCCTTCCACAAGATATCACACTGGCCCATTACATTGATGACATTATGCTGATTGGACCTAATGAGCAAGAAGTAGCAACCACTCTAGACTTTGAGTGTCAGAAGGTGAGAAATAAATCTGACAAAAATTCAGGGGCCTTCTACCTACCTCAGTAAATTTCTAGGGATCCAGTGGTAAGACATATCAAGATATCTCTTCTAAGGTGAAAGTTAGGCTGTTGCCTCTGGCCACTCTCATAACCAAAAAAGAGGCACAATGTCTAGTGAGTGGGCTTTTCTGGATTTTGGAAGCAACATATTCCTAATTTATGTGTGCTACTACGGCCCGTTTACTAAGTGACCCAAAAAGCTGCTGGTTCTGAGTGGAGCCCAGAACAAGAGAAGGCTCTGCAGCAGGTCCAAGCGGCTGTGAAAGCTGCTTTACTCCTTGGGCCATATGATCCCAGAGATGCAATGGTGCTTGGAGGCAGACAAGGATACTGTTTGCAGCCATCAGCAGGCCCTTATAGGTGAATCACTGTGCAGTCTCTTTGGATTGAAGCAAAGCTCTGCCATCCTTGGGAGATAACTACTTCCCTTTTGAGAAACAACTCTTGGCCTGCTACTGGGCCTTAGTAGATACTGAACACTAAACATGGATCACCAAGTTATCATGCAATTTGAGCTGCCCATCACAAACTGGGTATAATCTGACCCACCAAGTCATAAAGTTGGATGCACACAACAACACTCCATCATCAAATGAAATAATCAAGCCTGGGCAGACCCTGAAGGCACAAGTTACACGAGAAGTAGCCTCAATGCTCATGGTCCCCCCTCCTGCTACACTGCCTTCTCTCTCCCAGCCTTCTCCTCTGGCCTCGTGAGGAGTTCCCTATGATCAGTTGACAGAGGAAGAGAAGACTTGGGCCTGGTTTGTAGATGGTTTTGCATGATACACAGGCACCATCTGAAAGTGGACAGCTGCAGCACTACTGCCCTTTTTGGGACATCCCTAAAGGACAATAGGGAAGGGAAATACTCCCTGTGGGAAGAGCTTTGACCACTGCACTGTTTTTTTTTTTTTCACTTTCCATGGAGGAAAAATAGCCAGGTGTCCGTTACATACTGATTCACGTGCAGCAGCCAAGGTTTAGCTAGATGGCCAGGGCCTTGGAAAGAATGTTATTAGGAAACTGGTGAGAGGAAATTTGGGGAAGAGGACTACGGATAGTTCTCTCTGAAAGGACAAAAAATGGGAAGGTATTTGTGTCCCATGTGAATGCTCATCAAAGGGTTACATTAGCAGAGGAGAATTTTAATAATCAAGTGGATAAAATGACCCATTCTGTGGATACCACTTGGCCTCTTTCCCTAGCCACCCCTGTCATCGCCCAAAGGGCTTATGAACAAAGTGGCCATGATGGCAGGAATGGAGGTTATGCATGGGCTCAGCAACATGGACTTCCACTCACCAAGACTGACCTGGCTACAGCCACTGCTCAGTACCTAACCTGCCAGCTGCAGAGCCCACCACTGAGTCCCTGATACAAAAACATTCTCCAGAGTAATCAGCCAGTTAGCTGATGGCAAGTTGATCATGCTGGACCACTTCCATCATGAAAGGGGCAGTGTTTTGTTCTTAGTAGAATAGATACTTACTCTGGATATGGATTTGTCTTCCCTTCATCAATGCTTCTGCCAAAACTACCACCTGTAGACTCATTGAATGTCTTATCCGCCATCATGTTACTCCATAACATTGTGGAGTATAACATTTATAGCATTGCTTCTGATCAAGGAACTCACTTCACAGCAAAAGAAGTATGGCAATGGGCACATGCTAATGGAATTCACTGGTCTTACCATGTTTCTAAAAATCCTAAAGCAGCTAGTTTGATAGAATAGTAGAATGGTCTTTTGAAGACTGAGGTATGGTGTCAGTACCTTGCAGGGCTGGGGCAAGATTCTGCAGATGGCTGTATATGATTTGAATCGGCATCTAATATATGGTGCTGTTTCTACCATAGCCAGGATTCATGGGTTCAGGACTCAAGAGTTGGGAATGAGAGTGGCACCACTCACCATTACCCCTAGTGACTCACTAGAAAAATTTTTGCTTCTTGTTCCCATGACTTTGTGCTCTGCTTGCCTAGAGGTCTTAGTTTCAAAGGCAGGAGTGTTTCCACCAGGAAACACAACAATAATTCCATTGAACTAGAAGTTCACTGCCACCTGACCCCTTGGGGCTCCTCATGCCTCTGAATCAACAGACAAAGAAGGGAGTTACTGTGCTGGCTAGAGTGATTGATATTGACTACCAAGGAGAAATTGGACTCCTATTCCACAATGAAAGTAAGGAAGAGTATGCCTGGAATACAGGAGATCCCATAGGGCATCTCTTATTATTACCATGACCTGTGATTAAGGTCAATGAAAAACTACAACCCAATCAAGGCAAGACTACTAATGCCCCAGTGCCTTCAGGAATGAAGATTTGGGTCACTTCACCAGATAAACAGCCACAAACAGCTGAGGTGCCTGCTGAAGGCAAAGGGAATACAGAATAGGTAGCGGATAAAGATAGTCATAAATACCAGTTACAGTCATATGACCAGTTACCAAAAGGAAGAATGTAATAATCATAAGTATTTCCTTCTTATTTTATTAGGAATATGTTTGTGTGTGTATGTGTGTATTAAGCAAATATCTTTGCTTTTTTTCCCTTATCATGTAACATAAGATGTATTGACTTCATATCATAGTATATAAGTATTGTTAATTTTATATCATAATATTTAAGTTATGGATATCAAGGAGAAACATGAACATCACCCAAAGACTTTACCTCCTCTTCTGGGGAAGGAGTTAATTATGTTTTCAGTTGTAAACTGAATAGTAGTATCATGTTGGGCAGAATTAGGACCTTACTATTATCTTTATTTGGAGATTAAGTAAGGTTTAAGGAGATATGTAAGGTACCAAAGGGTGGACTTGTGATGATTACTTTTATATGTCAAGTTGACTGGGCCACAAGATGTGCAGATATCCCACTAAACATTAATCTGGGTGTGTCTATGAGAGTGTTTTTTGATGAGATTAACATTTGAATTGATAGACTAAGTAAAGCAGATTGCCCTCCCCAATGTGAATGGGCCTTATCCAACTCATTGAAGGCCTAAATAGAAGGAAAGGCAAGGTAAGAAATAACTTACTTTCTCTAGCTGTTTCCAAGGTGGGACATTGGGCTTCTCCTGCCTTTAAATCCTTGCTTGTACTTGAAATTATACCATCAGGTCTCCTGGGTCTCAGGCCTTCAGACTTGATTGGAACTGTACCATCTCCTGGATATCTAGCTTGCCAACTGCAGATCTTGGGACTTTTCAGCCTCCATAACCATGTGAACCAATTCCTTGTAATAAATCGCTTTATATATACAATAAATATATATATAGATAGATCTTATTGGTTCTGTTTTTCTGGAGAACCAAGACTTGTACACCTATTTTGAGGCTTCTTGAATATCTTTCATTATTAAATAATGAATCTAAAGATCTCCAGAGGGCATCTCAGAAATAGTTTGAGTATTTCTGTAAGGTAAAGAAATACTAGACACATGATTTAGAGATTGGCCCAAGAACCATGAGAATAGAAGTGATTCTTGATGGAGAATGACTGTCCTATTTTTGCATGGGGATATGTTTATCTTGCCTATGAGCTCCTAAACAGGGAAATAATATCCAAAAGAGGACTAAAATAAGATTTTAAAAACTTACACATCTATTTTATTTTACTTTTATTATTTATTTATTTATTTTTCTTGCAATAACATTAGTTTCTAAAGTTATATAAATTTCAGGTGTACATAATTATATTTTGATTTCTGTATAGACTACATTGTGTTCACCACCAAAAGTCTAGTTGCCATCCATCACCATAGAAATGTCCCCCTTTACCCCTTTTGCCCCCCCCTTCCCTTCTGGTAACCACCAATGTGTTCTCTGTATCTGTGTGTTTGTTTGTTTGTTTATCTTCCACATATGAGTGAAATCATACCATATTTGTCTTTATTTTACTTATTTTGTTTAGCATAATACCCTCAAGGTCCATCTATGTTGTCACAAATGGCAAGATTTCATCATTTTTTAAGGCTGAGTAGTATTCCATTGTATACATATACCTATATACACAAACACCACATCCTTATCCATTCATATGTTAATGGGTACTTAGGTTGTTTCTAAGTCTTGGCTATTATGAATAATGCTGCAGTGAACATAGAGGTGCATATATCTTTTTGAATTAGTGTTTTTCTATTCTTTGGATAAATAACCAGAAGTAGAATAGCTGTATCATATGGCAATTCTATTTTTAATTTTTTGAGGAATCTCCATATTGTTTTCCATAATGGCTGCACCAATTTACACTCCCATTAGCATTGTACAAAGATTCTCTTTTCTCCACATCCTCTCCAACATTTGTTATTTCTTGTCTTTTTAATAATAGACATTCTGATTGGTGTGAGGTGATATCTCATTGTGATTTTCATTTACATTTCCCTAATATTTGGTGATGCTGAACATCTTTTCACGTGCCTGTTGGCCATCTGTATACCTTCTTTAGAAAAATGTCTGTTCAGATCCTCTTCCCATTTTTTAATTGAGTTGTTTATTTCTGTCGTTGTTGCTGTTGAGTTGTATGAGTTCTTTATATCTTTTGGATATTAACCCCTTATTGGATATATGATTTGCAAATATCTTCTACCAATTGGTAGATCGTCTTTTCATTTTGTTGATGATTTCCTTTGCTGTGCAGAAGCTTTTTAGTTTGATCTAGTCCCATTTGTTGATTTTTTTCTTTTATTTCTCTTGACTGAGGAAACGTATCCAAAAAGATATTGTTAAGATCCATGTCAAAGAGTATACTGCTTATGTTTTCTTCTAGGAGTTTTATGGTTTTTGGTCTTACATTCAAGTCTTTAATCCATTTCGAGTTAATTGTTGTGTATGGTGTAAGAAAGCTACACATCTATTTTAAATTATTCAGCTTTCTAGAATTATAAAAGAAAATTTTTAAATGCTAAGTGCACATAGTACTTATTTTTAAAGCTAATAAATTTGAATCTTAAATTTAACTAGTTATTCTCATCATAGAAGTGTTGGAAATAATGTAAATAATTTTTAATTAGTTCTTACTTATTTTCGTGTATTTTGAAGAACACAGCTAGTCACCTTTTGCTTACTTGTCTGTCATAGGCTGATAAAATATTAGAAATCATCCTTTAAAATTCTGCTACTGATTCCTCATTTCCTGGACAATAAAATTTAACTTCCTGAGTATCAGCTTTAAGGCTAATCATAATCTTGTTGTGTGCCCGTTTCTCCAGTGTCATCTCCTCCCATCTCTTTGTCTATTGATCTTGACACAGTTGATTGACCTGAATGAACTGTGCTAATCCATGTCCACTCTGTTTGAATTTCCTTTACTCCCATCTTAAATGAACATCCATCAGTTACCTCTAGCAGAATTAGGCCATGCAATAGCAGGAGTTCAGTTTAGTCAGATGTTTTGATTCATCAAAAAAAATTCTAGAAGTCCTTTTTTTTCTTCTTTTCAATTATGAAATCACCTGAGTTTTAAATGTTTCCCAGCATTTCTTTCCTTTCTTCCTTCCTAACTTCCTTCCTTCTTTTCTTTCTCTGTTTACATGTGAATGAGATGAACATTCCTCTCAGCCAGTTTCAGGGTTTCTTCACTTGGAAAGTCAGTCAGTCACTTTCTATTTTCTCTGGTAGGTGGCATGTACCTCTATTCTAAAATGCAGCATGTGGTAATCATTTATTTGGTTCTTTCTTTAACTCATCGGTCTTTTATTTCTTGCCTCTTAGGATAGTGACTAACATTTCACAAATTTTTGCCAAATAAATATATGACTTGAGTTTGACTCAATTTTTATGGAAGAAAAATCTCAGGTCCAGTGAATGTATAGCTTGTACAAGTTCATACAGCAAATTAATAGCAGAGACAGGCCTCAAATTTAAGTATCTTTCCAATCCAAATTTTCCTGCTCTAACTTAATTATTATTATTGGTCAAGGTTTGTATGTTCTCAAAATGTTACCAGCCCTTAGAATTGTATTCCAATTAATTAAAAAATAATTAAAATGTGTTTCCAAATCACACGTACACACACACAACACATATACATAATCATTTGATTTTCCCCGTCATGTATGATGACTCTTCTTCTAATTGGTTAGAAATGAAAAAAATGTTAAAACAATACATGCAGATCACTGTAATGTTTCAGAATGAGAAGTTTCTCTCTTCCCTGAGATGTGTGTGAATAGCACAAGTGAGAGTACCCTATTTACATTAACTGAACCTGCTGCCAAATTGTCCTTTATTGCTTCTCATCCAGGCTCCTCCTATGGTTTATTGGAATGGGCTGAGTCAGTGAGGCCTGGGTAATTCACAGATGACTGCCTTGAGAACAGAGTACCCCTTGATTCCGTTCTGGCCTTGATTGATGCTTCACTACCATCCAAAGGAGCTGTTTGCCCACACTTCATGGAGTTTTTTAAAAGTTTCCATATAACTCAAGGATTCCTTACATTCTTCCACTTGCCTGAGGTCATTTTAGAGTATGATTGAGATGAAACATTTTATAGGGCATTCTCTGATTAAAATCTAACGAAATTATAAGAACATAACTGTAATAACTTTGTACGCTGACAGATTGTTACTAGTCTTACCAAGGTGATCATTTTGTAACGTATGTAAATGTCGAATCACTATCTTGTACACCAGAAACTAATATGATATTGTATGTCAACCATACTTGAATAAATAAATAAAATAACATTTAAGATAAAATAAGTTGTGTAAATCACGCCTTAATAGACCAGCTTCATCCACATTGTAGACTTTGCATTGAATTTAGGTTTTAAACATTTTAATCATTCTTTAGTCTTGGATACTTTTAGCTAGTGAGGCAAATCTGTTCTTCTGAAAAGAAAGTTGCAGATATTTCCAATAATATATGTGACTGTGTTGTCATTTTCTGTTCATCATTCATTCTAGTAAGTGCTTTGCCATTTCTTTGCATTTAGTTTCCATTACGACTCAAAGAAATATATCCAAAACTATCGTACCTTTGTACCTTGTACTGTAGCTCTGGATAAAGAACTTTACAAAAGCACAATGTTTGCACAACGTTAGTTAATTAAGATAAGAAATATATACAAAAATTATCTCTGTTTTCTATTGTAATTTTCCCTTCACAATTGAATAAATTACAACTTATAGAGGCTCTATTTCAGCAAAACATCAGGACATATGCAAATTACATATAATTGCTCAGGCAGATTTAATTAAAGTTGTTGGAAAAAATTGTTATGATAATTAAGATTACATTTGGGAATATACAATTATCTTTCTATTCCATAATAAATTCTTAATGTTTTAATGAGTGAAGAGAAGGTATCATTCTTAATAACAAAACTGTTGAGCATTTATGTGGGCTAGGCTCTAAATGCTCACATACTTTAGCTCTTTCAATCTTAATCAAACAACCTTATAAATATACAATATCATTTAACTGTTTTCACAGAAAAGGAAATTGAGGATTAGAGGGGAAAACTTGCCCAAGAAACTCATTAGACTAATCCTAGAATTATGGCCATAGAACCAGCAAAGCTTTGCGAACTGCATACAGAGAGTCCAATTAGAAGATATTTAGATATATTAAAAAAAGTAAAAAGAAAAATGCAAGTGCATCTCATGCCATATAAAAATTTATTTATAATCGAATTGTATACTTCTCATAGTAGAAAAGCATTTGGTAATGGATATGACCTAAAAGTTCGCTATGTGAGCCTTGAAAGCAAAACTCACCAAGGTTTTAAAGTTATGGAATTTCTGTTATTACATCTGTAAACAGGGCTCAATTGGTCTAATCAGTATTAGAGGAAAGAATCTCTGGTTCTGCATCTTAGGCAAATTGTCTGGTTAATATGAAACCTAAGCTAACCAAGAAGGTAATTTCATACTATCTGTTTCCATTGATTGTAAGTTCAAAACCAGAAAAAAATATCTATGGTTACAGAAGTCGAGATAATGGTTTTCTTTGTGGGATATTGGCTGGGAACGGTATAAAGCAACTTCCGTGTTGCTGATAATACTATTTCTTGTTCTGTATGCTGGTTATTTGGTCACATAGATTTTGTGAGAATTCATTGAACTAAACATCTAAGCTTTGTACCATTGTCTTTATGTATGATATACATCAATAAAAAGTGGAGGAAAAATTGCTTTGAATGATGAACCACAAACATATCACCTGGCTGCCTTCAGTAATTTACTCAAATTTATTCTTATTATACCACAGGTGCTCCTTTGTTGCATAAATATTTTAGAATGAAAAAATTAAATTTAAATAACAAAAATGAATAAGAAATCAATAGTAGTAATTGTGTCACAGAATAATTTGTTCATTTTTAAAGTATTTGCAATATTTAAAATAATTTACTTAAAAATGGATTAATATTGATATCCCAATTTGAAATGTTTAATTGAGAAATTGATTTAGAATGTGATTTAAATAGTAATGTTAAAAATTACATAAGCTGTATTTATAAACATTTAAGAGGCCTGAATAGTCACCATAGTTATAAATTGACTTTATTAGTTTTATAAAAATATTTGTTTTTAAACGTCTTATTCATTAGTAAACGTGAAGTCTTATAAAAATTATAGAATACAGTAAATTAATAAATACAGTATTTAAACACTAATGTCAAAGAGTTAAAGACAATGAAAGACTAAACCAATAGTTCAACAAAGCAAGGTTTATTTGTTTTCTCCCACAAGGACGGGAACTCCAAATTAACTGTGGAGTGCCTCTCAGTTAAGACAGAGTAGGGAGGGTTTTGTTTGCAAAACACGCTTGCACTGAATGACTTCTTTAAGGAGGCCATGGCAAGTGGGGATAGACACTGGATTAATTGGTCTTCTTGAGGTGAGACTGCATGAGACTAGAGATGAGTTCTAGACTGATTGTTGTGCTAGGTGAGGGCAGCTTAGCGATAAGGTATCTGATCTGTGTTCAGAGTGGGATAAGTCATTGGTAAAGCAGCAGTAGTGTCTCATAGAATGGAGTTGCCATGACACTTTAGAACTGCAGCATGACCTGGGAGAAATGTAGTTTCCTGTAACTTTGCAGCTGACTTTATCCATGTCTGTGATAGCAATCTGATGAAAGGCAGGACTGATTTTCATGATTGCAGTACCAAGCTGATTTTTTTTTTTTCACTCTTTTAGTTTCAGATTAGTTTTTACTCTCTCACAATACTTAACTAGCTCTCTTTCCTCTCTCTTTTCTTCCTCCCTCCCTCCCTTCCTTTCTTCTCTTCTTTCTTTTTGGGAATGGGGATAGAAATTACATGTGCAAGCTTTTTTCCCCCATGTTTACATTCTTCTACAAAAACAAAGCAGATAACATACCAGTTTGCTTTTGTCTTCTCCCCAACATGTTGATGGAACTCTGGAGAACCCAGGACAATGGTAATTGGTTAGAGTGGAATCAGGAGCTCCATTTTGGTCCTGAGAAGTAAGATCTGTTTTTGGCCCTGAAGAGCAAAAACAATTGTGGCTGAGTGATTGGCATTCATAGCCAAGGTTTTTCCAAGCAGCAAGAAGCCTTCCCTGTATTGGATTTCAATGAATTTGAGACCAAACCATAGTAACGTGCCAGGTGACTAAATCCTCACGCTAATTTTGACCTATGCCACTCAGCATTTTAATTTTTAAATTAAGATATGTATAAGCAAAAACATAAACAAACAGGGCTATGAGTATAGAAGCAGGAGAGCACACTTGACTAGAAAGGGTTGAGGTTTCTTAGAGGAGCAACCTGTGTGGAAGAGGGAATGGAAAACCAGTGATCACTCCAGGGCCATCAGTGAGTCCCTAACCTCCATGAGTCAGAGGAGATCCCACAGCCAACAAGAGCTCTGAAGAAACCCAGTAGCATACTGCTCAAACTAGAAAACTTGTTGTCCACCAAAAATTGACTAAATATAGCTGCAATACAGTACAAAGGCCCAACTTCTCGTTTGCTTAAGATTCTAATGAATGCTTTCTTTTTCATGTCCTGTGACTGAACTTCAAATATCCCTAATGCTAGATGCTTTAACCCTTGAAATTACAGGACGTTTCTAGTTTTTGAAGCAGCTGCTTAGCTACATAGATAACATCTATTTAGCTATAAATTATTGATTAACTTGTCCACCCATGACCAGTGACTGGTCTATACATAGGTGAGTAACCCAAGTTGTTACAGCCAATCATTAGCCATACTAACTACATTCGCCTAGTCTATCTCTCCTTATATTCCTATCTCCCTAACCCATCTCAATCTCCCACATTTCCTGTCACTGGTAGTTGTTAAAAAGAAAGGATGTAAGCCTGGATCTGCTGGTGGCTTATGTACAAGATGTGTGAAAAATATTCCAAAGATCAAAGAAAATATCGGAATCAATAAGAAAGTAGACTTTACATATGAAACGTATGAGACTAGATCTTGATGAGTTTATTTAAGCTTTTGAATCCAACTGTGCCTGATGACACACGTCAAGATTTTTCAGAAGTGTGGGCTAGTATATTTATTTTATACATGTTCAAGGGCCATTTTAAATTGGATTTTCTTTCTTTTATACCAGAAAGAATACTACTCACTGAAATGATTGAACAACGTGAGATGACTTATACTGTATGGTGTCTGTCTTTTCACACATCTACAAAACACTTTTAAGAGTAGATCAAAATACTTTGGTCCACATCCATCTAAATACATCTAAATCCTGATAATAGTGACTCTATAGTCAATTTATATAGGATACCATGACTGATGATATTTGTTAAGTGCTCATTATATGCAAACTACCATATTAGGTCCTAGGGAATTCAAATTTAAGTAAGAAACAGAACTTTTCCTCAAGAAGGCAGTGTATTATTTGGATCCTCCAAGAAGCAGATGTGTCCTATTAGAGGATTAGACCTGAAAGAGATTATTTGGAGGAAATGCCTGTGAAGGAAAGGGGAGAGGGAGCCAGAGAAGGAGAAAAGAGAAGGTCTGACCCCTGTGAAGTTGAGGGAAGGAAAAAGGAATGAGTACAAAGGGTTACAGCCCAAAGCTGTCCATTAAATGAGTCCCACATTTCAGAGGAATGAGCCTGCCTACTCAGTCATTGGCTGTGAGCAGCCTGAGGGAAGCTTGGCCTCAGCAAGAACTCACAGGTGGATCCAGAGGACTCGCAGCAGTAGTTGCTAGTCAACTATGCTCCCTGCAGCGGGAGATTTGATGAGCACATTTTCATAGCTGTACATAAAACTAATTGTAGCAATGAGCTAGAACAGAAAAGCACGTTAATAAAGTTATAAAATCGTGGCATGGACACACATACAAACTGAAATTAAATTTAAAAGGAGACTAATTTATTAAGAGTTTAAAGAAAGCTTCAAAGGAAAAAGCAATATTGGACCTAGCCTTGAAGGATGAACAGGATTTCCATAGCACACGAAGAGGAGGAATGGCTTTCCAAGCAAGGGAACAGATAAACTACAGTATGAAGATGCTGAAATACAGGGTTGTATGTGGAGCGTCCAGCATTTTGATGGTCCTGGTATGGAGTTATATGGGAGTTAGGTTAGAACAGGTTGAGAAGAATTATCATGCAGGGCAAGAAAGAGTTAGGAATTAATATATATCAAGAAAGCAATAATTAGAAGGGCTGTGCAAGGGGACTAATTTCAGTGTCAATGAAAAGGATGGGTTAGAAATGGAGAGACTGAGGAGGGAATATAAGGCAGCTCTGGAGTGAAGGTGAGACATGATGCAAATGCCGTGGGATGAGGACAAGTTGAAGATTGTCAGTGTGGGGAGGAACAAGGAGGAAAGAGCAACGACTCTGAAATTATTCAGGACCTTTGCCTTGCAGAATTGTGACAATAGATAATACAGGAGAAACAGGTTTCAGAGAAAAGATGTTCAGGTGTATACTTACCAAGTTTGAGACACAGTGCATAGTGTATTAGGTTGTCACTTCCTCGTCCAGACCACCAGGGTTTGAATCATGGCTCCACCACTTACTATCTATAAGGCCGTGGTCAGGTCTCTTAAATTCTGTGCCTCAGTTTCCTCATCTGTAAAATGAGAATAGTGATAGTACCTACCTTGTTGAGTTATTTTGAGTATTAAATGATTTATTTGGCTATAGCCATTATTATTACTATTATTATTTTATAGGGATGATCAGCAGTCCCTTATATCATGAAATTGGTAGATTTGTCCCACAACTCAAACACAAAGTAACATTAGGCACCTTTCTTAATTTGTACAGCTCTTTATATTTGTATAAATTGATAAAATGCTATAATGCTATAGTATAAAATATATATATTTAATTTGAACATAGGTCCTTTTCCTGAGTAATGACTCTGCTTTATCAGTTCCTAATCATAGTTACTTAAATTGATATATTTCTGCCTTGCCCTGTAGCTGACATTCTTGGTTAGAATGGTTAGATAATAAAAAAAAAAATTCCTCAAATTAGAATATATATATATATGTATATATACGTATATATATATACGTATATACGTATATACGTATATATATATATATGGTTTAGAGAGAGAGAGAGGACATGGCTGAACTTTTCTCCTCTTCTCTCTCCTTCCATGCCAACACGGCATATTTATAGTTCACTCTCTCACACTTCATATTAAAGCAACAAATTTTATCTCTTAGCTTTTTTTTGGGGTCTCTTTTTACTTCCCAATGGAAAATACTATTCCTGTGTTGCTATTTCTTGATTTATAACTTTTAGATCTTATCTACTTTTACTTACTACTACTATCCATTAGGATTATGTATATTATATTGCATATGTAATACATGACATCTTATTACATTAAGATACATGAGGATTCAGTTTTCTTAACTCACCCTTCCATTTCCCCTCCCCCAACAGAGTTAACCTCTAGTAATTCTATCAAATGTTATGTATTAGTATTGTTATAAAATATGAATATTTTTAATTGTAAATCAAATGATTGTCTCTCCTTTCTTTAAAACTTGTTAAACTGTTTTAATTTTTCACTTGTTTTGTGATCTGTATGCCTAAACTTATTTCCCCTCATTTATTAATTTATATGTCCCCACTCCTTCAGAAGTCTCTTTCCCCGAGTATCCCATCTTTCTATCCTTCTGCTCTAATCTGGACTGTTTAGTCTCAAGCACTATTACACGGCTGTCATCCTCAGACTCTCTTATACTGTATTTATTGCTTCCTGGATGTCATATATTTCTCTCTTTTGTTTATTTCTTCCTTTTTTAAAGAGTAGTCTCCAAGGAATTACCAGAAAATGAAGGAAAAGAAAAATTTACATTTTTCTGAGTACTTGCTTATTGAGAATATTTTTAATTTAACTTTTACCTTGATTGACTTGTTAGTTGAGCAAAACATTCTAGGTTAAAACTTATTTTCTTCCAGAATTTTAAAGGCTTTCCTTCCTTGTCCTCTATCCTCTATTGCAGGTTTTGAAAACTATAATATCATTTGGATTCTCTCTCTCTCTCTCTCTCTTTTTTTATGTTTCTTTCTTCCCACTCTTTGGAAGCTTTTTGTAATTTTTTATCTTAAAGATATTTTATATCAGTATGGTTTGGTATTGGCATTTTTCATTTGTAGTGTTGAGGAAGTATTGGGCCATTTTCAACTTGGAAAAAGATGCTCTTCAGTTCTGGATAGTCCTGTGCTTGATTCTCTGTGGTCAACGCAATATCATCACAACCACCTTCTACTGTCTCCTCTGCTTGGTAGAAGAAAATTACCAAAATCCTTTTCCCTCGACAGTTGTGAGTTAGAATCTGTCAATGAGAGGTACTCCAGGAACAGTGGTATGCACACATTGGCAAATGATACCTCTTGATTCAGGATTGCAAGCACTAAAATCAACAGCAGTGATCCATCTTCCCCAAGATTCTTGATTTACAGAAGCTGTCAGGAAAAGCTTCTGAGCGTCACCCACTTTGGCAGTTGAGACTGTGAGTAGTAGGTTCTCTTGAGCCTTTTAGATGTTAGACATTTTCTGAAAATCTCCAGCCTCTGTACTTCAGGCAGCGTATGGCAAAAGGGTAGGTGCCCATGAGAATACTGAGACCCACAGTGAGTGCATTGAGAGCGCCTGTGTGTCGTCTTCTTCTAGCCACAGTTTCCTGTACCTTTGTGCTTCCAGCCCTTCCAAGAGTTGTGCTCATCTCTAATTTTCTGTATTGAAAATCTTCTTACTTGGAACACCAAGAACAGCTTCTCTTTTCCTGAATAAACTTGGCTGAAGCACCTTCTCTCGTTATTTCCTTGATAATGTTCTCCTTTTGCTTCTTTCTGCCTATACATTCTAGAACTTCTGTTATTCCATAAATGACATTCTTATATTCATGCTCTTTGTTTGTATTTTATTTTCTAGGCTACTTTTCATCTCTTTATCTTTTGATTGTACACTTAGAAAGTTTTCTTGATTTCTTCCTTTGATCATTTTGTTGGCTTTTTTATTTTAACTATCATATTTTTCGTTTTAAAGTTATTTCCTTATCTCGGATTGGTCTCCTTTATAGCTTCCTATTCTTTTATGAGTGTCAAAACTTTTCCATAAAATTTAATCGTTACAATTTTTATTTGTGTTTACTTTCTGTTCTCTGCATTGTGTCTTTTTACCCTTACATCTTTTCTTTTCTTTGTTTTTAAATTAGTGTTTGTAGTATGGTAGGCATACCACAAATGTTTGGTGATTCTTAGATTCTCATTTAAAAGAGAAGAAGCTCAGTGGAAGCTGCATTGTTGGGGCTGGTGAAGAGATGGACTTTGATACAAGTTACTCAGTCACAGAGCTAACTATGTTTTAAAGGACCTTTAATTGCCTATATCCAGAGAGTTTTCTTGGTGATTCTCAGTTTTGCTGAAGAATAATTTTCCATTCTCCCCTAGGAGCCAATAACTGGCTAAAAACATTCTGTGAGCTGGAAGGGAGATGCCTGGGGTTCCCACTGTTAAGCATGATAAATTTAATTAATCTCCTGTTTTCCACTCCATAACCCACTCCTTCCATCTGCTGTTTCTGATGTGTCTGAAGGAGCAGCGTATATTGTTCAATTTCTGTGGAGAATAAACTACCAGTCTCACGCCTGGGGGCGGAGCACTTCTACCCAATCTCCTACAATGCCTGGTATTTGCAGCTCATATGTCTCATTTGGTATTTTCTTTAAAAACTATAGTTTATCTCTTTTCTGCTCTGTCTATCATTTTACCACCCTTTGTCTCCTTTCTATCTTCCAAAACACAGTTAACATCTCCTATCCACTGAAGTGACCTCTCCCATTTATTTGAACTTGTAGTTTTATGCTTTTTAAAGTCTATATTGTTATTTTATGGAGGTCTTGGGAGGGAAAGGAGAAATACACGTGGTTAATCTCCCATGTTCAGTTAGAAATCCCAGAGCCCATTATTTATTCACCATGATACATGGCTTTACAGTATTACTTATTCTGGGGAGCAGAGAAAGGAGGGCAGAGCAAGGACTGAAGAGAACAGAGGTTAAGCTTAACAAGTAAATTCCTCTTCCACTATATAATTAGTCCCATTTCAGACCGACTTAGTCTCAATGCTCAGTCTTACAGAATTTCTCTTTTTATTCTCATTCCATGAAACAACTGGACGTGAGGCAGCTTGGGGACAAGGCTTACGTGATTAGTGTCCGTTCTCTTGTGCTGCATTCTCTGGGCCTAGTTAACTATGCGATGCTAACACTTGTCCCTCCTGAGCATCCAAATGCTGCTGAAGTCAAAGCAGGTAAAATCATGTCTGTTCTCTGCTCGCCTTTTGAACCAGCACCACAAAAACCATGGAGGCCTTACCAAACCCACGTCACCCTGCCGTTTCTAGGTGGCTGCTGATGCCCCATGGTGGGATGTGTGGTCCTTGGGCAGCAGTTTCCACCTAGAATTGCAAATAGGAAGTTAGGAGAGCCCTTCCTTTCTCAGCTTTTCGCCACGCTTGTTAGGATTCTTGAACCTGCCAGTCAAATTAGGAACCTAGCATCTCATATCTTTATAATACTATTTCTTGATCTGTTCATCAATAGTGGAAGAATATCTATTTCTGCTTTTTTTTTTGATAGGCACATCTCTTACATCATATCTTGTATTCCATCTGGCTATTACTGACAATACTGCCCTTTGTTCTGAACTGTCCAGGCCTAGATTAAATATATAAGAGACATTGAGAAATGTGAAAGAATATAATGCAATACAATAATGTAAAATAACATAAACTAAACTATTATACCCTTTTCATCATGGTATCAGCTGTTCTCTTGCATGCTCCTGAATCCCACATGAGAATCAGGGCAATCTGCCAGCATATTACAACCCCATAACAAACCAATAACGCATGGATGCTTTTTTCTAGATTTTCTCTCACATTAGAGTGTCACCATGGAAGGTAAGTATAACGAGGCCAGAAGTTATTGTAGCTTAACTTCCTCAAGTTAATTGATGTCAAGAAATAAATAATTTCCCAGCTTGAAAATTCTTTATAAACCACAGTATTATGCATCTAAAATATATATAATAGAACATACAATGGTTACAGTGTATGATTTTGTACTATTAGTATTTAAAATGTGTGAACACCATGACACAGTTGTATTCATTCTTTATTTTTTTCATTTTCTAACATTGTGCAATTTTAATCAAAGTAAATTATATTTCTGTCTGAATTTTCACTTGACTTGCTAGTGCGCAGCATGCCAATACCACAATTTAAATAAACGAAAAAACATCTCTCAAAGTGGGAAAATCAGAAATACATGCTGTGTCTGGTAGCAGAATTAGAGTCTTTTAAGTGTAGGAATCGAATTGCTTCTTTCCTAATTACAGTATTAAAGTGTGAGTGTGTGCAATTATTAAGTCACAATTGAATAGATATGAATATTTTACTTACATCAAACACCACCTGCAGTGTGCTTGAATAGTTATTCCTGAAATATTATACAGAAAAAAGGAACCTAAATTATTTATTGAACTTTTGAAGTATTTAGTGTCTCTAACTATAACAGGGTACTATCATTAATTCATAGCTGTCAACTTCGGATTAAATCAAGGGTTAATTGTCCATTTTATGATTTGTCCATGTCTTCCCCCTCCTTCTTTCTCTTTCTGTCTGCCTGTTGGCCATCTTCCTATTAGATGGCACGAGAGCCATGGCACAGAAAAGGAGCTAGTGTTAGATGAAATGCAACATGCCTCTATTAAATGCAAATGTCTGTATGAAAAAGTTGAATGGCACTAGATTTTGTTAAATGTGGATCTAAATTAGCCTGTAATCATTTCTTCTATGTCGTATCCAAGCACATATCAGTCAAAAATGCTCTGTGAGAAGAGCTTTCATCCTAATAATGACGATATATCAATTGAATTTGTTTTCAAGGATGGACACGCATCTTGGGGCCAGCCCCGTAGCATAGGGGTTAAGTGCGCACGCTCCGCTGCTTGTGGCCGGAGTTTGGATCCCAGGCGTGCACTGATGCACCGCTTGTCAGGCCGTGCTGTGGTGGTGTCCCATATAAAGTAGAGGAAGATGGGCACGGATGTTAGCCCAGGGGCAGTCTTCCTCAGCAAAAAGAGAAGGATTGGCATGGATGTTAGCTCAGGGCTGATCTTCCTTACAAAAAAAAAAAAAAGAATGGACATGCATCTTGATATATTTAAGCACTGTAAGAATAAAACATGCTATTTAGTTGTATAAAATTATACATTCCAAATAAAAATGTGAGAAAATGATTACAGTACATATATTCCCTTATCTGTGTGTGGGAATTTTTAGAAATAATTTTAGCAAACATATTGTGAATAAGGGAAAATATAAATATTCCATTTGTTATACAAAGAAAGAAAGTACAAATGTTCTTTATGCAACACAGACAAAGGAAATAAACACAAAATCATTTCCAATAATCATCTAAACCATTTGGCGGCAGCTCACTGTCCTTATGGTGATGGTTTCAAAGCAGGAGATAAAAAATGATACCCTTTTAACCCATGAAAATGTTTTTTTCTCCATTTATTTGCTTAACATTATAAAAAAAGAAACAAGCTGTAACCAGGTTGTTATAACGCTTTTTCATGTTACAGGTTGTGACTTCTGTGTTAGGTGGTGTTTCAAACTTTGATTAACTTCCCATTCCATTCAGACATTTGAGTTTGGTGCCTCAGCATCAACCATTGTTCAGTTGGAATGCCAGAGGGGAACGGACAAATACACCTGATTTTAGCTCTTTTTTTGTTTGTTTGTTTATTGCGGTAACATGGATTTATAACAGTGCATAAATTTCAGGTGTACATCATTATACTTCTATTTCTGCATGGATTACATTCGGTTCTCATGTTCACCACCCAAATACTAATTACAATCCATCACCACGCACATGTGCCTAACTATCCCTTTCGCCCTCCTCCCTCCCCACTTCCCCTCTGGTAACCACCAATCTAATCTCTGCCTCTATCTGTTTGTTTGCTGTTGTTATTATGTACTACTTAATGAGTGAGATCATACAGTATTTGACCTTCTCCCTCTGACATTTCACTTTGCATAATACCCTCAATGTCCATCCATGTTGTCACAAACGGCTGGATTTCATTGTTTCTTATAGCTGAGTAGTATTCCATTGTGTGTGTGTGTGTATATATATATATATATATATATATATAAGCTCTTATATTTGGGAAGAAGAAGGTGACTTCAAGTCTCGGCAATTACATTTCTCATGATTTAAATCTGCCCTAATACTAGGGAATGGTTTTCACCTTAATATTTATCTATTCATTAAATTATACACTCAGTCAAGAATCATTGTACATCAGTGATGCATCGGTACCACACTATTAAAAATTAGCTTATGTGAGTTCAAGACATGTCTCTGGATTTTATTTTATTAGTTAATGTGAGGAAAAGCATTCTCCAAAATCATTTTGATTAGAAAGAGGTCAGTGACAGTGAGAAGACCTTGCCTCTGTCTCTTCCCCCACCCTGGATTGATATTTATTGTGGTAAGATGAGCTTTTATACTTACCTTTTCTATATTTCATATTCTTCGACTATAAAATGAATAAAGTCATAATTGCTACCTGCCTAACATAAAGAGTGTTATAAAAGTTCATGTGATGAAAGCCTTAAATCATTCTGATCTCTCTAGATCAAAGGGGCTTCATAAATATGAAGTAGTTTTATTTTTTTTAATTAAGTGGAATAAGATGTGCATTATATCTAAAGTAACTATACCTCATCACTTGCCATTCCTTATAAATACAAAATAATTTAATTAACACGGTGGTCCCTTCTACTTGAAATTGCTTTGCAAGATATGAAAAGACAAAGGCACCCTTCAGCATACCTAGAATTAAGCTCCTGGAATTTTTGAAGGGAAATAGCACTCAGTTCTCTGCTACTCCTAGTGTGTTTGTGAGAGTAGTACTCCTTTGCAGTTAAATACTTTGATCCTACAGCATAAAAAAAAAATTGGAATAAGAGAAAATATTCTATTGAAACAAAGGAAGATATATTTTCTTTATCTAGTTAAAAAAATAAATCTTCCTAAAAGTACATGAAAAGAACAAGGAACTAACTTACAAATTATTTTTAAACCAATTTAGTTACAGTTGTCCACAATAAAATGATTAAAAAAAAAAAGTAGAAGGAAGGAAGTAGTAGGAAGGTCAATGTTATTTAAAATGTAGGAAACGTGGCTGTGGTAGCGATTTGTTATTCTTTTGATGGCAAAGCATCTGAACTTTCTTTGACATTTTGAGATTCCCCCCGCTGTGTGAGTTGTGCTGGAAAGCAGAGTATTCCAGCTGCTACAGAAGTTGAAAACGATAGAGACTCACTTTTCCACCATCCCTTGCAGCAGAGACACAAGCCCATGACCCAACCTGTGCCAGGGAAATGCATTAACCCCAAAATTAAAGTGGGAATCTAGTGTGCATACATGTGTGACCTAAGGGACTCTCTCCGGAAAGTATTTTCCTGGGCATCAGTGGTAGCCTGGTGTCTAGAAATGTTGAATTAGCCATACCAGTTATGGTATTTAGCATCTTATCAGCTGTGGTAATTACGTTCTCAGATGACTAATCACAGTGCAAATTTGGGTGTGATCTTACTCTCCATGTAGCTTAATTTTCTAATTATTCTGGCAGTTATGGGAACTAACCAAACCCATTTTTAGAAACATTTCCTTTATCGTCAGAGAGAGATGGTTTAATGTAGCTTGTGATTTAGATTCCTAACTGATTCAAAATGGAATGAATAGCTATATGGTAATACTAACCATGTTAAGATTTATTTAACACAAAATATTGATGAAATATTGTTATTTTAATACTTAGAATGAAGAAAGTTCAACAAGTTATGTTAATAAAGTATCAGGAAATGAGTTGGATTATCTTAATCAGTTCTTAGTAAAAAAAGATTTTATTTAAATGGCATATTTTACAGTGGAAAACTATTTTGTATTTTGTAGAGGAAAACAAAGATGAACCTCAGAGCCTGTCAGGTGAATTGATATCTGGCTTTTCTACTTTCTACCATGTGGCTTTGGGTAAGTCATTTAAACTCTGTGACTCTTGATTTCCTCCCTCATAAGGAGAGTAAGAGAGATACTATTTATATTATATGATTGTTGGATTAGAGATAATATATTTCAAATGCTTATCATAGTGTCTACAGCATGACAGGTATCCACAAAATTATACGTGTGATATATTACTGGATATGAATGAGTTATTTTCTCAAACTATTCTGTCTTGACGTGGGTGTTAGCTCAGTGTGGTTCTTAAACACCTATAAGGTGGATTCTGAGCCAGTTTGCTCTGTGTGGCACCACTTAATAATTACGGCTGGTGTCCTTGCTGTTGGTTTGGTGTCTCTGCTATATTGATGATGATTATGTGTGTGTGTGTGTGTGTGTGTGTGTGTGTGTATTTTTTTTTTTGCTGAGGCAGATTTGCCCTGAGCTAACATCTGTTGCCATTCTTCCTCTATCTTGTATGTGGATCACCACCACAAGATGATCACTGATGAGTGGTGCAGGGTTGCACCAGGAACCGAACCTGGGCTGCCAAAGCAGAGCACTGAAGTTAACCACTAGGCCATGGGGTCAGGCCCAATGATTATATATTTTTTATATCACTCTTGATCATCAAAGAAGAGAGGGATATTGATTAGAAATCTGTTAGGTTGTTTAAATTGTATTATAAAACAAGTAAAACACTTTTGTAAAGTGTGACTCTTCATTCATGTTTGTATTTTGTATCTTTCCTGACCAACTGTGAATGACACTATAGGTTGGTTTCCCTACCTTTATTTTCCATTTTACTTCTTGATTGCTTAAGCTCAAGCTGAAGATCTATGAAATAAAGAGATATGTTATTTTTTCCCAAACTTTCAACATGCCTCTTCACACTGACCTTAGTTACCTTTTGATACAACACTAGTCTTTGATAGTCTCCTTGCTATGTGGTCTGATGAAATGTTCTAGACTTCACTTATATTTTCTGCCCCAGATACATCTATATCTCTATTCACACTGAAGATTCTAGCTTTCAAGGACAGAGATGATAACAGAATTAGAATTTCACGTACACTATTCTTGTTTAACAATACCAATACTACTGCAACCATTATGATTCAAAAAAGAAATTATGTATTTTTTCATATGCAATCCTCATTTCACCCCATTTTTATATATATATATTTTTTCTATATGTATATATTTTTTTGTGAGGAACATTAACCCTGAGCTAAAATCCACTGCCAATCCTCCTCTTTTTGCTGAGGAAGATTGGCCCTGGGCTAACATCTGTGCCCATCTTCCTCCACTTTATATGGGATGCCGCCACAGCATGGCTTGATACGCGGTGCAGAAGTCCACGCCCAGGATCCGAACCTGTGAACCCCAGTCTGCCAATGCAAAGTGCGAGAACTCTCTGGGTACAATAAGGTGCAGAAACACCAAGCCTAAAAAGAACCCCCCATTTTCCCATCCTTGTGAAATATTTCTACACTGTAACCTAAGTAACCTCTTTGTTCCCTCTTACTCTGAAAGTATCTTGATGATTTAATTAGCTAAATTTGGCAGTCTTCACCTGATTTAGATCTTTTACCCAGAAACACAAACAAGTCATATGCTGGAGGGTTTATAAACAATAAAATTCTTATCTAAAGGAGAACAGTTTCTATTTTAGCTGTGTGTGGAATCTCGTTTCTCTATTCACCTCAAAATAATCAGTCTACTTATCAGTCACAGAAAACTGACTACACTTGTCATTTGATCAGTTGTTTCCACATTGGCAGTTTGTATCAGAATCTTCCAACTTCAGATGTCCAACAATTTGTGAATTTTTGTCTTCAGAACTAATCACAAGTAGTTTGGGGTCATCACTACAGAAGAATTGTCTTATTAGTAACTCAAGCATACTTTTTCTCATTCTTGGCCTAAGATAGAAGGATATGGCATGCACAGGGGCCTGCTTCACAATAGCTCAAACTCCTTGGTGTTTGTTTTTTTAAGTAAAGCGTAATTCCGTCACCAAATTATTCATGGGTTTGATGTCAGATCTAGCTAGCACTTGGTTAAATGGTTAGCAATTCTTGAATGTCGTGAGAATCATACCCTTCTATGGGAAGGTATAAAAGAAGACATAAACTCTTGAACAATTACTAGAAAGAGGACTTATCTCTTTCTAAAATCTGTCTATGAATAAGGAAAGTAAACACTGAAAAAAGTATATTTTGATTTATTTTCATACATAGCTAATTAGATGATCCTCTGACTTTTTTTCAGCTCAGAATTCCAAGTCCATTAATGCTGGCTGTAGGGATAATTTGTTTGTAAACTATCATTTTCATGATCTCCTTCTTGTTTATCTTTAATAATATTTTATTTTAAATAGGTTATCCAATATCACTTTTTTTTGTTTCTGCATTTACTTTTCCAGACCTTCACTGTTGCTGCAGTAGCATAGGTTTTTGTCTGAAGTTATAGGTTAGAAATAACACCACGGTTTATGATGGGATACATTCTGGGGATCACTGTTGCTTCACTTGTGGATTATTTTTGAATAAAAACTATTCCAAATTCATAATGTTTATCCATTCCTCTCAGGATGCAAAAATTCCTAAGCTGGAGGAGAAAGGTTCAACACTATTCATTTACTGATGTCCACATCTTTCTACTTTTGACTTGCAAGAAAAACATTTCTTAAAGTCTGAGTTGACCAACTGATACTTACAGTAATTGACCACAGCAACTGACACAACCCTGATATCTAGGGGAGCCTGTGACCCTAGCTTTGGTGGAAAAAATGAAATATGTTCCAAAGTTCACTGTGGTGGATTGTATTACTGTTCATAAATACCTACTTCCTTACTCTGGAGAAGGTGTTTATTTTTCCTTCCCCTACTAAAATCAAGCTTTTCTATGGTACTGCCTTTGGCCAATGAAATGTGGATATCAAGTCCAGAAAGAAGCTGTAAGAGCAATTTGAGCTTTGCGGGATACATTTTCTCTTTCTCTAAGCCCTATTGAGTGAAGTGCTCCAGGTAGAGAGATGATGTCGGCCTGGGTCCCAGGGTGAGGATAGCTTGAGAATTAGAGTCCCTTCCCTACTCAGTTAATATGCTTGTTAACTGAGAATGAGCATGTAACATAAGTAAGAAATGAGCTTGTATTGTTATAGGCCACTAAGATATTTGTTTGTGTTTCATTGACCTTATTTATAGCTAACTCCTGTGAGAAAAAATAACTTCTGCTTCGTAGTCCTCAATTTACCAACCAAGGTATTGCCATATTCTCTAGAACTCTGCCATCACGTTGACTTCATCCTAGTATGTGGAAAATGGTTAATTTCCATTGAGCCAACTCCTTTTGTTTGATTGTCTTTTTCGTCCACTCCCAGTATAATAGCATATATCTAATAATTTCTTCTGTTGAGGTGACATTTGTGACAACAGATGAGGTATTCTTACTTTCCAGTGATTCTCAGTCTTAATCATATAATGAGTGGACTACAGTGTGAATCATACATCTCCCTAGGGTTTAAAACATTAGGCACTATGACCAATTTTCCAGTGTATATGATGTGTGATTCAAAAATAACAATTGGAATCTCTTCATTAGATAGGAGACTACCTATTCAGGGTTCTTGTTTCCTTCTGTAGGGCACTTTTAACTTGTCATAGATATATTATTTCAATTTAATTATGGAATAATTAAGTATATATGCCCCACTGATGGGATAGAGACCATGAAATACTCGATTTATAATCGAGTGTACTGATAGAAAAATAACCAAATCCTCATGTTCAGTTTCTAAACTCACTAGAACCCAATACAAATTGCAGTCACCTTTTAAAATGTAAAACTTTAAATACCCTTTTAAAAATCTTTTGGCTTTATTCCAATTTCCAAGCTATACAATAAAAAGTTTTAGATAATTCCAATATCATATTTTTTCAGCATATACTTAAACCACGTTTTGCCCAGCAACTGAAGTTGAGGACCACCTCTCCACTGAAATCTGTAGCTGTAGAGATTGGTTACGAAGAGCATGAAGAAGATTCTCAGGTGAGGTTATATGCCATGGCCAGAGGACAAACAATTATGTTGGTCACTTCACTTTCTTCTAAAGCTTTTTGTGTGTTGAGGAAGGAGATATGGGAAGGAATTGTCATGTGAAAATGATTTTGTTTGATGACTTTTAGTGTATAAGTGAGCCACTTATACAACTATCCTCTGAGACCAGGACTTATGATAGGAGTTGCTGCTCTAGACCCGGGCTCGATAGTGTAGACGGGGAGCACACGATTGTGGAAGAGCAGAGAAGAAGTGGTGGCACTAAACCCTCAGACACAAGATGGCTTTACTTACCTGCAGGGGTCTGAGATGGTGAGTAATAGACCACGGTGCTCCTAGGACAAAGTAGACTGGCAGCCCACGACGATATGACTTAATTCAGAAAACCAAAAAATCAAGAGTTAGTGAGCAAAATACTGTTGCCCACTGCTATCACGGCAACTCATACTCTCTCAGACAGTTTCCAGATCTAACTAGTTTTCAGACCTAGAACTCATTGATTGAGAAGAGGCCAGGTTTCCTTGAGGAAGAGCTCTTCAGTGACGGGTGTTTAAAATGAATATCAGCCCAACTCTTCCCCAAAGGGACCTAAAATTTTTATCAACGTTACTGTACTTGAGGAAAAAGGAAACCAAGATCTTTTGAAAGCTGTGGGGTTCAGCTGACATAAAGCACCATCAGGGCCACTCTGCATGTAGTGTGGAGATATAAGAAGGCTAGATGATAAACGGTATGCTATTACAAATCCAGCTCCTGAGTGTCTTATGGTTCTGCAGACCAAACTTGTGTTCATTTCTGTAGTCCATAAATGTACAATTGAGGTGAATGTAGTTAGTAGCTGACAGAACTATCATAGTGGTTTCCTGGTCCAAGGAATGAGAACTATTATGGCAAGAAAAGCCAGATGGAAGTCTCTGAAACGTCCCTCTCTACCTAGAGAAGATAGTAAATCAGAATCAGGGCCACATCCCATGTGGAATGGCAGAGATTACTTTCTTAAACGATGCAGTGTTACTAGCCCTCATCACATTTTACTTAATTCACCAATACAACCACTGCAAAAAATAGATGGATATTGACAGAAGACAGTGAACTGCCTAAACATAATGAAGTAGTAGTCCCAAAGCGGCCTATGGTGGATGTGATATCTTTATGAGAAAAGATTTAAGCTGCTCTGGAAATTGGTATATAGCTAATGATGCGGTGGTGTGCTATTTTCAATCTCCATAAGGAAAGAAGATCCGAACCAGTACACATTCAGTGACTTGCCCTAGAGCTATGATAATTTTCCTACACATTTTAAAATATATCTAAAGGAAATTTGGTCCCCTTGATATTCCTTAGATCAGACTACTTAACTTTATTGATGAATCATATTAAGGGGACCTAAAGAATAGCAATAAGCAAGTACTTTCACTTCCCTAGTAAGATTTATGTGCAACAAAGAGTAGAAAATAAATCCTGTGATGATTCAGGGACCTGTCACATAAGTGAATTTTTAAGGGCTTTAATTGTCTGGAGACACCAGGACATCCCTCTAATGGAAGAACAAATTATTACATTTTACCTGTCCCACCGCTAATAAAAAGAACAGCACTCCATAGGCCTTTCTGGATTTTGGAGCAGAATGTAGCTCTTTGTGGAGTATTGCTTCAACCTATTTATTAGATAATTCAAAGGCTGCCAATTTTCAGTGCACTCAGAGCAAGACAGTGCTCTACAGCAGGTCCAGGCTCTGGTACAAGCTGTCCTTCAGCTCAGTCATTTTATCTGATAGACCCAAGGGTACTGGAGGTAAATGAGGATGTTGTATGGAGTTTCTGGAAACTATAATAGGGGGATAACAGCGAAGACTCCTATATTTCCAAAGAAAAGTTGTGATTTATGTAGCAGAAAACCAGCAGCTTCTGACATGCTAGGTCTCAGTAGATACTGAGCACCTGGTCATGGGACAGTGAGTGACTATGGGAACAGAGCTGACCTTCATGACCTTGGTGTGTCAGACATGCCAAATCATAGGTTCGGGCACTGCAGCAGCAATCCATTTCATCATGGAAGTGGTTTCTTTGAGATGGAGTCTAATCAAATGTAGAGTATCACTTACTTACGTGATTCAAATAACTATGTGTGTCTATGTCATCTCTCTTTGTGGCACTAATACCTCTCCTTAATCTTACTCTTGTGGTGTCATGGGGGATCGGGGACTGACTCCTTCTGAGTTGCTGGTGTAGAAGAATCATCTTGGGCCTAGATTAAGAATGGATCAGCTAGATAAGTGGGTTTATTTCCACCCCCCCAAAAAAATGGACTTCTGCTACATTACAATCAAATTAGAGGTGGCCCTGAAGACAATAGCGAGTCGAAATCCTTCCATCAGCTGGATTCTTGAACCATACCCTTGAGGATCCACTTTGAATGGAAGGGAAAGTTGTTAAGGCAAGGGTGTATATAGATTTCTGAACAGTGACAAATAGCTTGGAAGGATAATTACAGTCTTCCAAGGTTTAAGAGTAGAAGATCATATATAAGAAATTCTGGGGAATAGGCTTGTGGCTGGATCTGGAAGTGGGTACAAGGGGAACAGACTTTGTGTCCCATATTAACCTAGCTACTGAATGTCTGACCTGTCATCAGCAAGGACCAATGCTAAGCCTATGGTATAGATCTATTTGTTTTACTTTATACTATATTACCTGGAAGTTACAGGCCAGAGAGAACATTGGAGTGGCCTCTTAAATGTGTAAATAAGGCATCAACTCTGAAAAGACACCTTGTAGATGGTTGGAATCTATTTCTAGATGTGGTATATACATTGAATGAATAGTCATTATAAGATGCTTTGTCCCAAAAACCTACAATATGAGTCCAGCAACCAAAGAGTGAAAATAGAATTGGCTCCTCTCATCATTGTTCCCAAGCAAAATTTGGAGACTATGATGCTTCCAGCCACAACTCTTGTCTCTGTTAGATTAGATATCCTGATCCCAAGAATGAAATTACTCAGCCAGTTGACACAGTAGAATTTCCATAGAGCCTAAAATTCTGATTATCAGCTAGTCGCTTTGGCTTGCTCAAGAAAGGATGGATTGAACTTCATGTGGAACAGGAGTCGATCTGAGTTATACAACACATAGGCTGCAATAGATGCTATTTAAGTCTTGCCTACATTGTCTCATTCTATTCTGGATTCAACTGAAGCTCCAACGGGTGCCTGTATACACTGTTTGCCTTCCACCTCAAAGTTCTCTGTCTTCCTGCTTTAGAACTTTTTCTGACCACTGGAGCATGCTTAGAAGCTTGACAATCATACAAATTCTTGCAAATAAAATAAAAATTAAAAGAGTGAATTTTTAATTTTCTTGTACAACACTATATTAAAAGCTACAAATTCTCGCAAATAGATTAAAATTAAAAGAGCAACATCAATTATAAATTTCAAAATGAATGTATTAGGATAATTTATAAGTTCTGTTATATTTTTATGTTATATTTTTAAAAGCATTATACACACATTTTAACATGCCCAGATTGTTTTTAAACTTATTAAGGTAAATTTTATTTATTTGAATTACTTAACCACCCCTATATTTAATTATAAACATTTCCAATAATAATTAAATTCATTTTCTAAACTAAAAGAAGCAGCTTAAACAATTCAGGCAAATTGATGTTTCTACTTTGAAAATTCAGAAGCATAACAGAGTTGAGTAATACTTAAAGGTTGTCCATCAGGATACAGAATCTGAGCGCTACATGCTACATGCCTCTAGGTTAATTATATTCCAGTCACATTTAGAGACTCTAAGCACACTTGATAATGAGGTAGTTTAGCAGCATCTACATTCTTGACCCCATTTGCCCTGTGGTGAAGGGGATCTCCTGATATTTCAGCTATGTCCTTTCATTGTCCCAGACTTTGGCTTTGCATTCTGCACTCTTTGTTTTGTGACCAATTGGCTGTCAGTCTGGTTCTCCCTTTCAGAAAATTTCTATTTTACTCTCGGGCAAGTGGTGTCATTTTGATAAGGTCCATATCATATGTGAACCAAAAGATTTCAAGAGGGCTCTCTTTGCGTTTTCTCATATATATCAACGCTGACATGCATTTGTGAAAGTCTGCTCTGGAGGTTTTACATCTAATAGTAATTTTCACAGCTTTCCTCCCTATTACCTGTATTCGGTCCATCACCGAATCATAAATCTCCTAAAGCCTCCAGAATTCATTCACACCTCTCTATATCGCACACTAACATCCTAATCCAAGCTACCACCATCTCTTGCAATAGACTCCTAAGTAACCATTCTCCCTGTCCCAACTCTTATCTGTATCCACTCATTAGTAGCTAGATGCTATTTTTGAAATATAAATGGAATTATGTCAGTCCTCGTTCCCTCCTACTACATTGATTCACATCCAGATCATTCCAAGGGCTTTGCACAGTGCTTAGTCCTTAGTGCTTGCGGTCCCTTATGCTCTCCACAGAGCAGCGCCTGTACTTTTAATGCTTTCCTCCACACTCCACCTGTAATTGTCTCCTATTCATTCTACAGGTTTCAGTTAAATTGTCACATACACATGCAAGACTTCTCTGTGGTCTCCACATATGCTCCCGTAGCACCAGGCACTTATCCTAAGTACCTTGTATGTCTTCATTTGTTTGATTTTACTTTTGTATGATTGTTTATCTCCTTCATTAGACTGTCAGTTCCATGTGATCAAGGGCTGAATTCACCGCTGTATTCCCAGCACTTTCCACATAGTGACCCTCAATATACTTCTGTTGAATAAATAAATCACTTACTAAAAGTTCTACATTGGAATGGCAGATATTCATACTCCCACCTCCACTCTGTATTCTAACTCTGAAAGCAAGTCTGAGGAATTTCCTTCTGTCCTTTTTCTCTACACTTATGAAAAAGTAGGAAGGTAGGTTTCCTGAGTACCAAACCACAGTCCCTAGAAAGTGAAATAAAACTCAAGTGGACTTGGGTTTGGGAGAGTGTGAGAAGCTGGAATAATGATGTTAAAGCTCGTGAATAATGGAAAATTATGGAGTATAACGGGTAATCAATACGGTGGCCCATGGAGTTAATGAAGGAAGGTAATATGGTGGTCCTTATTCCCATTTTTTCTTCCCCTTAATCTTGCGGCTCTTCTGTTACCACCAATTAGTTGTTGACTCCTCTTAGGGACTGTGAAAATTGGGCAGAAGAGCTGTTCTGCACTGAGGACATGAGTGGAGGCATTTCTGAGCTCAAGCAAATTGAATAAATTGAATAAACAAGTACTCTTTGTACACAACTCATTCACAACCTGAGGACTGCCTATATCAAAGACAAGTTCTTTAACATTATTTTTCAGTATCGTGTCTCAAAAACATTCATGTTTCACAATAAAGCAAAAAATATATATTCTCTTTGAAGGAGAAGATATTTTCATAAAATAGTGCTTTATATACATTATAGAAAATTGTTGGATTTGCTCCATATAAATTATTCATCATTTTTCCTGGGCAATGCTAAGATTTTAAAGTAATGGCTAAGTTTTTGCTTCATCTCTATAATGTAACTTTTTAAATATTTCCAGTTACTCTTTTTAAAACATTTTAGCATTTATGAGTCAGTAATAGCTACTCAGAAAATTATTGCACTACTTAAATATAATTTATTTAATAAACCATCCATTCTTCTGTAATTACAAGTTTACTATCTAGTAGTAAAAATATAATTTACGAAGTGTTACCTACACATAACATTAATTTCTGAAGACTTCAACTGTCTGTGGTTTGCATTAGCAATATTAACATGAAACCCATGGGTATTTACCTTATCAGAGAGGTCCTTAGGATCCTTTATATTTTCCCTCAAGTGTTTCTTTATTAAGGATTTTTTTGGAGGCCCCAGGAGGTGTTCTATTTGTCTTTTACAAGTACATTTATCCTGCTAGGTGCTCTTCTGTCAGCTCCCTGGTAGTCTCACCATTCTTCGGTAGGTGCTGCAGTGTTCTATACCTGGCAGAACTGGGGCCATCCTCAGTATTTGTCCCTATCAACATCTCCACTGCACTCTTAGGCACTATTGGTGCTACATTAGGAAGTGCAGACTTGGACAAATGCTGCCTCTACTCTACTGAGTGCTGTGGTGTCTCTGCTGCTGCTGCAGCGGTGGCTCCCCTTGTATATCCCCAGAAATGCCTTGAGATAGTAATGGCTCCAAAGCTGTTTCACTCTACTGCTGGTGAAGAGCAGGAGACTGCATCTCTCTTCTTGAGAATACATTCTCTTAGACTTAGAGACAGTCACAAGAAGTACTTATTGTCCCTTGTCTTACGTAGTTTTAGGCAGACATTCTTTGGTATATTTGTTTTGTTTTATTTTATTTGACTATCATCTATGTATTTTCTATAATTGTCAAGCATGAATCTATTAGGAATTATATGGTGATACAAACCTCAGCCTATTTCCTCTGATCATACTTTTTTAATACAAAAAGCTTTGGTCATAGCAGATCATAACACATCTTTAAATTCTACTTTGTATCCATCAGTGCACGTCCCCAATCCCCACCACAACTGCAATCAATTTGCAGAAAGGATAACATTTTAGAAAGTTGTCTTACTTCCAAATTCTTGTGATAAGGGTACTGAATTGAAATGTCCTATTCCAAAAAAAAGACTATATTGATTTAAAAAAAAAAAGGCATAAGGTAATATGATATGGAACATATCACAGAAATAAATAGATTAATTAATTAAATAAAATCAAAAGCTTGTGTATCTTATAATGCAATTTATTTCACATAAACAGATCCTGAAAATCAAATGAAGACTGCTTTAAGTGTCTATTGACTACACGACCATTGAGAACTTTAGCTTAATTGCAAATAGAAAAATAGCATGTATATAAATTATAAAATATATTGTAATGATTGTAACAAATACAATTTATTCATTGATTGTTGCACTCACAGTTAGCATTTAAAGGCATATAAATTCTTTTAAAAATAGAAAATAAACAGTACCATGCTATAATGCAAAATAAACTAAAAAATATTAAATACTAGGAAATCTTTCTAGATCTGCAGATAGGAACATGGGAAAATCTAACCTCAGGATTTATCCTAATAGCATTGACAAAACTAGTATCAATGACCAGATTACAATGTAACTTAGGTCACTACCTGGAGTTAAGTCAAACTTCATAAGTTAAGGACACATTCCTCCACAAAATTGCCCTCACTTCAGACAACAGCTGCAATCCTGGGTATTCCAGGCACCCACTCTTCTGAGCTGCTGGCTACAAAATTGAGAGTTCTCGATACCACTTCAGGTTCTATAATTCACTAGAATGACTCACAAAATTTACTGGCAGTACAGTGCTTATGAATGCAAGTTATTATAGCAAAAAGGACGCAAATCAGAGTCAACCAAAGGAAGAGATGCGTGAGGCAAGGTCGGGGCGGGGGGGAGGTCCCAAACATGAAGCTTCCATGTCCTCGAGAACCTGTTATCCTCCTCACATGTTAATGTGTAGCAATACACGCAGGGTATTGTTCACTAGTGAAGCTTACTTGAGCTTTGGTGTCTAAAGATTTTATTGGGGTTTCGTTATGTAGACATGATTGATTAAATCTTTGGCCATATGGTTAAACTCAATCTATATCCCCCTTCATTCCCTGGAGGTTGAGCTGATATTAAGTGGCTCAAAGTCCCAACCTTCTAATCACATGGTTGGTCTTTCTGGCTTGGCCAGCCCTCATCCTGAGTCATTTTATTAGCACAAACTATCTAGGGGTCCACCATGAGTCATCTTATTGACATAAACTATTAAAGCACACTATGAATAACAAAGACACTCCTGTCACTTGGGAAATCCCCAAAATTTAAAGGTTTTCTCCCAGGAACCAGCAACAAAGGCCAGTCAAATTCTTTATTATACAATAGAAAATCTGTCCCTGCCATCTATTTCTTTTATATCTATTTCTTTTCTGTGCCTTTCTTTTTCAAATTTCTTTTAGCCAGTAATTTTAAAGTACTTCTTGATCTACAGTAAATTACTTTATTCATGTGGAATTTATTAAATTTTTATATTAAACTGTCTCAGACATTCTTTTTGATCTCTCCATTACCATTTTCATTATCTTTTTCCTGTCAAAACAATTGTGCTACTATATTATAAATTGGTAGTTCCCCAGAATATAACATCTTTATTATTTATACAACAAATAAGATAAACCCAAAGAAAACCACACCAGAACACATCATAACTACACTTTTGAAAACTAATGACAAAAATAAAATCTTGAAAGCAGTCAGAGAGAAAGGATAAATATTTGTAGGGGAACACCAATTCAAAGGAAATCTGATTTCTCATCTGAAACCATGGAGGTCAGAAGAAAGTGACATGATATTTTTGACATGCTGAAATAAAATAATTGTCAACCATGGCTTCTATATTTGGTGAAATTATCTTTCAGGAGTGAAAGATAAATATTTTTACATAATGGAAAATTGAGACAATTTGTGAATAGCAAACCTACCCTTAAAAACTAGTTAAAGGAAGTTCTTCAAACAGAAAGGAAATGATAAAAGAAAGAATCTTAGAGCATCAAGAAGGAAGAAAGAACAACGGAAAGAACAGAAATATGGGCACATACAATAGACTCTTCCTTGTATTTTTATGTATTTATATAAAATACACCTTATAAAGTTTATATACAAATATGTAAATGTATGATTTATAAATCATATTTGATTATTGAAATAAAAATTGTAATTCCATGTGATCCTCAAGACTACATTTAAAATTGGAGTCAGTAAAAGGACCTAAATGGAAGTGAGATTTCCACACTTGACTGGAAGTGATGAAATGTTGGTACCAGTAGACTGTTATAAGATACATATATATACTATAATATATTGAGTGAATGGAAAATAATTGGTGAGTTTTATCAGAGAACTGGTGTATTATGGGTTACATTAAAACAAAACAAAACACTCAGGTTGCTGGGTAGAGAATTAATTCCATGGGGATAAGGGAGAATAGTTAGGAGGTTATTACACTAATTTATGTGAAAGGCAGCTTGACACAGAATAGTAGTGTTAAAGATGATGAGAAATGGTAGATTCTGGATATATCTGAAGAAAGAACTATCAATATTTAGTGGTATATTGAATGGTAGTGTGAGTTCATAAAAAGAGAAGGGTGACCCAAAGATTCTTGATCTGAGCCAAAATATGTAGATGTCACTTATCCAAATAGAATGTTGTGACAAAATCAACACTTAGGTATTGGACATTTTACTATTGACTATTAGATGACAATTAGATGTAGAGTTGTGTAGAACTTTTTAAAAATATATGAATCAAGAGTACAGAGTATAAAATAGGACTGGATGTGTGTATATATATATCATGGATGATATTAAAACCATAAGACAGGATAAGGTCACATTAAAAGTTAAAGTACAGAGAGAAGAGAAATGGTATGAGGACTAACCCTGGTGAAATCCAAGATTAAGAGGTCATGAAGATGAAGGTAAACCAGAAAAATAGACTGAGAAGGAACAAGAAATGACATATAAGAACTGAGACAGAGGTATTCTGGAATCTTTCTTTGGAAAAAAAAAAAAGAGTTTCAAGAATAAGTTATCAATCTCCTGAGACAAATGCTGCTGAAAGGTCAGATGAGATGCCTGAGATGGGGCAGTTATCTTAGTCATGCTATTGTCAGTCATTCTATTGTCAGGACCTAAAAGTCATTTCAATGTTCATAAATCTCCATGAGATGACTTGATCATGTAATGATTAAATGATAGATTCTATTTTGATAAGATATATGAAACAATGTACACATGAAAGAACATAAAGATGTTTCCTATCTCCTGCCCTATCTGCACCCTAGGCCTGTTCTCTGTCTCCAGGCTCTCAAACCTTGGGTGGTCCAACCAGAAAACATATAAAATGTTTTAATTCATAGGTATGGCTTCTGAGTTAAATACAACAATGACTTCTGTTCTATATTAAGAGTCTTCTGAAGTTCAAACTCTGCAAAGCAATCATGCAATAAACAGGAGTAAGGAGACTGTCAAGAACACAATGCTTTGCATTTGATTCTCCACATTCCCTCCACCAAAGTAAAATTCTGTAAGCAAGCTATAAACAGAAAATGCATCAGTAGCCATAAAATTCTGGAGTTTCTTGGTTCCGCAAAAAATATCTATCATTTCTTCCTGACAGAGATCCAGATACTGTGAAGATGCCAAGATCTCATCTCAGTAAAATTAGATGATGGCTGATAAATGATGACTGGTTAATGAGAATCATATACATCAAACTGTAGATCTAAGAAGTGAATTAAAACATCACTCAAGTAGATAGGTAATGAGACCAAGGATGTGTCATTTCCCACATATCCTTTCTGTTAAAATACTGATTCTGGGAAGATTGTTTCCAAGCGTGTGATTCATGGAAAAAATACTGCAGAAGTAGGATCAGCATGTCATCCTGAAGGCACAATGGTATTTAAACGTGTCAAGTTGAAATATGAATTGTGTCAATTGAAAAACATATCTCTGGAAATGATCTAAAATAGAAATTAAAAACAATCAAAAAATGATTTTAATTTTAAAAAAGGCAGGAAGTCATAAAAAAATGAAACCTAAAGATGATATACTGAAAAGGAAAAACTACATGAACAACAAAATTGTGAAAGGAAAATATACACAGATAGTGCTAAAAAAAAACCCTGAGGAATAGTAGAAAAAGAGAGTTGCCACATTACAGCAAAAATAAATGGAAAAGTAGACATACTAAGAACCGTCCTATAAAGAAAAGTTTTAAAATTGCAATAACAATGAACAAATTCTACAATCACTGAGCTCTCAAAAAACCAAACACTAAACAAAACAAACACATAATGATAAAATTAGAGGTTTTTCTATAAGTGATCAAAAATCATTATAAACTTTTAGGAAAAGAAATTAGAGCCAGAGGATTTTGTGTAAAAAAAGCAGTTTTTAAAACATGTGAGTACATACTCAGTAATTAATGGTTCAGAAATTTTATCATACAAGCTTTAATTTTTTTAAAAGCAGGCACACAAGTTACATTTAAGCATACATACATACACAGACACACACACACACACACATATGAGCTGGCTGAGAGAGGGATCAAAATTTACACTTTAAAAATTGGGGGGGCATTGCAAAAAAAGGATTGCTGGTGGGCAATATAGTCCAATTAATACTCAATATGTTTTTATAACTAAATATGAATATCAAAATAATTTTTTAACTAAAAAGCTAGAATATAAGTTGTGAGAGTGTCATAACAATAATCGCAGCTCTAAAACTTAGCTTACGTTAACACAGAGGTAGTCTTGGTACAATGATTAATAATAGAAGCTTTTGACTGAGACAAACCTGTTTTAAATTTCAATTCCACCACTTAGATGTGTATTGTGAGATGTCATATAAACTCGGTCATTTAATTCTAAAATGTGGTAAATTACCACAGAATATCAAAATAATTACCATCCATATTGGAATCAAATATATGAATTTTTGTCTGGGCTTCATTTCTTACCCGTTCGATTACATCTGTGTCACTTGGTCACACGGCTTACTTGTTTTTGCAGGTTATACTTAATGCCATTCTTGTATAGTCCATCTTTATTTAATAAGACTATATTACCATGTGTGCCCAGACTTATGGTTTTTTGGTGATACCACTTGTTTATGACGGGTAACTTAGGTCACATTGCAGCTTGTGTCAGCTGTCCATGTATTTAGTCTCTACTAAGCCCTAGTAGTAAGCTTTCTCAAAAAGAGAAGAGTTAACTGCAGAGGATGGAATAGCTTTGTTCTAAAACCTTAAGGGTTAGTGCTGTGCTGTGCTGTGATTCACCTACAGTGTCTTTCCAAAGGCTCCATGGCATTCCTATCTGCCACATAAACCTCAGGCAGCAGTGAATCTACTGAGTCATATGACCCAAGTGGCTAAGCGGCTTTCACGGCAGTTTAGAACCGAAGCAGACAGTCTCTTGTTGCGGGCCCCTCAAAACTAGCTGCTTCTCAGGTTACTCGAAAAATAGACTATGGGAGTGTGCGCATTAAGTTATTTGTTGCCTCAAAAATGCAAAGAGGTCACAAGGCATCATTAGCTGTAAGAAGGACCAGATTTAGCAATGTTTCCTTTCTTTTGGAAGAGACATCACAACATGCCCTAAACCAAGAGTCAGTTAACCACAGTCTGTGGGCCAAATCCAGTCCACTGCCTGTTTTGTAAGGAAAGTTTAATTGGAAAACAGCCACATTCATTTCTTTTTTTTTTAATTTTATTTATTTATTTTTTTCCCCCAAAGCCCCAGTAGATAGTTGTATGTCATAGCTGCACATCCTTCTAGTTGCTGTATGTGGGACACGGCCTCAGCATGGCCGGAGAAGTGGTGCGTCAGTGCGCCCCCGGGATCAGAACCCAGGCCGCCAGCAGCGGAGCGCACGCACTTAACCGCTAAGCCACGGGGCCGACCCCACACTCATTTCTTTTTTTTTTTTTTTTCCATGACCAACTCCCTTTATTTTTCTGAAGCATTTTAAAGCAAATCCAAGACATCACGTTTTGTAACTTGTCAATATTTCAATATGCATTCAAACTGATAAGAACTTTACATATTGCCTATGGTTGTTTCATGTTACAATAGCAGAATTGAGTAGTTGTGATAGAGATGTGTAGCAAAGCCTGAAATATTTACTATTTGCCTCTTTAAAAAATAGTTTACCAAACACTGCCCAAGACCACTGGACACCTAGAAATTTTACCAAGCAACAGGCAATTGTATTCTGTGGGATTTATTTCCCACCTTCTGACATGCATGTGTCTTCCCAATGCATTTATTTTAGTTACTACTTACTGCTCATCAGGGTCCAACCAGCATGATATCATCAATTGAATAAGCCAATTGATATCCTGTGGAATGGAGATACGATATAATTCCTTATGACTAGATTATGCTGTGGGCCTGGCCTGTTGATATAGCCTTGAAGCGCAATAGTGAAGGTGTATGCTGGCCACACCAACTGAAAGCAAATTGTCTCTGATGATATTTACTCACAGGTATAGAGGAAAAAAAATGTTTTTGTGTTCAGTGGCTGCATACATGTGCCAGAGGATGTGTTCATTTGTTCAAGCAATGAAATTATATTTGGTCAACAACTGCAATTGAAGTCATCACTTCTTTAAGTTTATAATAATTCACTATCATTATCCAAAATACGTCTCTCTCATGCACAGTTCAAATAGGCATATTAAATCGGAAGGCGATAGGAATCACCACCTCCCGCCTCTTTCAAGTCCTTGGTGGTGGCACTAATATCTGTAATTTTTCCAGGAATACAGGTCTGCTTTGACTTACTATTTTGGTAGATTGAGGAAGTTCTTGTGGCTTCTGTTGGGTTTTTGCTACAATGTTAGCCTCATGACATGCACCAAGGAACTAATAAAAGAATTTTGAGAGGGAATGTGTATATTTATTCCTATTAAGCATTTAAGAACTGGGATAGTCAAGATCAGGAATGCATTCAACTCACTGGGAGACAAACCTTAGACAAACTTATATTGATCACCTGAGTGTCATCTGCCCCTGCTCTGACTGGTGGACCACAGTGGTGTTTTGGTGTCCAAAAATCCATCTAAGTTAGAGACAGTGTCCTACAATCCCCAAAAAGTCAAATTATTTCCCATTATGCAGTACCTGTGAACTCCCAAAATTCATGTGTTGAAGCCGTAACCCCACTGTGATGGTATTTGGAAATGGGGCCTTTGGGAGATAATTAGATTTATATGAGGTCTCGAGGGTGGAGCCCTCACGATGGGATTAGTGCACTTATAAGAAGAGACACTAGAGAACTTGCTCTCTATCTCTACCATATGAGGACACAACCAGAAGGTAGCCATCTATAACCTAAGAAGAGAGCTCTCACCAGAAATGGACCATACTAATACCTTGATCTTGAACTTACAGTCTCCAGAATTGTGAGAAAATAAACTCCTGTTGCTTAAGCCATCCAGTCTGTGGTATTTTGTTATGGCAGCCCAAGCTGACTGAGACAGATTTTGGTACTGAGAGTAGGGTGCTATTGTAACAAATAACTAAAAATGTGGAAGCAGCTTTAAAATTGGGTGATGCACAGAGGTTGGAAAAATTTTAATGTGCATGAGAGAAATATGGACTTTAAGGGCAATTCTGTGTATGAGATCTCAAAAGGAAATGAGGAACATGTTATTGGAAGGAAAGGTGTTGTTCATAATAAAGTGCCAAAGAATTTGTCCAAACAGTTTTCTAGTGTTTTGTGGAGGGTAGTACTTGCAAGTAAAGAAATTGGATATTTACCTGAGATTTCTAAGAAAAGAGTTGAAGGAATGTCTTGGTTCCTCCTGACTGCTTACAGTACAATGTGAAAGGACAGAGATGAATTGAAGAAGGAATAGTTAAATAAAAAGGAACCAGAATTTGAAGATTGGGAAAAATTTTCAGTCTATTTATATTGCGAACAATGAGAAAGCATATTCTGAGGAGAACACCAAAGGTATGGCTGCACTGTATAAAGAGCTTATGGGATTGTACAAGCAGAAATACTGCCAGTCTGAACTGAAGGGGACAGAGATGAAACAAAATGAAGGAGGGTTTTTGGACTCCTAGGATTTGATAGGATGTGATAATAGAGATATTCAACTGTGAACACATGCTATTCTTCAAGAAGAGGGAAAAATTACATTGAAGGAGATTCAGAGATTATCAGGGCCACAACCCCATGATGAATATGTGAGAATGGCATCAGTATGTCCTACAGAAACAAGTAAATTGCATGACTAAGTGACACAGATAGGATTCAATAGGTAAGAGATGTATCCCAGACAATCAAATCTACTTGCCTACTAATGCACTTGACCACATGACTGTGTCTCCAAACTCTATAGATGTAGTGTATAATTACTTTATGTAATATTCAAGAATGTACAAATCTAATCATTGGCAATAGAAATAAGAATAGCCGTTTCTGTTAGGAGATGATTGGCTAGAAAGAGAAACCCAAAACTACTTATGAATCTATAGGTCCGAGTGAGATCAATGGAATTGCTCCACGTAGAAAAAGAAGAGAAAATGGTTGGGAAATTGCTTATTCTTATTTAAAAAATATATAGAATTGGATGATTTCTTCACCAATGCAATAAAGTCCGTTTCAGGTATATTTAACACTTAGACATATAACACAAAACAAAAAAAATTTTCACACTTTAGGATAAAAGGAAGAAGTTTATCTCTAACATAGCCTGGTAAGTGGATAAACCAGTAAGGAGTAGCTTAATGAACTTAACTAGATTAAAAATAAAAACTTCTGTTCAAAGTAATGCATTATCCTCAAGGAAAAAGAAAAATCACAGACTGAAGAAATATACTTGTAACATACATAACTAAGAGTGGATGAATGTGCAGAAGGGTTTTTAAAAAACCCCAACAAATCAATAAGAAAGAATAATTAATGAGAAAATGGGTAAAGCTTATTAACAATAAACTCGTAAAAGCGGCTAAATAACATAAGAAAAGATGTTCAGCATCTGAGTAATCCCTACAGTGAACACTGAACAGTAAGATGTAATTTAACATACAACAGATTGAGGAATATGTAAAATCTGCCGACATCAAGTGCTGGTGAGAAAGTAGCTAAAGAAATATTCACTGTTGGTGATGGTATAAATTGGTGCGACTACTTTTGAGAGCATTTAAAAAACATCTAGTAAAGGGGTCGGCCTGGTGGCTTAGCAGTTAAGTGCACGCTCTCCGCTGCGGCGGCCCGGGGTTAAGATTCCCAGCACCCACTGACACACCGCTTGTCAGGCCATGCTGTGGCAGCATCCCATATAAAGTAGAGGAAGATGAGCACAGATGTTAGCCCAGGGCCAGTCTTCCTCAGTAAAAAGAGGAGGATTGGCAGATGTTAGCTCAGGGCTGATCTTCCTCACACACACACACACAAAAATATCAAGTAAAAATAAAGGTAGGCATATTTTCTACCCCGTCAACTACACTAGTAATATCCTTAGCATACATTCACTTGGAAGATTATTCTGATGTTTATGGCAAAATTATTTGTAACTGTGAAAAATTGGAAGCAACCATAATATGGGAATGAGTATATCTGGGCATATATGTTTACATGATTAAATATATAGAAAAGTGACAAAGAATGAACTCGTGCTGCATATATACACCAAATGGATAAATCTAAAACAATGCTTTTAAAAAAAGACCAAATTGCGGCAAAATATCACAGATAATGATATATGTAAACTTTAAAATCATGTTACAATTGGCATAATCTGTTGGTGAGCTCATACATATGTAATATAATTCTAAAATACATGGATATGAAGAAAACATACCATCTTCTGTGTAGAGTTTGTTGTTGAGAATGAAGATTGGTGAGAACTACTGTGTTGTGAAGCATTAGACAGGACTTCAACTGTGTCTGTAACATTTTTGTTCTCAAAAGAAGAGTTCTGACCAAATATGACAAATGTTAATATCCAGTAAACCTGGATGTAGGCACATGGCGCTTTGTTACATAATCTTCTTCTATGTATGGATCAAATATTTCTCTAAAAAATTATATAAGAAACAAACTACCACAAGAACAAAATAAAAAATGGTACAACGCAATCAGCATCCAGTGACATTTTAATTTTCAATCTTGAATCACATGTGGTAAGAAATTCAGGAATCTAATATGTGCTCAGACCTGGGGAAGCCATGACCTGGAATAGAAGAATAGATAGTACCGATGATAAAAAACATGCAGTCAGTCCACAAGGGCTCACACACGTGCTTGGATAGTTAATTTAGAGGCTGGGCAAAAGAAAACTTTTGAGTAAAATAGAAAATGCTTTTCTTTACTGTTAGAAATAAATTTTGGTTCTTCTTTAAATTTATCAGCCAAGAATTAAGGAAATTAAAGCATTATAAATTTTAGAATAAAGGTTTTAAAATCATAGCAGAAACTTTTATAGATTTATATAATAAAACTTTTTTCTAAATAATATCACATCATACCACATTAGGTTCTTGAACTTAACTTTGTGCTTTAGATTAACTGCTTCCTCTACTTTTGACATTTTAAATGAATGGAAATTAATAAAACAGTAGCCAATTGACACACACAATATTTCTTTCCCACTCCATACAAATGTGTTTTAATATGAGTTTCAATATAAAAGTCAAATGGCATTATAGTAAGTTTAAATCATATGCTCTTTGTTTGAAGATAAGACTTTCAATTTACTTAAATACAAGGCTAAAAATGTCAATAATTCTGAAAGTAAGACTAATAGATTAAATGATGGTGAGGCAAGAGGTCTAACAGACCACAAGTCAGAAATGATAATTAGATGTAATTTGCCTTAGCAATTTCACTTTTAATACCACTAAGACGTGAACAAATAGTGTGCTCCTGTATTTAACATTATAAGTGGAAAAGGATATACATTAAAAGGAAACTGTGCCAGCAGTGTCCACAGTTGCTTGTATTACTTCTTAAGAGAGATTTTTCTCATCAAAACTGAAACGTTTTACCAAATTTTTATTTTGTAATTAGCATGAAATGACTAACAACAAAAAGAGATCTTTGAATAGATTTATTCCTTCTCCTATATTTAATAAATGTTCACTTATTAAAAGAAAAATTAGGGCCGGCCCAGTGGTGTAGTGGTTAAGCTTGTGTGCTCTGCTTCGGCAGCTGGGGTTCGAAGGTAGGGATCCCAGGTGCAGACCTACGTACAGCTTATCAAGCCATGCTGTGGCAGGCGTACCACATATAAAGTAGAGGAAGATGAGCATGGATGTTAGCCCAGGGCCAATCTTCCTCAGCAAAAGAGGATGATTGGCAACAGATGTTAGCTCAGGGCTAATCTTCCTCACCAAAAAAAAAAAAAACAAAAAGAAAGAAAAATTAAAATAAAATGATTTAAGAAGTGGACAGTGTTAAATATCTGTTAGAGCTCCATCATCTGTTTCTGAGCAACATTAGAGCATTTTTTGAATCTGGAAGTACAACCTAAGGAACAGGAGTGAAGTGGGATTAGTGAGGAGATCAGAGAGTGTGGTGAAATGGAAAAACCAGGGGACTCTCGCTTAGAAGAGCTGATTCTAGTTGCTGCTCTGCCACTCCCTAGCTGTGTAATTTTGCATATTGTCCATCTTCTTTAAACTTACTTTATTTAATTGATAAATGCCATAAATATTTTTTTATCTCACAGGGTTTTCCAGATGGTTGTTATAAGAGTTCAGTGAGAATTTATATGAAAATGTCAACATCCAAAATATGTGTTTTTTTTGTGTGTGAGGAAGATCAGCCCTGAGCTAACATCCATGCTAATCTTCCCCTTTTTTGCTGAGGAAGACCGGCTCCGAGCTAACATCTATTGCCAATCCTCCTCCTTTTTTTCCCCCAAAGCCCCAGTAGATAGTTGTATGTCATAGCTGCACATCCTTCTAGTTGCTGTATGTGGGACGCGGCCTCAGCATGGCCTGAGAAGCAGTGAGTCGGTACGCACCCGGGATCCGAACCCAGGCCGCCAGTAGCAGAGCACTTGCACTTAATCGCTAAGCCACGGAGCCGGCCCCAAAATATGTGTTTTGCCCAAATGGAAATTAAAATTTTAATTCTAGTCTTACATATTTCTGGTAACATGAAGAATATACAAAAGTAAATAATATGCTCAGGAACAAAGCTGTTGGATTAGTGGATTAATTGTGCAATCTAATTAAATAAGGGAAGAATTTGTTTTAAATCATGTCAGGGAGATTTCATTAAGGGGCAAACACCCCATTAGGGTGACTGCATATATAGCTATCAGGACAGTGAAGATCTGAGAAACAAGGATGTTTCAGGATGCTGTTCTTTTGGATTTGCACACTTGATAGTTGGCAGATTTGATTTGGTAGATACTACTAAATAGAGCAAGAAACAAATTTGCTTTCAAATTCTTACTTGGCAACTTAATATACGTATGACCTGGGAGGAAATTACTCAGTTCTTGAGCTCAATATTTTTAAATTTCTAAAATAGAAATGGTAACAAGAATAACAATAATACTAGTAGTATGAGAAGCTCACACCAATGCTAATTGCAGCAGCTACTGCATTCAGTGCTTTCTGTAGGGAATAATCATGTACAGGGTTGTTGTGAAGAACGAAGTGTATTTTATACATAAAAGATTTACTATACTCTGATACTTGTATGTGCTGAATAAAAAACAGTCACATTTATTTTTATCAATTTTGTCAATTTTTATCAATTTATCAACATAGAATGATAACTATGTTATTTGGTTTTGGAGTAAATAGATAACGTATTTGAATTCTGACTCGCAAATAAACAAGGTTATTTTAAAATGATTGACCTCTGTAAGACTCAATTTTCCCACTTCCAAAAGATGAATACTAACAGCAACTAGTTAAAAATGTTGCATGATTTTTATAACGTTGCTTTTTAATAATATTGTCATAAAGATTCAAAATAAATATTTGTGTTTTATGTAAATGAAACCTGAAATGTCTTTTTCAGGTTCTAGATTTTGAAACACTCTGGAAAAAGTTAAAGATTGATCAGTGTTGTACTGAATTCTGAGTTTGTATCTGGTCTTATTTTGGAAAGTTCTAAAATATAATGTTGTTTTGTAATGTGAGAACTTGCTTAAGATGGGCAGTTTGATTTGAAATTAATAGTACTTTGTTTTCGATTTATTTTTGCACATTTGACATTAGAAATAGATTTTTTTTATTTGTCAATTCATTCTCTAGCGATTTATCAATCTCACGTAAACAGTCATTTTTAAAAATCTTTACAAATGATCAGGGAAAATTACTTGGAGGCGGAAATTAGGATAATTTTCCACTTAATATTGATCCTTTCCTATTCCAACTAAGATATTATTTTCAATAAATGATATGAAATTATTAAAAATAGAGTACATGATACATATAGAGGTGTATTTGTGTAACACTCAGTCATTTGAATATCTCGGCAGCCCAGAAGCAATATAACCAAGAGATAAGCTCAACCAGATTTCTGGTTGCTGGTTTCACAATTGGAAAGCCATCTGCAGTGTTCTGAGTATTGAACAATGATTGTTGGTCCATGTACATAGGTGCACAGCATAGAGAGAGGCAGATTGACTCACTTGGCTAATAAAGGAAACTCTAGTGAGGAGTGAAATCATGTTTATTTCATTTTCTAAATTAAAAGTAAAAGATTTCAATCATTTGAATATACACAAAGTGCAGAATATTCTGCTACATGCTATAAAAAAAGAAGTATTGAGAAATAAATCAAATATAGACCTGGTATTTACTCTTGAGAATTTTTCTTTAGAGATAGATAACATTTGTGCAGACACCAAAAATAAAATATTTAAAATATGAGGACAGGTAAGCAGTCAGGCAATCCTGGAAATAATTTCAAGGATGTTTCCTCTGGCCCAAAACATGCACCAGAGTTGAGTGATTTGTCACTTTTGATGTAGTAGGCTATTAGTCAAAGTGAATTGACTGAAGCATGGATCAACAGAAAGACAATTTCCAGGGGGGAAAGTGCACATCCAAGCATTATTTTTTTTACTTTTTTTTTTTTTTCAGTGTTGCATAGTTATAAAATGTTTCCAGAGCCTTATTTCTATGTTTTCCTCAGTATCCATGTATCCTGAAATTTATTTCCTGTTTTGTATATGGATTGACTCCCTAGATTTAGGAAGTCAGGGGATTTCTTGCCAATGTGCCATTCATACATAGAACAAGTATTTGTTATTTCTTCCTATTTGTAAGATTGTAAGCCAAAAATTTAAAGTTAAATAAGATACAGCCCTTGTCCTATTGAACTCAGAGTCTTATTATTTTTACCAAAGAGTAAAGAGACAGTAGAGTTGCAGAGAGGGAATTAGAGTAATCTTGACAGAGAAGAGTCCTTTTTGTTCTGTTGGATAATTAAGTAGGACTCCTTAGGAAGAGAATTCTAGGGAAAAATATTTTTAAAAAGTGACCAAGCTGAAAATTCATTATCTATGAGGTACCTCTGACACTGCAAGTAAATTAATACAGTTGGAGTACAGGATTTTTGAGGAAAGGCAGGAAATAAAGGGTGAAATAAGTTCAGATCATATATAGGTTTGTTATTGCTGCTGTGAAATATTATCATGAACTTAATGATATAACACAGATTTATTATCTTAGAATTCTGTCCTTCAGAAGTCTGACACTGAGGCTAACTTCCAGGTTTCGGCAGGGCGGTTTTCCTTTGCGGAAGACCTAGGGGCAAATCCATTCCCTTATCCATTTGAATTGCTGGCAGGTAGCAGTTGCTTGCAATTGTAGGACTGTGGTGTCTGTTTCCTGAATGGCTGTCAGATCTAGAGACTGCCTATGTTCATTGACTCATGACTTTTCTCCAGCTCGAAAGCCAGCAACAGTGGGCCAAGTCCCTGTCATACTTAGAATCTCGTCTGCCTCTTTTCCCGTTGTTGCAATTCTCTGATTGACGTCTACCTCCTCTTTCACTTTTACAGGCCCATTCAATTTCATTGAATTCATTGGCTAATCCAGGCTAAGCTTTTTAGCAGAAATTCAGTTGATTAGCAACCTTAATTCCTTTTTGAGATGTAAACTAACATATTCACAGGTGCTGGGGACTAAGTCTTGAACATCTTTGGGCCCATTAGCCTTCCTATCATGGGTGACATTTGTCAAATGTATTTAAAGAAAATAAAGAGGGCAATCTCTTATTTCATTTCAGATTCTTTAGCGTACATCTGTCTATTCAAGTTTCTTAATTCTTCTTTGTCCAATTCTAGCATATTATATTTTTTCTAAGAATTTCTCCATTTTGTTTATGTTCTGAAACTAATTAGCAAGTAAACATGCATATTATTCTGTAATTATTATTTTAAACTTCTATTGTGTTAGTACATATGTAGCAATTTCATTTATATATTTTCCTCTTCTTTCTTCTTGGTCAGCATCACTAGAAGTTTGCCCTTCTCATTGATCTTTTCCAAAAACCTGCTATTGGTTCTGTAAGCCTTATTTATATATTCTTTGTTTTCTATATTATTAATTTTTATGCTCATTTTTATTATTTTACTCCTTTTTTTAGTTTTCTCTATTGTTCTTTTTTTCCCATTTCTTGAAATGGTTGTTACCTCATTAGTTTTATTTCCCTAATTTTTCTCATAACTGTATCTAAACTACAAAATTCTCTCTATGTACCTTTTTCTGTACCCCACAAATTTTGGCATCTAACGTTTTCTTTGGCATTCAGTTCTAAGTAATTTTAATTTCCCTTATAATTTCCTCTTTTAACCAAAGAGTTAGTAAGTTGTATTTTATTTAGTATGCAAAAATTTGGTATTTCTTTTGCCATATTTTTAAAATTATTAACCTCTATTTTATTGCATTGTGAATGGAGAGCACATTTTGTTTGCTATTGATTCTTTGGGAAAAAAATAAAAGTTCTTTTGTAGATTATTTCATGGGAAATATTTTAAAATTTTCCTTTGGTGCTTAATATAAATTAATCTGTTTAGGTGTATAGAGTTCTCTATATAGCTTTTAGTTAAAGTTTTATACTTAGATTGTTCAAATTTTATGTATCTTAGCTTATTTATCATGTCCTTTACATATCAACTTATAAGAGAAGTAACAAGAGAAATTTTATATTTTATTATTGCTTTAATATTTAGAGGCTATATTATTTATTGTTCATAACATTAGAGGTGAAATCTATCAAATTTGTAATGAACAGATAATCATTACCTTGTAAAACGTGTTTAAGTAATTATAGGAAAAAAGAGAAAGTAGAAAAATTGTTCAACTGATTTTATTAACTGGTTAAGTATGATAAAAAAATAACTATTTCATTTATGAACACTAGAAATGTATAGTATCTTATCTAACTTTGTAAAAGGTATATTGCTGACAGAAGCAGCAAATATTACACTTAGAGAAACTTTAGGCACATTCCTATTAATATATTTAATTTAGTACATTATCAGTGACATTTGCTATTGCTTTTAGTGTGTAACATTACTGGAAGGGATAGATAAAGTTACAAGAGAATGAATGAAGCATGAGGATTGGAAGAGAAGTTATTTTTTAAACATAACATGATCATTTAAACAGAGAACTCAAGAGAATCAACAGATGAGAAAATTTGTTAAGGTGGCTAGATAAAAGACCAGCTTGTGGACAACAATAGCACTTTATAGCAGCAGCAATCAACTAATAAACATTGTATAAAGAACTATTCCTCATAGCAACAACCAAAATACAAAATACCTGGAAGTCAACATAAAGAGTTAACCTTTTTACAGTGTAAATTACAATTATAATAATGTAATAAAATACATAAATAAAGTAATAAAAGCAGATTTAATAAATGGAAACATATACCATATACAGGGATGAATAGCTGCATTTATACATCTAACATGTCAGTTTTCTCCAAAATGAGATATATTATTAATACAATGAAAGTAAAATTTTCATCCATGCGTTTTGAAACATTTGACCATCTTATTCTACAGTGAATATGAAAGTATTCAGTTGCAGAGATGGCTAAGCCAACTTTGATAAAGAAGATAAGGGTACTCTCACTGACGAATATTGACATGCACTGAGAAACCACAGTACTAAAACAGTACAAGAACAAGGAATTTGACTAAGAGGAAAAAATAGAAGGCACAGAAATATATATGTATACATTTGTGTGTGTGAGTGTGTGTATGATATATGTCTCGTATATATATGATAATGAAAAATAGTTTATCACAAATGGGGAAAGGATGGGTTATTTAGTAGGTAGTGTTGAGAAAACTAACAGCTCAGTCTATGGAGAAGAGCACAGCTGTATCACTACTTTATTCCAAATAATGTTGCACTGAAAATGTATTAATGTCCTGAGGGTACAAGAAAAGAAACAGTATAAAGATAAGAGAAGACAACTGATATGAACTTTGTTGTTACCAAAGAGTGGGAGAAACTTCTTAAATGAGATCCAAGAAGCACTAATAATATCATCAATAACCAAAAAGCAGATTTGACAGTACACAAACATTTTTTTCTAATTATCTTTATGGATAATCTCTATAACCAAAGTTACAGACAGATAAACAACCAGTGAAAGATTTTCCTAAATATCTTCTAAATATCTAAAACTAAAAAAAGATTAATAATGTAGACAAGAAAGAGCTCTAATTACAGGACAGGAAAAAGAAAAATATATTGACAAAGAAATGAACAGGAAATTTGTAAAAGTTGTAGTCCAAAGGCTGTTCAAACTTCTTAACTAATCAGAAAAAAAACGTAAATTAAAACATCAGAGTGAAAAAATTTAGAAATGTGGATATAATCTACCAGTAACAAGGCTGTGAAGAAAGGGAATCCTTGACAGTATTTAGGGAAACTGAGCATGTGTGTTCTTTAAGATTCAGTGATCCTACTCTTGAATAATGTGTTCCCAAAGGAAAAGAAATATTCTCAAAGGACCTGGGAAGACATGTAACAAGGTATATATGGAAACTTTGTTTGTCATGGTAAGTATATAGGTAAGAAATGGTGAAATACTAAGGAAAACTAGAAGTAGGAAAAATGAAGGGACTAAAATACATACAGCACCATGGATAAATATAAAAAATTTGAAAATAAGTGACAAAAATAGTAAATAGGTCCTAAAGCTTAATGCCATTTGTGTAAATTAAAATAAATATTCAAGAAACAACAATAGATATTTTGCAATAACATTTGCAGATTAAAGACATATATTGAAGACTTCAGATTGATGCCTGTGGAAAAGAGGGATAGAAATGGCTATTAGGAATAAACGGGAAAATAAGACAGGAATTGTTTGTATCAGAAAACTCCATAATAGTAATACAAACTCCTAAATATTCCTTTTTTCCCCCTAATATAAAGTGAGTCCAGAATTAAGCACAGGCAAGTCAGTGTAGCAGCTCATGATATTATCAATCCATCAAACTCCTTCTGTCTATCTGGAACATGTAACTGTGTCTGTCATGGCTACAGTATGTCTGTTTCACTTCCAGATTTGGTACATACATTCCAGTTGGGAAGAAGGATAGGACCTAGAGGCCAAACACAAGAAAGGGAGGTGAATTCAGTCTGTCTCTTTTAAACTGCTTTCCCAGAAGTCCCAGTCAAAAACTCTGATTACATCTCATTGGCCAAAATTTTGTCACATGGCTTCCTCTAGGTGCCAGGGCACCTGGAAACATCAAATATTTAAACTTTTAACCCTATAGAGTAGAGGAAAAATTATAGAAAATGTCATTGTAAATATGTGCCCAATACAGAGCTTGTGTATGCATGTTATATTGATCTAATGGATGGAGAATTTCCAATAGGGAATAAAAGGGAATAGATCTTGGTGCCTAGGGCATACAATAGCAAGTGGATTTGTTAATATAATGATGAAATGTTTCAGTATAAAAGGTAACAAAATTCACTGGAAATTCCTGAAAATAAGTAGCGAAATAATGCAAGTGCTATTTTCAAAAGATCAATATGACTATGAGTTGTGGGATATTTTGTAAAAGGGATGCTAGAAACAGAAAAATGGAGTAAGGAAGCACTTATAGTATAGTGAAAGTTCACGGACCTCATGCCCCTCGGTTTGATTTCTGGCCCCACTAACTAGTTTTATGAGCTTGTTCATTAAATCTTTCGAAGTCTCATTTTCTTCATCTGGAAATTAGAGATCATGATACTGATTGCCGTAACGTGTAATTGAAAAAACGTTAGTAAAATTATCTAGGATGTAGCACTGTTAGTATAGTCAGAAAAATCCTGACCATGACAAACAATATCTACTAAAAACCTTTCAGAAATGTCACACTTACTGGTAAAATACTGGAATTTTCTCATTAAGGGCAAAAACAAGACAATGATGTCCACTGTACAGTATATTTCACAGATTCAAAATGTTGCTCTTAGCCAATGAACAGGTGAAGTAGAAAATAGCAAATAATTAGATTATGATTCTAAGCTAATTCTTATATTGAGGGACCAATAAAAGATAATCGTGTCACAATCTCAGAGGAGCTTATAGAAGACAGATCGAATCCCAGCCTAGCCACAATTCACAGTGAGCCCAGTTAGTCCTCACACTCATCCTCCAATTATTTCCCCACTTGCTGAATAAGTCAGAGTCTGTCTCAAAAACACTCTGCCTCTCTACAAGATTTTCTCTGCATTATCTCTACAACAACACACAGCCTACTTTGATTATTTTTCTCAAAAGTTGGACATTACAGAATGCCAACACTCCCGAAGTTTCCTCCAAGTCATGCAAAGAGTTGATTTTGAGTGCTCTGCTAGACTATCACACAGATGGTGGTTGGGAAGATAAGACTATCCTTGGGGTTATCCACTCTAGGGTACTATTTATCAATGATTATTGGTGTACATGAGTTCTCCCACCCTCCTTTCTCTCCTACTGAAACTACCATCTCCCTACCCACAAAAACAAACTTGAGAAAGAGATAGATATAACAACACAATTATCACTTTTATGTATATATACATAATGAGTACAATCAGAGATCTACAAAAAAATAAGGATCTCAGTAAGGAGTATAGTCAGAGGATGAAAGCAGGCTTATGTGAAATCATTCTCATTTACATAGTGATATTTTGGTAATTGTGGCACAATCTTGAGGATCATGAAACATGTACTGTCTATTATTTAATTTTTCTTGTTTTGGTACATTTGTCCAATCAAGCCAAAAGTTTGTCATTTTACAAAGTTTGACTAATAAATAACACAACTCTACTTATTACTATAAAACTATGATGCATTCAAATTTTAACAAAGAATCAACAATTTCACTTATCATGAATAGTTCAGTATATTTTTAACTAAGCATGCTCATAAACAGTAAAATGACTTCACATGTTAGCTTTTGCAGAAAATCTTATATTTAAGAGAGTGATAATTTATTCTATTTGTATCAGGATTCTCAGGTAGCATGCTAATAAATTTACTAATTATTGAAAAGATAATGTGGTTTCTTCTTTTTATTTCATTCTACAAAATGGCATGGAAGACCAAACAGATTTCTAATACTTATTGACCTCTGTCTCAAGTTGTTAATATACATTATCTCATTTACTCTGCACAACAACCCCTGAGGTAGGGACTATTATTTTTCCTGCTTTATGGAAGAGGAGATTAAGACTAAGAGAATAAATAACCTGCTTGAGCTAATGAAACTAGTTCGTAGTGGGGACAGACGGACATCAGGAATTCTATCTCCATGCTTGCTCACTATGTGCCACTGTCTCCTCTCAGAGATTCCCTGTATTCTTTGTTTAAATTGAGGTTATGCCTTGACCAAATGTAGAACTTGAATATGAGGCTATTGGTATGCATGTCAGTGATTGAAACCTGTGTTTAGTTCTGTAGCTTATTGCATATCATGAGTGAAGAGTAGAGTTATGTGAAAGGAATAAAACAATTGTTCACTTAGGGCACAAATAGATTGCCTTCCTTCTGGGCTCCATGTAAACTGATGAAAGGATTTTCCGTCATGAGTTTAAAAGTATCTGGCTTCTGGGCCAGCCCCATGGCTTAGCGGTTAAGTGCGCGCCTTCCGCTACTGGCTGCCTGGGTTCGGATCCGGGGTTCACACCAACGCACCGCTTCTCCGGCCGTGCTGAGACCACATCCCACATACAGCAACTAGAAGGATGTGCATCTATGACATGCAACTATCTACTGGGGCTTTGGGGAAAAAAAAAGGAGGAGCATTGGCAATAGATGTTAGCTCAGAGCCGGTCTTCCTCAGCAAAAAAAGGAGGATTAGCACGAATGTTAGCTCAGGGCTGATCTTCCTCACAAATAAATAAATAAATAAATAAATAAATAAATAAATAAATAAAAGTATCTGGCTTCTTACATGTGATTTATGAAAATAGGCTTTGAATGAATTCTGAAAAGCAAGTGATTTGAAAGCCTTTTATTTGCTTTTATGGGAAAATAGAGAAGCCAGAAGCAAGCAAAATAAGTTTATCTTGTTGCTTGTATGTCAGAGATGCCCCCAAGGTGCCTTATAATAACGTTCTATGAATAATTCTATCTTAACAACCAAAGTTTAATAAGAACAAATAATTCTCTTTTTCACATTGAGAATTGAAAAAATCTTCTTTGATATAAAATTCTAAAAATTGTTTTCAATATTGGACAAGAGTGAATGATAATAAAGCTGAGTAATAAATTAATGTGTGTCTTTTCCTATGTTGGATTATCTTTTTAAAAACAATTGTTCTCTGGTAATCTTTTAAACCTATGGTATTTTTATCAGGTAAAAGTATACCTTTGTCAACTCTCATTATCTGGCTTTATTTATGTTATACTTGTCTCTCATACTGTAAGTAACATCAAATATTAAAAAATAGTTGTGATATAAATAACATTTAATATTTTTATATGTTCCTTTAATGGCGTAGGTAAAGGCAACAATTTTAAAGTGGCATTCTATTCACACATATCTTAAATAAAATTGCTAAAATTAAACATAATGTGATTTTTTCTGTAAATACCAAGATTAAAATAGCTGCTGGAATAATAAAAGGTAAGTAAAGCCAAATCTTCATTATCAGTGTGTAGTATTGCCTCTAATCTACTTTATAGTAAAAACTCAATAAATAAATTTACTATATTTAATATTATTTTCATCTATACTTTTTGAAGATGAGATGGCCACATCAAAATACTTAGGAAAATCCCCAATAAGAGTGGAACTTAGTGTTAGAAATATTTTAGGTGCCCCACTTTCCAAGCAAAGTAGATCATGAAATGCAACTAAATTCCCTGCAATAATTTATCTCATCCACTTCCCTTCAAGCCACACTGAATAGGGCTGAGACACTCCAACAGTCCCTTCTGGCCACTGCCAACATATTGTGCAGATTCACTGGTAACTATCATCAATTTTATTAATCCTCAGTCAACAGATCATAAATAATTTCTTCTTAAGACCCTAGAAGTGACATGAGAGAAATATAGCAGTGAGGTAAGAATAGGCACACTGGGAATGTATGAAACTTGTGTTCCTTTAGGACCTGTGTGAACATAATTCTTATCTCTACCACTTCTATCTTATGATCAAGTATGTTACTATCCATCCCCAGCTAAATGTTTTGGTGTATACTCTATGTAGTAAAACAGCGTGAAGCATTGTGGATTGATGAGAATAAGTATCTATTTAGACTGAATTATGGTACACATATAGAGAATTGACATATCCCTGAAGTAAGATAGAGAATGTGCATGCTATTCTTTCTAGGAGAAAGTAAAGTGTTTCTTTCGTTTGCTGCTTTGCGGTTTCTGACAAATAGCTGTATATCAGATGTTAACGCATATGCTCTCTGCTTCAATAAATATACCACATTTGACAAAATTTGCAATTTGGAACCCACCTTATTAAGTTTATAATAATCCTCTTTTATTTCAAGACGACTCTGTCTTTTTCAGAGTCCAAATAGGCAGGTTAAATGGTGATACGTATAAGCACCTCTAAAAATTTTAAATCTTTGATGTGTTTCTAACCCTGTTGTTAACCCAGTATATGACACTGCTTTTTCTTACTCTTTTGATATGGGAAATAATTTCTAAGCACATCTTCTTGGCTCTTGAGACCAAAAAAATTATTTATGCCAAGGATCGTGGAACCAATGAAAGAATTCTACATTTGCTCATTCCGACTACATGCTCAGAAGTTGAAGGTTAACCATTCTATGGATTTGGGGTCTCACTGTACTGATCAAGAAGCAGACTCAGGCCCAAATCCATTTATTAACATACTACAATGTGCACATGAGACTTGATAGCAGGGTCCTTCCTCAAGTGTATGCAGACTCCCCTTCCCTCAAACAGTGCTTGCGGTTCACATTTGGAAAGAGAGAAGTGTTACTATTATGTATCGTAGTGGCCTTAGTCAGGCCTGTAACCCCCAGACCTATAGTTTTCTCGGTTTATAAATCTAGCAGTAACTGTCTTAGGGATGCCATCAACACTGTCTTCAAAGTTTGCTATGATTAAATAATTTTTATTGCCATTTTTCTCTTCTGCATTGCCTCTGGCAAATAACTGTCATTATTTGGCCTCTGCCAACTGAGAATCTTATTATTTTCACTGAAATCAGGAAACCCTGTTCAGTGACAATCTCCCACTTACATCCTCAGACTACACATAACAACTACTAAAAGTATGTTTTCTCGTATTTCTACTTACCTCACCAATACAGTTTTCAAGGGGTGAGCACTCTCAGGGGACATGGTGGGCTGTGATTGACTATGACTCACATGATACAGCTCCTCTAACATTTCTAGGTCCTTTGATTATTCACATTACATAATATAAATTAATTTTTTGCATTCAAGTTCAATTTTACCATAGGCCAACATGAAGTCCAAGTGCTAGTCAACTAAAGAAGTGAATACCAGACCGTATAAGAATCTAAGGTTTCTTTTATTGCCTACTTTATCCACAAATATGGCCTGATCTAATACTCTCAGAGTACAACCCCAATATATTCTTCATATGTATTCTCCATATATATTAGAAAATATTTATAATTCTTTCAGTATTTGGAGCACTTGGAGAGGTGTCAAACAAATAGTATGCCAACTATTGACTCCCATCATTCATCAGACATCCAACCAATCTCTCCCACTTTAGGAGCCTTGCCTTGAGAATAAAAATGAACTCTTACTTTGTGAAAGTAGTATCACTCCAAAAAGGAAATTTATGAGGAGCTTCTATGAGCATATAATATTCATTGTTCTCTAATTTGCTAATCAGAACATTTACTCCATTTCTCTTAAGGCAGAGTTTTTAAATTCAGTAAACTGTAGGACTGGACTATTTGAAATCTGGCTATATCAGCTGTATTGGCTTAGTCTGTTTGGGCTACTATAACCAAAGACTGGGTGGCTTACACACAAACATTTATTTCTCACAGTTCTAGAGGTTAAGAAGTCCACGATCAAGGTGCTAGTTGATTTGGTGTCTGGCGAAGGCCCTTTTCGTGTTTGCAGATGGCTATTTTCTCCTTACCTTCTCCCATGGCCTTTGCTTGGCACGGGGACTGGGGAGAGAGAGAAAGAGTTCTCCTGTCTCTTCCATTTCTTAAAGGGGCGTTAATCCCGTTATGAGAGCCCCACCCTCGTAACCTAATCTAACCCGAATTATCTCCCAAAGGCCCCCCCCCAAATATCATCATATTGGGGATTAGGGCTTCCACATATGAATTTTGTGGGGACACAAACTTTCAGACCATACATTGGCCCTGAGCCTATATGAAAAAAAAATTTTTTTAAATTAGAGATGTTCAAGCACACTCTCTTTCTAACCATTTGCACTTTGTGGTTGTGATTTTCTTTCTTTCTGCCTTCAGATGCAATTAGAGCAACCAGGCTGCTACACAGTCCCTGTATAAAGCCCAGTAAGGATTTATTAATGGCCGTTAGGTGACTAACAGGAACACCTGGAGGGTTGGACTGTGTCCAAAAGCACATAGGAGCACTGCTATGATCGTATAATTTAACTTGGATGAAAAACCAGAAGTCTCTTTCCTTTTCTTTCAATCCAGAATAAGTCCTTTTTCTTTTAAAGGCATTTTTCTGAACTACTGCACAGACAAGAAGGTAGTTTAATAGCGTCCTTATTTTTTAGGACTTTTTACTATTACTGAAATAGATGGTAGCAAACTCATTCATTTACTTTTCTGTAGTCCATAATAGTCATGATTTGTGCAGTTGTGAGATTTTAATGGGAGAAGAATTCCAAAAGTTGCGTACAAAGTGAGTATATATTTTTTTCATTAAGATAATATATGCTCCTACTTTTTCCTTGTTTATTAAAGGGTGGTTTCCTTGGGTAACTTTGGAAAGAAATTAATCATTCCTGGGCTCTAATGAATAGATGTTAATTTTTGTACAAAGGAATAACATTTCATTAAATGTTTTTGATATATTAAGGTAATATTATATACATTTAATTGAAATTTTTATTGAGACAATTGTAGATTCACATGCAGTTGTAAGAAGTTCCACAAAGAGATCCTGCATACATTTTACCCAGTTTCCACCAATAAAATTTTCAGAACTATACTATACTGTTACAAACAAGATATTGACATTAATACATTCTACTGACCTTATTCAAGTTCTCTGATTTTTATTTGTACTCAATTTGTGTGTACGTGTTTGTGTGTGTATGTGGAAGAGCTATACAATTTATCATATGTCTAGGTCCGTATAGCCGTAGTCAAGATCCTGAACAGTTCAATCACCAAAAGGATCCTTCATGTTGCCCTTTTATAACCACATCTACCCTAACGCTCTCTCCATCTCCCTAACTGCTGAAATCACTAATCTGTACTTTATTTCCCAGATTATGTCAATGCAAAAATATTATATAAATGAAATTATACAGTATGTAACATTTTGTGTCTGGTCAGTCATCACTCAGGTTTTCAGGGCTTCTGGTTTTCCATAGTTTCAGTGGAAGAAATGGTTCTAGATTTGCCTCCCTGCTGATTAAAACTATTCTCTGTTGATCATGGAAAGAAGCTCAAGTTGAAGTTCTTTAGTACTCAGCTCTCCACATTTCCAACCTACAACTCAGCCTTCACCGTTCATACTATTCTAGGGAAATTTGATTTTGCCTACATGGTAGAAAATGTGGCCATCTTCTCAATATTGGAGAACCAAGCTACACTAATTTTAACCACCTCATTAGCCAGAATGTGCTTTGTTCAGATATGATAGGGGCCTGAATGTTGATCTAACAGAGTTTGGTAACTACTTGGTGCATAATCCTCATACCCTTTCCCTCTGGCCATATAAGTCCCAGTTATATCTTCTGAAGAAGCATACAATAAACAGTTGATTGTAGCAGAGACTGCAAGCACTTTCTTTGAGTCAGTAAACTACGCGGTAATCTTTAACCTTTGCTATGGTAAGTACATTACTTACTGCCTATAGTATCATCACAATGTGGATCCCAAAGATGTCAATGCTACTAATGCCACCGTCAAGACTAAGAGTACCATCCAGGTTTTAAATTGTTGCCCCACTGCTGTGGCTCCTAGTGGAGGACTGGTCAAATAATAGTAAGCTACGTGTGCACTGAGCAGTGTCAAGTCTATAGTTGTGCCTGATCTTGCCAGCACCAACAATTGACCTGATGAATGCCAGCCACGTCTTTGCTTCCTAGTACATAGGTAAAGACAAGGAGATGGGAGAGTTTTCAGGGACATGTCTGAATATGACTGTCTGAATAGGATTATAAAAAGATTGGTTCAGATATTGCTGAGAGAAAGAATCAAAGAGAAGAATTGTCTTTTTGATTGTTTCAAGATATTGTCTTATCTTATTTCTGTTCCATGACCCATTATACTGTGGCCCTTAACTGTCAATAAACATGCTAGTTCCATTTTAAATGTTAAACGGAATGAAAAATCCTAGACCACATCCCAGAGATTTTGATTAAGAATAAGGTAGATGCTACAAATGTACAGTTAAACAACACTCCTGATTTTGATGTCCTTCCACACAGAGTACATATTGAGAAATATAGCGTGAAGGCATTCTGCTTATTGATCAGTGAATATAGCTAACAATTGTGAACAAAATGTAGGTGTAGTCCACTCATTTGAGGGATCTCTTAAAATGTTTTATTGAAATCAGAGCTTTTTGAAAGAAATAAATAGAATGAATAAAAATGGCAAACTACACAATACAATTATAATATTCTTCTGGTATAATTAAAAATTTTGCAACAATAAAGCTTTGATAAAACATTTAGCTTAGGATTTCTATTTTCATAACTAATTAACTAGATAACTCAAGCCACTTCTTCAACTGAGGACGAAAAAAAGTTAGACAAATATTTTTAATTCTTCCACTTATGATATGCAAATTAATAGTTATCCAAAAAATAATGGGAAAAAACACATCATATCCCAGCCTATATTGTTCAGAAAACAAAATGTGCTCATGTAAAATTTTATAAATACAAGTACTCATATTATATAAGAAACTGAAAATAAATGAATATTAAAGAAAATTAGAAGATATAGTAACAATCAAAATAAACAGAAAAATGAGGCCTACAAAATCCAAATATGTCTACACATTTTCCAAAATCATATAGATAAATAAAGGGAGAGGGAATTTAAACCACAATAACTCATGCCTGGAAGATAACTAGATAAAAAGAATGATACAAATGTTAACTTACATGTTACATATTACAGAGAAATAAACCTCTGAAACAAGCAGAGCCTGTCTGGAATTCACGCTCAGGTGGAGAGTCAGGCAGTGATTATCAAAAAAGAATCAGTGACCTAGCTGGGGCAGAGGAAAGTTAATTCCCCTGGAAAAGGCTCCAGTTCTCCACTGTGAGTGGAGTAATAGTCAAAACAGAAATGAGAGATGATGGATCAGCATGCTGGCATCTGGGTACTAAATTGAAATAGGCTTGAAATTGCCCGTGACCAGAGGCAACAGTCTCAGGTAGGCATTACCACAGAAAAGCATTTGGAATGGAGAAAGAAAGTAGAGAAAAGACAGATCCTGCAGAAACAAGAGAAAGTTACAGAATCAGAAATCACTCCTCTTTTCCAAAAAAGGGACACCTTCTCTTAATGAAACCTTATTTCGCTATACTGACAAAAGAGGGTCATCTTGAATGGAGAATCCTAGAAAGCTTCTCAGTCATACACTTCAAGCCTCTTCTAATGGAGACGTGTCTGTTATCGTCAGTTCAGGAAAATTCAAAGTATCATAAAATGAATAGAAACATCAGGAGACCCTGAAAACAGCTACTATAAGAATAAAACCAGGACAGAATCAAAACGTTATATCTGATTAAAATACTTACAATAAATCAAGCATACAGAGAGAAACTGTGACTTAGCATACTCAATATGAATTAAATAACATTAAACTTAATTTGTAGAAATGAAAGAACTCTTGAAGTCAATAAGTCAGTATAACAATGGACAAAAAAGAAAAGTTTGAAATAATAATTATTGATATAACTTAGTAAAGAATGGGAAGTAAAAGACAATATCATCTTATAAATAGTGATTAAGTTAGGATGCTAAAGGAGAATAAAATTTACTGAATATATAGTGAGAGATAGTAAGAAATGGAAACAGCCAAGAAAACAAAAATAAAATAAAAAGGAAATAAAAGGATCAGAAGATATAGAAGATAGCCAAATTCTGACATATACGTAATTGGAATCTCAGGAAGAGAAATACAAGACATGAAAGAGAATGAGTATTTTAACCTACAACCCAAGAAAATTCTTAAAGTGAAAGTCCTAAAACTACTAATTGAACAGACCTAATGTATACTTGAAGAAAATGACATAGAACAATCAACTCTGTGACATATCCTAAGACCTTAAAGAAATGAAGAAAAATATCTATGGGGCTTCCAGGCAAAAAAAGTAAGTTACTTATTGAGGAAGAAAAAAACACTTGTCAGAATCAGGCATCTAGAAATTAATGAAAAAATTCAACAGAGGAGTATTGTTCAAATAACTCAAGGAAAGGAAGTGTGAGTCAATAATTTTATAGCTAGACTATAAAGGCTATAGTAAAACAGTTTTATGCCTATAAAAATACTTGCAATAAGGTAAGCCTGGAACTTCCTTGAGCAATATACTCAAAGATGAGTTTCATCTAACCAAGATGTGATTAAGTAAACATTGGCAAAAGGACTGGCAGCAAGAAGGGAACATATCTAATTATAATCTAAGACAAAAACAAGGTTGTGTCAAAGTTGGAAAAAAATCCAAGGTTTAAACGTCATATATTATGCCAAAAAGTGGGAATAGAAGAAAATGAAAAAATAAGAAAGTAGAAAAAAGTATTGATTGTTTAATAGGTAAAAGTCAAATCAGCCAGTAGAAGCTTAGCTAAGGAGAACAAAAAGAGAGTTAGTTAATAGGTGAGAATTTAATCATTTGTTTTAAAGCCTAAAATAAACTAGTAGAAGCTTAATTAAAGGGAAAAAATGAATTAAGGATATTATAAAAGATGTTGAAAGTAACTGCTATAAAAATAATAAAACATTTCATTAGTTCTAAAATAAATACAAAAAAAAAAATAGCAAAGCAATATACCACCTAGAGAAAAACGCATCTGTCTCTGTCTCTCTGTCTCACACACACACACAGACACACACACACATACATTAAATATAAAATAGACATAGCATAAAATAAAACAATATGACAGTGTTCAGTGTGGTCATATCATAAATATCAATAAATATAAATGGATTTAAAAGGCTAGTAAACAAAAGCTAATGAAAGATTAGTCAAAGATTTGCTTCCAGAGCAAAATGCAACTCTATATTGTAAAATGTGGGAAATACTTTTAAAAAATCTAATTCAGAAATGACATAAAGAGAGAGAGAGAGAGGCAGAGAGAGAGAGAGAGATATGAGGCAAATGGAAATACTAAGCAAGCAGGCTTGCAGTTTTATATCAAACAAGGTAGGATTCTGGTATCAATACATTAAAGTAGAAAAGGAGCTTCTTACAATGAAAATGATATAATTAATAATAAAGATTTAAGAGGTATAAATACCTATGGACCAAGTAACACAGTAACTACCTTTTCATCGTATAACTGAAGCATATGCAAGGAGAAATAGAAGAAAAACACTAGGAAAGTTTAACACTTTCAAGTGTGTGTCAAAATAGCTCAAGTGGACAAATAAGTAAGTAAGCATATAGAAGATCTAATCAATATCAAAAGGATAGATTATATGGAGAAATATTAAATATTAAACTCTGATAATAACATTCCTTTATGTCAAGAGCAAAGAGAACATTACTAAATGTATCATAATATTAAAAAAGTCAAATAAGTTTAACATAATGAAAGTTATAAACAATACTTTCCAATCAGGATTTAACAAGACAAGAGATCAATAACAAAATTGAAAAGATCTTTGTCCAGGAATTTATTTATTTTTTGTTAAGTTAGGTTTGTCTTGGTTCTATGGTCTGAATGATTGTGTCCCCATAAAACTCCTATGTAGAAACCTAACCCTCAAGGTGATGGTCTTAGGAGATGGATCCATTGGGTGGTGATTGGATCACGAGTGGAGAGCCTAGAGAGCTCCCTTGCCCCTTCATCACATGAGGACACAGCAAAAAGGTGGCATCTCAGAACCAGGAAGTGGGCCCTAGCCAGATACTGAATCTGCCAGCACCATGATCTTGGACTTCCCAGCCTCCAGAACTGTGAGAAATAAACGTTTGTTTATAAGCTACCCAGTATATGACGTTTTTGTTACAGTAGCCCAAACAAACTAAGACATGTGGTATAATTACGTACAGTAAAACTCACATTTTTTAGGTGTACATTTCCATAAACTTTTTAATTTTAATAAAGTCCAATTTATCAAATTTTTATTTTATGATTCATATGTTTTGCATCCTATCTGAGATCTTTTTGCCTAACCAAAATCTGCAAAAATATTTTTATTTTTTTATAGTTGTAGGTCTTACATTTAGGTCTCTGACAATACTAATTTTGGGAGATTATACTACAAGGTGTGAGTAGAGCTTCATTATTTTTCATATCTATATCTACATGTTTCAGCAATATTTTTAGAGAGCCATTATTTTATCCATTGAATTGCCTGGCCACATTTATTAAAAATCAATTAATCACATATGTGTGGGTCTATTTCTGGAGTTCATCTCTATTTGGTCCTTCTTTAGTTGATTTCAATTCTGTCACATCTTATTACAAGCATCAAGACAATGACAGATGGCACCTTAACACCTGGCCTGGAAATCCCCTTATGTAGCTCACTCAGTTCGGTAGGTATATTTTCTACTTTCCGCATTTATGCAGATGATATTGTTGGTAAATATTCTGTTACTACCTAACAAAGATTCCTCTTCCTCAAGTTTCCACTAAGATTTTTCATACTTTCCCGTAAGCCCTCACTTGCAGGCTCTGAAAGTTTATAAAATTTTCCAGTTTCTTCAAAGTTCTTGATGCTTTCACAAACACTGTCCTCAAAGTCCTTTTAGCTTCCCAGTACACTCCAACATTTAGGTTTTTGTTACGTTGTTGTAACACCCATTCCCAGTACCAAAATACATATTAGTTATCTACACCATTGCCTCAAAACATAGTGGCTTAAAACAGAAAATATTGATGAGATTTGTGTAGGTCACAAATTCAGAAGAAGCTTAACTGAGTGATTCTGACTCAGGGTCTCGCACCTGGTTGCTGTTAAGATGCTGACCAGGGCTGCAGTCATCTGAAGGATTGATTGGGACTGGAAGATCCTCTTCCAAACTCACTCACATGGCACTTGGCAGGAAACATCACCTCCTTGCTGTCCATCTCCAGTCAGGCCTCTCAGTAGGGCTGATTGGTTGACCTCATGATTTGACAGCTGGCTTTCCACAGAGTGATTTGAGAGAGAGAAGAAAGGATGCTACAGTGCCTTTCATGACTTGGTCTCTGAAGTGACATACTATTAGTTCCACCATATTTTATTCATTAGAAGCCAATCACTGAGTCAATGTTCACACTGAAGAAGAGGGGTGTTAAACTCCACCTACTGATGGAAAGAGAATCAAAGAATTTGTGGACATATTTGAAAACAACCACAAGGCAGAAGGTAGAATTTTTTCATTTATTCTGGACAAATTGCGTGCTATGGCAGGAATGTCAGAGGTACATCTGGATATAGTGATATGACCATACAGACGAGAGTTTACTTGGGTTGGGAGGTACCATGCTGATATATGGGGCCTTGGAAACTAGATAGGAGAATTTTAAGGTAGGCAATAGAAATGGGCATTAAATAATAAACATTGTTTCTTTTAGTTTTAGTTCAAGTCCTTGATTGCAAATCCCTGAGATCATTTCAACTTGCTTGTTTTAGGGAATATTCAGCTCATGGTGGAGAGGACCCAAGTTTACTCTTTTCCATCTTACATTTCTCTTAAGCTCAAATGTATCACTGAATAAAAGTTAAACACAAAAAAAGAGAAGTAAAACACAAAAAACGATATTTAAGAACTAAAATCTGTTGGGATAAATAATATGTATTTTGATACAATCTATCTTACGTGATTTAATTCTTCACGTTTCATATGAACAGTGAAACAGCCAAGACTATTATGGCTTCAGTAAAAATAGTACAATGACTACTCATACACAGGGATAATAATGCTGATGATAATACTAAGGATAGACTAATGTATCGAGCTGAATACTTATGTGCTAGGTACTCTGATAAGCAATTTATATGCATTGCCTCATTTAATTATCCCCCACATCACATGAGATTGATGCAACAAGGAAGCAATTATTTTCCTTTGGAGAATTACTTTCTAGACTACGTTAATATACATTGATATAAATCCAACTCCCCTGAAATTTGTGTGAGCACTGGGTTTTCTGATATATTTTCTACTTAGTTATCAATGTTTTAATTGATTTAAGGCCTACTGATTATGATGATTATTATTAAGCAGTATCTGGCTTTTGCATTCATCGAATATGTTTTTGTTTTAAACCGGATTTCCACCATTTCAGACAGTCAAAAGTTAAACAATTATGCAACATTTTTATACAATGAGAGGAGGAATTTTACTTTTCTAGTGTTTGAGCTGTATACTGTTAAACCATCTCTCATAATTCAGATTTAGTTTTCCCTATATAGACTAAATTTATTTTCCTTAGTATTTTCAATTCATTGACTAAGGCTTAGCTGATTTTCCTAGAGCAATGACGGTGCCATTTGTAAAAAAAATTAATCTTTCTTCAATTCTAGAATATATAGCATATATGAAAACTTTTATAAACTTTAAAATATTATTCAAAATAAAGCACTGTCAAGGTATATTCCAGCCCTGCTGTGACACAACTAAGAAAATACTTTTTTCAATATCATTTTTCTTATTATTGGAAAACATATGCTAATTACAGGGCTCAGAAAACATAGAAAACGGACTCAACAAGAAGATATCTAGAAATTACCAAGGTTAACAATCTACTATATGTTTCTGGTTATATCCATAAATATGTACTAATATACACATATATACACAAATATATGTATATATATACACTATATATGTTTTTTAAAAATAAAATCATAATATATAACTTTACTCCATTTAAAGTTTTTATCAAAAATATTTCCCTATGTCATTAAATATTCTTTCAGAACATAATTTTAAAAACTGCACAGTATTCTCCAAAATGCATATACTAGATTTCATTTGATTATTTTCCTATTGTTGAAATTATAATTGATGAAAACTGATCATTTTCAACACACTGGGAATATATTTTAAAAGAATTCAGGGTGTTGATATATGAGTATGGTGGGATGCCTTCTTAATATATTCCTCAAGAGAATTCATCAGCTTTCTTTAAGATTGGCCTTCTAGTTCCTCAAGGTTCTATTTTTCACTGGGAAATATTTTAATATCTAGCAAGCAATTATAATGTCCTATCATAGTACCTGAGGCATTTAATCATGTATGAGTCTATCCTCTTTGCCCAACTATATCTGAATTATCTTGGTGAGAAAAAAATGCTTATTTTCAGCATGGCTGCAGTAAAACTAGTGAAAAAAAGTAATATAAAAAATCAAGTAGAAAAGGCCTGGAAACTGCAATAAAAATTGCACCTGGATTTAGGGGATTGGTTCCTTCTCCCCGTTGAGCACTTAAATAATGTTGTGCCCTGGGGAAAGTTACTTAAATTCTCTAGACCTCTGACTCCTCTTCTGATAATTTATCTCAAATTCTAATTTTCGCTCTGAAAATTCTAATTTATCCTTAGCGGGAATAAATGCCTCATTTGATGTAATCTTGTTTCCAAGTGATATATCTGAAACCAGGTAAAAATTATACAAATTAATTCTATATACTTGGCTAAGTTTACCACTGAGGTTTTTATAATTAGAGTCTGAGTTACTGGAAATGATTTAATGTCATATGTGGTTAGAGTACAGAGCATTTTTCTAAATGTTGTTTCTCTACAATTAACTTTTTTACCCCTGTACTGAATTCAACACATTTTTGGTGAATACTCATATTAACTTATTTTTCATATGGACATTAGAATTATATCCATTTTATGTTTAGAAATGAGTTTGAATTAGAAATTAATTTAGGAAGAATTTATGTTGTTATAATATTGAGTCTCATATGGGTGGAATTTTAAAATTACTCTGGCAAAAAGAGTCTCTTAGAATCTGATATTTTCACCTCTCATTTGATCTGCTGAGCAAGAAGAGGCTCTTTCTGTTAATGTGGGTTGGAAAAATAAGTGGATAGAACTAGCCTAGCTTATTGTCTATGAGTAGAGAAATGAGAGGGAGCTTGCCCTGGCAGATACTAAAATTTATTTCTTACAACATAAACCCACGTGATATTGGCCCTTGATAAAAACTGAGATCAAAGAAACAGAAATGAGAATCTATAAACCACAACAAATCTGACATTAACAGAAAAAGAGTTAAATATTCAAAAACGAAACTGGGGTAATTGTTAGATACTTGGACTAAAAGTTATATGCTTTTTTCTCAACTTCAGCGAAATGAGTTCAATATGAATCAAAGTTAAAACAAGAATATTTATAAAATGTAAAATAAAACACCATAATTATAAAGTTTTTTATATATTATTATTACTATGATATAAAATTATTTTCTTAGCAAAAACACCAAAAATAAAAATACATAAAGAATAAAAGTGGGAGATTTGACAGCAAAAGCTACTATAATCAGAATGCAAGAAGATAAATCAAAGTTAAAATAAGAAAAACTAAAGAAAGCAAGTACAAGACAGCCAGTATCACAGGTGAAAGATCAGTTTAATATCTTTAACAAATAAAGAGATTTTATAAATCAACATGAAAAGTTTGTATGATAAAAGAAAAATGACATAGAAATGAAATAAAACATATAAAAGGCAAATAAACACATGTAATATATATGACCCCACTTATAAACAAACAAAAGCAAATCAAAGAAAACTATAAAGTATAGTTTTTACCTGCAAAATTTCTACAATAAATGATATGGAACAGTATCACAGATTACAGCGCAAAAGCATGAACTTTCGTTAGTCTCATTTATCATCAGAAGCCTTCAAAGTTCATGGCCCTTGTTTTAGTAACCCACTTCCGGTAATTTAACTTCAACTAGTAATGGGTGCATGTGTAAAGATGTGGTTATAAGGATGTGTTGGAGCAGTTTACAACCAGTGAAAAACTGGAACAACAAAAATGTTTTTCAGTAGGAGACTGGTAAATTAATCACAGTATATTTAAAAGGAAAGCTATATTGGTCAGATGATGACAATAGATTTTTATATTCATTAACAAGCAAAAATGTGTACCATATATACTTGTATTCTTTCTATTTATTTTTTATTTAATTTATTAACTGTACTTTTAAAAGCCCAGGTCCAGATTCTTTTGTTTTCCCCTAAACAACATTGCTATAAATACCACTTTCAGAAAAGCCGAATTAGTGATATCATAGACACACACACACACAAACACATTTAACAAAAATCTAAACATCGATTTTCTGTCGTATTTTTTACAATGTAAGGTAGTTGGCAAAATTTTTCTATAAACATGTTTAATGTGATCAGATAAGTGGCTTTATAGGAGGTCATTTTGAAAGGAAATATTAAATCTTATAAAAGAAGCAAGTCATTTATATAATTTAATAAAATTATTTATAACTATAAAGAAATTAGACAAAATGAGCAATTTTTTTGTGTGTATGAGGAGGATTAGCGCTGAGCTAACATCTGCCAATCCCCCTCTTTTTGCTGAGGAAGACTGGCCCTGGGCTAACATTCATGCCCATCTTCCTCCACTTTATATGGGATGCCACCACAGCATGGCCTGACAAGCAGTGCGTCGCTGCGTGCCTGGGATCCGAACCTGTGAACCCCGGGCCGCCGCAGCAGAGCGCACACGCTTTACCACTTGCACCACCAGGTCGGCTCCCAAAATGAGTAATTTTTAAATGCTGATTGATCTCTTCTATATGTCTATGCATTTACTGGATGTGCACTTGTAGACGTAAACTTTCATATACTTCAGCCCATGAGTAAGTTGTCCTTTGGACTTGCATTAACACAAGTTATTTCTGATGGTTCTGGAGCTAACTGTCTCTTAGATGATGTTCAAAATGAGTTAGCTTTTCAGTAAATTTCACAGTAAATTGCACATTGTGAATTAGTCGCATATCCATTTGTATGCCTAATGACATTTCATTAAATCCTGTATGGTGGTGTAAAGTTTATATCTTTAAAAAGAGTATTTCTGGGGGCTGGCCTGGTGGCGCAAGTGGTTAGGTGCGCGTGCTCCGCTGCGGGGCCCAGGTGCACACTGACGCATGGCTTGGCAAGCCATGCTGTGGTGGCGTCCCATATAAAGTAGAGGAAGATGGGCATGAATGTTAGCCCAGGGCCAGTCTTCCTCAGCAAAAAAAGCGGAGGATTGGCAGATGTTAGCTCAGGGCTGGTCTTCCTCACACACACACCAAAAAAAGAGTATTTCTGGAGTAGATTTGAAATTCATTGCTGCTAGGCAAAAGAAAAAAAAAAGATTTGAATGGTAGTGATTAATTCTTGCATTGTTTCACAGTCTTCTTTTGCTAATACTGATACTTAGAAATGTTTTCACCTATGGTGTTGCTTTGCATGTATGTCTCAGAATTAGAGAAAATCTGACCTGGCTGTACATATCTAGTAGTTATCAGTAAATATTTTAAATATTTAACTTTTGCTATCATATCAGATAACTGAGCGAGCTTTATAAAAGGACTTGGCGAGTACAAAAGCAATGAGTGTAAGATCAGGGCCTCTGAGGTCAGGCTATCTCAAGAAGGAAGAAGGAAGGTGAGGAAAAAGCCCAGAGAAAATTACATGTATAGGAGGCTTTATTTTATTATTATTACTTTTTTAAGAAATTATCAAATATTTATCTAAATCTGCTCTAGTTTAAAGTCTTCAGAATTTTCAGATGGACTGCAACTACCATGCACCTTATCTTTCAATGTAGTCTTTGTAGGTGAAATGGACCCAGATTGCAGGGGGGCTGCTGTCAAAGCCACTTTGGCAACTGCTTGTAAAACATCCCATAAGTTTTGTAGCACAAAAGGTGTGTTCTGCACTTTACGTCTTTCTTTGTCTCCTGGATAAGAATTTGTTCTCAGTTTTAGTTAGATGCCCAGGATGTTTCAGGTGAACTTGCATATTTTCATTTCATCCATGTATCCAGATGAACTTACTTTTTGATTTACCTATTTAACAAAACTGACTTGAGAATCAAAGTGTCTCTAGCTCCCAGGAGCAGCTTCTTGGTCACATGACATGTGCCATCAATCTCACAGGGATCTACCTTTGGAAGGACTCCACACCTCCGCAAGTGCAAGGATTCAAGCACTCCATGGTGCTTTGCTGTTGCCATCTTGAAATTCTTACTAGTTTTGAATAAGAGGTCCTGCGTTTTCATTGTTCACTGGGCCCTTCAATACGTAGTCTGTCTTGCTCACTCCTTAAAGGCGCCAACCTTGATGATGCAAACAATTGGAACTGAGTTTGTGGGATTGGTCATAAAATAGCACTTATAGGAAATTTTCCTAGACTCTGAATTTTTTTAACTTTTTATTTTGAAATAATTGTAGATTTACAGAAGGCTGCAAAATTAGTACCGAGAAGTCATGTGGACCCGTCACCCAGCTTCCCCCAATGGTAACATCTTACATAACTAAAGTTCAGTATCAAACTGAGAAACTGACATTGGTACAATCTGTATGCTTTATTCCAATTTCATTGGTTTTTACGTGCACTCAGTTGTGTGTGTGTGTGTGTGTGTGTGTGTGTGTAGTTCTATGCAATTTTATCACTCAAGATTCATGGAATCACCACCACAATCAAAATAGAAAACTGTTCAAGCATCACAAAGGAGCTCCTTTTGTGGTACCCTTTTATAGGAGGAGTCTTCATTTTAAAGACATGACAATTTACTTAAACAGAAAACTCTGCATTACATCTGCCATAAACTTAAGAATTTACCATTTGAGACCATTTAGTGCTTTTTTAAACATTAACTCTTTTAATTCATATAAGAACTCGGTGAAGTAGATCTTATTGTTATCCACATTTCATAGATGAGAATATTGATATAGGAATTGTCAGAATATGTGAAGTCCTAATTCCTTAACCTACAGAGGCTATGTTGCCTTTCAAATAATGAATACGTGTTTTCAAAGAAAAAAAGTGAGTCTTTCTATTTATTCATCTTTAAACTTGTTCAGATATTTTATTAATTTTGTTTTGTTTTCTTTTTTTGGTGAGGAAGATTGGCTCTGAGCTAACATCTGTTGGCAATCTTCTTCTTTTTCACTTGAGGAGGATTGACCTTGAGCTAACATCTATGCCAGTGTTCCTCTGTTTTGTATATGGGATGCTGTCACAGCATGGCTTGATGAATGGTGTGTAGGTCCATACCCAGGATCCAAACCCACGAACCCCGGGCTGCTAAAGCAGAGCACACGAACTTAACCACTACACCACTGGGCTGGCCCCACTACTTTATTAATTTTAAATTAAAAATATTTTTTACTATTTTTGGAAAGATATTTCCTTACTTTGGATACTCCCAATCCCAAATTACATATGGGATTTTTATGTTCTTTTAAACAACTAGTTATTTACAAAAATGTTACGATAAATAATTCATGGTTTTATCAAACCCTAAAGTCTTTATTTATGATATTTTAAACTTGTACATCAATTTGTGAAACACATTTTTGGTTTTGCAGTAAAGGCTCAACTATCTTGCAAGAAGCCAATATTTATGGAAATAATTATAATTGGGCAATTAAAATGGAGTTTTAATTTCTCAAATAAGTTAATTATAGAAATTATTTTACCTTTACTTATAAATACATTATTTTATACTTAATATAATGTAGGGAGGTTAAAACATATAATTTCAAATTTATTGTTGCCATATATTGGAAATAGCATATCTAAATTTCCATTCTAAAGAAAATATAGGAGCTGGCCCAGTGGTGTAGTGATTAAGTTCACGTGCTCCACTTCAGTAGCATGGGGTTCTTGGGTTTGGATCCCAGGTGCAGACCTGCACACCACTCATCAAGCCATGCTGTGGTGGCATCCCGTATACAAAATAGAGGAAGATTGTCACAAATGTTAGCTTAGCAACAATCTTCCTCAAGCAAATAGAGGAAGATTGGCAAAAGATGTTAGCTCAGGGTCAATCTTCATCACACACAAAAAAACATATATATAAAATAAGTTGTTTTTCAAGGACTATGCTGTAAGTTTGAGCCTTAGATACCATGTATGCTGTATCTGAACATGTGCAACTGGTGTGCTGTGATATATATTTAGGTTTAAATGTTTCACAGGAATTTTGGAATTAGATGTGTTATATCTGTCCAGGAGTGATATTTTGGTTTTATTGTTTTTTAGGGAATGGGGTATGGCAGAATGATCTAGGAGAGCTGACTCATAATATTCTTTGTGGTAAATAGGGCTGTTATATTTGAAGCTCTGATTATTACATATCTATCTGATTTCTAACAAATATAAAGTCTTGTGATGAATCTGGTCTGCTACAAAAAACACTTTCAGTATTGGTTTGTGCTTGTCAGGGTAGTAGGGAACTTTAATTTAATAGTATATCCCAAATTCTTTCCTTTTATATGTGCATGAAAATCAGAGACAGTAAAAGTATAGTCTTAAAACATAAAAAGAAAGCATAAGACTGAAGACAGATAAATGGTGGTCAAAGGAAACATAAAATTGATTCTGAATCTGGTTATATACTCTGGGGATACATGAAGCTTATCACATTTTTAGTGCACAATCATACTCTTGGGGAAAAAAAATCCTAACTCTTCTGAAAACCTAGAATTTTTCTTCCTCTAATAATGAGTAGAAAAATGACCTTTGACTCTTCAATTCAGCTGTCAGAGAGAACTTGCCGAGACCATAATACTCACAATCTACGCACCCCAAAATACAGCTTCCATTTTTTGCCAGGTTCACTCATTCACATATTGACAACTCGCACTTTGAAGTGCATATTTCAGATGAGTTCCATACTCCTCACGCTGTCTCCCATTTCTACTCTACACAAGTAAAACAGCTTCCAACAGACTATCCTAGAAATTGTCCAGATGCAGCAGTCGCTCCTGACATCAAATACCCTGAACTGAACTGGAGATGATTGAGACTAGACAGTTCTAGCTATGTCTCTCTCCACAATCTTCTGTCACATCCTAAAGGTAACGATGTTAGTCTCTCCTTCCCTGTCTGATTTTCTGGTATGTTTATTGCCTGTTTGTTACTATCCGCCCCCCCCAACTTGACATCTTCCATTATGGACACTACTTGCTTTCCTACTGACTGTCATCTTTTTTTACTCAACTTCTAATTTAACTAATAATTGTAAAACATTCTTAGTCCAAAAATCATTAATTCTTTAATATGTTTTGAGTCTTAGCACATGGTCAATATTTATTAAAGTTACATGTAACTGTGTTACCAATCTCTACAGGACTGGTGACCCACAAGGGGGTCCTTTTGCCAGGAGCCACTTGCGCCAATAGAATGAAACCGGGTTCGGAATAGCTGAGCAAAAACTTTATTTCTTTATTTATTTTTGTGTGTGTGAGCAAGATCAGCCCTGAGCTAACATCCATGCCAATCTTCCTCTTTTTGCTGAGGAAGACCAACTCCGAGCTAACATCCATTGCCAATCCTCCTCCTTTTTTTTTTTTTTCCCTTTTTCTCCCCAAAGCCCCCAGTAGATAGTTGTATGTCACAGTTGCACATCCTTCTAGTTGCTGTATATGGGCTGCCGCCTCAGCATGGCCGGAGAAGCGATGCGTTGGTGCACGCCCAGATCAGAACCCCGGCCGCCAGTAGCAGAGCGCAGGCACTTAACCGCTAAGCCATAGGGCGGCCCCCAGAAACCTTATTCATTGATCAATGAATGTAGGAGGCAGAGCTTGTGCTCTACACCCTTTCCCCAAAGGGAAGGTAATCAGGGTTCTTATGGGGTGTGAAGGGAGAAGGGTCTTCACGTCATCATTCCAGGTGGGGGCAGTTGGGGCATGCGCAGATCCTCCCTCCTTGCACCCGGCACCTTGTGTGCATGGCACCCCATCAGCATCTTGGACCTTTCTGGTTTGGACTGGTTCTATGGTTTGGCCATCTGTCAATGTTCTGCCTTGGTTCCTATAAGCAAGTACAACTTAAAAACAAAGCATTAGACAAGGAAAATGTTTTAGGGACTTCCCTGGGTGACAACAAAATACACAGTGAGGGTGCAATTGTATATATTTGACTTCAGGGAGATCAGATTTGTTTAATTTTTGTTTGTTTTAAAACTTTTTTATTATTTGCCTTTTGGTTTATTCGAAAGAGAATTTGTTAGTTTTTTTTCTAGTATGGCTTCTCGATTGTTACTTTATTTTGAAACACAAGTATTAGTCAATAATACAATTGATTATCATGTAAGCTTTGTATTGCTAATAATGTTAACTTTTCCTTCATGTCTATTTTTGCCTAATATAACTATTCGTGCTCTCCTTTGGTTGTTTTTATCCTACTATATCTTCTTTCTGATCTTGGATGAGTGCCTAGTGAAATATGTATTGCTAATTCTTTCTCTCTCTTTTTATTTACCTAATTGTGATGATTTTTAAAACAGGACATATCATTTCTGTATAGTGCAACCCCTGCTATACTTGGATTTATTTTATGCTTTCCATTTATCTGTTTTATCTTTTTGGAAAACATCCATTCTCTCTCTCTTAGATTTTACCATTAATATGTATATGATATTTCTTTAATAATTTAATCAAAAGTTAATCATATTTCTTTCTTCCCCTTGAATAACATATGGACCTTAGAATCAATTAAATGAGATCATTCTGTTGTCATTTAGTATTACTATTTTCCAGTATCTTAATTCCACATTTAAAATTTTTTCTAATCTAGTCATTATTATTATATTTCATTTTGTCTGTGTTCAATTTCCTTCTTCCAGAAGAGTTAGAAGTTATTTCAGTGAAACCCTATTGGTGACAAATTCTTTAAGTTTTGTTTGTCCAAGGATTCTTAGTTCAGAAAATTTCTTGTTTTTGATACTTTACTTTCTTGAATGATACTTTACCAAGTTCAAAATTCTAGGTTGGCAAATTTTCTCAGAACTTTAAAGAATGTTACTTGGCTCTAGATTCAATTTTTCCTCTTTTAAAGTCTCCTATTCTGTATAATTGCAATTATTTGTGTGCTCTCCCCTGTCATTTTATTTTAAATTTTCTCTTTCTTTTGAGTGTTTAGCAGTTTCATTTTATTGTGTTTAGCTGTGATTTTCTTCTTCTTTATCATGCTTGGAATTTGTGAAGCTTCCTAAATCTGGTGATATATGTCATTTTTCTGTTGAATATATCCTCTCGTACTCATTGTTGTTTTTTGTCTCTTTTCTGAATTTTCTATTTCCTCCATATCATATTACTTATATTTCAAGCTATCTAACATTTTTTCCAATTCTTTGATTCTCTGTGATCTATTCTAAAAGGGTTTACAGATCTTTTTCCTAATATCTTAATTATCATATAAGTTTTATTTAAACAGGTGCTTAATCCCTTCATTTATTTTTTGAATTTCAATTATTTTATGTTTCATATCTAGAAATTATATTTCTTTTTAAAATATACCACTTAATAATATATTACTTTATCATGTATTCAAGTTCCTCTAATATTTTAGAGTTAATTTATACATTTACATTTTTCATCTATAGCCAATATTTTTGTTTTCTGGAATTAGACAAGGTTCTAATTCAGCTATTTGCTGTTTCCCTGACTCTCATTAATGGTGATTTGTTTTATTGTGCATTTTGTAATTTAGAATTGTGACCTTACATTTTGCTGCTTTAATCTGTGGAAATCCCATGAGATCCAGTTTGAAGAGTATATTTTGGCACTCGAGACGTTTGTTTGCTTCTAGCAGATCTATGGATTGACTGGTACAATACTACAGTTTGATGCTAACGTCTCAACTTTCTATCTGTGTGTTCACAGAAGTGTAATTTGGAACGCCAAACCCATTTGAAGATAGGCATGTGATTTTGAATTCTTAGAGAAGATTTGTCTTTCTCACCAAGGTCTCAGGTCAAGATGGACCTGCTTTAATTTCACTTCTATTTTCCTGTAGGCAGGTTTATTTTCTGATCCACCTATCATTTATCCTGTAGCTACTGAGGATCCCAGCTTTAACTCAAGTGGTTTCAAAGCCTTGCCTTCCACACCTGCATGGCTGGTAAACTATCAGCAAAATCCTTAAGAGGAAGCTAAAGTGTCCTCAGAGACTTAACTGTAACTTTCAGCAACCTCTTCATTTTTGGCCCCTGGGAATTTCACTTCTTTATATGTCCTCCCAACATTGAAAACTTTTGCTAATTATTTTCAATAGTTTTTTAAAAGATTTTTGTACATCCCTGGCTGATACCTGAATCCCTCCTAAAGAATCCACTGCCCTTTTAGCCCACCTCAGTAGAAATTTTTGCTCATCTTACATATCCTAACACAGAGACAGGAGAATTTTCATTCATCTGTACTTCCATCCTACTTCCCAACCACTAATCTTACATATGAAAGCCCTCTCCTTGGAACCCATCTGACTCTATCAAAATAATAATAATAATGATGATAATGATAATAAATTGAGTGCCTAATATTAATCTAGGGAAAATTCTAAGCACTTTGCCCATACTGATTCACTTAACACTAGGAAATAATTACTATTACTGTGTCCATTTCATAAATGAAGAATCTGAGGGATAGAGTAAGTAAATAACGTAGTGAAGTGAATAAATGATGAACTCAAAATTTGAATCCAGGAAATCTGTTTTTAGAGCCCATGCTCATAGTAACTATTCTATGTGTTTTACTCCCCCATGTTCTACGTTTTTTGATTTCCAGTATTAATTTGATGTTTAGTTATCTGGTTCAGCAGTTTCCTCTTAAAACCAACTCTTACCATAATTACATAAATTTCAAAATATACGGGACTACTCATCAAAACACTAGGATTGTGTCCATTTCTTTTTTTTGTAAATATCGGTAATTTTTACTTCCATTCCACTTCAACTACATACTCTTTTTTTTTTTTAATTTTTAGTTTATTGCAGTAACATTGGTTTATAACATTGCAAAAATTTCAGGTGTACATCATTACACTTCTATTTCTGCATAGATTACATCATGTTCACCACACAAATACTAATTACAACCCCTCACCACACACATGTGCCGAATTATCCCTTTCACCCTCCTCCCTCCCCTCTTCCCCTCTGGTAACCACCAATCCAATCTCTGTCCCTATGTGTTTGTTTATTGCTGTTGTTATCTACTACTTGATGAAGGAAATCATACGGTATTTGACCTTCTTCCTCTGACTTATTTCACTTTGCATTATACCCTCAATATCCATCCATGTTGTCACAAATGCCTGGATTTCATCGTTTCTTATGGCTGAGTAGTATTCCATTGTGTATATATACCACAGCTTCTTTATCCATTCTTCCTTTGATGGGCACTTAGGTTGCTTCCAAGTCTTGGCTATTGTGAATAACGCTGCAGTGAACACAGGGGTGCATGTACCTTTACAAATTGGTGTTTTCCAGTTCTTTAGATAAACACCCAGCAGCGGAATAGCTGGACCATATGGTAGTTCTATGCTTGATTTTTTGAGGAATCTCCATACTGTTTTCCATAGTGGCTGCACCAGTTTGCACTCCCACCAGCAGTGTATGAGTGTTCCCTTCTCTCCACATCCTCTCCAACACATGTGTTTCCTGTCTTGTTAATTATAGCCATTCTGACGGGCGTGAGGTGATATCTCATTGTAGTTTTGATTTGCATTTCCCTGATAGTTAGTGATTTTGAACATCTTTTCATGTGTCTGTTGGCCATCTGTATATCTTCTTTGGAGAAATGTCTGTTCAGGTCTTTTGCCCATTTTTTAATTGGGTTGTTAGTTTTTTTGTTGTTGAGATGCATGAGTTCTTTATATATTTTGGAGATTAAGCCCTTATCAGATGTATGGTTTGCAAATATCTTCTCCCAATTGTTAGGCTGTCTTTTCGTTTTGGTGATGGTTTCCTTTGCTGTGCAGAAGCTTTTTAGTTTGATGTAGTCCCATTTGTTTATTTTTTCTATTGTTTCTCTTGCCCGGTCAGACATGGTGTTTGAAAAGATGTTGCTAAGACCGATGTCAAAGAGCGTACTGCCTAAGTTTTCTTCTAGAAGTTTCACAGTTTCAGGTCTTACATTCAAGTCTTTAATCCATTTGGAGTTAATTTTTGTGTATGGTTTAAGGTAATGGTCTACGTTCATTTTTTTGCACATGGCTATCCAGTTTTCCCAACACCGTTTGTTGAAGAGACTTTCTTTTCCCCATTGTATGTTCTTGGCTCCTTTGTCAAAGATTAGCTGTCCATAGATGTGTGGGTTTATTTCTGGGCTTTCGATTCTATTCCATTGATCTGTGTGTCTGTTTTTGTGCCAGTACCATGCTGTTTTGTTTACTATAGCTTTGTAGTATATTTTGAAATCAGGGAGTGTGATACCTCCAGCTTTGTTCTTTTTTCTCAAGATTCCTTTAGCTATTCGGGGTCTTTTGTTGTTCCATATAAATTTTAGGATTCTTTATTCTATTTCTGTGAAAAATGTTGTTGGAACTTTGATAGGGATTGCATTGAATCTATAGATGGCTTTAGGAAGTATGGACATTTTAACTATGTTAATTCTTCCAATCCAAGAGCATGGAATATCTTTCCATTTCTTTGTGTCTTCTTCAATTTCTTTCAGCAATGTTTTATAGTTTTCGGTGTACAGATCTTTCACCTCTTTGGTTAAGTTTATTCCTAGGTATTTTATTCTTTTTGTTGCAATTGTAAATGGGATGGTATTCTTAATTTCTCTTTCTGCTACTTCGTTGTTAGTGTACAGAAATGCAACTGATTTTTCTATGTTGATTTTGTATCCTGCAACTTTACCATATTCGTTTATTACTTCTAAAAGTTTTCTGGTGGATTCTTTAGGGTTTTCTATATATAAAATCATGTCATCTGCAAATAGTGACAGTTTCACTTCTTCCTTTCCAATTTGGATCCCTTTTATTTCTTTCTCTTGCCTGATTGCTCTGGCTAGGACTTCCAGTACTATGTTAAATAGGAGTGGTGACAGTGGGCATCCTTGTCTGGTTCCTGTTCTTAGAGGGATAGCTTTCAGTTTTTCACCATTGAGGATGATGTTAGCTGTGGGTTTCTCATATATGGTCTTTATTATGTTGAGGTACTTTCCTTCTATACCTATTTTATTCAGAGTTTTTATCATAAATGGATGCTGTATCTTGTCAATTGCTTTCTCTGCATCTATTGAGATGATCATGTGATTTTTATTCTTCATGTTATTAATGTGGTGTATTACGTTGATTGATTTGCGAATGTTAAACCATCCCTGCATCCCTGGAATAAATCCCACTTGATCATGGTGTATAATCTTTTTAACGTATTGTTGTATGCGATTTGCTAGTATTTTGTTGAGGATTTTTGCATCGATGTTCATCAGTGATATTGGCCTGTAATTTTCTTTTTTTTGTGTTGTCCTTGTCTGGTTTTGGTATCAGGATGAAGTCGGCTTCACAGAATGAGTTAGGGAGCTTCCCCCCCTCCTCAATTTTTTGAAAGAGTTTGAGAAGGATAGCTATTAAGTCTTCTTTGAATGTTTGGTAGAATTCACCAGGGAAGCCCTCTGGTCCTGGACTTTTATTTTTGGGGAGGTTTGTGATTACTGTTTCGATCTCCTTACTGGTGATTGGTCTATTCAAATTCCCTACTTCTTCTTGATCCAGTTATGGAAGGTTGTATGATTCTAAGAATTTATCCATTTCTTCCAGATTGTTGAATTTGTTGGCATATAGCTTTTCATAGTATTCTCTTATAATCTTTTGTATTTCTGAGGTGTCTGTTGTAACTTCTCCTTTTTCATTTCTGGTTTTACTTATTTGTGCCTTCTCTCTTTTTTTCTTGGTGAGTCTAGCTAAAGGTTTGTGAATTTTGTTGATCTTTTCAAAGAACCAGCTCTTGATTTTATTAATTTTTTCTATTGTTTTTTTGGTCTCTATTTCATTAATTTCTGCTCTGATTTTTATGATTTCTCTTCTTCTACTGATTTTGGGCTTTGTTTGTTCTTCTTTTTCCAATTCCTTTAGATGCATTGTTAGATTGTTTATTTGAGATTTTTCTTGTTTGCTGAGATAGGCCTGTATCACTATAAACTTCCCTCTTACAACCACTTTTGCTGTATCCCATAAATTCTGGCATGTTGTATATTCATTTTCATTTGTCTCCAGGTATTTTTTGAATTCTTCTTTGATTTCTTCGTTAACCCAGTCGTTGTTCAGTAGCATTTTGTTTAATCTCTATGTATTTGTGGCTTTTCTGATTTTCTTCCTATAGTTGATTTCCAGTTTCATACCGTTGTGGTCAGAAAAGATACTTGGTATTATTTCAATCTTCTTTAATTTATGGAGACTTGTTTTGTGGCCTAATATGTGATCAATCCTGGAGAATGGTCCATGTGCATTTGAAAAGAACGTGTATTCTTTGGTTTTTGGATGGAATGCTCTGTATATATCTACTAGGTCCATCTGTTCTAGTGTGTCGTTTAAGGCCAATGTTTCCTTATTGATCTTCTGTTTGGATGATCTATCCGTTGGTGTAAGTGGAGGGTTAAAGTCCCCTACTATTATTGTGTTACTGTCTATTTCTGTTTTTATGTCTGTTAATAATTGCTTTATATATTTAGGTGCACCTACATTGGATGCGTAGATATTTACAAGTGTTATATCCTCTTGTTGGATTGTTCCCTTGATCATTATGTAATGCCCTTCTTTGTCTCTTTTTACAGTTTTTGTTTTAAAGTATTTTTTGTCTAATATGAGTACTGCTACCCCAGCTTTCTTTTCATTGCCATTTGCGTGGAGTATCTTTTTCCATCCCTTCACTTTCACTTTGTGAGTGTCTTTAGGTCTGAAGTGTGTCTCTTGTATGCAGCATATATATGGGTCTTGTTTTTTTATCCAGTCAGCCACCCTATGCCTTTTAATTGGAGCATTTAGTCCATTGACGTTTAAAATAGCTATTGATAAATATGAACTTACTGCCATTTTTTAACTTTTTTTCCCCCCAGTGTTTTAGTAGCCCTTCTCTGTTCCTTTCTTTTTCTATACAGAATTGATGGTCACTTTAGTTTGACCTCTGTCTGAAAGCTGTACTCTTTAACTCCCCTCCTCCCTCATGTTTTTGATATCATATCTAAGCTCTTTTTTGTGCATTGGTATCCATTACGTTTTTATCATGGAAATAGATAATTTTTCCGATTTGTGGTCTTCTCTTTTCCCCTTAAATCAGTCCCTTTAACATTTCTTGTAGCACTGGTTTCTTGGTGACTAACTCCTTTAATTTTTGCTTGTCTGGGAAAATTTTGATCTCTCCTTCCATTTTGAATGATAACCTTGCTGGGTAGAGTATTCTTGGCTGTAAGTTTTTTCCTTTTAGCACTTTAAATATATCGTGCCATTCTCTTCTAGCCTGTAAGGTTTCTGCTGAGAAGTCAGCTGATAGCCTTATGGGGTTTCCTTTGTACGTAACTTGACATTCTCTTGCAGCTTTTAGGATTCTCTCTTTATCTTTAATTCTGGACATTTTGTTTATGATGTGTCTTGGTGTGGTCCTCTTTGGGTTTATCTTGTTTGGGGCTCTCTGTGCTTCCTGTACCTGGATGTCTGTTTCCTTCCTTAGGTTAGGGAAGTTTTCATCTATTATTTCTTGAAATAGATTCTCTGCCCCCTTGTCTCGCTCTGCTCCTTCCGGGACACCAATAACACGGATGTTAGTGCGCTTGATGTTGTCCCAGAGGTCCCTTAGACTGTCCTCACTCTTTTTAATTCTTTTCTCTTTTACCTGTTCAGCTTGGGTAATTTCTTCTAGTCTTTCGTCCAGCTCACAGATCCTTTCTTCTGTATCCTCTACTCTGCTTTTGAGTCCCTCTAATGAATTTTTCATTTCCAGTGATTGGTTCTTTTTTATATCTTCCATTTCTTTGTTGACATTCTCACTGAGTTCATCTATTCTTCTCCCCAGACCAGTGAGCATCCTTAACACTCTTAGTTTGAACTCTCTGTCAGGTAGGTTGCTCATTTCTGTTTCACTTAGTTCCTTTTCTGGGGTTTTGTCCTGTTCCCTTACTTGGAATGTATTCTTTTGCCTCCTCATTTTGCCTCTTTCCCTGTGCTTGTGTCTATGTATTAGGTAGGTGAGCTACGTCTCCTGCTCTTGGATAGGTGACCTTATGTAAGTGATGCCTTAGGAGGCTTCCAGTGTGCTTCCTTCAGTTCTCAATGTTCCAGGGGTGACTCCTATGTGGGCTACGTGGGTCCTTCTGTTGTGGCCTGTTTGCTCTCCCTGTAGGCGCCCAGGTAGTCCAAGTTATGCTCCTGGCCAGCTGTTGTAATGCTCAGCTGCTTGTAGTCATTGTGGGCCCTTCAGTCTCTTTATCAGGTGTGGGGATCCTGAGCACAGTTGGCTGCAAGTTCTAATACCACATTTGTATTGCAGTATTTCTTTTAAGTGAGTAGGCCCCCAGCGTGGCAGGTTGTTAGGCTCAGGGCCTTACATTTGCTGTAAGCCTCTAGCCTATTAGGTGTCTTGTCAGCTCTCTGAGGATTGCAGCTGGGTGGGGCTGGCCTCAGGCACAGGAGCACCCAGTTTTTTCAGGCTTTGGAAGTTTGGGCAAACCCCCTATGTGTGTCTTTGAGAAGTACAAGTCTTCTGCAGCTGACAAGCGCTGCCACCCACAGGTCCACACACACAGTCAACACACTCCTGACCCGCATGCGCGCCCCAACCTCCCCAAGCAGACCCAGTCTCTCCACGGCGGGAGCCCCACACACTCCGCCACCGCCCCACACTCTCCACCCACTCCTTGTGCAAGCCCTGCCCCGCTAAAGTCAGCTCAGTTGCCAGGCTGCAGAGAATCCAGTCACCAATCTATACAGGCCCACAAGTTGCCTGAGGGCTAGTTATTGGGTGACGCCAGTCTCTAGGGTGGGCTGCCTGCCCTGGCTGAGCTGGATTAAATCGGTGCTCTAGCGGGTGGGGCAGACCTGGGCTAGCAGGCCTCAGGGAGAACTCCAATGGCGTCTGTGTCAGCACGCCCACACAAGGCCACAACAATGGCCGCCGCCAATGCCCCAGTCCCTGGAGAGGTCTCACCCCTCACCGAGATGCACTCAGGGCCTATTAGGTGAGTCTCTTGTCACCAAAGCACTGTACACCTTTCTTTCTGGTGATTTTAGGATGCTTTCTGAAACGGGTGAGTTTGCGCGCGGGCCCTTTAAAAGCTGGTTTTAGCTTCTTTGTGAACCGGGTTTTCTGGGGGCGCTCCCCAATGTTTTAGTAGCAGCAAAGTCAGATATTATGCCGCTGGTCTCGATTGTGCTGGGTCCACAAAATGCCGCCAGCGGGGTCGCTCCCCGGCTCAGGGCCCCGCGCCTCCAGGGAGGGTGCTGACCTGTGAGCTGCTCCCGGCGGCCGTGAAGCTGGCGGCTTGTGAAGTTGGCGTTTTTCCTCTCCAGAAGGGAGTCTCTGCCTCTTCTACCCCAGTTAGGATTGTCCGTTGTTGCAGGAGTTCCTCTTATCCAGTCTTCAGTTCTGTCTCAGGGGTAATTTTTCCACGAGTAGTTGTAAATTGGCTGTGTCCATGGGAGGAGGTGAGTTCCGAGTCTGCTTACACCGCCATCTTGACTCCTGTCTCAACTACATACTCTTAAGTTTCCGCTCTGGACCCTGTTTTTATTTTTTTTTTTGCAGTTCCCTCTTCTGGAATCTGTGAACATATTCTGCTATTATTTCAGCTTTTTCAATATCTTATTCACAACAAACCTGCCTTTTGAGAGAGATCTCTACATGGAGAGGTCTCATATCCTCTCTGTGCCTCAATTTCCTCATTCATAAAGTAATGCTCCTTTGCCAAATATTTTATAACTTAAGATAGTATGTGTAAAGCTGTATCATAAATCCTGGGGAATGGTTCTGGTTAAAAGCCTAAATAGTACTCCTCATCAAATGGTAAATTCTATCCTAGCACTTCAGCTGTCTTAATCTTTTCTTCATTCACTGACCAATTCTGTTTTCTCATAGGACTTACTATTTCTTGTAATTGTCTAGTTTATATAATTTGCTTGCTTACTGTCTGACATTGCCAGCAGAAAATTATCAATGTTACAGCATAAAAAACAATTGTTTGTTAACAATCCTATCAAATGGTTAATGAACAAAAGTGCTTATTTTTTTTTTCTCTTTTTTTGTTGTGAGGAAGATCAGCCCTCAGCTAACATCCATGCTAATCCTCCTCTTTTTGTTGAGGGAGACTGGCTCTGAGCTAACAGCTATTGCCAACCCTCCTCCTTTTTTTCCCCCAAAGCCCCAGTAGATAGTTGTATGTCATAGTTGCACATCCTTCCAGACGCTGTATGTGGGACGCGGCCTCTGCATGGCAGGAGAAATGGTGCATCGATGCACGCCTGGGATCTAAACCCGGGCTGCCAGTAGCAGAGCGTGCGCATTCAACCACTAAGCCATGGAGCCAGCCCAAAAGTGCTTATTTTTTAAAGAATGTTTTGCATCCTAGCATGATAGATATTATATATAGGTGTTTACTGTGTTTTACTTAAGTTTTAGTGAATTGTTTGAGGGTTTGGACTTGACATGTAACATATTGTATTCTCTCACACTGAAAATAATGGCAAATAGCTGTGGTTGGTATTTTGCCCAGTGCATCTGGTTTTCAAGAGCAGATTACTGACATTAATGCATTTACCTGTATTTGGAAAAATGCTGAAATGACAAAGAAATTTTAGATTAATAAAGGAAATGACCTTCTATCTGATTTTTGTATATTATAGAAGACAATCATGTCTTTTGTAACAAACGTTTAACGTTTTGACAAGTGTGAAATATTTGCGTGGCATGATAATTATTCTTTTCTTGTAATAAGTCAAATATTTAGCAAATATATCTTAATATTTAAACATAGTTTTAAGTCATTTATATTTGTAACCTAGAAGTACTTGTGCAACTTAATTCCTGCAGTTAATTAAATACAATTAAAAAAATAATCAAATTGTACTTTTTATTTGGTTTTATGTATCATGCCACAGATCTATTTAAAAACTTTGATGTAGATAACCTGCCAGTTTATATTGAATTTTAAAAACACTGAATAGATTTGATGCTTATTAATTTACATATAGTGGGAATAATGTCAGCATTTTCGTAAATACAATGTATGTCAACAGAACTTAATGCCCAATCATTGATTTACTCATTTATCATAGAATTTTATTCTCATATTATAAAGGATATTAGACTTTTCTAAGCAGAAAAAGAATATGAGGTGAGGTGATGGAAAGTTTGAACAAAATGAAAAAATCGCTTTTACCAGTTACCAGCATAAGCATTTTAATCTACAACTACTCATACTGCAGTTTAACAGCCTATTGAATGTGTCAAGTCATAACAGAAGTCCATGCCCTTAATTCAAATATTCCTAAAACTTCTCTGGAGGTTCTAGTAACATCAGCATTTTATCTATATATCCATTTATTTATTTATTTGCACCTATGGGGAGACATGGTCCCTTGCTTTTTAGGTGGTTTTATTTTGTGGTGTGAGATAAAAAAGACTATCTGAGCTGCACATGTTACTCCTCCCTGGGGAAGAAGTTAAACTAATTAAAATCTTGTCTGCTGTATTTTCAAGAATGTCATTTTTTGTTTGCTATTTTTACAATGTTGTACACATACCTAAAAACAAACTTGGTGATTGACTTTATTTTTATAAAGGTGGCTTTTTTAATGGTTTATAGTCTACAGTTTAATTTCCTGTTTGTTCTTGTTGTAACTTAAAATTGGTCTGCTAACAATATCACATTACTGCTGATGTTGGTAATGATGAAGGTAAGATCTCAATATATTTTCCTTTACATTGTTAATTAATACACTAAATCCAAATTCCAGGGAAGTGTATATCCTGTTGCCAAGAAGGCAGCAGAACCAGGGGAGCATCAGTGGTGGTTTCCAAGACCAAATGCTTTGGAAATGGAGGTGGTGAACATGACCAGAGGTTCCAGGAATCACCAAATGCCTGTAAATAGAGGCTTGGGACGGAGGTGGTGCTCATAACAGGAGTTTCCAGGACCCCGAGGTAACATCTGTGAAGGAAAGTTCCAGCAACTCTGGTGGTACCTGTGACCAAGCTCACTCCCTCCCCTGGCAGTGGCAGCGGCACCTGCAACCCCCACCCTCCCAGCAGCAGATGTTGCATCCAAGACCCTGGCACTCCTGGCAGTGGCAGCAGTGCATGCAACCTGAGGTTCCAGGAACCAAGGTGGCTTCTGAGATCAGAGACTCCGGGAACCACAGTGGCACTCATGACACAGCCTCACCCCCTCCATCAGCAGTGGCAGCGCACCTGAGATCTGAGGCTCTAGGAACCACGATGGCACCAGAGACCAGAGGCTCCAGGAACCACAGTGGCCCCTGCGACTGGAGGCTCCAGGAACTGTAACAGAACCTGCTACCCAGGTAAGCCCCACCCCACGGAAGTAGCAGCAGCATCCATGACCCTGTCCTACCTGGCAGCGGTGACAACACCCGTGAACCTGGCCCCCCTGACAACAGCGATGTCAGCACCTCCTGAAAACCTGGTAGCAGCAGCACAGGTGGTACATGCAACTCAGGCCCTCCAGCCACAGCAGCACCCAAGGCTACAGAGAACTGGGCAGCAGCAGTGGTGGAGCCCACAACCTTGGTACCCTCCAGTCATAGCAGTGCCCATACACCAAGTCCCCCACCTGTGGCAGCAATGCCTGCAAACCTGACAACCCCAGATATGGCAGAAGTGCCCATGACCCTGTCTCCTGCCCTACCCTCCCCCTACCGTACTACAGTTGGGGAGTGGGTGACCCAAGCATCCCTGGAAGCAGCAGAGCTGCTTGCCAGCCCAGTTGTGATGCTCACAACTGCAGTAACACTAGCAGCGGCAAGGCGCCAGCAAACTCAGAGGCATGAGTAATGACAATGAGGGCACTGACAACACCTCTGGCAGAGGCAGCAGAGAGTGGAAAGCACAAGCTCTCAAAAATAACCAGAAGCATCTTAGAATCAAAGTAAACAATGCCTTACCTAAATAAAAGAGATGTTCACTACTACAAATGTGCTGTCAGAGGGACAACTCATCAAGCACCATGAAAAATTCCGGAAACAAAGTATCACAAAAAGAAAATGACTATTGTCTGGAAACCAAATTTGAAGTCGTGAAAGATAGTATTCTAACTGATAGAGAATTTAAAATAGCTGTCATGAAGAAACTTAACAAGCTACAAGGTAACTCAGAAACACAGTTCAATGAGCTCAGGAATAAAATTAATGAACAGGAATACTTCATCAAAGAGGTTGAAACTCTAAGAAAGACCAAACAGAAATTCTGGAGCTGAAGAACTCAATAAATGAGATGAAGAATACAGTAGAAAGCATTGGAAATAGAGCAGACTATATGGAAGAGAGAATTAGTGAGCTTAAAGATAGAAATCTAGAAATGATTTAGGTGGAAGAGGAGAAAGAACTAAGATTTTAAAAAACTAAATAAATTCTATGAGAAATATCCAGCTCCATTAGAAAAAGTAACATAAGGATAATGAGTATCCTAGAAGGAGAAGAGAGGGAGAAGGGAGCAGAGAGCTTATTTAAAGAAATACTAGCTGAGAACTTCCCGTACTTGGGGAAAGAACTGGATATACAAATCCATGAAGCTAATAGAATACTAATTATCTCAATGAAAAGAGACCTTCTTTAAGACACATTATATTAAAACTGTCAAAATTTAATGCCAAAGGAAGAATTTTAAAGTTAGTGAGGGGAAAAAAGACAGTAACCTACAAATAAATCCCCATTAGGCTATCAGCAGATTTCTCAGCAGAAACTCCACAGGCCCAGAGAAAGTAGAGTGACATATTCAAAATATTCAAAGATAAAAACTGCCTGCCAAGAATACTCTATCCAGTAAAGTTATCCTTCAGATATAAAGGATAAATAAAGTCTTTCCCAGACAAACAAGAGCTGAGGGAGTTTACCACCACTAGACCTGCCTTACAAGGAAAGTTGAAAGAAGCTCTTCAACCAGAAATAAAAAGGCAAAAGTACACAAAACTTTGAGTAAAGTGTTAAATAGAAATAACCAGCACATTTTAAAGCTATTACAGAATAGGGTGTTAAACAATTATAGCATAAAGTTTAAAGGGGAAAAAAACACTAAAAATAACTAAAGCTACTTCAATATTGTAATGAACTCACAACATAAAAAGAGGTAATTTGTGACAACCAAAACATAAAAGAGAAGGAGGAATAGGGCAGAACCTGTACAGGCAAATGAAGATAAGACACTATCAGCACAATAAAACTATTTTATTTGTGAGACCATGTATACAACCACACGGTAACCGCAAAACAAAAATGTAGGGCAGAGACACAAAACATAAAAAAAGAGAAAACTGAAAAAAAAAATAAAATTGAAAACCACAAACTAAAATGGCAGATGGAAACACAAAGGAAAAGAAACAATGGAGATATAAAACAACAAGTAAACAAAGATAAAATGGCAGTAGTTAGTCCTCATATATCAAAAATCACCTTAAATGGAAATGGATTGAACTCACCAATCAAAAGACACAGAGTGGTTGGATGGATTAAAAAATAAGATTCAGCTATATGCTGCCTTCAGGAGACTCATCTTAGCTCTAAAGACAAATATAGGCTCAAAGTGAAGTGGTAGAAAGCGATACGTCCAGCAAATAGTAGCCAAAAGAAAGGAGGTATAGCCATGCTTATATCGGACAAAATAGACTCCAAATCAAAAAAGATAAGAGACAAAGGTGGACATTATATAGTGATAAAGGGGACAATTTATCCAGAAAACATAACATTTATTAATACATATGCACTCAACATAGGAGCACCAAACTATATAGAGCAACTATTAACAATCTGAGAGGGAGAAATTGACAGCAATACAATAATAGTAGGGGACTTGAACACCCCATTTACATCAATAGTAGATAATCTAGACAGAAAGTCAATAAGGAAACATCAGCCTTGAATGACACATTAGACCAGATGGACTTTACAGATATATATAGAACATTCCATCCAAAAGCAGCAGAATACACATTCTTCTCAAGTGGACACGCAACATTCTCAAGGATAGACCATATGTCGAGACAGAAAACAAGTCTCAATCAATTCAAGAAGATTGAAATTGTATAAAGCATCTGTTCTGACCACAATGGTATGAAACTAGAAATCAATTACAACAAGAAAACTGGAAAAATTACACATATGTGGAGATTAAACAATATGCTACTGAACAACTATTGGCTTAATGAAGAAATCAAAGGAGAAGTGAAAAATACAAGGAAACAAATGAAAATGAAAATTTTCTTAACTAATATATTAAATGACATACTAAAATCTATGGGATGCAGCAAAAGTGGTACTAAGAGGGAAGTTTATAGCAATATAGGCTTACCTCCAGAAACAAGAAAAAAATCTCAAATGAACAATCTAAACTTACAACTAAAGGAACTAGAAAAAGAAGAACAAACAAAGCCCAAAGTCGGTAGAAGGAAAGAAATAAGAAAATCAGAGCAGAAATAAATGAAATAGAGACTAAAAAGACAATAGAGGGCCGACCCCATGGCTTAGCGGTTGGGTGCCCACACTCCGCTACTGGCCGCCCAGGTTCGGATCCCGGGTGCGCACCGACGCACCGCTTCTCCAGCCACGCTGAGGCTGCATCCCACATACAGCAACTAGAAGGATGTGCAACTAGGACATACAACTATCTACTGGGGATTTGGGGGGAAAAAAAAAGGAGGAGGATTGGCAATAGATGTTAGTTCAGAGCTGGTCTTCCTCAGCAAAAAGAGGAGGATTAGCATGGATGTTAGCTCAAGGCTGATCTTCCACACCAAAAAATAAATAAATAAAAAAGACAATAGAAAAGATCAATGAAACTAAGAGCTGGTTATTTGAAAAAATAAACAAATTGACAAACCTTTAGCTAGACTCAATAAGAAAAAAAGAGAGAAGGTTCAAATAAATCAAATCAGAAATGAAAGAGGAGAATTTACAATGGATACCACAGAAATACAAAGGATCATAGAAGACTACTATAAACAGCCATACACCCACAAATTGAGAATCTAGGAAAAATGGATAAATTCTTAGAATCATACAACCTTCCAAGGTTGAACCATAAAGAAATAGAACCTCTGAATAGACCAGCTACTGGTAAGGAGATCGAAACAGTAATCAAAAACCTCCCGAAAAACAAAAGTCCAAGACCAGATGGCTTCACTGGTGAATTCTATCAAACAGTCAAGGAAGTTTTAATACCTATCCTCCTAAAACTCTTCCCAAAAATTGAACAGAAGGGAACACTTCCAAACTCATTTTACAAGGCCAATATCCTGATACCAAAACCAGGCAATGACAACACAAAAAAAGAAAATTATAGATCAATATCCCTGATGAACATAGATGCAAAAATTCTCAACAAAACTATTAGCAAATGAAATACAACAATACATTAAAAGGATCATGTACCATGTTCAAGTGGTATTTATTCTAGGGGTACAAGGATGGTTCAACATCTGCAAATCAATCAACATGATAGAGCACATTAACAAATTAAAAGCTAAAAGTCATATAATCATCTCAATAGATGCAGAAAAAGCATTTGACAAGTTTCAACATTCATTTATGAGGAAAATTCTCAAGGAAGTAGGTATGGAAGGAAAGTACCTCAAAATAATAAAGGCCATATATGACAAACCAACAGCTAACATTATGTACAGTGAAATACTGAAAGCTTTTCCCTTAAGATCAAGAGTAAGACAATGACAGCTACTTTTGCCACTTCTATTTAACATAGTACTAGAAGTCCTACGCAGAGCAATTAGTCAAGAAAAAGAAAAATGTATCCATATTAGAAAGGGAGAAGCAAAGTTGTCACTATTTGCAGACCATATGGTTTTATATACAGAAAACTTTAAAGACTCCACCAAAAAACTATTAGAAATAATAAATAATAAGGAAAAGTTGCAGGGTACAAAATCAATATACAAAATTCTGTTGCATTTCTAAACACTAACAATGAAGCTTAGGAAAGAAAAATTAAGAAAACAATCCCATTTACAATCACAACAAAAAGAATAAAATACCTAGGAATAAATTTAACCAAGGAGGTGAAATACTTGTACACTGAAAACTATAAGACATTACTGGAAGAAATTGAAGATGACACAAAGAAATGGAAAGATATTCCATGCACATGGATTGGAAGATTAACATTGTTAAAATGTTCATATTACCTAAAGCAATCTACAGCTTCAATGCAATCTCTGTCAAAATCCCAACCACATTTTTCACAGAAATAGAACAAAAGATCCTAAAATTTGTATGAAAACACAAAAGACCCCAAATAGCCAAAGCAATCCTTAGAAAAAAGAACAAAGCTGGAGATTTCACATTCCCTGATTTCAAACTATACTACAAAGCTATAGCAACCAATACAATATGTTATTGGCAGAAAAACATACAAATCAGTGGAACAGAATTGAAAACCCAGAAATAAAGCCACACATATATGTACAACTAATTTACAACAAAGCAACCAGGAACGTACAATGGAGAAAGGAAAGTCCCTTCAATAAATAGTGTTGGAAAAACTGGACAGCCACATGCAAAAGAATGAAATTAAATGACTATCTTATACTATACAGAAAAATTAACTTAAAATTGATTAAAGAATTAAATGTAAGACATGAAATCATAAAACTTCTAGAAGAAAACATAGGCAGTATGCTCTTTGACATCGGTCTTAGCAATATCTTCTTGGATGTGTCTCCTCAGGCAAGGCAAAAGCAAAAATAAACCCATGGTACTACCTCAAACTAAAAAGCTTCTGCACAACAAAAAAATCCATTAACAGAACAAAAAGATAACCTACTGAATGGAAGAAGATATTTGCAAATCATATATTCAATAAGGAGTTAATATCCAAAATATATAAAGTACTCATACAACACAACATCAAAATAATAAACAACCTGATTACAAAGGGCAAAGGATTTGAACATACATTTTTCTAAAGAAGTCATACAGATGGCCAACAGGTACACGAAAAGATATTCAACATCACTAATTATTAAGGAAATGCAAATCAAAATCACAATGAGATATCACCTCACACCTGTTAGAATGGCTATTATCAAAAAAAAAAAACAAGACACAACAACTGTTGGAGAGGATGTGGAGAAAAGGGGTTCCTTGTGCACTGTTGGTGGGAATGTAAATTGGTGCAGCCATTATGGAAAAAAGTATGGAGATTACTCAAAAACTTAAGAATAGAACTACCACATGATCCAGCTATTCCACTTCTGGATATTTATCCAAAGAATATGAAAACACTAATTCAAAAAGATATACGCATCCCTGTGTTCATTGCAGCATTGTTTACAATAGGCTGGATATGGAAACAACTTAAGTGCTCACTGATGGACGAATGGATAAAGAAGATGTGGTGTGTGTATATATATACATATATATATATACACATCCATATTATATATATATATACACACACACAATGGAATACTACTCAGCCATAAAAAAGATGAAATCTTGCCATTTCCAACAACATAGATGGATCTTGATGGTATTATGCTAAGTGAAATAAGTCAGATGGAGAAGAGACAAATACCATATGATTTCATTCATATGTGGAACATAAAAAACAAAACAAAATAAAAGCAAAACAAAGGAACAAACAAAACAAAATGAAAACAAACTCATAGAAGGAGACAACAGATTAGTGGTTACCAGAAGGAAAAGTGGGGAGGGGAGAGCAAAATGTGTAAAGAGGGTCAATTACAGCGTGACCAATGGAAACTACACTTTTGGTGATGAGCAAGCCATGATATATACAGATGTTGAATTATAATGTTGTACACCTGAAAGCTATATAATGTTATAAACCAATGTTACCTCAATTAAGAAAAAAAAAAAAAACAGAGGGGAGATGTTTAAAGCATTAAAAAAAATGCTATGACTGGTGCCACTTCAAATCCTTGTGAAACTGCTACATTCTCTACCTAGATGATTACTTTTGCCCTTTTCTCTTTGTTAATCTCTACTTGACCTTCAGTTCACAGCTTAATGTTACTTCCTCAAAGGAGCCTTCATTAAACCTAAGATGAAATGAGATCCGCTGGTTGTATGGCGACATAGTTCCCTGTGCTTTTCTCTCGTAGCACTTACAATTTACAATTTGGCATTATTTAATTACTCTCTGTTTACCATGCATGGCTCTAAGTTTTATATGGCCTGGAATCATACCTGTTTTTTCCGCCGTTGAATTTTTGGCCACAATTAATTGCCTGGAAATCAACAAATATATGTTGACTGATAAAAATTTTGCCTGAAAAATAATCTTGAACTTTTATTGGTTTAGTACCTGTTCACAGCTACCCATATACAATGGTATCCATAACACTAATGACTGTGGTTCTGAAATTGAATGTATGGACCCCCAAATAACCTACAAAATTATCAGTATCAGATTACTCACCTGTGATTGCACCAGATCAGAATATAATCAAATGGTTTTCTCTTTACTTTCTCATTGCCTCTTCCTAAAATCACTGCTTTATCCACTTTATGTCAGCATAGAACCATATGTCCCTGTACAAGTTATCATTCTGCATCTGATCTGTTTCTTCCATTTCTTTTCAAAATGGAATATTTTGTTTGAAAAAAAGAACCTGAGGAGTTGAGAAGGAATAAAAAAATGGCAGGTTACAAATTGTGCATGCCATTAATTAATTAATATTCTTGTGAGATATCCTCCTAAATAATCAGATCCAAAAACAATTTTCTACGTGAACTACACAGTGAAGGTCATAGGAAATGTCCTTAAAGCTCTACTCCTATCTCATGGTAGTAAAAAGAGGGCAGTGCATGGTGATGCAGATTTGCTGCAATGTTCAGCCCAGTTCTCTATCAGACAGATTCCCATGAATATCATTATCCTGCCCATAAAAAGAAGCACAACTAGTAATGTGCAAAACACCACCCCAGTAAGATGAAAAGCCCTCCCAGCTAGCAAGCCCTACCACCGGATATTTCAATGTTTGGGAATTATCAACAGGTGCAGGGAAGCAAGACAATAAGGATATTAGGTTACAGTTTAAGGAATTAGGAAGAGAGATTAGTATTACCACTGAGAGATGTTGAACTGAGCTTGGTAATTGGCAAAGGTTATATGTTTGAGAGTTACAATAAAATATGAAACTTTATGGAAATAAGTGTACTATTTAGAAGCAGTATCAAGAAAAAATCTTAAAGGCCTTTCTCTAAAAAAAATGTAATACACAGTAAATGAGGCAGTTTCATATTATTATGTTCCTTCAAAATAAAGGCTTGAAGTGAAAATGTATGTACTTTCTACTATTCAATATATATTGTACTAAGACATTAATTTAATCCTAAGAATTCTCAAAGCAACGGTAGGTGCACATTTAATTTACATGTGAATTGCTTTCAATAAAATTTATTTGCATATTCTAATGTGAACTATATGTTAAACTATAAGACTATTAATAAATAACTGTTGTGATCACAAGAAAAATAAAATTTAGACCTAAAAATCCAGGAATTCTGAATGAATAATAAACATACAAGAGTCAGACTTATGTGAAGTTTACACACGATTTTAAGAGAAATATGCCAACCTAGACATTCTATATCTAATATTTTATCATTGTGAACATTTCTTAGGTCACTAATATTAAACAAGCATATTAATTTTGAAGTAAATGTTCTTTATTGGTTGTTAAGCAATGATCATTTGTTACTTATTTTAAACTTTAACAGTATTGTTATCTAAAAGGTTCATGTATTCTTCTGACATTTAAAATGTCACAATTTTTGGACAACAAAAGAACATTTATAAACTCTGGACAAAATATAAAATAAAACTACCTGAGGCTTCTGATGAGTGAATAAATACAGGGAGAATTTAGAGAGTTCAGCCTTAAAGGAAGCGACAGACGTGAATGTGTTTGCTGTTTTCAGGCATGGATGGCTAAAATACCAATAGAGAGTACAGCAGTATTTCTAGAGAGAAGAACGAAGGAAAGGAGCCTGAAGAATCAGGGTCACCAGAAAGTGACGAGAAAACCCTGAGAAGGAGAGAACCAGAGAAAGAAACTCCAAATTCTGTGTATTAGTTTGCCAAGAATGTGTGCACGTGCAGAGAAAACTGAAAGCAGACCGATTTCAGATCTGAGCTCCTACCCATCAAAGGTATGGCAGATTTTTGGTCCAACCTAGATTCTGCTAGACAAAAACATCAACTCCCTTGAGAACCATATAAAATAATTCAGAATACCCACAATACAATGTTCACAATGTCCAGGATACAATCCCAAATTACTTGATATATAAAAAGCCAGGTAAACGGAATCATTTTTTTTTTAATTTTTGTTTATTTATTTTTTCCCCCAAAGCCCCAGTAGATAGTTGTATGTCATAGTTGCACAGCCTTCTAGTTGCTGTATGTGGGACGTGGCCTCAGCATGGCCAAGAAGCGGTGCCTCTGTGCGCGCCCGGGATCCGAACCCGGGCCGCCAGCAGCGGTGCGCGCGCACTTAACCGCCAAGCCACGGGGCCGGCCTGGAATCATTTTCTTAAGAAAAAGCAAGGCAGCAGACGCCAAAATGACTCAGATGTCTGGTAAAGACAAAGACTTTAAAGCAGCTCTTAGTATTTGTCATTGAAGGAAATGAATTAAGTATAGAAAATTTCATTAAAGAAATAAAAAATATCTTTTTAAATGGAAAATTTAGAAGGGAAAAATGCAATCTCTGAAATAAAATATTTAGAAGCAGGGCTTAATTGCAGTCCGAGGTATCAGAGGAAAGGTTCAGTAAGTTTGAAAATAGATTAATAGTGATAACGTCATCCAATCTGAAGAAGAGAGAAAAACTAATGAATAAAATGGTCAGAGCCCCTGGAACATGTGGGATATTTTTTCCCCATAAGCTTTGACCGTTTTATTCATTCGTTGATCTGCAAATGGTTAATTGAAGTGCCAAAAGAAGAAAAGTGAGAGAATTGAATAAATAAAATGTTTGTACAAATAATTGCTGAATATTCCCAAATTAGGACAAAAGCATAGATTTATAGATTTAAGAAGCTCAGCAAAATCCAAACAGGATAAATTAGAAATAAACACACACAAGCAACTAGAAGGATGTGCAACTACGACATACAACTATCTACTGGGGCTTTGGGGGGAAAAGAAATAAATAAATAAAATTAAGAGAAAAATAAAAAAGAAAGAAAGAAAAAAAAGAAAAAAATACTTAAAAAAAAAAAAAAAAGAAAGAAACACACACAGAGACACACTAAGCACATCAGTTAAACTACCAAAGGCGGACATTAAGAGAAATTCTTGAAATCAATTAGAAAAAAATACACATTAAATACAGAGGTACAATGATTCTAATGATCTTTGACTTCTCTGCAGGAACTGTGGAGGACAAAAGAGAGTGAAAACACATTTGTAAGGCTAAAAGAAAAAAAAAGGACAGAAGTGAAATAGATTAAAAAAAAAATCTGAAAGAAACTGTTGATGCCAGTCCACACTAGGAGAAAGTAATGTTAAATGAACTTCTTAAAACTGAATTAACTGTATGTTGCAAAAAGAAAGATCAGAGTCTTAGCATTCTGTTGGAGTAAACAAACCCACACTATGACACTATGCACTATGACAAAACAGATGAGTTATTATTTTTGGACTGACGCAAATGTCCTTCTTCTATACTAGCACATTTTATTTAGGGTCATACAAATGAGAAGAGATAATTCGCAAATAAAAATAAACATGCACTATTGTTAACAGTCTCAGAAAAATTGGCATTTGCTTTTTATGGCATTTGTTCAATACTCCTTCAACTGACAGAGGGTTTTACTCTCCCCAGAGGAGGCAGAAGTGAAATCTTCGTGGAGAAACAGTATGTTCATTGTGGGTAGGTGCTTCTATTTTCTTAGCCTGGTCAAATGCTGTGACAAATTTCCTTCTGCAAGGGGAAATTGACATTATGTATACAAAACCCGGGTAATTGTGACTGTAAATCATTCCTCCTTAGATATTAAGGTGCTATTTGTGGGTTATTAAAAAAGTGAATTTACAGAGTTATTTTTAAGAAACTGATTTTATTACAAGACAAGGAATCAGTATAAGTATTTAAACAACTGATTGATGCTTTTCAGCATCATCCCCTAACCAATTCAAGCATCTCTCTTAGTTTGTGACAAGCTTTTTGCCAATGGTTAGATAAAATAATGTCTCCTTAGAAAGTACTCACAGGCTTCTGTTTATGCAGCATCATAGCCACCTGAAAACTTTATCCCCTCTTTTGCCACCCTTTGTATACCTTCTAACGAGTTCAATAAACTGTTGATAAGCTTTAAAAAAAAAAAAAACTGAATTAACTATTCCAGAGGGAAATTCTAATCTTCAAGAATGAATAATGAACACAATAAATGGTAAATATCTTGGTGAATATAAATATAAACAATTAAATATATGTGAAACATATATATGAAACAAAAAATATATAAAAATATGAAATTATCCCAATCAAAATGAAAGTACACTTTTTAAAAAATAACAAGTCAATTCTAAAGTTGATGTGGAAGCATAAACAACTTACAAAGTAAATTTAAAATAGAAGAACATAGTTGGAGGAGAAACACTACCGGACTTCAAGATATAAAGCTACAGTAATCAAGACCTGGGGTTTACAGACTTTGCCTGGAACAGAGTAGATAGTAAATACCTTAGCATTTGCAGGCCATATGTGTGGTCTCTTCACAATTACTCAACTCAGCCATTGTAGCATGAAAGCTACATAGACAATATATAAGCAAATGAGCATGTTGTGTTCTAATAAAGCTTTATTTACAAAAATTGGCAGCAGGCCAAATTTGCCTATAGGTCATAGTTTGCTGACCCTCATCAAGACTATGGAATTGGCAAAAGGATAGACCTATAGATTGATGGAACAAAATAGTCCAGAATAGACCCACTTGTATTTGGTCAATTTTCAATAAAGATTCTAAATCAAGTCATTGGTGAACATTTGGTAGGAGTTTCTCTATGTATTTATAATTTGCATTTTCCAGGTAATGATGTTGAACATTATTTGTCTTTAAGAACTTTATTGAAGTGTTTGTTAAAATGTACTTTTGGTGAAAATTTAAAAAGACTGGCAGGACAAAGATTTGATGCAGATGTGGAGCAACTGGAAGTCATATATTGACAGCGAGAATGTAAATTATACACCATTTGGAAAATCGTTTGGCAATTTCTTAAAATGCTAAACAAACACCTACCACATAACCTAGCAATTTTATCCCTAGTTATTTACACAAGGGAAATAAAAAGGTAAGTCCACACAAAGACTTGTAAATGAATGTTCATAGGAGATTTATTCACAATTAGCCAAGCCTGAAAAAAAAATACTTTGTGTATCAGCTCGTGAATGGATAAACCAACTACAGTGTATCCGTACAATGGAATAACATTCAGCAATAAAAATAACAAACCTGTGAAACAAGCGACAGAAGGGATGAATGTCAAAATCACTATGCTGACTGAAAGAAGTCATATATATATAAAATTTTAGAAAATGCAATCAAGTCTATAGTGTCCAAAAGACAATCAGTGGTTGCCTATGACCGGGATGGGGGCAGGGTGGATTGTAATAACGCACAAGAGATCTTTCAGTGATAATGGAAATGTTTTATATTTTGATTCTGGTGGTGGTTTTTTAGTAGTATATAATTTTAAAAACTCATTGCATTTTTAATTTTGAATGGATGCAGTTTACTAGATGTAATTTATATCTCAATAAAGTTCATATAAATAAAACTGTGTAATAAATATATTATTACAGTACTTACATGTAAACCTAATTTAGGAAGATATTCATAATGTAACTTGGTGCAATATAGAGAACTATTTTTGTAGTTAATTTTATTCCAGTATTTGAAAGAACTTTTGTGGAGTAATAGTTTAACAACTTATAGTGAGACAAAATCCATCATGCTAAAATTTGGAGACTGAGCTTATGTATTCATTTCACTGGTAATAAAGAAGGTCCATTTCTGTAACAATCAGATCCCACTCTGGAAACAGAAATCATAGAGTATCTGAAAAGGGAACATTTAATATAAAGATTATTTAACTATTAAAAGGGATTAGACTACTTTTAATTAGTAACATGATTGGCTACTATGATAAAGAGAAGTCTAAGGAATAGTAGTTATAAGGATAGGTAGTAACAGGATCTTCTAGAACAACAATCAATGGTAAGAATATCCTTACTTCATTACCTTAAATGGCAGATAAAGACAATAGAGTAATATGCCAATTGTGAATAAACAAAGCACAGTCCAATTTGATTTTACATAGAAAATTTATCTTAATTGATAAGTAGCTGGTTTTAGTTCTTTATTTATTGTGTTGCCATAAACAGAACAGACAGATATTTGACAGCACAGAATAGACATACGTTTGACAGCATAGAATAGATAGACATTTGACAGCGTAGCATCTGATTTACAAATTTATGCACAAACACCTTGCTTAGTTTCCCTTACTTATGGGTGATGCCATTCTTGTAGGCAGCCTTATATTTCTAGTTTTTTATATTACTTTCCTCATAGAAAAAAGACATATTCTGGTGCACGTTATTTTATATACTAAAGTAGAGCAGTTGTTTGCTTTCCTGTAGTTACAGAATCATAACTGTCCTCAAGAGATCATCTAATGTGATTGTACGTCCTTATATCACATATCTGATTCTATTAAATTGTTCAAGCACAACACTAGTTCTTATTCTGTAATAGTCAAATGTCCTAAATGGGTTCCTTATTTCCATTATTCTCTTTTATCTTAAACCTGGCCTCTCATATTTCAATTTATATATGTTATTAGACATTATTGCCCCATGTTCATTGGGATCAATATTTGTCTGGTTAAAGTAAAACATTGGCTTTAGCAGGGATCATTAACAAAATTATACTATATATCTTCAACATTGTTTTTTAATTTAAAATACAAAAAAGTACATTCATTCAATAATCTTTTACATAGAGCCAATTTTCCCTTAGGTATGGTCTTAATAATGATTAATATTCTTCATCTTTCATTTATAAAGTGTACCCGTGGAATGTCATCTACAGTATTCAGTTGAGTTCTTTAAGCTAAGCATAATTCTAATGACAATGGCAAAGTAATATGAATTCAGAATCATTCTATATTTCTGTGATTTTTCTCTAGTATTTTATAATTTTTGTCCTACTCTTCTATTTATTTATATTTTTAGTAACTCGTGTTTATAAAGTAAATACAGAGCAAACAAAATTGAGAAAACTTACAGAATTTTAAATAAATGGTAATATCTTTTCATTTTTCACTCCCTCCATTGGCTTATGTACTATTTCTTTAAATTACTTATTACAATTATAAGTACAACTAGCATAAATGAGACTAAACAAAATAGAATCATAGTAAGCATATATTTCATCAGATAGGAGAGTTGTTCCTGAGTATACTAGAGAATAATCTAGTATGACCCAGAGAATGTCAGCATTAAATCTCAGTCAATAAGGTGAATAGATGAATAGTGGTAAAAAATGGCAAAGTCTTTTGAGTTGAAATTGATTTTGATAGTTTATACTGACTTACTCTTTCCAATCACTAAACACTATATACTAACTAAGTTCATCACTTACATATTTAATGAATCTCTGCTAATATATACAATACAAAGACATACAGCATGTTTTGCTGGAAAAAGTACCAACTTCAGAAATATTTACTCAAACATACATTCATTTAATCATTTACCCAACCATGTATTTAATCTCTTCTTGTACACTGGGCACTGTGCTAAGTACTGGGGATATGTGTACAAAGGAATAGAGCAGTTCAAAGACTGGGTGGGTTCAAGTCCAGTTTCACTTACTAAATGAATGATCTGGAAAAAAAATCACTTTCTTATTCTAATCTTCAATATTTTCTTCTCTAAGATAAAAAGCATACATATATCTGATGAATACTAAGTGAGTTAGTATGGGGACGAACCACTCACAGAGGTTAATATAAATAATTGTTGACCACACCTGTTTTTATTAACACTGAGTTTTTATACATGATGACTATTGTAGGTAAAGAAAGAGAGCAAAATGATAAGGGAGAGCTAAGTAAGGATAATTTCAAAAAATACGCAGGATTGGAAGACATTGAGCAAATAAGAAGAAGTGGAACACCACTGGGACCTTAAGAATACATTCTTAGGTTTGTGAAGGAGCTGGGGAGTCTGTTTAAATTGCCCTGGTAAGCATTTTGTTAGTATGTTTTGTTTTGTGTATTTTCTCAGGTATGGAATAATTATGATAGAGGTAAAGTGATAAGCATTGAAGAGAGGAGTTAAAAAAATTCCTTGGACACATAAAATGAAGATCTTTTTTTTTTTTTTTTCCTTACCTAGAAAACCATTTATTTATTTATTTATTTATTTATTTTTTAATTTTTTGTTTATTGCAGTAACATTGGTTTATAACATTGTAAAAATTTCAGGTGTACATCATTGTACTTCTATTTCTGCATAGATTACATCATGTTCACCACCAAAATACTATTTACAACCCATCACCACACACATGTACCGAATTATCCCTTTCACCCTCCTCCCTCCCCCCTTCCCCTCTGCTAACCACCAATCCAATCTCTGTCCCTATGTGTTTGTTTATTGTTGTTATTATCTACTACTTAATGAAGGAAATCATACGGTATTTGACCTTCTCCCTCTGACTTATTTCACTTTGCATTATACCCTCAATGTCCATCCATGATGTCACAAATGGCTGGATTTCATCGTTTCTTATGGCTGAATAGTATTCCATTGTGTATATATATCACAGCTTCTTTATCCATTCGTCCCTTGATGGGCACTTAGGTTGCTTCCAAGTCTTGGCTATTGTGAATAATGCTGCAATGAACACAGGGGTGCATGTACCTTTGCAAATTGGTGTTTTCAAGTTCTTTGGATAAATACCCAACAGTGGAATAGCTGGATCATATGGCAGTTCTATCCTTGATTTTTTGAGGAATCTCCATACTGTTTTCCATAGTGGCTGCACCAGTTTGCACTCCCACCAGCAGTGTATGAGAGTTCCCTTCTCTCCACATCCTCTCCAACACATGTTGTTTCCTGTCTTGTTAATTATAGCCATTTTGACGGGCGTGAGGTGATATCTCATTGTAGTTTTGATTTGCATTTCCCTGATAGTTAGTGATTTTGAACATCTTTTCATGTGTCTGCTGGCCATCTGTATATCTTCTTTGGAGAAATGTCTGTTCAGGTCTTTCGCCCATTTTTTAATTGGGTTGTTAGTTTTTTCGTTGTTGAGATGCATGAGTTCTTTATATATTTTGGAGATTAAGCCCTTATCAGATGTATGGTTTGCAAATATCTTCTCCCAATTGTTAGGTTGTCTTTTCGTTTTGGTGATGGTTTCCTTTGCTGTGCAGAAGCTTTTTAGTTTGATTTAGTCCCATTTGTTTATTTTTTCTATTGTTTCTCTTGCCCGGTCAGATGTGGTGTTTGAAAAGATGTTGCTAAGACCGATGTCAAAGAGCGTACTGCCTATGTTTTCTTCTAGAATTTTCATAGTTTCAGGTCTTACATTCAAGTCTTTAATCCATTTGGAGTTAATTTTTGTGTATGGTGTAAGGTAAGGGTCTACTTTCATTTTTTTGCATGTGGCTATCCAGTTTTCCCAACATCATTTGTTGAAGAGACTTTCTTTTCCCCATTGTATGTTCTTGGCTCTTTTCTCAAAGATTAGCTGTCCATAGATGTGTGGGTTTATTTCTGGGCTTTCGATTCTATTCCATTGATCTGTGTGTCTGTTTTTGTGCCAGTACCATTCTGTTTTGGTTACTATAGCTTTGTAGTATATTTTGAAATCAGGGAGTGTGATACCTCCAGCTTTGTTCTTTTTTCTCAGGATTCCTTTAGCTATTCAGGGTCTTTTGTTGTTCCATATAAATTTTAGGATTCTTTGTTCTATTTCTGTGAAAAATGTTGTTGGAACTTTGATAGGGATTGCATTGAATCTATAGATGGCTTTAGGAAGCATGGACATCTTAACTATGTTAATTCTTCCAATCCAAGAGCACGGAATATCTTTCCATTTCTTTGTGTCTGCTTCAATTTCTTTCAGCAATGTTTCATAGTTTTCAGTGTACAGATCTTTCACCTCTTTGGTTAAGTTTATTCCTAGGTATTTTATTCTTTTTGTTGCAATTGTAAATGGGATGGTATTCTTAATTTCTCTTTCTGCTACTTCGTTGTTAGTGTACAGAAATGCAACTGATTTTTCTATGTTGATTTTGTATCCTGCAACTTTACCATATTCATTTATTACTTCTAAAAGTTTTCTGGTGGATTCTTTAGGGTTTTCTATATATAAAATCATGTCATCTGCAAATAGTGACAGTTTCACTTCTTCCTTTCCAATTTGGATCCCTTTTATTTCTTTCTCTTGCCTGATTGCTTTGGCTAGAACTTCCAATACTATGTTAAATAGGAGTGGTGACAGTGGGCATCCTTGTCTGGTTCCTGTTCTTAGAGGGATAGCTTTCAGTTTTTCACCATTGAGGATGATATTAGCTGTGGGTTTCTCATATATGGTCTTTATTATGTTGAGGTACTTTCATAATAATTATGATAGAGGTAAAGTCATAAGCATTGAAGAGAGGAGTTAAAAAAATTCCTTGTACACATAAAATGAAGATCTTATTAAGCTGAGCTAAAATAATATTACTTAAGCTAAACCAGTGTTTATGTATGAAAACTTTCAAATCATTATAAGCATTCATGGTTTTGACTATACCTGGTTAATTATCATAGGCCTCTTTTCAGATATTCTTCTCTGAAAAATATCTCCCTCCTCTTTTAAAATACATGATCATCAATGTCATAAGGGATACAGAAAGGATGGATAGTTAAATCCACAGATAAGTCATTATTTTGTTTTTAGATCAAAATTATTTGAAATAAATCATTTATTTCAGTTCCTATAAAATTGAATTGAACTATTTTTATTTTCAAGTTAAACTCCCAAGGTAAACTCTGTGATAAAATGCTAATAAATAGGGAAATACATTCATACTTCTTGCTAGAAGTATGTACCCTGAGTCTTAGCATGCATTGCTCTTGTTTGATTTATTTTATTTTCTTCAATTACAAATTTTAAGGTCAAAGTTTTGGAATTTTATTGTCTTTCATGCTTTTTAAATTAATATTTCACCCTTGGAAAATAATTTTCCCTACTATGTCCATCACAGATGATGCCGGGTTGCTAGTGCTACACGGACCAAGTGTAACTGAGGCAAGAATTGGATTTTATTGGGTAAATCTTGCACATATCATGTTTGGCAGGAATATATTTAAGTGAAGGCAGCAATGAAATCTAAATTTAAATCTAAATCAAATCTAGAAAAATTAAATCTAAGAATAAATTAATACATTTATTGAACAAATATTTATAGACAAGTGTCCATATGTCAGGCACTTTTCTACATGCTGGGGATAAAGCAGAGAATAAAATACACAAAATTCATGTCCTTACAGTGCTGAAAAGATATTTTACTTTATTGTTTTATGAATTCAGATTTTTAAGTAATAGGAAATTGGGAAATTGGGGTTAGAACATCCGAGTGAGTTTTAGGCTATTTAACCCCATCTTATGGAACAAGGGCTCATGCAGAAAGGGGCCGACAGAAGTCCACCCCAAACAAACAGCACAGGGTCAGCATCCACAGCTAAAAATAATGGAGCAGAATAAAAGGGAAATGAGTTCTATACAAACAAGGAGTAGTAACTGATGGAAAAGAAGGAATGCTCGATGGCCCATGCCTTGGTCTGATTCTCCCTTGGTGGACGAAAATTCAGAGCAAAGCAAGCCTTATCACTAAGCTTCCTAGATGACTGAAGGGGCTGCACGGGAAGGGACAAAATCAACTTGGTGTGCTTAAAAGTGAAATAAAAAATTTAATGCACTTTCTTCCTTCAAGCCAACTTTAAAAAAATCAATTATTCTGGATAGTTTACTTCTTTACTTAAGAGAGGGAACTTTTGATTTAGTTTTAATTATCACTACAGAAAATAGTAAAATATGTCAACTTTCTTTTTTTCTATTGAGTTATCAATGACAGGGTACTAGCATGTATCTCTGCCGTGTGTCAGAGAAGGGTAAAACTACTGTGAAAGCTGATTCATCCCTAAAGGACTACAGTTAAACAGTTAAAATGAAGCTCGGCCGTGGAGGTTCTCGGGTAAGGCAAGATTCAATTTGTCCTTCAGATTGTTGCTTTTGTACAAACGTGACATTTTGGTTGGAATTTGTGTTTGACAGCTCTATAATGTAATTTTCCAGAATGTGGTGAAGTAGAACCAAATGTCATTGGCTTCATTCAGTAGATTTTCTGCCTGATGGAACATACCATTACTGTTCTATTTATTTTTACAACCAATAAAAAATTTGATTATTTTGATTTGTGGAGTTCTTTTACGCATAATTTTCCAAAAGACGAAGATTATATATTAGCCCCTATATATGTCCATGATTGAGCATTAATTGACTTTGACCCGTAAGAAACTGCCTATGTTTAGTTCCATTTTGGCCTTACTTGTACTAGCAGTTAACAGGTAGTATATTGGCTTAAGGAATATGTGTGAGTGGAGGGAGAATTCTGTGGAATAATTTAAAGGGTGTTCATGTCAAAGTCCTCCATTGTATAGAGAATGAAAAAGGGATTTTATAATATAAAACCAGTTCATAATTTGAGAGGAGAAATGAAGCTGAGTCAAATACTAGTGCCAAATAAGAAAACACTGGGGTCTTGGGACGTGGACCTGTTGGGGACAGGAAGCAGAGACATGGCTGAGGGTGTTGGAGCTCAGAAGTCAGATAGAGGTCGTGGTGTTGGTCAGAGTGACATACAGGTTTTTCTGGATAGGAAGCTAACCTGGAAAAGAAAATGTTTATAGGTTGTAGATATTAGAATAAAGAAGCCCAACCAGACATGAATTGGCATGAACTTGAATTTTTAACACCAGTTAACTTGAAATTAGAATTTTAAAGGAAAATGTTACTTAACTTTTTTCTATCAGATTAATCAAAGTTACCCTTGTGACACTAGGGAAGCAGTGACAACTTGGAAAAGAGACTATTACTGGACATTATTGTAATTTTTGAATATTTTTCTAAGTGCATTTTGCTGCTTATCTCTATTATATTAATAAAAGGAGGGATATCTATCTCAACATGCAAATTGTAACTGTAATCAATGTATTTAGTACACTGAAATTGGGAATAAAATAAATAAAATACTGCATTAGTATAAGAGAAACCTAAACCATAGTGAGTTTGTGACTTTAAATGTATAAACTTAAGCTCTTATTTGCTTTTGTCTCCTATCAATAATTTTCAGCATGAAGATGTATGTAGAAAAGAAATCAGGGTCCTGAAATAAGTAGGTTATGCAAGAATATGAAAATCTTAGAACTTCAGAGTAAAAGGCCATCATCTGATATAAGATTATTTTACATAGTAGGAGCATAGACATAAGGTGTTAGAACAGAAGATATTGTCAATCAAGTAACTGGAGTGTATCCTTTGGCCCCAGACTGTACACAGTCAAGTTAGCTTTTTTTTTTCCATTTATTTCCCTGCTGGTCTCTAGGAAGCTTCAACAAATATGTTAAGAACCTCCTGGTACTTCTCAAGTCTATCTTAATCAGCAGCTAGCTATTCATGGGAGGTCATTTGAAAATGAAGCAAGGGTAAACTTCTGGGCTCTGAGTCTTTTTTTTTTTTTTTTTTTTTTTTTTTTGTGAGGAGATCAGCCCTGTGCTAACATCCGCCAATCCTCCTCTTTTTTTGCTGAGGAAGACGGCCCTGGGCTAACATCCGTGCCCATCTTCCTCCACTTTATATGGGATGCCGCCACAGCATGGCTTGCCAAGCAGTGCGTCGGTGCGCGCCCGGGATCCGAACCAGTGAACCCTGGGCCGCCGCAGCGGAGCGCGCGCACTTAACCGCTTGCGCCACCGGGCCGGCCCCTGGGCTCTGAGTCTTTTTGAAGAGATTATAAAACATTCACTTTGCTTGAGTCAGAGCTGACTTGACTGCCTTCTTCTCACTGATGCATTATATATAAATCTCTCTCTCAACTTGCCCAGACCTGTGAAAGTTGCCTGATCTTTCCTGCCTCAGCTGCCTCCCTGTGGTACAGCCTCACCCTATTTCCAGCATCTGCACCACTTCTCTTCCCTAAAACTGTGTCTCTCTGATTGCCACCTGCAGACTATAGTTTTTCAATTTGATTTCTGTCTTGGTTATAGTACATTGGAGTCTTTAAGCTCTCTTTTCAGTTCCTGGTGTGATCCTAGAACTAAAGTCTTTCTCAATTGGTTAGTTCCTCTTCTTTCACTGGAATACGACAAAAGAACTTGGCTGATGCCTTTTATTAATCAACAGCCTACTGCGTGGGGTTTCCATGGGAATTAAATGAGATAATGCAGGTAAGGGCACAGCATATTGCTACCAAGACACCTATTATAGTTAAATGCTCTCCTTGTACTTAAAATTTTAAAAGAAAACATAAATTTCTCATACCATTGAGCGATCCTACACCTAGATATCTACTTAAGAGAAATGAATACACATGTTTACACAACCAAATGCATGCAAATATTCATAGCAGCATTATTCGTAATAGCCAAAAGCTGGAAATATCCACATGTCCATCAACTGGTGAATTGATAAACAAAATGTGTATACTGGTTGCATTTTGTCTCCCCCAAAAATCCAAGTCCATTTGGAACCTTAGAATGTGACGTTATTTGGAAATAGGGTCTTTGCAAATGTCATTAGTCAAATGAGTTCCTCCTGGATTAAGATGGGCCCTAATCCAATGACTGGATCTTTATACTAAGAGAAAACAGAAGAAACACGGAGACAAACAGGAAGAATGGCCATGCGATGATGAAGGCAGAGATTGGAGTGACGCCTTTACAAGCCATGGACCGCCAGGGATTGCTGGCAACCACTAGAAGCTAGGAAGAGGCAAGGAAGGATCCTCCCCTAGAAACTTCAGAGAGAGCATGGCTCTGCCAACACCTTGATTTTAGGCTTATATGCTCCAGAACTGTGAGAGAATAAATGTCTGTTGTTTTAAGCCACCAAGTATGTGGTACTTTGTTAGAGCAGCCCTAGAAAACCAATACAATGTGATACAATAGAACACCATTCAGGCATAAAAAGAAATACACATCTGATGTATAATAAAGCATGGACAAATTTCAAAATACTATGCTAATAGAAAGAAACCAGACTCAAAAGATCACATTTTGCATGTTTCCGTTTACATGAAAGGTCTGCCTATTGGGGTAGAAAATAGATTAGTGGTTTTCTGTGGATGTGAGTGAGAAGCAAGATTGTCTGCAAATGATCAGAAAAGGTCTCTTAGAAGTGAAGGAAATGTTTTCAAACTGAATTGTTTTGATGATTGCACAACTCTGCAAATTTACTAATCATCATTGAATTATATACTTACTTGAGTAAATTTTATGGTATGTATATTATACCACAATAAAGTTCTATTTGATGAAAACGAAAAAAAAGTACTGTAAAGAAGAGTGATGGAAGAAATTAAAGTGCAAAAGTGGTGGCCCTTGAGACTACAAACAAGAATGATGGATTGGGAAAAAAAAGAATCTGTAAATCTAGAATCTCTATTTTTATCCTGGACATTCATTCTGATTTTCTTTTTTAATCCTCAAAAGCATATGTTTTGTTTTTATGTGCATGCTGAATCGGTGCAATAGATTGGGGAATTATTTAAAAGCAACAGGGAATTAATAACAGAGTTTAAATGTTCGACTCTGGTTATACAAGCAGGTCACTGATCTCAGTGTTCTCCCGCCTGAAGCCTTCAGGTTCCTATAGTTCATTTAAAAGGGTAATAGGTATTCTCAAACAACTTTTGATATTTCGATAAGCATAGTATAAGTCACAATATTGTTATAAAGGCTAATTTTACATTTTACGTGTTTATTTACTTTTAGATGCAATTGTATTAACTTCATGTTCTGACAGAATTTCTCTAACGATCAGAGTTTCTAAATGGTATATGATTATTACTTGACATGCTATTATGTAATCAAAGATACCACTTGGTACCTAATGTCTTATATAGGAATAGTGGTATGAGGGCTGGCCCGGCGGCGCAGCAGTTAAGTTCGCGCACTCCACTGTGGCGGCCCTGGGATCCGCAAGTTCGGATCTCTGGCGCGCACAGACGCATCACTTGTCAACCCATGCTTGGCGGCGTCCCATATAAAGTAGAGGAAGATGGGCACGGATGTTAGCCCAGGCCCAATCTTCCTCAGCAAAAGGAGGAGGATTGGCACCGGATGTTAGCTCAGAGCTATAATCTTCCTCACAAAGAAAGAAAAAAAAAAGAATAGTGGAATGAGGTTATGGTGGTAAATAATTTGAGAACAATTGATTTAATTTATATGCATGTTTCCTTTCTTTTCCTCTTTTTCTTAGCCAAAAGAGTAATGTTTTTATGGCTCTCAAGCGATCTCAGAAGTTACATGCTTTTTCAGACCAATATGAATGCAAGTTTTGTGATTTTTCTTTAATACAAAGAGTTAACGTTTTTGTTTGCTGCTTTGTTTTCTTTCTTGCACTTGATTTATTCTTAATTTAACCAATCTTCTATATTCTTCAGAGCATCAGTTAATAATCACAAAAGGAATAATGGTTATCTGTACAAGGCTTGCTTATTCATGATAATACTCAAACTTAGAAACAACACCGAGTCGATGGTGCATATCCACACAGCATTGGCTAATGTGTCAAGTGTGCTGAACATGTACAGAAGGAAAAGAGAATTGATGAACAATAAATATAGTGTTGGCAACATACTTGTACCAAAAAGATTATGGAACCTGTTTATTAATATTTCACAATTATTAAATATGAGCATAACTGACAACATATTTATTTTCAAATATACACATGCAAGTGTGGGCCCTGATTAACTGCCTAAATAAAATGATTTATAAGCAATCTAAGCAATGTTTACATAACGCTTAATTTTTTGCATGAAAACTTACATAATGCCAACTAAAGATCATGCATTTTCCATGTTCAGTGTTTTCTCTTTAAAATGGAAAAACGTTATTTTCAGGTACCACCAAATTACTGTTATGTACAGTTTTATGTAGGATTTACATAAAATATGCAAATAAAAGGCAATGATTTAAAAAATATTAAATATTTTTTATGGAGAAATTGTGAAATGAGTTTTATAGCACTCAATACAGAGAGAAATCAAGAAAGTATTTTACCCTCTTAGCATATATCTTTCATTATTTTCAACCTAGGCCTTTCATTTATTATGTACCAATTTGCTATAAAATCTGGAGCATAATAAAATCTGTTATATGTGAGGAGACTGTTCTGAGTGGTACATAAAAGCAATCAGACATCAAGTCTGCGTGATAAACAGAGGGGAGTTTTCCCCAGGTTATCCATATTAAATGCAAAGCACGATTTACATGAAATACTCAATATCCTTTAGTTTTCAGGCTTATTTAGATGGCACACTTTTGTTCTTCAAAATAGCTACTTGACTCTTGCTTATTTTTTACTGCCCTCTCCTTCTGATGCAATTTATAAGCTGGACCTCGATACAAATGGTACTCTATCTAGTCATGCCCTTTTCAACTCTCTATTTTACATATATCAATACATAATAAACACGTTTATATTAGGCTATTCAGCAAAAACTGCATTAAGTTTTATGAAGATATATATATTGGCCACATAGTATTAAGTATGTGTTGATACCATATGTAATAACTTTTAAGAAATTCAATTGTATGATAGCATCTTAAAATTTCAATCAGAATTCATAGTTTAAATAAAATAGACATGCTGATATTATTAAAAAAGTGGTTCCTCAAAAAATTAAGCATAAGATTACCATATGATCCAGCAATTCCACTTCTGGGGACATACACACGAGAATTGAAAGCAGGGACTGAAACAGATATTTGTGCACCAATGTTCATAGCAGCATATTTATAATAGTCAAAAGGTAGAAACAAGCCAAATGTCCATGCATGAGTGAATGGATAAACAAAATATGATATGTATACACAATGGATTATTATTCAGCCCTAAAATGAAATGAAATTCTGAAACATGCTAAAACATGGATGAAACTTGAGGACATTATGCTAAGCGAAACAAGCCAGACACAAAAGGACAAATATTGCATGATTCCACTGATATGAGGCACCTGGAATAGTCAACTTCATAGAAACAGAAAGTAGAACAGTGGTTATCAGGGGCTGGGGAGAGGGGAGATGGGGAGTTACTATTTACTGGGTACAGGGTTTCAGTGTGGGATGATGAAAAGAGTCCTGGAGACAGATAGTGGTGATGCTTGCACAATGTGAATGTACTTAATATCACTGAGCTGTGGACTTAAAATGGTAAATTTTATGTTATGTAAATTTTAACAGAATAAAAAAGGTAAATTTATTGGTCAACATGAGTTTTTCTTCCTTTTCACCTCCCACTTCTTAAATCTTCCCCAGGCTAAAATCAGTGTAATAAGTATAGTGTAGTTTATTACAGTATAGAATAGTTAGATGTAGGAACATTTTAAGCTGGAGGTCAGAAAGTTTTTAGATATTCTTCACTGAAGCCAGGGCTTTCTCCCATCATTTCTTCCATATTTCTCACATTACCTAGTCTTAGTAGGACAGAGAATGACTGAGATACTATGTTGGAGGTTGGGCGTGAGAGAAATCAGGATCCTACAATAGAACCTATTCTTACCAAGGAAATTTCATACAAAAGGCCAACCAGTCTGTATACAGTAGTCTACCCTTATCCGCGCGGTTTCGCTTTCTGCAGCTTCAGTTACACATGGTCAACCATGGTCGAAAACATTTAATGGAAAATTCTGGAAATAAACAACTCATAAGTTTTAAATTGCACACCATTCTTAGTAGCATGATGAAATTTGGCAACATCCAGCTCCATCCCGCCTGGGACATGAATCATCCTTTTGTTGGATCCCCAACCATTGACATTGTCTGCTCCTGACATCCAACTATCCACATTGTCATGGCTCGATAATCTCCTTCTGACGTATGGTCAGAAGGTCAATAGTAGCTTAAAGCTATGTCACAATGTCTACATCATTCACCTCACTTTATCCCATCACGTAGGCCTTGTATCATCTCACATCATCAGAAGAAGGGTGAGTACAGTACAATAAGATATTTTGAGAAAGAGAGAGCACATTCACATAACTTTTATTACAGCATATTGTTATAATTGTTTTATCATATTATTAGTTGTTGTTAATCTCTTATTGTGCCTAATTTATAAATTATACTTTATCATAGATATGTACATATAGGAAAAAACATAGTATATACAGCATTTAATACTATCTGCAGTTTCAGGCATCCACTGGAGATCTTGGAACATATCCTCAGCAGATAAGGGGGGACTACTGTAATATACAATAGATTACCACACAATGTTTATAACATTAACAAAGTAATCTTTTAAAAATTTGTAAGATACATTCTGTAATATCTAATATTGAGTAAAGCTTAAAAAATAATGGTGCTGTGTGCCATGTTCATAGAATTTTCATGGATTTCTTTTCTTTTAATTTAGAAATAATCTCTTACAATACAATTTAACTCAGATCTCTGTGGCGGTGAAGGCAGTTGTGCACATGATAGCAACACAATTAGAAGAAATTAGATAAAACAGTTGCTATACACATAAAAAGACCATCCCACAGAATCATTGTGTGAAGAAAGTAGAAATTAGAGGTCGTATTTTACAGAATGTTGAAAAATCTAAGGGCATTAATATCCGTAGAGAAAGAAAAGTTAATAAAACCACTTGGCAATGTGATTATAGTCTATAAATTGCTAATCTGATGTGCAGGCAGCAGCTGTGTCACTTTGCTGGTGAGGTCAAGGAGCTTTTCCTGCTTTTTTCTACCTGGAGCAGAGGGGGCAAATGGCCAGCTAATCAACTGGCACCAGAGAATTTTATAAACAATCTGTGTGTGCATGGATGAGTGAGAAAAAAACAGAGACATCATGTTTTTCAGTTTGTAGCTTTGGCTTATTCCATTAAAATGCATCATTTTCCAACACAACGTGACTTAGTTCTTCCAGAACAGGATGTAATAATCATTTGGAAAATCGTTACATGATCTCTAAGGTCTCTTCTGGTTCAAAAAGTCTATAACGTCACGTCTTTTAATTGAACAAGCTTTAGTATTCTATGCTTATTCATACACACACAAGTACACATTATACATATAAAAATAAGAAAAAAATTACAATAAACTGCCTGGTTTGAGAAAGTATTTTTTAAGTACGATATTTTGGTTCGCTGTCAAATATTTCTTCAAAATTATATCCCCTTCCTCAAATATGCTCATTATATGTGAGGATTTTCTCCACAATAATGAAACAGACAAAGAAAAAACATAATGAAATAGTTTAAAATAGAACATTTTATTAGAAACTGTCAAGGAGACAAGGAACTGAGAAAGTTGTATGAGTAATTAAATAAACATATAAATTGTAGTTCATACAAAGTAATAATTCACTTATATACACTTGGATTATAAAAAGTAACTTTAATTTGTACACAATGAAATCATTCATTGAAGTTGATTATATTTTGCAATAAGAAATACTTCATTTTCCAATGCTTACACAGTGTCATATGAGAACATTCTCTTTATTCACTTACTTTATTACATATGTGCCTTTGCATTTGTTTCAGATTTTGGAGGTTGCTATTCAGAAAATGATTAAGAAGCAGTAATGCAAGACCTAAGCAAATTAATTCTAAAGATTGAATTAGTTTTGTTCAAGACTCTTACCATTATTCATTGTGTTCTATATCCTCTGCATTTAATTTTCTTTATATTTTCTCTCCCTTTTTTTTGTGTGTGTTTTGATGGAATAAAACTAAAAGTCTTTAAAATAAAACCAACTATGCCTCTATATTATTGCTCCATCTTGATCATCCTTCTTCTCCCAATATCTGGCAATTACAATACAGCATGTTATTTACGATTCAAAACAAACCAGTAATAAGCATCATGTATTCTAGTTTTGTTGTTAAGAACCTGAATATTAAATGGCAAAAGTAGGCACAGCATGTATTCTACAAGTGTAGTGTGCAACCTCTTCTTTATGTGCTTTCTCCTTACACGTGCAATTTGGATAAATGCAGCCATAGGTGTTTTGACAACTAATTAAATATGAATATGTACAATTATATGCCAGCTTACTATTACTATTTGTGGAAAATAAGATGGGATCTGTATAATTTGTACTGAAATATTTTAAATTCTGCCTCTTACAGACCTGATTTTATGATGCATACTGAAACATTCAAATTGAAATTTCCATTATATGTGTGCACATGTATGTGTCTGTGTATACATAAGCATGTATGTATGTACCTATGCATTTATTATCTATTTGAAAGTACGTTTTTATATATCTCATATAATGCCAAATCTGTGAGAAGCAAATAATGTTAGTTTGGAAATAAATTTGAAGGCCCTTGACTTTTCGTTATTTTAGTCTTTGTCTTTGTAAAATTCTTGTGGAAAGAACATACTGTAGGGCTTTTAGAATATTTATATCCATGAGAAAACATATTGTTCTTACTAAATTGGAGTTCCAATATCTTTGGTTAGTCACAGAGACCATGAGTCTCAAGTTATCCAGACTTTTGAGTTATGATGGAAGATGCTTGTGACCTGGGTGATATATGTTATCAAAATATACCCTAAACTGAGCCCAAATTCAACAAAATATCTTAGATTTCAAAAAGCCTATACTTTAACTGTATTCTTACATCCTGCGTTTCTCTATAAGGTGGTCATAAAATATATGAAAAATATAGGTAACATAAGTAATCATAAAAAGAGGAGTAAGGATTTAAAATGAGGCATCAATTATGACAATAAAACATGTATAATATAAATCCAATATAAATAAAGAATGGGCCATAGATTCCGCTCTAAGTTTTGGAAATTAAAATGAAATGAGAAATTGAGCAGATTGACAACGCATGATGACAACAAAATAGAAACAAACCAATTGCTCATCTTAAGGTGAGAAGTTAATTTTTTCTCCAAGTTATCTGTAAAAAGGACAATATTGTAATCAGCAATGCCTTTAACAACAGGATTATAGTCAACATCGATGTTTTCTCCTAACTTCTCTCCATAAAATGTTCATGAGACTCACTGCTTTCAATAAAAACATTTCCAGTGGAGGGTGGGCACAAGGGGTGGAGGGATGCACTTATATGGTGACTGACAAACAATAACGTACAACAAAAATTTCACAATAAAAAAATACTAAAAATAGGGGCCGGCCTGGTGGCGCAAGAGGTTAAGTGTGCGCGCTCCGCTGCGGCGGCCCGGGGTTCGCTGGTTCGGATCCCGGGCGCGCACCGACGCACTGCTTGGTAAGCCATGCTGTGGTGGCGTCCCATATAAAGTGGAGGAAGATAGGCACCGATGTTAGCCCAGGGCCATCTTCCTCAGCAAAAAAAAGAGGAGGATTGGCGGATGTTAGCTCAGGGCTGATCTCCTCACAAAAAAAAATAAAAATAAAAAAAATAAAAAAATACTAAAAATATTTAAAAAATTAAATTAAATTAAAGAAAAAGAAGAAGAAAAGAAAAAAAACATTTCCAAAGGGCAACTATATGTGGCAAAATCTAAACTCTCTGCTGGCCTGGTTAAATTATGATGTACATGTTTACTGAATGTCTTTCAAACATTTCTTCATAAATACCTTTACTTCTCAAATATTTTATATCCTATATAAATTAATTGACAATAAATTGTTATTTTTGTGACCTAATTTTGGTTAAATGGTTCCCAAATTGCCTTTGGGAAACCACTCATTTGATTTGGATGGTGTTTTCCCACCCTACCATGTCCCTGGAGGGCAGTGATTGGTCCTAACCAATCAGCATATCACATTCCCTTAGCTCAAGAGAGAGAGTCAGGAAAGGCATACTTCCAAAACAAAGCCCATGAGAAATTATGAGATATTTGCTGAGACTTTTGAGACAGAGTTATATTCATCCCTTTGAAAGACAAATTTAGATGTGTATTCTTTTGCCATACTGTCATCAATTTTTATTTCCACCATATGGACCCTGAAAATGATTCCGTCACAATGTAGGACAAAGGCACTACTAGTTCTAATGAAATGTTTGAGTGGTAATCCAGTAGAAACATAGAACGGACTACTGTTAACTTATATAAGGCACTTTTTTGTTTTAAGTTAAATTTTTTGTGTTTTCTATTAATTTATGTTTGAAATTTTAATACTTGTAAAGTAGTATGTGCACAGGGATAAAAATTTAAAGGGTAAAAATGGTATCAGAGTACAAAGCAAGTATTTTTCTCTCCCTGTCCATCGCCACTCAATTGTCCACTGCAGAGGTAAAAATTGATGAGATTGTGTATGCTTTCAGAAATATTCTATGCATTTATAAGTATGTTTATATTTTCTTTCTTTACTACACAAATAGTAGCATATTCTACACTCTTTTCTACATAATTCTTTCACCAAAAAATGTATCTTGGAAAATCTTCCATACTATATAGGAATATTGTCTCATTTGTTTAATGGCTTTATGACTTATATAACTAATCTTTTAGAAAAGTCTGGTTAATTGATCTAATCTTTAGCTACTATAGATAAAGATGCAATACATACATTCACACATGCATTGTTTTGTACAGTTGCCAATATACATATATATGTGTATGTATATACGTATGTGTGTTCACACACACACAAACTTACACATGCAAAATTGTCCTCTATAGTGATTGTACTAATTTATTCTTCTACCAACAATGTTTGAAAATACTAATTTTCCCCTCCAGTCTCCCAACACAATGTGTTATCAATCTTTTGAAACTTTGACCATCTGAGAGATTAAAAAACGAATCTACATTTTTTCTTATTCTGAATGACATTAAATTTTCCTGTCTTTAAGTCATTTTAATTTCTTGGTTTGTGAACTTCCTTCATATCCTTTGCCAAATTTCACTGGATTGTTAATCTTTATTATTTTTTCTTATTTTTTAACTGGTTGTGGAAATCAGCCTTTTGTTGTAAGTTGCAAGTTTTCACAAGTTTTTTGATTGTTTCTTCACTCGTATATGAAGCTTTTCTTCACGAAAATTTTTAAATTTGGATTCATTCAAGTCATCATTCTTTGTTTTATATCTTTGTATGTGTGTTTGCAATTTATAACATATATTTGAAAATCTTCTCCATTCTAAGATTACTAAAAAATTATATGAGATTATCTCTTATTTCCTTTTTTGACATTTATATCTTTGATATATCTGGCAATTATTTTGGTAAAATATATGAGATATGGATCTACTTATTTTTCTAGAAGACTAATCAGTAATTAACACTATTTTTAAAAATTTCCAGTTATGGTATGAAATGCCACTTTTGATATATTCTACATTTTCTTATCTATTCCTTGCTTATTTCTTTTTCGTTTTATGATAGTACCATGCTTCTTTAATTATTTGAATAGTAATATGTGATATTTATTACCTGCAAATGTCATTTTTACATAATCTATTACAATTTTTTTGTCATAATTTTCCTTATTTCTAGTTTGTATGTTATTTATAAACTTTAAAATCAACTAGTCTATCCCCCCCTCAGCAGGAAAGAAGTGTATGTGTTTTTATTGGGATCTCTTAAGATACTTGATATATTTATTGTAGGTTTTTATTTTTTCCAACAATATGGTAGACTCTTCTCTTTTTGCTTAAATATTCTTTCTGTGCCACACAGTCACATTTTAAAGTTTCTTTATACCTCTATTACATGTCCTAGGTTTAGTCTTACATATTTTGACATTTATTCTACTATAAAAATACATTATGGTAGGCAGAATTCTAGGATCATCCACAGTGGCCTTCTACCTTGTATAATTCCTGCTACATTTGTGTGGAACCTGCAAATATGATGAGCTGTCACTACTATGATTATATTACATAGTATGGCAAAAGGGAAATTATCCTGGGCAGACCTAACATCAGATTAGCCCTTTAAAAGCAGAGTTTCCTTCAGCTGGTCATAGAAGAGAAAGTCAAATATTCGAAGCACCAGAAGGATTTGACACTCTGTTGCTGGCTTGAAAATGAACAGGGTCATCAGGTAATGACCTAACAGTCATTCCTAGGGACGGAGAGTGGTCCCTGGCCTATGGTCAGCAGAAAAACAGGGACTTCAATAAGATAACCACAAGGAACAGAACTCTACTAATAACAGCGATGAGCTTGGACAAGGATCCTGAGCTTCAAATAAGAATGCAGTGGGCCGGCCCCGTGGCTTAGCGGTTAAGTGCGTATGCTCCGCTACTGGTGGCCCGGGTTCAGATGCCGGGCATGCACCAATGCGCCGCTTCTCGGGCCATGCTGAGGCCGCATCCCACATACAGCAGCTAGAAGGATGTGCTGCGATGACATACAACTATCTACTGGGGCTTTGGGGAAAAAAAGGAGGAGGATTGGCAATAGATGTTAGGTCAGAGCCGGTCTTCCTCAGCATAAAGAGGAGGATTAGCATGGATGTTAGCTCAGGGCTGATCTTCCTCACAAAAAAAAAAGAGAATGCAGCAAGCTGACTTCTTGACTTCAGTCTGAGCAGAGAACTCAGTCATGCTGTGCCAGACTGACAAACAGAACCACGTGCTAATAAATAGATCCTATTATAAACCACTAAATTTGTGTTAATTTGTTATGTTTTAGTAAAAAACTAATAGAGGCATGTCTATCTATTTGATCTTCTAACAGGCTATTTGTTACCCAATTTCGTTCTCTATTTTTGTGCTAAATCATTTCGTTTAATCACTTCATAATTAGCCAAAAAAAAAAAAATCAGTTTCTTTCCTTTAGTTTTTCATACAAATAAGCATATCATCTGCAAATAAGAATGAGTATGCCTTTTCCTTGCATTTAAAATTTTTTCTCCTGTTCAACATTTTTCACAGTTATCACAAAATAATATTACCTTATGAAAATGATTACAGACATTCTTGCAGCAGACACTGTTGTCGCCCTTATGTTTTTCACCGGGAGCACCTGAAACTTTGCCTGAGAGCTTTTTCTGGCTGCAGAAGTAGGTACAGTCATTGTACAGGGTATGGCATAAATGTTGAGGATTATTATTACTTTCCTATTGCTGCTATAACAAATTACCTCAAACTTAGTGGCTTAACCAATACAAATGTTTTATCTTACAGTTACGTAGGTCAAAGTCTAACACAGTCTCACTGGGCTAAAAAGCAATGTGCTGGCAATATTGTTTTCCTTTCTGGAGACTCTAGGGAGTAATCTATTTCCTTGCCTTTCCAGCTTGTGGAAGCTGCCCATATCGTAGCTCATGCCCTCTTTGCTCCATATTCAAAGCCAGCAACAGGGGGTCATGTCCTTCTCACATCAGATCACTTTGACCTGACTCTCTTCTTCTGTCTCCCTCTACTAATGTTCAAGTCTCTGCTGATTACATTGGACCCAGCTGGATAGTCCAGGATAATCTTATTTTAAGAACAGGTGATTAGCAACTTGAATTCCATCTGCAACCTTAATTCTCCTTTGTCATGTAGCCTAAAATATTCACAGATTTGAGGATTAAGACATGGATGTCTTTGGGGGGCCCGACAACTAGTAGCAGAAGTGGCCTTAGGAAATGGACTCTTACAATGGAATTCCAGAACCACGTTACTCACTGGTCAGATGGTAACAAGAAATCCATTGCCTGCTGTAATGGGGTGATGATAATCCCTAATATACATAAGCATCACCAATTATTAAGATTTTTACTAGAGAATGGGGTAAAAAGGCTGAAGGGATTCAATGTGTCATGCAGTAGATTGAGAACTGGAATGGTAATTATAAGGATTGAGAGACTGTTTGACAATTGTTAATGGCCATAAAATCTTTAAAGGTAGGAAATAACAGTCTGAGGTTAGCAAACTATCAAACCCAGGCACAGTGTGAAAGCTGAAAGGGCATCACTGTGCAGTTTAAAGAGACACTCATCCCTGTAGGCAGGTGGCAGACTATGATGGATATTAGGCCCAGGATTTGGTAGTAAAAGTAGTGAAATTAGAAAGGAAGCTAAATTTAAATCCCTGTCTCTTATGCTAAAATCTGATAGAAAAGAGGGGAATTTAGAGACCTGGGATTGGTATTTTGGGGGAAATTCTTGAGAACCTTGAATTCACAAATCCTCTAAATGTTCTGGGTTGGCAGAAATGACTGCATCCCCTTTGCTAGAAGAAAGCAGTCTCTCATTGCCTGGAGACCATGCAATGTCTCATCTGAGAAAGATGCCTTGCATGATTATGCTTATCCTCATCAAGCTCTTCCACTGCCTCCCTTTATTCATCTTCACAGTGAGGTTTCTATATCAATAGCAAGAGCGAAGACTTACATCACTGGGCTCTAAAGTACTATCATACTATCCCTGCTATGAGAAGAAAAACTATTCACTAAAGAGGTAAAGAATGTGGCTAGCATATACTAGCAGGAACTTCAAGATAATACCTGGGAGAGTATCTTGATGGGGCTGGACCAGCAAAGGAAGAATATAAGGGGAAATTTATCAACATGGGAGAATTCTCTGATGATTCAAAATTTAATATATTGGCAAGGATACCTGATGTAATACGCATCTGGAAGAACTACTTGAAGCCTGGAAACAATGACATTTTACAGTAAATGAATTAGAGCTGCCATAATTGCCTTGGTAGAGGACTGATTATTGGTTTGAATGGCTCTCTGATGTGGGCATGTTGGAATGAATTTGTTATCTAAGACCAGAGAATGTAAAGGCTGAGATGATTCCCAGGACGACCTGGAAAGCACTCCTTCACAACAAGATAAGAAATGTACTAGTGAGGGAGGCATTGGCATATCTGAGAAACTTAGTGGTGGCCGTCTATCTAATGTCAGTGGGGATGTTGGATTCTGGTTTAGCAGAAGCCAGGTGTCAGCTCATAACTATTAGGTGCAAAATGAACTTAATAAAATAATAAGCAGAAAGACCAGAATGACAATCCATGTGGACTTTAACCATAGTAATCACTGGCAGTGGCAACAGACCATATTGTTTCTTCCCAGAGGCAAAATAGATGGGCAGTCAATTAAGTTGTTGCTTGAAATAAATAACCAGAAAAGATCAAGAGTAAATGAATGTGAAGGAATTAAAAGAAGAGTGAAAGCTGATGTTAAGTGTCACAATGAACAATCACAATCCATTGAATGTTTTCCAGACTTCCACTTCTGAACCTAGAGTCCATTGATTGAACTGGACCCTTGAAGAAGTATCAAAATGTCACAACAAGTATATATGATTACCATTTTTCTAAACCTTCTCTCAAAGGTACCTGAACTCATTTATGAGAGTAGCTATCCATTGGGACATGAAAATATACAGAACTTTCATGGAGTGTTGGATGCAGGATATGAGTTGACACTGATATCAGGGGAAGCAAAATAATACAATATTCCTTCCCTATAAAATTCAGGTTACAGAGTCAAGGCCCCAACCCATCTCATCATAGGTCCAATGGGTCTACTGAAGAATCCTATAACGATTTCCTAAGACCCTGATTTATAATAGGAGTAGATATACTTGGCAACAGAACCCTTACATGGGTTCTCCGACCAGTGAAGTAAAACACATTATAATAAAAAAACCAAGTGGAAATTCCTGAAACTGTTTCTTTCCTTCACCCCAGACTAGGACAAAATAATACATCAGAAACAATATCTTATTCCAGTTGGAATTGCAAAGATCAGTGCCATGTTCAAAGAATTAAAGGACGTAAGAGTGGTAGTCACCATCACATCACGATTTAGTTTATAGTTTTGATCTCTACAAAAACTAGAGGAATCATAGGCAGAGAATGTGGACCATAAATTCAACCAATAGTTCCAATCCCAGCTGCTGTCCAAAGTCAGTATCCTTTTTTTATTAATAAAAAATTGATCAACACAGACTCTGGAATTTTCTATTAATCTAGCAAATATGTTCTTTTCAATTTCCATTAGAAAGGAGAATCAAAAAGAGGTTTCATTCACCTGAGATAGACAGCAATATACATCTACCACTACAGTGTTTCCCCAGGTTAACTTAACTCTCCTACTATGCCACAAAAAAAGTTGGGTAGTTGCAACACAGGCCTTTTGGCCCACGAAATACACAATCTAGTTCTTTTCAAAGAAAGTTTGCTTCGTCTTTTCTAGTGTATGTTGGAATGTCCCCTCTAATGTAATGAAAAGATTATTTCATCTTGAATGTCCTACTGCTAAAAAGAGGCACAGAGCTTTCTGAGCCTCTTTGCATTTTGAAGGTAATGCATAACTCATTTAGTCACACTACTTCAACCTATTTATTGGGTGAATCATAAAGTTGCAAATTTTAAATGAGGCCTGAGAAAGAGAGCATTCTGCAGAACATTCAGAATGAAGTTCAAATGACTGCAATTTAGTTCATTCGACCCAGCCAATGCCAAAAGTGTAAAAGACATATAAGGTCAATGTGTGGACTCTGGCCAGCCTACACAGGAGAGTTGCCGGGGGTGGCTATACCCCAGAGTGTGATTCAAACTCATGCTGCTGCAGCAGAGAATCATTCATCATTTGAAAATCAGCTCCAGATATGCTATTTGGCCCTAGTAGACACTCTATCTGACCTTCACACATCATTTCTCATCATGTACCAGAGTTGGGCATCACGAGCTGCATATTGTAAGACCTACCATTTCACAAGTTTGAGTATGAACAGCATCAATCTCTTATAAAATGGTGCACTCAGCAAAGGGAGCAAGCAGGTTCAGAGAAATAATTAATTTTCAGAAATCAGAAGCCCAGACCCTCATGACAGTTATCCTTGTTAACTAAAGCCTCTATTCTAGCAAAACCCTACAGCCTTCTGGGCAATTCCCTATAACAGGAGGAGGAAAAACTGAGACTGGTTCTCAATATACTAAAGTGAATTGAAAATAGACTGATCTTCCACTACACCTCCACTCAGCAGTGGCCCCAAAAAGCAGTATGAGGGGAAATCTTTCCAGACTTCTCAGCAGCACAGCTGGTCATCAACCGCAAATGGAGGGAGAAGTGGTCTAAGCTAAGAATATATATATATATTGGGGCCGGCCCCGTGGCTTGGCGGTTAAGTGCGCGCGCTCCGCTACTGGTGGCCCAGGATCGGATCCCGGGTGCGCACAGATGCACCGCTTCTCCGGCCATGCTGAGGCCGCGTCCCACATACAGCAACTAGAAGGATGTGCAGCTATGGCATACAACTATCTACTGGGGCTTTGGGGGAAAAAAAAGGAGGAGGATTGGCAATAGATGTCAGCTCAGGGCTGATCTCCCTCACAAAAAAATAAAGAAAGAAATAAAGAATATATATATATACATATATACTTCTGAATAGCAATAAATTGCCTAATTGGATTGTCAGGGTCATAAAAGCAAAGAGGTCTGGGAGGAATTTTGACGATAGACCTATAGAAATAGGGCAAAATATGTAGATCTTTGTGTCTCTTGTCAGTGCCCAGCAGGCATGAACTTTTCAGCTACGGTAGTATCTAAGTCAGCTTTCACACTAGAAAGAAATGCTACATCCAGAATCTATGTTAAGAGCAGAATCTAATGCTGAGCCTTTGATATGCTTCCATTCCTTAGGAGACCAATCAGCTTTCGGTATCAAGTTGACTTTATCAGACCTCTTCTATCCTGGAGAGATCAGTAATTCATCTTTACTGGGACTGACATATATTCTGCATTTAGCTTTGCCTTCTTATCCAGCTTGGCAGCATGAAACTCTTAGAGTGTCTGATTTACTAACATGGAATGTTACCTAAGAACACTTTGGATAAAGGCTTTAACTTTATAACAAAGGAGATACAATAATTGACTTATGTCATTAGGATCCATTTTTCCATTTAAGAAGATTAGAACATTTTTTATCCTTCAATTCTTTGAACATGGCACTGATCTTTGTGATTCCAATTGGAATAAGATATTGTTTCTGACATATTATTTTGTCCTACTCTGGAGTGAAGGAAATATTAGAACATATTTTCCTCTTAAGAAGATTAGAACATTTTAGAACAATTTAAGAAGATTAGAACATTTTTAAAGTTGGTTTATGGAACCAACTTTATCTGGAAGATGGCATTCTGAGGGAACATTTGAATGGACTCTTAAAAGTGCAGCTAAGGCCTGGTGGTGACACTTTGCATGATTGAGCAGGTCTTACATATATTTTGAACCAATGGTCATTATACATTGCTATGATTCCAATAATTCAAGTATACTGGTCCAGGAAAAAATTTAAAAAGTGGCCCCTCTAACCTCCAGTGATCCACTTGGAAAATCTGCACTGGAATCTAATTCAGGTTTCCTGAATTAGAGGATTCTGGTTCTTGCGGGAAGGATGCTGCAACTAGGCAATAGCAGTGGCACTGCAAGGGTGGGGCAGAAGGTAGAAGGGAATGTAGTGGAAGTGTTCATTCCTGACAGGGGTGAATATTTTATCACTGATATTGTTTAGAATTGTTGTTGCACGTTGATAATAAAAAGTGACCAAAATGTAGAGAGTTTATTATTGTTTTTGAATTCTATATAATGCACCCTCTTACTGCTCAAACCTAGGAAAAAACACTCCCATTACCCTCCTCCTTGGTATATCACTGGCTGACAGTCAAGTTTCCACTAAATCTAAAGCTAAGGCTGCTACCCGATCTTCTTACAATCTTTATGCCTCTAGACCAGTAAGCAGTGATGCAAGATACTCTAGAGGCAGTAATAACTAACTGAGAGTTTCATAAGGAGATAGGCTAATTCTTCATATCGGGGGCAGGAAGAATTATCTCTAAAACTCAATGCACTCATTGAGTAGATGCCTCTCGTTGTTTCACGTTTGGGACTAATCATCAACAGGCAAATGCAGCAACCACATCCTGACAAGGGAACCATAGCCAGAGGCTAAACTCCTCAGGAATAAAAGTTTGGGTTACTACATGAGAAGAGTAACCTACAGTAGACTAAACGCTGGCTGGATGTGAGGGGAAATCTAGAGTGTCTAGTGGAGGAAAGAGATGATGTTTATAAATTCCAAGTTTGGAACCAACTAGAGCAATGACATCTACAGCTGCAGCTTTTATCTCTAATTCTTTTGTAAGTCTTTTTTTTTTTTTTTTTTAACTTTAAGAAATTCTGACTGGCTACTACCTTGATAAATCAATGACAGAATGGAATAAACATATTGTGGGGATATGAGTGGATTTGAGACGTGCAAAGAATAGAATGTAATAGACAATATCAGAACTAAGCAGTCCCATATATGCTTATAATTCTTAATGCAATTGGTTGAGACTTTATATGGAGTATTCACCTTGCTACAGGAGCATATTTAGCCTCAGATGGGCTAAGATAAAATTGCCAGAGAGTTATTATGCTTAAGCGAAGCCCCCAGCTAATGACATATGAGAATTGGTATATAAATATCGTAACTTCTTCACTGTGGTAGGCAGATTATCACCCCCACCCTCACCCCCAGATTTCCATATCTTAATACCTAGAAACTGTGAATATGTTGTTACATGGCAGGGGGAAATTAAGGTTGCTAATCAGCTGACCTTAAAATAAAGAGATTATCCTGGATTATCTAGGTAGGCCTAAGGTAATCACAAAAGTTCTTTAAATGTGGAAGAGAGAGGCAGAAGAGTGAGTGTCAAAGTGATACAGTGTGAGAAAGACCAACCATCGCCACCTTTGAGGATGGAAGAGGGACACAGCAAAGGAAAGAGGACAGCTTCAGAAGCTGGAAAAGGCAAAGAACAGATTCTCCCCTACAGCCTCCGGAATTGGGAACACGGCCCTGCCAATACCTTGGTCATAGTCCAGCGAAACCCATTTTGGATATCTGACCTCCAGAACTGTAAGATAATAATTTTGTGTTGTTTAAAGTCACTGAGTTTGTGGTAATATGTTATGACAGCAATAAGAAGCTAATATACTTTTTTGTAAGACAACTCTGAGTCTTTCAGATATCTCCCATTGGTACCATTGGGTAAACTTTTTCGTTTCCTCACTCTATATTGGTTCCCTTCCCCTCACAGTTATATATATTTCTACTCTGCACTACTGATACTTCCCAGGAAGTATGATGCTGGCTTTATGGTTTGGTTTCTTCAAGTCTTGGAACGTCAAATGTTCTAAAACACAAATTGCTACCATGATGTAGGGTGTTGCAAGTGAAAGCCCCCAATCTGTAGCGTTGGCAGAGAGATACGGCGAAGAGCAGTCCGGGGAGCTGGCAATCCTTGCTCCAAGGTACAAACAGCTGGTTAAACTTTAAACTAATATAACTGGGGAATCAAACTGTATGTCTACCAAGATTACAGCCATAGTAGACTTGAAAGATAAATCAAGATATATTCAATTGACTACTTCTTGTACTCTTCGGTAAAATCCTGTGTGTGTGTGTGTGTGTGTGTGTGTGTGTAAATTTTTATTGTAAAAAAAAAAAAAAAAAACCTCAGGCCTTGTCAGCAATGCTCCATAATTTTGTAAATCCTGAGAAAATTCCAGGCATCCCTAACCATATGTATAGAAAGTAGATTGCAAAACAGGTAGAGATTCTAGAAAATTCTTTCCATTTCCAGCTTATATCTGGTCATGAAGTATAGTGTGTAAGAAAAAATTTCCCAGAGAGTAGATCTAGGAAATGCCCTGACAGATACGGCAGTGATCACTGTGTTGCTTCCAATTTCTTTTTTTTCCCTCCCAAATGAGTCTGCTCACTTTAGTCGTTGTGTTCACTTTCCAAAACAATGAACAGGATATGATGTGGGAGGAGGGCTGGTTACATCTACCATTTATTCATTGTCTGCTATACCTAGTTATCTACCAATAAATCTATCTATGTATCATCATCATCATCATCACCATCTATCTATTTTTGTTCTCCGGAAAATCCCTAAAATGGGCCATTTTCCATTTTCATTGCCTGAAGATATAGGCTAATCTGGGTTTCATCCTGTTTACGTTTCTGCAATAAGTGATGATTGTGTCAATAAGAAAAAGGAAAGGTTTGAGGAGTGGGAGAGAGGTGGGACAAGAAAAATTAATTTCCCTTAAGCCTCATGGACTTTACAGTTTTTGGCAATTTTAGGAATAACCCAGTAGCAACTCTGGACTAAGATCCAGAGAAGGACAGGAGATTTTTGTTGATATTACCTTAAATGCATTTTGTATTTTAGGAAAAATATACTGCAGGAAGAATTTGTTCAGCATTACTTTTCTATTCCAATAGATTCCAATAGATTGCAGAAATTTTCACTTTGGGTAATAATAATTGAAATTCAATTTTCCTTCATGTCTTGTGAGCATGTTTTACTTTACAGTTCTGGTAATGACTAAAATCTTTCCTTTAGAAAATTGAAAACCTACAACATAACCTTTAAATGATATATTTAAAACCCTGGAAGATACATGCAACATTCTATAACATATACTATTATTTAGAATATAATTATGTGAATTACATATTATTTATATAAAAAATATAATTAATTAACTAATATTACATATTTTCTCATTATCATCCATTGAATTGAATATTCCAGATGACATAAAAATGGGGTTTAGTAAATGATCCTTTTGTTTATCAAGAATCCAATAATTATTTTTGCTCATTTTAAAAAAAAATTGTTTTAAGGAAAAACTTTTATTTTACTGTGTTGCACAATAACTTGCTCTTTGGCTAAAAAAAAAATCTCATGTAAGAGTAATAAAACATTAAATCAGATCTATAGTCCATTTTTCGCTGCTGTTGATAACCCCTCCACTTTCCAAACATTTCTTGTTCATAAGCCGTTAGAGTAATCTCCATTTCTGTAAGTGAAGGCTATAACTTCCATAAAAAGATGCTACTTTAATGTAATGTGTTGGTGATGCTTAAACAAATGTTACTCCGTGTAATGAGCATTGGCTATTTTCTAATTAAATTGTGAATCTTAATTACTGTGTCACTCTGAAACTGCTAGGTTCTTTAAAAATCTGTTCAGGTGACTATGAAGTGACTGAGGTCATGAAATTCCTTGAGGCAAAAGCACCTAGTAGAAATGGCTGTAAGTAAAAGAGATGATCATTCTCTTAGCTAGTTTTATAGATTGGTTGGAGACATAACAACTTGCTGGGCGAACTACTTAAATTTTCTAAGCCTTAATTGACTCATAGGTAAAAGAGAAATAAGTAAAACCTCCCCTTGTGGAATTATTGTTAAGTATGAAATTAAATAATTGTATTTGAACCTTTGAGGAACAATGTCTGGTGTGGAATATGCACAGAAAATTTATGCACAGGTATATTATTATTATTGTGCTATTTCGTATTTTATATGTATATAATATTTTATATGATATCTATTTTTCATATATTTATATACACATATATATGTGATTTACGTATATTAACATACTGTAAATATAATATATGGTTTTTTTAACAATTGTTTTCTCCCTGCTTCAAATGATAGCACCTTTGATCCCTATTTATTTTGAACTCTATTCTTTTTAAATCTGTAAAAAGTCATGTAAAGAGCCTAGCGTAGATCCTGACATATACTAACTGTTCAATAACTAACAGATTTATCAACATCACCTTCACTGGCTTTGTTTCTTGGGGCTCAGGTTGTCGTTTTAACATAGAATGTTTCACCCTTAGTCCTCCTTAAACACGCGCGCTTCTCCAAGGTCTCAAGGAGGAAGGGTACACCTAATTCATTCTCTTTGGGATCTCTATCTTCTTTCTTCCTCCCCCTCCCCCACCATAACACTTCTGCTAGTCAGTATTATTTCTAGCATCTTCTAAATTTATTTTCCCCTTTAATCAATATGCTGTCCTCTTTTCCCAGGAAATCTTCCATAATTCATGGGCTGTTTATGCTTAACCATAGTATTACAAACTCATTAATAAAACTATTATGAACGATAATAATTGGGGTGAGTTTTTGCATATTTCTTTCCAAAATAGTGGCAAGATCTTTCAGTGATTCTGTTTCATATACTTTATAAAATCATTCAAAGTCATTTGCTTAGAGTTTTTCCTGAATGCTTCCCAGTCATTCTTAATTAATTTTAGATGTAAACAGAATAAGGCATCTTTTCTGTTTAAAGAAGTATTATTTACCACAAAATTAGAGCATGGAACAGCTGGTTGAAAAGAACCCAGAGTGAAGAATTATAACATCATGAAGAGAGAGACTAATTTTCTTATTAACTTGTTTTGGTTTTTGAAATTAGCTTGCATTTCTTCTAAAAGTTGATTGGCTGGAAGGAAGGAAGTATATTATGGGTGGCTGTGTACTGGAATCAGTTAGATCCATTTGGAATTCTGGTTCTGCCCTTCCCTAACTGGCTGACCTTGGACAATTTATTTACCTTCCCTGTGCCTCAGTTTTCTCATATGTAGAATGGGTATAATATAGTTGCACTTACCTTGTAAGATTTTGTGTTTTTTAAATTAAATGATATTTGTAAAAAAGACAATGCAGTGCCCCGGCATACAGTAAGCACTTGTTGCAACTCTGGAGTGATTGTGTCAGCTAGGAGAAAACTGCTTATTTACAGTCTGTCAATAGTTTCCCAGGCAGCTACTTGGCCTAGCATTCTCTGTAGCTTTGAATTTGCTGTAGCCACCCAAAGATAATATATATTATATGAAATATATATTTGTAATATAGAGTATATTGTATAATATATAATATATATTTATGTATGTTATAGTGTACTAAGTCAGATATAAATCTGATTATATTAAATCTTATTTGAAGAAACGAATGGGTTTGGCCTAATAACATTTCCCATTTAATAATGGGTCAACCTACACATGAACTTAAGTTTTCCATATGTTTGTAGATACTCATCTTAAAAACTGTTAACTTCAGATTGCTAGTAAAAAACAAAAATCAGTGCACTTTTTAAAACGCTTTACAAACTGAAAACAGTATCTTTTTATGGAAGTTATAGCCTCTAGTTACAGAAATGGAGATTACTCCAATAGCATATGAACAAGAATGTTTGGCATACGGAGGGGTTATCAACAGCAGTGAAAAATGGAGTATAGATTTGATTTAATGTTCTATTCTTACATGAGATTTTTTTTAGCCAAAGAGCTAATTATCGAGCAACACAGTAAAATAAAAGTTTTTCCTTTAAACAATTTTTTTAAAAACTAGCAAAAATAACAATTGGATTCTTGATAAACAAAGGGATCATTTATAAAGCTGACTGGTGGTGCACATTGGTGGATGTGTGTGTGTGTGTGTGTGCAGGTGTGCATGTGTCATTTTCAAAACACTGTTACTTGAAACGTGAGACAGATTTGGTTCTACAAAAACAAGAGGGGCAGCTGTAAAGCAGAGGGTAACTAAGTGATGAAAATTCACATTGTTGATTGGGTAGCCATCGACTCTCTCAATTAGATTTTTTTCCTAAATTTTTTGTTTATAAAATCTTTGTTTAAATGAAATATTATAGAAAAGCATAGACATAAATTTAGGTAAGCTTGGGACTTCAATGATTTATGGTAGGGGTGACATGGTGAAAATATGAAGTTCCCTGTAGTTGTCTCACCCTTTATCTCCACTCTTTCCCCAGCCACACACATCCGCAAACACAGAACATGGAGCTTAACTGGCATTAAGCTGAGGTAAGAAAGCAGCATGATTCTAAATTCCAGAGTGAAACATAGAGTATAATACTTAATTACTTTGTCCTGAAGTTGTCTTTGAAATATTTTTATTGTGGTCCTTAAGAGGGTTTCCCAGTCTATTCTGGTATGTCTTGGATGGCTATTTAAATTTTTTCAATATTTTTAGAAACACACACACACGGCACATACAACAAGAAACACAAATTTTCAGGCTTAAGATCTATTCAATTTCCATACTGAATTTCTTTTTTTTTTTTTTGTGAGGAAGATCAGCCCTGAGCTAACATCCATGCCAATCCTCCTCCTTTTGCTGAGGAAGACCAGCTCTGAGCTAACATCTATGCCAATCCTCCTCCTTTTTATCCCCAAAGACCCAGTAGATAGTTGTATGTCATAGTTGCACATCCTTCTAGTTGCTGTATGTGGGATGCTGCCTCAGCATGGCCGGACAAGCAGGGCGTCGGTGCGCGCCTAGGATCCGAACCTGGGCCTCCAGTAGAGGAGCGCGTGCACTGAACTGCTAAGCCGGCCCCCCATCTTGAATTTCTGAGGTTATGCCGGGTTACCTGAGTTGAGAATGCTGGTTAATTAGGAAGTTTTCCAGGCCATTATTCTGCCTTAAAGAATAGGGCAATAGATCTCATCTTGCTTCCTGAAAAAACGTAATTACTCTCTTCCTTCATTCACTGTAAATCTCTGAGCAAGAATGCATTTGTCTTATTTCATTTGGAAGTCTCTGTAGTTCTTTGTTTAGTTTTTAATTACTTGGCCAAATTCCCTGAGTACTCTGAGTCAGCTTTACTTGGTGCATTTTTAAGGCCTAAACTTATCTTGTCTTACAAAGAATGACAAAATTGGACTAGATGGTCTTTAAAGTCTGTTCTAGTACTAACATTTTATGATTCTAAGCTTTGTTTTTTTTTTTTTTTGTGAAGAAGATTAGCCCTGAGCTAACATCTGTTGCCAATCTTCCTCATTTTGCTGAGGTAGATTGGCCCTAGGCTAACATCTGTGCCCACCTTCCTCTACTTTATATGGGATGCCACCACAGCATGGCTTGACAAGAGGTGCATCCATCTGCACCAGGAATCTGAACCTGGGAACCCCGGCTGTGGAGGCAGAGCATGTGAACTTAACCCACTACGCTCCCAGGCCAGCCCCTGATTCTAAGTTTTTATATTACTTTGTTGAGGAACAAAACAATATGTAGGCCGTAAATGATATTTTCCTAATGGCTAAATCAATGTTTTCCTATAAAATCATGTGGCTCATTAATATTTTTGAGGGGAGATGACCCATTTATGTAAATTCTTAAAGAAGAAACATGTTACTCCTTTACATAAATGTTAACTATTTGTGAATTCCTTTCTATGCAATCTGATAGCCCTAATATGGGATTGCCATCCAACACAGGGGCTAGGAAGGGAAATTCTTCTGCCTCCTATATTTATATCTTCATTGCCTCAGCCACACTTATATTCTAATAAAGAAAATATTTTGGAAATCCATATTCTATGGTCTTCTCTTCCGGGTTTAATGTACATTCCCATTTGTACATAAGGGAGTTAATTTAAACCCAACTAGTAAAAACCAGACCCATTTCTTGTTCCTTACAAATTGGTTACTCTTAGAGGAATAAACTAACAGAGTGAACAAAAAAGTAGGCGCTCAATTCCAGCTGTTAATATTCAAAATTTAGCTCTGCTATTTAATGGCTGTCATTCAACGAGTTACTTTCTTTTTGCTTCTGTTGTCTTATCCATAAACAGTGACAATGACAAGATCCATTTCAAATTTGTTGTTTTTTCCTATGAGAAGTAAATAAGTTCATTAATGTAATGTTCTTAGGCTGTTTCCACGACATAATAAGCATTCGGTAAATATATAGCATTATTATCAACCTGTTTGCTCTAATGGATAAAAGATGTGCATTCTACCTGAAAGATGTGCAAAGAAATTACAGCTTGTTTATTTCCTGCAACTAATCTTATCTTTCTCATGTGTCACCTTTCCAATCCCCCGTTTAGGTAAATTGTAGGAAAAATAAAAATAGATAGATAAATACTTGTTGCTTTTTATTTACCTCTAAATATTAATTGGTACTTTCTTATTCTTTTCTGATGTTAAATACACTTACTTAAGTAGCTCAGTAACTTTTGTATATCAGTGTTTGCTTTTTTTCTCCACAGATTTTTTTCCCCTTCCCTCTCACCTATTCCCAAAACGGCAAGCGAGTATATGAGGTTTTTCATTCTGGTGGCAAGGGAGAGGAGGAGACATCCATGCCAATTGTACTGGATTTTGTGCTGTCATCTTCTGAGAAGTGTCTCATCTGTGATCATCTTTGAACTGCTGGCTGCTAAGGTACCACTGGTTCCACCTGGCTTTTGCGGTGCTATGCTACCGCGGAGAGACCATTATCTTTGGCAGAAGACCATTGTCTCTTCCTGAGTTATAATGCCACCAGTCATTGAAACTTCTTTCTTCTGTCCCAGCCATTTACAAGTGCATAGACTTTCTCATCATCCTTACATCCTCACAGAAAGGCAATCTGGGTCTTCCAGATCCCCTACGCATCATACATGGGCTGTGGAAAACCTTAATGACTATTATGCTTTTGTTGACCTGACGCAGGACTTTTAGCACAGCGAACACTAGCATTCTTCCAGAGGCTTTGCAATCCCTTCTAGCTGTGGGTGGGGAAGCAGACCTGAAATCTCAATATATTTTTTCTCTCAATCTAAAATCATCATTTCCAAGGTTGGGCCCTAGAGGAGAAATCAAGAGGGAGGTTGTTGGTGGTGAAGAAATTGACATCTTTCATTTTTTTAATAGCTTTATCTCCTCTTCAGTCTCTCACACATATTTGTTTTCCCTTTTTGGAAGGAACTTCCCTATGTTAATCTATTCCTTTTTTCCAGGGTCGTTGATACTTAATTAATTAACGATGGAATGTCTTCTAATTTACATGTAAGGATGTATCTAAATGTAGCTTTAACCTAACCATAGTTATCCTTAATACTCTAGATACCTGTGGAATAGCCTTCACTAAGCCATCTCTCTTTACTCATCAGATACCATATACTATTTATTCTATATCACATATATCTCTGGAATTTGCTCCATTCCATTCCCATTATCATTGCCTTATTACAAGCCTGAATTAGATCTTAACTATGTTATTGCACTTAAGATATTGTCACCAAACTACTTTTCTTCTAATGCATCTATTTACTAAACGATCTATCTACTAACTTGCTTAACTACCATATCATGTAAGGCAACGAAAATCGACAAAATGCGAAAAAATGGCCCGCTGGTAACATAAATGAGTAATAGGATCCATGTAATAGTGAGCAAGGAATGCAAACTACCTTAAAAGAGTAGGCGTTATTCAGCTCCTGCTGCAAAATTGTGGAAAAATAGTGTTGCTAGATCTTCTGATTTTTCAAGATAAGATTGGCATTTTGATTTCTATGAGAAATTTCCTAACATTTAAATGTTTGTAACTAATTCAGAAATTGTTAAACACGGTTCATAAGGCAATAAAAGATCTATAGTTAAAATTCAGCTCAAGGATAACTGGTTGTCAAAATTCAATATACAGAAAAAAGGCATTATTCCCCCAACTTGCCTCTATCTACATTTATAAACCTCTTGTACCATTCCCTAACATATATATTCAGTCTTACAGTTAAACTGAATCATTCTCTGTTCTCATACTTATTTGTGTATGTGTGTCTTTACACATGTTGATCTTTTTGTCTGTAATGTATTCCTCCCTGCAGAATTCTCTCTAATGTATTAAGATTGAAGTCAATTATTGTCTCTGGTAACCATGTTAACCAGCTCTTTATCTCCGCTCCTAAAATAATTTTCTAGAAAGTTTAATTATATAACAGCATTTATTTGAAGAGTAATCTAATGCTAACTTCACTAGACTATTCATACTTCAAGACAGGGACTGGTGTATTCATCTTTATTTCCCAACTTTCAAATAACATCCAATAGGGAAAAGATACTCATCATGAAAGAGAACAGATTCCCTGTGATGCTTAAGAAGGCAATAAAGCCTTAGAAGTGCTACTGTCCGTGACAGCTTTAGAGAAAGCCTTAGCTTGTTCCAGTTGCTCATGCTGACCCAAGGCTCCCCCATCCCCATCATGTAATATCAGTTTACAAGTTCTAATAATTTTTCCTAATGCATTTGCGTCTCATTTTCCATTCCCACTGCCAACACCTAGTTTGGTCCCCAAATTATCTCCCTTATTCCAGCTTGCCCTAGCTTCTACTCTCCTCTACAATGTTGCTAAGCTACACCTCTGCTTAACAATCATTGGTTTCTATCTTGGCCCTGAACTCATCTCTAATATGACCTTATCTCATTTTCTTGATCCAAGGCTGCAGTGTAAAATTGTAATTATGCTCTGTATAAAATCATCTGTCTAAAGAGGTACTAGAGTGGGTAAAAGTGCAGCTTAAAGTTATGTCACCTGAAAAGAAGAATTTTTTCTAATTAATCTATGCAAAGGAAGTACCTTTATCTAATAACTTGGGAACCGGTGTTAATCACGATTTATCCATGTGGTAAGGCAAAATTATTAAATTTGCACAATGGTATAGCATGTGTAAGCTATTCTGACTGGATTCTTAGCCTTTTTCCCCTAGTATTTGCCCCTGTTCCTACTTTTCATTGAGGTGTAATTTACAAACAATGAAAGGTACAGATATTAAATGAATCATTCAATGAGTTTGGATTCATGTGTAAACAACACTCAAATCAACAGGTACAACATATCTATCACCTCGGAAAGTTCTCTTCCACCCGCTTCTAGTCAATTCTTTTCTTCCATAGAAAATCATGATCCTGATTTATTTCACCGCAGATAACTTTTACCTGTTTTTATTCTTCATAAAAAAAAATCAGAGGCGGCCCGTTGGTGTAGGGGTTCAGTTCACATGCTTCGCTTTGACGAACTGGGGTTCGGATGCCAGATGCAGACCTACGCATCGTTTATGAAGTCATGCTGTGTCAGGCGTCCCACATATAAAGTAGAGGAAGATGGGCACGGATGTTAGCCCAGGGCCAATCTTCCTCAACAAAAAAGAGGTGGATTGGCAACAGAAGTTAGCTCAAGGCTAATCTTCCTGACCAAAAAAAAAAAAAAGCAAATCATATAACTTGCATTCTTTGGGTTTAGTCTCTTTCATTCAGCATAATATTTATTCACCCATGTATTTTTATTTATTAGTGGTTCATTCTTTTTGATTGCTATGTAGTACTTCGTTGTATGAATATGCTAAAATTTGCTTGTCCGTTCTCCTGTTGAAAAGCATTGGGGTTGTTTCCAGATTGGGCTCTTAGGAATCAAGCTGCTGTAAAGATTTTTTTGGGAGTCTTTTGTGGACATATATTTTCATTTCTCTTGAGTAAAATCCTAGGAGTAGAATTGCTGAAGTATAGGGGAAGTGCGTGTTTTATTGTATAAGAATCTGCCACACAGTTTTCCAAAGCGATTGGACCATTTGACATTCCCACTTACAATGTATCAGAGTTCAAGTTCTCCACATGCTTATCAGCATTGGATGTTGTCAGTCTTTCTAATTTTAGCCAAACCAGTAGGGGTGATTTTGCATTTATGGTTTGAATAGTCATTTGCCTGATGATTAACGATGTTTATCACCTTTAATACGTATATTCATCTTTGCCAAGTCTTTTACAAATTGTTCAAGTATTTTTTCTATTTTTTAAAATTGGCTTTTTTATTTTCAATTTGTTAGAGATATTTATATATTGTGGATATATATTATTTAGGAAAAACTCAGTCTTCTTCCTGTGTCTCCTTTACTCTCACACTACTACCACACTCACAACATTTCTGATGCCAGATGTGTGGAATTTTTCCCCACACTAAGTAATTCTCCGACATCAGATGAGTGTTCTGCAATTCAACTCAATTCTGATCTTGTCTACTGGAGATAGTATCAGATCCCATTAGTCTTACAAGACTGCCTCCCAATTTCAGATGCCAATGCAAGTCCAGGTTGTCCAATGTGCTTCTGACTAATCAGCTATAGATTATAGCTTCCAATGACCCCTTCCTTGGGTTCCACTAATTTGCTAGAACTGCTCACAGAACTCAGAGAAACATTTTACTTACTAGATTACTGGTTTATCATAAAAAGATATAGCTCAGGAACAGCTAGATGGAAGAGATGCGTGGTAAGGTATGGGGAAAGGGTGCGGAGCTCCCATGCTCTCTGAGCACACCACTCTCCCTGAATCTCCGTGTGTTCACTAACCCAGAAGCTCTCTGAACTCCATCCTTTTGGGCATTTTATGGAAGCTTCATTGCATAGGCATGATTGATTAAATCATTGTCCACTGGTGATTGAACTCAGTCTCTAGACCCTCCCCCCTCTTGAGAGGTTGAGGGTGGGACTAAAAGTTCCACTTGGTTGGTTCCCCTGGCAGACCCCAATCCTTAGGTGTTTTTCAAAAGTCACCTCATTAAAATACAAAAGATACCTTTATTGCTCTTATCATTTAGAAAATTCTAAGGTTTTTAGCAGCTCTGTGTCAGGAATGGGGACAAAGACCAAATATATATTTCTTGTTATTATCTCCAAGTTCTTTGCCAAATGTATGTATTACAAATAATTGCTTGCTTTTACTTAGTCTCTTTTGATGACAAGAAGTTTTTAACTATAATGAAGTAAATTTTGTAATATTTTCATTTTATTATTAGTGGTTTTCATGTCCACTGTATAAAATCTTGGCCTACGCCAAGATTGGAAAAGTATTTTCTTCAGTCTTGTACTAGAATCTTTATAGCTTCAGTTTTATGTTTAGTTTGATGATCTATCTTGAATAAATTTTATGTATAGCATGAGGTAGAAATTAAGGTATATGTTTTACCTATTTTTATCCTTTTTCTCCAGTGTATTTTTTGCTGTTGTGTTTGATTTCCATTTTCATTGCTATTGTTGAATGGTATCGTGACTTATAACAAAAAAATCCTTGGCTTTGAATATGTAAGGCTGTTTTGGTCATTCTGTTTTATTACACTGACCTATATTACTATGCTTATGCCAATAATACTCTGTCATATTTATTGAAGATTTATATTTGTTGTTCCTTGTGATTATACTGTATTTACATTTTATTCAAACTTGTTCTTCCTTTATGATTATATTAGGTATTTTTATTTTGTTATAAATTTTAGAGTCATTTTGTTAACTTTTACCAAAAAAAGAAAGAGAAAAAAAACCTGTTGGTATATGATTGAGATTGTGTTGAATCTATAGATCAATTTTGAGAGAGCTAATATACTAAATAGACTTGTATTATATTGGTTGGATTTCAGTACAATGTAGAATAGAAGTGGTGGCAACATATCTTTGCCTTTTTCCTCTTATAAGGGAGAAAGCATTCTATATTTCACCATTAAGTAAGATGTTAGCTTTAGTTTAGTTTGTTTTTTTGTTTTTTTTTTAATAGACATTCTTTACCAGATTAGGATATACTCTTTGTTCCTAGTTTGCTGACAGTTTCATATTGATTGGGTGGTAAATTTTGCATTTTCTGCAGCTAATGGGAGGATCACATGATTTTTCTATTTTACTTGTTAACGTGGTAAAGTGCATTGTTTTTCAATGCTAAAACAAACTTTCATTCCCGAGGTAAACCCCACTTGGTCATGATATTTAACTATATATTGCTGGATTTTGTTTGCTAATATGTTATTAAGGATTTTGACCTCTTTGTTTATAAGGTACATTGACCTGTAATTTGCTGCTTCTGGTGTCCCGGCCAAGTTCATGCTGGTGTTATAGTGACCTCTTCAAATAAGCTGGCAATTGTTCCTTTCTCCTCTATTATTCAAAGATTTTATGTAAAATCATTATTAGTTTTTCCATAAATACTTAAAAGACAACTAATGAAGCCATCTGGGCCTGGAATTTTCCTCAAGAGAAATTTCTCTTTCTCTTCGTTCTGGTTTTTGTTTGTTTGTTTGCTTTTAATTTACAAATTGAATGTCTTTGCTAGAAGTATGACTATTACAATCTCTTCCTGCGTTAGTTTTGATAAGTTTCTTTTTCAATGAAATTGCCTATTTCATGTAGGCTGTTAAATATATTCGCATAAAATTTTTCTTAAGGTTTTCTTATCATTGTCTTGCATGTAGTGTCCTAGTAAGATTTCTTCTTTCATTCTTGATATTGAAAAATAGTTTTCCTTTATTTCTTGAGTAGTCTTTTTAGGAGTTCATGAATTTTATTCCCCTTTTTAAAGAACAGTCTTTTTACTTTATTAATTTTTCCATTATTGTTCCCTTTTATATTTCACTGATTTCAGCTCTTTCCTTCCTTCCAGTTTCTCTGGGTTTGATTTGCTCTTCCTTTTCTCGTTTCTTAAAGTGGAGGATTATATCATTAATTTTAGCCTTTGCTTTTTCTTTTCTAATATAAGAATTGCTTTTAGAGCTAATTTTCCTTTAAACACTGCTTTACTGCATCCTGTAAATTTTGATTTTTTCTGTTTAATTTCCTGCTCAGTTTGAAATAATTTCCATTTTTCCTTGTAATTTTCTTCTTTGGCATTTGATTTATATAGAAGTATGTGGTTAATTTCCAAATAGTTGTGGATTTTCTAGATACGTTATTGTAATTGATTTCTAATTTAATTTTGTTGTGCTCAGAGAATATGCTCTGTAAGATTTCAGTCTTGTAACTTTATTCAGGCTTGTTTAATGGCCTAGCATATGGTCTATCTTAGAGAATGATCAATGTGAACTTGAAAAAATGTTTACTCTGCAGTTATAGCATGCTGTGTTGTATAAATATCAGTTAAAGTTAGTTGCTAATGTTGTTCAAAATGTCTATATCCTTACTGAAGTTTTTCCTACTTGTTCTATCAATTAAAGAGAAGAGTGTTAACAATCTCAAATTGTAATTGTGGATTTGTCTATTTCAACATTTAATTCTTTTAGATTTTTCCTCATTTATTTAGATTTTCTAGTATTGCAGACATTCACATTGAGGATTATTTCTTCCTGATGACTTTGTGTTTTAACATTATGATACGTTCCTCTTTTTAGCTCAATAAATTTCTAGTCTTGAAGTCTACTTTGTTTGATATTAACATAATCACAACAGCTTTCTTGTGCTTATTGTTAAAGAATATATTACGTTATAATTGGAAAGTGCTTATGAAAATGCCTGGTATGTACTCAGTGATATATAAGTGGGAAAATAAACAAAGCCTCAATTTCCAATGATCATTTTATTCTATATGAACCAATCTACATATTACCCCTTCGCATGCTGTTCTCCCTCCCAAAAGCCGTTCTCCTTGTATGACGTGTCTTCCTCTACTTTTGCTTTTACCTGAGTTTTATTCATTTTTCTATAGTATTTCTTCTCTCCATAACATTTTCTAAAAAATAGGCTTTCCCTTCTCTAAACTCCTATAGCCCCTGCCATCTCTCTCTCATTCATTCTTGTCATTTGCTGCCTTATAATGTAATTTTGAGTTTATGTTTCTTTTTTCTCATCATTAGGCTATATGCTATTTTCATGTTAGGATACACTCTTATTTAAAGCTTATTCTAAGAATTGTCTTTGGTACACACAGAGGGACAGAGCAGCAATAGGGCAACAAAATAGCCATGAATAACCAGAATCAAAGAGGCACTATGGAGAAAAATTGCTCTGATAAGGCCAGTTGAGTGGTGCAGAAGTTGTCTTAATCTGCTTCATAGCTTTACCTACTCCTACTTGGAACAATGTTGGTGGAATAATATGTATGCAGAATCAGGACAATGGAAAGTATGGGACTTTCTACAACTAGAGTCCCGTTCATTATTCCAGCCAATGTTGATGTTGATGACAATAATAATAATAATAATGCCCTATATATCATGTACCATGTGCCAAGCACTTTCTAAATGTTTCATATACATACTTACTCTTTAATCTTCATAACAATACTATTATTTAGTTTTTGTCATTCACATTTTACACAGGAGGAAATGGAGAGACTGTAATAGGAAGTAATATGCCCAAGAACTCTTAGCTATTAAAAGTCAGAGTCAAATTTTGAACCAAAGTGGCTTAAGCTCCAGAGTAAACATGCATGTGTAGGATCCATCATTTTGATTTTTCACAAATAAAACAGAAACATCTCTAACCCTCCAAATCTTCAGAAGTAGATAGAGAGGCTGGTATAAGGGTTCTGTTTTGTCCTGTTAACCTGCCAATGCCTTCACTACATCTGCATAAAATGATAGAACGTTAGCCCTTGGTAACTACCACAGGCATACTTTCCTTAAATAAAAGAGTAGATAAATAACCGATGGAAATGCCATTTATTCATTAAAATTCCACACAGCAAAATATCTACTCATTATCTCAATGACTAATATACTCCAATGTCTTCATGTATATCATAAAACATAATAAAATGGATAATGGATATATTCCCCTTAATAATGTTGCTGCAATTTAAATTCCTGTTTAATGACATGAATAGGAGCACATTTCTGTGCATAAAATAGTAAAATGTCAGATTATAGCTCAACAAGGAGCTGCATTATTATTTAAAGGAAAATTAATGAATCATCCAAAATAGCATATAATAATTTTTTCACATTTGTTTTCTGTTTGAATTATTTCTTCCTACTCCAAGAACAAAACCAGGATGTGCTACATCTCTCAGCATAGCTTTCCACTAGAATGGTTACAAGATGTATTTTAACAAATTGCTATTCAGAGATAATTTTTCATGATTCTGACATAAGACTCTTCCATTACATTTTAAAATGAGCTATTCATAAGCTAAAAATGTAATATAAAAGCAGAAGTTTTCCTATTCTTTATTCTTTAACAACAAAACTCTTACAGGTATATAATATCACAATCTGCCACAAAACAACGGCCCTAAAATGACAACCTGGAATAATCCAAGTTAGAGTTACTGCACTTCAAAAAATAACATCAAACAAAATGTTCACAAATCCCAAGTACTCTATCCCAGGGCTTACTTCATTCTGTTTATGTCTTAAATGGAACATTAAATACATATATCTGCAACAGAAATCCATAGCACTCAATCTAAGTACAGACATTTTCTGGGAAGCATTATAAAATTTACTGAAACCTATTGCTGTGAAGTCACCCAGAATGAAATAGCAACTTTGAAATTTTTTATGAACTTTCTATTGTAAAGCCTGACTAATATTACGTGGGAAACTTTCACTAGTAGCCTCCTTTCTTCTTATGTTCCTCCTTTCTCCAAGAAATGTTCAGAGGGCCTCATAAATTCAGGAATCAGATAGTTCACTAAATAGCTGATATATTTCATTTCTAAGTTTTAAGAATAACTGAATATTTGTAAGTGCATTGAAAATACTTACATGAAAATACAAGTTGTATAAATGTATATTTTTGTTTTAATTTTAAATTCTGATTATGAACATTATCTTTCTTAGAAATATATGTTAAACAAGATATGTAGGTATTTGCGAAAGAATATATGTACTTTTAATTATTATTTTGAGCACAATTACTTGTGATTTGGAAAAAGGAGGATTAATAATAATTCCCCGGGTACATTTGAGACCTGATGAATATGTGCATATTTAGAGTCATAAAAAAGTGTTTAAGATTTAATTAACTGTCAGCTATGTTTTGTTTATTTTATGTGAGTACGTATCTGTCAGACTCAGGCATACAGAAGTAATTTTTAAAGACTTTAGGGAAGTAACCTTTAACTTTTATTTTAACAAAATCACAGTGCACTAATTTCAACACATTTTTCTCTGTGCTCTTTATTTTATGACTCTAGATTGCATTTGCTATGCCAAAGATCAAATGAATAGAGTGAAAATGGAAAGGGAGGTGCTTTCTTCTCCAAACTAAGAAGAATCAAACTGTTAGAAGAATTTGCAAATATAATTCTCAAACTTCAAGCTTAGTCAACATGTTTGCAGTGCTAAGGAAGTGAGTTTTATAGTGATCCTGAAAATGTCATTGTTAAAGAGACGTAATGGTGCATGTAAAAAAATTAGAATATTTAATTCAATAGATTCTGGTTTTTTCCCTCATTTCTCAACAATATGGTACACAACTTATTTTCCCTACATTACCAAAGTGGTAAACATATTTTGGAAGCTTTTAGGAAAATGATCTCTTTATTCCATTTCGTGTATCTTTATTTTCATTGTTTATATCAAAATAAGTCTGGTTTAGGTTTTATATCAAAAGAATTCACTCTGGTTTTTTATTTATTCAACAAACATAAACCCGATCACCACACATAGTTACAATTTTTTTTTATCTGAAACTAATATAATGTTATATGTCAATTATATCTCTATAAAAAAAAGACAAGAAAAAGAAAGCATAAACCCTAAAACTCTATGGGAAGAATCTGCTTCTATAGTTTTATAAGGAGATCCCTAGAAAAAGGCCCATTCAAATAGTACAGTTTTTCTAGTTCTGTATTGCAATCTACATCTCCATCAGCAGTGTGATAAATTTGTAGATTGGTCATCATCTATTCTCAACAGACAATACATACCTAGAGTGGCTACCATATCAATATATTATTTCATAACATTATTTGTATGTTTTATCAGGACATAATTGAACAAATAAACTACAAAAATAATAATATCAAACAATTTGATATTGATATCATCTAAAATCAGCCCCTTTCCTCATAACAGTATTTCAGTTATTCAGGAGTTCCATCAAGTAGGAACCAAAATTTCCCTAGATTCAAATTCCAGATCCATTTATCAGATATTTCCTACACATGATTCTTTCTATATCCCTGAGACTAATAGATGGTACATCATCTTTTCTCCCTGTCTGCCCTTTCTGTCCCTCAGCTTTATAGTAAAGGACCGCACTGCTTTTTGTGTTTGAATTCCTTTTATTCCATATAGGTTAATTACTATATCTTTATTCTACTTGGAGGGCACCATTTCCATATTGTTACCTGGGAAAGACTCCATGGGGAAAATTATTAACCAATCAGAACCACTTTAGGTGAAAGTGTTAGGGTCTACTGTGGTGTGAGTGTCTTTAACACGAGTGGAAACTATACTGATCTACGTGTGGGGAGACTAGGTGGAGGTTCTTTTATTTCAACTGACCTGATCCCAAACATATTCCGGAGTCTTGTAGTCTGACGTTTCACTAGAATGTGAACTAAATGGCGGCAGGATTCTTTTAAAAAATTACTAATTTCTGAATTCCAAAAGCTGGAATGATTTCTGTCATATAAAGCTCAATTTGATCTATTAAAAAATACATTTCATTAATCAAAAATCTCAAGAAAACAGTAGCTCTCAAAAGATACTGTGTCAGTAAACAAATATTATTGTACAATTTTTACAGATGTAGTATTGGTCTGTTAACTAATTCTTTGGAAATGTCATAAAAATTATAACTTGCTAGTATATAATCATGATGTGCTTGAATATATACATTTTTATCTGATATGAATAATAGAATTTTATATTTGGATACAATTACATCAACCACCAAAATATTAGTTTTTATTTTATATTCAACTGCCTATGTATCATAATATTGGTCTTCAAATATTTTTTCTACTGATATCCTATAATGATTTTACAAAACTATGAAGCCCCACATATATTTTTAAATTGACATCTATTATTTTTCATTATAAGTTTAAATAGTTGCAAAGGATATTTTCTATCATACTTTGTATTGTATATATGCATTAAATGTATTTTCCTTGAAATTATGAAGCTGCAGATTTATCTTATTGAGATTATAGATAATGTCACAATGTTTCTTAACTGGCAAAGTAAATCCTCATTGTCAAACAAATCATCCAAGTCAGACTAACTTTTTGTCATGAGAAAAAATCTGAACTCATTTTCAGTCCAAAAAAACCTGCTAATAGGTATCCTCCAGACAACCATCTCACTTTGGGATTCTTATTCTAATGTAACCCTTACTTTGAGTATGTAGCCTAAACGAAATAAGTCACATCCCCAGCACAAATCCTTTCTTAAAACTCAAGTATTCTTTTACGGGGGAGATTGCCCTTGGTTTTGTAATCTGGAAGTTTTGACCTGGAAATGCACTTTAGCAAGCTCCTGGATGGCAGAGAGGGATCTTTCTTCTGAAAAGTGGAGGAATGTCTATTGTGAAAGAGGAGGGGGGCAGAGAGAATGTAAACCATGGCATATTCTCAGGCAGACCACTTTTAGGACATTATCCATTTGAAAATTGAGATTCTGGATACTGATTCCCTTAAAATTATTTTTGACTGTACCACAATACATGTGTACCTCTTTGCCTTTGCAAGCCCAAATTTAAGGACTAGTGCATTATCACATATCCAATATATGCTTTAAGTTTATGCTACCAAGAGCAATTTTGATTATATTTGTTGAACTGTTGTCTTTTAAAATTGTATTTTGTTTTTTTTAATGGACTATAATTGTATCTCATATTTAGTATACAAGAATGACAACTTAGCTCTTGCTCATAAGGTAACTAAGATATTTACTTGCATATATCTTTTAATTATCATACCAACTCTAAGATGGATAATATGTCATAGTTTAGATAAAGAAACAGAGTTAGAAAAATTATGTAACTTGCCTAAGTTCATACAAATGACAAGAGTTAAAGCTAGGATTAAAACTCAGATTTGTCTAACCTCAATGGTCTATCCTATTCTTGAATTGATTTGGTTTTTAAATAAATATAATTAAAGTAAACAAATAATTTAATTTGAATAGAATCAAAAATCTTTATCTATATATACACACACTAGTTATTCTTCAAAACTGAATTTTAATATAAATGAGTGTGATGATTAAAATAAATTTCTATACAGAAATTTTTAAATCCTCAGGACTTAAATATGTTGTATTTTAAAAAATAAACTAAATCTGAGTTGTATCTGGATTAGAAATGTTATATATTTCTTAGAATAACATTGAATATTTTGTGATTTTTAAGACAATTATCACGTTCTTTTTGTAATTTTCCATCTAAACCTGGATTGCGTTAAACAACAATTCAGTAAAAAACAGGATTATTCAGCTTTCCAGTTGTTGAATGGACATAAAAAGTATAATACTTTGGTAAAATATCTTGGCCTCCATGCTAGATTAATTAAATTTATCCCTATATATTGAATGAGAACAAGTTAGATTAATAAGAAGAGAGTTCAAGTGGTTCTGGAAACTCCATGGCAGATTGTTATGATAGTAATTTGTAAAGGCTCTGAGTCTAAGTGACAATGTAGTTCGTGTGACCTTGCCTGTAATCTATCAAAGATATTTCAAAGAAAAGTTTACAAAAGGCTGGTCTGGATATGTACCTGGTTGCCTAAGAAGCCGGAACAGGGCCAAACACGGCCCCTATGCCAATTGGCCTATGCAGATTGTGAAATCAAAGTTCACCTTAAAAATTTTTAAAAAGTGTAAACAAGATGTAGAAGACAAACACATTGGGCAGTTGTTTGCTAGTAAATTAAAAGTTACCCCACCGTACAACAAAAGCCTATTTTTAGTGCTTTTCCTGGTTTAGATACTCCTACCATGACCAACTTCAAGTTACAAAATGAAAAGTGAAGCAATGCACAGTGGCGTTCCATTATATAGTATCTTGACCTTACTGATACAATAGATCTGCATTACCTCAAGCACTTCAGTGATAGTAAAATGTTATAAGGATAAAAAAGGAATTAATGAATCTTCGGTATTTCTCTTTGTGTTTAACATCATTTATTTAATTGTAAGTTTATAAAAATAATTTTTTTTTCATGTCAAGTGGATTGTTCATAAGTACTCAGGAGTAGGGATATAGCTTCTATTGGGCTCTATATTGCTTCAAGCCTAATGTAGAATTTTCTACCCCATAAAACATTGTTGTCTTCTTGATGCATAGAAAATAATGAAATTGTAGTGTTAAAATGTTAAAAGTAAATTTTAATAATTGTTGTGTTTAACAACCAGCTTGCAAAATTCCTGAAAAGTTAATGATCTACTCTCATGAGCTGGTCCACAAATAGAGCAGTAATAGTCAGTTTGTGTCCCTTCATCTGCCTGGGGAACATAAAACTATTTCTCTGCTAAGAGTGACTCATACATCCAAGGTGGGCAGCCTAAAATAGGGATGGCTAGATGACAGATACAGCTTTATTCCTGAGTTGAGGCTGACAAACACGGGATGATGCTGAGCACCTAACATTAGACTGAGGTGACAAAATCACTCTTAAGCCTTTTTAATCAGATACCCTTAAAATAAGTAGTTGTCTATATAAGAATGATTAACTAGCATATATTATTGTGAATCCAATAACCTTTTGAACTTATTTAATAACCGAAATCAAAATTAGTGTCAATCTTTGCTAATGCAATAAGGTAAGAAAGGGAAATAAAAGGTATATAGATTGGGAAGGAAGACATAAAATTATTTTTGTTTGCAGATGACATGATCCTCTGTAGAAAATCTGAAAAAATTGACAAAAAAAAACCTCTTGGAACTAGTAAGTGGTTATAGCAAGTTTGCAGGATACAAGATTAATATACAAAATTCAATTGCTTTCCTAAACACTAACAACGAGCAAGTGAAATTTGAAATTTAAAACAATACCATTTACATTAGTACCCAGAAATATTAAATACTTAGATATAAATCTAACAAAATGTGTGCAAGATATATATGAAGACAACTACAAAACTCTGATGAACAAAATCAAAGAACTAAATAGAGAGATATTTCATGTTTATGGGTAAACTCAATATTGTCGAGATATCAGTTCCTCCCAATTTGATCTACAGATTCAATGCAATCCCCAAATACCAGCAACTTATTTTATGAATATTGACAACTGATTCTAAAGTTTACATTGAGACAGTAGACCCAGAATACCCAATACAATATTGAAGAAAAAGAACAAAATTGGAAGACTGATATCCCCTGACTTCAAGACTTACTGTAAAGCTACAGTAATCAAGACAGTGTAGGGCCGGCCCTGTGGCTTAGCGGTTAAGTGCGCGTGCTCCGCTGCTGGCAGCCCGGGGTTCAGATCCCGGGCGCGCACTGATGCACCGCTTCTCCGGCCATGCTGAGGCCGCGTCCCACATGCAGCAACTAGAAGGATATGCAGCTATGACATACAACTATCTACTGGGGCTTTGGGGGGGGGGATAAATAAATAAATCTTAAAAAAAAAAAAGACAGTGTAGTATTGGCAAAAGTATAGACAAATAGTTCAATGGAACAGAATAGAGAGCCCATAAGGAGACCCTCACAAACATAGTCAACTGCTCTTTGAGGAAGGAGCCACGGCAATACAATGAAGCAAAGAATGTCATTTCAGTTCCAGAAATTTGTGAATTTTCTAGTTTTATTTCTGCTATTTATTTCTAACTTCATCCCATTGTGGTCAGAGAATACATTTTGTATATCTGTATTTCAAATCTATTGAGACAATGTGTGGCCTCACATATGCTCTAAACTGGAAAATTTCCCATGTGCACTAGAAAAGAATGTGTATGCTGTTGTTGTTGGGTATTCTGTATATGTCTATTAGATTCAGCTAGTTTATTGTGTTGTTCAAGCCCTGTATTTCCTTATTTATCTTCTGTCTAGTTGTTCTATCCATTATTGAGAATGGGGTATTGAAGTCTCCAACTGTTATAGTAGTATTGTCTATTTCTCCCTTCAATTCTGTCAATTTTTGTTTCAGACATTTTGAGGATCTGTTATTAGATGCACAAATATTTGCAATTGTTATATTTTCTTGCCATTTTGAACATTTTATTTCCTCTTTGTCTTGCAAATTTTTTCGATTTAAAGTCTATTTTTTCTGATATTAATATAGCCATTTCTGCTCTCTTTTGGTTATTTTTATGTTGAATATCTTTTTCCATCCTTTCACTTTCAGCCTGTGCTTAGTTGATATTTTTGTAGTGAAATGTTTAAATTCCTTTCTCATTTCCTTTTGTGTACATTCTATAGCTATTTCTTTGTGGGTACTATGGGAATTACATTTAACATCCTCAAGTTGTAACACTAATTTGAATTTATACCAGATTAATTTTAATAACTTACAAAAACTCTGCCCCTTCACAGCTCCACCCATCCCTTTCAGTTATCGATGTTACAAAATTCTGTCTTTATACATTGTGTCCAAAACATAAGCTGATAATTACTTTAAATGCATTAGTCCATTAAACTATCTAGAAAACATAAAATAGAGTTACAAAGCAAAGTTGTAATAGTAACAGCTTTTAGACTAATAATTATTTTTTTAATGTATTAGTTGCTTGCATCATGTAGAAAACAAAAAGTGGAGTGACATACTGCTGTTACAATAATACTAGCTTTTATAATTGCCCATGTCTGTACCTTTACTGAGATTTTTATTTCTTCATAAGGCTTCAAGTTACTGTCCAATGTCCTTTCATTTCAACCAGCAGGACTCCCTTTAGCATTTCTTGCAGGAATGGGCTAATGGTAACATGTTCCTTCAACTTTTATCTGAGACTGTCTTAATTTCTCCCTCATTTTACAAAGACAGTTTTCCCAGATATAGGGTTCTTAATTGACAGTTTTATTCTTTTAGTACTTTGTATATATCAGCCAACTGTCTCTGGCTTCCAAAATTTCTGATGAGAAATCTGCTGATAATCTTATTGAGGATCTCTTGTATGTAATAAGCCACTTCTCTCTTGCTGCCTTCAAGATTCTCATTTTCTTTGACTCAAAAGTTTGATTATAATGTGTCTTGGTGTGGGTCTCTTTGAGTTCATCTAACTTGAAGTTTTTGAGCTTGTTAAATGTTTGTATTTGTGTTTTTCATCAAACTGGGGAGGTTTTTACCCATTATTTCTTCAAAGATTTTCTCTGCCCCTGTCTCTCTTCTTCTTCTAGGATTCCCATAAGCATATATTAATTACCTTGATGGTGTCCCACATGTCCTCTAGGCTATGCTCACTTTACTTCTGTCTTTTCTCTTTCTATTCCCAAGTTCAATAATTTCCATTGTCCTATCTTCAAATTTGCTCTTTCTTTTTCTGCCTGCTAAAATCTGCCTTTGAATCCTTCTAGTAAAATTTTCATTTCAGATATTGTACTTTTCAGCTTCAGAATTTCTTTTTGGTTTCTTTATAGGTTTTCTATCTTTTAATTGACATTCCCATTGTTCTCATACACTGTTTTCTTCAATTTCTCCACATCTTCTTTTAGTTTTTTGAGCATCATTTAAGACTGTCTTTGACACCATTCTTTTAAAGTCTTTGTCTTGTAGTTCTGCCATCAGGTCTTTTTCAGGCACAGTTTCTGCTGATTTATTTTTTTCCTTTGAATGGGTCATAATTTTTGTTTCTTTTTATGCCTTAGGATTTTTTTGTTGAAAAATGAATATTTGACTCTAATAATGTGGTGTTAGGAAATCAAATTCTTCCCCGTAACCAGATTTTTCTGTATTTTCTTTTTGTTTTTGATTTTTTGCTTCTTATAGGCTGTCTCTGGGCCAAAGATCAGCCTGAGAGGTCAACTTTAGGTCTTCTCAGGTCCTAACTGTGCCTGGCCATTTTCCTAGGCATTTGTGGAGACTTTCTAATTTCTCGTATATAAATAGTTGCTTTTGAATGTCCTCATTTTTAAAGTATGGCTTTCAAAAGGGGAAAAAGAGACATTTGAAGAAGCTGGAAAAAAGGATACTGACCCTTTAAATTTCCTGGAAGTCACTTTAACCAGAGGGAGAGGGAATGGCAACAATGGAGTGAGGTTCAACAACAACAGCTGCTTGCCTCTTTGCACCTCTGTGATCAGAAGCAACAATCAGCAATCAAAGTGTAAATCTTTGATATTTAAAGATAGGATCCTTTTTGCCCACTCTGACTCCTGTACGCTGATTGCAGGGACAGATGCAGGGCTCCCTGCTATGGGGCTAAGGAGTGGGGGATGGGTAGCTACTACTGTGCTAAGAGCTGAAATTGACTGAAATTAACTACAATTTTGCAGCCAAACCTTCTCTTGGAAGTTGCAAGCCTTCAATACACTCCAGAGCACCAATGTGGCTACTACAGATAGATTCTGTCAGTGCAATTGTTGTCTAGGTGGAAATACAGATTCTCAGTGCTCTCTACTCCACCATCTTTCCAAAATCCTCTTCTTTTAATGATCTATACTGGTGTTTGACCAAGCATTTGGACACCATGGCCTAGCTAACTTGAGACATAAACTTAACCATCACAGACTCCAAGCAAGAAAACCTTAAAATCAAAGTCTGGTGACTATTCTCCCAGCAGCTTTGTAGGGGATTTGCATGTGTTGAGCAGCCTACACTCCCATGGTTTATCCACAGAAAGAATGCAGAGCAAATGGGTATTTTCAAGAAAGAAGATGATCTCCTACGAAAGTCTTCCTGGAATTATTTAAAGTTTTCCCCAAAGTATCACCCAGAGAGACCACAGGATCTTAACATAGTTTCTGGGTGGAGTGATTTACCCAAGAAGCAATAACTGGAGTAATGCAGGAAGCCAAACAAAAAGACATTGCTGGCTCGATCTGAAAGAAAGTGTCAGCTTTATTCTCCTGTCAGATCCAAAGAATAAACAGTAAGTCTATGAAAGCACTGATTAGGGACTTCTCTGCTCCTCTTATCTTTCCTCTTTCTCTGGCTCCACCCCAGAAGAGTCAGATACAATGATATGCCAAATGAGAGAGGAAGGGTGGAAGTGATTCAGTAAGGAAATTAGACAGATCAAAGAAGCCCTCTAGAATTTTCTTGCTTGAAGCAATTTTCAGTTGCATGAGCAGGAGTAGCAACAGTTTTATATAAGGTTGTAATCTTGAATAATAAGTATGACTAAACCTTAAGAACTAAATTAGATCTATATCTATGTCTTCAAGTTATCACAAGCCACTTTGCATTAATCATAAGTGACTAGACAAGGAGCATGAATCTTCACCCAAAGGAGGAGAAAGAACTTGTTCCACTTAATGCATTTGAAAGTTAGAGCAGGAGAGAGAGAGAGAAAAAAGCTTTCTGAGTACATGCTACAAATCATTTGTTCAACAAAAGACACAAACTTAAATGAGAATATTTAAAAACTCAGAGTCCATGTGCCATATTGTATAATTTACAACTGCACAAAAAAGTCTGATACCAATCAAGACCAGGAAAGACATTGGAAAGTAAAGCTATCAAAAGAAAAATTGAAAAAAGGAGAAAAAGGTTGCATTTATGAACCCTAATCCACAAATCTTGCTAATTTGTGAGAGATTGTGTAAAATAATTCAAATATGTAATTTTTAAATATTCATTTCTGTTGAGTTAATTATATGCCAATTCTGTGTTTACCTATTTCCGTATTCATTTGTCCTTCAGATCATAAAAACAAAATTTGGCATTTTAAATGGGATAGCCATGTGCTTCTGTATCTTTAAATGAATGGGACCAAATAATTTGACTGGAAGAATGTTACAAAAGAAATTTATATTGGAAATAAGATGGTAAATTTTATATAAAATTTTACCAATATGCTTATTCTTATGAACTTATCACATGCACATTTTGTAATATGAATTATAATGCTCTAAAGACAAAGTAGCAAAAAAAACATGAAAGAAAAGAAAAGAAAAATAGTATGGAACTTAGACATAAAATACTACTGTAATCATAGATATATAGAGAGACCCTACATCCCACTTTGCTTACCTTGGAAGAACATTATTGCGTATAATCTTCAATACCTCGTATTATTGTTAATAATTGTGTAATACTCCATACCCTGACATTATTGGGCACAAAGGATTGTTTATATTTCTCCAAAGAAGGAACATCAATTATTTGGAGAAAATATGTACAAATTTGAAAAGGTCCTTGGGTTTGGAAATCAGTATTCCTGAACTTTATCCTTAAGGTCATCTTCTAGAATTTCCTATGCCCTATCAGGATGTGATTATACTATCATGCTGTTAAGATAAATGATTCCTATCAGCTTCAGTGAGTTCTTACCTACCATTCATCTTTTTGATTTCCACCTTCAGTGTGTGATGTACTCAACAAGCTTAAAATTGATCAAGGTTACTAAATAAATGGTCTTTGGAGATGAGTGCTGGAATCAACAATAAGATTTTGACAGGGAGAAAATAAAGTACCTCAGATTTCTGACAAGTGAGCACTGTCCAAAGAAGATTCTCAGGATGTTAAATTGCTGAAAGAGTATCATCAACTGAAAATATAATTTTGATCCTAAGGTTGTTATTATTACCTATTACCTATTATTACCTTGACACAACTCTTGAAGTATTAATATGCATCCACATCAGAAGGAGCACAATTTACACTGGATTGGAAAACCCAGCACTGTTTCCATACCATTTCTACTGCAACACTCACTGTAATGTACCTTTTGGATAATTAGATATCTGTCTGTTTTTTCGGTAGATCTAGAGCACTTAGCATACCTGTTCTGTTTAGCTAACAAATGTTGAGTGCTGAATAATTGCACCCAGGGAAAAGAAATCTTATATGTCGCTTTCCATATCATTCCTCCATCCACAAAAAAGAGGGGTTACTATGAATTGATCAGTCTGAAGGACATTAGAGTGAGCTAAATGTTTGAGTATTAAAACTTTTAACAAGGCTAGACTGTCAGTGCTCATGAGATTGGTCCCTTTCACTCTCTTGCTTTTTTATGATCAAAATAGCAAAGACCAGAGCCACTCATTTAGTAGTCCAGAGTGATTTCTCCATGAAAAAATATTTTATTTTCACTCTTAGCATCAAGACAAAAGATTTCTGCTATGATGTGAGAAGGTCTAGAGTGTGCAGTTTCATCCTACTCTGTGGTCAGCATCAGGCACAAATTTTGCTTTCTTTTTTTTTTTTGGTAAGAAAGATTGGCCCGAGCTAACATCTGTTGCCAATCCTCCTCATTTTGCTTGATGATGATTGGCCCTGAGCTAACATCTTTTCCAATCTTCCTCTATTTTGTATGTGGGATACAGCCACAGCATGGCTTGATGAGCGGTGCGTGGGTCCATGCCCAGGATCTGAACCTGTGAACCCTGGGCCACCAAAGCGGAGCATGCGAACTTAACCACTATGCCACCAGGCAGACCTCAAAATTTTGCTAGTTTTGTTGCTCGAATTTTCTTTGGCTGACTATTGGTGATACACTTTTTCATGCCATCGTAGAGTTAATTTTTACTATTTGAATTTGTATATTGGTGGTTGTAGTGGGTATGCATGCAAGAAAGAGAACTTACTGAACCATATCTGTGATTCAGCTTGTATTTTGATATTAAAGTTTGGTGCTGGATCCTTAGCTAATCCTAAACTACTTTGTTTGCTTTTCCGTTTTTCACTCCCATTCATTTGATGACTACATTGGGTGGAGAGGTTGCTGGACCAATGTAGGTTTAGACATTCCTGGCTCATTAATACTTCGTAATATAATATGAATATGACACTTTAATAGCACCCTATCATTACTTGTATAATACCTATTTTTATATTGGGAACTCTCCCTCCATAGCTAGTGAGAGTTCTTTAATTTTCTTAGCTGCACTTTAAAGTATATCAATTTTTTATTTTTATATAAATTAGAAAAGAACCTAATCCTATTGTACTAATTTACAAACCTCAAAGGATTCATCACATTTTCATCACCATAACAACCAGGAACCTAATCAGAGAGAAGGTTAACCATCTGTAAAACTTTGACTATACTTGGAGATATTTGTTCTAGAAGGTCTTCTCTCTCATTTTATTTTTTTTATCTTTGTGAGAATCTCATAATTTAGCTTGACAGCTTAGCACTTGTTCTCCTCCCATGGGTCCAAGATCAATAGCTCAGACAAATTCTCACAAATACAAATCTTTTTATCACCTAAGGAAAGATGAAAAATGTTCAAAGATAACAAGGGTATACGTTTTCATTGAATGGGTTTGTTTATTAATTAAAAAAATCCAAGTTGACTGACAAGTATAATATTACATAATCCACGAAAATATGGGGGAAGAAGTATTTACCATAGGATCTAGTAATTCTAGTCCATGGTGGCTTGATGCTACTTAAGTCAGAATTGGGCCACGCCATTCTCATCTAAGCTACATTAACATCTATTATATGATGATCATAAAGCTACGCTTGAGGGGGAAAGAGTGGGCAGATGAATAAACCATAATCTCCTGTGTTGTGGGGAGACATAGACATTAACAAATCATTTCAGTATAACATGCACCTGCTAAGAAAAGATAGGAAGAGAATAGGGCAATTGACCCAGCATGAAGAAAATGAGTCATCAGGGAAGGCTTCCTATTGGAGTTGTCACCTTGACTGACTCTATAATCACAGGAATGAGTTAGCCAGCTGGAGAGGAATAGAAGGTTGGATGTGGAGGTAAAGAAGGAGGCATTCCAATTACAAACAAAAAAAAACCAAAAAAGCCTGTGGGAAACACAAAAGCATGCATGAGAAATACAAACAGCTAAGTATTGTGCCCATAAATTACAGTAGGGTTTGAGATTCATTTTAACAAGGATAATTCTCTCTGGTCTTAGATATCAAACTAAGATGCATTATCCTGCATGGAATAAAAGTAACAAAAGCCCTTAACTATCAAAATATTTTGTAATTTCACCCCCAAACCTAACACAGTTCATTGCATATAATTTTTAATTAATACATATAGAATAAAATATTCAGTAGACAAAACGGTAGCTTGCAGAAGATAAAGCTTCATCACTATGCTTTTCACACGATATAAAATAAGCTTGTTGAACTGTTTTAAAAGGCAAAATGGCTATAGTCTTGACAAATGCTGCTGGTGTTTCCAGTTCAGCTAAAATATCATATATGTATATGTATTGTATATGTACATATATGTGTGTATACATATGTGTATATTCTACATATGTATATATCTATCCTCCCAGAATTATTAGTGTAAATATTCATAGCATATCTTAATGAAGACCCTTTGGTATGTCATTGTTTACTAACTATATAAAATGATACAGTATTACAAAATAAAATTGTTTTATTCACTAGATTTCTTAGGTCAAGTCCTCCAAGAAACGTACTCTGAGGCAGAAATTTGCGGAAAGGTGGTTTTAGGGAGAGCGCATTGGGAATGATACCTGCAGGGGGTTGAGAGAAGCAGGATTGGGCAGAGGGAGAAAGGGAACTGCAATGTACTTGCAGCAGATGCCTCAGCTGAGCTCAGGAGTGGGGATGACCCTTCAAAAGTGTCCCAATAAAAAATAAAGGAGAAGAAAAAAAAGTGTGCCTATTGTAGGCAAAGGGGCCAGGCTTCATATTCTCATATTAACAGTCTTTGGTTACCAGCTGCCTGAAGGCAACTCATTTTTGTCAAGGAAAATTTTTGGAAAAGAACTCAGCTGTGACTCAGCAGCAATCAAAATTTTCAACAGGGAAAAAAAAAAACCACGGGTCGGCCCCGTGTATTGGCGGTTAAGTGCTCGCGCTCTGCTGCTGGCGGCCCAGGTTTGGATCCCCGGCGCGCACGGATGCACCACTTGTCTGGCCATGCTGAGGTGGCGTCCCATGTACAGCAACTAGAAGGATGTGCAACTATGACATACAACTATCTACTGGGGCTTTGGGGAGAAAAAGGGAAAACAAGGAGGAGGATTGGCAATAGATGTTAGCTCAGGGCTGGTCTTCCTCAGCAAAAGAGATGAGGATTGGCATGGATGTTAGCTCAGGGCTGATCTTCCTCACAAAAAAAAAAAAAGTCTGGCAAAAAAAAAACCTAAAAAACAACAATAAAAGAGTTCCTTGTTTGAAAATGGGGTGTTTGGGTTGCTCACCGCAACATTTAGCACAAGTCATGGCTGGCACTGCTTAGATCTATTTACTTCAAATAGTGAATTCACACAATCTGAGAAAACCTCCTACAGGATTCTCATGTTTCTTTAGAGAAAGAAACTAACAAAAGGTAGGTTAGTGTGACAACACTACAGTGCATGCCACTGAAGGTGCCTTTAAGACCACAGTTGATATTCAGTGTCTCTTCCTCATCCTAACCAATCTAGATTCCCTAAGCCTTGGCTGGCACTTCTGCTGGTTTAGTATGTTTCCCTGACAGAGTGACACAGATCCATTTTGAGGCATGGGAACTCCTGGTCATCATGACTTTTCAGATGGTGGCTGCTGCACTTATGCATTTACAATCAATGTTGGGCATGGAGGTACTAAAAGACTATCCAGAGATCACCTGGCTGCCAGGTGTATTCTTTCCTGTTGCTGTTGAGTAACTGCAGTCCTCCTATCTCGTGATGAGCAGAGTAAATTACTCTTCCAGTTTGGTGACTCCTTTCCTTGCCTGCTCATCTGTTGGCACAAGAATCCTACAGATGGCAAGTTATAACTTAAAGTTTAATAGGATATTTTCTGTGTCTCCAGGTATAGGTAAGTGATACTCCCCTGGAAACCATGCTTTTTAGACACAAAGTGCATAAGTGTGTGGGGATGGAAAGCAGAAGTCACCCATGTGGGCTGCCGGATTGATGATAACTGAGACTACTTGTACTTGCAGATTCCGTGTATTCTACCTGCTGGAGACAAAATACTTAAAATTATTATTGATTTAGGATGTATACCACATCTTACAGAATGGAACCCCATAATTACAGGATTATATCATCTGCAAATTGTTTCCTTAGAAACACATTTACTCTCTATCAGGCTGGCACATTCTATAAATGCTCAGATAACAGTGTTGAGGGACATGCAGGCAGGAAAGGTAAACTAATATCTAGAATGTATGTTGATTCCAGCCAAGATGAAATTCTGGCCCTTCCAGGCTGTAAAGTGTTCGATGTAATCTACTTGTCACAAAGAGGATGGTGGGTCTCCTTGAAGGATCATGCTCTAGTGACTATGCGGTGTTCAAGTCTCTTGCTGGTAGGTTGGACATTTAACGACGGCAGTAGATAGAGTAGCATTGGTCAGTGTGAACATATGCTATTGGGCTTATATATAAGTTTTTATCCCTGTCATAATTTCTATTCCCTCCATGACTTTTTTATGCCAAGACTGTGGGGGCTGATGTCAAAGGCTGGCTGGCATCAACTGGTTGCTGCTGAGCTGTGTAGTGTCTTTTCTGTGGCAGATGCTTTCTGGAAGACACTGACAAGTATCACAAAGATCTTCATATTTCAAGTTCACTCTCTTAAATCCAACTACATGCCTTTTCCACAGATCTCTTTGTCTCTGATCTTCCAACTTTCTCTACCCATGATCATCCAACCATCCAAGATAATTTGCCACTTCTCACAAGTAAATGCTTATTCTTACACTGTACTTTTCCATGAAAAGTAGATAATTATATGGAAGGCTCAAAGCTTTAGACATTGGGAAAATATCCTGTCACCACCGACTTTTAGGACTGATCCATCTATGAATCAGCTCAAAAATTTTTTCTTTTTCTATCAGCTGTTCTAAGGGACATACTTTAACGTAACCAAGAGGTTGAGCTAAAGAAGAGGCTCTGGCACAACTATGGTGGATGACACAGTGATCTAGGCAACCTGCTCACGCAACATACCTGTGTGCTTTAGTGTAATTTGTGCATTCTGCATGTTCCACTTTAATTTTGTGATGGATTTTTACTAGGCTTACTGGATCTTATGAGTTTCTAGTTCTCATAAATCGGCTCATATGGACAGTTCTGGCTCTATTGTCACTTGATATCCATGGGCTTACCAGAGAACATTAGCATGATAAGAGTTGTTTTTGCTGATGGTATGACCATGACCCAGAGCCCTAGGAGTCTACATGGCAAGTCTCCTATTGTGGCTTGTTGTAAAATCCACACAGCTTTTTGTTCCAATACAGATTATTATGGTGTTACAAGATATACCAAATCATACGGACCAAATGGCTAGGCTGTTCTTGCTGCAGCCTACCTAGACCTGTGGCAGAGTCCTTTCCTGCTCTGACCCCAACTCAAACCTGGAAGCCTGCTGAGTTAATTGACAAATGGAATACAGTTATATTCACAGGTAAAGAATAGTCTGCCTCCAAGAGCTGAGAAGGTCTACCAGACATTGTGTTTCCTTCTTAATGTTGGATTGTGAGATATATAGCAATCAGTCCTTTACAAGACACAGGGATGGGATATCCTGGCATAGCCCTTATCATTAGACCCTGAAAAACTCCACTGATATGATGTGATTTGAGCTTCTAAATTTTCATAAGGTTTATTTCCTACCATCTGGATAATTTGTGTCTTACCAAGACCTTCAAATTACTTGATGAGGCATCTCTCTTTTACAAAGATAAATTCCCAGAGAAGGACTAGAATATGAGCTATCATATGCCAACATTCTCAACAGCTGGAAGAAGGAAGACCTTAGTACTAAAAGGATAAGAGTATGCCACCCACAACACCCCTACACTAGGGGATATAGGAAGAATAGATTTGAGGAAAATGTAAGATATTTTAAAAGAACATATTCTTTTTAATAATTCCTTATACTTGGTAAATGATTTGTCATTTTCAGAGTTAGGATGAAAAACATTATTATAAAAAATTGCAATTCATTTGTTTGAAAGCTAAAGAGAAAATTATGGCTGGGTCTGAGACTGTGTGAAAATGACTAGAAAGCAAATTGATTTGCTTAAGAAAAGATATGATGTATTAAGAGAGAAAATCATGACTTTTATGCATTTCTAATTTTTATATTTTCAAGTTTATTACACATTTGAATTAAATTTATGATAATTCTGAAATATACCTAAGGATTGCAGTCAAATATTTAAAAATTAGGAAAGCTATAATTTTTTTTTGTTTGTTTTTTTCAATAGGCTGGTCATCTGTACTTGCAAAGGTATTTTATCAATCTGTACATATAAAGCTTATTTAAACTATTCTATTCAGCTGTAAGTTCTTTCCTGAACTATAAACTCCTTTAGGACAGGATATATGTCAAAATTGTCTTCATAGTGCTGCTAGCACATTCTTCAAAGCCTTGTACTAAGCAGTTCTTCACTGTTATATCTTGAATGAGTAAATGAATAAAATGTGTCATCTTTCCAAATATCAAAAATCATAAGATATCCTCTGTCAAACATAAAAGTGGCAAAATATAAATAATACAGTAATACAAGATATGTGCAATTTCTGAGAAATTATAGTCACTTAGCAGTATATATTTTAAAATAGATTTGGAAAATTAGGTAAAAAATTTCACTTTAGGTCATTTCAGTCAAATTTAATTTTTAAAAAGCTGAACATTTCTTAAAGCAAATATTTCAGTTGAAATCATGTGCCTAGGAAATTTATTCTCAATTATTTGAATGATGTAGAATTATTTGCAGATCAACCAGGTATTATATTTTAAAGTTGAAGATGGGACAGCATGCAATAGAAGTATAAGTCAAAAACAAGGTATGTTTTCAGGCACTACTGTTCAGTGAATCATTTTTACGACAAAAATTATAATAAGCTAAGTATGGTACAAAATCCATCTCTTTTAACAAGGCTAGAAAATAGCATTAAATTATACCATCCTCATTACAATACTAAGTCAGTCACTTCACATTACTTTTTGCTCAGGTTGATATGTGCATTCACAGTCATTGCCAGACTTCCATTATTACCTTCCCCTGTCATTTGTCATTAGTGTAGGATAGAAAGCCAAAAAGAAACCTAACGTGATAAGGAATATATAAAAGAAATATAGCAAGTAAAATGAAGTGTTCCAAATAATATTGCTTGAATATTCTGGTACACTATAAGTTAGAGGAAGAATATCTTTGCATTTGTTCCTCTTCTAATATCATTGTAATACAACTCATATGAGAAATATGCTAATGAGATATTATTAAACAAGGTATGATCATGCAGCAATTTATAAATTAGAAAAGTAAATTAAAAGTTAGCCCCTTATTATCCCAGCCCCTTCTCAGAATTCATGGAGATGGCAAAAAGACTTAGGCAAGGTTATATAATGGGGAATTTGGGCCTGACCCTATGCCAGTTTCCATTAGTGAGGCTCATTATCCCAAGAGCTGGCACCTTTAGTCTATAAAGCTTCCTATCTAGATCAAAACTAGTCCTTGAAAGGCTGGGATAGAGAAAGATTTTCTAAATATCTGGAAAAGTCATAGAGCCCAGCTTATAGTGTAGGCTCTTGGGAGTAGTATATATCATTATCAAGTATGATGGGCCAATTTGAAGGGCCATTTGGATGTCCTCCAAATGAAGTACTCTGTCTTTCCATATCTTTAGTTATCAAATCCATGGAGTCATCCTAATAATTGCTGCAAAACCAGCAAGATGAATTTTAAGAAAAAAGACTCAAGTCAGACAATGAATCACATGGACCCTCCCTTTAGTGTTCATAAAAAATATCCATTGGATTATCAGAAAAAAAAATCAATTATACATGAAAAAGAGGGACATATAGCCAGACTAGGAATGATTGAATCTCCACTGTATTTAGACTCAAAGTCATTGGTTGTTTCATGGAGATTGTAACAGTATTATGTATAAATTAAAACATGAAATTAATCACAAGGCTCTGACTTGAGAGGAGCACATGGTCAATGATATTGCAACCAGGATATAATAAGAATGTATATGACAATTAGGCCAACGTCCAGTGTGTATCTAAGGCAAGACTTTGGTCAGTGTCCTTACTAGCAATTAACAAACAGAGAAATCATCACCCTCAAGTATGCTTTTTCCTCTAAAATAGAAAAAAAATAACTAAAAGTACTTTTGAAAAGGAAAATATTCTCTATTAAAATTGAGACATTTTGATCATGTTAGCTATGTTTGCTTAGTTCTCAATATCCATTTGCTTCTCTTATGTGCCTTATTTTATTGCAGAAATGGTAATGTTAAAAACTACATTTCCCAAAATCTCTTAGATGTCCCAGATGCAAATTAGGTTTTATTAATTTTCTGAACTTAAAATATTTATATGGCAGAAGAGAAGCCAACACCATCTTACTAGTGTTTTGCTCTTTTATCTAGCAAGAAAAGCCTATGAAGACATAGCTGTCTCTCTGTTTCAGTCAACAACTTTGTGGATGTGTAAGGCAACTGCAGATTCAGTGACAGCTTCCTGATCCTGGCTTTCTTACCCTTAGATCAATAGGTTCAGCAATGGCCACCTGATTCTCACTCATCTAGTCTTTTCAATGATTTTGTAAAATTCCTGGATTAAATTCCTGGTCTTTCTAGTTTAAATGCCTAGAATGGTTTTGATTTTTGGAACAAAGCCTAACTGATGTAAGCAACAAAAAGTAGGGAATGGGAAATACAGGTTAGTTTGTTTCTTGTATCCAAAACGGTCATAATTATTCTGCAGAACAAGCTACCTTGACCTGTGGAACAGACAGAGGTACTAGGCATGTAAACACAAAGGAAAAAGTCTTTCTTCAATGTCCTGGTCTCATCATTTTACAAAGTTACAGCTCCAAGATTGATGTATCCACTATGTAATCATTAAATCTGAAATTTCTTCGCTCAATCTTTAAGTGAACAATTTGAACATGTCTTTAACATCACCTTCCATGAGATCCATTCCCTTAAGATCAGCAAAATAAAAGAAAGAGACTATTAAAAAATTCTAAAGAAAAGAATATTTAGCATGTACTACCAAAAACATCAACTTTTTTTTAAAAGAAAGGGACCATAAAGCAATGCAGAGAGAATAAGAAGTATATACCACTGAAAAATTCTACACTTCAAAAACATAGAGAAAACATGAAATCATTAATTATAGTTGTCTAAGTTAAAATGAACCCAGAAACCACTGATTATATTCTTTCTGTAAAACTTTTGGTTAATGTAAGAAAAAATCAGCAATTTTTAGAGAAAGAAACAGGATTGTCAAAGCTATTAAACAATGACATCATAGAAAGCTCTACTCAGCAAAATCATTCAGATGCAAGCTGATTGTCAAGCCACCATCTCAACTTCTTGCAATAGTTTGTAAAAAAAAAAAAAATGCTTAAAAGAAAGCCATATAGGTCTTATTACCTATTAAGTAAATGCTTGTTCAGCAAGTGACATACATACTTTCTGCTCACAATCCTTGGACAGAAGTAGAAGAAAGGACTACCTAAAAGGCAAGGATGCCCTTGGTCCTATTGTTTCAAATGCCAGACACAGGTACAACAAGAAACATTTGGAAAACATGCAATTTTCAATGAATCAGGCAGTCTGCAAGGCACTGAGAGTTTTCTTCTATCTGAGGTACTCTCTCTAGAATTTACTTTAATATGGGTCTATTGCTTATGAATTCTCTCAGTTTTCATTTCTCTGAATGATATTTTCACTGGTACTAGAATTCTGGGATGATAGCTTATTTTCTTTCAGCATTTTGAAAGTGTTATGCTTTGTTTTCTTCTGTCAAGAAGTCAGATTCAAACTTATGTTTTCACTGAATTTTATTTTCCCAAGTTTATTTTCTCAATCAATTACACAGGATATAAAGCATACAGAGTGTGTCTTTGCAGTATAATTAAGCTAGGAACCAGTACCAAAAAGAAAACATGAAAATATTTAATACTTGGAAATTAAGCAATACACTCCTATTTAATTGATGGGTCAAACAAACACAACAGGTATTAAATAATACTCAGAAATGAATTTTAGTAAAAATATTTCATGTCAAAATTTGACTGCTGAAGCTAAATAATGCCAGTGGAAAGGTAATCTCTTTAAAGCATATAATAGAAAAAAAGACTGAAAGTCAATGAACTAAGGATTCTTCTCAGAATTTAGAAAAATAAATAGCAAACTAAAGTAAAAGTGTGGAAAGAATGAAATAATAAATTAAATAGAAGAAATTAACAAAATAATAAAACATACTACAGAGAATTATTATACCAAAAGTTGATTTTTGAGACTAATAAAATTGATATACCCATAAAAACATATTAAGAAATGTATAGAGAAGGCATATATAAAATAATGCATGAACAATATTAGTATTTAAAAAGTTAACACTACTAATATAACCTACAATTATTATAATGTTAATAAAGTAGTTCTATAAACAACACTATGGGATAAATTTGAGCAACATAAATGCAATGAACACATTCCCAGAAAAACAACTATAACTAAAAGTGACACAAAAAGATATAAGACTAAATATACGCACACAAGCACACACTTGCACATAGGCACACACGTACAATCCATAATTTCTTACAAAGAAAACTCAAGACTCAAATTGCATCGTGGTGACTGCAACTTGGCATCATAATATTACTTGAGACAAAGGATGCTGAGGCAAAGTGCTGCAAGTCTCAATCACCCTCCCCCTTGCTTAAGGAGAAAGTTCAAATTCGTATAAGGATACTGTTGGGCTAAATAGAGAAGAGCAGCATGCTAGTCTAGGTTCTAATATGAGCTGGTTATTATATTTACATGTGTGTTATTGGGGAGGCATAAATGGATTATATCACTGACTGCACATGAGGGTGGCTCACCTAAAATTTCCAATAAATATTCCCTCTCGAGGACCTAATAAACTGTGCGTCTTTGGAACTATGAGGAGATTTGGGGTAGACCAAGGTTCAGATTTAGTAAAGATATAAAACAGAGTCAATATTTCATTTAAAAGTGAGCCACCTAAAGGTGAATATACATAAATGTTAAAAGTAAGGATTTTGTTTTTATTGAATTTATAGGAAAGGAAAATAAAAGGATAAAAAGCAATTCTACATATTATATTTCTCTTCTCTCTTTATTTTTAGTTTCCATTACATTTCTGTGACTTTGGGTTGACTGTCTTATTTAATTAGTGCTTCTTTTTAAAACAAAAAAAAAACATAAACTGCATCTAGGAATTTCTTATTTAATATTAATATATGTGAATTTTATAAGCTGATAGGTAGTATTTCCATTGACATTATTTTCTAAGTTTTTCTTATTTTCCTCTTAATGTAATTTTAAAAATTTAAAAGAAATGTAATCATGTTATCTAAAGCTTAAAATGTTTATGCATTTAATTATTCAGCATACATTTAGTGAGAGTTTATGTCTAATATTGTGCTGAGTAAAAATAAGAAACTAACATGGTTCCCAACATCAAATAGCTTGCAGAATATGAGATACTAATAAAATTACAAATAACAGCATAAAATATTTATAACTATTTAAAATTTAAATTGTATGGAAAGAATTTTTACTCATCATTATTCTTTAACCAGATTTCATAGGTAAAATTTAATAAATCAAAAATTGAAATGAATAGGGTAATTCAATGTATATAATATGTACCAAAATTGAAGAAGTAACACATTCAAGATTTCATGATTTATCTACAAAAATGTTGTAAAATCTCTAAAAAGAAAATGTTGAGAAATCAAAAATTTTAGTTTTTTCAAGGTACACTAATATCAATGTCAAAAATTAAAAATTAATAAAAAAAATTAAAATGAAGTATTATTTTATGTAACATCTGAATCAAAGAAGGAATTAAAAAAACAAAAATGGAAAATTTAGAAAATAATATAAATGAAAATGTGATATGGCCACATAAGGGACTTAGACAAGTGAGAATTCATAAGCAAATTCAGTTACAAAGAAGCATTAAATAAACGTAGTGGCCAACTGTAGTATTGCAAACTGGAACCGAAAAACACCCTAAGGAAAGTAGGAATGTGATAAAGATAAAATCAGAAATATACACACGAAAAAAGGAATCATAATGAATACATTTAAATTTTTGTTTTCACAAAAATGCATCAAAAACACGAAGACTTTGAGAGCTTAATCTAGAGACTAAAGACAAGAAGCACAAATAGCAATATTTTAATAAACTACAATGATGAAGATTGGTTAGTCTACACCAGATATAGTTGATAATAGCAATGTGATATATTATTTTCTATATAAAATATTATTTTTTTCGTAATCAAAATTGGTGGTAACCTAAATTTCCAATAATAGCATCCCATAACAATTATGTAACCATTAAAAACAAAAACAATTAAGAATGTGCAACAAATTAGATAATTCTTATAATTTTATAGGAGATTTTGGTTAATATTATGTTCCTTTAGTAAATTAATACAATATTAAAAAATAAATGAGTTCTGAATAAGTGACCTACCTCTTCAGAATCAATGCGTATCTAAACATTGTGTTCCATACGTATATGCTCCTTGAAATACATGCAGAGAAAGACCCCATTCTTATCTTTTTGTTCAGAAAATTTGCTTATCTTCCCTTGTCATTCATAAATATAAATACCTTCTCTGAATTAAAGTCAGTATTACTAAGATAATAATAACAATGACTACATTAATTATAAATATGGAATACTTGCAATGTGTCAATTGTACTAATATAACTGTATGAAGTAGATATTATTATTACAGTCATGCTTCGCTTAATTACAAGGATAGTTCTGAGAAATCCGTCATTAGGCGATTTCATCCTTGTGAGAATATCATGGAGTGTACTTACACAAATCTAGATAGTATAGCCTCCTATGCACCTAGGCTATATGGTACTAATCTTATGGAATCTGTCATATATGTGGTCCATTGTTGACCAAAACATCATTATGCAGTGTATGACTGTATTATTATTATTACTATTTAATTACTATTGAATACTATTATTATTACTATTTAATTTAAGCTTTTCCACATTTAATTCTTACATCAACTCTGAGATTGGTACTATTAATATTTACATTTTAAAAATGAGAAAAGCGTTGGGGCGGGCCCAGTGGCGTAGTAGTTGGGTTCACACGCTCCACTTCGGCAGCCTGGGGTTTGAGGGTTCGAATCCTGGGTGAGGATCTACGTACCACTTGTCAAGCCACGCTGTGGCAGGCATCCCACATATAAAAATAAAGTAGAGGAAGATGGGCACGGATGTTAGCCCAGGGCCAACCTTCCTCAGCAAAAAGAGGAGGATTGGCAGCAGGTGTTAGCTCAGGGCTAGTTTTTCTCACAAAAAAAAAAAAGAGAAAAAGTGTCACAGGGAAGACAGTTAACACACCCAAGATCATAAAGTTCTTAAGTGCCAGAGATAGTGCTCAAACTCAGACCTGTCTCCTTTCAAAACCTGTGTTCTTAACCACCATAATATGTTGACTTGCCCACCTGCTTTTTATTGCCTTCTTCAGTTTTCGTGGCAGGTAGATATGACTCTGTGTTAGATGACAGCTCGTTTCTAAATAGAGGTAATTGAAGCAAACTCTATCCAAATCAATTGTAGAGAATTTGAGGGAAATAGATAAATCGGTAAGAAGAACTACTATGAAGCCATGCTAAGTCAAAATCCATGATTTTATAATGATGAAGCAGCCCCACACTTAAGTGAAACTCGCTTCTCCCAAAGCTGGTGGCCTTACAATAGCCTCAATGATTCTATTCTGGGCTTTAGGTATACTTCTTTCTCAAATACATAGTTTTTTTCTTTTTTATTTACTGGATTATATGATGATCTTTGAATATAACAAAATATACCAAATAAATTTTAAACAGCTTCTGAACATTGGAAGGATCTATTGCCTGCAGGATGGTGCTGTGCACCCTTCTGGTTTAGGTGGAGCCATCAAGGGATCTAACAGTTTTTGAGTGCTAGCAATAAGCCAGGCATGATATTATCCTTTACGAGTATTACTTCACTTATGCTAATGCAGGTATGAGGAAGAGTTTTAGCTTCCTTGTTTTATAACTGAAGACATTTAGTTCAACAAAGTTAGGAGAATTGACTAGGGCCACAGCCAGCTAATAATGGAATTAGTGTTCAAATCCTAGTCTATTCCAAATATTTTTTCTGTGACCATCCTATATCATACATAGAGGGAATGTGTATATAGGAGTCAAAACCATTTGTAGATTATTAAAAAAAAAAAACTTCTCTCTAGTTCTCTAATATTATTAACATTGTTGAGAGAAACAAAACTCCCCAAGTGTGTGGAAGATGCCATTGGTGGCAATCATGAACTCAGGCTGCCTCAGTGGATCACCAGAACTTTTCTAACAGTCTAGATCGCTTTCTAGTATAGGTTTTGTCAGAGCTATTGATAGGATCCTGCTGTCTTTAATGCACTGAGAGAATCACCTCATGGCATACTTTCCCTAATATTTTCTCTATAGCTTACACAAGTTAAAAGAACTGCCAAGCAAGAGAGTGCCAATTTTTTTTTATTGGTCTTTTTCTCACACATCTAACTTTTAGACTAGAGGAAAAACAACTGGATTTGTAAACATCAAACTCACATTAGAGTTCTGCATTTTCTTCCAATTACTGTTTATTTTCCCAAAATTCTAGTGATTCATATCCCTATTATGCACTGCTTACCAGTGTCTCTCTCATCATTCTAATTTATTCTCTAACCACCACCCACTGTTATCATTTTATTTACATACTCCAGGTGCTGGGGATGTTTCTCCATTTTGCTGTGTTGGGTATAGAATGAAATAACAAACTTAAAGGTATTTTCAAATTCACAGCTTCTTCCTTCATGTGAGAGACGGACTTGTACGTTTCTGAACTATGGAAAGACCTAATTTGTATTCCTCTTGTACCGAGCAATTCCCTGCAGAGCCCCGGACAATCAATTGTACAGCAGAGAGAGGAGCGATGCTCCTCCCATATCTGACATTTGGTTGATTATCTCAAGAATGTCCTTGTATCACTTTCCATTCCTGTTGATGAAACATTTGACAAATTGTGTCCCTGTTCTATTTATTTCATTCTTTTTCTTATTATTATTTAGATTAGGAACAGGAGATAACAAATTTTTCATGTAATTTACTCCTTTCATTTTTCCCCCCTTAATATCAATAGTAAACAATATTTCCCTTTTGTGTGCAATTTTTCCTAAATATATTTAGATTCTGTCTAAACCTGTGATGATTGTTTAATGTGATATGGAATAAAGCATATTCTAAATAATTTAAATTAGGCATTTACACTAACTATTAATACTTTGAGTAATTCCCTCATGGGATCATTTATTTCCTCCTTTAATTAGAGCAAGAAAGATTGTTAAATTGGTAACAAAGTGCAATTATCTTTCTGTGGCTTCTCTTAACATCTATTTACAGTTATATGTTAATGTATCTTATTTAGATTAGAAAGCTTTTTACTTCCCTTGACAATTCTATTAAGACGTTCAATATTATTCATGCAAACATATGTCATTTCATGTTTAAACTGAGAAAAATATTCAGGACTTTACTATACAAAATCCATTAATTTTAATGAGATGGATGTAGTTAAGGCTCTAAATATTAAATTGAATATTAAATATTAAATAGTACTTAAAAATACTACATTATAGGAGATTATGGTATTTCATACATTTAGCATATAATCTTTTAGAACATGTGTTAAATTGATGTTTCATAAATTATACATTAGTATTTATTTCAAAATGCTAACTTTCTGTATAGATGGTCAGTTCATATAATGCATATAAAAACACACGGAGAATTGGGAAATGTCATTGATTCATTAATTAAATAAAATATATCAGATAGTTATTTTGTGCCACATACTTAGCTAAGTGCTGGATGAAATATTTCCTTGAGAAGGTGACAGTTTAACAGTGACATATAAATAAGTAAATATTTTTCCATTGATTTAGTAAATGATTGTAAATGTTTCCAAAGAAACACAAGTACAAGCAAATAATTTCACCTAAAAGAGTCATGGAAATTTGTCTAGGATTAATAACTGAGTTCTGCTGTGGAGAAAGAGAAGAGTGACATTTCTATCAAGGGACCAGAATCTAAGACATGTAAAGCACATAGTATGTCTTGGGAACAGGAAGAAATTTGTTTTAGCTTCCTAGGGCTGCCTTAACAAAGTATAACACAGAAACAATAGAAATTTATTCTCTTACTTTCTAGATGCTTGAAGTCTGAAATCAAGGCAGGGCCACGCTTCCCCAAAGCCCCTAGGGAAGAATCCGTCATTGCCTCTTCTAGCTTCTGGAGATTGCCGGCAATCCTCAGAGTTCCTCGGCCTGCAGCAGCATCACTCCAATCTGTGCCTCTGTAATCACATGGCTTTCATCTCCCTGTGTCCTCTCTGTTTCTATGTTCCCATCTGTTTGTCCCTTTAAGGACACCTGTCTTTGGATTTAGGGCCCACCCTAATCCAGTATGACATCAACTTAATTTGATTACATCTGGGAAAACACTAATAACTTCACATTCACAGGTACCAGGATTAGGATTTGAACATACAGACTATCTTGGATTTAGGATGATTTCACTTATAACTTTTCAACTTCACAGTGGTGCAAAAGCATATGCATTCAGTAGAAATAGTACTTTGAATTTTGAATTATGATCTTTTCCTGGGATATCAACATGCAGTACCATACTCTCTCGTGATGCTGGGCGGCAGCAGCGAGCTGCAGCTCCCAGTCAGCCCTGCCGTCATGAGGGTAAACAACCATTCTGTACCCACATAACCATTTTGTTTTTCACTTTCAGTACAGTGTTCAATAAATTACATGAGATATTCAACACTTTGTTATAAAATAGGCTTTGTATTAGATAATTTTGCCCAGCTGTAGGCTAATGTAAGTGTTCTGAGCACATTTAAGGTAGGGTAGGCTAAGCTATGATGTTTAGTAGGTTAGGTGTATTAAATGCATTTTCGATTTATGATATTTTCACTTAATGATGGGTTAACTGGGATCGTAAGTCAAAGAAGAACTGTATCTTTCTGGAGCACACAATTCAACCCATAACAGTCCCACCAAGGATTCTTTGGAAATAAATTTAAAGCAGCTGATAAAACATGCTACAGAGTGAATTTGAGGCATTAGGGAAATACCAAAGGCTTCAATCTGGATATCTGCTAAGGAGCTAATTTTTGTTTTAAAAAGCTGAATGTTGGACCTGTGGAAGCTGAATTGGAAGGTGGAAATGCACAGACTTGAGCTACAAAAGGGCTACCAAAGACTGGCAAGAGGAGAAAAAAAAATGAAAAGATGGGTTTTAGTGACTGTTATGAATTTTTCAAATTAACACTTATTAAATGGAGCACAGGGTGCCAGGTGGTGAACATGGTTTAACAACAGACCAGATGAGTAATTGAAATAGAAAAGTACTACTCACAGGTCCTAGAGGAAGTACCTGGCATGCCTCAAGCAGCCTCATGAGGAGGTCAAGGCAGAGTGCAGAGAGGGAGAGAGACCTGGGGCACCTGCCTTTGTTAGGGTCCATGGGTAGAGTGCTTTGGGGTTTCCAAATTAAGGCCAGATTGTTTAATTCAAACCAAAAGAGCAGGGATTTGGTAAACCACACAGGGGGTTTATCTAAGGGGCACATAATGAGAAAGTCCTGGGGGGAAAGGGAGATTGTTGATCACAAGGGCTGTTGGGGAAGTCATATCATGAACTTACATCTGCTTGTGACTCTGCAACTGGGATCCAGGACATGTGCTTGCAGGAGGGGCTATAGTCAGTTTAAGTTTCCTGCAGGTTGCTTGGACAAACGAAATGAATGCCGAGGGAGGAATACCACGGAGTAGTTGAGCTAAACTCTCTGACAGTGATAAAATGGGTGTGGTTATGTGGAGCAAGAAAGAGGGAGGAAGCAAACTTGGTGCAAAAGTTTGTGGCTTGGGTGATTAGACGGAAGGCAATGTTCATACACAGTGGGACAATATAAGAAGAGTAGGTTTGGGGCAGGAAATATGGAAGAAGAAAATTAGTTTGGTTTTAGTTTTCTACAAAGAAATCTTGAGATTTGTGGATATATTAATGAAAAAAGTGTTCTGTGGGCAGTTGTAAATACCAACCTGAAGTTCAAGAAAGGATTAGTGGTGGAAATGATGTCATCAGAAGTAAATGATGATTGAATCCTTGGAAATTCAATGGTGTTGCTCTGTTTTACTGGATGGGAGAAGAAGAGAGAAGAAGTAAAGACAAAATTCGGGAAAAACTCAACACTCTATGAAGACACTATCATAAGTGTCATACATAAAACTATCTTTAAACAGTTTACAAAATTAAACAAAATGAGATAACATACTTAAATCGCTTAGAACTGCAGCTGGCACATAAAAATGTTTCAGTAAATATTTGCTATCTTTAATAAAATCATCATCATCATTACTGCTTAAATGAAATATGCTTACTTTCTATAAGTCTGACAAGATTTTAGGTTGCTAGACAATCTACTTTTTAAATAAAAATTTTATGTTAGAGTTATTTTTGATTTACAGAAAAAATGTGAAGATAGTACAAAGAGTTTCCATATATTTCCTACTCAGTCTTCCCTATTATGAAATCTTACATTAGTATGGTACAGCTGTCACAATTACTGAACTAATATTGTTGCATTACTATTGATTAAAATTTATAATTAAAAAAAGTTTCCTTAATTTTTTCCTAGTATCCTTTTGTTGTAGTCATATTTCCTTGGGCTCCTCTTAATTGTGACAGCTTCTCAGACTTTCCTTGTTTTTTGATGACTTTGACCATCTTGAGGTATGCTGGTCAGACATTTTGTAGAATGTTCTTCAGTTGGGATTTGTCTGATGTATTTCTCATGATTAGACTGGTGTTAAGGAATTTGGGGAGAAAGACCACAGAGATAAAGTGCATTTTCATTGCATCTATCAAGGGGACATACTCTCAACATGTTTGTCACTGTTGATGTTGACTTTGATCACCTGGCCATGTAGTCTTTGCAAAGTTTCTTCATTGTAAATTACTCCCTATTTTTTCCCCTGTGGAAACTTTAAAAGAAAGTCCCTACGCATAGCCCACACTTAAGGAGTGGGGAGTTATGCTTCGCCTTCTTGAGAGCAAAGTATCTACATAAATCAAATAAAATTCTGCATGAGACATTTGTCTTTTCTTCCCCATTTACTTATTTATCTAATCATAATTTATATCAGTATTGACTCAATTCTGGGTTTTTTTGAGCATCTCTTTGCTTTCTGGAGCTACAAAATTCTCTAGACTCATCTTGTGTATTTTGTTCCTCAGGCCTAAAAACAGCCATTTCCCTGGGACTCTTATTTCTTTTACTGGAGAATGGCATTAGAAACCAATTCTAAGTGCTACTTGTGCTTATTGCTATCAGGGTGTCTGCTTCTACACCCTCTCAGATGGCAGAGCAACAAATGTGTATGTATACTGATCTGTGTATATATACATATCTATAAATATTTCTACGTTTAATCATTTGTGTCTATGTTAAGCTAAACCTGAGTTTGTATTGACATCTCCAACTCTAATCCATTACCACATAGATTATTTTAGTCTTCTCTCCTGGTTTTTCTGTAATCTCCCAATTCAATGATGAGAAACCTGACTCTCACTATCCATCATCTGTTTACATGGTTGTTCAATTCCAGTACACATGTATAATGTGATCAGAATCGTTAACTTGAATCCCTATGGAAAACTACAATATCAACTAGAGTACAGTGCTTATGTACACACAGTTACTTTTGCCTTTAATCTTACAGATTTAAACCATATCCAAAGTTAGTTAAATTAGCACATTTTCCCACATCCTTTCAATGAGGTCATTTTATGTATTTGTATAGACTATAGTATTTAAAAAATGATTTTAAAATAATTCTTAAATCCATGTACAAAGGATTAGTATTTTTACCAAAAAAAGGAAAAGAAAAAAACATTTATTAATAATCAATAAGTTTGAACAACTGCAATTATAAAATGATGCTCTTTTCAAAGCCAAGATATTTTTTAACTATCCCTATAAGGTGATCATTTAGTATAATTTTGAAATTGTCTTTGGCAGGGTAAAAAATAATTTTGTAATTATTTTACCTAAGTAGGATTTATCCAAATTATTTTTCAAAAATTTAAAGAAGGCACTATGGACTTAGTATTTACGTTAAAACTTCTATACAACTACATTTCTAACATTTTCTACATCTAAAAGTAAAATACCAACTATCTTGAGAAAAGTAAATCAATTTGTGATGTCTCCAGGCAAATTCTATGTATTCCATTTCTTGAGATTACTACTAGTCAACATTTTGGACCAACTAAACAAACTGAATCTCCTGAAATCACACTACCAAAATTAATCAAATAACAACCCCATGTGTAGAAAGATCTGTCCTAGTGAATTGTTAACATAGTCTTATATAGAAGGGAGAAAAAATGCAAACTTTATCATTTAATAGTATCTTTCAAGTACCTTTTTAACAAGAATATTTTGAAAGTGTAATTAGCTTCTAGGTATTTGAGCACAATGTGAGACTTGTTGCTTTCAGTAGCATAAAATTCCTCCTCATCAGTCCCCGTCTTTGACATATGACTCCGTTGAAATCTTACTCATTTCCTGAAAAGCAATATCTAGGGTAAGATACTCAGGAACGAAACTAAGTATGGGGGAAAATAAAACCTTTACCAGAGAGGTGAGAAGATCTGTGTCCCAGATCTGGATTTTTCACTCAAGTGTTTGTGACTTTGAGCCCTCCCCTTAACTCTTTGTGTCTCCAATTCTTCATTCAAAAGTTGTTTGGTTTAGATGTACTATAGTGAATGTTCTAATGTTAGTATGACATGTTTTTCTACAAAAAAATCGCATGTGACATTCTCTGTTCCTCTAATCACATCCATAAATGCATATAACATACAGCATGGCTCCTTGGAACAAAATAATATTAGAAAGCAGCTGAAAAAAATCTTAGTAATTCATTTTGTTTCAAAGTTATTTTCCCTGAAATCCTATTAAAACCTACATAGGGACTAGCTGACATTGTGAAATAATAATTGTAATTCTGAAGATGGATCTGACTATTAATCAAAATCTTATCCATACCCAAGGCAACCCAGCAACCCAAATATATTTTAGTAGAATAATTTTACTTTTCCCAGTACAAATACTACTCCATAAAGGTGTTGGGAAATAAGCAGAAGTTGGAGAACAATTTAGTGAATGACATCTCAATAAATCATTGAAGATTCTGCTCTTGACACACAAGATCTGCTTTAGAGTCAGCTGTTTACAATCCTGCAGTTCTAATTATCACATATTCTCATTCTTCAAAACTCAATTGCATGGAAAATATAAGTATATGTTTATAACTCCTTGCTTAATACCCAATCTCTTAATCATCTGGCCCATACCTATCTCAAACCTCATGGCCCACTTTTCTTCATAATTACGCATGCTATAGCCCTTTCAAACTACTCACAGCTGCCCAAATGAGACCCTCCATCAAATCCTTTCATACATGTCTTTACACATGCCATTCCTTTTGAATGTAAAGGCTTTATTTTCCATTTCTTTATCTGAACAATTTCTAAATATTTAACAGACTCATGTGCTCTCTGAATCTCCCCACTGCTTTGGAATTTAACTTAATTATCCTTGTTCTGATTCCAGAGTAGAATTTTATGCATAACTCTGTGTACCATATTGTGTATTGTTGAGTTGCAAGGTCTCTCCTCTCTAGATTTTTTTTTCCTTTGGCGATGAAGATTCACTCTGAGCTAATATATGTGCCAATCTTCCTCTGTTGTGTATGTGGGTCACCGCCACAGTATGGCTTGTTGAGTGGTGTAGTTCTACACCTGGGATCTGAATCTGCAAACCAGAGTGTGCTGGACTTAACCGCTATGTCATGGGGCCACCCCCTAGATTGTGGCTTTTTTTAAGACCAGGAACAATGTTTTATTTTATTTGATATTATCAGCACCTAACCAAATGGGGTAGTCACTCAGTAAATGCCTCCTGACTGAATCAACAAACAGCTAGCTTCTTAAGAATGTGTACCAAAAAAAAAGAAAAATCTATCTTGGGTTTATAAATACAGTTATTTACAATACACCTGATTTTTATAAGTTGAAACAAGCCCCTTCGTGAAAGGTAAAGGGAATTAACTTCTGATTGGGTTTTGATTTTGGTTTAAATCTTGGTTATGGCCCTTATTAGTAGGTTGATCTTGAAAAAATTCCTTACATTTTATGAGAATCAGTTTCCTTGTTTTAAATAATTGAAGGAAAATGACTCTATCCATATTGTTAAGAGATTGAGTGAAATAAAAAATGACAAACACTACTGTATACAAGGCACAGAGTGAATACTACTTCTATTCTTTATATGGTCAATTTAAAGCTTAAATTACTTTCTAAGAGATTTAAATAATGTATGAGATTTGTAAATAAGTCCCATAATCATGCAAAACTATCAAGCAATCTAGTCCTTAGATATGAATTTGTTTTATGTTATCTTAAAAATGGATACGTCAATAAGTTTGCAAGTTAGAGGAACGCTGTTGTAAAGAAGTTTCATTTGGCCTTAAATTAGAATAAAACTGCTAGAGTAAATGGACAAAACCAACAGATGCAAAGGTCATATTAGACTCTCAAGAAGACAATAAAGATAATCACTATGGGTATCCAGAGTATTGGCATTCAACTTTCTACTATGTTACAATTCATATTTATCAAATTTATATGCCAGATATGGGTCAAAATGGAAGCTGATTCTCTTAAAAAAGTAAACAACCAATTACTAAAAAAACTGATTAAAAAGTAAAAAAGCTGATTTCTATCACAGCCAGTATCAATATATTCTGAGAGATTATCTGCGTTTTGGAGTGAGTAAAATGAATATTATCACGTCATAAAATAACCAATTAAAGAAAGCAGTTGACTATTTTCTTAACTGAAACAATAGATCAAAATATCAGCTTTTGAAACTGAATTGATTTTTTTCCATCCTAGACTTTTTCAGTGATAGCTCTAGAAATACCTGATTGAACAGTTAGTGTCAGAATAATGTATACAATTAAATAATAAGATAAAAGTAAGTGATATGAATATTCTGAAATTGGGTTTTGTGGTTTTGACTTTTTAAAAAATCTAAACTAATACTCTGGACATTTAAAAGTAACTTCATGACATTAGTAAATATTAGATATTCTGAAAACCCAAGATCTTTTACAGACGCCACAGCGTCTATAGCATACAAAGACAAATTGACCAAAGCTATAAAAATGCAACAAATCAATTTGGAAAATATGAATATAAAAAAAATGCAATCATTCCCTCATTGATCTTCTCCAGTCTCGTGGCTTTAAATATCATCTACACTGGGAGGACTCATAAATTTACATCTCCACCTAAACACCCCCCTGACTCTAGACTCATATATTCATCTTCTTTGTTCAAAAGATAAAGAAGAATGACCTGGGGCTGGTAAGAAAGCAGCAATCGCATTTAAGAAAAACTTTATTTTGTAACTGTGATGTGGTCTTGACTGTGTTCTTTTAGAAATTTTGTTGATATGGTAGGAAAATACAGACTGATTACTAATAGGACTAATTATCCCCTTCTCAGAGCCAATGGACATCATCCATTCATTTGAGACAAAAACCAATATTATCACAGTGAACTACATGGCCTCAATAAATTTCATCACACCCCTCAGACCTAACCTATTCCCACTATTCACTCACTCTTTTCTACATACACTTGCCTCTTTACTTTTTCTGCCACAACCAGGTGTACTCCATCTTAGGATCCTCATATTTGATATTCTTTTGCCTGGAATACTTTTCCTCAAGCGCTACAGGCCAAGTGGGGAGACCTCACGGCCTACATCATGAAAGTATCTTGAAGTTTGTATGCTTTTAATTAAGGTTTTTGTAAATGCAATATTCTTACTTAATACTTATTTTAAGCCTATACAACACTGGGTTTAGGGGCACTCATATCCCCTTCTGTAATGGTTTTTCTCTTAAGACTTCGTATATCGTGTCTTATATCTTAAACATACAGAGATAGCTCACTTACTCTCCTTCTTCAGATCTTCACTCAAACACCACATTCTCAGTGTTGCTTTCATGGCTACCTTATTTTAACATTGCAAGTCCTACCCTACAAATATTCTCTATCCCTCTTTCTGGCCATATTTTTGTTCTCAATAACACATCAGACAATCTGGCTTGCCGTAGACTCTACATATTTCTTTTGTTTTTCATCTTCTTACTTGTACTAGAATCTAAGTTCCATGAAAGCAGGTATTTGCCTTGTTTATTGATGAGCCTAGTGCCTAGAACAGTGCCAAGCACAAAGTAGATGTTCAATAAGGATGTATGCTAAGAAAACAGTGAGTGGCATATTGTTTTCTTTGAAACTTAATCATAACTGTATGTGTCAACAGGCTTAAGATAACTAATTTTTCTACTTTAATGCCATTATCTGTGAGCATTTCAACAATGATGGACTTTTTTCAGCATTACATTAATCCTGAAAGTAGAATTTTAAAAACTAGCCCAAGCAAAGTAAAAACAAAATCATTTAAGGAGTTTAATATGAACTTTGTGGAAAGAAATTTTAGGAGATGAAAGTACATAAGGAGACTGAAAAAATATCTTGATTAGTTTCTGGCCTTATTCTGGTAGATATAACAATGGACAGCCTTTGGAGGTCTTAAATGCAGTGATATTTTCTGATATATACATTAAAAATATAAATTGGCTGCAATATAAAAAATGATTGGAAAAGAAAGAGATAAGAGGCAGGAAAATCAATTAGGAGATTATTATAATAAGTCAAAATGATAAAAAGTTAAGAGATAATATGGGCAAGATCTAAAACAGCAGTGAAATGGGGGAATTTGAGAGATTTTGGAGGCAGAATTGATTTGGCTTATACAAAATTTAATATGAGAAATAAGAAAGGGAGAGAGTTCTGGATGAATAGATCAAGGCTTGTAATCTAGTTCTACATAAGGACCACATAGAGGCACTCTGTTGTATCTAATATGTGCTTAGGCTTGTGTGTGTATGTGTGTGTAAATGAATGCATATACTTTTTATTTCTGAAGAAATTTCCATAAGCTTCTTTATTTTTCAAATGTAATGATGACTCAGAGAAACTAAGAACCATTGTACCAACATGTGCAAAATATTATCATGTGAGAGGATAAATAAACAAATGATATCTTGTGTGGGATAGGAGGGATGGGGAAACAGGTAGGCAGAGATAATTACTGCTTCTGGATATAAGTGTTTGAGTTTCCTATAGAACGAATATCTTGGGAGACATGTCTATTAGCCAAAGGTAAATAGTAGCATTAGCCACATGGAGGGCATAATGAAGACTAAAATTTGGCAATCATTGATGCACACAGAATATTTTTACCTTCTGTAGGATATCTCATTTTATAGATATTTATTGTAATATATGTTAACCATAGAGTAGATTCCAAAAATTAAGTTTTCTGCTTTGAATTGAAGAAAATATCCCCATTCAAGCATTGCATCAATACATGCAATACATCACAACGTATTACATTTTTAAAATACCTAAAAAAACCACTTTTAATCGCAAAAACTTAAATGATTGCTCATTCATATTTGTACTACCAATTTTATTCCTTCAGAATGATTAAATAAATGTTTGCTTTTAAACTGAACAACTTTTAAAAAAATGTTTAATAAATTCTAACTAATGTCAAAGTTTGTAGCCTAATAAGAATACGTATATATACGCAATTCACTAATAAGCATAATTCTCATTATATCAGACAAAGAAAAGGAAAAAAAAGAGATTCATAAAAGATGCCTCGGCTTTCCAGCTTGCATTACAGCAACCCTGGGAGCATGAAGATCTGAATAAGGCCTTTAATATGTCAAATAAAACACCGTCTCGGAAAGATCAATATGAGCAAAACACTCATTAGCAGTAACAAAATCCTAGTGTAAACAGCATTAAATAAAACAGAAAAGGGCATCAAAAAACAAGGAAAGAAAAGTTTGATCATTGTCTTAGATAGATCACTGTGATTCAAATTTCCTCCTGATCAAAATGACAAAATCGATTCTCTACTCTTTGAAAAATTTATTCACGTAAGTAGTTAAAACTAGCTTCATTTTCCAAATCAATTTCATTTCCTAGAATCAGAAGTCCTTTGACTATAGCTGCTTTTTTTCCTAACAGCTTTATTGAGATGCAATTTACATATGATAAAATTCACCCTTTTAAGAATTCAGTGGCTTTAAGTATATTCAGAGTTGTGCTACCAATATCACTATCTTATTTTAAAACATTTTCTCACTCCCAAAGAAATCCTGTACATAAGAGCAGCCTGAACTTGTTGCTCCCTCTCCTAGCCCCTAGTAACCACTAATCTACTCTCTGTCTCTAGATTTCCTATACTAGGTATATCATATAAAAGTAATCATACAATATTGGATTTTTGTGACTGGTTTCTTTCACTTAGTGTAATGCTTTCAAGCTTCATCCTTGTAGAATGTATCTGTCGTTAATTCCTTTTTATTGTTAAATAATATTCAATAGTATGTATATACCATATATTTTTACCCCTTCATCTGCTGTGAACATTTGATTTGATTCCATTTTTAGGTCATTATGAATAATACTGATTAGAAATTTGTGTACAAATTATTCGTAGGCATACTTTTTCAGTTCTCTTGGTTACATACTTAGGAATGGAACTGCTGGGACATATGGTAAGACTATATTTAGCTTTTTGAGGAACTACCAAACTATTTTTCAAAGTGGCTGGGTACTTTACATTCCCATCAGCAGTGTATGAGGATTCTAATTTCTCCACATCCTCAACAATGCTTGTTGCATTGCCTTCTTTTTTCAAAACAAATCATCTAGTGAGTGTTAAGCAGAATATCAGGGAGGTTTTGGTTTACATTTCCTTAGCGACTAATTATGTTGAGTGTCCTTTCATGTTCTGATAGCTTATTTGTCAATGTTCTGGAGAAATGTCTATTTAAACCTGATGTTTGAATTGAGTTGTCCTTTTATTGTTGAGTTGTAACTGTTTATCATATATTCTGGATGCTAGAGCCTTATCAGATATACGATTTGAGAATACTTTCTCTCATTCTATAGGTTGTATTTTCTTTTGTCCTATGAAGTACAAAAGTTTTAATTTTTAAGGAATTTGACTTGACGTATTTATTTGCGACTTGTACTTTTGATGTCATATCTAAAATATTATTGCCTAATCCAAAGTTGTGATGATTTATTCCTATGTTTTCCTCTACGAGTTTGACAGTTTTAGCTTCTACATTTGATTCATTATGTATTTTGAGTTAATTTTTGCATTTGGTCTAAAATATGGATCCAGCTTCTTTTTTTTTTTGCATGTGGCTATGCAATTATCCAGCACCATTTGTTGAAAACACTATTCTTTCCACATTGAATTGCCCAGTTACCCTAATCAAAAAAGTAATTGACAGTAATTTTAAAGGTTTCCTTCTTGACTCTCAATACTGTTCCATTGATCTATATTTCTATTCCTAATCTAGAACCACACTATCTTTATTACCACAGCCTTATATTAAGTTTTGATATCAAGAACTGTGAATCCACTTATTTTGATCATTTTAAAGATTGTTTTGGCTATTCCGGTTCCCTTGTATTTCCATATAAATTTTAATATCAGGTTTTTTTAAATTTCTACAAAATTGACATCTGTGATTTTAATGGAAATTGTGTTAAATCTATAAATCAATATAGGGGGTATTGTCATATTAGCAATATTAAGTATTGTTATCCATGAACATTATCCTTCCATTTATTTAGGTCTTGTTTTATTTTTTCCAATGTTGTTTTATAGTTTTTAGTGTACAGATGTTTTGGGGGATTCAGTGCACAGATGATTTGGGAGAGTTCTTAGTATGATATTATGCCATCTGCACATAGAGATAGTATTACTTCTTCCTCTTCATTCTGAATGCATGTTTCTTTTTCTTGCTTAATTGTCCTACATTGAACCTTTAATACAATATTGAACAGAAATGGTGAGAGCAGACATCTTTGTATTGTTCTTTACTTTAGGGGAAAAGTATTCAATATTTTGTATTAAGTATGATATTTCTATGGGATTTTTATAGATCACTTTTATCAGGCTGAGGAAGTTCTCTAGTTTGTTGAATGTTTTTGTCATGAAAATGCATTGGATTTGTCAAATGATTTTTCTGAGTCTATGAGTTTATTGAGATTACCATGTGGTGTTTGTCCTTTATTTTATTAATATGGTGTATTATTTTGATTAATTTTTCATATATTAAAATCTCCTTGCATCCCTGGGACAAATTCCACTAGGTCATGTTATATAATCCTTTTTATAGTTCTTTTATATTATATAATTCAGGTTGCTAGTGTTTGGTTGTGGGTTTTTGTGCCTATATTTATAATGGTTATTGGTCTTTTGTTGTTTTTATTTCTTGTGATGTCTTTGTCTGGTTTAGGTATTCAGGTAATACTAATCTCATAGAATGAGTTGGAAAGTGTTCCCATTTCTTGTATCTTTCTACTTTTTGGAAGAGTTTATTAGGGATTGGTGCTAGTCTTTAAACATTTGGTAGAAATCACCAGTGACGCCATCTGGGCCAGGACTTTTATTTGTGGGAAGTTTTTTGATTATTAATTCAATCTCTTTACTTATAACTTTAGTCATAGTTCCATTCAGATTTTTTTATATCTTCTTGAATCAGTTTTGGTAGTTTGTGTCTTTCTAGGAATTTGCCCATTTCATGTAGATTATCTAGTATGTTGACATACAATTATTCATAGCCTCTTCTTATAATCCTTTTTATTTCAGTAAAGTCAATAGTTATGTCCTCTCTTTCATTCTTGGTTGTAGTAATTTGAGTCTTCTCTGTTTTCTTCTCAGTGAGTCCAGTTAAAAATTTGTCAATTTTATTCTAATTTTCAAAGAACAAACTTTTGGTTTTGTTGATTGTCTTTTCTCTTCTATTTTTCTATTTCCACTCTAATATTTATTATTACCTTCTTTCCACTTGCTTTGAGTTTAATTTGCTCCTCTTTTTCCAGTTCCTTAATGTAGAAACTTAGATTATTGATTTGAAATCTTTTATCTTTTTAATATAGCTGTTTACAGATATAAATTTCCCTCTAATCACTGCTTTAATTGCATCCTATAATTTTGGTATATCACGTTGTCATTTTCACTCATATAAAAGTATTTTCTAATTTTTATTGTGATTTCTTATTTGACCAATTGATTAACTTGGACTGTGTTGTTTAATTTCCATAAATTTTGAACTTCCAAAATTTCCTTCTGTTATTGATTTCGAACTTAACTCCATTGTAGTCAGAAAATATACTTTTTGTAATTTAAATACTTTCAGTTTAATGTGGCTTTTTAAAGATCTAACAATCTGGTCTATCTTTGAGAATGTTCCATGCGCATTTGGGAAAAATTTGTTTTGTGCTGTTTCTAAGTTGAGTGTTCTATAGATTTCTGTTAAGTCTAGCTGATTCATAGTGCTGCTAGTCTTTTATTTTCTTTCAAGTTTTTCTGTCCATTATTAAAAGTAGAGTATTTAGGTATCAATTATTATTTTTAGATTGTGTATTTCTCCTTTCAGTAACATCAAATCTAAAAGAAGTTAATACTTGAAGATGGATTAGAAGAACAAGCAATCATTGGCACCGGGGTGTTGCTATATTTCTTTGAAGGATCAGGTAATGCTTTTCAAAAGATTTTTTTCATTCATCTTAGAAAGTAATCCTCTGAAGAGCATCTAATATGGTCCATTTTTTAATAACTCTGTGTTCTTCAGTTTTTCAACACCCTAAATATCTAAATCTACAGCTGCAGTGACATAAACTTCAAGTGTATATAAGCCACATATCTATTTTTCTCAACTATTATAAAAGCAAACAAATAACCTAATAAACAAATACTTGTAACGTGTTGACGTACTCAATTAAAATACACATTCCTAATATTTTCTAGGCTTTATTCATCATCCAACAGTCCTTTTATTTTCCCAATGAAGTAACATTTCTCAATTCACACAGAAGCAATTCTAAACCTTTAACTCAATTTTTAAACCCTTACATTTATATCAATACTAATTCTTCTCAGGTCTTTTTTAAGCATTGGTATTGTATTACCTGTCATAACTTTTCTTCTACTTCTCCTCAATGTCTAAAAAGTAATGAACACAGGTTTAGTGATGGATATCACTTGCAACTTCTTTTTAAGGATAATATAATGTAATTTTATGAAACTAGAGACCTGAACTAATTTACAATTTGTTCTCTCTTACAACCTCTTTAGAATTGTAGACTTCAATTCCTACTAATCTATGTTAATACTACACTTTTGAGTCTGCGTATCATTCTTCTTGACTGAGAATATAGCTTTATTATTGGAGTTGAGAAGTGGAAGTACTAGAGTAGATGAATAGTGAGAAAATTAAAAATCTCCCTTTCCTTACACTTTTCCTCCTGGTCAACTTGATGAACATATTTTCAATGAGACATTGCAGGTGAAAGATGAATATCTTCACTGTTCTACTAAGAAATAGGGTCAAGCTCATAAAAAATAAGTTGCAGAACTTTGAGGCCATCACCTTTTTAGCACTTCGTAGTTTTAGAAAGGCACGAGCCCTATGAGAATAACACTTAGATTTAAAATAACTAAAAGCATTCATTGTCACATTTTTTTGAAAGTACAAATTGCATGGTACACAATTAAATGCACAAACCTGTTTTATAATCTCTGATGAGTCTCTAAAAATAGCCACATCACTCTTTGTTTGATCATGTTGATATACTGAGTTTTAAGTCTAGAAATTAGAATCATTATCATGCCTAAGAAGCTGTTCCTGAAAGCTATTGAGCAGAATATTCCAAATAGAAATAGCATTACTTTTACAAGAATTATAGTAATCTTTAATTTCTCCCATATGGCACACTTGATATACAGAAAAACCTTCTTGTGTAGAATACTTTTAAAATGTTGGATGAATTACATTTACCTACCTTTCAACCCATTAATCTCATTTCTAGCAATATACCCTGAAGATACACTTCTAAGATTATAAAAATGCAGATGTGCATAGTTATTCTTTGCAGCATTGTTTGGAATTGCAAAATATTGGAAATGACCTAAATGCCCATTTTAAGGAAAATGGTTAGGTGAACTATGCTACATTCACATAATGGAATACTATGCGTCTGTGAAACAATGAGTAAACTTTCTCTGAACTGATATCAAGTGATTTCCAGGACTTGCTGCTAAGTAAAAAAACCAAACCACAAAAGAGTATCTATAATCTGTTACTCCCTGTGTAACAACAACAAAAAAAAAATTGGTTGCAAAAAAAAAACATATCTGCTTATTTATGATAAATGAAAAAAGTTAAGTATAAACCAGAAACTTAAGAGAATTTTTACCCACATGAGGTTTGGTAGGAAAGGGATGGAAAGAAGGGAGAATAGGATGAGGAGGGAGTGATACTTTTCTGAATATATTTTTTATATAGTTCTGCTTCTTAGAACCAAAGAAATATTTTATATACACTTCACATACTGTGAAAATTAAACTATTTAAGCCAACCAGAATGTGAGAAGAATTCAAAATGGAGTATAATCACCAAAAATGAACCTAATTTTATAATAAATAAATAAAATATCCATATAGAAAGTGCTGGGAAAGAAAAGAACTAACCAAGTCACTTTGGAAAACTGTATCTCTAATGGATGTTGTAAGACTAAGACAAAAAGAATCATACATACTGCATTCTCGTCAGTAAATATATTTCTCACAGTTCTGAAACAATCATATGTGTATACTGGAATTCAAAAAATAAGTAAATATATTGTATATAATAAGAATTGAGCTTCACAATATTAGGAAAGCTACAAATAAGAAAAAGGGGAAGGTTAAAATGAATACTGTGGTGTGGGATTGGAATCCAAGGTGCCAGTATGAGCACATGGTTTTAGATAGATGATAGAGATGATAGAGAGAGAGATATGGATATAAATATGGATACAGATACACACACAAGTACAGAAATACAGATACGTGTATATGTGTGGGTTAGTGTATATACATATATTTCCTAGCCTAAACACTGAACACTGAGAGGATCTGGAAGGAATGACTTCTCATGGCAAAAGTCATGTTTAAGGCCCTTACTTGGTTTCTAAATACTATTACTCAAAAAAGAAACCTGGACTTCTTGCAGAAGTGTTTGATTATAGGGCTGGGACAGAAAAAATATAAGATGAACATGGAAACATCTTGTGGTGCCACAACAAAAAGAGTACTAGAGAGGAAAGAAGGAAGGAGAGAGGGAGGGAGGGAAGGAAGGAAGGAAGGAGGAAAGGAAGAATGGGGGAAAGGGGGAAAGGAAGGGAAGGAGGGAGGAAGGAAGGGAGGAAGGAGGGAGGGAAAAAGGGAGAGAGTGAAAAGAAAGAGAAGCTAGGAAAAGAACACAGGAGCTACCCTGGAAGAGTTCCTCATAAAGGCAGAACAGTTTGACTGCCCTAAAATAATTAAATAAATACAAATGGTTTTGGATTATAACCCATAGAATAAAATAAATATCCATGAGCCCATGTTGATATAAATAAATAATCAATTAAATAAATACATGAAGAGAAAGACATCTCTCACTTACAGTAGAATTCCAGTTAACAAATATAAAGAAAACAGAGAGCTAAAAAATCACCATTAGGCAAAAACCTCAGTAATAATATGCAGACAAGGTTCAGTTGTGGATACTAATATTAGACAGCATAAGTTAAAAGAAAAACAACAAGTTTATAATCTCAAAGAATCTCCCTCAAAATATTTGTTAAGTAAGCAGGGAAAGGTAGGGACTTTAAAGTAGAGAAACGTACCAAAACCGCCTTTAACAGAGTGGGCAAGGTTAACATCATCAGTAATAAGACATACTGACATTTTAAATCTTGTGATACAATGCACAGAAATGGTACAACCTCATTTTTGTGGTATTCTTTTAAAAAATGCATAACCTCCATCCAATCATGAAAAAATATCAGGCAAACTCAAATCAAGGAACATTCATTAAAATAACTGAACAATACTATTCAAGAGTATAAAAGTATGAAAGACTGAGGAAATGCTACAGACTGCAAGAAACAAAGGAACATGGGGTCCTGGTAGTATCCTAGAGTAGAAAAAGGACATTAGTGGAAAAACTGGTAAAATTCAAATAGTGTCTTTGGATTAGATAATAGCATTATACTAATGTTAGTGAAGGATTTACGAAAACTCTGTACTATTTTTGCCACTCTTCTAAAAGTCTAAAATTAATTCAAAATAAAAAGTTTAAAAAAATCATATCAAAATAAGGAAGGGGAGGTCATCCCGGTTGCATAGTGGTTGAGTTTGCACTCTCCACTTCAGCGGCCCAAGGTTCGCAGGTTCGGATCCCAGGCGCAGACCACCGCACCACTCATCAAGCCATGCTGTGGTGGCATCCCACATACAAAATAGTGGAAGATGGGCACAGATGTTAGCTCAGGGCTAATCTTCCTCAGCAAAAAGAGGAGGATTGGCAATGGATGTTAGCTCAGAGCCAGTCTTCCTCACAAAAAAAAAAAATGGAGGAAAGGAGGCGAGACAAATCTAGGGAGAAAACTGAAATTTACGTGATCTTATTTGCTGTCTCCAGGGGCCGAGAGCCATGTCTTTAATGAATTCTTACTTAAAAGGCTCAAAATAGCCTGAGTAAACTGCTAAAGCAGGGAAAGATTCAGATATTACATCATAAAAGTTTACAACTTAAGTGGGAGTACCAGACAATTTTTCCCAGTGCATAGAAAGATAGTGGTGATATTTGGCTGCCTCTGCTTTGTTTGAGGGTGGGTGGAAAACAAAACAAATTGAAACAAAAACAGACAAACAAAATGAAGACACGAACAACATAGAAAAAAGTGAAAAAGATTTCTTACCTCATGGTAATCCTCACACTAACAGAAATAATGAGGCAGGAGAAATTTAAAGTGGTCTCGGGTTTACAGTATCCAAAGCTCATGGTGCAACTAGATACTTTTTAAATATAGGCCTGAAGGAATTGCCAGAGATGGATATACCAGGACCACACCAAAAAAAAATGCAAAAAACAAAAATTGTAAATAACCTTGGAAAGAAACCACCTTGAGTGAAAGCCAGCAGATACATACATAGAGTATATATTTTTAAATATATCTGATACATCTAGACAATGGAATATTATTTAGTGCAAAGAAGAAATGTGCTATCAAGTCATAAAAAGACATGGAGAAACCTTAAATGTGTATTACTAAGTGAAAGAAGCCAATCTGCGAAGACCACATACTGTATGATTCCAACGATAAGACATTCTGGAAAAGCAAAACTGTAGAGACAGAAAAAAGATCAGTGATTACCAGGTGTTAGGGAGGAGGGAGGGAAGAATAGGCAGAGCACAGAGGATTCTTAGGACAGTGAAAATACTCTCTATGATGCTACAATGGTTGATATATGTTATTATATATTTGCTCAAACCCAAAGAATATACGACACCAAGAATGAACCCTAATATAAACTATGGACTCTGGGTGATCATGACGTGTCATTGTGGCTTCATCAATAGTAACAAATGTACCCCTCTGGTGGGGGAGGTTGATAAAGGGGAGGCTATGCATGTGTGGGGCAGGGAGTAAATGGAAAATCTCTGTCACTTCTCAATTTTGCTATGAACCTAAAACTGCTTTATAAAAATAAAGTCTTGAGCTAGCCCTGATGGCCTAGTGGTTACAGTTCAGTGCACTCGGCTTCAGCAGCCCCTGTTCGGTTCCTGGGCGCAGAAACACACCACTTGTCAGTCAGTAGCCATGCTGTGGTGGTGGTTCACAAAGAAGAACTAGAAGAACCTACAACTAGAATATACAACTCTGTACTGGGGCTTTGGGGAGGAAAAAAAAAAATAAGAAATGCCCATCAAGTTCTTTCTTTAAAAAGATAAAGTCTCTTTTTAAATACTATACTTGATATATTTAAAGACGTGAAAGATAGTCTTGAAAGTATTATGAAGGAAGAAGCAGATATCAAAAATGACATGACAATTTTGAAAATAACCAAGTAGAACTATATTAAACTTTAATAGAAATGAAAATAAATACTTGAAATTAGAAACCGAGCAGATTGGACAAAGAGGAAGAGAGAACTGGTGAACTGAAAGATAGAACATAAGAAATTACACAGGAAGAAAGGTGATGTAATTTATGGATATCAGAAAAGTAAAGATTTTAGGCAAAGCCACCAAAAATTCTACATGATATGTGGAAAATAATGTTTAGGAGACCCTAGTGTAGCCGTGGTGTGTGGTTCGATTGGAGGACAATGATACCAAAAGGAGTCATATTTCTGTGGTCCACTATAATAATGCCAACGTGAGGTAATGTAGGCATTAGTGACAGAGGAGATGATACGGATGAAAAGAATGTGGAAGCCATTTTGAAAAAGATGCATTAGTACTTGATAGTTTATTAATAAGGTTTTGCAGCACTTTCTTTTGATTATTTGTCAGTATTAATGAAACTAGAAAAATCGGTACACATTTTTAAAAACTAAAACTATATTAAATCATATGATAGTATCTTTAACAGCCACCCATTTAGAGATATAGGTAGCCTAATTTGATATGATTATCATGTTAAAATGCAGATACTATGCCATTTAATTCAGTCTCTGCAGCATTTCCAGGATGCATACATAATTTTACAAGATATAGGAAAATCATGCATTCCAGCAAGGGAAGTTGAAACAGTTCAACAATTAAAATACATATACATAAATGAACCGCCCTAACGCATTTAGCTGCCTAAGGTTCTCTGGTTGGCACCGTTTGGAATATAGTTTGAAAGTAAGATTTTATTTTTCATCTGTCACATAAAACAAAGCCCTATTTATAAATCAAAGGTAAAATAAAAATCAGTTTTCCTGAATATCAACAAGTATTTATTCAGTAAGGGTTCTACATGGATTGACTTCTTTATTGCAGCATGGAATGTAATACTTGACAGGCACCATCAACAAAATCTGGTTTACAGACCTTACATAACTATCCGAGGACAACACAAGTAGAAATTGTCAAAACTAGAATTAAAAAAATAAAATCTTAAAACAGCAAAGCACTATATTCTTTTTACTACATGATGTTGCCCCTCTAGCAATTCTACTAATTCACAAATTAAGTACTATAAATGTATACTTGGAAAATAAACCTACATTTCATGTTTGTTCTCATTATATTCTGATAGATTTGAAACATGAAGCATAAGTTAATTTACCTGTAATTTAATTTCAAATTTAAAACATAGGGAAAATCTTATTAGCTTCAGAATAGCAAATCTTCTTATAACACTTCTTTATTTAAGAAAAAAAAACCTTAATGGTTACTCTTTGTCAGTGAATTAACATATAGCATCCTCACTCTCACCGTTCAAATCAGTTACCAGACTAGCTTTTTTGTCTTGTCTGCGGCTGGTCACGCTCACGTATTCATATGGAATCCTTGAGCACGTTAATCTGTGTAAGGTGGGAAGGTACTTTACCTGATATATTACTTTTTATCTTTCAACTACTGATTCTTTATCTGTAAGGTCAGGTATCCCAGATTTATCCTTTTTCCGTATTTCCAAAATATTTATTAGAAACATATTATCAACCATTACATCTTAAATAGCTAGGGAACTAAAGCCAAGCACTGGCCTAGGTGCTAGGGGTAAAATATGAATAAAAATTTAAAATATATTAAATTGTTATTTATTTAGTGCACTTTAATTTAAAACATTAGAAACATTGAGAATGAAAGTATTATATTGTTTTGTAAAAAACTTATCAAGAGTAGCATCAACGTCCTTCCTTCTTTTCATTACATAACACATCAAAAGCAAACATATTTCATATGCCTATCTACGTTTGTATCAGCTTTTAACATTTTATCCTCTGTGCATTCAATGTCATGAAATTTCTTCTAGAGTTCTAATGTGAAGTTTTTGCCAGTGTCACTTCCTCTGGGACATCTCCACCTTTTCATCACAATCACTTTCCTCATTTATGTCTACATGTTCATTTGACTAAGTTTATTTAGTCAATCTGGCTGCATATCTCGAGTCCCCTGAAGAATGACACTGTCAACATTCCCACACCCAGCTCTTTCTTCTGTAATTCCATTTATGTTTGATTCAAATTTCACTTCCAGCATTGTTGCTTTTCACTTTTGTGCTGCACTTTAATCTTTGTTGGCCAATTCCATTTTTCAGTATCCATGTTAGGAAAATGTCACATGGCTTTATCACTGGGAGAGAAGGAGGCAACCCAACTACACGCTTTGCTGACTATGTGTGAACTGAATAACATGCACAGAGACCAATCCCTGTTAGACTTTGGGAAAAAAGTGGCATAATTGTTCACAGATTATTCTGTGTATCTATTATTTACATTGTGATTTGTGGACTGAAGGGGTGGCAGTGAATTTTGCACTTCAGGAAGTTACTCAGTTAATAGATCACGGTAACTGAACATTGGACCATGTTGTTGGACAACTGGTATTATTTAACTAAACATGGTAATTAAAATTCATTAATATCAGAATGACTTAAAGCAAGTGCTGCCTGTAATTTCTACAGTAGAAAAGTATATGAGATACAATAAAAACATCGTTTTTCATGAACAGTTTCCAATAGGGATTAACAAACATGCTATCTATAGAATCTTGGTAAGATAACTATATGCTCTTGTGTGCCTTTAGAGCTCAGAATAGTGATTTCAAGGGTGAGTGTAATTATTATTATGTTTCTTGATTATGTGACTTTTGATGTAATAAGATTACTGTAGATTGTTATCAGTCAAATATTACTAAAAATAACATGTATTCAACTAATAAAAATTAAAATGATCAGCATTTTTAAATAAGTTAAGACTAAGACTATAATTGCCTGCTACTGATTAATTAACTGGGAAATGTTGATAACATTGATGACAGCTTTCTTATATTCTAGTTCCATGAGTGAGAGCACATTGACACTAAAATTTTAACTCATCTTTCAATTTGATATATACTATTGAATAAATCATATTGCTTATACTCAAAAATTCAATTTAAGGCATTGGCTATATAGGTTTTTTTAAGTGGCCAACAGCTGGTATGTATTACTAATTAAATCTTTTGTTTTCTCCTCTCAACAATCTACTTAGCCGTGAAGAACACTGACATAATAATTGATAACTCTTCACATAATACATACCTTTAGTATTAAAAAGCCCTTTTATATGTCAGCTGTAAAACAATATACAGAAATGTCGTTTAATAAAAAGACTTGTTTCACATTTTCAATGTTGGGGCTTAGGTTACATTCAACATGACATAAGATCACAGATAATATCTATTGGAAAAATAACAAGTCAAAGGTCAGGAAGGGAATGCAAAGCTGCTCCACATTCCTCTTATTCCACAGAGGAGTGTGCTGTAGTCAGAAACTGCAATTGGACAGCCCTTTACTCTGTCTTCTACTTATAACATTTGCAGCAGGTTTTGTGTAGACTACTGGGGCCAGGAAGTCAGGATTTAGATGCCACCTCTTTAGACAGTTTTTTTTTTTGGAAACACAGCTTCTCAGAGCCTTTGGTACCTGGGGGAAACAGCTTCTGTAGCCTGTGACAGCAAGCCGCTGGTTCTATGGGATCAGTTGGCTGCAGCTCACTCTAGTAGAAGGTGAATGGGACAGGGTGGTTCCAGCTGTTTTTGCAAATCGAGGCACATAGGAGATTAGAAGGCAAGAGAAATTCAGAAGCAATTTCCTTTCTTTTAATCTTTTTCTGTTCTTGTCAGCATCACTCCAGCACCACCAGTTCACCAAAACATCCAGCTTCATTTGGCCTGTCAAGAACTAGGCTTCCATAACCTTTCAAAAGTGCCAGCCTCAGGTGGTTGGTGCTCCCTCCTCAGACGTCTGAAAATCAGATCTGAGAGGCTTCTTCTCTGAAATCTTGACTTACCTAAAGTTTTTTTAATCACTCAATTTTGAATTTTGATCTAATAAATACTTAAGGTGTATTAAGGCGATGGAAAGTGTGTGTGTATGTGTGTAGGTTGGGTATTGGGTAATAGTGGGCTAAATCGTCAACTTCCAAAGTGAAAAGTAAAGAACAAAAATAAAAAACAAAACAAAAATATCTAAAACAGAGAGAAGGTCAATAAATAGCAATGCAAGCATATTTAGAGATGTAGAAATTTGTACTAAAGCATCAGATAAAAGAGTAGAAATAAAATGCTCTTGGGAAATTATAAACGGAAGGAGAGCAGTGGACATAATTTTAAGAAACTTTACTGAATTATTTAATACTTTAAAATAGATGCGTGTTATACTTTGACACTTGGATAAAAATAAAAACTAAAATAAGATATCAATATAGGAAACTAATTCCACACAATAAACTTTAATTAAGCTAAATAAGAGGAAACATGACATTAAATATTATAACCCTGAAAACATTTCCATTAAATTCAAGAATAAGATACTGATAGCAGTTCTTACTAATACTTTTAGCACTATTTGGGGGGATTTAGCTAATACTATAAGACAAGAAAATTTTAAAATTTGTGCATTGTGAAAAAGTAAATAAAAATCATCTTGTATATTACAATCTTATCAATTATAAGATTACTCTTATAATCATGGTCAACCAAAGAGCAGTCACAATACAATTGCAAATGCTTGTGTGTGCAACATCTTGGCCAGAGCTGTTAATATTGTCTTTACTTCATTGAGTTATGTATATTTTTGGAACTACACATGTTGAATTTAACTGTCACTTAATATACTCTCGAGAAAAAGAACATACTATGATTTGACATTGAAACAAAACGTTATTTTGTACACAGAAAGGCTTGAAAACAGTAATGGGGCTTTACAGTTGATATAGTAAAACAAATATTTGTTGTTTGAGAAATGTCTACAATTTTATGTTTTCTTGCAAAGAAAAAAACACAATGGTCTATAGGACCTGAGAAAAGAAGAAACACACAAGTGCCTGAAGCTATGTTACAGTTTGTCATTTATATATGAGCAAAAAAGATTTCCTATTATAAGCCATGTGGTACAACCAAAGGCAAGAGAAATTACTAACTCCTTGAAATAGATGAAAAAAATTTCAAAGCAGTGAGAGATTGATTTGACAAATTTATGATTTGTACATCACTCTCATCAAGGAAACAAACATCATTTTGTTAGAAAATACCTGCACATTTTGAAGAGAGACCGTTTAACTTCCAGCAATTGAGGAAATTCAGATGAGGAAAGAATGAAATTATGACTTAGTCAAAAAGGAAACGCAGATAAAACCCTAGTGTACTTCAGCATACCCACAAAGTGTACTGTCAATGTTAAGATGCTAAAGATGTCAAGATCATCAGCATGGGTTACAAAAGCCATTGCTGCATTGTGACTTTATTACCATATTTAATTTTAAACTGCAGAAAAGTAAGGCCATCTCCAAAGAGTTTATCATAAGGGGAAAAAAAAGTTTGGATAAAGGCTGAAAAGGAATGATAGGTAAATGTAATTAGGAATAGTTATAGAAAATATAATTATAACTGTATCTATTTAATAACTGAATTTGTATTGAAAATATTTCCCACAATAAAAACTTTAGACTCATGGTTCAAATGTTGATTTCTGTCTAATATTTAAGAATGACGAAACATTATCCTTGGACAAACTCGTAAAGTAGAAAGGAAAAGAGCATTACAAAACTCATATTACAAAGCCAGCCTCACCCTCTTGTCACAGCTGGGATGAGCATTACAAGAGAAGAGGGCAGACAGATATCTTTCATGAACACCGATACAGAATTTTTCACCACATAATAACAAATCAAATTCAACAATACACAAAAGTATAATATGACATGGGAAAATGGGGTTTACCCAGGGATTAAGTGGTATTATAATATTTCAATTTTAATTAAAATATTTCACCACACTAACAGAATAAAAGATAAAAACCACTTAATCCTCTCAACTGATGCACAAAAATCATGTGACAAATATCCATGGTCACTTATGATTAAAAAAACAGTTCAGGGGCCGGCCTGGTGGCGCAAGCTGTTAAGTGCGCGCGCTCACCTGCAGAGCCCTGGGGTTCGCCAGTTCGGATCCCAGGCGCGCACCCACGCACCGCTTGGCAAGCCATGCTGTGGCGGCATCCCATATAAAGTGGAGGAAGATGGGCACAGATGTTAGCCCAGGGCCAGTCTTCCTCAGCAAAAAAAGAGGAGGATTGGCAGATGTTAGCACAGGGCTGATCTCCTCACAAAAAAAAAAACAAAAAAAAACAGTTCAGCAAAGTAAGAATAGAATATCCTCAATTTACCAAAGGGCATCTACAAAATCTTACAGCCAACATTATGCCTAATGGTGCAATGTTGAAAACTTTCCCCTTAAGTTCAGGGGGAAAAAACGCCTTGATATTTAACTTCACATCTTCTATTCAATCATCTACCAGCAGTAACTCAAGAAAAATAAGCAGAATGAATAAAGAGTGTAAAGAAATTGCAGATCACATTGTTGTTTATATAGAAAATCCTAAATATGTACACAAATATGCTATAAGTAATGACTGAATGTAAGTTCTTAGGATACCAAGTTAATATATTAAAAAATCAATTGCATTTCTATATGTTAGCAACAAACATTTGAAAATTTAAATAGATAAAAGTTCTGTTATTCATAGGAAAGTTCTATTATTCAAAAAGTTCTATTATGCAACACCACCTGATATGTGGTACTTTGCTATGACAGCCCTAGAGAACGAATGCAGTGTTTTAACGAAGAAAAAATAAAGATAGAAAAGAAAAAAATAAATAAATAAAAATGTCAACAGACTTGAACGAGAACATTTATGTCAGCTTTATTAACGACAGACCCCAGAGAGGAAACAATAAACAAAAGTCATGATCAGAAAAATGGAAAACAAATTATGATATAATCTTACTCTGTAATACTACCCATCAATAAGAAATAATGCATTAGAGATACACTAATCAGCATGGGCTAACAGCATCAACTCCCATAGCTAAAATTTATCCCCACTTAGCTAAAATTTAATACAATATGTGAATGATTTTTATACCAGAAACTACAAAATTTTGCTGTAAGAAATTAAAGCATATACCAGTAAGTTGTGAGATAACCAAAATTAGCTGTCACTTTGCACTTGCTAGAACAACTATATGAAACTGTAACTCATTCATTTTTCAAGGGAGTGAGAGTGTAGAATGGTACAACTTGGCTATTCATGTAAAGTTGTACACACACACATGCACACACACTCCTACAATTCCAGCAATTCCACTCCTAAGTGTTTGTTATCTTTTGAACTGTTTTCCTCCAAAAAAGATATGTTGAGGTTCTAACTCCCAACATCTCAGATTTTGACCTTATTTGGAAATATGATTTTCACAGATGTAATTAGTTAAGTCAAGGTGAGGTCATACTGAGGAGAGTGGGTCCCTAATCTAATATGACTGATGTCCTTATAAGAAGGTAACTTGTGAAGATAGAGACACATGAGAAATGCCATGTGATGACAAAGGCAGAGATTGGAGTTAAGCAACTACAAGCCAAGATATGTCGAATTGTCTGTATACCATCAGAAGTAGGAAAAGACAAGCAAGGGATTCTCCTGTTTTCAGAGAAAGCGTGGGCTTGCCAACGACACTTTGATTTTGGACTTTTAGCCTCCAGAACTGTGAGACGATAAATTTCTGCTGTTTTAAGTCACCTAGTATGTGGTACTTTACTACAACAGCCTTAGAAAACAAACACAATGTTTAAGAAAAAATAAAAATATACGTCAACAAACAGGCTTGAGCAAGAACATTTATGTCAGCTTTATTCAAGACAGATGTCAGAGAAGAAACAATAAGCAAAAGTCATGATCAGAAAAATGGAAAACAAATTATGATATAATCCTACTCTGTAATATTACCCATCAATAAGAAATAATATATTACAGATACACTAATCAACATGGGTTAATCTCAAAAACATTATGGTAAAGAAAAGAAACTAGACCAAAGAGATTAAATATTTTATGATCTTATTGGTATGAACATCAGGATCAGGCCCAGGGGAACTTTTTGGAGTGGTAAAAAATGTTCTTTGTCCTAAGTTTTCACCTCCCACCTCCCACTTTTCTTCTGCATCTTAGATTTCATATCCTTCACATCTCAGATTTTGTCTCCTTCAATTTTCCTTCACTTCTCTCCCACCACTCCGGTCATTCCAGCCTCTTCTATTTCTGAAACTTGGTAAACAAGACTCTATCTCAAAGCTCTACAGTTACCGGTCTCTCTACCTGGAATCCTTGCCCTCAAGAGATCATATGGCTTTCTTGCTCACAACTTTCAGGTCTCTACTGAAATGTTTCACTTTCAAGAGATCTTCCTTCATCACCCTGTCTAGTCATTCTCATCACTCGTTCTGCCTGTTTTATTTTTGGTCACAACATTCATCAGAACTTATCATCCTGTGTGTGTGTGTATGCACGCGTGTGTGTGTTTGTGTAAACTCCTTGAGAGTAAAGGTATTTCTCCCTTTTTCTCTGTCTGTCACAAGTCCTCAATAATTATTTGAATGACTAAACAAATGAATAAGCTCAGTTGTTTATCAACTTCTAGAGAAGCAAAGGGAATATTTTTAGCTTCTATATTCATTCACTTGTTGTAAGGTAATCAGCATTTATAGCTAACTCTATGGTTTATGATGTTTATTTAGAATTCACATGGACTCAAGTCAAAATGGAACAAATTATTTCACGCTTTGTCCTTGTTTAACAAAAGTAGCACCTTCCTGAAAGTAGTTACATAACTTAGCACCTCTAAAAAAAATCTTCAGATCACACAAGCCACCTAACATGAAAATTAAGTCTAATTGAAATTCATTAAAGGCCTGAAAAAAAGTTTATTTAATGTTCCATATCAAAAGGAAAAAGATAATTTTTCTTTCAAATCACAAACAAGAAACAAGCAGGGAAGACATACTAATTATGACCAATTAATCTGCTGGTTTCTATTAATTTAAGATGTTCATTGGTAACTTTATAAAGAAAGATATTCATGGATTGAAAATAGTAAAGCGCAAGTCAGCTAAAACTTGTCATAATTTAATATGCCTTTCATACCTTTAAAAATCATTGCATTAAACTTGACTACATGTCATATAATTTTAATAATTTAGTGTTTTCAAGAGGATAGCAATATTAATAGTATTTTCCCCACATTCTTAGAATATTGCAATATTGCTAGTAGAAAAATTGAATAAAATGTGATTTAATATATATATAAATACAGAACAAAAGGCAGAAAAGAAAGTATAATTTATTATTTAAAACGCTTGTGTTGCTTGATAAATTGTTACCAATATATTGCAACCTAATTAGAAAAAAAATAAGAAGAAACAACCAACTGCGGCCATTAAGCACAGAGTGATAAGTGATTAAATTTAAAATATCCACACATCTCAGGAGAATATTTTTTCTTTTAGCAATTCAAACTTTGTGCCAATTTCTGTAGGGATATAGTCTAGATGTTTTCACTTCCAGGTTGTGCAGAGGAAATAGGGAAAAAATTTACATATATACATATATATACAGACACACACTCAGATTTGGAAAAATGAAAAGTTACATTTTCTCACTAACTTTATGGATAGGAAGATATTGTGGAGTTAGTATTTATTTATGTTAAATTCATTTAGGTTAAATTTACCTTCATACACAAATGAGATTCTGTATTCATGGAATTTTATCCTGTCAGCCTTAATGATGTGATTGATTAACCTATGATTCTCTTTGCCGTTTGTTAAAGTATAAGTAGTACAGTGCATGGAGTATGGACCCAAATTTCAGCTCCACCTGTGTGAACCTGGACAAATTAAACAGATTCTCTGCCCTCAGCTTCCTCATCTGTATAAATGCGAGAGATGAACTTTCACAGTAACACTAAATAAACCTTAGTTCTTTTTAGCTTTAAATGCACACCCTTATTATTTCAGAGAAATATTGCATTGTTATCATTCCTGTATTCTTTTATCTGGCTGAGGGAAAAATTTTATCTTCCTAGCTTAGCACAATGCTTAGACAAGAGAATGCATTCGTCAAATGTTTGTTTAATAAATGATTTATCACTTTTGGATGTATTTGTTCTCACCACACAGAAAATGTCAGGAGTTGGTTTCTGAATATTACATATTAAAACAATCACACCAGCCCTCAGGAAATTTTGAACTGACATAAAGCTAGTGTTTGAATGCAGGATATGACCTTCCTATTCAATACAACTCCCGAGCATCAAGCTTGTGGGTGTGATTCCACGCACACACCAATGCATATCTACACTGACACAATTGCTAAGTAAACATTGTATTACAACATCAGCAAAATGCAGACAAAGGTCATTTGTGTTCACAAATCAAAAATTTAAATAGTCACCTTTATAGATACATCACAAGGATTTGTAAACATTTCAATAACTCAGCAAGAGATCCCCAAACTGAACAAAAGAATCACATAGTAGACATAGGAATGAGTTGAAATATCAATAATTTTTTTATTTTTGAGCAAACAAGGCAAGCTATAATAGTAGAATCAGTGTTAGAAAGGACATTCAGAAAGTAAAAAGTCTAAAATTTCCCTCAACTTGTATTGGCCCACTTAAAGACATTATATTCCTTTTCAGATAATCAAAATGTTTCATAAAGTCCCCAGTATCCTGAACTATGATTCAGTAATCTATACATATATGTGTGATGGGTGCTATTTAATGTATAAACACTGATAATGAAAGAAATAAATGAAAAATTAAATGTGACTTTTATTACTTCATAAGTGAAATTGGTTCATGCTAATTTTGAAGATAACCTCAACAACAGATTTTATATTGCTTCTATTCTTTTCAAAATGGAAGTTTTTGAGCTACTACTCATTACTGAGTGGTTGTGAATAATACACCAACATAGGAAACTTCATCACCAACATAATATCCTTAATGAATATCTTTCTCTTTACTTACTAATAGCAAAAATGTCTTAGTATTATAATTGGAAATGTTTATATCAATTTAGTAAATAAAGTAGTGATATCTTTATTTACCAAAAAATACTTTTTAGTAAAAATACTGTTTCTAGTAAAGTAGTAGTAATATAAAAATAATAATATCACATAAAGTAGTAAGACCCGTGTCTGCTCAGTGTTGCCTACAGAATATTGGTTCTTTTTTTTTATTTTACTCTCTGTATAAAGTACCACCACATTTATTTTCTGAACATAAAATAGTGAAAACTTGTAATATTACCTTTCTTTCTATAAAGAAATTTCTAGAAAATACTTTCCTAGAAAGTATTACTCGCTATAATTTAGAAAGTTACTAACAAATCAAATATTATTTTACAGAATTCCAAGGAGGACTTTTTGATGCCCTTTATCTGAGAAGGCCAAGTGAGGTGGGCCTAGCTAACCCAGTTTCCTTCACAATGCTGAATTCTTTCTTATTGAATTTTGGGCTCTGTAGAGAAGGGAATCAAATACCAAAATTACTATAAAGAAATTTTTGTGGTTGAGCATCGTGGTGTATTAGGTCATCAGACCAGTGGTGGAGGGAGTAAAGACAGACCACAGACCCAAACATGGCCTGAGGGCCTAAACAAGACAAAAGAGAAGCAATCCTGGTTTTTACACATTTAATAGATCAATAATGCCATCTTGGAAATGTTATTATAAATTCCTGTGACACACTTGATTGGGGTGGAGTTGGGGTTTGGTCTATTTAAGTGACCAAAACGAGACAAACAAGAGACCAGAGTATATACCACAAACTCCTTCTCTAAGGAAGTGTGGCCATATTTTTTGAGATTCCAAGCAAGTGAAACCAGGTGTTACTTTCGAGCTTCAAGTTAGTTTAATGACTTTTTTTTCCTTCTATTTATTTTTCAGATCAAAATTCATTTTGCTTTGTTTCTCGATCTCTTCTAGACTAGATCTCCCTAGCCTATATCAGTTTTACAGTCTTTCGGCACTGTGTAGTTTTATAGCACTCAATAATATCATTTGAATACATGAATGAATAATAGCTTCTATTTATTGAACACTTACTGTGTGATAGGTGTTTCGTTAAGCACTTTATAAACATTTCTCCCTCACAACAATCCTATGATTTAGATATTTTTATTACATCCCATTTTGCAAATAAGGAAACAAGCTTAGAATGGTTGATGGACTTGTCCAAGATCTCTCTAGCTGCCTAGAATCCAGTTCATTTTTCTGCAAAGTCTATGACCCTAAGACCCATGTTATATTGCCTGCCGTGTCCTTCTACAGTTGAAAGTGCCTTCTCTTCTGGTAAGGTGCTGGCCATGGCCTCCCTATCTTGAGACATGAGGTCGGTCAGTTTAATTATTTTTTATAGTAACTTCAATAGTTAGATTTAAAATTTTCCCAAATGAAACTATGCTGTGTGACCTTGCTCCTTAGTTATCTAAGCAGAAATTAGATAACTATACCACAAAGATGTAATAAGGAGCTTTCTTCTACAAAGTATCTTGAAGGTACCTACCACAGCTAGGATTCTACACTTCCATGAAATTAAAAAGTATTAGGATAAAACCTCATATTTATATTTTGACCAGAAATGTTATTCCATGCATAGTAATAATTATAAACTTTGGATCAGAAATTATATTATGAATTTAAATAATTCTTAGGCTAAAAATATGCGAGTGGAGAATTTTTGTAGAAAATTATGACTAGTAAATTTACAGATAATGGGTATTTTTGTTATATTCATTCAGATTTTTGTGCTAAATTTCACCCTTACTTAATGAAGTTGAAGTTTAAAGAATACAGTTTGACCCAAGGAATTTTGGACTTCTTTATAAGATAGTAAGGAACTGATCAATATTTCAAGCATCACTGATTTGGATCTTGTGGTAATAAAAAGAGTAGTGGGTTAAAGTTGCTTTGCCACTAAAAGAAGTTTCTAAACAAATAAATAGTATTTAAAACTGACTGGATATAGTGTTCAAATGGCTCAACTGTACACTGTTAAGTGCAGTCCAGTATTTTAAAATATCAATCACAGAAACAGTAATATAAAAAGTTTTCTCTACCTATACAGTAGAGTAGACTTGACAAGGAATTATAATAGATTATACTTTTTCTTAGTGAAGTAAAGCACATGTTTTGAGTTGATTCTAAAGTTTGGCACAGTTTCAATAACACATATAAAATATACCTTATTTATAATTTTATACGAATATTTGAGGTAGAATATCCGTCATGATATGAACAGCAATAAATCTTACTAAGTTAAAAATATTAATGTACAGTTTACTAACCATAAACATAAAAGATAATTGAAATAATTAAACAAAAATAGCAAAATATATAAAAAATCTCTTTACTACAAAAATATGGAATTGTAATATCATTGTGGATTAACGCTCCACTAATATGTACAGAGAGAGGTAAAAATTAAACAGAGAAAAATAAGACACTAGAAGTAAATTTTATTCTACTATATCAAATGTCTAAAGAAACAAGAGAAGATGAAAAAAAACTCCATTACTACTACCAAATTTAATTTGATGAATTAGAATATAGGAAGCAGACTCTCACTAATTTGATTTTAACCTGTGGAGAATGATGTCTGAATATAGACCAGATTCATAGCACACTAATAATATCATTCAAATTAGATCAAACATTTCTTTGGAGACTATTTTCAATAAATCTATTTATGAAATAATGAATTGATTATAGGATAAGTAGCAGAATACCCTTTTGACATATGCCAGAGATAGTCCTGTAGGCAAGGGTTTATTTTTCCCTTTCTAATCAAGGTATAATTTAACATGTCTGTAATCATTTGATGAAGGGCACATCAAAAGCCATACCTAATTACAAGATAAATCTTTAAGAAACCCAAATTCTAAGTTTTTAAGAAAAACTTGAGGATATAACTTAATTTAAATGAAAATTTACATTTTTACCTTATGCATGCAACACTGTTAAAAATAGTAGTATTTGTGTGCGTGTTCCAACAAAAAACAAACACTCCCATGAATTAGAATGGAATTATATGTGCATCCATACAAAAATTACAGTATTATTGATCCAGTTTTAGATTTACCATAGTTGAGGTAAAAGTAAATAATGAAAATTTCTACAGAGACTTATCCAAACAATTTTAAATAACATGCTAATTAATTATTGTTTAATAGTGTTAACAGGAGTAAAGCTTCCTACATGGCATTGATTACCAGTGTTCTGTGTTGAGAGTAGATATTCTGTATTTTTTAATGACAGTTGTTGGAAAAGAAGGAGAGTGACATTCTTTGAGTGCCCGATGTATCCCATGTATTTGCATACTCTTTCATTTTATTCTATCATAAAAACTTAGAGCTAACAGTCCACAATTCACTGATGTGAAAACTGAGGTGAGTAGTCAGGATATAAAGGAATTCAGTGAGTCTGAAAAGAATGTGGAAATTCTGAATAGAAAAATAGACTGTGGAGAATCAATGGTGGTTTGTGACAAGGGGTAGAGTGACCGTACGTCACCATCCAGCCAGGGCCACTCTGGTTTATACCTGCTGCCTGGGGGTGATTATTACTCACGCCTTTTTCACTCGCAAATGTCTTCCAGTTTGGATGACAAATTATATGGTCACTGGAGCAATGGGGAACCATGACAGGCTTTTTAGCAGGGTAATGACAAGATGTGGGCAATGCTTTAGAAAGATTAATCTGAAGGAAACGTGTAGAAAGGAATGAAGATAAGAAAGACCTGGAGCAGAAAAACCAATTAGGTGTCCACTTCAATCATCTCAGGAAATGTACTGAAAAATCTGAACTGGGACAGGGACAATGGAAAGAAAAGGAGAATATATATTACAAGCTGAATGGAACAATGTTACAGATATAAAATAAATAGGACTTGAATGCTAAGTACTTGTTATGAGGGAGAATGAGGGAGTAACAGTAATGGCAAGGCTTGGATCCTGAGTGACTGGGAATATGATGCCACCAATATGTGGGATCACGGTTGTGTTCTTGGTCTGGAAGCATTTTTTATTTATTTATTTATTTATTTATTTATTTATTTGTTTATTTATTTATTTAGAGAAAGCTGCCTCAATTATTATGGATTCTCTGACTTAATGTTTTCCTGTAAATTATTTCACTTCAAGTACAAAGATACTAATTTATATTTGCAGAATTTTTAGCCATGTAGGCCACTCTTATGTGTCCAGTTGATTTTAAAAACCGTACTAATGTGGAAACTTATATTCTCCAATATTTTCACAATTGATTTTTCTTCCCTCTTTATTTGTATTATCCTGCCATAGCAAGCCCTCCCCCCAAGCACAAAAAGTATTTTTTAAAAATTTGTCATGGTGTCTATCATAGTTTCCCACACAATCAACATATGATGGAAGTTAGAAGCCCTAGGTTACTATGATCAAGTCCTCCAAGTAAATGGGGCCAATATACTTTACGTTTCACTGAAAAATCAGGAAAATCATACTAACAGGTAAATATTACTGAAATGCCAGGTTCATCAACGTATAATTTTAAGATAATTCTGAGAATAAACATTATATTCCTCTGAATTAAAAAAAAATTATATTTTATCAGGAAAGCTGATACTTGAAGAAAATCATTCCTAGTTAGGGAGTAATAATGAGGTCAGTGAAAACCAAGGTGGGGGGTGCTGGCACAGTGGCGTGACAGTTAAGTTCTCCTGCTCCACTTTGGCAGTCCAGGGTTTGCTGTTTCGGATCCTGGGCATGGACCTATTTGCGCCATCAAGCCATGCTGAGGTGGCATCCCACATAGAAGGGCTAGAAAGACCTACAGCCAGGATATACAACTATGTACTGGGGCTTTGGGGAAAAAAAGAAAAAGAGGAAGATTGGCAATAGATGTTAGCTCAGGAACAATCTTCCTCAAAGAAAAAAAAAAAACTAAGAAGGAGTTGTGAAGTAGAATGAGGCCTTTTTAATGGAATCAAAGAATTGGCATCATTTTTTTTTTTTTGGAATTTCTCAGAATACATGTTCCCTTTGGGTTTATATAGGTATATCACCAGCTTTACTTATATTTATCGATTGTGATTAGGGCTTTTTTTCATATTTTAAATTTGGTCTTTTGTTTCTTTAAATACAAACATTTTGTATTTTGTATTTTACATTTGGTAAATCCAAAATCTGTCCTCTTTGAGGATCTCATTCTGAATTTTTCTTTTTAAACCACTTTATTGAGCTATGATTGACATTCAAAAATCTTCACATATTAATGTATACAACCCGATGAGTTTGAAGATCAGAATACATAAACATATCCATCACCTCCAAAAGTTTCCTCTCACTCTGTTTACCTACTTATTTGTTTATTTGTGATAAGAACACTGAATATGAGATCTACCATCTTGGCAAATTTTTAAGTATACAGTTTGGTTTCATTAACTATAGGCTCTATGCCGTACAGTAAATCTCTAGAGTTTATTTGTCTTGTACACATGACTTTTCATACTCTGGCTTTTAATTTTAACTTATAGATGAGATAAGAAGTGATAGAAAGCAAAGAGGTAGTGGATAATTTCTTGAGTTATCTGAACAAGAAGTAAATGGAAATGGAACAATTTTTAAAAAAATATACATACCTCTGAGAAAGCAAATTTATACAGTGGACTTCAGTGAGGTGTAAGCTAGAAAAATCCTATAAATAATTATGAGGAAATTCTGTGTACAAGAAAAAAGACAAATTATGAAAGAAATATCTCATTCAAGATGCTATGTAGTGCCATTATTTTAAACAACTTGGCTGTAAATGGAATGGCCTGTGGGTAGATGACATGAGTGGAGGTAATATCCAAAGGAAAAGTATAAATTCATGTTTATAAGCTAGTGTTTATATGTCTAATCCATGAAGTGTGTAAAAATAATTACATTACCACCATTATTGTAACTACTGATATTATTACTGTCATGTGCCAGGTAATGTGCTAGGCAATTTACATGAAATGTATCACAGTTACGTTAAGAGATAGCATCAACTTTTCCTTCATACAGGTGAGGAAATGGAGGCTTAGAAAGATTATACACCTTCCTGTAGTCCCCTCTGATCATGGAAGTTTGGAGACCCTATTTTGTGACTTCAGACAATTAAGGCTGTACCCTTAATGTGCACTTCACTCTGAACCCACATATTCTCTAAGCCAATTCAATAGCTTAGACCTTGAATGCCAGGAGATGTCTAAAATAATGACTGTTGAATATATCATAAATAGGTATTTTATCACATATAGCTTGGTTTCTTTGAAAGGCCTGTGTTAATAAACCAGTATCCAGTCTTTTATCTCCATGACTCTTCTGGATAATTAAAAAATTCATTGTTCTCCAGCCTTCTATTGGGGCTGTATATGTGTATAAATATATTACAAAGAAAACATGCCTTTTTTGTGCTGAGGAAGATTCGCCCTGAGCTAACATCTATTGCCAATCTTCCTCTTTGGGCTTGAGGAAAATTCACCCTGAGCTAACATCTGTTGCCAATCTTCCTCTATTTTGTAAGTGAGCTGCCGCCACAGCATGGCCACTGATGAATGGTGTAGGTCGGCACCAGGGAACTGAAGCCAGGCCACCAAGGCAGAGCATGCAGAACTTAACCACTAGGCAACCAGGGCTGGCCCTGAAAACATTTGTCTTTTGGTTGTAACAAACTGATAGTCTCTCTTTTATTTTAATTTAATTTTAATTTTCAGATAAAATAAATATTTTCTCACTGTATTTGTGCAAAAATACTTAAATGACAGTGTTTTTTTTTTTTTTTACAATTTCTTCACAATGACTGTTACTTGCTATTTTTTTCTCTTTATCTTCTATGATTACTATGATTTCTAATTAACATTTTCTCTGGAGATCTTCAATGGAGAAATGGAATTACCTAGACCTAAAAGGTTTTTAAAAATAGCATCTTTTAATAAAAATCACTTTAAATAATACTTTATTGTAAAAACTTAGTAGGAAGTGAATAAATGAGACATACCATAAAAGCTACTTAGTATGTGGTGACTATATTCCCTTTGCCTCTCCAGATGCATCTCTACCCATCTCCACCCTACTCTGTGCCTCTTGAGGCTGAGACATTTGGAGATTATATCAAGGGGCTTTCCAGTTGAGTTTAGAGAAGGGGTGGCATTGAAAGGACATCTGGAAATGGGAACCTGCAAAGCAAATTCAAGGTATTTATTCCCTCATTTCCAGCTTGACGAGTTTCCTTGACTACCTGCATCCCCCTAAGCAAAAGTCTGACCTTCTATAATGTAGACATGGCCAGATAGTCTCTCTTTTTTTGTAGGACCCAATACCTATTCCCCATCTCACCTGCCCCTTCAGGCCCATGAGTGTTTATGAATGGATGGGGATGCTGATAGCCTATGCTTCATGCTTTTCCTACACCATTTATGTTAGTTTGCTAGGGCTGCCATAAGAAAGTATCACATACTGGGCGGCTTAAACAAAAAAAAAAGTATTATCTCAGGTTCTGGAGGCTAGAAGTCTGAGATCAAGGTGTCCACAGGAATGGCTCCTTCTGAGGCTGCGGGGGGTCATGTGTTCGATACCTCTGGTGATTGGCTAGCAATTACTGGCATTCTTTGGCTTGCAAACACATCACCCCTATCTCTGCCTTCATGTTCACATGGTGTTTTCCCTGTGTGTGTGTCTATCTCTGTGTCCAAGTTTCCTCTTTTTAAAAGGATATCAGTCATATTGGATTAGGGCCCATCGAATGACCTCATTTTAACTTTATCACCTCTGTAAAGATCTTGTCTCCAAATAAGCTCACATTCTAAGGTACTAGGGGTTAAGACACCAACACATCTTTTTTGTGTGTGTGTGCGAGGTGGATTAGCCCTGGGCTAACATCCATTGCCAATTCTCCTCTTTTTGCTGAGGAAAATTGGCCCTGGGCTAATATCTGTGCCTGTCTTCCTCTACTTTATATGTGGGATGCCTGCCACAGCATGGCTTGATGAGTGGTGAGTAGGTCTGCGCCACCCCCCTCCCCCGGGGATCCAAACCTGTGAACCCTGGAACACCAAAGCAGAATGCAAACTTAACCACTATGCTACTGGGCCGGCCCCTAATATATCTTTTTTTTGAGGATACAATTTAATCCATAACCCTGTTTCTTCAACATTATAAACAACACTTTAATTAAACTCTCCTAATCCTACCTGGTTTAAGAATCCTACATGATTTCCCTTAGTGACAGAGTACTGAAAGAAAATTAACAGTTATTTTGAAATCTATACTATCTCAAATATATTTAACTATAATACATGCCTATTTTAAGATCCAGGAATTTCAAAGACTTTATTATTTATTTCCTATGTACAAACGCATGTTTAGAACACGGATCACAACATTTTAGTTACAGATATCCAAGTATAAAAAATCAAGACTGATTCCCCGTTATTTAAAATAAAATTACTTTAGTAAATTTTATGAATTTCCAAAACAAAATTTATGGAATTTTGAAGCAGACAAACAATGTGTTTTTAACTGTGGTTCTATAAATTCTTATAAGTCTTAAAGATATTGATATTAAATAGCTTCTATTTCTCAGGTATTTTTGCCTAACCATATACTCTTGGACTAATGTGAGGCATTTGTGTAATATCAATGTTACAATTCTCATCACCTTTCTCATCAAATGTCATCGAGACATTTATTGCAAAGCACTAAACAAAATCAATCAATTAGCAAATATGAAACAACTGCTGACTTTTGTATAACAACAGGACTAGCACTGTAAGTACAAGTAACACTACTGGTGATCAAACAATTTCTTTCTTTTTTAAGGCTAAGAACATCTTATTGTATGTAGATGCCACATTTTCTTTATCCATCTCTTCATTGATCAACATATGGGTTGCTTCCACCTCTTGTCTATTGTGAATAATGCTGCAGTGAACATGGATTTCAAATATCTCTCCAAGATCTTGCTTTCAATTCTTTTGGGTATGTACCTGAAAGTGGAATTGCTGGATAATATTGTAACACCATATTTAATTTGTTGATGGGCCTCAATTCTGTTTTCCATAGCAGCTGTACCATTTTACATTCCTACCAACAGTGCACTAAGGTTCCAATGAGGGTTCCAATTTCTCCACATCTTCATCAACACTTGTTTATTTATTTTGATAGTGGCTCTCTTAATGGGTGTAAGGTGATATCTCATTGTAGTTTTTACTTGCATTTCTCTAATGGTTAGGGATGTTGAGCATCTTTTCATATGCTTGTTGGCCATTTGTATATCTTCTTTGGAGAAGTATCTATTCAAATCCTCTGTCCATTTCTGAATCGAGTTGTTTGTTTTGTTGTTGTTGAGTTGTAGGAGTTATTTATACATTTTAGATATTAACTTCTTTTCAGACATATGATTTTCAAATATTCTGTTCCATTACATAGGTTGCCTTTTCACCCAGTCGATTGTTCCCTTTGATGTGCAGAAGTTTATAAGTTTGATGTACTCCCATTTGTCTATTTTTGCTTTTGTTGCCTGTGTTTTGGCGTCATATCCAAGAAATCATCGACAAATCCAGTGTCATGAAAGTTTTCCCCTATGTTTTCTTCTACCGGTTTTTATGGTCTTACATTTAGGCCTTTAATCCATTTTGAGTTAATTTTTGTATACGGTGTAATGTGAGGGTCCAACTTTTTCTTTTGCATGTGGATATCCAGTTTTCTTGCTTTTCCAACATCCTTTTCCAACTGTCCTTTTCCCACATGTAATCTTGGATCCCTTCTTGAAAATCATTTGATCACATGTGTGAGGGTTTTATTTCTGGGCTCTCTATTGTGTTCTCTTGGTTTATATGTTTATCTTTATGCCAGTACCACACTGTTTTTATTACTGTAGCTTTGTAATATGTTTTGAAATCAGGAAGTATGAAGCTTCCAACTTTGTTCTTCTTTTACAAGATTATTTTGGCTACTCAGTGTCCCTTGAGATTCCATAGGAATTTTAAGATATTTTTCTATTATTTCTGCAAAAAATTCCATTGAAATTTTGGTAGAGAGTGCCTTGAATCTGTAGATCTTTTTGGGTAGTATGGACATTTTAACAAAATTAAGTCTTCTAATTCACAATTCACAGTTTCATTGTTGGTGTATAGAAACACAACCATTTTTAGAGTTGATTTTGTATCCTGCAACTTTGCTTAATTTGTTTATTAGTTTTAACAGGTTTTTTTTGTGGAATCTAAAGTTTTCCACATGTAAGATTATGTCATCTGAAAACAGAGATAACTTTACTTTTTCCATTCCAATTTGGATGCTTATTCGTTTTTTGTTTTTTTTTTTTTCTTCTTGAATAATTGCTCTGGCTTGGACTTTCATTACTATGTTGATTAGAAGTGGGAAGAGTGGGCCTCCTTGCCTTGTTTTTCTTCATAGAGGAGAAAAAGCTTTCACTTTTTAACCACTAAGTATGATGTTACTCGTGAACTTTTTATATATGACCTTTATTATATTAATGTGGTTTCCTTCTATTCCTAGTTTTTTGAGAATTTTCATCATGAAAATGTGTTGAATTTTGTCAAATGTTTTTTCTGCATCAATTGTGATGATCATATGGTTTTTGTCCCTTATTCTTTTAATGTAGTGAATTACATTGATTGATTTTTGTGTGTTTGACTCATCCTTGCATTCCAGGAATAAATCCTTGTTGGTCATGGTGTATAACCCTTTTAATGTACTGTTGATATATTCTTAACTGCAGTCATTTGTTGCCTGAAATATTGCAGCAGCCACCTAACAGTTTTTCCTGCATGCAATCTTGCTCTCTTAAAGACAAATATCCACTCAAACAGCAGGGTAATTCTTTTAAAATATTAACTAAATTTCCTTGCCCAAAACCTTTCAGTGGCTTCCCATCAAAATCAGTACCAAATATTAACACATTAAAGTGAGTTACAAGGCTCTACATGGCTGGCCCACCTACCTCTCTGAGCTTAATCTAACCTAGCCACATTAGCTATCCTTAAACACCCTTTGTCCTAGTTATTCCTTCTACAGGAAAAACGCCTTCTCCGGATATTTATATGACTTTTTCCTCTTCATTAAGATTCAAATATTTCCTCCATTTGGGAAACTTCTTTGGACACTCCAACTGAAATGGATCATCCACTTCTCTTTAGGCTATATCAACTATTTTTCCATAGTTCTTATAACTATAGAATAATGTATCATATTATAATAATACAGTATTTTTAAATTTCTCTCCTGCTACAAAATAAGTTTCATAAATAAGTACTATTTTTTTCTCTTTTGTCACTACTGCATCTCCAGTGTCTATTATAGCACTTGGCCCAAAAAGATGTTCAAAAAATCTTTCTGCAGAAATGGAAAAATATTCCATGTTCATAGATTGAAAGAATCAACATAGTTAAAATGTCCATACTACCTGAAGAAATCTACTGATTCAGTGCAATGCCAATTAGAATCTTAATGACATTCTTCATGGAAATTGAACAAAAAATTCTAAAATTTGTATGGAACCACAAAAGACCCCAAATAGCCAAAGCAATCCTGAGACAAAAGAACAAAGCTGGAGGCATCACAATCCGTGACTTCAAAATACACCACAAAGCTATAGTAATCAAAACAGCATAGTACTGGTACAAAAACAGGCACACAGGTCAATGGAACAGAATTGAAAGCCCAGAAATAAAACCACACATCTATGGACAGTTAATCTTTGACAAAGGAGCCAAGAACATACAATGGAGAAAGGGAAGTCTCTTCAATAAATGGTGTTGGGAAAATTAGACAGCCACATGCAAAAGAATGAAAGTAGACCATTATCTTGCACCATACACAAAAATTAACTCAAAATCGGTTAAAGTTTGAATGTAAGACCTGAAAGTATAAAACTCCTAGAAGAAAATATAGACAGTACATTAATTGACATTGATCTTAGCAGCATCTCTTCAAATAACATGTCTGACCGGGCAAGGGAAACAAGAGAAAAAGTTAACAAATGGGACTACATTAGACTAAAAAGCTTCTGCAAAGCAAAGGGAACCATGAGCAATACAGACAGACAATCCACAAACTGGGAGAAAATATTTGCAAATCACCTATCTGACAAGGAGTTGATCTCCAAAATATATAAAGAACACATTCAACCCAACAACAAAGAAATAAACAACCCAATCAAAAAACGGGCAGAGGATATGAACAGACATTTTTCCAAAGAAGATATACAGATGACCAACAGGCACATGAAAAGATGTTCAACATCACTAATTATCAGGGAAATGCAAATCAAAACAACAATGAGATATCACCTTACAACATTAAGAATGGCTATAATTACCAAGACCAAAAATAACAAGTGTTGGAGAGGATGTGGAGAAAAGGGAACCGTCGTGCACCGCTGGTGGGAATGCAAACTGGTGCAGCCACTATGGAAAACGGTATGGAGATTTCTCAAAAAATTAAAAATAGAAATACCATACAATCCAGCTATCCCACTACTGGACATTTATCCAAAGAACTTGAAATCAATGATCCAAAGAGATCTAGGCACTCCTATGTTCATTGCAGCGTTATTCACAATAGCCAAGACGTGGAAGCAACCCAAGTGCCCATCAACTGATGACTGGATAAAGAAGATGTGGTATATATATATACAATGGAATACTATTCAGCCATAAAAAAATAAAATCGTCCCATTTTCAATAATATGGACGGATCTTGGTATGACGTTAAGTGAAATAAGCCAGAAAGAGAAAGACAAATACTGCATGATTTCACTCATATGTGGAATATAACAAATATATGAATAAAGAGAACAGATTAGTGGTTACCAGAGGGGAAGGGGAGTACGGGCTGGGTGAAAGGGGTAAAGAGTCACATATGTATGGTGACAGACAATAATTAGACTACTTGGGATGACCATTAGGAAGTCTACTCAGAAAATGATAAATAATAATGTACACCCGACTTTTCACAATGTTATAAACCATTATTATCTGAATCAAGTTACTGGGGAAAAAAAATCTTTCTGCAATGTAATGATTAAAACGAAAACACATCAAATAATAAAATTGCTCCTTTACAGTTCATATCAAATTCTTCCTCTAAAATCTACAATTTGCTTTTTTTAGCTTCATTTATATGACAATATTAGTCAATCTAATTCATGTGTATGTGTATTTCAGGCAGATATAACTGTACAAGTAACTTAGAACCAAATCCTGTAATTTGTAATATATTCTTTTTCATATTTGGAAACGGACTTGAAACATGGTTCAAGTTGAATTACTATCCAGTCATCCATCTTTGTCAAAGTATTTTATGAAAATGTTAAGGTTGAAGAAAATGCTTTGAACATTTGTAGGAAAAAATATGAACTTCTTTAATAGATGAGGTGGAGAATGTCAAGAATTCCCAGCTCTGGTTTAATTAGGATTGATTAAATGTTAAAATGATAATGAAACAAGGGAACTGGAACTATTAATTGAACACAAAGGAAGGTAATAAGGCAGATTGTCTGTGAACTGAAACCGAGGAAGCAGCACTTCGAAGTCACCTAAGATTATTCTGGGATATATATTGTACAGCTAAGCGAACCTTGTCACTTGCCTAGAGTAAGTGTCTAAAACGGTGTGCCAGTAATAGGGCCTGATTCGAAGTAAAAATAAATAAATAACCAAACAAAACATTGCATTATGTGTGCACTGAGTTGTTGCTTACATCTAAGGCATCTGATTACTTTAATGTTTTTTCATAAATTTTCTTTACGAGTTTGTCTTGATATTTTATGCTCAATAGTAAACATAGCAAATAGAACATATTAATCTTCCAGACTCATTCTAAAATGTATTATTTCTCTTTGTTTATAACTTTTAATTTCTTTCTTATATTTCACTGGCTAATGGAACACTTTTATTTATTTAGCATAAAATGTCTTCATAGAAGTAGTTTCAGTAATTTAAGCAGCATTCTGCAAAGTAAATAATATTATAAAATTCTTTTGGCTAAGGCTTTATGAAATAATTTAGTTACATCGTGTTGTTATGCATAATTGATATGCGGCACTGAAGATAATTTAAGTATAATTGTTTTCATGTATAACACCTATACAGTAGTTGTTCTAAATTTCTATTTCTATGATAATTACATTAGTTTAATTTCTATTTTTAGATAAAATAACTCCAATATATACATAATACTTAAATCCTATAGTGCAGAAATTTTTATTCTATTTACCAGAAGTTTTCTCCTATTAATAGATTATGGATTCCAAGTAGTGTCTGTTGCTTGTTGCCCTTATAGAGCAAAATATAGTTCTTATCATTTTTGTAACTGACAGGAGGGAATATCACATTGGTAGAAATTAAAGTTTGCCAATTTTTCTACTTCTCTTAAGCAAAACGATTCAACAAAGACATTAAATTCAACTAATAATTGCTAGTGATTACATGTTTGGCAGATCACTCAACCTAAACATTACTATTCAGTTGTTTAAAACGGGCATATAAATAGACTCTATGTGATAGCCATATTTTGTACATCAGTCTGTAAACTTTGGCATATATTTTCTTAATTTTTTTGAAATTGTTTAAATTGTGTTTGTGTCAGTAGCAAAACAGTGGTAAAGAGGAACTGCATATGTATTCATGTAAGACTTGACAAGTATTCTTGTCAGTGTTTTCCATGTAAATTTAGTTTAAAAGTTCTACCCTTCAGTCTAAGTTTGAAGTATGTATACTTAAGTTATCCTGGTTTATATCCCTCTCTCCTACATTTACTTAGGATAAGTATAGACTAAGAATCAATAAAATGCTTTACAGAGTAAGATAAGACATCTAAGTCAATATCAGGAAGTTGAAACTCAGGAATCAGAGGATATATTGCTTACTCTCATGTAGTAAATTTTCAATCCACACTATTCCTAGAACCTGATATATCATTTTTTTATTCCTAAATTATTCATAAAATATGAAATTAACCATTTGTCAGATAAATAATTAGGCATAATTAAAATTCTCATAATCTTAAGATGCTGCTTGATAAAATAAGCATTTTAAATGATTATAAGAAAACGTAGCAGCCTTGAAATAAATTTCCAGATGATGTTGCTGCTACTCTCACTGACAAGGTAAAAAAATACATATTAGGAGACGTTAAATTCAGTGGGGAAATGTTCCAGCTTTCCTTCTTTCAGCAGCTATTTATTGGGCTCCTCCTACTTGCCAGTTCCTATCTAGAAGAGGACAGAGCAGTGAGCAGGAAAGAAGGCAAAACTCTCAGTTAAGAATAGAAAACAAACACATAAATAAGTAAATATATATGTTTCTGGATTATGTGTTTACTGTGAGCCAGAAATTCACATCACATTCTGGATATCAAACTTATAAATCTCAGTTGTTTTCTCTGAGGTGATCACTATTTAGTGATCAGAGAGAGGGATAAAAAAACAAAGAACTTTGAATAAAGTTAAAATGGGCATCTTAGAATTCTACAGTCCCTATGTGTTTGTTTATTGTTGTTATTATCTACTACTTAATGAAGGAAATCATACGGTAGATTGGATTGGTGGTTGCCAGAGGGGAAGGGGGGAGGGAGGAGGGTGAAAGGGATAATTCGGTACATGTGTGTGGTGATGGGTTGTAATTAGTATTTTGGTGGTGAACATGATGTAATCTATGCAGAAATAGAAGTACAATGATGTACACCTGCAATTTTTACAATGTTATAAACCAATGTTACTGCAATAAACAAAAAATTAAAAAAAAAAATAAAAAAAATAAAAGCATGACCCAGGAAAAAAAAAAAAAAAAGGAATTCTACAGTCATTCAAGGGAAGGAAATGTCACAAACAGTTTGCAAATCAGATCAAGTTTCATGAAAGAAATAACATTCAATATACTCTTAAAGAATAGGTAAATTTTTAAAAAGTTAAGAGTTGTAGTAAATGAATGCATTCTCAAATATATTAACATATTCATTCAGAAAATATATACTGAGCACTTGTATTATAGGCAGCTCTCTAGGTAAGTAGAATACAAGTATGAACAAGTTGGGTCTTACACTCAAGCTAACATTCAAGTGGGAGAAGACATAATATTGATGAATGAATGAGTGAATGAATAAATAAATAATGTATTTTCAAATATTAATATATTCTATGGGTAGCAGTATAATGATTAAGAGTTGGTAGTATAGAGTATTGGTAGGCAGAAAAAGGTCACTCCATAGGGCTAAATGTTAAAGTCTCACCCATAGGGAAATCTGGGAGAAGAGAGTTTGGGAAGAAAGAGCATCCAGTATGAAGGCACTAAAATGGGTATAAGCTACATACACTCAAAGAACAGCAAGAATGCTACAGTGATGGATGCTCGAGGAAGACAAGGGAAGGAGTAGAATCTGACATCGAAGATGTGAGTGCCTAATGGTCGAAGGACCTGTGAACAACGGTAAGTAATTTAGGTTTTATAAAATACCAACTGGAATGTAAAATTTTAAGCAAAGAAGGGACATAGTGTGACATTTATTTTTAAAAAATAACTGTAGCTGATGTGTGGGAAATGCACTTTAATGGAAGTAAGAGAGTAAGTAAAGAGATCAGTTAGGCAGCTAGATGGTAGGAGATGATAGACGATACCTGATATGGATGATGGTAGGCCATAGATGATGGTAGCGTGGACTGTGGTGTGGAGCAGTGACAAAATAAATTTACAAAGTTCAGCAAAACTTGTGCTGTCCAATTTTAATTGTGTGGGAGCTTAGAGAGGAATTAAGGCAAAGCCAGGAAATTTTACTTAATTTAGTAGACAATGGTAATTCCTTAAAAGTTTTTTGTTATTGGTGATGCTGGTGGTATTTTATTTTTTATTCTTCTTCTTCTTCAATACAATAACTCTTGAACTTTCAAACAAAATTTTCATGTGAGGCTTTATTAATTCTTGCTGAAATTAAATTCCATGAAGTTTGTACAATTCTTTTGAAACTTCAGTGGGCAGTTGCTATTTTCCCTGACTTGTTCTAAGTTTATATATAATTATTATTTTTTGTCATCTGTTATTATCTTTATAATAATGATTATAGTTTTACTTGAGCTTCATGCCTGTTATTTTATCCTGCTCCCTCTAGCCCACCTTCAATGTACACATTGTCACTCCCCTATTAAAGATCACCATTTAGGATGTAAAAAACTATCAATTCCTGAACTTATGAAATTCAGTATATTCAATACAACTTTCATGAAGTATTGATTCTATTCTATGAGCCAAGTATGCCCTAAGATTAGAGATCCTATACTGAAATTTCTCACGAAGCTTATAGTATACGAAACAGGATAGGTACTTAAATAAGTAATTACATGTAAAGTAATAAAAGCAATAAAGGAGAGAGAAAGGAAAGAACACAAGAAGGAAAGCAAAGCAAAGAAGCAAAACTGAAAATAACAAGGAAAGATCAGTAGTAATTGCTCACTTCACTAAATTCTTCTTTACTTCTTTTCTAAGATTTGTCACTTTGTACCTGTGATATTTAACTAATTTTTACCTGTGGTATGTTATATGTACTTCTTTTTTTAAAAAAATTTTTCCCCCAAAGCCCCAGTAGATAGTTGTACATCATAGTTTCACATCCTTACAGTTGCTGTACGTGGGACGCGGCCTCAGCATGGCCAGAGAAGCAGTGCATCGGTGCGCGCCCGGGATCTGAACCCGGGCCGCCAGCAGCAGAGCGTGCCCACTTAACCGCTAAGCCATGGCGCCGGCCCAATATATATATGTACTTCTAAGATTTTGTTTTTTTGAGGAAGATCAGCCCTGAGCTAACATCCAAGCCAATCCTCCTCTTTTTTTTTTTTGCTGAGGAAGACCGACTCTGAGCTAACATCTATTGTCAATCCTCCTCCTTTTTTGTTTCCCCCTTTTGTCCCCAAAGCCCCCGTAGATAGTTGTACGTCACAGTTGCACATCCTTCTAGTTGCTGTATATGGGACACTGTCTCAGCATGGCCAGACAAGCGGTGGGTTGGTGCGCGCCTGGGATCCGAATCCGGGCCACCAGAAGCAGAGTTCATGCACTTAACTGCTAAGCCACGGGGCCGGCCCCTAAGACTTTTTATTTCTATCTTAATTATATATTATATTATAATTTTATTTATAGAGTTATTAATTTATATATTAATACATAATATATTTATATTATATATGACACACACAGATGCTAGACCTTAAGATCCAGATCCTTTCCCATCCTTTCTCATTGTTGTATCTAATGTCTAGCAAGTAGCTGTGACAGTTGGGGAAAAATTACGTCTCCATCTGGTCAAATATACAGATTATTTCCACTTCTAACAGTATATTTTCTTACACATTATAATCTTTCTCAACTCAAAAATTACAGCCATATTCTCAATATCCTTTTACATTCTGCTCTCAAAGATTATAATGTAAAATATGTTACTGTGTATGTTTCTTTTGAAATTTTAAAAAACAATTATTTTGATACTTCCAAAAAATTCAGAAGTTTAAATAAAATACTTAAGGCAGCTAATCCAAGCAGTGACATATAGATACTAAGCAACAAGATAAATTTTAAAAATGTTGAAATGCAAATATCTTGTTACATCAATTTTAAAATACCAACTCCCATACCATTTTTGTTGTCATATATTTGCTTAATACTTTAAATCCAACAATTCTGATTTCAGTCAGAAAGCTCTTCATCAACATGCATTTAAATCATTGTTTTGAAACACAGACCTCTAGGGTTCACACTACTGTTCTCAAATTCTCATGTGCAATACTAACATTGGCCAATAGATGCCCTACGAGATCTCTTAAACACAAGAACTCTAAAAATTAAAATCATCTATTTGAACATCAGTAAGTTCTTATGCTTTATTTTCATAGTTCAACTACACTTGTGGAATAGCACAATATTTTTAGATTCCAAAGACTTTGAGTTTACCAAATTCCAAATGATCTCCCCTAAACACTGATTATTAAAATAATAAAAGAAAGAAAAGGAAATATTTCCACAATTGATATTAAAAACTACCACGAAGACAGTGATACATCTGATCCTCATAAATTGATTATTTCTAATTTCAATAAATGCAGCCAACACTACAGGCTGTAAATATAACTCTAAGGTTAATTTAATGATAGGCGAAGATCAGGCTAAGCTATAAAGCATTTGCTTGAATTAGCTGATACATTTGAATTTTTCTGATTTTATTACAGCTGCTATTTTCCATAACATAGCTACTAGCACAGTATGCACTGAGGTCTATTAAGGGAAGTAATTTTAATTTTAGTTCTCTACTTCTAAATTTTTTTTAACATTCAAGTTTACTCATAGAAAAAAGATTACTCAAATATATTAGCTATATAAATCTGGAAAAATAGAACTGTGTTCTTTTCTCTTTTCCTTTAGTTTATAAAAATTACTTCCAGATGTTTTTTTCCACTAAGCCAGGGATTAAATGATTTTCTTCTAGGCTTATGTTCATATCTGTCACCCTCCTGATGAGTCCATCCCAAATTATATAAACATATAGCCATATAAAAACAATTTTAATTCACTGAATTACAATTACTATAAAAATATTTCCTCAATGCGTCATTTCATTTGATACTCCCTTTTATAGAGCAACACATTTTGACACTATGAGCCTGAGGATTCTGTGCATGGCCATATTGATAGATGACAGTTCTCATTGAAAGCTTATTGCCGTTGTTTTCAAACTAGGACAGAAGAAGTAAATGTTCTCTACCAAGCCAAAACAGTAAGGCAAAATATTGCTCTGGGGGAAATTTATAGTCATATCACTTGGAAGTCAGAGGGAGTATGTCTATAAAGGAGTTATTAAATGATGAAGATAAAAGTGCACGAAAATTTGAAAACTAGAGTAGAAAATACAAACTTGAGTCTAATAAATTTGTCTGTATATGTTTATCACCCATGATATGCTTATATAAAAAACCAGTTTTATTTTTCCCTTCAATTTAGAAGATAAAACTTATAAAGTTAAGGATCCATGCTTATCATGAGAAAAATATTAGATTTATAGGTTTTTCTATACTCAGCACCATGGTACGTACCTTTCACTGTAGTCTACAATGGTCCTTTTAATGGCTCATCGAGGTTTAATTCTGAATTCAAACTCAGAATTTAAATTTGGCCCCAAATTATTGATGATACTGAACCCCAAATTATTGACAATAGTAAACAAATCTATTCCTGAAAACCCAAGCTAGATTGTTCTGTTAAATGCTGTCTGTTTTAGTTTTCCAGTTAAGCAGCATTTTTTGAAAAGTGTTCTATCTTTTCTCCAATATTACTTCAATATTTTGAAATTAACCAATTCTTGAACCTACGCCTTTTTTTCATATTATACATTTTCCCAGGTTCTTATGAAATTTGAAAAGCCCATTTACACAGTGAGAATTAAAGAGTTTATACCTGTATTGATCTGAAAATTTGAGGGATAGAATAAAGAGTTATATTCAAGTTTTAGCATGGTATTTCTGAAAAAGACCTCTAATCCTTTATGAAATGTACCATTTTGATGGTGGGTTCATGAATAAAAATTGTAAAAATAGTCTTTCTTAGCGTATCTCCCTGTGTGTTAAAGTAAATACTAGTAAGAAAAGAACTGACTTTCATATTACTCATGATAAATGTAACAATCTGTTATCCAACACCAACACAGTACTTGCACTATGATAGATGGTGGAGATAAAAAAAAAACGTAATATTTTCAACACATACTGCAGGTTTTAAAAATTACACTAATTCAATCGCATGAAAACTGCGTAGTTGATTACAAATACCACTTAGGTCAAAAATGTGCACTCATGTGGGGGGGTGTGTGTGTAACTCAATAGCATTCTTCAGTCTGTAGCTTTATATATTAGTATTGAAGTTTTGATTCTTATATCCTAACTTTATGTCCATATTTTAAAGAAAACATATTTGAAAATCCTCTTCAGCACCTGAAGAATGCTTGCTCACCTCACCACACACACAAAGTGCATTTAAAATAGCAATTCTGGGTTAGCTAAGAAATTTAGATATAAATGCATTGCATCAACATTCTATTAAATAACACAATACTGTACTTAAATATCCTATAACCCAACAGACACATCACTAATAAAATGTTTTATTAATAGAATATTAAAACAAAACAAAAGATAGGTAGAGAGAGAGAAAGACCCTGACGGAGCAAGAGTTAAAAAGGAGGAAAGGTGGGGCCGGCCCCGTGGCATAGTGGTTAAGTGTGAGTGCTCTGCAGCTGGCAGCTCAGGTTCGGATCCCAGGCGTGCACCGACGCATCGCTTGGCAAGCCATGCTGTGGCTTCGTCCCATATAAAGCGGAGGAAGATGGGCACGGATGTTAGCTCAAGGCCAGTCTTCCTCAGCAAAAAGAGGAGGATCAGCATGGATGTTAGCTCAGGGCTGATCTTCCTCACCAAAAAAAAAAAAGGAGGAAGGGAAAGAAGTAATGGAAGGAAGAAAGAAAAACAGAAGTGGAAGTAAGGAAAGGAATACACTATACTTTCAAGTGTCAAATATTCAAAGTGTTGTGAAGCATTACATATTTAGCATTTGGAATTTCTAATAAAAGGCAAAAAAGCAAGAGCATAAATTAAATTTCAGAAATTCCTTTTTCATAAGAACTAATTGTTAAATGCAGCATCCATTCTTTTTTTAAAATGGCTTTTTTTGTGTGTGTGTGTGAGGAAGATCAGCCCTGAGCTAACATCCATGCTAATCCTTCTCTTTTTGCTGAGGAAGACCGGCTCTGAGCTAACATCTATTGCCAATCCTCCTCCTTTTTTTTTCCCCCAAATCCCCGATAGATAGTTGTATGTCATAGTTGCACATCCTTCTGGTTGCTGCATGTGGGACGCGGCCTCAGCATGGCCGGAGAAGCGGTGCGTCGGTGCGCGCCAGGGATCCGAACCCAGGCCGCCAGTAGTGGTGTGCGCACACTTAACCGCTAAGCCACGGGGCCCGCCCAGCATCCACTCTTTAAAAACACTGTATGCATATATGTATCAGGAGAAAGCATAATCACACAGAAGTTCACATTGCAGGAGAGCTGAGATTTCTAACGTAGACACATTTTGTGCTTATGCTGTAATCTTATTGCTCTCTTTAATTAAGGAAGGCTTGGTCATCTATGGCCATGATTTTTTTCTTGGCCTGCTTTATTTTGATCCCCCCAAATTAAGTAGTGACTCTTTGCTGTTCAAAATAAGCAAGTTCTTAATTTGCAGCAAACCTTCTCATAATTGATTCATAAAGAAAATTAACAAAGCATACACTGTTATTATCTTTAGAGTATTTATAATTCTAATGTACTACCAATACATTATAATAACTATAATTTGAAAAGGAGCTTGTAAAATTTGATGACACTACAGGAGTCCAAAAATAGAGAACTGAAAAGCAATATGATTAAAAGGTAAATCTTTCATACAAGTATAAATAACAACTCATAAGACAACAATACAATGAGCTTCATAATTTCTGTGTGTTACATTTTAATATGTTCATGTAATTTACTTAAGTTAAAATCCTTAAGTAGATGTTGGTCATTCAGCTTTAAAGGTATTTTCCTTAATACCTTTTCTTAATATTTCAGTCATCTTTCCAGTGAGAATTTACAACTAAAAATCCATATAATCACTTTCTGCATGCCTTACATTTTATTTTTGCTTTATAATTTAAGTATCTTGAACAGTAATTATATGTGTGACTATATGTGAGAATACTGTAATATTTCTGTCTAAAAATAAGTGACTACTTTAACAAACCCATTCAGTCCTCTCTTAGTTTCATCCCGGGTAGGTAAAATTTATTTGTTGAACTCTCTTAGTCTCACCCTTGGTCCTAGTCCCTCATCCCCTTTCCATATCTCCCAAACCAGTTACCCTAAGGTACCATTTTCACAGTCTAGTAACCAGATGCCAATTTATACTACCTAAGAGACAATTTCTTAAGATCTTGAATTCTAATATAGAAATTTATGAAGTTTTTGAATTCCACTATAGAATCACAGAATGACAGATATGTAAGGGGCTTTAGAGATAATTTAGTACAATCCCCAAATTTGCCAAATGATGAATGTGATGCAAGAATTTAAATAACTTGATCTTGGTCACACAGCTAATTAGGACAGATCAAAACGGAGAATCCTCTCGGAGGGTGCAGCCCTCCCAATTCTTCTGCATGTGTGCATCTTTGTGCATGCATGCCAAAGTAGTTTTCTTTCTTTTATTCTTTTCTTCTTTCTCTCTCTCTCATTTTTTTAGAGACAATGAGAAAATAGTCTGCTTTTTTCTTTCCAGTTTTGAAACATTAGTTTGTTTTCCAGTTTCATCCCCTTAGGCTTTTGAATAATATTATGCCTGCCTTAATTTTATTCATAGCCCCAAACAATATGATCACTGGAGTGAACTGAAAAATAGTGTCTATTAAACAACATATGACACAGGTTTTGGTGAAATTTTATAAGAATTTTTAGAACGCACTCTATATATTTCCACAGTGAACTTTTAAGTCTTCTCTGACATTTTGGCATGTTGGCATGAAGCAGACCACACTATGCCATGTGACATTTTCAAAAGAAGCATAACGTGTTCTTTGATCAGCCTAAGTACAGGCTATTCAGTTGGCTCCATTGTAATTGTAATTGTAGAATGCCCATCTGCCCCCAAATGTCATCTTTCATGCCCTTCCACAGTGTCTGAAACCATCATTAAAATCACTTTGGGAGTTGAGGCACTTTGAGTATACGTGTGTCTCTACGTGAGTGTGCGTATATAACGAGCAGTGTGAAACGGCACGGCTCCCGCCATTGATATATTTACATAAAATCCATAGTGGTCAGAGGAAAAGGAAGCATTGCAGATTACCCGACATGCAGGCATTATGATCTAGATGAGTTGGAAGGGATATTCCCAGGGAATTGAACATTTGGGAAAGGAACTGACAAATTCTGGAATAAGGCTGAAAAGAAAGGTTTATGCAGATTCTAAGCAGAAAAAGGAAAGTTCCCTTAGAAGCAAAATTACCATGGTTTTTTTGAATTTCCTGAGTTTGGGTATATATGCTCACAGAGTAAATGTGCTTCCTCAAATAATTTCTTAAACATTGCAGAAAATCAAATTTATTAATTATTTTGCCTGATAGGAAAATAAACAAATGTACTCATTTTATCAGTGTCCCTGAAAACACTCATGAGTGAATTCAGTGCAAAACTGTGTTAGACTGGAATATTGGAATTATACTGGACTATGAAGACACATATCAGGATGTATGCATTTTGATAGAAAACAATGTGTTGAATGCTGTAAAATTCCTTGAACAACTTTTTATGAAAAATGTTTTACCCAACTTCAGAAAATTTATGCTTAATTTTATTTGCTCATTTCTTTGTACAAGCAGTCCTGATGGCTGTAGGTGGGACATGTGGATAGTATGTGAATAATGACCCTTCTGGATGATTGATTGTTTCAGTTCACTGAGTGTTTGTTTACAAGTTTAAGCAGTCAGGCATCTGGCATTGCGGCGGCCCCCCTTTCTCTTGCTGTCAAGGCCCTTAGAGCCTCACTGGGACAAGAAACATCACATATACCGAGAGAATTGCTAAAGGCTATGAAATGCTTCCAGCATACCCCATCTTTCATAGAACAACTGATAGATTAGACATAATAAATATTGCATAACCTTCAGGATTTTGGCAGTGGCAGTTGAAGCTGAGAACTTTCAATTTTTTCATTATTAAATGATTTTTTTAACCCTGGAATCTCCAACTCCACATAGCATGATGTATTTAAATCACGAGAATGAAGAGGGAAGGTTCTGCAGATTTTATAGGAACACATGAAGTCTAATATATACTATGCAGCACTCATATAAAAATTTTTAAGAAAAGATTCTGTTTACCAAGATGATAAGCACTGCAAGCTTTCACATTTTCTCCCACTGCTCAAAGCATTTTTTTTTTTTTTTGTCTCCAGAACAAGTTTCTGCTGCAGCGACTCCCTCTAGCAGATCTGTGAACCGAGGAAAGGGAACGGAACACCAAACACATCCTCGCCAGTAAACAAATGGCAGGGACAAGGAGGAAAGTTTGGCCAGGAAGATCAAAAAGATCGGACATTTTTTTTGGACTGGTAGAACAGATTCATTCTATTCCCCAGTCCCTTCTCCACCCGCCTCCCCATCCTCTCCTCTCAGCGCTCCACTGCCCCCCCTCTCCGCCCCATTTTCCTGCCAGAGCTGTGCCAGCAGCAATCTTGAGAATGCACAGAAGAGGCAGTCCCAGCGAAGGCAAAAACTCATGCAACGCCGAAAGCATTTAGTTTCTTCAGGACTGCTTGTGAATGGGTCGTGAAGTCCAATGATGCCCACGTTGATCATAAGCCTGGATTTTGTCGCCTCAAACGCCTCAGCTGACCCTAGCTGAAGCACAGTCAAGGGGGCGGCCCCGCACCTCTCGGGGAGTTGATATGCAAAACAGTTACGTCAGAGGGTGGGGGCGGGGCACGCCCGGGTTGAGTGGCAGCAGCTCTTGCTTTGGGAGGAGGCGCGAGAATCAGCCTGGTTCAGTGACTGAGACAAACTGGAGGTGAGAGGAGCTGGTGCTGTCCACTGCGCTGTCGGTGCTGAACCTGGGACGCGAGCGGACCGGTTGCTCCAGTACCTCGAGGCAACGCCCTCTTGCACCCTCTGTGCCCTGCGGGACCCGCTTCGCCAGCAGGACCATATCAACTTGACAAAGGAGTGTGGTATCCGACGTGGGCGAGAGTCCTCTGTTCGCCACCTGGGCGCCCATTCAGGCGTGACTTTGGTGATTTCTATAGTTTCAGACCAAACTATTTTCATCTTTCCCAACTGAGACGATCTTTTTAGTTTTTTTAATTATTATTATTATTGTTATTTATATATCCACACCATTTAGGAATCTTTCTGGGAGACTTTTTTGACTGTTAAAATAAGGTAAGAAAAAGAATATTGTTCTAAATGTTTACAAATGAGGGAGCAATGCAGATTGCCATACAAAAATTTAACAGCAAGTTATGATTATTTTTACAATTTGAAACGGGACTTTTGGCAATGATTGCAATAATTATTTTAATAATTACGATTATCATTATTATTACAAGAGCATCTATTGGTGATTATGCACAGAATTCTAGAGGGGAAATTGAGGGGTTTGTTTTTTTGTGAAGTTAATGTCATCATGTTACATCTTGCTTTATAAATATAAATATTTGCAAAGCAACACTCTAGCATGGCTCAAGGAATAGGAACCATTCAACGCAAGCCCCCAAATATGTTAGTAAATTACATTAAATAAATCAACCAACAAGTTGTTTAAAACATATGTAATCTCAAAACAAATTTGAATGGACTAATCTCTGATTAATCAGTATTACCTCTGATATCTAAAGCGTAAACCGCAAAGTGCAGAGCTCTCTTAACATTTTTGGAGGGGAGGTGGTAGGGGTAGGAGCATTTATACCATGCTGGGTTCATTTAGATGTGTTGTTATGCAGTAGATCCAAATAAAACTTGTGAAACTCAGTCTCTGAGAATTCTACACCCCAAGGTCATGAGTATTTCCAAGTTGGGGGCTGTTTGTTCTGCTATTGACTAGTAAATGTCACCCCCTCCCCGCCCCCTCAGGTTAGAGGGGGATGTAAATGGGAAGCTCTGATTTAATATAACAGTATTAGCTTGTCTTATAGTCGCTGGTGCTGTTGGTAATTGAATGGAACTGGGAAGCGTGGGCTGAGAAAATGTCTCGCTATTTCAGCAATGTTTAACCTCTTGCATGCTTAACAGAGAGCTTTTCTCTACTTAGGAGATTTTCTTTTGAAGCTGTGTTCCTTTCAACAATTGGCAGTGTATTTTGAGTGTGTATGGAGAAAGAATTCAGTGCAGAAAACCACTGAACAGTACTTCTCATAGAGAACAATTATTAAATGATAGAAGTTAGCTGGTGCTCTGTGTATTGCTTATTACTATTTATGACTTTATTTGACAGGCATGATAGTTTGTCTGATAAACCAAATTACGATTTTTCGTTTACATCATTTAGTGACACTAGATTAAGTATAAATGATGCTGGAGAAACATGAGGAGAGGTCCTTTACATTCCAGGGAGAGAGTTCAGGTTGCAACTAGACGTTCTGTATTAATAGGAATGGGTAAAATATAAGCTGTTTCAGACTTAATAAGTATCATTCACCTGACTAGGGCTATGCTTTTCAGCAACTAAAGAGTACACTAAGTTAAGTTTAAATATTTGTATCATTTTAATTATCATAAAAATGTGTACTCTAGTTGCATTACACTTCAAGGATGAACTTTAGTTTTAGAGTTTATGATTTAAAATAATTCCTCCAGGAAGAGATTTTTCATTTTATTTACAGCACCATCCTACATGAGTGACTGATACAAGAAATGGATATTATTACCAACACTAGAGGTCAAATGCAAATCCACTTAAGTTGTTCCCGTGCTTTACCCTAAGCAGATGTTCTTCGTAGGATTCTTGTCAGTCATGTGATCTTACATTAAATATTGACACAAATTTTTGAAGACTGAGGTAGAGAAACAAAGTCAGATATAATAAAACTTATTCCAAACAGCCTTCTTTCAATGAATATAGAATAATTCTCTTCTTCTATCCATTTTGAAATTTTCTTTTTAAAACTAATTATTTTGGTATAAATGCTCAGACTGTGGAATTTTAAACAGAATTATGGCTTCTTTTAATTTCATATTTTTTAAATTATATTGAAACATCAGTATATATTTTAATTTTATAACATACTTGAAAGGCAGTAACATATATAAACACTATATTCACCAAATGTATTTGAGTATCTCATTGATTTCTTTTTGCATAAAGTTTTCCAAGATGTATGCTTCTGTTCGAATTATAAAAGGTTACCTTGAACTACCAATATCGAGAATTCTGTCAGATGAAGTTTAGTGTTTCCACAGTGAAACGATTAAATACTAAAATTAAAATAAGCTATTGGCAATAACAAAATCAGTAAGGTAGATTTGATGAAATTGCAAATTTAAGATATTAGAATCATTTTCCCCTGATAGTTTTTTACACATTTAGCTTTTATATCTTAGTTCTGATGTAAGGTAAAATTAGGTGACCATAATAAGCCCAAACTTAGCACATAGGGGATGCTATTTGGATATAGAATATGATTCTTACTGTAAACAAATAAGATTGCCAACTTTGAAAACACCTGTTAAAGACATTCAAATGTGGTGGTCTTTCATTAATTCTTTGCTCCACAAAGAAATGACCATATTTTGGAGTTATAACTTGTGCATGTGAAAATCAAAGGAATATTCAATACCGCAACAATAGATAGCTTGCTAAAGCATTAATTTCATTTCATTGCATAGTCACTACAAGTGTATATAACACTTTTTACTTCAAGATAATGAACTTTTACAAAGTTTATGGAAAAATTATTGAAATAATTTAATTATATGTCAAGTTGTCTTTCTTGTTTCTCAATTTCTTAAAGCATCTTGATCTAGAGAAAAATTAAAAAATGATATTGCTGGATAGATGTCTTTTTTTCCCTTACAACTAAGATGGATAACTATACAAATAAGATAAAGGTGAAACAATTTCGAGTTTTATGTTATCAAGGCTGTATATTGCTTTCTTTTTTTCTTCTATTTACCAAGATGTACAATAGAGAAATAATAACAAACTTGAAATATGCTAAAAAGGTTTAGCAAATTAACTTTTTAAAAGTAACTTTTAAAATTATATTTGAGATTATGTGAATAATAGTTTATTGAGAATTTTCTTTCAATAATGGCCATTTTTCATGTTTAATGCTCATTTATTAATGAGACCAAAAGACCTGGATTTATATGTTCCTGTTAGTCCTTCATATTCGCCCAAAATCAACATACTAACTCCAGTATTTTTTTATTATTTAATATATTATAAAGTTCAAAAGACTCTTGTAAACTAATAGGCTAGAAAAAAATACTTTCTGTTGTTAACATCACTGTAACAGCCATGTGACCAATTATTCTTTACCAAACAGACATAATCACCTTCTGCTTCAACACTTCCAAAGTCCTTTGGGCATAGTTTACTTAAGGTGAGTTGTAGGATCCTTGATCACCACACAACAAAACAATTGGTCCCTTTGTGTTTTAATCGCCTTGGTATTGAGGAAGTTAATATTATTATAGTAGATGAGATAATGTTTATGATAAATTCAGAATTCCAATGAGTCTTAATTTGAGTTTTCTGAAAAAGGAAGAGTTAATATTATAAGTGCTTGATATAATGAGTGTGTGTGTGTGTGTTTATATATACATGTATTTTATATATACATATATATATAATTTTTGGTAAATTCTACTCTATCATAAATATGCAATGGAAACGATCTGGAATATGCAAGTTCAAGGAAATGCTATTTAATACAAAAATAATTTACATAATAAGCTATAATACAATATATAATTTTTAGTGACAAATATGTCTTCTAATTACTGTTATTTTTTATTTAGGCTAGTATGCTTGAGCACACAGCAGTTTTTTGCCATGAAAATGTTATTCGGAAGCTCTCATGCTGATTGGCAAGGGAAGGGACAATTGGAAATGAAAATTTTCCAGGAATAAGAAACAGTGGATGTGTGCATAATGAAAAGTTTACAGTACTACATTGATTCTGAGAAAATATAAGTTCCAATAAAGGATTTGAAAGTGACTACCTCTAAGAGACATATCAGGTTTACTTCCTATATCTTTGGGTAATAAGCCATGCACTTCTAAGGAACAGAGCCTGCATATCCCTATACTCAAAATATTTTTATTCCTTGTGTATCAATGTTTTCATGCAAAGATGAGGTGAAATGTAGGAAGAAGAGCAGCTTAACTTTGAACTTTCTTGCTTTAAAAGCAAGTAATTGGTATTAATTGAATGTGACTTTTGGTATCCAATTATGAAAATTTCTAAAGGAAAGTGGTTGCTTAGTGAGTTTATTTGCATATCAATACAGACGATATTATTCCAACTCATAACTAGTTTATAGCACTCCTAGAAATTCTAAAGCACAATGCAAAAGATTTGAAAATACTTTTTTTGTTGAGTTTTATTTAAATGTATTCATTGTAATTGACAGTTAAGAGAAACTTACTTTAGTGATCTATTTTCTCTATGCACATAGCACCAAGGTAGCAATTAAAATATACAAGCCTGAACTATATTCCCCAAAGATGATGATGAAATGGAAATAATTTACCTTTTATGATTGGATCACTTCCACCAAACACATTAGATACTGTTTTAATGACCACCAAGGCCTTATTTTTTTCTAATTTCTAAAACCCTCAAAAGTAAAAGTAAAGGTTCTTACATGAAGTGACAAATGCCCCCATGCACTCTGTGGTTATGTGCCCCTTTTTCTCAAAGCCACAGTAATTGCTGTGGCTCTGGTGTCAACCAGGCTCTGAACTGCCTCATTTAAGATTAAGGAGGTGGTCCCATTCATCTTTCCAAAGAAAGAGAGCCAGTGAGTTGCTGCTGTAAACACATTTGCTGTCTCATGATAGATTACCTGTTGAGGTTTGACCATAAGGCCTTCGAGTCTGGATTTGCTTATAGAAGAAGAGGAAGAAGGCAGAAAAAGTTACCATTCAAAGTATTAATATGTATATGTATATATTTTATTCATATTTATATATATGTACATATGTATTTTATTCATTTTATCCATATTAAGTCATTTAACATTTCCATAACCATGCAAAAGTTGGTATTATTTTCATTTTACTTAAGAGATAGCAGAAACTCAGATCACAGCTCTCCACCTTTCTAGCCTGTGGTCATACGATCAGGAATAGGTGGATTAGGGAATCAAACCAAGTTCCGCCCTCTTGCAACTGCACTGTGCACTTGTAGCACCTCTGTTTAGCTCAAATATTCAACTGGATTCAACTGGATTTAAAACTAGGTTTCTTTCTATGATACTTTCTTTACTAAATGTGAATGGCTCTCCTCCCCTCTTTTCCCGTCTTTCCCTTAATTTTTAAGTTATATTTAAATGATTTTATGTCATAGATTCTTCAGTATATACACTTTAGAATGCGCGATACCAAAGGTCTTAAGGAGTTTTTCTTCTGTATTTAATGTTAGAAAAGTGTTACATTATTCAATCTGATGACTATTCAAAATATTAGCAGCAGACGATATTTCCCTTTCTATCTCAAACAGAGTAAGAAACAGTAGAATAGGGTAGTTAATGCTTCCTAAGAGGTCAAATTTTTTTTTCTAAAGTACTACTGGATACCAAATGCAAATACAAATATATCTTCAACTTCAGCCCACTTCAAGCTATCACAACTTGTATTATCAACTGTTACAGTTAAACCTTCAGACTAGTTAACTGCTATTATTTCAAGTAGTCTATGAGATAAAGTACTAATCAAAATAAAATTAGTAGCTTTGAAGCATGATGTGAAAAGAGGCAAAGTGGGTTCTTGAACACTTAGGAAACACATACTTTATTTTACTGCTTCTTACTCTATTTGAGGTACAAAGGGAAATGCCACTAGTTGATACTGTTTGTTTTCATATAGCATTTAGGCTGACTGAGTAGAGAAGAGATGAGTACTGGTGACAGTGATTATAACACAGTTCCCAGATGAGCCACAGAGTTGCATCAGATTCCCTGGTGAATCCTTATTATCGAAGTTTTGGGTTGTCCTTATTAAATGGATCCCAAAGGAGACAAAAAAGTTTGATATGTGGAGAAAGTTTAACTTAAAAGTGGAAAGATTTATAGGGTTTTTATTAAATATTTTACATATTGGCTAGCAAGATCCAATATTTTACTTTTGAAATGAAGCCTGGTCATAAAAGTTTTTAATCTTGAACTTTCTGTACCGCTTTGTATTCTATTCATTTGACTCACTGTTCCCCATTCTCTGTGGAGCCCTGAAGGGAAGTCCGTTCACTTCAACAGCTACAATTATTTTCTTTTCACAGATACTTCCAAATCTATAGCTCTAGCCCAGTTTGAACTCCATTAATGTATTTACAGTGGTCTGCTAGACATTTTAACTCTGATTTCATCGTGACAGCACAAACTCCATGAACTCATCTTCTCATCCTTAACATGATCCCCCATCCTAATTTTTCTGCCTGTCAGTTAATGACACACTCTTTTTTCTTTCACCTCGGTCTGAAAATTCATAGATGTTTTAAACTTACATCATTCTTACTATACTATATGCAGTGAGTCCCCAAGTTTGGACGTTCTTCGCTTTGTAATATAGCTTTATCAAATACTCTATTTTCTATTCTCTCCTCTTATCATTTTTACCTTGACTCAGACTGTTGAAACTCGTCTAGAATTATTTTCACATTCTCTACATTGGCCTCCCTCATTCTTGTTTCTTTCTGCAGTAACAATAATTAATGATGATAATAGCAAGTAAAATTTTTAATGATTCATAATGTGCCATGCAAGGTGTTAAATATTTATAAACATAATTTTATTTTATATGCACAACACCCTATGAGGTAGATATTGAGATACCAAAGCTTAAAGAGTTATATTGCCCACAGAGCGGGAACTCAGATCAAGCTCTGTCTGAAGCCAGCTGCATGATCATAATCATTATGCTCTGCTGATACAGACTTCATACCTCTTCTAAATTCTTCTTGATTAAAGTAAGCTTTCAAATGTCACTGTGTTCAGAAATCATCAGTGGATCTCTAATTTTTACTATATTAAGTTGAATTTCTCTGCTTGTTTTTAAGATTCTTCTAATTGGTTTTATATCCTGCAAGTAATCAATCTGATTTTCAATTTTCTCAAATGCGAAATGCACGTATGTAAAATAGAGATGGGTCAAAATATAAGGCACGATTCCTTCCCTCTGTATAAACACAGTGCCCTGTCTGGACTGTTGTATTTTCAAGAGTCCCAACCTACTCCCCACTCCTCTGTTTCCAGCCAAGTTTTCTCGTAGTATAAGAGCATATTGTGCTCATATGTGCTTTTCAGAGTCTCTGCAGTTTTTGTTGCAACAAATGTCATGTCACTGTCACCCTGGACATCACCAAGATGTCCATTTTTTTTTTTGTGAGGAAGATCAGCCCTGAGCTAACGTCTGATGCCAATCCTCCTCTTTTTTTTTTGCTGAGGAAGATTGGCCCTGAGCTAACATCCGTGCCCTTCTTCCTCTACTTTATATGGGATGCTGCCACAGCATGCCTTGACAAGCCGTGCATAGGCGTGCGCCTGGGATTCAAACCTGCAAACCCTGGGCTGCCACAGTGGAGCATGCACACTTTGCTGCACCACCAGGCCAGCCCCAAGATGTCCAATTTTTCACCTGTATGTGTTTGTTTTCTATTGCTGCATAAAAATTACCATAGCCTTAGTGGCTTAAACATTTATCTCACAGTTTCTATGGGTCACAAGTCTGGGTACAGACTAGCTGGGTCCTCTGCTCAGATTCTCACATCAAGGTTTCAGCCAGGGATAGGCTCTTATTTGAGACTCAGATTCCTCCTCCAAGATCAGTGGCTGTTGGCAGGGTTTATTCCCTTGCATTTCAGAATTCACGGAAGATTGTTTCTTCAAGGCTGGTTAAGAATCCTGCTGACTCCTTTAGTTTCTAACCTTGAGAGCTGCCTTTAAAGGGCTCACCTCATTAGGTCAGGTCCAGCTATAATAATCTCCTTTTTGATATACATAAAGTCAACTGATTTGGAACCTTAATTACATCTTAAAATCTTTCCTCTTTGCCACTTAACATAATCACAAGAGCAATATCACATCACCTTTGCCATATTCTATTGGTCAAAAGCAAGTTAAAGGTTCTGCCTACACACAAGTTGAAGTAATTATACAAGAGTGCGGGTCACTGGGATTCATGTTAGAATTCTGCCTATCACACTTGGTTCAAGTTCTACTTGAACCTTAGAGTCTTTCTTCATGGCTGTAGTGCCATCGAGCTCTTCTCCCTCATCCCCAGCATTTATGACCTGAACAACGCAGTGGACAGTCTGGCATTGCTTTTGGATTTTTTAATGTATCCTATGCTGTTTTTCCTAATTAATCGTAAACACTTTTTAAAAGAATAAACTTAAGAATTTCTTCCGTGTGTACAAAATTTTGCTCTTTAAAATTACTTCAAATACATATTATTACTTAATCTTCATTGAAGTTTATTCTTTTTTATGTCTGCTTCTATTATGTAGTGTTTTGTACATGTAAGATTATAATAAACTTGTGCAATGCTTTGTACCTATACAACTCTAGTAGATTTATGCTCATGGATTGATTAATGTCTTTAGATTTTAAATTGTAGTAATCTCTGTTTTCACGTTTTTGTCTTTGGTCTCCAACTAATTGAAAATCACAAAAATAATAAGATTATTATTTTATTTCGTACAACATGGAATCTTTCAATGCAAATCAGGAATTTATATTTAATATTATGCTTTACAGATGATATAGAAATTATGTAAAAGGTGAAAATGATATTTACATTTCCTATTCAGGAAAAGTGCAGGAAATTTATTTTATATTTATTTTGAATGAAAAACTTCACATTTTAAAAGAATGTTGTCTTCAAAGGAATATCACACATATGATATTAATAATTGTGTTCTTGATTATTTGGTCTAAAGATTGGTAAATAATTAGACAATTTCTTTTACTAATATTAATGATACAGAAACATTTCATTGCACTTATATCTTTTATAGTTTACAATACAATTAAGGTAATTTTATCTTGACAAAAGCTAAAGAAAATTAACTAGCATATAAATTCAGTTTTTAATTTTACTAAACAATTTTCTTAAGAACATTAATATCATATTTATTATAAGTAAACTATTAATTCAGTAAATATTGAGTAAGTACCTACTATGTTTCAGGTGCCCATTTGGGTCCTGGGTGTTGAGCAGAAATGAGAGAGACAAAGTTCCCACTCTACTCTTTCTGTAGAAGGACACAGTAAGCAAAACAATAAAGACAAAAATAATGTCTGGCATTGATAAGGGCTATGATGAAAAGTAAAACAGGTAAAGGATTACTAACGGATAAGAATGTTATTTCAGATAAGGGTTATCTTAGGAGCCATCTTTGCCATTCTGAGGTACATTAAGTAGTTTCTGATAAGTTAACATTACTTATGGCTACTGTGGATAATACTGCAATGAACATGACAGTGCAGATATGTCTTTGAGATCCTGCTTTCAATTCTTTTGGATAAATATCCAGAGGCAGGATTGGTGGATCATATGGTAATTTTATTTTTAATTTTTCAAGGAAACACCATACTGTTTTCCATAGTGGCTGTACCATTTCATATTTCTCTAACAGTGCACAAGGGTTCCAATTTCTCCACATCCTCACCAACACATTATCTTTTGTTTTTTTGATAATGCCATTCTAACAGGTGTGAGGTGAGATCTCATTGTGGTTTTGATTTGCATTTCCCTGATGATTAGTGATGTTGAGCAACTTTTCATGCACTTGTTGGGCATTTGCATGTGTTCTGTGAAATATCTCTCTCATTCTTGAATGTCAAATTATTGCCAAAAACCAAAAGATTTCCATCAGGAAAAAAATGATTCTTTTTATTTGTGATTTTCTTGTTAATGAAAATTAACTTTCTTGTTTATTTGGCACTGAAATATATTTAAAATATGTTATTTAGATTAATTTTACTTTCCACTTTTAAATACACTATACTAGAGCATTTTGCAACTAACTTCTTGGACTTAAAGCTAATTTCTGAAAATAAGTTTGTACTCTTTGTGTATTGTACAATTTTTTTGTTCAGAACTTCACATTCTTTCATAGAAAACTTAAGTCCTCTGAAATCTATGTTCCTTTGAGGCAATGATCCAGTGAGCGGGTATTTATATCAAATGATCCGTTATCCCAGACACTATGGCATTATTAGGGAAAAAGAAATGGTTAGAATGCCTTTTGGGTTTGTGCACATGCCTGAGAAACCACAGTGTTTATTAGTTATTATGTAATTATATTCTTTTTACAAAAAGTGTGACATCATGTGACCATGTAAGGAGAAAGCAAAGAAAATAAATGTAATAAAAATACATCCACAACTTTACAAAATAAATGCAACAATTAGATGCACAATATCTCAATCCTTTGGCAGAGTCTCAAAAGTTAGTGCAAAAAAGTAAGGCTTGAAAGAACTTGCACAAATTGTGCCAGTGCTTTGCCTGAATTATTTCCTTTGGTGATATTTCTCATGAAGCCATAATTAATGGAGCTAAAAAAAAATTTAAAAGTGAAGAGACAAAACTGTAGAAAATGCTTTACATTTTAAATCTATGTATTTACAATTCATGACAACAAAGATTTCAAATAAATACCCTCTACAACTGTTTTTTTTTTGGCAAGTGTCCTATTTCCCAAGTTTTCTGAGGCCTGAGGAAGGGGAAAGGCTTTCATTGAGTTTGTTTCCCTGTCTGTGCACAAATAGGATGACTTAATTGGTAATGTCTGCAGAAGAACTGTGTGCCCAGCTGTGAAAATTGCTCTGGATGCTAGTGCTCGACTAGACATCTCGTTAATTATATATGTTTTGTTGAATATCAAGGTTAGGTTAAGAACTGTTTAAGAATCAGTAGAGGGAGCTCAAGAAGGTATTAAGGATATTTTGATACTAGCTTTCTAGTGTCACTATCCTTTTCCTCAAAAATAGTCTCCTTCTTGGGTGGGAAATAAAGATATTTTTAAGTGCAAAATAACCTTTCTGAAGTTGTGAAATTCACGATTAGTTAGATAGCTGAAGTTGCTTCACGATTTCTCTCTAAATTTCTTTGTCCTATTTATTACAGAAGGTAAATGGGTCTGATTTATAAATTGTTGGAATGCTGTGAAGATCACCTTGTGACACCGAGGTTTTTACTGCCCCAGGTTTTAGATCTTAGCACAGGGTTCTTGGTCCAGAAAAGAGAACATGAAAATAGAGGCCTGGTATTCAAGAGACTTCTGTAAAACATCAATAGGTCTCTAATTAAATTTGTGATGGTCATAAGAAATGGCAGTCCGTATCCTAAAATTTACTGGTTAGTTTAAATACAGTGGACTTAAACATGGGTGTTTATTATACCCCAGCACCTGTAGCAGCATCCTTTTAAAACTTTCAAAAACTGGCACAAAGCTAAAGGACATCAATCCTCTGAAACTCTTAAACAGAACTGATGTTTTCAGTTAGCAGCTTCATACCAAGAGCCACGTCCCTTATTTACATATTTTATAAATTTGAGAGTACCAACTATCTCAGGGTACTTTTGATTGGGACTTGGCTGTATGATATTTCAAAATCTATATATCAGAGAGTATTAAATATACCCTAAGGGTTTAGTTGAAAACCTACCATGCTATAAGAATGAGCTATTCTTACATAGCAGCATTCCTGAAAAGGAAGCAAAATTTTATTACTAATAACTTCTTAACATGGTTTCAGTGTGATAATATTATTGTCTTGAATTAATACTAAATTAATAATATCTTTCCTTACACAATGATATTTTTAGAATTAATTGCCTCTATAGGACATTTAAATATAATAGCAACAGAGGTGATTTATTGAGATGATATGAATTTGCATTTTAGTAAAATTTATATAATATTTACTATTGTTAGGCATGCAGTTTTTATATGAATGCCAAGTGATCTACAAACTTTTGAAATGTATGTTTGAAAGCCGTTCAAAGTTTTTATTGTTATTATAAATTCTCCCCAGAAATTAAATTACTTGGTAAACTCACCGGATCATTCTTAAGATTAGAAATAGCTACTGTCATATTATTTTCTATAATGACTACATCAATACCTTTAGGCTAATAATTCTTGAGATATTTGACCATAGTGTTGTGTATCACAATTTTGTTAAATTAACAGTGAAAATTGTACTTTCTTTTTTTATATTTAACTTTTTATTGTGAAATGTATCATATATACAAAAGTATATGTATGTGTATATATATATATAATTTAAAAATATATATATAATTTAAAATTAAGGGAGTAACCAACACTCTGATCACACCTCCTTCTTCCCTCCAGCAATGTCCATTGTTAATGATTGCTTAGCTTTATTTAATTTACAGTGTTGCGATAACTGTGTGTATCACTAATTAATATATTCTTAGTTTTGCTATTTTTAAATTGAGATATAATTGACATATAACGTTATATTAGTTTCAGATGTACAACATATTCAATATTTGTATATATTGTATAGTAGTTTTGCTATTTTTGATTTGCTTCTTTCCTTCAGTATGTTTCTGAATCATCCATGTTGATGGTGTAGCCATAGTTTATACAATTTCTTTTTATTAATCATAGCTTTTTGTTTGTTTATTGCAGTAACATTGCTTTATAACATTGTATAAATTTCAGGTGTACATCATTATACCTCTATTTCTGCATAGATTACATCATGTTCACCACCCAAATGCTAATTACAACCCATCACCACACACATGTGCCGAATTATCCCTTTCGCCCTCCTCTCTCCGTCCTTCCCCTCTGGTAACCACCAATCCAATCTCTGTCTCTGTGTTTGTTTGTTGTTGTTATTATCTACTACTTAATGAGGGAGATCATATGGTATTTGACCTTCTGCCTCTGACTTATTTCACTTCGCATAATACCCTCAATGTCCATCCATGTTGTCACAAAAGGCTGGATTTCATCGTTTCTTATGGCTGAGTAGTATTCCATTGTGTATATACACCACATCTTCTTTATCCATTTGTCCCTTGATGGGCACTTAGGTTGCTTCCAAGTCTTGGCTATTGTGAATAATGCTGCAATGAACACAGGGGTGCATGTATCTTTATGCATGGGTGTTTTCAAGTTTTTGGATAAATACCCAGCAGTGGAATAGCTGGATCATATGGTAGTTCTATCCTTAATTTTTTGAGGAATCTCCCTACCACCTTCCATCGTGGCTGCACCGGTTTGCACTCCCACCAGCAGTGTATGAGAGTTCCCTTCTCTCCACATTCTCTCCAACACTTGTTGTTTCCTGTCTTGTTAATTATAGCCATTCTGATGGGCGTGAGGTGATACCTCATTGAGTTTTGATTTGCATTTCCCTGATAGTTGATGATGTTGAACATCTTTTCATGTGTCTGTTGGCCATCTGTATATCTTCTTTGGAGAAATGTCTGTTCAAGTCTTTTGCCCATTTTTTTATTGGGTTGTTAGTTTTTTTGTTGTTGAGATGCATGGGTTCTTTATATGTTTTGGAGATTAAGCCCTTATCAGATGTATGGTTTGCAAATATCTTCTCCCAATTGTTAGGTTGTCTTTTCATTTTGTTGATGGTGTCCTTTGCTGTGCAGAAGCTTTTTAGTTTGATGTAGTCCCATTTGTTTATTTTTTCTATTGTTTCTCTTGCCCAGTCAGACATGGTGCTTGAAAATATGTTGCTAAGACCGATGTCGAAGAGCATACTGCCTATGTTTTCTTCTAGAAGTTTCGTAGTTTCAGGTCTTACATTCAAATCTTTAATTCATTTGGAGTTAATTTTTGTGTATGGTGTAAGGTAAAGGTCTACTTTCATTTTCTTGCATGTGGCTGTCCAGTTTTCCCAACACCATTTGTTGAAGAGACTTTCTTTTCTCCATTGTATGTTCTTGGCTCCTTTGTGGAAGATTAGCTGTCCATAGATGTGTGGGTTTATTTCTGGGCTTTTGATTCTATTCCATTGATCTGTGTGTCTGTTTTTGTGCCAGTACTATGCTGTTTTGGTTACTATAGCTTTGTAGTATATTTTGAAATCTGGGAGTGTGATACCTCCAGCTTTGTTCTTTTTTCTCAGGATTCCTTTAGCTATTCGGGGTCTTTTGTTGTTCCATATAAATTTTAGAATTCTTTGTTCTATTTCTGTGAAAAATATTGTTGGGACTTTGATAGCGATTGCATTGAATCTATAGATGGCTTTAGGAAGCATGGACATCTTAACTATGTTAATTCTTCCACTCCAAGAGCATGGAATATCTTTCCATTTCTTTGTGTCTTCTTCAATTTCTTTCAGCAGTGTTTTATAGTTTTCTGTTTACAGATCTTTCACCTCTTTGGTTAAGTTTATTCCAAGGTATCTTATTCTTTTTGTTGCAATTGTAAATGGTATTGTATTCTTAATTTCTCTTTCTGCTACTTTGTTGTTAGTGTATAGAAATGCAACTGATTTTTGTATGTTGATTTTGTATCCTGCAACTTTACCATATTCGTTTATTACTTCTAAATGTTTTTTGGTGGATTCTGTAGGGTTTTCTATATATAAAATCATGTCGTTTGCAAATAGTGACAGTTTCACTTCTTCCTTTCCAATTTGGATCCCTTTTATTTCTTTTTCTTGCCTGATTGCTCTGGCTAGGACTTCCAGTACTATGTTAAATAGGAGTGGTGACAGTGGGCATCCTTGTCTGGTTCCTGTTCTTAGAGGGATAGCTTTCAGTCTTTCACCATTGAGGATGATATTAGCTGTGGTTTTGTCATATATGGCCTTTATTATGTTGAGGTACTTTCCTTCTATACCCATTTTATTCAGAGTTTTTATCATAAATGGATGCTGTATCTTGTCAAATGCTTTCTCTGCATCTATTGAGATAATCATGTGATTTTTATTTTTCATTTTATTAATGTGGTGTATCACATTGAGTGGTTTGCGATTGTTGAACCATCCCTGCATACCTGGAATAAATCACACTTGATCGTGGTATATAAAATCCTATGTACTGTTGTATGCGATTTGCTAGTATTTTGTTGAGGAATTTTGCATCGATGTTCATCAGCGATATTGGCCTGTAGTTGTCTTTTTTTTTGTGTTGTCCTTGTCTGGTTTTGGTATCAGGATAAAGTCGGCTTCACAGAATGAGTTAGGGAGCTTCCCCCCCTCCTCAATTTTTTGGAAGAGTTTGAAAAGGATAGGTATTAAGTCTTCTTAGAATGTTTGGCAGAATTCACCAGGGAAGCCACTTGGTCCTGGACTTTTATTTTGGGGAGGTTTTTGATTACTGTTTCGATCTCCTTCCTGGTGAATTGTCTATTCAAATTCCCTACTTCTTCTTGATCCAGTTTTGGAATGTTGTATGATTCTAAGAATTTATCCATTTCTTCCAGATTGTCAAATTTGTTGGCATATAGCTTTTCATAGTATTCTCTTATAATCTTTTGTATTTCTTAGGTACCTGTTGTAATTTCTCCTCTTTCATTTCTGATTTTACTTATTTGAGCCTTCTCTCTTTCTTTCTTGATGAGTCTACCTAAAGGTTTGTCAATGTTTATTTTTTCAAAGAACCAGCTCTTGGTTTTATTAATTTTTCCTATTGTGTTTTTAGTCTCTATTTCATTTATTTCTGCTCTGATTATTATTATTTCCCTTCTTCTACTGATTTGGGGTTTTGTTTGTTCTTCTTTTTCCAGTTCCTTTAGGTGCATTGTGAGATTGTTTATTTGAGATTTTTCTTGTTTGTTGAGATAGGCCTGTATTGCTATAAACTTCCCTCTTAGAACCACTTTTGCTGCATCCCATAAATTATGGCATGTCGTATTTTCATTTTCATTTGTATCTAGGTATTTTTTGATATCTCCTTTGATTTCTTTGTTGACCCAATCATCGTTCAGTAGCATTTTGTTTAATCTTCACGTATTTGTGGCTTTTCTGATTTTCTTCCTATAGTTGATTTTTAGTTTCATACCATTGTGGTCAGAAACAATGCTTGGTATTATTTCAGTCTTCTTAAATTTATGTAGACTTGTTTTGTGGCGTAATATGCGATCAATCCTGGAGAATGTTCCATGTGCATTTGAAAAGAACGTGTATTCTTCAATTTTTGGATGGAATGCTCTCTGTATATATCTACTAGGTCCATTTGTTCAAGTGTGTCATTTAAGGCCAATGTTTCCTTATTAATCTTCTGTTTGGATGATCTATCCATTGTTGTAAGTGGAGCGTTAAAGTCCCCTACTATCATTGTGCTACTGTCTATTCCTCTTTAATGTCTGTTAATAATTGCTTTATATATTTAGGTGCTTCTACGTTGGGTGTGTAGATATTTACAAGTGTTATATCCTCTTGTTGGATTGTTCTCTTGATCATTATGTAACGCCCTTCTTTGTTTCTTTTTACGGTTTTTGTTTTAAAGTCTATTTTTCTGATATGAGTATTGGTACCCCAGCTGTCTTTTCATTGCCATTTGCGTGGAGTATCTTTTTCCATCCCTTCACTTTCAGTTTGTGAGTGTCTTTAGGTCTGAAGTGTGTCTCTTGTATGCAGCATATATATGGGTCCTGTTATTTTATCCAATCAGCCACCCTCTGCCTTTTAATTGGAGCATTTAGTCCATTGACGTTTAAAGTAGCTATTGGTAAGTATGTACTTACTGCCATTTTTTAACGTTTTTTTCCCTCAGTGTTTTAGTAGTCCTCTATACATAATTGATGGTTTCTTTAGCTTGACCTCTGTCTGAAAACTCTACTCTTTAACTCCCTTCCTCCCTCATTTTATGTTTTTGATATCATATCTAACCTCTTTTTTGTGCATTTGTATCCATTATCCTCTTACCATGGAAATAGATAATTTTTCCTCCTTGTGGTCTTCTCTTTTCCGCTTAAATCAGTCCCTTTAACATTTCTTGTAGCACTGGCTTCTTGGTGACAAACTCCTTTGATTTTTGCTTGTCTGGGAAACTTTTATATCTCCTTCCATTTTGAATGATAACCTTGCCAGGTAGATTATTCTTGGCTGTAAGTTTTTTCCTTTTAGCTCTTTAAATATATCATGCCACTCTCCTCTAGCCTGTAAGATTTCTGCTGAGAAGTCAGCTGATAGCTTCATGGGGTTTCCTTTGTATGTAACTTGACTTTCTCTTGAGGCTTTTAGGATTCTCTCTTTATCTTTAATTCTGGACATTGTGATTATGATGTGTCTTGGTGTGGGCCTCTTTGGGTTTATCTTGTTTGGGGCTCTCTGTGCTTCCTGTATCTGGATGTCTGTTTCCTTCCTTAGGTTAGGGAAGTTTTCATCTATTATTTCTTGAAATAGATTCTCTGCCCCTTTGTCTTGCTCTTCTCCTTCTGGGACACCTATAACACGGATGTTAGTGCACTTGATGTTGTCCCAGAGGTCCCTTAGACTGTCTTCACTCTTTTTAATTCTTTTCTCCTTTACCTGTTCAGCTTGGGTAATTTCTTCTAGTCTTTCGTCCAGCTCACAGATCCGTTCTTCTGTGTCCTCTACTCTGCCTTTAGTCCCTCTAGTGAATTTTTCATTTCCAGTATTGTATTCTTCATTTCTGATTGGTTCTTTTTTATATCTTCCATTACTTTGTTAACGTTCTCACTGAGTTCATCCATTCTTCTCCCCAGATTAGTAAGCATCCTTAATACTCTTAGTTTGAACTCTCTGTCGGATAGGTTCCTCATTTCTGTTTCACTTAGTTCCTTTTCTGGAGTTTTGTCCTGTTCCCTTACTTGGAACCTATTCCTTTGCCTTCTCATTTTGCCTCTTTCCTTGCACTTGTGTCTATGTATTAGGTAGGTCAGCTACGTCTCCTGCTCTTGGATAGGTGACCTTATATAAGTGATGCCTTAGGAAGCCTGGAGTGTGCTTCCCTCAGTTCTCAACGTTCCAGGACTGACCCCTATGTGGGCTACATGTGTCATTCTGTTGTGGCATGGTTGCTTTCCCTGTAGGCGCCCAGGGAGGCGGAGTTATGCTCCTGGCCGCCTGTTGTAATGCTCAGCTGCTTGTAGTTTTTATAGGCCTTTCAGTCCCTTTATCAGGTGTGGGAAGCCCCAGCACAGTTGGTTACAAGTTCTAATACCACATTTGTGTTGCAGTATTTCTTTTAAGTGAGTAGGCCCCCAATGTGGCAGGTTGTTAGGCTCAGGGGTTAACAATTGCTATAAGCCTCCAGCCTTTAGGTCTCTTGTCAGCTCTCTGAGCATTGCAGCTGGGTGGGGCTGGCCTCAGGCACAGGAGCACCCAATTGTTTCAGGCTTTGGAAGATGGAGAAAACCCCCAATGTGGGTCTTTGAGAAGCTCAAGTCTTTTGCAACTGACATGCCCCACTGCCTACAGGTCCATCCACAGTCAACACAGTCCTGCCCCATGTGTGCGCCCCAACCTCCCAAAGCGGACCCAGTCTCTCCAAGGCAGGAGCCCCACACACTCCACCACCGCCCCACACTCTCCACCCGCTGCTTGCTGCTTGTGCACACCCTGCCCCACTGAAGTGGGCTCAGTCGCCAGGCTGCAGAGAATCCAGTCACCAATCTATGCAGGCCCACAAGTTGCCTGAGGGCTTGTTCTTGGGTGGGGCCTGTCCCTAGGGGGGGCTGCCTGCCCTGGCTGAGCTGGATTAAATCGGTGCTCTAGCGGGTGGGGCCGACCCTGGGCTGGCAGGCCTCAGGGAGAACTCCAATGGTGTCTGTGTCAGCACGCCCACACCAGGCCACAACAATGGCCGCCGCCAATGTCCCAGTCCCTGGAGAGGTCTCACCTCTCACTGAGATGCACTCAGGGCCTATCAGGTGAGTCTCTTTGCACCAAAGCACTGTGCACCTTTGTTTCTGGTGACTTTATGTTGCTTTCTGACACGGGTGAGTTTGCGCGTGGGCCTTTTAAAAGCCGGTTTTAATTTCTTTGTGAACCAGCTTTTCTGGGGGTACTCCCCAATGTTTTAGCGGCAGGCAAAGTCAGATATTCTGCCACTCATCTCGATTGTGCTGGGTCCACAAAATGCCCACAGCAGGGGCGCTCCCCGGCTCAGGGCCCCGCGACTCCAGGGAGGGCTGCGGACCTGTGGGCTGCTCCCGTGCAGCCGTGATGCTGGCAGCTTGTGAAGGCAGCGTTTTTCCTCTCCAGAAGGGAGTTTCTGCCTCTTCTACCTCAATTAGGATTGTCTGTTGTTGCAGGAGTTCCTCTTATCCAGTTTTCATTTCTCCTTCTGGGGTAATTTTTCCACGAGTAGTTGTAAATTGGCTATCCGCGGGAGGAGGCGAGTTTAGAGTCTGCCTACGCCGCCATCTTGACTTCTCTTGTACTTTCTTGATTTTTATTTACATTTGCTTGTTAGTGAATGTGACGGTTTAATATGTTTCTTAGAAGTAATCTTCTGTTGTCAATTTTCTCTGTATGTCATTTGACCATAAATCTGAGAGAACCTTCACTTGATTTTATAGAATCAATGAAAATTTGATTCTATAAAATAATAATAGTTATTGTTTACTGAGCAAATATTGGGCTTCAGTCATGGTTCTAGACATCAAATAAGTTATTTCACTAAAGCTTTAGAAGAGCTTTTAACGTAGAACCAAGGCTGAGCCAAAGGCTTCTGGGGAGGTTAGAGGCCACACTGTCACAGACAGGAATCACACATGGACCTCCCAGGCTCAAAAGACCCCAATGCTTCATGTCTATATATTAAGAACCCTGTAATTTTAATGTCATATTTTCTATGCAAGCTGATTTTTTTTTCAATGTTTAAAGTTGTCATTAAAAATATATTAGGCCCGGTATGTTTTTCTAGAAAGCACTTAGGTTCTCAAGTACATAAGTACTTCTTCAAAGTGACTTATCTCTTGAATATCTAAGGTTCTAAACAAAGATATATTATTTCAATGTAATCCTGATTGTCCATTATTTTTTAATCAAGAAATTCTATATTGTTAGCAAAAAGCAAAAGCACCATGAATTACAACTTTGCCTAATTTAGAGGAAAAATAAAACTAATTTATTAATGCCATTTTATCTCTTTGTTTTTCATTTAAGTCTTATCACTAAATAGAGGAATATCAGAACTTTTATTTCCCTCATACTCCAAATATTTTATCTTAGAAACAATGTCAAACTGAACATAATATTGAAACTGACTTATGAATTAAGTAAAATCATAAGGTAGCATTTTTACTAGGAACAAAAATGTTTCTTAAAATCATCTTATTTTTGTAACAATTATTTAGATATATATATGTCTATACCAATGTAAGATATAAATATATAGACAAGTTGATTGAATCTACATTGACTTTCCAGTGGGAAGAATCTTTATTATTGTCTAATTCTATAATGACAAAACTAAAATTAAACCATTTCATTTTAATTGGGATTAGACTTAACCCTGTATGAGTATCATTACAATTACTCCACAGTTCCAGATTTTTGTGTTTAATACTGAACAGATACATTCAGCCACTTCATTTTGGAGTGTTGTTATTGTAATAACTTTTGATTACTAGAACTCCATTTGTGAACCTCATAGCTATAATCACATGGTGAATGATACAAACAAAAGATTTTGATTTTGACTTTGCAATATTTTTCTTCACACAAGCTTGAGTAATGTCAAACACTGTTTTGTTTGTTTGTTTTCTCTTTTTATGTAAATTCTTTTTGGGTTGAGTACTAAATGTAGTACTTCTCAAAAGTTTACCCCTTGTAATCATTATAACACTTAAAATCCATTTCAAATTATACAAGCTATATTCTTTTGTAAAATGATTCGGCAGATCATTTCTTTTGAAAAGCAAGTTAATAATGCTTGACTCAGGAAACCAAAGTATGGCAATAAATCACTTGAACTTCAAGAAGTTTCTTATTTTTTGAACTACATTATAGAAAATTTCTACATGTTTAAGATGAACACAATTATCTTTTGGGGGGGTGAACAGCATATATGATAATTTATTATTGACAGTGAATACTTTAATCATGTTTACCTTGAAGTAAGAAATATTCTATTTTTGTAGTGTATAGTGTGTATATATCCTCTGGCACACTCAAATCAGTTGGAATTTTCATACTTATTAACATGAAGATAAGCACATTTTCAATTGAGTATTATGTTGATATATTAAAAGTTGAAGATCCTCTGGAATCATATATATACTAGATATAATGGTTGGAAATGCAATAAAGCTCCAAATTGAAGACATAAAAGAAATTTAGGGTGACACAATAATTATCACACTAAAAAATACAAATAGTGTATTTTATCTCACTTTTGTTTTGAATTGTGTTTGAGAATTTTTTAATGACAGACTATTTGTGGATATGAGAAGGGAAGAATTGGTCAGCCGTTGCGGAATAGTCTAATTTGTTCATAAAGTCATCTAATATGGGAAAGTTCTGATAACTTCTATGTTTAAGTAATTATTTACTGGTTTTTAGATGTCAAATTTCACTAAATATTGAATAGTAATCGGCCAGATTCTAGGTAACTTAGATTGTGATTTAGGTAATAAAGGTGGGTCAGTCATCCAGCTATAAATGCCTGTCATTTACCTAAGTAGTCTATGTGAATAGAATATTAATTTTGTAGATACAAGTGAATAAGAAATAGACAAACTAAGGAAATAATACAAGCAATAAAAAATACTTCTAGAAAGCCTCTTCAGAGAAAGGACAGCAAATGGATCTCAAATAGCATTTTAACTTAAATGGTGTACAAAAATGTAAATCCAGTTTGGATTTACCACTCTGTTTTGTATTTTCTCACAACAATAGAGTGAATGTATAGTTCTGCACCACAAAGAAATCTTAGAGCTTTTATTGTAGGACACGCTTGGAGAAACCAAGCGTCAAAGAACTATTGTAGATCTAAAATCCAATTTTTTCCTCTTGTGAAAACAGCTACTTGTAAAATGTTTCTTGATGTTGGACTTGATTAGCATTATTTGAAAAGCAACATTTCCGTGTTAAGCTTGGGAGAGTGACTTAAAAGTAAATAAATAAATTTTGAATAATAATAATTCCTAGATAAGAATATTTACAAAATTTTGGAAAAATAAAAATTAGAAAACAAGTGAGATCACAGTTAAGAAGAGCCTACAGAAACATGATGACTAAATGTTGTGATGTCCTCAGTGAGATCTTGGGAAAGAAGAAGGTTATTAGGTAAAACTAAGAAACTCTATGGACTTTAGTTAATAATAACGTATTGGTATTGGCTTGTTACCTGTGACAAATGTATCATACTAATGGAAGATGTTTACAGTAGAGGATACTTACTGTTGGGTGTGTGGTTACTATCTAGCATATGGAATATTTATTATCTTTGAAACTTTTCGTAAGTGTAAAACTTATAAAAATATTTTTAGGGGCTGGCCCGGTGGCGCAAGCAGTTACGTGTGTGCGCGACGCTGCGGTGGCCTGGGGTTCGCTGGTTCGGATCCCAGGCACGCATGGACGCACTGCTTGGCAAGCCATGAGTGAGATGAAGAAAACTTGTGATAAGAAGGCTACTTTAGCTATAGATATAGTGATTTATTTTAGACAATCAGTAATTTTATGCTATACTGAAATCATAGATTTGAACACATTATTTTAGTCCTCTTTATAAGGAGCATAGAAATTATGACAGAAAGTCAATATTAAGGAATTTACCCTAGAAAGGAAATTCTATATTTGATCCTTCCTTTAGAACAGATTCACTCCAAAGCTTCACGGATATTTCAGTTAAAGAGGAACTATTCTTTATCTAGATAGATAGATACGTAGATACATAGATACATAGAGTCATAGATAGACATATAGATATAGATGACATAGATACGTAGATATCCCCATCCAAGTGTTAGAAAGAAAATAACATTGGCTGCTTAATGAGTTAAAGCCTGAGTTTCAGAAAATCATTATTATTTCCTTCAATATACTGTTATAAAAATAAGAAAATATCATAAGTATATTTTAGTAACAAAAGAGCAACAAAATCTTAATTGCTGTCGTACAATTGTGAAATGTTTTTAGTCTATTTATCTGTTCCTAAGTTAAAATATAGCATAAAATATTATTTTAAGGTATGTTCATAGAAATTCAGTGCAAAAATATCCACTTAAAAAAATCTCTTGTTCAAAAAGTTAAGGAATTCAAAACAATCTTACCACCAGCCTTGCAGAATCATAATACACGTTAGGATATTATAAACTTTACAATATTAAAGGTCTTGAACTGTGGTAGAAATTATTAATTCTCACTAATTTTTTATTCTCTTCACCATCAGAGCATATAAAAAGATTACACTGTCTTATCTTCTTGAACTTAGTTGTGGTCATGTGACTTGTTTGGCCCGTGAGAGGAGAGTAGACACAATAGGGTCACTCCTATCTGGACGTACTTAAAAGCTGTGGCTTGATTCTATGTTTTCTTCTCATGCTGCTATGGCATATCCTGATGCCTATGTTGACATGAGGGTATCACAAGATGGGGTGCTCTTTATCAGTTCATTTTTTTAGAAACTCCATGAAAAGACTTTCCTCTTGCCAACCCTCAATGGATATATAGGACAGGCAAAAAATACACTGAAAAAAAATAGGTTTCTGAGATTTTGGAATTGTTTGTTGTGTAACCTAGATGATCTTGTATATAAATACTGTATAAAAACCTCTATGCACTTGCATTTTTATAGATATTTTGAAAATAAAGTTTTTTTCATACCTACTGATAATATTCCATAGGCATTTTGCCCTAAGTGTATCTAAATATGTATTTTGATTTTTACTTCCTAAAATCCACTAAGAAGCTGAGTTAATTATATCTCCTTTTATAATTATATATCTCCTTTTATTAATTAAAAAATAAATTCTCATATTTTATATGTTTATAACTTTATATATAAATATGCATGCTTATATGGATTTGCATTTGTGTGTTTGTGTGTGCGCGTGTGTTTATTCAAAATGTTATTGTATAATATACAAACTTAATTTTTTTAATTTTTTGAGGATTCTCACTTCTTAATTTATGATCTATAACAATAATTTTGTGTGAATATCTACTATCTAGAACTAGCTTCACATTCTAAAATATACACTTTTATAAGCAATTTTATTCAGAGATTCCAAAACAAAAAAATACATTTTTAAAAACAACTATTTAACAAACCAGATTACAATTATATGTGTATATCAAATTTTACTTAATTCTTTTTGCTTCTCTGTATTGATTCCTTGATGTAATATGCATTCACTTTTTTCTTTTTGATCATTATATTTGTCTAATCAAATTTTCAACACAACCATGATGTTCTTGATGTTTAAAACCTCGTGATGAAGAAGCACAACTTTGGATTTGTTGTCATTTTTCAGAGCTGACAAGATTATTTAAAAAATTAAGTTGAATTTGATTCCATACTGATGACACACTCTGAGTGATTGTATGCAACATGGCATACTCTGATATGTTTGATTGTAATGAATAGAATACAGCTCAAATAGTAACGTTGAAATAAATTTCCATTTGGAATAGACTTGTGGGAGAAAAGTTCAAATTAAATCCTCTTAGTGCATTAAAATGCAAATATAAGACGGCAATCCAATTGAGTTACATCGATAATAGAACATATAACACAAATGGAAATTCCTCCCAAATAATTAAGTTATAGCTATATAAATCACTGATGTGTGCATTTGAATTTTGTTCCTTTCGTGCATGCTTGAAAGTTCATTAACTTTGGATCACATTAGAATACGTTTTGTTTATCTCCTGCAGACCAGTCACTAGGCAAGTCCTTTTCCCCGCTGAGGCCAATGAAGGCCCTTCACTGCTCTTCATTACATTCACAAAACTATAACTAAAGCTTTCAATTCTGCCAGCAGGTTTTGTTTTAGACATAATTATGGAAGATCTGAAATTGGGGCATCACCCTGGGAGTTTCAATGTCTTGAATTTTTCGAGTAAATAATTTTGACTAAAATATGCAATATCGTGAGAACAGTACATAATGTTCATCCCCCAACTGTGTAATCTTGAGAGGAAACAAAAAGCTTTAGAGAAAATTCTGCTTAGGAACTCTGTAAAAGCCTGCATCTCTTGGTGTGTGTGTGTGTATTTATGTGTATTAGAGGTCAGATATAATGTCACCTTAGCTGTTGGGATTTGAGATTCTAAGCCCTAATCTTTTAAACTGTGTGTGATGATTTAAAGATCTAGGTACTCAAAAAGTGTGCGACTTAAAACAGTTATGGAAGCCAAAGAACTACTGCAGTAAAAAGAGAAAAATGGAAAGAAAATAATATGCTTTGGAGATTTAAATTAGTAATCATGCCAATTATATATGCAGTTAGCAAAGTGCATTACCGATATGTTGACCGCTAAACATATGTAAGATTGTCTTTGGTACAAATTCTGATCTAGAAAAAGAATCATCTGCTCTCAGATTTAAGTTATATAAAGAACACTGGTAAATGATAAAGAGAATTCATAATTAAAATTTGAAAATAAAATAAAATTGAATTAAATTAATTTCAATTTAGAAAGCATATACAAATGCCTTAATACAAATCAAGCTACAATCAATAAAGTGATTTTTTTAGATCATTTAATTTAATGTCTTATACTAGAATCAAAATGACCCAATTAAATATAAATTGCAGATAGTTACTTATGAAAAGAAGTGTAGGTGTTGTTTGAGTTAATATTTCTAACGTGGTCTTTCATCAGATATCAGTAGATGTTTTTTAGCAGAATATGTCCTATTTTAAGAAATTGCTAAACAACTATAGACATTACATTTGAGACTTTAAATGATAACCATCAGAGAAATATTTCAAGGATGAAGTAGTTGATTTTCTCATTCAATCAGAATACTAATAGTTGTCATTGTTTGAGAGCCTAATGTATGTCAGAGCAAATTGTTAGGCGTTATACATATATTATCTTATTTAATACAACAGCCTTATAAGAAGGATGATTGCACAGGTGAAAGCTGAAGTAGAGAGTGTTTAAATAATTTGATTAAAGTCACATTGCTAATAATTGACAAACTCAAAATAAAGTCATGCAGGTATGCATTCATATAACTTAGAATTCTCATTCTTTCATCTTCCTCCTTTTAAAAAACGTTAGAATATATCAATTACTATATCACATCTCCTCTTAGCTACTCAAAGACATTGCTCCAAGAATTCTCCCCCCTCTTTCTACCTCATCAGTTTGTTCTGCTCTGCTGGATTATTTTCATCAGCATAAAAGAATATTGTAATTTTCCTCATCTTTAAACCTAACAAACAAGCAAAACTCTTTTGACCACAATTATCCGTCAGCTATCATTCCATTTGTCTCCTTGTTTATTCCTTGAAAAGCAATCTCTACCCACTCTCTCAAATTTCTCTCTTCAAATACATTATCTCTTGAATCTCTTTTACCAATCCCTGAGCTCTATTCCTATCCAGGTCAGTAATGTCCTGTGCATTATTTAATATGTTTCTTGGTTTTTAGTCCTCAGTTTGCTTGTACTATTAGATGATTTGCTATAGTCTATCACTTCACCCTTCAAACGTTTTCTTCACTTGCCAGTTTCCCCACCTAATCCTTCTTCAGAGATCTCTCGGACATGTTGGCTCTTTTTTCTTCCACATGCAATTTAAAGTCAGCTTATCAAGTTCTATAAAGAACCTGGATTTTGATTGGAATTGCACAGATTCTATAGCTCAGTTTGTGGAATATTGATATATTTATGATTGAGAGTTCTGCTCTCTAAAATATAGCCAATGTCACCATTTATTCAATATTGTTTAATGTTTTCAAGAAAATATTTTAATTTTTTCTATGAAGGGCTTTTATTTTTTTGACACTGTAAATGTTACTTTTAAAAAAATACATTTTCTACTGAATGTTGTGGCCTAAAGAATTGCAATTGTGTGTTGCATATCAACGTTTTCTTTTGGTTCAGCAACTCGTTTATTCTAAAAACAAAAATGCATTTGGAACTTTCTATATAGACAATCACATTAAAAATAAACAGAGTTTTGCCTCAACTTTTCGATTATAGATTTTATTTTATTTTTATTTTGTGACTGCAGTGACAAAAACTCCAGTACAACCCTGAGTCGAATTGATAATACCAATCTTTTTCTTTTTGCTGCTGGTCTTATTAAGGATTATTTCAATAAGTATGATCTTCTTAATATTTTTTCTTTTAATTTTTTAAAATAGATATCCTTTTTTAGGTTAAGTAGTTCCCTTCTATTCTTCTATTTGCTAAACTCTTAGCAAACAACTTTGCTAAGAGTTTTTATCATGCATTATCTTAAATTTAATCAAGGGAATGAAATCTGCATGTACTAAGATGAGCTCCAGTATCAGTATCACTGTGCTTTAATCTGTAAATGTGGTAAATTACAATAAATACTAATCAAATTAATTAATTCAGTTAATTGCTTGTTTGAAGTTTCTGTAACTCTGAAGTGTTCTTTCCATCACACTGTCATTTCTCAAAAAACTGCTTCATATTCAGATTAGAGCTAGATTGTTGAACTATATATATTACTTAGTACATTTAAGAGAAAGAAAGCTCATGTTATATTTATTTATATTTATTTCTACCGTGTGTGTGTGTGTGTGTGTGTGTATACTTTTATCATTTTGTTTTCATAATGCTGCTTCTTGGCTATCAAAGACTTAAGTAAATTTTGAAAGTTTGCATGAAGTCTTGTCTTTCGCTTATCTCTTTTATACCCCATTTTCCCACCAGCCCTCTGAGTGCTCATTGCGACACAGGATCACCCTGTTTGCGAGGACAGTGTGATCACTGACATATACTTCAAATTTCCATTATCCCTAAACGTGCTTTTTGTCCTTCTTAAAAGTTTATGTTGACTGATTTTACTTGGTTAACAAATATATTCATTTATGATAAGTTAGCTAATATATTGCTTTTCTACAATAATACACTTATTTTATCTAGTTAAAATTAGCAACACCTCTGGAGAACAAAAGCAATATTTTTCTTTAAGTTATGAAGCCATTGATAGATATTTTGAACCTCCCCAAAATGTTATTTGTTCAAGCTGATTTTTTCAAATTTGTAAGTAATGCAGATGACAACTGCCAAAGAGAGACAACTCACCAATTCATCGGTTAATAGATATTTGTTGTTACAAACTCTGAACTTGTCATTGGAGCCAAAAAGGCAAAGGACACAGCCCCCTTAAAAGAGAGCCTAATGTAGTGAGAGGACAAATTTCAGATGTGGTTCCAGATGTTAAGAAAGGTTTAGGTATATGTGTCCATGATATGTGGCTGGTAGCTATTGTATTTGTCAATGTCTAACTGAGTTGTTTCGTAAAGCAGAAGTTGTACTCTCACTATGATTTCTGTGAACAATTCCCCAGACCCTGGCATACTGGATGACTAGACAATCTTCAAACTTGAAATAGTGGACTTTGCTAGGCTGTGACCCAGAGAGTGCTTGATAGAGATTTGGCATTTGTGAGTAATTAAATATGCATGTTGAAATTTTGGGGCACATCATGATGATAACTATTGATTTATAGCCAACATAGAAAAATAGCCTGAAAAAAGTTAAAGTATATTTTTAAACATATTTTCTTCATTGTTTGGTATACTGTATTTTTTAATCTTGTTTTGCTTAGTACCCACTATATGCAACTGGGTTGCTTGCATTTATTTATAGCAGTCTATTTCAAAGTTTAATCATAAGTCTGTTTGTCCCTTAATGTGTTCTTCTTTTAAAAAACAGGACTTGCTGTTAAATATATTTAAGAAACCCTGCATATTACAGCTTCCTCTTGGAGTTTCTAATACACATTATTAGACTGAAGTCTCTACAAAGTCTTTCATAAATTATTTTTTATCCCAGCTTTCCTAAATTTTATTTGACCATCTAAATCTGTTTCCTTCCTATATAAATCTAACTAGTATGTTGCTGATATTCTTTGGAATGCATTTTGGAAAGTATAGTTTTAGGTAAGAAACACATAATTTTGTAATAATACTATAAATTGAATTACTTCCTTTTGGTGTATAAATGGCTATATTCACAGGTTGGATTTTCTGGTACAGAGTTATAGCCTTTTTCTAACTTGTTTGACTTATTAATTAATCTAGTCTTCTGCTGTGGAGCTGTGTCTAGATTTCTTGGCTAATACTCTAACCAAGTCTTCTTCTCAATCCTAACCCATTTCACAGGAACTTTTATATCTGCAACTCCTCCACCTCCAGAAATGTAAACCTAAATTTGGTACGTTCTTCCTAAACAATTTGGCTTGCTGATGCATTTACCTCAAAAGTAATCATCATGGGCATGTTATTCCTTCAGATTGTCTTTAATTCCTCTCTTTTTTAGCTGAGGATGTCGGGTCTCATCATCCCTCACAGCCAAACTCATTTCAGTTACCATTATTCTTAAAGACCTCACAGAAAAATGTAGCTATCTTTTGGGAGGTGTGAGGGTAAGTTTTTGGCTTAGGACATGTTGTTTCTGAGATGCGTGTGTGTGTCAAAGTGGAAAACTACTGTAGGCAGTCACACTTATGAATCTGGGAAGAGAAGATCTGTGATAGATTTTGATTTAGTAAAGATAACTAGATGACAACTGATGTCACAAGAGTGCATGGAGAGCCAGGTAGAATGTGAAACATGAAGATGTGGAACAGAAAGTCACTAGCATCGAAAGTAGCGAGGAGCAAGAGAAAATGAAAGAGATTTTGAACACCCTTCCAGATAAATAGTGGAAAATCCACAGGCTTATTGCCATAAAATAAAATGGAGATATTGTTTGAAGATGAAGGACATGACCATTCATTCAACAAAATATCCAAGGAGCCGTATTATTTGCCAGGCACTGTCCTACCACTGGACTACAAAGATAAGACAGGTATGATCCCTGACCGCATAGAACTTGAAATATATAATGATACCCAATTATTTAGGAAAAGCCAAAGCAGATAAGAAAGTATTTAGAGGTTTTCACTAAATTTAACAACAATGAGGACATAAGAGACTCTGTGAGATAACTTTTGGTGGAGTAGTAGAGGAAGAAGCCATATTGAAATGAGTTGAACAGTAAGGCATTTATTTTAGGTTATGTGCATAAGGAAAAGACTGAAATACACCAAAATATTAAACATCATTGACTTTGGACTGTGGAATTACAAGTAATTTTTATTGTATCTTTTTCTCATATGTATTTTATAAATGCCTACAATGAAGATACTCCTTTTTATAATAAAAAAATTATTAAAAAAGACAAAAATGAACTACTCTGTTCTAATAAATAATTGTTAATTACAGTTTAAATATAAACAGAATGGAGGTATAACATTTATCTAAATAATAATATGATAAAGAGCTTAATAAAATGATTCAAACAAATACTAACAGTAATAAAACCCTGCATATACCCACCTTGAGGACTTCATTATTCTGATTGGCTCCATAATGATCTAATTAAGTAGATAATTGCCAAAACTAAACTTGTTCTGTGCTGACAACACACATTCACCAAAAAACCAGAGCTGTTTGAGCTGCTGGAAGTTTTTAAAGAAGTGGAAAGCAAAGCATCAATTTATGTAGCTGTTAAGTTGGCACATGCTAATGCTTTCAAAATGTAGAATAGTTTCAATTCCCACCAGTTTAGCAGCTGACATGATTATGTACATGAATCCTCTAGGAAATGGAGGAGACAGTAATAACAAGCCCCGTTAACAAGGGAAGAAAAAGACTGCCTGGCTGACTAAGTTTCCTATGTTAACACTGATTATAAACATCAGTGGTGGTAAACACAACCATTCTATGAGATTGAGCTGTGAACATTTATGGGAAAATGAAATCAGCGGCCATGGTTCCATTCTATTAAAACAACTCCTCGGAGGCCTTTGTAGGATAATACCTTTGTTGTTTTCTCTCCCTCCAGCATGTGAAAGGACTACGGAATTACAAACTCCAGGAGCTAAATGAGGAGGGGTTAAGTTGTTAATTTCTTCCAATGTTATTACATTGTTAAAAAATACACCTTGGAAACCAAGGAACTACTGAGTGCTCTTTTTTTCTCTCAGATACTTTTCAAAAACAAATTAAAACACTTTTGAAATATTCTCCGGTGGTCTTCCATGTCATTTAACAGAAAAGAGTGTGTAATTACTAGCCTGAAGCCCATCAACCAATTATGCATTCAAATACACCTTGCAAGATGTGAAACTTTAGGGAGAGTGTAATCACGTATTTTAAAATTGGTTATTTTGCATTATTGAGTACACCTCTAGGTCCCCTGACTAAAATTATTCTCCTCCAGCACGCTTCCTCCAAGCCTCCGTGGCCTGAGATACCACCACGCTTAAAATTTCTAGGATTATTCTTTTTCTCAATATTGTACAATGCAGTGGCCCAGAAGTAGATGTGAGAGAAAATAAACCATATACAGGAAAGAGAGAGGATAATGGAAGCTCTGGATTAGAAATCACAATTTTGAGCTTTAAGAAACCATGAAGATCATCCATTCCAGGTCTCATAATGGACAAAAAAACGTCAAGACAATTTCAGTGATTTAGTCAATGTGACACAAAGTTGGGGCCAGATCATAAGTTCCCTGGCTCTCAGGATTAGGTGCGCTTCCAACGCAAGTGTGAATCTGTTCCTTTAGAGAGAGACAAAGCAGTCAGAGAGCAGTCAGGGGAACTGCTGGTGGCACTGGGCACCTGGTAAGACTGAATCCTGACAGAGAAGAAGGGAGTGAATGTACACTCTGATTTCCGTCTATTATATTTTAGAGCTGCTTCCTTAATGTTCCTTAGAAGCAGAAACAGAAGAAATGAAGCATCTCTTCATGGCATCAATTATCACACATTTAGGAAGATTCATAATTTCAAGGGAACTACCTCTGACAGAGCTTTATTTCTTTGTTTTCAAATATTTATTGAGTCTACCATATGCCTGGCACTAGCTGAAAAATTGACCTAGCCTGAGAGAAGGGATACATTTTTAAGTGTCTGAATGTTATCAGTTTATATTAAAATAAAATGTTACATAGAATGCCTAATAAAAGAAAAGATAGGGATAAGAAGAAGGAACAAGAAGGAAAGGCAGCATGGGGAGTTGAAGAAAAAGCCATCAGTAAACAATGGTACTAGTCTGCCTCTTCTGCTTCCTGTGCTGTAGAAAACATGAGTAGGAACCATAGAGCTGAGATTTAGGGAGACCTGTCACCTTACTGTCTGTGTGACCTTGGAGAAGGTACTTACTTGCTCTGCCTCAGTTGCTCACTTGTAACCTGCAGACCAGACTTTCATTTCTCCCTTACTTCCAGTCTTTTGGAGAACCACAAACATTGTTAGAATCTCAAATACATACGAAAATACTTAGATTAAGTTCAACACTCTAAGCTTCTGAACAACTATTAGAATCATGTTACTTCCAGTTCATGCCACACATTCAAATGATTTTGATCTATTTATAATAATTAAGCAAAAATCAGACTTTAAAAAATGAGTTACTGCACACTGCCCCAGTGGTGTAGTGGTTAAGTTTGCACACTCCACTTTGGTGGCCCATTGTTCGCGGGCTCAGATCCCGGGCACAGACCTACGCACTGCTCATCAAGCCGTGCTGTGGCAGCGTCCCACATACGAAATAGAGGAAGATGGGCACAGTTATTAGCTCAGGGACAATCTTCCTCAAGAAAAAAGAGGAAGATTGGCAACAGATGTTAGCTCAGGGCCAATCTTCCACACCAAAAAAAAAAAAAAAGAAAACAGTTAAAATCACTTAATAGCATACAAGAGTTCACAGGCTGACAATCTTCAGGGGCCAAACAACTTCCTCCTTTAGAAGATAAGATGGAATTAGCTCCTCCCAGAGAGCAGATGGCAAAATCCCAAAAAGAAATATAAATACCTGCAATTTTCTTGATTGTAACTTCTCCTTCACACTTCTGAAGATGATTTCATATCTGGCCTATAGTAAAGATATCCTATTGCTGAACTCTGAGAAACAGTTTGTGAGGTAGGTATTTTTAATGTTGCCAACAATTCCATCTCAGGTTGGAAAGATTAGATCTTTCTAAATTATAAAGTGTGCAGTATTTTGCCTCTGATGGAGCACTGTAGCCCCAACATTTTTTTTCTGGTCCTTAGCCTGGTAAATGAAGGTGCTTAGATATAATTCTGTGTGCCTCTGCTTAGATCAAGAACAAACCAATATACAGGCACTAAAATCCCACACTCAATTTCATCAAGGAAGCAAAATCGTCACCCACAAATATTTTGCTAAACTTTGGTATGTAAGTTTAATTCATGTGCTTGGAGTCTAAACTATTTTTTACTTGAGAATAGCAGATAGTATAGAGCAGTGTTTCACAAGTATAGGGCTTGCTCCACCAGTATTGGAGTCACTTCTTATGCCTTTATTTTTTTTGGTGAGGAAGAGTCGCCCTGAGCTAACACCTGTTGCCAATCTTCTTCTTTCTTTGCTTGAGGAAGATTAGCCCTGAGCTAACATTTGTGTAAATCTTCCTCTGTTCTGTATGGGGACACTGCCTCAGCATAGCTGACGGGTGGTGTAAGTCCACGCCTGGGATCCAAATCCACGCAGCCGGCCACCAAAGTGGAGCACGCAGAACCCAACCATTGTCCCATGGGGCCGGCCCCTCTGATGCCTTTTTAAAATGCAGATTCTTGGATCTCATCTAAGAACGATGGAATCAGAATTTCTTTGGTTGAGCCTAGGAACCTTTAACAAGCACTGTTTATCCAAAATTCTCTTGCCTGCCAAAATCTGTTAGCTGTGGGCATAGGGTAAGGTCTGTTGGTCTGAGTGTGGAGAAAGGGAAGGCAAAGGCTAGGAAAGTCAGTGAGGTAGAAATGCATAGAGCAGTGTCAATACAGACCCCTCTGGGCCTTCTTGATATGCCTGAAGCTTTTAACTTTCATTCAGATACTGCTTGTGTCCTTCCAGCCTGGGAACTCTTCTCTCAGTGAGAAGCCCCTGCTGTAGTGGGTACTCTCTAATTCCATGGAATAATTTTATATCATTGTGACATTTGACTACTATAATCTCCATAAAGAGAGTTGAATGGCTTAGCTACATCCTCCAGAGAACCAGAGTACATCCTTTGGAACGTGTCTTCAATTTGAAATGATACCACCAGATGGCCAGTTTTACAGAAGATCAATGAAATTGTCCCTAAGTGTCCAAAGGGTTTCCACATTCTAAAATTGTTTTTGATATTTAAACAGCTGTGACCTTGTTATAACCACAATCCATATTTTTTCACTGTGTGAGTGCTAACAAATACTGTAGTGGATTTGCTCATTTGATATAAAATATTAATAGAGCTTTATTAGCCTGCAAATAACAGAACATCCTAGTCTATGTCTCCAATGAGAAATCTTGGCCCATCATCACTCAAATTACCCAGATGATATCTGAGATTCAGATTCTATTTAATTTAAGGGGTGACTGTGTAGTAATGTGTTCCTGCTTGTTTAAGTACAGTCCTAAGTCTTCTAATAGGATTATATTTTGGTTAACACAGCAGACAATGGTATGTAAACCAATTGGACCACCACATTCGCAATGAGCATAATGCAAGTCATATTCTAATTCAGATGACATGTTTGCATAGGCTATAAGTCTTTGGGCTAGAAAATGCAGCTAAAATAATAGGTGCTTAAAAGCAATTTTCTTTTCCAGTTAATATTCATAATCTAATAAGCAGTGTAGCTTAAAGGTACCACCATTAGGATTGACATGCATGTATTAACAAGGAGTAATATGTGTGTCTAAGGGGATAAATCATGTAAATAAGCATAGAAATATGTTTAAAGCATAATGGTTGATCATATGTAATACTTCATACCACATCTATATTATGGAAATATTGATAAGGTGAACTGATAAGGTGAACATTTAAAAATTATATAGTAAGTGCCTGTTCTGTAGTGAATTGATAATTACTTAGAATTTCTTGATTTTTGGTCATCATGAATAACAAGGATCCAAATCCTTTATCAGTGTGGTCATCTTGGGCAAATCACTGCACATCAGTCTAAGTTAATTGCGTTTTTTTCCATAACAAATTGAATTATTCATATAACCTTTTTAACATAAAGCCTGCAATAAGGTAATAACTCAGCAAATGTTTGCTATTGTTATTATTATATTGTTTTAACTCTCTGGGCCCTAACATATCTGGAAGGGTTTTTTCTAGTTCTCTTTAAGCTAATGCAGCTTATATAAATACAAAAAACTAGGAGGGAAAAAAAAAATCAAATTCACTTGGAGTTCTTTGTTATTTAATGAGGACTATGAGTCATTTGAAAAAATATGATTGTAAAGCTGGTAAGCTTCTGCTTACATAGGTCATAGACATGTAGTTCATGCACTTTCCTAATCAGATGCATAGAAAGTGCTTACAGTGTTCAGGCTTGATTGAGCTTCTTTTAAAAGCCTATAATTTTCAAACCGTGAACCTATTTATTATGCACTTGATGAGGGATGAATTTAGAGTTATGATGAATCCTTTTATGCAGGTAATACTGAACTTATGGATATGTATAGGAATATGTATAATACTAAAAATAATACTAAACTTATGGATACTCCTCCCTAAGAACGAACTCATATAGACAATGAAATCAGAAAACAAAGTGAGAATTTGCAAAGGCCAGACACAGATGATTTTTTCCTAAACTCTTTGTCAAGTGCTCAGGGATAGCAGAATACAATCATTTTACAGGATTGTCAGTTTGTTGCTTAAAATGGCAGGGTGATTTCAGAAAATGAAAAATGTTCAATACCTGTGTGGACTTTATCCCTCTAGGTTCTTAGAATTCTATTGTTTCATATCTGTGATCTCACTGTATTGTCTTCGTAAAATAAATTTATAGTGCTAGCATGGTGCCTCTTACAAAAGGGCACATTTTAAATCTTGTGATGAGTAAATCTAAAAGGAATTGATAGTTTGATTAAACTCTTCCTCTCTTCCCATCATAGCAGATGTATTTCTGAATCCTATCTCCATTGCTATAAAATTTGGAAAATTGTGTTTTATTACTTATTTAAATTTAATATTTGCATAAGGTGTTTATACAGAGATGGATTATTTAATTTACATTAAATTATTATTTGATTCAAATATAATGGGTTTTTTTCTTTTGTTTTCATTTTATTTTGTTTTCAACATGGAGCTGAAAGATGCCTTCTGTTATTAACACTGCCGTGATATAGTTCAATGCCAATTTTGAAAGTTTTCACAATTACCCAGCATTGTTTTAAGACTCTTAAGATGCCTTTTGTTATTAACACTGCCGTGATATAGTTCAATGCCAATTTTGAAAGTTTTCACAATTACCCAGCATTGTTTTAAGACTCTTCTCTGGGACAGATTGTAAATAATGTTCTCAATATTTTTGATTATTATGTGTTTGTTGAGTACTGTGCTTCAATTAAGAATTTGTTATGTAACATCAAGTATACCATCAAAGTTGTTTTTCTCACTTATTATTATTATTTTTTATTTATTTTTTTGGTGAGGAAGACTGGCCCTGAGCTAACATCCCTTGCCAATCTTCCTCTATTTGCTGAGGAAGATTAGCCCTGAGCTAACATCCGTGCCCATCTTCCTCCATTTTGTATGTGGGAGGCTGCCACAGCATGGCTTGATGAGCAGTGTGTAAGTCCATGCCTGGAATCCGAACCCGCGAACCCCAGCCTGCTGAAGCGGAGTGCGTGAACTTAATCACTATGCCACCGGGCCAGCCCTTTCACTTATTATTTTTGTAAAGAATATAAAAACTTTCAGAGAGTTTTTTTTCTCAACAGAAAGAGGAGGATTGGCAACAGATGTTAGCTTATAGACAATCTTCCTCACCAAAAAAAAACCACGAAAAACTTTCAGAGATTTATTTGAAAATATTAAATTCCAGCTGAGTTCTCTGGGCTACATTTTCTTAAAATTTAAAATACAAAATGTTAATAAGTTACAATAGTCAAAGCGTTATACTTCATGTAAGATGTGGATTTGAACAGAACAAATGAGTTCATTAAACATAAAAATAGTTGAAGTCTTGAGCAAAGAGGTATTAAAGCTAAATTTAGTTTGGAGATAACATACTGCCAAAATGTGTCCAATCTCTTGTATATAAAGTCATTTTCATAATGAGAAAAAAACGTAATTTATAAACGCCATTACAGAAGTGCATACTAAATAACCAAACACAGGGTTAGATCAGGACAAAGAAAATACCAGTAGTTTACCCTATTTTCTTAATCTAGATATCTTTCTTCTACATATTATATAATATTAGGATAATCCTATGGAATTATTCAATTAGAATCTTCAATAAAACCTTGAAAAGAACTCTAGGCATGGGGAAATTTTACATCTAGACATATCCCTATGTATGTGTCTAGAAATATTCTAGATATATTACTAAAAATAATTAGCTCAGTACCATCAGAGTTCAGCATATCATACTCTTGTTCTTCATCTGTGAGAAATGACTTTAGACTACACAAATTCTAAGATGTCTTTTAAATATAAAATTCTAGTTTTTCACGTTTCATAAGATTGGATTTATGTTGTTATCAAATTAAATTTAGCACATTAATTATTTGCTTTGTGATTTTTGAAAATCATTACAACCAGAGGGATATGTTATAAAAATAAACTTATTTGATAAAAAATGTCTTTAGTACATCATTTGAATTACTTCCAGGGTTGTAGGTCCAATAAATTCGTGATTTTCAAGTGTTATCATCAATTTTTTCCACCCAAGCATTTCTGTTAGTGTATGAATTGAATAACATGTCAATTCTTGTCTAATATTTATAAAAGACCCCATTCAGATTGGCATTTTCTTCTTTTCTCCAGATTTTCACAATGAAGGCCCAGTTATGTCTTTTTAGTGTACTTATATTAGCATTTTGTATTCACATTTGTATTTTAAAAAGGTTTCAATGCAAAAAAAAATTATCTATTTAACTTTTATCATGAAAAAAATTAATGAAATGCTCTTAATCTAAGTAAATTAAAAAAAATGGTTGCGAGATATATGTACTCATTAAATGACTTGCAAATGGTATTTCTATAAGATTCATTTGTTTTTTGAATTTTAACAACTCTTAAATTTATTTTTTGGATCTACCCAATGAATAGCTAACCTCTGGTCCACCCTTGCAAGTCCAATAGCTGCAGATGGATTATAGTGTGAGCATGCTTCAAATACACTAAAAAAAAAACGAACACTAAAAGAAAAAACTTTGTTTTCCTACTTAGCCTTTGAGGCTATTCCTAAGCATAAAACATATAATAATAATAATAGATAAAACATAAAAGAGGAGGTCAAAGAGTTATCACTTTGTGGGGAAGTGGGAGGAGTTGGTGGCAAAAGCCAAGGATATACAGAGAAGCAGATAAGGCCACCTTGAGAATTAGCTCTTTCAGGTTAATGGGAAAGAAAACTTCCCATGCAAATTTGTGGAAGGGACTAGAACTAAATTGTTTGAATCCGAGAACTAAGATGGGATTGATTTGAGATGGAGAAAAAACGCTGGTCAGTGCTGCAACTTAAATAGTATGGTGTTGAGAGAAGTGGCTACTTAAAAAAAATCCCTTGTGATCAGGCAAGCTGGCCACAAGCTTGTTGACTGACTGCAGTGCTCTCAGCATGGTAACATGAGAAGGCCAAAGCTGCCAATTATAAAGTGGGAAGGGAGGGTGAAACAGACAGACACCCACTTCCTCTTCGGCACCCATGCACAGCTACAAATAAGTAAATACATAATTGAATATTATTATGTTCCAGAAGAAATACAGTTAAAGAAAAAGTCTAGAAAATTTTTAAAATAAATATATTTAGGATCATCAAATAGGTAAAAGAATGCATAATGTCTGAAAATAACAAGGCATTAAGAAATGAAATCAGAATAAATAATAAAAATAACTTGATATTTTTAAAAGACAAAACAATTTGAAATCTTGACAAAAATACCTATAGACATTTAAGTAAAAGTTAAATAAGGAAGTTACACATTAGATTACACACAAAAAGAAAAAATGATGAATTGTAAAATACTACTAACAAATTCATCAAGAAGTGCTAGGAAAAAAAAGAAAAAATAAACTTAACAGAAAGGGTATTAAAAACTACCAAGGAAAAAGAACACAGGGCCTAGAAAAGGAATGACAGCTAGATTAACAGAAGACTTCTCATCAGAGTAGTATATGCCACAAGACATTTGAAGAGGAAGTACTACTAACCTAGAATTACTTACCTTTCTAAAATATGATTGAATATTAACAGACAGACGATGACATTTTAAGACACAAAGAACAGAAATTGCTTCTTATTGACCACACTGAAAAGCTCTAGAAATGTTTACTTTAGCATAAGACTAAACCATTAGAAATGTATGACATGCAAGGAAAAATAGCAAATATAGAAGTTAAATAACTTTTGACTTTAAATATAATAATAACTGATTATCTGTCTTTTAAAGATAAAACCATTATTCTCATTAATTTCATGTAAGATCTTCTTTTGAAAACATGTTAAAGCTTAAGATTTTTTTCTTGTTCAGAAGAAGGAAAGATATATTGAATATCTTAGACAGTAAAAACCCATCTTCAGCTTCTTAGTAATGTGAGAAAAAGGAGAATGTATTGAAAATGTATCGATCTAATAGAAGGAATGAAAGGAAACAAAAGAATTGAAGATATACAATAGTTAAAAAACAACAACACATGCAAAAAGAAAATTGTAGAAATATGTTAAAATATAGCAACAATCCTAATAAATGTAAAAGGTATGTTCACCTATTAAAGACAGATTTTCATAGTGCTTAAAAAAAACTTCATATGCTGCTTAGATAGTAAAGACCTAAAGTAAATTATGCTGAAGGATTAAAAATAAACGAAAATCAAATACGAATCATAATAAGCTCTGCTCAAGAACTTTACGTGTTCATTCTAAAATGGATATGGAAGGGAAAAGGACCGAGCAATTTCCTTACTGACTATCAAGAATTATTATCAAACTCTAGTAATTATAATCTGTGGTGTCTGCATAGGAATAGATAGGTTAATGGAATCAAATAGAGAATTTAAAAACATAACCACCCATATAGGAAATTCAACGTTTAACCAAGATAGAATTATAAATCAGATAAGCTTTTTCAGAAACTGTAGTTAGAATAAAAGTAAAGGTAAAAATAAAAATACAAGTAAAATAAAATAAAATAAAATCTTTTCACCATGCATACCCCCAAATTAATTCCAGATCAATTAAAAAAACTAAAGTGAAAAACTTTAGATGAAAATATATGAGAATATTTTTGTGAAGGGGAGGTGTTTTTTCCTAATATTCTTGTGAAGTGGAGCTTTGTCACAAACCATTAAACAATTAGATGAATTGTGTACATTATAATTAAAAGTTGTATACATTATAATGAAAATTAAAAGTGAAAACAGAAAATGTAATTACAAATTTATTTTAAAAAATAAGAAGTTCAGAGGCCAAAGTGGAGGGGTCGCTGTGTCCCCTGAGCTAGTTTTCCTCCAAGCTTTATAGGCAATTCTGCCCCCTAAGGGTTGGCCTCAGCTATTTTTGTGTTTACTGTAGGACAATCAGTGGGCTGAGTCAAGCTTGCAGCTTGCGCTTTCAAGAAAAGTAATGAAATAAAAGAAGCATTTAAGTGTGCTTGAGGGAAGTTTTGACCGATTTTCCAGCTAGTACTCAGTATTTTCTTGGCTGCTCTCTGGGTGTTCAAGGGCACATTTTGCAATGGATTCCCTTATTGAAGAAGCTTCAGAGGCATTTCTCTCAGCCTCCAGCTGCAAAGAATCATTGCGGTCATTTCTGGTTCTAATTCCATGAGAACAGAAGAAAGGAGATAAATTTTACTAGCAATCTTGAGCCCAAACAGTTCTGCTGAGACTTTTATATTCATTACCTGAGAGGAAGAGTAATTGGAGAATCAAAGTTGCTAAAAATAAATAATAATACTTGGTTGTCAGGGTTACTGTGAATTTTGCAGAATTACGAGGGTCCTGAAGCTGGCCATCTGTAGGTTGGATGATGCTACTAAATTTTTGCTACTTGCCTTCAGAATAGAGACAGCATCTTGAAGGAGTTGCAAGTTAGCTCCAATTCCATGTAGTTAAATTCCATGTAGTATTTGCTCCTAAATTTAGTTAGAAGGAGTCATCCCAAAAGACCTCATATGTGACATTCTCAGAGATCAAACTGGTACCTCTGCCTTGTCTTTATTTTGTTCTAGAAGCATTTGCTTTAAAAGATGTATAATCTAGAAAGTTGCTATGGATATATTGCCTGGACTCATATGTCTAGTCTAGTCTACCTAAATTAGTGGATTTTTGTGCTGATAGATTGTTACCAAAATGTGAAAGCACATGGTATACTTGTGCCTGGAGCACAATAAATATTTAATAAGTACTTTTTATTGTTATATTATAAAACTTTACGTTACTGCTTTTTATTTTTCATCTTTCTGCAGTTTTCTTTCTTTCCAAACCTGAAAAAATTTGTTTAAAAAAACCCAACCTTTACTTTTCAAATTTGAAACACTGGTATAAAATAAAATGCAAGTTTTCTTATGTCATTTGCTAAAAACTAACTTAAATTTTGCTGTGTTTTTGCTTATGACTTGTGTTTTGATCCCGGGCCACCATCGGCCACGTAACAGGATGGAACAGTTCCTGTTAATTTCTTGGACAGTTTTAACTACTCTTGTCTGCTTTGTTTCAAATCACTAGAAATGTGCTCAGCTTCAGTTGACATAGCTGAAGTTTATCTATATGCCTGGTTTACTCTCAGCTTTCTGTATCTTCCATGAGAAACTTTGTGAAATCCTCATTGGGGGAACTAGGTAATATTAATCTATTTTCCCTCTTTCCCTTGCACACCAGGGTGGCAAAGGTGTCTCCTTTTCAGGAGGCATGAGGTCCTCCTGGAAAATATTCTGTGTCCCAATGACTTCTACTACTAACTGTGGACTCCAGCCCTGGGCTCTCTCCACATTTTTCTGAATATGAACTAGAATACCTCTGCGACTCAGCTGACCTGAATAAATGGGCAAATTTTCCCCATGGCATTTCAGTTTAAAATACAGAGGAAATTAAGTTGTTCCCTGTGCAGTACTTCATTGTTAAACTGTGACAGATTTTTTTTTCTTGAACAATAAATGTAATTCCAGATTTAAAGAACACAGGCTGCTAGAAATCTTGGTATGGAATAGGTTGAATTTAAAATCTGTCTGACATTGACAAAATAGCAATGATTTTTTTAATAGCAAATAAAATCTGTAACATAGTACCTTTGGGATTTTAGACAGAGTCAATCCTAAGAGTTGCATTCTTCCTTAATTTACATTTTAAGTACTCATCAAGGTAGAAAGCAATGAATTCAGAAGACAGAGCCTATAATGATTTTCTCTTCTCTTGAACCAGGGCAATATCTTCAAAGTCATAAAATATATTATTATTTTTAAACTTTTAAAGCATCATTTTTTCATATTATATCAGGCAAACTTGCTGCAGTTTAGATACAAAGACATGTTTGGTCTTGCACACCAAACATGTATGAAATTGCTAATCTTTAGCTAACATTTTGCAATGTTCAGTGAGTCAAGTCCGCAGCATTTAACGGAAGAAAAAACACTAAGATCAATGTGATTGGTTAGGTTTAGTATGCATAATTACTTCCAGTTGGTACTTACTTTGAAAAGAATTGAGATATTCTTTATAACTTTCTGTTTATACTTCCATGAATATATCTATCGAATATATTATTGAAAATAAAAATCAAAAAAGAAAAAAGTGAACTTTATTATTCTGGTTAAATATTTCTTTCTTTTTTTTTTTTTTTTGATCTGTTGTTTAAACCACCCATTTATTTTATTACTTAAATGACTATTTTCTTTTCCATTTTTTGTTTATTGCAGTAACATTGGTTTATAACATTGCATAAATTTCAGGTGTACATTATTATACTTCTATTTCTGCATAGATTACATCATGTTCACCACCCAAATACTAATTACAACCCATCACCACACACATGTGCAGAATTATCCCTTTCGCCCTCCTCTCTCCCTCCTTCCCCTCTGGTAACCACCAATCCAATCTCTGTCTCTATGTGTTTGTTTGTTCTTGTTAGATATATTACTTAATGAGGCAGATCATACGGGATTTGACCTTCTTCCTCTGACTTATTTCACTTTACATAATAACCTCAATGTCCATCTATGTTGGCACAAATGGCTGGATTTCATCGTTTCTTATGGCTGAGTAGTATTCCATTGTGTATATATACCACATCTTCTTTATCCATTCGTCTGTTGATGGGCACTTAGGTTGGTCCCAGTCTTGGCTATTGTGAATAATGCTGCAATGAACACAGGGGTGCATGTATCTTTACGCATTGCTGTTTTCAAGTTCTTTGGATAAATACCCAGCAGTGGAATAGCTGGATCATATGGTAGTTATATCCTTAATTTTTTGAGGAATCTCCATATTGTTTCCATAGTGGATGCACCAGTTTGCACTCCCACCATCAGTGTATGAGTGTTCCCTTCTCTCCATATCCTCTCCAATACTTGTTGTTTCCTGTATTGTTAATTATAGCCATTCTGATGGGTGTGAGGTGATATCTCATTGTAGTTTTGATTTGCATTTCCCTGATAGTTGATGATGTTGAACATCTTTTCATGTGTCTGTTGGCCATCTGTATATCTTCTTTGGAGAAATGTCTGTTCAGGTCATTTGCCCATTTTTTTATTGGGTTGTTAGTTTTTTTGTTGTTGAGATGCATGAGTTCTTTATATATTTCGGAGATTAATGCCTTATCAGATGTATGGTTTGCAAATATCTTCTCCAAATTGTTAGGTTTTCTTTTCATTTTGTTGATGGTTTCCTTTGCTGTGCAGAAGCTTTTTAGTTTGATGTAGTCCCATTTGTTCATTTTTTCTATTGTTTCTCTTGCCCGGTCAGACATGGTGCTTGAAAATATGTTGCTAAGACCGATGTCGAAGAGCGTGCTGCCTATGTTTTCTTCTAGAAGTTTCGTAGTTTCAGGTCTTCCATTCAAGTGTTTAATCCATTTGGAGTTAATTTTTGTGTATGGTGTAAGGTAAGGGTCTACTTTCATTTTCTTGCATGTGGCTGTCCAGTTTTCCCAACACCATTTGTTGAAGAGACTTTCTTTTCTCCATTGTATGTTCTTGGCTCCTTTGTGGAAGATTAGCCGTCCATAGATGTGTGGGTTTATTTCTGGGCTTTTGATTCTATTCCATTGATCTGTGTGTCTGTTTTTGTGCCAGTACCATGCTGTTTTGGTTACTATAGCTTTGTAGTATATTTTGAAATCAGGGAGTGTGATACCTCCAGCTTTGTTCTTTTTTCTCAGGATTCCTTTAGCTATTCGGGGTCTTTTGTTGTTCCATATAAATTTTAGGATTCTTTGTTCTGTTTCTGTGAAAAATGTTGTTGGGACTTTGATAGAGATTGCACTGAATCTATAGATTACTTTAGGAAGTATGGACATCTTAACTATGTTAATTCTTCCAATCCAAAAGCACGGAATATCGTTCTATTTCTTTGTGTCTTCTTCAATTTCTTTCAACAATGTTTTATAGTTTTCCGTGTACAGCTCTTTCACCTCTTTGGTTAAGTTTATTCCAAGGTATCTCATTCTTTTTGTTGCGATTGTAAATGGGATTGTATTCTTAATTTCTCTTTCTGCTACTTTGTTGTTAGTGTATAGAAATGCAACTGATTTTTGTATCTTGATTTTGTATCCTGCAACTTTACCGTATTCCTTTATTACTTCTAAAAGATTTTTGGTGGATTCTTTAGGGTTTTCTATATATAAAATCATGTCAAATAGTGACAGTTTCACTTCTTCCTTTCCAATTTGGATCCCTTTTATTTCTTTTTTTTTGCCTGATTGCTCTGGCTAGGACTTCAAGTACTATGTTAAATAGGAGTGGTGAGAGTGGGTATCCTTGTCTGGTTCCTGTTCTTAGAGGGATAGCTTTCAGTCTTTCACCCTTGAGGATGATATTAGCTGTGGGTTTGTCATATATGGCCTTTATTCTGTTGAGGTACTTTCCTTCTATATCCATTTTATTCAGAGTTTTTATCATAAATGGATGCTGTATCTTGTCAAATGCTTTCTCTGCATCTATTGTGATAATCATGTGATTTTTATTCTTCATTTTATTAATGTGGTGCATTACATTGATTGATTTGCGAATGTTGAACCATCCCTGCGTACCTGGAATAAATCCCACTTGATCATGGTGTATAATCTTTTTAACATATTGTTGTATGTGATATGCTAGTATTTTGTTGAGGATTTTTGCATTGATGTTCATCAGTGATATTGGTCTGTAATTTTCTTTTTTTTTGTGTTATCCTTGTCTGGTTTTGGTATCAGGGTAATGTCAGCTTCGTAGAATGAGTTAGGGAGCTTCCCCCCTCCTCAATTTTTTGGAAGAGTTTGAGAAGGATAGCTATTAAGTCTTCTTTGAATGTTTGGTAGAATTCACCAGGAAAGCCGTCTGGTCCTGGACTTTTATTTTTGGGGAGGTTTTTGATTAGTGTTTCGATCTCTTTCCTGGTGAATTGTCTATTCAAATTCCCTACTTCTTCTTGATCCAGTTTTGGAAGGATGTGTGATTCTAAGAATTTATCCATTTCTCCCAGATTGTTGAATTTGTTGGCATATAGCTTTTCATAGTATTCTCTTATAATCTTTTGTATTTCTGAGGTGTCTGTTACAATTTATCCTCTTTCATTTCTGATCTTACTTATTTGAGCCTTCTCTCTTTTTTTCTTGGTGAGTCTAGCTAATGATTTGTCAACTTTGTTGATCTTTTCAAAGAACCAGCTCTTGGTTTTATTAATTTTTTCTATTGTTTTTTTAGTCTCTATTTCATTTATTTCTGCTCTGATTTTTATGATTTCCCTTCTTCTACTGATTTGGGGCTTTGCTTGTTCTTCTTTTTCCAGTTCCTTTAGGTGCATTGTTAGATTGTTTATTTGGTATTTTACTTGTTTGTTGAGGTAGGCCTATATTGCTATAAACTTCCCTCTTAGAACCGCTTTTGCTGTATCCCATAAATTCTGGCATGTCGTATTTTAATTTTCATTTGTCTCCAGGTATTTTTTGATTTCTTCTTTGATTTCTTCATTGACCCAATCATCGTTCAGTAGCATTTTGTTTAATCTCCACGTATTTGTGTCTTTTCTGATTTTCTTTCTACAGTTGATTTCCAGTTTCATACTGTTGTTGTCAGAAAAGATGCTTGGTATTATTTCAATCTTCTTAAATTTATGGAGACTTGTTTTGTGGCCTAATATGTGATCAATCCTGGAGAATGTTCCATGTGCATTTGAAAAGAATGTGTATTCTTCAGTTTTTGGATGGATTGCTCTCTATATATCCACTAGGTCCATCTGTTCTAGTGTGTCGTTTAAGGCCAATGTTTCCTTATTGATCTTCTGTTTGGGTGATATCCGTTGGTGTAAGTGGAGTGTTAAAGTCCCCTACTATTATTGTGTTACTGTCTATTTCTGTTTTTATGTCTGTTAATAATTGCTTTATATATTTAGGTGCACCTACATTGGGTGCGTAGATATTTACAAGTGTTATATCCTCTTGTTGGATTGTACCCTTGATCATTATGTAATGCCCTTCTTTGTCTCTTTTTACAGAGTTTGTTTTAAAGTCTATTATGTCTGATATGAGTACTGCTACCCCAGCTTTCTTTTCATTGCCATTTGCATGGAGTATCTTTTTCCATGCCTTCACTTTAAGTTTGTGAGTGTCTTTAGGTCTGAAGTGTGTCTCTTGTATGCAGCATATATATGGGTCTTGGTGTTTTATCCCATCAGCCACCCTATGCCTTTTAATTGGGGCATTTATTCTATTGACGTTTAAAGTAGCTCTTGATAAGTATGTACTTATTGCCACTTTTTAACTTTTTTTCTCAGTGTTTTAGTAGTCCTTGTCTGTTCCTTTCTCCTTCTATACAGAATTGATGGTCTCTTTAGTTTGACATCTGTCTGAAAGCTCTACTCTTTCACTCCCCTCCTCTCTCCTTTTATGTTTTTGATATCATATCTAACCTCTTTTTTGTGCATTTGTATCCATTGCCCTCTTATCACGGAAATAGATAATTTTTCCTATTTGTGGTCTTCTCTTTTCCCCGTAAATCAGTCCCTTTAATGTTTCTTGTAGCACTGGTTTCTTGGTGACAAACTCCTTTAATTTTTGCTTGTCTGGGAAATTTTTGATCTCTCCTTCCATTTTGAATGATAATCTTGCTGGGTAGAGTAATCTTGGCTGTAAGCTTTTTCCATTTAACTCTTTAAATATATTGTGCCACTCTCTTCTAGCCTGTAAGGTTTCTGCTGAGAAGTCAGCTGATGGCCTTTGGGGTTTCCTTTGTATCTAACTTGACTTTCTCTTGAGGCTTTTAGGATTCTCTCTTTATCTTTAATTCTGGACATTTTGATTATGATGTGTCTTGGTGTGGGCCTCTTTGGGTTTATCTTGTTTGGGGCTCTCTGTGATTCCTGTACCTGGATGTCTTCTTCCTTCCTTAGGTTAGGGAAGTTTTCATCTATTATTTCTTGAAATAGATTCTCTGCCCCTTTGTCTTGCTCTTCTCCTTCTGGGACACCTATAACACGGATGTTAGTGCACTTGATGTTGTCCCAGAGGTCCCTTAGACTGTCCTCACTCTTTTTAATTCTTTTCTCTTTTACCTGTTCAACTTGGGTAATTTCTTCTAGTCTTTCGTCCAGCTCGCAGATCCGTTCTTCTGTATCCTCTATTCTGCTTTTGAGTCCCTCTAGCGACTTTTTCATTTCCAGTATCATATTCTTCATTTCTGATTGGTTCTTTTTTTACCTTCCATTTCTTTGTTAACATTCTCACTGAGTTCATCTATTCTTCTCCCCACATCAGTGAGCATCCTTAACACTCTTAGTTTGAACTCCCTGTCAAGTAGGTTGCTCATTTCTGTTTCACTTAGTTCCTTTTCTGGGGTTTTGTCCTGTTCCCTTACTTGGAATGTATTCCTTTGCTTCCTCATTTTGCCTCTTTCCCTGTGTTTGTGTCTACATATTAGGTAGGTCAGCTATGTCTCCTGCTCTTGGATGGGTGACCTTATATAAGTGCTGTCTTAGGAGGCCTGCCGTGTGCTTCCCTCAGTTCTCAATGTTCCAGGGGTGACCCCTATGTGGGCTTCATGTGTCCTTCTGCTGTGGCCTGTTTGCTCTCCCTGTATGTGGCCAGGTAGGCCGAGTTATGATCCTGGTCAACTGTTGTAATGCTCAGCTGTTTGTAGTTCTTGTGGGCCCTTCAATCTCTTTATCAGGTGTGGGGAGCCCCAGCACAGTTGGCTGCAAGTTCTAATACCACATTTGTGTTGCAGTATTTCTTTTAAGTGAGTAGGCCCCCAGCGTGGCAGGTTGTTAGGCTCAGGGGCTTACAGTTGCTATAAGCCTCCAGCCTTTAGGTCTCTTGTCAGCTCTCTGAGGATTGCAGCTGTGTGGGGCTGGCCTCAGGCACAGGAGCACCCAATTGTTTCAGACTTTGGAAGGTGGGGCAAACCCCCTATGTGGGTCTTTGAGAAGCACAAGTCTTCTGCAGCTGACAAGCCCTGCCGCCCTCAGGTCCACACACACAGTCAACACAGTCCTGCCCCATGTGCTCGCCCCAACCTCCCGAAGTGCACCCAGTCTCTCCACAATGGGAGCCCCACACACTCCACCGCTTCCCCACACTCTCCACCCGCTCCTTGTGCACACCCTGACCCACTGATGTGGGCTCAGTTGCCAGGCTGCAGAGAATCCAGTCACCAATCTATGCAGGCCCACAAGTTGCCTGAGGGCTTGTTGTTGGGTGGGGCCAGTCTCTAGGGTGGGCTGCCTGCCCTGGCTGAGCTGGATTAAATCCGTGCTCTAGCGGGTGTGGCAGACCTGGGGTAGCAGGCCCCAGGGAGAACTCCCGTGGTATCCGTGTCAGCGCACCCACCCTAGGCCACAACAATGGCCGCCGCCAATGTCCCAGTCCCTGGAGAGGTCTCACCTCTCACCGAGATGCACTCAGGGCCTATCAGGTGAGTCTTTTTTCACCAAAGCACTATGCATCTTTCTTTCTGGTGATTTTAGGATGCTTTCTGAAACGGGTGAGTTTGTGCACAGGCTCTTTAAGATCCGGTTTTAATTTCTTTGTGAACCAGGTTTTCTGGGGGTACTCCCCAATGTTTTGGTAGCAGGCAAAGTCAGATATTCTGCCACTTTTCTCGATTGTGCTGGGTCCACAACATGCCCACAGCGGGGGCACTCCCGCCTCAGGGCCCTGCGCCTCCAGGCAGGGCTGCATATCTGTGGGCTGCTCCCGGGCGGGGGTGAGCCGCTGTGGCTTGTGAAGGCGGTGTTTTTCCTCTCCAGAAGGGATATTCTGCCTCCTCTACCTCAGTTAGGATTGTCCGTTGTTGCAGGAGTTCCTCTTATCCAGTTTTCAGTTCTGTCTCGGGGTAATTTTTCCACGAGTAGTTGTAAATTGGCTGTGTCTGCGGGAGGAGATGAGTTCAGAGTCTGCCTAAGCTGCCATCTCTATTTCCTGGTTAAATATTTCTTTTATGAATTTAACATGCTAAACCTGTGGTAGATTAACTTTAAGAGATCAAGTGAGTAAAAGGAATTGGAAAAAAAAGGCTGCAAAAGGATGGCCAGAAAGGTAAAATGAAACCATTAGAATACTGTGCGATTGACGCTAAAGAGAGAAAAGGTGAAGTAAAGCGGTCACTTCCGTAAAAGCCATTTCAATGGATTAGTTGCTAGAAGCTAGATTACAGTGGGTTGAGAACTGTAATGCAAGTGTTAAGAAAATCAGTTTATGAACACAGCCACAAGTAAAATCCATGTCTTTTGACTTTTAATCTATTGTTCTTTCTACTATAGCATGCTGCTGCTCAGCGTTGAAAATACTTTGGGAACAGTTTTTTAGAAATAAATATTTTCAGCTTATCAACCACAAGAAGAAAAAGTTCCTGTGAGATGTCAGATTTCTGTGAAAATAAGCTGAAACTCAGAAATTTAACATGTGAAATAAATTGCATACAAAAATATAGGAATAATATTGAAGTCACTTCTTTTTTTGACCTTGTCACACATAAGCCAGGTGGACATACAGTAGAGAAAAGCTAAGTGCAGAACACTGAGATATATCACATTATCTTGGCCATATTAGAACATGATTTTAACCAGTCATTTTACACCATGTTACAGACTGCAGCTTTCAGCAAGATGGGAGATTGATGGTCCATTATGTGTGCATACCAACATATACAATCTAGAATGTTAAGATCAAATTTATTTTAAAATAACTCGGTTTATTCATTGTGAAGGAGAAACTGACAACAGAAATTTAATAAACTGTATACAAGGAATTGAATAAAGTTTACTTTTTAATATTGTCTCTTGAAGGTGATCATAAAAATGGACATATGAAATTAATTTAATTTCAGGCTAAGCATAATGCATCTTTAACTATTGAGTCATGAATGTAATATAAAGTAAAGTCTGGGGACTTCTTTTGAGAGATTGACTATGAGTTGCTGTATGTGGTGGTGTTTTTTCTGCCTAAGTTTGGGGCACCAGTGTATACAATTTGAAGTCCAGGCTATTGTAATGTTATACAATTTAATGCAATTCCTTGGTTAAGTCAGCTAGACTCAAAGTTTTATTCTGTTTCACAGTTGTCAAAGATGCTTTAAAAAATATATATCCTGTACTATATATAACCATCTATATATAACTATAAACATTTATATGATTATATAGCTATATCCATCATCAGTTTTATATATATATAAAAACAGATATATATGGTTTACATATATTTTTATATAAATTTTTATATATTTATATAAATAAATATACTTATATATAAAACTACTATATAACTACAGTTATATAAGCACAACCGTAACCATCTATATATAACTTTAACCATAGCTATATATAACCATCTTACCAGTGAAGATCAATGAGATGGAACAAATGTACAAACAAAAAATTTTCCAAAAATTCTACTTAATATTATTCTGTAGAGATGGTGACTGTGGTGTTCTTTCAGCTGGCTTTTGGAAACCCTAGTGAATAGTAAATACAAAGTTGTTGGGACTCACAGAGAGATAGCTTCTAAACAATGCCTTAGACATTAAAGCATTTGTACATGTGTGTCCTTTCTTTCCAGAGTGAATGGATTCTAGTCAGGTGTACAGTGGTATTTAAAATACAATACTGTACTCGGAATCAGGACAGCTGTGTTCTAAGCCCACCTCTACTGTCATCGTGGACACACCTGTTATTCTTACTAGTCTCATTTTCCTCACATATAAAGAGAAGGGGTTACACTAGGTCTTTAATATGTTTTTCAGTTCTGTTATCTTGTGTTCTTTGTTGTACTTAATATTTTACATTAAAAAATGTTTTATTGCACCAGAGGAGTTAATATAACTGCAGCATAAATAGATATATAAAGCAGAGATGGTTTTGGAAAACAAATATTTACCGCCTAACATGCTTTTCATAATGTGGGATTTTCATTTGTTTAAAGCAGAGTACATGCATCTTTTAAAAAAAAAATTAAATGGAATTCAGTGTGTATGCTTTCTCTTAATGCAAGCTTAATTTATTACACATTTTACACTGCAGTGCCTCTAAAATGGCAATGAATATATTTTATCTATATTTAGTTTCTTCTTTCAGCCTCAAATTAAGCTAGCTATTGAAAGGGATAATTGATTAGAGTCTGGACAGTTTTATTTATCCAAATTAATGACTCAGATGTCATTGAAATAAAAATTCCTCCTTCTTTGAAACAGTTAAATTAATTTAATGATCATAATTCTCATTATTTAAAACTTATAATTATATTCTTATCCCAGATGTTAAGAAAAACTGTACATGTTATAATCGTTCAATATAGAGCATTATATTGGAAAGTTTTGGCCACTTTCACAATGTGAACCAATAAAATGTAGAATTAGGAACTGAAGAAACTTCCATGTTTGCTAGTGTTTCCATATAGAATTGAGAGACCCTTACCAGTGCAGTCGGGACATAGATGTCACATAGCTGTTTCTCACTATCATTGCGTTTGTTTATCCTGTATCCCCACTTACCTTGATCTAAAGTGAATGTTAAGTGCAAGAGTCTCTCATCCAGTAGTATTCAGTCTGAATAATTAGCTGTTTTTTCTCTGTGGCCACTTGTACATGCCATCTCTTTATATCTGCATCATTGTGTGTGTCTTAAAGTAGAACTACATGACTGAACCATGGGCCAAATTTGATTGGAGTCAACGTTGTGTTCAGATACCAGTTGTGACAATAACCAGTTTTCTAAACGTGAACACTCTATCTTGATAAGTTTCTCTTTCTTTACATATTAGTTCAATGTAAGCAATAATATCTATCAGAAAATATTTTCGATAATTAAATACAACAAATTACCATCCCAGCATGACTAGTAGAATATATATGATCTGTTTTTCCTTTGCTGCTCTCTCTTATGGTTATACACGAAGGCAGTGACTCAGTTGTTTTTGTTTTGTTTTGTTTTCAAATGATGCTTATTAGAATGACTTTTGGAAGACAGTACTCATGTCTTCACAGTGAGTACTGGGAAGTACTTCTGCTTCCCAATAACAGGAAGATCCTTTGCTCTGATGAGGAGAATCCATTGCTGGATGGAGAGAATTCATTTCCCTGAAGGGGAGAATTCACTGCCCATAATAAAACTGCATTCTTTGGAGAATGTTTTTTCCTAAGAGAAATATTAAATTTGAACTCAGCCACAGAATTCAAAGTACTGAGTGTGAAGTTAAAGTGGGTCAAAAGATGAAAATAGTTCCTACAACAGACTTGCCTGATGGATGTAAAAGAAGTCTCTCTGGTCTTTCAATTTCAGTTGAGCTAAGGAATGAAAAGATTGTGCTTGACGAGGGAGGCTTTTCCAAAGGAACTTCCCATTGAAAGCCTGGTTTTGATCTAGGTGTAAAAGAAAAGCTTTTCATGATAACTGCAACTTGATTTCTAGATTGATTTCATAGTCAGCTTTAATGAATATTTTCAATTATATGAAGAATATTAAGAATCCCTTAATGTATACCTACTATTTCAAATTAATTGCTTATCATTATTAATTTATTCATTCATTTATCCAAAACATATTTATTGAGCTCATGCTGTGTGCCAGGTACTGCTCTAATTCACACAAGTGATTATGAAAGTGCTGTCTTTATGGAGCTAACATTCTGGTTGAATACAGAGAATAAACAAACAAACCAGTAAGAATATAGCATGTCCAATGATGATAAGAGCTGTGGTTTCCAGTCACTTCATCCCAATGAAAATGTTCTTCTATCATTTTTTCCAAAATTATCACTTCACTGTTCATTTTCTCTACCTCCTAGCAGCATTTAATCTTCTATCTCAACTAAACCTGCCTGAGGGCTTAGTCTTTGGACCTCTTCTTCTGTCACCTCTTCCATCTCATACTTAGATTAGATGGCATATATAAATGTTAAGAACCCAAACAGGTATCTCTAGCCCGTACCTCTTTCCTGAACTCCAGGTTTCTATGTCTCAATGCCTATTTAATCTTTCCAATTAGACTCCCAAAAGGCATCTCAAAAAAGGAATTATAATTTTCTCTTTCAAACCTGTTCTTCCCCATATCCTGTCCAGATCAATAAATGTACTCAGGAGGAATAATCTGGTACAGGTGTTAGACTATATAGGTCATAAATCCCTTCCTCCAGATGGGGCTCAAGTAATGCAATTGGTTTTGCTTAGCTTATACAGCATGACAGGATAGTCTAGAAGTCAGTTTCTCTGTCTCATAGAATTATAGGCTACCAAAAAGGAAAAGGCACTAGTGATCATTTAGGCCACCTCACTGTACAGAACAGAGCAAAGAGAGGTCTGTGGAAGTTAAGAAACTTGCTAGATTGTGACAGAACCAGTTTAATGTACTCCCTTTTATATCTATATAAGGATGTTTGTCTTTCTTTAAAAAATAACTATTTATGAGAAAGTGAAAAGATACATAAGGGAGATATGTAAAAATTGCAGTGGAGAGAGTCAAAGCCTGTGTGAAATTGACAGGGAAGGTTTCACAAAGTGACCGGAGCTGTCTCTTGAAAGGCCTTTAGTAGTTTTCCAGGATGGAGTGCAAGGCAGTAAGAGCACTTCCGGTGCTACTCTCAGGATGCTTGATGTCTCTGCAACATTTGATAATGATGGTGATTTGCTTCACTTTGACATTCTTTTCATTCATAGATATGACACCATAGTCTCCTTCCCCATCTGAAACACTACATTTTGTTCCCAAGGCAGCATTTTAACACTTTGTTTGTTTTCTCAAGTGATTAGAAGTGTGATTCTAGAGAATGTAAACAAATCAAAATCCATCATATTTGAATCTACTAAATAATGTAACTATTCTAAATCTTACCACCGTAAGCAGCACAGCGTGTTATACCATATGGTGAAAATAATAGTTTGATTCAGAGAAAAATATTATTTTTTGAAGAGGAGAAACCTCTGTTCATCCCCCTTACCATTTTCAAGTATAACTTTGTTAAATCTACTATTAGGCAGATACTTTTTAGATACATATGCATTTTGTTTTCTCTTAGTTAATAATGAGATGGTTTCTGGTTCTTCCATATAAATGTTGAGGTTACAAGGAAAAGCCATAGGATCATTATTACACCATCTGTTCCAGCTGGTTAGTTTTAGTCACTTGCTTTTCAGTGTTCTTACTGAGCTGTCAACAAACTGCCAATAAATTATGAAAACCTAACAGGTTGTCAGAGGTTACTACGCTGAGAAAGTGCAATCATGAGTCAGTATATCATGGGATCGATTACTGCTGATTTCCAAACAATTTCCAGAACACCTTCCGGATGAGTGAACTTTTAAAGATATAATAATGACATCTTTGGATGCTTTGAAGAAAAATAAGATGATAATTATTTTCTCAGCATCCTTCAAGAAGAACCATCTTTTTGTTTAAGTTGCTATTTGATAGCTATACAATTGGATTCAATTACTTTCCTTAGTAATAAACTCTTACAAGTAGCCATTCACAGAAGATAAACACAGAGACTAGTCTTTGTCCTTTTGTCTAACACTGCACTGCTGACCTCAGATGCCTATCTGTAACAGAAATCAGACTTCTCCTAAAAAAGGTTATCTGACTTTTAATATTAGTTTTGTTTCACTTGATCTGAGATACCAAGTAAATCACTCCAATTGTATGATAGCTTTTGCTGAGACAAAGCATTTGTATTTGTATTTTTGTACAACTTGGTATTATTAAGAAATTTTAAACTTGAAAACCATAGGGATCTCAATGAAAAAAGTTAACCATGGTTAATAATATAAGAGAAGTAGATTAAAATAGTACCAATCAGTTGCATATACAGTACTGAAGATTTACATGTTTACTTATTTTTATCAATTTTTATTGGAATGGAATTTCTTAAAGCAGATATTTCTAACCTATTGCCTTTTGGCAGAGAAAATATTTCAGGAGATTGGTGATCTAACTATCAATGTGTGGAAGTTTACTGACCCAAGATTTGTCAGATTTTTGGTTACCTATTAAAATTAATTATTCATTTGTTCTATATTTTATAGTATATATAGTATTTGTAGCTTTGTGGAATATATGTGTGTGTGTTTGTGTGTGAGAGAGAGAGAGAGAAAGACAGAAAGAAACAGAAAGAGAGAGAGGAAGGGAAGGAGGGAAAAAGATAGAGGACAAAGAAAAACCCTTAAGTGAGCACTTTTAGGAAATTTATGACCTCACCTTTACCCAGAGTCATGATGGACAGGGCTGTTGTCATGCCTCTTCCCTCCCTCTCCTAATTGACAACAGAAGGATAATAGTATTCAGAGCCCTGCGAAAATATCCCTTCACCTGAGCTGGTCCTGTTTGCTTTATTCTTGGGCTCTATCTTGGATTTTAAAATATTCCATCCAGTTGTCTTATAAACAAATATTTACCTCTGAGAGAAAGATTAGCCTATACATCAAAATGACAGCAAAGGGATGGATTGCAAATGAAAATATTTAGTTTTCTCGGATTAGTTTTCAGATGTTTTGTAGCAGTAGTGGAAATAGGAATTGCATTCAAAGTTGTCAGAATTCAGGAAAACACGATCTTTCTTTTACCCTTGAATGCAGGATGACATTCACTTAGTGTCTAGTAGGTGTCAGGTGATTTGCTAGGCCCAGATGATATAATACTGAAAAAAACCCACACCCCAGATCCCTACGTTTATGAAGTTTGAAGGAGAAGACAGTTATATAATCTAGTGAAGAAGGCCAATATTGGTAAAAGTAATAGAATTAATTATATTAATGATGCATAATTACAAACAGATACTCTGAAATGAAGGAAAATTGATCTATGAAAGTGAGTAACTAAGAAATATAACTCAGACTTGGTGTCATGGGGAAGGATTCTTAAAGGATATGTTTGATATGTGAAGGTCTTTGGGTAATAAATTAGGGAAAAAAGAATGTATTTCAAGTGGAGGAAATTGTGTACAAAAGTGTTGTAGTAGGAACGGACAAAATAAGCTCAAAGAACTGAACAAAAGTTAGTGTGCCCAGGGGCCAGCCCCGTGGTGTAGTGATTAAGTTCATGTGCTCTGCTTCGGCAGCCCGGGATTCATGGGTTCAGATCCCAGGCTCATCAAGCCATGCTGTGGCAGCATCCCATATACAAAATAGAGGAAGATTGGTACAGATGTTAGCTCAGGGACAATCTTCCTCAAGCAAAAAGAGGAAGAAACAGAAAAAAAGTTAATGTGGCTGGAGAGTAGTTATTGGGAGGAAGAGAAAGACATGCAGAGCCTAGACTCTGTGGGAACTTAGTAGGCTATGTCAATGATTTTGTTTTTTTATATTCGGGGTAAACGAGTATATCCTAAAGTTATTAACAAGGGCACTTATGCCGTGATGTTTGGATTTGACATGAGCCCTAAGGCTGTTGTGTGGAGAATAGACTGAAGGTGCATGTGCATAAATGTGGAAGACCAGTAAGGATGCAATTGGGGCACTTTAGGGAAGAAGTGGTGCTGATAGCTTGAACTGGAGTTGTGACAGAAGACTTGGAAAGGAACTGATGTTTGGGAGATATATTTTGAAGATAGAATTAACAGAACCTAGTGGTGGGTTTAATACGAAAGGTTAGGGAAAGGAAGATGTCAAAGATGTCTCCTTTGTTTCCCGCTTGAGTAATGGATGAATGAAAATCTGGGAAAGTGTGACTTTATATGTGGGGGTATGTATACTGTGAGGAGTCGCTTTTGAAATGTGAAGGTGGAGGTGTTAAGTAGGCTAGCTATACCAATCTGGAGTTTGGGTGAGAAGCAATACCTATATTTAGAACCATAGACTATGTTGAAATAACCTAGGCTGAATGAATGGAGTAGGATAACTGGCTAGCAGTAAGATTTGATAAAATATAATATTTAATGGCAATGGAGTAGGATGAGCTTGCAAAAGGACTGAGTAGGAGTTTTCACAAATTCTACAGAAACAGAAGAGAGAGGTCATAGACACCAAGTAAAGTGACCATTTCTTGAAAAAAAGAAATGTTGCTTTGATAGAGTGATGAGAATAGAAACATGATTGAAATGGACTAGGGTCAGAAAATGAATAGAACGAGATATATAACTCTTTCAGAAAATTTACAAAGTAGAGGAAAGTAATTATCTTCAAACATGGGTGATTTGAGCATGTTTAAAGATGGAAGAAAATAATTGAGAGAGAGTTTAAAATACAGTAAATAGCAGGGTTAATCAAATGGTTAAGTTTCTCAAGAAGTCAGATGTACAGATTGGCTTAGAAGGGGAAAGAGTTCCTCTATTGTCACAATAGGGAAGAAATGTGTTGTTGAATGTGGTAAAGTGGGATATAGTTGAACTCAAGGCATAAATTTGTTTGTTTGGAAAAGGGCTTAGCATTTATGTGATAATGAATTTATGCCATTTTACAATTTTTCTGATATATCTAAAAACAGAGATCAGTGGAGAGACTCATAGGAATTTTAGTTTAAAACACTTATAAAGCAATTTTCTAGGAAATTCCCTTTTAGATACTGTTGGGAAAATGCATCCATAACTCAACATATCCAATCTGCATAATTTCTGTTGTACCTCAGTTTATCAAGTACCTACCATAGAAGCTTGTCTTATCAACCTCTGACCAATCTTTACTAGTGAATTATAATAGCTATAGTTTTATTAAGCATTATCCATCAAACATACTTAAAGAGGAATCGAAGATTTATAAATATGTTGACAATTGTATTCTGCATGGATGCTTAGAAAATTAGCCATGATTTAATGTTTTCCTTTTTTTCATTTTCTTTTGACCAGTTTTTATTAAATTTTTCCTCAATATATTTTTATTAGCCTCTATATTTCTACTTATTTAATGTTGTGTAAGGCTGTACTAGTAAAAGAAAAGCCAGCATTTGTTATGATCAAGGGAGTCGTAATCTTTATTTGGAGATGCTTACCTATTATGGATTCAGTGGGCAATTGCTGGCTAGTTTTGATTAGATCTATGGAGATTTCTTTGCACTGTTAAATATTTCTTGATGCATTTCTTCAACATGTAACGCATTTTCTGATTACTTGTAATGTTAATTTTCACAGGTGAAAAGCAATAAGGATGTTTAAGAGCTGGTCAGCTATTTTGTTTCTTGGATTCATTTTTCTGGAGTCAGAAGGAAGGCCAACCAAAGAAGCAGGATATGGCCTTAAATCCTATCAACCACTAATAAGATTACGACACAAGGTATGGTCATGATTCTGAAATTTCTCATAGTGCCTAGCAATTATAAACTAAACTATCAGTTGTCTGGTTTATTATTCACTTAGCAGCACTTATTTCAGAATATGCTTTAAGAATATAATTTCCAAATTAAAAAATGTACATTTTGAAACATGAAATGGTAGTAATTTTGGAAATTTACAATTTGAGGAATTAAGTACTTCTTGACAAAGTATAGAGATGACTCATTAAAAAATATATCATTAAAGTTTACATGAAGTAATAGTAATGGATTTATAAAAGTAAGTACATATGTTACGGTATAATCAACCAGATAGTTTCTATTATTTCCATATTAATTTTAAGTTTAGAACATTTTAAACTAAAACAAAAGTGTTAAATTCTTGACTTTGCCATAAAGGTAAACAAAAAAGGAAGTCTATACAATCTGGAGATATATAGGTTGGCAAAGGGTTAGTTTTTATAGAAATAATTATACATTTTAATTTCATCAAAAATCATAATTTTGAGTTGTCCAATTTTGGGGCAATACTTCACTTCTATATGTGAAATATTTTCAAGTATAAAATAAATTGACATTTAGGCATACTATAAATTATATAGATTACGTACTTGTAGTAGATTAAACTAGTGATCATGATACTGAAAATGTACTAAAGCAACTATTTTTGTGTGTGTGAGGAAGATCGGCCCTGAGCTAACATCTGCCAATCCTCCTCTTTTTGCTGAGGAAGACTGGCCGTGGGCTAACATCCATGCCCATCTTCCTCTACTTTATATGGGACGCTGCCACAGCATGGCCCGACAAGTGGTTTGCAGGTGCGCACCCGGGATCTGAACCCGTCGGTGCACCCCAGGATCCGAACCAGTGAGCCCTGGGCCTCTGCAGTGGAGTTCGCGCACCCAACCACTTGCGCCACCGGGCTGGCCCCCTAAAGCAACTTTTTATTCAATCAAATAGCAGTTTATAATACATTTGGTTTTCATAGAAAGTAGAAAAAAGATAAAAAATAACATGCTAATTATGGGAGAAAATATATATTTAAAATTTCTTATGCTACTTATCTTTAAAAAATGCTTTTGAAATAAATAAATAAAAGTATATTGATTTTCTCCCTTACGCTCAATACATGCTATTGGCATTTAAGTTGCATATGTTTTTGTTGAAATTCTTTCATAATATTATAATATTTTGATAAAATAGCTAACCTTTACTGGGATTTTTATGTGCCAGACACTAGGCTAAGCTCTTAAATGTATTATTTTATTTAATCTTCAAAACAATCTTGTGATGATGTACCTATTTTCATTTTATAGATGAGAAATCAAAATTCTTAGATATAGTAAGGGGATTTTCTGAATGCATGTATTTATTAAATATATTAATTGGCTAGGGATAATGCACAGGATAAGCTTGATAGCCAGGAAAAAGCAAATAAGTAAAATATAAAAATATACTTCAATGTCAAAAATCATTGTAGAAATTCAGTCACATGTAAAAGTAAATAAGTTCTTAAAGTTTCTAGTTTGGATAGATGCAATTGGAGAATTGGCCTTGTTCCACTATCTTTCAATTGTTATTCATGTCCCCTACCTTATGGACTAACAATTAGTTATATCCCAGCCCAAAGCTTAGAAATAATAATTCCTCTCTGAATACTCTCAAAACGCATTATTAACACAATGTATTGGCTCATACTGTTACATACCCAGTGGACATTTATTCTATGTTGTTTGTCTGCCCCAAACTATGTGCCTTGAGGTCAGAAACTATGTTTTTTTAAACCTTTCATTCCTGGTACCATGAACACTGTAGATAGTGTTTAATTGAATCGATGGCAGAAAAATGACAGGTAGAATGCATGATTATGCTTTTTGATTGTTCCCTGCTAAATATAATACCACAGGTTTTTATGTGTTAATGTACATTTCGATGTGAATTAAATTTCGATGTTGAAGATAAATTGCTTGTTATGCATTGCTGTGAGATTTATTAAACCGGTAAAGAAAAAAAACAACACAATGAGTTAAACTTGTTTTAGAAACACCAATATCCACCACAAATGTCCAAAGTCTTTTCCATCTTGGTGAGTCTTTATCTCTAAGTAGTTAGAAATAATATGTGATTGCTGGTATTTAAAAGCAGAGAGGCAGAGAATGTCATGGTAATACCTAACTTTCTGACGACTTGGGACAGAGTTGAAATTAAGCTATAAAAGACATTTCGTGGGGCCAGCCCTGTGACGTAGGGATTAAGTGCGCACGCTCTGCTGCTGGCGGCCCATGTTCCAATCCCAGACGTGCACCAATGCACTGCTTGTCAAGCCATACTGTGGCGGCGTCCCATATAAAGTGGAGGAAGATGGGCACGGATGTTAGCCCAGGGCCAGTCTTCCTCAGCAAAAAGAAGAGGATTGGCATGGATGTTAGCTCAGGATTGATGTTCCTCAAAAAAGAAAAAAAGACATTTTGTGTGTGTGTATGTGTGTGTGTGTGAGAGAGAGAAAGTGTGTATTTGACAGGAGTAAGGAAGCACCCTGAGTTTTGAAAGTCCCTGCAAAAGTCCCACCAGATCCTTTCCACTCACTATCAATGCCCCACCCAACCACTGGGAACTACCTTTCCTTCCCCAAGACCTTGTAGATTAATCTCATTATAGCCTTTGTTTTTGTTTGTGTCAGTCATTATTTGGATCCCAGGAATACCTATCTGTCATCCTTTTTCCACTGATTTCCATTCCAGTTAGGCTCAAATGTTACTTTATTGGCGAGGCTTTCCAAAACCGTAATTGAAAATGAAACAGCCATAGACATTCCCTATCTCCCTTTTTTGATTTATTTTTATCCATAGAACTTATCACCATTTGTCAAGATGTATATTTCACTTATTTATTAATTTGTTGGATGTTTCCTTCCATTATGATGTAAGCTGCTATTCATCTTGCTATACTGCAGCCCCTAGAACAGTATCTGACACATGGTAAATACTCAACCAATATACGTGGAGTGAATGACTCCATCTGCTGACTAGAATAAGGCTGAAATCAAGATGATATATATATAATTGTATTATATAGTTAATTATAATTAATAAATTAATTAGGTATAATTTCCCTTTCTGTCATTTTATCTGAGTAAAATCAACAGAGCAATACTTAAATTTTTAAAATAACTTATTTTGGTAGCATTGCACAAATTAATTTCCTCTAGTCATTTTTTACCCTACATAGTTTTATTTTATAAATGTATTTCTCTAAGACAGAGGGAATGCATAAGGCTATTTTCTATTTGAATTAGAGTTCACTAATATTAAATATTAGTTATTGACTAGAAAACTATAAAATAAATAATATATACAATAGATCTTGTGTTCTACTTAGCCATTTTCCACATTTTCCCCAGAGAGGTGTCAGTACTTTGAATTTGAACAAATGTATGTATAGAACTCATTTTTATCAAATATTTATGTGCCAACTGTATAATGAATCCCCTTTTGGGAGCAATAATTGGAATGTGAGACTTTTTTCCAGCTTTCATATAAATATTGTAGATCTAAATATAGATATATACATATTTATGTCATTTACAACTATATGTGCATATAAATGTGATTGAAAATATATTTATGTCTCAAGATAAAAATGAATAACATAAATCCATCATACTAATTATAGAAATCTTAATTATAGTCCACATTGTGTGTCTAAGGGAGCTGATCATGTGCTTCATCCAATGTTTATCCAACAAACATTTATGAAACATCAAATATAGGAATTCATTAGCACTTTAGAATTGTAAAATATAATTACCAAATCCAAATCCAAAAAGTCATTCCTTTATTTATTATTCTAAAATAAACATTGCACACATATTGTGCTAGGTGCTTTCTTATACATTAATTGTTGTAATTTAATTCTACAATAATCCTGGGATGCTGGGAATATTATTCCCATTCATCCAAATGATATTATTAAAGTCCAGAGAAGTGAAGTAACTTTCACAAGGACAAGAGAGGGGAACAGACAGAATCAGTGAGACCAGTAAGAGGCAGATAAAAGCAAAGGTAGGCCAGAGATGGGGGAAAAGGACCAGAAAAAAATAAAGGTGCTGAATGGTAGTAAAGCAACATGACATTGACCTCAAGGAGAAACATCTAATGTTTTTTCAGATTGTTCTTCCTCCCCCTCCATAAGCACAACCACAGTATTCCCGTATCCATTTCTTGGCCAGACTGAAATGAATGTCTATTCCTGAAGGTTGCTGTAGTTCTGGTTTAGGCCAACTTTCCAAAGAAGACTCACTAGGAAGCAATAGCTACCACCCTAACTGCTGGTTTGTAGCTAGGAATCTGAGTGTTGAGCATATTGTGGTAACTATTGATTGCCATGTGCATTTGTGAGACAGTTCCTTGAAGTCTCCACAATTTTGAGCCATCTCCAGAATTGGTGTACTCAGAGCAGTCCATACAGAACTTAACAGTGTCACCAGGCATTGACTGTATACCAAGTACTCTGTTGGCTTTATTCTATACATTCGGTCATTTAATAACATGAATATTCCCATGTAGTAAGTGGTTTTATTGCTATTATTGGGGAAGAGGGAGAATCCCTCTCCACCCTTTCCCTTAAAGTTCTTATGGCTGGACAAATAATTAAAAGACAGATTAGCAGGAAAAAATAATACCAAGTTTGATAACATATACACATGAGAGAAACCAGGGAAACTGAGTTGCTCAACAAAATGGCAGAGATTTTCATCTTAAATACTGTCTTTAGCTAAAGACAAAGGAAGATGTTGGGGGGAGGGGGGGAGTCAGTTATGGGAGATTACCAGAAAAGCACAGTAAACAAGAATAAGGTTATTATGCAGATTTAAGGCCTCATCTTCCACATTGATAAGTTTCTAGAAATGAAGTCATCCCCCTCTCTTCCCAGTACAGAGAGGGAGATACCTTTACAAATGGAGATTTCCCATGCAAATGTGAATGTTTTTCTGGCAACTCTTTTCAGGGCCACCTAGAGAATGTGACTGGGAAGAGACAATTTTTGATAAGAGGGGCTTGATGCCTTTCCTATTGTACCATCTATTTTACATTATATTACAGCAATCATATGATAGTGGCTCCTTCCTGAAACAGGTCTTCTATGTTAAATTCTTTAGGCGGTTTGGGGGAGGTCAAATGTCCGTCAGAGAAAATAATCAAGTTAAGGAGACATATTTCAGGGTGGCCAATTTTGATCTCCCACACTATTTTATAGATGAGGAAACTGGAGTTCACAAATGTTTAGTAATTTTTTAGTATCACATACCAAGAAAGTTAGGAAGCAGGGTTTAGGATTTAGTATACAGAGTCTAAATAACTTAACACAGGTGACAGAATGAGTACTTTTTGTAGTAATTTGACCTGTGTGTCACATATTTATTTCCTATTCTCCCAGCATCCTGATCATGTGGTAGTAAGTTGGGATTTCATGTCTTGGTCCCTTTGTGGTTGGGTGGGATTATGGGTCTAGTTCTGACCAATGAGTTGCGAGAAGTGCCATGGAATGCATCTGGGCTGTTTGATTACAATTGTAAAATCTTCCTGAATTCTCTTTCACCTCTAGCATGGCAAACAGCATCTGTTCAAGGTAGTGGCTGCTTAATCATCCCAAGTTTCTAAATAACTAGGATGAGTGAAACACCCTGGCAATTTGTGTTTGTCTTGAAATGTGAAATGAGGGAAAAAACTTTTGTTTTAAACCACTGAGATTTGGGAGTTATTTGTTATCCCAGCATAACTACAGTCTGTCCTCACTGATAAAGACAGAACTAGAACTTAAACTCATATCACCTAACCACAAATCCTGGGCTCCTTTTTCTGTACTATCTTGGCTTCCTGTTTTATTTCCCCTCTCTGGCCTTTTCTTACTCTCTTTTCTCCATTATTTCTTTCTTCTCTCTTCTTTTTGCTAGGTCATAATTTCCCATCACAATTTAACCTCCTATTGTATTTATAACCCTGTAATATGCCTGTACTAATATTTTAGCATAGTACAATATACTGTAATTGGTTGACTGTAAATCCTGTAGGGTCAGTACCACATCACTTTTCTCACCTACAGAACTGATCACACTGCTGCATTGTTTGCTGATAATGATAATCAAAGTCAGGCTTGAGGAAAGATCTTGTGAGGACAGTAGGAGTGTTCTTTGAGTATACCTAGTGGGACCACATAAAGACCTTAAAATGCTTACATCTTTATGCCGCCAAAGAATGTTATGTCCAGCTGTATAGAGCACAGCTGCTCCTGCAAACTGAAATTGCCTTATGATTCCTTTACTTCCTGAATCAAAAAGTTTGTCTATGAGAGTAGATACTGTGCAAATGGGGCCAAGAATTTGCGTAATTTAATAAGTCCAGAGAATGTTGCTATGCATGGTAGTACAGTATAATTCAAAGAAGTCATTTGTGGGAGGTCATTTTTTACTTCTGGTATTAAAAGAATGATAGATGTGGATTGGTGAAGAGTGGCAGGAGAGAACTCTAGGGAAAGAGACAAACAGTAAACAACACATCAAAACCCTGACTGGTTAGAGGCTGAAAACCTTTAGGCAAACCCAGGAGCATTATCTCCTGACTGAGGAAAAGTTGTGCCGTTCCCTCTGAAATATCTGACTGTTTGTAACATGTTCAAGAGAAGGCCTTTTAAAATGTTAATCTATTTTACAGGGGTCAGGAAGCAATTTAGACCACCATCTAAGAGCAAAAATGGTGGCAATGAGGGCAGTGAAGGAGTAATTGTCAAATATTTAATTAATCCAATGTTAAGGAATAGACTAATTAGTATATATTGATATATTTATTGCATATATATCATAATGGGTAAATATTATTAATAAACCTAGATTTTTTTCTAAACAAATAATGTCTGAAAAATAAGAACATTTTTGAAATTTTTTTTCTGAGAAATGAAATTCTGGTTTTAACTGAGCTAGTTCCCGGAGACTAATTTCCACAGGGCAATGTAAAGAAGGCCAGGTTGCACCAGCACACACTATAGAGTATGTTACTTGAAAAGATCTATGAGTTGTAGCATACCAGATCTATTTATGGGCCATAAACCTGACTGTTCTTTGTGCCAGAGGAAGACATTATCTTTGTTGTACTGGATAGTAAGTATTCCTGACCTTTGCTCTGAAGAGAGACAGTCTCTGTCTTCTTACGCTGTAAACATACTTGCCCTTTGTTCTACAGGGAGACATTATCTCCATGTTCCAAGGCTGTTTGCTACACAAACATCCTTGAACAGATAGTTAAGAGCAAATGCCAGTCAGTGTCTGGCTCACGAGATATACAGAAACACAAGGTACTCATGGAGGACTGTTTCCCAATACACATTGAGAGTACCACCTCTACCAGGAGGTCAGAGTTGCCATCAACTATATCTGTCAAAGACCAAAACTAATGCTGTGTGTGTTTCAAAGTTGATTTGAAAACTACCAACATGGTTATAGCTTCATCCCATTTTGTATCTGGTTAACTCTGTCTTTTCTAGAACTTTAAGGAACAAAATGCTTTTGTTGACCGTTGGATGTGTTGCTTGCATGTTTATTCCTTCAAACTCGGGTATATTTGCTAATTTAGGGAAAATTGTCATGCGGTGGACTGAATTGCTTTGCTTAACAAAAATAAGTCAATAAAGGGATATAGCTGACTTTTAAAATTCTCAAGATAAGAACCTACTACTGAAAATTGTCATTTGATCCCTTTGAGAATGAATTCTCAGAGCAGTACTATTATTTCAGATGTGCATCGTGGTATGCAAAAAGGATGCTTCTTTATACCTCTATCACCTTACATTAAAATATTTTTTGTAAAACTTTAAAAGTAGCTATAACTTGAAAAATAGAGCAAATCCATTGAAGATTTGAAGTTTTGAAATGTCAAAAATGTGATGCATTAGCATTCTATTTACATCTATGCAACAAAATATAACAAAGTAGTCAAATCCGTATAGTGCATTAGAGACAATCTTGTCAGGATTCCAGGAAACTCCACTTATGCACCGACCTTGGGCACATATGATGCTTTCTACCACTCCAGTATGGATTTTCAAGTGACCCGAGTCACAATGCTTCCTCCTACCCAACTCAATAATTTAAAAAAAAATTATCTTTTTTTTGGAAAGATAATATCTTTTAAACTAAGGATATCCTTTAGTTGGAAAAAAAAAAAATGGCTTTATCTCTGTTTCCCAGAACAGTCATTGATCCTTTTACTGATCAAGAAGCATCAGAATAATAGAATCTAAGTGCGATTAAATGGGTTTGTCATTGTTGTTAATTTTCTTTTGATTTAATTCCAAAGCCTTCTTATCTTTAGATTTAGTTGTCTTTTCTCGCAATTTCTGTAGGAAAGATAGTGCTAGATCACATCAGTTTTTTACAAAAAAACAATTAACACATCCAAATCTACCACTAGCTAAGCACGTTATGCTACCTCCTATTCAAAAAATAAAATAAACTTGTGATTGCTTTTAACAGGGTTCAAAGTGGATACTCTAACCATGTAAATGTAGGAAAAAGCATTATGAGTTAATAACAGGTGAATGAAATAAAAATACATTTATCTAATATTAATATTAATATATTGGCAAGCCAGCATTTGCATTCACTACTTCAGTGTGTAAATTAATTATGTTGTTTTGTACATCTTTCATTATTAAAATTCTATTGTTAGTTCAATTAGCAAAGCTCTGTATTATAAATGAAAGGATTTATTCTGATTTATGCACTTTACATTCAACATGTTTAAGAGATGAAAATCCTATGGTATATAAACCACAATTAAGAAGAGTAGTATTATTTTTAACTAATATTACACACTGTTTATTTCCGGCATCAGTTCCCCTGCATATGAACTGAGAGTTAGTTTTTTAGAGCCAAAAGATAGTAGAAAATATTCAGTCTATTTAAAAAAATAATAATACAGATGGGAAAACTGATGGCCTCAGAGGCAAAGTTCTTAGTTGAAGATCACACAGGTTCTTCACAGCTAAGATTAGAACCCAGATTTCCTATCTTCTGGAATAGTTCTGTTTTCTTTTAACACTCTGCCCCTCCAAATTAACACTTTTCTTCAAGTCCAATTTTTATCAACAAGAAAGTACATTCACTCATTATTACAACAAGTATTTATTAAGTACCGACTATACACAAGGTACTTAATAAAATAATTCAAATTGAGTTCTTCTTAAACACTCATGTTGATTTGCCTGTGATTGTTGGTGAACCAAACATCTCAAATGAATTGATTGAAAACCCAATTCAAGACCTTATTTAAGGTGCAACAAGGGGACTGTCCTTCAGGGACGGTAGGGCAAAGTTTGCTTTATAGGGACTAGTCTGCAGGAAAATAAATGGGGATGACTAAGCATATTTACTGGACTTGAAACTAGAAAAACATGCTTAGTTAAGACGTTAAACTAGCTACCAGGCTGTCTGAAAGTGATTGTGAGTTTATCAGCTGTGTGGGTTAAACAAATGGCCCATTCAAAGATGGCGCTGTCAATCGTTGTACTACTAATTGGCAGAAACATCCAACAAAAAATGTCTCTGGTAAATATCCTGTCTGAAGCTCGCTTACATGTGCTATCAGAAATGCTGGCAATGTGGTTTTGTTTTCTTCTGAAGTGGGGGCCTCTTTTCTCTTTCTCCAATTTTTTTAATAGACTTTTTTAGAGCAGTTTTAGTTCAAAAGAAAAGTAAGCTGAGAGTACAAAGTGCTCATATACCTCCTGGCACCACACTGGTACAACCTCCCCTACTATCAACATCCTGCATCAGAGTGGTATATTGGTTACAATCCATGAACCTACGTTGATGCATCATTATCACCCAAAGCTCATGGATTAGTGTAGGGCTCACTCTTGTTGTTCTACACTTTATCGGTTTTGACAAATGCATTAATAACCTGTATCCACCATTGTAGTATCATACAGAATAGTTTCATTGTGCTAAAAGTTGTCTCTGCCCTGCCTATTCATTTATTCCTCTCCCATAATCCTCCACAATCACTGATCTTTTTACTGTCTCCATAGTTTTGCCTCATCCCAAATGTCATATAGTTGGAATCATACAGTATGTAGCATTTACAGATTTGCTTCTTTCACTTAGTAACATGCATTTAAGGCTTTTCCATATCTTTTCATGGCTTAATAGCTCATTTCTTTTTTAGTGCTGAATAATCCATTGTCGGGATGTACCACAGCTTGTTTATCTACTTACCTTCCCAACTGTGGCTTGTCTTCTCATTCTCTTGACATTGTCCTTTGCAGAGCAGGTTTGAAATTTTAATTTTAATGGAGTTGACTTACTAATGATTTCTTTCATATATTATGCCTTTGGTGTTGTATTTTAAAAGTCATTGCCACATCCAAGGTCATTTAGATTTTCTCCTATGTTATCTTCTAGGAGTTTCATAGTTTTGCATTTTACATTTAGGTCTATGATTCATTTTGAGTTAATTTTTGTGAAGGGTTTAAGGTCTATGTCTAGATTCATTTTTTTACATGTGAATGTCCAGTTGTTTCAACACCATTTGTTGATATGCTATCTTTGGTCCATGGTATTGCCTTTGCTCTTTTGTCAAAGATCAATTGACTATATTTGTGTGAGTCTGGTCTGAACTCTCCACTCTGTTCCATTGATCTATTTATCTGTTCTTTCACCAGTACCACACTCTCTTGATTACTGTAACTTAAGTGGGATAGTGTCAGTCCTTCGACCTTGTTCTTCTTCAATATTATGTTGGCTAGTCTGGATCTTTTGCCTCTCCAAATAAACTTTAAAATGAGTTTGTTTATATTCACAAAATAACTTACTGAGAGTTCGATTTTGATTGCATTGAATCTATAGATCAACTTGGGAAGAACTGACATCTTAGTAATACTGAGTCTTCCTATCCATGAACATAGGATAGCTATCCATTTATTTGGTTCTTCTTTGATTTTGTTCATCAGAATTTGCAGTTTTCCTCATATAGATCTTGTACATGTTTTGTTAGATTTACACATAGGTATTTCATTTTGGGGAGTGCCAATGTCAATGGTAGTGCATTTTTAATTTTAAATTCTACTTGTTCATTGCTAGTATAAAAGAAAGTGATTAACTTTTGTATATTAACCTTGTATCCTGCAAATTTGCTATAATCACTTATTAGTTCTAGGAGTTATTTTGTCAATTCAGATTTTCTACATAGTTAATTATGTCATCTCCAAAGACAGTTTTATTTATTTCTTTTCAGTCTGTATAAATTTTATGTTCTTTTCTTGTATTTCTGTATTAGTTAGTCTTCCAATTTGGTGTTGAAATGGAGTGGTAAAAGGGGACATGTTTGACTTATTCCTGATCTTCATGGGAAAGCTTCTAGTTCGTCACCATTAGGTATAATGTTAGCTGTAGGTTTCTTTTTTCTTTTTAGACATCCTTTATCAAGTTGAAGAAGTTCTCCTCTTATCCTAGTTTGCTGAGAGTTTTTGTGATGAATAGGTGTTGGATTTTGTCAAATGCTTTTTCTGCATCTATTGATACAATCATGTGATTTTTCTTCTTTAGCCTGTTGATGTGATGGATTACATTAATTTATCTTTTTAATGTTGAACCAGTTTGCATACCTGGGATAAACCCCACTTGTTCATGGTGTGTAAATATTTTCATACATTGTTAGATTCAATTTGCTAATATTTTATTGAGGATTTTTCATGTATGTTCATGAAAGATGTTGCTCTGTAGTTTTCTTTTCTTGTAGTGTCTTTGCCTTTTTTTTTGTTATTAGGGTAATCCTAGCCTCATCTAATGAGTTAGGAAGTATTCCTTCTGCTTATATCTTCTAGAAGAGATTGTAGAGAATGGATTTATTTTTTTTCAAATGTTTGGTAGAATTCACCTGTGAATGCATCTGGGCCTAGGGCTCTCTGTTTTGGAAGGTTATTAATTATTGATTCAATTTCATTAACAGTTATAGACCTATTGAGATGGTCTATTTCTTTTTGTGTGAGTTTTGACAGATTGTGTCTTTCAAGGAATTGGTCCATATCATCTAAACTGCCAAATTTGTGGGTATAGAGTTGTTCATGGTATTTCTTCATTATCTTTTTAATGTCCATGAGGTTGTACAATCATTTTTAAAAATTGTTTATTATGATGAATGTTTTAATGACTTCAGTTATTGAAAAGTTCCTATGGTTTACAGTAATTAAATGAAAATCAGTCATTGGAAGGTCCAAATGACATAACATTTCAAAAGAATATAGTTTTATATTCTTGCCAGTTTATACAGTTCTCAGGATATTTTGCCAATTAAGTTTATGTAAATCTTCTATAAAGACCACGCAAAAACAAGTGTTTTGCCAATACTAAAACAAATAAATAAACAAAAATGCAACGACATGAATTTTAAAAATATATGTTTTGAGCAGTATAAACATTTCCCTTAATTGTGTGAAGGTTTGGGAAATTCTTTAAGGGAATTATTTATCCATTAAATTTTGTTTTTTCTCAAATTTTAAATGATATTTTAAGCATATGGCAAATTTGATTGAATTTTACAGTGAACACCCACGTAACCAAGACCTAGACAAATATTTCACTATGCTTCGTTTTCACACATATTTGTGTGTATGTATATGTGTCTCCATCTCTCTTTCCATTTATTAATCTATCTTATTTTTTATTCATTTCAAACTATATTATAGACATTAAACTCTTCTTTCATAAATATTTTGGTATATATCACTAACTAGAATTAAATGTCTGTTTAGAGTTTTTTTCTTTTGTGATACATTTCACATACAATGGAAAGGCCAGATCTTATGAATTTATTTCTTGAGTTTTGACAAATGTGTACGCTTGTGCAACAGATATCAAAAAACAGTTATATCAAGATGTAGAATGTCATCATCCCACAAGAAAGTTCCCTCATGTTTCTTCCCTGTCAAACTCTACCCTCATTCCCTCTGAGGCCACCAATATTCTGATATTTTTCACCATAGTATGCTTGTGTCTCTTCTAAAATTTTATGTCAATGGGATCATACCATATTTGCATAATACTTCTTTCACTCATAATAACATTATTAAGATTCATCTATGCTATCATGTGTCTCAACAGTGCATTCTCTTTTATTGCTGAGTAGCATTCCACCATATGAATATACCACAGTATTTTGTTTTGTTTTATAATCCATTTCCTGTTGATGGAAACCTAGTTGAAGCTCTTATGAGTAAAGCTTCTATGAACATTTTTGTACAAGTCTTTTTTGGTTATATATTTTCATTTCCCTTGGGTCAATAACTAGCAACAGATTGCTGATTTGTAGGCTAGGTATTTTTCCTTAAATAAGAAACTACAAGAACTTTTCGAAAGTGGATATACAATTTTACATTCCCAACAGTAATGAATGAAGTTTCTAGTTACTCCACATTTTTGGCAACATTTACTGTTCTCTGTGCTTTTAATTTTAGCCCTTCTGAAGAGTGGTATCCAGTGTAGTTTTAATTTGAATTTTCTTGATGACTAGCCACATTGAGCATCGTTTCATTTGTGTACTGGCCATTCATAAATTTTGTTTTGTGAAGTGTCTGTTCAAATCTTTTTGCCCATTGTTTATAATATTGTTTTTCTTTTTATTATTCAGTTGTTGAAGTGCTTTACATTTCCTCAAGATTTTGAAGTATGTAGAATTATTTCATGGAAATATTTATATCATTGTAAAATTTCAAACTAGATAAAGTTACTGTTACCCTCTTATAGTGTGAGTTCATAGAAAACTATGTGAAGACAATGAGAAGAGTTTACATTTGGACAGAAATTACAAGTATTTAACTAAACAATAATTACAAGCTACAACTGTTAATGCAAATTATATATGACCAAAATAATGCTATATTTTATCACAATGCACCTGAATATATTTAAGTATATATTTATATATATACGTATATTTACATACGTATATATACTTAGAATTATATATAATAGTACATATTATAACATAAGATTATACATAGAGTAACATAATATATATGTGTATATATAATTCTAAAACATCATATTTATTTCTCTAATGTTTCATTGTTAAAAAATTTAGGAATTCATCTATTGCAGTTAGTTTATGAGCCACTAAAGTTAATCAGTCACACCCAATTAAGATCTAAAACAGTATTTCCCTAGTATATCATCTCTATAACTCGTTTCTCTGAGAAGATTAATGATATGCAAACCCAAAATGGCAGAAATAACATTGAAAAGAAGGAATTAAAGCTCCAATTCGGAAAAGAAAGAGTAAAAGAACATATAACTATTGTAATGAGGAAATTTCTCTTGCTTTATCACAATGTAGTAGAGTTTTAACAAGTCTTAAAAATGCACTACTATTTCATCTTTGGAGAATAAGAAAGTAAAATTTATTTAATCCTACTGATTTCTGCATTCCTGTGGGTACCATAGGCATGTGGCAAATGTTAATATAGCCTCAACAATTTATCACTCATTTTGTCCATTCCATATCATCATTTGAATACAGTTGACTTTTTTTTATTTTTTGTATTTATCCTTTAAGTTTATTTTGAATTTGTAGATATTTAAGAGACATGTGAATAAATTTTATAACATACTAAGCTTGTTCATATTTAAGCAATATTATATTGAAAAAAAATTAAGGCCACTTTGTCCACAGACCTGTCTCTCCCCTTTGAATGGAGAACATACATTAGTCAAGGATTAGATATACTAAAGGAAAGAGTATGTAGGCTTCTGTAAGTGACCGTACCAGATACTAGTTTCCATTCTATTTTATGCTTAGCTTTACGGTCACATGGGTGTGACCAAGAAATAATGCCTGAAAATGGAAAGCAAGCAGAAGGTTGAACAGAAAGCCCTTTTGTTTCTACTCCCACTTCACCTGGAGCATTTCTGATTTATTTTTTATATATTTGATTCATAAAAATGTTTGTTTGAATAAAATATTTGTTGCTTAATAAAAATAAACATATTCGCAAGCATGGTCTTAATTACCTAATGATTTTGTGAATTATGGTTTCAAATGGGTTAGCTTCTTCCAAAAATCAAATTTATCCCCAAAGGATGAAGACTAGATGCAAGTAAATATATTTTTTAAAAATTGAGGATAATTCTAAAAGTTTTTTCCAGGAGAGAAAATTAAATGTTTTGGAAGCATAAATGCATTTATTTATACACCCCAAAAAAGCATCACTGGAAGTGAAAGTTGAAATGTATCTTATCTGTCTACAAGTCTAATTTCTTCATTTTCCTTTGAAAAAGTTAGGTCCAAATTGTTATGTGCCCAAGTTGTTAAAGTCAGGTAGTGATAGATTTGTGAATAAAATTCTGATCTCCTAACAGAGTAGATAGGGACTCTACACTTTTGGGATGTCTTTTCTGATATATTTGTTTAAAACAGTCTATCATAGTACATACACACATGCACCATAGGTGTGTACTTTATGTACAAATATTCCTATCCTATTCATTTCTACCAATTCTGCTAGATTTTCAGCTCCTCTTTCTTCAAAACTTGGTGTTCCAAATAACTATGTGTTCTCAAAAAAAAAAAAAAAAAAAGAGCAATATCTTTTAATTCTCCCTCTGGAATTTCAGCCTTTGTTTAAGTCCATTATTATAACAAAAAATACCCCCTTTAAAACAAATAGAATTGTTTTTTGTACAATAGTTCAAAACCTGTTGTTGTGTTCAGTGTCCTTCTTTTTGGAAAACTGTTCTTCAAGATCTTATGATTTTTCCTTTTGATTGATATAATAAAGTCTCTTATTCACCTCCCAAAGTCTGTATTTATTGCCCCTGAGAACATTATTTCTGTGAAATGCTCTGCTGAAAATGGATTCTAATGACCAAGTCATTTGGAGAAAACTGCATAGTATGCTCCTGTGGAAATCCACAATGCACAAGAGCATATTAAAGTCTGAGAAATATTCTAAACTTTGCTTAACCTAGAATTTTCCAACTAAATGGACTATAGAAAAATTTGAACACCTTCTGATATTCTGGGAATCACAATTTGGGAAACACTGCTCTAGTGGCTTTAGAATTAATTGCTGCTATACACATCAGGCAACTGTGGCTTCTCTTTTAACTAACAATATTAAAGATCTGACTTAATATCATTTTATAGCTATAAGTAATAAAATATTATAAAAACATTTTCACTCCTTTTTATCAGTCTTTATTTTAGGGTATTTTTTTCTAGAAAGACAACGTTGATGCTATATTTTAAGAGTTATGATACAGGATTTCAACCACATGCTGGCCATGTATGAAAGACCATTCTTCAAAATATTGGTCTCAGTAACTAGGCTGTATTATTAAAGGAAAATATTGAAATAAATTAATTTTAAAAACTCTAATTGAGGTAACTTAGATGCATTAAGTACCTACATCATCATTGTACATTTCAATACATTTTTGCATATATATGCATTCACAGTGTCACCACTCAGATTATGATACAAAATATTTCCTGCAAAGCAAAGGTTTCTCTTGCCACTTCTAATAAATACCATCTTCTGAAGGTTACCACTACCCTGGATTTTTCAACATAAATTAGTTTTGCTTTTGAACTTCATATGAATGGAATTCTACTGTGGGTAGTCTTTCATGTATGGCTCTTTTTTTGCTAAACACTATGTCTGTGATATTTATCCTCATTATTAAATGTAGGAGAAGAGCATCGTTTTTAGTACTCTATAGTGCCCATTACACAAAATTCACAATTTGTTATGCATCCCACTACTGATGAATATTTTAGTTGTTTCCAGTTTGGGGATATTATGACATTCTTGTGTTATGCCTTTTGTTGAATGTATGCGCTCACTTCTCCTGAAGTGTAATTTTAAGATCATAGAGTTGGCATATAGCTCTAATAGATAACGCCAAAGAGTTTTCCAAAGCGTTTGTGCCAACTTATTTGTTTTGTAAAATATTTCAGAATAGCTCTTAGGAATTATTTTAATTCTAGATCTTTCTTTTGTCTACCTATATGGAAAAAATGAGATGTGAGCAGATGTTATATTCTTGCTGCTGCTGACGAATGTTGAGTAAAACAATTACAGGATGATTAAATGACTGAATATTCATCTTTCAAGAAAAAAAAATACTAAAATTAAGGCTCCAAAAATTCTTACTAAGTCCCTTTTTGAAAGTTTAATACAATGTGAATTAGTATGCAACATCTGACTCAGAAAAAAAAGTCATTCTTCAATTATGAATATATAATGATAAACAAATCACGGAACTTTGTGGTTTAAATTTTTCTTAAAGCTATTTCTCTCTTTTGACATGTAAGGAAACGATGATTATCAATTTAAACTTTGTACATCTTTTGTACATAATATAAATGCCAAAGTTCCTAATATTGTCTACTTAATTATTTAATATAAAATAGTTTCTTATTTGAAGGAACTTCCATCTCTCCTCAATCCCTACTAGGACTGACTTCAATTTTTTATTTTTGTAACATCTACTGATAATTAGTAAAACAAGATTTCACTGTTAAAAACTTTATTCCTCTGAAAGAGTGCTTGCCACGAGAAAGCGTAACACTAGATATGAGAGTCGTTTGGGATTTCCCACTAGACATTTGACCTGTTATCTAGTAAGCCTTAGGCTAGTCCAAATTTTCCAGAAGTAAAAAACTTGCTAAGAATCTAAGAATAATAAAACAATTACAAAATCAGCAAAGCCAAATAAACAAACAAAATAAAATGAGCACTGCCATACCTTGGTGGTTTTAATTTGTGTTAATTGGAACACCAAAATCTTATGTTATTGTCATGGTTTCCCACCTGAATTTCTAGTTCATCCCAATGTTGAGTGCCACTTGGTATTCATTTGTGAATATCTTATTTTTCTCATAATCTTATTACTATTAATTATAGAAACTTGCTGAACCTAGCAGTTTACTGAAGTTGCCTAAGCTTATAAGATGCAATCCCCTACACCACTGGAAGATATAGCTATCTCTTGAATTATGTACCAATTGGTAGAATTACTGAGTTTCTAAATGAAGCTAATGTAGCTTATTTCTTTTCCACTTATCAAACAGTAGGAAAATGATTGTCTTAATCAGTTCGACTTGCTATAATAAGAACACCATAGACTGGATGGCTTAAATGACATTTATTTATCACAATTCTTAAGGCTGGGAAGTCAAACATCAAGGTGCAGTAGATCTGGTGTCTGGTGAGAGCACGCTTACTGGTTCACAGATAGCAATCTTCTCACTATATCATAGCATGGCCAAGAAAGAGATAGAGGAAGCAATCTCTCTCATGTTTCTTCTTATAAGGACACTAATTCCATTTATGAGGTCTCTGTCCTTATGACCTAATTACTTTCCAAATCTGCACCTCCAAGTACCATCATATTGGGGATTAGGCATCAATATATGAATTTTGGGGGGCCACAAACATTCAGTCCATAGAGATAATCTCCAAATTACTAACTTCCGTTGTTGTGTTATTGCTGTTATCAGGAATGTAAGACAGGTGAAATGATTTCTGGAAACAAAATGATCATCTGTTGGGAATTTTACTTGTTACCAGTTATAAATGATAACAAATACTACTGACTCGTGACAGAAAATTTATGTTTAGTATCCTCATCGCGAAACATTACACAAACCTGCCAAAAAAGATTTTTTATTTCTGTTAAATTTTTTTCCTTTTAACAATTGAAGAATATTTCAGGAAAGCAATTATAGGTATAGACTGACTCTAAGGGCCTCTAAAACAGTGGTTATCAATCTTGTTTGTGTATTAGAATCTTCTGGGAGCATATAAACATGCAAATGTCTGGTCCATTCTCTTAGAAAATTAAATCAGAGCTTCTGAGATTGGGCCCTAGACATGGATATTTATAAAGGTTTCTGGATGATTCTAAAGTGCAGTCAAGGTAAACAAGTACTGTACTAATGGTTAGAGTTCTGTATCAAAGAGTTGAGTTTTAAAAAAAACGTAAGAATATTGGTTTGTGTTTAAAAAGCAATAAGTATTTTTTAAATTTAGAAATATTGAAAATTCTATATGTATTATAGAATTCTACATCCTGTCTCCATATATTCTTATTATGTAAGAATTCTATATTCTCTTTTCATATATTCTTATTACAGTAGAATTCTATATTCTTTCTCCAAATATTCTTATATGATATAAAATAAGAATATATTGCTATTATTGCTATTACTTAGTAAAAAGAAGGGGTAAAAATGTTCTAAGCAGGAGGAAAGACATATATATTCAAAAGTCCTGAGAATGAGTTCAATATTTTCAGGGATTAAAGGTATTCTTCATATAGGGAAATAGAGACAGTGACCCAGTTTAAAAAGATGAGGAGCAGAGAGGTAATGGAGGGTACTATAAACAATAGTAATACTTTAGAATCGTATTCTAGGATTGACAAGGAGCCAATGGAAAGTGTTTAAGAAGAAGAAATAATATTAAGTTAGTAATTTTATATGCCTTAAAAGTTAATAAAATATTTTGCTAATTTTTAATCAAACACAATTTTGTAAAGAAGCTAATTTTTCCCATGCTGCAGTTAATCATACTTTGGAAAGGCAAGCCATTCTGCAAAATAATCTGGAGCTCAGATTGCACTGTTGTCTAGGCAGGAGCTTAACATGCTTGAAAGTTAGCAATAACACTACAAACCCACTTTCTTAAGGCAGTGTTTCAGAAAGTGTGGTCCCAGAATCAACCCCATCAACATCTTTTGGGAACTTGTTAGAAATATGAATTCTCAGATCCCACCTAGATCCACTAAATCAGCCTTCCTGGTAATTCTGACTCATATAAAATTTGAGAACTATTGCCTTAAGGGAAAAGCATAAGTCAAAACATTTCAGTTGTCTTTACTTGAAGATTTTAACGTAACAAAAGAGTTCCCTTTTTTCTCCAGAATTAAATCAAAATTTCTAATAATAAGTATCTAAGAATTTAAATCATAATTGTTCCTTCTCTAATATGAGATAGTTCACTTACAGAACGTTATGTCTTTTGGATATGTTAAAAATCATCTAGTTTACCAGATATTTGTTCTTTTTTTTGATTGAATACTCTCAAATATGCCTGTTAACTAGTCATTCAGCTTATAGTAAGTTACTATGAGTAACTTGCAGCCACCTGTAAGTGGATAAAACTCCTCATTGCAACTTTGAAAACATGCTATGTTGAACTAAAATCTATCTCCTTGTAGCTTTCAGTTACTGGTGCTAATTCAGCTCTGCAGATTTTTCATAAAGTATCTAATATCCTTTCCATGGTGAAGCCCTTGAAATATTTGAACATGGCTGTCATATCCCCTGAAATGCACTATTCCTCAAGCTAAATATCTCTAGTTCTATTGACCATTATTCATATGACTTGGCTCCAAGTCCCTCTGCTTTCTTGCCTATTCTGCTGAATTCAGTCCATTTTATTCCTTCCCTGTGAAGTGTGGTGCCTGGAATACAACCTAGTTCTCTAGGTGTCATCTTCCCCCAACTAAACTCAAACTTCCTTCTAGATGTAACTTTTGTATCAAAGTACTTAAGTTATTAATAATGAATTAGTTGTTTCTTCTCTTTTTCTCATCTTATTAAAGATGACTCACGTTAGGTACTCTAGAACTTAGAATCTAATTTTGTGCTTTGCTTTTCTGTTTTGTTTCTGTTTTTTGAGGGGGAGATGTTGCTTTTTCTACCATGTTGTTAAGTCAGGCTTGTGAATTGGTTGCACTCTACATATTGAGAGTTAAACCAATATCTTACCTTCATTTTTCCTAAAGATCAAAAACCCCCATTTTATTCATTTTTTCCACTTAGATTCATGTTAATCTCAAATCAATATAGCATTTTGTATATAGCCATCTAAGACAATGACCACAATTTAGAAAATGTTGATATAGCTGTTGATATTGAAAGTGTAAATGGTGCACTTCAGATAGATGCAATATCACTTAGCTGGTCTCGAATCAACCTACTTGAATGAAAGAAGTTGATTGAAAGAAGACTATTTAGTCTTTTTAATCCCTTTAGTCTTCCTGGGCTTTTACCTTTTTGGTAAGTGTTGGTATATTTTTTTAAGATTTCATTCTCTTGATTGAACTCAAAACAAAGAAAAGCAAATTGAAGATTTTTCCTTTTTGCGTGGCAATCATAACAAAACAATAGACCTGCTATTTGCTTAATCTTCCCAAAACACAAGTAAAATTATAAATCAATAAATAGCTAAACAAGTTTTTGTTCGACTTAACTTTCATTAATTGGAGTAAGCCGCTCTAAGAAATTATCATTGTGGTCTTTCATTTGGGCAGAATTTGAATTACTTTTTTACATTCTCTTATTCAAAGAGAACAGAAGTTTGGTTTATTTCCTCTGAGCAGAGATAAGGTAGTCAGGATGGTGAAGAGCAGAGGAAATCTGGAGAGAGTTCTGAAATCTCTGAATTGCTGCATTTTATACACTCAAACTATTGCGTTTCTTCATAGATATCCTCAGATTTGATGAATCAGTAAAGTAAGTCTGTATGGATACAAACAAAAGATATTGTCTATCAGAAACAAATTTTCACTTTACAATACCTGAAGAATAGTCATCTTGATAACTCACAGGATAATGTGTAATGCTAAAGTATAATTTACACACTTGGATTTAACCGAATATTCAGATATATTCTATATTCTTTAATTATAGAACATTGCTGAAATATTAACTTCATCTTTCAAAATCTAAAATTATGTTATTATTTTCCTAAATGGAAGTGTTTGTCGAGTACATAAGAATGATGTTTTAAACTCTTTGAAAAAAGATAAAAATCTATAGCTCTCAGATCGATAAACATTTTGAAAGACATAAGGAAACCAACAAAAGGGGAAAAATAACCCCCTTAGGCAAAATACATTTGGAATAAACCATAAAGATTGCCCCAAATTCAGCATTAAAAAGTAATAAGAAAGGAATTACATTTTAGATAGTGTCAATTTTCAAAAGCATCCCACAGAGATATAAGCCATAATGCTTTTAAAAAAAATAAGGGCATACCATGTATTCATTATGCCAGAACTGAAAGTTTTATAAATACTCTATATATTGTTAATGTTTTCCGAAGAATACTAGGTCAGGACATAATCGAGTAAACAACATCCATTATCAAAATTGAAGTTTGAGAAAGAATAGCAAAAATAAACGTGGGGGGGTGTCGAAAAGAGGGAGGCGGGAAGGAGAGAGAGAATATAAAGTAAAGGCAGTAACATGTGAGGTGGAAACTACGTAAAGGAGAGAAAACTTATTTCCCCTAATCTATGTTACAAAAGTTTTGGATTTAGCCTGGTACCTTGTGATATTAGATACCTAAAGCATGTATTTTGATAGTGATTGACTAAAGAACACATTAAACTTATTAAATATTAAGGGAAAGAGGGAAAAGAATATTAAATATTGCATCTAGTGCCTACATTGACAATGCCTTGAGGGTAATAAGAAATTCAATTTCAGAGACCGCCTACTTTACATGCTGTAATTTTTTTAAAAGCACTGATTACATTTACATTTCTTTTTTTACCTTGCTTCAGGATCCCCTGCTTAATGTAACTATGACAGTTTGTGATGTAAATTAAATTGTGAAATTTGATAGAACAAAATCCCATAGCATATGAATTGGATATCTCAAAGGTATCAAATCCAAAGCCCTGTATGTTAGTATCCAGGAGACTGAATCCTTGGAGGTAGAGTGAACCATCACCAAGTGACAGAACTATTCAATGGCAGGGCCACCGTCACCAGGCAGGAATTCTGAGTACCCCTCTCCATACTACACAAGTACTCTTGTCTTTCTTTTCCACACTCATCCCTGATAATACTTTCTGTTATTGAACCTGATGCTTTGGCATATGGCTAATGATTGTATATGGATCCATTGGATATACACTGGATGCTGGAGATATATATGTATACATATACATATATACAAAATATATTATACTGGCTAATGTTATTGTAAGAAGCTAAATATTGTAACTAACTAAATATAAAAGAAATATTATGTATTTGATTTTTGTTCAAAAATCGTTAAAATCAGCATCTTTTTCAAATTTCCCTATACTGAAGCTGGCAACAATCTTCTTCTTAGTATTATTATTATTTATTTTAAGTGATATTAAGAATTTTTTTTATATTTACTGGATGCTTGAATTTTCTTTGCTCTTTTTCACTATAGGTATTTTAACTTTTATTAGTATATAAGAATAATTTATATATTAAAGACATTTACACTTTGACCCGACTTCTTAAAGAAATTTTCCCATTCTGTTAAATAGCTTCAAATGTTTTTAGCGAATAGTATTTTCAATAAAGAAAATTTAAAATATTTAGTGGTCATGCTAAATTCCTTTATGTTTTTTAAATATTTTTTTCTTATTTATATAGGAATGTGATTTCCAATATTTTAGTAATTATGACAACTATTACTTATCACAAGTTTTTTTTTTCTATGCTGGCACTGTGCTAAAGACAAAACAGTACTCTAGAATATTTATCCTAGAATTAATAGGATGTCATGGTTTACATTTACATTTAAAAGTGTAAATATACATTCCAAAAAGTTTGAAATATATTTTGTTGTGTTTTACGTCGACTTTTGGGCTAAGAATATTTATTTCTTTTTTCTAAATTATTAACCAGCTTTTCAAATATTGTTTATAAGGAATTCATATTTTCCAACCCCTTTAAATGCTATTTAGTCATAAATTAAATTGCCAGGTAAACATGAATCCAGGAGATGATATTCTAAATTTTAACAATAAGCACAGTAGGAGCATTGACCAATCAGAAGGACTGTCATGTGTATTTATTAGCAAACAATCAGCCCTACAAAACTCTGTGTCTAAAATTTATTATTTTTACCACTGATGTATCTGTTTACTCTGGCATGAATGCAGCAATTTTATTTACTACAGTTTTATGATATATTTTAATATCTGAGTGGGCATACATCTGCCTTGTTATAATTCATTTTTCAGGATTCTTTCTAGGTATTGGCACTTTCTTTCATGCACACTTTAGAATAATTTGGTTAAATTACAGAATGATTTATTGATGTATTGCATTATATTAAAATTATTAATTAACTTGTTCTTACATCAAATATTTGTTGACAGTCATGTGAGTCCATATTACTTTGAGAGGACTTATCATCTTATAATAACAAATTTAACTTTTTCCATGACAAAATGTCACTCAATTAACTTTCCCTTTATATCTCTTAGTAATGTATCATAGTTCTCCTGATATTGGTGCTGCACACTTTAAGTTGATTTCTGAGAGTTTTACATGTTCTGCTATTGTAAATTTGTCTACTTTGATAATATTTTAAATTATTCCTTGCAAGTATCTGAAGAACATCTAGATTTTTGTAATTAATTTTATTTTTGAATTCTCCTATTGGTTCTCATATATTTTTAGCTGATGATCTTGTGTTTTCCAGGGAGAAGATCTCTTCCAAAAAGATGTGATTTCTTCTGCATTAACTCATTAATTCTTTTCAATAAAGCTCTGTTATCTCACCCAAACTATTTGAATGAAAACACAAGTTTATATGACACCAAACTCTGTGCCCTTAAAGGGAGGTAATATTTTTTATCCTAAAGCTGAACTATCTCAGTTTTTATCATACTTTGAATGAAGTGATGTACATAAAGTTCATCCCTGAGAGATTTAGAGCGTGTTGGATATTAATGATTGTTCACTGGTTTTCACGAATTCAACATTTTGAAGATTTTCATTACACTTGCTTAGCCATTAAATAGAAGACAATCATCAAGTAAATGTTAGTAGCCATATGTTCTCTGCATGTTTCCAATGGAATCACGTTAAATCAATATCGTAAAAGATCATGTCCACAGATTTTTTTCAAAGTGTCAAAAGGGATAAAATAATATATCATCTCTGACACAAATATCCTTATTATAAGATCTTTTCCAAACAAATGTCTCACAAAACAGTTGCCGTCGGGTAAACACTGAGTACTGACAGCAGCTTTTACTATCACCCATTTAGCAAGCTTGTAAAAATCTCACTATGAGGTGCCGTCAAAATTACCACTTAACTTTGTGTTTGATATTGATTTACTCTGTAGCATGTACTGACATTTCTTCAGTGGTTAGTTTCTGAGTGAGTTTGGATGCCACATGAAGTTGAATAGGTGAGAGTATATTTCACCTTGTCTCAAAAAAAAAAAAAAGAAAAGAAATGTTTTATGTGCCCTGGCTTTGGGTAAAGTACGGATTACATTTAATATGATCATGACATCAAAAGGTGTAGATTTATATATTTAATATTCTATGACCTGTGAGTTCCCATAAATCCATGTGTTGATGTTCAGAGGTTGCAAATTCAAATGATTCTGGAAACTGAATAAGTGACATAAATGAATGAATTGGGCCTGATGGGTTCTATAAGAAACTAGATTACTTAGAGGAAAAGAGATAGCCTTAAATATCTTCTTTATACAGAATTTGAAAAAATAAAGAACTTAATAATTGTTAAGCCTAAAATTGGACAAAGACTAAATCAAATAAAATCAGAAATTAGGAATTTGTAAGATAAAAGCAGAAATTAATATGCTAGACAATAAAAATGAGTGGAACAGGTAAATACATCCAAAAGCTGTTTCCTTAACTTACTAACAAAATGTATAATCCTTTTTAAAGCTTAACCAACAAAATGTGTGAACAATCATTGGAAATACCAGGAGAGATGAAAAGAATCAAAAGCAATTCTTAAAGCAATTCAATTGTAGCAATTTGAAAATTTTAGATAAAATTGATGATTTCCTAGAAAAATGCAAATTTTCAAAATTGACTCAAATGAAAGTAGAAAACTTATTCTCCAACTACTATAGAAGAGTTTGCAAAGGAGATTAGAGATCAACATTGATAAAGTCACCAGAACCAGATGGTTCCACAGCTGAGCCATCTATCTGACTATCTAACTTAACAATCTAACTTTCAAAAGCCAGATAATGCCAATGGTATTAAAATAATTCAATTCCATTTTTCATCTTGGTGTGAAATACCTCACTTTTTAAATCCTGGAATCAATTCAATTTTATAAAATATAAAAATATATTTTTAGGGCTCAAAATAATTTTGCAGAATATATTGGTCACAAGTTTGAAATGTCACGTCATTAGGACTGAGGGCTGCTTATTGGTTACTGAACTCTTTAGAAATCTTTGAAGTGTATATTCCTGTAAATTTGTCTGCCTAAGAAAATGTGTAGGTGTGTGTGCGTGCATGTGTGTGTGTGGAGAGAGAGCGAGAGAGAAATAGAGAGAGAGAGGAGAGAGAGGCTTAAGTATTTTTTTCCTGGTTCTACTTTCATATTATATACATTTTTTTCATTTACAGTGGCTATCGACAAAAAGATTTCCTACTATAAATGAGCCTCTGTTTACCAAATTCTTACATTAACTCTAGGGGGTTGTTAAATCATAAATGGAATATTTTTTGCAGTGACCTCGTTAGAAATAAAGGAAGAGTCTAACAACCTTTCTGTTGCCTGACTGCCCTGAGAAAAGTGTGAGCTTTGTGTGTATTTTGCCTTTGGGAGGGCAAAGACAAAAGATTGGCTATATTTCATTCTCCATATATTGTTTGATTTGTCTGCGTTCTGTTCACTGACAGAGAGAATCACTTTACAAATTGGCCTTTGACTAACCAAGTACCAGGCCAGAAATAAATGAGAATTAAATCGTTCTGACTGGATATCTGCCTCTGATCTGCTTCATTAGCAGAGCGCCCTCCCTCAGTGGCCCTTTGAACTCCTAGTTTCACTGCGATCCATTATATTGTGTCAGTTGTGATGTGCTCTAATGTAGACTTTGCTTGTTAAGAGCATTTTGGTGCCACTGACTCAGGAAAACTCTGATTTTTGTCTAAAGTTCAACATTGCTAGTCCTTGAGATGCTGGCATTAGGTGAAGAGTGATTAAATAGTCACCTTTAAAAAATTAGAATGCTTCCTAAAGCGAAGATTATTTAGAGGGCAGGGATAAAAGGTGATGGACAAACAAAAATGTACAACCCAAAATTTCACAATGTTAGAAACCATTAAAACATCAATTAAAAAAAAAAATTTTGCTCTAAAATTAACTTTCCAGCTTACTAAACCTACTGGTATATTTCAATCTTGGGATTTCAATTCTTATTTCGGAAAAAAATAAATCCCATGGACATAATTTGCACAGAAGAATTTTGTCTAAAACAAAGAGGCTTATTCATTCTTAGTTCAAAGCAATGTTTTCAGATTTTGGCAATTTAAATACCCTGAGGTCCCTTTAGTCAATGTATTTAAGACTTGTTAGTTAAACAAATTATGCTTTAGAAGAGCCTATATTTAATTCACTGCACAAAGTTTATCAAATGCACATCAAAAATTTCAGTAACAGACAAAACACATGAGGAAATTTGGAAGCATGGGGGATTTTGTTCAGATTCAATTTCAAAGTATTGATACTCAAATTAAACTAAAAAGTAATAATTTAGAGGCAAGATAATGAAATTAACTATATGACACGAGAAAATAGTAAAATTTTAATAAGTGGATGGTTTTATAATTAATTTTAGGGAAACTACCAACCTATGATACATTTCTAAGAATACACTTTGTAATACTTTACAAAAATGTCTAGAATTAACCTATCCTGTAGAATTTTCCAGATTGATTCCTTACTTCTTAGTACCTATATAGTAATGGACAGCAGATTCTCCCCCGCTCCCCTCTCTCTTTTAATCTGTCATTACAGTTTTGTGCATGGAGGGAAAATGCCTCCTTAAAACCCTCTGGCAATCAGCTTATACCCTGCAGCGTGAGTATTCATGTCAGTATTAGGACACACATTAAATATATTAAGTCAGAATAAATCCTTACACAATTTGCCACAGAAAAATAAATATTATAAAAAAGTAAGTAAAATTATCCCTAAACGTGATCGAAATAAATCACATCTGGAGACACATGGGGAACCCAATGCACATAAATAATCTCAACCCTATGTTGTTTCAAGAGATGTTGCTCAGCGAGTGATAAATAGGATGGAATAGTTAAAGGTTCATGTGGAGGAGGAGAAAAAATATCATTCTAGGGAGAATGGTATATAGTTTTCCTGACTGCAATTTGTATCATTTTACTTTTGGAAACAGTTAAGATACCTTCAAGAATGTACACATTGCCTTCTCCATCAACTAGTAACATTTTTGGTCAGCTCTCATTCCTTAATTATTTTTTTCCTGATGTGTATACTACGCTCTTATCTCTTCAACCAATCAAATGTGTTCCTAAAACTGAGAAGTTTCTTGCTTCTCCTACCACACACTATCATGATATCAAATCCAAAGTATACTTTATTATCCTAAAAGTTCTTCCTGATTGATTGTGTTGCATGTACTTATTAGGTATGTTTTTTATTCTATTCTTTTATTTTCCTTAAATGAATTGAACTCTCTTAAATCCTGCTCTCATTCTCATTGATATAATTTTTCTCTTTAGAAATTAAAGTGCTTTAAAGTTGCCTTGCTCCTGTCCTGAAGAATGCATAATAATTCACCAATTAAACGATAATTGTCACCATATCCAGATATTTACACATGTAAGTTTAGGGGCAAATAAACATGAATCCATCCTTATTATATTTTTATTTTTATTAACTTTTTAAAAACTTTTAAACGCATATAATATTATAAAAAATATATAATAGAAACTCATGTGATCTTAACCATTTAAAGAGACATTAACATTTTTCCATGATGGTTTCATATTTCTTTTTGTTAAAAAATGGGGAAAAACCCACAGATATGCCTAAAGACCCTCTCTCCATTCCTTCCCTCTGCTCTTCTCCATCTCCACAAGTCATTTTCCCTATAGTGTAATGCAACTACCTCTCTTATGACACAAACTCGTATACCCAGAAGGAGACACACTGAGTTCCCTTAAAGTCATGGAATGCATCTTGGGATAATATTCATCGTACTAATTCAGTCATAATCTCAACTTGGTATGCTCTAACCTGAAAGCTAAATTAGAAAATTAACCACCACCTACATGCCTTATGTAAAGCCATAGGAGAAAGGTAGATTAATATGAAAGAAAATTGATTGATATTTACAGTAGGCATGGAAGAGAGACAGGCAGAAAACACGGGTAATTTTGACAATCTGTAATTCTCAACTGATCACAATATCATATTTGGTATTTATAACATCCTTCGTCCACTAACTATTTCATGTTTTCTGGATCCCTGGACAGTACCTCCTAGACAGTACCTCAGCCATCAGAGTTCTGTTGTTGTTTGTTGTTTTCCCCAGTAGGTGGGCTCAACTTTCTTTCCTTAAAGTCCTGAGTCTTTAGTCATTGTTTCTGTATTAGGTTACTATAACCTTCCATCAGTATTTACCAATGCATGTGAAAATACTACATTAGTCCAAAGGATCTTTTGGTTCCAGACAGATACCTGCAACCCTGTTCCCTTGATAATCATAGTCCATCTCCCTGTTTTCTTCTTGTTTCAGTTGCATGAAGATATACAGTTGTCAAGCGGCAATTTAAACATCTAATTCAATGGAAGAAATTTTTATGCCTTAGGGAGAGCATTCCTCCCTTGAATACTAAAGTTGTGAAATACTACTCCCACTTCTACCTCTTTGTTCCCTGGTATTCTGAGATATGGGAGAATAGCATCATATATTGGTTATCAATTTATAATATCTATCTCATCTTGTACCAATAATTCACAAGCAGTGATTTCCTCTTAGCTGGCAACATAACTAAGTATTCAATAAAATAAACCATTAAACTTATCTGTAAAGCCAGCTGCTTCTGGGTGTTTGGACTCATGGTAAGATCAGTGAGTTTCCTAGTCATGTTGATCACTTCTCTTACATGAAAATGAGTTATTTGGTCCAGAAGCAATATTGTGTGGGGTGTATAGCAGTAAATGCGGCATTTGGTGAATCTAAAGAAGGTGACAACTTCAGAAATACTGCTGATGGGAAAAGCAAATCCATATCCAGATTACTGTCTATTCCACCAATTTCATGATAGAATGTGACCAATGCAATCAACCCGCCACAGGTAATTGGCTGGTGCCTCTAGGTACGTGCCATATCCGCGATTTAGAGTTGATTTCTGCTGTTGGCATAACCATAATACTTTTCAAGGGTGCTGGTGATCAACTCACCAGTGCATTTATAAAGATTTTACACTCTGGTTTTTCAGGGAGCATCGTTAAAGACCCTGAGTATGTAGTTGAAGATAAGTCTATTCTAAGTTTACAATCACTTTGAGTTTCTTATTTCATCTTTTGAACTATATAAAGAAGTTTAGGAATCATAACATTATTTAATATAGGGCACTGATGAGTTTTCTAGTTTTGGTCAATAAATCAAGCAAAAGAATCAACTGTCATATTCTGAAACTAGCCTAATAAATCCATAATACTCATAATTACACTCATACTGATTAATATGGCCCAATCTAGTTATTTTCTTTCCTATCTAGTCTACTACTCTTAGAATTCATCTCCACACATGTTATTCAGGTTTTTGCTGGTATAAATTATCAACATCTTGCAATTATTTTAGTGTGTTAGTTATTTCCTCCTCAGTCAGATTTTATTCTAGAGCATGCTAAATCTGACACTCAGGACAGGAAGGGGAAAATATTGGCATGTCATTGTAAGGTAGCTATTTCAAGCAAGGTTATTATACTGTCTTTAAGCATGGCAGAAGTAGTTTGATTAGACATATAGATAGACTTGCTTGTGCTGGCAATGGAGGTTTTGTTGGGAATATTTGAAAGTATCCATTTGGGCCCATTCTACTTTTCAGATACCCACTTCTTCCCAATTGGTACATTAACTCATATGTAAGAGACGTGGAGGAGTTATAAATTCAACTTATGTTGTAATTCTCTCTATAAGCTATCTATAAGATTAGATTCTGCAACTAATTTTTTGCTATATCAGCCCTGTGTCTACAAAATATAAGAGAAATATCAGATATTATTTGCTATATCAGAGTGCATGAAGCCTTAGTTTATCATTTTCACTATGTATTCCAGGGTAGCTAGAAACAGCCAGTGCTCCAACCCCATCTTTGTATTCCTCTTTCCCATCAGTGTTGTATCCCAGCAGCCGCTTCATCCACCGAAAACTTGCCTTCAACTGGCACCTTATTCTACATGATCTCAGACGATAACTTAAGTAATCTTTTGCCACTGAATACTTGTGGGTTTGTCTCACAGTTGAGGAACCCAGAGTTTAAAGATCCCACATGTTTTGTAATGGGCTGCAGCAAACCTATCGATCTTTGCCTAAAGGTAATAAACACTATCTTTATTATATTAGAAAGCAAACAATCCTGCCCTCTACTCTGGTTGGAAATAGTATCTCTAAATTCCAAAACTGTGCATTATACAAACATCCTTGACAACATACTTTAGAAAAAGAAGGCAGGTGGTGCCGTGCTCACAAGATGTGCAGAAACATCAGCAATCCATGGAGAACTGTGTTCCAACCACAGACTTTGTGGTTTCAGCTACAGCAGCGTGTTTCTGGACGTAATAGTCCAGTTCTGGCTTCAGACTTTTACTCTTCCAGATCTTCCAATTATTTTGTAGGCATTTAATACCCATATTCAGTGTTTGTGCTGAGATATCAAGAATAGTTTCTGTTTTTTGCCTGGTACAATATATGTCTTACGTTGGTTTCCTGGAAACAGAAGCTGAGATAGAGATTTGGGTGCAGATGTTCTTTTGGGGAATTCTCTTGGGAAAACACATTTAAATAATGAAGGATTGGGCAGAAGAAGAAGTTAAACTACAATGAAGTTGCCACAGAGACCCAAGCCAATCCCACAGAGAGCTCGAGAGCTGGGATGGTCTTTCAAAGACGGCCCAATTTGAAATAAGGGTGACAGCCTATGTAACCCTGTTATTAACCAGTCTCCATGTGTGGCTATACCTAAGAAGGGTGTGCAGCATACACATGGGTGTCTCTTCATTGCCCCAGTGAGATGTGAGCAGCAAAAGGAACTAGTATGGACATAAGGCTATGCTTTCTCTTATGCCATTAGTAAAAAAGTCATTTGCCTATAATCCAGGAAATTGGTGTCTTCTGCCAGCATCCATGAAACTGTGGCAGACTAATTTGTTAGCTTGCAAGTTGTGTAAATTCTCAGATCCTTCATAGTTCTTGACATCAGGAAGCTACTGGTGCTGCCACTACAGCTGACTCGCATACCCATGAATCTGATGACCTGACGCTGGAAAGTGGCATCTGTCTGTTGCCTCTGTCTCAGATCCTCATGGACAAGACAACTGGATACGAGAATGTTAGTTCTGGCCACCTCAACTGTGTCTAACACTCAATGTCACCATGTTGCTTTCTTGCAGCAATAGCATCAGGAAAATGGCCTCTGGCTCAACGATTGTGTTCCAAATCTTATGCAAGTGTGTCTAATTGGGAAAACCCCACTCACATTCAAACCCTCATGGGAAAGGAAGTTTGGGAAATATAAATTTTACATTTTCTGTATATCCAACCAAAAGTATAGACGGGGGTTGAAAGATTAGGAGATTGAGAGATATGACCTGTGTGATACATGCTAAGTTGTGTCCCTCTGGAAAGCTTTTGCTTTTGATTCAACCTGGCACCTTAACGATATGTCCAGCCAGGGCCAAATTTTATGTTAATATCTTGCCCTGGGTTTTCCTATAACACAGATATTGCATATTTAAAACCTACATTGGTGGGTTTGTGGTTATTATTATGTTTTCAGAGATTTCTCCAATCCCTCAAAAATGAATCAGAAACAGTTGCTTTGTTTTCTTCTTGCTCCAGTGGATATATATTTTTATTTTTTTCCTAGTTCAGACTTTCATTAAGGGTATAGCTGACTGCAAGTGCAGATATTTTGCAATCATCAGGATATAAACCAATTTTGTGGAAGCTCAAGCCTTCATCTTCTGCCTCATGTGGGTAATATATCTCAAACCCCAGAACTGCTGTTCCAGCAGCTTATGGAATGTGTAGTATTCATTTTGACTCTTGCAACTTGATTTTCATTTTCCTATTTGTTTCTAGTACCTTTTGTTTCTTTCTTTCTTGAAAGCTCAGATATGCATTTAGATAAAAATTTGTTGTATTTTTTCCAGAATTTCTAGGTATTCTTGGAGGGAGTGTTTGTGTGTGTGTGTGCATGTGTTTCTAACATGCAGATTTCTGAAGCTAGGAGCCAAATTATCCTTACTGTAGTCATTTCACACCACTTAGCGCTGCCTGGTATATTTCTTTTCTCTTATTTACTTATAGACACTCAATTTTTTTCTGATAGGAAATTGTTAGTTTTCCCCCTAGCTTTCTCCTCATAAATTGTTTTCTTAATTTTATTACTAGATTATTTGATTTCAATATCTAGTAACAAACAACTCTATTGATCAGCATTGGACCATTTTCACATGGATATGGGGAAAATCAAGGGACAGCTGTGATGTAAGGTCTAAAAAGTCTTACTCGGAACATGAATTCCTTGGAAATGTTCTGCTGAGATAATTTTCCATATACCTAAAGATGAAAATAACAGCTTCCTTTTATAAAAATTAATATTTTTGTTCATCTCTGATGCTGGTCATTTAAAAAAATAAAAGAAGAAAATATATGGGACTTGCTTACAGGAAGTTCATATAATAGTAAGATAGACACTAATTCCAACAATTATGCAATGGGTGCATAATAGGAGGAAAAATTCAGTCTCATATTTTATGGAATTTAATATATTAATAATTAGGGTAATACATATGTTAATGTCAATTCAACAGATATTCATTAAGCCTTTGGTACACACTGCCACTGGTATTCCATATTGAAATTTGCAGTCTTTACTGAAAAAAATTCTTTGGTCACAGTTGTAAAATCCTTATGGATAAATTTAGGAAGAAACAACAGATTCAGATTAAAAAAAATAAACATAATAATCATTACTAAGAATATCATCACTTAAACAATAATAAATATTCAAAGGAAATTGCACATCCTTGATTGTAAAAAATAATAAATATAGCTGGCAGAAAAAGAATTTAAAAATCTCCTTAGGAAAAGGGAAATGGTAAATTTATAAATTACTAAGTGGCAAGCAAAATACCTGTGCCTGGGAAATTACCTGAAGTCACTAAAGGCATAATTTAGAATCGCCTAAAATTGGAAAGTGGCTGTGTATAACCCAGCTGACTTCGTGAAAGCCTAATGGTGCTGAACTAATTTAATTTCCTTTTATAGTAGAATAAGAGTTTTCATAAGCAGGGAACAACTGAGAGATGTAGAAATGCAAGTAAAAAAGGTGGATTTTAGTATATAAGACTTCTCATTGACAAGCTGAAAAATATAAAATGCATCATATTTAACATTTTTAAAATTCATTGGCTCAAGAATCTGAAAGTTCTCTAGAGATAGCCTCTGTATTGCTTTAGCAAAGTCTGCAAACACTACAAACATTTCCTGATCTATTCTGCCTTATTTCTGTAAAGGAAGAATACAGCAAGAAGATTCAGTTTCACATACAGGGATACCAGAATAAGTAGAGTTTTTTATTTAGAACCATTCATTTCAGTACCATTTGACACATTACATATTACTGCCACAAAAATTAATTTGCCCAAGTAAACTATAATCTCTGTACAACAAATATTCATTTTTTACACTTGCTATTGTAGTCAAATATTATCTATATACTTTTTAATCAGAAGCATATTTGCAAAGTACGGTTACTTAGATCTTTGTTTAGTTGCTTCTTGAGATATTTCTTGATGTAGAATTTTTCCATTTTTGCAGAGTAAAGATACGTCACAGTTAAATAGTCACAGTTTGCCTTTATATCAAGAGCTTTACTGTGATGTTTGCAATTTAATCAATCAGATAACTTACTAAAAGAAATAAAGAAATTAGAAAAATGAGTGTCCTAAACTGGTCAATGTAAAAGAAGTTATTCTTTTTTTAATCAAAATGATGCCATTATATTGAGCTTGTACCCATAAAACGTACACATATACACACATGATAGTATAATGGTTAATAGCAATTTATTAATAACATACATTTTTACATTCTATATTAGTCATAGTTCCCCAGAGAAATAGAACCAATAGGATGTATGTGTATGTATATATATATATATATATATATATATATATACATACACATACTTAAAAGGGATTTATTACAAGGATTTGGCTCGTGTGATTATGGTGTCTGATAAGTTCCAAGAACTGCAGGGTGAGTCAGCAAACTAGAGACTCCTAAGATGGTGTAGTTCCAGTCAGAGTCGGAAGGCCCAAGAACCAGAACTGATGGTGTAGTTCCCTTCTCAATGCTGGCAGGCTTGAGAACCAGGAAGAGCTTATGTTTCACCTTGTGTCCGAAGGTAGGAAAAAGCCTATGTCCCAGATCTAAGACAGTCAGGAAGGAGGCATTCTCTCTTCCTTGAGGAGGCTTGGCCTTTTTGTTCTATTCAGGCCTTCAACAGGCTGGATGAGGCCCATCCATATTAGAGTGGACAATCTGCTTTACCCACTCTACCTGTTTAAATGTTTATCTCACTCAAAAATCCCTTCACAGAAGCACTCAGAATAACGTTTGACCAAATACCTGGGCACCCCTTGGTTCAGTCAAGTTGACAAATAATATTAACCATTATACATTCTAAACTTAAAATTGTCAACTGCATTGTAATTGAATATCTCTGAGATTTCAACAGTATTATATTATACCCAGCAAGTGTTTGCTGTTGTATCAGAATGAAATTACATTGTTAAAATTGTTTTCACTGAGGGGTGCCTATATTTGTCATGTAACTATAAAACTTGGGTCTATTCAAAGAACTAATTCCATACTTAGAAACAAAATTGTGTGGTATATTTATTCATTAAATTTTTAGTAAATAAATGAATATTTACTTTTGAATTCATTTGTTAATATAAGAATTTTACCCTTATAGTATTCCAAATAGATTTCAGAGCAAGGTTATCTTTCTTTATAATTAATTTATTATATATTTCATTTCAACATTTTACATATATATTACCTCTGCATAATTGGAATGCTCTTGGTAACGTTTCATCCTTATTCTATGTGTGTTGGTGGTAGAAAAGGAAGGCTATACTTTAATAAATACACACTTACACTTTGGCTTTTTAGATGTGAAGTAATATTGTGAGCTCTGATTAGATGTCCCTTATTAACAATGCATTGTTTAGTCTGTTGAACTAATGTCAATTAAACTGACTTTCATTATTAAAAAAAATTACAAATATAGGCTGTTTGATTTAAGACTCCTGCATATTTCCTCCATCTATTAAGATGCCTTTGCATCAAAGTTTCCCTGATCACTTGCTGTAGATATTTATGTTATGATATTCCAATGGCGTATATAATATCTAAGCAACCATGCAAATTCACAACTGATGCCTATCTTCACCTAATTTTTGTGTTAAAGTCTAATATCAAAAGATAATTAATTATTTCATTGTTCTGGTTCAATTTTAGTGTGTCATAGGCAAATTATAAATAATAAGAGTAGTGAAACCAGGGGCAGGGAAATTGAGTTTGAGCCCTGATATCCTTCTTAGCTGTTAATTTCTTATAAACCAATGTTAAATGTGACAAACCATGTGTCATTCAACCTTATTTTCATACTTGGAATATGCTTCTCCAATACCACCTCGCTTTTGACCAAGTTCAAACTGAGAGAGTTGTGCTCTCTCTCAGTATATAATCTTTTATTACTGGCACTTCTTGTTTCCAGGGTTTACACTAAGCAATAGGCGGAATATTTAGTAATTACAGGTTTTAGAAACAAAAAAGTGAGAGGTTTCAGGAAATAAATCATTTTAATAAATTTAAGAGTACATTTGCTTGGAAAGAATTATGATTGTATTGAGAGGAACTGCTCAATCATGTGTTTCTTAAGTATGCTCAGGAAATCTTCTTTGATAGGCCAACCTCAGAAAGAATGAGACCAAGAGGAGTCTTAAGGGATAATTATAGGGGCAGATATGGTTATATGGGAGGAATAGGGAAAGAGTGAACCTTTCCACAGATTCCAATCCTCTGTTTATTTCTCTTACATTCTCATTATACAATGTAACTTTGGGGAAAAAATGTTTCACTTTTCAGAAATGAAAATATTATATTTAAAACTGATATATATGTACCCATGTACTTACCATTCCCAATGTTCTTTGTTCCTTTGTGTGGATTCATATTTCCCACTGATATCATTTTCCTTCCGTCTGGAAGACTTGCTTTTACATTTCTATAGTGGATGAATCATTTCAACATAAAGGCTAGAATGGGAAAAATAGATCTATATTTTTGTAAGATTCTCTTACTATACAAGACATGATATAATGCCTTGAATGTGGACAAAGATATGTTAAAATTGTGTACTATAGCCCCCAAAGTAACCAATAAAAATTTTTAAAAAGTAAAAGAATTGTAGCTAATAAGCCAGGAAAAGAGTTATCTCAAAATGGATTATAGACCTAAATGAAAAATATAAATCTATAAAACTCCTAGAAGATAAGTCAGAAGAAAACCTAGAAGACCTTTGGTATAGCAATGACCTTTTAGTTACAACACCAAAGGCACAATCCATGAAAGAAATAATTGATTAGCTAGACTTCGTTAAAGTTAAAAACTTGTGCTCTTCAAAAGACACTGTCAAGAGAATGAGATGACAAGCCGTTGACTGGGAGAGATATTGGCAAAAGATCTATCTGATAAAGGATTTGTATCCAAATATTCAAAGAACTCTTAAAACTCAGCAATAAGAAAACAAACAACCCAAATAAAAATGGGCAAAATGTCTGAAAAACACTCCATCAAAGAAGGTGAACAGAGGACAAATCAGCATATGAAAAGATGCTCAACTAACCCAGTAGGAGGAAGAAAAAGAGAAGAAAGTAAACAGGTAACAGAAGGGAAAAATGCAAATATATTGAGATAAGAGATTCAAATCTAAATGTATTAATAATCACATTAAATGTAAATTGTCAAAATATCACTATTCAAAGGTAGAGATGATCAGACTCGATAAAAAAGCAAGGACTAATTATATACTGCATATAAAATGTATTTTAAATATAAATATCCAAATAGATTAAAAACCAAAGGATGGAAAAAGATATCACATTGTAACATTAATTAAAGAAAAAAGCTAGACTAGTAATATCACTGTAAGACAAAGCTAATTTCAGGGTAAAGCATATTACTGGGAATAAAGAAATTCATTTCATAATGGCAAACGGGCCAGTTCATCAAGAGGACAGAACAATTCTAAACATTCAAGTATCTGCAAATGATGCTTCCAAATATATGAAGCAAAAATAGAGATAGAAAGTCTCTTTATAAGGAATTGGTTAACATGATTATGAAGGCTGAGAAACGCCAAGATCTGTAGTTTGGGAAGCTGGAGACCTAGGAGAGCCAACGTATAGTTCCAGTCTGAGCGCCAACTCGCTCAAGACCCAAGAAGAGTTTCAGTCCCAGTCTAAAGGCAGGTAAAGACCAATATCCCAGATCATAAGGTCAGGCGGGAGGAGCTCCTTCTTACTCAGCCTTTTTGTTCTATTCAGTTCTTCAATTGATTGTATGAGGCCCACCCACATTAGGGAGGGAAATCTGCTTTACTCAGTCTATTGATTCAAATGTTAATTTCATCTAGAAACACCCTCACAGACAAACCCAGAATAATGTTTGAACAAATGTTTGGGCATCTTGTGGCCCAATCAAGTTGACACATAATGTTAACCATCACATACACCATCAGTTCATAAAGATTCCCCCCTTCTAGCAACAAGCCCCAGATGTAATTTGAAAAATATTATGCAGGTACACAAAGGTTACTTTTGATCAAGAATTCTTTATCAGTAAATGACATCCCTATTTTAAGAAGAAAACAATGGGCCTGAGGATGAGCAGAAAGGCACATGGGCATAGTAAAAGCTGTTGAAGAAATTTAAGGAAGGAGATTAAGAGGAGGAGGATAGAAATGCCAATGGAGAAATAGCTGAATAATTATGAAAGAAAGAAAAGATAGAAAATGTAATTAAGTTAAATATTGGGACAAGGAAAGGGAAGAAAATATATTTCTTAGTTTCTTAGTCTATTTTTCATTAGATCTACATGATGAAAGGTGAATTTAGAAAGTTTACACAAGTCTGAGAGGAATAACAAGGGACAGAAAAAACACGTTCAAGGAGAGCTTAATTTTAAGAAATCATTTCGTAAGTAATGAGAATAGCTTCCTGGAAAAGTATCATGAGATGGGAACCTTGATTAATTCCAGAAAGATGAATTAAAGGAACATAATTGTCCAAAGCAAAATCTCTCAAAGCAAGGCGTTTATTGTTTTAGAGGAGCACAGAAATTGAATTTTTAAAAGAAGAGACTACTGCTAGTTTTGATCAAACAAACAAATCAAAGATTTTAGAAAAAAGAAATTCAATGATTTAACTGTCCAGGCCAAATTTAAGATTGCTAATTCTCATATATCATGATATATATAGTTTACCTTTTAGACATTAAATTTTGAATTTTTACTATGCAGTATAAGATTTGGAAGGATGGTTTTACTGTGTTCTTTCATTTCAGTACAAAGAGTTTTGGTTGATACAGCACACTGATCAATACAGGCTATCAATAAAACTCAAAAAGCCATTAGAATAGGCCTTTTGAAATTAAATTGCAATTATTGTTTTATATGTAGAAAACAGGAATGTGGAAGTTCTCTTGTATAAGAGAAGTTTGTAAAAACTGCATTGGAAAGAGGCTTTGTTGTTCAAAACTGTGTATATTTAAGGATGAAAACAGATGGAAAACAAGTACTTCAAAAAATAGTTCAAAATTTTATGGAAGAGAAAAAGGAAAGGAGAAGAATGAAGAGAAGATAATTAAGACACCAAAAACAAGCAATACTAATAACCACACAGCGATTAAAAGACTAACCCCGGAAGAGGCTGGTGTTAAGACTTAACAACAGAATTGGAGGAGTCAATAGGATCACAAGAAGGAGCATTCAGAATATATCTTGAAGGGCAAAAGGAAAAAGCACAACTTGAAATATTACCATATAATACAAATAATAAATGGATGAATTTTGTGAACTTAAGGCAAGAGACTATCAGTATAATTAATAAGAAACTGGGTAGGGGCCGGCCCATGGTGTAGCGGTTAGGTACACACGCTCTGCTGCTGGCGGCCTGGGTTTGGATCCCGGGCATGCACCAACGCACCGCTTGTCAGGCCATGCTGTGGCAGCGTCCCACATAAAGTAGAGGAAGATGGGCACAAATGTTAGCCCAGGGCCAGTCTTCGTCAGCAAAAAGAGGAGGATTGGCATGGACATTAGCTCAGGGCTGATCTTCCTCACAAAAAAAAAAAAGAAAGAAAGAAAGAAATTCAGACAAGATTACATCGTGTTTATGGAAGAACTTGATTTGAGGACCCTTTGCAACATCTATAAGAAGAGAACCGTATGACTTTTATTATTGTTGTCACTTTTTTTTTTAGAAAACATTAAGAAATTTGAAAATGTTACTTAGTGAGGGCAAAAAAGCTGTTACCCAACTAAAGTGTGTGAGTAAAAATATATATATTTAATATTCTTCAAGTAAACTTTATTTACCCTACCCTTTAATTGCAAAGGGGAACATGAAGAAGATAACTAAATGTTATTCAGTATTTAATTATAATAATTAATAATCAGTCCCAAATTGATTTCTTATCTAGAATGACACAGATATGAAATGAGGATGGGAAATGCCAGGTGTGGGAATATAACTTGTTTCAAGAGGGAAAAAATGTAAAGTGTTTATTATCTGCATTTACTAAGGCAGGTAAAGCAGGTTGGATAGGAAAGACTAGAAGATTTCAATTTCTTTTAGAAAATTCTAATATGAATTGAACTAAGCAAAAAGCAACATAAGTATCCTGAATCTCTGAACAAGTAGACAGTATTAAGAATTCCTCTTTCTGTATATACAGACTGCCTGACTAGTATGTATTCACACTTGAAACAAGACGACTCAACTACTATTTAGAAATTCATGTCATTAGAGAACAGTCAATTCATGATAAGATAAAAAATTGTTTTCTATTTGCTTAATCTAAAATGAAAATATCACCAACTTTGTATTAATGTTGCTAATCAGAAATAATATGTACTATCTACAAATTAGGAAGATGTTTTGATGTCATGCACATAATTCAGATAGAGTTTAAAAAACACTTCTTAAGTAGTCATTTAAATAAAGAAACTAGAAAAGAAGCTCTCAAAATAATGATCATTTATTTAATACTTTAGAATATATTAGTAAGAGGTATGCTGTTAGCACATTTTCCATTTGTATTTTTTAAGGTAGTTAAAAACCAGAAAATTAAAATTTTAAACTTTCAAATAGCGATCATACTTACTAAGTTGGGGAATTATAGAAAATTAATTATATGTTTAATCATAATCTCATTATGTTAGTAATACTATATCATATCATTCCTAGCCCCTATCTGCTTATGCACGAATTGTATCCAGGTAGGGCCAGCTTTATGGACAAGTGACCATGAGGTTGCACGAGACTCCGTGCTTAGCAGGGCCATATGCTTGGGTTTAAACTCTGCTGTCACCATCTTAAAATTCTTAATAATTTTTTAACAAGAGGTCTTGTATTTTCATGCTGCACTGAGCCCTGCAAATTATGTAGCTGGTCCTGTCTCCAGGCCTCACACACTGCCTTCAGTAACTTCAGAGAGTCCTAGGGTGGCAGGGCCTCCTGTGTGCTGTCTCTGCTGCTTTTGCCTTTCCATGAAGCACAAATGGCAGTAGGAAGGATACTGTCGCTTATTGCTCCTAACATCAGCTTCCAACACCCTGGTTGCCTGAGGGCTCTAGTTTGTTGACCTGGAATGGAGAGAATGACTCCTTGCACATGTCATCTGCATTCCAAAGCAGAGTCTCAGAAAATCGCTCATCAAAGCAGCACCTTTGGATTTATCATTCCCTTTATCTCTCCCGGGGAGGCTGGGCAGTGACATGGCCTCAATCACGTGTCCTCCATTATCTCAGTGACTGCTCTTTTCCCTCTCATTATTTCTCATATTCCTCTTCCATATCCTTTCTTTGTCCTTTTCATGGGTTTCTTTTATTTTTTCTTTCTCTCTTTTATCTAATAGCATCTTCTTGCCTTTTATCTTGAACCAGAATCCTTCATTTTAATTCCAGCAAATAAACAAACAAGCAAGCAAAACAACAACTGAAAGCCACCAAAGCATATAAATTTACGTGTAATAAATATATAGAAGTGGAGGAAAATTTCTCTAATCTTCAAAAATACTCAAGACCCATTTCAATCACAGGAAAGTTACTTTGTTATAGAGGCATAAATGGAATTTTAAGTGTTTCCCTAGATAAATATAAACCAATAGTTACCTTATGAGTATTTAAAAGGGGAATGTGTCAGCTCTCAATAATATTTATGTCAGAAACAGTGTTAGTTGTTTTTTTTTACATGACAATATATTGGTACAAAGCAACAGATGTCACTCAAGCAAACTCACATTCCACTTAATAAAAATGATCATATGCTATATTAGTTTGCTAGGACTGTTGTGACAAAATAACACAAACTGGCTTAGAACAACAGAAATGTATCATCTAGCAGCTCTGGATGCTGCCGTCTGAGATCAAGGTATTGGCAGAGTTGGTTCCTTCTGAGAGCTGTGAAGGAAAATCTGTTCCAGACCTTTCTCCTTTCTCTGGAGTTTTCCTGGCAATCTTCAACATTCCTTGTAGATGGCATTTTCTCTGTGTCTTCATATCGTGTTCCCTCTTGACATGTCTGTCTGTATCCCAATTTCTCCTTTTTATAAGGACACTAGTCATATTGGAATAAGGCCTACTCTAATGATTCCATTTTAACTTAATTACCTCTGTAAAGACTCTCTCCAATTAAGGTCACATTCTGAGATACTGAGGGTTAGGATTTCAACATATCTCTTTTTGGGGGACAAAATTCAACTTATAACACATGTCAACATAAAGAGAAAAGAGAAAAGAACACTAGAAGAAAACAGTGGAAAAGATTTTTTAAAACTTATTAGGACCCAGCCACGCCCCAGCTCCAGCTGTTCCTGTGCTCCAGCTCTAGCTGCTTCTGCTCAGCTGTGCTGAGGCTTGGCCACGATCCAGCTCTGGCTTCTTTGGCCCAGCTGTGCCCAAGCTCCAGCTGCTTCCACCTAGCCACACTCCAGTCCAAGCTGTTCCTGTGCTCCAGCCTCTGCTCAGCCATGCTTCAGCTCAGCCACAGGCCAACCAGAGCACCTGCAGATCAAGGTGGGCACAGAATACACAGCCCTTGATGCCCACCCAGTGGTGGCAGGAGGAAGGTGTGACCAGATATTTTCAATATGAGGAGAAATAGGGCAACGCCTTCAGGAACTACGCAAAAATATGTTAAATCTCCAGAACAGAAGGAAAATGACAAGCACCCTGGAATCAACCCTGAAAGCACAGAAGTGTATGACCTTAATGACAGAGAATTCAAAATAGCTATCATAAAAAACCTCAGTGAAATACAAGAAAATACAGACAGACAATTCAATGAAATCAGGAGTTTCTTCACAAAAGAGATTGAAACTGTAAAGAAAAACCGATCAGAAATCATAGAGATGAAAAACACAATAGAAGAGATAAACACAAATCTGGAAGCCTTTAGCATCAAAGCTGACAATATGGAGGAAAGAATTAGCAATATTGAGGACCCCAATGCAGAAATGCTCCAGATGGAGGAGGAAAGAGAACTAAGACTAAAAGAAATGAAGAAACTCTCTGAGGAATATCTGACTCAATTAGGAAATCCAACACAAGGATTATAGGTATTCCAGAGGGAGAAGAGAGGGAAAAAGGAGGAGAGAACTTGTTCAAAGAAATAATAGCTGAGAACTTCCCAAACCTGGGGAAGGAGATGGTAATACCATTGAATGAAATCAATAGATCTCCTAAATATATCACCATGAAAAGACCCTCTCCAAGGCATATAGTAGTAAAGCTGGCAAAAGTCAATGTCAAAGAAAAAATATTAAGAGCAGCTAGACAAAAAAAAATAATAATAATAATATACAAAGGAATTCATATCAGGCTTTCAGCCAATTTCTCGACGGAAATTTTACAGGCTAGGAGAGAGTTGAACGATATATACAAAATTCTGAAAGACAGAAACTTTCAGCCAAGAATACTCTATACAGTGAAAATATCCTTTAGATATGATGGAGAAACAATAACTAACCCTGATAAACAAAAGCTAAAGGAGTTCATTGCCACAAGACCCCCATTACAAGAATTGCTCAAGAAGGCCCTCATGACTGAGAAAAAAAAAGAGAAAGGAGATACAAAGTTTTGAACAAGGAGAAAAATAGGTAGATAAAACCAGAAAAATTGCAGCTCTGTATCAGAATAGATTAGCAAACACTTAATTATAAAACCAAAGATCAAGGGAAGGAAAACACCAAAAATAAATATAACCTCATCACTTTAAACAAACTCACAACACGAGATGGAATAAGTTGTGACAACAATAACTGAGAAGGGCAAGAAGAAAGGGATCGAATCAACTCAGTCTAAGGAAATAAGAGGTCATCAGAAAACGGACTATCACTTCCACAAGATTTTCTATGCAAGCCTCATGGTAACCACTAACCCAATAATCAGAACAGAGTCACACACAGTAAATAAAGAGAATACTAGGAGAATCACCATACAGAACTACCAAACTGAATTGGGAGTCTGAAACACATGGGATGAGGAACAAAAAAAATGCAAAAGAACCAGAAAATGAGAAATAAAATACCAACATTAAACCCTCACATATCAATAATTACCCTAAATATAAATGGATTGAACTCTCCAATCAAAAGACACAGAGTGGTGGGATGGATTAAAAAATAAGACCCAACAACATGCTGCCTCCAAGAAACACATCTCAGCTCTAAAAACAAACACAGGCTCAGAGTGAAAGGATGGAAGACAATACTCCAAGCTAATGGCAAACAAAAGAAAGCAGGTGTTGCCATACTTATATCAGATGAAGTTGACTTCAAGATAAAACAAGTAATGAGAGACAAAGAAGGACAATATATAACGATAAAAGGGACACTCCACCAAGAAGACATATCACTTATAAATATGTATACATGCAACACAGGAGCACCAAAGTACATAAAGCAACTATTAACAAACCTAAAATGAGATGTTAACAACAGCACAATAATAGTAGGGGATCTTAACACCCCACTTACATCAGTGGGTAGATCATCCAGACAGAAAGTCAACGCAGAAATAGTGGACTTAAATGAAAAACCTGACGAGCTGGACTTAATAGATATATAGAGAGCACTCCATCCAAACACAGCAGATTACACATTCTTCTCAAGTGCATATGGAACATTCTCAAGAATAGACCATATGTTGGGAAACAAGGCATGCCTCTATATATTTAAAAAGATTGAAATCATAACAAGCATCTTTTCTGACCATAATGCAATGGAGCTAGAAATCAACAACAAGAAAAAAACCAGGAAAGTGACAAAGATGTGGAGACTAAACAACATGTTGCTGAACAACCATTGGATCATTGATGAAATTAAAGGAGAAATCAAAATATATCTGGAGACAAATGAAAATGAAAATATACCATACCAACCCATTTGAGATGCAGCAAAAGTAGTCCTGAGAGGGAAACTCATAGCTATACAGGCCCACATTAACAACAAGTAAAAGCCCAAATAAGCAACCTCAAACTATGCCTAACAGAATTAGAAAAAGAAGAAAAAATAAAGCCCAAAGTGAGCAGAAGGAAGGACATAATAAAAATCAGAGCAGATATAAGTGAAATCAAAACCAAAAAAAACAGTAGAAAGGATCAATGAAACAAAGAGCTGGTTCTTTGAGAAGATAAACAAAATTGACAAATCCTTAGCCAGACTCACCAAGAAAAAAAGAGAGAAGGCTCAAATAAATAAAATTAGAAATGAAAAAGGAGAAATTACAAGGATACCAAGAAATACAAAGGATCATAAGAGAATACTATGAAAAACTATGTGCCAACAAATTGGATAATAGTGGCAAGAGTGGGCACCCTTGCCCACTAGCAGAAACAGATAAATTCTTAGACCCCAAAACTGAATCCAGAAGTAATAAAGAATCTGAATAGACCAATAACAAGTAAAGAGATTGAAACAGTAAGCAAAAATCTCCCCCAAAATAAAAGTCCAGGACCAAATGGCTTCTATGGAGAATTTTACCAAACATTTAAAGAAGATTTAATACTTATCCTTCTCAAACTATTCCAAAAAATAGAGGAAGATGGAACACTTCCCAACACATTCTACAAGGCCAACATCACCCTGATACCAAAGCCAGACAAGGACAATACTAAGAAGTAAAACCGCAGATGAATATCCCTGATGAAAGTAGATGCAAAAATCCTCAACAAAATATTGGCAAACCAAATACAGCAATACATTAAAAAGATCATACATCATGATCAAGTGGGATTTATACCAGGGATACTGGGATGGTTCAACATCTGCAAATCAATCAGTGTGATATGCCTCATTAACAAAATGAGGAATAAAAACCACATGATCATCTCAACAGATGCAGAGAAGGCATTTGACAAGATCCAACATCCATTTAGGATAAAAACTCTCAACAAAATGGGTATAGAAGGAAAGTACCTCAACATAATAAAGGCCATATATGATAAACCCACAGCCAACATCATTCTCAATGGGGAAAAACTGAAAGCCGTCCCTCTGAAAACAGGAACAAGACAAGTGTGCCCACTCTTGCCACTCTTATTCAACATAGTACTGGAGGTTCTGGCCAGAGCAATGAGGCAAAAAAAAGGAATAAAAGGAATACAAATAGGCAAAGAAGAAGTGAAACTCTTGCTGTTTGCAGATGACATGATCTTATATGTAGAAAACCCAAAAGAATACATTAGCAAACTATTAGAAATAATCAACAACCACAGCAAAGTTGCAGGGTACAAAATCAACTTACAGAAATCAGTTGCATTTCTATATGCCAATAACGAACTAACAGAAAGAGAACTCAAGAAGACAATCCCATTTACAATTACAACAAAAAGAATAAAATACCTAGGAATAAATTTAACCAAGGAAGTGAAAGGCCTATACAATGAAAACTATAAGACATTATTGAGTGAAATCAATGATGACATAAAGGGAAAGATATTCCATGCACATGGATTAGGAGAATAAATATAGTTAAAATGTCCATACTACCTAAAGCAATTTACAGATTCAATGAAATTCCAATCAGAATCCCAATGACATTCTTCACGGAAATAGAACAAAGAATACTAAAATTCATATAGGGCAACAAAAGACCCCAAATAGCTAAAGAAATCCTGAGAAAAAAGAACAAAGCTGGAGCCATCACAATTCCTGACTTCAAAACATGCTACAAATGATAGTAATCAAAACAACATGGTACTGGTACAAAAACAGACACACAGATCAATGGAATGCAATTGAAAGCCCAGAAATAAAACCTCATGTCTTTGGGCAGCTAATCTTCGACAAAGGAGCTAAGAACATACCATGGAGAAAGGAAAGTCTCTTCAATAAATGGTGCTGGGAAAACTGGACAGCCACTTGCAAAAGAATGAAAGTAGACCATCTTCTTTTGCCATACACAAAAATTAACTCAAAATGGATCAAAGACCTGAAGGTGAGACCTGAAACTATAAAACTCCTGGAAGAAAATATAGGCAGTACACTATTCGTCATTGGTCATAAAGGGATCTTTTCAAATTCCATGTCTACTCAGACAAGGGAAACAAAAGAAAAAATAAACAAATGAGACTTCATCAGATTAAAGAGTTTCTACAAGGCAAATGGAACCATGATCAAAATGAATGGGCAACCCACCAGCTGAGATAAAATATTTGCAAACCATATATCTGACAAGGGATGAATCTCCATAATATGCAAAGAACTCACTCAACTGAACAACAAAAAACCAAACAACCGGATCAAAAAATGGGCAGAGGAAATGAACAGACACTCTCCAAAGACAATATACAGGTGGTTAATTGGCACATGAAAAGATATTCAACATCACTAATCATGAGGGAAATGCAAATCAAAACTACGCTAAGATATCATCTTACACCCTTTAGAATGGCTATAATCACCAAGACAAAAAACAATGAATGCTGGAGAGACTATGGAGAAACGGGAACCATAATTCACTGCTGGTGGGAATGCAAACTGGTGTGGTCTACATGGAAACCAGTATGGAGATTCCTCAAAAAATTAAAAATAGAACTACCTTATGATCCAGCTATCCCACTACTGGGTATCTACCCAACGAACCTGAAATCCAAAGAGGCTTATGCACCCTTATGTTCATTGCAGCACTATTCACTATAACCATGATGTGGAAGCAACCCAAGTGTCCATCAACAGATGATTGGATAAAGAAGATGCGGTATACACATACCATGGAATACTACTCACCCATAAAAAAAGACAAAATCGTCCCATTTGCAACAACATGGATGGATCTGGAGGATATTATGTTAAGGGAAATAAGCCAGAAAGAGAAAGACAAACACTGCATGATTTCACTTGTAAGTGGAAGATAAACTAACACATGGACAGAGAGAATTGTTTGGCGGTTACCAGGGGCATGGGGGTTGGGGGTGGGCACAAGGGCTGAAGGGATGTATTTATACAGTGACTGACAAACAATAATGTACAACAAAAATTTCACAATAAAGAAAAAGAAACATTATGATGTGGACTGGCTCTTTAAAAGAAATCACTAATAGAAAAAAGTATATGTTTACAAGTGGGAAGTGAAATATTTTATCCTTTCTGATATCTGATTCATAATTTTGATTCTAAGAAATTGGATATGGCAATATTGAGGTAAGAAATTTCATTACACTTAGATAATTATCAATAAAAGAACACATCTTTCATGATATTAAAGTGTGGTCAGATACATTGAAAAATGTTCTTAAATAAATCTTTTCAAAAAATGTCAAAGGCTCTAAACAAGATACATGATATATCTCATTATGAAGTATTTCATAAATTGCAGAAAAAAATGTTTTAAAAATGCAAAAATAATTGGAATAATTAATATTGTTAAAATGTCAATACTACCAAAGGCCACCTGTAGATTCAATGCAATCTCTATCAAGATCCCACTGGCATTTTTACCGAAGTAGAAAAAACAATCCTAAAATTTATATGGAACCAAAAAAGACCCCAGACAGCCAAAACAATCCTGAAAAAGAAGAACAAAGAGGGAGGCATCAGGCTTCCTGATTTCAAACTATATTATAAAGCTGTAATAGTCAAAATAGTATGGTACTGGCATAAAAACAGACAAATAGATCAATGGAACAGAATAGAGAGCCTGGAAATAAACCCAAGCACATATGGTCAACTAATATTTGGCAAGGGAGCCAAGAACACTCAGTGCAGAAGAGACAGTTTCTTCAATAAATTGTGCTGGGAAAATTGGATATTCAGACGAAAAGAATGAAACTAGAGGCCTATCTTACACCACTGACAAAAATTAACTTGAAATAGATTAAAGATTTAAATCTTAGACCTGAAACCATGAAACTCCTAGAGAAAACATATGAAAAAATCTCCTTGACATGCATCTTGGCAATGATTTTTTGGATATGATACCTTAAGCACAAGCAACAAAATCAAAAATAAACAAATGGGACTACATCAAACTACAAAGCTTCTGCACAACACAAGAAACAATTAACAATGTGAAAAGACAACCTACGGAATGGGAAAAAGCTATTTGCCAACCATATATCTGATAAAGGGTTAATATCCAAAATATATAAAGAGTACATACAACTCAATAGCAAAAAAACAAATAATTCAATTAAAAAGTGGGCAAAATACCTGAATAGACATTTTTCCAAAGAAGATATATGAATGGCTAACAGATGCATTAAAAGACACTCAACATCACTAGTCATTAGGGAACTGCAAATCAAAACCATAATGAGATATCACCTCATGCTTGTTAGAACATCTATTATCAAAAAGACAAGAGACAACAAGTGTTGGAGAGGATGAGGAGAAAAGGGAACCCTGACACACTATAGGTAGGAATGTAAACTGGTGCAGCCACTATGGAAAACAGTGTGGAGGATCCTCAAAAAATCAAAAATAAAACTACCACATGATCTAGCGTTTCTACTTCTGGGAATATATCCAAAGGAAATGAAAATACTAACCTGAAAAGATATCTGAACCCCCATGTTCACAGCATATTTACCATAGCCGAGACGTGGGAACAACCTAAGTGTCCACTGGATAAAGAAGTTGTGAGATATACATATATATATGAAAATTATTCAGCCATATAAAAGAGGAAATCCTGCCATTTGCAACAACATTATGGACTTTGAGATTATCACAGTAAGGGGAATAAGTCAGACAGAGAAAGACCAATACTACATGATCTCACTTATATTTAGAATCTGGAAAAAAAAAAAAAGAAGTCATAGAAAAAGAGATCAGATTTGTGGTTACCAGAGCTGGTGGGAGGGTGGGAGGGGGAACTGGAGGAAATTGGTCAAAAAGTACAAACTTCTAGTTATAAGATAAATAAGCACTAGGGGTGTAATGTATAACGTGATGACTATAGTTAACACTGATGTGTGATGTATATGAAAGTTTTTATGAGAGTAAATCCTAAGAGTTCTCATCACAAGAGAAAAAGAACTGTTTTTTTGCTTTTTTAGACTGTCTATATGAAATGATGGATGCTAACTAAACTTATTGAGGTACTCATTTTACAATAAATGTAAGTCAAACCATTATGCTGCACACCTTAAACTTATATAGTGATGTATGTCAATCATATCTCAATAAAACTGGAAAAAAAGCAAAAATTATAAAAATCAAATACCAATCCAGAGAAGTTTAACAGTGTAATATGAGGAAAGCTTAGACCAAACAAGAACAAAAGTAACACAGTTCTCATATTCTGAGAAGAGAAGCTAGGGCAAAAGCTGGTTTAAGAAACAAAACAAGACTATTATAATCACCGCCAACTGAGAAACTCCAAGATTAGGGAGAAATTCTTTTCAAAAGCAAAATTAGTCCAGATGGGATAGGGTAGAGCTGCAAACTTATATAGCCTGTGGCCACAGATTTTGTTTTTGTTCTGCTTGGTACATTGAAAATCAATGGCTTGAAACAATGACTTTATAGCTATCAGCTAAAATGAAGTAATTTCGTATCAGAAAGGGAGAAAAATCGTAACTAATTATCACATTTTTCAATATGGATACTGTAAAAGGAGGATTTCGATCCTAAATATGTTAGGAAAAGTAGGCAGTGGGGATGTTTCCACTGCATTATAGGAATCTTTAGAGCTCAGTGTTTAGATGTGGTCAAACATGAGATTCCAGCCAGTTGGAAATTTGTTTTATGGGTGAAGATTCCACATTATAGCCTCAGAATCTTTGCTTTACAACCATTTTCTGACTTAGAATGTCACAGTGTTATGTAGCTTGGCTAAATAGCCTATACCATCTTGTCTTTATAGATGGGAGGATAACTCATAGGAACAATGGTTAATGAAACTTATCATGATGTCAGATAGAACTCAGATCTGGAAATGACCAATATCAGAACATAAAAACTGAAGTAAATGGGCATTCTAAAAAAAGATTTAATAATGTATTTCAAAGTTTGTGTAGACTTGGACATATTAAGCTGGTTTTATTTTTATCAGAAAGTAACAGAATGCTCTGAAATTGTACTGGAGAAATTCAATCACCATTCCAAAACTCAAAGAAGAAACTGTGAATTGTACTAGAGGCTCTGCTATACTATGATGCATACAGTTTCACCCATTACTCCACAGATTTGAGTATAAATCTAATATGAAGCCGCTATTATTTCTAAAATTTTACAACAAAATTTGTCAACTACAATTTTATTTTTTTGTGTGGGGAAGACTGGCTCTGAGCTAACATTGCCAATCCTCCTCTTTTTGCTGAGGAAGATTAGCTCTGAGCTAACGTCTATGCCCTTCTTCCTCTGTTTTGCATATGGGACGCCGCCACAGCATGCCTTGATGAGCGGCGCATCGGTCAGCACCCAGGATCTGAACCTGCGAAACATGGGCCACTGAAGCAGAGCGCGTGAACTTAACCACTATGCCACAGGGTCAGTCCCAATGTCAACTACAATTTTTAAGAAAATTATGAAATGAAAGACATTTAGGGACAAGAAAAAATAGCAAAACTGAAAATAAGAAATTAATGTAACCCTATATAAACCCAAGCCAACTGATTTTAACCTTCAATTGTGGTGTGTTTTTATTCCACATTTCCAATATAACTTTGAGAGAAATGATAAGAAATGGCTCCTATGAGGAATTTATTTTAAAGATATTTTACATGAAGCATATCGAATCAATTCACTCCCGTTGAAGTGGAATACAAGCAAGTCTGCAATTTAACACGTTCCCCAGTGATTCTTATGCACACTAAAATATGAGAAATTCTGAAACTTTTTCCAGATCTGTGACCTTTATCCAGAAGTCAGACATCTGTATATAAGTTTCTGATGTCTTAGCCTTGATCTTCTTTGCAGCCTATCTCCACAGTCCATTTAAATTTTGAGCATGATCCTGCCCTGTTTTCCTCACGTCTATAGACATAACTGTTTCTCCTTTATTTGAGTTATAGATTATGCTATTTATAGACTATTATTTGCGTTCCTATTTCACTGTGACTCTTGACTTTTTTTCACCTTTGTGATTGTTTGTGCACTGACTTGGCAGACTAATATGATACTATAGTAATCTGAAACAGAATGCGGTTTTCACATTGTATTTGAAAATGCTGATGATGTTACATAGATCTGATAAATAAACAATAATTGATATTATTTTATTTCAATTTTCTTCTCAGTTTCCAAGATGATGCTATTATTCAGAGCTTTGAATCTAACAAGATTATTCTATTGCAACTTAATTTTTATTTGACTATGAAATGTTTAAAATTTGAATGCTTTAACACAACCACAGCACTAATAACGTAAGAATGTAGGACTTCTAGGGGCCGGCCCGGAGGTGCAGTGGTTAAGTTTGCACATTCTGCTTCGGCAGCTTGGGGTTCACTGGTTCGGATCCTGGGCACGGACCTACTCACTGCTCATCAAGCCATGCTGAGGCAGTGTCCCATATAGAAGAGCTACAACTCTACAACTATGATACACAACTATCTACTGGGGCTTTGGGGAGAAAAAGGAAAAAAAAAGACGAAGATTGGCAACAGATGTTAGCACAGGGCCAATTTCCCTCAAAAAAAAAAAAAAAGAAATACTTAAGAAAAAAAAAAAGAAAAAAAGAATGTAGGACTTCTATGTTAGCACTATGGCTAATATTTCACTTTTCAGACCGGAAAATTTCTATCAATAAATGTAAGCAATTAACATACGGCTTCTGGGTTTTTCTCTTTTCTTCTTTCATTTCTGTTGTATCACAAGTATTAGCCACTCAATACCTGTTGGGATTTAAGTATCAAATAGTTTTAGATTGTCTCAGACTAATGATACTTTCTGAGACTTTTTGGAAATTTTGACTATTATTTAAAAGATATGCATGTAGTCCTCCAACTATTTAATAAGTTTAAATGTTATGAGATTTCTAACTTATTTTAAAAGATTTCCTCAATTATTTTGAAATGCTATTTCTTTTCTTAGATTTGAAATTGATTGTCACACCTGTTCAAAGAGCAAAGAATTAGTGAACCTGCTTTCCAATACATTTATGACATTGTTTTGTACTCTAATTGAATAGATAACAAGTTGAAAATCTAAAGTTGATCAGATTTATTCTCACTTTTGGAAAACTGGCATCAAGTTCTGATGCCTGTCTATTTCCCTGCCATTTGATATCATTGCTTTCTTTTAAGGCCAGTGATTCAGATGAAACTTTCACATTCCTTGTCTAGCCTTGTCCCTAACTCTTGGAAAATGAGCTTGCTGCCTCATCACTGATGTCAAAGAACAGATCTTACGGGTTCCTCATCTATTGTCATCCTCATCTCCGTGTATCTCATCACCTATACCAATGTTCACAATCATTGTATACATACCATATCTAGCTTATAACTATGAATGGAATCAAGAGCATGCACATATGTAATTGGTTAAATACTAAAATTTTCTCCTAATATATCACACTATCCAGAATGTTTGTGGCACACTACCTTGTCATTGCCAATATCTCAACATTATATATTTCAAATATGAAAATGTATTGAGTATAAAGTGAGATTAAAACTTTTAAAGAGCAATTGTAGGAATGTTTAATAAACTCATGGGTGCATTTTTATTGTCTCTTTAAGCAAAGTAGTCCAAGTAGTTGTAAATATATTTAACTTTGCATACTGGTCTAAATCATGCATAATGCAAAAACATTAAAAATAATAGAAAATTATTAATCCTTAAATCTTTTTAAAAAATATTTTTTAATAGTATGAGTAATTGCTAAATTATGCCTAGATACTTTTTTGCTTTAATTTTTAGCTCAGGGGATTTTTTTCTCCAACGACATAATGTCAGAGGTTATGGAGAGTTTATCAGGATAGTAGCCTTCTACGAGTAGAGCTCTTGAGGGAAATCTAGATTAAAAAGGAATAAACAGAGGGAAAGCTTTTACAATCCTACTAGAAAGCTATGATTTAGTGAAATGAGGTTCCTGGAATTTAAAGATTAGATAAAAATAGCAGCTGCTTGTCAGCTCCTTTCAGCCACGGTGCTAATCGGGCAGGTGGGCCACACAGTCCAGCTGGGTTGTTTCATCCCCTCGGGACCTATTTGCAACCTGCTGCACACAGGTCTTTTTATATTAAGCAGTAGTTTAAATTACACATCTGTGCAGACACACACTATCAAATGTCTCCATGTATCAACATATTTTTCTCTATGATAATGAAATTAACAGTTGATTTAAGTTAATTGTCTTTTTATTAGTTTAAGAGTTGGAATTTGACATTTCAATAAATTTCTTTTTCCGTCTTTTATTTTTTATATTTGTTATTGTGGTAACATTGGTTTATAACATTGTATAAATTTCAGGTGTGCATCACTATACTTCTATTTCTGCATAGATTACGCCATGTTCACTATCCAAATACTAATGACAATCCATCACTACACACATGTGCCTAATCATACCTTTCACCTTCCCCCCTTCCCTCTTCCCCTCTGGTAACCACCAATCCAATCTCTGTCTCTATGTGTTTGTTTGTTGCTGTTTTTATCTTCTACTTATGAGTGAGACCATACGGCATTTGACCTTCTCCCTCTGACTTATTTCACTTAGCATAATACCCTCAATGTCCATCCATGTTGTCACAAGTGGCTGGATTTCATCGTTGCTTGTGGTTGAGTAGTATTCCATTGTGTATATATACCACATCTTCTCTATCCATTCGTCCCTTGATGGGCACTTAGGTTGCTTCCAAGTATTGGCTATTGTGAATAACGCTGCAATGAACACAGGGGTGCATGTGTCTTTACGCATTGGTGTTTTCAAGTTCTTTGAATAAATAGCCAGCAGTGGAATAGCTGGATCACATGGTAGTTCTAGCCTTAATTTTTTGAGGAATCTCCATGTTGTTTTCCATAGTGGCTGCACCAGTTTGCACTCCCACCAGCGGTGTACAAGAGTCTCTTTTTCCTTTAAATTATTAGAAAATATTTCTGATATACATTAACATGTAAAAATAGTTTAATAAACCCCTATGAATACATCACCAAAATAAGAAATAAGATATTGAATATACAATTTAAGCCCCTCTGTACGTCTCCCTAATCATATCCTTTATCTGACCACCTCTTCAAAAGCAAATGTTTTCTTGAATTTTGTGTTAAGCATTCACATTATGTTCTTTGTAAGTTTAATATATATGGATATGTTGCTAAACAATAAATAGTGATTTTGCATGTTATAAAACATTATGTAATTGAAACATATTTAATTTTGCATAGTGATTGCAATAGTTTCAATTCACTTATTACCTCTATAATTAATGCTACACTTGTAAATATGCCACATTCACCATATGAAGGATAGTTTGTTTCAAATTTCTTGTTATTACAAACAGTGCTGCTAGGAGCATTCATATACATTTTTCCAAGTGCACATATGAGAAATTACACTAGGATACATAGTCAAGACTGAGTTTGCTATCTCATAGGTTATCTGTATATCCAAGTGCAGTTGATATTCACAAATAACTCTAGAAATGTGTTACCGATTTTCTCAAACAATAGTTCTGATCATATGCATTGATTCCAATTTCTTTGGTGGACATGTTCAGATTTATCTTCCAGTTATCCAATTCTTTTCAGCTTGGTGCCGTTCAACTTGTTATTTGGTTAGGTTATTTTGAACTATCCTAGTCACGTATTTATTATTATTATTATTGTTCTGGTGAGGAAGATCAGCCCTGAGCTAACATCTGCGCCCATCTTCCTCTATTTTATATATGGGATGCTGCCACAGCGTGGCTTGATGAGTGGTGCGTTAAGTCTGCACCTGGGATTTGAACCTGTGAACCCCAGGCCACTGAAGTGGAGTATGTGAAATTAAACACTATTCCACCGGGCCGGCCCCCTAGTCATATATTTAAAAGGGTCCCAAAACTTACTTATGTATTTATAATTCTCTGCATCTCCTTAAATATTTTTAATCTCCTCAATTTATATTCTATATCCAGTAATCCCCATGTTTGAAATTTGGGGCAGCATAATTAGTCTATTTCGCTTCCATTGACATTCACCTGTGTTTTGTAAGTTTGGATTCTGAGATTGTGTTCCATTTATTTCTCTCTTTGGGAACATTGTGAAGCATGAGTCGAGATCACAAATTTCCAGAGATGAAAATTTCTCTGCTGTAAAGGATCTTAAGGCAGTACCAAAGTAGGAACATTTTATTTCTTGAGTTTTTATGGTCATAGCAGTAGTTATCAGTTTGCACTCCAAATCCTTATGAGGACATGCCCACAGTTACAGATACTAAGGAAAATATGTTCCCCAAACTAGAGCTCAGGCTAGAAATGACACATTCCCTTGTTGTCTCCATTTGTCCAAAAACTTATTTTTTAAAAAAAAAAAGATAGATAGATATGTATATATCTCTCCTGTTTGAATTCCATACAAGACAGCTAATTAAGGCATATTCCTTAAGTACCTGTTATCATCTTCTAGTGAAATAAAATAATAAATAAATTTTTTTGTGTGTGTGAGGAAGATTGGCCCTGAGCTAACATCTACCAATCTTCCCCTTTTTTTTTTGCTGAGGAAGACTGGCCCTGGGCTAACATCCATGCCCATCTTCCTCTACTTTATATGGGATGCAGCCGCAGCATGTCTTGCCAAGCGATGTGTCAGTGCATGCTCGGGATCCAAACCAGCGAACCCCGGGCCGCCGCAGCAGTGCGTGGCGCACTTAACCGCCTGCGCCATGGGGCCGTCCCAGTAAATAAATTTTTTATCTCTTTATATATGTATATATGCATGTATCTATCTATCTACCATTCTATCCATCTCTCTATTCTCTTTTTTTTGATGTTACAAGACATAGTTTTTGTTTGTTTGTTTGTTTGTTTGTTTTTGAGGAAGATTGGCCCTGAGCTAACATCTGTTGCCAATCCTCCTCCTTTTTTCCCCAAAGTCCCAGTAGATAGTTGTATGTCATAGATGTATATTCTTCTAGTTGCTCTATGTGGGACGCTACCTCAGCATGGCTTGATGAGCAGTGTGTAGGTCCATGCCCAGGATCTGAACCAGCACACCCTGGGCCACTGAAGTGGAGTGTGCAAACTCAACCACTATGCCACCAGGCTGGCCCCTCTCTATTCTTTTTTACTCTCATTCTCTACTTAACTCTTTCTCTCATTATCAATCATTTTAATTTGGTGACTAATTTTTTTTTGTATATACTCCTATAGAAATGTATTTTCTTGTGCTTTTGTGTTTTGAATTTGCATAAATAGCATTGATTTCACCCTCATGCCGTTGATTAATTTTTCACTCAGTACTTTGTTTTCAAGGTCTTTCTGTGTCATTTACTTATTACTGCTAATTGTTGAATCCCCAGTATTTACAAATCAATTCTCCTAGCAATGACCACATCAGTTGCCACCAATGGCTTTTACCACAAACAATGCTGTCATGGTCATCAGCTCTCCCTACTCCTTATAGAACCTGTGAGAATTATTAAGCTTTTATAATATATGGTTTGCTGGCCATTGTTCCTACTTGATTGCTTTAGTCTCACACAAACAGTAGTAGATCTTTTGTAATTTTATATTTTCTTGAAAATTTTTCTAATATAGAAAACATTTGTTTCCTAAATGTCTAGTAGAATTTATCTGCAAAGGTATTTGGGCCTGTGTATTTGGAAAGAGGGATTTTTGATGACCATTTCAGGCATTTGTTTTGTTTTGTTTTGTTTTTGTGTTGTTGCTTTTTTAAATTTTTACTTACCTATGTAAGCTTTCTTTTTTCTTCTTGTGCTATTTTGGCATTTTGTATTTTTTCAGAAATGTATCATTTACATCTAAGATTAATAGATGAGACATATTAGAATATAATGTTTAAATACCCTTTTCATTAAATCTCTGTTGTCTATTTCCAATCTTTTTTATTCCACCTTTTGTTTCCTCTTAACATTCTACCTTTTATTTTTTAGTTTAGTCTTGCAAAAAGTTTGTTAAGAGATCTTACTAATCTTAACAAAAAGAAAATTCCAATTCAAATTTTGTTTATATTCATTTCTTTTCATTTTCTATTTCCTTGATGTCTATCCTTCTGGTTTCTTTTTGTTTATCCTCTTACTGTCTTTTAACCTCTTAAGTTGAATGCATAGAATGCATAGTTTTTATTTCATAGCCTTTCTTGTTTCCTGATAATTAAAGCTATACATTTTCCACAAATGTTGTGTTTCTAGAGCTCCATTAACTTTGTCATGCAGTGCTTTCCTTTGCTTCCATCTAAATATTTTAGGATTATTTTATGATTTCCTTTTTAGTGGAAGGATTATTTAATCTATTATTTAGATTCTGGTTATAGGGTGCTAATTTCAGCATCCTTTTGATATTATTCTAATATTACTAAATAATATCTTATAAAATTATATGTATAATTTTCCCATTGGTTTTTATGAAGCTTCCTTTCTGGCCTAATACATATTCAATTTTTGTACGTTTTACATATGTGCTTTAAAACAATGTGATTTTTCTTTATTGGGTATAGGGTTCTTTATCTATCTAATAATTTGAGCTGATTCTTTTAGAACTCATAACTCAGATTATTCTTTGCTCAAATTTTCTGTTTCTCGGAGGTTGTTAAAAACTATACCACCACTGGTTGATCCATCTGTTTATTTGTATGTTTACATATATACAAATAATTTTTGTATATATTTGTTTACATACAAATTTGTATATATACACACAAATATATATATGCCTATCTCTCTATTGAATCATTATTTTATGATTCGCATTATGATTATCATAATGATTATCATCATTATCATTAATTTGTATATTAATTCAGTGTTAAGTCTCTTATTAGGCAAATATATGTTGATAATTGGTTATATCTTCTTATTTTATGGTTTCTATTAAGACTATATTTTTTTTCCTAATTCCTTTACCATATTTGCCATATCTTTTACATGCATTTTATCTCAGATTTTAGTATTGTTACACCAAATATATTTTTGTTCTTATTTGGAATATATATCTATTTCTATCTATCTATCTGTATATATACACACACATGCACACACATGTGTTTTTGTCCTTTTAAGTGCTTTTTGAAGACAACATATTGCTAGATCTTATTTTTTGACTCATCAGAGTTTTAACTGGTGAAATTATTAAATCATTTACAATTATTACTATTACCGTTGCATTTGTTTTTGTTTCCACCATCTGCCATATATATTTCACATATGTTTTTACTGTCCTTTTATGTTTCACTCTTCTTGTTTTCTTCTTTCAAGAAAGAATTTCAAAGGAAATTGTATCTCCTTTGATTGGTCTAAATGTTATAGTTTTTTTATCATTATCATAGGTAAGCTAAGACGTAAAACTCAGATTTGTATTCTCTTTATTGATTTACTAACTTCCTTATTTTTTACATCTTCCCACAGAAGAACAAATATTTTAGATTAAACTCAAATCCCTTTGTTTTCTACTGACTCACCTCCCAAAACACACCAAATTGATATTGTCTACATCTTTTCCTTGACCTTAATATAGAAGTAGTTTTCCTTTTCTTGTTGTATTTTTGTCGGTGTTATTTAGGCAACAACATAGTTGATGTCATGAAGTTATTTCTGTGTCAAATTCTTCTGGTGTTTTTTTCTCTTCTTAATAAAATATTTTCTCAAAGAGCCACTTTCAAAGTGAAAGGGAAAAAAAGTCATACTGTACCAGTGAAGAACTCTGTTGATTTTTTGACAACTTAAAACACTGAAACCATTCTTACTCCTTCTATGCCTAAGGATATTTTATTATGAACTTACACATAAATGTTAAAAAGCATTTTTACTTAGTAATTAAAAATATATTTTAATTGTCTTATCATAAACATATTGCTGTTGAGAAGTCTGATGCTGATATAATTCTCTTTCCTCTGTTAATCTTTATTCTCTTTCTGGAATTTAAAATATATATATTTTTGCCATTGATCTCTTTAAATTTGAGTCTATGCAAGTAGTTGTAAATTTTTTCATATACCATAATTTATATTTTATAAAATCAATTCTAGATTATTTGTATATTGTGGAAAGTGTATTGTCACTAATTCTTCTACTCTTTCCTACTTCCATTTTAGGCTTCTATTTTTCTGGAATTCCTATTAATATTTGATGGCACTACTACTTAGAACTACTTAGAAGCCACATACCACCTAGCTTCACTGATATTTTTTCTATCTCTCTTTCCAGGATTCTTTGCCTTAATTCAGTCTTATACTTCACTAAGCATTCTACTTCATTCATCCTGCTATTTAATTCATTTCTCGTATTCATTATTTCAACTTTTATATTTTTCATGCTTGAGATTTCCACTTAGTTTTTCTTTATGATTTCTTATTTCATTTGCTAAAATATTTCTTAAGTGTACTCATCATACATATTTAAAACTATAATTATTTCAGATGGTTTATGTTGTCCATTTTCCCTTTGATTTCTCTTCTCAAGATCATGTTCCAATATGAAGCTATTCAAGTTGGAAAGGGCAGACAGTCAGGCACTGCTCCTGTTAATCCTGATTTGATTCGAGAGAGTAAAAGACGAGGCCACAGGGTTAAAACCTTTAGGTACCAAAGAACCATCTCTGATCTCTCAGTTGCTACAACTGTTCTACGAGCTCCTGTACTGAGAAGTTTATCTTTTAATTCTTTGAAAGAAACAGAGTTGTGAAGATGTAATGCCCTTAGATTGTAAGCCATAAATCCTTGTTATTTTGAAATAGAGTAGGTAGAGGTATACTTCAGCAAGAATTTATAATCAGCCATCTTATTCCAGCTGGGGGTTTGGACTATACTGAAAATATCCTACTGGCAGTGGGTTTTGGGTTTTTTGCTGCAGACGTGTATGTTATAGTGCCAATGAAAAGGGCATTTATAAAGCATTTGGAGTTGGGTAGATGCGGGGGCAAGAACAAATCTCCAAAGATTTCTCTCAATCTAATCTCCAACCACTTCTCATCGGCCACCTATAGCAGGCATGACAGTCTTTGATCTTCCAAATAGTTTATCACATTTTTTTATTATAGTTTCTCACTTGTATGTTCTAATCTTGCTTTTGTAGATTTTTCCAAAGAATTAGTGGGTGATACAAGTTCAAAATATCTTCACAGTCTACTTCAAGTGTTTTAGCATTATGCTGACATCTCCATTCTAACATCTCAATTTGCACTGTCCCAAGATCTTTTGTCTGCCTCCCCCACCCAACATAGGGAATACTTAGTGGGACAAATGTCCACTGTTTCAACATTAGCTGACAGTGTAAATTTCCAGCTACTTCTTCTGATTTTGGACCCCATCACTCAGATAGGATGGCTTTTTCATAATATCTAGCTTCTAATATTACCATAACTCAATAGCCCCAACACTTTTGCATTACTCATTATTATTGTTTCCTTATTTACATCTTTGTCTTCATTTTCTTGGTGAATTTAAACCCATGGCGATTTGACACTCACAAAAGCTATGGAGAGAAAATGATGTGCTTATAGATTCAATAAGACTTTACTTATCAAATTTAAATGTGTGTGTGTGTTTGTATAGTATTAAATGTACTTATGAAGTCTGTGCATTTTCCTAAAGGTGAAGAAAATAATACTGACAACAGTTCGGAAATCAGATGAATTATTCTCCACCCAAATTGTATCTTTATCTATAACATGCTATTGAGTGTCACCCATGTAAACTATTCTGAGATTTTAGTTTTTCTATATCTTGCATATGTTTTAGTCCTTAGAGTAGACTATAAGTTTTTTGAGGGAAGAGGCTTTGACCTCAGCAATTGTAAACAGGAGGTGATGTCAGCAAGATGGAGGGCAAAGGGGTCCCAAAACTCATCTCCTCCACAAGCACAAAAAAAAATTATAAATAAACAACTGCAAACTGATAAAAACAGCTCTGGGAAAGCTCAGGACTATAAGGAAGAAGCAGCAGAAACCTCATGGAGCACAAAAACTGGGGATGGCCTCATAGAAAAGCACGGGAAGCATTTTACCTGCATCACCCCATCCCTGAGCAGCTCAGCACCAAGAGGGATCCCTTAGAAGGATTTTACCCCATGGGGAAAAACAGAGCAGGACAACCCCAACAAGCCTCACTGCCATAGATGTCCATAGATGTTTGCAGATTTTGCTGCTAAAGACCCTCACAGTCTTCACCAGCACTGAACCCAGCTGATGGAGTTGCCCAGAGGCCCTGCCTCTGCATCTCTTCTCTGGAGCTGGAGCTGTCTCTGGGTGAGACCTTCCCTCTAGGGGTCCCACTCTCTGCTGTGCCCTGCTTTCCAGAATTGGAACACCACAGTGCCTTACTATCTACTGGACCAGAACTGCTGCTCTGTACGCTACCCCTGGGGATTCTAAGTCAAGGCTTTGACCTGCCCTTACTGGGGCTGCACTGCTGTTGTTCTGCACTCTGCCTTCTGCATCCCAAGTCAGGGCTTTGTCCCACCATCAGTGGGGGTGAGCTGCTGCTGTTCTGCAGCTGCCCCCTGGGGCTATAGTTAGGACCTTGACCACAATCCCCAGAGCTTGCTGCTATTGCATTCTACCCCCTGAGCCCAAGCCATCACTGCACTCTGTCAACTCAGGGCCTGTCCCACTGTTACATCACCCCCAGGCCCCTGTGGCCTGAATCACTAGAGTGAGGCCAAGAGACTCAAACCCAGGTTCCATAGGAATTCTGCACACTCCTGCACCTCAGACGCCAGCACTACTGCCACAGCAAGTGCATCTTAGCCCCAGGTTCCAGGCAGTGTGGTAGTTCTGTGTGCACCTGGTCCCAGGACTCTGGCTCCACTGCTGTTCTGAGTGCCAGTGTGTTAGATCTAGTGCCAAGAGGGATCCCCTAGGCTAGAACATCCTCCTACAGGCAAAAAAGCATAACATGAGGACTCCAGCAAGATTGGCCTCTGAGGATGCAGTAGCCCTAGCTGTCACTGCCACTTGCAGAACCTTCACAATCTTGACCACAGAAGACCTTCCCATGGTCTTTGCCAACATTAACTTAAGCTGATGGAGTTTCATGGAGACTACGTTGCTGTGCCCTCCTGGGAACCAAAGAGACTACACCCCACCCAGCCTGCACTCTTGCAACGACCTTCAGGTGAAAGTCTCTCCTCATTGAAGTCAGTCCAAAAAGGTTGGATGAGGTGACTGCTCCCTCAAATATGCAAACATCAATGCAAAGCCAACAGAAACATGACAAAGCAAGGAAACATGACACTACCAAAAACACACAATGATTTTTCAGTAATTGACCCCAAAGAAATAGAGATCTGCAAGTTACCGAAAAAGAATTCAAAATAATTATTTTAAAGAAGCTCAGTGAGATTCAAAGGAACACAGATAAATAAGCCAACGAACTCAGGAAAGAATCCATGAACAAAACAAGAAGTTCAACAAAGAGATAGAAGTCATAAAGAAGAACCAAAACAGAAATCTGGAGCTGAAGAAAACGGTGAATGGAAATGAAAAATGCAACAGAGAGCTTCAACAGCAGGCTCAATCAAGCAAAAGAAAGAATCTGTGAACTTGAAGACAGATCTCTTGATATTATTGAGTCAGATGAGGAAAAAGAAATAATAATGAAAAAGAGTGAAGAAAGCCTACATGAATTATAGGACATCATCAAGAAAAAATAATATTTGCATTATGGAAGTCCCAGTAGGATGACAGGGAGAAAGGGACAGAAAACTTATTTAAAGAAATATGACTGAAAAATTCCCAAATTTGGGAGAGATATGGCTATCCAAGTACATGAAGCACAAAAATCCCCAAACAGATTCAACCCAAGGAGATCTTTACCAAGTCATGTTATAATCAAACCCTTGAAAAACAAATACAAAGAAAGAATTTTGAAAGCAGTGAGAGGAAAAGACTCATCACATACAGTAGAACCCCAATAAGGCTATCAGTAGATTTCTCAGCAGAAACATTGCAGACCAGGAAAGAGTGAGCAATTCCATTTACAATAGCATCAAAAACAATGAAATACTTAGGACTAAATTTAACCAAGGAAGTGTAACACCTGTACACTGAAACCTTTAAGATATAGATGAAAGAAATTGAAGAAGACACAAATAAATGGAGACATATCCTGTGTGTTCTTGGATTAGAAAAATTAATACTGTGAAAACATCCATACTACCCAAAGAGACCTACAGATTCAATGCACTCTTTATCAAACTTCTAATGGCATTTTTCACAGGTGGAGAAAACTATCCTAAAATTTGTATGGAACCATGAAAGACTCCAAATAGCCATAGAAATTTTGAGAAAAGAAAACAAAGCTGGAGGCATCACATCTGATTTCAAACTATATTGCAAAGCTATAGTAATTAAAACAATAGTCATTAATATAGTAATTAAGAACTCATACAACTCAATAACAAAAAAGCAAATGATCCAATTTAAAAATGGGTAAAGAACCTAAATAGACATTTTTCCAAAGAAGGCATCCAAATGGCCAACTGGTACATTAAAAGGTGCTCAACATCACTAATCATCAAGGAAATGCAAATCAAAGCACAATGAGGTATCATCCCACCTGTTATAATGTGTATTATCAAAAAGACAAAAGGCAAATGTTTGAAAGAATGTGGAGAAAGGAAACCCTTGTGCACTCTTGATGAAAATGTAAATTGGTACAGACATCATAGAAAATAATAGTGCAGTTCCTCAAAAAATTAAAAATAGAACTACTAAATGATCGCGCAATTCCACTTCTAGGTATATATCTGAAGGAAAAGAAATCACTATCTCAAAGAGATATGTGGCCTCTCATGTTCATGGCAGCATTATTAACAACAGCTAAGACACAGAAACAACTTAAGTGTCCATCAACAGATGAATAGATATTGAAAATGTGGTATATATACACAACGGAATATTGTTCAACCTCTGAAAAAAAAGGAAATCCTGTCATTTGGGACAACAGGGATGAACCTGGAGGGCATTATGCTAAGTGAAATAAGCCAGACAGAGAAGACAAATACTGTATAGTATCACTTATATGTGGAATATTATAAAAAAACAAAAGCCAATTTCATAGAAGCAAAAAATAGAATGGTGATTGCCAGGGGAAATGGGGAGATGTAGGTCAAAAGATGCAAATTTTCAGTTATAAGAAGAGTAAGTTCTGAGGATTTAATGTACAGTATAGTAACTATATTAAATAATGATATATACTTGAAAGTTGCTGAGAGATATTAATTTAAGCATTCTTATCACAAAAAAAAAAGAGTTAACTATGTGATGTGATGAATGTGTTAATTATTTTGATCTTGGTGTTCATTCCACAATGTGTGTATTTGTAAAAATATATATAACATCATCACATTGTACACTTTAAATATATACAATTATATTTGTCAATTATTCCTCAATAAAGTTGAAAAAAGGAAACAATTGTAAACATAAGGCCCTACGCCTCAGTCAACTTTTGGTTAAAATGAGGCTGATATTACGCTATGTGTTACCACCTACCTGCCTAAGCACGAATGAAAATCCTATCAAATATTCTTCTACCATTTTTAGGGAGATCTCAATTGGGGAGCTTGTCTTTTTAAAATGGCAGTTTAACTCATAGTTTGGCTGTGATCTCATGTGATCTCAATCTCAAATGTGATCTCAATCACATTTGCTTGAAAATGCTGCTGTACATGCCATGGTCATCATCCCTCAGAGATTTCCATGAACCCACAGGTAGAGGATGTCAGTAGGGGAGGCTAGACCATGACTTTTGGTCACTTTAAATGAGAAAATATATGTAAAGAACTTAAAAATGTCTTGCCAACTAGTAAGAATGATATAAGTGCTTTAACTTTTCTCCTTTTCCTTTCCCTGTTCCTCCCCCTTCCCTTCCTCGTCCTCCCTCTCTCCCTCCTCCATCTTCTTATTTTTATTCCCCAAGCCTCAATCTTCTCTTCATAGACTCTTGAAACCAGTCTCTCTGCCTACTGGGGTGGGCAATAGGTGTGTTGATGCTTAGAGTTCCCCATCAGGCCCCTCAGTTGCCTGTGCCCAGAGTTTCTTACGTAAGTTTGGATTTTCCTGTAATACCTACATATAAGTTTTTATATTTTCTACATTGCAGGATACAATTTTTTTTTGTACAAAGTATATTTTCAAAAATAAATGTTAGTCATTTATTGGTAGCCTCTGTAAAATTTATATTACTAGAAAAAGCATACTATACTCCAGATCACTGGAAATTTAAAAATCAAATCATTAGATTCCTATGACAATTATTATTAAGTCTATTTACAGACTTAATAAATTACAAATCCAAATCTATTGAGGGGTAAACATAAAATGGAAAGAATTCTAATATAATTTCCATGTCAAAATCATTAATTAATTAGTGACTTATATTTCTATTTATTCCAAATCCTTTAATTAGTGATTTGTGTTAGAAAAATTGTCATTATTTTCCACACTCCAAAAACACACTGTAAAAACTGTAGTAATAAGTGGCACGTTTATTTAATTTATACAGCTCTTTACCAAATAGATTCAGCTCTAATACTTAAACGGGCATACATTTTCTTCTGGAAACAGGAGAGAACTTTTTTAAATATATTTTTATATAATCCTCGTGTCTAAAGAAGTATGTAGTTGAGCTATACTTAACTATTCACAGTTCCTCCCAAAGGATTGAATATTTTACAATTCTGTGCTTTTGCACAGCTTAATGCCCTTTTCCCCCAGCAAATTATTTTCCTATCCTTTAATTCTTAGGTCAAGCAACACTTTCATTATGAATTTTCCCTTTGCCTCACACTCAGCGTGGACAATGGCTCCTCCCACTCTTATTTATACATCATCTGTAAATTCTTTATCACTGTTTTGTAATTAATAACTATCTGTCTCTCCAGAGAGAATGTGAACTTCCAAGATCGGAAATTTGTTATTCATCTTTAATCCCTGTCTCATAGCAGAGTGCTGACCATGTATATTCCAAACAAACCCCTAGTCAAGGAGTGAGTAGTTTAGTATGTCAATATTTTATTAAAGTGGTGACATGATCATAGGAAGATTCATGTATTCCAATTATATTTCAGATTTCTTTACACGAAAATGAGATAAGTAGATAAAGGATCGTAAAGCCAGTTAGAATGTGTATTGTCAATTTAAAAAATGTGATCTCGCCATTTTCTTTTTAGAAAAAAATCATAAATGTTTCAAAAATTAAATACGTATATCTTCTAAATGTTTCCAAATTTATGTTGGACAGCTTTCACGTTGGGGTGTTGTCTACAATACATAATTAAAATTGTCAAAAATAATTTATTTTATTTTCTTTCCATTTCAAATTTATAGCCTCAAAAAAATGGCCTATCAACATATTAATTTTAGATTGTCCACATATTTCAACTCAATGTCTATTAGTATAAAACAAGGATGCTATAAGAAGGGTCTACAGATTTATCATTTTTATCTTAAGATGATAGGTTAGGTAAAAGGACATTTCCTTTCTCCTAGCATTTTTTAAAAATCCTAGTAGTACAGACCTATCTCAACAAACAAGAAAAATCTCAAATAAACAATCTAACAATGCACATAAAGGAACTGGAAAAAGAAGAACAAGCAAAGACTCAAATCAGTAGAAGAAGGGAAATAATAAAAATCAGAGCAGAAATAAATGAAATAGAGACTAAAAAAACAATAGAAAAAATTAATAAAACCAAGAGCTGATTCTTTGAAAAGATCAACAAAATTGACAAACCTTTAGCTAGACTCATCAAGAAAAAGAGAGAGAAGGCTCAAATAAGTAAGATCAGAAATGAAAGAGGAGAAATTACAACAGACACCTCAGAAATACAAAAGATTATCAGAGAATACTATGAAAAGCTACATGCCAAGCAATTCGACAATCTGGAAGAAATGGATAAATTCTTAGATTCATACAACCTTCCAAAACTGGATCAAGAAGAAATAGGGAATTTGAATAGACCAATCACCAGTAAGGAGATCGAAACAGTAATCAAAAACCTCCCCAAAAAGAAAAGTCCAGGACCAGACGGCTTCCCTGGTGAATTCTACCAAACATTCAAAGCAGACTTAATACCTACCCTTCTCAACCTCTTCCAAAATATTGAGGAGGGGGGGAAGCTCCCTAACTCATTCTATGAAGGCGACATTACCCTGATACCAAAACAAGAAAAGCACAACAGAAAAAAAGAAAATTACAGGCCAATATCACTGATGAACATCGATGCAAAATTCCTCAACAAAATATTAGCAAATCACATACAACAATACATTAAAAAGATTATACACCATGATCAAGTGGGATTTATTCCAGGTATGCAGGGATGGCTCAACATTCCCAAATCAATCAACATAATACACCACATTAATAAAATGAAGAAGAAAAGTCACATGATCATCTCAATAGATGCAGAGAAAGCATTTGAGAATACACAGCATCCATTTATGATAAAAACTCTAAATAAAATGGGTATAGAAGGAAAGTATCTCAACATGATAAAGGCCATATATGACAAACTCACAGCTAATATCATCCTTAATGGTGAAAAACTGAAAGCTATCCCTCTAAGAACAGGAATCAGACAAGGATGCCCACTCTCACCACTGTTTAACATAGTATTGGAAGACGTAGCCAGAGCAATCAGGCAAGAAAAAGAAATAAAAGGGATCCAAACTAGAAAGGAAGAAGTGAAACTGTCACTATTTGCAAATGACATGATTTTATATATAGAAAACCCTAAAGAATCCACCAGAAAACATTTAGAAGTAATAAACGAATATGGTAAAGTTGCAGGATACAAAATCAACATACAAAAATCAGTTGCATTGCTATACACTAACAACAAAGTAGCAGAAAGAGAAATTAAGAATACAATCCCATTTACAATTGCAACAAAAAGAATAAGATACCTTGGAATAAACTTAACCAAAGAGGTGAAAGATCTGTAAACCGAAAACTATAAAACACTGCTGAAAGAAATTGAAGAAGACACAAAGAAATGGAAAGATATTCCATGCTCTTGGAGTGGAAGAATTAACATAGTTAAGATGTCCATACTTCCTAAAGTAATCTATAGATTCAATGCAATCCCTATCAAAGTCCCAACAACATTTTTCACAGAAATAGAACAAAGAATCCTAAAATTTATATGGAACAACAAAAGACCCCGAATAGCTAAAGGAATCCTGAGAAAAAAGAACAAAGCTGGAGGTATCACACTCCTTGATTTTAAAATATACTACAAAGCTATAGTAACCAAAACAGCATGGTACTCGCACAAAAACAGACACACAGATCAATGGAATGGAATCAAAAGCCCAGAAATAAACCCACACATCTATGGACAGCTAATCTTCCACAAAGGAGCCAAACACGTACAATGGAGAAAAGAAAGTCTCTTCAACTAATGGTGTTGGGAAAACTGGACAGCCACATGCAAAAAAATGGAAGTAGACCATTACCTCACAGTGTACACAAAAATTAACTCAAAATGGATAAAGGCTTGAATCTAAGACCTGAAACTATGAAATTTCTAGAAGAAAACCTAGGCAGTACGCTCTTCGACATCGGTCTTAGCAACATATTTTCAAGCACCATGTCTGACTGGGCAAGAGAAACAATAGAAAAAATAAATTTATGGGACTACTTCAAACTAAAAAGCTTCTGCACAGCAAAGGAAACCATCAGCAAAACGAAAAGACAACCTAACAATTGGGAGAAGATATTTACAAACCATACATCTGATAAGGGCTTAATCTCCAAAATATATAAAGAACTCATGCATCTCAACAACAAAAAAAACTAACGACCCAATTAAAAAATGGGCAAAAGACCTGAACAGACATTTCTCCAAAGAAGATATACAGATGACCAACAAGGCACATGGAAAGATGTTCAACATCATTAACTATCAGGGAAATGCAAATCAAAACTACAATGAGATATCACCTCACACCCGTCAGAATGGCTGTAATTAACAAGACAGGAAACGACAAGTATTGGAGAGAATGTGGAGAGAAGGGAACTCTCATAGACTGCTGGTGGGAGTGCAAACTGGTGCAGCCACTATCCTTCATATGGTGAATGTGGCATATTTACAAGTGGAGCATTAATTATAGAGGAAATAAGTGAATTGAAACTATTGCAATCACTATGCAAAATTAAATATGTTTCAATTATATAATGTTTTATAACATGCAAAATCACTATTTATTGTTTAGCAACATATCCATATATATTAAACTTACAAAGAACATAATGTGAATGCTTAACACAAAATTCAAGAAAACATTTGCTTTTGAAGAGGTGGTCAGATAAAGGATATGATTAGGGAGACGTACAGAGGGGCTTAAATTGTATATTCAATATCTTATTTCTTACTTTGGTGATGTATTCATAGGGGTTTATTAAACTATTTTTATATGTTAATGTATATCAGAAATATTTTCTAATAATTTAAAGGAAAAAGAGACTCTCGTACACCGCTGGTGGGAGTGCAAACTGGTGCAGCCACTATGGAAAACAACATGGAGATTCCTCAAAAAATTAAGGCTAGAACTACCATGTGATCCAGCTATTCCACTGCTGGCTATTTATCCAAAGAACTTGAAAACACCAATGCGTAAAGACACATGCACCCCTGTGTTCATTGCAGCGTTATTCACAATAGCCAATACTTGGAAGCAACCTAAATGCCCATCAAGGGACGAATGGATAGAGAAGCTGTGGTATATATACACAATGGAATACTACTCAGCCATAAGAAACGATGAAATCCAGCTACTTGTGACAACATGGATGGACATTGAGGGTATGATGCAAAGTGAAATAAGCCAGAGGAAGAAGGTCAATTACAGTATGTTCTCCCTTATTAAGTAGTAGATAATAACAACAACAAACAAACACATAGAGACAGAGATTGAATTTGTGGTTACCAGAGGGGAGGAGGAGAGAGAGGAGGGCAAAAGGGATAATTAGGCACATGTGTATGGTGATGGATTATAATTAGTATTTGAGTGGTGAACATGAGAACATGATGTAATCCATGCAGAAATAGAAGTATAGTGATGTACACCTGAAATTTATACAATGTTATAAACCAATGTTACTGCAATAAACAAAAAATTTAAAAAAAAAAAAAAAAGCAATCATTCTCCTTCATGAGAGCACACCAGAAACTGCCCAAATGCTGCGCTTTCAACTGGTCATTCTCCAGCAAGCATTTAACTCGTCTATTCTCCATGACCAAATAAACATAAATGATGCAAAAAATAATTAAATAAAATTCTCAAATCTATATTCATTGTGAAATAAATAATTTTATAATTTATTATGGTGAGAAGTGCTCATATATATGTGTACCATTTATGGGCTTTTTAGTGCATAATTTCACTTTTGATTATTTTAACTATGTGCTATGTTTATGAGTCTTTGCATTATTTCCTATCTAACATATCTCACTACCTAATTTCTCATCTCTATTTGTTATATTTTCTGCCCTGAATGCCCATAATTTCTTCACCTAGTTAAATGCTGCTCATCGTTTAAGACCCAGCTTGTTTACATCTTTCATAAGCCCATAAACCAAAGATATCCTTTGTGACACTTGACAAATTCTTATTGATTGCATTTGATACAGTTTGTAGTGATTGTTGATAAATATGTCTTATCCGTTTAACTTGAACACAAACAATCTTGGTAAAAAAAAGATATCAGAAAAACATTTCTGATGTTTATAATTAGTTTTAAACCATGAATGTAATTATATATTTCCCATAATACTCATGATTTTATTTTAAAGTAAATATAAATAAATCTCTACCATAAAACTTCTAACTTAATATTTAAAATCAGAAAATATATGCAATAAAAGCATAATACAAATATTACTGAACATTGAAGGGATTTGGTGAGTAAATTCCCTTCTAGTTTGAATTTTTTTTAAAAGTCCAGTGCATGTCTCTTGATACCTTGCTTATGGACTTCAGAATTTGAAGTGATATTGAGAATATCCATCAATCCCATAACAAGTTCTCCTTATCTTTTCTTCCTTGAAATCATATAAACATAGCTAATATGAGTCTACACTAAGAAGCAACTATAATTTTGACATTTGAATTAATGACTTCACACCAACATATTAAGCCAAAAGAGAAGCAGCTATAATTTTACAAGTTGTACTTTAAATATCTATATACATCTCGAGATATCTGTGTGTGTGTATATATATATATATATATATATATATATCTTGTAACAAATATTTTAATCTAATTTTATGAATGCTATATGTTGGACTACTAATATATCTCATGACATTTCTTACAAAATTAAGAAAATTACTTTCACTTCTTCATGAATCACTGAAACATACTAGTTGCCCATCGCTATTTAATAACTTTACCATCCCAACTCTACGCTACCACACCACACTATTTGCTTTTTTACAGTCTTACCCAGCAGTCTCTTGGATCCACAACTTTGTTCCTGCTATGTCTTCTGCATAGAATCCTCTTCTTCTCTTTGCTATGGAGACAAACGACTTATTCTTACAATCTCATCTTCTCCCTGTATATTTCCCAGTTCTCCACATTCTCAAAGCTACCCTTCATCTGCCTAAGTTAAGAAAGAGTCATTGTTCGCTTGACTGTGCTCTCTAGATTTTATACACAATTCCGCTACTGGATGTCAAATTTTATTTCACATATTTTTGTGTATGTGTGCCTATTCCTCCACCAAGCTGTTAAATTCTAGAGTTCAGGCTGTTAATATCTAGAGTTCAGTACCCACTCTCTTTCAGATGCTCTTCTAGATACTGTGGATATATTAAAGATTGCAAGGTCCCTTTGCTCATGCAACATACATTCCAGTGAGAGGAACATACAATGCACACATAAATACGTGTTGTTCCAGAAAGTGGTAACCTCTGTGAGGAATGAATAAAAAGACAAGGAAATCAAATAACAATGGGAGTGCTGTTTTTGATAAAACAGTCAGGGTTGAAGCTGGTTGAAGAGGTGACATTGGATCAAGAAGATGATTCAAATTCTGTGAGAAAGTGTTTTAAATAAAAGATAAGAAATTGTAATTAAACTAAGACTGAAAATTCATTATACCTTATCAAAAATATATCTATATTTAGGAGGCTGCATTATGATTGTCAATATATATTTTCTAGGCGTTTTATAATTAAATTGCTACCAGCTAAGTATGTCTCTGGGAAAGAGTGTGTGTGTGTGTGTGTGTGTGTGTGTATGGAGGGCCTAGGGGAGGGAGGATCACCTGCACAGAGGTATGCATGCATCAGAATGGCATAAAGAGACTGGTTACAAGATTATGGTGAAGCAGTCCTACTGAAATAGTCTCCTATTCTCAACCTCCATAAATTTACAATCCATATTACTTAATAGCTCTATTAAATATTTAAAAACTTTAATATTTTATATTTTCACCATCTAGTACATAGAAATGTTAAACAAATACACTGAATATGAGTATTCTACTGTAAATTAGCACTTTACTTTTGCTTGATGGTATTTGTTTGGGAAACAATATTTACATCAGAGAAAAGGGAAGAGTTCTAAGAAGGAATTTAAACTAGGTAGGCTTCTAAAATGAATAAGCTTTACCTCTATGCATGTTTGCCACTAAAATTTATATTTACATATACTTTCTTTCCATCCATTGACTGTTTTCACTATTAGGATCTATTAGTCATTATTCATGAGTTTAAAATGACATATACTGGGGCTGGCCCCATGGCTTAGACGTTAAGTGCATGCACTCTGTTACTGGCGGCTGGGTTCTGATCCCGGGCGAGCACTGATGCACCACTTGTCTGGCCATGCTGAGGCCGCATCCCACATACAGCAACTAGAAGGATGTGCAGCTATGACAAATAACTATCTACTGGGGCTTTGGGGAGAAAAAGGAAAAAAACAGGAGGAGGATTGGCAATAGATGTTAGCTCAGGGCTGATCCTCCCCACAAAAAAAAAAAAAAAAATTACATATACTTACCTGAGCTTCTATAGCACTAATGTGTGTGTGTGTGAATATATATACACCTTTGTGCCACCTTTGGTGAACGATAACATCAATTTACTTTAAGAACAAGTGTGAATCATGTGGATTGATAGCAAGCTTACTTCAGCTAGGACATGTTAATTTTGGTGACTACAGACTTATTTGTATCTTTTGTTAATTTTTTTAATTTTAAGTTTGGTTGATTCATTATGGCCTTTATTCAATATGCCAGTAAAGCTCTTCTGTACATTTGACTTTTCTTAAATCTCGTGACAGAAATTAGTTTTGTCAGCTCATGATTAACCTAAATACAGTTTGAGTGTGCTGCCTTATACTCTCCAGGTGAAGAAAAATAAATAAATAAAAAGTTCATTTTTGCCGTTGATTTTAAAGAGAGGTAAAGTCTATATACTCTCAGCATATGTCACCCACTCACCTGAAGGGAATGCTGTATTTGGGTCAAGGGGGTGTTCTGAAGAAGAAAATGTCTTTCTAATATTGCTGCAAGAAGGTGGAAGAAACCTTCACCTGGATTTTTCTTTTTAAATTACTTTGTGCGCAAGAATACTCATTAAATCGTGATAATTATCTGAGTAGCACGGCTTCTTTATTCTATGCTTTTTATTAATGGGCAAATGCAAACTGAGTCACGTGGGGCTGAGGAAAAACAACAGCAACCTAGAAATCTTTTCTTTATCACTCCCATGTTAAAGAGGGAAAGACGCATTTTACACATTTGATGTCCTCTATTTCCTTCATGTAGTATAAATAGATTGTTTATATGTGTATTCAAAAGAAAAATTAGGTACACTCTCTCAAAGTCAGAGAGAGAATTGGTTTGCCTCTTTAGGGGACAAATTCAATTCTGTCTGCACTTGCTTCATTCTTACACCCCTCATGAGATGGGAAGCCTGTGGGATTCCTGGTATTGACCAAAGGGCATATAATTAGTCTCATAAATCTAACATCGTATGTATGTAAATTAAAAAAAAACTATTCAGAGTATTACCTGTATAGTTTTCATGCTTTTTCCTTAAAGTGATTTAAACTTTATAGTGTAGAAAGGGAGGACATTCACTGACCGTCTAATGTTTATTATCTCAAATCTGTTATGGTGGAGATGATGCACTTAGCATTTCGATACTTTCTTCTCTTTTTAGAGAGCGTGTGCTTCTCATTGAGAAGGAATGAACCTGGTAAATTATGTTTGAAGATAGAGTGGCCAGATATTTAGTTTTAGTGTTTGATCATAAGACATCAATTTTTATGTTATAGCCATCATCAGATGTTAAAAAATGTCATGCCATAAATCCAAATACTAGATAAGAAACATTCTTTTTTTTTATTGAGGTCATATTGGTTCATAACGTTATGAATTTCAAGTGTATGTCTGTGTAGAGGTACTTCCGTATAGACAGCATCGTGTTCACCACCAAAAGTCTACTTGCCAACTGTCGTATACACATGTGCCCCTTTTCCCCTTTCATCCTCCCCCGTTCTCTTCCCCTCTGATAGCCACCAATCTGTTCTCTGTATCTATGTATCTGTTTGTTTATCTTTCACATATGAGTGAAGTCATACGGTAATGGTCTTTCTCTGTCTGACTTATTTCGCTTAGGATAATACCCTCCATCCATTTTTCGAATTACTGTTTTTGTGTTCTTTGGATAAATACCCGGAAGTGGAATAGCTGGATCATATGGTATTTCTATTTTTAATTTTTTGAGATATCTCCATACTGTTTTCCATAATGGCTGTACCAATTTAAATTCCCACCAGCCGTGTACAAGTATTCCTTTTTCTCCACATCCTCTCCAACACTTACTTCTTGTCTTTTTAAAAATAGCCATTCTGACAGCTGTAAGACGATATCTCATTGTAGTTTCTATTTGCATTTCCCTAATAGTTAGTGATGTTGAATATCTTTTCATGTGCCTTTTGGCCATCTGTATATCTTCTTTGGAAAAATATTCATATCTTCTGCTCATTTTTTGATTGGGCTGTTTGTTTTTTTGTTGTTGAGTTGTGTAAGTTCTTTACATATTTTGGGAAAACTGAACAGCCACATGCAAAAGAATGAAAGTAAGCCATTATCTTACACCATACACAAAAATTAGCTCCAAATGGATTAAAGACTTGAATGTAAGATGTGAAACCATAAAACTCCTAGATGAAAACATAGGCAGGACACTCTCTGACATCAGTCTTAGCAGTATCTTTTTGAATATCACGTCTCCCTAAGCAAGGGAAACAAAGAAAAAATAAACAAATGGGACTACATCAAACTAAAAAGCTTCTGCACAGCAAAGGAAACCATCACCAGAATGAAAAGACAATCCACTAACTGGGAGAAAATATTTGCAAATCATATCCAATAAGGGGTTAATATCCAAAATATATAAAGAAATATTCTTAATAATATCTTCTAGAGTGATAACATTGTTCCCATTTAAAGGACCAGCAACCTGTGCATTGGTGTTATTTGGCTATACTCTGGTTTGCCTAGATGCTTTAGGATCACCACATCTTATTTAAAAAACTGCTGTGTAGCCCAAATTGACAATTTTACACTGGCTTAGCTAAGTTACATTTATTATGTTGTCTTTTTTAAAAAAAAAGTATTTAGGAGATCATATCATACAATCATGTGTTTCTTCTGGACCCATACTTCTGCCCAGGTTGCTTTTGCTATTCTTTATCACACTGTCTGCAAGGGAACTTGCCCACTTCTAACAGTGAGCTGGATTTTGTGGAGTCTATTTATGTAATTAATATAGCACTTTGAGATTCTTCCAAGAAATAGTGTAGTACAATGTAAAACATGAACGGTTTTCTATTATTTAGCTTTGATACGTGTCCAAAATATATTTCTTATTTTAAGACAAGATCACTGTATCAGAAAATCTTTTGAAAGAACATTAAAGTTGAGTTATACCAAGAGATTGGCATTCTGCTATTATGGATAAAACCTGAGCTTTCCTCATGTAAGAATGTTTTCCAAATATATCACGTTCATGGGATAACAAATCTTTCTGACCTCTTATGAATTCTCATGTAGTTAAATAACCACAATTTTCTCCTTAACATTTCCTCATTAAGGAAATTAACATTTAAAACATGGAGTGCATCAAATAAAGTTGTGGAAAATGTATATTGCCAGATTGAGTACTGCAACATTTTAGTCATAGAAGCAAGTGGGAACAGTTATTACTTTGAAAATCCTCAATTATGTATATAATTCTCTACTGACAGGGTTCTCATATGAGTTTCGCAGAGTAGTTTATTCTTGTTTACTTTTTGCTTTATAAGTGTATTCCCATTCTTCCTAGTTCATTAAATTAATTACTAATGTGTCTTCTTTAAATACATACTTCTTTAACATTTCCAGTTTGTAGACTATTTAAGGATATTTTCATTGGTAATTTATAATTATATACAATTGTATAAATAGAGAATTGGGTTTTAACAATCAAATATAAAAAATATATCAGTGAGTGTTAAGCCTACTTAACTATGATTCAAATAAGGCTAAATCAGTATCACTACAAATTTATGTTGCCAAAACTTAACTAGGATTTCCATAATACCAAACTATCCTACTCACCTACTTTCACAAAAAGTAGCACATTTAAAATCTTCTCTACCTCCTCAAATTTCTAACAAACCACTTTACCCCACCACTCAGCCAACTTTCCATCTATTACATAAAGAAAGTAACTCATCACAGATGGAACATGTTTAATTCATCCTATCGAACCTGCAAATCTCCTACATCTATACCATATGCCTTTTAGTGCCCATCTGTTATATTAGTGGAACTGGGTCTCCTTCTACCTAAATTTTGCCCCTATTTGTGTTCTGTATTACATCCACCCTTTCAATGACCTTATAAAATCAGGCATATCATGTCTCCCTTTTATCTTAATCCTCTCCATTTCTACTGTATGTCTCCTATCATTTAGATATTCACAAATCTCACTGATATGAAGAATATATGATAAAATTAAACAAAGTAAAACAATAAGACAAATGAACAAAAACACAATACCTCTATAGACTTCACTTTATTCTCCAGCTGCACACCATCCTAGGCTTTTCTCTCCTAGTTGTCTTTCTTCCATTGAATTTTTACCACTTCATATATTTCTCAATTTCTCTTTCCTTCCTTGAATAACTTCAATTTGACTTCCAAGCCCATAACACCACCAAAAAAGTGTTTTCTCTTAAGTCAATGATTCCATCTATATCAATAACTGGAATGAGCATTGTCTTAGACATAATTGTACTTGAACTCTCAGAAGAATACTATACTATTTAAAGTTTTCCTCCAACATAATATATTCCCTAGGATTCCATGATTCTATGCTCTGCTGGGTTTTTCTCCTATAATTTGTCTATCCTTCTATTTTCTTTTGTTGGATAATTCAACTTTATATTATTCTTAAATTGTTTCCAGTACTCAGTTCTAGATTATTCAGCTCTACTATATGTTCTCCAGATGCAGTACTGATGATCTACATATTGGCTGGTGATTTCTAAATTTACACTTGTCTTGTTGAAATATTTCCCATGAGTTCCAGATATTTTAACTGTCTGTCTACTTTGCATCTTCAGAGTGATATTCAAAGTCAATATGTTCAAAAATAAAATTCACGAAAATTTCAGGCCCTTTATCTCTTAAGAGACAGAGTAGACAAGGATGCCTCTAAAAGTCTGAGTAACTAGAAGGATGGAGAGATGAGGAAGATGAGACGATGGCCAAAGAAGTGAGGGAAGATCAGAAGTTCAGTTTTGGACATGGCAGGTAGGCTGTCATTAGATCTCCAAGTAGAGATGTCAAAAATACAGTTGAATATGAGTCTAAAGTTCAATGAGGAGGATTGATTAGAGACATAAATTTGAGAGTCCTCAGGAAAAGGACGGCGCTTAAAGCCGGAAGGCTAGATAAGATCACCAAAGGAGTGAGCAATATGGAAGAAAGGTAACGGATCAATGTCTAGGAAACTAGTATTTAGAAATTGAAGAAATGAGGAGGAATCAGTACAGGAGATAGAACAGTAGATGCCTGACAATAAGAGAAAAATTCAGAGTGGAAGAGTATTAGAAAGCAAGTGAGGAAGGGATGAAAGTATTTCCTTTTCAGCCATCTGTCTCATCTTAGTTAGAGGTAACTCCATTCTTCTAGTGGCTCAGACCCTTGGAATCACCCTTGTCTGTTCTATATCTCACACCCAACATTTATTCCATTAGCAAATCTTGCCAGCTATAACTGATATTCTAATGCCACTGCTACCACACTGTTCTGTGCCATTATTACCTCTCACCTGGATACTGCAATACTCTCTCTGATGGTCCCCCTAATTTTGTCCTGTTCAACCTATTCTCAATGGCCAGTATGATCCTATTTAAATGTAATTCAGATAGTGTTACTCCTCTGAGAGGAAACTTTCAATGTTTTCTCAACTCTCTTAGTGTGAAATGCAAAGACCTAACAAATGCCCCAAGTACTAATCTGTCTGACCCCTGTTGCCTCCCTGATTGCATTTCCTACTAAACTCCCCTTACTCAATCCAGTCCAGCCACAATCGTCTCCTTGATATTTTTGACAATGCCAAGAACTCTTGTTTGTCAGGAAGTTTGCAATTGTTTTTCTCTTCTAGAACATGTTTTCCACAGATATATGCTTGGATCATCCTTTCATCTCATTCAGAATTTTACTAAAAAGTCAATTTCATCATTATAGACCTATGTAAAATTACAGTCACTCACTCTAAAACATATGTACTTTGTGTATTTGACCAAGAATCTCTTTCTCCCCATCACTCACCTTTCGGGATACATCTATTATCATGCAAAGCACTAGTGTTACAAGAACCACATTCTGAAAACCACTGATTGGTATATCTTTTTCTAAATAGAACTTATTACCATTATTCAGTATGTTTCATAAGGACATGATTTTTTTCTTTTTGTTCATCTTTTAAAGCCTTATAGCTTTATAGCCTATAGCTTTTATGTGTCTGGCACATAAAATTGGTCTACACATATTTGTTAAAAGAATGAATGACTAGATGAATGAATGATTGGCAAAAGAGGAGGAGAGAGACAGAGATATATTTTTTCATTACCAAATACGTCTTTGGAAAATTTAAGACTGCTTGTCTCATAATTATGAAGTAATTTTTTTTAACACAAGTGATTCATATTTAAATTTTAGTTTAAATGAAGAGCAGATACTCCAAATTAAAAATAAATCAGAACTGAAAAAAATCAATTAATTAACGAAGGATAGTACTGAATTCAAACACAAAGGCCGATGAGATGGGATAAGAGAATTAGAATACAAAGTCTTAAAGTCTAATAGAATCATACATTGGATTAGCTGGTTCAATAAATATATGCTTGTTACTATGCATTTTTATTCTTGAAATCTGACTCTGGAATTAATGTTTGCAGCAAAATAAGTTCTTCATTTTTTTACTATGTTTATAAATTTTACCAAAATTTATTGACATTCATACAATTCTGCAGTTCGGTATATATATGCATGTAAGTATAATTGTCACTTTTTATTGGAAACATATTTCAAAACTATTTTTAGTGTGAGACCCTGTAACATTTAGTCAGAGTAAACTGTGCTTGAACGCCTGCATATTAATTGAGAAGTTACAGAGTGCACAATTTCTACTTGCAAACTTGACAGCAAGCTAATTCTTTTGGAGTTGCCTGGTAGCTAATAAGGAGTATATCAAATTGAAAGACAGGTCTGACTGAAGCAGCCTTTGAATAAATAATATAATTGTTGTCAACTTTAGCCTTAAAGAAGTGAGGCAGAGACCAATTCTAAGATAAATTAAAGGAAAGATAGTTGAAATGTCTTTTGTATTTTTCTTTGCTGAATTCTCCACTATTTACCCTTAAACTTTTTCCCTCACCAACAATTTATGATTAACACAGAGACATTGAAAGCAAATTCTGAAGACATCATTCAATATCTGTTGAAATTAGCTGGAATGACCTAAGACACTTGAGAGACATGATAATTTATTTATTATTCATTAACTACTTATTTATAAATCCATATTTATATAATGTATCAGTTATTAGGAAAATTTAACCAACAAGAATGAATACTACTCTATAAAAGATTTGACGTTAAGTATTTTTTAAGGCGAGAAGTGTGCTTTAGTTATAGTGATGATTTATCAGACTGTTGATCACACACTGACAGATTTTAACCTATTTCTGTTTTAATTCCAGCAGGAAAAAAGTCAAGAAAGTTCAAGAATCAAAGGTAAGGAATGACTGTTTTAAGTTCGTGGTTTCATAAATTCATGTAAGTAGAGAAAAAAATATTTGATGCAACTTTGATAATAAAAATGAGAAAACAATGAAAATTTGAAATGTTCAGTGTGATTTTAAAGCCATAGTGAGCCCTTTGGGAATTCTCCAAAGCCATTGGGGATTGTCTATTGAAATTTCCTTTCTTCTTATAGTGCTTTTGGAAACTTCAACACAATTTCCTGTTTATTCCCTGAATTGTTCTCATGGAATTCCTCCACCAACCATTGCCCGTAAGAGTTGGCCTTCTATCACATCTATGATTTAGCAGATGAACCTTTCAAAATATATCTCATGAAGAACCAACTATTTAGTCACTGCTCTCTTGTTTTATTTTCTACGAAAAAGCAAGAAAATGTTTATGTATTTTCTAAAATTGGTGATAGCTTTTAACATGGCATAGGCAACTCTAGTTGGACATAGGGAGACACTTGTCCCCATACAGACATTCTTAAATTTTGAAGTTTACTCATTGAGATAATAAGTTATTCTAGGTAGGTTGTAATCCTTCAACAAAAGGTTTTCATTAACTTTTGCTCCTGCTGATCATAGTGATGGAACTTCACAGATTTCTCCTGGGTTAATTCCTCTGGCCTCTCCATTCAGATGCTGGTCCCTCTTATTCTACATTTTGGACATCTTCACCCACCTGTCAGTTCCCAAATATGTCCTGGTCCCAAGCCTGACTATGGAGTGAAGCACAGCTATCCTGTTTCCTTCCATCTTTTTTGCATGGAAGATATTTTTATTGTGTTTTACTTTTTTCAACGTTCTACAAAAATAAAAAGCAAATAGCTGTGGAGAAGTTACTAAGTTTGCATGTACTCCTGAAATGACAAAAGGGCAGTTAACACTTCTGAGGGTTTCTAGATTGATGATACTATTCTTGCTTACTTATAACAAGTCCACATATAATCTTCTCTGCACATTTCCCTGCAATTGACTGACACACACAATTTTTTTCAATGTTTGGTCATCTCTGTGCATCTATATTACTGAAGAATATGAAAAGACATACTTTCTTATTTTGCTACACATATTTTATTCAAATGCATTATGTAAGCCTGCCCTTCTAGGGATTTCCAAACTATTTGTGTTCTTTTTCAGCAAACAGAAGTATGACTTGTTATTTTATATGTGAAATTATTGTACTTATTTATTCTCAAAACACTCATGTTAACTCAAATTTTTATACTTGTGTGTTACAAAAGGGAATTTCTATTCCAAGATGTGCTGTAGGATGTGCATTTAAATGATATATGCATTTTAAGCATACTGAGTTCACATTTTCCTTCTCATGAAAGGTCCCGGCATTTCAGATTAATCTTAAATCATGTTTATAATTCTGTTATAGTTGAAATGAATTTAGTATAGCTTTCTTCTTGATGCTTTATTGCCTTGGGGTGCATAAATCGTATCATCTGAAGTAGTAGAAATTATGTTTTTCCAACTACTATCCAGGGACATGTTTTCTTTTATAATGTAATAAAATTTTCAAGATGATGTTTGCCACTTCTTTCACTGTTATTGGCTGACACGTGGTTCAGAACTCTCACATTATGGCTTCTAGACTACTGAATTGTAAGTAAATCAGAGATACACAGTTACGTTAGGACTTGTTGCCTAGCTCTACTTAGAAGAACCCCATATCTTTCTTGACTATTTATGGGAATCATCTTGAAATGTTTTCTTCCTGGAAATTATGAATGGCCATTTAAAAATGTTTTTAAATGTCAAAATTAAGAGAAAAAAATTTGAGTCATAAAAGCAATAGTTTACCCACTGGTAAAAGACAAAAATTCTGAAAATCAAATATTGGACATTTCTTGATAACTAATTATTGAAGTGTGAGCTATGCCCTCACTTGATGCAAATCTCAGCTAGTAATCCTTTAGGCTTCCTGACTAATTGGTAATCTCATTTGCCAGAACATCTTTATTTACATTGCCAGGAATATATGCAGAGGAAGTCTTTAATCTTCTAATTTCCTGCATAAATTCTTTCTTATTCTGTGCCTATCTCTCCTTGTGACAACAATCCCAATCTCAGGATACCAATGACCTGAGATTACATTAATGCACAAAACAGTCCCATGAAAATCAGTCCCTCTTTCCTCTGTGTACAGAGAGATGTGTATTGAAATGTTTGGAAACTTGCAATTCTATCTCTAACTGATAAATGATTTGACACTCACACATACTCTTATTCTAATATTATTTTGAAATACCATAAAAATCCATATTTTTTTACATATTCTAAAATTATATTTATATGGAATTCAATTGACAAAATGAACTTTGGTTCAATACTTAGCATGCTATTGGATTCTCAATTGATTTTCGTGTTTAAATTGCCTACTGTTAAATGAGTTAGAGCCTAATCTCCATTCGTAACACAATTTTGAGGTTTACAATGTTTAAGATATCCTCCCTTAAAGCTGCATTGAAGAGTATAACAGGGAAATGAAGATAGTCCTACAGGTTTGAAAAAAGGATCCACTCTTCAGGAAGCCATATTTCATACTGTTCTTCAGTGACATTACAGATATGTTAAAATAGAGTACATTGTGGTTTAAAATCCATTAAGAATTTTATAAATATTATCAGGAAATAATCTCCTTTGAAGAATAGTTCTAAAAAAGGAGCACAACAAATCAATTATCCTCTGCCAGTATTTCTCAGGAGAATATTTTAATTTGTGATTAGTTTATTTATTTACACTTAAGAACATCTCTCTAGAGTTCTCAGTGATGAAACAATAACAGTTTTTGAGGAAAATTTGAATAATTCTTGCTTTACAAATAGCTTAAAAATTCTGTCAACTTAGTCCAGTTTTTCATGTTCCAAAATAGTTTAAAATGTTTACTACAAGCAGAAGGATAATATCATTGTGGAAAGTGTGCATATGGTTATGCTATAGCATGCCTCTGAGTATCAGCTTTACCTTCACTCTGTCAATAAAAGAATGTTTGACTGTTCATTCACCAGAAAGATCCAGTTGCTTTTATCACACAATTTTCCCCTCCTCTTTTTTCAAGTAGATACTCTTGGATCTTCCCATTCAGAAGTGATTAAAATAAAGTTATGTTCAACTTTCATTGCTAGTTCTATCTTGGTTAAGACTTTACATTTGGCCGAGACTGAGAACTGAAGTTAGTTCCCTAATGGTCACTTACATGTTATATTATTAACACTCATCTTTTATTAAATGTCTAATACATGTCAAACACTGTGCTGAACTTTTTACGTATATTATCTCATTTTGATCATCAAACACACATTATTTGATCAGATTTAGCATTCAAACATGACAGCAGTTTGAGAAATCACATCAGATCAATACTATCATTTTTGTTCTGTTTTAAAATAGATCATATTTTATTTAACCAATTACCAATTGTACGCTAGGTAAATTTAGCACACTCTTATTAGCAATGCTTTTTACATTTTCATGAATTGATATATGTGAATTTTATTATTTATGTGTTATTTTTCTTTCACGGCATGGTTGCAAGTATTTTCCCTACTGCCAATTTATAAAATACTGCTCAGTGCTTTGTAACTTTAAGAAAAAAATAGATAACGATAAATGTGACATACTAATGTTCTAAGGGACATATGTAAGAATTGTGCCAGCTTGTTCACTAAATACTTGTGATCTTTGATAAGTGACTTAACCCCTCCAGAAGTAATTCTTCTTTTATGGTGAATATTAGCAAACATACCCTATGATATCAAAAGTCATTTACATATCTGAAATTCCAAGGCTTATAGTTCTATAAGGACATTGGACAATGCTATTATTACAAACATTTATCCTTCAAGTCTACGATTCTATTTTTTTTTTTTAATTTTTTGTTTATTGTAGTAACATTGGTTTATAACATTGTAAAAATTTCAGGTGTACATCATTGTACTTCTATTTCTGCATGGACTACATCATGTTCACCACCAAAATACTAATTACAACCCATCACAACACACATGTGCCGAATTATCCCTTTCACCCTCCTCCCTCCCCCCTTCCCCTCTGGTAACCACCAATCCACTCTCTGTCCCTATGTGTTTGTTTATTGTTGTTATTATCTACTACTTAATGAAGGAAATCATACGGTATTTGACCTTCTCCCTCTGACTTATTTCACTTTGCATTATACCCTCAATGTCCATCCATGTTGTCACAAATGGCTGGATTTCATCGTTTCTTATGGCTGAGTAGTATTCCATTGTGTATATATACCACAGCTTCTTTATCCATTCATCCCTTGATGGGCACTTAGGTTGCTTCCAAGTCTTGGCTATTGTGAATAATGCTGCAATGAACACAGGGGTGCATGTACCTTTGCAAATTGGTGTTTTCAAGTTCTTTGGATAAATACCCAGCAGTGGGATAGCTGGATCATATGGTAGTTCTATCCTTGATTTTTTGAGGAATCTCCATACTGTTTTCCATAGTGGCTGCACCAGTTTGCACTCCCACCAGCAGTGTATGAGAGTTCCCTTTTCTCCACATCCTCTCCAACACGTATTGTTTCCTGTCTTGTTAATTATAGCCATTCTGACGGGCGTGAGGTGATATCTCATTGTAGTTTTGATTTGCATTTCCCTGATAGTTAGTGATTTTGAACATCTTTTCATGTGTCTGTTGGCCATCTCTATATCTTCTTTGGAGAAATGTCTGTTCAGGTCTTTTGCCCATTTTTTAATTGGGTTGGTAGTTTTTTCGTTGTTGAGATGCATGAGTTCTTTATATATTTTGGAGATTAAGCCCTTATCAGATGTATGGTTTGCAAATATCTTCTCCCAATTGTTAGGTTGTCTTTTCGTTTTGTTGATGGTTTCCTTTGCTGTGCAGAAGCTTTTTAGTTTGATTTAGTCCCGTTTGTTTATTTTTTCTATTGTTTCTCTTGCCCGGTCAGATGTGGTGTTTGAAGAGATGTTGCTAAGACCGATGTGGAAGAGCGAACTGCCTATGTTTTCTTCTAGAAGTTTCATAGTTTCAGGTCTTACATTCAAGTCTTTAATCCATTTGGAGTTAATTTTTGTGCATGGTGTAAGGTAAGGGTCTACTTTCATTTTTTTGCATGTGGCTATCCAGTTTTCCCAACACCATTTGTTGAAGAGACTTTCTTTTCCCCATTGTATGTTCTTGGTTCCTTTGTCAAAGATTAGCTATCCATAGATGTGTGGGTTTATTTCTGGGCTTTCGATTCTATTCCATTGATCTGTGTGTCTGTTTTTGTGCCAGTACCATGCTGTTTTGGTTACTATAGCTTTGTAGTATATTTTGAAATCAGGGAGTGTGATACCTCCAGCTTTGTTCTTTTTTCTCAGGATTCCTTTAGCTATTCGAGGTCTGTTGTTGTTCCATATAAATTTTAGGATTCTTTGTTCTATTTCTGTGAAAAATGTTGTTGGAACTTTCATAGGGATTGCATTGAATCTATAGATGGCTTTAGGAAGTATGGACATTTTAACTATGTTAATTCTTCCAATCCAAGAGCACGGAATATCTTTCCATTTCTTTGTGTCTTCTTCAATTTCTTTCAGAAATGTTTTATAGTTTTCAGTATACAGATCTTTCACCTCTTGGTTAAGTTTATTCCTAGGTATTTTATTCTTTTTGTTGCAATTGTAAATGGGATGGTATTCTTAATTTCTCTTTCTGCTACTTCGTTGTTAGTGTACAGAAATGCAACTGATTTTTGTATGTTGATTTTGTATCCTGCAACTTTACCATATTCGTTTATTACTTCTAAAAGTTTTCTGGTGGATTCTTTAGGGTTTTCTATATATAAAATCATGTCATCTGCAAATAGTGACATTTTCACTTCTTCCTTTCCAATTTGGATCCCTTTTATTTCTTTCTCTTGCCTGATTGCTCTGGCTAGGACTTCCAATACTGTGTTAAATAGGAGTGGTGACAGTGGGCATCCTTGTCTGGTTCCTGTTCTTAGAGAGATAGCTTTCAGTTTTTCACCATTGAGGATGATATTAGCTGTGGGTTTCTCATATATGGCCTTTATTATGTTGAGATACTTTCCTTCTATACCCATTTTATTCAGAGTTTTTATCATAAATGGATGCTGTATCTTGTCAAATGCTTTCTCTGCATCTATTGAGATGATCATGTGATTTTTATTCTTCATTTTATTAATGTGGTGTATTACGTTGATTGATTTGCGAATGTTAAACCATCCCTGCATACCTGGAATAAATCCCACTTGATCATGGTGTATAATCTTTTTAACGTATTGTTGTATGCGATTTGCTAGTATTTTGTTGAGGATTTTCACATCGATGTTCATCAGTGATATTGGCCTGTAATTTTCTTTTTTTGTGTGTTGTCCTTGTCTGGTTTTGGTATCAGGGTAATGTCAGCTTCGTAGAATGAGTTAGGGAGCTTCCCCCTCTCCTCAATTTTTGGAAGAGTTTGAGAAGGATAGGTATTAAGTCTTCTTTGAATGTTTGGTAGAATTCACCAGGGAAGCCGTCTGGTCCTGGACTTTTATTTTTGGGGAGGTTTTTGATTACTGTTTCGATCTCCTTACTGGTGATTGGTCTATTCAAATTCTCTACTTCTTCTTGATCCAGTTTTGGAAGGTTGTATGATTCTAAGAATTTATCCATTTCTTCCAGATTGTTGAATTTGTTGGCATATAGCTTTTCATAGTATTCTCTTATAATCTTTTGTATTTCTGAGGTGTCTGTTGTAACCTCTCCTCTTTCATTTCTGATTTTACTTATTTGTGCCTTCTCTCTTTTTTTCTTGGTGAGTCTAGCTAAAGGTTTGTCAATTTTGTTGATCTTTTCAAAGAACCAGCTCTTGGTTTTATTAATTTTTTCTATTGTGTTTTTGGTTTCTATTTCATTTATTTCTGCTCTGATTTTTATTATTTCCCTTCTTCTACTGATTTTGGGCTTTGTTTGTTCTTCGTTTTCTAGTTCCTTTAGGTGCATTGTTAGATTGTTTATTTGAGATTTTTCTTGTTTGTTGAGATAGGCCTGTATCGCTATAAACTTCCCTCTTAGAACTGCTTTCGCTGTATCCCATAAACTCTGGCATGTCCTATTTTCATTTTCATTTGTCTCCAGATATTTTTTGATTTCTTCTTTGATTTCTTCGTTAACCCAGTCGTTGTTCAGTAGCATTTAGTTTAATCTCTATGTATTTGTGGCTTTTCTGATTTTCTTCCTATAGTTGATTTCTAGTTTCATACTGTTGTGGGCAGAAAAGATGCTTGGTATTATTTCAATCTTCTTTAATTTATGGAGACTTGTTTTGTGGCCTCATATGTGATCAATCCTGGAGAATGGTCCATGTGCATTTGAAAAGAACGTGTATTCTTCGGTTTTTGGATGGAATGCTCTGTATATATCTACTAGGTCCATCTGTTCTAGTGTGTCGTTTAAGGCCAATGTTTACTTATTGATCTTCTGTTTGGATGATCTATCCGTTGGTGTAAGTGGAGGGTTAAAGTCCCCTACTATTATTCTGTTACTGTCTATTTCTGTTTTTATGTCTGTTAATAATTGCTTTATATATTTAGGTGCACCTACATTGGGTGCATAGATATTTACAAGTGTTATATCCTCTTGTTGAATGGTTCCCTTGATCATTATGTAATGCCCTTCTTTGTCTCTTTCTACAGTTTTTGTTTTAAAGTCTATTTTGTCTGATATGAGTACTGCTACCCCAGCTTTCTTTTCATTGCCATTTGCGTGGAGTATCTTTTTCCATCCCTTCACTTTCAGTTTGTGAGTGTCTTTAGGTCTGAAGTGTGTCTCTTGTATGCAGCATATATATGGGTCTTGTTTTTTTATCCAGTCAGCCACCCTATGCCTTTTAATTGGAGCATTTAGTCCATTGATGTTTAAAGTAACTATTGATAAGTATGTACTTACTGCCATTTTTTAACTTTTTTTTTTTTTCTCAGTGTTTTAGTAGTCCTTCTCTGTTCCTTACTTCTTCTATACAGAATTGATGGTCACTTTAGTTTGACCTCTGTCTGAAAGCTGTACTCTTTAACTCCCCTCCTCCCTCATTTTATGTTTTTGATATCATATCTAACCTCTTTTTTGTGCATTTGTATCCATTTCCCTCTTATCATGGAAATAGATAATTTTTCTGATTTGTGGTCTTCTCTTTTCCCCTTAAATCAGTCCCTTTAACATTTCTTGTAGCACTGGTTTCTTGGTGACAAACTCCTTTAATTTTTGCTTATCTGGGAAAATTTTGATCTCTCCTTCCATTTTGAATGATAGCCTTGCTGGGTAGAGTATTCTTGGCTGTAAGTTTTTTCCTTTTAGCACTTTAAATATATCGTGCCATTCTCTTCTAGCCTGTAAGGTTTCTGCTGAGAAGTCAGCTGATAGCCTTATGGGGTTTCCTTTGTATGTAACTTGCCATTCTCTTGCGGCTTTTAGGATTCTCTCTTTATCTTTAATTCTGGACGTTGTGATTATGATGTGTCTTGGTGTGGGCCTCTTTGGGTTTATCTTGTTTGGGGCTCTCTGTGCCTCCTGTACCTGGATCTCTGTTTCCTTCCTTAGGTTAGGGAATTTTTCATCTATTATTTCTTGAAATAGATTCTCTGCCCCCTTGTCTCGCTCTTCTCCTTCCGGGACACCTATAACACGGATGTTAGTGTGCTTGATGTTGTCCCAGAGGTCCCTTAGACTGTCCTCACTCTTTTTAATTCTTTTCTCTTTTACCTGTTCACCTTGGGTAATTTCTTCTAGTCTTTTGTCCAGCTCACAGATCCGTTCTTCTGTATCCTCTACTCTGCTTTTGAGTCCCTCTAATGAATTTTTCATTTCCAGTATTGTATTCTTCATTTCTGATTGGTTCTTTTTTGTATCTTCCATTTCTTTGTTGACATTCTCACTGAGTTCATCTATTCTTCTCCCCAGATCAGTGAGCATCCTTAACACTCTTAGTTTGAACTCTCTGTCGGGTAGGTTGCTCATTTCTGTTTCACTTAGTTCCTTTTCTGGGGTTTTGTCCTGTTCCCTTACTTGGAATGTATTCTTTTGCCTCCTCATTTTGCCTCTTTCCCTGTGCTTGTGTCTATGTATTAGGTAGGTCAGCTACGTCTCTGCTCTTGGATAGGTGACCTTATGTAAGTGATGCCTTAGGAGGCTTCCAGTGTGCTTCCCTCAGTTCTCAATGTTCCAGGGGTGGCCCCTATGTGGGCTACGTGTGTCCTTCTATTGTGGCCTGTTAGCTCTCCCTGTAGGTGCCCAGGGAGGCTGAGTTATGCTCCTGGCCAGCTGTTGTAATGCTCAGCTGCTTGTAGTTGTTGTGGGCCCTTCAGTCTCTTTATCAAGTGTGGGGAGCCCCAGCACTGTTGGCTGTAAGCTCTAATACCACATTTATGTTGCAGTATTTCTTTTAACTGAGTAGGCCCCCAGCGTGGCAGGTTGTTAGGCTCAGGGCCTTACAATTGCTGTAAGCCTCTTGCCTATTAGGTCTCTTGTCAGCTCTCTGAGGATTGCAGCTGGGTGGGGCTGGCCTCAGGCACAGGAGAACCCAATTGTTTCAGGCTTTGGAAGGTGAGGCAAACCTCCTATGTGGGTCTTTGAGAAGCACAAGTCTTCTGCAGCTGACAAGCCGTGTTGCCCACAGGTCCACACACACAGTCAACACAGTCCTGCCCCGTGTGAGCACCCCGACCTCCCCAAGCGGACCCAGTCTCTCCACGGCGGGAGCCCCACACACTCCGCCACTGCCCCACAGTCTCCACCCGCTCCTTGTGCACACCCTGCCCCGCTCAAGTCGGCTCAGTTGCCAGGCTGCAGAGAATCCAGTCACCAATCTATGCAGGCCCACAAGTTGCCTGAGGGCTTGTTGTTGGGTGGGGCCAGTCTCTAGGGTGGGCTGCCTGCCCTGGCTGAGCTGGATTAAATCGGTGCTCTAGCGAGTGGAGTAGACCCTGGGCTAGCAGGCCTCAGGGAGAACTCCAATGGCGTCTGTGTCAGCACGCTCACACCAGGCCACAACAATGGCCACCGCCAATGTCCCAGTCCCTGGAGAGGTCTCACCCCTCACCGAGATGCACTCAGGGCCTATTAGGTGAGTCTCTTGTCACCAAAGCACTGTGTACCTTTCTTTCTGGTGATTTTAGGATGCTTTCTGGAACGGGTGAGTTTGTGTGTGGGCCCTTTAAGAGCCAGTTTTAGTTTCTTTGTGAACCGGGTTTTCTGGGGGTACTCCCCAATGTTTTAGTAGCAGGCAAAGTCAGATATTATGCCGCTGGTCTCGATTGTGCTGGGTCCACAAAATGTCCACAGCGGGGGCGCTCCCGGCTCAGAGCCCCGCGCCTCCAGGGAGGCTGCGTACCTGTGAGCTGCTCCCAGCGGCCGTGAAGCTGGAGGCTTGTGAAGGCGGCGTTTTTCCTCTCCGGAAGGGAGTTTCTGCCTCTTCTACCCCAGTTAGGATTGTCTGTTGTTGCAGGAGTTCCTTTTATCCAGTTTTCAGTTCTGTCTCAGGGGTAATTTTTCCACGAGTAGTTGTAAATTGGTTGTGTCCACGGGAGGAGGTGAGTTCAGAGTCTGCCTACGCCGCCATCTTGACTCCACCCCTCAAGTCTACGATTCTTAGTAAGTTCATGAGAACATGACAAATATTATGTCATTTGTATTTGTGTATATGAAAAAGTTAAGTTGCACAATTGTTCTGCCTATGGTACATACATTCTTATATATATTGAACAATAAGAAAAAATATTGTTAAGATCATACCTAATCAATTAAAAGTGTGTGTTTGGGACAATAAATGCTATTAAAGTACTCTGGAGCCGTGTTTATACACACACACACACACACACACACGGGCACAAATGCACGCTATTTTCTATTTATTTTTATACAACTATGGGTTCAGATTCTCCTTTGTTTCCTACATCACAAAATTGGCAACTGAGAGCACTGAACATCATCTGATACATACAGTGATATGTGTATATATATATATATATATCAATTATACCAAAAGGGGCATTGCTATGAAGTTAGAATGCTAAACTCCTAGTATGGGATGTCTGAATATTCAGAGCTCTTTTCACTAGGATAATCTCACAGTGTTCCTGAGGTTAGCTTACTTCTTCAAGGTCAAGTAGCTAGTCAGGAACAGTGAGCAGATAGGAATAGACCTTCAAATCCTTATTCCTAAAAGCCATTGGACACATTACATTAACAAATGAAAATGTCAGGTAAAACTGAAAGATAGTAATTTATATATATGAGTCCTTTATGAGAATTTTTGTCTAATTGTTGTATGTTTTTATGTTTAGGAAATAAAATATAGTCAGTACAATAAGTAATACCTGAAATAGAGATTATTACCATTATATGAAATTCAGAGTTGCTATATTTTTAACAGATTACAATATCATACACTATGAATGTTCATTTCTTTGGTATTCAGTTTAGAATGCTATTGCTGAGACAAATAATTGTTTGTAGGATTTATGAAAACTGGTTTTTGTCTATCTTATTCCATAGTTATAATCCTTAGGAAGTCCAAGCACCTAAAAGACAAGAAAACACAATCTCTAGAAAATGTCAACCAAAGGGTTGATAGTTTTGTTTATTTGTTTGTTTTTTGCAACCAATAATACCAGATAAACCCGAGACAAGTATACTTATGGCAGACTTGTGATAATAATTTTTAAAAAATAATTAAATGTTGTAAAAGAATGTGAGGGAGCAATAGTTGTTTTACGTACATTTTATTCCACAACAATTGTATTATATCAGAACAATTCTTTTTTCACTCTATTTGTTTTATTAAAAACACACTTTTAAGATTAAATGAGGATAAAATATATTCTCATGAGTAATTATTGATTACCTTGCAGCAAAATATCAATGTCATATATGCACAACTTAATAGTGTATGATTGGCACCTCTTTACCAATATGAGCATCTCAAATATTTCAACCCATTTCACTTTACACCTAATTTAACAATATGCATATAAATTGATTGTTGAGTAACAAATCAATAAAAAATGCCATTCCCGATTATTATGAACACATTATCAGACTTTTCTGATTTGATTAGTTGACATCTGTTCCATTTATGATCTTTTACTACTTAAAAAAAAGTAGTCATATCTCTTTATGTGAATGATGTTTTTGTGAATTTTTGTGATAACATAAGTAAGTTTTTGAAATAAAAATGATAATACATAGATGCAAATTCTGGAAGCCATTATATACATAAGATAGTAATTCTTACTTTGATAAGTTTTCAAAAATGTAACAATTTAAGTTCTAATGTATAACACCATAAAGTAAAAATAAACTAATGGAAATACATCCACTATAAATAATCTAAATGATGCCCCCAAATGCCTTACTAAATAACTTTCAATAGTATACATTTCAATGTAAGTAGTAACTTTTCTCTGGGAGTTAAGGTAATATTCATCCTCCATTCTTTAAAAAATTTATTTAAACAACTTGGTACAATTGTAGATGATCCTGATGTATGTCGTCCTGCCACAGTAAACAGGAAGACAAACGTCTTTCTCTACCTAATAATGCTATTATCATCAACCAGAAGCGGTTTCAAAAAGTATCTGATCATGTTTCTCATTTATGCCAAGAAAGATTCAATTTATATTACGCCAAACACGTCATCTTCCTCCGCCCTTTTGCATACATTTTCTAGTTTTCAAAAGGATACCAATAAATCATCTCATCCAATGGGTCCTTTATTTTGCTTCCAGAATGATTAATTTTGCAACTCACTTTGCCCACCAGGAGGCAGTGCTATCTAAAAAAAATAAAGGTACAATAGGTTTGGTGATGGGAAAACAACCCAGAATAACTGGATTTAATTTTTTTTCTAGTAAATAATGATTTAATGTTGTGTGTAATATCAAATGGATATCGTTCAGGCTTTTCTTTACATAATTCAATGTTGTGTTTTTTTTAACCTGCACACTAACATCTCAACAGTGATCTTTCCTTCAATCACCAATACAAAATATTTTTATTCTAGACTTTTAACAGAGCTAAATGGTTTCCTGAAGAAGTTTTAAAAAAATTCCAGGAACTGTCTCCTGAAATAGTTGAATGTCATGTTTCAAGAAATATCAAGTAATATTAACCAAAATGTGTTTGATGGCTTGACGATATAACTTCACTTACTTGCAGTGGTTAGCCTTTCTCAAAGAGCAGTTCTTGAAATGGTCATGTGAACATTCCTTTTTTTTTTTGCACAAGTCCTTGTTTTACCCGCCAATGAAAAATTATATGGTCTATCAGTTTTCTCTTCTTGCTTTAACTCCCCAGGTGCTTTAAACATGAAATTTGACTTTATTAAAGATATTATATTTACTTGGGCTTTTAAAATATATATTTCTTCCTTCTTACCCAAGATCTTAGCTTAACATTTAATGTAATAATATTTAAGTATTTCGTAAGTTATTTGAAATTTTTTTGAATTATGAAGAATATAAATTTTATACAAAAAGGATTTGTAACTCTGTGAGTGATATTACATTCGGTGACTTCTATAAGGCAGAGTAGACATTCATTTCTTTGTCTAACTGTGAAGGATTAATTTGGTGTTTTACCTATTATGTCAAAGATTAAATTATTTTCCTTTTAAGCAATTATAAGATGCATTTCATAGTTTTAATTCATTATATGGGGAACATTTTTTTTCAATTACTTAGATAATACGATGTAAATGTTTTTATTGGAAAAAAATGCATGTCATCCTATTAAAATTAATAGTATTTTTTCTTTAAATTGTTGGTGCATGGAATCCTTATCCATTGGACACTGGAAAATAAGGGAAAACTCTAGTCAGATATACTCTGTGATATTGCAAAATTCTACGTAATCCTTTAGTGATGCTTACCTTTGCTTCGTGAAGCATTTCCACTGTGTTTGACCAAGGATCTCTTTCCCCCACCAACCACTTTTCAGGAAACAGTTATTATTCAAAGCACTAGAGTGACAAGAACCACGTTCTTAGAAGCAGTGATTTATATATGACTTTTCAAGATATTTCTTAGAGTTTAGACGCAGCATACTTAGGCTAAATTGCTTTTCCCCACTTAAGAAATTTTAATCTCCTTTTCTCACTTATAATACATACAAACATAATATACCACACAAAGCTGTTTTAAGGATTAAGGGAGGTAAAGTATATGACCCTTTTGAGTGAAATGAAAAGCTCTTGGTTTATGTGAGTTCTTATTTCTATGTGTTTTGAAATATCTGTAATAGTTTTTGAATACATCCATGGTAGAAACATATCTATGAAAAAAATAAGCTTTAATTTCATACAATGTTAAGATTAGAAGTCAAGACATATTGACTTTATTTTCCCTCATTATTTTACATAATTCTAAGTTGTAATCCACATATTTTCCAAATTTAAGCCATTTGACTTACTGATATTGAATAACCTCTATGTGTCCTGTCATATTTATTCTTAGACTAATGTTATTCTTATCCTGTCCCTACCATGATGCATGCAGCTCCATAGAAGAAAAAAACAGTACAATGCAGTGGACACTGCTTTGAACATAAACATATATAGCAGACTATTCTTTGGGAAGTAAAGTGTTATCCGAGAGTACTAACTTGATGTTGTAATGGCATATATTGAAATTTGAAGAAATTTATGAGAAATTAAAAAAAGAAAACCAAGCCTAATTTAACTCATTGATTTTACGTTAACTACTACTACATTTAGGAAGTGCTGCTTTATACCAGAAATTTTGTGGTGATGTCGGCCTGCCCGAATAATTCAGAAAAGGGGAAAATTTGATAGGTTTAGCTGCATCCGATAATAAAGCTTAGTTCAACAAAAGTTTATAAATTTAAATATTAGAAGGAGGTTAGGTGCCAGGGAAATTAAGATTAAAAACAAAGTTTCTGCCTCAAGGAGGCCAGTAATACTGGCTGTGAATTTGGGAGATGGGAACTAGCGCAAATAAATACAGTTACCGAAAAAGTGTGATAAAACTTTCGTAGAGAAAGCACAGAGGGCTGTGCAAGCATAGAGGTAAGGTGAGGTGTGGGGATGGGGCCTGGGAATGGATTTTTGGGAAAGATCAGCCTTTTTTTTTTATTAGGGAGACAAGATATTGTCTAGAAGAATGAGGAGGAATAGGAAAAGTGAGGAATGAGAGAGAACATTCTAGGTCTTGGGGCGTTAGTGACTTCTAAATGTTTAAATATTAATGTTAAGCTGATGAGAATTAAAAGAGAAATAAGAGTATGGAGGAGAATAGATTCACAGAGTAATTTATAACTAGGAAAGTATCACTAGCAAATTTGAGGGCAGGAATAATGCTCCTGTGAAGAGATTGCCCAGGCTAGATAGAAGACTGATATTGATTAACTGGTATGGCATTGAGAAGTATTGGGAACAAGTCAAGCAGTTTTCCAACTAAACACGCTGCAATTATTTTCAGTCTCTGAAATTATTATTCCATCTTTCCCTTACAACAAACAGAACAAAAACTAAAAACTGCGCACTGATCATGAAATCTGCTTTCCTTGGTGGTTTAGCACTCAGACTCTAGAACCAGAATAAATTTCAATTCTGAGTCTACCACTAAATTTCTATGTGACGAAAGGCAAATTATTTGACATCACTGTACTAGTGTCCTCATCTGTACAAAATGTGGGTAATAGTAGTTCCTTCTTGATAGGTTTGTTTTGATGATTAAACAAGTTATTTAATACAGAACACCTTGCAAGAACCATGCAGGGTCTGAGATTTTACCTTCTTCACAAACTAACAAGTAAGCCTCACAGCTTCCTGAATGCTGGCAGAAGACACGAGGCTCCTGTGTCAGAGACAATGAGCAGTTTATTACTCATTGTCATAGCAATAGCCAGAGTACCAGCATATGTGCCATTTCCCACAGGGCGAAGAGAAGACGGCCAGATGATTCCTGCACAGGCAGCAGTTTGCATTACAGGAGAGGAATTTGGCCCAGCTTAGAAAGCCCAAATATTGTGTAATGGACAGGATGCATACCTGACATTTGCCCTGTAGAGAGACATTTTCTTTATTACACTTGACAGTGAACATACTTGCCCTTTGCTCCAGAGGGAGGCACTCTTTTTATCTTCCAAGGATATTTACTACACAGAATCTCTGAAAAGAAAGCATGGAATAAAAAACAGTCAGTGTCTCTTCTCTCAAGACATGCAGAAATGCAAGCGATCCATGGAGAATTGTCTCTAAGAGCAGTTAGCACAGTGGGGGCACAAAAAAAAAAAACCACTCAGTAAACATTTATAATTGCCACCACCACCACCATCATCGTCTTCATTCAGAGTTTCTTTTTTCCTTAGTTGTCCTCTGGGGTGAAGAGAATGTAAAATAAAGCATCTGCAGGGCTTTCCTATTTACAGCCTTTCTGTTGATCTTTCATGGAAGGGTAAATGTTTCTGAATTTACTTCTAAGGTAAAAGAACTATATAAACATACAACATATAGGTAGATGCATAGAGAAAGATATATGTAATTTTTTTTTCTCTCCATAGTATTAATGTGCAGTCGTTTTAAAAGTCAAACAAATTCAGAGAGTTAAAAAATAATAATTACAATAATTCACAATTTCTGTGTAATTGATAAGCACCCCGTGTAAGGTGATTTATTTGCTTTATATTGATTTTATATATATGAATAGTTAACATTTATGAGTACTTCTTTATTGCCGGGTCTTCTGTTAAGACCTTTCCATGTATTATCTTATATGACTCAGAAGAATTTTATATACTAACAAGAAAGTAAATTTACTGGTAATCTATCTATCTAAAAATGACCATCATTACCATTTTGGTATATGCGAATTCAAAAATTTATTTATATATTCATGTATTTCTGCAAAAAACTTGCCGTATTCTTCTTTTGGAAGTGTTAATGCATATCTATGATCTAAGTTTACAAATACTTTGTGCTGGATACTGCGAATCGGTTGACTCAACAACAATTTCAAACACCATGCTTTCTTTTTACAGACTTTTCACTGTCTAGTAAATTAAAAGTTACATCTACATTTCCCAGAGTCCCTTGCAGTTAGCCTTCTAGATGTGTTTTAGGTTTCCTATGAGATTCATGCAAGCATGGCCTTTTATGAAATTCTTCTTGGAAAACAAGCACGGTTTGGAGACAGAAATTTTCCTTTCGCAGATAATGGCAAAGGCAGTATAGTTCTGAACCCAGCAGCCAGAATGACAGTTTCCTTATATAGTTATTCCTGATAACGGCAGAAGCAGTAAGACCTTTGATATTCCAGTTCTATGGTGGGGTTTTAGAAGTTCTTTTTAAGAGCTCAGTATAGAGCCCTTTCTTCAATCCTGTGAACTAATTTCTATATCTCTTAATAAGTCTCTTTACTTTAAATAGTACAGATTATATTGTTTGTACCAAAGAGCTTTGGTCAATGCATCAGTCCATTCTAGGACTACAACAACTAGGGATCTGTATGGAAGAAATAAGTAGAAAAAGGATTATTGGAGATCTAGTTACCAGAACTTTAGGAAAGACTCCAGGAGGCAAACCTGCCTGCAAGACTGATGCAGGCAACAACAACCAGGAGGTACAAGGTGTTAGGCCCAAAGAGTAGAGCAAACACGTGCATCGTCCAGGTACATGTTAAAACCAGGTGATCCTATCTAGCTTGCAAGAAAAACAATAGGAAATTCTTTTTTTTTTTTTAATTTTATTTATTTTTTTTCCCCCAAAGCCCCAGTAGATAGTCGTATGTCATAGCTGCACATCCTTCTAGTTGCTGTATGTGGGACGCCACCTCAGCATGGCCAGAGAAGCGGCGCGGCAGTGGGCGCCTGGGATCCGAACCCGGGCAGCCAGCAGCGGAGCGCGTGCACTCAACTGCTAAGCTGCGGGGCCGGCCCCAACAGGAAATTCTTAAGTCAGACGAAATGATGATTCATACAGTCATTTATTAAAACTTTTGTGTTGAGCATCAACTATGTGCCAAACATAGTTCTGGGTGTGCGATATAGTAGTGGACAAAACAGGGAAAAGTTTCTGCCATTCTGGATCTTAGATTGCAGCTCCTAAGAAATCTGACCATACCACAGAATAGTTGTTATTTTCCAAAAAACAGCTAAAAGTCCCATAAAAAGCACAGGCAATTTTCCCTCTCTACTCCTCCTCAACCACCCCTTTCTCTACTTCACCTCAGCTCCTGTCTGAAACTTATTGCAAGACCCCAGTGCTAGAGGCTGCTGGAGGCAGGACAGCAGACAGAAGCTGGTAAATCAGAATCCATGCAACAAAACAATAAACTCCACCCCTGAGAGGAGAACCTTCTGCTACCTGTAAATTACCCCTGAAGCCTTCAAACCTTACAGAATAATTAATTTCTGAATCTGATTCTCTTGTCCTCAAATCTCTTCCCAGTGGTTCAGAATCATGGGAATTAAATGGTAACTTACAGGATGTTATTCTCATGAATCCATAAAAGGAAAAAATTCCATGTCCTCTATCGGTCCTACTTGACCTTCAGCAACATTTTATTCTCTCAGGGAAACGTAGCAGCAATGTTTTAATAAGATGTCCTGGAACACACGGGAGTCAGACTTAAAGTTGACTTTCAGAAGTATCATTAGTCTTCTTGATTCTCTATGTGGTAATTATTCTGCTTTATTTTGCAAATTTCTATCCTCTCACAGGCATGGTAGGACATTATTATCCCACTATAATTTTTAATAACTAGTGTTTTAAGTTATCCTTAAAAAAATCTTAGTATAGAGGGCATTATAGAAATTATATATATCTATATATATACTGTCAATATAAAATGTTAATATGTAATATACAATATTATAAATATATGATAGATCATGTAATATAGATTATGTAAATAATATAATGAATACAATCACAATATTAGGTTATCATAGCTGTGATTTATTTTCTGTTTGTATATTTGTTTTGTTGTTGCTGTGCTTGTTGTAAAGGCCTAAAAGGAGAGCTAGTATATAGCAATCTCTGACCATGTACCAAACATCTATTTAGTTATTTCTTCAGCTTATTATAGTTATAAAAAAGCTCTGAGAAGTAGGCACAATTTAATATGTAAGGAAAATGAATCTTTTTTCTTTTTTGAGAAAGACTGGCCCTGATCTAACATCTGTTGCCAATCTTTCCCCCCTTTTTCCTTTTTTCTCTCCAAAGCCCCAGTACATAGTTGTATATCCTAGTTGTAGGTCCTTCTGATTCTTTTCTGTAGGACGCCACTTCAACATGGCTTGATGAGCAGTGAGTAGGTCTGCGCCCAGGATCTGAACTAGCATACCCCAGACTGCTGAAGCAGAACTTGGGAACTCAACTGCTATGCCACCAGGCTGGCCCCAGGAAAATGAATCTTGAAGGTTAAGCAACTCATCAAGATTATACAGCTAATAAATGCTTGAAACTTAATTTAAAATAAACTTACTACTTTTACTGGGGATTGTTCTTATAATTATCCCTATGCATCCTATTGCGTGTGTAATATAGTGAAATCTTTCTATTTTTGGATAAGTCTATATATGAGAATGTGTTCATTGTTTACAACTGCCTAGTAAGCAGTATAAACTACATTGTGTCCATTGCAAGATGGAAAAATCCTGTCCCCTCAAAAATTGAATAAATAGGTTAATTATTTAAATGGCAGAATCCAAATGAAAACTCATGCTTCATAGCTAATAAAAATGCAAATGGGTTGAACAAATTAGATGGGAGAAAAACATAAAGCTTTGACTTAAAGAATTTAAATGTTCTGTGATTTAAATAAGTGAAAGTCAATTTTATTTACTTCAATATGAATTATAAAATAAATAAATAGAGTTAAAACATTAAATTACCTCTTATGAGGGGACTATAAGTAATAATCGTTTGGTTAAATCAGCAAAGAGCACATGATAAATATGCTGCGAAAAAGTATAATTTTTATTTGAAATGCTTCTTTGCTTTTTGTTGTTGTTTGTTTTTTATTTAATGAGAAGTAACTTCATTCTTTTCTGCCTGATTAAACAGAGTCAGATAATAATGCCAAGTGATGAAGAGTCAAACTGCCTGGATTGAATCTTGGCTTTGACATTCACTAGCCGTATGACTCTAGGCAAGTTACCTCATTAGTGTGAGCCTCAATTTTCTCTTCTCTAAATGAGGTACAACCAAGAGCACCTGTCTAATTGGGTTATTGTGTGGATTAATTACAATTACATACAGAAGTGTTTGGAACAGTTTCAGCACATAGTTAATACTCATTAATGTTAGCTTAAATACTTTTATTACAATTTACTGAGTGATTTGATATACGAAATAAGATTTGGGGAATTGTTTAATAACTACATAACGAGTTATCTTGGATGGAAGCAGAAAGATATCTGTAGTAAGAAGGATACCTTTCAACATCAATATTATTCATGGCATTGAGCTTAACCATCTATTTTTATAAATATTGGATTTAATTTGGACTAGACAGATTTACCTTAAATTCATTTGTTCAATGACTTAAGTAGTTTTATCCACAGTCTGAGTTTATCCATAGGACTTGTGTCCCATGACCCTGGCTAATCAAGAGATGAATGCATAATGTTATTTATTCAAATTAAGAAATGTATATATAAATCACATATTTTTTCATTTCTCTATAAATTTTCCCATTTATAATTTTGGGATTTTTAAAAAAAGTTTTTCTTGGGAGGGTCGAATAAGGTAATGAATGTGATAAGATACGAGACAGTACTTAGCACATTACCTGGAACCTATAGATATGCAATGAATGTTAATTAAATCTAAATCAAATTGCAGCTTATGAATATATGTACATGTTTGTATATGGACACATATATGTTCATATTACATGTAATATTAAATATTATATATGATTCACAATAATTTCTATAAGCTTATATATAAATGAAATATATTTAAAATAAATTTATATATCTTTATACATATATACTTACATACGTAAAGATATAAAATTAAATTACTCTCCAACTTTTGAAAAGCTATGTATTGCAACATACAAACACACACACACACACACACACACACACAACCAGTCTCTTTACGGTTAAAATCAGGACTTAACCAATTTTTGTCTCTCTATTAACACCCTGTCAGATGACTTCTTCTTAAAAGGTATTCAGAAAATATTTGTGAATAAATGATGAATGAACTAGAAGACATATTCTAAAGATGTATTCTAAAAAATGTCAGTATACTTTTACATGGAAGCATTTAATGCAATCTGGGATGAATTATTTAAACTACTTCTATGTAGAAATGTATACATTATTTTTTCTCAAAATTAATTACTTTTACTAGTGTTTTATGCTTAGACAATAGCAAAGATATTCCCTTTTCAGTCATCTTTTCAAATGTGTAATCTAGAAAAACTGTATGGTGTAGCCTTCATTAACTTCTTACACTTATTGTCAGACATAAAATTTCAGCTAATTTTAAGAGTTGAGGTTTGCAAATGTGGAGGCACACATTTTCACTATGAATTAAAAAATGATTGATATATGAATCATGTGCTTAGCTAAATTTTTAATGAGTAACATACATAAATTGTGATCCATGCAAACTTTTTATTTTATAAGAAGCTTTAGGAATTATACATGTATTACTAAAATTCCATTTTCTCCAGTTGAGGGAAAATAGGTGTCATATCGTAAAAAATGCCAAATTTCAGAAGCAAAGAGAAGGAGCTTTCTTCATGGCTGACTGACAAAGTCAAATTTACAGGCCAAAAATATTTGAGTAACATCATCAAAGGGCTATAGAACCAACAATGGGAAGTTGCTTAAGTCTTTGATTAGAATAAATGTATTTAGAGATCAGTGGATTCATTACTGCAGCCATGCAATAAATAATATGTGGGCAATATAGACTTTTAACAGGTTGTTTACTTGTTTCCATGTTTTATTACTAAAAATATTACTCAGTATGGAATTGATGGGGATAGTTAATGAGGAAGACAGATCTATCTAGACTGAAATGAAAGAAAAGAAAATATGTAGCACCCTCATGATAAACTATTAACTGAGGAGCCACAGAAGACATGATGATCATCCTCATGTAGATTACTCCCTAATTCCAGTCAATACTGCTTGAGAACGTATAATGAGTTGGAAAATACCACTTAAGAAAGGTACAATGAATAGGGAAATTTGCATTAGAAAAGGGAACTATATGTGGAGGAGCAATGGCTTATATGAGATAAAACCACATTTTGAAAAACTTGAGAGTTTGATGAACTTGTTATCAAATCTTTACATGTTAGGAAAAAGTGCTGTCCACTGTTGTCTCATTCTCAAGCATATTTTACAGTTCTTGCTGATCTCATCCTCTGTTGATCCTATTATGCTGACTTAGTAAGCGGTCTTCTGGAAGTATGAAAATAAATAGCTAAAAAGCGCACAAAATTGTGTGCCTTCCAGTAGACCAATAGTGTTGGTGTTCTAAGATTAGCCTGCTTTAAACTGCTCTTCAAAACGATAATGGAAACTGTAAGCTGAGTCACAGTGCCTCCGTTGCATGCCTAACACAACTTCCCCATTACATGGTCATCTCTTAGGTAACAGATATTTTTTACAGTAATTTTATTGTGATGTAATAGAATTTGGAAATATCAGGAGACACTTTGAGAAAAATACTTTCACTTTTGTTTTAGGGCTCTGAGCCTTCAGAGGATTTATCTGAAAACAAGGGCAGGTAGAGATGTTGCAAAGAATTTGGCTATTGTCTGGTCATTCTGGAAAGAACATACTGGCAAGTAATCTAAAGGATGACAACATATAGCCCATCTGGCATGTGGTCTGCACATCACAGACCATATCATCTCAACCACAGCAGGAGGATTCTGCACGGAGTGACCAAACAAGCACTTAGAAAGATTGACTTGAAGGGAAAATTACTAGAGAATAGGAGGAGAGAGCTTCCACCTCTCCATCCAGATTTTTTTTAACTTTACTTTTAAACTATTTAACTAAATTATTAAGCTTATGTTCAATCTGTACTGTGAACATCCTTCTTGGAATTTATTGAGACAGTTACAGGACCGCATGAAATCACAAACCCAATATCAAGCAGGGCCACTGATGTATTGATAGTTAGTGTAGATTTCGGCCCCAGAAGATGCTGAAATGGGTCCGAAAAAAATAGCCTTACCTCTAAGACTACTTCCTCCAAATCTGAAAATCTACTCCAATTCTCTTACACTTCCCAAATTATGCCCAGCCGTGTTGTGAACTATATTTCATCCAAAGTTCTATATTGAGGTTATACAACATTACAAAGATACTCCAAAAAATCCCAAGAACATAGAGATACCTCAATACAATTATAAATCTCATTCTTATTTGAAGCCTGGGGAAGCCATTAAAGAAATTTAATCAGAAAACTAAATCCCTATGTAAGTTAAAATCCAAAGACGCTAAAGTCCAAAGGAATTAAAACCCCCCAAAATCAATTATCTAGCCCCTTTAAATCCAAAGAAAATAGAATTTTCTCCATTTCTTATCTTGCTCAGCATGAGCCCTCAGGGATGTCGGGGCCTGGTTGTAATGTGGCTTCTTTCAGCAGCTGCAGCCTGGGCATTTGTTTTCCACAGGGTTGGTACGGTTCTCTCACGAACTCAGAATCTCAATTAGATCAATACCAAGTTTGATGTGCTTGTCTTTTTGAGAGTCCAAAGATTATCATAGTCTGTATTTCTATCCAACAAATTTTGTAAAGGAGCTCATTTCTAGAACCCAGATGAAGTTATTTTACTCAGAATTATGTTTTCAGAACCTAGGATTTAGATTTAGAAAAGACGGAAACAGAAACTCAATGCTATCTGAATAAATGAGGCTAGAGCATAAAAATACACTTTGTTTCAGCCACTCTAGGATGCCAGTTAGTCTATGCCAGTTGCCCATATCTATGAATTTTGAAAGTAATTTCAACCAAAAGAAGACTGAGCAAGAGGTTAATTATGGCAGAGTGTGTAGCATATCTGGGAGAAAAGTAAGCTCTTATGAACACTCTCTCCTTTCTTAGCTAATGGCTTTTGAGACATGACCACCTTCTTTGAAGTTTGGAAATATACAGTAAAAACAGCTTTAGCAAGTCTTAATTTGTGTAGTTTTCTTTCTCATCTAGTGTATTACACATCTTTTAATTTCCTGTCTTAACTGAGTTTATCTTAAAAGCAGAGCCTTTGGAAAGGCTTATGTGCTAATGTTTTATGGTAAGTATATCCTCGAGAATTGAGGAGTAAAAATTAGGCTAGGGAGAAAGAGAATGTTGGAGAGCCATAGATGCAGTGCTCTACCAAGCTGGCCATCACACTTTATGACATACTAGTCGCTTGATCTCACAGGACGTCTGTGGTGAAACCATATGAAGCTATTCCATCCGCAAATAGTCTATTCATGGGGATAAAGGATAAAAACTTATCTGAGTTTGTCCATTGATCCTCATATCCATTATTCAAAGCTTGCCACGTAGACACTGACTTTCAGGCTGTGTATGCACGCATGCTGAATTGTATTTAGTGTTCCAGTGGGCAGTGTGTGGTGTTATTGGGGCATGCTCATGAAATCAGAGAATAAGAACAGTCACCAAGGTCTATATTGAGGGCAGTGGCAACTGTGATCTGCTCCATGACTGAGGGAACAGCTAAACTGTAGTTTGAGTCATATAATTAGGAAGCAAACCAAATAGGCAAATCAGGAGTAATGAATAAAACTGAATCCAGTACTTTTCTCTTTTCCTTAAGCCTTATGTTTCTGGCCCACCAATGCTGCGATGAATATGGATTCTTCTTAGTGACTAAGCCTCCATCCTTTCTTAAGGACTGACATTTGCAGTGCCGTACCACTAGAGGCTCGTTGTACTGCCTGGCTATTGTGGAGTTGTTCAGACCTATGAATCCTACCGCATGGGGAAGGTTTTACTCCTATTTTAGTTGTAACATCCTTCTCAGAAGACCCCATCTTTAACCTCCATTAATGCTTCAGAGAGTTTGCACCGAGAACACAGTGAGGGCAATAGGTCTATCACAAGTTCTTTAAGCCACTATCGCTCTTCAGATTATGAGTATTTTAGATCTTGAGTGGCATTGGTAACTGACATTTTTTGTGCAATAATGGAAGATAGCTTTTATTATTTTATTTTCCTACTCTTCTCCTTTTAGAAAAGCCATTGGTAACATGTTTATAAAGTTGCTCTTTTCCCTTCTCTACTATGTAAAAAGATAGCTATTTCCTGGATCTAACTGGTTGTTCCTTTTGCCATCCTTATGTTCCAGTCCAGACTTTTTTTTTTTTAAGATTTTAGAATCAACATGTTCTGAGTCTTCCAAGTGCATCCATTGTTCAAACAAATCTTGTGTACCTTCACTTTCTTGACTTTGATAATCCCACCCAGGAGATAGTGCCATCTTACTACAGCATGGAGTGAATCTGTCATCATCCCATCTGCCTGTCTGTCATAAGCCTCTTTTTTGCTATGCTTTCTATTATGGTCTCAATTCCACAGATTTATCAACCATGTTCTCTCAAGGCACAGAAGATTCCTGGATAGCCCACTAAATGTAACTTCAACACCTAAAATTACTGTATTGCTTTTTAAATCTTGGCTGTGTGGATTAACTTAATGAATTCCAGCTTAGTTCTTCCACCGTTTCCTCTTTAGTGCTGAATACAAAATGAAATTTGAAGCATCAGACCTAAGCCTGACAATAATAACTTAAAGCCAGAACCTCTTCAGTATTATGTAGCATACCTGGAATCCAACTGCCTTGCAGTGTAAAAGTCATTCCCTGTAGACAAGGCTGAAAAGCATAATGTAAATGGTAAATAACTATTCTGTTCTTTGAAGTCTAAATGGTAGGCATATAAGAAGATTCTCTTTTCCATGCAATTGAACTCTTGTTTCAGTTAAATCTGGTGACTCAGGCCTCTGCAGCCCACTGGCGGCATCTCCTGAGGCACTGCTGCCTCCACACATGCACTGAGGAGGGTGCAGGTCAAACTGCCACAAACTGCCCTCAGAGCCAGGATTCCCGGGATTGCTCCTTTACAGAGGTCTATGAGGCTTTTGAGTGTGCTATGGAATTTTCTGTCCGCATACAGTGCATTTTGGTTTCTGAGATCCACGTGGCTTCTATTTTGCTTAAATACAGGATGTCCAGTAACTTTGTCAAGGTCAATGCACCTTTGCTCTTAGCCTGGTATTTGCAGGCATGTCTTTATATCTCTTCAAAAAATTGTCTGTGGAGAAGTCCTTTATAAGCTTCAATGACTAGCCAAGGAAGGAAAACAAATCACAAATGTTTGATTTAAGGCTGTTGACATCTGAATTTCATTTACATAATCTAATCTAAGCCTCTAAAAAAACAAACAAAAAGACTCTTATTTACTAATGTCTAAAGCCATATGCCATGATTCCAACCAATTTGATATATCTAAATTTCTTCCTATGTAATGTAACTAAAAGCCATAAGATAAAATAAAGCTTCTATGAGATTTTCAAGTTTTGTCAAATGGGGATTTTTCTACCAAAATTCATTACCAGGGAAGATTAAAAATCATATACTTAGAACTATTTCCTTTTAATTAATATTTTGCCATGGATTTTCTTAATTGAAGAAATAATTGGAATGTTTTGAGCTATGATTGAATGAAATCTGGCTTACATTATTTCATTTTTAGCTGTGATTTTTGTTTGTACTGATAATCCATGTTCATTTGAAGAATTTATATATCCTGCTCAGATATTTAAAATTGCATCAAGGCAAGAGAATCAAATGTTTATAATCTGAAGAGTTGGAACAATGCTTATTAAAATTTAGTATTTTTACCTCTGAAAAATCATGAAGATTTCTGTGGGTAGCATGTTCCTCAGGATAAATCATATTTTTCTTTGCCCTCACTTGAAAGGTGATATTTGAGTTTATGTCTCTCTTCAATCTGCTGCCTTCTGGCAATACCTCCACAAAGGGTTCATGCAAGTTGTGTATCAATATTTCATGTGCACTAGATAGTGTATTCCTGGCTATTACCCTTTGAACACAGAGCATCACGTAGGGATTTAGAATCTACACACTTACTGAACATCCACATAAGTAGAAAGTACTCACCTAGGCATATCAAAGATGCAAACTCATGAAACATTTCACCTGTCCTCTAGAAGCTTGTGTTCTACTAGATAAGTCAAAAATACACAGGGAGAGAAATATTACAGCAGAATAAACAAGACTCTAGAAAGGAATAACAAATAACAGATTTTAGGAAGGATTTTGGAAAAGTGAGATTTGATATGAAAAATGGGCAAGGCTTGAAAAGTATTTATAAAAGGGATTCACTCTCCAAGCAATAGACACAACTTTAAGTCTAAGAGTTAATAGAGTAAAATGACAAGCGTGGGTTCATTGAGAGGGCTGGACAGAGATAAGACTGAAAATACAGGAAGCATTATGTCTCCAAATTTTTAGGAAAATATGATTTTAAATATTCTATCCTGCTGTTAGCCCATATGTCAAGCCATATGTTCTGGTTTTACTTGGGAAAATCTGGTCTCTGGACTAGGGACCAATTTGTGGGGAGCTTGTTCCAGAAATTCAAGTCAGATCCTTTGGTATATAACCCAATGTGAGCCTGGGGATGAAAATCTTAATGGTTTGATGATAAAAAGAGTGATGGCTCAGCACAAGAGTGGCGTTGAGTATCTGGCTTGAGAGTTCCTCTAACTCTGAATCCCCAATCTTGAAGCATTATTGTGCTCTAGTTTTCACCGTCATGCACACTTCTCATAACACTACAGCCAAGTTAGAAGGCAGTGAAGCAGATGTGTTTTTCCTTCCTGGGGGCATCTATAAACTGTTCTGGTGTTCCCAGTTTTTATTGTGCTATATAGCATTCTTCAAAATCTAATCAACTTAAACACAGAGTTACCATATGGCCCAGCAATACAACTCCTAGGTATATAGCCAAGAGAAATAAAAATATAAGTTTAGACAAAACTTGTACACATATGCTCCTAGCAACGTTACTCATAACAGCAACAAATTTGATACAATCCAAATGCCCACCAACTGATGAACAGATGAACAAATTTGGTATAATACAATGGAATATTATTCTGTAACAAAATAAGAAATGAAGTACCAATATATTTCACAACATGGATGGACGAACCTTGAAAACATTATACTAAGTGAAAGAAGCCAGATACAAAAGGCCGTATATTGTATAGTTGCATTCATATGAAATGTCCAGAACTGTCAAATCTATAAATATAGAAAGTATATTTGTAGTTGACTGAGCAGGAAGAATAAGGAGAAGGATGGAGAGTGACTACTAATGGGTGTGAGGTTTCTTTATGGGGTGATGCAAATGTTCTAAAATTAGATCATAGTGATTGTTGCACAATACTGTGAATGCACCGGCAGTCATTAAATTGTGCACTTTAATGGGTGAACTGTATAGTACGTGAATTGTTTCTCATATGTTCCTCCATTATTTTTTCTCCTTAGCGTGACGCTCATATTATTATGCAGGACTGTACATCCAATTTAACTTCTCTATGATCTTTAGCAATATGCATCACCACTTCAGGACGCTTTGACAAATTTATCATTTTATAGGTAAACAAATGCATTAGAAAATGGAAAGAAGGGTTTGAGATACATTGCACAATACAACCTTGTTATTTTGAAATAATGTTGTCTCTTAAACTCCTAAGTTCAGTGTGTTGAACTCTATAAAAAGCAAATTAACCTACAAGTAGGAATAAAGCATCAAGAAATGGTTCAGAATCACGACTTATGTTTATATTCTGTCCTAGTAAATAGATAGGAAAATTGTCCAAAGATGTAATAGATTCTATTTCTTAAAACGAAACAAAACGAAAGCAAACAAAAAAATACCTAGAAAATTTGCTTGAAATTGCACATCAAAAACATCACAGTAATAATAGCATGCTACTTTTCATCTTTATTGCCTGTCACTGCTACACCTAATTTGTAGAAAACTGGCCAGAAGTATATTGAGTTGAAAGATTATTTATATAATGTAAATAGGAAGGAGCACAAAATACTAAATGATATTGAAATTTTTATGTATGTACAAAATAATGTAGGAATAAAAAAATAATAATCCTTATTTTCTGTATATAACAGTTTTATTATTTTTATTTTTATGCCACCTATTAGCTTCAAGTTTGTGAGTTAAAGCTTTTAAACATTATTAATTATATATCAAGATGTATTACGTTCTCTTATATTGTTTACTGGTAATTTAAAGGGCAATCAGAGCTCATATAACCTTGAAATATGAATCCAAGGAGTGCTTTTTTGGGTGACATATTTTATATTTGTAGCCTTTTGCATTATGCAGGTTCCTGCTGAAACAATTATTGCGTTCATTGTGTGCTTTTGCCTTTTCATAGAACTGCCGCATTTCATTAACAATTAAGGTCATGTTCTGGTTCACTCCAAGTACACTCCTTTGCCCCTACCCCAGATCCTAGCATGCTATTAATAGTGCCAGCTCTGGTTAACGTTTACATCAGACTGGAGAGGAGATATTACAGTGAAGTGCAAATTAAAGGCTGCTAAAATGCTGCTGCTAACAATTATACTGGGGCACAAGTACATTTTTCATCTATCTCAATGGGTCAGATTAACAAGGCTGCATGCCACATTATCATAAAAGGTGGACCAGGCTGTCGGTTCTGATTATTGTTAAAGGAATGGCATTTCTAAGAAGGCGTTGTTAAAAGAGAACACATCTATTGCTAACTGGTAGTTTAAATGTATGTAATTATTGGACACTTTTTGTAAGATGTTAGAAGCTTCCGTCAATCAAAGGTCAATTTTTTATTTCCTTCCTTTTATTTATTTTCTTCTTTTCAATTTAATTTCTCTACAAAATCAAGTCCCTTTATGTAGCTAAATAGATAGAAGAGAAACATTCTTGCATTTCAATAGCCTTGAAGTAACTAAGCCTATTTAATTTAAAATACTAGGGTGCAAATTACTATCCTAGAGGAGGATTGAGTAAATCAAGTCCAAGTTTAGGCAATTCATCCTCCATATTAAATATTAAGAAAAAAGAATGACCTAAAGTCATTCATGCTAAAGGAGATCAGAGTCCAGCATTTTTTCTATCTAGTTTATTGTCTTTGGGATAATGATGTCTATCTTCTGGAACATGGATGAAAATTATATTTAATAACTCATTGCTTATGCCTGTATAATAAGAGCACACATCACAGTGACTATGTCATTGTTTCTGCAGAACAGGAATATCAAATAAGATTTTTCTGTCCCTGTCAGGAGAATAGTGCATCAGCTATAAACTATCTCTAGATTAAAAGAAACTTTTTTTAAAGATGCCTTTCTTATTGAATCATCCTTAATCAAATAACCATCTTTTATCCAACACACTCTTTCTTACCAAAATTAGGTGAACCTAAATATTTTAAAGTGTTAAAATATACTGTTGGGGGCCAGCCCCGTGGCTTAGCAGTTAAGTGCGCGCACTCCGCTGCTGGCGGCCCAGGTTTGGATCTCGGGCGCGCACCGACGCGCCGCTTGTCAGGCCATGCTGGGGCCACGTCCCACATACAGCAACTAGCAGGATGTGCAACTATGATGTACAACTATCTACTGGGGCTTTGGGGGAAAAAAAGGGGTGGGGAGGAGGATTGGCAATAGATGTTAGCTCAGAGCCAGTCTTCCTCAGCAAAAAGAGGAGGATTAGCATGGATGTTAGCTCAGGGCCGATCTTCCTCACAAAAAGAAAAAAAACCATACTGTTGGAAAATAGGTAATGGGTCTTAAGGTTAGGTTCCTAACTCCTCCAGCTGTGCCTAAGCCTTGTCATGGCACTATGGTTCTTTGATCATTTAACTATTAGTATCACTACATAGAACATCTGAACTTGCTTTAAATGTTTTAGTTTTGTAAAAATTGAGAGGAAGACAAGTTGGCAAGGTTGTTATCTCATCTCTGGTCATTATGTTAATCCAGGCAATCAGAGTTTAAATTTCAGAATATTTAACAATATACTTATAACAAATTTCAAATCATATGCAATTGTCACAATATATTTTTTAATGGATACTGCATTATAGTATAGTTTATATAAGAAAATAAACAATTTGATGTATACTATATCACTAACCCCTCTAAATTTCCTCCCATGCCACCCACCCACTGCCCAGTCAGTAGCAACTTCCAAAGTTAGCCATGATCATGACTTCTGAAAATCAGTTTAATTTTACCTGTTTTAACTGTATACAAATGGAATAATTAAATTCTTTGTGCTCAACACTCTAAGACATTTATAACACATGTTGCTTGAACCTATGGTTTGTGCATTTTTATTGCCATATAGTGTTTTACTGTATGAATATGCCACAAGGTACTTACTCATTGTGTTGCTAATCAGTATTCAGTTAATACAGAGCAGGGTTTCAAACTCAATTTTGCCTGTCTTTCAAGTCTGTACTATTTCTACTACATTTTAATTTTTTTTAATAAGTTGAATACAGTAAAATATTGTGTTCTGAGAATTAAAAAATTAACATAAGAAGATATACATAACCACAATACAAAATTTACCAAACCATATAAAATGTTTTAGTCCTAAGATTTTTCCTAAAAATCTAAGTACTTAAAAAGGTAGTGTTCTTATAGATTTTTATTGTACGTATCTCTATATCATAATTTGTATTTGGAAAATACACTTTCTTGATTTTAAAATACTTAAAAATCATTTTTATTTGACAAATATGCTTTCTGGATTTTGGTACATATGATGCTTATATACGCTATGGTTTTTCATAATCACTTCCATATTAATAACTTCAGAATGTTTAGTGGTAGAATTATTTTATTTATTTCATTTTCCTTATAATAACTAATATGTTATCAACAACTTATGAACTCTTGTTGGTTAATTGTGGGGCTGGCAACAAGTTATGGATGAATGATGCCACCTCCTCAAATCTCTTAGTGCCTAACCATCTGAAAGTAAGATTTTGATTAGCTATCAGAAAGTCAAAATATCCCAAGGACTGACATGGGATGTTAGCAGGTGACTTATGCATCTGGTTTTTTCCCCCCAGTAACTTTATTGAGATCATAATGGTTTGTAACATTGTGAAATTTCAAGAGTGCGTTATTGTTTATCATTTTCTGAGTAGACTTCATCGTGGTCATGTCAAGTAGTCTAATTATTGTCTGTCACCACACATGTGTCCATTTACCCCTTTCACCCACCCCTGACCCTGCTTCCCCTCTGGTAACCACTAATCTGTTCTCTTTATCCATGTGTTTGTTATATTCCACATATGAGTGAAATCATGCAGTATTTGTCTTTCTCTGTCTGGCTTATTTCACTTAACACCATACCCTCAAGGTCCATCCATGTTGTTGTAAATGGGACGATTTTGTCTTTTTTATGGCTGATTAGTATTCCATTGTGTGTATATACCACATCTTCTTTATCCATTCATCAGTTAATGGGCACTTGGGTTGCTTCCACGTCTCGGCATTGTGAATAATGCTGCAATGCATTAGATCTCTTTGGATCATTGATTTCAAGTTCTTTGGATAAATGCCCAATAGTGGGATAGCTGGACCATATGGTATTTCTATTTTTAATTTTTTTTTTATTGATGTTTTAATGGTTTCTAACATTGTGAAATTTTGGGTTGTACATTTTTGTTTGTCCATCACCCCATATATGACTCCCTTCACCCCTTGTGCCCACCCCCCACCCCCACTGCCCGGGTAACCACAGTCCAGTTTTCTCTGTCCATGTGTAGGTTTATATTCCACATATGAGTGAGATCATACAGTGTTTGTCTTTCTCTTTCTGGCTTATTTCACTTAACATAATACGCTCCAGGCCCATCCATGTTGTTGCAAATGGGACGATTTTGTCTTTTTTTATGGCTGAGTAGTATTCCATTGTATATATATACCACATTTTCTTAATCCAATCGTCAGTCGAGGGACACAGGTTGCTTCCACTTCTTGGCTATGGTGAATAATGCTGCAATGAACACAGGGGTGCATAAGCCTCTTTGGATTGTTGATTTCAGGTGCGTTGGATAGATTCCCAGTAGTGGGATGGCTGGATCATAGGGCATCTCTATTTTTAATTCTTTGAGGAATCTCCATACCGTTTTCCATAGAGGCTGCACCAATTTGCATTCCCACCAGCTGTGTATGAGGGTTCCTGTTTCTCCACATCCTCTCCAACATTTGTTGTTTTTTGTCTTGGTGATTATAGCCATTCTAACGGGCGTGAGGTGGTATCTTAGTGTTGTTTTGATTTGCATTTCCCTGATGATTAGTGATGTTGAGCATCTTTTCATGTGCCTATTGGCCATCTGTATATCTTCCTTGGAGAAGTGTCTGTTCATTTCCTCTGCCCATTTTTTGATCGGGTTGTTTGTTTTTTTGTTGTTCAATTGTGTGAGTTCTTTATATATTATGGAGATCAACCCCTTGTCAGATGTATGTTTTGCAAATATTCTCTCCCAGCTGGTTGGTTGTTTGTTCATCTTGATTCTGGTTTCATTTGTCTTATAAAAGCTCTTTAGTCTGATAAAGTCCCACTTGTTTATTTTTTCTTTAGTTTCCCTAGTCTGGGTAGGCATGTCATCCGAAAAGATTCCTTTAAACCCAATGTCAAATAGTGTGTCGCCTATATTTTCTTCTATGAGTTTTATAGTTTCAGGTCTCACCTTCAGGTCTTTGATCCATTTTGAGTTAATTTTTGTGAATGGCGATAGCACATGGTCCACTTTCATTCTTTTGCATGTGGCTGTCCAGTTTTCCCAATACCATTTATTGAAGAGACTTTCCTTTCTCCATTGCATGTTCTTAGCACCTTTGTCGAAAATTAGCTGTCCGTATATGTGTGGTTTTATTTCTGGGCTTTCAATTCTGTTCCATTGATCTGTGTGTCTGTTTTTGTACCAGTACCATGCTATTTGATTACTATTGCTTTGTAGTATGTTTTGAAGTCAGGAATTGTGATGCCTCCTGCTTTGTTCTTTTTCTTTAGGATTTCTTTAGCTATTCGGGGTTTTTTGTTGCCCCATATAAATTTTAGTATTCTTTTTTCTATTTCTGTGAAGAATGTCATTGGGATTCTGATTGGGATTGCATTGAATCTGTAGATTGCTTTAGGTAATATAGACATTTTAACTATGTTTATTCTTCCAATCCACGTGCATGGGATATCTTTCCATTTCTTTATGTCATCGTGGATTTCCCTCAATAATGTCTTGTAGTTCTCATTGTATAGGTCCTTCACCTCCTTGGTAAGATTTATTCCTAGGTATTTTATTCTTTTTGATGCAATTGTAAATGGTATTATCTTTTTGAGCTCTCTTTCTGTTAGTTCATTATTAGCATATAGAAATGCAACTGATTTTTGTAGATTGATTTTGTACCCTGCAACTTTGCTGTAGTTGTTGATTGTTTCTAACAGTTTTCCAACAGATTCTTTAGGGTTTTCTATATATACAATCATGTCATCTACAAATAGTGAGAGTTTCACTTCTTCGTTACCTATTTGGATTCCTTTTATTCCTTTTTCTTGCCTAATTGCTCTGGCCAAAACCTCCAGTACTATGTTGAACAGGAGTGGTGAGAGTGGGCAGCCCTGCCTCGTTCCTGTTCTCAGAGGAATGGCTTTCAGTCTTTCCCCGTTGAGTATGATGTTAACTGTGGGTTTGTCATATATGGCCTTTATTATGTTGAGGTACTTTCCTTCTATTCCCATTTTATTGAGAGTTTTTATCATAAATGGATGTTGTATCTTGTCAAATGCCTTCTCTGCGTCTATTGAGACGATCATGTGGTTTTTATTCTTTGTTTTGTTGATGTGATGTATCACGTTGATTGATTTGCGGATGTTGAACCATCCCTGCGTCTCTGGTATAAATCCCACTTGATCATGGTGTATGATCTTTTTAATATATTGTTGTATTCGGTTTGCCAATATTTTGTTGAGGATTTTTGCATCAATGTTCATCAGCGATATTGGCCTGTAATTTTCTTTCTTTGTATTGTCTTTGTCTGGTTTTGGTATCAGGGTGATGTTGGCCTCATAGAATGATTCAGGAAGTGTTCCATCTTCCTCTATTTTTTGGAATAGTTTGAGGAGGATGGGTATTAAATCTTCTTTGAATGTTTGGTAAAATTCACTGGAGAAGCCATCTGGTCCTGGACTTTTATTTTTTGGGAGGTTTTTGATTACTATTTCAATCTCTTTACTTGTTATTGGTCTATTCAGATTCTCCATTTCTTCTTGGTTCAATTTTGGGAGGTTGTATAAGTCTAAGAATTTATCCATTTCTTCTAGATTGTCCAATTTGTTGGCATATAATTTCTCATAGTATTCTCTTATAATCCTCTGTATTTCCATGGTATCCGTTGTAATTTCTCCTCTTTCATTTCTAATTTTATTTACTTGAGCCTTTTCTCTTTTTTTCTTAGTAAGGCTGGCTAAGGGTTTGTCTATTTTGTTTATCTTCTCGAAGAACCAACTCTTTGTTTCATTAATCCTTTCTACTGTTTTTTTGGTCTCAATATCATTTATTTCTGCTCTGATTTTTATTATTTCTCTACTTCTGCTGGCTTTGGGCTTTGTTTGTTCTTCTTTTTCTAGTTCTGTTAGGTGTAATTTAAGGTTGCCTATTAGGGCTTTTTCTTGTTTGTTAAGGTGGGCTTGTATCGCTATGAGTTTCCCTCTCAGGACCACTTTTGCTGCATCCCATATGGTTTGATATGGCATGTTATCATTTTCGTTTGTTTCCAGATAGTTTTTGATTTCTCCTTTAATTTCATCAATGATCCATTGGTTGTTCAGTAGCATGTTGTTTAATCTCCACATTTTTGTCACTTTCCCAGTTTTTTTTTCCTGGTTCATTTCCAGTTTCATAGCCTTATGGTCTGAAAAGATACTTGTTATGATTTCAATCTTCTTAAATTTATTGAGGCTTGCTTTGTTTCCCAACATATGGTCTATCCTAGAGAATGTTCCATGCGTGCTTGAGAAGAATGTGTAGTCAGCTGTTTTTGGGTGGAGTGCTCTGTATATGTCTACTAGGTCCATCTCGTCCAGTTTTTCATTTAAGTCTAATATTTCTTTATTAACTTTTTGTCTGGATGATCTATCCATTGCTGTAAGTGGGGTGTTAAGATCCCCTACTATTATTGTGTTGTTGTTGATTTCTCCTTTTAGGTTTGTTAATAGTTGTTTTATGTACATTGGTGCTCCTATGTTGGGTGCATATATATTTATAAGTGATATGTCTTCTTGATGGAGTGTCCCTTTTATCATTATATATTTCCCTTCTTTGTCTTTCTTAACCTGTTTTATCTTGAAGTCTACTTTGTCTGATATGAGTATGGCAACACCTGCTTTCTTTTGTTTGCCATTAGCTTGGAGTATTGTCTTCCATCCTTTCACTCTGAGCCTGTGCTTGTCTTTAGTGCTAAGATGTGTTTCCTGAAGGCAGCATATTGTTGGGTCTTGCTTTTTAATCCATCCTGCCACTCTGTATCTTTTGATTGGAGAGTTCAATCCATTTACATTTAGGGTAATTATTGAAATATGAGGGCTGAATGTTGCTGTTTTGTCACTTATTTTCTGGTTCTTTTGCATTTCCTTTGTTTCTTGTCCCATTTGTTTTGGACTGCCAATTCAGTTTGGTTGTTCTGTCTTATGATTCTTCTAGTTTTCTCTTTGTTTATCATATGTGGTTTTAATTTGATTATTTGTTTAGTGGTTACCTTGAGGTTTGGGCAAAAAATCTTGTGTATGAGATAGTCCATTATCTGATAGCCTCCTATTTCCTTATACTAAGTCAATTCAGTCACTTTCCTCTTCCCCTTCTAAGTTGCTCTTGTTTTACCTTATTCTATCTTGTGTTGTGGCTGTGTGTTTACAGTGACGAGGTTAAATTTATTTTTGGTGAATTTCTTCCTTTGATCTTTGAGATTAGTATTTAAGTGGCTGCTAACCTATTCCGGTAAAGATCTACTATTTCTCTGATTTTGTCTACCTACTTTTCTCCTTACTCCAAGCTTTGTGTTCCCTTTCTCTTCTTTTTTTCAGGCCTGAGGGCCTTCTTGAGTATTTCTTCTAGTGGGGGTCTCGTGGCCATGAACTCCCTTAGCTTTTGTTTATCTGGGAGAGTTACTATTTCTCCATCATATTTGAAGGATATTTTTGCTGGATAGAGTATTCTTGGCTGAAAGTTTTTGTCTTTTAGTATTTTGAATATATCATTCCAGTCTCTTCTAGCCTGAAAAGTTTCTGTTGAGAAATCCGCTGAAAGCCTGATGGGAGTTCCTTTGTACGTTATTTTTTGTTTTTGTCTAGCTGCCCTTAATATTGTTTCTTTGTCGTTGACCCTGGCTAGCCTTACCACTAGGTGTCGTGGTGAAGGCCTTTGTCTGTTAATATATATAGGCGTCCTGTTGGCTTCGCTTACTGGTATTTCCTGCTCCTTCCCCAGATTTGGGAAATTTTCAGCTATTATTTCCTTGAATAGGCTCTCTGTTCCTCTTTCCCTCTCCTCTCCCTCAGGAATACCTATAATTCTTATGTTACATTTTCTAATAGAGTCAGATATTTCTCGGAGTCTTTCTTCATTTGTTTTTAGTCTTAGTTCTCTCTCTTCTTCCATCTGGAGTATATCTGTATTCCTATCCTCTAAAGTACTAATTCTTTCCTCCATATTGTCAGCTCTGTTCTTTAAAGATTCGAGATTCTCCTTTATCTCCTCCATTGTGTTCTTCATCTCCATCAGCACTGATTGGTTTTTCTTTATGATTTCAATCTCTTTTGTGAAGAAACTCCTAATCTCATTTAATTGTTTGTCTGTGTTGTCTCGTATTTCGTTGAGTGTTTTTATGATAGCTATTTTGAAATCTCTGTCATTTAGTTTATGGATTTCTGTGTCTTCGGGGTTGATTTCTGGGTGCTTGTCATTTTGTTTCTGGTCTGGTGATTTCATATATTTTTGCATTGTGGTTCCTGTGTTGGTTTTGATTTTCCTCATCCTGGAAGTCTCTGGTTGCAATTTCCACCTGCCGCCACTGTCTGGTGGTAAAGGGCTGTGTAGTCTAAGCCCCCTGCGCTCTGCCTCAGTTTTTCTGCTGCGATCCGCAGTTTTGTTTTGTTTTGTTTTGTTTTTTCCCCACTGCGATCCACGGGTCCAGTCCAGTTTGTTCAGGTCTGCCTCGGATCGCTAGGTCTGGTTGAGCTGCAGACTCTGGGTTGCGGGGAGGGGGGAGCTCTCTCTTTTGCCCTCTGGGTCCCTGACGTGGGAGGCTTCTCGTTTGCCCCTCTTTATCCGCTCTCTGGGGTGCTCAGATGTTGATGGTAGCCCTGTGGCTCCTCTGAGCCCTCTGTGCGGGAGTTTCCCACTGGCTGAGAGAGCCCGAAGAGCTACAGTTTCCCGCCGAGGGCCGCCCCTCCCCCCTCTCTGGGAGCCGCGGGGACCGGGATCGCTGATCTGATGGGGAGGGAGCAGAGTTCTCCTTACTTCTCCCCACTTCCTCCGGGGGCCCAGCACGTTCCGCTCTCAGATGTGCGGCAGTGTGGATCCCTCCGCTCTAGGTTTTCACTGTCTGGGATTCCGTTGTTGGTCTGTGGCTGTTGCTTTTGTTGTATCTTGTGGGGGAAGAATTCACGGGAAAGCTCACTCCGCCATGATGCTGACGTCACTTTCTATTTTTAATTTTTTGAGAAATCTCCACACTGTTTCCTATGGTGGCTACACCAGTTTGCATTCCCACCAGCAGTGCATGAAGGTTCCCTTTTCTCTACATCCTCTCCAACATTTGTTGTTTTTGGTCTTGGTGATTATAGCCGTTCTCACTGGTGTAAGGTGATATATCATTGCTGTTTTGATTTGTATTGCCCTAATAATTAATGATGTTGAACACTTTTTCATATGCCTGTTGGCCATCTGTATATCTTCTTTAGAAAAATGTCTGTTCATATCTTCTGTCCATTTTTTATTGGGTTGTTTGTTTTTTTGTTGTTGAGTTGAATGAGTTCTTTATATATTTTGAAGATCAACCCCTTCTTGGATAGGTGATTTGTAAATATTTCTCCCAGTTGGTGGGTTGTCTTTTCATTTTGTTCATGGTTCACTTTGCTTTGCAGAAGATTTTAGTCTGATGTAGTCCCATATGTTAACTTTTTCTTTTGCTTCCCTTGCCCAATCAGACATGTTATTTGAAAAGATGTTGCTAAGATCAATGTTAAATAATGCATTGCCTACATTTTCTTCCAGGAGTTTTATAGTTTTAGATCTTACATTCAAGTCTTTAATCCGTTTTGAGTTTATTTTTGTGTATGGTATAAGAAAATGGTCTACTTTCATTCTTTTGCATGTGGCTATCCAGTTTTCCCAACACCATTTATTGAAGAGACTTTCCTTTCTCCATTGTATATTCTTGGCTCTTTTGTCAAATATTCACTCTCCATAGATGTGTGGTTTTATTTCTGGGCTTTCAATTCTGTTCATTGATCTGTGTGTCTGTTTTTGTGCCAGTACCATGCTGTTTTGATTACTATAGCTTTGTAGTATATTTTGAAGTCAGGGATTGTGATGCCTCCAGCTTTGTTCTTTTTTCTCAGAATTATTTTGGCTATTCAGGGTCTTTTGTTATTCCGTATAAATTTTAGGATACTTTGTTCAATTTCCTTGAAGAATGTCATTGGCATTCTAATTGAGATTGCCCTGAATCTGTAGATTGCTTTAGGTAATATGGACATTTTAATTATGTTGATTCTTCCAAGCCATGGGCATGAAATATTTTTCCATTTCTTTGTGTCTTCTTCAATTGCATCTTTTTTTTAATTAAAAAAAATTTACTGATCCAATAATTTAAAGACTTGGGCAATCGCTTCCCAAAGCCATGAGACTATTTCATTGTTTTTGCCACTGTGCATTAGTTGAAAAAAATGTACCACAATGATTGAAAATTGTGATATTGAATAGAGTCCACAGGAATTGAATTATTTTCAAAGAAAGAAATCCTACTTGGAAAACAACAGAAGCACGGCAAAATAAAAGAAATTGTATTGGCTTATTATTAAGCCACTTAGAGCGATGAATAACACAGGGAATTAGGAAATACGATTTCTTTCTTGTTACCAAAAGAATGCTAGTCTAATTCTTGGATAGTCATGCTACTGTAGAAATATAGGAAAATTCACATTAATCACAGTCTTTTCTTCTTTATATAATAACAACATATAAAATTTCCTTACCAGAAACACAGAGGACATGTGTTGTCCAATTTTGGATATAATTTATTCATCTATATGCTTCTCATTTTTTAAGCATCACAATGCTTGGTTATTTACCAGTTTAACTTTCCAAATGAAGGTCAGAAAATCATTTTAAAAATTTTACTAGTACCTCAATTTCTTCCATTTTTCTCTGAAATTACAGGGGATCTAAGTCTTTATGTTAAGAATAAAATCATTTTTTACATTTATTAAGGATATAAATGTTATCACCAATAAAATTAAATGTGATGTGATAAATGCTGTAGGAATCTACCCAAACAAATATAAATTATATGCAAATATAATTTTAGCCTTTATATTGGGACACTACAGCATCTCGCTATCTTTTATAGTCCTTATTTATATTATTCAAAAATAAAAGCTTATGTTTAAATTTGATTTATGCAATGAAAATTGGAATGCTTAGGATATATATATATATATATACATATGTATATGTGTGTGTCTATATATATATATATACAGCTATATACATATAGCTGCCACCAGTTATTTGTGTGCATGTGTGTGTGTGTGGGGGGGGTAATATGTGTGTGCATACACACAATTTCAGATGAAAATAGCACAGCTTGTAGAATTAAAATTTTGTAAATAGTAGCAGACGAAGCAGTATACAAAGGAATAAGAGAATGGATTTCTAGATTTAACTCCTATTTCAGCTTCTTACTAGAAGTGTTTCCTTAGGACGGTTACTGAGCCTCTCTCTGCCTTAGTCGAGGTGGAAATAGTACCTACCCCACAGTGTCATACTGAGGATTAAATATGATAGTGTATAGAAATGGTTTAGAATTGTGCCTGGCACTCACTGCCTATGTCAGTGTTCCTCAACTCACCAAAACAGATGAGGTAAAGGAACTGAAGGAGGAAAAAGCAGATATTTGTAGTATCCTCCTCCCTCAAGTTCTTTATTTTCTCTACTTCTCTCCCATCTCTTTCACTGGCCTTACATTCCTCTCAAACTCTAAAGTTTCTTGGGATCCCACTTGCACCTCACTCGTCTTCTCATTTAACTCACTCTTTCTGATAATCTTATTCAATCACATGATTTTGTCTACCACTCATCTATCCAATAATGCAATTATACAGAGAGAAGGAGACGACCAAGGATACAGTAATAGATAGAATATGATATTTAAATTATGGTTTAATAATAAAGACAGAAAATAAACATATAAGCAGAAGGTGTTATGAAAACATTAAACATAAACATAAAGGCCTATCCTAGGCAGATAACAGAATGCTTCTGTGTGAAATTTCTATTTAAAGTTGTATAAAGGATAAAGAGGGGTTGTATCTCAATGTAATAAAGGCCATATATAAAGCCCACAGCTAACATCATACTCAACATTGAAGAGCTGAAAGCTTTTCCTCTAAGATCAGGAACAAGACAAGGATGCCCACTCGCACCACTTTTATTCAATGTAGTAATAGAAGTCCTAGCCAGAGCAATTAGGCAAGAAAAACAAGTAAAAGGCTTCCAAATCAGAAAGGAAGAAGTAAAATTATTTCTATTTGTAGATAACATGATATTATACATAAAAAACCCTAAAGACTCCACAAAAAAACTGTTAGAACTAATAAATGAATTCAGTAAAATTGCAGGATAGAAAAATCAATATACAAAAATCAGTGCATTTCTATATACTAACAATGAACTATCAGAAAGAGAAATTAAGAAAACAATTCCATTTGCAATACTATCAACTTTACTGAGCCCACTGAGTCAATGCTAATCTCATCTGGAAGCACCCTGACAGACACAACCAGAAATAATATTTAACCTGGGTAGCCTATAGCCATTCAAGTTGACACATAAAATTAACCAACTCAAGTTTACCCCTTGTCAATCTGGCACCTATATGCATCTTAAATCATACTTAATCTCCAAATGAAGACAATAACAAAGTCATAATTCTGCCTAACATGACAACTATCCTTCATGCAACCCAAGATGCACTAATTCCTTCCCCAGACAAGGTCAAAATTATTGAGTAGTGTTTGCTCATCTCCCGTGATATCCTGTAACTTAAATACTGTGATATAAAATCAATACATTTTATGCTATGTGATAAGAGAATAAGAGAGGAAAGAAGGCGAAGATATATTAGACAGATGATAGATATAGATAGATGATAGATATAGACAGATAGATAGATAGATAGATAGATAGATAGATAGATAGATAGATAGATGGATAGATAGATATAGATAGGTATACATAAACATATTCAGAGCAAAATAAGGAGGAAATACTCATGACAATTACAATTCTCATTTCTGTAACTGGACATGTGGTCATAGCTAGTGTTTATAACTATCTTCTTCCATCATCCATTCTGTATTTCCTTTGCATTCGGCAAGCACTTTTCCTGGTGGGGTGACCCTTCATTTCTGAAGGGTCTGGGCCATTAATAGTCCTGCTTGAATTGGGTTTTATAGTTTTCCATTGACCTAAATCACAAGGTCTGTCAATAATAAGAGACACTCTAAGGGATCTCTTGTATTCCAGACATACTCTTCCTTACTTCCACTGTGGAGTAGTGGTCCAATTTCCTCTTTTTAGTCAGGATCAATTACCCCAACCAATACCGTAACTCCCTATTTTGCCGGTTGATTCAGAGGCATGAGGAGCCCAAAGGGGTCAAGTAGCAGTTTTAACTTCTAGTTCAATGGAATCATTGTGTCTCCCAGTGGAAACATTTCTCCCTCTAGAGTTAAGACCTCTAGGCCTGCACAGCACAAGGTCAGAGAAATTGGAAGTAAAAATTTTGCTAGTGGATCACTAGGGGTGATGGTGAGTGGTGCCACTCCCATTTCCATCCCTTGATTCCTGGATCCATAAATTGTGGCTCTGTAGCAACAGCGTCACATATTGGACATTGATTTAGAGCATATACAGCCTTCTGGAGAACTTTGACCCAGCCCTTAAAGACATTGTCACCTAGATGATGCTGGTCTCAGTCTTCAAAAGGCCATCCCATCATTCTGTCAAGCCCACTCCTTCAAGATGGTGCATAACATGGTAAGACCAGTGAATTCCATGAGCATGGACCCATTGCCACACTTTTTTTTTTTTTGCTTCCTTTGCTTTTTTGGTTTTTTGATCAGAAACAATGATATATGGAATACCATGATGGTGGATAAGGCATTCTGTAAGTTCATTAATGGTAGTTTTGGCAGAAGCATTGCGTGTAGAGAAGGAAAACTTTTATCCAGAGTAAGTGGCTATTCTAGTAAGAACAAAATGCTGCCCCTTCCATGAGGGGGGCAGTCCAGTGTAATCAACCTGCCACCAGATAATTGGCTAATCATCCCAGGAAATGGTGCTATATGGTTCAAGTTGACACATAAAATTAACCAGTGTTGGTCTCTATTCCTGGCAGACTGGACATTCACCAGGTCAATCTTGGTGAGTGGAAGTTCACATTGCTGTGCCTATGCACAACTTTTATCCGTGCCATTATGGCCATTTTGTTCATGAGTCCATTGAGCAATTACAGAGGTGGTTGGGAAAAGATTTTACTAGTATATGCAGAATGGTCATATTATCTTCTTGATTATTAAAATTCTCCTTTGCTGAGGTCACCCTCTGGTGAGCATTCATAGGACACACAAATATCTTCATACTTTTGCCCATTCAGAGAGATCCATCCACATAACTTTCTGCAATTTTTTTGTCACCAATTTTCTGATCATGATCCTTTCAAGTCTCTGACCATCCAGCCAAACCATTGGCCACAGTCTGTGAACTGGTTTTTAATCACATGTCTGACCATTTCTCCTTCCAAGCAAAGTGAAGAACTAGGTGCACTGCTCAAAGTTCTGCCCAGCAGCAGGATTTCTCTTTACCACTATCCTTCAGGGATGTCCCAGAAAGGGACTGTAGTACTTCAGCTGTCTGCTTTTGAGTGCCTGCATATCATACTGAACCATCTGTAAACCAGGCCCTAGTCTTCTCTTCTTATGGCAACTGATGATAGGGAACTCCCCTTGAGGCCATACCTGCAGGCTGGAAAAGAGAAGGCAATGTAGCAGGAGTGGGGACCATAGGTATTTGGGCCACTTCCTCATGTAACTTATTTGTACCTTCAGGGCCCACTTGGGCCCAATCAAGTATATACCATCAAGTATAGACCATTTGATGATGGAGTGTTTCCATGCACGCCCAACTTTATGGCTTGATGGGCCAGATAACACACAGTTCATGATGGGTAACTCAGGTTACATGGTAACTTGGTGGCCCACGCTTAAGTGTTCAGTCTCTACTAAGTCCCAGTAGGAGACCAGAGTTGTTTCTCAAAAGGAGAGTGGTTATCTGCAGATGATGGCAGGGCATGATCTAAAATTGTAAAGGTCTGCATTGTGATTCACCTCTAGGGGCCTTCCAAATGCTCCAAACAGCATCCTTATCTGCCACTGACACTTCAGGCACCATTGGATCTGCTGGGTCATGTGGCCTAAGTGGCAGAGCAGTTTGCACTGTAGCCTAGACCTGTTGCAGGGCCTTATTTTGTTCCAGGCCCTGATCAAAACTAGCATATGTTGAGGTCACTTGGTAAACGGGTCAAAGCAACATACCCAAATGAGAAAAATGTTGCCTCAAAAATCCAAGGAAGCCCACTAGGCGTTGTGCCTTTCTTGGTTGTAGGAGGGGCCAGATGCAACAACTGATCCTTCACCTTGCTAGGGATATCATGACATGTATACCAGTAAACCCCTAGAAATTTCACTGAAATAGACGGCCCCTGGATTTTAGTCAGATTTTTTTCCTACCCTTTAACACACAAATGTCTTATCAACAAGTCTAGGGTAGTTGCTACTTCTTGCTCACTAGGTCCAATCTGCATAATGTCACCAATGTAATAGACGAGTGTGATATCTTGTGGAAGGGAAAGAAGATCAAGATCCTTGAGAACTAAATATGACTATAAATTATGACTTAGGAAGGAGAGTGAAGATGTCTTCAGCCTTGCCAGCTGAAAACAAACTGCTTCTGATGGACTTTATGGGCAGGTATGGAGAAAAAATGTATTTGCCAGATCAAAAGCTGAATACCAGGGACCAGGGATGTATTAACTTGCTGAAACAATGAAAACACATCTGGTACAGCACCCGCAATTGGAGCCATAACCTGGTTAAATTTACCACTGCCATTCTCCAAGATCCATCTGTCTTAGACTGCAGAGGCCAAATAGGAGAGTCGAATGAGGATGTGGTGGAAATCACCACCCCTGCATCTTTCAAGTCCTTGATGCTGGCACCAATCTCTGTAATCCTTCTGGGAATGCAGAATTGCTTTTGATTTACTATTTTCCTAGGTAGAGGTGGTTCTCATGGTTTCCACTTGTCTTTTCTGACAATAATAGCCCTTATTCCACAGCTCAGGGAACCACTGTGGGGATTTTGCAAGTTGCTAAGAATGTCTATTCAAATTATGCATTCTGGAACTGAGGAAATAACCACAAGATGGGTTTGTGGAGCCACTGAACCCACTGTGAGATAGATCTGAGCTAAAACTCCATTGATCACCTGACATCCATAAATCCCTCCTCTGACTGGTGGGCCATGTGACGTTTTGAGTCTCTTGGAATTAATGTCAGTGCAGAGCCAGTTTCCAATCATCCCTGAAAGGTCTGATTGTTTTCTTTTCCCCAGTGTACAGTATCTTGGTAAAAGGCTGTAAGTGCCTTTGGGAAAAGATAGGAGAAAGATTAGCAGTAAAAATTTTAGTAGTGTCCTTCCTTAAGGGGACCTGGCCTCCCCTTCATTCAAGGGAGGGTTATGGGGCTGTAAACTGGCTCAAGTCTAGGAATTGATTAAGGTCCCATGATGCTCTGTTTTTACGATTCAGGTTGGACTTTTGTTCACTTGACCTACAATTTTTCCGCTTATGTAGATCAAGAAAGAATTTAGTAGCCTTCCTATCTATTTCACTTCTAGGAACACCATGATCAACTAATCAATGTCATAGGTCTGCATAAGTCAGACTATTCTGATGGCTGCTTTGCTTCTACTTTGTCCACCTTGCCTTTGGCAGTTGAGTGCTGCCACTTGGCCCCGTGCCGCTCCAGGATTCAATTACTCCCATTGCATTCAGGTTTTCCAATTCAGTGACTTCAGTTCCCATTACGAGGTCTGTCCTACAGAGAAGAGTGATCACAGAACTCTTCAAGGATGCCAGGGCTCCCTTTATAAATTTATTCCTCCCATTACCAGTGAAATGTATTTCTGGACCCTTTTCACTGTAACATTGCAATCTCCCTAAGTCTTTAAATACCTTCCTCTACATTAAACCAAGCCATGTCCAGCATTTCCAATTCACTCACGGTGGTCCACCTTTTGGTTCGTGTTTCAGCCAACCAGCCAACCAAACTGTTAGAGCCCTTTCTAGCTCTAATGGTTAGAGCTGCAACATTAAATGCTCAATCTCTTCTTAGTAAGTTCACGTCAATTCAAATTCAAATTCAAATTCAGCCTGATTCAACTTTATGTTCCTTCCACCACTACCTCACACCTTTAATATCCATTCCCATACATGTTGTCTAGATTTCTGTCTGTATAAATTAGAAAGCTCAAGTTGTTTTTTTGTGGTGTAGCACAACTCCTTGTGAGTCACACTTTGTACCTCACCTTTAGAGGCCTGCTGGGACATGAATCTAGTTAAAGGTCTAGAAGCAAAGAAGGGTGTTCAAAGTGGATACTGAGGAGAATCAAGATTGTCTTGTATGGCAACTGCCTCAGAGGAGGCTATTACAGTTTCTTTAGGCAATATAGGGTTAAACCCCTCGGAAGGAGGTGGAGAGGCCAATACCACTAGGAATAGGTATGCTGCTGCCACTGGGGTTGGATAAACCTCTTCCACTAGCAAAGAAAACCCCAGCAATTAGGGGCTCAATATCCCCAGCTTCATCAGGGTCTTCCCACACATCCCCATTCCTACCTATAGGATCCCATTCTTTCCCAATGCCCTCGCTTTAGCAGTAGACAACCTGCAAGGCTGGGAGTTCAACTTGCATTTTAATTCAGCCATTTGTAGGATAAGATTTTGCTTTTGATTGTCAGCAATTTCAACCCTGCAGCTACAAGAGATAAGGGTCTCCATCAGGGCACATAGAAGCTCTTAGGTCATTTATGTAGTGCTTGATCTAGGAAATCGAATCCCTGAACTCATCCTTTTTTTCACCATTTTGTCCAAAGACATTAGAAGCAAACAACCAATGTCATTAAATTCATCATTTTTCCAAAAATGTTCAAAAGTATATGTACAGTCACTTAGCTCCTTGTTTCTTATAAGTAATTGGTTATGAGTATCCTGTAAAATATGCATATATTTTGCATATTTCTATAAACAGGTCATCCCGTGGGCTATCAATGCTCTCTTCACTACTGGAAATATAGACATTAGTGTCTTTAAATCTAATCAGATTGGAGACACAATTCCAGAAACCCCAGAACCAATTTAGGAAACTCATCCTTAAGTTCTATTCCTCTAGAACCATTCTTGGTACCAAAATTTGTATTAGTCAGGGTTATCCAGAGAAAGAGACCCTATATACATATACATATACATATATATAGAGAGAAATATATATACACATAGAGAGACAGAAATATATATATATACACATAGAGAGAGAGAGAGCAAGCTAGCTTTGTTACAAGGAATTAGCTCACACAATTATGGATGCTAAGTCCCATGATCTGCTGTCTGCAAACTGGAGACCCAGGAAAGCCAGTGGTGTAATTCACTCTGAGTCCAAAGGCTTGAGAACCAGGGGAGCTGATGGTATAAATCCTAGTCCAAGGGCAGAAGAATATGAGTTGAGAGACCCTAGCTCAAACAATAAGGTAGGAAAGAGATGAATTCTTCCTTCTGTTACTGCGCCCTAGGGGACCAATGACTCGCGTCCTTTTGCTCAGAGCCATTGACGCCAATAGAATGAGACTAGGTTCGGAATAGTAGAGCAGAAAATTTATTCATTGATCAACGATTGGAGGAGGCAGAGTTCATGCTCTAAAACACCTTCCCTCTGAAGGGAAGGGGAGGAGGGATAGTAGTTCATATAGGATGTGGAGGGGGAGGGGTGTCCACGTTTGTGCATGGCACCCCATTGCCATCTTGGACCTTTCTGGTTTGGACTGGTTCTGTGTTTTAGCAGATGTTCTAGCAATGTTCTGCCTTGGTTCCTATAAGCAAGTACAACTTAGAAACAAATCATTAGACATGGAAAATGTTTTAGGGACTTCTCTGGGTGATGCTTCCTCCATCTTTTTTTCTATTCAGGTCCTCAATGAATTTGATGATGCTCCCTCACATTAGGGAGGGCAATCTACTTTACTGAGTCCACCGATTCAAATTGTAATCTCACCCAGAAATATCCTCACAGACACATCCAAAAGTAACGTTTAATGTGGCACCCCATGGCTAGTAATGCTGACATGTAAAATTAACCATCACAGCAAGTTTACTTCAAATAGTGATGCATACCATAAAAACAATAAAAATAATGTCATTTAATAAAAAAAAAATTGGGGAAGAAAAGGAAGATGTGTGATATTTCAAGGAATATGTTCTGGTAATGCCTGCCTGACGTGACAATATTTGAGTAGACCTAATCGATAAATACCTGGAAGAAGGTCATGCCATATGGAATGGCAAAAGTGAAAACCTTGCGGTAGGAATGAATTTAGTGTGTTCAAAAAATGAAAGAAGACACATGTGACTGGATAATTGTGAGTGAATTGGAGGTGGTATGAGGTCCAAGAAGTAAGCAGAGATGATTGTGCTTGAGCTGTGACAGTAGTTATGACAGTAGTTTTCAGTGGCCTGATTTGAGATAGTTGTGGAAACAGAACCAGTGGGATTTATCATGATGGACTATTGTGATGGATGAGAGAAAAGAAGTTATGAACAATTTTTAGGCTTCTGAGTAGGGAATCTAGTGGCCATTTCTATGGTGGACAACGTAAAAACAGAAGCAGACTCAAAGGGAAGAACACAAGGTCAATTTGGGATGCTGGAAGTTGACGTGTATGCTATCTGGGTGAATAAACAGGTAGAGGAGGGAAATTTGATACATGGGTCTAAAGCTTAGAAAAAAAATAGTAAGATCCATCCTATAAGATGAAGAACACAAAATGCGGAGAGATTACTTAGCTTGCCCAATAATGCATCTATTAAGTGGTAAAGAAAGGATGAAAACAATCTTTTTCTGTGTCTTGAATTAGGTTTAATGTTACTCTTCTTGATTTTGCTAGCTAGCTCTTTTTGAAAGACTCATTTGCCAAATAATCACAATAATACACAAACTACCTATATCCATAGGATATATGGGGAGTTACAGTAAAAAATGAAGTAATATGTGAAAAAGCACTTTATTCATATAAAGTGTTAAATGAATAAAATATATATATTTGCATATGTACCATTTAATGAAATAATATTTTAATATTTTTGTATGTGAAGATTTTTCCATTTATGCTATATATACGTGCGATAATATTAAATAGGTCATTCCAGTGGATAATAATCATACCACTTATTCCATCTTCATTATTTAATTCATTATAAGTTAAATACTACTCTTTCTTCCCTACTTTCTTTTCTGCCTGACTACCTTGCTGTCTTCTTTCTTTCCTTCCTTTTTTACTGTGTTTTTTCCTTCCTGTCTTCTCTTTCATTATTTATTGAAGCATTAATTTATTTAGTACCGAATCTGCTAAGTCAATATAACATAATAATAGGGAGTCCAAATTTCAAAGCCAATCATCTGAATGTAAATTCTGAATGACTTTGGTCACTATGCCTTAGTTTCTCCTCATTTAAGTGGAAATGACATTTCCTACCTTCTACTCTTGCTGGAGAATGGAATTAGTAAAGCAGATAGGCTGACCAGCATCTGGCACACAATAAATGCAAATGTAATTGTAACATATTATTATTCCTTGCCAGATTGTGATAAATAAGTCATGATTAATAAAATAATGAATGACCCTTGTTAATAACTTCTAATAACCCAAGTTCTATGGAAGCAAAGGCACAGTCAAACATGAAAACAAATAACCATAATAATTATGTGGTATTTGATTACCACTGTGGCAAAATACTGCAGTAAGATAGAAGAAAAGCTTTCTGAAGTAATAGGGAAAAGCTTCACATAAAATAAATGTATTTGGGTCCATGTGACAGATTGCCACTGTCTTATCTGATTCTATTAAGCCTCTTTATGTGTACAGAGCTAGAATTTGGTATTCTCCTATGTGACCACCATGAAACATGGCCTAAAGCAAACCAGCAATACATTCGATATTGCTTTTGTAGCCATTTGTTCAATCAATAGGGTTGTCAACAAAGTACATATAATCCCATAGTTAACAAACTGAAAATGACAATTGTAATTAAATAATTGATAAGATGAGACAACGTTATGGACACACGTAGCAGGAGTCTCTATCCTATGGAGCCCCTATGCTGCGGTTGACTTCATGGAGGGTTTACTAGAGCAAGTAAACATTAACCTGACGCCTGAAATAAGAGCATGAGTTAACCATGGATGGCAGGCTGGATCTGAGGGAAGAATTTTACTGATTTTAAAGTAAATCTCTTCTTCTGAAATTACGTTGAAACAGTATTTTTGTGTTAGTGTACTAGTTACAGCTATGCAATGGAGCAGATAGTTTCATTATTTATGAAAGATTTATAAAATCATAGAATATCAATCTCTTTGAGTTTATAGTAGAGTTGGTCCAAATGTGAAATTTTTGCATATCATCAATTTAGGTACAATATTCCTATATAAAATGTTAAATTTCTAACTCAATGGATCAAAGAAAATAGTGATACATTTTTAAAGGAAATAGTAGGCAGTTTCAATTCTATCTTGCAACCTTATAAAATTATGATTACCTTTGTAATCTAAAAAATTTGTCCAATGGATAGGCAGTTTCTCCTTATGCTTCTTTGAACTGCCACAATGTTTGAAATGATACTTCCAACTAAGTAAAGAATTTTAAATAAAAATAAAAGAAAAAGAGAATAAACCATTTTTTTAATCTACATCAAGCAACAAGAGAATAAGAAGCTTGTGGCTTTGGCACTACTGCAGTGAGACACTGGTTTTGGTGTAAAAATAACCCTGGGCTAGAATCCTGGTGCTAATACTTAGTAGTAACACTATCAATTCTTGAAGTACTAAACATGTGTACCCACACTTATTGAATGTTATACATGTATATACACTGCACACAGGCACACACACAAGCACACACAGGCACATACCCTTATCAGAAGGAGCCATGTGTATGTTATCCAACTGACAGCTCACGACATATAAATATGCTCACTATCAGACCCTTCATGTGCAATGAGAAAAACTGAAACTCAGAGAAACAATGCAATGTGTCTAAGATCTAATGGTCAGCAAGTGACTGAGTTGTGATTCAAATTCATGACTGCATGACTCTTAACTACTATTCAATGGTGCCTCCTTTTCACAGTCCTTACTAGTTGCTATATGTCTCCTCAATTCCACTCCATATATATGATGTTGATCTATACAAGAGGGAGTAACACCAATAGCCTTATAAGCACGTCATAAGAAATAAATGTAATAGACACACACAAATAAAATATTGACTTTTTTCTCCCTAAAGGGAATACAACTTTCCTAATATTTAAACTAGATTGTAATCTTGCATTGTATTTGGTACACTTAAGAATGTGCTGAGGAGTTTCCCTCTTACAAAAAAATGAATGTGATAAAGACATGAAATATGGTATTCAGTTCCCGGCCCATAGCAGGTAGATAATAATTGGTAGCTGCTAATTCTTAATTGTTTATTATTATGAAACTAAATCAAAATTACAAAATCTCAGGACTTGTTGTTGTTACTGTTATTTATATATTGTTTGTAAAACAAATTAAAAATTGTACTTGCTGATGCACTTAGTTTAAGATAAATAGTTTTGGGGCTGACCTGGCGGCATAGAGGTTAAGTTTGGGGCGTTCCGCTTTGGCAGCCTGGGGTTTGTGGGTTCAGATCCCAGGCGCAGCTCTATGCACCACTCATCAAGCCATGCTGTGGTGGGGTCCCATATATAAAATAGAGGAAGATTGGCAACAGACATTAGCTCAGGGCCAATCTTCCTCACCAAAAAATAACTAAATAAATAAAGATACCAGTTTCTAATAGATCTGAATCAATGGGATATCAGATTTCATTGTTTATACATAATTGTATGCTATTTTTAGTAATTCATTTCCAACACATAGTTTTGATACCTTGGCAAGCATTCCTAGGCATTCTCTCTCTCTCTCTCTCTCTCTTTCTCTCTCTCTCTATTTTGCTGTTTCCTTATTTTGTATCAAGGGATGTGATTCCTATTTTACATCTACTTTCACAACCCCCATAAGATAGTTTATAATGATGACCTTCTCTGTAGAAAATAATAGCATTTATTTTAGTAACACAACTTATCAATCTCCCTTTAGATTAGAAAGGTCATTGTACAGAGGTGATTTTGCACAATTGTCCAACAATACTATCTCAGATTTGCTATTTTATTTTGCAGAAATTTAAATTAAAAAATATATGTAAATATATATAAAAAACATGTAAAAATATATAAAGAACTGAAAAAAACCATTTTCAGTTGTTTTAAGACTGTAAGTGGTACAATGGAAAAAGGAAAATATTCATTCTTCAATTTTAAAGCATGAACTATTCAACCTTATGGATACTTGTGTCTTCGTGCCTGGCAGGCATGTGTGTAAGCACAGGGATTTTGGCTGATGCTGCCAGAAGTCAAACCTCTTGACATCTGTTCTCCTGATAGCCCCTAAGCAAAAGAACTTCAAATACAATATATCAGGTTAGCTTTTCAGAATCAATTTCAATCTTCAGTCATTTGGTACAGACTGACCTTATGATGCCTGAAGAATCCAGCAAAAACTGTTACTTGTGTTTAAAAATCTACTTCTGTTTTACTTGAGAAATCAGAGCAGAATTTGACCCCTGAAACCCTTTCCAACTTTTGACTAGACTAGAGATGACTTTGATGGTTTTCATGTGAATTGTCTAAGGAAGAATAATGAGGAATGTGCTTTTTACACGTTATTTTATGTAGGCTACTCAATTTATAAAACTTATGGATTATACTTGAATTTTTCATTTCATTTCATTGAGGCATAAATGAAATTTGTTGATTATCCTGGTGGTAACTCAGCCACATTAAAGTGTCTTATCCAAATGATCATTTGTGCATACATAATGCATTGTAATTTTCCCAGAAGAGGGTGATTCTCTTCTTATTAGACTTTTTTAAACAATCTATTTGCTGATTAATACAAATATCTTAGTGGCACCATGAAGTGTTTACTATACCTAGTTAATTAGGAAGAGATTTACTGTACACAAAAGGAGATAATTTCTAAGTGAATTTGTTTTCTCATCAATATCAATTTATATTACCAGATTAAAGTTAATATTTCATTTTCTATGTTTAACTTTACTTTCAGGGGATTGTTTGTTGTTTATTTTCTATCAGTATTTTAAATAGACCAAACATTTTATAACTTTTGGTCCACATGGCATTGTATTTACCCTCATAGTCAGATAATATATTCTTTATTACAGCATATAATCTTTATCTTAAATAGAAAACTTTATTTTTCTTTCAACGTGAAAGCAAAATAATGTCTTTATAAATAACCTTTTTTGTGTGTGTGTGAGGAAGATCAGCCCTGAGCTAACATCTGCCAATCCTCCTCTTTTTTTGCTGAGGAAGACTGGCCCTGGGCTAACATCCATGCCTCTCTTCCTACACTTTATATGGGACGCAGCCACAGCATGGCTTGACAAGTGGTTCATCAGTGCACGCCTGGGATCCGAACCAGTGAACCCCCGGCCGCCACATCGGAGCACGCACACTTAACCGCTCGTGCCACCAGGCTGGCCTCCTATAAATAATCTTTGCTAAAACTTAAACAATTCTAAGGACTTGAAATGTAACAACTATTTGTTATCGATAACTTGGGTATTGGACATAATTTTAATAGAACTCTCATAGGTTATTTTGATCAATCTACATCATCTATTATCTTTGTAAACAACATTAGAAAGACATATGCTCTTTGAAACTCTCCTTTAGCATATTTTATATTAATTCTTATTTTTTTTGCACTATAATGAATTCAAGAATCTGAACTCTTTGCCATCTTTGATGTTATCTCAGACATTTCTAAAAACATCATTGTTTTTCATTTAAACAATATTTTCAGCCCGTGTTGACTTCAATCTCCAAGATCTGGAATAATTTACTCATACAGGAGGGCCAATTCCTTTAATGAAGGTAGTGTATTGTAACACAATCACCACGGGTTGTGTCATCCCATACAGTTACCAGTTACTGGTAGGGTTATACCCCAGATAACTTGGGTTATTTTAAAGACAGAGCAGGAAAATTTCAAAGTCATGAGTGCTTGCTAAAATTTTTTATCTAACTATAGCCTCATTGATGTTCTTATGCTGCTCTCTAAAGATTTTTCTCAGATACTTCACATTTGCTTTGTGTCTGAGCTGTCAGGTGATATTTTATTCTCATTCCTATGTTTTTAATTGTTTTTTCTAAAATTAAGATGGCCTGAAGAAATAGAATATTTTAAAATACTTTTTATATGTAGATGATTTTTTTTCATGCCTATCTTGAATTATTATATAGCCTATTGGAAGTTTCATCTAGTTCTATGACATTGTAGTAATAAATTTACACACTGGACTAGAAGTCACACAATCCTATTACTTACAGAACACTGAGCTTACAGAAAAATTGGAGATATTTTACCTAAGAAAAAACACAAATTATGAGTTAAGCTGGGGTCAAGATTCAAAAATCATCCATAGATCATCTACCACCTTATCTAAATAATTATTTTAAATAGCACACTTGAGCCTTGGGGTTGGAAATGTTCTTAGCCATATATGCTGAAGAGTGAATTTTTTACAAAATAAAGCAATATAAAATTTACTTCAAAATACGTCTGTAAAGCAGGAGCAATATAAATGTAAATTTAGAGTCTAATATTTTATTGTAGATATTTTTTCTTAACAATTAAACTGTTATAGTTTATTTCATATAATATGCTAAAAAGTACTTATTTCACCAGTACTGGTAAGTGACTTGGTAATTCACTTATATTGGTAAAATTTGAATTCACAAAATTATTTTCCACTATTTCACTCCTTTTTGCAGTGCAGGCTTATTTATCAGCATTTACCTTCTTAGTGGAAGCCCAATTTGTTGATTTTTTAAAAAATAAGTCTTGAGCTTTGAAAGAAATGGAATAATAGTGCTTTATAGCACTTTTGTTTAGGTTAAACACTTGAACATTTGACAAATCACTTATTAAATCTTTATATTCCTTTGAAAAAAATTTTTTGTTTAATACATAAATACAATATTACAAATTTCTTTTTTCCAGAATAAACATACATATATACTGCTTAACTAGTTCACCCTCTAAAAGCAAACATATTAAATCTCTCCATGTCATTTTTTTGGATAGTAGGAGAAGCCAATGACCTAACTCTTTAAGGCCTCATTTGGGTGAGTAAATTGATTGACTGAATTGACTGGTTATCGATCCAAAAGCAATTCAATCAAATGTTTTTTCAGCTACAGATATTGAATATTTACTATGAAGAAAAATTCCCCTGGACCCTTGTTAAAAATAACAAGACTTTATTCCAGACTATTGCCACAAGTCTAGTATACCAGCCCTCATGGTCTAGTGGTTAAGATTCCATGTTTTCACCACCCTAGCCCAGGTTTGTTTCCCAGTCAGAGAACCATACCACCCATCTGTTGGTTGTCATACTATGGTGGCTGCATGTTGCTGTGATGCTGAAAGCTATGCCACTAGTATTTCAAATTTCAGCAGGGTCACCCACGGTGGATAGGTTTCAGTGGAGCTTCCACACTAAGACAAACTAGGAAGAAGAACCTGGCCACCCACTTCCAAAAAAATTGGCCATGAAAACCTTATGAAGAGCAGCAGAGCATTGTCTGATATAGCATCAGAAAATGAGAAGATGGCACGAAAGACCAGACAGGGTTCTGCTCTATTGTGCACAGGGTCACTAGGAGTCAGAATCAACTCTATGGCACTAAAAACAACAAATTGCAATAGGGGTCAAGACTATTGCAATAGGAGAAAGAGATTGAACTCAACTCCACTGAAATAAAAAGTGGGAGGATTTTAAATGGTGGAATGAGGTAATGGAAGAGTACATGAGTGTTTTCCTCAGTAGGGAAGTTGGTCAACATGATTAGGCCATCTATGTTTGCTAGTTGTTGCCTATCAAAGTTAGGCTCTTACTTTCCCACAGTCTGGAAGATGAGGGCACTATCTTTCTTGATGGTTACATTTCAAAGAGATGGCTCCCAGATCCTTAAGAAAGACATTCCAGGGTTATAGGAGATTTACATATCAAAGAGGAAAAAAAAATAATTTATAACCAAAAGTTTTCTAAAGTAAATACCGTAAGAAAATGGAGGTCAGAGGCCTACAGTCAGGAAAAAGCCTGTCTAAAATTTAGTCCAGCTGAGGAGAATGTTAAGGCCATCTTTTACACAAAGATTTATAGAACACTGGAAATTCTTAAGCAAAGAGTAGACACAGTCTCTTCCTTTGAGTAGCTTTAGATGAAGGATTGTTACAGACATCCAACTCTGTGTCTTCCATGGTTCTAACTGGAGGCCTTTAAGGCCACTGTTGCTTTAGTCTTAACTGTTGGGGGTGGTGCAGACCCTGTGGTCTATACTCAGGCACACACATACACACACACACACACACAGGCATACACACAGACACACACGCACATATGTGTTAAATAAAGACACTGAAAAAACTTTGTCATTTGTAGTAAGGTATATTTGACTTGCCTTCAATTGAAGGAAATATCCATTGTAAAGAGTGAATATACAATAACTCGATTATATATAGTACTACATATGCAGAAGATATTTAGGGATTTTACATAGGTTGCATAAGTCCTTTAGGAATTGATTTTGGATATGTGTTCATTCTGCATTCCCTCTTCAATGCTTCATGTAAGTTATTCTTTTGTTAATTGTATTCATTTATCCCACATGTCTTAAGATATATTCTGAAAACAATAAGGAAAAATCTATTAAAACATAAAACTTTTATATGAAAAAGTAGATTGTGTTTAATTTATCGAATAAGTTCGGTGATGAATATTATGTTTCTAAATATACTTATTTTTCTAATCTGTGAGGACTTTTTTAGTTCAAAATAATTCTAAAAATTTAATTTAGCTACTTCATTTTATTTTCACCAAGGTAATAATAAAAAGTTAAATAAAACATTGTAAAAGTATAAAATAAAAGCACAATATACATCTGTCTAACTCATCCCATGAAAGATCTAATTAACATGTGTTTTGACTGTACTCTAATTTTATTGGAGTGGTGATTTCACACTTTAAATATAATTGCCTAGTAAAATGTGGTACATGTTTTTAACTATAAAAATAAGATTACCCTGTCATAACATCTATCCCAAGAGAATGATTTTTGTGATGTTAAAAGTATTTTCTAATTAGCAATAGATATTCTTTTTAAAGTACAAATGGATTCCTTATTTATAGTCAAATCTTCAAGACATGCAAAAATGTAGCCACATAGTACAATAATCTTAGGAAGCAAATAAAGTTGATAGATTCATCAAACAGTAATTTGGGCCAATGGTTCCAAAGTGGGGAGAGCACACACCAGATGGTACACAACAGGATGCATTTGGATGCAAGAAAAATATATGATGCTGTAGGCAAAGGCTATTGAATGATTTTAAATATGATTATTTTTATATCAGAAAGAACACATCAGCAGCAACGATGTGGAACAAAGGAGACAGAGAAGGCAGGTGCAGGGGAGCGCCTTGTGAAAAATATGAATGCCTAAATTATGGCAATAGCAATGAAGTTTGAGGAGAGGAGGAGGGTTTAGTAGGTATGAAGGAGTTAGAGTCAATGGTGAATATTTGGATGTGAGAGGACAGGAAGAGGTGCTGCAGATGACTCACAAATGTCTGGACATATGTCATGCATTGTGAAGGAGAATACTGAATGAAAAGCAAGTTCTGAAGAGTACAATGATTTCACTGGTGAGCAACCTTAGTTTAAGGTGCCTACAGGCCACCCAGTGAAGTTAGATAGTTCATGGTTAAAATGCGGCTTGGCCATATGCAGGATATATTACCTTGGGCAACTTATTTAATGTCTTTGAGTATCAGTTCACTTGATGTATAATGCAGACTGTAATTGCTAATTCATGCAATTATTCTCAAATTTGAGTTCATTACCAAAAGTTACCTTTTCCTAGGCACCAGCCTTTACCTCTCTGACATTTTGGGGCCTTGGTTAGCAAATAATTCTACTACTGTATTACTTCCAGTGTACTTCTATCTCACTAATAAAGTGGTTTTATATCCATGTGAGGTGACTGCTGTTTAAGAATAACAGACAGTCTTTGTAGGAGAGCAGCAGGCTTTCAGATTCCAATAGGTGATCTGAAGAGCAGTGCGGGTCCCCACACAATTTTTTTGGTTAACTCAGAGAAGTAGCGTGTTTTCATTAGATACTAAAGAGAATATAAATCCAACCACAAAAAAAGCTCGTTACATGTTAATAGATACTTTGGGAAACTTTCAACATATTTAGGAAAATATTTAGAGAATATAAGTTAATAATTCATTAACAACTTTAGTGGTCTGTATCCTAATTTATATTTTTGGTGTGATACAGAATCTTGCATATAAAAATAGTGATGCTGACTGCTAATTATTGCATTCTTATGTGCTGACAAATAAATAACTCTGGTCCATCTGCTTAAGGCTGATAAGAACAAGCTTCCCTTTATGTACTAAGAAAGCATTTGTTCAGAGAAGGTTGGTCACCCAAAGGATATAGGTGATACATAAAGATTTGACGCATTAATAGCAAGCCAAGTACAGGCTCTAGTGTTAGACTGTCTGATCTGGAATCCTGATTCCATTTCTTCCTCACTATGTGAAGTTGGGCAAGTAACTTCCTTTCTCTTTTTTCTTATTCGTGAAAGGGAATAATTCCAGCTTTATCTAATAGAGTGGTTATGAGTAACCAATGCTGTGCATGTAAGAGTATGCACCATCTTATGCCATTGGCCTGGCATTTGGCATACAAAACATCGTTGTTATTTTATCATCATCATTATTTTTAACTAAAGAGTGAGCATTTGATTTCCTTCCCTAAAGTGGTATCCTATCACAGTAGGCCTCTTTTAATAACCTGTAATCTTATTGCACAAATTGTTAATATTTTGAGTCAATTATATATTCCAAATAAAACAACTGTCTTACACACAGGCATGTGCACACCATGCACACACACACACATTCACAAAAACTGCAAATTAGGTACAAGTAATTTTAGTGTTAGTTTTATTCACTACCCTCCCCTCTCACCCCAATCTACATAAAAAGGCATTCCACCAAAGGTATTCTTAATTCAAAAGCCAGGTTCCTTAAAAAAGTCTTTCTTTGGTAAGCCTGTAATAAGGTATGACAAAGTCCTATAATCACACAGCTTTAAAGTCTTTGATTTCAATATACGCTGAAAGCAAAAAAGTATATTGTTTTACCATTTACTTTTGAGTAATTTACATTATGATTAAAACTCATGCAAAGGTAAAGTTCGTTTCATAATTTTGAGAGGGATGTGGATTTCCAGTTACAAATTATATTCTTATTTTTCAAAGATTATGCACCATTTATTTAATGCCTTATATGTAACTTTCAAATATTATTTTTATTTTTTAATTGATCTTGTTTATATTCAGTAATAAATTTAACTCATAAGTCTTAATTTTTTTGAAGCACAATCTACTAAGGATATTTCAAAATTAGCTTAGTTATATAACAGTATCATGATTTTTTCAATTTGCTCACCAACAGTATCATTGAATTATTGAAAAAATAAGTAATTGTTGACAAATATCTTTTTTTTGAAATCTTCATTTACGTTTGACATTCAAGCCATGGAGTGACCGCTTGATATCAAATAAGGTTTTATGTTTTTGTAAAATATAAGAAAACAAAACATACACACGTCCCACTTCTGAGATGTATTGAAACATATCTCTACATGAATATCTAAAGACTTCTCAAACTTATCCTATCCGAAACAAAATCCTTCTTCCTCCTCCTGCTGTCTTTCCATTCTCAATGAACAGCTAATCCCTTCTTTCATGTGTCCAGCCAAATCTTGCAATCAACTTTGACTCCTCTCTTTCACTCAGTCACTCTCTCAGGAAATCTTAGTCTCTATATTCAAAATATATTCAAAGCTCTAAGTTGCCTCACACTTCAGCTTCCACTGCTTTTCTCCAAGCCACTATTATCTCTGCTTAGAAGGTTATCCCAGTTACTCTCCTCGTGCCTGCACTGTCTTCCCTTCAAACTCTTCTCAATTCAGCAGCCAAGGATTCAGATAAAGTCATTCTTCTGCTCAAACCACTCTCGTGGCTCTCTACTTCACCCTGCATGGAGGCTAAAGACTTTAAAATTACTCACAAGATCCTGTAGGACATGTTCCTGCCTCTTGCCTCTCTCACCTCAACCAGTATCACTTTCTTTTCATTCATGTTGCTCCTGCCACCCCTTGCTGCTCCTTGAACAAGAACACATTAGGCAGACTCTTCCGGGGGCTTTGGCACTTCATCCTCCCTCTCTGCCCGGTTGTCCACATGGTTATTCCTTTATAACCTTGATGTCATGCTTAAAGGCCGTCTTCTCCATGAGGTCTACCCTGACCTTCCTATTTGTCGACCAGAAACCATTTTATAGATAAGAGAGATAAGTGTGCTTTCCTTGAGCCAAGGTGAAGATTATAACCTTGGAAGGGCTTTTCCAGAAAGGAAGAAAGTGCTCTGGAGAAGCAGGGTTTTCAGCAGTCTTATATATTTTTAGAGCAAACATTTACATTAAACATGCCCAGGATACAATTTCAAAGTTTCAAAGAGGTATTCAGTTACAAATTAGTAGGCCAACATGACCCTGACATCAGGAAAGAAACTAATATGGGAGTTACCTATAGGGTGTTACCCATAGGGCATAGGAGGGGAAGTATGCATTCTTATCTTAAGAGAGTGCATTCTTTACTTTAATGGTTAAAGCAGATGTACATCATATGTTTGATAGGCCATAAATCAGGCTTCTTTAGTTTAAGCTGAGTCAGTTTTGAACCCGAATATTTACCCCATATACCTCAATATGTAAAAATCTCTTGTCATATAAAAACCCGAAACTTCCCGTTCTCCATGCACTTCCTCTCTTCTACCTCTGCTTTCTCTTTCTTCATTGCCTTATCACCTTCTGACAAATTATGTATTTTGTTTATTTATTCTGTTTATTGTCTGTCATCCTCACTAAAATGTGAGCTACCTGAAGACAGGGATTCCATCCACTTAGGTCATTGCTGTACACCTTGTCTATAGAATATTAGTATATAGTAAATTTTTGATGAATATTTTTTAATGAGTTAATAAGGAGGCTTGACTTTATATTTATATCCTAAGATATTTGGTAGACATGAGAAAGTTTCTCCAAATAATTATCTTCCAACAGAAATATTGAACTGACCAGGTGAGAGAAACAAGATGCAGAGTTGAGGATAGTTGGTGCAGTAGCCACTGAAATGATTTCACTTGTTTGGTACTCCTAGTTCTCTGGGAACTCAGTTCTTTGTGCTTTCCCAAAGTTCCATTACCCTAGGTATAAAATTGGATGCAGATTATGAAATAACATTGATTATTCAGGAGGTATTAGACAAACCAATGCATTGTGTGATCTAATTTATGCTAAAATGAAATGCAAAATTATATGAAATTAAAACATGGTGTTTCCAGTTTGAATATCATTTATATGTCTTGATGGCATTTCCAAATCAAGAATAGTGCAATAAATTTTGTTAGGAAATTAGTGTTGGGAATTTGGTCCACATCCAGAGAATTTTCTTTTTATCACAAAGTCTATTTCCATTCACTCACCCCATCATGAACATCCTGCTAGTAGCTGCTACATTTTGATCTCCAGGTGAGTGGAGACAGCAAGTTTGGGCATGCACATCTAACACCTAATGAGAGAGAAAAATCATTTGGTAGCCATGATTCAATTTAAAACTTTGTGTGTTGTATCTTACATATATCTTTCACTGGAAAGAGTTTGGGAGCGACTTGTTGATAGAATCCATTTCCAACAAAAGTTATGATGCTTCATAGGGAATTAAGCTAAAAATATTTACAGAGGAAAAGAATAAGATTGTACCTTAAGATAAAAGCTAAATAGCCTTTCCGTGTACTATCTATGTTTCATCATTCTATCAACCTTCATTTCTAATTGTATTTCCCATTGTATTTCTTAATGACTTGAAAAGAAACTTGTATAACGGTAATATAATTTGTATGTATAAATTAATGTTAAATTTATAAAAGAAGAAGAATTGATATAATTTATTATATTTTCACTATTACCATATTTTTTCGATATATATATATTCTTAAAAAGGTAGTATTTAATAATTCATTCATATTGAAAAGTGTTTAAAATTTAATTAACTCTATTGATCATAATTTTATAGCATTATTTTCTTTGAAGATGCATCAAAAGAAGCTAAAAAATAAACAAAATTGAGTGGCTTTTGCTTCAAGAGTGTTTAGATAGAGAATGCATTTTGTATATAGTCTAATATATCTTTCTTGGCAAAAATCCAGCATATTTTATAGTCTTATTATAATGTGAGGGTCACTTAGAAACTACTTTAAAATTGTTTATATTGTCTAATTCTTAAAACAGTGTTGACTAAACAAGAACCCAGCCACTAGACTGTGTAGTATCTGAATTTCATCTTATTGTTTTATTTTGAATATTTATAGTTGACTTTAAAATTCTGGGAGTAGCTTTTCCAAAGTTATGTCATGTATATCTAAATTTATTTAATATAATTTTAAAAACAACTTTACTGAAGTATAATTAAATTATAGGTGTTGTATAAATTTTTTTAATGACATATATCCATCGTTATAGTATCATATAGAGTAGTTTCACTTCCCTAAAATTCCTCTGTGCTCTGCCTATTCATCCCTCCCTCCCTTCTCACTCTTAACAACCAGTAATATTTTTACTGTTTCCATACTTTTGCCTTTTACAGAATGTCATATAGTTGGAATCATACAGTATATAACTTTTTTAGATTGACTTCTTTCACTTAATAATATACATTTAAGTTCTCTTCATGTCTTTTCATGGCTTGATAGCTAATTTCTTTTTAGCACTGAGCACATCCATGGTCTGGATGTACTACGATTTATTTATGCATGCACTTACTGAAGGACATCTTGGTTCCTTCCAAGTTTTGGCAATTATGAGTAAAGCTTCTATAAACATGCATGTGCAGCTTTTGTTCTATGAGTTTGTCAACATATTCACACATACAACCACCACCAACATAATCAAAAGCTATATGAATATCCATCCATATCTATATCAGTATCAATACTCGTATCTATTTCTATCTATCCACACACACATATATATATAATTTATTATTTTTTTTATTCTCATGCACAGATCTGTGAGTTTTAAGACCTGTTTAGCCTCCTATAATCACCACCAAAATCAAGATACTAAACAGATCCAATACCCGTTAATACTCCCTAATGCCTATCCTCTATAGTCAAATCATCCCCATCCAACTTCTGCCAATCACTAATCTGTTTTTTGTGTCTATACGTTTGCACTTCCAGAATAACATGAATGAAATTGTGCAGTATGTAACTTTTGAGATTGGACTGGCATCTTTACTCTAGTTAATGCTTTTAGTATTTTGATAAAGTAGCATTTGTTTTTAATTTGTTAGTGTGTAGGGGAGGAAGACAAATCCTCTACCCATTCTAGGTCCTTCTGGCTGGGGGCGATGGATTAAACTGACATGAGACAGAATAACAGGAGAAAATCAAACAAAGCTTTATAACATGTATACGTGAGAGAAACCCAGCAAACTGGGTAACTCTCCAAAATGGCAGAGCTGCCAGCTTAAATATTATCTTCAGCTAAAGACAAAGGAGGATGTTGGGGGTAGTTGTTTGGGACTTCAAGGGGGAGGAAGGCAATTTACATGGAGATGGAAATGTAAATGGGCCAACTACAGACAATGTGACCTTAAAGACACGTTTTACATTACCTTACAGTTATCTTATGGTATTAGCTCCTTCCTGGAACAGGATCTTCTATTTTAAATTCTTTTAGGCAGTTGAGAGAGGTCAAAGTTTCTTTCAGAGTCTTTTGTTCTTAAAAATAATCAAGCCACAGAGCCACATTTTGGGATGGCCAATTCTGATTCTCCACAAGTGCATGTATAAAGGTCAATTTATAGTCAACCTTATATTTTTTTAAGTTTTGGTTCCATAGCTATGATTTGGCCGGTATTTGAAGCATGACAAGCCTATGTTCATGAAATGCAAAACATGCTGTAATATTTTTAACAATATCTTGATTGAAAGGAACTAGGATATTTTCCTCCTTGAAACATTAAATACTTAAATCTAATTTGAGTGTTGTATTTCCAGAGCATGTTGGTTGCTTGGTATGCAATTGGCTGACATTTTCTATTCTCTTCTCAGTTTATTCAGAGGGAGGAAGCTTTTCACATGCTAGTTTGTTTTTTTGAGAAGTTAATTGCAACCTTAGGCTTTCTTGCCTTGGATCTCCTGAGAACGATTATGAGACATGAGGCCTGTTTATTTCTTCCAGACCTTTATTGTATGGGCTGAGATTGCCCTTTCCCGGATGTCTATTTTATTTCTCAGATTGTGGAAACTGTTTAAAGGTTAGCAGAATCAGAGATTCAAGTGGAATACACCCTTGGCATAGGGGGCGTGAAGGTCATTGCCACATTCCACAAAATGATTACAGTTTCCCATCAGACACTTTTCAATCTGATCTACTTGCTATCAGAAAAGTCACTATTTGCATTCTGTTGAATATGCATGACCACTAGTGTTTGAAGAAAGGGCTACTTGATATATGCACTTCTATGATTATCTTGTTTGCATTCACAAGAAATTATCTGAAAATCCTCTAATGATTTAAAACTTGCTGTAAGGGGTTATTTCATTATTAGAAGTAGTTCTGCTGCAACTTTAAATTAAACTGACTTAGCATTTTATATTGCTTAATTTAAAACAAATCACCAGAAAAGGGAAAAATTGTAAAATATCTAAGAAATAACTTCTTTCTTCATAAAATATTGGATGTATATGTAGAAAGAAATTTTCAAACAAATAAAAACAACCATCACCACCACAAAACTTCTGTGAGCCATGACACAGAAAGATAGGTAATAAAGAAAGAAACTGGGATTTTTTTTAAATTAGATTTCCTCCATACGAAATTTAATGGATTAGCTTTGACAAAGCAAAACTAGAGGTAGAGAAGGGGACAGATTGAAACAGAAGTGGAAGATTCAGGGAATGCGTGTCTCCCTTGGAACTACTGCAGGTCTAGGCTTCTTCTTTCATAGGGCATCAAAGTCAATTTCACTACTTTTGGTTTTCAAATATTGTATTTTTAGGCTTATGATTGATCTGTGGCACATTTCCCTCAACTTTAAGTATTAATTAAATATCATCCTTGTCTTCAGCAGTTGTTTGATCAAGAATAGCTAAATGCAGACTAGAGCCATAAAAGTCAAATATGGTGCCTGTGGCCACTCTTCTTCCTAGGTTCTTTGTCTCTATCACCTCTTGCTTTCTACTTTTCAGAAAGTTTTGAGGTTGTTTGTGAGGCAGAAATTTCCCCTTCTACCCTTCTTGTGTTCTTATGGCTGAGGTAATAATAAAATTGACACAAGACCAGACTAACAGAAAATAAAAAATTAATATGTACATATTGGAGATCATAAAAATGATGCTCTTCAAGATGGGCAAAGCAGACTGCTTTTCCACCTTTTTTTTGCTGAGGAAGATTCACCATGAGCTAACATCTGTGGCCAATCTTCCTCTATTTTGCATGTGGGACACTGCCGCAGCATGCCTGATGAGTGGGGTATGCCTGTGCTCAGGATCCGAACCAGCAAACCTGGACCCCCAAAGCAGAGTGAGCCGAATTTAACCACTATGCCACCAGGCCAGTCCCCACTTTTACATCTTTTTACATGAAGAAATAATGAATTTCTAAGTAATTGCAGGACAAAGAAATTTAGGTTTGGGGTACGTAATAAGAGGAATTTAAGCAGAGTTTAGGCTTGAAGTAGTAAATTAGTAAAAGTAATATGGTTTGTGTATAAAGGCTTCTTGGCCCCAAATTCCCTAGCTCTGGTGATAAGGATGTCTATTTCCTAATGTGAGGAGGGTACCTTTCACGTGAAAGATTTATTTCCTGTGTTCAGGGAAAACAGAGAGAGGACGGTCAAAACGTTGTTTTGTTTGTTTTTGCATTGGCTGCTTCTCAAGAAACTTTAACTTAAGATAATCAATATGCCATTGTGGGATATTTTGTGATGCCTGCCCTGGACCCCAACAAGGTAAAAGATTTAGCCTCTACTCTCTATTCAGTCATCTCATTCTAGAAGCCAAGATTTAAGCAAAGATGTCCCTATATTTGAAAAAATTATGACATCTCTCAATTATTAATTTTCAAAACTCTTTTAATCTTTACAATTATTTTCTAATTTCTTTCATCATTCATTCTCTAAACAAGTATTTATTTAGTGTTTACCTACATACCATGATCTTCGGTAAACCTTACATTTTAAGAGGAGGAGGTAAGCAAAAATAACAATGTAATTTAATTTAATTTACTTCGGATACAAAATCTGTGGGATTTTAGGAGGAGCATAGTCACATTTGCCAGGAAAAAATATGAAAGGCTTTGTAAAGAGGTGATGCTTAAATAAATTGTGACATTTACACATGGTAATACTAGATGGTCAGGGAAAGTAATTCATGGAGGATATTACATCTCAAGGGAATACTTATTAAAATAATGTCTGTGTTATATGACTAAGTACATATTATTCTAATTATTAGATATACACGTTATGTATATCTAATATATACATATGTGTGTATGTGAGTAATAATAAATAATTTTGGGAGCCGGCCCCGTGGATTAGCGGTTAAGTGCATGAGCTCCACTACTGGCAGCCTGGGTTCGGATCCCGGGCACGCAGGGATGCACCACTTCTCCAGCCATGCTGAGGCAGTGTCCCACATACAGCAACTAGCAGGATGTGCAACTATGACATACAACTATCTACTGGGGCTTTGGGGAGAAAAAGGGAAAAAAAAAGGAGGAGGATTGGCAATAGATGTTAGCTCAAGGCCAGTCTTCCTCAGCAAAAAGAGGAGGATTGGCATGGATATTAGCTCAGGACTGATCTTCCTCACAAAAAAAAAATAATAATAATTTTTATATGCAAATGTTCATAAAATTAGCCTTCCCTCCAATAATTTTAATGTCACAATTTATGAAAAGTATAATGTGCCATCAAAAACTAAGTAGTATTAAATGCTTACATAGTGGTATATGGATATTTAAAAGTACAAGTATATTCAAAATTAAATTCACCTATATAACCAAGAAGTTTAGTTAGTCTTTATTTCAATGAAGTTTTGAGTCAATCATATTCTTTAAAATGTTATTTTATTCAGAAACAAATTTATTTAAGTCAACAATTGAAATTTGTGGTGATATCCTCAATATTAATAGATGGCGTAATTGGTAAACTGCAAATTTACCTTATAAATAATATAATGTTTACAAAAGAAATGCACCCTAATTCTTAAACTGACTCATAACTAACATTATTTTAATAGAGTTTTTCGTGAAGTTTCCAGAACTTTAACATTCTTTTTTTTTTTTCTTTGCTGAGGAAGATTCGCCCCGAGCTAAAATCTGCTGCCTCTTTTCCTCTCTTTGTATATGAGCCACCACCACAGCATGGCCACTGACAGATGAATGGTGTAGGTTCGTGCCGAGGAACCGAACCCAGTCCTCTGAAGCAGAGTGTGCCAAACTTAACCACTAGGCCACTGGGGCTGGCCCTCTATAGATTTTTATATAAATCAATTGTGTTCACAATTGATATATAAATGTGCAATTTAAATGTGTAAAGGACATCATATTAATTTTTAAGAGCTCATTTTAATGTCAATACTTACAATACATATGAAAGAATAAGAACGAAAAAGGTAAAGATTATGGTTAAACACTAAAATATCAAATTGAAAACCAACTCCAAGGACCTGAGAGGCAAAATCCAAACCTGCATTTGCTACTAAGTATCATCAAGATGAACTAGTCGTGTGCTCTGAGGTGAGACTGTAATTACATATCATTGCAGAAAGAAAAGGAAGTATAATGGCATATCACTAGGATAAAAGAAAAAAATATGGGAAAAATCTGGTTAATATATATGTAAAAATTTAAAAGTGCAAATGATATTTTATACCAGTACCGACACTTCCAGAAGTAAATAAATAACTCTGAATTAAATAATGTCTTGAGAATGGGAAAGTTTTATATTTTTGGTTGTAGCATATCAAAAGGCAAAGAGCTTTGCTGGATAATCTCTGGAAGTCTTTTCACTACTCTGATTTCCTATTGGAAAGTTACTGTAAAATGCAAGATCATCATTAGAACAGTAAAGCATTTTCATTATCTTTTAATGGATCTAACTTTTGGTTTAGAATGTGTGCTGTGCATGATAGTGAATTTTAATCGAGGAAAGTAGGATTTTATATCTGTATTTTAGTAAGAAGGTAACACACGTGATTCAGTTGAGTTGTCTCATCAAATCTTTTCCTATACTGACTTTGCAGAAAATATGTATCTTAGAACTATAAAGTATTCTTTTGCTTTTGGCAGAAAAAAGACAAAAACTATATATGCTAAGTTTTGCAAAATTTACTTAAAAAGAGTACAAGGAAGTTATGCTTATTATTAAATTCCTTTTGTGTTTCTTTTTTTCTAAAGAAGGGATTGGTCTCTTGAATAAATTTATAGAACAAGCTAGAGTATAAAAATACCACTCACTTTCCTATAATTTCCACATGATACAGATGACAAATGAGAGACAAAAGATAAACAGAAGATTATAAGAGGAGAAAAGAACAAGAGGATGAAAATGTAGGGAGGGAATTACAATGAGCAAAGAAAGAGACAAATGAGAGAGAAAAAAAACAAACTGCCATGTTTAGGAATAAAGGAAACAAGAGAACAGGTGCCATGGATGTAACTTGTCGTTTGTTCTTTGGTCTTAAGCAGCTGCTTCTTTCCCAGTGTTTCTTTTCAAATCCATCTGTCTCGATAATTTACTCAGTTCCTGAAACTTATTTATCTATTTATTTATTTTGGTGGGAAATGATTCAAGTGTATTTCTCGAGAAAACTTTTTGGCCTTTAGATAAAAAAAAAATGCATCATGTAGCATTTGCATGGGAGGCATCTATATGAAATCATGAATTAAAAAAATATGTAAATTCCTCAGTTCTGTTCTCCAGTAGGACGAGAAACAATCATCCATAGTAAGATTGAAAATACATACAGCCCCTTTCTTGATTTTTAAGTAGCATTCTCCACTAACATGGATCAGAGACACTTGGAGAAATGGGTGATTCCAGATCTGGGCAGCAGTGAATATGCTGTTATTAGAGAAAGCAAAGAAATGCTCCAAGACAATAGAGTCATGTCCAAAGAACATAATAATCAGTGTTAAGGGTATTCCCTTGTACAATTTCACATAATTTAAGTTTCAAAAAGAATAATGATGGAAATGAATTATAACATTGAATTAAAAAAATCCTTGAATCCATGGTGACACATAAATAAATAAAATAAATAAATAAATAAATAAATAATGAGGGGAGAGAGAGATCTTTTCTTTTTAAGGCAAGCTAATAAATGTAGAATAAAAGAAAAAAATCAGAAAATCGTTATTTTTCAAACCTCAAAGTAATAACTAAATCCTGTAAAGATCATCAGCAGTGTATGCTATTTACTAGTTGTATACAGTCTTATGTTATAGCATATACAAAGGACATTTATTTCTCCCCCATGTATATTTACTCCAGGCTGCAAATTGAGTCAGGTCTATCTCATATGTTTCTCATTCTCCTTGGACCAGTGGCTATCCAAGTCACATTCTTCACTTGGTGAAAAGCAGGAGAGCAAAAGAGTAAGCCCAATTTGGCAAGGACATTTCAAGCATCTGTTTTCCTCACGTCCACTGACATCTCATTGTCCAAAGCAAGCCACATGGCCGCGTCCAGATCAAAGAAGAAGGAATGAATAATTCTGCTATGATTTAATCTATCACAGATTAGATAGAGCTAATCTATCTAATTAATAGTCTGAAAGTTTGGTGGACATCAGGATATTCATACCCAAATATTACACTATACATTACTTTTTTGGTTCAGAGAGAAAAATAATATGCCTAGTCAATGAAGAAATCTTGCAGTCACCCTTGAAATTAAGTAATAGAACAGTATCATTAGTAATAAAACAACCTGATATTATTTATCTCTTGATATGAATAAGTGCACAATATCACCTGCATTGTAAACTTGTCCAAAAAAGTAATTGACTTTAACTTAAATTTAATTATGAAAAAAAACCAGGCAAATCTAGAATATAAAATATTCTAGAAGACAAATGGCATATACTCTTCAAAACACAAACTAAAAGACAAGGGAGCTATTGTATAGGAAAAGAAACTAAGACTCATAACACCAAAATGCAAGGTATGAACTTTGGATCCTAGATCAAAAAAAAAAATCATGGATAAATTGGAAAACTTAAGTATGGACTATATACTACATGATATTTTAAATTAACAACAATTTTATATAGTGTTACAATAATGCTGTGTTATATAGAAGACCATCCTTATTCTTAGAAGAGACATGCTGAAATAGAGGTGAAATTCACGACATCTGTGGCTTTCTTTCAAATGCATATGTAAATAGGTAGATAGATGGATGAAAGAAAGAGAGAAAGAGAGAGAGGAAGGAAGGAGGGAAGGAAGGAAGGAAGGAAAGAAGGAAAGAAGGAAGGAAGGAAAGAAGGGAAAAAAAGAAAGAGAGAAAGAAAGAAAGAATAGAGCAAATGTGGTGAAATTTAAAACTATTTTTAGATTGTGAATAGTAAATAAAACATCATGAGTTGTACGTTATTTTTTGCATGAAAATAAAGCATATCAATCAGCTTAATGTGATCATTTAGACAAAAGAATAGGTATCTCTGAGTAGCCATTAGTGTCCACTAAATTTTTTTTGAGGGTTGTTTTAACATTTTAGAGAACATTAACATCTTATAATCAATAGCTTCACAAAATTAGTTGAGTATAGTCATGTAAATAGGTATTTGAATATTTTGTATTCTAATTTACTTAAATGAGGCATAAATAATATAATTTATGTCTAGAAAATTATCATGATTTGTATACTGTTAATAAGAACCCTTATTAGTCATTATTTTCAATGGCTGTTATATACAAACAGGCACAATAGGTTGCCTTTGGATGTTTACAATTTAAATAAAAGTGGAAAGGCCAATACTATTAGTTTCATTTTGATACTGTCAGGACAATAACTTGAGTAATAAATGAATTTTGCATTGATATGACAGCATCAAAATAACTTACAGATTTTATATGGTAATTCCTTGTGGTAATGTAAACAGATGCATAAGCATTATGAATTCTCAATCCCTAATTGGGATTAGATTAACAAAGAATATTATATCAATGGAAACTTCTGGTCCACCAAATTCTGCTTTGGTGAATTGTGGCCCATTACAAAGAGATGATGGGTTCATTTATGACTGGGACTTTATAACTTTAGGATTTTATAACTGCCTTTCTCTGAATGAATTAAATGAAGGTAGCTGTAATAGTCACCACGGAAAATAGAAAAGGTGGTGTCCATTTCCAAAGAAAATTGATTATCTTGATAATAATAAAGATTGAATCATTGAAACTTAGTCTTGATGAATTTGAAATTCTCATATATCTAGAAGACTTCATTCTTCTGTTCCATAGGTCCCCTGATCTTTACAAGACTCATGCAGAATTTCTCAAACTTAATTGTACCTTAAAACCACCTGATAAACATTTGAAAACTGCTCATGCCTGGGATCCACACCAAGAAATTTTGATGTTTCTTGATTGGGAGAAACAGTTTATCTCTTTTTTCCCTTAACAACCCTCATGCATATTTTGAATTAATTACTGTTGAAACAAAGACTATCAAAGAGAGGCCTTCACGATTGAATATAGTGAACAAAGTAGGAAGTAGCAATATGAAGTCCCCTTTCCTATAATCTCCCATCCTTATTCCAAAGAAGAATATGTTCATGGTCTAAGATTTTACACTTGAGATGAATGTGGGTGAAGATGAAATGCATAGAAGTAATCATTAACTGACTCTTATTTGGTCCCTGCCTTTATTTGATCGTTCAGTGGTAGAAGCTATGTCTCAATACAAAACACACAGTTAAGATTTTCCCCCAACTCTTGTTATGAGAATTGGAGGCTCCCTCCTCAGTAGTCTAGCTTCCCTAACATTACCACAAGTGGGCGTTCTTCTCATTGGACTGAATCACATTTTTGAATATTTACTCTGTAATAGACAAAAAACTAAGTGCTTTCCACACGTACTCATTTAATCTTCAGTATTACCTTATGGGTTATATATAAATATAAAGTATTGTTTATATCACTAATGAAGAACTGCTCATTGCTAATGGAGAAAGTGAAGCACAGTTTTGTTGATTTCAATTTTCCAATATTTTGAAATACTTTATTTTTCCACGTATTAATTGTCCCTCTTAATTTCGTGCTATTTTCAAATTAAATGTGTATTATTTCTAGTTTCTGTTACACATGTGGTCAAATGTTTAACAGAATAGGGTCCTTCGTATAGCCTGGTAAGATCTTTACAGACATCAAGCTTCATTTGACACTGTTTAAATATGCCCAAATCACCTTTCTTTGTTACGGTTATATACGGACAATTAAAACTGTCAGGAAACAAAATTTTCACTAAGTTTCAAAAGACATGAGATGAGATATTTCCTGACTTTGCATGGATAATAAGATAAAAATATTACCTAGAGAGAATGATCAGAAACTGGAGAAATAGGTAAGGACCCATATGCAAGTTTTTTAGGTCATATTAAGGAAATAATTTCTTACGATCAATGAGAAGCCACTAAAAGCAGGATTTTAAGCAGTATATGTGGTTGGAAAAAGAGAGAAAGTGTTATGATTAGGTTTGCATTTTGTACAAACAACTGTTGCTGAGTGGTAGAGAATGTTTTGGATGGTGCCAGAGGAGACGCTATTAAAATATTAGTAGTGCATGTGACAGTGATGGTAACTGTATCATCTATTTCCTGTAATGAAGTACGCAAACGTAGAAGCTTAAAATGAAACTTGTTTTTATCTAACAGTTTCTGTGACTCAAAAGAGTGGGCAAAGTTTAACTGGATTCTCTGCTTCTGGATCTCTCACATGCAAGGTGTCAACTACATCTGGAGTCTCATCTGAAACCTCAACTGGGGAAACATACACTTATACGCTCCCTGGGTTGTTGACGGCATTTAATTCCTGAGGGATAAGAGGCCTGTTTGGCTGAGGGCCTTTGTTCCTCGCTGGCTGTTGATCAGAGGCCGTCATCTTCAGTTTCTTGCATATGGTCCTCTCCACAGGGCAGCTCACAATATGAGAGCTTGCTTCAGCAAAGTCAGCAAGAGAAAGTCTGCTGGCAAGACTGATGTCAGAATCTTATGGTATCCCAATACATTTTCTGTATTCTATTGTTAAGGAGCAAGTCACAGTTTCCTCGCACAGTCAAGTGGGGAATTATACAAGTGAGTGAGTACCAACAGGCAGGAATCAGTGAGGACAATCTTAGAATCTGTGCACTATAGTAACTTTGACTTGATATAGTTACTAGTGATGGGAAGTAGTATAGAAATATTTGTGAGATACTTAGCAAGTATCAACTTGGCAACAGATGGATAAGGTAAGGGCGGGAGAATGATTTCAAGAATACTCAACAATCAATTAGAGGAAAGATGTTAGTATTTACTGATATATAAATCTGTATTTATTTGGATTTTTTTTGTTTGAAACATGCTCAGTTCATAACTATGTTTTTTTACATAATTTATGTCAATTGATAGACTATGACTGATGCCTTTTGTGTTCTGATATTTAAACTCAGGAAATTTAGTTTTCAAAGAGGAAACCCACGTTATTGGTTTAAATATTTTCCCCAGGAATGTTGAGGCAATCACAAGAGTCTATCAGAGGTGATTGACAATCTGTTGTCAAATCTTTTATCTGATTTAAGAACTCCACTCTATTTATCTCATAAAATCTCCAGTCTGAGTCATTTTATATAAAGGAAATATAAAAAATAAATAAGCATTTAATATTTACCATTGCTATTATGATATTATGGCAGTAATTGACATATGCATTAGTGGGAAATTATTATTGTTTCCTAATAAAATAATTCATAGGCCCAGATCGAAAAGTCATTTCTTAATGATGAACCAGCTCTCTTTTTATGTAATTACATTGCTTACAGAGAGTACACAAATGAAATAGAATCCATACCAGATATTAACTCTAATTTCTACATGATTCACTTGAATTTCATTGTTCAAATATAGCTGATACAGTCAGAGTTGCTTGGAATATAAATTAATTCCCAATCATCTATTGAAATCATATCATTCTTTTTGCATTTCAGAGGCTATGGTCTGAATATTTGCATACTTTACCATGGGGATTTTGTTTCTAATATTCCGTCTTTAGTGGCCTTTTGCTTAAACCAGAATTAAAATTTTGTGCCTTTTAGAAAACTTTCTGCTCCATATTCCAGCCTGAGAGATTTTTGTGCAGTATGGAAAAATCTCTGTTTCTCACTGCACAGATGCCTTCTCCGTAAGGCAATGTTTTTCTTTTTTCTCTTAGTTCAATCTGGATACCAGACTCCTGAAAACTTAAGTAATCTAGTTTTATGTGAATGGAGTCTTTTTTAAAAAATTTTGTGTATTGAAGGAAATGTAATGTGCCCTAATGAAACTTCAGCTGTCACCGCAGTACTGCGTTTCAAAACATTATAGTTCATAAATTTGTCGTCTTCTCCTCATTGCTCTTTTCTTCCTAAATCCAAACTCATTCATATTTAGAATCAATTAAAGTGTTTCCATACTGCAAAGTGTCCCGTACAATCCTGGAAAATATTATTATTGTTATAGTCAAGATAAACTTGCTAAATATAGAATGAGTTCTATGATTGTAAATGCTTAGTGTTTTTAAAATCTATTCTTAACCTTCTTATTCCTACTACCACGATCTTGCTTCAGGTCTGCCTCTCCACCTGGACTATTTTAGTAGTGGAAAATAATCTTTTATTTCACTCTTCTTCCTTCAAAAACATCTTCTACATTAATGCAACTGTTCTTAAATTTTTTTAAAAAATCACATAATTTCTCTGAATTCCCATCAAATCCAGATCAAATCTCTTAGCACAGAACACAAGAATCTAGTCCCCACCAGCCTCTTCAGCTCATAGTCTCTCACTCTCTGCATTGAATCCTACACTAAAGGAATAATAAATGAATTGCATTTTTTTCCAAACACACGCCATACCCTTTATCTCTTCTAATCCTCTCATTTCTCTGTATATATTATCATCACCTCCCATTCCTTATTTATTTTTCCTTTCATTTTTTTTAAGATTGGACTCACAAATCAATCCCATCAAAAAAAGTCCTTACTCATCCTGAGACTAAGTTCTCCCTTTTCTATTTCCCTACAGCATCCTACAATACATATATATTAACAGGTGTTACTTTTCTTAGTTGCGCTGGAAATAGAGGTGTGTCATACGTTGGTTGTGTTTTATAATCAATGAAATAGAGGAAGAGGTTGTTTTAAATTTTGAGGAATATTTTGTATCACTGTATTTTCCTTCCCTCAGGCCCAACTTCCCACTCAGTGGGAAATGTAATAACTGATTTTTTCCAAAACAAAATACCTAAATTTGTGTTTTGATCTCTATGTGCTCCCTAACAAATTCTGCTGTTTATCCTTCTACAACCTACTTCTTTTATACAATTCTATAGACAGGTTTCTGCTGTCACTTATATAGTCTTAACTTTATTTTTACCTTCCCCCAAATGCTGCAAATCACAACTAAGTATGGATGGTTATTCTTTTATTGTTTGTCTGTTAATTTCTTTCGGGACGAGGATCTATTGTTTTGGTCTTATCTTCGGCCATTTTGAACTCACTGCCCTACAGACTATAAACATAATCTTAATTATTTTCATTTCACTCCACATTCCAATTGGCTGACCCACCGCTGGTCTAAGGAAAGCTTTTGTTATTAGAGAGAAGATATTTATATGATGTATTGATCATCTTCTCAAACTTTCAAAACTGCTTGTTCCACTTCACCGACATCTCTATCAACAGTGCCCCATGTCAGGTTGTTCCTCTTGATGTCTTCAACCATTTGCTCCTTTGCTGCTTTGAAATATGTCCTCAATCTATATGCTATTCTTTTATCTATTAGGGGCTGAGTTTCTTGAAAGAACTAACTGTGATGTTCAATTATATACCTTATATATCTATGGTTTTAACCTGTCTCTCCCAATGGTAGCTATCACCCAAACACATTTTCGTATAAATACATTCCTTTCAAGATAAAAGGAAAATGAAGGGTATTTGGACATTTGTGACTCTGTATTATTGTATCTTTTTAGATTACAGAGCAATGCTTGTCAAATTTGTATATATCATAAAATTTTGATAGAAAATAAACTCGGTAAATGTTTTGTAACCTAAGCATATCAATATCTTGGCAAAGGAGTTTTAGTATATCCAGATAAAATGTTAGTTCTAACACTTAGGTGGAAAAAACAACTTGAGAAATGTAGAGGAAGGGAACAGTAACGTACCAGAAAAAGTATGAATTAAACTTACTTGTCCATACTTAACGGGTCATATGACAGAACAGATGAATTGTTCCCTGCACTCTCTACCAATACCTCAATATGGAGTACTTTTTTTCACATATAGGTGGGCCTAAGTTTCCAAACAATAAAGCCCACCCCCTGACCTTGGAACTCTTACAGAGGATGCTGGTCCATTTAGTAGAAAGTTTCACAGCAACTCCTAAGTTCCTGGTCCTTAGACATTTCCTTTGAAGAAGAGAAGGTCGTGTGTGTGTGTGTGTGTGTGTATACATTGTGTGTATTATGGGTGTTAGTGGAAGACATAATAATTGTCTTTGCTTATATAAAGTCTTTTATGACAAGAGGGATTTTCCCTGTCTTTTAATGTCCAAAAGAATTAATAAGTAGAGGCTAAAGTGAGTGTATTTGGCTCTATATAAACCAAATATTAGCTTTGAATAATCGGGATGCTAGAGACAGACTTGGAAGGCAATATGTGGTATTGCTTGTCACAACAGGTGTTTAAACATAGATGGAATGATTGCTTGGCTAAAGTGCTTTTGAGGAGATTAAAACATCAAATGAATGGTTGTCTTAGAATGACTCTAAGGTCCCTTCTAAACCCCAGATTACCTATTTTTTTTTTTTAATATCCTCTTCCCAAATGGCTGGTCTAAATATTAAGTGGAGAATTTCGTTCTAAATATCTGCTATAAGAAAAATCACATATTTTCTTTTATGTTTCTCCATGTAAGTAATGTGCAGTACTGCATATATGAAATAATGTACCTATTTGATTTACCATAAATATACTGCTTTTCAACTACATGGTGTTTTATCTCTTTTATATTCTATATCACATACTTCATTGGTAAGAATGGCACTTTTTCGAAAAGATTGCACTTGCATTTTACACTTGTATTTAATATTCCTCAGTTACTTAACTAATAATGAAGATATATTTCTCCCTTAATCAATTTTTTTCTAACATTTGTGCCAGACACTGAAATTTGTATCATATTACTTAATTTTAAGAACAATACATTTTACAGATGAGGAAACTGATGTGCAGAGTAATAAACTAATTACCATAGTTGCGTAATTAATAGGAGAGGAATAGGGGTATTTTTAAAAATCAGAAATACATCAAAACCTTGTTCTTAACAACTATAGTATATTTAAAACAAACAGACAAACAACAACAAAGAAGCATTTATTTTCTTCTTGAGACATCCATAAGCACAGAAGATGTTAAAGACAAACTCTTTCTTGGGAAAATTTCCTATTTTCAGCATAGAATATTCTCTTTACTAAGATTTGTCTAGAAGAAGATATTTCTTTACAGGTCAACTTTTTTTTCAGAATAGACGCTTAAACCATGAGGCTCTTTGAACCAATTGCTTCCAATGATTAATGATTTTGAAAAAGTTAACTCAATACAAACTGTGACTACCAAATAATAGTTTGAGTATGTTTTTCATCTGTCTGTTATATCTTTACATTATTTAACAAATCAACAACTTACAAAATTACATAATTGAATATTTTTCTCTTTTTCCTTAGATCTAGGACCATCCTATTTTTTAACTTTTCTCTCCTTGAGGGTTGTTTTTTTTCCTTTCCTTCCCGTGATTTAGTTCCTTTCTTTTCCTTCTCTCTCTCTTGTTTTCTTTTTCTTTCTTTTTGGTTTACTTTTTGCTGTTCATTTTTGGTTGAGGAAAGTATTGTATTTTGTTGAGGGTACATGGAGGAAGGCTAGTTGTCTTGTTTCTAGTTCCATAAACCTCAAGATTATTCAAAAGGAAACTTCATAAAGTGAAGTTTCTCAACACTACATGACAAGAATGTGTCAAATTTCTCTTCATAGCTCTAACTCAAACCTGGAAAATTTTAAGATGGATGGAACTAGATGAATATCTCAGCTAAACTAAACTAAAAGTAAAAAAGTTTACTTCAAATTCTTATATTTGCATAATGCTATAACATTGTATATCTGCAATGATATAATTTTTGTGAAATATAAATCTCAAATCATTAAATTAGTCAACTTTGTATAAAACTGTTATTTATAAAAATTAAAAATTGCAGAATTATTAAGCAACAATTTTAGTTTTAAAATAGCTTATCTGTGTCGCTTGTAGAAGAGTCAATAATCTGCTTAGAAACTTGAAAATTGAAATAAAATACAAGAATGTTTGTGTATAAAATATTTTTCTTATTTATTAAATAATTTATTGAAGAATTTCCATCAGATAATTCCGATATAAGTGCAAAAAGGGAGTACTACAACATACTCTGTTTTATTGTGTTTTAATGACATAATTCTTAATTTCTAGAGAGCAATTTCTAGTTTTTCATCAAGGACATTTTGAACTCATAAGGGTTAGCTGGTAACTGATTCTGTATACAGAGTAGAAGGCAGGAGGGGAAATAGAAAACGAGTCAGTTAAGCTTATTTTTATGTAGAGAGGTTTAGCAAGTTTGTTATGGCTAAGTTAGTTGTGACTAATCTGTGTTGTATAAAATATTTTCATTGAAAGATCTAGATTTTTTTGCATGTCAAGCAACAAGTTGGTCATTAATTTAACTAAAGCATTATTTTATAAAAATTCAATAGATGTACCCAAATAGAATCATGAAGGCAAGATAAGGAAGAGGTTCTATATTAGTTTACTAGGGCTGCCATATCAAAGTCCCACAGACAAGATGGCTTAAATGACAGAAATTTACTTTTTCACAGTTCTGGAGGCTAAAAGTTTGAATCAAGATATTGGCACGGTTGGTTCCTTCTGAGGGTCAAGAGGGAAGGATCTGTTCCAGGGACCTTTTCTTGGATTATGGATGGCTATCTCCTTGTATCTTCACACGGTTTTCCCTTTGTCCATCATTATGCCCAAACTTCATTTTCTTATAAGGGCACCAGTCATATTGGATTAGGGTCCATCTAATGACCTCATTTTGACTTAATCACCTTTGTAAAGACCCTATCTCCAAATAAGATCACATTCTGAGTATTAGGGGTTAGGACTTCAACGTATTAATTTTGGGTATGGGCATAATTCAGCTAATAACTGGTTCTTTATAGATATTTCTTTAAGTGCTTATGAAAATGTCTTTAAAGAAGATTTCCTGAGTAATTTATTTAGTGTTTCTTTTAGCCTTAGCTATACAAAGTGAGGAATTTAATGAAACCTAGAGTGGGCAGCTAGAGATCAACAAAATCAGGATGGATGTTCTCATTTGTAAAGCTATAAGCCACATTTCTGTATGAATTGAAATTTAGGTTTCCACAATTTCATTCACCTGCTTAGTATGAATCAAAGAAAATATATTATGTTTTCTTGTTATAGCTCCATATTTCCTACAAGATTTTATTGCAACTCAGTTATCTCTGTGGCAATAAGAAAATAATACAAACACACATACATGCTCACACACAAAATAAGAAATTTAGATGTACACACACATATACTAAAATGTATTAAGTCCCATGTGTTTTGCATATCATCTCTCTAATCTGGCTGTTCAACAGTTCCTAAATTAATAAGCTAAGTATGTGGCAACTTTGTAAACTTTGACAGATTATCCATAGTCTACTAATAATTGGTGAAAAGAGAAATATTATTTCCAAAGCATCTAAGTTGAATTTCTAAATATACTTACCAGTAGAAATGACAATCCCCATCATTTTTTCACCCCTTAAATGCCTCAGCCCAGTGCTGCATGAACAAGGGCCTGAGGAATGCTCTGTTCAGTACCAAGCAAGGTATGAATTATCACTTTTTGATACACTTAAATATCCTTTCTAAGGAGAGCAGGAAGTAAAGGAATAAAAAATGTTGGTCTCCACAGTAGATATGTAGGTAGTATTTCTTCCAGATTTATTTCTACTGGGCATAGCAAATCTACGTCTCAAGACAAATCCCATTCCTAGAGACTCTGAGCGATCACATAATTTGCTCACAAAAACATATTTTAAATGAATAATTAATTATATCAAAAGTAAAAGATTAAACACCAATTAATATTTACCCCCTCTCTAGTCCAGACAAAAATTCCACTTACTGTTCCAAGGTGAAATTACCAAAACTCTTTGAACCTCTCTTGGACTTTTTCTAAAGTGAGATTGCTAGAAGATCTAAATCCTTAAAATATGTAAGGGTAGACCTATTCTCTAGTCCTATGAATTTGAAGCACTTAAACGTGTCTAGAGGGTGGTCATGTGCCTGAGATTCAGAATATAATTAAAAAAGACCATGGATGTTGAATATAAGTTAAAGTCAAGTAACAAGGGGAGAGGACCCATTAGAGACATGAAGGATTAAGGTATAATAAAAAATTCAACATTCGTATGAATAAACATGTGTTTTAGAAAAACATTTAAAACAATATATGCTTACTAGTAATCAGTTAATAGTGCTTTAGGGGATATCTTAATAGTTTTATATGAAGTCAGAATGCTTTCTTGTTATTTAGATAAGCATTATCCTATCCTAGAGTAAAATAAAGCAATGTAATAATCAACCAACAATTAAGGAAGGTCTTATTTGTTACAAAGAAATTATTATACTTTGCTAGGAGCTCAGGAAAAAAAATTCTCAGGAATTATGACCATATGTGTTATAAAGTTAGAAAGTGTTTCATTCCAAAATGTAACTGTTCTAACTGGAAGCCGAAAATCATGTTTCACCAATTTCTATTACTATCATGCTGCGTCCTAGAAGGCAAACACAGGAAGCTATTAATATTTATATACTAGGAATGAAGCAAACATTATAAATTAAATATTACCTGTTTTCAGAGAAGAGCACAGCAAACTGACCAAAAATCCAGCAGATGATTTCCTGTGGTAACAGTAAAAGGAAAACCACAGGGAGTCTTTAAAATAGTTAACCCTTGATATTATTAAGTCTTCCACTTTACTACATGCAAGAGTCTTGGATTTCCTGAGGTAAATAATAAACAGGTACTTGCTAGAATTTTAGCTAAAACCTTGTATTCTTTATTTCAACATAATGTAGTTTCATTGTACTATGTGGTTTTGAGAGGAAAATCATAACAATCTACATGTAATTTGTAAACCATGTTTAAGGAGTTGCTGCAAAGGTCTGCAGAATCTAACAGAAAATTTGATAAACTGTTTGCTAATTAAATAATCAAAAACCAATGTCAGTGAGCTGAAGTGTGAAGACGTCATTTTCTGCTAGAGGTAAAATCTGACTTCAAATTTTCCACCTCAGTCAGATGACTGCCAATCCAGAACATACTCTGGGAGATATTCTTCAAATTACAATAAAAGCCACCTTCAGTGCAGTGTCTTTATTTAATATCCATCATATTTCAGAGTCACATTGGAATTTAATAGGGGCTCAAATTATTGCAAATATGAATAGTTAGTATTTAACATTTATAAAGTTTAAATAAAACTAGAGAAAAAAGGATACTACTTAAAAATTAGTCTTTATTATCTTTCCTGAAATCCTTTGTCCCAGTAATAAAACTCTGTACATAATTCAGAACTCATGGAGATCTTTTATACTAAATGCAAGTACTCTCATAAGACTAATATTACAAGTAATTTACAAAGTGTTTTAGTAAGTTCAAAAATTATTTAAATCACTTCTCAGTGTATTTTACAATTATACATGTGTCAAGCATGAGCAGGAAAAATGTCTTTTGAATTTGTTCAATATAGCATAGTATCACATTAATACTTGGGCAAGGTCACTAATTGGTAATAATAATAAGTCTGCACATTGTGTTGAAAACAATAGTTGGGCAATCTTTTGTGAAGAAGTAAATTTTAGGAACTCTTTCTACTGAATTATATCAATCTCTTGCAAAAGGTCAGACGTTAGAAATGGAGATTTCATAGAAGCATACAGTTTAAAGAATCCCATATTTTATGTTATGGTTTTCTTTACGTAAGTTTTCAAACATATATCCTAAGTTTCTTTAATATAATGTTTGAGTCTTTTTAAGTTAACAATGTACAAGAGGATAATTAAATTATCTAAGGAAGAACCAAGGCTACTGTAGTATTTCATGCAGCAAGCATTATGCACAATAAATAACCTTGCAAATGAAGAAATTAGCTGTGAATGCTTTAATTGTTTTGATTTATATTTTAAAAATTCAAAATCAACTCCTTAAAAATACTCTTCTATTAACTATATACAATATAGAGGGATTTCCAAAATGTATAATTTTAATAAAGAACATTTTTGTGTCTTGAGGATGACTCTATATGAACTTGATAGAATAAAGGGATACTTTCCATTTCATAGTTATTCTGAATCCATATATGAAAAACTACCAGGAAAAAAACAATAACTATCATGTATTGTTTTCAAGTGTTCCATATAATATTTTACTTAACTAATTTCATTTAAATTTACAGAAAATCTATGAGATAGTTATTGTATTTCCTCTCTATTAGTAGTAAATTGGAGCTAAACAAAATACAGTTAGTAAGCAGCATAGCTGAAATTCAAACTTAGTTCTAATCTCAACGCCTGTGCTACCTCTTTCATAATAAGACCTATCTCTCGAAGTATAGTGTACACCAACATACACATACACACTCTTATTAACTCCCTTGAAATATCCTTATGAATTAAAATATTCCTTCGCTGGGTTCTAAATTTTTTTTGATAGCAAAATTTACAAATATAGAGACAGCATTTCAAATAATTATTTGTATATAGTAATAAACCAATATTTATTAATTATATATATGCTTATGAAAATACATAATACTATTGTTGGTAAAATTCAACTTTTAGGGGAATTGCCACTTTATCCATTATTATAATATTAAGGGGCTAGTTGTGAGAAAGGAAAGGTGGATTCTGATCTCAAAATCACAAGGCTAGCATATAAAAATTCACATCAATTTTCCTCAACTGGAAAATGAATGTATTTAAATGATAGTCCTTCAAGTGCCTTGAGAAATAAAAGTTCTTTAGTTCTATGAACATGCCTGAAATTGCAGTTAGTGATTATCTAAATAGCGGTTTAAAGAATATTAAGGGCTCAGTTAATAAGCTGTCTCAGTGATGAAATTAAATTTAATTCATTGTGCCTGCCCTAGAGGAACTTAAAAGACAGGGCATCAACTTATGAAAATTAAATGACAGATAATCAACAGTAAAGGTAATAAGAGAAGATGCTATCATACAATGCCTGTAATTCCATTTTCAAATGAACAGTATGGGTAATTATTTCTCTGAGTTCATAGGAAGGTACAAGTTAGAATGTTCTGGAGGGTTACAGCACAGGAAAAGAGATTTATTAGATCTCAAAAAGGGGGCAGTCTTGCCTCAAGTAGCAAGCAGAAAAGATTTTCTAGTTTATATCAAAATAATTACACGTGGAGAACAACGCTAGGGTCTAAAACAAAAGATTTAAAACAGCAAGTAGGACTCTGCTCTCATGGAGCTTTTAATCCGTTTAGTAATGTTTGTATAAATAGTCAAATTTTATTCTGTAACTTCCTAAATATTAATATTTTGAATAATATGGTAAAACTTTTTAAATTTGAGAGTAGGGTACACAAATACTTCAATACTTTATTGGATTTTACTCATATTTGACTTTTTCTGTGTGTGACTCAATTTTCATAAAATAAAAATATTTTGCAATAAATATACGTTATGTGCTATTAACATATTTATAATAATATAGTCAACACATTTTACTACATTTAGCATAAGTAAAATACATGTCAAACTAATAGGTAGAGAATTAATCTGTTTAAAATTTTGTAAGTTCACCCAATTTGGGCAATCAAACCAATTTTGTAATTATAATGGCTGTTTTATGAAATTTTTAAATTATTTTGATAGAATTAGGTCATGTAACAAAGATAAGGACAATGATACAATTGTCAATTGAAGTTGATAGGAAGGACATCTTTTTATTAATATTCAGGTACTAACTGGGTTTTACAATTTTAAAAAAGCTAATTACCTCCAAACTTCCAACTTCGGAGACATTGATATTGTTTGATTCTATGGAGAAATCTTTTGCTGACAGTTTTAGGGATGAAAAGAGAGTTTCCAAGGTTAAGAGAATTTCAGTGTAATATGAAATGGTGTCTGTTCAATAAAGAGAGGATGCTCTTCAGAATTCAATTTTTATATTTATAAAAAATACATATCTATTTCCTTCCAGGGTAAAGTGAAGTATGTAACACATTATTTATTTGCTTATTACCTCTTTGGGGCCGAGTTAACTTAGTAACTATGCAATGGTATCATTTAAAATTTTAAGATATAACAAAAGTTATCTCTTCAAGTTCTCTTTCCTTTTAACAATAAAGAGCAAAATAAAATAAATTAAAAGCACATATAATCAAAAGAGTATACATGAGAAACCTCACCAAGTGGTTATATTTAATGAGATATACATGTAGAACAATAATTTACATTTAAAAATATTCATATTCACTTATAAATGAACTCAATAAGTCATTCCCTGATTTACCTTCATTGTGGCTCATGACTCTTTCCAATCTTGAATTGTTAACTTAGTTTTCCTATTTATATCTGAACTTTCTAAAATTATTTCTGCTTTAAACTGTCTTCTTGGGGTCTTCTTACTATTTTAACGCTACATCAGATTTGCATTTGGTGGAAAGCAGATAGTGTAGCAGGAGGTTTATTTACTTCTGTCTTGAAATAAATAGCAAGTTTTGATATATACAAGAACATTATAGTTAAGTAATTTGAAAGAGATTAGATATTTTTAGCCAGTTATATAGCCTAAATGTTTCTACATAATGACCAAATATAATAGCTAGATGCACCTTGGATCTCATTTATTTTATGATGACTGTATACATAAAATTCATTGGTTAGAATGTATTAAAATTTTGTATATCTCAATCTATTTCTGTTTTAGCATAGGAATAAATACTGAAAAAGAAAATAAGCTAACTAACATTCAAGTGTCAAAAATTATTTTTAATTAATTACACTCTAGATAATAAAGGTATACCTGTCTTACTTTGCTTGATTTGGTGTTGCAGTGTGGTTTAGTTTGGGGTCTGGGAATACTACGAAACGCTAGTGTTGTCATACTGAGCATACAAGAAACCAGAATTGGTCTTCTGTGTAAACTGCTCCCTGGATGTAGATTTAAAGCATAGTTCATTCTTCTAGGCAACCAGAACACCACTTAGTGAATTACTGTTTGTGTTAAAGGCTAATTCAATAGCACACCTCCGAATTAGCTTTCTCACACAGGCAATTCTCACCCAATAAATTGTAAGGCACAGAACTCTGGAGGGTGGAAACATTATTGAAAAAAATCTCCAGAACCATTTACATACCAAGAAATATCTCTAATTTAAATATATGATATTCATCACACATATATGTAACTTTTTGTCAAAAAATATATTAATTTAAAAGCTTGACTGAATTTCGTGCCATTGTTACCATTATCTCAATCAGTTGTTATTAGAACTTCTGTTATGTAAGGGTCTACATATTTTTAATGCGAAAATGTAGTCATGCATTAAGTAATTAAGAACTATTTACCTGAAGCATATTATAACTATCCGAGGTAATAAATTAACTGAATGTAGAGTGCCATTAGTTATAATACTTTCTTTTAGTATTACAAAAATGAAAAATAAAATCCTGTAGATTAAATTATTACATATTAAAATGTGGGAAAATGTGCATCTTAGAATCAATGAAATGGGTATATTTCTTTGAAAGTTATGTCTTTGCTGACCATAATACAATGAAATTTCTTGTTACTTTGTGTAACATAATAGTTTTATAAGAGTAAAAGTTCAAACTCTGTTACAAAATTTGTGCTTCCAGCTAAGATGAAGGAACAGGGAAAGGATTCAGTCCCCTACTGGAAACAACTAAAAAATCAAGACAAAATATATGAAACAATTTTTTAAGACATTGGGCATCAGGAAACAAAGGACAGTGATCCCTGAGAGACAGGCAATGAACAATGTGAGAACTATGCCCGCCCCAGGTCGTGGGCCAGGAAGTTTCTAGACCATGGCACAGGTAAAGGGATCTTAACAAAGAACCCATCAGTCTCCCTGAATTGAGGAGATGGAACTGGAGTCTGGAGAGGCTAACACAGCTAGAGTTCAAAGGACAAAGTACTGGAAAGGGGAGAACCACACAGAGAAAAAAATCTAGACAGCTAAACATCTGCAGAAATTCTTCTTTGAGGCTTCAACTGAGTTCTGAACAGCACAAGCATGTAAGAAAATGATCTATGGTGGGAGAAAGAACAATCTGAAAGGATTAGAGGGAACAATTCCTGTAGCTCACATAGGACTAGGAATAGTTTCTTTGCCCACCATCCAAAGTCTAATACTTTACAACTGAAGAAGGAAAGCATCAGGTAGAGTATTCAAGAGTCTTGCCCGAGGAGTGAGACAAATTTGGCACTAGGTTAAACACTGTTCTGATCCCCATTGACAAAACTTAAAGGCAAGTTGCAAAAGGTTCAAACCGTTTTCAAGTAATTTAATTTCATCCCAGAGAAAAGCTCAGTAATATTTATAGGAATACAAAAATATTAAGTAACCAACAAGAAGAATATTAAGCACCCACAATGCCCTCTAGCCAATCAAAATTCACCAGACACACAAAGAATCAGGAAAATATAACACACAATGAGAAGAAATACCAATCAATTCAAAACAACGCATGAAAGAGATGATTGAATAAGTAGACAAGGACATTAAAAGAGATATTATGACTGTTTTCCATTAGTTTAAAAAACTAGAGGAAAGATTTAATGTATTAATTAGAAATATGGAAGATATAACTAAGAAATGAATTTCTAATGTAAATAGGAGTAATACAACAAAGTCTTTTTCTCTGAAAATGTAAATATATAGGTTGCCTATTAAAAAATAAGAACAAAAGTAAACATAGACAAACATTGTATATCAAAAATCAACAAGTGAGACTACATCAAATAATAAAGCTCTACACAGCAAAAGAAACAATTAACAAAATGAAAAGACAACCTTCAGAATGGGAGAAAATATTTGCTTTTGTTGCTTGTACATTTGGTATCATATCCAAAAAATCATTGCCAAGATCAATGTTGAGCTATTTCCTGATGTTTTATTCCAGGAATTTTATGGCGTCAGGTCTTATACTTAAGTCGTAAACTGTTTTGAGTTAATTTTTGTGAGTGGTGTAAGATAGAGGTCCAAGTTCATTCTTTTACGTGTGAATATACAGTTTTCCCATTGCCATTTATTCAAGAGGCTATCCTTTTCCCATCGAGTATTTTTGACTTCCGTGTCAAATATTTGTTGACCACATATGCGTGGGTTTAAGACTTAAATATAAGCCTGACACCATAAAATTCCTGAAATAAAACATAGGGAAAAAGTTCAACATTGATCTTGGCAATGATTTTTTGGATATGATACCAAAAGTACAAGCAACAAAAGCAAAAATCAACGTGAGACTACATCAAATTAAAATCTCTACACAGGAAACAATTAACAAAATGAAAAGGCAACCTACAGAGTGGGAGAACATATTTGTAAATCGTATGTTTGATAAGAGGTTAATATCCAAAATATATAAGAAACTCATACAACTCAATAGCAAAAAAAGCAAATAATCTGATTAAAAAATGTGCAAATGACCTGAATAGACATTTTTCCAAAGCAGACATACAAATGGCCAATAGGAACATGAAAAGATGCTAAATATCACTAATCATCAGGGAAATGCAAATCAAAACCACAATGAGATATCATCTCACACCTGTTAGAATGGCTATTATTAAAGAGACATGAAATAACAAGTGTTCACGAAGATGTGGAGAAAAGGAAACCCTTGTGCACTGTAGGTGGGAGTGTAAATTGGTGCAACCACTATAGAAAACAGTATGAAAGTTCCTCAAGAAAATTAAAAATAGAACTACCATATGATCCAGCAATTCCACTTCTGGGCATTTATCCAAAGAAAACAAAAACACTAACTCAAAAAGACATATACACCCCTGTGTTCATTGCAGCATTGTTTACAATAGCCAAGATATGGAAACAAATTAAGTGTCCATTGACAGATGAATGAATAAAGAAAATGTGATATATATATGCACACACACAATGGTACACAGTGGAATATTATTCAGCCATAAAAAAAAGGGGAGCCTTGCCATTTGCGACAACATGGTTGGACCTTGAGGTAATTATGCCAAGTGAAATAAGCCAGACAGACAAAGACAAATATTGTATTATCTTACTTATATGTGGAATCTAAAAAAGTCAAATTCATAAAAACAGAAGGTATGTTTGGCGGCTGAATGGTATGAATGGTGGTTGCCAGGGTCTGGGGGTAGAGAAAATGGGAAGATGTTTGTCAAAGGTACAAACCTTCAGTTATAAGATGAATAAGTTCTGGGAATCCAATATACAGTATGGTGACTACAGTTAACAATAGTCTATTGTACACTTGAAATTTGCTAAGAGTGTGGATCTCAAATGTTACCACACACACACTCACTCACACGTGGTAACTATGTGACGTGATGGATGTGTTAACTAACCTTATTGTGGTAATCATTTCACAATATATACATATATCAAATCATCACATTGTGCACCTTAAACTTACAGTCTTATATATCAATTATATCTCAATAAAGCCAGACAGGAAACAAAAGCAAAAAAATTAAAATAAAAACCAAAACAAAAGAATAATTTAACCACTCATTTTACTCTGACCAGAATCTGAGATTATATATTAATTATTCATGTGTGTCATGGCTTTGTCTATTAGTGATTTAAATTCTGTAAAAAAAATTCATTTGATACATGCTCCTTTTCATGTTTTAAATGTTATTTTAATGTTTTTCTATAATCATAGCTGAATCTTGTAATATGTTCATTTGTCATTATTATCCTCTGACATATAGCGCTTGACTGAATAATGAGCATTAATATTCAATGGACCATCTAGCATATAATATCTCAGTAAGTTATACTGCATAGTCAATCAAAAAATTATTTTAGTTGTGTTAGTGTTTTAAATAATGAATGTAAATTACTTAATCTTTGGTAAAACCAAACTCAAATTTAAATGTACTTTTTGAAACAGTTACCAGACTCTACCAAGTTATGTACCTTATAATTATGTAGAAAACATTTGAAAATCATTGGAAAAAAATCTCTATGGGATAATTACAGAGTTTAAAATACACGAAGTAAAGCAATTTTGTTGTTTTTCCCTCTGGATTTAAAATATTTCCACCCAATTTTTGAAAAGGTGTGTTTGGTAATTCTGTGGTGACCTAAAATTGTGCAGTGTTATTAAAATAGCATAAAATGATTGTTATTTGACTGTATCAAGGCAAAATTAACATACCTACTTAGAGAAGTATGTCAGTTCTGTGAAATATGAGACTGATTTGTGAATTAAATTCACACGGACACATACAGCTTATAAATTGATAGTGTCTATTATATATCACCTATAAGTATAAAATAAAGGTATTGTCCATAAGGTAAGTTTTCCTATATTTCATAATATTTTTCAAATTATTTCAGCGTAACGTCACAAATTATTGGCATGTAGAGTTAAATTTTAAAGTTATAAATTAAAAAGTTTCAGAATATTTATATTTTATAGTTATCTAATCTTACTAAAACTTAGATGAGTTAATTGTAAAGTTAACAGAAAGACTTATAGTACTGTTCTTGAAGTTGTATACTTGAATTGAATTCACAAACTCACGTATTATATTACAGACTAGATCTTCTAAATGTAGAGAACAAATAGCGATATTTTTAAAATATGCTCTAAAGGACCTACTTAGATTGCTTGTGATAATACATTGTTAAGGGGAGAAAAGAAACTAAAATAATCCTTTAATCAGCCATCTATCTTCAGGGCCTTCAGGCAAATAAATGTCTAAATCATTTCTAAGAGCTGTGTCTTATGTTCATGAAGATAAAGAACCTTGCCATGAACTAATAGTAAATGGTCATATTATTTAATGTATTTTTAGTTCTCTATAAACTCATCATATTTTTGTACATGGCTATGTTTTAAATAAAATGATAGTTCTTAAAGTTATGACTGTAAAATGGCTAAATTTGAGTTACATAAAAATATTTTCAGAAGCAGCTGACAGTGAGATTCCACTTACCTGGCCTGATTGAAACTAAAAGTTATCAATTAACACCTTGATCATTTTATTGCTGGGCCTAGTATTGTGCCTAGGCATTCCTTACATATTTGTTAGATAAATGAATGAATTTAATTAATGTATTGATTTTTAAAATGAATCTAAGACCTTAATCATGTTTATTTTCAAAGCCAGGTAGCATCACTTTACTGTACAGGAATGTTTAAATCCAAAGATGGGATGATTTGTTATACTTTCTGGGTAGTTATCTGATATCCAAAACAAAGTTTAACTAGAAGTTTCAGATATTTCTCAAGGTTTTGGCTAAAGGCATTATGCAGTACTTTTTTCTTTCTTATTATATGATGAGTTAAACTCTTTTCTAATGACCTCACCTCAGTCTATAATGATGAGTTGAAAAGATTGCATTATATCCTCTCTTCTTTCCCTTGTCTGGATATTATCTTCTCTCATTTTCCATCTCTAGTTCCCTTGAGGCATATTTTTTCAATAAGGTCAAAAATAGACTTATCGATTGTGTCTGACAAGTGTCAAGTCTTTTCTATCAAAAAAAAAGAGAAGAAAACGACACCTGAAAATCTGATCAAAGCTAGTGAGATGGTTGGTGTCGCATTAAAAAGGAAGATTCATTATTTCCCCACTTACAACTCTTAAAAACATTTTATTTGTGAAGTTATATCATATTTTCTTTTTTCAGAGATTATTTTTAATTTAATGTTCTATCAAGGGGCTTAGATTTTCATTACCTTCAATGAGTAACTTTATAATACCTTGAAGGCTATATATTTCAATTAAGTAAGGAATCAGTGAATTTGGTTGTAGATACATCTAAATCTTTCTTATAAGATGTGAAGCTCTATTCATATAATTTACTTGAAAATTTGTTAATTAAGATATTTCTATGAAAAGTCATTATTTTCCCACTGTTATTATTCTTAAAAAATATTAATTTTGTTTTAAAAATAAAACTACATTCTCATGTAAAGAAATAATAACATATGAAAATTCACATATACAAAATACATTTAAAATCTCAAAATATATTTTAATAATTTTGCAAAAAAATGTGCTATAAGATTCTTTACTCAAAAGTTATGAATCTTAATAGATTATGGTATTTGACTTTTAATCTTTATTTACACTATTGTTTTCAATATATCTAATAGATAAAATGACTTAAATATTAATAACTAAGTTAATTTTGAAGATATGTCTTCAGTTTGGGATTAGTTAGCGCACATTTACCGTCAAACATTGCAGATTTCTGCTTCTAAGACAAAGAATGTTGCAAGAGAATATTACTTTCACTCTAATAATGAGAAAAAGCCAGATAAGCAACAAAAGCATAGTTTTAAAAACCCATCAGAGATATAAGGAGGCAAAGAAACATTAGTGAACTAAAATCCATGAAGTGACAAACCCCTCCTAGGAGAAAGAGAGCTTAAGTCGGCTTCATCCCTGAAGGAGAACTCATAAAAGAACAGGGTAAGGAGAAACAAGCCAAAATTAAAATATAATGATAATAATAGCCAAGTGTTGTCTGGCACGATGGTTTAGAATCCTGAAGGGCCCCAGCCTCCAAGCAAGTCTTCATCTACTTGGGAACTCTTTTCCAAGTCCTTACTGAGAGCAGGAGTTGTAGCCGAAAGGTGAAAGAGCAGAAGAGTGAGTAGACAAAACTTTCCTGAGGCGCTTGGAGCCCACAGAAGGCTGAGGGCAGGGCAGGATAATTGAGAGAAACCAAGCTGAGGACATTCTGGGCCTTCAGTAACTAGGAGGCTGTGGCTGCTGCACAGTGATGGGAGGGCAGAACAAGGAAGATAAACTCATTACAGGTAAACATTCTGATTCCTGGGAAATATCAGGCATGGTTGCTACAGGCTGTGTAGCAGATGAACTGAAAACAATGCCTCTGAGGCACGTTGTGTCTCAGATTCTGAAGCACTGCAGCCTAAGGATGGGGCAGGATAGGAAAGGTGAGAGGAATTTTTCCAAGGCTTTCCAGGCTTTCACTGAATGCTGGACCACAGCCCTACGAAGGGTGGGCTCAGGGCAGCAGGGCAGAGGAGAGAGAGGGAGAGAGCGCCTGAATGTCATAAAGCCAGAAGCAGGAGTGGATAGCAAACAGAATTCCTCAGTAACCCAAACGTCTGAGAGCCAAATCTCCCGTGGTTTAGAGTGTTAGCAGCATGGCATATATCAAAGAGATTTTTACAGTGTCCTTGGTACTAAGATGCCAAGCTCTGCTGAAGGGAATATGCCTCATCAATATTGAATTTGATCTAACCAAAGCATTAGCTTGGCCTAGAACTTCTCAAAAACAGATTTATTGACTCAGAGACTCACATTATTGTCCTGACAGAGAATGGGTGTGCCATTTTCTGAAGGTAATACTATTTATCTAATTTTTACCTTAATTTTTTAAAATTATGAGATATGAAAAGGAGCCATAAAATGTAAAGGAGAGGAAAAAATCAGTAAACTTGAATATTGACTTTTAAAATCATCTAAACTGAAACATACACAGAAAATACAGAATAATAATAACTATCGCTGGAACATTTGAGATCTGTGGGACATAAGAAATGTCCTACAAATGTAAACTGAAGTCCAAGAAGGAAAAAGAAAGATTAGAACAGGAAAAAAAAACTGAAGACACAATTGCTGAGATTTTCAAAATTTAATAAAACACATTAACCCATAGAATCAAGAGTCTCAGCCAACATTATTCAGGAGGAGAAAAATAGAGCCGTACCTAGGTATATCCAAGTCAAATTGAAGAAAATCAAATATAAAGAGAAAATTTGTAAAAACTGTGTGTAGACTGACTACCAGCTCCCCAAAGATGTCCATAGCCTAATCTCCAGAATTTGGGAATATAATTTTATTTATTTATTTATTTTTTCCCCCAAAGTCCCAGTAGATAGTTGTATGTCATAGCTGCACAACCTTTTAGTTGCTGTATGTGGGACGTGGCCTCAGCATGGTGCAACGGTGGGAGCCCGGGATCTGAACCGGAGCCGCCAGCAGCGGGGAGCGCACACTTAACTGCCAAGCCACAGGCCCGGCCCCAGAATTTGGGAATATGTTATCTTACATGCCAAAAGGAACTTTGCAGATGTGATTAAGTGAAGGATATGGGTATGGAGAGATTATCCTGAATTATCCAGGGGGGCTCAATATAATCACAAAGGTCCTCCTTATAAGGGAAAAAGGGAGATAAAAGAGTGAGAGTCAGAGAAGGAGACAATGGAAGCCAGGAATAGAGCAGAGACATATTTGAAGATGCTATGTTGCTGGCTTTGAAGATGGAGAAAGGAGCCACAAGCCAAGGAATGCAGGGAGTCTCTAGAAGCTGTGAAAGACAGATTCTCCCCTAGACCCTCTAGAAGGAATACGGCACTACCAATGCCTTGATTTTAGCCCAATAAGACCATTTCAGACTTCTAACTTCCAGAATTGTAAGAGAATTAATTTGTATTCTTTAAGCCATCCAATTTATGGTAATTTGCCACAGCATCAATAGGAAAGTAATACAAGCTGTCAGAGGAAAAAGCCATAGGGCATATTGAAAAACAATAATAAAAATGGCTAAATTCTCATCAGAAAGAATACAAGTCGGGATATGATGGAACGATATCTTTAAAAGGCTAAACAAAAAAGTAAATGAATGAAAATTCAATAGTTAATTAAACTATCCACCTGGAATTCAATTTCTAGCAAAAGTACTCCTCAAAAATTGAAGATAAAAAAACAACACTTTGAGAAGGACAAAAACTGAAAAAATTCCTCTTCAGCAGACTGTCTCTATAAGAATTATTAAAATAACAACAACAAAGTTGTGCAGACTGAAAGCTGATTATATTAGATGAAAACCTAGATTTTCAGAAACAGACAAATGAAGAATACCAGAAAGGATTAATCAATCTCTTTCTTTCTCGATTAGAAAATAAAGTGGCATTTAATATAGCTTTAACATCGAATAACTAAGCAGAAGTCTAACAAATTTAACAAAAGCAGTGAAATAACTCTAAGGAAAACCTAAATAATGGAGATGCATACCACATTCGTGGATTGGAAAACTCAATATTTTTATGATGTTCTTCCAAAGTTGATCTATAGATTTAAATAAAGTGCAATCAAAATCTTAGAAGACATTTTTTTGGCAGAAATTTCTATACGATTCTAAAACATATATGGAAATTCAAGATATCTAGACTAAACTATTTTGATAGAAAAAAAGAAAAGAAAGAAAAGAAAATGATACAGCCTCCACACTACTTCACAATTTTGGCATAGGCAGAGATATCTTACACAGCACACAAAAAGCAAAACCAAAAAAGAAAAAAATAATAAATAGAACTTCATAAAAAATTAAAAATTTTGTTTATCAAAAGGCTCCGTTAAGGAAATTAATAGGCTCAGGCAAGCCACAGAATAAGACACACACACACGCATGCACACATGCATACACATGCACACACACACAAAACATATATATCTGCTAAAGGAGTATGTACAGAACTTCTAAAAATCCATATAAAATGATATATGACCCAATAAATGGACAAAAGACTTGAACAGAAACTTTGAACAACAAGAATATGAATGTCCAATAAGTACACTAAAAGATGTTCATCATCATTATTCATCAGGAAAATTAAAATTAATACAACAGTGAGATACCATCCCATACTCACTAGAATGGCTAAAGTCAAGAAGAGTGACAAGAAACATGATTTTAAAAAGATGTAGCACATGTGGAACTCGCATTTGAGTGTAATAAAATAAGCCACTTTGGACAAGATTTCAGCAGCGTTTTATAAAATTAAACATAAATCTACTTATACCAAAGACATTTCACTACTAAATATTTACCTGGAAAATGAAAACATATTCCCACAAAAATATTTATCTATGAATATTCATCACATCCTTATTCATAATAGCTCTAAACAGGAAACAACTCAGGTAACCATCCACAGGTGAATGGGTAAGCAAATATTGATATATTCATGTAATGAAATACTACTCGGTGTTAAAAATGAAAGAATAGATATTATACATAGTAACATGAATAGTTCTCAGAAAAACTTATGTTGAACAAAAGATGCTAGACACAAAAGAGTACGTACTGGATGACTGATTTCATTTACATGAGGTCCATATCAGGCAAAACTTTTGTGGTGATGGAAATCTGGGCTGCATTAGGACTCTGTGGTCCCTAAGCACATTTGCTTTAATGGGATCCTTCTCCTACATGCATGCAAAAAAAAAAAGTTATTATACTTTATGACTCTTCTAGTATAATGAAAAATATTATGTAACATTTCCTTCAACCTGAAGTTCATGTTTCCTTTCTGATTTAAAATAAATTAACACAGTTCCATAGGCCCCTAAGGGTATTATGGGCACTAGGTACTGTATCTGGACTGGAATCAGAATGGTGCTTCTCTCTGGGGTAGGGAGTTGAGCTTGGAAATTGACAGGAAAGTCCAGAAAGATCTTGATGTGGTGATGGTAATATTATATATCTTGATGGGGATAATGTTTATATTGAGTGTGTAAGATTGTCAAAACTGAATATTTGAGATCTATGTGTGTACTAATATGTAAATTCTATCTCAAAACAAGCTAAATACAGGGCCAGCCCTGGTGGCCTAGTGGTTAAGTTCAGCATGCTCTGCTTTGGTGGCCTGGGTTCCATTCCCAGTGCAGAAGTACACCACTTATCTGTCAGTGGCCATGCTGTGGTGGCAGCTTACATACAAACAGAGGAAGATTGGCAGTGGATGTTAGCTCAGGGTGAATCTTCCTCAACAAAAAACGACCACAAAAAAACCAAACTAAATATATAAATCAAAATATCCAAATCAAAATTTATCATATCTCCAAATATATGTTTAGAGATAAATTAAATACTGAGTGAGATTAGAAATTAATTCTTGCCTTCCTAAAAGACTATTTTATTCCTTCATTCTCATTGCTCTATGATTCCTATCCCAGATCACCCAAGAAGTGTTACAGCCTCACAAACTCCTTCTTTTGGTCCAGCTTAGTATTGTCTTTACATTATGTACATAACATAATCGTACTCCGAGTGCGAAACCATATGGCTTGGTCTCTGTAAATTAACAGAGCTAAACAGGAATCAGTAATTAAAAAGGAATCTCTATCTTTACTTCTGTCTCTGGAGACCGAAATGTGATACTCTTTTTTTTTTTCCGCCCTGTAATATTTGTTTTTAGAGATTGCATTTCTCAATCTGGTAAAGCTTCCTAGCGACCTACCCATACTTTAGAATAAAGAAAGAAGAGTGACCTGACCTATGAGATAACTTCCTTTTTCTGGACACATGGATTAATCCAGGGACGGGCCCATGATCCAATTAGGGCCAATTAGAAACCTTTGGAAGAGGCTGATATCTGAAAGGATGGAATCTCCTCTTCTGAGATAAAATGCTGGTTTGCCCCATGTAAATCTGGAGTTGCCTGGGATCATCTTTGCTGCTGGGTGGAAGGACTATTGCAGAAAATGGGGCCAACAATAAGCAAAACATTTGAGAGTAAAAAAAACACTCATGATGACATTGATGAGCACCTGAAAAGATCTGTGTCTAAAGCCAGAATCAACGTGAGCTTTAAGTTATAAGAGCCAGATATTCTCTTTTGTGTACAACTAGTTTGAGCGTGGTTTCTATCAGTTACAAGTAAAAACAGTCTGACTAATGCCAGCTCTATTCATAACCTACACGGACACTTTACCAAAGTCATTCTATCTATTCTTGAATTTTCTAGCAATTACCTGCATCCCTGGAAGGTTTTTTTGTGCCAATGTTTCACACACACTTTGGCCATGGAACTTTTCTACATTCCTCTTTCCCACTACTCTCTATCTTTTAATTATTAGAGGAATTGAACATCCCCCTGCACGCACGCCAACAAGCATGAACTCTGTTTTTAAGGAAGAGAAAAGGGTGGGAAATGGCAAGGAGAACATAGGGATGGCCATGAACATTTCCGCATTAATAATTTTTCTGTCTCTTTTCTTGCAAGAATTGTTTGAAATATAATCTTGTTTGCAGCCATAATTATCATTAGCTATTTATAATAAATTCAATGTTGAAATAAGAAAAACACATTACATATTAAAATTTAATTTCGAGTAAAATAAATGCAAAAATACTGGTAAGAACAATTATTTACATCTATTTATATATTTTCTATATATTTATGCTCATTCATATGGATGGCTAAGATATATTTACATATTTGTTATCTATATATTGTTTAAAAAATAAAGTTAGCTTTCTCTGGATGAGAAAATGTGCATTTTAACTTTTCAGTAGAGCCTAAATTACTATGACGTCTTCCATGAACTTTTACAGGTAAATTTTTAAAACTATATAAAGCAGGGCTAAGCAACCACATAAGTATATCAACAGAAATTAACATGTGTGGCTTTGCGATATATCTGAAGAAAAATTGCTTAGACAGGAAGGCTAACAGGTAATCCATTAGTCCTTGAGCATTCTTGTGTGTGCTCTGTATTTCCACATCCATTATGTATGTTAAGGAGTAGGACATGGACCATTTCTCTTCACTTATATTCCATATTCCTATTGGTGTGTTGAACTCAAGGAATGTTAATATATCTCAAGTATAACATCAAGAATTTTTCTTGTTTTCTCCGTAGTTACATAAGTATAATTTTTGTTTATTTAAAATTGTATTTGCAAGAACAGAAATCAACTCAAGTTTTTGTTTGTTTTTTATTGAGGTCACATGGTTTATAACATTATATAAATATCCAGTGTACATCATTATGTTTCAACTTCTGTATAGACTGCATTGTGTTCACCACCAAAAGTTTAGCTGCCATCTGTCACCATACACATGAGCCTCTTTACTCCCTTTGCTCTCTCCCTACCCCCTTACCCTCTGGTAACCACCAGTCTATTCTCCATATCTATGTGTTTGTTTATCTTCCACATATGAGTGAAATCATATGGTAATTGTCTTTCTCTATCTGACTTACTTACCTTGGCATAATACCCTCAAGGTCCATCCATGTTGTTGTAAATGGTAAGATTTTGTCTATTTTTTATGGCCAAGTAGTATTTCATTGTATATATACAAGTTGTTTTAAGTATTGACACAAAATAACCACTAACCATCCTATAGATAAGAGAGACAAGGTGAGTTTTACTTGAGCCACGGTGAGGATTATAACCCGGGAAGGCCTTTTCCAGAGAGGAAGAAAATTTTCCAGAGAAGCATGGTTTTCAGTACAGTCTTATACCTTTCTACAACAAAGAACATACATTAAACACACCCAGGGTACATATTCATCCAAATGTCAAAGAGGTATTCAGTCGCAAATTAGCAGGTCAACACGACCCTGATGTCAGGAAAGAGACTAATGTGGGTGTTACCAAAGGCATGGTGAAGAACTGTACTTGATCCAAAGATAAGGATGAGAACCACGAAGCAGAGAGTCATTAGATTTCCAGATAATATTTTCTTTTCCACTGTCTACTCCCTCAGCAGAAAGCTGGCCATGCTTTGTACAGGACCACCGATGAACCCATATCCTCTAGTTCTGCATGTTAGAATTCCTCAACCACATCCACAACCATCTAGTAGTCTCTCACTTCCAACTCCAAATTAAGGGTAGAGAAAAGTCTAATTAATAGATTTTGGGTCAGGGGTCCTCTCCCTTCATTGATTTAGCTATAGTGAGGGTGTGTGTATCTTATTTGAAGGCCTTTGTGAAACATCTCACTTCCACTGTTCTTAAATTACATTCTGCTGGCCAGATCATATTGTATGAAAGACAAATCAACACCAACAAAATAAACCTATTTCCTGTTTTTGCTAGGTTCTGAGTATGGGTTCCACTCTAAGGGTTCAATCAAATGTAGACTTTAAAATTAGAAGATTAGTTACAACTGTATGTAGACAGCACAGTGCAAACACTTTCCTCTCCTTTCCAGATGTGCATACTAAAGCACTAACAAGCAAGCTGGTGAAACGACTCATTACTTTCTACTTTGTTTAGGGATTCCACAGAAGGTATGCCAACATGGTTAATGCTGAGTTGTGAGGATTTTTTACTCATTGTGGTGGATTTGCCACCAACAGTATTTAGAATGAAAACAGAAACAGATATTAAAGAATGCATCTTAGTATTTGAATTACTCCATCTTCTCAAGTAGTCTTCAAAATTATCAAATTATTACAAGTAACAATTACAGTATTTCAAAACGATATACAACTAACTAAGTTCACAGTCTGATTTCATCAAAATATCTGAAATTCAATAAATATTCTGTTTTAGATATCTCAGTTTTAAAAAGCACAGTAACTTTTAAGAGTAGCATAAAAGCATAGTAATAGTGCTTTGAAGCATAGGAGAGGAATTCAACTTTTCCTGTTTCCTCTTATTTCAGTACATGGGGGCCTGCTAATTAAGCTGACAAAAGGCAGATTAATAGGAGAAAAAGGCTTATTTGTAGTATGCATACTCTGAGCCAACAAAGGAAGTAGCTGTCTGGTTAAATGATTAAAGTTTGAAGCTTATAGACCTAAAGTAGTAGGGAAAAGGAAAGTGGAAGAAAAGCCTCTTATAGGAAGAACAAAAGGATTTCTTTAGAAAAGACAAATGGCTTTTTAGGAGATTAAAGAGGAGATAAGGTTTGCATAATGTTTGTCTATACAAGTGTGCATGTTTTCCATCTTCTTGAAGACTTGATGGTAAATTTATTCCTATTCTTCCTCCTGGGAGTAGAACCACCCTGAAGAGGGAATTGATAGCAGTCTCATTTCCCAGAAGTCGCTGATTTTAGTTAGACAAGGGAAGCTCAGAGAAGGCGTCTTTCCGCATCTGTTGCAGAAATAATCTTCATACCAATTCTGGGATTCTCAGTGGTTCCCCACAGAGACAAATGGAAAACATTGCTAAAAGATTAACGAGGAATATTAAAAATTTTAAAAGTGTATTTGAACAAAAATTGATTTAAATTAGGCAGCACCAAACTGGAACCGGAGGCCAAGGGAAAGAATTATATACAGAGAGTGCGGAAGCAAAGAAATGAAATGATTTGATTGTCTATAGCTTAATGACTAGTTGGCCGGTTGTGATTGGTTTTCTGTAGCATTTTGATTTCGTAACCTTCAGGCATTTACAGGCTGAGATTTTGGTTTGCTTATGTAAGCCACTAAGGCATTAGAGCCACATCATCTAATGGTCTCCTTGTTTAATTAATTTAACAACATATCTGATGTGGATTTTCTCACTAGAGTTCTACATTATTTAACAATTCTGTTAAAGCTTTACATCTTCTGAAGCCATATTAACAGAAGGAGGTGAAAAAAAGACAGCAATTAATGGAAACAAAATTAATCACTTATGACTCAAAGTTCAGAAGTTACCAGACAGAAATGGAGACCATAAAATTTAGAAATGTCCTCTTAAAAATAAGTTAATGAATGAACAAATTAGACTGATTTATAGCTAGTTCTGACAAAGGAATTTGAAATATGGTTAATAGAATATAGGAAGAAATAAATAGTGAGTCTATAAAGAAACCATTAACAAACTTTGGTTATATCCTTTTGGTGTAAATATATACTCAAAATTATTTTATCCACATGAATATGTAATATTGGTAACGTTGATCAGAACAGGAAAAGATCATTAGTAAAATTTTAAATTAAAATTATAATATGAAAGTGTTCTGAAATATTCTAAAACATGTCTTGGCCTCTCTCTCTCGTTGTCTCTCCCTCTCTCTGTTGTTCCTCTCTGAGGCCTTTTCTTAGAATTCTGTTTTTTTGTTCTTAGTTTTCTTTGCCTCTAAACTCAAAGAATGTGTCACCCTGCTCCAAGATTTCTTCATTCCTCACTTGTAGCTTATGGAATTGGGAAAAGGGAAAGAGATGTGGATAGAATTCTCCATCATATAAAGGGGATCTGAAAATTAGCAATTCTGTTTGACCGTGGGTGGATACAACAAGGAAAATACTCCAGATCTACATATAATATAGCATTTGGCCTTGGAAAAGAGTATCACCGTTGTCATTCTTGGATTAATTAAAAGCCTTCAGCCTTTGCTGGTTTCTTTTAACAGCAACAATAAGAATTTTTGTGAAATAGAGAATAAAGTTCTCCTAGATACAAATAAAAGTATCAGCTGAGATAAAAACTATGGGAAGACCAGACTGTGCTAGTTTCCCCACCTCTAACACTTAGTGTTTGGGAGTTTTCTCTGTGATTTCCCTGCTGCTAGCATCATGTCTAGCTTGCACAGACATTATTATTTCCTTATGTATTTGGTCCCCCAATGGTGAAACTAAGAAACAAACAAGTAAAGAATAATCAAACTTTATTTTTTTATTTTATTTCTTTATTTTTTTTTCATATATCCTATAGCACAAATGATAAATAATAGATAATTTTAAATTAAAACGATAATTTGGGGAAGAGGAAAAGGGAAAGGAACTTAGGATATACAAAATATTTTATAAAGTAATATTCATGTAAGATATATTTACATAATATACATTATAAAATATAAAATAAAAAATAAATTTTTTGATTCTGCTGATACAATCTAGACATAGAAATCAGCACTTTGAAAGGTATGACGTGTTTGCTTTGTCATTAGTGTCCAGTGCCCTGTTGGTTCATTGTGCTATGGCCTTCCATGCCAGGCTCCTTTTTCTTTTTACTATTTATACTTAATCAAGGAAAATTTGAAAACTAAACTTTTTCTTTTGACTTTGAGCTAGATAATTTTTTCTAATTCTCCTTCTCTGAATTTTGTGTTTGAATATGAAGAATATTTATACTATACAACTTACATGGAGACCATTATTATTAAGTATTATGGGGAATGAAGAGCCTGTGTGGGAGAAAAAATTCCCCTCCACCTTCTTGGGGTGTCTGGCTGAGTTTAAGAATGAAACGGACATAAAACAGATTAACGGGAGAAAAGCATACAGGTTTCACCAAATTTTACATGTATGTGGGGGTCTTTACAAAAGGTATGAAGCCTCGAAGAAGTGACCAGAGCAGGAAGCTTTTATACTTTTTCGACAAATAAACAATAAATTTGTGAATAAATGACAAGATGAAAGGACTTGGACTGAGGGCAATAAATTGTGGAGAAGTAACTAGGACATATATGGGGGTGGGGGCAAACCAAGAAGAATTCTAGTATAGTTTTATGTGGTTTATATAATTTTCTCTAATTTCATTTAAATTGTGCACTGATAAGAATACTCATGAAGTAAAATGTTTATAAAAATATTTTTTATCATTTTACTAATTCTTCTGGTAATTATATTTATACAGACACATTTAGTGTAAGCATACATTGTCTCTCATGGCACCCTAATAAAAGGATCTAGAGAGAATACACCATAACATATTGAATCTTCATATGCAGTAAATTGTTAAATTATAAACAAATAGTGTTCCAAAATTAATATAAAACATGTTTCCACAAAATTTTAGAAGCTATCGTTAGATCCATGTAGAGCTTAATTCACAAATAAATAACCTGATCTGGAGTATAAATAGTACTAGTCTAGACTCTGGAAGAAGGGGACAGGTGGGATATGAAGAAGTTTTTCCCTTTGTTTAGCCCATGGCCAGTGGCAAAGAAAACTAATATAGATGGAATTGTGAAATGTAGACTCAGACTCTTTTATACTTCACCTTTAATCCCTTTACTATTTGCTACCACTTGAAATTATGACATATATAGTGCATGCATTTTTCTACTCTCAGATTATATGTGAGATTATCCAATCCTGAAAGTTCTCTAGGTAGATTTTCCCGAACTGAATATAAAATATGAATATTACCTTTTAATTTTAAAGGAGAGACTTTGCAAATTACAAATGTTCACCTAATTATTTTAATACATATCTATAGCATTATAAACTTCATATACTAATAGCTATTCTAAATTTATAAAACCTAAATAAAATTATAAATTAAATACTAACCAAACTATAAACCAGTAATGTCAAATTTTACATCATTGATTTAATTTAACAGGTATTGTTTTGCTAAAATGAAATAAATTTTCAATATATACATAATATTATGATGATGGCTGTGAGTTTAAAATACGTATATTTACTTTTTTATAAAGCAATTTTTCTACCCAATTTCTCTATTTATACACTGTATGAGGCTTACTATTATAGCATGCTGTGACATCATTTGGCCATGCTTGGCTAAAATACATAATACGTTCTTTATATCTGCGTCTATTCTTTTTTAATTAGCCAACAGCAATGTATCAATTATACTTACACCATTATATTATTTTCATGATGTCAAATAGGTCTCATTTTATGAAATAACATAAGACAATATAGTTTTAGTCTTTTAAATCGCCTTCCAAATTTTAATTATAAATATAAAATAGACATTTGTTTTTTACACTGGCAAAAATATTTCAACACGAGTTCCGAGGCCAACACAGAAGATTATTGGCAGTTGACATTAGGTACTGGTATAATGACAACTATAATTAAATGCTAGAGTCTTCTTGTAAATGGTAGACTTTGGTGTTATCAACAAGCAACTTCTAGCTATAAACATACATCTAGAAATAAATGAAATTTATTTTATTTGAATTTATTTATATTAAATAAATAAATGAAATAAAAAATTTCAGAATGAAGTACAAGCTGATGGTAGCAAACCCAACCACCTCTCAACTCAAGGCAGTGGAAAAAGAAAAACAGCTGTCTGAGAACTTAGTGGAAAAAAGAATCAGTTACAGAGCGGTTAAAAATACAGAGGTTGGGATGGGAAAAATCCAACAGAAAACTGTTGGAGTTCTGGAAATGGGATGGAAGTAATAGCCCCAAGAGAAACTAGCCAATAATTTTCCAGAATGTTTTCCAAGTGCCAATCACCTGAATATTCATAAAAGAAAAATCTTGAGCAAAATAAATACAAATAAATTCATATTTAACCATAGCAAGTTAAAACTACAAAAATAGCCAGAACACCTTAAAAATAATGACAACTATGTATGTTTCTCATCAGCAAAAAAAATGTTAAAGTAGAGTAAAATAATAATAATAGCTAGCCATTATGAAGACTTGGGGTAGTACTGTGATCTTAACAATATTTAGTCTTCAAATCCATGAGCATAGAACGTCTTTCCATTTATTTGATCATTTTAAATTTCTTTCATCAATGTCTTGTAGTTTCCAATGTATAAGATTTGTAACAGTTAAATTTATCCCTAGATATTTTATTCTTTTGCGTGCTATTGTAAATGGAATGGTTTTCTTAATTTCTGTTAACATTTTGGTATTTCATTGCTAGTTTATAAAACCACAACAGATTTTTCTGTGTTGATGTTATATCCTGCAACTGTGTGAATTTATTAACTCTAATAGTTTTTTCATGGGTTCTTTAGCATTTCTATATATAAGATCATGTCATAGGTAGACAAAAGATAGTTTTACTTCTTCCTTTCCAATTTAAGTGCCTTTTTTTCACTTACCACCCCCCACCCAAAATTGCTCTGTCTAGAATTTCTAGTAAAATTTTGAATAGACTAGTAAAACTGGGCATTCATGTCTTGTTCCTGATCTTAGGTGGAAGACTTGCAGTCATTCTGTATTAGTAAGCAGTGGGTTTTTTCATAAATGGCTTTTATCAGGTTAAGGAAATTCCCTTCCATTCCTAATTTTTTTTATTGTGAAAAAATGTTGGACTTTATCAAATGCTTTTTTGCATTAATTAGATGATCATCTGTTCTCCTCCTTCATTCTATTAATATGGTGAATTACATTGATTGATTTTCATATGTTGAAAAATCTTTGAATTCTAGGGATAAATCATACTTCATCTTGGTGTATAGTCTTCTTAATATGCAGCTGGATTGGATTTGCTAGTATTTGGTTGAAGGTTTTTACATCAATATTTATAAGGGATATTGGTTTGTAATTTTCTGTTCTTGTGATGTCACTTTCTGTCTTTCTGGATTTTGTATCACAATAATGCTGGCCTCATAGAATGAGTTAGGATGTGTTCCCTCCTCTTCCATTTTTGGAAAATTCAAGAATGGTTGGGTAATTTTTCCTTAAATGATTGGTAGACATAACCAGTGAAGGCACCTGGTCCGGGGCTTTTGTTTGGTTACTGAGTCAATCTCTTTACCTGTTACTTCAGTAATCCTTTTCATTTCAGTAAAGTGGTAGCGATGACTTCACTTTAATTTTTGGATTACATAATTTGATTCTTCTTTCTTTTTTTAAATTAGTGAATCAACATAAATGTATGTCAATTGTGTTGATCTTTTCAAAGAATCAATTTTGGTTTAGTTGATATTCTCTATTGTTTTTCTATTCTCTATTTCACTTATCTCTGCTGTAATCTTTATTATTTCCTTCCATCTGCTGGCTTTGCGTTCATTTATCTTTTCTTTTTCCTGTTCTTTAAGGTGTACAGTTAGGTTACTGATTTGAGATCTTTATTCTCTTTTAATCTAGACATTTATAGCTATGGTTTCTCTCTCAGCTCTTCTCTCTCTGAATCCCATAAATTTTGGTATGTTATGTTTTCATTTTCATTCATCTCAAAGTATTTTTTAATTTACATTTTGATTTCTTCTTTCACCCATTGGTTGTTTAAAAATATGTTGTTTAATTTCTACATATTTGTGAATGATCCATTCTGTCATTGATTTCTAGTTTTATTCCCTTGTGGTTGGGGAAGATACTTTGGATCATTTCAATTTTTTTTAATGTATTGAGACTTCTTTTATGGCTTAACATATAGTCTATCCTGGGGAATGTTTTCTGTGCACGTGAAAAAAATGCATATTCTGCTGTTTAGGGGTGAAGTTTTCTGAATATGTCTATTAGGCGTGGTTGGTTTATAGTGTTGTGTAATTTTTTTGTTTCATTATTGATCTTCTGTCTAGTTATTCTTTTCATTATTAAAAGTGGAGTGTTGGGGCCGGCCCCGTGGCTTAGCGGTTAAGCGTGTGCGCTCCACTGCTGGTGGCTCGGGTTTGAATCCCGGGCACGCACCGCTTCTCCAGCCATACTGAGGCCACGTCCCACACACAGCAACTAGAAGGATGTGCAGCTATGACATACACCTATCTACTGGGGTTTTGGGGGGAAAATAAATACATAAATAAAATCTTAAAAAAAAAAAAGTGGAGTGTTGAAGTCTGCAATTATTATTGTAGAACTATCAATTTTTCTCTTCAATTCTGTCAATGTTTGCTTCATATATCTTGGAGCTCTGATATTTGTTACATATGTGTTTGTAATTATTATATCTTCTTGGTGAAATGATCCTTTACCAGTGTATAATATTCTTTGACTCTTGTAACAATTTTAGACTTACTGTTTATTTTGCCTGATAATAGTATAGCCATCTCATGGCTCTTTTGGTTACAATTTGCCTGGAATATTATTTTCATCCTTTCACCTTCAATTTGCTTCTTAATCTAAAGTGAGTTTCTTATAGACAGCGTATAGTCAGATCACCTTTTTTATCCAATCTGTCAACCTCTGCCTTTTGATTGGGGAGTTTGGTCCATTTATTTTTAAAGTAATTAATGATAAGAAAGGACTAACTTCTCCATTTTCCTATTGTTTTTCATATGTCTTATATCTTTCTTGTTCACCAGTTTCTTCCATTATTGTCTTGTTTTGTGTTCAATTGATCTTTTTTGAAGCGTACTGTTTTGATTCTTTTCTCATTTCTTTTTATGTATATTTTTAGTTATATTCTTGGTAGTTTCCCTGGGGATTATAATTAACCTCTTAATCTTATAAAAATCTATTTTGAATTAATACCATTTTAGCCTTAATAGTCTATAAAATCACTGTTCCATGCAGCCATGTCCCTCATCCTTTACATTGTTGTTTTCACAAATTAGATCTTTATCCATTACATGCACATTAATATTGATTTAAAATTATTGGTTTTTGCTTTTTCTTAAATCATATAGTTAAACAAGAGGAGTTACCACTCCAAAATACAATAATACTGGTTTTTGTATTTACCTATGTAGTTACCTTTACCAATGTTTTTATTTCTTCATATGGCCTTTTATTTCTATCTGAAAGACTCCCTTTAGCACTTCTTGGAGCTCAGGTCTACAAACACTGAACCCCCACAGGTTTTATTTATCTGAGAATGTCTTAATTTCTCTTTCATTTTTTTTTTTGGTTTGTTGGGAAGATTAGCCCTAAGCTAATATCTGTTGCCAATACTCCTCTTTTTGCTGAGGAAGATTAGCCCTGGGCTAACATCCGTGCCCATCTTCCTCTACTTTATATGTGGGATGCCTGCCACAGCAGGGCTGAATAAGCAGTGCGTGGGTCGGTGCCCAGGTTCTGAACCTGTAAACCCCCTGTCACTGAAGCGGAGAGCTCGAACTTAACCACTATGCCACCAGGCCAGCCCCTTTTCCTTCATTTTTGAATAATAGTTTTATCTGACATAGAATTGTTGGTTGTCAGTATTTTTGTTTCAGCTCCTTAAAGTTATCATCCTACTTACCTTCTGGCCTCCATGGTTTCTGCTTAGAAATCAGCTGTTATTCTTATCGAGGATTTCTTTTATAGGACACGTCCCCTCTCCTTTGCTACTTTCAAGGTTCCTTCTTTGTCTTTGTATTTCAAAAGTTTGATTATAATGTGTCTCACTGTGGATATTTTTGCGTTTATCTTTCTTGGACTCTATTGGTTGTGAAAGTTCATGTCTTTTATTAAATCTGGGAAGAATTTGGCCATTATTTCTTCAAATATTTTTTCTGCCCCCTTTTCTCTCTCCTCTTCTTCTTGAACTACCATTATACACATTTTATGTGTTTGCTGGTGCCCCATAGGTCTCTTAAACTTTCTTCATTTTTCTTTATTTCTTTTTATTTTTACTCTTCAGACTGGATAATTTCAGTTGATCTATCTTCAAGTTTTCTGGTTCTTCTGCTTACTAAAGTCTTCAGTTGAAAGCCTCTAGTGAATTTTTCATCACAGTTATTATAATTATCAGAACCAGAATGGCTGGAAACATGGGCTGACAACTTCATCACCACCACTGGACTAGGGAAGGGGGTTGAGCAAGGGCAAATAAAAATGCCACAAAGCTTTTCTACCATTTTTAAGTTGCCTTTCTCTGGATTCAGCATTCTCTTGGTTTATATAAATTTTTTACTATTTTCCAGAGTTCTAATAAACTGTTCTGATAGTTTATGCTCAATTTTTTGGTGTTTCTGTGGAGGCCCAGGCTCTTGGAGCTCCTTGCTCCACTATTATCACTGATGTCATCTAACACATAACTTTAAAATTAACCTTTCTGATTCGCTATTTTCCTCATATTACTGCTTGTTCAATAGTCCAGAACAACACCTTATTTCCTGTCAAATGAAGCCAAACTCTTCAAACTGGCAGTAAGAATTGCAACACTTTGCCCTTTCATAAGTAATACAAATCAACTCCTCTTGTACGGTCCTTCTCATTACATGGTCATTTTTATGCCTGAGATATGAAGTGTCAGCCAGCTTAATGGGCCTGAGCACAGACTAGATGAGAATCAGCTAAAGATTACAAAGTAGAAAACTTACTGAAACCATTGACTAAATAACCCTAAAATAGACTTGAGTCTTATCTTGATTATTTGGAATTTAAATAAAGAGAAAACATCATAAAGAAAGTAATGTAGCTACAGTAAAAAGAAAGCATCTCATATTACAAATATTTCCAGTATAATTTCAAGTTATAGGTGCTCCAACATCATCAAGAATATGCATTTTAGGAATTCACTATGATTCATGTACCCTGTTCCAATTTAACACATGGAAACATAATTTTCTTATATTTATTCTAAGCAAATAAGATAAACTTATTTTTCAAATGTATCCTCCTTCATTATTAAATATTTCAACAATTTTCTGGGCCAATATAGACAATGGTAGCACTTTTTACAGTGTAATAATTAAATTTTGTCATCAGGTCTTTTGCATCTCTTAGATGATATAATTAAGCCTATCAAAACTAGGAAAGTGATATATTATGCTCATTGTCACTCTCATTTTTTGTGACTACATCTGATAAACATATTTTAATGTTTATAACTACTATCTTTGTTGAGGACTGAGCAACAAATATAAATGTTTAAATGATTGATTAATATGTCAATTAAAATTAACCACTGGGAAACCTTTTATATGACTTATATCACTAATAAAAGGAAACTTAAGGGTAATCTATTCCCTATAGAGAAGAGTTTTAGATAAAGATAACACTTATTCATAAAAATACTACTATTAGATTATTAAAAGGAGCTTAGAACCAAAGTGCTCAGACAAAATGGAGATCAAGGACAATCATTTTGATATGTAATATACATTGAAATATTTATTTAGTTATGTTACATTTTTGTAAACTATGTTTTATTTAATCAATTTGTTATTTTTTAGCATTGGATATTTTACTGTTCTAACTTACCAATGGTATCATATTTTAATCAACCATGATACACAAAAGATGAAGATGTGCACTAGAGTTTCATATGATAAATTTTCTCATGTAGTATTTCTCATAGATACAATTTGTGCCCAATTTTTGGGATTTTAAAAGAATCATTTTTGCTTAATATACATTGCTTAAAAAAATGGTGTATATATATATATATATAAAGATATGTAGACGTTTTAAAAATATTTCAAAGTAGTACAGTTTGATGATGAATTTTGATCTTTTTGCATACAATATCAACTAGTGTATCAACCATTCATTTATTCACTTATTAAGATTCGCCAGGGACTCTGCTAGGCCCTGAGGATACAGTTGTTGAATAAGCAGACAACATCTTTGCTCTCTTGAAACCCATATTTACTGAGACACAGGTATTAAATAATATTCAACCAAGTAGTCCTACAATTACAATTTTGTATAGGTGCTGTGGAGAAAAGACAGATTTCTACAAAAGTGCGTTGACAGTGATGCGTGGTGGTGGTGGTGAAGTCTACTTTAGTAGTAAAGCGATATAAGGAAGGTTATAAAGGAAGAGTGTAGGTGAAGTCTTCTTAGATGAGAAGACATGTAATGTGGGAAATGTATGATGAGCAGGAGTTAGACAAAGAAACTGGGTGTGTTGGTAGGGAGGTTAGATGATTTCAGGGGAATCACCATATTAGAATATCTCAAAAGACCAGGAAGTTTGCAATAGATAGGCCAACTGGCGGGGCTGCAGTGGGGGCCAGGTAATAAAGCACAGCAGACACGTGGGCAGAGAGAGAGGTTTTTAATTTTTTTTTGCTTTTAAATTTACCATTCCCTGCCTCCAGCTCTTAGGAATAAGTCAAAGCAGAATTAACTCTGGAGAGAAAGATGCATCTCAGGAGCAGGACGTGGAGGGGACAGCAGGTGCAGGGGCATCACCAGCACAAGGTCCTTTCCCTTCAGACCTCTGTGCAGCTTTACGGCCTCCTTGTTTTCCCCGTTGCTGTTGAGAAGTCAGAAGCAATTCTGACTCCTCATCCATTTTGCATGACTAAACATTTTGTTTTTCTTTTGGGGAGAGTTTTTTTCTGTTTTTAATATTTTTAAATTTCACAATGTGTCATTATACGAGTCTATTCTAATTCCTTTTACTGGGCACTGGGTGAACTCTCTCAGTTTGGCAATTCATGTTCTTCCATTCTGGAAAATATTTTAATAATTTTATTAATTATTTCCTGCCATCTGTTTTTCTTCCATCTCCATCTGGACCTTCTATCATTTGGACTTTGGAATTCTGGAAGTGATAGCTATGTTGTTTTATATTTTCTTTCCTATGTCTTATCAGTTTTTTCTATTTCTTTATTTTCTGTAAGGTTTTCTTAATTTTATTGGCCAGACTTCCTTTTGAAGTTTTTATTTAACTATCAGGTTTTTAAATTCCAATAGCTCTTTTTGGTTTTTATAAAGTTTCTTCTTATTCTTATTTTAGGGATCAACTATTATCTTTTATTTCTATGAGGATATAAACTACAGGTTTTATTTTGTTTTGTTTTTGTAGTGTTTTTCTCGCTGCATATTCTCATTTCACATTGTTTTTATGTGTTTGTTTATTTAGGTCTTATCTTCTATGTTAGATAGTTTATTCAGATGCCCAGTTAATGTTGGCTTTCTGCTTTTGCTTGAGAGGGATTTCAAAAAGCTGGCTTGGAATTTCTGAGTACTGGGTAAGGTTTTTCAACTGTAAGCTTCACTGTGGGTGACCTGAGTGAATGAATTTTTAGGGAACTCCCAATATTAGCTTACAGATTCCCTAGAGAAGAGTCTTTCAATCACTTACCTGAAGGCTCTGCTTACAACATTCTTGCAGGATGCTAGGATGGAAAGCTCTGGGGAGAGAACTGCTCTTCACTGCATTCAGCATTCAGTATGTATGTATACATTCACATATATATACTTGGATTGTGTATATTGTACGTATGTGTGAAATATAAGTAAAATAAACTTCATTGCTCTCAATTTCTACAATTCTCAAAAGTGACAACAATCAAGAAACTTTAATCTGTATTTTATTAAAGGAAGCTGTGTGTTGGGTGAAGGTAGTTCCTTTTTTTTGTTTGTTTGTTTGTTTAATAAAAGGTTCAGGGAAGAGTCTTTAATTTTATGCATTTCTCATAAGACTATTTGTGAAGGATGTGTAGATTTATCCTATTGGTTGCCAGAAGGACAACTGAGAAACCTGGGAAGAAAATCTAGTAATTGGGCCTGATTGAATAAAAGTTGAATATAAGGAAACTCACAAAGGGCAAGAAAGACAGAGAGTCAGAAGCAATAGACACACGTGCAAAGGGGAAGGCAGAATGTGATACCCTGCAGTTTGAAAAAAGTCCTCATCTTCTTTAGTAGAGTTCTATGAACAGTAATGCCAAGATACCCAACCTTTAACTACTCTTCCCAGTGATTAAAGAGATGGCTCTGACTGTGTAGCCCTAGACGTCAATCAGAATTTTCATAACAGAGATGTATTCAATGACGACCAACTTCCTTAGGTTTATGAAGACAGTTATTAGTAAGCAGATGGTTATGAAGCAGTATTGCTTTTTTCAGAAAGACATCATGGCGTGGTTGACCTTGTTGGACACCCTTTTTGAGGAAAGGCAGGGAGTTCTGTGCCATTGATGTTGTGTACCCAAGAACAGAGAGTAAATTAGAAACAAAGGTTCTCTGGGAACCAAAATTGAGAGGCATTACTTGTCCCCAAAGCTTTCTCTCCCTGCTATCTTGATGTTGTCATCCTTCTCTTTACTCACCCCTTACAGATACCCTGCCAAACGGGAACTCTTGTGCCGAAGAGAGGAACCGGAGTAGTTCTCACTTTCATTATTTGATAATTTGATAATGTGGACAGGAAATTTCCTACAATAGAAAAAATATGGTCATGAGATCGAAAGTTAAATTTCTGGTCACATTTTGTTTAAGAATATTTTACATATAAGGATTATTTTCTGTAATATCATCAATATGACACCATACCGTTGAATCATCGAGGGTTAAGTAAAGTTTGTGGACTCTCATGGGATCCTATCATGTTAAGTATTGTTTCGATGAGTATTAAATAGCACGTAAACATTGGATTATAACACCTTTGAAAACTGCCTACTTTTTTGGTTGTTTGTTATAATGAAATAAAATAACAATAACAACAGCAGCAATAATATTGATGTTAATAATAGCTAACATTAATGTTGCACTTACTATCTGAGAGGTACTATTTTAAGAGATTTACATGCATTAATTTATAACTCTATGAGATCAGTTCTATTACCATCTCTGTTTCACAGATAAGAAAACTAAAGCAAAAAGAAACCATGAAAATTTCCAAGATTACACAACCAGTTACAGATGGAGCGAGGTTTCAAACCCAGGCAGTAAGACTCTAAGTCCAATGTTCCTAGCCACTAGTAAGCAAATGAGACTTTTTAAAGTTACCAGTTCTTTTATGACTAAGGGGGAAGGTACTGCTAGAATCCTTGAAAAACTTTTCCAAAGTCCAAGTTGCTGTATTTCCAACTCTTTCTTCTATATATACTTTTCTTCTTTTTACGGCACATTTGCTCATATCTTCACTATCGTTTTATATAGATGTATAATTTGATGTCAAATTCAGATTCCTGAACTTTCTACTAAGCTCAAGTTTTACATTTTCAATTGCCTATAATACATATCTCCTATATATTCCATCAGAAATATAAAAATCAATGGGAACAAAATACAGGCAGAATAGTATAATGGTTAATAGTTCCGACAAACATGAGTATGAAGCCTGGCAAAATCACTTACCAATTGTATGACCTAGGACGTGATAAGTAACCATTTTGAGCTAGTTTCTTCTTTATTTGTAAAACAGGAAACAAATAGCACTTTCATAGGACTGTTACAAAGATCAAAGGAGAAAAAATGCTTTAGTCAGTATACATAAATGGTAGTTATTATTAAAGAGAAACTTGGTTTTGAGATATTTTCTTATTCTTCTCTACTGCAGAGATACCACTCAAAGAACCAACTACACAGAAAAGGCTGTATTAGTGCTGCTTTTTATGTAATTTGAAAATATATGTTAGGTAATTATTTAAAAATAAACTGTTTAAGAGATATAGTAGGTTCTGCCAGTTTTCCTTTATTGGTACAATGATAAGAATTGGTTTACCAACTTAGAAAGTAATCACTCTGAAACCACTTGTAAGGGTAATATAAAAATGATAGAAGAGTTGAGTTTTACGGGCCATAGAATATTGTTTTCCTGTCTTCCCATGCTCTTCCTTTTCCAACCAATTTCCACCTGTCAAAATCTTAACCAATTTTTTAAAATCCCTAATCTAATCTGACTTCTATTAGGAAGCTTTTATTACTTTCCCTCAAAATAAATGTCTTCCTCCAAAATTTCATATCAATTTGTGTCTCCCATGTGACAAGTTTTTTTAAATTATAAAATATTTATGTTTTAATTATCTCATATCCCTACTAAAATATAAGGCCCTTCTGAGACTAAACACATGACATGTATCTTAGTATCCTTTTCAGTACTTAGGTGATTACCTTTATGTAGAGAGTTCTATAACATAACCTCTTCATTCAACAAGGAGAAAATGGGTAGAGGAAAGAAACAAGGATAATCACCAAGTTATAAACACCATAAAATATCAGTTCAGTGGGATCCTGTGGCCCTGGAGCCTGAAAGAAATCCCTGGAAAAGAGCATCGATGCCAGATACGTTGGCAGGGTAGGGAAAGTGAGGTGCCAGATCATGAAATAACTCCTAAATTTACACAAAACTTGCCATATCTGTCTGCCAACAATGTAAAATAGGAAAACAATATTATTGTCTAAGCAAATTACACATGATATAAAGGTGTGTGTACAGAAGATCATCATATGCAAATTAAAACATTTATAAAAGGATAAAAGTTTTTTATGCATTACAATATAATGTTTTGTTTTGTTTTACAACTTGTAGAGAGTTTATCAACAGTTTGAAAGTAAGCAAAAGCCAGTGATGGGAAGAGCACCACAATGAAAATATTCAGAAAGCTAAGAAAACAGTTCAATTAATGAATAAAATTAATAAAATACTCTTTAAAAGTAACTAAAAAACTTTAGTTTTGGTTAAGCAATAAATTAAAAATATTGATTTCATTTTGTGGAAAAATGAAGACTCCAAATATCGTATGCAGAAGTTATGAACGTGGAATAAGTTGCAAAACCAAACTGGTTTTTCAGAGAGTGGAAAATAATAAACAGAGTGATATGGGGCAAAAACAAAATATAGAGCTACAGAATAGAAATAAATTAATAAGACCAACGACTTAGAGGTTCTAGTGGGATGTGGGCTAAATGGGATCTTAAATACATATATATTAAAAATCCTAATATGGTAATCGTTATTATTGCTAGTATAATTAGTTTTAAGATATTTAAATTATATTTCTGCTATGTGGAGCTTAATTTTCAGACACATGAGAAAGGCAGATAAGTATCAGAGCTTATGAATATAATGGAGATAAACAATATCTTTTAAAAAAAAGACTTAGGAACTTGGCAATTTTACATTTCAAAAAAGTATCCTGTTACTGGGGTGAATGGAAAGAGAATTTCTTATTTTCATATATATTAGAGAAACATCACAATAGATTGTCATTTCAGCTGAAAAGAATATGTTGGACTTAATTCCTTGACTATAAGTGATATTTCCTTGACTATAAGTGATACTAAAGTACTAAAACAATTTACTAGGCAGGAGTTTGGGAATCTTTGTATTATTTCCCATATTTATATCCTGTTCCTTTTACCCTGTCTGCAGTTCTTTCTTTTATGAGGACATAACAACTTTGCAGATTGGTGCAATTAAAGGTATTTGGACTCCACCCTCAATTGCATCATTTTAATCTACAGCAGATTTATTTATTGTCCTTGTGTTTACCATTGTTATTACTATTCAAGAATATTGAGACTATTAGTTAAAAATTCCTTCCGAAACTTACCATGCTATTCACAAATTATATTTATTTATAACCACTCAACTCCTTTCTTTATGTTCAAAGCTATCCTTTTTCTTCCTCTCTTTCCAACTCATACTCTATTGTTCCAGAAATTGATTTTCTCATAGCCCTCCTTGTTCTGACTCACATTTTTTTTACCTAGGCCAGGATGATAGCTTCCTCACTTGTGTTGTTTCTTTTCTATCCTCCACATAGATTCCTTCTTAAAACTAGCTTCCACCACCCTAGTAACACATCCTTAACATAGCCTGCAGGGCTGTCTGTTATCATCCTTTCCCCAACTGGCTAACCATAACTTCTAACAATCTCAACTGTAATGTCTACGTTTTGGCAACACTGAATCACCTTGTACATATATTCACACCTTTGCTCAAAATCTCCTTTTATATTCTCTTCTCTACATGACTTAATTCCTATACAGTGCTGGCCTTTTCTCCTCTAGAGTATCTTCCAGGACCCTACTGGACTGAGTTATGTGTCCTTCCATCATGGTGGTTAGATAGCACTTTTGAGGTAGTATTCTGTTGCTTCCTCCTTGACCTTTGTCCAATTCAAGCAGTGGTTTGAGTCTGTGTCTGTTACCTCAGAGAAGGTAAGTGCACGAAAAGCAAAAAAAGCCTGCTTTTATGCCAAACACCTAAGCTGGGGGAATTGGGAGGATTCAGAGAATAAACAAAGTTTTTGGAGAAATTAGATATGAAAGAGATTTAAACGACAGTTGGTAGGGACAGAAGTTGGAGGTTGAAGGAAATGAGTTGATGAGAGTGGAGAGTGCTTTACATCCTAAATTTTTTTTTTTAAATGTCCAAAGCACTTGAGTGACCATGTGAATAGGAATTGGAATTGTATCAATAATGAGTTGTGTGTTCTGATCCTGAGGCCAAAGTATTTATCTCCCATGCCTTGCTATTTCAGAAAACCCTCCCTAATATTGGCCTAAAGCCTCAAAAGAAAAAAGAAAAAGCCTCAAAAATGACTGAAACTGAAGTTTTATAACTTATTCATGGAAATATGATGTCTCAGATATGGTAATAAATTGATCCTTAGGAAATAAATGCTCTTTTTTGTAAATAGTAGATACTCAAGTTTTATTGAAGAAATGAGTGAAATAATCAGTGTTTTAACTCAACCATATTTTCCTTGGTAGAAATTGATAATCACTGACTTCTTAGATTGATGCCAGGGCTAAGAATTGGTTGTGCTGGAGATGGATTATACTGGTTTAGGAAAGCCACTTACGCACACTTCTTAAATTGAGGCTCAGTAATGGCATGTTTGTATCTTGAAATGGACATTGTGGAAATATTTTACAAAACAGAATTGGCAAGTGCTACAAACAGTGCTTTCTGTTAGACATTGATCACCACATTACTGGTTAAGACTCAGAGCTGGAAGAACTCAGACATTTAAAGGATATTTCCAAAAAATTGATCTTATGACAACTATTATAAATATGGCTCTTAAACAACTCTACAATTTGCTTCTAATGTATTAGGCATAAAGAAAAGATGGAGTAAGTTTAACCAATCATGTATCAAACATACTTTTTAGGGGAAAAATGAAAAACTATTTAGTCTGATGCTTTATGGCAATCCTGAGTTTCACTATTCCCTTAGAAGATGCCAGAAGGCGTAGAGAGAGCTGTATCTATGACTTTAACCACTGGTTCAACCAGAATGGTGACCATTTGATTTGTTTTACATATTGGGCTTTGATATAAGATTTTCTCGAAGCAATGATTTTCAGAGTTAAACTAGATTTTAAAAACCAATCATGAAGAAGACATAACCTTTTATTTATACACACACGTATATATACACACTCATACCTATGTCCTCTAAAATAGTAGTTAGGATTGTTTATGAGTGTATTTTCCCACTAACTACATAAATTGGCAATTTTTAAAGTTGCTGCCTGTTATCTACATTCTGTATCGAATTATATAAAAATAAATATCTTCCGGGGCTGGCCCTATGGCTTAGCGGTTAAGTGCATGCGCTCCACTACTGACAGCCCGGGTTCAGATCCCGGGTGCTCACTGACACACCGCTTGTCCGGCAATGCTGAGGCGGCATCCCACATACAGCAACTAGTGGGATGTGCAACTATGACATACAACTGTCTACTGGGGCTTTGAGGAGAAAAAGGGGAAAAAAACAGGAGGATTGGCAATAATGTTAGCCCAGGACTGGTCTTCCTCAGCAAAAAGAGGAGGATTGGCATGGATGTCAGCTCAGGCCTGATCTTCCTCATAAATAAATAAATAAATAAATAATCTTCCAATCAAAATCCCAGCAAGTCATTTTGTGGATATCGACAAACTGATTCTAAAGTTTAAATGAAGAGGCAAAAGACCCAAAATAACCAAACCAAAATTGATGGAGAAAAACGAATTTGGAGGACTGAAACTGTCTGACTTCAAGACTTACTATAAAGTGACAGTAATTAAGACAGTGTGGTACTGGAGGAAGAACAGACAAAAAGACAAATGGAATAGAATAGAGAGCCCAGATATAGATCCATGCGATTATGGTCAACTAATCTTTGACAGAAGAGTAAAAGCTATTCAATGGAGGAAGGATAATCTTTTCAACAAATGGTGCTGGACACAGTGGACATCTATATGTTAAGAAAAAAAAAATCTGTCTAGAGACCTTATATCTTTTACAAAAATTTAACTCAAAAGGGATCACAGACTTAAATGGAAAATGCAAAACTATAAAATTCCTAGAAGATAACATAGGAGAACATCTAAATAAGCTTTGGTTTGGCAATGACGTTTTAGTTACGACACCAAAGGCACAATCAATGAAAAAAAATTGATAAGTTGGACTTCATTAAAATTAAAAACTTCTCTTCTGTGAAAGACACTGTCAAGATATTGGGAATCTGAGAGAAAATATTTGCAAAAGACATATCTGATAAAGGGCTGTTATCCAAAATATACGAAGAACTCTTAAAACTCAACAATAAGAAAAAAGACAACTGAATTAAAAATGGGTGAAAAATATGAAGGGAGACCTCACTAAAGATGATATAGACGTGGCAAATAAGCATATGAAAAGATGATCAAAGTCCTAAGTCATTAGGGAAATGCAAATCAAAGCAACAAGGAGATACCACTACTACCTCTTAAAATGGTGGAAATCCAAAACACAGACAACATCAAATGCTGGCAAGGATATGAAGCTACAAGAACTCTCACTCATTGCTAGTGGGAATGCATAATGGTACAGCCACTTTGGAAGGCAGTGTGACACTTTCTTACAAAACTAAACACACAATCCAGTAATCATGTCCCTGGTATTTAACTAAATGAGTTGAAAACTTATGTCCACACAAAAACTTGCATGTGGATGTTTACCATAGCTTTATTTAAAATTGCCAAAATTTGGAAGCAACCAAGGTGTCCTTCAGTAGGTGAATGGATAGATAAACTGTGGTACATCCCTACGATGGAATATTATTCAGCACTAAAAAGAAATGAGTTATCAAGCCACTAATAGACTTGAAGGAAGCTTAAATGCCTACTGATAAGTGAAAGAAATCAATCTAAATAGGCTGCGTTCTATGTGATTCCAGCTATATGACATTTTGGAAAAGGCAAAATTATGGAGACAGTAAAAATATCAGTGGTTGCCAGAGGTTCAGGGGAACAGAGAGAGGGATAAATAGAATGAATAGAGTGAATTCTAATGCATACTATTGAATTTGGTTGATAACAAAGTGTCAATGTTGGTGCGTGGATTGTAAACAACATACCATACTGATGCTGAATGTTGATGGTGGGGAAGGCTGTGATTTTTAGGGGGAGGGAATATATAAGAATTCTCTGTACCTTAAAATTTTTTTCTAATTTTCTTTTATTGTGGTAAAATACATATAACATAAAAACTATCAATCATTTTTAAGTGGACAGCTCAGTGGTACTAAGCACATTCATGTTGTGTAACCATCACCATTCTTCTGAGTTTTCTAGAACTTTTTTCATCTTGCAAAACTGAAACTCTATACCCATTAAACAATAACTCCCCATTTTCACTTACCCCAAGCCCTGTCACCTACCATTCTACTTTATGTCTGAATGATTTTGACTACTCTAAGAAGCTCATATAAGTGAAATCATACTGTATTTGTCTTTTTGTGACTGGTATGGAACTCTCTGTACTTTTCACTCATTTTTGCTGTGAACCTAAAAATGCTCAAAAATAAAAAAATAAAATCTGTTAATTAAAAACATAAAAATTGAGCCATTAAAAACACTTTTCCATAAAGAAAAATGATTTTTCAAAAAAAAGCATATTAAAAGTATTAAAAATAATTTTTTGAAGTGGATTTTAAAGTTAAAACTATTTATTTATTTTTTGTGAGGAAGATCAGCCCTGAGCTAACATCCATGCTAATCCTCCTCTTTTTTTGCTGAGGAAGACCAGCTCTGAGCTAACATTTATTGCCAATCCTCCTCCCTTTCTTCCCCAAAGCCTCAGTGGATAGTTGTATGTCATAGTTGCACATCATTCTAGTTGCTGTATGTGGGACACGGCCTCAGCATGGCCGGAGAAGTGGTGCGTTGGTGCACGCCCGGGATCCGAACCCGGGCCGCCAGTAGCAGAGCGCGCACACTTAACCGCTAAGCCACGGTGCCGGCCCTAAAGTTAAAACTTTTAAATTCTAAAAGCCATATTCTTCTTTTAGCAGTCATTTCTTCCTATAGTTATAACAAATTGCTATGTCATCATTTCTCTCTCAATTCCCTATTAGCCGTATGGCTGGTCTGACTCGAACAATCAGCATAATAATGAATCTGAGCCAAATCTACCCTTCTATTACAATGTTTGATCTTCACTTTAAAATTTTTATTTTGCTACTTAACATTTTTTGTGAAAATATCTACCTTATTTACTATCTATCTACTGCTTTAAATTTTAATAAGAAATAAGATGTTTTTAAAGTTTTGGATTTATTCCAAAGCCTGAAATATTTTAAGTCTCACAAATGATTTAGCATATATCTTTTTGCATTGCATAGACTTATATAAAATAAAATACTTTTCTTTTATGGCTGCTAATTGATTTATTTTCTTATTTATTATATGCATCAACATCATTCATAGGGGAGAGTGGCAGTTAACTACTAAGCAAAAGAAACACTTTTTTTTAACATCAATCAAAACTTTTACAGAACTAAAAGATTTTAGAATAAATATTTTGGTTTTCATAATCATAGTCATCTAAAAGAAGATCTTAAATACCACATATTCACACATGATCTATCTATCTGTTTTGTGTATCTGTCTATCTATCTATTGGCCTATCTGTAATGTCAAGACATTTCTAGCAACTAATGGAAACTGCTATTGAGTGAGATTTCCTTGGCTTCCAACACATTTCTATGATCTAAATAAATCACAGACATGATGAAAGTATTTTTATCTGGTAAAGTGTGTAACCCTCAGTACTACTCAAAGTTTTCAATGGGCTAGAGGTATTAAATTAATGGAAAAATCTCAGGTCCTAGATGGAACTTGGAAAAGATAAAATTAATGAATAGGAAAAATCTTTGTACTCATTGTTATCAAGGTGACAGTTGACGTGGGAGTTTTGAGAGCATATCTTAGGCTCTTTCAGTGTTTTGCTGTCATAATTAGAATTATCATACTGCAGTTGAGAATATCAAATATGAAGTAACTGTTGCCATATTAGTGATCTCAAATCATCTAACCTCTTGTACGACAAATCAAAAATCATCTGCACTGACAAAAATTTATTTGCAGAATTTGGATGGATGCAATTTGACTAATCTCTGGCTTTTTTTGTAGTTATCTTTTTCATATTTACTTCTTTTAAAATAAATCTGATTACAGAATTACATGAAGGTGCTTGCAGAAGTCCAATAGATTGTTTAAAATAAGATGGAGAAGAAGGTTCCAAAATTTACTGAACTACAGATGTGTGACCATTCAAACTGTCTTCCAATAGTGGCACACTGGGCAAACTTTCAGGCAGGCGGCCTGGTTTTGACCTACTTCACAAAGTAGCAGCAGGAAATACATATCCCAATCATTGAAGGTCATAAAAAAGATCATACTATGCTCAATCTTCCACAGGCATTGGAGTATTTACTTGAACTATCACTTGCCATGAAGTTTGTGAGGGCTGAATGTGTTTTGTTAGAGTTTACAACGTGCGAAAGGAAATTGTATTTTGAATTTACTGAAGAGTTTCACAATTTTTTCGTATGTTGATAGCAAAATGTCACCAAAATATTATACTTATTTCTTTTTTTTTTTGGTGAGGAAGAGTGGCCCTGAGCTAACACATCTGCCCATCTTCCTCCACTTCATGTGTGGGACCCTGCCACAGCACAGCTTGATGAACAGTACATTGGTCCGCGCCTGGGATTTGAACCTGCGAACCCCGGGACGCCAGGCCAAGTACATGAACTTAACCACTATGCCACTGGGCCAGCCCCTATACTTATTTCTAAATCAAAATACGCAATTATATAAGTGTGAAATTTTTTTTTTTTCCTTTTTTTTTACATGAGGGAAATTCTTATACAATGGATATTCTGGAAAATTTTAGGTGTATTATTTGGAAACACATGTTTCAACACTCTCATAAATACATTTCCAATGGGCATAATAAAAACTAGAGTTATCAAAAGCTGTTCTTTATTCATTCCAATGATTTTAAGTCAATATATTCTACATGCCAAATCCATAGTAAATGATAATTCTTAATAATAATAATAACTATATTTGTTAAACACATACTCTATGCCAGGCACTTTCAGTGCATCACCTCACATCATCTTCTCAATGACTACATGATACTGTGATTATTATTATTTCCATTTTATTTATTCTTTTAAATAATACTTATAGAGTTTCTTCTATGTTCTAGTTAGATGGGAAAACTAAGGCTCACTAATTTTGACAAACTTGCCTAAAATCACACTTGTAGTGACAGTTGGAATACAAATAAAGGACTCTGACTTTAAAGTCCATTTTTGTAACTATTAACATGATATAAAAACAAAATAGATAATGATAAAATCTTAGAAAAAAAAGCAACTTAGAAAATTCAAGTTAAAATAATTTTGCATTTTGTAGAGCTGAGGCTATTTCTAGAGTATGCAAATATTATTTAAATTAGAAAATTATGAGTATATGATTATTTAATGCAGGTGAAGTTTAAATATTAGGCATTCTAGAGAAAGCTTACTAAGTACATTTCTCAGACCTTAGCTTTTATTAGAAACTATATTTGGCCAAACATTCTTAAATAAAAGCATTTTTTGGATGAGGGTCAATCTAAGGATGATTTGTTAGTTCCCTCTTATTTTACCATTTGAACATCAGGCCCAAAGAGATTGCAGCCTGGCTGAGGTCAGACAAATGTATAATAGAAAAGCAGACTATAATCTGGTTCTCTGACCAAAAACCTGTTGTTCTCTTTAACAAATCAAAGTTAACATAATACTTACATTTTGTACCTTAATATTACACATTTTTATGAGACAATTAACACCTCAAATAACTGCACTCTAAATCAATTATGTTTACATTCCACTATAATCATGAGAGGTAGTCAGCTCCTCAAAATCGGGTTCTTCCCTCCCTCTGCTGTGACTGTTTTAAATTCAGCCTCAGTCTGTTTCTTACCCTGTCTATGCCTGTATCAGCCGTCTGAACTCCTAACCCATTCCTTGAACATGACCTCCACCGTGACATGATACATTATCTGTGAGGTCATACCTGGTATTATCCATCTCACTCTCCTTTGTGCCTCTCTAAATGGGCACTCTCAAATCCTACTTTATGCCCTTGGTAAGCCACTAGAAAAAGAGTCAATGACTGTTCTTTTTATCTGTCCCATAGCGACTACTATAGCACTTTGTACATAAAAATAATTACATCTTATTAAAGTTTATTTCAATTTAGATTCACTCTAAGTACCTGTTTGATAAAGTATACATTATGTAAATCACTTGAAGAGAATTGTATCGTGATTGAGAATCTCAAAAGAACATCTTTAGAATTATGTAGAATTATTTGCTTTATGACTTGGTATCTTAACATCTTTTAATGTTTCAGCTTTGTTTGTTTGTTTTAAATCTGTTTGAGGAATTTTTGTAAAGCTCCGAAAGCATAGAAATTACAAAATGATGTACTTGTTAAATAAATAGCACTTTTTGGGGAACAAATGTTATTTTATTAAGTTATGAGATAGCAGGATATAAGTTCTTGATTAAAATTCATTTAGTGTGTTATCTGACTAAATGTACTTAAAAGAAATCTTTGACATGTTGATCAGATTAAATTGATTTAATCTCAGCTGAAACTTCAACATTAGTCATGGATAATTACTGTCAGAAAGGATATGTTCTAGCTATTCATTTACATAATATGAGCTTTCTTTTGGATTGCATATGAATTAATTAAATTTCCTTTAATTGCAGCAGCTACATGCAACACACAGCTTCTAGCTAGTGTAAAATAGTTCATTAACTTCTACAAAATGCCCGATATTCTAATACAAATCTCTGAACTGGAGTACAAGCTTTAAGAGGAAAAATATAAGAGGAGAGAATCTGGGAAAGCTACTCACCAACCTAGATATATCAGAAGTGACCTCATTTTATAGCAGAGCATTCCTCCCCAAAAAAGGAAATTGTACTGATTTAGTTAGCCACCTCAATTTATGACTAAAATGGGAAATGATCAGTCTCTCTTGATAAACATTAAACTCATTATTTGATAATAAAAAAATAAATAAAATACTCTCTTGATAAATTTTAAACTCTTTATTTGATAGCAAGAAACTCTTTATTTGTTAGTAAGATAGGAGGAAAATAGAGAAAATATAAGATATAAAATTATACAAAATACAACTGAGTCAAATTCCTGTTATAACTGAACATTAAAAAGCAATAAAGTTGAAAAATTTGCCCAGCATTATTTCCACCTAGCTAATCAGTTGTGTTCATTTTTCCATATCTTTTCCTAGTTTCTTCCAAAGATTTGCATTATTTTATATGGTTTTAATCATAGCGTAAACTCTTCATTTTTTTCACTTAAGAGCATTTCATAATTGTTTACCTACTCTTTTTCTTTGTGTTATATTTATTTTAATTATAAATTAGAAATTCATTAAGTCAAAGGCCCAAAAGTGTGATCCCAGAAACAATACTATCATCATCACCTGGGAACTTAGAAATATTAATTTTGGGCTGAACCTCAGATTTACTGAGTCAAGTGGAGGCAGAATCTATGTTTCAACAACTTCTCTAGGCCATTCTAATACATGCCAAACTTCAAGAACTACTTCAGTAAATATATTTTCCAACATGTACTAAAATATTTCAATGAGTCATTATCAATTATTTAAAATAACACTACATTGGGAAGCTTTGTTGAATAAACTGTATTTTTTTTTTTTTTTTTTTTTTTGTGAGGAGATCAGCCCTGAGCTAACATCCGCCAATCCTCCTCTTTTTTTGCTGAGGAAGACGGCCCTGGGCTAACATCGGTGCCTATCTTCCTCCACTTTATATGGGACGCCGCCACAGCATGGCTTACCAAGCAGTACTTCGGTGCGCGCCCGGGATCCGAACCAGCGAACCCCGGGCCGCCGCAGCGGAGCGCGCGCACTTAACCGCTTGCGCCACCGGGCCGGCCCCAAACTGTATTATTTTTTTCTTATATTTTTCTTTTAAATTTTATAGAATGTTTTCTTAACAGCTGAAATATGGTATCAAAAAGTAGAAATATTTTAAAATTGTTTTCAAGAAGATTTGTTCCAATTTATATTGCTATCAAAAAATCTTAATTAATTTTTGAAAATATTCTGTTGATAGTGTTGGTATTTTTTTTGAAATTTTTATTTTGCTCAATTCCATTTGGAAATAAGTGCATACATATAAGAAAATAAAAGTACTATATGGATTTCATTTATAAAAAAGCAAATAAAATTGATTCTTTAAATACTGTTTCATTTGCATGTCTATCCTTATGAAACTTGGTTGTTAAAAGATATTAGTAATAATAATAACTAACACTTAAATGGAGGTTTTTGTGTGCCAAGTCCTTTAATCTTGACAACCCTATGAAGATATGCTATTATCCCTATTTTTCGGATGAAGAAAATGAATTACAGATGTGTTAAGTACCCACTCAAGATTCTGAAGTTTGCAATTGGTAGAGCTGTGATTTAAACTCTGGATAAGAATCCATGTTCTTAATCATTATAATGTCATCATGTAAAGAGATGGTTTTAAACGAACAAGCTGGAAATATGCACTAAGTATCTAAGAAAATGACTGCAATTTAAGTTTATAACCTTTCAAATCTTTCCTTCTTTGCAATATATAGTTCTCGTTGATGGTTAAAATATGCATACACACATATGCATGTATATATACGTATATACTTATATCTGTGTGTTTATATGTGTGTGTATATATACATGAGTGTGTGTATATACCTATATCTACATTTCTCTCTCATATATATATATTCGATTTATTTCCATTTTTTATTTTCAATCAGATAAAGTTCTCAAAATAGAAAAACCAGATCTACTTGTAAAAGCACAGGGATTGGAATTGCTTAGTTCGGTTTTAATGCAAGACTGCCGGATCCACCACTTTTTGATAGCAATGGAGATTGTTAGACTGAATAAATAATAAGAAAATTGAGTTCTTCATGATTTGTTCATTTATTTGTTCATGCATTTGATGAAATGCATCAATGGTTGTTAAGTGACAAAGGTCAAAACAAGAAAGGATCAGCTGTCAGAACCCACCAGGAAGTTTTCAAGACACTGTTTTTCACTCCTATCTCCTCCTCTGTCCTGCCTTATATGCATACATTTCCTTTCTCCTATACAAAATTCTGTTAATGCAAAAATGGACATTTATTGAAATTTACTATGTGCCAGGGATGTGCTTTCTGTAGATTATTACACGTAAAATTTTGTACAACTCTAGGAGATGGTCTATACTGTTATTCCCATATTACAAATGGGACAACTTAGCACAGGGAAGTAATTTATCCAAGGATGTAAAGCTAGTAAGTGGCAGAGCCAGGATTTGAACTCAGGCAGTTTACCTTTAGAGAGCTTGTCCCTAAGGACCACACTACTCATACCAGCTGAGTAGTGAGAAGAGAGCTCAAGAAGAGGAGGAGAAAAGAAGAATGTTGAGGGTACTTTGAAAGACTTCATCGACCAGTTCTGATACAAGTCCCTTCTCCCCTGAGAACACCTGAACCCTGATTATACTATGTTTCTCTTTGACATTGTTTTCATTTGACATGCACGAATTATTTGGAGATATGAATCCAAAGGATTTTCTATTCTTTATTTTCAGGATTCCTGATTCAGGATGGCCCTTTGGGATCTTGTGAAAATAAATACTGTGGTTTGGGAAGGCACTGTGTTATCAGCAGAGAGACAGGGCAAGCAGAATGTGCCTGCATGGACCTTTGCAAACGGCACTACAAACCTGTGTGTGGATCTGATGGAGAATTCTATGAAAACCACTGTGAAGTGCACAGAGCTGCCTGCCTGAAAAAACAAAAGATTACCATTGTTCACAATGAAGACTGCTTCTTCAAAGGTAAATGCAGGGTGAACCTAAAGTGTCACCCTTTTCTATTTCTTTCATCTTTTCAGCTAGTGCCTTTAAGTTTTAAGTTCTAGCATGATTATATATCAGCAAGCGTCTGAATAGAGAAAGGAAAAAAAAATGTGAGTTTACCTAAACTAAATAGCAAGTGTATAGAAATTTACACGGGTGGGATTCTGAACTTCAGTTATGAGAACAAAGCTGGCCAAAATATGACTCAAAATTTAATATAGCTTACAGCATTGCACCATATGGCTTCCCAATCATGGCAGTTATCTGAGGGACACAGAGTGGCCAATTTAGTCAACAGGCCAAATCCACCCAGTGAAAAGCACCTGGAGTGGAATTGAGGGAATAGCGAATGCCAAGCCATGCTGTGATAACATTTCATTTCTTTCTGATTAAAAATGATGGTTTCAGTTTGCACCACATAATTTGAACTGTATGGAACTCGTAAATGCCCACTGAAATAACTATGAAGAACTCAGGCTAAACTCAATTAGTAAATCTGAGATGACAATAATTTAAAATTTAAAAGTATTGGTGGGGACGGCCCGGTGGCGCAAGCAGTTAAGTGCGCACGCTCCGCAGCAGCGGCCCAGGGTTCGCCAGTTTGGATCCCGGGCACGCACCGACGCACTGCTTGGTAAGCCATGCTGTGGCGGCGTCCCATATAAAGTGGTGGAAGATGGGCACGGATGTTAGCCCAGGGCCTGTCTTCCTCAGCAAAAAAAAAAAAAAAAAAGAGGAGGATTGGCAGATGTTAGCACAGGGCCGATCTTCCTCACAGAAAAATAAAAGTAGTGGCATTTACTTTTATGATGCTCAAAATCCTCGGTCCTTGTTTATGGAAAAGTACTGCTGAATGAGTAGTTTGACAAATTATTTTAACTTGCCGTATAAATAAATCACCACACATCTTTAATCTCATTTATGCATTTTTGACCTTTTTTTGTTTATTTGTTTATACTGGAGAGAATATTTGCTTATGAATAGTCATAACTCAGAATCAAATTCTATTTCTCAGAATGTTCCTGAGGTATATTTACACTTAAAAACTTGTCTGATATTTTAATTAGCTTAAATTTATGGCTGAAATATAGTGTACTTCATTCACTCACCAATTAAGGTAAAGTGACTAAAAATTTTCCTTTTTCAAACTTGGTAGAATAAACAAAGTATTATTTCCAAGATGATGAAAAAATGATACACAGAGCTTTTTAAATGATGAAAGACACAATGCTCTGTAGTCAATGTGACTACTAGAAGCCCTTTGATGTAGCTGAAGTAAAATTATAAGACTAATTTCCTTACCATAGTGAACTATGTACACTTGAGCACATGGACAGAAAATTTTATGATATTAGATTCTCTTCTTTTAGAGAAAGAATAGCAGCTGCTTTGGTTTCAAGTTCAGTCTATTCCCCTCTGTTATCAAATCTGTTTTACAAATAGCTAAAATTGATTCTCATAACATTGTGCTTTAAAACTTATAAAAGAGGAGTTTTTCTGTCCTTTTGACCTGAGATGGTACAGTGGAAATTTTACTATTGCACTGATGCATGATATCATAAAACTATGTAAACAATATGTTAGTAAATTAATTTAGAAACATATTCTCAAGCTGAGGTTTCATCCAGCTGACACGCAGCAATTGATTGTATGGAAACATATGATATTAAATATCATGTGAGAAAAAATATATGGTGATCTATTTAATATTCTGCTTTATTTATAGATGCTTGGGCATAATGCAACTCAATATGTAAATCAGTATGGAGATAGATGAACTAGATATAGCTAAGAATGTTGTCTTCCTTATGAGTTACTTCATAAAACAATGGTCTGAAAAACTTGTCCTTCAGACTTATACTAAGCCTATTTATTAGATCTATGACTGCTTCAAAATACTTTATCATTATATAGAGTATTAAAATTCCGTTTATGTTATCTGAGTTAGTTACCAAGGGTTAGCACATTTCCAAGGTTCCAAAATTTATGCATCCTCTGTTTGTTTATTTGTTTTGGTGTTTTGCCTAACATCTATGTAACTCATAAAAGGACTTTATTTCAGCAGAAAAGAAGTAAATATTATAGATCAAAATTATAAATTGCCTATCCTGTTAGTGTGCAATGGGCCAAGTTTTGGACATAAAAAAAGATTCTATATAGCAGAAGGCCTGACATTGTTGTGATGGCTAAAACTAATTCTTGTGATTGTGAATTATATTTTCTGTGGAATTTCAGTAATTTATATTGTTCCCAATAATGGCCCAAAGGAAGAAGCAAATCAAAATATTAGGTTCAAAAACTGCTAAGAACTTATGTTTAGTTAGATATTTTTAAATAAAAAAATCAAAACAAACAAAATAACGGAATAAGTTTTCTTCCTTAGAAAAAAGCATTTGCTACTTTTAGATCTAACAAAAGAGGATTATGAAAACCTTAGAATAGGAGTCAACAAACAAGAACCTATAGGTCAAATGCAGGTCACAGCCCAATTTTTTTAAGCAAAATTTTATTTAAACACAGCCACATTCATTTGTAGAAATTGTTTTCGGGTGTTTTTGCACTACAAAAGGAGAGTTGAGGAGTTGCAAGAGAAATAGCATGGCCTACAAAGCCTAAAAGGTATTTTATCTGGATCTTTCCAGAAAACGTTTGTTAATTTCTGCCTTAAAAGATTACTAGTGCCTTAAAATTACTTTTTAAAAGTATTTGCAAACTTTTACTTTTCTGTATTTTCTTGGCCATGGTAGTGAATACAGAGACCTATGCGTGTGGTAAAATGGAATAGAACTAAACACACACACAACCACACACCAGTGAACACATATAAAACAGGAAATCTGAGTAAAATCAGTAAATAGTATCAAAGCTGATATCCTGGTTATGATAATGTGCTATAGTTTTGCAAAATGTTACCATCGGCAAAAACTGGGTAAAGGGTACATGGAATCTCCCTGTGTTCTTTCTTACAACTGCATATGACTCTACAATTATCTCAAAATAAAAGACTTTAATTTACAAAAGTACTGGAAAAATATTAGCAAATACTTAAAATAATTCTAAAGAAAGCATTATTTGCATTATTCATTAATTATTTGAACTTGAAGCTGTCAGTCCTATTTGTTTCATGGATCGAATTTATCAGATTTTTAATAAGTTTAAATAAGTTTAAACTTAAATAAGTTTAAACTTATTAAAAATAGATTACATTTGTATGATCATGTGTATTGATTCATCGTTTTAAAATTAAGATTGGAGTCCAGGTTAACAACATCTATATCAATACTTATATCTCTATATTTATACTTATACCTATATTTATAACTATATCCATGACCGTATCTATATATCTTCTTTCTATTATTTGTATTAAATATTTAAATGCCTCTGTAGTATGCTCAGCATTTACTATTACTGACTCTTAAATATAGACAGGAATTCACTAAGAATTTTCTTTAATGATTTATGATTTGTGGAACTACAGATAAAACATATAATACATCTATGAACATACATATTCTGATTTATTTCTGTTCGCATTTTTCTGATAGAGAAACTGGCTATAGTAGGATATAAAATATTGTAGAATTTGTTTATTGGTATCAAATAGTTTATGATGATGCTTAACATAGCCATGCAACTTTCTAATTGTTTTGTGTTAAAAAACAAAACTCAACTGAGAACACTTTAAAGATCTTATTGGCTTTATGCAACAATTCATGATTCAGGCAGCATCCAATTGAGCAGATGGAAAGGAGCTCCGAAGAGCTGTATAAAATGAAAGACTTTTATAGGTAGAAGGGTGCAGGAACAGGGACGTTACACTAGCAAAAAGTGGATTGGTTCAGGCAAGGTCACTTTCCTTTAGGGGATGGCAGGTGTCTTTCAGGCAGATTACCTCACTGTGCTGATCAGGCGATTTCTTTTTTTTTTTTTTAATTTTTTGTTTATTGCAGTAACATTGGTTTATAACATTGTAAAAATTTCAGGTGTACATCATTATACTTCTATTTCTGCATAGATTACATCATGTTCACTACCAAAATACTAATTACAACCCATCACCACACACGTGTACCGAATTATCCCTTTCGCCCTCCTCCATCCCCCCTTCCCCTCTGGTAACCACCAATCCACTCTCTGTCCCTATGTGTTTGTTTATTGTTGTTATTATCTACTACTTAATGAAGGAAATCATACGGTATTTGACCTTCTCCTTCTGACTTATTTCACTTTGCATTATACCCTCAATGTCCGTCCACGTTGTCACAAATGGCTGGATTTCATCGTTTCTTATGGCTGAGTATTTCTGATTGACTGGTTTAAGATTCCATCTCTAGGAGAACCAAAACTGTAACTAGGTTAAGTCTTAGTTTGATGACAATGGGGCTTAGGTTAAGTGACTCAGTTTTGGGCATGTTGTCTTGTTTTTTTAACATATGTAATGTCTAGCTCTTCAGTGTGATGGCAGCTTTGCCATAAAGTCATTTTCTCATCCCCACCCCTCTCCCCAAAGGGCTTTATAACTGCTGCAATTCACTCATAACAAGTTCATTTCCTCTCGCCCTTGACACCAGGTCAGTCTTTCATACACAAGCAGAATTTACTTACTCGGAGTATAGATGTAAGCTGGAGTAAGAGACTCAAGATATAACCTATGCCAAAATGAACAGGAAATTAAACCTTTTATGAGAAAGTCAATTGAACAGAAACCCTTTTGCCATTTACTGTGCTGAGAATAAAACTGCCATAAAGGCAAATGTTCTGTGCACTTAAATGAGCATCACAAACAATAACAACTTGGGAAATATGGTTTTTACAGCTATGAGTGTGCTGTTTGAATGAGATCTGACACTGTGTTCTTTTTCTTTGGTATATTCTGGAGAGACATTCATATTCCAATTTTAATTGGTTCTTTTACTTGATTTTTTTTTTAAAGACAGGAGTGTAGAACTTAGGCTAGAAAACTAGGCTGCCAATGATATTTTAAAATATATCAGTAAATGCCATGTGCTAATCCACATGTACTTTTCAATTGCCTTTTTTCTTTTTTTGAAAGGGCACCTTTGTAATGCTTCTATTTTATGTTTAAACAGTCTTTCACGCCATTTCATGAAAAATAGTAATTTTGACAAATATGTAAACTTTAAAGATTGATACTCAGGTTTTTGTTTGTTCTGTTTTGTTTTAGTCAGTATTAGCCAAATAGAACTACAAGTTGGTGGTGAAATTAATAACTTGTACAACTATAAATGTACATTAACTCTTTCAAGGCCAGAATGCTGACACTCAGAAGCTCCAGTTCCTCTGAACACATTCAGTACCCCCAACATCAAAACCAATTTTATTAATCTCCTAAATTTCAGTAGATCTATATTAAAATTTTTTGAATTTCATGACATGAAATCAACTGAGTTGTGTTTCATTTTTAATATTTATTTCACATTTTGCATTTAATAAAGTTTAACAATATAATTTTGTTGCCATTCTCCTCTCTAATCAAAATGTGAACTACAGAATCCTATGTATTACCCGTACACTTTAGGAATCATTGTAATGTGTACCTTCATAAATTCACTATTTGTTATTAAAATTATACCAAATGTTTCTCCCTTGATTTTTGAAAACTCTGTAAAAGATTCTGTAAACATTACATATTATATGTGTTTACCTTCCATTTATAGTTAGATAGTTGATATGCGATAGATATATTTTACATGTAATATGAAAAATGATCCAAAAGCAGGGGATTTAGATGTTAGGACTACTCAGCAAATGTACTAAAAATAGTACCAGAAAGTGCAAGAGAGAGAGAGAGAGCCAGTAATAATAATAATACATTGAGTATTATTTATTTCAAAACACTTTCACAAATATTATAATTAATTATCATAATAACAAGCCAATACACTATAGAAAAGGCAACTCTAAGTTTTAAAAATGGCCTGCCAACATTCACACAGCAAGTTAATACTACTGAGATAGGAACCAAAGGCTTCTGGCTTCTCTTTTAGTTCATGTATGCCCCAAATATTTCTGCTTAAGTCTTTAACACCATAATATCTTACTTGCCTATGATTTTTAAGATTTTACTTTCAATAGTAATTTCCATGTGAATATTTGACATCATATAGATGCAATCTTTCTCACTGTGGTGGTTCATTGAACACAGTTCTTGGCCAATAAAAGAACACAGTAGCAGAGAATTGCTGAGTTTAAGACTGGAACTTCAATAACTGTGAACTTTTGATTGCAGTCAATGTTCAAACTTCAGTCTCTGAAGCCACACATGCTTTCTTTTCAGTTTACATTAGATTGTAATCTTGCATCTGTCGGGGGAAGAGGGAGAATCCACCTCTGCCCTTTTCTTTAAGGTTCTTATGGCTGGCCAAATAATCAACAAGACAGGTTAGCAGGAGAAAATAATACCAAGTTTAATAACATGTATACATGGGAGAAACTCAGAAATGAGCAACTCGTCCCTCTGTCTAAGCTGCTTGCTTAAGTATTGCAGCTAAAGGCGAGGAGCGTGTTGGGGGTGGGTAGTGGCCTGGGACTTCAGAGGGAAGGAGGACAATTCTTTTCCGGGTCATCTATAGATAATGTGGTCAGGGAGAGACAGAGTTTTTGATAAAAGAGGCTTGGTGCCTTTGTTATTGTAATCTCTATCCTACATTATCTTTACAGCCATTATGATAGAAGATCTGTTCCAGGAAGGTGCCACCATATCAAATTCTTTAGGCAGTTAGTGGGGGAGGTCAAATGTCCTTCAGAGAAAACAATCAAGATAAAGAGACATATTTCAGGGTGCCCAAATTTTGATCTCCCACACATCAAAAGACGCCAGTCAGATTATTACAGAATTGGATTTGCCAGATTATAATTGGTTAATTGATTGTAGTAAGTTTTCTATTTTAGATAAGACTACTTAAAGAAAAAATAACTAGTTTAGAAACATTAAATATTTGAAAAATTATCTCATAGCCACCTTTCTCACTGATTTGTATAGGCTAATTTTGCTTATCTTATACTATAAATAGAATATCTGTTGGATCTGTAACAATGTTATTTTACTCCCCTACCTCCCCAAAAGAACTTTAGAGACTAAGTGGATTTCTTATTGCATTTAATTTTTGTCAAATTTTCCTTTTTTTGTGACATATGGAAACTAAATTTAACTCTCAAATACATAGATAGTCTTGTTTCTGTACGTTTTCATGCTATATTTTTTTTCAGTTTCAAGTTATAAAATAAATATTTTAGTTTAATATTTTATTTCCCATTTTCATGGATGTATGAATATCCCATTAACAGTTATGAGAAGATATTCAATAGTGACAGAAAAAAACATTTTATTAGTTCAAATAATTTTTCTTCTATCTTGAGGCTGTTTGAATGTTGTATCAGTCATTATCTCTCACAGACACCTTCACTTATTGTGTTCATTTTCTCAGGATCCTATTTTCAAATGTTGAATGTGATATTTCTGCAACTTATAAAGTGAAGAACATTTTTTACAACTATTATTTTTCAATAAGTTGATTTTTCCTCTGTATTATTTCTTTGCAAAAACAGAATGATGAAAAATTTTCCATTGATTACACTCAGCATACTTAATTGGGAATAAAATGTGCTAGAAAATGCTGTTACAAATTGTTCCCTGTTAGTCTGATTTATAGTTCACTTTTAAAATCCCTCCTGAGGGATGCTACAGATATTTCAGAGAACATTTGGAAAATTATTAATGATAAAAATTTAAGCCCAAGTGTAAAAAGTGAGAAGCTTTGCATCTGGTTATCATCCAGATAGTTACATGAAAACGTATTTGGGGGCCGGCCCAGTGGCATAGCAGTTAAGTGCATGTGCCCTGCTTTGGCGGCCCGGGGTTCACAGGTTCGGATCCCGGGCCTTCACCGATGCACAGCTTGTCAAGCCCTGCTGTGGCGGCATCCCATATAAAGTAGAGGAAGATGGGTACGGATGTCAGCCCAGGGCCAGTCTTCCTCAGCAAAAAGAGGAGGATTGGCGACAGATATTAACTCAGGGCTAATCTTCTTCACACAAAATAAATAAATAAATAGAGTCTTAAAAATATATATATATATATAAAAAAGAAAAAGTATTTGGAAAGAATTGCATTAAATAAAAGAGATTTGGCACTTTCCAGCGCAATGAAAAAGGCATAGGTAATCAACAACGTTGCTGTTTTGATCCCGGTTAGGCAAAATATAAAGAACTTCTTCAATTAATAAATATTGAAGTTAATTTAATACAGTAATATGCAACCAGTTTGATTTTAGTTCAAGATACCATATCATCTAGTTATAAATTATTTATCAACTTCATGGTTACAATAGAGCTTCAATCAATTGGGTGCTGCATGTTCAGGTAGGTGTGTTGCATTTCATATGTTCCCTTACGTGATAATCACTTTAAGGTCTTGTTTCGATATGTTTCTCTCATCAATATGTGAATTTCCAGTGGTTTGTACTATGTCTTTCTAAAGGTACCCCCTGAAATCAAGACATAAATTTTGATTATGTTTGTCAGTACTTTTTCCTCTTGACTGCATCTAAAGAACTCACAAATGACCATCAAAGTTCTTGAATGAGTTTGTCCACCAGACCAGGTTGAACTAAAATCCACAATATGTAAAAATAGTGTTGAACTAAAATTTGATTATAGTTTCAATATATATTCTGGATAAGGCATTTATCATCGAATTTCTTCAGAAGCATACAGAATAACTTATTTAAAAAAAAGTCACAGATTGGCCTGGCAAAAAAACTTTGTGGTGAAGCTAGAGATTTCTAAGTGGAAATTTTCACTTTGTTTATTTATACCATAAATGAATAATGACTTTCAAAAATCCATAATAATTTAACATATAGATATAATGTAAAAAGTGAAAGTGTAGTAAATTCAAACTGATACATTTCTGAAGTTTTCTTCCCAAAGATTCAGAATAAGGTTGGTCCCAGATAGGTCTTCCTTGATGATTGTCATTCATTTTAATTGTAGTACTATGACTCCAAACTCCATAGGCAAAAGTGTGAAAACATATCTCTGAGTAGCACTTAAAGGATGGAGATAAGAACTTGGTTACTATTAGGTGACAGAACCAGGAGGAAGATCAAAATATGGCAGGCAGCCAAATCAAAATTTACAATTGAGGTCAAAATAATAAATTAAGAATCTTGGTGGATTCATAGAAAAATAAGTAAAATGGTTTCACTTGTAGAACAGTTAAGTAGAAAAGATTTGCCAAGGCTGGACATAAAATGTTTCTGTTTTAGAATAGATTAGAATGCGTTAGTACAGAAAAGCAAGGTGAGAATCGGGAGGTCAATTAGGACTTCATTGCAGTTGCCCAAAAGAGAGATAGAAATGATAGTTGTTTGAATCAAGATAAGAGAAGTGCCAGTGGTAAAAGTTGTCAGACTGTCTGACAAAATTTGCTGTGTTTTGGACATGGGATTTATGGAAATTAAAGAAATAAGCTAAGCAAAGAAATGATTTGAGGAGTTGTTTACTGAAATGTGAAACATTGAGGGAATCACATTGGGAAGTGTATGTGAGAAGAATATATATATACACATATACACACACAATCATACGCAGTTAAGACTAGTTAAATTTGAATCTCTTGTAGACACGCAAGGGAAAATGCCATTTATGGAGTTCGAAATGAGTGGAAATCAAGGGAGAGTTTGGAGCAGGAGACATATATTTAGGAGTTATGTGTATATAAATAAAGAGACAAGAAGCCCAAGGGACTCTATAGTTGAAAGAAACTGGAGAATGAGTGCACATTGGGAAGCATAGAGAGCTGAAGAGAGAGTTCTGTTGTACTTCAGCCTTCAGCAGTCAGGGCGTGGAGGAAGAGCAAGTAAAGGGGACAGATACACAATCACTAGTAATATAGGACGAAAACCCAGAGAGTGAAGATACACAGAAGCTAAATAAGGAAGTTTTTCTTGGAAGCCAGAATGATGAGCTGAATTAAATGTTGCTGAGATCAAGTAGGATGAGGATTGGGTAACGACCATTCATTTGGAAAGATTAAGGTCATGGTTGACTTTGGTAAGAGTCAGAAAGAGAGAAAATAGGAGCTGAGAAAGTGAAAGAGCCAAGTACAGAAAGCTCATTGGAAGAGTATTTCTCTAAAGAGGAGCAGATATACATATATATATATATTTTTTTTTTTGATTGAGAAGGAGATATGTGGATCAGAATAATGAAACAGAGAGGGGAAATTTATAGCGCAAGAGAAACAGGAGGCAATTGCAGGAGCAGAAACTTTGGACAGGCTAGAGAGGATGGGATCCAATGCATAAAGGGCAGGTTTGGCTCTAGATGAGAGCATGGATTCTTCATCCATTAAACAGAAGGACAGAAAAAATAAGTGCTTTCAGGTGTAGGTAGCTGGACATGTGTCACGGTATAAAATTGTGTTCTCATTTGGTTACTTATATTTTCTTAATGAAATAAGAAATGAAGCATCAGTTAAAAGTGACAGAAGATTTTGAAGATTTGAGGAGAACAAAGAAAAAAGTTGTGAAACAAGAAAAGAGAGAGAAAAAGACTAGGAGAATATAGTTGGGTTTCCAACAGTGCTGAAGAACCCCGTGATTTCTCTTCTCACAAATTTAAAATGAGAGTAGTTTCATGGCTGTGTATTTTTCTACAAATATAGTCAGCTGTTTAGATTAAGCCATTGAGAAGATGAAGAGTTGGGTTTAACCAGGATTTTTATTATCCCAAGAAAGAATTATAGATGAAGAAAGAGTCCAAAGCCATATTTTCCATCTCTCTCAAGGGCAGTTTGATTACGTTATCTCTGCTTAATTGTGTATATCTACTCTATTATCCAGAGAGCTCCTGGTGAGTATGTTTTGCCTCAGCTTGCATATAGACCAAAATGGATTCCCCAACCATCTCTACACCTTGGAAATTGTACTACATATTTTGGCTTAACTTCCTAATGCTAACATTCAGTTTACATCTGTGCCTCTTAGTTAAAATTGCCAGTAATGAAATTGTTTAGACTAGGTAGCCAGGCTATGCATTTCCAAGGTATTTGGAAAGCATGTAGGCTTGCAATAGCTGTTTTATCTCAATGGCTTTCAATCTCTCTGATCAATTAGCAGCCACTATGATAGGCATGGGGACAAGTTATACAAAATTTTTTATTTAGGAAAAGAAAGGACTATTAGCAGATAACTCCAAAACAGAATGTGGACGGGCAATTATCTTGACACATATCTAACATAATATCACTTTATTATTAATTCTATAGGTAAACAGTAAGTCAATGTTATTGAGAATAGCCACTGTGCCGAGGTTGCACTCTGAAGAATGAAACTGCTTTATTTGGCTAAGCAAATTATTTGAAAGTTTGAGGCAGCTCAAACATTTTCTACCTAATATTTTTACATTTAAATATATTTCATTTATTTTATATGTTTTAATCAATTTGGCTCCCAATCATGTTGGAATATAGATTGACTTAATATGGATGTTTCCAGGGTTGTTGGCATTTCATTCATTTTTTAAAACAATTTTTTTCCTAAAAAGGGAAGAAAATGCTAATAAAATTGAGAAAGATACATTAGCATTTGATGAATCTAATTGAGCATTAGTATAATTAATTGAAAGGAACAATATTACATATACTTGTTTTATTTTATAAATGCTCAAAATGTTACATGCTTGTCAAGAGGCTTCAGGTAATAATTCATGCAAAGTATCTACAGAAATAGAATATGTGTATATGTACTCCATAGATTGGTATGTATGAGCAAATATTACTTTTTTAACTATTCACTCATGATTATCTATTGACACCTAATCCTGTGGCAGACTGGTTCTTAAAGCTCTGTCCAAAGATGGAGATAACACAGTTCTTACTTTTGCCAACTGGGTGGAGGTGAGTGGCTAGACCAATCAATTAATGACCAATGAAGTTTTTCCCCATTGCTGGAAAATCTCATGATATTAGGTTAGATTAGCATCTGCACCTGACATTCAGGTACATTAAAATAATTCTAGGTCAAAACGAAGCTATCTACCTTTTATTTAAGTAAAACACTTTTTTCCCAAAGTGTGTATGTGCCACATTACAATTGATCATTATTTATGGATATTTAGTTTTTAAACTTGGCAATTTATTATTACTGAGTATGAAGTCCAAGTTAAAAGACGAGAGCAAGGATCCCTGAGAATCATATTCAGCAAAAAATGAGACAATCAAATTAAGAAAACAACAACAGGGAATTTAGAACTCAAAAGGAATGTGTGGAGAACTAATTTCACCTCCTCATCATGCATTTTAACTCATGCAGCTTTGAGGGGTACTGCATGTTGGTGTTTTGTTTTTTGTGGGTTTTTTTTGTTTTGTTTTGTTTTTTTTTTTTGGTGAGGAAGATTGGCCCTGAGCTAACATCTGTTGCCAATACTCTCTTTTTTTGCTTGAGGAAGGTTGGCCCTGAGCTAACATCTGTGCCAGTCTTCCTCTATTTTGGATGTGGGTCACTGCCACAGCATGGCTTGATGAGCGATGTAGGTCTATGACCAGGATCCGAACCCATAAACCCCGGGCCACCAAAGTGGAGCACTCCAAACTTAACTACTACCCCATCAGGCTGGCCCCTGCATATTGTTTTAATAAGCATGCAGTGTTTCTTTATAAGAATTCACATCTTCAGCCTTACTAAGTTCACTCTAACAACCGTGGGGATATCGTCATTCCCCTGACTTTCAGGTAAGTGATGGTATCAATAAAGATGTAGTGATGCAGTGTATGCTGAAGCTAATGCATTCATATAAAAACCCAGAGAAGCTAATGGCATGTATGTAGTACCTGGCATATTTGACCAAGTGGATATTATAAGGAAGAGAAAGGCTTTTGAAACTACTCATTTGCATTGTATCTATCTGGTCATTGGACATTCATCTGCTCCCAAACAAGCACAGAATCATTAGAACTCTAGATTTGAGGTGGAGTTTTTATGCCTTATCACAACTCATAATTTATTTTGTGTATCCCCACATTTACTTATTTTCAAAACAGATACATACTTTAAATTAATTACGTAAGACAATAAAACTGATTATTGTTTTATTGTCACTTGAATAATAGTAATAAGTGCACATCAACTGCACTTTTAGTGAAATATAAAAGAATATGTAGCTTGGTATGGGGTGTATTTTCCCATATTCAGAATAATAACTATGGCATTTAGCTGTGATGACAGTCTACAAAACATAAGAGTGGGATTTGGGGATTTAATTAAATTTATGTCAAAATTACTTTCAAATACTGGGGAAAAATATGCTTGAATAATATAGCACATGTTTTGGCCTTTAAAAATTTTAACAAGTGGAAACATTTGCATGACACATTGGCAGAATCTCCATAGTTCAGAAACAGCTAGTATATGACATAGAAACAGCTTTGTTCATTAATTCCATAGTAAACATGCACAGCAACTCTTGTATAAATTTGTCACTGCTGTGTCTACTGCGTACTGGAAGCAGCAGGCATGGCAGTGAGTTTCATTTAAACGTATCTATAAATACATGAAAGAAAGATTATGCCTGCCCTTTCTATGTAATTCTAATTATTTCAACATCAGAACACTACACTAAATAAATAAATAAATAAGTAAATAAAAATCTGATGTAGGCATCCAGACATTATCTTGCAAGCAGTAGTGAGCAGAAGGTTGCTATATTTGACCCCAGGTCATCCTAAATATGTAGAAAATTTACTTGAAGATACAGAAATGGTTGTTACTCAGAGACAAAGCCTCTTTCAACCCTACCTCCTCCCCCACCCCTCCTTGCCCCACACAGACCATTCCATTGCTCTCTGAGACTTGAAAGCAGTGGCCCTGACAGAAATATGTCATTATATTCTGGCTTTTGGAAGAGACCAAGGTATCAACCCCATTTATGACCTGATCTCCTGACCCTGTTTCTTAGGAAAAGCGCAGGAGGACCAAGCTGTTAGGTGCATAAAAAACAGCCTCTGTGCCAACTTTATTTCCAATCAAACTGGAGTGAATAGATCCATTTGAGCTAGACATTTAGCTATTTCAAAAATTCATCTTCTTTTCACCAAACAATTTAGCCTGAATCCCTTTGTCTTTGTCATTCTACTGTTGTCATTTTTTCTACTGCTGGATATTAGTGCATCTTTACTTCATCTAACCACTGACAACTGGTGATGAAGAAGGAAATGATGGTTTTTATGGATAGCAGTGAGCATTCATAGGATTTTACTCTGGCTGCTTTCCTGTCATCTTCTTGGGACGCTTAGAGATGTCTTTTCCTCTGGACTCTCTTTTCCATTCTTCTATCACAAAATCACAAAGTCTTTTATGCTGACTCAGGAGTTTGGAAGTTTTGATTCTGAACATCTCACAGGTTTAAACATGTTGGGCTCTAACTTCAGAGTTCATATGCCAAAATCATAGGTTAAAACATTGCTGTCCAAAGGTGGGTCCTCTAGAAGCTTCCAAGCTCAGCTATATTCTGGGTCAGAAGAAAGCTTCTCTCACAAACCCGTCCATTCCTCCTTCTCTTCCGTTTAGTTGTGCTTTGAATGCTCAGTGCATATCAATGGCGAAGGGCCTATATTCATTCCTACCTGTGCATCCCCAGAGTCTTCACATCAACAGAAGAAACAGTGTTTTGTTGGGTTTTCGCTTTACCTAAGCCATACATAATCACAAATTTTGATCATGACCCTCTTTCAAAATAAATGTGGGTCATTTGCTTTATATTCATAAAAAGAGGCCATCCAAGGGACTCTTTCCTCAACACAGAATGTCTGCGATGTGGTAGTAGCATCTCTAGGTAAACATACAAAGTTCACTTATTTCTGGCTAAGCACCACCTATTACACATGAAGTAGCATTGCAGATATATGTTATTGTCCGGCAAAATTGTCTATTACAATTGTATATAAATTAAATAAATTTTTAAAAATTTAAAGGAGCTATAAGGTGAAAGAATATCTATAAAATGAAAGTTATTTGGCAAAGTGATGTTTTTTTCCTAGTTTACTTTATTATGAAATGAAATTTATATACTAGGTTTGTTAAAGCACGATATCATGCAACTGCTTATTACTCTGATAGACATGAAATAAACTCATAATAGTAGGCAATAATTAATTCATAAACATAAATTTAAAAATAGTAACATATATGTACATATCTACACACATTTAGATGAAACTTTAACATTTACAGTAATATTATTAATCTTTATTTTCTCAGATATTATAATAATAGAACAATGACATTTTTATTGACAGGAATTCATATTATATTGATATGCCTCAGTATTTGACTGGCTGAGGATCCAGTGATTTTAACATAAAATAACAAGCTAAATGAGTAGGTATATTAATATTGATATTAAAAGTCAAATCTTTATTACTTTTGACATTTTTTTCTTTATTGAGTAAAAATGTGTGTGTACTTTGTGGGAGTATTTGTGTGTTTTCTGTTTTTCTAAGAATAGCATATAAGCATCCTCTATGGTGTGAGTTTCTGCTGAATACTAAACATACCCTTATTCCTTAAAAAACAAAAGGAATTTTATATAAATTGAATATCATCAGTTTTGCTTTGCATAAACTATTTAGAATAAAGTAGAGCTTCAATAATATATGTTATTATCCTGAGGAAAAAATGAGATACTTTAAATAATTAGCTCTCACATTAATTAATAATGGGTTGAATTTTGAGAAAATAAACTTTCTATTTCTAATTATCAACTCCTAAAACACTTGAATAAATTAAATTGTGAGCCACTTTCAAAAATGATCCTCTTGAATCCTTAACTGCGTTTTAAGACATAAAATCATCACATTCATGTTGTGCACCTGCAATTTCATGTTACGATTGATATTTAAGCACCAAGGCCTGTGAGTCTGGAAGTGACAGAATTCATCGGAATTTTGTTTGCTTGTGAAATCTCTAAGTTAAGAAATCTGGAAATCTTAATGAAAGTTGAGAAAAACTTATTCCATAAAGCTTTAGAATCTGAGTTTATTAAAAAATGAACGATTTTTTTTCATATAGGGCTATTCAAATGCATTTTAGGATAGTCGAAAAAATTTTTCTTTTTCCTGATTTTTTTCCCTATTAGTTTGACTCTTGAGTTTGCCTGGTAATACTGTTTCGGTAACTATCAAAGCTTTGCCTTTCACCTTCTACTGTCTGCACATGAGTAAATAAAGGACTGAAGACTTGGAAGACAGATGAGGGGCCCAGAGTAACACAGGAAGGGTTTGGGTGGCCAAGGACATGCAGTGTCTGAATTTCAGTTACTTAGTAATTGATCAATGCATTCCATGCCTTTGGAGAAAAAAAGACTAGATACAGTTTGGAAAGATCCACACACTATTTCCCCAAGAGGGGCTTACTGCCTATAATTAAACACCAAAAAATGTTCCACCAACCTCAGTAAAACATTGATGTCTAATTTGGGGAAAAATTAGTTATAATAAGGATGTTTTAATAAGCTATACCTCAAACGGAGAAGGTGAGAAAAAAATGAAAAGATCGTTTCGTGTAGTAATACTTGAAGAAATGCATGCAAAAAGTGTTTCTTGTTTTGTTTATTTTAATGAGGCAAAAGTGTAATGGTTTATGAGTTTTCTAGAAAATGAAAGTTTTTAAAATTATCTCTTTATGCCAGAAGGAAGTGAAAATTATATTTGAAAAGGACACTTGGGGCCAGTGACATCAATAGGGTCTTTTAAAATTTGTTAAAAGTGATGACATGTAAGATCAGGAGAGAAATTTATAGAAGACTTAATAAACTGATCAAAAGAAAAAAAAATGAGTGGACTACATGAAAAAAAAATGTTAGAGCTTGGGATTTGATATCCTGTAGGAATAACAGCTATTTAAATATATCAAAAAAAAAAATCCTGAAAAGGTGTTTAATATAATTTGCTGTCAGCTCTTGCTAGGATGAGTAGCCTGACTTTGCTGATTAATTAGATCGCACCACTCAAACATCTAAAAGCAGTTATCAAAATCTTAACATTGGTGGACAAGCTAGCAAAATGTAAGATACCAGATACGAAAGTAGCAAGGATTAAGTATATCCACAAAATTTATTCTTCTGGAAATTATTTTTTAAAGGAAAAACCTTATACTCTAATCTTTTTATCCTCACTGTAGCTAATATGATGCAAATTCATTGAAGATGAAGAAAAATAGGAGAATCACTGCTATATTCAAGTTTAATCCTATTGCCTTTATCTATTATTTAAATATGTGTTAAGTTTCCTTGTCTGACCATTTAAAATATTATATATTAAAAAAATACCTCTATTACTGTAACAAACAGAGAAGGATAATTTGCTAAGGCTTATTAATACATAAAAGCATGTCTGTGAGCTTCTCCATCTTCTAGGGAACTTGAATAAATGCTTATTTATCAGATTAGATATCATATGATTTTACATCTTAAACTGATCTTACAGAGTGTCTTTTGGGTAGGTGCAATCTTCATTAAACTTATTAAAAACTAGGCAACATCTGTATAATTTATAATTAGTAACAGTATCAGTAAATATTTTAAGGAATTCAGAACAATTAAATTCATCAGAATACATGTAACAATGAATATCTAGATAAAGAAACTAAAGAAGAAAAAATATGAGGTTGAAAATGTTCCACATATATGCTCATCTTTATTTGGCTTTTAATTTATGTAAACCTAGTCTTACCCTAGTTTTTTCCTAACTACGTGTCCATTTCAAATATTAGAATGAAATTTATGAAAGACAAATAAGATTATGTTACTCTTCCTCTCAAAACACCCAAAATGCATTTTTGTACTCCAAAGAAAATGCAGTCTCTTAGTCACAATCTAGGAGATTTCATGTGATCTGATCAATGCCTATATCTTAGACATCCTCTTTTATCACCCTCCCTAACTGCTCACTTATTTCAGCCTTCATGTCCATTTTCATTGATGCTAAAACACAGCAAGCTCATTCCTACCTAAGGGCCTTTACCTTCCCTGTTTTTGCACTACTGGTAATGTTATTCTTTGGATCTGCACATGGCTCATTCCCTCACTTCATTCAGCTCTCGTATGTCACCTCCTCATAGGACACTCTTTATAAAATACCTTTCAATATTTTTCTTCAGAATACGTTAAGTATACGTTAGTAACATTACCAGAAATGTTACTAGCAGTTTATGTCTTCTGTTTTTCACAGGCTTTCCTGTTAAAATGTAATCTCAGTGAAGGCAGAGACATTTTCTTACTTGCAGACCATCTATGCCAAGTCTAGAATTGAAGTAACAGCTCAATAAATATGTGATCAATGAAGGAATGAATGAATATTCAAAAATATCCCTTCAGACGTCTTTAAGACAACAAGAAAAGTAGTTACAGATTATGAATAAATGACTGACTGATTTCTAAAGAGTTAAATTAATAATCTCAAACGTGTGTGACTATTGCTATAATCTCTTTACGATTGAGAACCAGTAAGCGTTCACTAACTGAGTATGACCAGACAAGGACTACAGTTCTGTTGTGATGTGTTTGTGTCTTCTCATTTTTCACGGTGTACACAGACCCCTTCTGCAGTGACGTCGTGTCCACACATTGCTATGCTTATTGGGGGTTTTCTGTTATTCCTGAGAATCCCGGTTACTAGTCACTTCTTTTGCTGTTCCTGCTGCTCTCTGTGCTTCCCTTAGTAAGTGATTTTCTGCTATAACTCTCCAAATGTGTCTTCCGTCATCAACATGACATGCTTGTTCAGCTGCTGTTTAAAGCTGCGGTTTTCTAAGCTCACTCTCCAGCTGGTAATATGTTCTCTAAATGAAAAATCTCTATGTGCCTGTTGCTTTGGTGTTTTCTTCATAAACATCTGAATGCCCTGGAAGAAAGGGTTTACATGTCCTTGGTTTATTTACTCGTCAACATCTACTGTCCGTTTTTCTCTGTTTCCTCCCCACTAGAATGACATTCCATGAAGTCAGGGACATTATTTATTTTTCAGCACTGTATCCTCAAGTCCTAGAACAGTATCTGACACACAGTAGATGTTCAGTAAGGGAGCACTAGCTTAAATGACTGAATGGATAGGCAGAGCAGCTTCCTGGAAGTTCTACTGTTACTGGAAGAAGAATTTTAGGTCTTTTAATGACACTTAAGTCATTAAGCGTTAAGATTAGAAGTGATAAAAACATTCAATGAATTTGATTAAGCAAAAAGTACGAAATTTAGTGGTACGTATAATTAAAATTGCAAGAGTGGAGTACAGCTGGACATAGGGGCTCAAATAATATCTTATGAGTGTATCCTCTGACCATCTCCTGCCTCTGTTCTCCTCTGCTTCAGCTCTACCTACCCAAGAGGCAGGAAGTAGAATTTTCTCCTGCATCCTCAGACCTTGTTTCCTGTGTCTGCAGCACTTTGTGGCTTGCTTTTTCCCAGTTTTCTGTCCAATGGAAAGACAGCTTCTCTTTCACACAAATTCCAATTAGAATCCCATGGTTGACACAGTTGGGTTACATGCCCATCCCTAATCCTTTGCCCATCGCCCCATTCCCAGGCCTGCTTCAAATATTGAAGATGGAATTATTCCACCCAAGAGGATATAGAATGGAGGAAGAGTATCTTCCTAAAAGAAAAGTGTAGTCCTGTTACCTGAAGAAGGGGGATAGAGACTGAGCAGTGATGGACACCTCACTAAAGAAGATAAACAGATGGCAAATATGTGTATGGAAAGATGCTCAACATCATTTTCAATTTGGAAATTGCAAATATAAACAACAATTAGATACTAATATGCACCTATTGGAATGGCTAAAAAAACCCCTAAAACAGACAATACCAAATGGAGGTTTGTTTGCTTTTTCAAAGAACTTGACACAAACTTGAATTTGACATAAAGTTGAACTCTTCAATTGGTTTGCTGATACTTAGTGACTTTTACATTATGATTGTTAAAAATATAAGAATTATACTTTACACTTGAGAGCTTGTTGTAATTAAAATTTCAAGACTGAATTATACTTCCCTGAAATCTGAATATAAGGAGATTGAATTATTTACTTTGTGCTTCTGTGCAGATACCATAGACCTGATTTATTGCTGGTAATGATGTTCAATCATAGACTAGCACTGTGAATATACAAAATTTAAAACACATCTTAGTAATTGCTGAAAGTCTCCTGAGAACTAATAACTGACTTTAAAAAGTAAGAAAGCATACTTTGGGTTGATAGATGCAGGTTTTAAAAACATTAATGTAGAATAGTCAGAAGTGTCCCCTACTGTTATAATTTCCTCAGCTTCAAAGTTTCAGCAATTCTCTGACCCCAAATAGTTGACATTTCGGCAGTTTCTTACAAAGCTAACCATAGTCTTACCATATCACCCAGCAACCATATTCCTAGGTATTTATCCATTTGAGTTGAAAAATAAAGTCCACAAAAGAACTCCTGCACACAAATGTTTATAGCAGCTTAATTCGTAATTGCTCCAAAATTGAAGCAACCAAGATGTCCTTCAATAGGTGACTGGATGAATAAGCAGTAGCACATCCATATAATAAATACATATCTATATACAATATAAATATGAGTATAATATATAAATTAAATGTTTAATATACTATTTATAGTATTTATATTATTTATTTTATATACTTTAATATCTAATATATAGAATGTATCTGCAATATATAAAATATATTTATATATTATAATATTTATAATGTTAATATAACTTTCGTATAATACAATAAATATCTAACATGATACATACATATAAATAAATATAATGAAAAGAAAGGAGCTTTCAAGCCATAAAAAGACATGAAGGAAACTTAAATGAATATTATTAAGTGAAAAAGCATGTCTGAAAAGCTACATACTGTACGATTCTAACTATATGACTTTCTGGAAAAGGCGGAACTATTGAGACAGTAAAAAGATTACTGTTTGTTGAGGGTTTAGAGATGAGAAGGGGGATGAATGGGTGAAACATAAGACATTTTTAGAGCCCTTAAACTACTCTGTATGGTACAGTAATGACGAATACATGACATTATGCATTTATCAAAACCCATAGACCTGTACAACACAAAGAGTGAACCTTAATGAAAACTATAGACTTTAGTTAATAATGATGTATCACTATCAGTTCATCAATTGTAACAAGTGCACCAAACTAAGGCAAAATGTTAACAATAGGGGAAAATGTGGGAGTTGGTGGCTAGACGGAACTCTCTGCACTATATGCTCAATTTTTCTGTAAACATAAACTTTTCTAAATATTAGCCTATTAATTAAAAAAAAAACTTTTCACTATAACAAATTACAGCAATCTTGCCACAAAGAACTGAGGAATTTTAGTTACATGACAGATAAATATAAAAAAAGGAAAGAATTACTTTCAAAAATATATGTACTGTTAGAATATATAAATTACTTAGTATTCTCACAATCACTTATTACAATTAAATTAGTAATTAAATTAAATATATAATCTATTCTTTCAATAATATTTTTATTTCATAAACAGTATGATCTAGTTGAATTCTCATGTTTGGTATCTTCCTTATTTTAAAAGATATATAATATTAATATGTATTTACTATTTTGAAAAGATTTGTAGATTATGTGTGTCAATGGAATCTGATCACCTGAGAAAAAAAATCAGTACACCTCACAGAGTGTATGATTGACTGATTGATTTATGCTTTCACACTGGCGTTAAAAATGTGGAATGTAAATATACAAAATAAAATTCTCTATAATCCAAAGGTCTTAAGGGAAAAAAAACATAATCTTTTTTATTTTTTATAAGGATTTTTTTCATGGAATTATGTAAATACTTAATTACCTAATTAGAAAAATTTAATTGTTCTTTCAGGTTTAAGATATTAAAATTTTTATGTTTTATCAGCTTCTGAAGCTGCATTATTAGATGCAAACTCCATTATATATGTTATAATCATTAATATTTACTGAGAAATGAAAATGAATTCCAAATATTATCTAAAACAAAATCGAAGATATGAACTCTTCCCAGTTGCATTAAGCTGCTTTAATACTGTGTAATTTGGTGTGTGTTTGGTGGGGTGGGGAACATCTCTCCAGCATTTAAATAAAAATTTTCGTAAGGAATTAATACATGGGTAAAGGTCAGTTATGAAAAGTATTACCTGATAAGCAAGGTTAGCATGAACATATTAGAAAATAATATTATCAGTTTGAAGCAAAAGAAATTGCTAATATTCAACCATTTTCACCTACAAAACAATTTTGTATGTTTCAATCTAACATGTAACCTATCATTTACAACATTAATTAAGAAATGAAATAGTTCAGGTAGCAAAATAATGCAGACACAAAAAAGTGCTTATATTATTATTGGGAGTATTTTTGAGAATTTAGCATCATTATGAAATTCAGAAGTCATGACAACATAGCAAAAATATTAAGGCTAAACTGATACTTGATAGATTAATTACCTAGACATGTGCTGATTGTATGTATGAGCTCTATATTTCCATGACCATGTAGGTGGAGGAAGAAACTATTACTCTGTTGTGATTCAGGTGGCAGTCCTGTGTCATTGACAAAGCCTAATATTGTCAGATATCTAACGGAAAATAATATAGGAAGGAAGCAACAGATGTGCTGCGCTATATTTTTGGTTGTGGTATGCCAGAAGTGCAAACTCTGGAGTCCAGAATACCCGTTAAATCCCACTAATGCCACTTAGAAGCCAATAGTCCTCTGGTCAATGATTAGGACATGCAAAAAATATTTTGACACGTAAAAAACAATCCTAACAGTCTTTAGTGAAAATTAACAGCATAACCTATAAACACCTTTATCACAGTGAATGGCTCAGAGTTAAGTGCACTCTAAAGTAAATTAAAAGAACTAACTTTATTATTTTATTTTCTGCCTCTTGCTATGGTTCTGCTCTGACATATCATATATAGTATCACAGTTACAACTGCTGTGAATAGGGTGTCAGGCAACTCCAAAAACTCTGTATAAATGCAGCTTCCTATTTCTCTAGTTGAAATAGCTCCAAACGTAAAATCAGAAGATTGGGCTCAGTCTCTGTCCCCACTACTGGCTAACAGTGTGGCAAGTCTCACAACTTAATTGAGCTCCTCAGTTAAATGTAAATCATAAATCTCACCTAAAGCTGGTTTCAAATAAAAAGACATGACATAATAGTTCTTTTAAAAAATTAATTTTTCTTTGAAAGGTAGAAAGGACTGTAACAATAGATTTTTTCTCATTCATGAACAAGAAAGGACATTTCTAATATAATTTTGAAAAATAACATTGGAACTCAGTGTAGCTAAGTGGTTAACAGGAAGGACACTGGTGTCAGATTATCTCTGGTTTTTGTGCTGATACTTATTAGCTGTGAGACCTTGGGCGAGTTAGCTCAACATTTAAGTCTGAATTTTCTTATCTGCAAAATGGAGATAATAACAGTACCACCTCCACAGGGCTGCTGTACTGACTGAACACTCTAAAGAATGTAACTCACAAAGCACAGTGCTTGTCACATAATAAGTACCCTGTATGTGTGAACTATTATTATGATTGACTTCTCTAAGCATTGACTTACTTTTGACAAATACTGATATAACCAGGACAGCTTTACTAAATAATGTGCACATTCTTGAAGAAAATAATTTCCTGTCTTATAGAAGCTTCATGAACAATATGGGATATGGTATAAATATGCACCACACATATTAATTTGTGGGTGTGCATGTGTGCCTACACAAATACGTTTTGAAGAAGCATATGTGTCTTTGTCCATAGGCAGACACATAGAAATGACCAAGAGAGATTTTTTTTTTGTCGAGTTGCTTAAATGCAACATTAAAATAGACATTGGTGGTCCTATAGCTATGCGAGCATGAACTAAGAAGAATTCTGATTTTTCTAAAGTCAAGACTAATCCCTTTATAGTATAATGAAGAGGAGCTGGAACTCTGGTGTCAAGAGGCCTGGCATTAATCTATGCTCCGACCTTTTACTGTGTGACTTTATTCAAACACTCATCTCAGACTTAAATTTCCTCATCTACGTACATAATGTTGAGTTAGGTGAATGACAAATCTTCTTCATGTAAAATTCTAAAACTGGGAACTGTATACTAGCCCCTCACTTCAATAATTTTATTATATAGCCTATAGAAATAGAATTCAAAACATGCCTGTTTTTCTATAATAGGCAGAATTTAAGCTCCACAGGCATTCCCTAGGAAAGTCTGACTAATATTAATTTTGCAGAAGTAAAAAGTTGGTTTCACCCTCCAGTCTGGAATATGATTAAAATATTTAGGCACCAGGATTACTGAATCTTTAAAGGAAGGACGAAGACGACCAATTAATAAAAATTGCTGATGTCAATTTAGAGCACTGAAAATTCTTAAGGGTGATTTCTGAGGGATTACTTCTGTTACTGCAAATCAACCGGCAGTGTGCTGTGCTCATTTGTTCTGTTTTAATAGACCTCGTATAGCTCCTTAGGAATTACCCTGTTTTCAGAGGACACAATTAATATCCAATATTTAAAAACAGTTTTAAATTACCTGATAGGGAAACGAAAGTGTGTGTCTGCTTATTTCTTACTAGACAAAAGATATTTAGTGATTTTTTTTTTCTATTGTGCTATTTAATTGGAAATAGTATGAGAGCATTCTGATAATTCCAGTGGCTTAGCTGTTAAGGATTATGTGATGGCTTTAGCTTACACTGATGACAACATTAGAAAAATGAGGCAAAACCATAATCAAAGAATTATGGTAAGATGACAAGTTTAAAATATTAGAATGGAACGTAGAACTTGAAAACAATCTTTCCAGTGTTAAAAGCTGATTATGACTTAGAAGTTCCATTATCTGTCTTAAATTTAAAACAACTGCTAAATGGATCATTTCTTTGTTATTTAGCCATTTGAGCTTCTCTTTGATAAAGGTCCTTACTATCCAAATGGAACATAAAGATTTTATTGGTCTTTAATGATGCCAACTACAGCTGTACAATCATCATTTTAGAGTCCAAACTCTGTCTGCTCTTAGATCTGCCATCACTTGATCACAATTGCAGAAGTATCTTTAAGTGTATTTGCTTAACCAGATGGTAAATGGCTGTACAGGGATTACATCCATCTTTTTTACTGTATGACTAAGTGTTAAAACAGAAATTTTAGCTATGGTGGGAAAACACAGACTTGTATCGTACTAAAAATAGTTTTTCTTTGTTTATTGCAAGAAACAAATATGAATATATGCAGCATGAGAATACAACATTACGGCAAACATTTTTATGTGTACTTAAATATTTGAATAATACTTTTAATTCAAAGTTAAGTAAAACATAAAATATTGGTATAAAACGTTATGTAATTCCTGATACATTTTTCAAAAGAAAACCTGGAGAATTTCCACTTTCTGTATTCTCCTTCAACTGTCTTTTTTTGTTTGTTTGTTTGCTGAGGAAGAGTGTCCCTGAGCTTAACATCCGTTGCCAATCTTCCTCTACTTTATGTGTGGGACACCTCCACAGCATGGCTGGTGAGTGGAGTAGGTCCGCGCCGGGAATCCGAACCTGCAAACTCAGGCCGCTGAAGCGGATCAAGAGGAACTTTAACCATTTGGTCATGAAGCCAGACCCCTCTTTCAACTGTTAATTTAAATTATTAGAATAACAAGTATAGAAGTCATGATATGCAGAAGTGTTTTAATTTGCTATATGTAATTAATGATATTTCACATGTGTAAAAGTTAGTAAATAAGGTTGGAGTGTGATATGAGAATTATTAAGAGTTTTTATGAAATACTTTGAGTTAATTTTGGGTTAATTCTTCAAATATGAAAAGCTGTGGAGAATATGTGCATAGATATATTTGATATATATTTGAACTCATAGACTTCTACAAGGTTTATGTATTTAGAGACAGATAGGATTAAAATTTCTGTGGCAAGGAAAAAACTTTCATGGCGTCCTATAATAATCAGTATGAATCAAGAAGAATTACAAAATATTGAACAAACTTACAAACTTTTGTCCCTGTTTTTTTGAAACCAGAACTAATAAAAGTATAGTAATGGCAGAAAATGAATGCATTTTGAATTATTTTAATAACTAAAATAATGTGACCCATGATTTTTATCCCTGCATGATGAAATGAACATTCAGCTTGTGTGGGACTGTGACTAGAAAGGGAAGCAAATGAAAGTAGATTTAAGTTGGAAAGTTAGTAAAAAATGAGAAAGTTATTGGTGGTCATATCAAGGCTTAAGCTGATAGTTATTCACATAATGATGTGATTGAAATGAGATACAGCAGTTTATAATCATAGGACGCTGGAGTGTAAGATATTTGAGAATAAGCATGCAACAGGAAACAAAATCCTACATGCATCCATGGACACAGATGGCTAATGTAGACTGGAAGTGAAACTTCTTGGATATGTGAAGGTCAAAGAAAACTGAAGCCACGCTGTCAGTTCAAGTTGGTCATTCAAATGGGCTTCTTTGATGGCAGAAACTTGTGTTGAGGAGAAAGGTTAATATCAGAAACCTCAAGAGTTGTGAAGGAAAAGTAGGAGGTCAGTAGGAGAGTAAGAGAAGGGCTTAGTCACTTTTTTCTTCTTGCTGGGCGTATAAAGGTCTGTAATCATCAGCGCACATCTCATTCAGATTTTTGTAACATTACCTAAAGTAGTGCTTTAAAAGTTGGGCATGTTGAAATCCTGGATGGAGTAAATTGTGCAACATTAGTATACTGCTAATTCAATCATAATTATAAGTAGTAAAAAGATGGAATAATTTTCTTTCAAAATTTTCCCCAAAGTAACTGATAAAACATCTATAATTTATTCATTTCTAACTATATGCCAGTATGTGTGATTTTGCTTAAAATTCAAAATGTCATCACAGGGCCGGCCCTGTGGCTTAGTGGTTAGGTGTGTGCGCTCCGCTGCTGGCGGCCCGGGTTCGGATCCCGGGTGTGCACCAATGCACCCCTTCACCGGCCATGCTGAGGCCGCGTCCCACATACAGCGACTAGAAGGATGTGCAGCTATGACATACAACTATCTACTGGGGCTTTGGGGGAAAAAAAATAAATAAATAAAATTATTAAAAAAAAAAAAATGTCATCACAGGCTGGGGGTGTTATCCACATTTTATTTATGAGGGGTCATTTTATTTATGAGAGATCATAATTACTTGGACAAGATCACCAGCTAATAATTAAAGTAAGTAGAGAAATGGAGATTTGAAATTAGAGTATAAACCACATTTTATTTTTATTATTATTATTATTATTATAATACTGGTAATAGTATACTATACTATACTAGTAATTATTATTTTTACTACTATCAGACTACTTCTCTTAGCAAGTAAATTGTCTTTTCTGACATTGTCCTGATATTCCTGCGAACAGAATAACATTTTTTTTTTAAAGAAATGAACAGGGCTTTCTGAATTTTCTTAATCCTATTCTGGTGTGTGAAAGAACAATAGCAAAACTAAGGAAATAAAATTCTAAAATAAGGAGTAAATCCCTCAGGAATGATGTAAAGAAACAATGAATAAGTTGAAAAGGGAGATTTTTGACCAAATAAATCAAATGAGGATCAAAATAGTACAAATAAAGAGAGAATAAATACTTGAGAAGCAGCAAGGAACAGAACTGACATCTGAAAATACAAATTCTGACAGAATTGTAGTTAATGAAGATGAAAAATAAATTGATTAAAGTAATTAGGAAACTATAGAATTTTAGACTGACAAGAATATCGGGTCCTAGAGCAGGAAGGTCAGGCAGCACCAGCTAGTTTATCTATGAACTCAGCGTGATCACAGGCACTGCTTGAAACTAGCTGCCTTGCAGTTAAAGACACAGCATATAATTTTAACATTCAACTAAAGGAGAGAGACAGAAAATGACAGAGGGACACAGAGGGTGAATATTAATATTTCTTCTAACATTAGTCTTCCTGTGCTTTTTAATAATTGAATTTCATAAATCATTTTACTGATTCCAAAGTGTTTCTGCATATTTTTCTTATTTTATGCAAAACAACACTAGAAGTAAGAGAATAGGTACATTATTCTTAAGATGATTTTTTTCACATTATTATTTAACAGAGAAAAAAAGGACTTTTATACTAACATCCATTCAAACTTGAATTTTTGATATTCGACATCATCTCACATAGAAAACTCAATGTGCCATCAACCCATAGTTTAATAAAGTGCACCCTAGGTGCCAATCAAGCAAATTGTGGTGTGTGAACTTCCTTAACTTTATGTCTTAGTGCAGTTAATCCAAACTGATTTTAAGTATGTTATATAGATAGATTCATTTCCATTTGCTGCCACAGAGAGCAAAGAGGACTAAAAATGGAGATGTATTAATTTTGTAAATCTTACATGATTCAGTACCATAATTAGACAGCTGGGATCTCCCTTTCAATGTCTGTGTTATTGGCACTGACTTTCTGAGCTGCCAACGTTTTTCAAAATTATGAGATAAGATTATAAAACATGGATATTAATTATAATGGAAATAAACAGCTAAAGTTTTTAATTTCCTTTTATTAAAAATTCTTGTGATTATAGGAGAGAAGCAATATAAAACATGGAAAGTCTATTAGAGAAAACCTCTGTGAGAAAGTTGGCAAAGATGGTCTGCACTCCCAGGCCATTTAACTCTCAAGTTTCTACCGTATTTTTCAACTGGCTAGACTATAACTATGCACATCAGAAATAGGAGCAGAAACAATGTATTTATATCTAAGTGAATTTTACTTACATTTTTGATAAGGTTATCATAATCATTTTAGAACATATTTATTTCATGCTTCTCCCATATGTTCAAGGATATACAGGAATTATAATTGTCCTGGATTTCTCCAATCAAATCATATAATATAATAAGATAGAACCTTCTGTCTTTCAACAAAACCAAATATTGCTTAAAGAAGAGCATTTAGACCTCCTGTCTCTGATGAATGATTATAAATTGCTGTTTAAGCTTTGCTAAATCTAGGATACTTAGACTGCTATCTAATTGTGGATGAAAAAAAGAAAACATTTAAAAAATACTTTTTCATTCTTCTCAGTTATAAATATAAAATGTCATTTACACATTTTATGTGCACATCTATAAATAAATTCCAAATTACTAATACAACCAGTATCAGAAATCCAAACAACAATATCTGGTTTTACACAGCTACAATTCTCTTCATGAAATGTTTTGTGAAAATATATATTAAAAAAAGATAATATGTTGCATACATAGATGACTCATAAAGAAATTCTGAGTTAATTATTTTATAAAGAAAACGTGAATCACCAATGAATTAATTTAGTGTTATAAAATTAATCATTATTTCTCGGTATATATGGCTTACAAACCTCTTTCTGTCTTACTGTGGCCCTTTGATGAAGAATACAATAGTGGGAATATATAGGAATTTAAATATAAAATCTAGTGGTCTAGGATCTGGTGGTCTAGTAGTTACGATTTGGTGCTTTCGCTGCCGTGGCCTGGATTGTTTTCTGTCAGGGAACCACACCTCCCTTCTCTCGGTTGTCCTACTGTGGCGGCTGCATGTTGCTGTGATGCTGAAAGCTATCTCATCAATATTTCAAATACCATCAGGGTCACCCATGGTGGACAGGTCTCTGTGGAGCTTCCAGACTAAGACAGACTAGGAAGAAGGACCTGGCCATTCACTTCCCAAAAAATTGGTAATGAAAACTCTATGAATAGCAGCGGAGCATTGTCTGATATAGCCCCGGCAGGTGAGAGGATGGCGCAAAAGCCTGGGCAAGGTTCTGCTCTGCTGCACACAGGGTTGCTAGGAGTTGGAATCAACTAAAGGGCACTAACAACAAGAAAAACGTAAGATCTATGGAGAAATACGTATACATTTGGTACCTTTCTTGAGTTATTCTTTTTGTCAGTATAGACAAAACAAAGAGATAACAAAGTGACAACACGTCAAGCCAAAAGAATTTAATAGCACTGTCTAGATATTTTGTGCATTATTGTTTGGCTAGAATCATAAAATGAGGTAGAGACAGAAGCAAATCATGACTAGTTCTCAATTTTTCTGTCTAAAGCATAAAAATTCGTTACTAAAATCCAAGTACATATTAAATACAATTTCACATTTCTGTCACCATTATCCATTAGAATATTCATTATATTTGAATAAAGATAGCATTTGCATTAATGAAAACATTAGTGAAGTTTCTGACAAGACCTTCTGAAAATCACCAGAAGCAAACATGCAAAGTAACCTATGTTTAATATCACTACAGGTTTATTAGTAAAGTATGCTACTTTCTGTAACCAACAGTTCCTAAATCACTTGTGATATAACACAATAAAATGTCATTTCTTGCACCCATTGTAGTCCAGGATGTGTTTTCCAGGTTTGGATGGGCTCTGCTCCATGTTACAATTCAGAGACAAAGGCTTCTTCCATGTTAGGCCTCTGCTATATATCAGGTCTTATAGGTTCTCTGCATTTAGCCAGGGAATGGGGAAAGAATGTGAATCACTCCTGAGAGATTTTAATGGCCCAAGATTTGAATGGCCCCAAGTTGAAAGCAGCACACTTTATTCTACCGCATTGCATTGACCAGAACGCAGTCACTTGGCTGTACCTCACTACAAGGGAGGCTGGGATATGCAGCCTGGTTATATGCACAGGAGGAAAAGAAATGGGTTTGATGAATATTAGTCTCTATTGTCAACAACCATATGAATTTATTTATTTTATTACAGTAGTACTCAGACAACTTCCGTTGGGCTTTGGTGAAGTCTGTGGGTTAATGACGAAAAAATAAACTTGATTGGATGTTAGTACATAGAGATTAGATGAGTCTTGATTGTTTGAGAAGGTATTAGCCTTTCTGGACTTTCTGGTGTCCTCACCTGTAAAATGAATGAATTATACTAGATGTGGTCACTGCTGATTAACTGTAGACAGTCTTATGAAGACTAGTCTCAAGAAGGTGAATTAAATTGGGGGATTGACAGTTGAATATGAGTGAATATTTGGTCAATAAATGATATTGCTCATCAATTTTATTCATATATGTATTAAAGTAGAAAAATATTAGACTAAAAACTGGAAAATATTAAGAGAGATGAATCTAGGAAATTTTTAAAAGATGCTATTTGTACCATTAAGGATATTGTAGCAAAAATGAAAAAGTCTGAGAAACACTTAAAATTGGGAAAGTAAAGAGACCCAACAGTATAGATAGGATAGATAGATAGATGACAGCTAGCTAACTCCCTAGATGACAGGTAGGTAGGTAGGTAGGTAGATAGATAGATAGATTGATAGATAGAAGATAGATAGATGGTAGATAGATAGAGATGGAAAGATAGATGTAACAAAGAGGCCCAGAAGTAGAAGAAAACACTAATTTATGGAATGAATCAAAGTTGGTCCAAAAATGTGGATGAATTCTGATGAGACGAGCTTGGCAATAGTGGGTAAAGTAGCATTAGTTTTTTTGTTGTTGTTTCTGCTGTTATTTCTTTATTTTTCTTTCTTGGTCAGAGGTATGAATGCATAATTTAGTTTTTCTGTGCTTAAATAACTGTCTGATACTATTGAAAACATGCAACATTAATTTAGGTTAAATGACTCTCAGCCTTACCTACTCATGCTGTTATGGGGTTTGGGATTTGAGAATTTGCTGCATAGACTTTCTTCAGAACCGTTAAATATTGCATTATTTGTAAATTACCAAACCAATAAAATGCTAGCATTCATAAATTTACCTATTTTAAAGCTTAAGTCAACGAAGCTTGAAAAATATATTTAAACACTAAAGTTTTTAATCAGCGCTCCAATCCTTTCGTAGAGGATAGCTTATCTCAGAACCATTGTGTTGACAACCCAGGGATTCTTGAATTGCTACACAAATATTTGTGATGTGTTTCAATATCAGATATAGCATGTGTATATGCTAAAACAGAGTGTGATCTTGTTCTTCTGTGTTAGAAATGTAACACTAGAATATACTACAAAGGTGGTGGACCTTTCACCATATCTGAGCTTTATGAGAAATGAATTATTATTAAAGTTGACTTTCAGATGTGGATAAAGATCGTGATGATATGCAAATATACTCATTTATTGTTGTCTACTTCACAGTCTATTCATATCTTTTAAACTACTGGTCCTTTTGTATCCAAATATGATTGAAGAATATGAGAGATATCTTAATGCCACTCATTTATTGAAATAAAAAATTTTCTCCTAATATAAAGCTATCTCAATCACCCATTAATATGAATTATAGAACTTTATTTTCTTGTCTCTTTCCCAAAATTCGATAGTAATTTCCTTAGAGAGAGGAATTTTATAGTATTACCAGTTGCTTCAATAGTGTCCAGCCCAAGAGCTGGTATATAATATGTTTTTTAGAAATAATTGTTGATTAAAGGACAAAACAGGAACAGGTTAAGACTTCTTTATGTCCTTTCAATAACTCTCCATATCATCATTCCTCTGACACCTTTCATATTGTTATCACAGTAGAATCATGTGACAGCAGTTGTGGCTACCTAACTAATCCAAACTAAGGGTTCTTGCCAAAAGGAAAAAAACACACAGCCAAACAAGGAAAGAAGAAAACAAAAATATTAGCAATGCAGTGATTTTTTATTTTTTTTCATTTTGCTTCAGATACAGAGCATGTATCTTTTCATTCTTGTTGTTTTGTAAAATTGTTATTTAGTGAGGAATTTTCATAATATACTATTTCTCTCTCAATAAAAAAGTGCTTAGTAGCCTGAAGAAAGATAGGGAGAAAGACCTTTGTTAATATTTTAATACTTTCAGAATGCTTTTATCACAGATATAATAATTTCTCACATTTGTATAGTATGGGATATGAAGTTGATAAGGACCCAAGACAGTAATGGCGTAATAAACAATCGAGAGATTTTTAATTGAAATGGAAAAGATAGGCTTGGAAAAATGCCTTATTATCTAAATATCTAAAAAAAGATACTTTGTTTAAAAGATATTTTGCTTATAGATTTATCTCATTCCTGAAACATTAGATTTTACATAAGAGATATTGCACGTAAATGAAAGCCCAATATAATTAAATGGCATTTTCTAAGTTTAAGTAAAGCCAATATTTGAATTATATTCTTTAAACTGTATTTCTATGATCCTTTACTTTTAATAGAAGGTGAGCTCCATTTTATATTGCCTTCCACCCCATTGTGTATTGAAATTTCTTTCTTAGGAAACAGAGTAGAGGAAGAGAGAAGAAAGGGAGACTAGGGCTCACGGCATGGATCTCTTCTCTCCATGTTTCACATCTGCTAGTCCTCACATCATCTAATCCTCAAACTACCTGTACCAATGTAGCTGGGATAGATGGAGACTGTGAGGACTGTGGAGGTCAAACCTGGTCCTAGTTCCTCATCTACTAAGGATCAAGTTTGAAATAAAATCCTTGCCTGTAACCTCTAATTTTCCTTCCATCTTTCCATTGTAGTTTACACCATATTATTTCTAATGGAGATAGAATTATTTGTAACAAGAGCTACTTAAACAGATTTAAACAAGCAGAAATTCAAAAGAATTTAAAATATTCTGAACCCTAAGCATCATTTCATAGAAAAAAAAAATTGAGTATATTCTGAAATATGTAAAATTTTCTTATATAAATATTGGACAAATCTCAATAAAAATGTTCAAAGAAGTGAGGAAAAAATTTATGATAAGAACATAAAACAATGCATCCTGCATTGTGAGAAAACTCTATCGAACTTTAGGAGTCTCCTGGTCTACTGCCAACACTGTTAGATAACTTTAGGGAGAACTTCAGGCATGTGAAACTCTAGTCTCTGACCCTGGGGAGCTTAACATCTTCGTTTGTTTACCAGCACCTGTTTTTGACCTATAAATTACCTGTTATACTAGTTTATTTAAGGTACTAGTAATAAGTTCCTGATAAAATTTGATTTCAATAAAATGCTAACACAGACCATGATTATTAAATCTGAGATTAGTCATATTGAAACATTTTCGTTATCCCTGAGAACTGAATTTGTTTCTCCTACTCATTAGAATTATATAAGGGGGAATCTTTATTTTTAATCAAATTTTAAATTACTTAGCAAACAACAGCATGAGACTAATATAGGACTGATAACAATGACAGTTAATGTGACCTTGAGAAATGTGATGGTTAAAGAATATAATTTATATATACTTTATATATCAAAATGAATTACTGATAAGTTAAGCATTAAAAGAACATTTTGTTACTGACTGTTGTCAAGTGATTGGGACTTGTTCAGTGGAGTGTCCTTGATTCTATTCAGATCAAGACAAACCCATACAGATAGTCTCAATGGGAAGTTGAAGAATTTATAGATTAGAGATTAAAGTACTATAGGTGCATATGCTTATGCTGTTTTTTTCTTAAGACTTTATCTTTTTCTCTTTTTTTAATTGATGTCATAATAGTTTATAACATTGTGAAATTTCAGTTGTACATTATTATTTGTCATTCACCATACAAATGTGCCCGTTCTCCTCTTGTGCCCACCCCTCAAGCCTCTTCCCTCTGGTAACCACCAAACTGTTCTCTCTGTCCGTGCATTAGTTTATATTCTACATGTGAGTGAAATCATACAGTGTTTATCTTTTTCTGCCTGGCTTATTTTGCTTAACATAATACCCTCCAGGTCCATCCATCTTGTTGCAAATGGGACCATTTTGTCTTTTTTATGGCTGAGTAGTATTCCATTGTATATACATACCACATCTTCTTTATCCAATCATCAGTCGACGGACCCTTGGGTTGCTTCCACTTCTTGGCCATAGTGCATAATGCTGCAATGAACATAGGGATGTATAAACCTCTTTGGATTGTAGATTTCAAGTTCTTTGGATAAATACCCAGTAACAGGACAGCTGGATTATAAGGTATTTCTATTTTTAATTTTCTTAGGAATCTCCATACTGTTTTCCATAGAGGCTGCACCAGTTTGCATTCCCACCAGCAGTAAATGAGGGTTCCCCTTTCTCTATAATGTCTCCAACATTTGTTATTTTTTGTCTTGGTGATTATAGCCATAAACAGGTGTAAGGTGATATCAGTGTAGTTTTGATTTGTGTTTTCCTGATGATTAGTGATGTTGAACATATTTTCATGTGCCTATTGGACATCTATATATATTCCTTGGAAAAATGTCTGTTCATATCCCCTGCCCATTTTTTGACCACGTTGTTTGTTTTTTTGTTGTTCAGTTATGTGAGCTCTTTATATATTATGGAGATTAACCTCTTGTCAGATATGTGATTTGCAAATATTTTCTCCCAGCTGGTGGGTTGTCTTTTCATTTTGATCCTGGTTTCCTTTACCTTGCAGAAGCTCTTTAGTCTGATGAAGTCTCACTTGTTTATTTTTTTCTTTTGTTTCCCTTGTCTGAGTAGACATGGAATTTGAAAAGATCTCTCTAAGACTGATGTCAAAGAGTGCACTGCTTATATTTTCTTCTAGGAGTTTTATAGTTTCAGGTCTTACCTTCAAGTCCTTAAGACCATTTTTTTAGAGCAGTTTTAGGTTCACAGCAAAATTGAGAGGAAGATACAGAGACTTTCCATATATCTCCTGCCCCCACATGCACAGCCTCCCTCATTATCAACATCTCCCACCAAGGTGGTACATTTTTTATAATTAATGAACCCACATCGATACATCATAATCGCCTAAAGTCCATAATTTACATTCGAGTTCACTCTGTTGTGCATTTTGTGAGTTTGGACAAACTCAGAATGTATACATGTGTAATGACATGTATCTACCGTTATAGTACCATACTGAGTGTTTTCACTGCCCTAAAAATCCTCGATGCTCCTCCTGTTTATCCTTTCTCTCCTCGCTCCTGGCAATCACTGATCGTTTTTCTGTCTCTATATTTTTGCCTTTTCCAGAATACCGTGTAGTTGGAATCCGATAGTATGTAATCTTTTCAGATTTGCTTTTTCCACCTAGTAATATGCGTTTAAGATTCCTCCTTGTCTTCTCGTGGCTTGATAGCTCATTCGATGTTAGTGCTGGATAATATTCCACTGTATGGGTGTAATACAGTTTTTTTCTATTCACCTACTGAAGGACATCTTGGTTGCTTCTGAGCTTTGGCAATTGTGAATAAAGCTGCTATAAACATCTGCATGCAGGCTTTTTGTGGACATAAGTTTGCGCTACTTTGGGTAGATACCAAGGAATGCAATTGCTGGACCGTACGATAGGAGTCTGTTTAAATTTGTATGAAACCCACCAAACTGTCTTCCAAAGTAGCTGTACCATTTTGCATTCCCACCAGCAATGAATGAGAGTTCTTGTTGTTTCACATCCTCACAAGCATTTGGTGTTGTCAGTGATCTGGATTTTGGCCTCTCTGATAGCTGTGTAGTGGTATTTCATTGTTGTTTTATTATGCATTTCCCTGATGACATCAGATATTGAGCATATTTCCATATGCTTATTTGGCGTCTGTATATCTTATTTGGTGAGGTGTCTGTTAAGGTAATTCTGCCATTTATAAATCAGGTTGTTTGTTCTCTTATTGTTATGTTTGAAAAGTTCTTTGTATATTTTGGATAGCAGTTATTTATCAGATGTGTCTTTTGCAAATATTTTCTCCCAGTCTTATCTTCTCACTCTCTTGACATTGTCTTTGTAGAGTGGCAGCTTTTAACATTAATGAAATCCAGCTTATCAATTATTTCTTTCATGGATCATACCTTTGGTGTCAACTAAAATATCATTGCCTACCCCAGGTTATCTAGGTTTTCTCTTATGTTATCTTCTAAAGACTATCTTTTATAGTCTTACGATTTACATTTAAGTCCATGATCCATTTTTAGTTAATTTTTGTGAAGAGTGTAAAGTCTGTGTCCAGATTCATGTTTTTGCATGTGGATGTTCAATTTTTCTATCACCATTTGTTGAAAAGACTATGTTTGCCCCATTGTGTTGCCTTTGCTCCCTTGTCAAAGATCAGTTGACTATAGTTATGTGGGTCTATTTCTGACTATAGTTATGTGGGTCTATTTTCTCCATTCTGTTCCATTGACCTAGTTGTTTGTTCTTTTGCCACTACTACACTGTCTTGATTACTTTAGCCTTATAGTAATTCTTGACATCAAGTAATGTCAGTCCCCTTGTTCTTTGATATTGTGTTAGCTATTCTGGGTCTTTTGCCTCTTCATATAAACTGTAGTTATCAGTTGTCAGTATGCACAAAATGACTTACTAGAATTTTGATTGGGCTTGCACTGAAACTACAGATCAAGCTGGGAAGAACTGACATCTTGACAATATTGAGTTCCTATCGATGAACATGGAGTATCTCTCCATTTATTTAGTTTTTCTTTGATTTTGTTCATCAGAGTTTTGTAGTTTTCTACATACAGATCTTTTTCATATTTTGTTAGATTTATTCCTAAAAATTTCATTTTTTGTGGTGCTAATGTCAATGATACTGTGTTTTTGGTTTCAAATTCTATTTGTTCTTTGCTATTATATAGGAAAGCAATTGATTTTTGTAATATATTTATCCTGATGTTTTATCCTGCAGTCTTGTTTAAACAGCTTATTAGTTCCAGAATTTTTTGTTGATTCTTCAGATTTTCCTTACAGACAATTATGTCATTCTCAAACAAAGACAGTTTTATTTTTTCCTTCCCAATATGTATAGCATTTATTTCCTTTTCTTGTGCTATTGCATTATGAGGACTTTCAGTATGATATTGAAAAGTAGTGGTGAGAGGCTCATCTCTGCCTTGTTATTGATCTTAGCGGGAAAGTTTCAAGTTTCTCACCATTAAGTATGATGTTAGCTGTAGGTTTTTTGTAGATATTCTATACCTAGTTTAGGAAGTTCTCCTCGATTCCTAGTTTAATGAGAGTTTTTATCATGAATGAGTGTTGGATTTTGTCAAATGCTTTTCCTGCATTTATTGATATGAGCATATGATTTTTCTTTTTTGGCCCATTGATATGATGGATTACATTAATTGATTTTAGAATGTTGGACCAATGTTTATCTGGGATGAAACCTAATTGTTCATGGTATATATATTTTTTATATATGGCTGGATTTGATTTGCAAAGATTTTTTGAGGATTATCACATCTATGTTCATGAGACATACTGATATGTAGTTATCTTTTCTTGTAATGTCTTTGTCTGGTTTTGGTATCAGGGTAATGCTGGCTTCATAGAATGAGTGAGGAAATAGTCTCTCTGCTTCTATTCTCTGAAAGAGATTTTAGAGAATGGGTATAATTTCTTCCTTAAATGTTTGATGGAATTCACCAGTGAATGCATTTGGGCCTTTCGCTTTCAGTAAGTTGTTAATTATTGATTCAGTTTCTTTATCATATATATATATATATATATATATATGAAATATACATATATGTCTATTCAGATTGTCTATTTGTTCCTGTGTGAGTTTTGGTAGATTGTATCTTTCAATTTGGTAGGCAGAGTTATGCATATTATTTATTTATTATCCTTTCAATATCCATGGATCTGTAGCAATGTCTTCTCCTTCATTTATTGTAGTAGTAATTTCTGTTCTTTCTCACTCTTTTTCTCTTAGCCTGGATACAGGCTTATAAATTTTATCAATCTTTTCAAAGAGCTAGATTTTGCTATTATTGATTTTCTCTATTGATTTCCTGTTTTCAATTTCATTGATTGCTGCTCTAATTTTTATTATTTCTTTTCTTCAGCTTACTTTGGATTTAATTTGCTCTTATTTTTCTAGTTTCCTAAGGTAAAAACTTAGATTATTGATTTTTAGATCTTTCTTCTCTAAAATATGCATTTAATATAAGAAATTCCTTCTGTAAATATCCCTCTAGGAAAATTTCAAACTCATTTTATGAGGCAAACATTATCCTGATACCAAAGCCAGATAAAGACACTACAAGAAAAGAACCAGAGGTCAATATCCCCAATGACTATATATGCAGAAATTCTCAACAAAATACTAGCAAACCAAATTCAACAGCACATTAAAATCATCATACACCATGATCAAGTGGGATTTATCCTTGGGATGCAAGGATGATTCAACATATGCACATCAATAAACATGATACACCACGTCAGAAGAATGAAGAATAAATTTTATGTAATCTTCTCAATAGATGCATAAAAAATGTTTGATAAAATTCAATCTTTCATGATAAAGTTTTGAATAAATTAGATATAGAAGGAACATACTTCCACATACTAAAAGACATATGTGACAAACCCCAGGTAACATCATACTCAATGGAGAAAAGCTGAAAGCTTTTCCTCTAAAATCAGTTACAAGACAAGAATTTCCACTATCATCACTCCTATTCAATATAGTCCTGGAAATCCTAGCCAGAGTAATTAGGCAAGAAAAAGAAATAAAATACATATAAATAAGAAAGGAACAAGTAAAATTGTCCCTGTTTGCAGATGACATCATCTTATATTTATAAAACCCTAAAGACTTCACCCAAACTGTTAGAACTAATAAATGAATTCAGTAAAGTTGCAGGATACAAAATCAACATACAAAAATCCATTGCATTTCTATACACTAACAATTAACTATCAGAAAGAGAAATAAAATAAACAATCTCATTTACAACAACCTTAAAAACAATAAAATATTTTGGAATAAATTTAGCCAAGGAGAGAAAAGATCCATACACTGAAAACTATAACACATTGATAAAAGAAACTGAAGAAGACACAAATAAACAGAAATATATCACATGTTCACAGATCAGAAGAATAAATATTGTTAAAATATACATACTACACAAAGCCATATATAGGTTACCTGTTGTTTTCCTTTTCAGTTTTTGAGGATTATATTGATATATCCTCTAGTTCAGAGATTCTTTCCTCAGTCATAACCAATCTACTAGTAAGCCCATCAAAGACATTCTTCATTTCTGTTATAGTGTTTTTCATCTCCAGAATTTCTTTTTGGTTCTTTCTTAGGATTTCCATCTTTGCCCACATTTCCCATCTGTTCTTACATACTGTCTACTGTATCCATTAGAGCCCTTAGCACATTAATCGTAGATGTTTTAAATTCCCAGTCTGATAATTCTAATATCCCTGCCATGTGTGGTTATGGTAATTGCTCTGTCTCTTTAAATTGTTTTTTGACTTTTAGTATGCCATGTAAATTTTTCTTGATAGCCAGATGTGATGTACCAGGTAAAAGGAGCTGCTATAATTAAGTAATGTGGTGGTAAGGTCTGAGAGGCAGGGAAGCATTCTACAATCCTGCAATTAGTTCTTAGTACTCTAGTGAGCCTATGCCTCTGGGCTGTAAACTTCATATATGGGCTAGAGTTATGTACCGCCCTTCCCCAGGTCAATTAGGCTCTGATAAAAACCAGGCAAGTTAGTCTCTTGCTAAACAGTTTCCTCTGACAGTAGGCCTTGTTAAAGAAGAACAGAGTGTTCTTTCATATCTTAAAATGGTTCCCTTTCCCATCCCTCTGCTAGAAGCAAGAGGGGATTTTTCTCTGATATTTACTGTGAGAATCCAGTCAAGCTCCTGCAGGTGAAACTCACACAAGTGTAGGGGCTCACTCTGTAACTGGATATCCTTGGAGTTTTTAATTCTCAGACTTGTCCACACTGAGCCTCGGTAATTCAGCAATTACAGTTCAGGTTTTCCTTTCTGGTATGGGTTTCCCAGCGGTTTCCACTGATAAGTCTCTGCTCTGGTAAACCATAACTCTCTGAATTTGCCTTTCTGTCTCTCCAGGATGGAGGCAGTAGTTTATCCTGTGCCCTTCCTTCTCTTAATCCAAGAAGAATTGATTTTTCTATCTGTTCAGCTTTTTACTTATTCTTAAGACAGTTTGGGGACTTACAAGCTTCTTACATGAGGAACCGGAAACTAGAAGTTTACTTATGCTGTTTCAACGTTTATTGTTTACCTGTTATTTTCAAACTGTAATCTTGTGGTCCAGGCAGAAGAAAAATCACAGTTCCTTGAATATTATATGCTTTTCAAATATCCAAAACATATCTTTAGTGGACTTTATCCACAAATAGAGGAGATGCATATTCTTGAGCAATGATTTCACTGAAAATCAGTAGTTCACTATTGACCCAAATGGTATAATACATTGACATGTTGGAGGAGTGTCTTTTGGAGGCAAAATGAAACCAAACTGTTTATACATTTTAATGAACTATTTAGCATTAAACCTTACACGTGGATGACCAGAGAATTCTACAGGTAATGCTGCCTGCTCTGCTATGCAAAGTGTCTGTGGCTCTTTCCTCAACTGGAAAGATAACTCAAGTTCTGTAAAATGATCATTCCACTGTAAATGGAAATCTAAATGTGCAGAGGGAAAAAAATGAAATGAAACACGTTTAAAAATCATTTTTGTTTTTAATTAGTTTTTTTGGTATATCCAAATAGGAAATATCCTAGATATAGTATTCTTGTTCATCATTATTTAAAGCTTTTATTTTTCCTTGATAAAGAACTTGCCATGATTATTTTGGATTTGTGGATAATATCATTGAGTTGAAATATGTATTCTGGATTTTTTAAATAGTACCATTGGGATAAACAAGTGTAAAATAGTAAACAGACAAGAAAAAAATCTCTTAGTTAAGAGAGATGCCAAAAGCTGTATGAATGTTTTCAATTTACCAAGTGTTACAATTTTGCTTTGGTACAACAGATGAAGTTTCTAAATAATCCAATGTCAGGAATTAGTTGAGGATTTGTGGTTTTCAAGTAGTAGGTCACTAGTGATTTGAGAAAATCCTGAATTTGAGAGGGACAATTTAAGATAAGACAGGTGATCAGCTTAAAGTCCATTACTGTTGGCTTAGGTCTTATAAGAGGAAAAAATATTGCTTGTTTTCAGTCGGGAAAAAGGTTGACCAGAGGATGAAGGTAAATGGAAACTGGACAAAAAAGGACTTCAATATGACTTAATACTATTTAATCAAATATAACAAATATTAAAACACAATTTTGATCATTTGTAAGGTCATTGTATATTTCTTTCTTAAAACTGCCTGATCACATAGGACTTTTAAGTGATCAGACAGAAAAGGGTGTGACCTACTTAAGGACTAACATCAAATATTGGTCTGAGGCCATTTCATAAAGTCCCCTAGATGCCTGCAGACATGGTTAGTAAATAATCTTCGACAGTGAATGCAAATTAACATTTGAGAAATTGCTGTATTCAGAATCAAGGAATCATACAACTCATTCAAATATAGAAAAAAAATTTTTTCCGACTCTAACTATAACAACCGATCACAGAGTATTATGTTGCATATGTAACCCCTATTGTGATTGTAATGGCGCCAGATGGCCCCAAGTAAGCCTGCGTAAAACAAAGCAATTGTCTTTTTTCTTTCATAAAAGCAAAACAAAACAACACAAGAGACAGTGACCTAAGTCCTTTCCTGCTATGAGTAATATGCCAGGACTTGTGCATTTTTTTTCACTGGGGTATTTAGAACGTTAGAACACTGCTGACTATCGGAAATAAAAAATAATAGTCACAAGAAATATGCTCAGGTTCAAATATCAGGATCAGAAAAATCAGCATTAGTTTAAAGAGTGATTTCCAAAACTTAAATGTGAATGAGAGAGGTAGTTGTTTTTATACCTGTTTGTTTTCCGTGTTGTTGTTTTGTACGGTGTCCCAGGTAATTAGTGTGTGTTCTTAAAAGTGTAAAAAATATTTACCAAATACTCTTGAATCCCCAAGTCCCAAAGTTTACTGATACAAATTCAGTATGGAATTTAACCTACTACAAAAAAAGAAAAAAAAAATCTGTGTATGTCTGGGTGTGCCTGTGTGTGCCCCATGAGTAGAGAACAGAATGTTGAATTGGAACGCAGTCATAAAACTATCAGCTGAATTTATTAAATAACTAAATCATTTGCTTTTACTAATTAGAGTTGTTAGAATTAAGCTTTTTTCCTCAGCAATATCACAAATTACTATATCATGAAACACCTTAAGGTTGATATTTTTAAAATTTATACACAGTAGAATTTACCTTTTCTACCTCTGTGGTGTACAGTTGAATCACATGTATAGATTTGTATAACCACCATACCTTCATCATCAGGATACAGAGAAATTTCCTCATCTCCCCAAAATTCCCTTTGCTGATTCTTTGTAGTCACACCCTCTCCCTACCCTTAGTTAATGGCAACCACTGATCTCTTCTCTTTCCCTGTAGTTTTGCATTTTCCAGAATGTTATATGCATGGAATCATACAATATAAAGCCATTTGATACTGATTTCTTTCACTTAGTGTAATACCTTTGAGATTCATTTATGTCATTGTGTATATCAATAGTTTATTTTTTTTATTGTTGTAGTATTCCATTGTATGGATATTGCACAGTTTGTTTATCCATTCACTCATAAAGGACCGTTAGGTTGTTTCCAGTTTTTGGTAAATAGGAACAAAGCAGCTATAAAATTTGTGCACAGGTTTTTGTGTGGTCCTAAGTCTTATTTCTTTAAGGTAAATACCTAGGAACGGATTTGCTGGGTCATATGGTAAGTGTGTGTTTAACTTATTAATAAACTGCCGAATTGTTTTCCAGAGTGCCTGTACCATTTTACAGTTCAACAATATATGGGTATTAGCTTAATATTTTTTTAAAAAGAGATAAATATTAAGTAGACAAGAGTCAAGGTTCTATTATATTTAATATTTATGTTTAAATTAAATCAAATTAAATCAATGTGGTAGACTGAATAATGGCCCCCTAAGAGATACTCAGGACCTAATCTATGAAAAACGTGAATGTTACCATATAGGGAAAAAGTTCTTTGCCAATGTGATTAAGGATCTTGGGAAGGATGTCTGATGATATGGTTAATAAATGATACTTAAGAGTTAATGAAAATTAACATTTAAGAAATCACTGTATTCAGAATCAGGGAATCAGGCATGAGAAACAATGCTATTGCTTCCATGGAGCTAACATTCTAGTGGCAGAGAACAGACTATCAGGAAATAAATAAGTTAAAATATAATACTGGATAGTGCAGGTGTAAGCAAGAAAAACTGAGAGAGAATTGTCCTAGGGTTGGAGGAAAAATATAAGATTTTAGAAGTTCTTGGACGGTTCTTCACATAAGATGATATTTGAGCAGAGAATTGAATGAAGCAAGGAGTACTAGCCATGTGACAATACAGGAAAAGGACGTTCAAGGCAGAAGGCAAAAGGATTGAAAAGGTTCTGAGGCAGAAGGGTGCTGCATGTGTTCAAGGAGTTGAGGGATAGGAAGGCTATCCTCTACCCACTCTGGGTCCTTCCTGGCTGGGCAGCAAATTAAATTGACATGAGACCGAATAGCAGGAGAAAATCAAACAAAGTTTAGTAACGTGTATACATGGGAGAAACCAGGGAAACTGAGTTTCTCAACAAATGGCAGAGGTTATCAACTTAAATAGATTTAGATAAAGACAAAGGAGGATGTTAGGGGTGGGGAAGGAGACAGAAATCACAGTAATCAAGAGTATGCAGATTTAAGTCTTCTCCTTCCATACTGATGAGAGTTTCTAGAGATAAGGTCATCCCCCCCTTCCTGGTACAGAGAGAGAGATACCTTTACAAATGGAGATTTCCTTTGCAGAGGTAAATTATCCATACCCAAAGTTAAATTCATTTAGGCAGTTAGTGGGGGAGGTCAAATGTCCAGCAGAGAAAATAATAAAGGTAAAGAGACATATTTTGGGGTGGCCAATTTTGATCTTCCACAGAGTTGTACGCTGTCTCTGTGGCTGAAGAAGAGAGAGGAAAGGGAGGCTGGGTGGAGATGATGTTGGAGACCTGCCTGAGATGAGCTCTTGCAGAGACTTAGACATTTTAGTAGGAAGTCTGGATTTTATCCCATTAAGTGAGAGAAAGTCATTGGAATGTTTTACTTGAGGAAGTACAGTGAACTGTACTGATTTATTTATATATTCATATATATTTATATATTTAATAAATAAATACATTTATTCATATATTTATATATTATTTATATATTCTGATTTATATTTTAGAATAATCACTCTGGCTCATGTATGATAAATAGGTTGCAGATTCAGAAAATGAAAGAAAGGGGCCCAGGTAGGAGGCTATTACAGTAGTCTAGACACTAGCTGAGAGATGATGCTGCTTAAAGCACTGTGATAGCAGTGGAAGTGGGGAGAATTTCTTGGATTCTGAATATGACTGGCAAACAGATCCAATGGGATTTGCTGCTGTTCTAATATAGGGTGAGGGTGGGGTGAGACAGAGAGAGATGTAAAAGATAACACCAAAATTTCTACCGACCTCAGAAATCAGTTATTTATTGACAGGGGAAAGATGGAAGACTAGGAAGTTCAAAAATGGAGAAAAACAGTTAGGCTTTTGGAGTGAGTGTTAAATATTTAACACTTAAATATTTAAATAAGTGGAGATTTTGAGTGGGCAATTCAAAATACAAATCTGATATCTAGGGGAGATGTTGTAGTAGCAGAAAAATTGAGAATCTTTAGAAAATAAAAATTTCTGAGCTCAGTGGTGTCATCTGTAAGCTTAGGATGATAATATCTATGTTAAAAAAATGGATGGAAAAATTAAATAAGATTTTATATGGGGAGAAAGTTTCTAGAATTTGCTATCATTGTCATTTATTTTATTTAAATTTAATGTCCATAGGAACAGACATTTAAATGGAATAAAATGTGATCTTTTCAGGAATAGTACTATATCAATAAGCTTGATGTTCCACCTTTGGTGTTGGCTGCTAGGATATTCTATTCTACATTTCATAATCAGAACTCTATTACCCTTATTATTGCCTTTTTTTCCTTTATCTTAAATTTCATAATCCTTGTTTTCTCTGTTTTTCTTTTTAGTTTCAAAATAATTGTTCTTATTTCTTAGGTCTCCTAGTTTGTTTTAGGAGGATGCAAGATGTAAATACCTATTGATCACTGATTAGGTTATACCTATTGATCAAAATCATGAGATTATACATCCACCTCCTCTGTGGTCTACTTTATACAAATTATCAAATAAGGAATTGAAGAAATTACATAGATAGCTAAAGTAAAAATAAACCCCAATAATATTTGCGAAATCATGGTAAATTCTTGGATTTGAACTTCTCAGTTCATGAAACCACAATGTATGTGCATACTTACTATTTTCATCATCACAAGCAAATTAGGAAAGGGAAGGGGAAAATACTCATATTACTCTTGATTATAGAATTATAAATAGATTCATAAATCTGTATAAATATATAAAGATATTAAAATACAAATATATATTCATTTAACAAAAGTGAACATCGGATTAAATTTTTAGTAAGAATATTATTATTATTATTTTTTTGTGTGTGAGGAAGATCGGCCCTGAGCTAACATCTGCCAATTCTCCTCATCTTTTGCTGAGGAAGACTGGCCCTGGACTAACATCCATGCCCATCTTCCTCCACTTTATATGGGATGCTGCCACAGCATGGCCTGACAAGCGGTGTGTCCATGCGCGCCCGGGATCCACACCGGCGAACCCCAGGCCGCCGCAGCGGAGCACACGCACTTAACTGCTTGTGCCACTGGGCCAGCCCCAAGAATATTATTAAAAAATTTTTAATAGTGTATACAAAATTTAAATGTTTATTTTAAGGAAGGTAAAAATATTTTCTCAATGGTAAAAATATATTTCTCTAATATATTAGCAATGTAATTATATCTTAATATAAACACTGTTACAAATAGTTCTTCATTATAATAGCATTATGCACTCTGTGAAGTAATTTATAGAAAAAAGTCATGATAGTTTATTACAAGAAATTTAAATAAAATAAATACCCTAACTTTTGAAAATATTCATATTACTGTAAAATGAATGTTTTGATTACTAGCCACTTGACACATTTAAACACTGCATTATAGCATAACCATTTTTTTGGTTTTAGTTAGGACTTATTTTAAGATATGAATATTTTAGCTTCCCCAGAGGGCTAATTCCAATAGAGATAATTATTGGCCCAACTTACATGAATGTGATAAAACACATACAGTGCTACCCTAATCATCATTTGAAATTTTCTTCTCTATTCTATGTTTCTTCATTGATCAAGTGTACTTTAATGTTTCTTCCTGATGATAACGTAGAAGATGTGTTCAAAAATCATTTGAATGATGTATACATATTCTATAAAATATTCAAAATAGATCCATAAAGTTTGCCTAGAGAAATGTCATTAAGAATATTCTTGACAATTTATTTAATAATTCAAAGCCCACTTTTCACATTTTAATATGTCATTCAAGGAATAGGACAGTTATTTTTGCTTAGATTTCTGTCTAATAAATTTGTATTTTTATTAAAACATTTAATTTGCAACAAATTCAGAATAAATTTCATATCTTTACAGTTTTATGAGTAATGTTATACTAGAAATGAGAAGATACGCATGAATTGAGCATTTTTTAAAGTAGAAAAAGAATGACTTCCAGTGTGGCTGTATGATGCAGTAAATAACTTAAAACAATCATCCAAATGAAAACATCATGCCGCAAATGTCACATAAAACCCAAAACACTTTTGTAAATCAATCAGTTAAGTGGCAAAAAAAGACGATACTCTTCATAGGTCAAAAGCAAAGTAATAGCAGGAATCCAAAATTGTAAACAATCTTTGAAACTACCAGCTGATCAGCAAGCATTGGCCACACTTGGTGACACTGCGCTTTCATGTTTTCAATGATGTTAGGCAAAAAGCCCGTGTGAAAAGGAGAGTCTGATAAAACACTGCTACCTAATTTTGAGACTTTCAAAAGGCAAAACCTCAATGAAATAGAAATAAATCTACTTTTCAGAGGAAGCCATAAGTAAACTGTCTATCTCAGTCTTGGGAGTAGGTAGAGTAAGAAGAAAATACTCTTAAAAGTAATAATTACAAACTGTCTCTTCACTGAGATTTCAGCTCTAATTCATGTGATAGCCACACTATGACAAACCTCAGACACCGATTTTATTTTAAATGGGATTTGAGATGACAGCATCCCTCAGACACCAGATAAAAGCAAGCAGTAAAAAGTTTTTCTTTACAAACTTTAACCTTAGGGCTCTTTGTAGTTTCACAGAAAAAAGTTTCATCAAATATGACTCCAAATAAAAAAAACATTTTTTGTATAATGTAACAAGAGACCTCGAGTGAGAACCAAGAGAACAAGAGATGGAGTAATTATATCTGCAGATATACAATATCAAATAAATACTTTTCATATATAAAAAGAAAAATATATGTATATATTCGGGTTGAATAATATATACACATACTATTGAATAGTATATATTGAATAGTATATGTATATACACATTCAACCAAGAAGTTGAGTAGTATAGATATAGCCTTGCCCAATGCTTTCTGAACCAAATCCTTTCAGAAAGGAGACCAGGAATGTGAAATTTTATAAAGGTCTTGAGTGGATTTTTAAACATTTTTAAAGCCACCACATTAGGCTATGAAAGACCCTTCCAGAATTCAATAAACTTTGTTTTCTGGTTTTTTTTTTTCTACTAAGCAATATACTTTGGTGTGAATAAAATATGTAATTGTGAAATGGACACACAATACCACTTTAGTGGTTAAAACATTAACTTTATTACGTTCTTGATGTAATGATAATTGTAATAATAACAGCCTTTGTGACTGTGCATTTATGATGTGCAGACGCTTTTCTGTGTGTTTTCCAAGAATCAGATGACTGGTTTCATGCAAACGCCTTGTGAAACAGATACTATAATTATTCCTATTTTAAAAATGAGAAAATTGAGGTACTGTGATGTTGTAACCTGCCCAAAGTCACACAGTTAATAGAAGCAAGCCTATTGCTTAGTCATCACTTCAATTTACATATTCATTATATTAACAATAAATCAGTTTGGAAAATGGGTAATCTGCCTGCGGATGGTCAAATAACCCTTTAACAAGCATTTGGTAAACACTTGATAGCTGGGTCTTTCCCTGAAAATGGAGAATATTAATTCCTATGTACCTCATGATACATTTTGAAAAGTCATGATGTAGGATTATATTATACACAACATGACACTGGGTAACTTGTTGTTGTCTAACTTGTTCCTAGGTCCATTGTCTGTCCTGTGTTGTTTTTTGAAAATTGTGGCAAATTTGCCATCTTGATTGCAGTGATTCTTCTAACAAATAAAAAAAGTCACAAATAAAAATTTAAAATAGTAAATTTCCCACAAATTAAGAATTAATTTATTTATAAAACAAACCCAGAAACTCTTCTTGATTTTGAAAATTGAAAGTAGTTAAATGTTCATGGAAAATCTTCATTACTAAAAATGCAAAGATGTACAGACTAGTTAGCTAGTATCTATGTTATGTTCTACATCCATTATGTAAGGTAAAACTATATTAACATCTACTATGTGTTAATGAACCTCATTATAAAATTCTTTATAAGACCAAGGAACTATAATTAATTTATTAAGTATTTGCTTTTATGAATTGGATAGTTCTGCATAACTTGTTTGTAAGAGTGATCAGATATTCCTATAATAGTTAATTGCTCTTGTGAGAAAATGATATTTGTTTACTAAGCCTATGGTTTTCAAAGAAGTGGCTATATATTTTTTAAATTAAATTATAATTATTTTTAAATAATTAAATTATATTATATTTTAATATAAATTATTAAATTATAATTAAATTATAATTCATTTTTAAATGAAATTACTCATTTAAAACCTATCTACATATTATTAAGGCATCTTCATGCATCAACAAGTTTTACTCTCTCTTGTCTGTCATTCCTTTCGCTTGTTTTCATTACGTCAAGACTTTGACCCATTTAGTACACTTGATGAGTATCCAGCTGTCCAAAATGTTTCTCAAGCAGAAAATTGTTTGGAAAAATAAAGACAGAAAAGGAATTAATATGTATTAAGCACATTTAATATGCCCAACACTTAACTTACTTTATCTAATTGAATCCTAATAAAATCTGTAGATAAGTATTATTAGTCCTATTTTACAGAAACAATTGTGGCTCAAAAAGGTTAAGTGAAGGGCCGGCCTGGTGGCATAGCGGTTAAGTTCTCCTGCTCTGCTTTGGTGGCCTGGGGTTCACCGGTTTGGATCGGAGGCACGGACCAATGCACTGCTTATCAAGCCATGCCGTGGCGGCGTTCCATATAAAGTCAAGGAAGATGGGCACGGATGTTAGCCCAGGGCCAATCTCCCTGAGCAAAAAGAAGAAGATTGGCAACAGATGTTAGCTCAGGGCTAATCTTACTCACACACAAAAAAAAAGGTTAAGTGATATTTATTCACTCATTATGAATTTATTGAGGGCCAAGTATATGCCAAACATTCCTTCTTCCAGACGCCTGGAATACATCGCCTCACAGAAAAAAATTCCTGCATGCTTGAACACTATGATGTGATGTAAATAGGCACGGCCAAGATTAGAAACCAGGTATTCTAATATATATATATGATTGAACAAATAATATTTCATCTTTGTGATGGAAAAAGGGAAACTCTTAAGTAACTTATGCTTTTGTGAAAAGACAGACGTTAAAACAAAACAATAAAACAATTACCATTTATATATCACCTAATGTGTGCCAGATACTGTGCTATGCACTGGATGGTGAACACATTATACAGAACCTCTCTTATGGAGTTTGTGGTCTAGCAAGGGAGATAGCTCGTGAAGAAGTCAGCAAGATCATCAAAAATCCCACGCTATTCATCACTTTTCTCCCTTGTCTCTATAACAGATTTCCCTGCAGTCTTAAGATGAATGTTGATATCAATCAGTTCTACAAGCTTTCTTGTTCACCTTTAGTGAGAGGGTAGAAAATGAAGAAAGAGTGGGGAGGAGGAGGAAGGGAGAAAGAGGGAGATAAGGGTTGGATGGAGAGGTGTGGAGTGGGTGAGAGGGAGACTCTACTCTTAACTATAATTTCTGCATTTGAATCCAATTATATTGACTTAAGCTACATACACTCTGGACAAATACTTATCTGTAGCAGAATGCCACGAGCCGGTGTTTTAAAACTGGCACAGCACCTGGGATATCTGTGATTGGTTATTAGACTAGGGTTTCTCAACCTTGACACTATTCATGTTTTGAGTCAGATAATTCTTCATTATGGAGGACTTTTTTGTGTTTTGTAGGATGTTTATCAGCATCCCTGATCTGTACCTATTAGATGCTGGTAACACTCCCAAGTTGTGAAAAATGAAAAGTTCTTCAGACACCACTGAAAATTCCCTAAAATTCACCCTTGTTTGAGAATCACTGCTGTTAGAATAATCAAGGCTTACAGCTGGGGAAGGTGGGCTGAGTGGTGAGTCAGCCATATTGTCAACAGCAGTGGTATTATTCCTATGTTGCTGATAAAGAAACTGAAACTCAGATAGATTAAGAAGTTGTGGGGCCCGGCCCGGTGGCATAGTGGTTAAGTTTGTGCACTCTGCTTTGGCAGCCCGGGACTCGTATGTTTGGATACCAGGTGAGGACTTAGGCACCGCTCATCAAGCCATGCTGTGGCAGCATCCCATAAACAAAATAGAAGAAGATGGGCACAGATGTTAACTCAGGGCTAATCTCCCTCAGCAAAAAGAGGAAGCCTGGAAATGGATGGTAACTCAGGGCCCATCTTCCTCAACAAGAAAAAAAAAAAGTGTGTTATAGTTACATAACCAGTAACTACTATTCTGTGATGTGTCTGAATATGGAGCCAATATTCTAATAAATTTTGTATACTTTCCCTCCTTGATAGTTATTATCACTCACTGAGAATCTTTTATGTTTTAAAATACTTACACATATTACCACATTCTCCCTCTCAGCTGCTCAGTGAAATAAACATCATTCATTATCTTTTCACAGTGAGATCACTGCTGCATGAGAGGACTTAAAATACAAGGTTAGCACTAGCAAAATCTGTCTAGGAGACTCAAAGAAGATTGCTCAAGGAGATGATAGTTTGTGAGACTAGAGAAGTAAGTATGGCCTAGGACATAACCAAAGAGGGCACACCAAGAAGAGGGTCTAGCGTTTACAAAGGAACACAGTTTTGAGAGTGTGTCACATTAAGGAATTAAAACGATTTCAGTTTTATTGTAGACAAGGTGCCTGGAAGAGGCAGAATGTACACCCATTTACATCAGGCTAATGGGTTTAGATACCATCCAGTTAATGATAAGGATTCATTGAGAGAATATGACCAAAAATTTAATAACAGTCCTAAGTTATCAGAAAATCACTTTGAGAATATTGTAGAAATCAGATTTGTGAAGGAAGTGGGGATTATTTGAGATGGAGAGAAGAATAAGAGGGTTCAGACAAGACTGAGTGAAAGATTATGAGTGCCTAAACTAAAACAACGTCAATGGTTTTGAAGAAAAAGTTAAGTTCTAGAAAGACTTAGAAAATAAGATCTACAAGAGATATTAACTGGTTTGAAGTAGTAAAAGAAAGAAAAGGTGACATCTAGGTTTTTGGTTTGACCGTGTAATTGGTACAATACACTAATAATGGAATAATAGAAAAAGAAACAAGATGGATGGGAAGAGGGGGGTTCAAACAGACACAAGGTTGTAGATGATCAATAGAATGGGATAAATGGGAAACTAACTTCAAGATGTTTTTTCTTCTTCATTTCAACACTATGTTTAACTGTCTCCCTCATTTTTAAAAAGGTTATTTTAGTTAAAATTATGCTGTTCTACAATTATATGTATATTTGACTAAGTTTTGGATTGGTTACCTTCATCCTTTTCTGATGCAGATTTTATTTGTATGATGTAGTTGTAAGCATACTATAGACAGAAATTTGTATCGCATTTCTCTCACTTTCATTATATTATATGCAAATCCCTATTGTTCAATATTTAATTTTCTCTAATTTTTGCACACAAAACACCCCTGAAGTAAACATTTTACAGCGTGAATTTTTTTCTGTCTATTGAATTCTTTCCTAAGGATAAAGGCTTGTTAGTTGGTTTATGGAACCAAAGTTTGTGGATATACATTGCTCCTATTATGCATTGCTTTCTTTCTTTCATAAAAGACTTCACTAAATTATTTTCACACAAGTAATACTTGAGTATGCCATTTATTTTGCTCCCTGTCAAACATTAACACATTTTTTCATCATTTATATGATATCCAAATAATTATATATAAATAAAATATATATATATAAAATTTTGAATGTATTTGATTAGTTCCAAAGTTGAACATGATTTCTCCACATATTTAAAATATTCGTATTTCTTCATTTTTAAATTGCCTGCCTATGCTTTTGCTCAAATATCGATATGTCTGTCACATAGAAAATGTTCATTAAATTAATTAGTAATTAATGATTTGAGACATTGGTTAATTAAATATATTAATACTTTGTATTACTTAGGGCATTAATTTTAAAGAGTATATTATCTACTTAGGGAAGCAGACTATAATTAAAAGACAATTTCAAGATAGCAAGTAAGCATGCAAATATAACATTGCATAATACTCAATGTATATGTATATAAATATAAAATATATATGTATGGAACTGAGACCACTTGATAAATGCCATCAAATTATAAAGCAAAAGGTTGGGATTTGAGCTGAAGCCTAGAATACCTCATTCTATTTCTGTCTCTCTCCTCCTGAATTAACAATAAACTTAAATATTTCCAGAGGCAAGTGAGAGAGGGAGAGAAGTCATTTTATTAGCCAAGTATAAATCACATTTGATGTTTGCTTTCATGGTCTTCTCTTCCTGAAAGAGCTTAAAGACAGAGTGAAAAAGTTGCCGTTTAATAGCATGACACAAATTAATAAATGTGAAAATTCGCAGCTTTCTTTCCTTGTTTTATTCCCCCAACTACAATATACTGCAAAATGGTTGATCTTGTGTTAGTCCTATATGGCAGAAAATAACAACTTGATTTTAGAAAGCTACAAAGAATTTTAATGTCTAGGAAGAAAACTGTATATACAACTAAATATATCTCATATTTTGATCACTACATTTGATCAGCATAAAATGTAATTTCATTAAATTGCAACTGATGTTAAGACTACACTGAATAATGCACTCATTGTTTAGATAATACGTGCTGAGTGCTAAAATATTGAACAGACCCAGTCTCTATCTTCAGGAGCTGACAGTACAGAAGGAAGCTGAGGTAATAGATTTGAAGAACTGAATGAAGAAAAGAAACAACACAAACACCCACACACACAAACACACACACCCACCAATGCAGCCCAAGTGAAGTGAGTTAATAAGTTTGCAATAACGTGGTACAAATGGGCAAGGGCAAAGTCGTAAAGAGCCTGCTAGATTAGGGAAACTATTTAAGATATTATCCTACGTGCAATCAGCAAAGACTAAAATATTTTAAATGAGAGAATCGAAATAATCGTTTTTTTTGACAAAGATTACTCTAATACTGGTTACTGAAAGGATTGGGACAATATAAGAAACATAACTGGGAAACTAGGGAGACTAGTTAGAAACTCATTGAAGACTCAGAGATTATGGAGACTTGAATGAGGTTGTTGCACTGGAGACGGAGGGAAGTGCAGAGATTAAAGATACACGTTCTCAGTAAAATTGACAGAAATCTGATTCTATGTAAGAATAAGGCGAGGAAAATGAGCAAAAAATCCAGAATTTCTCTTATGTGCACATAAGAATAGGATATCCTTTATTGAAATTGGGAAATAGTGAATGTTCAGTTTTGAACCCTATGAAACATCCAAATGCAAAATTAAAACACCTATGAAACATTAAAATGAACATACCCATTATAGACATCTAGGTCTGGAGAGAGAAAAGAGGAAAACCAGAAGAGGGATGTGTCACAGGAGCCAAGAGAAGAATGAGTTTTAAGGAGAAGCCAGGATATTGTTGTATTTAATAAAAATAAATAATTCTGGTACAATTCCAGAAAGAAATTCCCCAAAAGCTGCTTGACATCTGGGGAAAATAGTATTGGCAATGTTAGAGCACTACTATATAAGGCCTTGAAAAGGTCTGGGATGTAATTTTTGAAAAGGAACCATCACTCTGGTGATAAACTAATCCTGACTCCCACAAACTCCTCCAGGTACTACACGAACTAGAAGTAAACCCTTATTCCGGTAGGCAGAAAGCATTTCTTGAAGTAATTAGAATACTTAAAAGAATTTACCTCAGTGAGCAACTCTGCTGCCCCTTCTCTAACTAAACTGTTTTCTCTGAGTTATACAATGTAGGGGAAAAAAAAATCTCTTCTACATTGTGGACTAAGAAAGAGTTATGTAATAGAAATAAGGATCCATTAGCTGTTCTTGTGAAAGATTTCCTGTTTATACATTCAATGTGTTTCAGGCAACAGCAGTAAAGGAACTTGAGATTTTTTTTTATTGCTGCTTGGTGATGGTAAGTTTCAACTTAGCACAGGAAAATAAAAAGAAAGTGCACCCCGATAGGTCAAGCCAGCCTATTTTTTCCACTTGTGATTCAAATTAGAGCAGAATGTGTCATGATTTTTGAAAGACTACAGAAATATCTTGTAAGGAAAATAGATTAGGATATTGTAAAATTACAATAACAAGGTAATATTTCATTGGTTCTGTATCTTAACATGACTTCTGACATCTTGATGTACTATAATAAATTAATTATAATAAATTAAAATTATTTACTGTGGTTACAATTTGATTAACGAGTGAGAAAAAAATTGCGTGCTGTCATACGCATCATTGAATGAAAGCTTCTGTATATTTTTATATGTAGTTTATAGTGTTAGTCCTTAATCTATAATATACATCAAATAATTTTGTAGCTGGTTTACAAATTGTCTGATAATATTTAGACATTATTAGACATTAATAATAATTAATTTTAAATTAGATGAAAGATAGGTAAACTTCTCCCCATAGTGCTTACCATAATTGCTTTTGCTGACATATTTAAAAGCTCTTGATCACCTTTGTATATCTTGACACTCTTTCCTTTTTTTAATGCATGAATATGTCATTCTGTGCTTCTCTTGTGGGCTGTTTTTGCTGGCTTCTCCTTCTCACATTCCACTTGCTAGATGTAAGTCTTCTCCAGGGAAAAATTTTGATTCTCATCTTATGTTATGCTCATTCCCTTGGTTCACTTATATAGATCCATAGGATTTATTTTTATCATTATGAATCTCTATGCATCTCTATGTATCTCTGTGTATCTGTGGTTCCTGTAGCATTGCATCCTTTACCCTATGTTTCATTACTGGACATCTATTCTGAAATATTTCTCTAATACTAAAAACATATTACAACTAAAATTGAACTCATTATTCACCCTTGCTAATAGTTTTAAAATAATTCCATTCTAATTTAATGCACTAGCTTCCTACCTTTCTCTATTTATTCAACCTGACTCCTTCTATTTATTATTAATAATTATCTTTAATTTAATCTATATGCCTAGCTCTGGACTAATTGCTACACTTACGTTCTGTCATTTAATGCTCACAACAATTGTGAGGTAAGTCATAATATCCCCATTATATAGATGGATAAACTAGCTTCACATGCCTTAGATGGCTTGTCTAAGGCCACACAGCTAGTTAAAGTCAGGGGTGGGATTTGAGGTCTGGTCCACATGACTCCAAAGCTAGTGAGTAACTCTGAACCTCGGCTGCCACCACATGTTACTGTCAAAATGAACCTGAAATGCATGTTACTCCCTTCATAACATTCTTCTGTGACTCCTCTAGTGCCCTCAGGATTCCATGTAGCTCCTAGGATTAAAAGGTATTTTAGGATCTAGCTTGAAGTAGTCTGTTTCTAAAAGATAAATATGAAATACTGTGTTCAATGTCAACCTATCCTACAGAAAAATAAAAGTTGGCACTGCCCTTGGAGTCTTCTGGGAGGTCCAACTAAATAGGACTCCTATTTCCCACTTGAGTTATAACAACTTTCAACAACAAACTGAGACTTTTTTTTCCCACTGATATAATCAAGATTGGAAGACATGGCTTTAGATTTGTGAGCATAACGGTCTTAAAAATCCTGGTCACAGGGGCTGGGCCAGTGGCATAGTAGTTAAGTTCACGTGCTCCGCTTCGGCAGCCTGGGGTTCATGGGTTCGGATCCCTGGTGCAGACCTACACACTGCTCCATCAAGCCATGGTGTGGCGGCATCCCACATACAAAGTAGGGGAAGATTGGCACAGAGGTTAGCTCAGGGCCAATCTTCCTCACCCTAAATAAATAAGTAAATAATAAAAAAGGAGAAAGAAAAAATTAAAAAAATAATAAAATAAAATCCTGGCCACAGAATTAACCAGACCCATCCTAGCAGTGCCCAAGTCCTTCACCCGCAGAATCGAAGCTCCTGCTAGAGCCGCTGAGTAGGCTCCTGGCTGGCAGACGGGCAAATCTCAGGGGAAAATGAGTGGAGCTGTCACAAGGTTGCTGAATTATACTTGGTAAATCTACAAACAAGATAAAGAACTCTACTTCTGCAAAGTGGAGCAGGTATAAGTGAGCAAGGGTCAGGTAAGTCACTTCTCATGGAAATCAAGACCTGGAAAAGGCACACACTCTTCTCCCACTTACCCAGGCTGAATTTCTCTGCCATCCTCTTTTTTCACTTGCGTCATCATATCCAGTCTGTCAAATGCGCTGCCATCATGCCTCTCACATCTCATTCAGCCTCTCCACGTTCTCTGTTTCTGTTGCAACTATTGCCACAACTTCTAACTGATGCTCCTGCTTCTTTACTTTCTCATTCTGTGTTGCCTTCCTCCGTGACCTGAATACAGATATGCGTCCTCCTGCACAGTTTTGATGATAAAACAAACTAACCTGATCTGTTATTACATGTAGTAAAGATCAGTCTGCAATCCCGAGTCTTCTGTCGTCTAACACAAACCTACCTCTTCCATCATCATTATTCACTGTTTATATCTCACAAAATCATTTGTTTATCCAGAAGCACGACCACCCATTTCCTAACACTGTGCCAATTTATTGTTCTTCCTATATAACTTTATACAGAAGTTATGTTTCCATTTAAGTATGAATTGTTGAATGCCATAACTGGTAAAAAAATAAGAAACTTCTTTGTTACATACAGATGAGGAGTAGGAATTTCTGTAAAATGGGCTTTGTGTAATATTTAGGGATTGTTACATATGAGAGCCCAATTAATCAAATCAAGTCCTGGTGTTATCACTGACATCTGGTACAGAGAATATTTTGTACTCAATGGAGAATTGATGACACACACTTGCTTCACTCATTCATAGACTTATCGCTTTTATTTTTCAGATAGTTTGAATTACAATAAAAGTGCATTGTAAATTCTTTGCTTACTTTCAGAAAAGAGAAAAAAAGAAAACCACTCAGAATTTCTAGGTTCTTTACAATCTTAATTTCTTTTAACTGGCTTCTTGTAGATCATCTCTGCAGACATTGAATATGGTATTTTCTCTGATATCAAAATATTACATACTTCTTGAAAATTAAAATTGTAATACAAAATACTGAACTTCTTTTACCGTACCAAAACTATTAATTGCCCAAAAATTATAGCTTCAAGTCTATCTTCCATATTTATTCATAAATGAAATAATTATCCATTTTTTCTCTTTGTTGTATTCCATTTTTACTATTGAAAGGCAAGGTAAAATACCACCACTTTAAAAAAAAATGTATTTTGTAAGGTTATCAAAGACACTTATTTTATCTATACATAATTAAATGAATGATTTAAAATGTTTTTCTACAGTATTTATCAAATGGGAAGTATTTGCATAAAGAATTCATTCCCACTGAGAGTTAATTTGATATCTGTATTACAGTTCCTCCTAAAGAAGGAAACTGAGCTGTCTTCCATGTGCTTATGTTGGTTTTACCAGGTGAGCAAAGACTAATGATGTTAGATTACTTTTCAGTGGGATAGAATGAACTAAATTTGCATCAAGGGAGAAATGATTTCTTAGCTACCTACACATGCATCGATCAGATTGTCTGTGAGCAGTTTATTTTATGTATTTATATTTTTTCTTTCCATCTTTCTATCAACTATTATTATACCACATTTATCATCAGAGAATTAAAGTGAGAAAGCAACTTTGAAAGACTGCTTGAAATGAGTTGAAGCTTGCTCACTAAATAAATCCTTTAGCTGCTTCTCTAATAAGAGTACAGAAAGAAGACTTAATCTCGATCTGTAAAAAATATAACACTATCTAAATTTTTCCAAAAATTGGCCTGCTGAATTTTTGGTACCGTCTTTGAATGAGGATGAATGTCAGAATAATTCTTTTTCTAATTTGAGTGATGCCACCCAACTATCATTTAGAATTTCTGACAAGGAAAGAGAATATAATACGCTCCAGCAGAACCAAATGTTTACAAATATAACACACAATACTCTGAACAAAGAAATGATATTTAAGCATATTTGGTTGTATTAGTGACTTAGAGGTTGTATGTTTGAGAAATATAATACTCTGTGTTTTTTTTGTATGTAGTAATAAATGTATAATATCCATCCAAGGATATCCATTGCTGTGAGTGTATACCTAAGCATTTATCTATTGCTAAACAACACTCTGTCAGCATTTCTTGTAGTGTGGGCCACATAAATATAGTGTTACAAGCTGTTTTGTAGGAAAAAAATGAAGGCAAATACATGTGAGAAATATTATATACTTTATTCCCTTCTTAGAGATTCACCAGACAGAATAAAAATACACAAAACTAGGGGAATGGTTATATTAATTTTTATATATCCACAGGGTAGAGTAGTTTAGAGCCCCAATGCCTCTACCCTGATTTATGCCACCATTACGTTTTACATGGATCTCTCAATTCAGCTCCTTGCCTCCATTTTCAAGCCCCTGGAAACTTTCTCTACCCTGAAGCCAGACTGACTGATATAAAAAGTCAAATCTGATCCTATTATTTCTCAATTCTTCAAAGCCTCCCTACGCTTTTGTTATAAAATCCAAGCTCCTTAGCATGGCATACGATACATTATTACCTATTCAACTTCATCTCTAGTTTTCACCTTTAGCACTGTTTTCAGCCAAACTTGTCTTTAAATCCCATACTCTAACATCTCAGAAAAGCATTGCACACATTGTTGTTTCCTCACTGCCATCTCTCTTTTATTTAATACAGTCTTCTCATATTGTAGCTCTTAATTTAATTGGTATTGAATCTTCAGAGCCTTCCTTGATGCTTTACCTTAACTCCTCACTCTGGATTCCATTTCCTTCCAGCATGTTCCAAAGCCCTCTGCACCTGCATATAATACCATTTATTGATGGTATGTAAGCATCTGCTTCTTCACGTGGGCTGTAAGCCTAGTAATAGTAAGGAACAGGCCTGCCTCACTCACTATTTTATTCCCAGCAGTTAGTGCTCTGCCTTTTAAAAGTTGACTTCTTGATTTGAATTCATTTCCCCAATTTTTGAAATTGAACAAGCATAATTTTTAAATTAATAAAACATACAGAATGTTGGGGGAAAAAACAAAGGATGTATGAATAGGGAATTTATATATTAGAGTAAGAGTTGTAAAAAACAACCTGAGATAGTTACCACTAAGTTAGGTTATGGAGAGTTTTAAGTAACCAGATGAAGAAATTGGGAAATATACAAAGGCTTAAAGAAATACTTGGAAGTTTTTGTACATGGGTGTATCCCAATGAAATATGTTTTACTAAGGTTAATCTGGTGGTGAAAGGTATGATGAATAAAAGAGAAAAGTTCAAGAGCCGAGAGAGCACTTATGAGGTTTTTAAATTAGCATTTGTATAAAGCATAAAATTGGTGATAAAATGTGAGAGAGGGAAGTACCCGTCTGTTCCTCTAGGATAGAAATGAAGGCAGTGGAGCAGTTTGTGACTATAGCTAAGTATGCAGGCACCAGAGTAGTAAGTTAAATGTTTCACTTTTGATAGACCAAGTATTCCAAAAAGTGGAAGCATTATCATCTTCTAAGAGACTAGGAAACATTGTTAAGAAAGCTTCCTGGAGAGAGTGAAAATGAGAGAGGGACTTCATAAGGAACACATAAAAGTCTACCGAACAACATTGTTCCCAATGGAGATGGGAAACCACAAGGTTGCAAAGCCACTAATTAAAACTTTTATGAGATTTTCTCCAGCAATGTTCAATTGCTCCCATAGAAATAGAGAATGAAAGATAACATAAACGTATTACACGTTGGGGTTTACCAAGAATTTGTGGCTGAAAGCAGAGTTGAAGGAGATAAAGCTCTAGGCAAGAGAGAAGCTCCCTGGGATGTCAAGGGAAGCAGGGAGTAAAGCCAGGAACGAAGAACTCATTGAGGAGTAAAAAATGTAGCCATCTGATAGATATCTCAAAGTATTCACAGAGCAGAACCAACAGATTAACATGGTGGAGGGGTCAGATTTGTGGTCTAGGCATGAGATTTAGAGTTACAATGTCAGAGTTGGAGCAGTTCGAGGCAGTATCTATGGAAGAGGGTAGCTAAGTGGACTGGAGATCAGGGTACTTTATAGGATTGTTTGATTAATACCTGTCTTTTCCAGTGGAACTTGATTTGCATGATGGCAACGATCATATCTGCTTTTGTTCACTGTGTTATCCTCAGTGCCTGTCATGGTGCAAAGAGGTAGCAATGGCTCCCTAAATACACCATTTGTGAAAGTGAATTATGCAAGTAAGTCAAAGACTTGCAGGGTAGAGTATGAATAGTTGCGCCAAAGGATTTTGAATTTGGTGGCTAAAAGCCCCTTCCCCTCTCAACACTTAACTGGTAGTTGACAGCAGTAGGAAGAAGCAAAAGGTAATAGAAACAGAAGGCAGGAGCTCCCATATAAAGGAATGGAAACAGAAACAGGATGATAGACAAGAAAGACAGAACTACTTTCTCTCTCAATAAATATTTATTGACTTCCCACTGTCTGCAAGGTCCTAGTATTGAACATAATCTGTGAATGTTACACACAGTCCCTGCCTCTTATGGAACTTTCATATTGGGGATGCAAACCTTAAATTATTAAATTAAAAATTAAGTAATTAAAATTGAGATAAGAGACAATTACGTAGGCTTGCAGGGAAATAATCTATGGGAAGATATATTTACACTGAGTTATGAAGAACGAATAGCAGTTAGTTGATGAAAGGTATGGAGGATGGACTGGGAGGAGCTAGCATTCCAGGCAGATAAGTATAATGCAGCAGTTAAGAATGTTACAAATAATTGCTCCTCAAAAATTTTGGAGAAGTTACAAAAAAAAATTCTAAGTGGATTGAAATATATTTTCACCGAGGTGCTCAGACCAAAAGACAGAAAATATTCTTTACTCCATTCTTTCCCTCCCATCTCACATTCAATCCATCAGCAGGTCCTCTAGCCAAAGTCTTCAAAATACGTATCTTATTTGAGAATCTGATCAAGTCCCATTACTTCCTCTACTTTCACCCAGTCCAAGATACTTTTATCTCTCACCTGTACTGTACTAGTTTTTTAAACACCACTTCTCTGCTTCCAACTGTGCAATCAGACTGATCTTGTAAAAAGGCAAATCAGATCATACCACTGCCACCTTTGATCATCCCAATCAGTGAATTCCCAACTGCTAGTAGAGTAAATTCCAAACTTTACGCAATGATCTACAAAGATGATATATCTGCTCCTACATCCCTGTTGGCCCTCATCTCATCATTCTCTCCCCAAGTTTACTCTGCTTTAGTCCATCTGCCCTACTTTTCTATTCCTTCAGCAGACAAAGCTCATTCTGGCCTCAGGACCTTGAGTATTCTGCCTAAACCCTCTTCCCCCAGGTCTTTGCAAGCCTCGTTTCTTCTCATCATTCAGTTTTCTGGACTCATTCATGCCTTCGATCTTTACCTCCCACTCAAACTTTCTACTCTTTCTGGGTTTTATTCTTTATGATACTTATTAATATTTGAATTTAAATTACTTGTTTACTTGCTTACCTGTGTGGATGTATACACATACACATGCATGAATATACAAGCATGAAAATAAATAATAGAGGCACAGATATAAATAGAAATACTGTTTTTTCATCATTAGACTATAAATTCCGTAAAGAAAGACAAGTGTTTGGCTGACTTGTTTACTCTTGTTTCTCCAGGTTGAGAGCAGTATCTAGTCCAGTGTATGCTCAATAAATGTTTAGTGATTGCCTATAAGTAGACCATGTATTTCAAAATGGCTTTTTTTTTAATGAGTACACTTTGATGCTGTATAGATCATAAAATCATTATTTCACTAATTTTATAATTATAAATCATTACTGTTTCCCTTGAAATATATCTTGAAAACTACAAGCTATTTGGTTGTGACATTCTCCATCCTCTAATGCACACACATTTGCCCACTGCCATGCCTTTCCTTATCCTGTTCCTTCTACTTTCCGTATCAAGAAATTAGGCCTGAATTATCATTTAAGGAAAACTCATATTCCATGTTACATGAGAAATTTCTCATCCTCCAAATGGAAATAGCTCACAGTTCTTTCAGCATCAAAATATTTTTCCTATGCTTTCACTAATAATTAATATTCTGTATTATAGATGCATTGTTTGTTATGGTTTATATTGTATCCCTATAAGACTATTAGCTCCTTGATAGCATGATGTGTTTAAGCATTTAAAAACAAAACCAGCAAAAAAACCAAACAGTAAGATTTTAAGTATCTTAGTTTTTATTCTTAGTTGAGCCTTATTTCTTTTTGTTTTCTTTACCAATCTTCCTCTTTTTTCACTTGAGGAAGATTTGCCCTGACCTAACATCTGTGCCAATCTTCCTCTATTTTGTATGTGGGTCACTGTCACGGCATGGCTGATGAGTGGTGTAAGTCCGCGCCCGAGATCCGAACCCATGAACCCAGGCCCCCGAAGTGAAGTGTGCCAAACTTAACCACTATGCCACGGGGCCAGCCCCCGAGCCTTATTTCTTGTTCAAACCTAGATGCTGTTTCTTTAGTGCTTTCTCCTTCCCTCCATTGAATCATCCCTCTCAATCAAGTCAAAATTACACGCATTTTAATATGCACAAGTTGGAAAAAAGTATCCATTAAACTGAGTTGCATTTAATTTTGAGTTGTCTATTTTACCAATCTAAGTGAGAAAATTAAATGTGTTTAAATTAACTTCAGTATAATATCATTAATGTCTCTAAAGTACTATGGTCAAGTGGCTATATGACCAGAAAATGCAAACTATTAAACAATATTCAGATTAGGTAGATGTTTTTGCCTTTTCCATAAATTTCAAATATAGTCCTAGGACCAAACATTGTATCTCTTTATCTTTTTTCCTGCACTTCCTATATTTTTTTTGGCATTGATGTAATGAATAGTTAGGAGCAGATTTCTGTGAATTTCCAATCTAAGTAAAAATTCAATAACAAATGTGATTCAGTACTCTGATTGCAAACAAGCACACTGACATTATATTGAAATAAATGAGTCTGTTTATGCTTAAAGGAGAGGTTTGTTTTGTTTCCATGTATTCCTTATGGACCTGAATATGTAATTTTCTTCTACTGTGAAATTTCAAGGGAATATGGAGTAGCTCTGAATATACCAGTTAGAAAGCTCTCAAAAGATACCTTATGGCAATATTGTCCTGTGCTTACATAGCCCAGGGCATAAAACTTTGCTAATCTTAATCTTCATATTTATTGCAATATAATTAATTTACCTCAAATAGCACAATTAGGGCTTAATCAGACTATCTTCTCTTTAATATTACCGCCTTGAGTCAGATTTCTGAGAACACTCTCAATCTTTGCTTTCAAGCTGTAGAATTTAGTGGTAACAAGACTAGAAGGAAAAAGACAAAACAAAACTTACAACTGTGTTCCTCAGAAGAAATGTAAAGATTCGCTTAGCTATACTGTTATTTATATCAGGTTTATATTTAGGAAAATGATTTGGCATTTTTTGTTTGTTTTGAATATTTTTAAAATAACCTTCTAAGTTTCAGTTACACACTTGAATATACATCTATATAGTAAATATATGTCTATTTAAAAAAATTTTTTAAAGATATGTATATTATAAGCACATATTGAATTTTATATATTATAGTTTATATAGTTCATTATTTGATATATATTTTGTAAAATTTCTCATGACCCCTCTATTCTCGTGAAAGTCAGCTACTTATTTACACAGTAGCTTAACCTAACTCATTTATTCCTAGTATTTCTCATTTGAGTCACACTGTCTGACTCAAGAACAAGCTTGTCTGTAAAATTGGTGTTTTTGTTGGAATAACATCAGTAATCACCAGGGAGAATTAAAGCCCCCATCATTCACTATAAAATCAAATAAATATCTTTTGTTTTCTTAGGCCACTGAAGAGGCATGTAATCATTCCTAATGAATGTGAATGCTTATAATCACAACTCCTGTCAATAGGAAGTACTGTGTAGAGACTCCCCAGTAGTCCACAGCACTTGTCCAGAGCACTGATTCTGCTGTTTCCTATGCAAGCAGCCTCTAAGCTAAGTGCTGAGATTTTCTATTGGAAGACTCACTGAATGCCAGAAACCCCTTCTAAGGACTGAATGTACTCTTTTGAGCAATGGTTCTTTTCAATTGAGAGGTGAGTGTTAGTCATCTTTTTCCTTTCCATAATGCAACGTATAACCGCCCAACTCATCCTGAGTTACTCCTATCAACATCAGTACTTCCTAGGATTCCAGTAAAAGCCTTCCTCCTCTCCTTCTAACCAGCCCCACCCTAACCCCACTCTGAGTTCCAGAATTAGTTTGTGTTTTTAACGTTAAAGTTATCACTACAAAAAAATGTATACAGGTTATGGTCTATGTTTATAAATACACCTTCTTATGGTATAATTTTATTTACTATCTTATTAGATGGACTATTTTATTCAAGCTTTATCTTGAATCTGTAAAATAGAGATTTTTACTTTCATTGTTTTGGTGAGAAAACTGAGTCTCAAAGTTGTAACTTACCTAATATTACATAGCGAGTGAGTGGTAGAACCTAGATAGCCTTATCTAACTCCAGAATCCTAATGTTCACCTGTCTGTTTTCTCCCAGACCTGAATAAACCATGTTCAAATGCATAGGAATATTTGAAATCAGTTTTACTGTATTTTCTGACCAGGATGAAGAGGAGTAAACACACAACCAAGAAAAACTAACTTTGCCACCTCGACCATGTCAATAATATCAAACTATTCAAGGTGTAAAAATGCTAGCAACAGTTGACACATACCCAAGAAAAAGCAACAAATAAGTGATTAACTTGCACGAAAGTTTAAGACTTTCCTTTTTAAAAGTGAAATGTGCATTTTTTAAAAACAAAATTACTTAACACTTATTCATCTGTGTGATTAAGTTGCATAGTTTTCATTACAACTTCCCTAAAGGGGAATTATATTATATTGATATTATAGTTAGAAAATGGATGGGCTAGACAAAATGAGACACAAGTAATTTGATAGAATTCAAATAGCTCCACTTCAGGGGATCTATTAGGAAACCAATTTTTTGTCTCATTTCAATGATAGAAATAATACATAAATTGTGTAAAATATGAGGAAAAAAACAAGATAAGAAATTCTTTTTTTTTTTTTTTTTGCTGAGGAAGATTCACCCTGAGTTAACATCTGTTGCCAATCTTCCTCTTTTTGCTGAGGAAGATTTGCCTTGAGCTAACATCTGTTGCCAATCTTCCTCTTTTTGTATGTGAGCCTCCACCACAGCATGGCCACTGACAGACAGTGGTGTAGGTCCACTCCTGGGAACTGAATCCAGGCCGCAGAGGCAGAGTGCACCAAATTTGACCACTAGGCCACGAGGACTGGCCCCAAGATAAGAAATTCTGAATTTCACCTTTGTTTATTCTAAAGGGTAGGATACATGCTAGGGGTTTTTACTTTTTTTTTTGGTTTTGAAGTAAATTCCATTATTTTCAAAGAAGTTATTTTAGATCCTTTAATATTTGGCAGTCCTTTCCCTTTAAAATTTGTATGTATAATTTCTAATATATGCATATATTTTACATCTGCCTGTGTTGGAAGAGCGTATTCAATGAGCACTTTGAAAGGCTGAGGGTCATGTTACTAACCTCATTTAATGAAATGAGAAACTGGTGATTCCTAGACAAATACATTTCTTAGATAAGTCTGAAAGATGGCATAGATTAACCAATTTACAATGCATTTTCTGATAATGTTATAGCTTAACAAAGTGACCAAACTGTCATGAAGAGATACAATTAAAGTAAATTAAATGCTTTGAAAAATCATATTTTCTGGTGTGTGTGTATGTGTGTGTGATAAAATGAATTTCCCTTTATACTATTTTTCTTTAGTATTTAAGATGGTTGTAAAAATAGTAAAAGTATCATAAACTTAGGCAACTTTGAGAGAACCCAAAGTTATAAATAATATAACATGTAAAGCAAAATATACTTAAATAATACCAAGAATATATATGACTCTAACACTTAATATGTTTTCTGAGTTACTATAAAATATTTTTCTAGCATTTAAATATTATAATAGTATTTACACTAACATTAAGAATTATTATTTAGATGAGGGAAAAATAATAGAAAATGTTATAAATTATATATACATATATTATATGCATATATAGGTATGTATATATGTATGTGTATATATATGTGTATATACGCACTTCTCTTTTGTTTTGGCAGTTTGTCATTAGCAAAGGCATATTGAAACTGTGTTTCTCAAAATTGCTTGTGATTGTGTGCATCTGTGTTTGTGTGTCAGGTACTTAACCAGATACTACTAAAGATTCTCATCTCCAAACAGATAAATTTAATAGTGGCACTATAATAACAAAACAGACTATATGAAAAACTCATATCCATATTTATGTTGTAAACATTTTATAAGAAGGTAGTTTCTACTTTTCTATATATTTTGTGTGAAAAAGAACTATGGAATCAAGGTGATTTCCAAATTCTAACTCTCACATTTATTAGCTAAATTATTGTCAGAAAGGTATATAAGTTTTTCAAGTTTCAACTTTGTCATGTGTAATTAGTGGGAATAATAATTTCGATAGTAGACCAGATTTTTACTTGAATCATTCCTGCCCTTGAAAATATGGATAAGTTTAACTCAAACCTCCAAAATCGTATGCTTGCTCTTCTCCAAATTTATACAAATTTCTGACTTTATTTGCTTACAATCATCTTTCTCTCTTTTCATATTAATATGAAGGTCATAGCTTTTCTTTTTTTGGTTAACTCTTGAAGATTTGTGGGTTAATGGAGAAAGAAGTTGCTTTATTTGATGCATAATCAGCCCCCTCTCAGGCTTAGACACCATTTCCTTTTTGTCATCTGGTTATCATTGCCTCATGTTCCACAGCCTTCCAAATGTCTTTAGGCCAGTGATTCTCCTCCACTGGGAAGAGTATTGTAAACTCACGCTCTCTGCCCTCACTGTGCATGTGTGCACGTACACACGCACGCGTGTATCTTTTGCATAAAATAATTCAATCATGTTAAAAAAAGAATTTTCTCCATCTTGTTCTATCACGTTGAATGGTCACTCTGATAATTAAATGGGCTAATGTTTCAAAAATTTATAATAGTACACAGCAATACAATCAATGCATTTTAGTTTTCCTACCTTTGAGACGCTGCAATCTTCATTCAATGGTGCTGATTCTAAAACACACTATTATCTGTATAAATAGCAACTTCTTTCATTTTCTGGCAAAAATCCCTGAAATCATATTATCCTTTCCATAAGTTATAGACTACTTTTTAACTCTGTATTGAAACGGGTGATGAAATACAGGAGGCATTGTTGGAACTGTCTAAGAGTTTACATGCTGAAAAATAGTGATAACTACAACCTTAACTTTGTGCAATACATATTTTCACCAGGCTTTACGGAGTGTAAATACTGTACCAACTTTCATGTAAAATTAATCTTTCCTTTGTGATCATGGTGATATCAAACAATTCAATTTTAATGGAACAAAAAAGGTATGTATTTTTGACCAGAAATTGATTTTCTTGATTTTGTCATATTAAGACCTAGAAGAGCTGGCTTTTGCTTAGGGATAATCTATGATGGCAGTGGTAATATCAAAGAAAATAGAGATAACAATTTCATGATAATTAAAAGAAAAAGGCTTCAGACACTTATAGGTTATATAGGTTAAATGTAAGTTGGCTGACAGTGTCACTAAAGACATTGACTATTAATATTTCACATTATTAAAAGTTGTTCTTGCTTTTCTCTTACTCTATTCTCTACTTGAAAATTTTTTATTCCTATAATTTATAAAAGAGTTTATTTATTTTTATTAGTATTTTGCATCATTGAATAGTGCCATTCTTGTTTAGCAAAGAAATGAAGAAGACAGAGGGAAAACATTCAATAAAATTTGAGAATTGTGTGTGTGTGTGTGTGTGTGTGTGTGTGTGTTATAGATTTGAAAGCATTGATGAAACTTTTGAAGTACTTTTGATAGCCATGTTGTAGTGTCCATCAACCACGGATACTGCTAACCTACAAGACATATCAAAGCTTTAGAGACTTTTTCCTAAGATTTTATGATAGTTTATTGCTGTTGTTGGTAGCTAAGAAATAGTATCCTTTGTGTAGCTAAGGAGTCAATAGATCAGACCATGTGCAAGCTGCTATCTTATCACTGCTGGCCTTTCTAGGAGGCAGAGATCCAAGAAACACAATCCAGCTGCTGGTGGTTATTAGGACTTCTTTCTGAGGAAATATTCTGGTTTATTTCTAGTTTGCTCAGATTTAAAGGTGAATGAACACTTTTTCTAAAGCTCTGCCCCAGAAAAATGCTGTTAACGTAGAAACAATTTTACTTTAACATTTATTTTAAAATATTTATTTAGCAGCTACTATGTTCAGTTAGGTACAGGTTTGTTAATAATCCCTTTATAAAGGTCCTGGTAGACTGTAGTACATTTCATATTTTTCTTATCTCTTCACCACTGAGTCATTTCCGCCACATGACTTGCAACATCTCTCAAGTGTTGAGTAACCTCTCAACAAATGTTTATACTTCCTCACCCCAATGAACTCAGAATGGCTATGTAACTTACTTTGGTCAATTTAATGAAAGCAAAAGTGATATACGTGTCATTTTCCGGTAGATTAAGAACTGATGCATCATTTGTCAAGACTTTTCAATTCCCTCCGTCAATTTCCCAGAAAATTTCCAGGTAGAGGTAGTACCACAAGACCGGGCTCCCAAAAGATGATGAGATGGAGTAGAGTTTCAACCAATACACTGTGAACATGTAGCAAGGGCTTTTCTTATTGTTCTGCACTACAGAAAAAATTATCCTTTCGTGATGATTTCATGAAGAGATAATGTTATATATAATATGCAAATATGTAACATATTATATTAATTTCTTGAAATTTTACAACATATGCTAGCATATTAAATACTAAGAACTCATTAAGCATTGTTTATCCAGTACATTTTTAAAAATGATAATGGCACTCCTTTTTTTTATAGTTTCCATTATGGAAAATGAATTTAGGATAATATTAGTTCAGAACAATGATGAAAGACTTAAAATAGTGAAAATATTATTTCAAAAATAGTAACCCTCTATCTCCTAAGTCAAAGCTAAAATAAACAAGAAATCAGGATCCTGTAAGTTACAAGGCTGATGACTCTTTCATTGTAGCTATTATATTTATGAAAAGCCTAATTACAGCTGAAATCATTTTTATGTGTTATTCTTGGAAAATGGTACATTTCTGGTAAATAATGTCATCCTAACATTACTGTAATTTTTCAGTACTACCAACTATTGTCTTTTCTTAAAATAAAACATCAATAAAAAATAAAATTGTATGTGCTGTCTGATATTTCTTGGACGTTTTTAGGTAGAAATGATTTTACTATTATGATAAAATTAAAATGTTAAGGTTGTAGCTACAAATACTAAAGTAAACCTGGAAGTTCTTTTGTTCTTTAGTGTAATTCCACTTAAATAGAGAAAGAGAGAAAACAAAACTTTAAAAAAAGCTCCTGTCTGGAAAACAACTAGCAGTGATCTTAGAGGTGTCTTGGTTCTAAAGATTCAGTAAACTGCGGTGCTTGGGAGAGCCATCTCTGCCGCCATGTTGATTAGCGTTAAATCTCAGCTCTGCCACTTTGATATCTATGTGACCTTGAGCAAGTTATGTAACCATTCTGTGTGTGCTTCGTCGTTTGTAAAATGAGGACAACAATAGTAGTTCCCTCATAAAAGAGTTCTACTAGTTGAGCTAATCCAGAAAAAATGCTTAAAACAATAGCTTGTACCTTGGAATCGCTCAGCAAGTTATTTATTATGATCATAAGAAAGATTACCAATTCATCATTATCTTTATAATGATTCTCTAATAGAATTTGGATTAAACGTTGTACAGACATTTTGGGTTTTTTTTTACCCTGATATTGATGTTTTTTGAAATATTCTATTCAAGTCATATATTAGGTAAGCTGAACACCAATAAAAGTAATATAACTATTGTGACATTAAATATTTATTTTCCTTAATTTTAAAGATTATATCATTTTAAAGGGATAGTTTTGTAATCCTGTTGAATACCTCCTCCCATTTATTTGAAGTAATAGTAAAGTCTATTACAGGTTATTAGAACATTCAAGCATCACTTCAGATCTAGGGTTAAGGGTTAAATATTGTTTCAAATACTATTCAAATGACACAGATGCACACGTTAACTTATTTTTATCAAAAGCCATTTCATTTTTGTGTTAATCATATACACAAAAAAATCACAGTAGACTCCTAACTCAGTAATACTTGACTTCATGGTTGCATCGTGAAGTGGTATTTGTAGTGGGGAAGAGAATGCTTACACTCTAATCCTTCCTTCAACTTTGACTGGCTGTTGACCTAGATAAATGCTCAAACTTTCGGTGCCTCAGATTTCTTATGTGTACAATGTCAATAATATAAAACCTACTTATATTGTGGTTTTAAGAATAAAATGAAATAATGAAAATAAAAGGCTTGGCAGAATGGACTGTGGTTGGTTAACCGCTGTGAATTCTCTTCATAGATATCTATGGAGTAAGTTAATATCCCTATAGTGTTTTCTAGTGTAAATATAGAGCATTTGAAATCATTGTTTCTAGTGTTTTATTACTAATGAAAACTTATAAATGCATTACACCTTAACTAGTAACATAAAATAAATTTATATTTGAGTCATGAATTCATTTGTATATTGTTTATGATGTAATCAATGACAAGAATTTGTACCAAATCCTAAATACTAAATCGCTGCTTATATGATTATAGAATTTTAATATATGGTAAAATTTCACAATTTTGAACAAAGAAGGAACTTTGGAAACATAGACAGAAAAAATATATTTATTTTTAAATTTTTTACTTGATTACAGAAAATAATTTAAAGATTACTACAACAATAATGAAACTGTGGACTAGAAATTACTTTGTCTCAGTACACACAGACACATTCCCTGTTCTTAACATCAGATAAAACACTTAAAGATACTTGCAGAGAATAACATTACAAATTTGTGAAGTAACTAAATAATGGACCATATTATAAACTAATACATCTCAACTATCAGATGAAAATCTAAAGATGCTGACATTTCTGGAAATATGTCTTAAGTTTCTCTTTTGCAATTACAATGGGATCCTAAAGCAAAAATTTCCAATATATTCAGTGGTGGTAAATATGTTCTCTTTAAAGTAGAACTCTTTTATGCCTGGTGAATAAGATGAGTAATCAACCTTTATAATATTATTTTCAGTCACAAATGCAATTGTCTATTAAAGAATGAGATTGATTTTCCAGTGTGACTTGTAAACTAGTCCTGAAGGCAGCTCCTAAGTACTCTAAAGCCTAAAAAAAAACACAATATTCATGCTTGTTTTAAGAACACATTACCTTCCCACAGCTGGAAAGACAGCATGAATCAAGAGAAACAACAGCCTTAGTTAAAACAAAACTCAAAAGGAAAAAAATGCTTTTACTTGGCTTCAAAAGTATTTAGGAATCAATTATTATAATTAAAAAGAGTACATTAATTTCATAGCTTGTAGTGCTAAAGTACATTAAATAGTTTCTCAGAAATGCAATTTGAAGAGCTGGGCATTAAACTCAGGATAGAAATAAATAGCGTAGCATTTTGTAAGAACAGTGTTTATTATTGTTTTCTGCTCTGTTTATTTTCTTTTTTAAATTATGTTCTGTAATACAAAATCAAGCAACAACTTTCCGTGTACCTTATTATCATCTAATTCTTAATAACTCATGGCAAGGAGAATAAGTGGCACAGTAGAGTTTACCTAAATAGTAGGACAGTTATTCATTCCTTTAAGTGGATATCCACAAAATGTGTAAGGAGGTTTCTGGAAAAAATAGTACTGCTCAGCAAACAATAAAGAATCAGGTTTATCAGTCCTGAGAAAGAAGAACAAAGCTGGAGGCATCAAACTTTCCGATTTCAAACTTCGTTACAAAGCTATACTAATCAAAACAGCATGATACTGGAATAAAACCAGATGCATAGACCAATGGAACAGAATTGAGACCCCAGAAATAAACCCACACATATAGGGTCTTGTTTAACAGTGGAGCCAAGAATACTCAATGGGGAAAGGATAGTCTCTACAATAAATGGTGTTGGAAAAACTGGATATACACATGCAACAGAATGAAATTAAACCTCAATGTTATACCACTCACAAAAATTAACTTGGAATAGATTAAATAATTAAATGTAAGACTCAAAACTGCAAAACTGCTAGAAGAAAACAGAGAAAAAGCTCCTTGACATGGCTCTTGGCACAATTTTTTGGATATGACTCCAAAAAAGCTCAAGCAACAAAAGCAAAAACAAAGAAGTAGAACTACATTTAAAAAAAAAGAAACCTGTACAACAAAGGAGACAATCAGCAAAATGAAAAGGCAACCTATGAAATGGGATAAAATATTTACAAACCATCTAGTTGATAAGAGGTTAATATCCAAATATATAAGGAACTTATACAATCAACAGCAAGAAAAAAATCTGATTTAAAAATGGGCAAAGGACTTGAATAGACACATCCAAATGGCCAACAGATAAATGAAAGGATATGCAACATCATTAACCATCAGGGAAATATAAATCAAAACCACAATGAGATATGATCTCATACTTGTTAGAATGGCTGTTATTAAAAAGATAAGAAATAACCACGGCTGGCGAGGATGTGGAGAAAAGGAATCCTTGCGCACTGTTGGTGGGAATATACACTGATACATTCACTATGGAAAATAGCATTGAGGTTCCTCAAAAAATTAAAAATAGAACTACCATATGATCCAGCAATCCTAGTTCTAGGTATGTATCTGAAAGAAATGAAATTATTATCTCGAAGAAATATCTGCACCCTCATGTTCATTGCAGCATTATTCACAATAGCCAAGACATGGGAACAACCCAAGTGTTCATCAATGGAAAAAGAAAATTTGAAATATATATACATATACACACACACAGATACACATACATGATGGGATATTATTCAGCTATAAACAAAGAAGGAAAGCATGCCTTTTGTGACAACATGGATGGAGGATGGACCTTGAGGGCATTATGCTAAGTGAAATAAGTCATACAGAGAAAGACCAATACTTTATGTTCTAACTTATATGTGTAATCTATAAAAACCAAACTCATAGAAATACAGACTAGAATGATGTTTGCCAGGGGCTGGGAGATGGGGGAAATGGGGCGATGTTGGTCTAAATGTACAGACTTCCAGCTAAAAGATGAATAAGTTCTGGGGATCTAATGTACATCATGGTGACTATAATTAACAATACTGTATTATACTTTAAAGTTGTTAAGAGAGTAGATCTTAAATGTTATCACCACCCAAAAAAATAGTGATTAAGTGAGGGAATGGAGGTGTTAACTATACTATATATACATGTATCAAATCATCAATTGTACACCCTAAAGTTACATATGTTATATGTCAATACTGCAATAAAGCTGGAAAAAAAGAATAGAGGTTATATCTCAATATCTTAATAACTTGAAATAAATATTAAATCACATAAAATAATCAAAAATTTTAAAAAGATTAGTAGAGCAAACACAATCAAATTAGCAAATATGTACTCAAATTATTCCGATCTCCTTACGGTAGTAGAAAAAGAATCATCAATAGTACTAGTGATTCTGTTGGAGAACTCATGATAGATCAAAGTGACTAAGGTCTCAAAAGATTGTCATGTTTTATGACATGTGTCTATGTTTTGTAATAGTGATATTTGAACTTCAGAGCAGGACAAATTATTAGAAGACTTAATAAAATGGCTATTTGTAATTGCTTAGTGGAAAAATAAATGATAAGAAAACCACTTGGGTTTGTGAAAAATCAATAATAGCTGATTGTTGTTTCTCTTTGATAGGATAATGTGTTATTACAGAAGAGAAATAGATAATTTTTTAAAGATTTTTTTGGACATGGTACATTGTTAAAGGAATATACAATTGTTTAATTTAGTGACATTAATTAGGAGTAAGTTTGAAGTTGGCCTTAAAACAGACTTAGACTTGAAATAAAATAGATGGCAATTATCAAGTAGCATGTTCTTAAGTAGCTCATTTATCAAATATAAAGATATATACATTTTATTTTAGGTGAGGATATTTGTGTTTTATTTTGGATCATCTGTAATTTGAGAAATAACCTGAAAGAATGATTATACTTGTGCTCATTTTTAGAAGACCACTTTTAGGCTCATAGTTGGTTCTCCTTAACTGTATAAAAGAACAGATGCTTGAAATTATATAAGTAAATATGGAAGCTGACTTGATGAAGTCATAGATATGGGTTGGAATGAGCCTGTAGCGTTTATAATGCGAACAGCTATCTTGATTAAACACAGGAAGATTCACAGACCGTACGTTCAAAACACAATAATCATCATCACATTTCAGTTCACATTTAGCCACCTGTTTTTGATTACTTGGTACCAGCTGTCAATTTGTGGCTATTTATACTGATGTCACAAGGTGTCCTAGCTCTGCTGGAGTCCTTCAGTTGACACCCTGCAGAAGCCCCTTAGTGTTTTCCCTGAAGCTCTCTGTAAAGACAACTTCAAATCCTTCAATGCCAACACACACTCACATCTGAACAGACATGCAGCCCAGCTGGAAGCAGATCTTCAGGCCCGTTGAGTGGATGGCAAAGCCTCATCTGCATCAAAAACGATTATTGAAGAGCCAAGTAGCAGAATAAACACTAAAATATTAAATATGCTCTTATTCACTGTGCTTCTACTACACTGGTCACTTTTCTCTTCTTAAAGTAACTCCCTAAAAGAATTAAGGATGGTAGTTAATACTACCTAAGGTTTTTGTGTATTTATTTATTTGTTTATTTATTGACCGTATCCTCTCACCTAAATAGAAGCTCTGTGAGAGCAGTAATCTTGTCTCTTCTGTTTAATAATATATCTCCATCCCCCAGAAAATTGCTCAATAAATATCTAGAGAGTAAATCAAAATCATCTCACATGTTCATCTGTGGGATTTTGGTCTCAAATATTATATATGAATGCTTTAGAATATATTCTATACATACAAAATGGAATTGTCTTTAAAAAATAATTTTAATATCATCAGATGAAGATGTATACATTCGACTGTATTTCCTATTTTGTTGTAGAGTAATTAGGTAATTATCTGCTAAAGGAAACTTAGAAACTTTTTGTTCATAAAAGACTGGAATATATATTTAGATGACATTTGCTGCCTTCACAATTTGTGGTGGATGTTGAGATCCATTCATGCACACTTCAAACACCCGGGCAACTTTGGCCTTACAAAGATATCATATCAATGTATTTTGTGCAATACTTTTTTATAAGACATGACTAAGAAACTGTAACAATAGTGCGTTCATTTCCCTTTACCCTTTCATTTACATTTTTTATCAATAAAAGAGGCGAAACAATTGGAATCCTGGCGGGAAACAAATGGCACGTGCACTTTGGGCAATTTGAAGAGAGTTTAATTGAGGAACTGCTTACAGAAGTGTGGAAGGATCTAGTAACAGCAAGGCCACATTCCCAATTTTAGGCCTGAAAGGGAAAAAAGACAGCTGTCACCAGGAAGAGAGCCATGTGAAGAGTGCCCCCAGGCAAGAGATGTGATGTTAGGTCAAGGTATGAGGCTAAACCTCAGGGACTGCACAAGTGGTGGGGAGGAGAAGGGACATCTGTATCAATATCTGTATGTATATCTAATCTATATTCTATCTATTTATCTATCACCTATCGATATATCATCTCTGTTTATTGATTCCCAGTGTCATCCTGCCTTCTCCTTTGATTTCTTGCCTGGGCTCCTCATTTTCTGAATCCTACCAGACACCAAAAGTCAAGACAGTTTCTTGATTTTATCCGTACAACTCAAGAGAGGATCTGAAGAGGGAAAGAGAGGACAAAGAGCATAGGAGATACCATCCAAATTGGGGAAATAAAGCACCACTTGCTCAGTTTATCCTGCACAAAAATTTTAGCGATGTTTTTGGGGTAATTTGTAAAATCTCGTTTGCCAGATAACACAGATGAGGTTGGAGTGAGATTAGTTTAAGAGAAATAATCTGGGAGGAGATAGAGTGGCTAAAGTTAAATTTAAGGGTTACCCAGAGAGTTCTCATTTTCACTGCTGATATCAACAGGGTTTGAGACAACTAACTGAGGCTTGGTCTTGAGAATGGAAATCTGGTTACTTACGCTGTTCTATTTTTCTTTTATCCGAATAAAAGAAAACATCACTATACATTGAGAAATTAACACTATCACGTAAATTCTGAACAGAATATAACAGTTACATTGGATATATAGATATAGGAGCCAACACAATCTTTTCTGAATTTTTTTAGAGTCTGAGTTTTGTTGTTTTTCAATTTCTCTCTTCTTTCCATTTCAGTCAAGCATCTTGGAAATACGAATATTTGCTTGTTCTCCTTACCCCTCATTTCCCAGTCACACATCAATGCTCTATTTGCCTTGTGCTCCCAAGAATACATGGGAATCACTTTCTGTTAGTTCAGCCAATACCTGCTAAATACAGCATACACTTTTTCATCATTACCTAAAGAGACCTACCAATAACGTGGTTGAACAACAAAATCAACATTATCAACAGTATTGAAACTCTATTATCCCTTAGCTTCTGTAATAACATACTTTTCTTGTAATTACATTCCAAACTCTGAAAGTTTCTTAGTAATCTGCTTGTTATTCAAAATTCCAGCCTCTGCCCAATGTTTCTCTTCCTACACGCTCTCCTGAAGCAAACCCATTCACCTTTTCATTTTCTTTTTAAATTTTGTTTTTGATGTAAAATATAAATACAAGGACATACACTAACCTAAGTTGTTAGTTCCTTGACAAATGCACATACTCTGTAATCAACACTCCAATCAAAATATAGAATATGCTCATCACTCAAGAAAAGTCTTCCATTCCCCTTTCTAGTTAAGTCTTCTTTCTCAACCAACGTTCTCTTTCATTTCTAGGTATTGGTAATTTGTAGTCTCTTTCTTTCTATCTCTCCTCTCTCTCTTTGATCAATTTTGTTAGATGTTTAATCATTTAATTAATGTTTCAAAAGATGTAACTTTTGGCTTTTAAATTCTATCGTTTGATTTCTATGTTGTTGATATTTACTTTTAGTCTTATTATTTAATTCCTTCTAAACACATTAAGTTAATTTTTTTCCCCTAGCTTCTTAAGGTGGAATTATATTACTGAATTTGAACCTCTTCTTCTTCATGTAAACATTTAAATAGCCAGTTTTTCCCTATAACCAGGAATACGCAATGCTCCTAAGCAACAGGCCTTATAATAGCTAAAATGATCTCTATAAAAAGAATAAATTGGGAAGATGATCTTACTTGAAATTGAGAAATTGTGGTGTTGGGAGAGGAATAGACCCATAGATTAATGGAACAGAATAGAGAACTCATAAGTAGAGCCACAAAAAAAGCAAAGGCAATCCAGTGGAGGAAAGACAGCCTTTCGACAAGGGTGCTGAAGCAATTGGCCAGCTACAGGCCAAAGAAAAAGAGCGAACTTCAACCTAAATCTTGCAACGAATGTAAGATGTAAAGCTACAAAACTTTTAGGAAAAATAGAGGCAAAAATCTTTAGGATTTAGGGGTTGATGAAGATTTCATAGACTTAAACTAAAATCATGATTTGTAAAACAAAAAAAGGGATAAATTGAACTTTATCAAAATTAAAAATATTTTCTCTATGAAAGCTCACTGGACCAGGATAAAAAGACAAGTTACAGAGTGGAAGAATATATTTGCAAATTACATATCCAACAAGGACTAGCATTTAGAAATATAAGGAATGCTCAAAACTCAAAAATAAGTAATCCAGGGGCTGGCCCGATGGCATAGCAGTTAAGTTTGTGGGCTCCACTGCAGCAGCCCGGGGTTCACAGGTTTGGATCCCCAGGGTGCACTGACACACTGCTTTTCAAGCCATGTTGTGGCAGTGTCCCATATAAAGTAGAGGAAGATGGGCACAGATGTTAGCCCAGGGCCAATTTTCCTCAGCAAAAAGAGGAGGATTGGCATTGGATGTTAGCTCAGGGCTAATCCTCCTCACTAAAAAAGTAAAAAATAAAAACTAATCCAATGAAATTTAAAAATAGGCAAAAGACATGAACAGACATTTCACCAAAAAGGATATACAACTGTCAAATAAACACATGAAAAGATGTTCAGAATCATTAGTCATCAGGGAAATGCAAATTAAAACTGCAAGGAGATATCACTGTACATATATCAAAATGGCTAAAATAAAAAACAGTGGCAATGCCAAATTCTGGTGAGGATGCAAGAAAGTTGAATGACTTATACATTGCTGGTTGGAACGTAAAATGGTACAGCCACCCTAGAAAACAGTTTGGCAGGTTCTTATAAACAAAACATCCAATTACCATGTGTTATGGACTGATGTTTGTATCCTTCACAAATTCATATGTTGAAGGCCTAACTTCCAGTGTGGCTACATTTGGAGACAAGGCCTCTAAAGAAGTCATTAATGTTAAATGAGGTCATAAGAGTGGGGCCCTGATCCAATAGGATTAGTGTCCTTATAAGAAGAGACACCAGAGAGCTTGCTACCTCTTTCTCTGTGTGCATGCACCTGTGAACACGCAGCAAAAAGATGGCCCTCTGCAACCCAAGGGGAGAGCTCTCATCAGACATCAATCCTGCCGGCAGCTTGATATTGGCCTTCCAGTTTTCAGATATGTGAGAAAATAAATTTCTCTTGTTTAAGCCACCCGGTCTGTGCTATTTTGTTATGGCAGCCTTAGCCAAGTAATATATTATGTAACCCAGCAATTACACTCTTGCTCATCTATTGTGGAGAAATGAAAGTTTATGTTCACACAAAAATCTGTACACAAATATTTATCGCAGCTTTATTTGTAATAAACAACAACTGGAATCCACCCAGATATCCTTCAACAGGAGAATGCTGGAACAAACTGGGGTCCATGTATACCATGGAATAGTACTCAGCAATAAAAATGAAGGAATAAACTTGGATAAATCTTGGATAAAATTATAAATGTTACATACTGTATTATTCCATTTACATAACATTTTTTAAACGATGAAATTTTAGAAATGGGAGACAGTTTAGTGGTTACCAGAGGTTAGGTGGGTGCCGGGGGAAGCTGGAGGGAGTTGGGTACAGTTATAAAAGTGCAACCCAGGGGATCCTTGTAGTGTTGGATCTGTTCCTTATCTTGACTGTGGTAGTGGATCCATAACCCACACAAGTGATAAAATTGTATTGTACTTACATACACACACACACACATTCAGATATATATAAATATACATAATTATATATAAAACTGGTAAAAATAATTAAAACTAAATAAGTTAGGTGAACTGTAACAATATCGATACTGGTTGTGATATTATACTATAATTTTGCAAAATTTTATCAATGGGGGGCGTTGGACAAAGTACACAAGGGATCTCTATATTATTTCTTACAATTGCATGTGAATTGAAAATTATCTCAAAAATAAATTTCAATTAGAAAAAAAGATTACATGGCTCTACGATTACTAACTTTTCCATAAAGTTGCCTTTAATTGACAGTTTGTAAATGTGGAGAACTGGTTACCTAGCTATTATCAGTACAAGGGTGGTGGAGGTGGACGGTGTTGGATATGGAAAAAATTTCAAAGCCAAAGAGCAAAGAAGGGAGCTTTGAGGAATTTAATTTCAGAATGATTTGGGTTAGAGGATTTCTTTTTCCCTTTCTGTTATTCATGGAAAATTTCATATTGGTTGTTTGAATAGTGAAAATGGTGGTCCAAGCTTGGAATACAATTTGGAAGGAGGTTTAAAGTTCAAAGTAATATGACTGGTAATGTGCAAGTTAGTAAATGCTTGGTTAGTAAATGCTTAACATCATCTGCTTGACAGAAAGCAAAAGAGTTAAAAAAAAGAAAAAAACCCCGATATATGACCTTCGCTGTATTCAGTTGTGTAAATACTCCCACTATGGCCAATTTTAAGCTACCAATGTGATCTTACTGAACTTGTGGAAAGAGATGTGAACAGTTGAGTCTTGTGATCTGGTATGAGGTAGCTCAAGCAAGAAAGAATAAGTAGTACCTGGAAACATGGAAAATAAAGTACTTTCACCAGTGTGGTGAAGAGGCTGTACAAACCTGAGGGTCTGGTTTACTGATGTCCTCACGTATTTTCAAAGCTAGAGATGAGTGCACGCAAAGAAGCCTTTGGTTACAGTTTCCTCTTTATTGAACCGGAGTTGAGTCTGAAGGAAGATGAATCTTTCCCAAATGACCCCTTCCTATTATAGTACACACTTTTATATGGATGTAGGAAGATTCTTTAACATTACTCAAAGAAACTTCTAAAATTCAGTTTGATAAAAGTATACTGCCCTTTATTAGAGTGAGTTGAGAATGACTAATTTTTTCCCATAATTACTTTTTATATATAACTCCAGTTAAAAAGCAAACAAAAGAGGTCATGGGTCAAAAACATAAGATTTTTGTGTAGCAGGAGCTGAAAGGCAAAGAAGCTTCCTCCTTTTAGACATAAGAATAGTACATGTATTTTTTTCTAGGAAATATAAATTTCTATTAGTTGTTTTTTTATTCTTCTCTGACTTAATTTAATTTTCTGAAAATGACGTGCTAGAATTCATTCTTATTCTCTTTCTCTCCTCTTTTCTAATAGTAACTTTATCTCACTCCCATTCTCTGACAGAATTTTTACTCCTTTGTTCAATTTCTTTTTTGCTGTCTCTCTGGCTCCCTCTCTCTATCTCTCTGTCACTCTCTCTCTCTCTTCTTCCTTCTCTCTTTATCTACTCAGATCTCTTTTATTCTCTTTCTTATTTCTTTTATTTGGCAATGTCTTGTTGCCAAAGAACTAGCCAGAAGACTAAGACTAACAGAGGAATAAATTTCTCTTCTAGATAAAGCCTATATATTCTGAAATAAAGGCTAACCTGTTACTCTAACCATTTTTGTTTTTCTTCAACTCAATTCCACTACAATTATCAATGAAGACAAAGTTATTGACATCAACAAGATGGCAGAGCAGGAAGGCCCTGGATTCTCCTTCCCCCGACCAAAACACTGATTCAAAAACAATTCATAGACAAATTCCCTTTCTGAAAAATCTAGAAACTAACTGAAAGGCTCCTGCACTCTGGGCAAATGTAAAACTACATTAACCATAGCCAGCGAGGAGATTCAGGACACCACCTCCTCAGAGTACCTGATCCAGTGCAGCACTATGTGATCAGGAAGAGACCCTCTGGCTCCCAGCTCCTCCCAGAGGAGGGACGAGATTAGTTTCCTTGTTCAACACCACAATTTTTCTGATGGGGGTCCCCAGAGGACTGGCTTGCCAATCTCGGAGTTCTGATGGGACTGGCACTGTCTAGCCACTTGGGGGAGAATGAAGACGATGGCTTGGGGTGGTAGATGCCATACATCCTCTCCACTGCTCAGCACAGAGCAAGCAGATGAAAAATCCCAGCTCTCAGCTTCTCCCTGGGGAGAGAAAGAGTTGATCCCTGTGAGTTACACCGTATGTGTTACCTTGTAGCTCTGATAAGCCTGGTACAGTCTAGTCACAAGAAGGAAACAGAAACAGCAGCTTGGGCTGGGAGAGATTATAGATCATCCCACCAACCCCTAACACTACCCCACCACACCCACCTGCCCTGAGCACTGAGTGAGCAGACAAAAATTCCCAGCTCTCATCTTCCTCTGGGCGAGGGAAACAATTGACCCATGCGTCTAACATCCTAACTTCTCCTGGACTCGCCAAAGAACTAGCACTGGTCTTACTGTCTTGACTGTTTTTGTGTTAACAGAAGAATGAAGGTAAACATCTATAAATTTGTTACATAATTTTGTTGGCTTTTGAATATTTTAATAGCACAAAATTGCCAAACAATTTTATATATTGTGAAAAAATGCTTTATTATAGAATAAATTTGTTTTCTCTAAAAATGTGAAGTAATCCCAAATTGAAACCTCAAAGTAAATATTTGCAATAGTAATAAAGTATACTTTCTAAAATTAAATATAAAGAAAATATTTAAAGTTAATAGCTTATTATTTATTAATAAATATGTATAATATATTTACTAACATTATTAATAATTTAGTAATAAATATTCATAGTTAATATTTAATTATAAAATATTTGTAAGTTTGATAAAATATTAAATAAAATGGCTATATAAATACTTTTAATTATAAACAAAGTAATAAAGTAAAATCATAAAATATATGATACATGTATTTTATTCATGTAATCAGTAGTAACATGACACTGCTTCAAGGTACAATCTTTATATGGAGGGGTACATTCCCTACCATGAGCATTTAGTTTATTTAATTTCTTTAATTTTTCTTTCAAAGTTTCAAAATGTGCATAATTCAAAAAATATGAACAGATAAAAGCAATTGAAGGCCACATTGTAACTCTATAATGTATATATAGGTAGAGAGAAAAATGGAAACCCAGACGTATTTCTTTTTTTTTTTTTAACAGTTTTATTTTTTTATTTATTTATTTTTGTGAGGAAGATCAGCCCTGAGCTAACATCCATGCTAATCCTCCTCTTTTTGCTGAGGAAGACTGGCTCTGAGCTAACATCTATTGCCAATCCTTCTCCATTTATTTTCCCCAAAGCCCCAGTAGATAGTTGTACCCCAGTAGATAGTTGTATGTCATAGTTGCACATCCTTCTAGTGGCTGCATGTGGGACGCGGCCTCAGCATGGCCTGAGAAGTGGTGCGTCGGTGCACGCCTGGGATCCAAACCCGGGCCACCAGTAGTGGAGCGCGCGTACTTAACTGCAAAGCCACAGGGCCGGCACAGATGTATTTCTATTTTTTTTTTTTTATAATTTTATTTATTTATTTATTTATTTTTCCCCCAAAGCCCAGTAGATAGTTGTATGTCATAGTTGCACATCCTTCTAGTTGCTGTATGTGGGACGCGGCCTCAGCATGGCTGGAGAAGCGGTGTGGCGCTGCGCGCCTGGGATCCGAACCCAGGCCGCCAGCAGCGGAGTGTATGCACTTAACCGCTAAGCCACGGGGCCAGCCCAGATGTATTTCTTGAGTTCATTCAAGAGTGCCACGAAGTCTTTTGGTATCTAGGGTTTACTCTGGACCCATGACCTCTCAGGGTGGTCATTGTGAAGAGCATGTGGATTACAATCGTCGGTAGCACAGGCCACATGATGGCACACTTGAACAAATAACATCTTATAAGTAACTAATAATAATTAGTTATATTGTATTCTTGTATTTTGAGACAATGCTGTCTTTATTATGTTGTTCGCATCCATTACCTTCTAGTCCTATATTCATCACTCTCATTAAGTCTCTAATACTTTCCAGTTTTTGAGTGATCTCTGTATCACTCAAAATCTATTCTACTTTTCCTACCTTTTAAATTTATCTGGTATTTATAATTAAAATTTCATAGGCAGATATTTACTCTAAGTAATCTGCAATTTATTTTAAAGAGAATATTATGCTTTATATTTCATACTTACATTCATTTCTAGGTACTTAGTGATTCTATTGTTTGATATAGGTAGCACCGGACTTAAAGAAAGATCATAACATTTATCAATGTCCTCTCTTGATGTTCTTCTCTTATATGGATGAAATTTAAGAATAAGGAAAAATTTCAACAAAAATTAAAATTTTTATTTTTTTATACATAGTTATAGAGAGAGAAACACACAATAATACACAATTTTCTTTCTTTATCATTATTTGGTAATACCAGGAAGGCAGTATTATTTTAGTGTTTTGTTCATTTACTTGCTTATTTTGCTTTATTTTTAGTTTGAATTTTTCCTTGAATGAATTTATACTGTTGTTACCTATTTGTGTGTGTGTGTGTAAGTCCTGTATATATTTTATTGAATCCATCCCTACTTGCCAAAATAAAAAGTAACACATATAACATTAAAATCATATAATAAAGGCAACTCATTAAAGCATATAAAATCATCAGGTCATGGGGCTGGCCTGGTGGCATAGTGGTTAAGTTCATGCACTCTGCTTCAGCAGCCCAGGGTTTGCAGTTTCCTACACAGTGCTCATCAAGCCATGCTGCGGCGATGTCCCACCTACAAAAAATAGAGGAAGATTGGCGCAGATGTTAGCTCAGGGCCAATCTTTCTCACCAAAAAAAATAAAATAAAATAAAATAATCAGGTCAAATTGTTAACAGTCTATGACTTCCATAATGATATATTAGATTTTATTGACTCTGAATGTCAAAAATATATGTATTTTACAGATGAAGAGGTTTTCATCATTTCAAGTGAGTCAGCATTGCTTCTATGCATAGATGAAAGGTATTAAATGCATAATGAAGAAAATGCATCTACTTCATAGGCCATAGAATGTATTTTTAACCTTATTCAAAGCTGTAGTAAAAGTTAACTTCTCTAAAGTGGTTTTTTGGTTTTTTTTTTTTTTTTTTGGTGAGGAAGATTAGACCTGAGCCAACATCCATTGCCAATCCTCCTCTTTTTGCTGAGGAAGATTGGCCCTGGGCTAACTTCTGTGCCTATCTTCCTCTACTTTATATGTGGGATGCCTGCCACAGCATGGCTTGATAAGCAATGCATAGGTCTGCGTCTGGGGTTCGAACCTGTGAACCCCGGGCAGCTGAAGCAGAGCATGGAAACTTAACCACTACACCACTGGGCTGGCCCCTGTTTTTTTTTTTTTTTTTTTTATGGTATTTCAAATATTAGTGTTTGTTGTGTAGTTGAACTCCCTTCTTCATGAATTGTAGATGTACAAAGATAGATGGGACCTCACTGATTAAATAGTGTAATTCTTTTATTTGATTAATGATATTAAAGTACTTTATCTAGTTTAAAACATCTTGCCTAATTTCATTATGTCAATTCCACCTCAAACTAACGCAGTTCTATCTGCTCCCAAAAATCCACTGAAACTTTCTTCCCTAATTTCAAAGTCATCCTTTAGTTTCCTTATAAAATAGGCATTTTTCAGGATTGGTTTGATATAACTTCTCATAGTATTTGAGATTTTTGAGTACTTCATATATCTAGAAATTCTCAATAGAGTTATTCTCTAAATGTCTTTAGAAACTTCTTTAACAATATCTTCTTAGTCTCTTTCACAGGCTCCCATTTCTCCTCCTTTGGGCTAAAGAAAGAGTCTTTCTCAGATCCCTTACTTAGAACTCTTCCTTTCCACAATATACTCTCTCTGGCTGACTTCAACTTCACCTCTGTTGGGTTCCAAAGAATTTTCTATTCATTTTACACCCTATTTTTAAATAAATACAATTCTTCTCACGACTCCAACTACTATCTATATTTTAATGAACCCAAGTTGAAAGTATGTCCTGAGCTTCCAGATTCATAGGTCCACCTACATATTTAGCACCTGCAATCGGAAGTCACACAGATTTGTCTCAAACTCAATAGATCCAGAAGTAACTCATTATTCTTTCACAAAACTGTCCCTCCTCCTCTATTTTTTTCTAACTCAAAAAATGGAGTCCACATCCACTCCATTATTCAAATCAGGAAATAGGAAAATATTCCAAACTTGTTTTAAAAAAATTCTTTCTGACCTCTTAAATGTATCTTCATTGCATCTCCTTTTTTTAAGTTGTCCACTCTCACTACTTTAATATCTGAAAAATATCTTTTAAAAATCCAAAATTTCACAATATCCCAAATACTGCTCCTCAACAGCTCATTCTCAACACTGCTTCCAGAATGCCCTTTCTACTGTCCAAATTTGGTTATATATTAGCCTTGTTTAAAATAGCCTCGTTGACATAGTCCAAACTCCTGGGAAGAGTCTCCAGGAACAGCTGATTATCCACCAGACTCCTTCAGCAGCTCCTGTCTGAAGGGATGCACTTATATGCAGGTGTAGGAATATAACTTACTCATTATCCATGCACTTCTACTTGGATTCTGGCGCTCTGGAATGATCATCTCTCCTCACAAAATACACCACCACACTCACTGTCCCATTGTACAGTTTATCCTTTTACTTCAGTTTTCATATAATCTATGAACTCTTCCCTTGTCCTTGCTCCGAGACAATCCTTGGTTAGTCACCCCCTCATCTGACATATCCTCAAGTCTTGCAAATGTATACCACACATAAAACTGTCATAACACCTACCATGTTGGATTACAGTGGTTTGTTTGTATGTAGGAATTTTCCACCAGCCTTACCATCGGGCATCTTTCATCTCTATATTACCTGTCCTTGGTACACACTAAATGGGAGACAACAAGAATCCCTTGAATGAATTAATGATTTTAACTTGGCAATGTCCCTCACTATTATCCAAATCACTTAATATGTTAATAAAGTCACAAGTCATTACTTTTACTAGTCTTTTAAAATATATTTTTCAGCAAATTGTCTCTAAAACCCTAAGAATATTTTTTTGATTTTTCAAAAACATATTGATTTTTTCAATGGCATTTTATATGCATATATATGTATATACAATCTATATATATTTATATGTACACACAATATGTGTGCATTACACATATACATATATATGACACATTAATATGCTGCTCGGAAGTATATATATTACAAATACAATAGAAGTTACTCAATGAATGACATTACTTTAATAGATATTCCTAAACAGCTCTTTCCTTTCAAAACTAAAATCTTGTGGAAATACACATTAGAATAAAATACTACATAGTATTTGAAAATATAAGAAAGAAATTTAACTTTATTTGATTATCTTTTTATCTCAAATGTATTATAATGTAACTTTTTGGAATTGGGAATTAAAATGATAGCATTTTTTAATGTTCTTATATGATTCATATGTACTTCCTAACAGAATAGAGAGTAACCTTGGAAATTTAAACCTTTCCATTTTATTTCCAAATTTTATATTGTCTCCTCTTCAAAATGGCACAAAAGAATGCATTCAGGTCATGAAAATGTCAATTTAAAAACCAGGCAGATGGTGCCTGCTTGTCTTATCAGATACATAATATGAGGTATGTTTCAAAAGAGAGAAAAATTAAATTTAAATGTTCAAATAAGAATTTACAGTGTGCCTAGTGATTAGATATTTGGGAATGACTAAAAAGCCAAGATGTCTCTTAATGCTAAGTCATGAAAATCTTACTTCAACTTCTGGAAAACATGTAAGAATTGTAATTTTCAAATATGCTAATCCTCACAGCAATTTGTTGCCGAGAGGGACCCATATGTCATCCTATACCACTTTTCCCCTCAAAATAACAATTCAGCATCCTAGGGTTCAGAGAGATGTTGATGCATGTTCTTTTTTCTTTTTTTTTTTTTGAGGAAGATCAGCCCTGAGCTAACATCCATGCCAATCCTCCTCTTTTTGCTGAGGAAGACCAGCTCTGAGCTAACATCTAATTGCCAATCCTCCTCCTTTTTTTCCCCAAAGCCCCAGTAGATAGTTGTATGTCATAGTTGCACATCATTCTAGTTGCTGTAGGTGGGACACGGCCTCAGCATGGCCGGAGAAGCAATGCGTCAGTGCGCGCCCGGGATCCGAACCTGGGCCGCCAGCAGCAGAGCGCGTGCACTTAACCGCTAAGCCACGGGGCCGGCCCAATACATGTTCTAATTACAACCCATCACCACACACAATGTTACTGCAATAAACAAAAAATTAAGAAAAAAAAATACATGTTCTAACCCTACTACCTTCATCCCAATTTTTGGAAGTACTCTGGTCAAACAATTTGAGGAAATGCAGATTTATTTATTTATTTATTTAGGTTTTTCTTTAAGATTTCTCAAGGTCCTTAATATTCTGAGGTTCATGGTGTCACTTTGTTGAGAGGTTAGAGAATGACTATTTCCCAAACATTTTATCAAGGGATAATTTCACTTAATTTTATATTTTTTGAAACGTGCAGGAACATCTTGAGTTCTCAAAATACTAATACCTTCATTCTGTAGACAGAGGATCTCAGGACCAGAGACTTTAACACCTTCTTTAGGCCACAAAACAAATGAACAGAGAAGTAAGGATTCTCCTCACTCATAGCCAAATGTTCTGCTCACTACAAAATTATGCCTGCAAACACAGTTTCATTTTTATCAAAATCTTTAATTTAAGCATGGCAAAGTAAGTTTGCTCAAGTTAAATTTTAAGAACAAAAACAATAAACACAAATTTTTAAAAAGTCAATTATCAACATCTCTATTATTAATTCTTACTTTCCACTTAAGAACTAGAGAACTATATCATAACAGGCAACAAAATCTCTAGAATTAATTCATGGCATATGCATTTATTTTTAACATACACATCTTTGAAGTATACTAGGTGTTCCCAAAGGGGAAAAAAATGTGTCCAAAAACGATCGACTCATTGTTCTTTTTGTTTGTTTGTTTTGGTGAGGAAGATTGTCCCTGAGCTAACATCTGTGCCAATCTTCTTCTATTTTGTATGTGGGACACTGCCACAGCATGGCTTGTTGAGTGGTATGTAGGTCTGCACCCAGGATCTGAACCCGCGAACCCCGGGCCGCCAAGGCAGAGCGTGCGAACTTAACCACTACACCACCAGGCCGGCCCCTAATTGTTCTTTGTACTATAATTGAAGAACTTAAATAACCATAAAAGAATTCTGCTTGCACAATATCAGCTATTTTTACCTAAGCTAAATCCCTATAAATGTTATTACATCAACCAAAAGGTCCATAGATATTTGTTCTTTCTTTAATCAGTTATATTTATATCATATATGTTTTTAAAACCATTCAAACCAATAAGATAATTCTGGAATTCCACTGGATCTTTGCTTTCTAGTCTTTATTCCTCTCAAAATGTGCTTCTGCTTGTGGCCTTTCACTGTTATAAACTTAATTATTGCTCTTTCCTTGTGAACAAAATTGCAAAATGTGTTTGTTCCTTGTCATTGATCCACACAATCATTTAAGGGAAATTGGCAGGATGTATCCAAGATTTTGGCTCTGTGTTTGAAGACACTCTGCATACGCTTGTGTAAAGGCAGGTGGAAAGATGTGAATCCAAAACTATATCCATTATGTTCATTTACTTTACCATTTAGAAAGCACAGATGTTAACTATATAACAACAAGGTGGTTTTTATTGTAATCGCCTGCTGTTAGGGTCCCTCTTGGCACAGTAGCCAAATGGATTCTTGTTTCTTTCTCATTTACAAGGTGTTTGTTATTTGATGGCACTAAACAAAACCGGAAATTATTTCCCATTCACAAGAAATGCTTAAAACAAGATAATTTTGAAGAAAAATTGGTATAAATTTGAATTGCATACTATCATAGTTAATTGTATACATTCATCATAATGTGATTTGTATCGATTTTCGGCTTAAAAATCTAGTTCTCTCTTGCTTTGTCTTTTGATTTGCTATTGTTTAGGCAGAATTTCTTCTATTCACTGACAATCCTGAGAATGATTGCTTGATTCCTTTTCCCTTTAGCTCTCTCCCACAAAAATGGAAAATTTTAATATTTTCCTATGTTTGCTTCTAATTAAAAATATTTTAAAGAGCTTTTGCTCTTAAGTATCAGAACATATATGTAAATATACACTCATATGCAAGTATTTTTATGTGATGTATATATTATATATAATACATATATACAACATATATAATGCATACATATATTACAAAGTTTTTTTCATTAATGTACTAGCCAGAAGTTTTATCATCAAATAAATCATTAATCAAAAATGCACAAAAAAAATCTATTCCTGGAAGTAGAGTCCACTTGCCTCCTACCTCTCACCATGTCTAGTGTGACTGAAGTTCTTTTAATTTTTTGTCCAACTTTTCCTCTTTGGAGTTAATCTATTTATCAAGTATCTTAAATTCACCACCATCGACACCTACAAATTGCAGCATTCTAAAGGTTTATTCCTCTCATAACTTCGCTCTTCACCTGAGACCCGGTGAGGGATAGGGCTTCATATTTTGCTTCTACTACCATAGCCTTAGAGATAAACTTGAGTTTACTGGAATTGACTCTGGTCCCATATCCAGGCCAAATCAAAATATTTGTCTCTGTCTCTCTGTTGATCTCCCTTTCTGTTTGCATGCATATCACATTTACAAAACACTATAAAAACTAATAAACATGTGTTGTGCTAATGATATAAAATAAATATATATAACTACTAAAGTAAAATTAGATACAAAATGCATACATTTATTCAATCATTCAATAAAAATGTGTTGAATATCTACCATTTGCTAAATATAACTAAACTCTGGCCTAGAAAGATTAATGATATATGATTCAATCCTCAGAGAAAATAGTCTAACGGAGAAAATCACAGATTCTAAAATTGTCAGATAACTTTTCTAAAAAGTCAATGTTTTTTAATAGTTTAAAAGGACCCTCCCCCTAATAAAACATTCTTTTTAAAAACATGAATCTTAATGTGGCCCAAAAGAATCTATCAAATCTTCATCTAACTCTTCATTGTCCTTTAATTAAATCTGTTTTTAATCAAATACCATTATTCAAAAAAGTTTACAAATATCTACATTTTCAGTTTGTAAAACCTTTGTTTTTTTGTAAATCATCCTTTAAACTCTAATAATTGAGAATCTTTGAAATATTATTGTATTAATCAAAGAATGCTAGGGTGTTGTAACAATGAACATTGTGATGGCACAGATAGGATAAACATTTTTTTCTGGCTCATATGTAAACCAAAACGTGTTTCTTAAGGACTAGTAGTTCTCCTCTCAGTGATAATTCAGGGACTCAGGTTTCTTTATCTAATGGCTGCATCATCTTCAGCCATGACTTCAAAGTTTCCCCTGTTTATCTGCATCAGGTCTGTTAAGGAACTGAGATTGGGGATCACCTACAAGAGGCCCTATACTCCAGGCCACATATCACTTCTGCTCTTTTCCCATTGGCTAAATCTCTGTCACTCAACCACACCGCACTACAGGAAACACTGAAAAATGTACACCCTCATGAATCCAGGAAGAAAAAGAAATGGGTTTGGTGAACAGCTATTCATTATGTGACTCAAAGACCTATTTTTCAATTAAAATTAGTATGTGTGTGTGTATGCGTGTATAGAAAAATACTAGAGGAAAATTCTGGTAAAAACTTATAAATTGTTTGCTTCTCTGTATTATTGAGAACAAGTTTTAGAAAGCATCAGGAGACAAATATTTTCCACTTTAAATACATCCTGTAATAGAGTAAAAGATTGAAGATTCCCGTACTTTAATGGAAGTAAAAAATCTTCAATGTCCATTAGAGAAAATTGCTATATAAGTTTTTAAAAGTACTCAAATGACTCTTTACTTTTTTCCATTATGGCACAATAAAATTCCAAAATATCATCAGTTTTGATATAGATATAATATTTTTAAAAAATAATTGACTCAGAAGATGTGAACTAAATTAGCCTCTAAATTACTATTATTGAAGAGTCTGATTAAATCATATATTTCTCATGACAACTTTATTAGAATACGTTATTTATACTTACATTTCAAAGGAGATTGCCTAGAGAAAATGTATTTTTAAATGATCAAAACTCATTTTGGATTTTCTTTTCTAGTCCAAAATTTCCTTCCATCTGATATAACAGCTTGAAATAAATTACAGTATATTTGATTGATGTACCTTTGCTAAAAAGGTCACACTCTATGCATATATCAAAATGCAAATACAGCATTTTGGAATGTTTGAAATCCACAGAGAGGTCAGTAGATAATGAAAACTGGAAACTGAAGATTAATTTTGAGAAACTGTAAGCCCTCTTTATGGTGGTTATATAAAATAAAACCTCAGATAAATAGTTTGACTATTACTACATAAAATAAAAGGAATCAACTCAGTAAACAAATTGCCTGTTGTTTGCTAAGTTATTTTACAAAGAAAGCTCTTGTCTATTTCCAATAGACATTTTTAACTCTCCATGAATATTGAAAAATTCTAGTCTTTCAGTTCTTATAATGAAACTCAAAGAAATGCATATCACCAAAAACATCAACTTGGTAATTCTTATTAGATATACACATTACTTCATATATTAAGACACAGAAAAGTAAGGTTAATAGTACGTTTTATTGCAGTAGGCAAATGAATGCATATATGCCATAGGCATAAATATTTAGAATGGTTAAATTGTTCTATAAATTTTTCTTTATTTCAGCATATGTATTTCTTTTTGCTTTTCATCACTAAATAAAGCTTTTATTAAGCCTTGAGAGTGTGAGAAACAAAGTAATTACTCAAAGTGGTTCCCCTCAAAAATTAAGTCCCAGCATGTAAGAAAGTTACAGTTTTCTTGGGAAGCCAAATAGATCCAGGAAAAATAATAAGTAAACAGATAAAAACAAGGTACCTATCAATAGATAACAAAAATCATATAGCAAAGCTACATTGTTGTACTTACTGAGCAGAAGTTCTTTAGTTTTTGGATTAAATCCCATTAGCTCAAAATACACTTAGAAGTCCCTCAAAGAAAAAGGGATTATTCCTTTACTGGTAAAGTAATGTGTTACCTCAAGATTTACAATGCAAACTAAGATCCAATTACTTGAGAAAACTGAAATAATTTGAAAATACTTATGACCCCAGACCTTTTCATCTAAAAGTAAACACACACGTGTGTGCATGGGCAAACACCCACACGCACTGTCTTTCACATTCAATTTTCAGGTATATTATGTGGCCATCATCATTAAAATTTCCATAAAACTTGAAAATTGTATTTTAAAAATAGTATTAAACACTTAAGAAAAAAATAAAACTACTAAGAAGCGCTAAAAATACTTTGCAAAAATGAGAATACAAATAATCTTCCTGTTTGGAAATTTCAATCAGTTGCCTCATTTCATCATTGTAGAACTAAGTTGAGGTTCTCAATTCCAGGCCATTAAATACTTCAATTGCTACTTGAGTTTTTATAACATAAAGATATAAAACTAAGGAAATTAAGTTTGAAGCGTTAATGCCAAAATCTTATTTAAACTTCCGTTTATACCCAATAAATAGATAGTTAAATGTATAGTGTTCATTAAAATTAATTAATTAATTAAAATTAATTAAAAGAATTAAATATTCTATAAGGCCCAGATATGAAAAAAATTTCACATAGGTACCAGTCTCAACCTGCATGTTAACAAATGTCTATATCAGTGTAGAAGTGAGTGATGGCCTGACTATGTGCCATTACCTCAGTTTTTTGCCAGGGTCCAGAGTCTGAGACTACCCTGAGAGTTCAATTATCTGATTTACCACTGCATCTCAGTGGGTTCATCTATAAGAAAGTGATTCAAATTAATCTAACCCCCAGGACTGATGACAATTTCCTAGTGTTGCACGTGTTTAAGTGTGTTCTATGTCAGCTGCTGTTTCAACAAAAGCACCTGCTTTCAAGACACCATTTTTTTCCCCTTATTTCTAAGTTCTTGGTGCAGGTGGAGAGAAGACTTCCATTGACTTATTTTCTATTACTTAAATTGATACATTGAATGAACTACTATTCAATAAGTATATGAAGTAATTATAGCAAACCAATAACATAACGAAATTCAGTGAGAAAATAGATTGCAAAGGAATATCCTAAATTATTTGCTGCAAATATCAACTTTTCAACGATGATGAAACCATTCAGATTTGAAATAACAATGTACTATAAAAAGACTTCTAGTTAGGAAGTTATTTTTAATAACCCTAGTTAGGTAACTGTATTGACTTAATTTATTTGGGCAGCTGAATAAACAATCACTTGTATTAGGATGAATATAAGTGATAAATAGATCTTGTTTGGGGACAAATTGCCAAAGTAACAAAATTAAAAAGTGCAATAAATGGCTGCCAGTATTCATGGGGTTAAAATTCTAGACAATATTTTTCTGTATATAGAATAATATATAATGAGATGGCTATTTTTATACTTAGGGTATAAATAGTTACATAATTAAAATTATCTTTATCTTCAAGTGGCTATGCTATCAATGAAAAGAGGCAACATATTATTTTCCAGATACATGTAAATAAATACCAGCTGAAATTATTCTTATCTATCATATGATATTGTCAACAGTATTCTGTTTATACCATTCAATTTAAAGTATCCAATATTTATATATTATACTGTGTATTATTATTTAAGAATAAATAGACAAATAAAATAATATGCTTTGAAATTAAATTTTAAAATACATTTAAGAGCTTAGAAATAGATATGAACTTGTTAACCTTGAAGGTTAATATGGAGAATTTGAAAAGATACATTATCAGATATAACCTACAACTGATTCAAACAAATAACTTTTTAAATTCTTTTTTGATTTATTTATTAAATGATAGCCATGATTACCTGCAACAGTAGACCTTATATTTACAAAATGAAATTCAAATAGTACTACATTATCCTACGGATGTATAGTTAGTATCTATGCTAGGATGAATACTAGTCACTTGCAAGGTAAATCTTACAAACACACAGAAGTCAGGGCTGTATCTTCTTTTTGCTTTGAAATATTCCATAGTATAAGGAAAATACTATCACATCTTGAAGAAGTAATAAAGGTCTATCCAATAAAGAAGATAAAATATAAAATATATAAGTGGCTCAAACTTTTAAATTTTTGCCAGCAGGACATGAGAAATTGCACTAAATTTAAGGCTTTTGACGTGGGAAACATTTCAACATTTTAAGCCAGAGGTGGGAAGCATTTTAGCTTTAAAACCCAATGCCACATGCAAACAAAAATAACATAAATGTTTCCATTCACGCTTCCATGAGTTGACTGCAACCTAAAGGGAAAGGTGACAAGTTTTCTCCTGTTTCCAAGCTGTCCTGTAGAAACGGTTCCTGGAGCATATACACATTTAAAGTATTATATGACGTTAAAGAATCAGTCCAAATATTTAAAAAACAGTAAAAGCAATAATGTATCAAGAAGTGAGCTAAACAATGTCCTTTTCAGGCTAGTTTGAGTTTTTCCTTGGATTTGATCCATGAATTATAGCAGTACATTCTTGGCTAGAGTTTATTTGGAGAACTTCAGGTAGTAACTTGACTAGAGATTCAAGGCTTCAGTATTCATTATTTAATCAGACTTTCATAAGGCAGCAAATGCACTGATGCCTTATGTACATGCTAATTCTCTTAATTTCATGATTCTTACCTGTCTCTATCTTCTCTCTCTTTTCCTTTCTTCCTTCTATTCATCTTCGTACATCTTTATGTCTTCACCCGTCTGTCTTTCTCTTCCCCAAACTTTTCACTTTCTTTCCTTCTCTCACTTTTTTTCTCTTTCTTTCAATATCATTTGCTCTTTTTCTAATCCTCTCTCCTTTCTTACTCATTCACTTGTTGATCTGTTTCTTCCATTTCACTCCTTCATTAACTCTTCATCACACAGAGACAAGTTTCTTTATTGACTAGGTTTTTTAGATAGAATATGCATTTCTTATTCAATGAAAATTTAAAAAGAGTGGCAGAACTAAAATTAGATATGCCTTACACTTGAACTTTCTTTTCATTTACAATTTTGTAATGGTCAGAGATCTTGCCAAAAACTTTTTTTTTTGTAATTCCCAATTCCTGATATAGAATAATAAAATAACCATAATTATAGTTATGTGTAATTAGAATACACTGTCTTCTCTGCACTATGCCAGAAGTGATTTTTTAAGGAGGTCATTTAGATAAAATACCAAAGCCAAAAATTTCAGTTTCCAGAGATGTTCTACTTTTGAAAAGTAAGCCTGTGCTATACAGTGTACTGGTGCATAACCCACAAAATGTTGAGGGTTCCCAGAGGAGAAACATCAGCTAGCCGTTTTCACAACAACCTCAAACTCAAAGTTACAATGCAAAGAAATTAAGCAACTTTTCCGAGATCTCTTCCTAAGTAAGTGGCTGATTCTGAGTTATACATTCACTTTTCACTACAACTTGCTGCCTGTAATAATATTTTATTAAATGTAAATCTTTTAATTATTCACAGTTTAGCATATTTATTGAATGTGGTCTTAGCTTGGCCTTATTCCATTCTAAAGAATCTTCCCTAGTCTCATATCCTCAACTCCCCTAATCCTGTCAAAAGACCTGTTAGAGTCCATGACTCATCTAAACAGTATTACTGATCTAAGGAGAACTTTCTTACTGGCTCAAAATACTTCTAAAACAGAATCCTTTTTGATCTGCTTTGGTATCTAATTTGAATGAAATTATTTCCTTACACCTAAAGATTCACTCTATGCTCACTCAATAAAATGCCCACTCAACTACCCATATTGAGCAGCCTGAGGAGTAACAAAGGCTGGGCTAATATCGCTGAAAATGTAGAATGTGATAGTGGTGAAATGTGCTAAAACAAAGTTTCCTTTAGTAGACCGCTCCTTAGATGTGCTCTGAGGAATCATAGTGTCTTAGTTTGGGTCTGCAATAACAAAAATACCATAGACTGGGTAACTTAAACAACAAATATTTATTTCTCAGTTCTAAGGCTGAAAAGTCCAGGATCAAGATGCCAACAGATCTGGTGTCTGGTGAGAGCTCACATCCTGGATTGCAGACAGCCACCTTCTTGCTGTAGCCTCACATGGTGGAGAGAAAGAGAGGGAGAGAGAGAGGGAGAGAGAGAGAAAGATCTTGTGTCTCTTTCTCCCTTTTGTTTGCTGAGGAAAATTCACCCTGAGAGAACATCTGTTGCCAATCTTCCTTTTTTTGCTTGAGGCAGATTCACCATAAGCTAACATCCATGCCAATCTTCTTCTATTTTGTACGTACATTGCCACCACAATGTGGCCACTGACAAGTGGTGTAGGTCCGTGCCAGGGAACTGAAACCTGGGCCACCGAAGCAGAGTGCCGAACTTAACCACTAGGCCACGGAGCTGGCCCCTCTTTCTCTTTTTTAAGAGGACTAATCCCGTTCATGAGTACTTCATTCTGATTGCCTAATTACCTCCCAAAGGCCCCACCTCCAAATACCATCATGTTGGGAATTAGGGTTTCAATTTAGGAATTTGGTCGAGGGAAGGTAAAAACATTCAATTCATAGCACATTGTAACAACGTTCAATTATTAGTGGGGACTTCCTATGTGTCGGATACTACTTTAGATCCTCAAAATATTTTTTAGTCTTCATTAGAACCTCATGAGACGGTTTTTTGTTTCTTTTATTTTTATGTGTTTTTTCCTTAATTTTAGTTGGGAAAATTGGGACACAGAGAAGTTAGGCAATTTGCACAAAGTCACACACCTAAACAATGGCAGAGCTGGACTTCGTCTCATCAATGTGGTCCTAGAGTTCAGCTCCTAGCCACTTCTCCATAGTACTTATACACTGACTCTGTGATCAAAGAAATTGGAGAAAGCTGTATCTATGTGATCCTTTCTTGAAAATTCATAGTGCCTTTTTAAAAGGTCTAAAAATCTCTTTACAGATGTTTGCTTCAATATTTCCCAATTATGTTTGTCCCACAAACTGTGTTTTTTTTAATGAAACATCTATTAATATTTTGTAGAACTAATGTTGCCTAAAACAAAGTTGAGGAACAAATCTCTACAATATCGATTGAATTTTCAGCTATGTTGCCATTTTATGTAGTTTAATATAGAGGTCCTAGGATTCCAAGAGAGAAATATTTCTTATTGATATTTATATTATATTCAAATATTTTCTGCGGTCATTGTTAAGTATTACTTCAACACATAAGCAATTATTTACAAATACTCATATGGTAGTACTAGAAGTAATTTTAGTACTAGTAATTTACTAGTAGTTTTAGGAATAGCCATCCTCAGAATATCTTGTGTTCAGTGCTGCAGACCTGAGAGCCCACTGGAAATATTTATTTATTTTAGATAAATTCTATGTTTATATTTAATTCCTAAGATAAATATTTGATGCTAAGGCACATTGTATGTAACGTTAAATATTTAGATGAGTCGTTGTGTATGAAAATTGCTGATTTACAGCAGAATAGTGGCACCTCAGTATAGTATTGTATTTTCAGTGGTTTTGTAGATTAGCCATGATTAATAACATATTTTTATTTTTTCAAGCCCTGCCTTGATTTGAACATCGAGTAGGATTTCAGGTCAACATTTCATTTGTGGTTTCATCTCTGTGATTTCAGACGTATTGTACACTATGCACAATTCACTCCCTTCTTAGTAGAGTCATTTTTAAGATTAACTCTTTAGCTAGTCTCAGCAAAAGCTGAGTGAGGGAACTTTAGAGTCAACTGTAGTATATATAGAAAGTCTGTTATAATGCTGTCACAACGTACAAGTCACTCAATAATTCAAATGCTTGGCATCTACAAGAAAAGAAAACATTCTTAAAATCTCATCATAAAATAATTTTATAATTTGATCATCCTGCCAAGAAGAATCACATGGTTCATATATGTTTCACTCTCTCCCGCTTTGACTTCAGTGAAATTGTGCTTGTTTGGTCCTCCTGTGGGCGCTGTAGTTGTTCCTTCTTGGAGTCCTCTTGTGCCCCTCACTGTTCCTTTCCATCACAAAAAAGATGTTCTCCAAGATGCTGCCCACATTTCTCATCCCCTCTTTATTTAGTTGCTTGGTATTATCAGTCTACAAAAATGGCAGAGGATAGTAAAAATAGGTCCAAAAGTTTTGGAAGATTAGAGAAAAAAATTCAAGTGGAATGTTTAGGACAGGGCTGACACAGTCACATAGTGAGTGCTCCATGCCTTCAAATGCTATTCTTGGTGGTGGTGGTGCCTTTTTTGTTGTTGCTTTTGTTATATTATTGAGTGCTTAGATATAACTTCTATGTCGATACTTATAGCTATTTTTGCTATAGCTACAATGTCTAAATACCTTCTATATGTTAAGGAGTTTGTATAAATTACTGTTGTTATTATATTATATAAATTATATATTGATTAATATTGTTATAATTAAACATATAAATTAATTTTAGAAGAAAGTTATGAAGTAAATCTTATCTTTCTCACTGATACTTTAAGTAACATATCCATTGGTAGTAGAATTAGATGTCATAATCTATTTCTGTCTTTCTATACACTCTAGCTTTATAGGGAATGGAAATATTTTACCATGACAACTACCAAATTAATGTCTCTGGTCAGGAACTTTTACACCTTAGTCTCGAATTTCCAATTTCCCTTTAGACATTGCTATATCTTTCTTTCTTGACTACTCAAAAGTGGATACACTCATCTCTAGGGCTATCTTCTTATATATAAAACACTCATGTTTATCCTCTTGCATTCTCTAATTATTTTAACAGTTTTATCATTCTACTCATCTTAGACTCAGAAACTTAAAATAATAATAATAGTAATAAAGCAATAATAATTAATTTTTATTGATTTCTTTCTATGTGCCGCTAGTTGTGCTAAGTACTTCATACATATTATCTCATTCTAGCTCACAATACCATCATGTTTTAATTTTTAATATTATTCTCCTTTACAAATGTAGCAATAGAGTCTTAGAGAGGCTAATTGACTTGTCCAGTTTCACCCATTTGTAAGCAATAAAATTTTGACTCAAACCTATGTATCCTAACTTCAGAGCCTATTAATCAGTGATCAAAATATTTGACTCTATGGAATTCCTTTTTTATTGTTGTAAAATATACATAGCATAAAATTTACTATTTTAACCGTTTTTTAGTGTACAGTTCTGTGGCATAAGTACATTTACATTGCTGTATGACCAGCATCACCATGCATCTCCAGGTCTTATTCATCTTTTTCGTCTTCCCAAACTGAAACTCTATACTCATTAAACACTAATTCTCCATTACCCTCTCCCCCAGCCTCCAGTAACCATCATTTTATTTTCTGTCCCTATAAGCATGAGTGCTTCAAGTACCACGTATAAGTGGAATCATGCAACATCTGTCCTTTTGTGACTGGCTATTTCACTTAGCATAATATCTCCGAAGCTCATCCATGATGTAGCATGTATCAGAATTATTTTCCTTTTTAAGACTGAATAATATCCCAATGTATGTATATGCCACATTTTGTTTATCCATTGATCCATCTATGGATGCTTGGTCTGCTTCCTCCTGTTGACTATTGTCTGTAATGCTGCAAGTATCTCTGAGACACTGCTTTCAACTCTTTTGGATATATATTCAGAACTGGAATTGCTTGATCATATGGTAGTTCTATTTTTAATTTTTTGAGGAACTGCCATTCTCATACCATTTTCCGTAGAGGTTGCACAATTTTACATTCCCACCAACAGTGCACAAGAGTTCCAATTTCTCTATATCCTGGCTGCAACTTTTGTCTGTGTGTGTTTATATAGTAGCTATCTTAATGGGTGTGAGGTGATATCTCATTTTGGTTTTTATTTGCATTTCCCTAATGATTAGTTAGTTGAGCATCGTTTTATATGCTTGTTGGCTATCAGTATATCTTTGAAGAAATGTCTGTTCAATTCTTTTCTCTGTTTTTTTTGTGTGTTCTTAATTTTCTTTATTAAAATTCAATTTTTAAAACTTTAATACAATTTAAATCAGCTTCATCACTGTCATATTGATCAGTGGATATATTCAAATATCAACCCTTGTAAAAGACATATATATTCTTTTTAATTTCAGATGTATAGCATTACATTTCAACTTCTGTATAGACTGCATTGTGTTCACCACCAGAAGTCTAGTTGCCATTTATTTTTGTTGTTGTTGTTGAGTTTTAGGAGGTTTTTATAAATTCTGGCTATTAACGCCTTACTAAATATATGATTTGCAAATTTTATTTTTGGGGGTGAGGAAGATTGGCCCTGAGCCAATATCTGTTGCCAATCTTCCTCCTCTTTTTGCTGAGGAAGATTGGCTCTGAGCTAACATCTGTGCCCATATTCCTCTATTTTGTATGTGGGATGCCACCACAGCATGGCTTGATGAGCAGTGCATATGTCCGCGCCCGGAATTCGAACCTGCGAACCCCAGCCCCGCCAAAGCAGAGTGTGCGAACTTAACCACTACGCCACCAGGCCAGCCCCTGATTTGCAACTATTTTATCCCATTCTATAGGTTACCTTTTCATTCTATTGATTGTGTTCTTTGATGCACATGTTTTTAATTTTGATATAGTCCAATTTATCTATTTTTACTTTTGTTGCTTATGCTTTTGGTGTCATATCCAAGAAATCATTGGCAAATCCAATATCATGAAGATTTTTCACGTTTTCTTCCGATTTTTATAGTTTTAGGTATTACATTTACGTCTTTGATCCACTTGGAGTTAATATTTGAATACGGTGTAAAAGCCCAACTTTTTGTTAATCCGTTCATCCATTGATGGATACTTGAGTTGTCTCCACCTTTTGGCTATTGTGAATAATGTTACTATGAACATAAGTATACAAATATCTGTTTGAGTCTCTGCTTTCATTTCTTTTGAGTATATGCCCAGAAGTAGAATATCTGGGTTATATGGAATTTCTATATTCAATTTTTTGAGGAATCTCTGTGCAATTTTTTACTTTGTTATCATCACTTCTATCTATCTATCTATCTATCTATCTATCTATCTATCTATCTATCTTATCAATGATCTATATCTATCTATCTGCCATCTATCTATCACTGTTATTATTGTCTGCTCACATTATTTTAATTTCCTATCAATCTTTCTGAAGATTATATCACTTGGATTATTTTCTTCTCCTTTACAAAAAATATAATTCATTTTCTAATTTACATACACAGAAAATTGCTATAGTCTGGTTTTTCTATACTCTATCTCATCTAGTTCTTTTTGTTTTCCTTTATTCTATTCAATAACTCCCAACACGTGTTATTTGTCCTCTTTGCCTTTTGATTCCTTTAATTTCTTCCTGTATATTATCATCCTGATTTAACTAGCTCTCGTTTCCCGCATAGTCCATCCAACATGGTTCAGCACTTCAAGCACTATTTTGCCTATATTCTCAAACTCCACGTCTTATTGCCCATTCTGTCCACTGAATGGCAAACTCTACTCAAGGGCAATACAAGTTTCTGCTTCCTTGTCTACAACTAAATGGATATACATTCCCACAGAGCAATAGTCTGCAAACTATGGCTTATGGGCTAAATCCAGCCCCCCACTTATTTTTGCAAATAAAGTTTTGTTGTAACACAACCATGGCCATTTATTTATGTATTTTCTATGGCTGCTTTCAGGTTAAAACAATAGTTGAGAAGTTTCTAGAGAACTATGACCCACAAATCCTAATTTTACCATCTGACATTTATAGAAAATGTTTGCTGACACTTACACTGCACAGAATCACAAATCCTGCAAAATAACACCACCACAAATTCAGCCACAACTTCAATATGAATTCTGCCTGACAATGCTTCTACATTTTCCAAGTCATCTCTATCTCCATACTCCACAGTAACTCCTTTTTCTTCAGATACTCTTAGTAAATGGCCTTGATTTATCATTCAAAATGAAAATCATTGTCATCAATTTTATGCCTTTAAACCAGCTGATTAGCCTGTATCCCGACCCATTGCTTCTAATTACCTGCTATTATAATACAAGATATTCCTGTAACCCAAGCATGATTCCTCTTTCTCTGTCCAAGCTTACACCCCTTTCTGGTTTTTCATATTCTTTACTCATCACTCTATCCCTTGTTAACTTTAATTTCTTCTATTCTTCTTCCCATTAACAATCAAACATATCAATGTGTCTATCATTATATGTATATAATCTATAGTGTATAAAATATATATGAGATCTCCCCTGAACCCACCTCTCCTGACTACCAAACTCTCTTCACCCCTCTCATAGCCAATCTCTACTGTTTTCTTGCCTCTAATCAACTCAGGTGCTAACTAACTGCAATTTCGCCTTACTCCCACTATTCTAAGGCATGTTTAAGTCAATGATTTGCTTCTTTCTATGTCTGACAGCCCTTTTAAGTCCTTTTCTTACTTAGACTCATATCTGCCCTTTACTGTTGAATACTTTTCTATTTCAAGCACTCCTCGCTTGAATTGACACTCTCTTTTTTTTCATCCAACTACTCTTGACCCTTCTTTGAGTCCTTGATGAACTATATGACCAACAGTGGTATGGCAGTGGGAGAAATGGACACATATACAAATGTACTCCACAGCAATATTTTGCATAACTTAATGTTGAGTGTTTATCCAAGTGCTACCATTAATTATTGTATAACTTGAATAAATCTCTTAATTTCTCTTTGGCTTAGTTCCTCATCTATAAAATGTAGTGTAACAATTATACCTACCTCATAGAGCTTTTTAGGATTAAATGTTAATGTGTACAAAGTGCTACAACAGTGCTGTGCACCTGACAATATCTATATACTGTAAGGGTTAGGAGTGACCTCTAAAACCTTCCTTTGACCACCTCAGAGTCAATGGATCTTAAGATTTCTATATTTGGAAAATGTCAGATATTTAGAAAATGTCCTAAGCATCCCTTCATAATTGACTACACTTTCCTCTTCAGTATCATCTGACAATTAACTGAATGCACAATTAACTTTTTTCTTTATTAAGAAACTGCATTCAATTTTTGAAATTTACATTAAGCACACCTCTTCCAAACCCTCTAGCCATCTGTGCCACTCAACAAATCCTTATTAAATAGCTATTGATTTTTATTTAAAAGATTATAGAAATCCACCCATATTTTTAAGAATTAGCTCATAAATAGGGAAAGTATGATAACTGTTTTTCACTTTGTATAAAAATGATGATGGTACAGAAAATATTTGGTCATATGAGGAACTGTTCAGTGTATATTTTGGCACATAATATTTTCAGTGAACATCAATGAGTAATTAGAGTTTAAAAATAAAATATAATTGAAATAATTCAATAGTGAAAAAAATAAGATATGTAAAATAACCAAAAAAATATCTGTGGCAGGCAGATACTGTTCCCCACACCCAAAGTTATCCACATTCCAATCCCTGGAATTGGTTAATATGTTGTATCATATGGCAAAAGGAACATTGAAGATATAGTTATGGTTAGGGACCTAAAGGTGGAGAGAGTACTCTGCATTATTTGGATGGAGTTAACTAATCACAGGAGCCCTTAAAAGCAGAGCGTTTACTCCTGCTGAAGTCAGATAAAAGCAGTAGAAGGGAACTTCAGAGAGATTTGAAGGATAAGATGGCTTTAATGTGCCATGGTTGGTTCTGAGACGTAGGGGCCGCCATGCATGTACCACAGAGAGGCCTTTGAAGCTAACGGTGACAGGAAGGAAATTCAGTCCCATAATTTCGAGAACGGAATTTGCCCAACAACCTGCATGAGCTTGGGAGTGGATTTATCCCTAGAGCTTCTAGAAAGGGACGCAACCCAGCTGATACCTTGATTTAAGTCTTGAGAAACTCAAAGCAGAGGACCCAGGTGAATTACACTATACCAAGATGTCCAACCTAGAGAAACTGTGGAATAATTAATCTGAGTTATTTTAAACCACTAAGTAAGTTAGTAATAATTTGTTAGGACAGCAATTGGAAATGAATACACATCTTATTGCTATAATTTTTTATAAATTATTGATTAGTATATTTGCATATAGAAAAGCATCCATTCATGCAAACTTACTTGATACAATAAAACTCATCTTCACCACCATGAGTATTTGTGAAATTGGAAAAACTGAAATTTGACTATTATGAAGTTAGTAACAGTATATTTGATCATCAATATTTTACAGGCTCATAGATATTAAAAGACCATACAGATCATATATTATTTCTCTTCAAGAAGTTACAACCTATTAAATTCCAATGTTTTATTTATATGGGTTCTTTTTAGATGGATTTCAAGCATGACTCTGAAGCTTATTATGCTAGAAGATTAATTTTACCCAATCAATCAATCATGAAGCCAGAGATAAACACTGAACACTACCATGTACAAAAATAGAATAAAGGTTTAAGTAATTTTTGGAATGCCTTATGCATAAATCATGTAGCATTCTTTTCAAGACAGCAGCAAATTAATTCACTTTTGAATTTATAAACCAAGTGTAAAATATATTAGGTACTAGGATACCAGGAAAGCACAGAATTCAGTATATGTATCTTATACCTTAATTCTCTGTGTAAATTCTTACCTTGATAATAGGAGAAAAATAACTTTTCACAGATAGTGAATTATTAAGTTTCAAAAATTATTTTCAAGCCATCGCCACAAAATGTGTTCAACTCAGCTATCTTCAAGTGTGACTTGAGGCATCCTTCTACTCAATAATACCATAAACAACATTAGTGATAGAACAGAACAATTTTTTTAATCTTCCCATCCACATATGAATGGAGTTCTTCTTTTCAATAACAGCATTTGTATTCTTTGTCCTATATTCTAGCAGCAGCAACATGTGAATTAAAAACACTCTTTGAGACATAGCACCTGCCAGCCTTTAAATTTTACTTAAAATACAGCAGAGCCTCCTAGGTATTGATCTAATAATAAAGATAATTAATGCCATGGGATTTGAAAGAATGGAACACACAGGCTTAGTAAAACTGCTCATATAGTGAAGTTTATTATCTCTTTTTACCTAACCAGATGAATGGATATTGGAGTAGGGCAAAGTGAGAGTTCCACATCATTTCCCCTGAGTGCATTGCCTGTCTCATCATTTGCCTGAGTTCTCTGGTTTGGAAAATTATGAATGGGCTCACTGTATTAGATTCAGGAAATATTATCTATACGCAAACACACGCACACAGTACCTCTATACTGGCTGATTTTAGAAATGCTTAGACTAGAGTGATAAAATCATTGTCTTAGAACTAACTCTTATGGGGGACAGTTAACCTTCTTCCATTTCATGACCAAAGACTTCACCTATTTTAGGCACATAACTGAAGCAACATACATATGATGTGGTTGCATCTTCAAGCACATGTGAAGGAAGAATCCAAAGAATCCATTATTTTCCTAATCAAAAAACACTGAAGGTTGACCAAGATAGTCTTCCTTATATGTAAAGAATAGCGCACTATCTAAATATTTTTAAAAGTGTACACAGACATGAGACCTTTCCATGACTGCATGATTTTATTCCACTGTCATAGATTATCATCATAAAGTAAGATTCTATCCTTGAGTACTGTGCAAGCAAGGAGAAAGACATCTTCAAAGAATGCCATATCCTGCAGTTTATTTACTGGGGAGAAGAAAGCGCATTAGTACTGGAGGCACAACAGGAATCTCTTTTTAATCTGTTCTTCTTACATTTCAATCACAGCTCATCAGGTGTTCAAGAAACTTGACAGAATGCCTGCTATGCAGAGACATTTTTCTCAAAAGGCTTTTTTTATTATTATTATACATACCATATTAGCTAGGTAAGATAGTTATAAATATTTATATATAGCAGTAATAAAATGATATATTCAATTACAGTTTCACGAGAATGTATCAGTCATATTGAAAATTCTGATTACAGTTATGTTTAAAATTGAATACTCTGCTGGATAAGAGATTTTAAATCTGAGACCTAGAATGTCTGGAAGGAGGAGAGGATTTTGCTTTCCGATTAGGAACATGGATTGATAAACAGAAGTATCTCTTGATATTGCAGAAATGATTCTTGTAGTTCTCTGAGGAAGTTTTCCTCTAAAGAAAATCCCAGACACCCAGAAAAGCATAAAGCTGAGAAAGGCTGTCAGGCCCCATTCATTTCTTCATAAAATAAATGTGCATTGAGTGAATACATAAACCCAAATGATACTCTTACCATTTGCCAATTATTCTGCAGACTAGCCACAAAAAGATTAAGAAGAAGGAATAATATAGTTCATATAGAAAATACATGGTTTGTGTATCATTCTTGTCCTCCCAGAAGCAAGCTCTCTCTCCAAAAAATTCATGAACAACAAAAATCTAAACACTAAGATATTTACAAAAGTTTTTTTTTTTTTAAACTGGGACTGCAAAAATGCTGCTGTATTTATTTTCCGTCTCCTTAATGCAACAAGTATAGCACATTTCGTCACCTAATACCAATCCCTGCAGCTCCTTAATGAAACATATCCGCTGTCATTTATCATTATTTTCTAATGGTTCTCAGCATTTCCAAACTCCTATCTAAAGAAATTAAAATTAACATATTCAAATAGACTATGATAAACTTATCAACTACTTAAAAATATGACCAAAATATATTTCACAGTAGTCACCAATCCTGTTATTTTATGAGGGATTGTTTGTGCTATTATGATAATTAAATAAAATATTTATTTATACTAAAGATATTTATGCTACCTGAAGAACAACCTGTTATAGTCATGCTTACGCAGTTTATTGCTCACATTTTTTCAACTAATATTTTTTGTGGCATTTTCTGAATTAAAATATGACTGACACTTAATAAAAAGGAACTTCTTAAATTTCCAGTTACTATTTCAGTCACTTACAGGTTCTAATTTACCGAAGTTTTATACCAACAAAATCTAACTTAAAAGTTAGCATTACTGAAGATGTAAATAAATCAGAGTAATTTTGTCCCAATTGAGAAAAAAAAGATGGTCTTTGTATATTCATTTCCATCTGCCAGCTTGAGGAAGATTTTCTTTTTTTAAAGATACTTTTAAAGTTTAAAGTTAGCCTATGTGAGGGCTCGGAAACGTCCTTTGTCATAAATATTGAAAGGTGAAAATTGCCAGGCCGTGGGGAAAGCTGCTGGCCGTGACAGTTATTCTAGTTCTTTTATTGTGAAGGAGGAAATAAGTTTCATATTGAAATGTTCCCCTCAGCCTCTTCTCTTAATAAATGCTTCTCTCTGGCTTGGGCTGTTTTTATTTAATATTTACTATATTTAGCCCATTAAATGAAATTAACGATTAGAGGCAAGATTTATGACATAAGCTTTTTCTCTTGGGTCATTTACTTAACAATAATAGATAAACTTTTTTCGGATCCTCAGAGATTGCATCTTGAAATTTAGCTTAGAAGCAGTCAGGATGAAGAAAGGAAAGAGATTTTTATCTCAGTGATAAAAATAAAATGCATAATTAGCGCTTTAAGATGAGACATCTCTATTTCAATAATCAGTTAGTCAAGTCTAACAAGTCTAATCTTAGCCTGTCTATGGCATTCTGTGCTACATCTGTATGATATGGTAATCTAAATTTGAACAGATGTCCTGAATGTTATGTCAATATTTGAATTGCTATTATGCCTATGAATCAATATTACTTTGTAAACATCCTTATTTCAAGTGGCTTGAATCATGGCACAGTGGTTAAACACACAGAGTTTGGAGTATAACTGCCTGATTTTATAAACCAGCTCCAGTATTCACTGCTTATATCTCTTTTGGAGACTTACTCAATACCCCATTGCCATAGTTTACCCATCCATGCAAAAGACATAATAGTTATCTCATAATGTAGTTGCAGGGATTAAAGGTTTTAATACTCAGCTTTGGATCCTGTAACATGGTAAACATTCAATTACAATTGGTTGTTGTTATTTGTTTATATATTTGGTCTCGCTTCCCCATTTCCTCTTTGAAGTCAGGCAAGTCATACATTGAAGTAAAATATAGACAATATTAATAAGATATCAGGTAGAGAATAGGGATAGATAGCAAAGCAATTTGAATCAAAACATCTCTTTGCTTCTACTATCAAAATAGTTCAGGTATAAAACTTTTATTTTTTTCATGTATTTTACCTTTGCAAACATCAAAATATCCTAAAAGAATGTCTTCAAACCAAATTAGTATCACTTATATTTAACCCAAAACATTTGTGAGTAGAGTATGAATATTTTTATTTGATCTTCCATATCTCACTCATCATTTATGGTGATGTATTCTGTTTACATTAAAAGGAAAATCTAACATTTGGGAGGAGAGTTAGTTATGTTCCTTAAACTGCAATGAGCTCTTCACATATAATTTAATGATTTCAAAAATGCATGATTAAGGTTTAGATATCACTATATTAAATAAGAACACTAACACATAGAAAGATTCAATGACTCACTCACACGTTCACAACTAGATGTTGGAGATAAGTTCTTAACCCAGGCTCCTCGGCTTTTAGTAACAGTCGTTTAATAATATACTATATCAATACCCAACCTAATCTAAGATTTCCCTTTTGAACTTGCATTAGAGTTTTACTGTAATGACTTCACAGCCCATTATAATATCCCTCAGGTTTCTGGTCTATCTAAATCCCACCTGACTCCCCGGCCCTGCAATTTCCACTTTTCTTTCCATTTCACACAGTTTAGAAGTTCATATCTTTTTGATGTTTTTTTCTTTATTAACTCAGATCATTAAAACAAAACACTTTTGCATTTGGCATCCTAGGCCATGCTAAAAATTAGACTCGGCTCATCTCTAAAGTACTTAAACTTTATGATGTCTTTTATGTTTTCAAATGGGCCCCATCACTGGATTATATTGTTGTGAGTATAATCCAGTGTTTGTCAAACTTGAATGTTCATATAAATCACCTGAAGAGCTTGTTAAAACACAGATTGTTGGGCCATACACCTAGAGTTCTGATTCATTATGTATCAACTGGGGCTGAGATTTGCATTTAGGCTACAATATGAGACCCCTGGTATATACTAACATGATATGTTTTTTAAGTGCTTTCAATTGCTATATTCCCGTGAATGCTAGGTACTTTTTTCCTATTATTATGAACATTGTTTGTTATTTTTAACCCTTAGCAAAATTCTAACCAGCAAAATATCTATATTAGATAGGGCTTGATAACATTTTAATTCTAAAATAATTTTTTCCTTTTTTTTTTTCGGACATGTTTCTATATTTCACAGAGTAGAGGAAGTGTTTGTGGAACAGGAGGCTGTTAATTGAGTTTGTTAGAACAATGGTCTAATGTGGATCACCATCACTTGGCAGGCTGTAAAGTAGAACAAACTCTTTGCCAAATTACCTGAAATTCAAATTTCAGCTCTACCGTTTCTTAAATCTGTCACCCTGATTAAAGTACTTAACCTCTGTGTGCCACAGTTTCCTGATCTAAAATATGGAAACAATAATAGCACCTATCTCATTAGGTAGTTTTAGTGTCATATAGCTTAATACATGTAAGGCAACTAGAAATATAAACAGTGAGGGATATATGAAATTTAGCTTCTACATTGATGATGGCATTATGCTTTAAATAATGTAAAATATTTTGCTTGGAAGGTTTATTAATAGATAAGGTATAATGGACATAACCATCAAGGGTCAAAATAGAATTCAAATCTCAGCTTAACGTGTTTTGCACTGCTTTTATATTTTTAATTCAACTATATCACTCCTGGAAACTTTATAACTGGAATATTTCCAATAGAAAAACCTTCAAAAATACCATATTAATGAACCAACAAATAGACTTACCTACTTAGGAGAAAAGTAATTTCTTATTCTTTTTTTTTTTTTTTTGCTGAGGAAGATTAGCCCTGAGCTAATATCTGTGCCCATCTTCCTCTATTTTATATATGGGACACCAGCACAGCATGGCTTGATGAGTGGTGCGTAGGTCCGCACCCAGGATCGGAACTCACGAACCCCGGGCCACCCAAGCAGAGTGATGAATTTAACCACTACGCTACTGGGCCAGCCTCTTCTTATTCTTGAGAGCATTGCATTCACTAAAAAATCTATCTGAAATTCTTTAATAAACACAGTACTTATAAAACAGCATACAGAACCTACCTTTTGTTTTAAAATCCATATTTTCTAGTGGTGTTTCATGGACTTTATAATTGAAATACAATTATCAGAATGAATCGTTTGGTTGAATATTTATTTCAGTTCCTAATTTTGGAGATGACTTGTCATTTTCATACAAGAATAGCTAATAGTTCCAGTGTGGTAAAGAGTCACGTTTTACCTGATTAAAACCAAATTAACACAAACAAACCATTCCAGGAAAATTAAGTGTTGTACTGAATGTCATTAAGCAATTCCCAGAATGTTATAGTACCCAATTTACAATAATTTTATTATATGTATGGACATTTAAACAATATGAGTGAAACAATTCTTACTATGCATGTTCAATAAGTTTTTGGTACCATGACCCTGCTGAATAGATAGTACAAAATCTTTGCTAAAAGATATAGAGCAGCTAATAAGCGGCCAGCTCTCAGAAACTTCAAAGTATCTAAAATAACTACACTAGAAACGAAGAGTCAGTGAGCTGATGAAAAGCAGGGCTGCATCGCATGTTTCTGTTTGGATTTAGTATAGAAAGGAGTGGTAAGCCATTTAAAGGTTTAAAGCAGAAAAAACACCTGAAAATATTAATTTATAGATTACTTTGACAGTAATTAGATTGAAGTTGGCAAGATGGAAAGCAAAGAGACTTAAAAGGCAGTTAGGAAATTAATGCTAGAAGAAGATGAATGATAAAGTCCTGAGTTACCCCCCAGAAGCATGTATAGAGAAATACAATAGATATTAAGAAGGCACGATGGAAGAAAGCCAACTGAGATTAAGCATTTGTCTCATCACCTCTTTAAGACTCCAATAAAATGAGAGTAAAATAATAATCCCATAAAAGAGTTGGGCCATTAATGAAAGGAATTTTAAATAAATTTCTCAAAGACGCAGAAAAGAATGAAAGATATTTCTATTATAAACATGTATGATAAAATACCCAGGGCAAGCACTAAAATAAGATAATAAAAAGAGCATATATATTCCAAATCAGTAACAGGAAAATGATGAAATAAAAACAAAACAAATAAATGAAATTTATCCAAAAAGAAAACATACAAAAACAAGACAATAAGACAAGAGTGAGCACAAAGAAAAGTTACAGACACAAGTCCAAAGATATCAGTCACCATAATTGTCTTAGTCTATTCAGTCTGCTGTAACAGTATACCACAGACTGAGTGGCTTATAAACAACAAACATTTGTTTCTTACAGTTCTGGAGGCCGGGAAGTTCAAGATCATGACACTGGCAGATTCAGTGTTTAGTGAGGGCTTCTTGGTTCATACCCAGCTGTCTTTTCACTATGTCTTCACATGGCAGAAAGGGTTAGGGATCTCTGTGGGTTCTCTTTTGTAAAACCAATAATCCCATTCATGAAGGTTCCACCCTCATGAACTAAGCTTCTCCCAAAGGCCCTATCTCCTAATATCATCACATTGGGCACTAAGATTTCAACATATGAATTTTGGGGGGACACAAACATTCAGACAGTAGCAATAATGAATATAAATAGACTAATCTTACCAATTAAAAGAAAGAGAATATCAGACTTTTAAAATCCATTTATATAAGATTAAAATAACATAATTTATTTGATAGCAATATCTTTACCTTGTCTTTTCATCCCACACCATATCCCCCAAATTATACATGCCTTCCTTAACATTTGACCTCAAACTATAGTCAAGTACTGAAATGACTTCACAAGAAATCTTGGAATTAATTCCATTCTTCAATAAAGTAACTTCACATTTCTGTCTCAAAAAACAGAATTTGAGCTGACCAAGCAGTGCAGGTGAGGGGAAGCTTTCAACTTCATCTTAAAATGGGATTTAGAAAATATATTTTTTCATTTTGGTGGCAGTATATAGAGTTTCATTCCATACTTTACTTATTGTAAAATGCAAAGGTTTTTCTAGTTTCTGTTTGTCTAATTTCAAAAGTAAATACCTGCTGAGGATATCTTGCCTTTTCTCTTGAATACAGACTGAAGTAGAAGAGATGCCCAATACAGCACCTAAGCAAAGCTACTCAGGCTGTGCATGGGACAACGAAATATCCCCTGGGCATCAACTCTGACCCAGTCTTCAAGAGAATATATAGGAATCTGAAATAGAAATCCCAATTTACTTATTCGACATCTCCTTTTTATGGTTTTCACGATTCTCACACAAAACGCTTGAAAATGTGTCTTGTTGACTACAGCCACAAATATTTGAAATTCTTATTTAAATAAAAATGTGTCATTGTTGTATTACTCCTCTTTCCTGCCATCTCATAGAAAGAGATCTACAATGTCAATGCAATATACTGATAAATTATTCATTTTCTCTATGAGATAATATTTTGGTTAAGATAAACCTTATCAAAGATCAAATTAAGTTAGCATTTAAATAGAGAGATATTAGTTTCTCAAAACCATCAGATCTCTTCAAGACTATAAATAATACACTGCCTCATAAAATAATTTTAATCATAAAGTGATTAAAATCAGAAGAATTCGAACTTTCTCAATACATTTATGTTGGTATCATTCAAAATTAGTTTAATGTGTTACTGTGAAGTTCCAAATGTGAAATAAAGCTTAATGAATGACATGACTTTGTGGATTCTGATAGGAAAACTTTTGGTCCTCAATATTTTAGTTTTATTCAAAGAGTTTTGCATCCACAATTAAGTTAAAGCATGGTTTTGTATAAAACAAAAAAAGAAAAATTGAATAAATAAATATAAACAGAATAAAGCCTTGACGTCAGTGGTATTTAAGAAAGAGGGCTAATCATTTTTAAATATATCCTCAAAAAAATGAGCTACAAGACAGAATTATTCCCTGATTTAAAAAATGCACACACACAAGCACATATCAACATTTATTGATTTTGTATTTTTTCCTATACATGTGTAGGTTTTCAGAGAGGGATTACATCACAAAGAAGAAACTGGTCCAATGGCAGGAGAAGGAATCCCATTGTATGTCATCCAGCACGTTCTGGAGAGAATGGGGGGTTCTTCCTGGCCCTTCCCTCAGGCTGTGCTCAATCTGGTGGTGCCCCTTCTTTCCTTAGTGTTTCTTTCTCAATTTCAAATTGCTTACCTCTTTCACATGAGGTACCACCTTAAAGATAATTAGACAATTTAGAGGAGATTTAGTAACTAAGGCGGTCAGATAAAATATAATGAAATATTTGGGAATACTTATACCAAAAACTTATTCCTATTTATCTGCGAGTCTGATTTAACTGGCTGTCCTGCATTTTTATATTCTAAATCTGGCAACTCTAGTAATAACTGAAATGGTCATTTACTGCACTCTTTTAGTCATTTCTATTCTTCCTCTTCTAAAAATAGATATTAAGGTAGTCAATAAATATTTAGTAAGCAAATAGGTGCTAGCATAGCACAAAAGCTAAGCAGTAAAAATGTGTGTGTATGTGTGTGTGTGTGTGTGTGTAGATAGACAGATATAGTTGTAGATATAGTTTCTTCAATAAACTGGCCACTAAGTTTACCTGATTAATATAATAAAATATAAATGGTGCACACAGAGGTAGAATAGAAAAAGTATAACATTTTTATATTGGTATTTGATTTATTTTATGACAATTTATGACTATTTTATTATCTATAAAACCCAGTACAAGAACTTGTGGATGATATAAAAATGAATCACAAATGGTCCTTACCATTAGCAGATCATAGTCCAAAAAAGAGAAAAAAAAGACATGTTTAAAATAATAAAAGGCAAAATGAGAGAGAGAGAATAAGTGTGATTCAGATAAAGCACTATAGAAGTTTAACGGGAGAAATACACATAGGCAGCAGTGAAGGCCTCTATATTTCTGAGTCCAAAGGACTGGGGACACTGCCTAGGTTGCCCCTAAGCTGGACATTAAAAGTGGATGAGATACAGTATGCAATTCATTGATAAAAGCATATTTTTCTTCAGCTCTACTAATTTAACTCAGATGTATAGTTACTGCAATACACACAAATCAGAACAAGCCCTGACTGCTCAAGGCATTTTTCTGTGGCATAGTCTACTAGGCCTATGGGAGCGAAGAAGCAACTAGGAGATCGTGGTCTAGATTTAGCCCCGGAACTAATGTCAACTCTCAGTTTTTCCCCTTATGGGGATGTGATTTTAATCTACTTTATTTAAACTCTGAAACAGTGGTTCAACACCTTGGCTGCACATATGAATCATCTGGAGTGCTTTTAAAAAATACTGATGCCCAGGCCCCACCACAGATCAATTAAGTCAGAATCTTTGAGAATGAGGTCCAGGCATCACTGTTTTAATGTTCCTCAGGTGACTATAATGCAAAACATACGTTAAGAAGTATTGCTTCTGAGAGTCCTGCTTTCTCATTCAGTAAGCCTTAAAAGCAACTTAAAGCTGTGCCAAGAATATTCTTTGGGGTCTGAATTACCTGTTTGTCTAGCTTTCTTGACCATCCTCACTGGGTAAATGATAGATCTTTCTTATGTTCACCAATTACTGTAATATCAAATTTATCCTGATTATTTTAACAAAATGCTTTCACCTAAAACAACCCCTTTGACCAAGAAGTTACATCAATAAAAGTAAAAGGTCTGGTCCACTCTTTTATGACAGTAGAGAAAAATTAGTGACTTTCTTGGGACATACGTGATACAGCAGCCCTCCTCCATTTTGACATTATCCCTTGAATTTACATAAAATATTAATTTCTCACACCTTATTTGAAATGCATTTATATGAGCCAAAAAACAGAAACCTAGGAATAATATTAATGAGTTTTATACTGATATCGATCTATGCTATCCTGTTATTCCATAGATCAGGTGTCAGCAAGCTATAGCCCACAGTCTGCTTTTGTAAATAAAGTTTTATTGGAACACAGCCATGACCATTTGTGCACATACTTCCTGTGTCTGCTTTTACCCTACAACAACAAAGATGAGTAGTGGTGACAAAGATGGTATGGGCCAGAAAGCCTAAAATATTTACTCTCTGACTCTTTACAGAAAAAGTTTGTCCAAACCTGTTATAGATTGATTTTTAAAAATATATTACTTAAGATAATTTGAGATTACTAATTCTCTCAAATTGCTCTTTGACAATTCCTTGTAATAAACACAGGAAGAAAATTAAGTTAATTGTGAAACGTCTATTCCTCAGTGTGAAATGATCTTTTTCTTTCTCTATTTTCTTTCCATCACCCTCTCTTTTTTCCCTCCTCTTGTTTTTGGTTTTCTCATTTTTCTTCCTCCTATGATACAATTTTCTTATCTTCCTTCGACTGTGTAAAAAGTCACACTTGTTTGGACTTTTAAAATGACTGCCATCTTTTCACAAATCAAGCACCGAATTTTTCTTTGCTCCCCTGAAACCAAGTTTGGGAAAGATCATTTAAGGATGATTTAAAGGGCCATTAAAATGAAACAGAAATTCAGACCATGCCTCACATGGCTTTCTATTTAGTCTCTAAACCTGGCGGGATTCCAAAAAGATAGACCTGTACAAGGACCTGGTCCTGAATCAAGTATTGGGTAGCAGCCAAAATCCTGTCTGTTCTGCAGGGTGCCGTGACTGGGTAAGGACAGGAATCAATCAGTGCCATCAGGTGTACTGTCTCTGGAATGATAGTACAAAATGTATGCTACGGATGAGAAAAAGGTGAAATATGAAAAGAGCCCCTTCTCAAGTAGGAATGTTATGGAATAAGTAGTGACACCATTTCCTGTTAACTCTGTCTTTGGTTTTCCTGTCTACCAGATACTTTTTCTTTAATGAAATAAATATTAAAAAGCAGTATTTTTATGGTACTTTTATCACTATCTTAAATATCATTGGCTGATCCATTTATATTAGATATGAAACACTGTGATAAATTAATGCGTATGATGGTGTAAAAAATTAGATGCTTGCTCATGAAAAGGGTCCTTGTTAGAATTCATAATAGAAAGCTTACTCAGAGTAAAACACAAAATGATGCCCAGTACAAAAAGTAGAGGCAAGGCTGCCAGCAGTTGTACACTCCACGAAGGCCCTCGGCCAAGACGATAAGTGGAGCTGAAATCCAGTCTGCATCTCACTTTTCAAGCCGGCACCCTGGAGTGGGGTGTATTCACCAAGAAGTGCTTTCTTCTTTCCACAAAGACAATACTTGCTTGCAAAGCTTGGTATCCAGAGTCGTTTCCACTCTTGCGAGCACCTTTCTTAATTCATGAGAAGGTGCAGTCAAGTCTAAAGGATCCTGTTAGAAGTGTGTGGTAATTTGAAAATTCTTTTGAATCCAATCAATCAAAATGTTGTGTCTTCAGAAAATAATAGATCCTGATATTTTTGTTGACTCCATGACCTTGTAAAAATCCCTATTTTTTATTTCATAATACCACGATAAAGAAGTGATATTATTTTCTCCTTGAAAAGATGTTGCAATGAGTAAAAACAATAAAATAACTACCTATTTAAAGTAAACTGATGGTATAAATATAGAATATTTGCTTTAGAAGGGTGAAGAGTTAATTCAGTTGGTGAGTTCTATCTTTTTAAAGCTTATTTTGTGGAGTAATAAAGAATGGAAAAATTAAAACTGAAAGGTGCTCTATAAGTTTGCTATTTACAATGTATGTTCTTGTTACATTCTTTTTTCACTTTCCGGAAGTATATTCAAATTCACCTATGTATATTCACTATGTATCGTAAGTGATATATAATCCCTTATATCTGAAACAATCATAAACACTTTGAGCCTATATTAGGTCTTGTTTCCTTCTAAGAAAAAAGAATCATATGTTTGGAGTATTAAAGGATAACTTTTTTAAAAAGTAAAATCATAACACTCATACAGATATAAAATTAACACATGTTGGGCCAGCCCAATGGCATAGTGGTTAAGTTCAACCCGCTCCACCTTGGCAGCCTGGGTGTGCAGGTTTGATCCCGGGCACAGACCTACACCACTCATCAATCCATGCTATGGAGGCATCTCACATACAAAATAGAAGATGGGCATAGATTTAGCTCAGGGACAATCTTCCTCAAGCGAAAAGGGGAAGATTGAAAACAGATGTTAGCTGAAGTCCAATCTTCCTCATCAAAAAAAAAATAATAATAACACATGTTAACTATTTAATTAACTCATTATTTATGAGGGAAATAGGCAGATGTTATAATCAGTTCAGAGAAGTCAAAGAGCCACGCATTTATATGGAGTGAACAGTTGTGGACAGGAACTTATAAATAGACATGAACCTGGCTTTTTCTACAAAACGGGGGAGAGAAATCAATTGACTCTTTTTCAGTCAGAATTTGTTTTTAAGTCCACAGACAAGAATTATTTTTCATTGGTATCAGTTATCTGCAATTTACAGGGTAGTAAAATATCTCAAAGGCAATGAAAGTCTAAAGTCAGATAACCTAGAAAGTCATGTTATAAATAATGAATAATTTTCCATGGAGACACTTAATAATTTCATTGCTTATTCCAAACATTTACTGGACTATACTAGAAATCAGTATGTGGCCTAAACGGCATTCAAATTGCACATAGTGAAAATCTTTAGATATAAATTATGTAAGCTACTGTCATTATTTTAATCATGGAGCCAAAAATAAATAAATTTAATTGAATAAAATAAAATATTACTAAACTAGTGTATATTTTTGAATTAGTATATACATGAACATATATAAGTATAGGCATACAAATATTAATGTATGTTATCCTCAAAGAGAGGGTGTTTTCTGTTTCCACAGCTCATAACAGGTAACTAAATCAAGAAATTAAATGAATAAAAATTTTAGAGTTGTATATAAAGGCAAAATCTTGGTTTTCTTCTTTCCTCAGAAACTGGAAAGCCAGGCGTTGTCTTAAAATATATTTATTAAATAATTCTTCAACTCACTTGTGAAAATGAATGGCTTTGAAAACAAGGAGTTTGTAATTCCTATTCATCTGAAAACATACATGAAAAGGACAGCTACTTAAGTAATTCTCTTCTGCTATTTATTCATAAGGTGAAAATTAGGAATTTTACAACTCTCTATTGACTTCAGAAATTTCACACATTTTAATGAATTTTTTGCTTATGTAAACATATTCAAACTCATATGCTTTTAGGTGGTAGCAAAATTAACTTGAGAAAAGTCAATTTAATAAAAAAGCAACATTTCCTTGTATAAAGTTCTCTTGAACTTATCTTTGATAAGGCAACCCACAGTATTTTTCTGAACATAAGTCAATAAATACCATATCAAAGGAATATATCCCTGTGTGCATTGTTATTACTCATATTACTATAACCACTGATTTTGTTTTGTGTACCCCCCACACACACGCATCCTTGCATATGGTGAAAATCAAAATGTCAGTGGGATTTCACAGAAGACTTCTGCATTTCAGAGAAAGGCAACATCTCTTTTGCCTCATTATCTTCCATCTAATTTGTAGCAGTTAGTCTGTATTTTTCCCTTTTCGAGAAATGGACTTGAGCACATAAAGTTGTGTGATGAAACTATCTTCATTTCTTCTTGCACCAAGCTAATCAACGCTTTAGCAGTCTCTTTTTAAGAAGTCTGTATCTTAATACTTCTTAAAAATGTGCGTGGTCATGATTTGACCATGATCATCTTCACTTCACACTTTACAAATACTCTTCTTTATCCATCACACTTCAACTACCACGCATTCGCCAATGACTCACAAGTCCAATTCATCAAACTCTTCCTTTTTTCTGAACTACAGAGCTTCAGGACTTATAACTGTGTCTCCTTTTCCCTCATTGAGACCTCGACCAGGATATCCCACAATTACCCCAATCTTACCTCATTTAAAAATTAATTTATCGGGGCCGGCCCGGTGGCGCAAGCGGTTGGGTGCGCGCGCTGCGCTGCGGCGGCCCGGGGTTCGCTGGTTCGGATCCCGGGCGCACACCGAAGCACTGCTTTGGCGAGCCATGCTGTGGTGGCGACTCATATAAAGTGGAGGAGGATGGGCACGGATGTTAGCCCAGGGCTGTCTTCCTCGGCAAAAAAAGAGGAGGATTGGCGGATGTTAGCACAGGGCTGATCTCCTCACAAAAAAAAAAAAAAAAAAATTAATTTATCATTTTTTCTATATTTATTTGCTCACTGTTATATAAGCCCAATTTCTACTGATGGCATATACAGTTTACACTTAATGTAAGAATTTTAGTATTAATTACCCCGTCTCTTCCTATTCACATCCGTTATACAGTTTGTCCTCGGCTTTTTCTAGTTCCTAATTATCTTTAGTCAAGGCTATGATGAGCTATAGTTAAAACATGATGCATACTCATAAGAAAGTGCATGACTCAATAGATATTTGTTAGGTATCTTGTGTGACTAAGTATGTGTGTATTAAAAGAAAATGTCAAATAGTGTCATATTTCTATGGTTATATGTAATAATGAGGAATTGAACAGTTAGCATTTATAATTTTTCAGAAAACAAAACAATAGACATTGCACATAGGTTATGTTTAACCAAATGTTCTTAATACACAGTGTTTTATGTATGAGTTATTGAAATTTCAGACAAAAATACGAGTCCACTTTGGAAATATTCCAAAGAATCATTATATAGTAGAGAATGACAGATGTACGTCTAGTTGAGGAAGACTTCTCTTGACCGTTTAACTCTTTAACTACTAGAACCAGGACTCATTTGAGAGCACTGAGTAATCCTCTCCTACAAAGGGACACAAATTGTTAGAAACATTTGTGTTTATTTGGTTGGTTTGGGTACACTGGGGAGGTAATGAATCTAGCATCCATGCTATGACCAATCAAAATATGTAATGTCACAGGACTGTCATAGAACAATATCTCCTAATGGTCAGCTGTGCTTAAAAGAAGTAATGACAATTGACACATAGTTAAGACTCATGCAGGGACATGGTTTTTTGCGGGTTACATCTATTCAGATAAGTTATTTATAAGTGATCATTGTATTGAGGTAAGAAAATCCAATAAGGTGATATTGCCCATCCACATACAATACATACATGAGACTCCTTCTCAAATCCAGCAAGCTGGGGCCGGCCCTGTGGCTTGGCGGTTGGGTGTGCGTGCTCTGCTGCTGGCGGCCCGGGTTCAGATCCCAGGCGCGCACTGACGCACCGCTTCTCCGGCCATGCTGAGGCCGCGTCCTACATACAGCAACTGGAAGGATGTGCAGCTATGACATACAACAATCTACTGGGGCTTTGGGGGGGGAAAAAAATAAATAAATAAAATCTTTAAAAAAAAAAAAATCCAGCAAGCTATAAATTGTTAAACATATTAACCCACTCCAAGATTGAACCTGCATGAAAGTATCATAAAACAACAGCAATGCTATGAATGTTGCTGTTGTGATGTTTAGTATATGATGGTATTGAATAGTTACAGTTGATTAGAATTAGATTTAATTCGGAAAGACTATTTCTTCATGTTAAATTTGATAGGATAAAGACATAGCCAGAGGTTGATGCCCAGTTATGTCTATTATCTCTTTTGTTTGCTTGGCGAAAAAGAAAGAATAAGCTACATAGAATATATATAGTCGTAGAAACCACAGGAAAAAATCTTATTTTTCACTATCACTTTCATATTTTTCTGTGATAAATGACACAAAGAGTAGCTGAGATATTAGGAGGAAAGACGTTATGAACTCAACTTAGTAAGATATTCAGTGACAGAAAAAGACATATGATTATGCTAACTAGGAACTTTTTAACATCAAACTGGCCAAAGGACCCAGGCTCATGGATAAACTTCAGGAAGAAATGAACTCAACCTCAACCTTCTACTACATATAAATTTAGCATTAAACTTAATGCTGAAGGAAGAGTACTATGTTCCTGTAAGAGTACATTTCTCTGTTTGTTCCAAACCAAAGCACTATGCTTAATGGCTGCTTGATCTCCGTTTCCCATGTAGAAGTATTACAGTTTTTTTCTGTGACTGTGGTTTATCAAGTTTGCCTGGTAATTTTATCACTATTTGATTTACATTTTTTGTGTGTGTGAGGAAGATTAGCCCTGACCTAACATCTGTTGCCAATCCTCCTCTTTTTGCTGAGGAAGATTGGCCCTGGGCTAACATGCGTGCCTGTCTTCCTCTACTTTATATGGAACGCCGCCACAGCATGGCTTGACAAGCAGTCTGTTGGTCCGGGCCCGGGATCAGAACCTGTGAACCCTGGGTGGCCGAAGCGGAGCACATGAACTTAACAGCTATGCCGCAAGGCTAGCCCCTCATTTACATTTTTTGAAGTTATGTTGTTAGGTACATACAAAATCATGATGTTGAGACAGGCTTGGTAAGTCATTCATGTCATTATTATGTACTGTCCCTAATGCTTACTGGGGAAATTAAAAATCCTACCAACCAAAAGACCTTTCTGTCCCAACATAGAAGAGAGAAAAAACATGATTTGTTATTGAGTGTGCATGTCAGATGACATGCAGGCAGGCAATCCTCAGAAGACTAGAAATTCTTAACGGAATTTCAACACAAATTTATAGAATAACATAGAAGAAATAACAATGAAAGCTTCTTTATCTTCTCAAGAGACAAATAGATGCAACTTGTGAGTTCTGTATACCTCATGAGAAACTTCTGAGTTAATTTTTGAGTGACGGGCTTACAATTCTAGGGTCAGAAGTTTCTCAGCCTTTCATGTAAAGTCAAATAGCAAGCCTGTTATTGGGCTTATTATGTTTTCAAGGCTATAGTATGATAATTGTACTTACTTCATAAGGTCATTATAAAGATTAAATGAGTTACCTGAAAAATAGAACAGTGCCAGCACACAATAATTGCTGTGTAAATATTGGATTAGAAATCATTATATGCCTGTGGCTTCACAGATGTGAATAATATATCTTCCATAACATCAATACAAGCAATAAAATTTTCATTGAAAACACATTTTAGTGATGTGACAAAATTATTGGACAAGATTATATAGCATTCAAGAGTACTAAGGGACCTACTCTTAATGGAGTTACTTGAGTCTTAGTTTTGACTATATTCGATGTAGTGATACGTTTACTTTTGGGTAAGCTGGTTTTAAGTTTTTAAATGATTTTGGTCAAATTCTTTAAAAATTTAAGAATATCTTTTATATATCTTTACTCCTAAAAGTAATACAAATCAAAATTAATAATCTCTAAAAAATATAAGCCACCACAACAAAAACTGTAAGATCTATGTAGTGTAATATTTAAGGCAACATGCACTAACATTTTAATGGTATTTGTAGGATTGTAAGAAGATGGAAGGCCTTACATATCATATACAAAATATTTGTAGATAGGTTGCTGGATAAAAACAATGATTAATTAGAAAAAACTTAATTCACAAACTGTTTAACGGCATTAGCTTTCATTTATTCTGTAGAAGATATACTTTTTCATATGAAGCATATCATATTTTCTTGGTGTTTAATATAAAGATAATGATTTAAAAGACAAATTCACTAAATATTAAAATAATATATTTGGCCAAATATGATAATTAATAAGTTGTGTTTACTTCAGGTAAGATAAATTTATATTTTTCATTTAGGTTCCTAGACATTCTAGATTATCAGTTTCGCCATTATATTGTGCTCTGTTTTATTTTGTTGTGTTTCCTGTCAGCATTTTCTGCATCTTTACTTTATAGTATGTGACTATGTTTGTAAGAATGATGAGACAGGGTGGTAAGTAATAAGAGTAAGTAATAGCCAAGCTGAGCACTTCATCCAAAATGTGTCCCCTTTGAAGAATATAGTTGGAAACAGAGCATAGGATGCCTAATCTTGCCCCTCAAAGACTTTTTTTTTTTTTTTTTTTTGCTGAGGAAGATTCACCCTGAGCTAACATCTGTTGCCAATCTTCCTCTTTTTACTTGAGGAAGATTCGCCCTGAGCTAACTTCTGTGCCAATCTTCCTCTATCTTGTATGTGGGTCACCGCCACAGCATGGCTGCCGATGAGTGGTGTAGGTCTGCGCCTGGGAACCAAACCCAGGCCACTGAAGCGGAGCATGCCGAACTTAACCACTAGGCTGTGGGGCCTGTCTCAACCCTTCAAAGATGTTTTAATTAATGTTCTCTCTGTGTTAAGAGAGCAAAGTGACCTCATTACTAGAGCAACCTTATTGAAATTCTAGAATACAATTACATTTGCCAAACTAGAAAATCAGGCCCTTTTTTAATACTGCGTGTATAGATTTGTAGGTAGTTGTCAATGACAATGTGGGACATAATTCACAAAAGTTATATAGTAAATAACAAAGTGAATATCTAACTCATAGTACTTTCCTTTTATTTCCAGTAAGATTAATTCCCCAAATTAATTAGTAAACGTCAATTGAATTAATTGTGTTTTTAATCATTTTCTTTTAACTATTCAACAACGCTTAAGGAGATATTAAAGTAAGCCAAATTACATTGTGCATGTGTAGAGAGTGGGGAAAGGGTAAAGGAACCAATGTCTCTTATAAAATATAGCCACTTATTAACTTAAAAAATTCCTTGTAAAACAACGAGATCCCAGTACACATCTATTGGAATGGGGAAAATCCAAAACAGTGACAACACCAAATTTCGTCCAGGATATGGAGTAACAGGAACTCTCATACATTGCTGATGGGAATGCAAAATGACACAGCCACTTTGGAAGATAGGCTGGCATTTTCTTACAAAGCTAAACATAATCTTACCGTATGATCTAGCAGTTACACTCCTTGGTATTTATCCAAAGGAGTTGAGAATTTAGGTCCACACAAATAACTGAACGTGGATGCGTACAGTTATTATTCATTATTGGAAAAACTTGGAAGCAACCAAGATGTATTTCAGTAGGTGAGTGGATAAACAAACTGTGGTACATCCAGGCAATGGAACATCATTCAGCGCTAAAAATAAATGAACTATCAAGCCATGAAAATATATGTAGAAACCTTAAATGCATATTACTAAGTGAGAGAAGCCAATCTGTATGATTCCAACTATATGACTGTCTGTAAAAGGCAAAACTATGGAGACAGTAAAAAGATCCATAGTTGTCAGGGGTTAAGGAGGAGGAAGGGATGAATAGGTAGAGTACAGAGGATCCGTAGGGCAGTGAAACTATTCTGTATGACACATGTGGATATATGTCATTATACACTTGTCAAAACCCATAGAATATACAACACGAAGAACTCCAATGTACTTAATGAACTCTAATATAAACTATGGACTTTTGATGATAATGATATGTCACTGGAGGTTTATTGATTGTGGTGGGATGTTGATAGTGGGGGAATCTGTGTATGTGGGGGGCCAGAGGGTATATGGAAAATCTGTATTTTCTGCTCAGTCTTTCTGTAAACCTAAAACTGCTCTAAAAAATAAAATTTATTGTTTAAAAAAATTCCTTGTCTCTATGAGAAAATCATGGCTTTAAATGCACTAAGTTGTGAAGTGGTATGTGTATATGCGTTTATATTAGTGAATTCTCAGAATTAGAAGAGTATCTGAAACACAGTAGGTTTATGTTAATATTATGTATAACTGTAACATACTTTTTAATAAGAACATTTAAGTAAAGTTCATGTAACACAAAACAATTTAAACCCTTATCTTTTAAACATTTAAACAGATATTCCAATTAAAGATTAAAGTTTGTTTTAATTCTGTTTAGACTATTTTTAACCAAGATAATTTTAATTCCTTCATACACACAGTTTACCAACCTACAAATTAATATAAATGTAATAGTTTTCCATGTTGAATTTGACTCATATATGCATATTAAATCAATATCCTAAAGTTTTGACAATTCCTTATGCTGTAAATACAAAATATTTTTCTAAAAATATGTGAAAGGTCCTACTAACAATTATTGACTAGTTTGAGGAAAAAACAGTTCCAGTATGCATTCTAATAAATGAATAGACTTGACACTAGATAAAACGTTCAATTTTTATTCTTTGATTTTCTAAGATTTCAGCTTTTATTAGAATCAAATTAATCAAATTATAGCTATAAATGTTAAAAAGAAAAATAATATCCTTATATACTTAGATTTTAATATTTTTGTGTTGAAGGGAACTGGTACTTTTTACTGATGGATGGGAGGGAAGGATAAAAGTGTAATTTCAAAGATTTAAGAACAAATTACAGCCTTTGAAAAACATAATACGAAGCATAATTGATATAATCTGTAATTTTTAGCACTTGTCATATACTCAAAACTGATGGTTGTACTATCAGATATATAAAATGCAATTATCCTCAGTTCCAAAGAGACTTGGAGAGGCTCTGTCAGCTACATAGGTGCAGCCATTTGAATGTTAGAGATTCTGCATCCTTCCATGCCCCGCAAGGCCAGATGGATTTTAATTGCCCCTAGAAGGCCTCTGAGTCAAGAATCAGCACAGCGCCAGAGTCACTGCATTCATGGGAAGGAAGGTGGTATAGACACCAGCAAACAGGGACTTCATTTGTCTTGTTCTCAGTGTCTAGAACAGGGATAGCTGAGGAAATTTCTTACTGGTCCCCCAGAAGAGGAAGTGAATCCAGGAGGACATTTCTTTCCTTTAGCCACACCAACCTAACACTGCCTGTTGATTAAGTTTTGAGAAAAGAATCCTACTACAGCAAGCAAATAAACACATTTCTTACCTTCCTGCCTGATGTTATTCTTGGATGAGGCCATGATTTCTAAATATCTATTGATGTTTATTTCTAAATGTCTATTCTTCTTTATTAAACATGCTAGTTCTTTTTCTTTCACATTGATATTTATTAAAAAGGGTAGGTAACATTTAACATTTCCAAATCCTTACTTTGTTTTTACTATTTAACCCATCTTAGTGTGAATTCTGCTCCATTTATTCACTAAAATTTTCCTTTAAAGTCACCAATTACCTTCAATTTAAGGAATCTAGTGGGCATGTTTATCTTACCTTTACTCTGAAACATTTGACATTTCATCATGCCCTCTTTCCTGAAAAGTTCTTTTCCCTTTAGCTTCCTCTTCAGTATTTTCTCTTGGTTTTCCTGCTACTTCTCAGATACTCCTTTTTTATTCTTTGTGTGTTCTTCCTTCTCTAATTGTAATTTAAGCAATGATATTGCCTGGAGTTTATTATTATATTTGTCTTTCAATTTACAAGAATCCTGGGACAAATTTACTGAATCCATGCATAATTTTATTTTTTTTGCTGAAGATGATTCACCCTGAGCTAACATCTGTGCCAGTCATCTCCTATTTTGTATGTGGGTCACCGCTGCAGCATAGCTGCTGATGATTGGTGTAGCTCTGAGCCTGGGAACTGAACCCCGGGTGCCACAGCAGAGTGCACTGAACTTAACCACTAGGTCACGGGGCCAGCCCCTATAATTTGATTTTATAACTCAGTTCTGAAGATGACAGAAGTGGAGAATGAAGGACAAAAAAAACATTGCCTGTGTGTAAAAATCATTCTGTTCTTTTCCAGCTCTCTAACTTTGAACAAGTTATTTAATTTCTCTGTTCCTTAGTTCCTTGTCTGTAGAATGATAACAATTATATTGTCTTTGTTTTTGGATTGTTGTGAGGGTTAAATGATTTATATGTATGAAATTCCTGGCACATATGTAGCCTGCATTACATGTAATCTATTATTAATTTACCTATGTATTTATAGTTATATAATCTATACATCTATAATTTTAGATTTAGGTATGTATTACTAAGTAAAATCTGTGACAGAGATTTTTTATGAAATCTATAAATTCTATAAAGTTTTATGTAATTTTATAACTGTTTAGAGTATATTTCCAGAAAGTATAAATGCCTTAACTGCAATGCTTTTCTTTTCACTCTCTTCGGATTGCCAGCAACCACCCCAATGCCTGGACTTTAGAGGAAATTTACAATTGGGGGAATGAAAGCATTAATAGAGAGCACTATGATGATTGTATTGCTTGATTAGATCAAAATTAGAAGGAAACAACTCAGACTGTATCCTCTTCCCACAAATTTAAATATTAGTTAAAGGTTAGTTTAAATTAATATTATTTTATTATATTTAAATTAATATTAGTTAAAAGTTAGTTAAAAATTAATTTTCAACATTTAAATCCTACTTCCCATCTGCATCTCACCCACATTCTGATCTCATTGCCTATGGTCCTGGGTCAGCTTCTCCAAACCCCACCCCCCTCCCCGGCAGTCGCTACAAAATGAAAGGAGATATAGATCCGAGGTCAAATACAGAAATCCCAGGTAGGGCTATTGGAATGGTTTATTATCCTTTTTCCCATTTTTCCATAACAAATTTCTCTCTTTCTGTTGCACGCGCACACACACACACATCTATTTGAAGGCTCCTTTTGTGCCTCATTCACTGATACTCAAAATGGTACCTATCCCTCTGGACGTGATTACTTCTCTCTTTTGTCAGTGATTTCTTTGCTATTATGAAAACATATTCTTATTATTATTCTTTACTGAGAATAGAATAATGCAAAATTGACTTAATCTGCAGCACAAAATTTGCATTTTGTTGTAAAAAAGTGGTTCTTAAGGTTTGCTAAACACTAAAATTGCTGAGCAAGAAGTAGTCATTTCACTGCCTTTGAAAAATAAGATAGTCTTTCATTTCTCTAGAAGAGATTGTTTTCCATCTTGTCTTGAAAGAGAATGAGACTTCAAATATTGCTTTTCAACCCATGCTTCTCAGACATATATTTAAAAATCTTTAGAAATCTTCCTTTAAAATCAGAGATTCCATCAAAACCTAATTGTCAAGATTGACCACAATTATAAAGTTAGATTTTTCCCTAAAAGTATGCTGTTAAAAATTCTCAGGTAATATATTACCTACTTTTTCATTTGCAAATTACATTGTGCACTAGGTTTTATGTAATATATTTTATATCACATTTGCTATCAGTAGTTTGCATTTCATTTCAATGCACTTTTATAAACTTATCACCATGGGGCCACTGTAAGTAAAATCCTTTGTAAAATAATTATATGAAGATATCAGAGTACTTGTAGTTTTTTTTGAAGACATTAAGCCAAGCAATTATTTTCATTAACTATGAGGTTCCCAGTAAGTATTGTGCTGGTTATGATAGGGGAGATGCTGAAATTCTGTAATGCATTATTTCTTCAGTAAGCTTCTACTTTAGTTGTAGAGATGAAATTTGCAAAGTTCAAACTTCAAGATACCAAATGCAAATATATAGCATGTTATACATTAAGTGCTCTAAGAAGAGAGATAAATGAATGTCAGAAAAATAAGTAAAGACTTTTGGAAGAGTACAAATATGAGCTTAGCATCATCAAAAACAGAATTAAGAAAAAAATGTAAACACATACATATACATATATGAACTTCTTCAAAACAAATCCAAATATAAAAAAACATGCTTCCAATTAAAAATGTGCTATAATATTTTGGAGCCAGATATATATGAATTTAAGTGCAAAATCCAGTACAGTCTCACCCTTTGCCTTGGGGCAGTCATTTCATTTCCTTGCACTTCATGTTCAAACCTATGAAATTATCAATTTACAGATGTATAGTGAGAATTAAAACTAATGTAATATATTTAAATACCGAGCCAGTTGGAGCTAAGTGTTTATCATGTTTTTTTATGTCCCTCATAGAACCAATGACTTTGGCACAGAGAGAACACACAGTAAATTTGTTGTTATTAGATTTGACACAAATGAAAATTTTCTATCCTACCACGAAAATAGCCCATTCATTCTTCCTTGCACGAGTTGTAATGTATGCAAAGTAGAAACATAAAAATTACGTACAAAGTACGTTATCTATAAGATACCAGCTTCTAAATATTAATAAAATAAATGATTCCTTTGCAATAATATTGCTTTGAAAATAACTTAGCTCTTCTGTTACAGGGGATAACTGCAAGGCCACTGAATACAGCAAGATGAAAAGCATGCTTTTAGATTTACAAAATCAAAAATATATCACACAAGAAAATGAAAACCCTAATGGTGATGACATATCTCGGAAGAAGTTGTTGGTGGATCAAATGTTTAAATATTTTGATGCCGACAGTAACGGACTCGTAGATATTAACGAACTAACTCAGGTATGATTAATGATTAAATTAACAAGCTTATTTAAATATAGCATATATAATATATTTACATTTGTGTGAATTTATTCTGTATTAGTAAAATATATGTTTAATACATATTAGTTGAGAGTGTGGGCATACAATATATATATTTTTTTTTGTGAGGAAGACTAGCTCTGAGCTAACATCTGATGTCAATCCTCCCCTTTTTTCTTGAGGAAGATTGGCCCTGAGCTAACATCCGTGCCCATCTTCCTCTACTTTATATAGGACACTGCCGTAGCATGGCTTAACAAGTGGTGCGTTGGTGCGTGCCTGGGATCTGAACCTGTGAATCCCAGGACACCAAAGCGGAGCGTGCGCACTTAACTGCTTGCACCACCGGGCCGGCCCCGGGTATACAATATTTTTAAAAGTAAAATTTGACTACTCTATCAGCAATATTAATTTCAAGTAACGTTTACATGATATTTTATAGTTTATCAAAAGATATCTACTTTTTTTTTTTTTTCTTGTGAGGAGGATCAGCCCTGAGCTAACATCCAATGCCAATCCTCCTCTTTTTTTGCTGAGGAAGACTGGCCCTGGGCTAACATCTATGCCCATCTTCCTCTACTTTATATGGGACGCCACCACAGCATGGCTTGACAAGCAGTGCATCGGTGCGCACCCGTGATCCGAACCAGCAAACTCCGGGCCGCTGCAGTGGAGCTTGCGCACTTAACCGCTTGCGCCACTGGGCCGGCCCCAAAAGATATCTACTTTTGACAGATTTTTATACCCTAAATATCTAAAGGAATTACCAGTTCTCTGTCTGGAGCCCTGGTAATGTTTAATTTTCTATCAGTCGATAAAAGCTTGTTTATCCAGTATTCAAGGGTACTATTGATCAGCAATCAAGCACATCTATAACATAATGTAAATAAATTATTTAAGATGGTATTAAATTACTGACATATTCCAGTACTTTTTCAAAAATCAAGGATCAATTATAATATATTCAATTTGGGTTTAATATTCAGTCTATGATATTAAATTTCATTTCAATGAAAACTGTCACCTAAATGAAACATGTAAAAAAACTTCTTATTAAAGAGAATTTTTAATAAATAAAAGATCTTTATTGAACCATTTTGGAAAAATAGAAATATTTTCATGTGTGTGTCACTGAGATAGACTAGTATGAAGAAAATTGTAATACCCAGATATAAGAATCTAAACTAGTTGTGGATAGTACTGGAAATGCAAAATAAGGGACATAAGAGTTCTCCAAAAGTATATACAGGTTTTAGGGAGTAATGGAGAGAAGAAGCCAATCTAGGGTAGCTAGGAAAGTGCTGGTAGCACTGAGGAATTTTGCTGACTTCTCAATAATCCCTATAGTATATCTTGAGGTGGATTTTGCTTCTGTATTTAGCAGCTAATATAGTTTTCAAAAGGAAGTCAATAATCTATATCCATAATACCATGCCATTCGTTTTTATCATTTATGTTATAAATTATTTAAAAAATCTGACATGTGGAATATTGTTCTTATTATGCAAGTATTTCTAAGCTTTGGAAGAGTGTTATTTAGTTTAGAGACTTCATATCAAAGTGACCTTGGGAGAAAATTGACTATAATTCTTGTTATTTCATTTAATTAAAATACATATCATTTTCATTATCTTCCTTAATTCAGCCTACATTTATTGAGTAGTTACTAAATCCCAGGCACTCAGATTTAAGGAATTGAACTCTGGAATTTTAGGGTAAAATTACAAAACTTTTAATTAAGCTATCTAGGCTGCCATATATTTATGATTTATTTTTCAAGAATGAAAATCTTTAGAATTTTATATTTAGAGTAATGATAAGAAATGACTGGTTAATTAAATGATAATGAATTTATAATTAAGGCATGTCACCTTGATCTATGTAAGCCTGACATGTTCAAATATATTGGTTTTGTTTTTTTCTTTTCTATCTTTACAATTATTTTTAGTTTTTGTTAACATATCTACACCACTGTAATCATTGGTTGGGTACCAAACATAATCTGACCAAATCTAGTTATTATCATAGTGCTCACATCTAAATCCAAAGGGAAAATTGCTAACACTAGAGAATGGCAGTGACAGCACTTCACACACACATGTTTCAAGTTTCTGCTGTGTTCAAGTTTGTATTAGTTTCCTAGGGCAGCCAGAACAAAATGCCACAAACTGGGTGACTAAAACAACCTCTGTCTCAGTTTCTTAAAGTCCAAAATCAAGGTGTTGGCAGGGCCTTGCTCCCCTGAGGCCTCTCGGGGAGGATCTTTCCTTGACTCTTCGAGCTTCTGGTAGCGCCAGGCTTTCCTTGGCTTATAGATATATGTCACTCCAATTTCTGCCTCCCAAGTCACATAACCTTCTCTGTGTGTGTCTGTCTTCACATCATCTTGCCTCTTCTTAAAAGGACATCAGTCATATTGGATTAAGGTTCCACCCTACTCCAGCATGACCACATCTTAAATTATCTAACTACATCTTCAAGGACCCTATTTCCAAAAAAGGTCACATTCTAAAGTACTAGGAGTTAGGACTTTATCTTTTGGAAAGACATAATTCAACTCATAATAAAATTTATCTGCCTCAAAGCTTAGTCTTGTTTTCTCAGTTACCTTTGATTTGGACTTGCTTTGTGTCTGAAAAGTGCCCTTCCAATACGTCTGAAAGTTATGATGTGAGAGCAGAAATTATCTTCAGAATCCCATTTATATCTTGGCCCTCCACAAGGCACATGCAAGTAAGGATCTGGGAAGGTAATGTTTACTGACTTCCTTCTGCATGCATCCTACACCACGTACGTCACTCCTTCCTCAGCAGTTCATAATGGAAGCGTCAGTAACGCATCCATCAGAAGCCAACTATGAAAAAAAACAGAAGGTTATAATAGGCACCCTGGAAAAGACATAAATTTCTAGCTATTTGTAGCACAAATATTGTTTTTGACTTGTGTATTTTTAGCTTACAAATGCTTTTTAAGAAATTATATGTCAAAATTATAACCAATAATAAAAATGATTTTATCCATAAACTTGAAAATATGTAATATCATAATTGAATATAAAATTTAAAAATAAGTTAACAGAGTAAAAAGGGAAAGGACCTTAATGGTGTCTGTTAATAATTTACAAACTATTATTCGCAGAAAATGTAATCTGTAACTCTAAGATACTGCCAGTGACAAGTAAAAATTAAAGAATATAATTTGACTTTGAAGTTTTATAACTGCAGCATGAAAGCTGGCTGTACACGTTCATTACTCCACATAATGAATATATATTCTGGAGTTTTTACTGCAGATTTTCAAGTAAATTAGAACCTAGAGACATTTCTAGTTGAGAGGAAAAAATGATGTAATAAAAAGCAGTAGATAAAAGGGGTAGGATCTTTAGTATCACAGTTAATTTGTCAAAGCAAGAAAATATTCACTAAAATGAACTGACCATTTATAGACATAGGTCTCACTGGACCCACCCCTTCACCACTCTAGTTTAACACGAACGTCTATAACCGCACATTTAGTCTTTCAGTCTGAGGCTGATTTTTGTATGTTGAAAATATCCAACTATAAAATGCAAATTTATGGCAAAGTGAAATTTTGGACTTTCAAAATAATTGTGTTTTATGAAGTTGATAAAATTGATGTTGGAGCACTGGTAGATTTGTCACTGACCACTGAGGATCTAGAAGAGTTAAAAGAGGTAATAACTGAAGAAGAGAAATCACCAAAGTTTAATATGGGGTATGCATTCAAAGATCAAAAGAGAATGTTTCAAATAGCGAAGGAGTGAGTGGCCCTAAATTGATGAAATGCTAGGATGTTTTTCAAAAATGATCTTTTTTATGATCACAGTGTAGTGGTTAAGAACTTTGATTATAAAGCCTGGGTTCAAATCACATCTCGACTACTTACTACCTGTATAACCTTTTTAAATTCTCTGAGTCTCAGTTTCCCTTTTTACATATTGGCAATGATAATAGTACCTAGTACATAAATTTGATGTGATATTTATATTATTTAAAATATGTAAGATTCTTATAAATGTGACTAGCACATAGAAAGCATGATGTAATTGTTACTATAATTATCTTTTCAAATCTAACTTTTGTAAGGATGCCATGGATGATAATGGAAACAGAGGGCACATATGCTTGAGTTAGTGGATGAGCACTTGATCAATATTTCCATCATGCTCAGCCTTTGCATTTTTTAATGTTTTCAGTTAGATAATAGGTGAAAACAAATCAAACATCGTTAGTTAGCAGCCATTACAACCCAAACATCTATATACACATTAAACATACAAAACTTGGTTTTAATACCAATTTTTATCATGAAAAAATGGTCTTGCAAAAGAAAAGCAATAGTTTTGGTTATTCCAAGAAATTGGAAAAAATAAATGATAGCATATGATTTATTTTGCTAATCTCATTTGAAGGATTCATCCACTTATCTCATATAGCTAGCATGAATGTTGTTAAATCCTGAGTTCTCTCCTACAGACAAGTAAATATCATCATTTCTTCAACCACTGTGATATTGGGCATTTTTTCCCAGGGTATATAGTGCCCATGCTTTTACAGATATAATGTCAAATTGAACTGAACCTAAAATACATATGATATATATTTTATTTTGATATGTTGATGTTATTATACTAAAATACCTCCACATGTCAAAGTATGAATACTTAATTTCATGCATTTTTTTTCTTGCCCATAAAACTACGTTATAAGAAATAAGGAAAACAATGTTTTGAACAAAGGCACACATAGATGTGTTATGAAAGAAAAAAATACATTTGAATGGACTATATTTTACAATTTAAGCATTTAAAAATACATGTCCTCAGTTACTATATTATAGTAACTGAGTAATATTAGTAATACTGGTAGTAATAGTAATATTAATAATACTGTTATTACATTACTATAATCCAGATGTCTCTTGTCCCCTTTGCACTTCTCCTAGAGCTACACACACACACAAATATATATATATATATATATATATATATATATAATGGATATATATTTATAATGGATATATATATATATATAATGGATATATATATATATCCATTTGCACAAAGCAATGTGGACTTGACTGAAGATGTATAAGGGAGATAGAGGATGTGTTTGCATCATGTACTACACAAATCACAAATTGCAATCCAGTTTAGATGAAACACTTGGTACATTTTTCCTTTCCTTGTGCTGTGTCCAGGGTATGCCTTGCATTTCCTCCACCATAGAGTGCCCAAGTCTATCTCTCAACTTCAGTTCCTTAATTTTCCATGGGGCTCAAATTCCTTATCATGGAAAACAATACGGTTCGATTTTAGATTCTCTTCCTAAATTTGTATAACTAAATATATCACATTTCACAGTTGTCAACATCTATCTTTCTTAAAAACCAATGGCAATTTGTAGACTATAACAACATCAACGTCAAAAACCAATTATCCGTCACACTCTTCCCCTAGGGAGAAATATATCTTCAGTCCTTGAGACTAGAGGAAATCCCTAGACTCTGTCTTCTGCCATATTTTTTATTCTCTCAGAGTCAGGTGAAATCCCATCTCTCTCTCTTTCCTCAAGTGTGTATCAGGCCCACTCTCATCCCTTGGGTGAGGATTTCTGCCTCCCCAAAGGATATGGAGTTGGATGGTAGGGTAGAGCGGGGTATCTATCAAGTTGGGTTTTTTACAAGAACAGAACAGATTATCACTGTCTCCTCTCCCATATAATTGTCTTAATTACTATATGAAAAATATTTCAATCACATTTTAAGTTTATTTTTGTGCATTTTTGTTTTTAAATGTCTATGCTCTATTGAAAACAGGTAAATGGACATTTAGTTTATTTAGTTCTGAGTGGCCTGTGTCTTTTCTCGAATCTATGCTATATTGCCTGGATCCTACTCACAATGAGATGTGAAACTGAATGGTCTCTGCCAGTAACCAATTCTGTGTACTAAAGGCAAAAGCAAACATTCTGGCTTTTCCTGAGGACCATTCTGCTAAGGTGTGAAACCTTGCTTGTTTAGTCTTCCATGTTAGTTCCATTCCCCAAATCTAAACAGGTGTCTGAGGTTCAGCTCTATTATCTGAATCTCTCTCTTGCTTCTATTAAATTGTCTTTTCCAACAGTAAGAATTCAGTGCTCTCTTTGGGTCTATGGGGAAATCTGAGCTTTACTAATGCTTGCTTTGATGAAAAATGATTCTTATAGCAATATGCTCAAAATTAGTTTAATATTCCAATTTATGTCTTATAGAATAATAGCTCACTGCAAAAGCCTCAATAAACTTAAAGAATTCTTTTTTAAAGCATGATCACAAACCTGCTTTCGCCCCTAAGTGTTGTATGAAAGACTAATGTGGTCAGGCACACGGCTACATAGTAGCACATTTGTGGTTTTTAAGAACATATATTTTTCCTAAAATAGACCTGAATGTGTAAAGCTTGAAATAAAGATTTCAGAATAAAGTGACCTAAGTATAAGCATGTTCCTCCCGGCAGGCTGGCATGTAGGAAAAGGTCATTGGAAGAGCGAAAGTTAATGATCATTTGTTAGGAAAAGGAGCATAGAACACTTCTAGGTGATTTATTTGTATGGATATTGAAGTCACTGGAAATATTGAAACAGTTAAAGTAGACAGAAATATTGTGAATCAGGAGCTAAACCCGTATGCGAATTATAGCAAGAGAGTAGGAAAGAATTAGGTAGCTGAACGGCCTGAGATTCAAAGGAATAGGTTCTATCTATCTATCTTTCTATTTATCTATCTAATAAATACTGGTTTGGGAAGAGCAAATAATCCAGAAGTGCCAATAGGAAACCATTTAGTTATTGATCATCTTCCTTGCATTGAGGTAGAATGGATGTGAGAGAAAATTAACTTCCAATTGTTAAAATTATTGGACAAATGGCTTTCTTAAGAGGCAGTCAGATTTTCTTCAAGTCAAAACAGTGAAGAACATGTTTTTATAAAAAATAAAAGCAAAAGAGAGTTTTCTGATCAGAGAGCAGGATTTCCAGAGGGCACTAGGATAGGTTTGTTTTGGAAAGGAATGGCGATTGAATCAGATTGGGAAATGTGCACAGCGATATGGGAAGACTTGGATTTTATAGGGTCACAGAGGTAAACCATGGTACAAAGCACAGAGGGATTTGTCCAAACTGTCCCTTAGAGGAGAATGGACAACAATTTCTTGCACTGTGGTTTAATATATTTAATCCTGGGGGTAAAATGAGAGAATATATAGGCAGACTTCACTCGATGGAATAACACCCTTGAGTTTATTAGCCGTGTTAAAAGATAAAATGAGGCATACTAAAATTTTAAGAGTTTATTTGAGCAATAATCCATTTGAATCAGGCAGTGCCAAACCAGAAGTGGTTAGAAGCACTCCACCAAGGGGAGCTAGGGAAAAACTTTTATAGAGAAAAGGTAGAAGCAAAGTAAAGAAATTATCGATTGGCAATAGCTTGAAGCCTATTGGTTGTTTGCGATTGGTTGTCCTTAGGTTTCAATGTTGTAACCTTGAGGCATTTACAGGCATAGATTTTAGTTTGCTTACATAGGTGCCACCACGGTAGAGCTCCCTCTGTCTAATGGCCTCCTTGTTTAGCCTAATATCAGCAAACATAGTGTTCTCCAAGTGAAATGGTGCTAATAGGTTGGAAAATCTGCTCCTTAGCCTCTCTCCATTTCATAAAATAAGGACTGCTAGAGTTTAAGTAAGCACAGGGATTCCCTTGTGAGTCTGAGTTTACATAAGCAGCTGTATTGAGTATATTGATTTAGCTTTTTCTTCATTTGGATTCTGTCATCTTAATAAGCTGATTCACATTAGGAATGCATATTGGAATGACATATTTCCCTAATGTGCACACATGCCAAGTCTTTATTAAAATAATAAAAAGAACTACTTGTTCACAGGATTTAGATTATTATGTTATATATATTTGACTTAAAAAGCCATTTGCTCAATGACTACCGCATGTGAATACATTTACAAAATTAAATAAAAAGCAAGAGTAAATAAGACTAGATATTTTTAAGCTAACGGGATGGGCATGGCAATGATGTTTTTGCAACCTTTGTACATATGAACTTTCTAAAAAAATTATTAGAACTGTTACTTAGGGAATAGACAGTTAATCTTTAATTTGAGTTGATAAAGCCTATTACAATTTTAAAGATTTTTAAAAAGGTTCTGGTATCTAGTCAACATATTTATTTGCTATGAGATTGGTAAGAATTATTTTGTTTCATAGATAAAAAGCTATTTTAGTGTGAACAAACCAAATACAAATAAATAAGTATTTGTATGGATAGAGAAGCAAGATAAGTGAGGACTTCCAGGGAATGTCATGGTAATTAATCCTATTTAACATTTCAAAACCCCATAAATCTATCAAGTATAGAAAATAAGGCTGCACAAACCAGGTGTTTGACTTAGAATGGCATTGGCCATGCCAGTAGGTAGACCCTAGTAGTACTGGGAATTTCCTTTAATGTGCTAAAGATTTCAGAATAATAATGATAGCAGCAATTAACACTTAGAGAACGGTAAGGCCTGTGGTTGTTGGTTTCCCGGCAGCTCAGGGTGAAATAGTACTTTCAATTGTATCTGGAAACATTAGTAACTGGTTTCAGTTATTCTGTTTGTTTTTTTGTTTAATGCTGTTCATATTATGCACAAGACAACCAGAAAATTAAAATTTAGTTTTTAAAAATTTTAAACATATTTATTTATAGCATTTTTCCTTTAGAATGTCAAGGCATTTAAAAATTTGACATTCATGTTCAGAGAATCCCTGTGAGCCATATAGAATGCCTTAAAAATAAAGCAGTTTTATTTCCCACCAGTGATTTAACAATGTTCTCTCTTCAGCTGGTCTTTCAAAAGAACTAATGTTGGTCCTATTGTTTTTTGTAATGTTTTCTAACATGTTAGGCATGTTACAAACCTAAAGGAACTTAGAAGATGGAATTATTTTCATTTAATCCTTTTCTTTTAGTATACTTATTGCAGCATAGCATCAGTTATACATGATTAAACAATACTAACTTGTAATATTAATTATTTACTCTCTATCCTTTCACCTTATCTTTTTAGAGCACTGTTGACAGTCTGTAATTAAATTGTTTGATTACATGTTCCCATTCATCCTCTCTAGAATATTAACTCCATGAGGGCAGGTACCGTGTTATTCTTATTTATTAATTTGTCTCCAGCCCCTAGCAAGTTCTTTGCATGTGTTAGTTGCGAAGAAGGGAAAGAAAGAGGAAGAGAGGAAGGGTGAAAAGGAGGAAGTAGGAAGGAAGTGGACAACAAGGTGTTCAGAGAACTAAGCAGTAGAGGAGCCAACCCACATTGAGTATGTGGGAGAAGCCTGAAGCTAATGCCAGGAGACGTCTATTTCTACCAAAGTAGTATAGTTATTTTCTGACCCTTAAGTTTTGATGTAACCTAACTTTTGCCAGGAAAAGAAGTGAATATATCTACCTCTCCTCAACTTCATAAATGTGATGAACTTTTTTTAAAGTAGAGAAGCACTGACCTCTGACGGTACTAAGACCATTGTGATTCTGACAGGATCATGATTAGTTTGAGAAAAATGGTTTGCGAAGGATGAGGAAAAGCTCAGATAACTGGAACACATGAGTTGCTATTCTCTTCTGTCTCTACCAAGGAAAGTAAAGAAAAAGACACAGAACTGGAAGATTTCACTTCTCTGTCCTCCTGTACCCCCACACCCATAGTCTCATCACCATGACCTGCCTTGGGACCATCAAAATCAATCCCATGTATTTTATCCCTTTTATGAGAGTCAATATAATAATCTTGGATTTCCAAGCTATGCCACATCCCCGAAAAATCTAATACCCATACATTTCTATAGCAGGGAGACAATCCTCTACACCCACCTCTGGCACTTTCTATTTCTCTTTTTTTTTTCATTTATCTTCAGTGAACTTATCATTATCTGATATACTATATATTTTACTTATATATTTCTTTGCTCCCCCTTCGCTAGCTTATAAATTCCACTTGGAAAGGATTTCTGTCTGTCTTATTGTTGGCTGCTTTTAGAGTCTAGGACCTGACACATAGTATACAGTCAAAAATGATTTGTTGAATGGATGATTGAATAAATGAATGAAGGAAAATAATAAGGAGAATAGTTTACTTTGGGGAGGGATGGGTGTTTTTATTTTATATTTTGGAACAAAAAAGAATATAGTACCAAAACACTGAATCATCCCTGAGTTATTACAATTCCTCATGCAACTTTAACAGTTCTGTTACACTGAAGTTAAATATGTTCCCCTTCTGGGATGCTGTGTATCTGAGCTTCGTTGATGATTCATTCTGCTAATACTTCTGTCTTGTCATACTGACTCTAACCTCTGTGGGGCCCAAGATTTATGTAACTTGATCTTTAATCAGGAAAAAAAGTGAAAATTTTAATTTTTTTTAGTCTTAGAGAGTTGCCAAAACATCAATAAATTTAGAAAACAGCCTCAATATTTTACAATAGATAACAAATGAAGTTATAAGTGGCCTCCTTGACTGAAGCTTCATCATAGGATACTTAAATGATAATATATTCAGTGAATCTGACTGTGTCGTGAATCAGTAAGTCAGAAGTAACAAGTGTGTGGGAAGTTCTTGGAAACAGTGTGAGACGGTAAATGAAAGAAATGCAGGGAACTATCAAAGTCCTACACGTTTGGATCCCCTGTGTCAAAGAGTGCTTAATGTACTACTGTGCACTGGGGAAGGAAATCTACTTATATTTTCTATCATACTTTCTTCCTGACAGTCAAACACTCATCACTTTAAGGCTATCAAAATTCTGGGTATCTAAAGCAATTTTTCTATTGCTTTAGGTACTTTCTTGGTTGAAAGCTCATAGGAAAGTACCTCTGTCATTTGGAACACCCCAGACTGTGCCAAAGCTTGCGTTAGGAAACCTAAAGAAGAGAAAAAGTTACCAGGAAGTATGTTTTAAGTAGACTGTTTCATTAATCAAAAATGGAATAAATGAGGAACGCATGTATTTGAAATGTTGACGAATGAGGGAATGAATCATTTCCCTCCTGTACCTGGGCATGGCCCAATGTAAGGTTGTTTTAGGAAGCTCGCTAGCCAGAATCATGAGCTTTTCTAGGGCACACTCATTGAAATAGCATGCCCAACTTAAGTTGTATAATCATGATCAAATCAAGATCGAGATCAAATCAAGATCAAGCTAGTCTTATGCCAGAGCCAGCATTCAGGAGAAAGGTAGAAGTCCATTCTCTTGAGGTAATACATGGTTTAATTTGAGTAAAATATTAGACAGAAAATGATGAAGCTTTTCTCCAACTTTTTCCATCTCCATCTCTTTGCAAACAGGTGTGAGGATAAAAGCCACTAAAAATATTATTAAAATGCCTGACCAAACCTTGGTGTCACTATGTTTTAAAAATTACCGCAATGTTAGCTTTGCAGATCTGTAGGAAGAGCATAGTGAGGTAAGATAAATACACTGCCCCCCACCACCACCCCCCAGGAAAAGTCATTTTCCATGATCTAATAAATAACAGATGGAGAATGACTCAGAGCTCTGTTGCTTTCTAAATAGAAAAGCAGTATTTGTTTCCCATTAGGCTTACAGGAGAGATGGCTGCAGCCATTAGGTAGTTTTGTTAATCCCTCCAGCTGGACTGTGCAAGAGTAGGGCTTAATACTTGCTATCAACGGTATCTATTTATACGGATCAATTAAAGCAAATAAACATTTTCCCTTTTTTTTTTCCCCTCTAAGGCGGCAAATATCAGCTTAACCCGTAAACCGTGAATACAATACACTAGAGTAGAGAACCCACTATATTGTAGAAGTTATATTTAGCAAAGCATACGCTATCTGCATATCACCACTCAGGTGGCTAGAGAAGGGGGGTGGAGGCTCCAGTGCCCCACATGCTAAGTTCCATCCTCAGAGCTATCTCTGTAGCTCATCCACACTCAGGTGTAATTGAACTTTTAACATACGTGTGTTCCAAAAAGGGTAAAAAAAAAATAACTCAAAAGCATCCGAGAATCTTTAGAAGTTACTATCACTGGTCTACTATTGATATAACAAAGAAAGTCTGAAACATACTACTCTTCTAAAAGAATAATACATTGTAAACGCACGACCATAACATACACAAGTTGATGTAGAAATTTGCAGTGAATTATTGAAGTAGAAGCACATTATATTAAAAAATCATTACTTTTAACTTTAAATTTAAATGATTACTTTTGAGTGTCCAATGTATGTTGTCTTGTACCTATGTGTGTGTGCATATGTGTGTGTTTATATACATACGTATATGTAATCTTCACAACAACCAGAAGAGGTAGATGTTACTATCTTCAATTTCCACTTGAAGAAAGGTTAAATAATTTGCCAGAAATTATAGAGCTATTACCTGAACCCAGAGCTGGCTGTCTTCAGAGCCTGTGTTTTCTGATTACACTGCACCACCCTTTAAAAAACACACACTGTGATGCATAGCTCCGAGCCATATGAAGCGCTGCGTCTGTATGTGGGAGAATATGAAAGACCGTGGACACGGCTATGCAGCTACCCAGAATGAACAGGAATGTTTGAAAGGGAGCTGTTTTATTTGACAGGCAATAGTCAAAAGCAGCAGAGTATGAAAAAGCTACAGCCTCAGTCCATAGGACAGAGCACAGAGTAGAAAAGTAGTTGGATGATTTTCCTCACCCACGCTTGGGTAGATTTTCATCATCAATCGGAGCATTAATTCTATTTGGCTCCTGGAAACAGTCATTTGCTTAATAGCTCCTTTGTGACCAAGGGAGTTAATGTACAATCCCACATGGCTTAACTTCCAGCTGGGGAGGAGTTTAGGCAGAGGAGAGAAAATATGTAACTTTAGTTTTCACAAATAATGTGAGGATGAAAGTTGGAACAAATTACCTCGCTAGTTTTGTTGGAAAAGAGCCCTTTTTTATTTTGACATAGGTCACGGAGACATAGGAGGCAATTTTCATGTGGTGGTCTTTCCTTGAGTCAGTATAAGTGGAGCAAAATGAGTGAAATACAAAATGTCCTTTTAACGCTGAGTTTCTGGGTCCTATATTGTGAAATTTTTGTGTTAGGAAGTTTGAACTAAATTCTAAGCACCAATCTTAACTTTATAACTATCTTTGAAACTGTTAAAAATCATTGTCTTGTAACTGAAAACCCAGATTTTTCACAGATTTAGTTTTTTGCCCACCTGCAGACTTAAAATGATCTATTAAGTGATTATTATATATAATTAATTATACTATAGAAATATTAGGACACAGATATAATTGTATGGTTATAATTTTCTTGTCAGGTGATAAAGCAGGAAGAACTTGGCAAGGATCTTTCTGATTGTACTTTGTATGATCTACTGAAATATGATGATTTTAACTCTGACAAGCACTTGGCTCTTGAAGAATTTTATAGAACATTCCGTGAGTATGAGATTCAATCTCTAATTCCTTTTTGTTCTTTTTCCTGTCTCTTGACACAATATGGTATGTTTGCTTGATCTCAGAGTACAAGCTGTTTCTTAAGAGAAGTGATATAATTGAGATAATTTAAGTGTTTGTCTATACTGAAACATATGTAAAAGCTAAGGGATTTAGTAGCTCTAAAATAAAGAGCTGGAAATATTTGATAATCCCGATTCTAGTTTAAGATGTTAATTCCACAATGCTGCTTTCAAGGTTATTTTAGAGTAGGAGCAGCCCTGGACCGGTTGTCATCATGTATCAAAATCAATTTAATTATTTACACAGTGACTTTTTTTTTACCTTCTTGGGAAACCAAAGCAGATTAATAGGTGTAGTTGTCATACATTTTAATAACAATAATTAACATTAGAATGGAAAATTATATTTATTTTAAGGTACTTTGGAATAATTTACATGTGTTTAAATTGCTTAAAGACTTCTTAAAATTGACTATTTGTGCTTACAAAGCACAGTTATAAAGGTGATTTGTATAAAAAAATTACCTGCCAGGTTATTCTTTTATTCTTTGAAAAATAATTCAAAGAGAAAGGACTAAGAGACGAAAGGTAGAAAGGAAAGATATAGGAGCCATGTGCAAGAGAAAGAAAAAATTAAATTAACTGGTTGGTATTTGAAAATTACCAAAGAATCAAAATTAAAGAGGATTTAATTCAGCACCTGAAGCCAATATTTTATATATGTATATATAAAAAGATATATTTATGTATATATCCAATATATTTTATATATATACACATACATTATATATTGCTTTCCAAATACGTATATATTTATATTATATATGTATAGTGTATACACACACACACACACACACATATATATAGGTTTCCAAAAAGGCAGGAAATAAAGTTTGTACTTGGTATAAAAAGAGGTTTTTTTAGTTATGCCTCTACCATCTATCAGCTCTCTGATATTGGGGAAATTATTTAAATCTCTGAAAATCCCTATAAATAAGTATAGTAATTTTCTTATCACAATAATTTTATATTAAAACATTGAATTATATCTTATGTAATATCTGATACAAACAAAATAATACATGTGAAATAGTTGCAGGTTACAAAGCTTTAAGGCAAGATATCAATATGTTCTACAGATTTAGTTAAACTGTATTTCCACTTTAGATTACAAGGCGGAATACAAGATGGATGGTTCAGTAAACAGTCGATCCTTTGTGTATTTCAAGGCTAGACTACTTTTCAAAGATAACAATAAGAAAGGAGCCTTATTATTCTACGTTTATATGAAGAAACTTTAACACAGAGAAGTTGAGAACTAAGTGGCTGAGTTTTATAATCAATTTTATAATCAAACCTATGTCAAACTAATTACGAAGTCTATGTGTTTTCCACGAAAGTTTACTCTGTAGTAAGCATTGTTTTGTGTGCTCAGGATGTCAGGGAAAAGGTATTATGGTTTATCAGGGAAGAAATTATATATATTATATTATATATTATCATGCAAGATGGAGGGGATAAATGTCATAGAGAGGCCTATGTAAAATATTAAGTGAATTGAGAGTGCAATCTTCAGCTTTGGGAATCAACAAGCCCTTATGAAGGTGGTAGCAATTGCATTATTCTTCAGGATGAGTGGATTTGGACTTTGGGAAATGAGAGATGGGAGATGGACAAAAAGAACAGCATAAATAAAAACTCAAGTGCATGACATACCAGGGTATTTAGAGAAACTAGCCAAGTGAAAGATCTGTTCCAGATCTGAAATTCTATGAAAACATATCAATTATTACTATCTTACTAATTTGTTGAACAAGAAGTCTAATTTATCTACTCTTATGGCCCACCCTCATACTATGAGTCTACATCAATTTGACTAAAAGTAATTGAAATTTGTAGCAATAGCAGAAAATAATTTTAATGGTATACGATTTATCAAGCATCAATAAGATAATTAAATGGTATATTAGCATAGGATTTTTATTCAAAATAGAGTTATTGTTGATGGAATAAAGGAGCTAAAAACTGAAAAGAAAACAATGAAAATAAAGTGGTGAATGATTTTTTTTTATGACAGCACAACAAAGACTGAATGATCCGTGGCAATATCAGTAAATAAAAATCTTGCCTAGAATATTGCTGCTTGCATCTATCATGGGGAAAAATGATACTGTGTTTTGGGCTATGATGTGATATTGCTAAGGAGGGTGATGTAGATCAGTATATTGTTGTGATAAATAAAATTTTGCAATTCAAAAATCTGAATCATCAATAAAAGTGTTCAATAGAGAAATAGTAAAACATTGTCTACAAAGGAGCTAGATTGTACTAGAAACTATTGAATTTGGATAGAAGGACATCTATATCATTTTTTTAACTATTAGAAGGCAATATGAACAATTTTTTGGAAATTATTTACAGTAAATTCAGTGAATTTAATAAATATTGTAATGATTCTGCCATTAGGTCAAAATTATGTAACACAAAAGGTTTACATTTTTAATATTCTGAGTCATAAGGAGATATTAGGTATTGAAAGCACTTTGCAATCAGCAATCATATTATGAGATTTTTCTCTTTTTGGATAATCACAAAACTATCCCTTAATAATGGTATAATGATGTTCACAGAGTCATTTAGGGAAGATAATATTTTTCTAAGTAATGCTGGAATTATATGGGATATTTTAATATTCTTTGTGGTCTCACCAAGCAGTTTTATGGAAGGTATTAAATTTATCAGTGGCATAAACAAGGCATCAAGCTATATGATGACCCCTCAGAAATAGCAAAACTAACTTGCATAGATTATGTCTGCATTAGCAAAAAAGTATTTATACTCAGATGTGAATAGGAAACATATCTATTTCTTTCTGCCCATCTGTTATAAACTTTACAACTAAATCCACTTCAGTTTTGTGAAGTTTAGTGGCAAGCTTTGGATAATGATGTGATTTTAGAAAGTGACTTTATTATAAAATTTTAAGTATCATGAATAAAAAGTGTATAACAAAAGTGAGAAAATCAATCTATTCAAAAATCATGTATTAAGTACCTGTGTAAACAAAGTGCTAAGATACTTAAAGCAACTTGAAAAGACAGGTTTCCCTTCCCTTAGGAATGTATAATCTCAGACAGACAATGATAAAAATGACAGATATAGTAAGGGTAAAATGTAATCGTTTTTTACAACCAGAATACATTCCCCTAGATAGTTCCCAAAAAGAAAGCACAGAAAACTAGTAAGTCCCTAAACAAATATTCAGAAGAATAAACTAGGACCAGAGAAGTTAATAAACTCTCTGTGATTCATTAATTATTTACTGGTAGATACAAGGATAGACAGATTTCCTGATTTCCAGTTTATTATTCTTTCTGCCATGGTATAAATGGAAGAAAGTAAAGTAAAGGGTAATTTGCAAACAGAAAAAGGTTAATGGTAAAAAACAGCACATCATCAACTGTTATTACACTATTACAGTGTTGTTATAGTAGTTATAAGGTTTTCTATAAAGTAGTTTTTTTTCCTTTGTAGATAAGATGAATTATTTTAATATCTTCCAATAGGCATTGGATGGCCAATTATTCTTAATTTTTCTCCAGAGTTTTTGGCCATATTAAAAAATCCTTTGATTTTTACGAAGGTATTTAAAATAAATACTCAATGTGAGCATCAAGTATTCTAATTCATGCCTTGTTTGATTAACAGACTTGGAAATCTATTAAATGGTATCCAGTAAGTACTGTGAGGTCAATGACATAGTTTTGACTACTTAGAGGAAACACTAAATCCTCTGGTCAGATGGGGGACCCCCTTACCCTGGCATTTTGTTGTCTTGAATATTTTCAGTTAAGTGCGTAGATTTTTCAGTGCAAAGATTTCTTATAGATTTAAGAATGAGTTAATAGTGCCATTATTAACTACAAGGAGTTGTATTAACATACAAGGACTCAGCGTTTTATTTTTTTCCAACTCTAAGTGTTTGATTGAGTTTGATTTGCATGGAACACTATATTTTTGCTTTAAATCTGTAGGTAAATGCAAGTGATTTGCCATCAGACAAGGTGACCATACACTGAACTGAGGCATTGAATTTCAGAAGTGATATTCAAATAAATGTTTATATTAACTTATTTTTGCAGTCAAACTCAATTAAGATGCTAAAGTGCTGTTATATGATTATTGATTTTAGGAATTGTTTTCCTCCGGACTTTCTAGATAACCAAAAATGGTGCAATTGACTACCCAGAGAAAGGATATTTGTTTTGAAAATGCTTTCTATGTACCTTATTTCCTGAATTAAACCACAAATTGCTTTGACTGGAGTACCAAACCTTAAGATTATATGAAATGAGGAGTTTGTGTAATTCTGATAGAAACTTGAAATCCTATTAAACTGTTATGAGTTGCAGTTCCCAAAACCATATACATATACTTTAAGATGTGTATGTGTTCTAGTGGCTTAAGTTCTAATGTCACACTTAAGTTTTTATCAATTCAAAACAATCTTTTTGTGTGGAAAGATCTAAAGGAAAGTGTAGCAGGCATAAAATAATTAGGTTTTAGCAAGCATAATGCATCACCTGTGAGCATTAATATTGAAACTAATTGTATAATAACTCTCTCTCCTTTCTTAAAAAGATTAGGTAATTGGGATTCTAAAATCTAGAATATTAAAAATATGGAATAGTTATTTTAAATCACCTAACTATTCATGATTATATTCAAAATATCGTCTCTCTTCATAGAAAACACTTCTTAATGGAATATAGATTTGCTAATGACATTATAAGAAAAGGAAAATTCATTTTTCTAGGAAATCATAATTGCTATAATAAAATATTACTTATTAGAACCATCTAATAACCTGAGCAATAAAATGTGAATACTATATTAACATTCAAATATATTAGATCATCAGTATATGAAAGATCTTTATTTGAGAAAAATAGCAGAGTTTAGTGACCAGAATTAAGACTGTTGCAGTAATATAGGTTAAAGGTGATGAGATCAGAACCAAAAGAGCAGTAGTAATAATGTAGGGAGGAGGTCATATTTGGAAAATAACTTATAAGCAGAATCTATCAATTTGCTGAGTGATTACATATGCATGGGAGGGAGGGGGTAGGGTCAAGGATAATATCCAGTTTTCTAGCTTGTATACCAAGAACAATGATGTTCTTCATTAAAGTAGGGAACACAGGAAGAGAAGTGAGTTTGGGGACATAAATTGAGTTAAATTTTAGACATATTGGAATATTCAAATAGAAATGTTTGGTTGAAAATATCGTGGCCTAGAACTCAAGTGGGAGCTCTGAGCCACAAACAGAGATATGGAGCATATATTTAAAATTTGACGATCTGGCAGGGAGAAGGGTACCAAAGATGAATACATAAATAGAGAAGAGATGGGCATAGGAGCAGTAGGGAAGTAAAACTAAAACTAAAAAAACAAAACAAAACAAAAAAACACTTAGAGGTAGGAAGAAAATCAAAGAAGTACATTATTATGGAATTTTAAGGAGAAATTGTTAACCAACAATTTCCAAGGCTGAGCTTAAAACAAGAAAGTATATGACAGATAACTGGCCACTGGATTTGGCAGTAATTTAGCGACTTTAGTCACAGCACTTGCAGCAGAGATGTAAGGGTAAAAGCTAAAGTGTTGTTGGTTGGGAGGGTGGATGTAAAAAATTTGAAAAAAAATAATGCTGAGCAAAGAAGCAGAGCTCATAAGCGTACATCAAGTATATATTTAGGTAACATCCCAAATAGGTAAAACTCATATATGGTTTTAGTAGTTAACATAGTGGTTGCCTTTGGGAGAGTTGCAGGAGGATACAGTGGGAACACAAGGTGAGAGGAGGGCTTCTATGGTGCTGGTACTGTTCTACTTTTCAGCCGAATAAAAAATCCCTCACTAATTTGGGAAACGCTGAATTCGACACTAATATAGTTACTATAAAATAACCCCGTACACAGATCATTGTAGTATGAAACCTTGCAACAAGTTTAATTGCCTGGCCCATTGTGAAAAGAATTCTTCTACTACATACTTTGATTACAAAATTAATGCACATATTTGTATAATTATAATTTTCTGTTAGAGTTTATAGCTATGACCTGACAGTTTTGGTAAATACAGCTCAGTACCATTCACTTACAGGTACTTTCCCCTTTGTGTTACTATTTCTCTATCTAGGTTCTTTAGACCTTATAGGGAAAGAACCGTCCAGAAGGCCATTGTTGAGACCAAAAGGTGATACTATAGACATGTATTCCAAAATGATAGTTTTTTGTCCCAAACAAAATAAATCATTTTTATTCACCAATTGTTAATAGAAAGACAAGTAAGGCAATGCCAATGTGAACTATAATTAAAAAAAATAAAAGTCTTAAATTCTTCCCATTTTAAGATGACCCTGTCCTCCCCCTTGTTAAGATTACCTTCATCTGTTGTGTCTCATGTGCATTTCTATTGCTCTTTTTACGTATAGCCTCTGGCATTCTTCACACTCTGATCTCTCACTGGTAAATTTTGCTTGCTGACCTAACTAGGTGTAACTCTTAAAAGCAGATACTATTAGATGTTTCAGCTTCTCTTTCGTTTCAAGTGAAACACTTGTATTTATTTCTTAAAGTATTCATTATTTTTGTCACATAGACATTGAGCATAAGGCTTTTTCTGACATAAAGTGAAATTGAAATAAAAAATAATAAAATGAGAATTGATCAATCATTCTTATTTTCCACACTGTACCATATCTTGTCAGTCATAATTTAGTGCATCTGACTTAAAATTCTTTTCCCCCCGACTTCAGCGTAATATTCTGGGATAGAGTTTGCCTGAGGCTGTTTTCGGACTTTCAAAATCATTCTTGTAATTCATTGGTACTTTGGCTTTGCTAAACCCACACCAATTTCTCAGAAACTCCTTGAATTGAGCCTTGTATTATCCTGTGTGGTTCTGAAACCCTATGTGGATGGCATCTTCTTCGTAATGACTTTATGTAGAGATTGCCAGCTACACTGCTGCCCCAGATCTGATCCAATTGGGCATAGCAGAGTCGCTGCAGCTTGGAGACAAAGCCTTAGCTTCATTTTAAGGTATCTCAAATTTCCAAACTGAGTTTCTACTAATGAGATTTAATTTTTAACTGGCCAAATGTTGTTCAACAATTTAAAATAATTTGAATGTAATATATCATGTTTTAATTATTAGTTATTTTCTGAGTCTCTTCTTTAGGTGAGTCTGAGAAAACGTATTTCATTTATATTTTCTAGTTGAAAGTTTCTTTATAAGATTCTGCTTTGTGAAATGATGGTTAGGGAGGTATTTACTATGTGAATGTTATTATGAAATATAAAATCAAGTGCTTTTAAAACATATTACATAATCACACGTTTAAACAATTAATCGTTTAAAAATAATTTAAAAAAAAATTCAGGGGGCCTGTGGCGTAGTCGTTAAGTCTGGTGTTCTCTGCTTCAGTGGCCTGGGTTTGTGGTTTCCGATCCCAGACGTGGACCTATGTCACTTGTCAAGCTATACTGTGGTGGTGACCCATGTACAAAATAGTGGAAGATAGGCACAGATGTTAGCTCAGGGCTAATCTTCCTCAAGCGAAAAAAGAGGAGGATTGGCAACAGATGTTAGCTCAGAGCGACTCTTCCTCACAAAAATAAATAAATAAATAAAAAATGTGGAAGTTAATACTTAGTACATTCTTACTAAATTTATTTTAATATATAGTTATCATTCCCTTCACTTTTTTTTTTTTTTTACCAGCTAAAGGTCTACTTTCTTGGTTAAGAGAATTCTGCCATTTTCATACAGTAGTTGCATGAGTATAACCAGATAAATCATAAAACTTTAAATAGGTCTTAACATATAAAATATAGCATATAGAGATCATAAGATTTGAGTATCTAATATTAGTTCTAATTCATTCTGCCTTGTTGGGAAAAAAAGAGCCGAAATGAATCAAAACAAGAGAAATGTATTTTTGAATTTTCAAAAACTTTAAGCCAAATCACATGTTAATAAAACTTTGGCCAAAAGCCTTTGTTTTTATTAACTGTCATAATTCTATATCCTTTTCAACAATGTCTATTTATGTTTTTTGTTGTAGCAGTTAAAGAAAACAGAAAGGCATCATAGAGAAAATATAAATCAATTTTAACTCCATTATTCAGTTATAATCACTTTGATATATATATATTAATATATATACATATTTTATGAAAACGTAATTATATTATTCTTATATCCTCAAGATTTCTTTTAATTCTACTTTCTTTTAATCAATTAAGTATTGAGAACATATCTCATTATCAACAAACAGCTTAACATCATATTTTTAGGAGCTTCCATTGTGTGAAGTTACCATAATTATAAAAAGTATAATCATAATACTCCATTTATTGCTATTCCCAAGCTATCATTTCTCTCCTTAAAGATAAACACTGCCCATTTAAAACATAATACAAGTAAAAAATGTTAGTCATCCTAATAATTTTTAATATTCTAGCAGTCGCATTCAAAAAAGGAAAAGAAACAAGTGAAATAGATTTTAATAACATTTTATTTATCCAAATATATTCAAAAATTTTATTATCACAACATATGATCAATATAAAAATTGAAGGAATATTTTACTTTTTTTCTAGCAAGTTTTGAAGTCTACTATATATTTTACATTTACACCTCATCTCAATTTGGACCAGCCATATTCCAAAAGTTCAATAGCCACATGTAGTTACTGGCTACCATCTTGGACAGTATAATGTTAGAATGTTAAAAAAAAATATTTAAAATTTTTTTCTAGTTATTTTAAATATGGGGTAAGCTCATATTCCAATTGTAAATAAATAACAGTGTGAACTTTATGTTCATGTCTATTTTTCAGGAAACCAGAAAAATACGTACCTATGAGGTAAATGTAATCATCTAAGCAACAAAATATATATCCTCAACATAAATAAGATGTTTATTTTAAAAACAGAGTTCAATAAAATGTATTTAATGCCACTTTATGCCAATGTCTCCCAAAAGTTGTATTATCAATGGATCGTTTAAATCTTATATCCCCCGCCCACAGTTAGCACCCTTAAAAATACATTTTCTAATTTTTTAATAATCTTATTCTTAAATAAACGACTAATTTTTTTCCCTCTGACTTAAAATAAATGCACTAATCATGTAAGTCTTATAGTGAAAACCTGTTCAGTCTGAGAATAAAAATGTTACTGGTCTGAATTATTTCAGTCCAACAATTAGCAGTGAAACACTTTCGGGGAGCCTGTAAAACTTTCTATACCACGAGGATTAATGTTTTATATTCAGTTTTTTTAAGTATTAAAATACCTTCAGACTATTTTTACCTCTGAGAACCTAGGGGAATTGATGTACTACACTGAATGTAACCTAATAATTCTTTAATGCTTAGGAATTACTAAAATATTTTGTCATGCCTCAGGGTCATCACAATGAAAAGAAATGCATGTAGATATGTAAGTATTTATGTTAATAAGGTATGTACAAAATACCTTATTAATATGCTTTATAGTAAATCAGTGCATGATACTTTGTATGGTAATTCCTTTTATAGATATTCTAAGACCAGTAACAAATCAGTTTTTAACAAACATCATATGAATTAGCAGAATAAATTGTTAATACACTTCCGTCTTTACACTTTTATACAAGTAATTAACCTGATGATTATTAGCTATTTAAATTATGTATATCTGACAGTCTATTTAGTAATGCTCAATCTTTTGATTGCTATACTCTATTTTACTCAATAACAAAGTTTAATTTCTTAAGGAAATTCTATTACAAACTGTATCCCTTAATTTATAATGGACCTCTATCTCTGCAGTGTTATTTGGTCAGTTATTTTTCTAGCATAATCTACCATTACTATCATCCTTAGTAAATTTAGGAATGATAATTTCCTATAATATGAAAAGGTGTGTTTATCTTAAATTTCTAATGAGTATTTGTTATATCCTTAGGTGACAATTTAAAAATAGACTGAAGTTAAATAAATGTCTTAACAAAAATGGAGAGGGCATCTACACCAAGTGCTGTTTAGCTGCCTGACTGAGGATTTTGTGAGGCGCTAAATACTATATATCACGTGCAATGTACTCACTGTAAAATGTGTTCATCCTGATGGAAATTGTTCCCATAAAAAAGAAGGAAATTGCAGTAAAATTGTTACCAATCATTCAAGTAATGTAAACAGAACCTTGCTGTTGGTGACCAGATAGAAGTAAAGAAAAGCATCTATGATGTTTAAAGCATTACAAAGTCACAGATTACAAATCCTCTCGAGAGGTAATGCGCATTTATAGTGACTGTGTGGAGGACCTTAAATGATTACTCTCTTTCTTTTAACTGTTGCTATAATTGGTCATTATTGATAATAATACTTTATTTAATGCTAGACATCTTAGTATATAGTAGATTATATTTGTCTATTTCAAAAGGATGTACATTTTCAACTAAAAATAAAAATTGGAAAGACAAGGTAGGATGGAAGGAGGAGAGAGACGGACAGATGGACAGAGAGAGAAACAGAGAGAGAGAGACAGAGAGAAGAGAGACGAGAGAGGAGAGATTGAAGAGAAAAAGAAGAAAGCCAAGAAAAGAAAAAGTGTGGTATATTTTATATAAGTATTTTGTAGTTTAAAATTTATCAGCTGTGCAATGATCCAGTGACACACTTTTACATATTTAAATTCATATTTCAAGTTACAGTTATTAACTTTATACACAACAACCAACATTTTTTATATTCTTATGTGACATTATCAAGGCCAGTCACTACAAACATAAAGATAGATGAGAAAGAAGTTTCTCTTCTCAACTCTAAGAAATTAAACAGAAAAAGGCAATGACAAAATAATATGGCATGGGATAAAAGCGACTTGTATAAAATACCATGGGGCAACAAAAAGGGGAGCACTCTCACAGGGATGGATTCTGAGCAGAGATAACTTCTCAATTAAGTATATCCGTGAGCAGGAGTTCTTGAGGACAAAGTCAAAGAGATTAGGTGCTTCTGCTAGAAAGAACATATCAGCAAATACTGAGCTGTGGAAATTTGCAAGCAGTTTGGGAGTTGAGGAATATGGAAAAGCAAAATGGAAATCAGTGAAAAAAGAGGCTTAGGAGGGAGGTAGGGGCTAGGTCTTGAAACTCCACGAATACAACATGCAATGAGAAGCTGAGATAATCTATGTAGTGATAGGCAAGACACTAGCAGCAATGTGGAATTGTGAGATCTGAATTTCGAAAGCTCATTTCTGAAGCTGCGTGCGAGATGCAGTTAAGAAACAAGATCAGAAGTAGAAAGAAAAATAAACTAGCGCAATCACTGGTGTGTTGAAGTCAGTGATTAAATTTCCAGAATTTTGCTATCAAGTGGATGTCACATTGGAAACTAGAAATTGGATTTCCCCCAACGCTACCCTGCCCCAACTCAGAGAGTTGATTTTTAAACATTTCCCGGAATGCTACTGACTACAGGGTGCAATTCTCTAGATGATGAATTTTGAGAGACTGAACAAGGATAATCGGGTAAATGACAGGGTGTGGATTTAAGGAATATTTAAGAGAAAAGACCCAAAACAATTGGTGAAGGATAAGGCTGACAATTTCTAGAAAAGACTTTTGGAATATATACATTTTGCAATCCAAAGTTAGTTAACAATCCCATCAACAAGTTTGCTGTGATTTACGAAGAAGACGTCTAAATAAATTAACTAGTGACAATCCTTTTTTTTTAATTGAGATCAAGTTGGTGTATAACATTATCAGGTGTACAACATCATAATTTGATATATGTATACACTACAAAGTGATCACCACCCAAAGTGTGGTTACCACCCACTGATGACAATTCTTGCTTTGTGAAACTTCAAATTCAAAAATATTCTCATCATCTCTAGCAATCTTAATGTAAAATTTTATTATAGTAGAAATAATTTATATATGTAATGCAATAGATTTTTGATAATGAAAAGGAGTTCTGAGAAATTTGTTGCAAAATTTTTGAGCAACTCAAGAAAATTTAAACTTTTTTTCTTACTGATGAAAAACGGAGATTGAAATGATCTAAATCAAACTAAATTAGTTGAGCAAAGTAAAGATCTGAAACAGTGATTTTGTTTAATGGTATACGTACAATTCATATTTCCATCGACGCCATTCATTTTATTAGAATCATCTTTTATAAGAACTGTCTATATTAACATTCTGTAAAGTACATAGGTGACAGCTCTACATTTTTTTAATGATTGCGTCTTTGCTAGAATATATAAAGTGGTAACATTTTCTTTTGAGATCAGGAGTTTATCTTACTGCTACATTGAGTGCAATTTTTTACTCATGGGTTGACACATTTCTTATATAAAGAATATTATTTTTGTGAAGTCTCATTAAAAGTGCAGATTATTTTCCTGCCCTTTGTAGACATTTTGACACTTAACTAAAAATGTATAATTAATGTTTTAACACATTTTAACTATGTTTAAACAATAGATGAAAGTGCTATATATACCATTACCTATAAATATTCACTTGTTTTCACCCCATATTGTAATTAAACAATTTTATTTTAATACCATGTTTGAAAAAGGTTTTATATTAGCACTACATTTCTAGTTTTTATAACTTAAAAAGGAGCACATTTTCACATATAGCTGTAGATGTACAAAAGAAACAGTGCCAGCAAAAGATTTTCATATGAGATTATACTGCCTCTTTAGTCTGTATTTTTCAATCTTCTGGGATTTATGAACATTTTCTTGTTTTGATTTCAAACTTGACTTGTCAAGTTATTACTTGCCGAAATATTAGGATTTTTGAGACGTTATGATAGTTTATGGAGATAGTAGGATTTATCAACTCTAATTGAGGTTATTCCTCAAAATCCAGGCTATATGGTCACCATTTCTTTTGCCTTTTTAGTGAAGAATTGCAGTCTTCTTTTCAAAAGTTACTCACTCTTGCTGCTGCTAGATCCAATAAAGCAAAATAAATTGCATCTGATATTTCCTATCCCTAAAACTCATTTTTTAATTTGTGTTACTGGCCTTTTATCATTTTTTTATGAATGGACAGCTATTCAAAAAATACTAATACCTGAAAGCATTAAGATTGAAAATTAGATCCTAATAGTTTGTAACTATCACCACAGAAACAGTATCAGTTCAGAGAGCATCCTTACATTTAGAAGATATAGGGCTCTAAAAGTGTTAGTGGACTTGAACTTAAGGAGTATTGTGAACAATGTATCATTTTTGCTCCTAATTTTAGCTGAGACATGATTTCAGAATGTTGAGAACTGGCCTATGCCAATTTGATCAATAAGAGGTATTAGGTTTCTTGTAGCATCTATCAGAGACCTCACATAGTTACAGATGGATGAATGCCTTATGTCACCTCCCTAACAGAAACTGCTTGCCTGGCTGCCAGGTGGTGGTATATGAATATTGGTATGTATGGTGGAATCTGGTGTGAGACTTGCTTTCATCTTTCACCACACTTTCTTAAATAGAAGGAAATGTAATTAGGGATGGAGTTATATCCTTACTGTTGCTAATTCATTATATAATGTTAAAGAATATATAACCCAACATTATAATAACTGAAGGAAGGAACAAGTCATGTCAGATGTAACTCTACCAGTTCATTGGACTCTGAAATCTATCTGTAGGAGTTGAATGCATAATTACATCATAGTCAGAAATTTGTGGTGTAAATAGATTTCTTAAATTAGTTGGACAGGATTCTCAGAGTGTTACTGTCTAAAAAGTTCTCCATAGTGACGTGCTCATTCCTTATGCCTCCCTGACCACATGCTTTTACTCGTCTTGTTTGTACTGTGAACAAATCATCTATTATTGAAAGAATAGAATGATCAAAAAACCCCTTGTATGTGATGTTCTTATAATAGTGGTAGAAATTGCACCTTGTTGAGCATAACAGATTAAATGGTTCTGAACTTGTCAGCAATCTAAGCAAGTAAATTTACATATTGGATTCTACTAGAAGGGAGAAAACAAGCATGTTTGACTCTAAAAGTCTGCTACATTTTTAAAAAATAGGTTCCAGCTAAAACACTATCTCAGATGCAACTGCGTAGCCCTTCATCTTGAAAAACATGAGAATCTTATTATACTCATCCATCAGTTTAAAAAATGATCTATGAGTTTGCAACTTTAAAAGCAAAGTATGTTTTGTTAATTTTTTATTTGTAAAAATTTCTGAGATTATGGAGAAAGAAGTTGCAAACGTGTCTGATTTAAAATATATCTGCAAAACATTCCATGTTCATGGCTTAGAAGATTTAATATAGTCATGATGTCAATACAACACAGAGTAACCTACAGATGCAATGCAATCTCTATCGACATTCCAATGGCATTTTTTGCAGAAAGAGAAAAGTCCATGCCAAAATTCGTATAGAATTTAAAGGGACTTGGAATAGGGGAAATAATCTTGATTAAGAAGGTCCAAGTTAGAGTTCTCATACTTCCTGATTTTAAAACTTACGATAAAGCCACAGTCAAAGCAGTATGATACTGGCTTAAACACAGACATATAGAATAGAATGGAGACCCCAGAAATAACCCTCACATAAATGGTCAAATGATGTTCGACAAGAATGCCAAGACCATTCAATGGGTAAAGGAGTGTCTTTTGAACAAGTGGTGCTGGGAAAACTGGATAGCCACATATAAAAAAATGAAGTTGGAGTCTTACTTCACACCATATATAAAAATTAACTCAAAATGGATCAATGACTTCAAAGTAAGAGCTAAAAGTATAAAACTATTTGAAGAAAACTTAGGGGAAAGGCTTTTGACATTGAATTTGGTGATGATTTCTTGGGTATGATGCCAAAGTATAGGTGACAAAAGAAAAACAGATAAATTGGACTTCATCAAAATGACATACTTTTGTGTGTCAAAAATCACTATCAACAGAGTGAAAAGGCAACCCAGGGAATTGTAGAAAATATTCGCAAATCATCTATCTGCTGATAGATCCAGAATATATAAAGAACTCCTAAGACTTAACAACAAAAAACCAACAATACAATTAAAACATGGGCATCTGAAATAAATATAATCAAGGAGGTGAAAGACCTGTATATTGAAAACTATAAGACATTAATGAAAGAAATTGAAGAAGACACAAATAAATGAAAAGATATTCTGTGCTCATGAATTGGAAGAATTAATATTGTTAAAATGTCCATACTACCCAAAGCAAGCTACAGATCAATGCAATCCTTATCAAAATTCCAATGGTATTTTTCACAGGAATAGAACAAACAATCCTAAAATTTGTACGGAACTACAAAAGACCCCAAATAGCCAAAGCAATCTTGAGAAAGAAGAGCAAAACTGGAGGCAATCATGCTCCCTAATTTCAAACTATATTACAAAGTTATACTATTTAAAACAGTATGGTATTGGCATTAAAACAGATACATGGATTAATGGAACAGAATAGAGAGCCCATAAATAAATCCATGCATATATGGTCAATTAATTTACCACAAAGGAGCCGAGAATATACAATGGGGAAGGGATAGTCTCTTCAATAAATAGTGTTGGGAAAATTGGACAACCACATGCAACAGAATGAAACTGGATCACTGTCTTACACATACACAAAAATTAACTTAAAATGAATTAAAGACTGACCTGAAGCCATAAAACTCCTAGAAGAAAATGTAGGTGGTAAGGACCTTGACATAGACATAGGTCTTGGTGATGATTTTTTGGATCTGACATCAAAAGCAAAGGCAACAGAAGCAAAAATAAACAAGTGGGACTTCATCTAACTAAGAAGTTTCCACACATGAAAAGGCAGCCTACCGAATGGGAGAAAAGATTTCCAAATCACATATCTAATAGTAGGCTAATATCCAAAATATAGAAAGAACTCATACAACTCAATAGGAAAAAAACAATCTGATTAAAAAACGTCAGAAGATCTGAATAGACATTCTTCCAAAGATGACATATAGGTAGCCAACAGGGTACGAAAAGATGCTCAACATCATTAATCATCAGGGAAATGCAAATCAAAATCACAATGAGATATCACCTCATACCTGTTAGAATAGCTATTATAAAAAAGGCAAGAAATAACAAGTGTTGATGAGGATGTGGAGAAAAGGGAATTCTTGTGCACTGTTGGTGGAAATGTAAATTAGTGCAAACATTGTGGAAAATATTATGGAGGTTCTTCAAAAAATTAAAAATAGAACTACCGTATGATCCAGCAATTCCACTTCTGGGTATTTATCCAAAGAAAACAAAAACACTAATTTGAAAAGATGTATGCATCCCTATGTTCATTGCAGCATTATTCACAATAGCCAAGACATTGAAACAACCTAAATGTCCATCAATGGGTGAATGGACAAGTAAGATGTGGTATTTATATACAATGGAATATTATTCATCCATAAAAAGAACAAAATTTTGCCAATTACAACAACATAGATGGACTCAACGGCGTTATGCTAAGTGAAATAAGTCTGAACAAGAAAAACAAATACCATATGATCTCTCTCACATGTAGAATCTAAAAACAAAAGTTCATAGATACAGAGAACAGATTGGTGGTTCCAAGAGACAGGGAGTAAGGGGTGGGAGAAACGTGTGAACTATTTTTTTTTTAGTTTAAATAAATCGAATGAATTTTTTTTTTAATGGGCAAGAAACTTTAGACGTTTCTCCAAAAAATATATGCCTGTGGCCAATAGACACGTGAAAAGATGCTCATAACTAATCATTAAGGAAATGCAAATTAAACCCACAATGAAATACTACTTCACATCCATTAAGATGGTTCTTATTAAAAAATCAGGAAATAATGAGTATTAACAAGTATGTGGAGAAATCAGAACCCTGTGTATTGCTGATGGGAATGTAAAAGGGTCCGCTGTTCTGGAAAACGGCAGGTGGTTCTTCAGAAAATTAAACGTAAAGTCATTATATGATCCAGCAATTGCACTTCTGGGCATACACTCAAAAGAGTTGAAAGTAGAGTTATTTGTACACCCATGTTCATAACAGCATTATTCACAATAGCAAAAAGTGAAAGCAACCCAAGTGTCCATCAACAGATGAATGGATAAACAAAATGTGGTATATATGTACAATGGGATATTATTCAATCTTAAAAGAAGAAAACTCTGACACGACCTTCAAAATGAGGGAACCTTGAAGACATTGTGCTAAATGAAATGAGCCACTCACTAAAGGACAAATATTGTATGATTCCATTTATATAAAAGACCCTGTCAAATTCGTAGAGACAGAAAGTAGAAGGGTGATTACCAGGGGCTAGGAGGAGGGGAAAATGGGTAACTAATGTTTACTGGGTACAGTTTCACTTGTGGAAAGCAAATGTGAATGTACTTAATGCCACAGAAGTGTACACTTAAAAATGGTTAAAATAGTAAACTTTGCATTATGTATATTTAATTACTATTTAGAAAGAATAAAAAGTAAATATCTGCAAATACTTTGTAAATTATATGCAAAAATCTAAGGATACATTTATTTTTATTATCAATATTTTTATTTACTGAGTAGAAGGGTGGGCTTTCTACTATTGCCCTAGGTGCCCAAGAAGCAATTAGCTATTCATTATGAGTCAACTTTGTTTGTTTTAGTTGATTGACATCAATTAGTGCACTGCTAGAACTCCTCATGGAATAAGTAGAGACAGATCAGACATTCCAGACAAATCCATCCCTTTATCTGAATCCATACTCCCCTTTTCTTCAATATTCTCTTCATAGTGATGTTTCTTGCACCTGTTCTCTGTATCCATTTTTTTCCTACATCCTCTAAGACCTGAGTCTAAAAATGATTGTTTCTCTATAGTATACCTTTGATCTCTTACATTATGATAGCTGCCATGCATTAATAATTTTAAGGACTTCAAGTCTTCCCCACTCCTTAAACAACATGCTTTCTTCCAACTGCCATCCTATTTTTATTCTCTTCTCATCCAGACTTTTATAGTTGCTTATACTCACTGTTCCTCTACTTACCTCGCCACCTGATTCACACGCTACCTCTCCAAAGAAGCTGCTCTTGCCGACGTCAACATTAACTGGCTTGTTACCAGACCCAACGAAATGTTTTTAGTCCTTATTTTACTTGATGTCTCCTCAGTATGAGAAATTGCTTACTATTCCCTCCAACTTAAATGCTTGCCTTCCTTGGTTTCTCAATCACTATGTTTCCTGGTTATCTCTCTGTTTCTGGTCATTCCTCAGTTTCCTTTATTGAGTTCCTTTAGTCATCACATTAAGGTTGAAATTCCTCATAATTCTGCCCTATGACTTCTTTCTTCTCATCTAACCTACTCTCCTTTGGCGATTATAATCTATATGCTGTAATAATGGAATAGATACCTCTAGACTAGACTTCTCACCAGAGCACAACCCATCCTTGGCCCGCTGGACACTGTTGCTTGGATTCTCTTCTGGCACTTCAATACCATTTGTTTAAACCTAAATTCATTGCTTGTGTTGTGTCAAAGTCTACTCCTATTTCTGTGTTTCTGTTTCAGAGCATGACATCACCATATACTCGTTTGCTAAAGCAATAAAAATATATTCTCCCCTTTGCCCTTGTTCCTCGAGGAATCAAAAGTCCATGCTAAATCTTTCCCCTATAAAATCTAAGATCTGGTCCCTTCTCTCTAGCCTCCCTACAAGTCTCCTGGTTCAGGCCACCATCATTTCTAAATAGACAGTGCAGTAGCTTTCCACGTGATTTTCCTGCATCCATTGTTGTCCCCTCTTAATCTATTCCCTCTATCAGAATATTCTTCCTAAAATGCAAAGCTTATCCTGAAATCATTTTAATGCCCTCTCAATCCCCTCAAGATATCAAGCGTCCCCTCCTTAACAAGTTTATCTCTCAAATAACTAGTCCTTCTTTAGCTTAATACTATTTAGTTTTTTGTTTGCTTGTTTGTTTTTGTTGTTGTGTTGTTTTCATTTCACTCACAAACTATAAACTTGCCATACTGAACTACTATCCAAAAATGTCCCATTCCTTTTTGCTTTTTGGTCTTTGTACTCACTGTTCACCCACCTCAAGTCATAACATTAACCCACACTTTTCTTAATTAAAACTCATTCTTACTGCGTGTGCCACTTCCTTCCCGGTCCTTAGGCTGTGTTTAGTGGACTTGCATGAATATTCCTATTAACTCATTTTTCTCCACCATCCCACTTACAACAGTCTGTTGTAATTGCCTGTTGATTTTACTGAATTCTCTGGATGTGTTAGCTCAGGGTTAATATCTGTATTTGCTTTCTATTGCTGCCATAACAAATTACCAAAAATTTATAGACTTAAAACAACACAAATATATTGTCTTAGAGTACTGTGGGTCAGAAATCTGACAGATATCCCTTGGCTAAAATCAAGGTGTCAGTGCCAAGGCAGCATCCCTTCTGGAGATGCTAGAGAAGAATCTGTTTCCTTGCCTTTTCAGCTTCTAGAGGCTACTACATTTCTTGGCTCATGGTTCCATTCTTCTATCTTCAAATCCAGCAACATTAGGCCAAGGCTTTCTCAAGCTGCCATCTTTCTGGTTCTCTCCATTCTGCCTCTCTCTTCCAATTATAAGGAGCTTTGTGATTACATTGGGCCTCCCTGAATATTCCAGAATAATCTCCCCATCTCAAGGTCAGTTGGTTAGTAATCCTCTTTCCATCTGTAACCTAAATTCCCGTTTGCCATGTAACCTAACATATTCACAGGTTCTGGGGATTAGGATGTGAATATCTTTTGAGGTAGGGGATACCACACTATCTAAGTAGATAATATGTATGTATTTTATGAATGAAACAATCGTCAATGAATGAATTTCAAAAGATATCAAATTCAACATGGTAATTCTGGTATAAAACTTAGTGTTCGTGTGATAGCTCTGAAGATCATTGCACAGACATAGCTCTACTGTGTGAGTCAGTACAATATGGTGTAGTATAAATAACATGGAAATCAAAAGCAAGAGACTGAAATTTTGTCTCAACTCTGCTTCTTATTACTCTTGCTTTGAAAAAAGTTAATTTGTCTTTCTAAGAATCAGGTTTTTTGGTATTGTTTTGCTTTGTTTTCTCCTTAAAACATGGAGGTTAAAATAGAGCTTAACATGCTTATCCCATAAAAATATAAAAATCAAAGTAAATAGTACATTTAAAAATTCTTCTTAAACCTTCACACACTATTAGAATATTGTCAATTGAAGCCTATGAGGGACGCCATACTATTTTAGATACCTGGATTACTCCCTGGGATTATTTGTCCTTGATTTGTCTTTTGAATTTAAAGTTGCTTTAAGTTTTAGGATAGTCTACGAAAGATACAAAACAACGATTTTCTTGCTTCCTTGAGCCCAATTATATCCAGTTTCAAAAAAGAAAAGCGTACTAGTCTGGCTGCCTATGTTTTAAATATGTATTTAAATTTTAAATGAAGGACAGAGATATCATTCACTTGTTTCGAACTACTCCTATTCCTATCCTCCCTTCATTTTATGTTGAACATTTTACTTTTGCCCAGATCTAGGATGTTGTTCCCTGACTCTGGGGCCTTGTCCCGGTGTGTGACATCAGTTGCACTGATCCCTGAGGAGACTCCTCTTCTTGTCCTTCTCTCTATATATAAATGTTCACCAGTTAAGTTAGCTTTGTAAAAATGTTTGATGCACTGTGTAGAAAATTTAGTAGTTAAATCAGTAGTGCAATTTTAGGGATAAATAGATATAAACAAGTTGTACAACCTTGCTAGGGTTATCATAACAAGATATCACAAACTTGGTGGCTTAAACAGCAGAAATTTAATGTCTCACAGTTCTGGAGGCTAGAAGTCCAAAATACAATTTCCTTCTGAGGGCTGAATGAAGGATCTGTTACAGGCCTCACTCCTTGGCCTGTAAGTGGCCATCTTCATGTTCACACATGTTCTCCTTATATGTATGTCTCTGTGTCCAATTTCCCCCATTTTATAAGGACATCAGTCATAATAGATTAGGACTCACTCTAATGACCTCATCTTAACAACTAGTTGTATCTGCGATAACCTTATTTTCAAATTAGATAACATTCTCAGGCACTGGGGGTTAGACTTTCAACATACGAATTTTGGGGGTACACAACTCAACCCATAACACAAGTGGTCACATCAAACATATTTTTAATAACTGAAGCATATAAATTATGCATACATAAATAAGATGAAACATAGAATTTTCCTATACAAATACTGCCTTAAATGCAGTTTGGACAAGAGTGTTTTTCTCTGTAAATCTTTGAAATAATAGCACATAAAAGAGCTTGATTGCAGCTTGTATCATTAAGGAAACTGTGCAAGGGATTTAACCAAAACATGGAAATAAATGAGAATAGTCAGAAACAACAAGTGAAGTGTTTTAAGTATTATCAAAAAATATGCATATAATCAAAGGCTTGTTTTGCAGTTTAATATTTTGTTAAGCCCAACAGTTTTGATTTAGCATATAATTTCCCAAGTAGGTAAAGTGTTATTATTTGAGTTTGATCAACACCAGTTAATTTGTTACCTTTCAGCTAGGTGTTCCCATTATATTTTTATTCGTTTTGATAAGCTTTGGCATAATACAAGCTACACTTTGATCACAGTTTATTATATTAATTATCTTTGTCTTTGTATCAGTTTCAATCCTGGCTTTCCTGATTTTTATTTATTCTTATTCATAGACTACTTTTCTCAGTGGTTTTTTTTCATGAGATATCTGGGAAAGTGAATGAGCATTCTCTCCCCTTGTTCATTTTTGACCCTTTTTATTTTGTCACTGAGAAAAATCATTACTAAGTCTATTATGAGCTATTACTTCACAATTATGGAGTCAAATCACATATATTATAAAGGCTTTTTGGTTTCCAAAAGCCAGCAACATAAATTGATACATTGTTACGATTATTTAGAGGTTATGGCCATCTCTGAAAACAAGAACTTTGTTTCATAGACCATCTGCCAGATAAAATTGACATTCAGAAGAGAGTTAAGTGTTGTCTAGAAAATATAGTTTGTAAATCACAAAAGAATATGCATTTCTATTTAGTGTAACAAGAGAATATATGTAACAAAATTATTATCAGATAAATAATGGCCTTCCTCTTTAAAATATAATATCCACAATGATTTAGAAAACCAATAAAAATTAGTTTTCATCTTTTTTACTCACAGTCTTAATCTATATACTCTATATGATCTGCTCATCATATGCTCAAAAGAAGAATAGCACTGTAATCCAAAAAAATGTTGGGCCCAAATTTTTGATCCTTAAAGTTAGTCATAATGGTTATATTTAAATGAATCATATTTAGCCATTTTTTAATTTAAAGTTCTGAAGCATATTATAAAGTAGTTGATTCAGAAAAAGCTAAAAATTGCCCCCCTTTTTTTCTTTTTCCTTAAAAACTAGTCAATGAACAGAGGTCAACAGTAGATGTTTTCAAAAATATAAAATTAAGAGTTAACGGTGTTTCTCAGTTTGGAAATAAATATATAGACTTTGCCTAGTTGGTAGTTTGACTGTCTTTGACTCTTGTTGAAATATGACAAAAATAATGTTTGAGAGCTACTTCACTCTTATGCCCTACTGGTGATAAAAAGGCCCTGAGAGGTAGTTAGAATATTAATGTTTCATATCATTGTTGCAGAATGAATTTATAACCGAGAACAGTTGTCCCACATGCAGTGGTCCTTCCTGCTATTCCTGCTCCATTGTAGGATCAAATTCCCTGTCATCTCATCATTATTATTGCATGTATCTCCTTCAGTATGAAACCACAAAGGTTGATTGATGGCCATGCTTTATTTCTTTTTCCTGTTCCTTTCTTTTATTTTCCATAAAGTTAACACACAGTGCTTTATGAGCAGGCCAGGCATCAATAATGTATTAGGTTTACTAAAGAGAATTACAAATTGAAATAGAAAAAGCAAAAACCTGAACTTTAAATCTGACATTTCCCATAAACCAAAGCTGAAGCTCGCCCAGAGTTAACAGTGATTCCTTTGTGGAATTCCCTGGTCACGGACCTTCCTTGCTCTTTCTCTTTTCTAATCAGTGTTTCTCTAGGAAATTTCCTCCTTCTTCTAAGGTCCGTTTTGTTAATCTTCATTCAACTTTTGGCAATCTAAATTTCGTAGGATCGTCCGGGGCAGATACTGGACACTGCAAGTCCAGGCTCCTTACGGTACTGTTCATTAACTTGAGGTGCAGATATGACTTTTTATTCTTTAGATTTTCCAGGACTGGCAGTTTAATCCAACACACACACACACACACACACACACACACACACACACACCAGACACGAGTAGGATCCTGTAATTACAGACATTCCTGCCAAGCCCAATAAAACCCCACATAAAGGGATATATTCCTAACTGCCCCTAAATTGCGGGGCAAAGTCTCTCATACTCCCCCTTCAGATCATGCACCTACCCCCCGGCTCTGTAGAAATATGAAAAGAACTCTCATAATGACTGTTCCTTGGCTACACACTAGGGAAAAATTGAAAATTACTTTGCATGATCATTATTATTTCCTTTACTTGGCTTCTAGGAGGGCTATATGGGGTCACTTTTTCAGTTACATTTGATTATCCAATACTAAATTATCATCCATAAGGTCTAGAAAGAGAATAAAACAGATGTTTTTTTATGTACTACAAAATATATTACATAGTATTAATTAAGCCAAAACTGCTTAAGTGGTGGATTCACTTGATTAAATAGATAACTATTTGGAGAGATTCATTTTATCTACATAGTAAATTTATGTAATAATATTGCTTTTTCTTAAAACTTTTAATAATGTGTTTTTACTAATGCAAAATGGTAGTAAAATAATGAGCTAGATGACGCGAGTAAACTATTTTCTGGAGATTCTTATAGCATTAAACATGTTTATTTTGGTAATTGTAAGCAAATAACATGCTGTAATCAAATGTACTATGACAAAAATTTTGATATAATTGAGAGTTCAAACATGTTAAATTTGATTTAAAAAAAAAAATCACATACACTAAAATACTAATCTTACTGAGAGAACCCTACTCTCATAATTGTGAAAATTTATCCTTTATGTTTCCTGAATATGTAAGTAAAAAGACCAAAACAACCTCTTCTCTCAGGTTATGCTGTTTTTCTTTTTTCCTTACTTTTCTTTTCTGTTTTATGTTAAAGTTAAGCCTAGATTAAGCTTTTCTATTAGAAAATAAAAAATTTTTAAGAAATGAAACAACTAAGATGTCTGACCTACACTCTTTATGAGAATGAGTATACAATATAAATTCTTAGTTTGTTACATATTATACTGGGGAGTCTGTACATTTAGTTAAATGCAAACACAAACTACAGTCTCATATTAAGTGCTCAGGGACCAGGAATATAAAAATATTCTCCTTATCATTATTGCTGAAATTATCCATACATTAACAACAATTAAAACTATTATTTATACTATATAAATTGTAAATTCTGAATAAAATAGAAAATTTTCTTAACTAAAAATTGCATGGCGTTAACTAATTCAATTAGACTTCAGCTAACTAATCTTCTTAATAGAAGTACATGATAATAAACGGCAAGAAAACCACCTATTTTTAAAAATTATATATTTAACTTAATTCCTTTAGATTTAATCTGAAAGACTGAGTGCTTGTTTAGCAAAAATATTTTGTTTTATTGTGGAATCAAAGGAAATTTAGCTAATGGAGCTTGACACAACCACATTGATTTGAGATACTTATGGTTAACCTATTTTATTTTTCATAAACCACATTTCAAAAATTTCATTAATTTATATGCTTAACCTGTCAGACTAATCAGAAATCACAAAAAATTTGAACCAAAAAATCATTTACTTTAATAGCTTTTCTTAAACAAGAAGTAAAATAAGGCCCAGAGATGAGAGATAAGTTGTCCAAGGCTTCAGAGGTCATTAGTATCATCCACTGAAACTTGGCTATAGCTGTTTGGATGCTAATTTTACACCTTACTTGGATGCTAAAAAGTTGTTTCAAGATGACATATATTTTACCTATATCAATTATAAATAATAGAAAAATGGAACTGCTTAGAAATGTTTTATTGTCATTGTTAAATGACTTTTAAATAATTTTGTTTATGTTATTGACTCCTAAATTTTACCTCTTTTGTTGAATGAGAACCTCATGAATACTCATATAAAGTGGAGGAAGATGGGCACAGATGTCAGCCCAGGGCAAGTCTTCCTCAGCAAAAAGAGGAGGACTGGCATGGATGTTAGCTCAGCGCTGATCTTCCTAACCAGAAAAATAAAAAATAGATGATCTTAAAAATTAATATGTATATTTATATTTTTCTCCTTTGCATGGCACTAGCAATATGATTTTTGTTTGTTTGGAGATAGATACTTATATCCCCCAAATTCTCAGTTTCTTCTATTTTGATACGAGAATATTAGTGTTTTCATTGACAATTTTTGTTTATCTAGCATAAGATTTCTAGTAATTCAATGTTCAGCTGCAAATCTGAAATCTTTCCAAATCTCTGTGGCTTCTACATTCAAGAGCAAGCAAGAAAATATAAATTAGTGTGGAATCAAAATTTATGGACAGTAGACCCAGTTTTCTGGCTAATGAGGCAAAGCATTATTTGAGAGAAAGGGTTAGATTTGCGAGAATCTGGCTGAAAGGGGAAGTGAAAGGTCAACAACTGAAGATAAATTCTGACAGCGGCAAACTTTCTGTACTAGCTTTTCATGTGAAGAGTAGAGGTCATTTAGTAAGGATGCCATTGCAGGAAAAACTTGATTTGTTCAATACATGCTTTATGAAGGTTATTTTAAATACATTTAAATAGATAAAATTAAAATTAATTTTAAATAATTTTATATTAAATAAATAAAATAAAATTTCTTCTATAAGGAATTGTTTTAGATTTAAATCCTTAATTCTCCCTACCTCACATTTGTTGTAAATGCGTTCAGAAAGTACTATATACCTAAAAAATATCTCAAAACAACTCATTTATATTTCCTTTGGCACTGTATTCTAGAGCTAAAGTTTCTAATATAATATGAATCCTGTATAATTCTCAAAGGAATATTAGTTTCATACAACGCTCTTCTGTCATATAATTCAATATGTGCAAACACAAAAAAAGAGGAAAAAGAATTAAAGCCACAAAACACAGAAACTGAATAAGATTCATATGAATCTTAGATATGAATCAGATTGATATAAAATAACAAAAGCACTCATTTTGAAAAAGCTGAATAGAACATGCAAACATACACACACACATGCACACACATACACACTTCCAACAAATGCTGATTTAGAACATTCTAGGCCAAAATTACTCCTAATTTCTCATGCAAAATAAACATATACAGAAAAAAAATACTACAGCTTTACTACATATAGGTAGAAGTAATGATGAGTGTTGCCTGGCATGTCATCCACTCTAGGAGTCCATCACCAGTCTATCTCTCTGTGTCCTCTGTGTAGTTCAGAAGAACATATGATGCGTCTCCGTCTTCCTGTACCCTGAATTACTTGGAATTCAGTTTTAATTTTTTTTTTTTTTTGTGAGGAAGATCAGCCCTGAGCTAACATCCATGCTAATCCTCCTCTTTTTGCTGAGGCAGACTGGCTCTGAGCTAACATCTATTGCCAATCCTCCTCCTTTTTTTTCCCCAAAGCCCCAGTAGATAGTTGTATGTCATAGTTGCACATCCTTCTAGCTGCTGCATGTGGGACTCCGCCTCAGCATGGCCGGAAAAGCAGTGCGTCGGTGCGCTCCCAGGATCCGAACCCTGGCCTCCAGTAGTGGAGTGCATGCACTTAACTGCTAAGTCACGGGGCCGGCCCCCAGTTTTAATTATTGACCAACTGCTACTGCCCAACTTCAACATAAATGCCTGTGAAAATAAATGAATAGCTGTACACAGAAGAGTAAGATTTTGTTTGCTTTTATTTCAAATCTGAAAGAAATGATTTCTTCCATATTTTTCAATAGATTTTCATAATTCAGAATTGCCTTTGCTTAAAATATCTATTTTTGTTCTTCCTTCCAAATCTTTAAATCACTGAAAAGAATAAAAAGGAGACAAATCATATATCACTGAACATGATGAAGTGGTAATTGCCATCTTTTCGGAGACTGCTGGGCTAGAAAGATCAGGTATGAGGGCAAAGTTATTCAGAAGTGTGTGTTTAAAACCCGTGAAGCTTAAAATCTGACATGCTTGGCATCATAAAATATTCTCAACTGCCTATACCTCTTGGCCCCTCACGCCTTTAAACTTTCACTTACAGGAAACTTATGGGTATAGGACAGTAAAACATTCATTTTATCAGATTTATTTGGGGGTTATAAAAATGGAGGGGGTGGCCTAGAGCAGACACTAAAATTTTCTTAAACCTAAATTTTATAAATACATTTTGGTATTCTGGCCACACTCCCCAACAGGATATCTCGACTTGGAAGGAGGCAGCAGGGGTTCAGTCTTATTTAAAGTAAACAACGAAAAGCACGGTGGAATATGTATGCTACTCTCTGAATTGAGAACTGAGATGTAGAGGCAGGCTCTGCTGGCCTCCTAACATGTTGGCTTCCGTGGTGATGTTTCCAAAAAGCGATGGTAGGTTCACCATGCTTTTGTGGCAGGTTTCTGGAACTTTTGAAGCCATTCTTAGATTGATGATTGGGTAGCTGCATAGGGCAGCTATGAATGAATTGAAGCAGCAGCAATGTTAACTGAAAGTAGCAGCATATTTAATCTCATAATTTTAGGGAAGACTTCTAAAGTGATGTCTATTAGTTTAAAGTGTTTTTGGGAGATCTGACAGGACATCACCTACTGTCACATACTTACCCTATTCTACCCACTTACAGAGAAGTTCTCCAAGTCTATATCATATTTTACATTTTAATTACACCCAAAATTTTTATTTCATTATATAGTTTTTGTAGGAAATGGCTTACCTGGTATATACTACTGAATCACGTGTATAAGGTGGTTTAAAGTTGGTTGACTTCTCTGTCATCTGAAATTGTATTCCTCATGTTCAATGTCTTTTGTAGAGCAAGATACTCAAGATGAAATAAAATGTATCTCATACTATTTGTCTTCTGTGAATGCTTAAGAATTTTCTGTTGTGGTTTCTTGACATCATAATTTTATTAATACAATCTAAGTTCTTAGCAATATCACTTTAATACATATATAATTCGTTTTTTCTTGCTGCCATAACAAATTACTGTAAATTTAACAGCTTAAAAGAACCCATTTATTATCTCACAGTTCTGTAGATCAGAAGCCTTGGTACAGTGCTGCTCAGTTGAGTCCTCTGTTTAGAGTCTCACAAGGCTGAAATCAAGGTGTAGGGAAGGCTGTGGTCCTTTCTGGAAGCTCTGTGGATGAATCCGCTTCCAAGCTCATTCAGATTATTGGCTGAATTCAGTTTCCTGCAGTTGTAGGACTGAGGTTTCCATTTACCTCCTGGCTGTCACTCATGGGTCAATCTTTCCTCAGAGAGCTGCCCACATTCATTTTCATGTTTTCCATGTAGTCTCAATTCCAGCAATGGCTGGTTGAGTCCCTCTCATATTTCAAATCTCCCTAACTTCCCTTTCTGCTGCATCTCTCTGACTCTATCTGAAGAAAATTCACTGCTTTTAAGGAATTAGGTGAATAAATTGGGCCCAATTGGATCCAGGATAATCTACTTGTTTTAAGGACAGCATCTTAATTACATCTGCAAAGTCCCCTTTGCCACATGACATATTTGCAGGTTCTGGGGATTATGGCATAAGCATCTCTGAAGGACCATTACTGTGCCTACTATAGTATTGGATAACATTCTAATCCGAATCCTGAGATGTATTTTGTGCATTTCCTGTGTTAGCAGTAGGTCCCACTTCACCAGCCTGGGCTATGCATGCAGATAGGTAACTCCTTTATAGCTAATCATGCATGTCCCAATCTGCTGCAGTGATATTTTTGTGCTTAAGGTTTCAAAGTTAGGGCATGATAATGCTTGTTAGTTCATCTATTGATTTCTCTTCTGTAGCTAGTGTGCCTATATCCAGAGGATCTTCCAGATTTAGACAATCATGGTAATAGAAGCAGATTTTTTCCTAAAACCCCAGGCTTTTTTAAGTGTATGTCATCAGCACAGAATACCCATCGTCTCGTGGGTATGGGTACTCATGCACCCTTTTGTGACAGCATATTGTAGTTAGTGGCATTCAAATCCTTCAGAGGTTGTAATAACTTGGACTTTCAAATAGGAAGTATCTAACATGCTGATTGCTTTCTTCTCAATTCCCTTCTTACTTCCTGTGCCAATTTACCTGTTCTGCTTAGCAACCAACAGTCTACGTGTTCATCTAGGCAGAACAGTGTCTGCTAACTTTAACTACTAGGCTACTGGTTTTCACTGTTTGTATTTTTAATACCTCTTATATAGGCATTATTACAACTATGTGCCATTTCTCATTCCTGTGTGACACACTATAGAGACTATAATCATGGGCTATGTGAAGGTGGAAATCTAAGCACTAACGCAGCCAAATCATAGAATGTCGGGAAAGATATCTACAACTAGAGAGCAAATGAAAAGCTTTCTTTTCTCGTGATGGAAAGAAAGGTTCAGTACCAGGAAGCTCTCTTCTTTCCAAATCTTTTCTCTCCACAATTATTAACTGGGGAGGGGAGAAAGAGAGAAAGACAGAGACAGAGAGACTATCAAATGTATAGACATGTATGTTTTAGTAATGGACAGTTACAAGTACCATTTCTATTAAATTTTTTGAAACAGAAGAGAATAAAGAATATAGATGGAATTATGTGAGTTCTTCCCTGGCTATATCAAGTAATTTCCTTGTTGTACCATGTACCTTCCTTTCTTTTAAATTCAAAATAAACCAACTTTATCATCATCCTCCTAAGCTATTATTACTCCCTTATTTCCTTTCTGAGGTAAGCACCAATTTTCCATGCCCAAATCTTTGTACTGCCCTTAGTGTATTCTTTCCCCTGCCCTAGATAGACAATAGGTTACCAACAGTAAAATTCTATTTAACTAAATATCTCTCAAAAATGCTCCCTTTCCATCCACATTTTTACTGACTGGCTAGTCCTTCAGCATTTATTGCCTAAATTATTGCAAAGTGTCCTAATTAATATTTCTGTTTCAAGAATTCTTGACTTAATTTCTGATCCCTAAACTGCCAAGAAGGTGATATTTCTAAATTTCAAAACTGTTACTATCCTGCTATAAATCTATACTGGCTCTCTATGACTCTGAGAATCAAGCAGAGACTTCTTATGATCTGTTCGCTGCTTACTTTTTGAGCATCATTTTATTCATTTCCCTCTTTTTCCTATTTGTAGCACTTTCCATCCTCACAGATTTCAACTAAACAAATTTGGAACTTGCCATGCTTTGTTTTAAACCATGGTTTTAAAAAAACTACTCTCTTTTCCTTGAACACGTTTTCCTCTCTCTCTAGTTCAAGTTTTGCAAAACTAGATGTCACCTTTTTCAGAAAGCCTTCTCTTACATTTACAATTTTTATTTGTTGCTACTTTCCTGCTGCTACTTTAATGACAAATAGAGGATAATGCTGAGGTGGACAATGGAATGGGCGTAAGTGGGTAAAGGCATATGTTTTCAATACACAGTAGACAATGTATTAGATTAGAAAGAAATTCCACCCAATTCCACGTAAAGATGCAGGGCCAGGGTCAGAGACAAAAGCAGTCAGGGAACAAATAAAAACTTTGAGAAAACTTGCCACTATTTGGCAAGTCAATAGTTCAGTAAAATGACTGAAGGGAATTGGTATTAGGCTAATTGGCCAGCCTCGCTTTTTTCAATAATCTACCTCCCTTCTGAAACTCCTGGAGCAGAACCACGTGTGTCTACCGGGGACTAGAACTATTCTGCTCATGGTTGAATCTAAATTAGGAGTAAATATGTGAACACATAATCTCTCTCTCTCTAATTTTGGCTCCCCGCTTGTGAAGGGCTAACAAAAATTCAAATAGTTTTAAAATATACTGAGACAAAGATACCTAAAGGCAACTATAATGTCGAAATATAGAGGTCTTACAACGTAAATAAAGAAGTCAGCTGTCAAAAAGTGTTTATAAGGTCAGGCAGCAGCAGGATCCCTCACCTGGGTAAATCCTCAGTCACTGCAATTTTCACGTTTGATTCAGTACAAAAGTATTATATTTGCCTCCTGGTTCAGTATCATAATCAGCAGGCAATGTGTCTTACAATCAGAAGATCTCCTTCAATATCTCATTTTTCTTGAATTTTTAAACTAAAAGTTGTATATACAATGCAAAAAAAAATCATACTTTTATTGTACTTGAGTGTTCTTTTCATCCCAACTCAGACACAATAAAAATTACATGAAAATGTTTTTACTGTGTATTTACTGTGTAGTAAATTAGTTAGCTATTTATGTTCAAATAATGTACTTTTAACATTTATGATAATGAAAGGAATGACTACATTTTAGTCTTTATAAAATATTAATATATTTTATATAATTTTAAATAATAACGGATGATGCCAGTAGAGTTAATACTATTAATATTTTCTTTCAGCTATTTTTGTGTGCGTAGTATATATTTAGGTTTTTTTCAGGATTAGGTTCAGATTATTAGAGTTGCATTCTAATTTTTTTTCAGTTATCATCGTATCGACATTTTCCATGACACTAAATGGTCTTTTTAGTTTGAAACCATTGTAGAAGCAGAATAACTTCGTGCACTATGAAGCCAGAGAGCCTGTATTCACATCCTGACTCTGATGCTCGCTAGCTTTTCTACGTTGGGTAAATTACTTAATTACTTTGTACTCCTCTTTCCTCAGCCATGAAATGAGATTATAACACTACCTACCTCATACGGTTGTAATGAGAATTAAATGAGTTAATATATATAAAGTGCTTAGAACATTGCCCAGTACCCTCAGTAGCTATTATCGTTATTCCTATGATTTCGTTATTCTTTCTTCTTGAATATCCAGATGAGTTCAAGGACTAAAGTATTGACTATTTTAAAATTTTTATTCAAATTATGAAGTTTGTCTTTTCACAAATGCACTGAATTACTTTACTAAAAATGCTTGCTTACACGGAATCTTATGAAGATAATGTATTTTTCAAAAATATGTTTTATATATTCGTTATGTATTATATAATATTTTGATATATTTTATTTATATATTCTATTTTTCCTTTCAATTAACTTTTTATATAGTAACTTTTTAATTCTAGATTTAGATTTGGCAATTCCTTTAACTTTTACAGTGCTCAAAGATAGTCAAGTTATTATGATAACTGCAAACTTGAATTTTCTGTTTTTGCTGATATTTTTTAAAAGGTAACTATACGCACATGCTATAAAATCAATAATATTGAAGAATTTATAGGCTCAATGGTATAGAAGAGATTTGCCCTTATCCCTTTCTCGCAAATCAATTCCCCTCCCTGGAGGGATCCATTTCACAAGCCACTTAAGTGAATTTTTGGAGTTATTCTAAACATGCACAAGCAATTATGAATTGTTAGCATACGATGTTCATGGTCTATATATTGTTTTCTCCATTAACTATATTGGAGAGATGCTTCATATTAAATCTCACGTTTCTGTCTCACTTTTTTAATGCTTAATATCCCTTTGCCCCAATGACTTAGCATTTAATTTTGATTCATGTCATTTACTCAGGGTATAACTTCAAGAGAATTTTACAGATAAGACATGTGATTAGTATCTGTTCTGAATAATTGTGTTTTTTCAATTGTCTTTTTATAGCTTTGAGATAAAAACTAAAGCAAGCAAACATGTATAGATATAAAACTTTTCGTCATAGCCATTGTCTGTACATCCTATAATGTCTTTTAACATTTTATATTCCAGAGGAAGTCTTTACAATAATTCATGATTTTATTCCTTCATATATATATTCCTTCATGTACATATCTATATATTGTGGATTCACAAGTACTCTATACGTGTGAATGTTTTGTCTACATTTGGATTTTTTTCATTTATTTTTCATTTATTTTTTCATTTATTATCTCTGGAATATGATGAATTTTCTTGATCTATGTATGTAGATATTCTTTTTTCAGTTCCAAAAGGAAAGATTTTTTTTTCTTATTAGTGCATATTTGTTAACAATGCTTATTTGATTGTTCTAGCTTCTCCTCAGAAATGTGAATAATATTGAAGAGTGGCCTGCTCTCTGCCCTCCTTATCTATTGTCGCTTTTCATTTGCATTTTCTTTTATTTTCCTTAAACATTTAGGAAAATTTTCTCAAGTTTTTTCTTAACATCACTCATTTGATGTTTGCATTGTCATATCTGCTCTTAGTGCCTTGAACATAGTTTTTAATTCTGCTAACGCTATTTTGCTTTCTTTGTGATCTTTTCTTCCTAAGAACTTATTCATTTGAATTTCATTCAGTTTTACTCATTTCCCATTTATCTTCTTTCAAAAATACTTATTCTTCTTACAATCTTCAATTCTCCATCATAGATTTAATATTATTTTGAATTTCACTGAGCACCCAAACAGTAACAATTTTTCTGTAGAATTATTTTCACATGTATGTTTCTTCTTCTTGAGTATCTTCCCCTCTGATTGAGTATCATTTTTAAAATCCAGCGTTGGCTTATTTTGTTGCTGGTTTTGTTCTTCGATATACTCTTTATAATCCAGACATCTGTCTAGATATTGGTCCTGTGCAGTGGACATTGGGTAGTGGTTAATTTCCACTTTCAGAGAAATAGATGTATGTATATCAGTGTTCACACTTCTAGCCCAAATCTCAGTTTGCCAGGAGATAGGTGTATGTATATCAGTGTTCACACTTCTAGCCCAAATCTCAGTTTGCCAGGTATTATTCTAACTTTTTTAAGCCATTCCACCTCCGAGGATTCAATGCACATTTAATATTCCTCTTCCCAAATTCCCAGTTGTTATCTTTTAAACATACATTTCATAAATGGATATAGAAAGATGAGTAGAGAGCAAAAGGAAGAAAAATCTTGGTATTTATGATGCCCTAAAGGTGTTACATCCTGCCTAATATTCTGTTTGGTACATATCCTTGATCTCCTACTTAAAGGACAGCGAGACAGAGACGAACCAATTGCCTATTTTACAGAAAACAGAAGTTGTCCACTGATGGTTTTTTCAGTCAAGCTTAGTCAATTTTACAGTTAGTGCATAATCCGTCTATACTCTGCCAATAAATTGCCTATCAGTGTAAGTATTAGTTTAGATATTTTTATCTTCATATATTTTAGTGGATGGGAGAGCTGCTAATCAAATGTGTTTATAAACCTGACTTTTAGTTAAAAATCTTTATGTGTATACATTTCCTCATTTCTTTACAAATAGCATTTTAGCAGGCAAAAAATATGCCTTAAATGTGCACATTAATTATAAAGATGCATTTTTATTTCAGAAATGTACTTTCTGGCTGGCCCCTTGGATGACTCGGCTTTGCAGATTTCTGCTCCTGTAAAATTATATATTCTCTAGAAAGCAATGTAGCTGGTTCTCTGTAAACGTAAAGGTGACACTTCTAAAAAGCCACCTATAGCTATTACTGAGGGTTTTTTTTTAATAAATATATATTTTGGCAATAGCTCTTTATGTCCCAGGAGCCTCAGTGGCATTCTAGTGGCCCAAAAGTGGCCCATTACCATGCCTCCATAATTCCCTTCTAGTGACATTTAGTGGGAAAAGCTAATCAATCATGCTTTATGAGATACGCCATTTAAAAAATACTTTGGCTAAGAATATAATTCGATACATTTAAGTGAATAAAAGCTGTGAGAATGGTTAAAATGGAAATTGTCTAGATGGGGGGAGTAGCTAGTTAAGTGCCACCAGGTTAGTCTGCATATAGATAGATCAGCAGTGCCATTATAAGGAAATACATCATTGCAATTTACATAGATCAGAATATTTAAAAGTACTGGAAACATCAGTAGGGAAAATCACCTAAAGTAAGTGAACTAAGAGGAGATATATGAAATGTGAGCTGAACATCAAATGAGATTCATCTGCATAGTAGGAGAGAAAATTATTTTAAATTTGATAATTTTATAGCCAAGAAGAGCCTGGAAAGTAACATTCTAAAAGGACTTAGATGACCTGACTATTCATTTTGAATCAAATCCATGTTGTGAATTAATTAAAACTTAATGACAAATATTGAATACGATTCATCCTTAAAACAAATAGATATAAGAGATTTTTACAAGAGTAGAAAGAATTTTGCTAAGGAAAATGTTTGCATTTGCATTTAATTTCCCAGCTGTGTTTTCACATCAGTGAAATGATGTAAGAGTGAGAGAGAATGAAAATAAAGTAATATTAACATTTCTGGGAAGTAATCCCAGACACTCGCATAATCCTTAAGGCAAGGAAGCAGAAGCTAGACATGTTATTCCAGCGAGAAATGAAAGAAAAAGACATCTTAAAAGTCTTTTTTTTTCATTTATATTTGCTTCCATATTATACATAAAAAGATGTTACCACTCTCTAATTATAATTTAATTCACCAGTTATCCTTTGTGCCTTTTTACAAATTCAATTACTTTGACCTCTGGCTCACCAGTATAATTACCCGATTATGCTCCCTTAGACTATTCCTTTGCGAACTATTTTAAAATTCACTCGCTATTTTTCGTATAATCTTTACCAAAGGAAGGATTTGAAATTTTTCTATGAAGTTAAGTAGCTTTATTCCAAAAAGAAGCCTGTCTCCATGGGATGGTGCTTTTAATTTTTTTCTATCACTTTATTTTTCTGACACAATATATCTGACATTTTAGTCCATGAGGTCATGGTCTTCAAAATATGATTCTTGGAGACCTTGTATTACAAGGAAAAGCTCAGAGGTTGTCCACAGAAAGTGAGGGAAAACGTTCACAAGTGGAACTTGGACCCCCACTTCCTGACTCAACACAATCAGCTTAGCTTTTTAACCATTTCAGTTTCAAAGGTTTCTTTTGATGTCACTATAGACCAAAGTTTGTACACGAATTGTTGGTATTAATATTTCCCAAATGCAACCAATGAATTTCTAGTGGCTTCCAAAGGAATTTCAAAGAGTTTTGACTTAACTACTCTTCCTTTTTAAAGCAAAAATGTATTACCTAATTTGAATATGAAGTAAATATCTGCATTAGTGGAAATAAAATAAGCATGTAGCAACACAGATCTCTCTTCAAATTTTTACTTGGTAGAGTATAGCTGCTGTGGTGTTAATATTTTAACGTGTTTCTATTCGTAGATAAATATTGTATAATTTATACCTTAATGTACCATAATTTAGAGATTGGGAATACAGGAAATACTAATTTTGAGATAAAACAATTTAATGAGGAACATAAAAATGATAATAATTCTATTAAATTGCCCCAAGATGCTGCTCATAGATTAGTAAAAGACATTAATCTGAATGAATTCCTTACATAGTATATAAAGTTGTCTCTAAGACTTCAAATATCATTGATAATAAGCTGAAAATATGGTAAGGTATTTCCAATTTCTCTTTTCAGTTTCAGTTATAGATCAGTCAAATCCACTATATTCAAAGAAAAGTATTTTAAAATGACAGCCAGAATTTCCTAAAATTTGTACCATTTATAAATAAGATACAACAATTATTATAAAAGTATGCCAGTTGATTTTTAAATGCACAAAATGCAATTATTTCAAATATCAGGTAATAAAGGTAGATTTTTTTCTGTTACGTGCCATAACACAGAATAAAAATCTATAACATTTTAGAATAAATATTTTCCAGATCAAATGGATATAAGACAAATAGACATATTACTTTAGTCAAACATATTATTTTTTAAATGATTTAAGCAACTATAATACCTATTAAATGAGAAAAATAGGTATGTCTTTACTGTAAATATATAATTATTAAAAAACTTTTACCTATATAGACATATAATAAATTTATTTTTCTTATAATTATATCCTTACCAAAAAATGAAATAATTTAATAAAATGCTAAATTGAATAAATATATGTTGGTTTACAATAAAGACATTTTTAACTTCATGTTAAATTGAGGTAAAAAAATCAAATAATTATATTTTTTTAACATAAAAATTATGTTTAACAACCCACATATAGCTGATCAGAAGAAATGATTCTTTCCCTTAAGTGGACCCCCTTTGCACAATTCTAAGACTCTAAAGACCCAATTTTCTGAAAAGATTAATCCTATTTACTTGATCCTACTGGGGTTTTGAGGTGGAGATGTGGGAAAATGTATTCATTTACACATTTACACAAGAGGTACGTTTTTAATGTTATATCTGTCTACTTTGAGGTGCTATCTTCTGGGACAGAAGCCAATGTGGGTAAGGCTTGCTATCACTTTACCCTCTACATTAACATAAGCAGGCTACTACCACTGAAACCAGCAATAGTTCCTCATAAAGAGGAAGAGATTGCCTTTCCTATTGAAATACTCAGCTGTAGGAGCTCCAAGTCTAAGTAGTCAACACAGTCTAAATATTTGTTTAGGAAATGATATCTCTAAAGAAAATATGATCTGTATACACATAGATCTGCCAATTTCCATTAATAAAAAGACCACTTAACTTCTCAGTTTGAATTATGGGCATTTAGGTGACATCACTACATTCATGTCTTAACCAAGAATCAAAGGTCTCCTAAAGGCAATTTCCAAACAAAGGGCAAGTTTATTCCAAAAAAATGAATATCAATTTCAGATAAAAATAAAAACAATATTTGCAGTTTTAATCTAGTAGTTTTTCTATAGTGTAGCCATAAAAGTGTTCAAACCATTTTAAAGTCTAAATTGAAACTACTCCACAGATATTTTTATCTAACTACTTTTCTCTATCCTCAATGCCCTGACCTGAATAAAATCAGAGTAATCTCTTTTCTAGATTTCAGCAATAATCTTATTCATTCAGTCAGTTAACAAATATGGTATATCAATCACTTGCCAAGTTTGTGCTTCATAATCAGGATAAAAGAGTGAATAAAATACATAAAGTCTCATAGAGCTTCCATTCCATTGGGTGAGGGGAGAGAGAGAGAGAGAGAGAAAAGAAAAACTGTCTAAAATATCATGTGGAAATTATATGAAGAAAAATAAAGTAAGGGATTAGAGAGTGATAGTGACATTTTATATAGAGTAGTTGGGGAAGACCTTTTGGATGTGGAGACAAATGGTGGACAAGCCGTGTCCACCTCTGTGGTGTGGTGGGGAGGGGACAATGTTATCAGGTAAAGAGAATAACAAGTGCAAAATCCCTAAAGTAGTAGTGTGCTCTCTGTAGTCAAGGATCAGCGTGGAGATCAGTGCACCAAGAAGGTGGGGATAGAAAATCAAGTCAGAGAGGTAGTCAAGGGATTAGCAGTCATTCTGTTATGTAGAAATTTGTTTTGTAAGAAATTTGGATTTGATTCTGAGTGTGATAAGAAGCCAATTACATTATTTAATTTTCAATGGACTTTCTCTGAGAGCTGTGTAGAGCATAGCCTGTGGAATAAGGGGAGACCAGGAATGGAAGTGATAGACTGGAAAGGTAGCTTCAGCACTAGTCCAAGCTAGCGATTATTCAGATATATTTCAAAGTTAGAACATATCTTTTGATTGGATATAGAATAGGTGAGAAAGGAAAATCAAGGCTGACTCTTAGAATTTTGCTCTAAAGGCTTGGATGAATGAAATTGTTGCTTCTCTAGTTGGGGGAAGACTGGGAAGGAGCAAACTTGGCATATATTATGTTTAGGTACCTATGGACATCCAACTGGAGATGTTGAGTCGGCTTTTAGAAGAGAGACTGACATTGAAAGTGCAAATTGGAAACCATGAATTATCAGGGGGTATTTTAAACCATGGAGCACGAGTTGTGGAGAGTGAGGAGCTCGTGAATATTCTGAGTTGTGAGTGCGGCTACACTCTGCTGTCTAAAAGCCAGGAAAATGAAACGCACCCAGCAAAGAAGATGAGAACAAGCAGCAAGTGAAATTGGAAACAAACAAAACTACAAAGTGTGTCATTTAGGAAGCCAGAAGAAGAGAGTATTTCATTAAGGAGAGGTGTATCAACTGTTATCAAATACTCAGACATTAGACAAAACTGTTTTGATTTCTGAGCTACATGAAATTGCCCTTTTTGTAAATGAAATAATGGTCATATGTCATCAGTTTTGCATGGTTCATCCCAATGCCTTTTCTGTACTTTAGTTTCTATTTTCAAATGGAGGGAAAACCCTACATATATGTTAAATGCCCGATAAGTAGCAGGTTCTCAGCGCATTTCCTCCCTTTTCCCTCACGACCCTCCTCCTTAAAATATTTATTTCTCATTGTAGCAATTCTGATTGTATTCATAATATAGCTACATTAATTATTTTAAATAATCAAAAATTATTAGTTGTTCCAACATACTATCTAGTCTGTTTTACTACAAAATAGCATTGCTTTAAAATTAGTAAAACCTTTGAATTTACCCTTTATTAAATTGGCTTCAAACTTGCAAAGAAAAAGGTATATTTAAATTGACATTGAAATTACTAGTCTTTATATTTAGTACGTATTGAACAAAGAAAATAACCTCAGGCTTTCTTTGCAAAAAAAAAAAAATCCTAATTCACCTACTAAAATCAAGCTCCACCTGTTTGCCTCTATAATTAACAAAGCACAAAGCAAACTTTATTTCTCCCTGTACAGAAATTATGGCTTGTATCTAAAAACAAACATTTTAAATCAGAGCTGATATTTTTCTGTTTTTTTTTTTTTCTTTCTGGAAGAGACTGGTTAGTATGTAAAGGTGACATTGAGATAACCATATGACTAAGCAGATGACTGTCAGGACAATGTCCTGAAGGCAAGGAGGATCCTATCAGCAGCACAGCAAATCCTGCTCAGAGTGAGCATTCATTGCAGGAGACAGGCGAGTGGATTAGAAGATTTGTCAAAGGATTAGGAGATTTGAATCCCATTTTCTTTTCTTTTCTTTCTTTATTCCTCACAATAGCCCTCATTGTGTATATTGTTTATGAAATGTTTTATGTCTGAACATTAAGTAGAACATGAATATAGAATTAAGTAGACTAAAGTACACTTTAACTGAAGGAAAAAAACAACCACAGGACTTAGAATACAATGTTCTATGTGCATTGTGGTTCTGAGGAAATTGGATGAGAATTTCAGATTTTGATTTACATTCTCTTTGTGTGAGAAAGTGTGTCATGAGGTGACCTCAGACCGTTTCACACACTTGAATGAGTCTCTGCATGTCCTCTGAGTCGTCCCTTTGGATGGGAAGCTCCTGAAAAAGCTTTTCCCAAAGAATGTTTTGGGGAAGGAGGCAATTTTAAAAAGTAGGAATGCAAGCGACCAACAAATAGGAAACACTCTTCAGCTCACCAGTAAGTAGAGAAAGAAAATTTAAAATGGTGAGATTGTTTTAAATATTTACAAATATGATCAGTTAAAAAATGTGGCAACACAATTTCCACAAAATTTTGGGTAAATGGTATCCCCTGGGAGTGTAAAAGGATATATTTTGGGAGAGCAATCTGACTTTAAAAGTCAAAAAACTAGGGGCTGGCCTGGTGGCGCAAGTGGTTAAGTGCGCGCACTCCGCTGAGGTGGACCGGGGTTGCCCGGGGTTCGCTGGTTTGGATCCCAGGTGCACACCGATGCACAGCTTGTTGAGCCATGCTGTGGCGGCGTCCCATACAAAGTGGAGGAAAATGGGCATGGATGTTGCCCAGGTCCAACCTTCCTCAGCAAAAAGAGGAGGATTGGCAGATGTTAGCTCAGGGCTGATCTTCTTCACACACACACACACAAAAACTAAAATGCATACTCTTTAATAAACAATTCCCACTCTAAGTAGCGAAAATGTAAAATAATACAAACCCTATCAATAGTGGCCTAGTTAAATAAAACATATTCTAGAAAAAAAAAAGTCTACCAAAAATGAAAAGATATTTATATAAAAATATACCTATTTGGTAATGTTAAGACTGGAAAAGTAAATTATGAAACACCACGTAGAGAATAATATAATTAATAGAAAACTTTAAACATCTGTGGAGATATATGTAGGGAGGGGTGTGTGTGTGTATGTGTGTGTTATTTTAAACTTATAATCAATATGTTTTTGCCATTGTTTTTATGGGATTTCAGGTTATATTCACTTTTTCCTTCTCTTTATAAGACATGCATTATTTTTACACTCCGAAAATAATTTAAGGGTGCCCTGTGAAAGAAAATTTTGAAAGTTATGTTGAATATTAGCTTTTCAAAGTGATATCATGGAAAAACAAACCCATTTGACCTTGTATTATTCAACTTTTCCCCAAATTACTTAATCAGGAAACCTCACTTGACATAACTGCGTCTGCTGAAGATGGGCTGAGAAACACTCTTTGAAACGCACACCTCGACTGTTGTGCAGTGCCCCCTCACACATTCTCAGGCAGAACTGGTAATAACATGCACATGAGGAAAATATCTTTTAGTATTTTGGTTTTTCCCTCACATTATAAGTACTGCTATTCATAATTTACTGGACAATTATTTCTTATTTACAGAAGATTAACCAGAAAAGAGGTACTTTTTTAAATCACAAAATTGTTTAGGGGAAGTTCAGACTTATTCCCTGGATTAATTAACTATGCATTATACTACTAAATACTTACTTCAGTTGAAAACGGCAACCGTGTGTGATTTGAAAACAACCACGTTTTCTGAGTGGCATCGATTCTCTGATTTTGGTTTTCACGCGCCCTAAGTCTTGAATTAATTCTGTGGTAAGACCTTCCACATCTTTGTGAAATGGACAGTGGTTCTTGTGGAGTCACTACTAGGAAGATTAACCTGATGGTTAAATGATTTAACCTAGCTGAATTCAAGAGTGTTTGCCAGCATCTATTTTTTCCTACATAACAGCAGGTCTTGGCCCTACATTTATTACTTTTTTCTTTGTTTTTTTTTTTGTGTCTGTGTGTGTGAGGAATAGTAGCCCTGAGCTAACATCGGTTGCCAATCCTCCTATTTTTGCTGAGGAAGATTGGCCCTGAGCTAACATCTGTGCCCATCTGCCTCTATTTTATGTGAGATGCCTGCCACAGCATGGCTTGATGACCCACGAACCCCAGGCTGCCAAAGCACAGCGCACAAACCCAAGCACTGTAACAGCGGGCTGGCCCCCATTTATTATTTTTTTTAAACACCTTTGTCGAGATATAGTTCATATACCATATAATTCAATTTACCTATTTCAAGCATACAATTCAGTGGTTTTTAGACTATTCACAGAGTTCTGCAGCCATCATCACAATCAATTTTAGAACATTTCTGTGATCTCAAAAAGAAATCCCTTACTCATTGGTAGTCATTTCATATCTACCCCAACCTTCTGTATAATATTGAAAAGAAGTATTGATACACACTGTTTCTTGTTCCTGATCTTAGGAAGAAAGCATTAAGTCTTTCAAATTAAGCATGATGTTAGCTGTGGGATTTTTATAGATATCCTTTATTGGGGCTAGGAAGTTCCCCTCTACTTCTACTTGTTGAGTGTTTTTATCACAAAAGATCTTGGATTATGTCAAATGCTTTTTCTGCATCTGTTCAAATTATCATATATTTTTGCTCTTTAGTCTGTTGATATAGTGTACTACATTAATTGATTCTCAGATGTTGAACCAATATTAGATTCGTAGAATAAATCCCACTTGGTCATAATCTATAGTCCTCTTTCTATATTGCTGGATTGAGTTTGCTTGTATTTTGTTGAGAATTTTTATATCTATATCCATAACAGATACTGTCTGTTATAGTATCAACTGAATTAAATTTTGTTTTCTTGTGTTGTCTTTGTCTAATTTTGATATTAGGATAATATTGGCTGTATAGAATGAGTTTGGAACTCATTTTGAACAGTATATTGTAGCAACTCTGAATATTGATTCCCTACTCTAGGGAATTTGCTTTTTTCTTATTATTTGTTTAATATTTGGTAATAATATTTCAGTGAAGTCTATTTTCCCTCCTGAAAAATGTTCAGCCTCTGATATTGCAACTCAAAGGACTTATTCTTGGGTATAATTACATTCACCCTGGACCCCTAACACCAGCCAGCAAGTCAGTGGTTGTGGTAGGACTCTCTTTGACTATCTCTTTGCCTGATCTCCTTGTTCAGCTTCTAAGTGGTCTGCATCTACTGATATCACATCCAGTTGTTATTTCCCACTAATTGTTATCTGATTGTTCTATTGTTTGATGACATCCTGGAGCAATCATTGCTCCACAGGCAGATCCAATTAAATTTGGGTAATTTTGCAAAATTAATTTTGATGCATTCTTTGCAGCTTGCTCCAATACTAGAAGACCCCTTTTTAGCTATTTCTTTCCCTGTTTTCTCTATTAAATGTCTAGCTTGTCTACAGTTTCATCCATCGTTATCATGGTGCTACCAGCCTTATCTTAATTGTTCACTGCTAAAATCTCCAGTTTTCAGCAGCCTCCTGAGGCTTAAACTTTCCCACACTCTGTTCCAAATAATATCAGTCCCCTTAGAGAGTGCTATGGAGATCTTTTTCCCTTGTAGCTTGCCTCTCCCCCTGTGTAGAATTTCTATGCCACTACTCTGGACTTGGTAGTGAGAATAGGGGCCCATTTCACTCTGAGTGATACTCCTGTTCTATAAGAGGTACATCAGGTAGGGGTTGTCGCCCTTGGTCCTCTCACCTTGCTTCTTCTAGAGTGAGGCCTCCACCCTATGAGAGAACAGGGATGAATGAAACTGAGCCCAGTATTGTTGCACACTATAAGTGGGGACTGGGTAGAAGAAGGGAACCCCAGGGGCCGGCCTGGTGGAGTAGCGGTTAAGTGCATGCATTCCGCTTTGGCAGCGTGGGGTTCGAGGGTTAGAATCCTGGGAGCCCACCAATGTACCACTTGTCAAGCCATGCTGTGGTGGCATCCCATATAAAGTAGAGGAAGATGAGCACGGATGTTGGCCCAGGGTCAATCTTCCTCAGCGAAAAGAGGAGGATTGACATTGTAGATTAGCTCAGGGCTAATCTTCCTCACAAAAAAAAAAAAAGAAGAAGAAGAAGAAGGGAACCCCAGACCTCTCATCTATGTTTGCCCAGAATAGAGTCTATCTAATATGGCAAGGGGGGAAATGAGAAATGATGGTGTCCACACAAAATAACCAATAACCATTCTATAGATAAGAGAAATAAGGGGAATTTACTTGAGCCAGAGTGAGGATTATAGCCTGGGAAGGCCTTAGAAAACGTTCTAGAGAAGCACGGTTTTCAGTACAGCCTTACATCTTTTTAGAACAAAGAATGTACATTAAACATTTTCATCAGGATACATTTTCATCAAAATTTCAAAGGTATTTAGTTGCAAATTAGCAGATCAACATGACCATGATGTCAGGAAAGGGACTAATCCAGGCATTATCAATAGGGCATTACTAGTAGAACATGGGGGGGAAGTATGCATTCTTATCTTAAGAGAGTGCATTCTTTAATGGTTAAGCAGATGTACAATGTATGTTTCATAGGCCATAAATCAGGCTTTTTAGTTCAAGTTGAATCAGTTTTGAACCCGAATAGTTACCCCATATATCTCAATATGTGAGAATCTCTTGTCAATGGCAACCTTCCTCTCTCAGGAAGGAACTGTAGCTCTAGACTTGTAGTTGGGGAGGGAGGGAGTACCATTTTCTTTGCTGCATCTGTCAGTATAGAGCTTCAGTCTTCATGAGTTCGGGGAAAAGGGAACAGGTCTTGGCTCAGATGCCACAGACTCTGTTTTTACTGAGATTTAGTAGATCTTCTAGAATAAATATGTCTCCATTTGTTGTATGGCCTTAGGACAATTTCCAGAACCTTTCATTTTTTTAAAACAATTTTTGCCAGTTATAGTTATTTTGCTAGGTAGGCGTCCATGGACCTTTCACATTGCCATTCCTGAAATGTTTTCCTTGAAGCATTATAAAAAATTAATTAGAAAAACACAGAAAGGCAAGAAACAAATGTCTCATAATTTTTATATATTTATAATATATATGAATTTAATTTATCTTAATCGAAGAAATAAAGTTATAAGAATATAGAAATAAAGCTCAATATTTCTATGTAGAGGACTGATATAAATGAATACAGGATTCAATTACCTACCTGTCAGATAACTCAACAAACTGTTTAATATTAAAACTACACGTATACACTCACCCATTTATGTATTACAAATATTTTGTTAAAGAAATTGTTATAGATATCTATTATTTTTGCCATCCATCATATATGTATTCTTTTAGTTCCAAAACCCATATTTTATTTGAGGGCACTGGTTCTCAAACTTGAACAGGCATCAGAATCACCTGGACAGCTTGTTAAAAATCAGATTGCTAGGTGTCACCACTAGAGTTCCTGATTGAGTAGGTCTGAGGGGTGGCCAATAATTTGCATTTCTAAGATTAACTTTGAGAAGCGCTGTTCCAGGGAACTGCCCTTTCTCCTCTCTTAGTCTCTAAGGCATATAGTGACTCAGTCTGGCCAATCCAAGCATCACATTCTTCCTCCATTGTGATGAGAACATAACTTAGTTAGGGCCAATGACACAATGAGAATTTTTTTGCACCGTTGAGAGAAAGACAGAAAAAGAAAAGTATTCTTTTCCTAATGAATTCTCTAGCACTCAAAATAATATTAAGCTGGAGCTGCTGATACTGCCTGGTAAAGCAGATAATACAGCAAAATAAATAAATCTGGCTTAATAACATAGTTTGAGAACTTTGAACAAGCAGCATCTAAAACCAGACCAGTCTAGCCCTGAACTGCCTGGTATAAAGCACTTATTTCCATTTTTGTTCAAGCCATTTTGAGCTAAGTTTGCTATTTAACCATAACTGATGTGCTGATGTTCTTAAACTAACCAACTAATTATCATTTATTCATTATATTCTAAAAAGCATATGACTTAGAATATTAAAAGTTTTTGAAATAGATACTATTGAAATGATCTTGACTATTAGTGCCGCTACTATTCCCATTAAAATGTTAACATTGTTTTCTATTTCCTGTTCTGCTTTAAAGGTTTAAAAACAAATGACTAAAATATAATCAACATTATTACTTTTCTAATTTAATATTATCATCATTTATATCACATGTATTTGGGAGTTTATTGTATCTCTCGTTAATTTCTTATCTTTCTTAACACATATTCCATGAGAAGACTTTTAATTAAATGGAATCTAATGTAGTTTAAATAATTCATTTGATGATGCAATTAGATTATGTTAAAAATAGGATGTATTTCTCAAATTTATGTTCATTTATCTATGTCTTTGAAATGAGTATCAAAATAGATTTTTAAAAAATTCTCTGAAATATGTTAAAAGTTAAATGAATATATGTAAAATAATAGAAGTAGAATAAATTTTTATTTATAAAATAAAAGTTGCCACAGGCCCACTGAAATTGTTCAAGCTATGTTATGAAAAACAGCAACAGACATGTTGGAGGCAAAACATGGCAAATTTTCGTGTCACTTTAGATTATAAATAACCAATGCATACTGGATTTTTCATATATTTAAATGATATGAGAACATTATGATAAACTACACTAAGAAAAAGCAAATTATTAGCATTATCTTACATTTGACATTTCATAAATATTCTATTTAATATTGTACACAGCTTAATGTGAATTCAATATATGGAAAAAGTCTATTTAGAAGAAATATTCCTAGTATGTATTTCTTTAGATCTAGAATCAGCATCATGTTTGTGCCTGGCAGGCAAACAATAAGATAAAGTACTTTTTCTTTCTATTCTACTATTCATTTCCCTTTCCCCAATTACTAAAAGAAATACATGATCATTAGAAATGAGGAAAAATATTAGACAACAAAGTCATAGCCAGAAAAAGGAAGCAAACATAAAATGATGGTATATTTTCTTTTTTTTTCAGGGAAAGATTCTCCCTGAGCTAACAGCTGGTGCCAATCTTCTTTTTTTTTTTTCCCTCCCCAAAGCCCCAGTACATAGTTGTATATGCTAGTTGTAAGTTGTTCTAGTTCTTCTGCGTGAGCCACCACCACAGCATGGCTGCTGACAGACAGGTGACCAGGACGTGAACCCGGGCCTCTGAAGTGGTGAGGGCTGAACTTTAACCACAAGGCCATCAGGATTGGCTCATAAAATGATGGTATTTTTTATTGGAAAACTTTAAAAATAATTTATATACATGACCTTATTTGGTATAAGTAAAAACTAAAAAACTTAGGCTTTACATGATGTGTATGGCATGAAACAACTTTAAGAGGGACATCCAACAATAGAACTGTTTCTCTCTGACTCAGGGCTCACACTTGTTCAAGTTTTGGGTTTCTTATTTTGATTATCTTTTTGTTGTTGTTGTTAACGTCTTTAATGTATTTAAGTACGATTATGCATTAAGTATGGAAAATATTCTGTTAAAGAGCAGTGTTATTTTAGAAAATATTGAGCACAATTATAAACTATAAAACAAGTACCTCCTATTTTAGGTAAATTCTAAGTAAAGGAGTAATATAGTACAGAGGATTAATTAATTTTATATAAACTTAAACTTTGAGAGGTCTGTAGTTTTCTGAAGTAGACAACAGTGAAAAAAAAAAAATGTAATAGGAAAGAGATCTAGACCTGGTACAAGGGAGACAAGATTTACAATCTTTTCTTCTCTGAATTTGGGACAAGACTCTGGGTACCTTCTGTGCCTAAGTTTTAATGAAGGAGATGGGAAGCGTCAAACTTTCCCTTCAGCTGTAAAATTCCACATTCTAATGAAATGTGCTCACTTGAGCTGTCTAAAATCTGGAATTTTGCAGGCAGACATTAAATTTCTATAACTGATGAACCATACTTTTACAAATATTGGAAGATGTTTTTGCGAGGGAAATGAATATCTATTAGTTGCTAGGGTTTTGTTTATCTTTATCTCTTTTTCCATGTTAATCAGGCTTAAATCCCAAGTATCAATGAATCAAAAGCTCTGTCTAGAGATGAAATTCTGTCAAAGATTTTTTATCTTCTCCATTTGTACAATAGACTATATTCTCTTATTTTTTATCACTATTAAAGTATGATTAGTAATGCTTGTTTTCCATTACGTAGTAAAATTAAACTTACAAAATTAGGAGAACAAAATGTGTTAGCAAATTAAATATTTTAATATATCACTCTATTTGGCAGCATGATATTGAAATAGCAAGGTTTTGTGAGGAAACTTTGACATAAGATTTTGGAATAGACATATTAAATAGTTTCATTTTCATTAATAAGCTGTGTTAATTCATTAGAAGCATTATATGTAGTGTATACTTCAATCTTTATGCTTTAAAAATTTTTATGCCATTGAGACATTTGTAACAAAATGAATGAGGTTCAATTTCAAAGTTTTATCATATTTTTTCCTTTTCAACTCACATATCTTCTCCTAAATGTATCTTCATAAATTTTGTTTCTTAATAACAAAATAACCTAGTCATTAATTGCATAAATATAATTTCTCAATAATGTGCATGTTGTGCCTCTATAATAGGAAATTTGGCCAAGAAACTAGATTTGGAGTTCATTTCAATACAATGTTCTTCTGATGTATGAAAATTAAATTTCTTGCTTGAGAAGTGAAAAGTATCATGTAACTATTAGTAATTATAATCAATTTGCATTTCTAGAAAGGTATTTCTTTCTGAACAAATTAATTTATAGACAGAAACAAATTAATTTTTTGCTGAGATGATTTTTTGGTTAAATAAATGCATTAGAACAGGTAAGAGAAGTTATACAGCAGCAGTAACTACTATCTGATAAATGTAATGTTAATTTAAGAATTGATGACCAATAACTGTGTGTATAAATATTTTACTGTTATTTCACGTCCCTTTCAGTGAAAGATTGTCCTACTAGCTGGTTAATGTTGCTAATGAGATGACTTCAATCTGCAAAGACTAATTTTGAGAACCTAGTTCAGAATCTAGGATTTGGATTACCTGATGATTATATTAGTCTATTAACTTAAACTAGCTAGTTCATTCAGATTGATCTATCGCAGGTGTTGATAACTGTGGTCTCTCAAAAATTCATTAAATGTACATTTTCCTATTTTAACTTTAAAAATCACTTATGTTAAAAAAGCAAAAATATTTATAAACCATATTTAACATACAAACATATTATTTTAAATGATACAAACATCTAGAAGAAGAATAAAAGCATAAGAGACACCTTTATATCAGCAAATATCCTGTAATATCCCCTACTAATTTTCCTCTCTTGTTTACAGTAAGAGTTATCCTAATGGAAAAGCATTAGATTGACAATTGGACATTAAGTTTCCAAATTTTTTCTAGCATTAATTATGTCTGCAAGCTCGGATAAGTCAGTAATGTTTTTAGATAACAACTCCATTCTCAAGAAAATTTTTTAAAACAATGATAAATTATTTCTGCCTTTAAAGTGAAATAATTTTATTAAATAAGAAATAATAAAAAATAATAAAGATCACATTTGTTCTACATATAAAATTAAATAATCATCACCTACTTGCAGAATTGCTTATTGTGAGTTCCTTATACTTCCTATGAGCTAAAACATGTTCAATTCTTAAACTACTGTATTTACCTAATGTTTTTATAGATGTTGGCAGTTAAGTCTCAACAGGTGCCAGGGGAGTAAGACATTTTTTTCCTATCCTTCCTTGTTTGATTCTAAGTTAAACTCAGCTAACTCACATAAAGTCAGTGATTCATGCTAGGTATCCCCATAAACCTATTATTCAAAAAAGAAGAGTAAAATTTGTAGTCCTTTCATCTTTATTAAGATGTAATTACCCTCATAATCTTTATTAAACTGAATTTTTAAAATATTTTATAATGATGAAGTCTTTTACATATCTTTAACTTTTGATATTCACAGTAATTCTGTACAGACAGTTGGCAAGGCCAGTGTTATCTTTGGTATTTTATAGGTGAGCAAATGGATATTCAAAAGATGGGATTTGACCAAATCATAGACCACAAAGCAGTCCAGGCGTAGGCCTGGAATTCAGACCAAGGTCTTTTGACCTTAAGGCAAAAAATAAATTTCCTTCATGGTTTCCAAATACTACGCTTATTGTCCTTTCCAGCTTGGGCTTAGATCAGTTTAAAATACAGATATTTCTTCTAATATAGTACAGACATATTTTTTTCCTATGATTTCCTAACGACGTCTCTCTTTTCTTTTAAAATCAATATTTCTGTTAGCTTATGTTTTGGTTTTTGCAACAGAATACACTGATAATACATATAAATACATTTTTTAAGGAAAAAATATTTCCCACACCTCATAAAAATAAATGTTTTCATCTCCTCTGATTAGTTATCATGAACAGGTTTAGTTCATTTCAACATTCATTTAATGTCTGTCTACTTTGTGCTTGACTTAGTTATAAATACAAATATATAAATAGAAATTTAAATTTATATGTAAACTAATTTATAAATATAAATATAGAGTTGCAAATATATATAAGATGTTATATCTGTACTGAAGAATACATAACCTATTGGGAAAGATCATTTCAAAATAATAGAATATAATTTAGAAATATAATACAATATTTAAACATTATACTAGAGATAGGAATAGGACTATTAGAGTATAGAGATGTATAAACCAAATCAGAAGCTCAAGGAAGGCTTTTACTTAAGAGACAGATGACTATGTTGGAAGAATAAGTGATGCCTGAATTTAAAGAATAAAATTTGAGTCAGATGAAAAAGTTCTAGAGGCAGCACCATGAGCAAAAGCACAGAAGAACAAACCTCTGGTGGTTCATGGTGAGAAAGAAGATGGTCTTAAACCTGAAAAGATAAGGTGGGGTGGAAGTTTGTTGTTTCATATGATGAACAATAGGTAGCATTTCTGAAAGTAGAGTTAAACAATTGACTGACAGCATTTGTCCTTAAACTGCTTAGGTAACCATCAGTCTGTAATTAACCTACTAATCTTAACAAGATTCTATTTTTTTGTACCTAGTTTATCTGTGTCTTTTAATCATCTTTTCTTCCTATAAAAACTGTTTATCAGAAAAGAAATCTTGAATTATCTTTCTTGGATGTTAGTCCCTTGTTGCAGGTTTGTAATAAAACTTTGATCAGAGTTAGCAATCAGTTCTTCCAATAATTTGTTTTAACATTCCCAAAGTGCATTTTCATAAGGCATTAATAATATGTAGGGAATGGGTTTCGTATGGTTGAAGATGCTTAGAAAATTGTGGGCTGGATAAAAATAAAGGAGTTTATTTGTTGTGAAAACTTGTTTGTGAGCTAGCCCTGATGGCCTAGTGGTTCAAATTCGGCACTCTCACCCGCCTTGATGGCCTAGTGGTTAAAGCTTGGTGCTCTCACTGCTTTGGAGGCCTGGGTTCGTTTCCTGATTGTGGAATCACACCATCTGTCAGTTGCCATGCTGTGGTGGCAGCTCAGATAGAAGAACTAGAAGGACTTACAACTAGGATGTACAACTGTGCACTGGCGCTTTGGGGAAGGAAAAAAAAAAAAGAGGAAGATCGGCAACAGATGTTAGCTGAGGGCAACTCTTTCCCTGCAAAAAAAAAAAACTTGTTTGTGCTTTTAATATATAAATGTCGTAGTGAATTTTCAAATTCAAAGAAGGGGGAGACCTCTGACTGAAAGTGAAGGTCGAGTTAGATCACCGTATACATTATACATCTCAATATTATAGCAGATAATTGAGAAATTAACTTGTGTTTTATGATGGTCTGTCCTACGAATTTATCATGAAGTATTAAAAGGTGTATACTACTTCTCCCATAAGTTGTTCAGCGACATTGGGTCTGAGATTTTTAGAACTTGTTTCATGTTTGGAAAATAGAGTAATTGCCAAATGAGAGTCAGTGTCCCACAAGGCAACCTATAAAAAGACTATTATGATAAAGGTCTAAACGTGTGGTGGGAATAAAACTCTATCGAGGGGGAGAGGTTATAGGCTTTTTGTTTCAAGCAGTGTTATCTGACCTCAAGGATGGCTTCGAACCTCAGGAATTGGATGATAAAGCCAATCAGATAAAAACCATCAGAAGCAAACCTGCAGTCGAATAAATTTAGGTTTATTAAGTTGCTCCAAGGGGGAACATAGGCAGCTAGGGCTACCATAACACAATACCACAGAATGGATGCCTTAAACGACAGAAACTTATTTTCTCACAGCTCTAGAGGCTAGAAGTCCAAGATCAAGGTGTTGGTAGGTTTGGTTTCTCCCAGGGCATCTCCCCTTTGTTTGCAGATGGCTCCCTCTCACTGTGTCCTCATGCAATCATCCCTCTGTGTACACGTATCCCTGGATTCTCTCTTTTTATAAGGACACCTGCCATACTGGATTAAGGCCCCTCCCTAATGGCCTCATTTTAAGGTATTTGTACCTTTAAAAGCCCTCTCTCCAAATCCACATACATGCTGAGGTGCTGGGTGCTAGGGCTTAAAGATGTGAACTGAGGACACAATTCAGTCTGTAACCTGTGTATCAGTTGTTTTTCTGAGGAAGGACAAAAGGAAGCAGAGTTCATTCAGCTTTGTATTGGTTTTGGTCATAAAGCAAGGGGAGCTTAGCAATCAGTTAAATCAATAATCTTTTTTTTTTTTTTTTTTTTTTTTTTTTTTGTGAGGAGATCAGCCCTGAGCTAACATCCGCCAATCCTCCTCTTTTTTTTTTTGCTGAGGAAGACGGCCCTGGGCTAACATCTGTGCCTATCTTCCTCCACTTTATATGGGACGCCGCCACAGCATGGCTTACCAAGCAGTGCGTCGGTGAGCGCCCGGGATCCGAACCAGCGAACCCCGGGCCGCCGCAGCGGAGCGCGCGCACTTAACCGCTTGTGCCACCGGGCCGGCCCCTAAATCAATAATCTTTTTTAATGGAAGACAAAACAGTAAAGAGGATCTGGATACATGAGAGGTATGACAGGAGAAATCACTCGATAAATGGTGGCTGTTTTTGCATTCTACAGCGGGTGGCCTGGCAAAAAATGTTTATTTGTTAATTTTGGAGATAGTCATATCTATAGTTGTTATTGCAGTTTGACAATTAGCTGGGTTGATTTTATTCTCTCATTTTAAGATGTCACTGGAAATAAAGTACTGAGGATAGATAATCCTGAGTTCACTCTAAGGTGACACCCTGGGATGGCACTCCTTTTTTTTGAGATGACTGTATGGCTGCCCACAGATATATGACCATTAATAAATCATTGTATCTGTGGGGGCCTCCTAAAAGACTCTGTGACAAAGTGTGGGGCAGAGGAATTAGAAAATGTTAGGAGAGACAACTTCAAATAGACTTCAAATGAACTAGATTGACCTGGTAATAAAAAACAAATGATTGTCACCATATAATGTTCCTATCGCCCTTCCCATCAACTTCAGGCAGACAAACTTTCATTTGATTAAAAAAGATTTTTAAATTTCAATGTGTTTGTACTTGCTGTGTGTCATGAAACAATTCCAATGACATAAAGTAGTTTCTACTTCACTTTGTAAATCAAGAGAAATCATTCCAAGTTTTAAGTAGGGAAATGCCATGCTCCATTTTTCAAGACTCCACTAATGCCACCAATTTCAGAACATATTCGTGCCTACTTTGAAACATATTAAAAATGTACTAAGGAAGTGTATTACATAATATGTTATAATATGAATAACCCACAAAATATCTTACAAAAGTATATAATTGTAATTAAGTATATTAATATATTTGGATGTAGGTAATGTGTATATAATATCAATCTAATCACACACCATTACAACTGACTATTTCTTATACCAAACATCAAAACATAAAAACATTTTTGAACTTTTTCATATCAGTTTATTCCATACACAATGTATTCAAGCATAATTTGAATATCGTGTCTGAATGAATAGTTTAACAAATATTTAAGTCAAATCAGTAATTCTGTAACCACATGGACTTATTATAAAATCCTTAACTTATATTTTGAATAAGAAAGACAATGGTTGGTATAGAGGAAGCATGCCTCAACATAATAAAGGCCATATATGACAAGCCCACAGCTAACGTCATACTCAATGGTGAAAAGCTGAAAGCTTTTCTTCTAAGATCAGGAACAAGACAAGGATGTCCACTCTCACTGCTTTTATTCAACATAGTATTGGAAGTCCTAGCCAGAGCAATTGAACAAGAAAAAAAAAATGAAGGGCATCCAAGTTGGAAAGGAAGTAGTGTAACTGTCACTATATGCAGATGACATGATATTGTATATAGAACCCCTAGACTCCATCAAAAAACTGTTAGAACTGGTAAATGAATTCAGAGAATTTCCAGGATGCAAAATCAATATACAGAAATCTGTGGCATTTCTATACACTAATAACAAACTACCAGAAAGAGAAATTAAGATAACAATCTGATTTATAATTTCATCAAAAAGAATAAAATACCTAGGAATAAATTTAACCAAGGAGGTGACAGACTTGTAACTGAAAACTGTGAGACACTGATGAAAGAAATTGAAAACAACACAAATAAATGGAAAGATATTTCATACTCATGGATTGGAAGAATTAATATTATTAAAATGACCATACTATCCAAAGCAATCTACAGATTCAATGCAATCCATATCAAAAGTCCAATGGTGTTTTTCACAGAAATAGAGTAAATAATCCTAAAACTTGTATGGAAATACAGAGACTCTGAATAGCCAAAGCAATCATGAACAAAAAGAACAGAGCTAGAGGTATCATGCTCCCTGATTGCAAACTATATTACAAAGCTATAATAATCAAAACAGTATGGTATTGGCATAAAAACAGACACACAGATTGGTGGAATAGAATAGAGAGCTCGGAAATAAACCCATGCATTATGGCCAATTAATTTGTGACAAAGGACCCAAGAATATACAATGGGGAGAGGACAGTCTCTTCAATAAATGGTGTTGGGAAAACTGGACAGCCACATACAAAAAAGTGAAACTGGATCACTATCTTACACCAATCACAAAAATTAACTCACAGTGGATTAAAGACTTGAATGTGAGACCAGAAATTATAAAACTATTAGAAGAAAACATAGGCAGTAAGCTCCTTGACATCAATTGTGGTGTATTTTTTGGATGTGACACCAAAAGCAAGGGGAACAAAAGCAAAAAGACCCAAGTCAAACAAGTTAAGTTGACTACATCAAACTAAAAAGCTTCTGCATAGCAAAGGAAATCATCAACAAAATAAAAAGGCTACCTACTGAATGGGAGAAAATATTTGCAAATCAAATATCTGTTAAAGGGTTAATATCCAAAATATATAAAAAATCCATCCAACTCAATAGCAAAAAAATAAACAATCCAATTAAAAAACGGGCAGAGGATCTGAATAGACATTTTTCAAATGAAGACATATAGTTGGCCAACAAGTAATGAAAAGATGCTCAACATCACTAATCATCAGGGAAATGCAAATCAAAACCACAATGAAATATTACCTCACACCTGTTAGAATGGCTATCATCAAGAAAAACAAGTGTTTGTGAGGATGTGGAGAAAAAGGAAGCCTTGTACACTGTTGGTAGGAATTTAAATTGGTGCAGCCACTATGGAAAACAATATTAAGGTTCCTCAAAACATTAAAAATAGAACTATCATATGATTCAGTAATTCCATTTCTGGGTATTTTATCCAAAGAAAGTGAAAACACCAACTCAAAAAGATATGTGCACCCCCATGTTGCACCGTGATTTACAAGAGCCAAGATATGGAAACAATCTAAGTTTCCATCGACTGAAGAATGAATAAAGAACTTGTGGTATATATGTACAATGGAATGTTATTCAGGCACAAAAAAAGTGAAATCTTGCCATTTGCGACAACATGGGTGGACCTTGAGGACATTACGCTAAATGAAATGTCAGACAAAGACAAAAGTGTATGATCTCACTCATATGTGGAATCTCAAAAAAAAGAAAGAAAGAAATACATAACAAAAAAACCAAGCTCATAGATAACAGGGAACAGATTTGGTGGTTGCCAGAGTTAGAGGGTAGTGAAATTGGTGAAGGGAGTCAAAAGTTACAAACTTTCAGTTATAAAGTAAATAAGTAATGGGGATGTAATGTTCAGCTTGTCAACTATAGTTAATAATAATGTGTTGCATATTTGAAAGTTGCTAAGAGAATAGATTTTAACATTTCTCATCATAAGAAAAAAGAAAATAACTAGACTTATTGTGGTCATTTTGCAATATATACAAATATCAAATCATTATGCTGTATATGTGAAACTAATATAATGTTGTATGTCCATTATACCTCAGCAAAAAAAGAAAATATATAATGGTTTAATTTAAGAAAAAAAAAGACAATATGGACAATTTGCTTAGAACTTTACCATTTGTAAGAATGAATGGTCATTATGAAAATACAGTGATATTATTTGTAAAATTTGCACCTTGTTTTACCTAAAACTTGTTCTGATTTTACACTAGATGATAAAACTATAATTTACTGGTTTCTTCTCAATTCTTATAATCAGATATTAAAATAGTTCTGTTTTCTTTTTAGGAAAAAAACAATAGCTGTAGTTTTACTTGTGAAAGTTACTTTGCAAGGATGTTTTAATATATATTTAATATTTTTTCTAAATGAGAATGACATTTAAGACAACATTTTCAAAAATGCAGATATGTATTTCAGTGAAGTCCAAGTATGTTTGTCAACCATATGAATGGAAATTAAAATCATTGATAATAAATATTATCGCACTAAGAAAAATATTCTTTTTTTCCTTTATTGAGGCTTTGATGCATAAAAATGTATCAAATCATGCATATGCATATGTTGAAATACTTATTAAACTTGAAACATAGTCTGTAGACTAAAGAATGCTTTTTGTCGTTTTAAAAGGTGATTGCTTTTAAATTACATTACATAAAAAGGCTAACCAAATTAATGCAAGCTTAATTTAGTCTTAATTCCAGATATAAGGAATATACCTCTATAAGGTTTACTAGTTTAGAATTTTAGCACTAGTTTTTAGGAAACAATGAACTAGAACTTAAAAAAAAATATGAAGCTCCAAATTCCATCACTGTTAATAGAATATGTAATTGAAACATACATTTTAAGTAGAAATCTTTCTGTCTTAATCATCTTGTAATTAGTAACATGGTATATGTATTATAAAAATACAGGCATATAAGTGTACAAACTAAAGTAAATTTATAAAATTGTATTTGATAAAAAGTCAGTATTTTATGCACCACAAGAGAAATGGTGAAAATTGCATTCTTTTTGTATATCTTAAATGTGAGTGTATTAATGTGTTTCTTGTAGATTATCTTTCTATGCTTGAATAATGAAATAATGAAAAATTATGACTGAAAATATCCTGTAATTCATATAGCAGATTCCAAGTTATCAGAACATAAGCTATCACTTGGGAAACACAGTGCTCTCCTAGAAAACACAAGGGGTGAAAGTCGGGGGAGGAAGAATTCAGAATGCTTTTGTCTGTCTTTGAGCTGAAAAGACTTACCATTTTGTGTGACTAGCACTAAATAGTGCATATTAAATTTTCTATAAATATTGAATATTGTGTGATTAATAGTGAAAACATTTCTATAAGCTATTTACATGGAATATCATCTCTTTATGTATACATCATAGCTTATAGTCAGGCATGATTTAAAATGAAAACTTTAAAAAATTTAATACTTTTGGTGTTTCTGTATTTAAATTTCCAAATTTTATGAATGAAAAGAATTACAGAAGTCATAATTTCTTTATTCTAAAAATAAAGAAACATGGTCTCAGATATTAAATATTTCAAAAACAGTCAGCTAGTTAAGGACAGGCCCAGAACTTGAAATCAAGTTTCCTGTTCGTTTTGCTATTTCTCGTGCTTTCACATTTCTTTGTTGCTCTTCGGAGCTTTAAACTGTTTCATCAAATTACCTCTCCTTTTCTTTGGTTCATTCTCCTTATTCCACACTCTCCTCCAAACTTTCATTATTATTGTGAATTTCAGTTTTTTAGACTTTCTTATTGACTCTTGTTTTTCAATACTGGTTTCAAGATTGCACTCTAGAATGTCGTGGAAGATGACGAAGTAGGAAGCTGCAGGCAAGTGTCCCTCCACTGAAACAACTATTGAGCTGACAAGAATTGTCAAAATCAACTATTTTAGGACTCTGGATTCTAGTTGAACAATTGTAGTATCCAGGGGAGTGCTTGATAAATAAAGAGGCTGGTAAAGTTTGATAAATTTTGGCATTTGTCATTTCACTTAACAGGTACTATCCCTACTCCCCATCCTCATGGCAGGAAGCTGTGGGGGTGGCAGCACACATTCATGGTGTGGCTCGCAGGTGTCAGAGTGGACAATAAAGATTTTATCCTATAGAGATCAAGGTTGTATGTTGATTTGTCTGTTGGTTTGCTGTGGAACCTGTGCAGAGGCTAGTTCAAGTGGCTTCCTAGGAAGCATTTGTAAAAAGAATTTAAAGAAACATAACATCTTTTATTATTATTATTATTTCTTATTGGACCCAGACACTTAAGAAAATATCTGTCAGGTCACTAGCTGTCAGGTCGCTGTAGAGATAATAGAACAAAGACTTCAGTGATCATGCATGACAAGGAATACAGTCTTAGCCAAAAAAAAAAAAAGGTAGAAAATCACCAAAAGAATGGACAACTATAGCCCTCAAGTATCATCAACAATCTTTGAGGGCAGAGAAGAATGTGATTTCCAGAGTTACCACATTACAATATTAAAAATGTTCAGTTCTTAATCAAAAATTATGAAACATCCAAATAAACATGAAAATATGGCCCATTCACAAAATGTAACAAAGAATTCACATTCACAAAGTAACAAAAATGGCAGAAATCATCTCTAAGGAAGACCAGATATTAAATTTATTAAATGAAGACCTTAAATTAATAGCCTTAAGTAGACTCAAAGATCTTTGGGAGACTATGGATAAATAAATAATGGAAATCAAGAGAATGACATATGAACAAGTAGAGAATATCCATAAGAGATAGAAATTATAAAAAGGAAATAAATAGAAATTCTTTAGCTGAAAAGTAATTAGCTGAAAGGAAAATTTTCCACAATTTTGTGTTGAATCACCAGAGAGGTTCAACAGCAGATATGAGTAGGCAGAAGAATGAAATAGCAAACTTGAAGATAGGACAATTGAAATCACTTAGTCTTTGGAGGAAAAAATAGAAAAAGAATGAAGAAAAATGAACAGAGCCTAAGGTACCATCAAACATACCAACTAGGTACTATGGGAATCATAGACAGAGAGGAGAGAAAGGGGCAGAAAATATATTTAAAGAAATAATGGCCCCAAACTTTCCAAATTTGATAAAATTTATTAATCTACATATCTAACAAGCTGAATGAATTTGAAGCAAGGAAAACTCAAGGAGATCTACACCAAGACATATGATAATAAACCTGTCAAAAGACAAAGAGAGAATCTTGAAAGAAGCAAAATGAAGTTACCTTTCACGTACATGGATTCTCATCTGCTGATTTCTCATCAGAAAGTAGAGCGGCAGCGGGATGATATAAAGTGCTCAAGAAAAGAAACCCTGTAAAACAAGAATTCTATATAAGCAAACTATCTTAAAAATGAAGAAGTTAAGATATTCTCAAACAAACAAAAACTGTAGCATCCTGGTGATAGTACATCTGCTTTACAATAAATGGTAAAGAGAATCTTTCAGGCTGAGGAAGAGGACACTAAATAGTAATTTGAAGCCATGCATAGAAACAAAAATCAATGGCAAAGATAACTATATAGATAAATATAAAAGGCAGAATTATGTTTTTGGTTTGTAACTCCCCTTTTTCTTTCTTAAATTATTTAAAAGACAAATGCATCAAACAATATGTATAAATCTATGTTAATAAATACACAGTGTATAAATATGTAATTTGTGACAATAATAGAATAGAGGGGTGGGAGAAAGAGCTGGATAGGAATAGAGTTAATTCATAATATTAAAACTAAATTGGTATCAATTCAAAGTTGATTGTTATAAATTTAGGCTGTTAGTTGTAATAATCATTGAAACCACTAAGTAAATATACTTTAAAAATACACCAAAGGGGGCTGGCCTCGTGGCTTAGCGGTTAAGTGCGTGCACTCCGCTGCTGGTGGCCCGGGTTTGGATCCCAGGCGCACACCTACACACCGCTTCTCCAGCCATGCTGAGGCCGCGTCCCACATACGGCAACTAGAAGGATGTGCAACTATGACGTACAACTATCTACTGGGGCTTTGAGGGAAAAAAAAAGAGGAGGATTGGCAATAGATGTTAGCTCAGAGCCAGTCTTCCTGAGCAAAAAGAGGAGGATTAGCATGGATGTTAGCTCAGGGCTGATCTTCCTCACAAAAAAAAAAAAAAATACACCAAAGGAAATGAGAAGGAAATAAAAATGATTCACAACAAAAAATAAACTAAATACAAAGGAAGGCAGTAATAGAGGAAAAGAAGGACAAAAAAGAGAATAAAATAAACAGAAACCAATTAGCAAAATGACATAAGTCCTTCCTTATCAGTAATTACTTTAAATGTTAAGTAGATTATAATCTCAAATCAAAGGCAGAGATTGGCAGAATGGATTAAAAACTTGATTAACTCTGTTGTCTATAAGAGACTCACTGTAGATTCAAAAACACAAATAGATTGAAAGTGAAAGGATGGAAAAAGATGTTCTGTGAAAACAGTAGCCAAAAGAGAGCTAGGATGGCTATACCAATATCAGACAAAATAGACTTTATGTCAAAATGTGTTATAAGAGATAAGGAAGGGCATAATATACTGCTAAAAGTGTCAATTCATCAAGAAGATATAACAATTATAAATATGTATATACACCAAACAGCAGAACTCCGAGATATGTGAAGCAAACATTGACAAAAATGAAGAAAGAAATAGACAGTTATACAATATATGTCTACAGTGTTGCTGGAGAGTGTATAATAATACAATTGGAGACTTATATTAGTTGAAGGCTTCACACTTCAACGGAATGAAGCTAGAAATAATTAAGGAAGGAAAATTGTAAATTCACAAATACATGGAAATTGAACAATAGACTCTTAAACAACCAATGGGTTAAAGAAGAAATCACTAGGGAAATTGAAGAATACTTTGAGATGAATAAAAAGAAAAACCCAACATGCCAAAACTCATAGGATGCAGTGAAAGCAGCACTCAGTGGGAAACTTATAGTTCTAAATGCCTACATTTGAAATGAAGAAAGGTCTAGAGGGCCCACCCGGTGGCATAGTGGTTGAGTTCACGCACTCCCCTTCAGCGACCCGGGGTTCGCCGGTTCAGATCCTGGGAACAGGCCTACGTACCGCTCATCAAGCCATGCTGAGGCGGTGTCCCACATAGAGTAGAAGGATGTACAATTATGACATACAACTATCTACTGGGGTTTTGGGGAGAAAAAAGGAAAAGAAGGAGGAAGACTGGCAACAGATGTTAGCTCAGGGACAATCTTCCTCAAAAAAAAAACGAAGAAAGGTCTCAAATCAATAACTTAACTTTACACCTTAGGAAGTAGGCAAAGAAGAGCACATTAAACATAAAGCCAGCAGAAAAAGGAAAAAATAAAGATTAGAGCAGAGATCAATGAAATAGAGAATAGCAAAATAGTAGAGAAAACTAATGAAACCAAAAGTTGATTCTTTGAAAAAGATTAATAGATTTGACAAACTTTTATCTAGACTAACAGAGAAAAAGAGAGATGATGCAAATAACTAAAATAATAAATGAAAATAGAGACATTACTACAAACTTTACACAAATGAAAAGGATTACAATAGAACACTATAAATATTTGTTTGCCAACAAAATAGATAATCTAGGTGAAATGAACAAATTCCTAGAAACAGATTTCTATAACTGGCCCAAGGAGAAATTGAAAATCCCAACACATCCATAATAAAAAAAAAATTATTGACCAATAATCGTAAACCCCCCCTACAAAGAAATTTCAAGAACAGATATCTTCACTGGTGAATTCTACCAAACATTAAAAGAAGAATTATCACCAATCCTACTCAAAATCTTACAAAAATATAAGAGGAAGGAAATTCTTAACACATTCTATGAAGCCAGTATTATCCTGATACCAAAGCCAGATAAAAATACCAAAAGAAAAGCCAACTACAGATGAATATATTTATGAATATAAACAGGAAAATCCTCAATAAATTATTAGCAAACCAAATCAGACAGCGTGTTAAGGTGATTATACACCATGATCGAGTGGGATTTATCCCAGACATGCAGGGGTCATGTATTAGTTTGCTAGAGCTACCCTACGAAATACCACAGACTGGGTGACTTAAGCAACAAATTCATGTTTGCACAGTTCTGGAGGTTGGAAGTCCAAGACAAAAGTGCCAGCAGAGTCAGTTTCCTCTAGACCTCTCTACTTGGCCTGCAGATGGTTTCCCTTTTGCTATCTCTTCACATGGCCCTCCCTCTGTGCTGGAGACTCTCTGGTGTCTCTCTGTGTGTGCTAATCTCTTTTTATAAGGACACCATTCAGATTGGATTAGGGCCCACCCTAAAGATCTCACTTAAACTAAATTACCTTTTTAAAGACTCTATCTCCAAATACAGTCACATTCTGAGATACTGGGAGTTAAGCCTTCAACATATGAATTTTAAGGGGAGAAAATTCAGCCCATAACAGGTGATTCAGCATAAGAAAATAAATCAATATAACAAACCACAGTAATAGAATGAAAGAAAAAAAACAACAAAAAATGACCTTCACATCTCAATAAATGTGGAGAAAGCATTTGACAAAGTTCAGCACACTTTCGTGATAAAAACACTCATCTTTCTTTATATGATAAAGGGCACTTATGAAAATCCTACAGCAAACATCATACTCGGTTGAAAGATTGAAAGCTTTCCGCCTAAGATCAGAAACAAGACAAAAATGCCCACTTTCACCACTGCTATTCAACATTGTACTGAAAGTCCTAGATGAAACAGGCAAGAAAAATATATGAGAGTCATACAAATAGGAGACAAAAAACTAAAATTTATAAAAAGTTCCAAAGAATCCACACACAAAAAAACTACTAGAGCTATTTAACAAGTTCAGCAAAGTTGCATGATAATAGATCAAGACACAGAAATTAGTTGTGCTTCTATACACCAGCAATGAACAATTCAAAAAGAAAATTAAGAAAATAATTCCATTTATGATATTATCTAAAAGAATAAAATACCTAGGAAATAATTTTAACCACAGACCCAAAAGTTTTGTGCACTGGAAACTGCAAAACATTGCCAAAAGAAATTAAAGAAGACCTAAGTAAATGGCAAGACATCCCTTGTTCACGGATTGGAAGGCTTTAATATTGTTAAGATTCAAATACTACCCAAAAACATGATATTAAATTTCACAATGTATTCTTTGATTTGACACAAAAAGCATGAATAACAAAAGAAAAAAGATAAAAAGGACTTTGTAAAAATTAAACATTTTGTGCATCAAACAACATTAATAGTAAGGTGAAAAGACCACCTACAGAAAGAGAAGAAATATTTTCAAATCATATATCCAATAAGAATTTTGTATCAGATGATATAAAGAACTATTACAACTCAACAACAGAAAGACAAAAAAACCCATTAAAAAATGGGCAGAAGACTTGAATGAACATTTACCCAAAGAAGATATGCAAATGGCCAACAAGCATATGAAAATATGTTCAGCATCAATTATTATTAAGGAAGTGCAATTCAAAACCACAATGATATACCACTTCACAAACACATGATGGTTAAAGTCAAAAAACAGAAAATACGAAGTGGAGATATGTAGAGAATGTGGAGAATAAGAACCCTCATACACTGCTGGTAGGAATGCAGAATGCCGTGGCCACTGTAGAAAAGATTTTGGTGGTTCCTCAAAAAGTTAATGTGGAATTATCATGTGACCCAGGAATTTCACTGCTAAGTATATATCCCAAAGAATTTAAAACAGGTACTCAAATAAATACTTGTTCATGAATGTTCATAGCAACACTATTCACAATAGCCCAAAGGTAGTAACAACTCAAATGTCCATCTATGAGTGAATGGGTAAAGGAATTGTACATATACATAATAAAGTATTATTCAACCTTAAAAATGAAATACTGATACTTGTTATAACTTGGATGAATCTCAAAAACTTTATGATAAGTGAAATATGCCAGACCAAAAAAGGTCACATGTTGAATGATTTCTTTTATATGAAATATTTAGGAAAATCTATAGAGACAGAAAGCAGATTAGTGGTTGCTAGGGGATGAGCGAATGGAAGAATGAAGAATGACTGCATAATGGATACAGGTTGTTCTTCTGGGATGATAAAAATTTTGAAACTAGAGAGATGTGGTGATTGTACAACATTGTGAACGCACTAAATGCATTGAATTGTACACTTTAAAATGGTTAATTACATGTTCTGTGAATTTCATCTCATAAAAAAAATAAGCCCTCTAGAATTGTGCTGTTGAACAGAACTACAATGCAAACTACATGTGTAATCTTAGATTTATTAGTAGTCGCATGAAATACGTAAAAGAGAACAGATGAGATTTAATTTAAAATACATTTTACTTAAACCAATATCAAAACATTATTTCAACATGTACTAAATGTAGTTATTTTTATTAAGATCTTTTATGTTTTTTGTATTATCTATAATATCATGCATATTTGGTATTCACAGCATATCACAACCCAGACTAGCCACATTTCAAATGCTCACTGATCACACGTGCCTATCATCTATTGTCCTGGAGTGTGACACGTTAGAAACTAAAAGAGTTTTACATGATAATTGAATAAAAGTTACTTTCTTATGAAGAAAAAAGTAGGTTATTCTTATCAAGTTTATTCTATATAGAGTTTGTTTTACATGGAAAAAGGAAAGTCTGTCTTCTATTCCAAGAAAGCGAAGAGGACTTTCTCAAGCAAGTAATTTTTCTACTCAAAATAGTTGCTCCTTATTTCCCTAGTCTTAACTTAAAAAATACTAAAAAGATGTAGTATGAACAGGATATATATAGCTGCGTGTAGTGGCATAAATGCTTCCCCACAAAACCCAGTGCTGTATGAAATGAAGTAGTTCATGACTTCGAGTAATTTGTTTATTTTGGAATTAACTAACCACAATAGGGCTAATAAAATCAGTAAGAAACAGGGATAGAAAAAGTCAGTTATTGTTTGCAAATAATGTAATTGCATATCTAGAAAACCTAAAGATCTCAACTAAAAAGCAGTATAAATGAGAAGGCTGTTGGCTTCAAGAGAAATACGAAAGCAGTACTATTCCTGATTCCAGCAAACACATTGAGAAAATACAATGAAAGAAAGATGCCATTGACTGTATCCACAGTATAATTAAATACTTCCTATTAACTTATCTATAAAAATATATCAACCTAAGAGAAAAAAATCCTATAGAATTGGAAGTATTATAAAAATATTTCCATAAGTGAGAAATCATAAGATTTTAGAAAGATGTGGTGAAATAAAAATGCCAATGAAGTAACATATAAGAAGTCCATACTCAAGTGATCACTCTGCTGTGAGGAAGCCCAAGACCAATGTGGAGAGAGAATGACTCTGTAGAAGAGCACTGAGTTGTCTCCACCCACACGTGAGTGAAGATTTCTCGGACCTTCCAGTCTGGAGCATTTACCAGCGGACCACAGCAAAAGGAACGTCATGGAAAAGAATAATTGAGTAGTTGAGTCAAGGCTGCAATACTGACCTACAGAATCACGAGTGAATACATTTGTTTTTTTAAGCCACCAAGTTTTAATGTAGTTCGTTACACAAAAACCAATTAGTTGAAACAATTATTATAGAAAGGGTTTAATTAATTAACTTAATTAATTTAATGCTTTCCAATACCAATCCAAATGTGATTACTTCTTTTTTTATAAGTTTAAAACTGGGTATAGAATTTCCAGAAAGACACACATCTCCTATTCCACTTTCTTCCCTTCTGTTTGTGTGGAATGTTAAGGCTGGTTAATAGTTATTTTGGATCAAGAGGTGGCTTTGAAGATGGAGAACAGAGGGAGTGAAGAAGACAGAAGGATCCTAGGTTTTTGCTGATATTGTCAAGCCACCAATTCTAGACGATTTCTCCCCAAAGCCTGGGAGTAAATAAATTCTTTTGTTTACACTGTTATAGCTGAACCTAATTCAAAGTAATGTTATAGTTTCAGTGGTTATGGAAACAATATGCATTCTCATACTCTTACCTCATATCCTAGGGAAAATTTAATGTGAATAGTTCCAAAAGATAAAAGGAAATAAATTAGCTCATAGAAAATAATAAATACATTTTAGTCACAGATTGGAAAGTTTTGTGTAAGAAGAAGACACAAAATTTGTTTCACATATTCTACTTCTAGGTATTTATCCTAAAAATAATGTTTGTTAAAAAAAAGGTGTCTATTGTACACACGTTATACTTTATTTAGAATAAATTATAACAGTTGGAAATGATCAATGGAATAAATACTGAAGCGTATTTGTTAAATTGAATTGTATATTATTATAATGACTCCATACATAAACTGCCATAAAAATTATTTGTGATATGTATGGCAGGTAAATAAATGTTAAACATTGTACTAAATCATCATGGATATAGTATAAATTGTGTAACCATTAATATGTCATTATACATTTAGTTTGCTTCAAATCTTTCATTATTTTAAATAATTATGAAAATCCATATAATTATTTTATTAGGATATAATATAAATAATGATAAAAATGCAAATTAAAGCATTGAGGCACAATTTTTTATCTCTTTAATTGTCAAAGTGTGTGTGTGTGTGTGTGTGTGTGTGTGTGTTGTTTAATGATAATGCATAATACTGGCAGGGGCCAGAGCAACACACATTCTTTGTCTAATTTATTAGATTGAAAATTGGTATTCATTTCAACAGATCAAATTTTAAATATAAATGAAAATGTTAAATTTGTCACAAAATTTGTTTCACATATTCTACTACTAGGAATTTGTCCTAAAAATAGTTTGTTTAAAAAAAGGTGTCTATTATACACAAGTTATAATTTATTTAGAATAAATTATAACAGAGATGGAAATGACCAAGGTACCAAAACTAAGAGACTGATTAAATAAATTACAAGTGTTTTTTATCTACAGAATGTAACACAGTGCAATTATTAAAAAGAAGACAAAGAAATATGGGTAATGATACAAAAATATGCCTAACATGCTGAGAAAAAGGTTACAAAGCTACAGATACAACTTATCCTTGTATATTTTGTTATATATATGTATGTGCTTATCATACGTTTATATGTACACATACATATCTATTCATAAATACATTTTTAGCACAATTTAGATCTCATTATGCAATTATTTGATATGTATATAAGAATATTTCAGTGGAGAAAGATTATGGGTGACCTTTCTTATATGTAGTTTGCTTTTTCTGTTTTTTTCCTTAAGTGTGGCAAAAATTATGTACTAAATATGTTTAACATATAAAATTATTAAAAGGTAAAGTAGGAACAGATTTTATACATATATAATCTTTGTACAATTCATTTTTCCTTGACAAAATAATTTGACTATATGTACGAGGAGACTTAAAAAATATTAGTAATTTTGACTTTTTAATTCTTCTTTTGAAATTAAGATGAGGAAATATAAAATGAGGGAAAATCTATAGTTTGAACTTGTACGTTATTGTACTGTATTTATTACACTAAAAAAGAATAATTAAATAAGTTATATCTACTCCACACAGTATGATCTTGTCATTTTAAAATGCGGATTATGAATAAGATTTCAACATTTGTGCAAATTCTGATCATTACCTGGGCTAATATTCAGCTGGCATGGAGAGATTGATCAGTGCCAATGAGAAACTGGTTGTGAAATTTGTTTAGTATACTCCTGGTTACAAAGAGGGAAAATAAACATAAACATGCATGAAATCCACAAGCGTCCATCCATTCATTGAAAAACAACTCCAAAGAAATGTACCAAAATGCTTCTGATGTGTGCTAGTTTGTTTCCTAATTAGATTTTATATTTCTCTCAAATTTTCTGTGATGTAGTTTTTTGTTGTAGATTTTTCTTTTATAAAACAGAAAGCAAAAAAATGCAAAATGATGTCCTAAAGTGTTTGCTGGCAATAAAAGTATTTAAACAGAGAGAGAGAGAGAGAAAGGCTATTTTCACTTGATTCACATGACCCAGGGCTGAATTTAGCTGCTTCATTAATTGATTTCCATAGTTACTCTCTCATGGAATGAAACTTTTGCTCTGACTATAATTCAGTTTGATTTCTGGACTGCATCTACACATTGTTATCATTTGCAGTGATACACTTCACTGAACTGAATGATTTAATGTGTTTTTCTTTAGTGCCAGAGAGGGACTTTGAAACAGAGGAGAGTAGAAAGCATAGAATTCCTTTAAATCTTGCTATTTTCAGTCTTTCAGTGCCTGATATTTTTCAAGCCTTATTAATGCCACTGTTAGTGTGTCACCTAAAACTTTTACTTAATCACTTGTGAATTTCTTGTATGACTAAATACTTGCTTTCCCAGATATCTTTTTCCAGGGAAATTTAGAAATATATATGAAGGTCCAGCCCCGTGGCTTAGCGGTTAAGTGCGTGCGCTCCGCTGCTGGCGACCCGGATTTGGATCCCGGCAAGCACCCACGCACCGCTTCTCAGGCCATGCTGAGGCCGCGTCCCACGTACATCAACTAGAAGGATGTGCAGCTATGACATACAACTATCTACTGGGGCTTTGGGGGGGAAAAATAAATAAATAAATAAAAAATCTTAAAAAAAAAATTAATAAATAGAGCTGAAGAAATTGAAAGGGGCTAACTAATTTGCCTAAAGCCCTCCCACTGGGTGAATGTAGGCCTCCCTCAATCCTGCCTGGCTGTAAGACAAACACTAACAAAAAACTCTATAAAAAAAAAAATATATATATATATGAAAATAGACACTTCATTATAATTCTTCCTCTGAAGTTTTCTTTATTTAATAGAAAGAAAAATAAAACATTTAAAATAAAAACAAACTCTAATATCTAAGAAAAGTGGCATAATTCACATCACTTGGGAAATTAATGTCTATACCAGAACCTTGCCCTCTCAAATGAAAATCACAGAGAGAGAAAGATGAAAATCAAACAAACAAAAGCAGAAAAGTTGAATCGGCTGCAGCTTCACCTCAACTGGTTTAGAGTAGACCTTCGTTAAGCAGATTAAATGAGTCCCAGTGTAAACCTTAGGGGACCAAAAGCCAAAAAAAGGATGGAAGGGTTGAAGGAATGAGGAAATGTGTTTTGAAAGGGACAAAGAATAGCTTAGAATTGGGACAATATGCATGCAAAAGGGGTAAGTGGTCCAAACATTGATCTAATTAGGTAGATTCAGAGCTCAGAAAGTGATGTGACAAGCATAATGTATGACATTGCATCGAGCATCATGCTCTAGTCTAGTTAATTTCAATCTCAAAGCTCTGGGTACCTAAACTGAAACCTGGATTACACTCATTTTTAACACTATTTTCTTCCATAAACAAATGTTTATGTAAAGGAAAGTTTTTAAGTTAAAATTGCATCCTTTAATTACCCTTGGTATAATAGTGGATTAAACTTCATATCATGCGATTATGTTTTGATAAAAACTAACTGGAAGAATACAATTAGGAATAAAAAAAGTGTAAATATTTGAGCCTTAATATATTATTTTGTACTTTCTGGAATATAAGCTCTGTGAGGACAGGACCGTCTTTGTTTCAAAAATGTATTCCTCACATCAGAAGAGTACCTAGCACATAGCATGTGCTCAATAAATATCATCAATAAAGGAAGGAAGAGATCATATTGGTTTATTATTTTATTTTCTCAATGAGTTAATGTTTAATCCAAAATTTCCTAATTCACTTAGGTTATTTTCTATGTATTTAATAAATATTTTTTAATAATTACACTACCAGGCACAGTACCTTTTCAATAATCCCTATTTTTTTGCATTTAATTATTTCTACACTTGTATTCTTCTGTGTATTTGCCCTCTTTTCCCAATACTAGAACCAGTGTGGCATAATGATAACTAGCACATGTTCCTGGAGCTGGGGGTAGGGAGCACTAGATTCAAATCCCAAGTCCACCACTTCATAGGTGTAGGACTTTGGCAAGTTACACAATTGTTCCTTGCTTCAGTTTCCCTGAATAGTAATTCTAAATCACATGATTGTTGATTATTAAATAGATAAAAGCCAGTAAAGCATGGCAAACAGTATGTAACACACGGTAAGTACTCAATATACGTTAGCAATTATAGTCACTTGTGAAAATTATGTTTAACTGAAACTCTTTATTCCTATATATTAATATCCAGTGATTTGCATGCTTCCTTTTATTTTCTCTTCTGTAAGTTTTATGCTATATGTTTTCAAATTTTATATCATCCTTGCTCCACTACTTACAGCTGGACAACATTGAAAAATTACTTACCATAAGATCTAATACCCCATCAGTAAAATGGGGGTAATAACACTACTTGCTTCAATATTTACTTGAGTGTTCAATACTAAAATAAAGAATTTAACACAATGTCTAGCATGTACTTAGTGTTCAATAAATTTTAGCTATTAAAATATTATTGTTATATTTGAAGTTATTATTCTTTGATAAAAATAGACTCTAGGTGCATGGATAAAAAGGTAATAATACCCTTCATATACTACAACTCATGTTTTATTTAGTTGTTTTTTTTTTTTTGAGGAAGATCAGACCTGAGCTAACATCCGTGCTAATCCTCCTCTTTTTGCTGAGGAAGACCGGCCCTGAGCTAACATCTATTGCCAATCCTCCTCCTTTTTTTCCCCAAAGCCCCAGTAGATAGTTGTATGTCATAGTTGCACATCTTTCTAGTTGCTGTATGTGGGACACAGCCTCAACATGGCCAGACAAGCAGTGAGTCGGTGCATGCTGGGATCTGAACCCGGGCTGCCTGTAGCGGAGCGCAGGCACTTAACTGCTAAGCCACGGGGCCGGCCACTATTTAGTTTTTACTTCAGCATGTAGCAAAATTCTCTACCATAATAATCCATAGTTAATTTCAAAACGGTGTTCTCTAACCAATTCTTTTCGTTTCTTTCTCTTGACATTCCTTCTGTGTATTACCTTACATTTATCTAAATTAAATCTCATCCTGCGTTGCCATTTTCCCATTTCTCACTTTTCGTCGCTCTGAAACTTTTCTCCACCTTCCACTGGATTTGCAGTTTATTTTGAAAACGTATCTGTAGCTCTGATAAATGCATACTCTTCTTTCTGTTGATCAAGTTCAGTGATAGAGCCCTCTCTGAATTCAACTTGACTCATTTAATTGTAACATTCTCTTTCTATATTTTCAATGATTTATTTGTACAATTTATATTATCAGTTGTAATAGTAATAATAATGAAAGCCAAACCTGAAAGAATGTGAGCCTTAAAAACTACAAAGATTGGTTTATTGTTCTTTTGTTGCATTTCTCTGAGCCCAAATGTCTGAAAATGGAGCCATAAATTATTGTGAATATTCTATTTTCCTTGATGAGAGCAAACTAAGAGAGCATATTTATAATTATTCCCTTTAATCCTTCCCAATATTCCTAACTTTAATTAATTTAATTGATTTCTATGAGGGCATTTTGTGTAAACTTGGTCACAGGGATTTATATTCAAGTGTGTAGGATATATATACATACACACAGAATATATGTAATACCTTTATTTATATTATAATTATTATCATATATACATATTATATATTATATATAATCATTTTATATATATTACACTTTCATGTCCACCACAGACATTTACATCGACCAATCTTTTTATGAAAATTCAAGTTTGCTTTATTTGTCTGTCATTCAGTTGCAGTCTTCCTAGTCTTGAGAAAACTAAAGGGCAAGTGTGTACCCTTTTAGTTCTCACTTGGGAGCAACAGGGACCAGAGATCGGTATTGACATACTTGAAAATTTGTAGCTCAGTGATTCTGTCCCATGACTTCCCAAGAGTACAAATGGTTCAAGAAGGGAAGGGATAAGATTTCCAAATGCATGATGCATAATAGGCACACATTAAATACTTGTTAATTAATGCATAATAATTTTGAAACAAAGAAAAGCAATATAAAGTGGTAGCTGTTAATTTCAATCTTAGATTATGTATTTTTCCCTTAGATGCAGTACTTTGCTGTTATTTTTCTTGCTTTCCTTGACTCCTTCCCCTCCCCTTCTCTCTCTACGTCTCTCTAGTTTGTTTTTTCTCTGGCTCTCTCTGTCTATCTCTGACTGTCTTTGGCTATCTGTCTATGTCTCTGTCTCTCTCTCTCTCTCTCCCCACCCCTCCTTCTGTTCTTTCTTTATTACTTGGTAATATATGTTAATTAATGTTATAAATGACTGAATATTTCTCAAACAAATATATTCTATAGTTTCAAATGAGCATTTTGTACTTGTATGATCAAAATCGGGTATTAAGTACGTATAAATCCCCTAAACTTAGGCTGATTCTTCATATTATTTTAACTTAAAAGTAATATTTAACATTTAGAAAATTGTATTTTACATGAAGAGAAGGGAATTCCATTCAGGAAGAAAAATATTGCTATCTTAATCGATGTGTTTTAAGACAATTAAAAATATCTTTTAAGTGCTTAATGTTGAAATTAATTAATATGTGAAATAAAAGGTAAAGAATTGATGTATGGTTATGGATATTCTTGGAAAACCTGAAAATAACCTTAGAAACTACACTCATCTCAAGGAAAGCAAATGTTTTCCTTGTGTGCTGCTTTGTGTGTACATGTGATTTTATACATATATATATTTATATATATTTTCTCAAATACAGTTGTGAATAATTGCAAGTTTGTTTTAAGCAAATAAATGTCACACCGTAAGGTTAGAATTACTTGGAGTGGTAATGTTTGGTAATTTAATAATATTAATAACTTCCATTTATGGAATGCTTACTAAGCATTTCAAATGAATTAATCCTGACAAGGTGACTATGACATAGCTATTCCCGTTACCCCCACTTTCCAGATGAGGAAACTAAGGTCCTATACTAGAAATTTCTAGAGTCTAAATTCAAATTCAGAATTACGCCAGGAACCAGTTTATACTTATCCAATGCGATTTGGTCCCTAAAATTATAGCACGCTAATTAGTTTATATTGGATAATATGCCACACAGCAAGGTAATATCTCATTATAGTAAACACTGCATGCTACTGAAGTCTAAAATTTCCTTTGCAACCATTCCTTCTTCCAGGAAATATGAATTTTATCATTTATATAAAGTACATATTAACAATTTTTAAAGATTTTCTATCAGTCAGCATTACATTAGCATAAGTTACATCATGTTTCCAGGTTGGGTTTTTAAAATTTTCCTTAAAAGCACTTTTATATAATTATTTGTTAGCAATATATTAAAATTTGATTATACAACATGCCTTCAGGGGAAAAATTATATATATTTTTTCTTATCTCACTAGAATTTTAATATTTATACTTTTGAAGAAATTACTACATCCAAGTTTATGCGTTCGTGATAATACAGTAAATCCGTGCTTCTTAAAACTAACAAATTAGAATTTTGATAAATAACAAACTTATGGATTATATAAAAATACTTTCTATTTAACTGTGCTAATTACAGAGCTTTGCCTTTGTGAGTACAAGAGGAATTAGTTAAGGATCTCAGTGTGTTCCCGGGCTGTTATTTTAACAAAATGGTGAGCTTAATGTCTGAATTATCTAATATTAAATTGATAATTAAACAGTACTCAGGAAATGTTGTCTTCTGTGCGTTCATTTGTATTACTATTTCCAAAATAAATGAAGTACTAGCAAATATACATTCAGAGAATATGATGTGACACTCTTTATAGACCAAACTCAAAAATAAAATAAAAGCTACATTGGTTTATCAAACTTTTGCAGAGGGAATAATACTAATGAAATCTTTCCACATAATTTTAAACTATGTATGCTATTATTTTATTGATAATGAGCAGTTAAGTAATCATTTATCAATTGCTATCTTTTTAACTTTTTTATTGAAGCGATTAGAAGCATATCTAGTTAGAGATATCTATTTGGTAAATTGAAATGTTTATGAAATGTGCTGTTTTATCTATAATCTTGTTTTTTTGCCTTTAAATCTATTTGTATGATATTAATCTTGTAACAGATACCTCAACTGAGTCAAAACAGAGTTTATAAACCTGAACTCAGATACTGAGGCATGAGACCTCTGTGTAGAACAGATGGGCTTGATAGAACCCCAGAAGAGCAGCAACAACATTGGGTGCTGAAGTTCAAAAGAGTGCTCCCAGGGAGATTTATACGCATCCCTCTGTTAAACAGGATGGAATCAATCTTGACTGAAATCTTTCTTTCTCAAAGTTAATAGTTTCCTTTGTGCCTTCTGCGTGTTGATTGCCTCTGTTACATTTTTCCTGATAAACTGTTAAATTGCAGACCTAAGCTCCTAACTTGGTCGCTAGCTACCTCTTTAATATATGATACCCCAATCAAACAAGCCTATTAGGGAGCCCCTTGGCAGGGTGACATATCCATGTGACAGCAGTGCCGTGCCCTCAGTGCAGCTTGAGACAGTCCAAAATAGCTGCTGAAGCACACGGCTCTGATTGTTAAGTCTTGAAGCAATTTTATTTTTTTTTCTAAGAAAAGATGCAAATATAAAAGGGTATGGACAATTTCTTTGAGTGTTACTTACATCAAGGGCTAGGGCAGCAATGGAGAAAGAAGTCAATGGATGATAAGATTCTCCACAAGATATTTTCCCTGTTGTCTTTTATTCTTTACATTCCTTCCATTGAATCAGCTGTACCAACTCTTTTCATTTTATTCTTTCCGCATTTCCATTCTTTCTCACTTATGCATTCTTCCCAAAGAAATTACTTCTAACACAATGTAAATGCTGTAAAACTATAAGTTTAGTTTCCTGCCAAAATAAATATTTGCATTAAAAAATTTCTATTAATAGTGAAAACATATAGAGTGCTTTTCTTTTGCACTTTAGTTTCCTTTAATTGTATACTAAACAGTACCCCAGCAAAACAAAGTCACTCTTGTTGACAATTTTATATATAGTACAGTATTTGGTAATATCTTAAAGTAGCCTTAATTCTAAATGAAACAGACTATAAAGCTTAAAATACTATGGCTTTTTCCTCTGATATTTTATAAATGTACATTGAAATACTTTGCTAATTTTATATAATTTTTAAAACAAATTATAAATCTTTTTCATGCATTTAAAACAAATATAAAAATATATTCTCAAAAATAATCATTTAAAAATGTAAGCAAATGTCATATGATAAAATAAATTATGTACTACATATCACAAATTAATAATACAAAATTCAGACTTACACGTCAAAATAGTGACATTTGACAATTGAACTATACTCTATTAACATTTATTTATTACGAAGAAATGAATGCAGTGTCAGAGGCTAGAATTCATCAGTATATGAATTTGACCCACTCTTTTATCTACTTAGGAAATAACTGTTTTACTTGTTTTTCATATGATGCAATAAACACTTTAGACATTTATTATTTAAAAATTACTAAAAATCCTTTTGGATTTGCCTCAGCAGCTTCTTTTTAAAAAAATGCATTTAATTTTTCTAGTCAGTGCTGTTCACAAAATTTGCTCAAACGAGCAGGGTAAAGATATAGTACCTTAGTAAAATCTGCACAAAATTGAGTAACTTACTACACATGTTGAATTGACATAAAAGACTGAAATTTTTGCATATAAAAAAGTGCCACAAAATATAGACTCTGACATTTATTGTACTGGGCCCCTTTTCTCAAATAATCAAATATGTTTTAACAAATCTGAGATCTATACCTATAGAATTTAAATTAATAGCCATGCATGTTCTAATTTATATAAATACATTTTCAATTTGTATAATTTAAATCTAGTACATTAATTTTAGCAATCAATGTACAGAGTATCTAGTCACACTTACTGAATTAGGTGTGTAATTGTTCACATCTCTTCTTTGTTTTGATGATGAAGATAAATGACCCTAAATCTGAGTTTCAGGCATTTAGATAGCATATGATTTGCTGGAAAGCTTCCAACTGTACTGTGTTTACACATGATTTGTAAAGACTTGTAGTTTCAAGGTAGTGGTATTGTTTAAAATTATACTTAGAAGATCCTAAGAGAAGTACATCTTTAAAGTAATTAAAACTACATTCACACGCAGAGAAGATACATTTGTAGTTTCATAAGTGATATAAAACCATCATTGTATGGTAACAATCATAGGCTTGTAAAAATCCTTAAATTTATGGCTTTTTATTTTGGGAGAAGCGAGAGGTGAGAATAAACCAGGACAATCTCTGTTTTCTTCAATTCTAGACTTCTTCAGAATTATAGACCATAAATAAATGTTACTTGTCCTCTCATTAATACTTTGTAAACTTCCCCTCTCTTAAGCATGAAGGAGAAGAAGGAGTGAAGGTAAGCAAATATTGGTGATTTTTCAGAAAACAAAAACTGATTTCCGACTGTCAATGAAAAACTGCAGCAGACAAGTTAAAAAGGCAAGGAAGACTTTACTCAAGACTTTTACAATAGGAGTCAAGACTATTGCAATAGGGGGAGAGATTGAAATCAACTCTGCTGAAACAAAAGGCAGCAGAGTTATTAAGCACTAGATAAGGAAGTTGAAAAGGAGTGAAGGACGACAGGGTGGAGATGAGGTTGGTCAACTTGATTAGGCCGTGTGTGTCTGCTAATTGGCACGTGTTGGAGTTAGGCTCCTCCCCTCTCACAGAGACTGGGATAGGGCACTTTCTTCCTTGATGCTTACATTTCCAAGGGATGGCTCCCAAATCCTTGAGAAAGACATTCCTGGGTTGTAAAACTGGCAAAAGGCTAGGAGAGTTACATCTCAAAGGAACAGAGAAATAATTTGCAATTGCAAATTTTCTAAAGTAAATGCTCTAGAAAAGGGAGGCCAGAGGCCTATAAGGAGGACAGGTTTTGTCTAAAGCTTAGTCAAACTGAGGGAAACATTAAGGCTGTCTTGGTCAGATCTAGCGCCCTCTGATTTCTTAGAGAAAAAGTGGTGGCAGAGTTGACAACGGTTCATTGGAAGATTTTCCCTCTCAAAGCTTTTCTGCTAAGCATTTTGGTGGTTAAAGACACATTTGAATAAAAATGTTCCCTATTACAATGTAAATATTCTCTTGGAAATCAAGCTTGTTCACAGATTAGTACTGTGAATGACTTACATGGGATAATCAGATTGCTCTCCTTCTGGCTGAGAAATGTGCCCTGGGAATTAGTATTTTGATTGGATGTTAAGAAGAGAGAAAATGATAATTGTTCTACACGATAAACTTAAAGAAGATAAACCCAGTATGATACTACTATCAAGGACTAAGAAATTGCATTTGGACAGGGCAAACTTAACTCACTTTTACATTTTACATTGGACCCAAAGAGTAGCAACTGTCATAGTTATTATAGAAACTCATCCTTCCTTTTTTTTATGGAAGACTCAAGATAAAAAATACAGTGGCAGCTTATGAACTCACCTATATATAAATGGGAGCGATTTTCATGTATTCTGTATATAATTATTTAACGCTTAGAGTTCTGAATCTAGAGGATGAGTAGGATCCAATAGATCTCATTTAAATAACTAAAGCATGTCCAAGGAATGTACAACCAGCAAAGCAGTGTTTCAAGGACTAGGTAACTTTCTGTAAAGGGCTAGAAAGTAAATATTTTAGGCTTTGCATACATAAGTTTTCTGAAGAAACTACTCAACTCTGCCTATATAGCTGAAATCAACCACAGACAATAGCATAGATAGTATAGTAATGAATGGATATGGTTGTGTTCCAATACAACTTTATTTACAAAAACAGGTGGTGGGCCAGATTTGGTCCATGGGCGTATTTTGCCAGGCCCACAACTATGGGAACATTTGCTGATGTGAAGAAGGCTCTAATATACTCAACTTTTACAGCCTACCTGAGTCAGTGCTCTAGTTGCAAACATATGGTGATATGCCTGGTGTAAAAAAGAACCAAGAATTTGTTAATAAACTTGAAAGTGACAAGAAAAAGAAAGGCTCTCTAGACAGAAATGTCTTTAGAGTTGAAAAGGGCAGTTCATTAGCTGATTAGAGCTTGACTGGCTTGAGAATAGTCGACTCCCTTTTTTGTAATTTTCTATTCATCAATCTTGAGAAGCTTTTGACCTGTGCAATAGAAGAGAGATTCCCAGGCTCAGAGCTGACACTACTTATGAAACCTGATGCTTTCCCAATTGTAAATGAATAAATTGGTATTCCAGTATAAACAAAGGTATCCTGTGATTTTGATTAGCTCAGTCAATCCCCAATAGCCTAATTAATTCTGGATGAATTGTTAAATTTGTTTCTGGATTTGCATAGCTGAGGCCCAGTCTTCTGATGCAGTAAAGGTCTACCAAAAAGAACAGCCATTGTTCAATTCTCCATCTTTCACATCTATTTTCTGTAACGTATTGGAGAGATTCTAATTCTGTAAAACTTCAGAGTGAATGCAAATGCTTAAATCCCAGTCTCACTTTTATCAGTAAATGCAGTGCATTATGGCAAATAGCAATCTCTTTTATCTGAATTGTTTTAATTAGGCAAACAATACTGAAGTCTTTTTCAGTATGAAATGCTCAAATTCTATTACACTGCATGGAGAGAAAAATTCGCTCATTTATCTCTGTCTGACTGACTGTAACCTAAAAAATTTCACAATTTTTTCAATGTCTTAAAGACAGAGGAAATAATGTGTTATTTGATTAATTCCAACATTAACATCCTTGAGATAAGTTGAAGGAATGAACACAGGTTAACATTCTTTCCTTAAATCTATAATAGCTTTTTAACATGCCACTAACACACTGTTAACATATAGGAAATGGGTATTCATTAGCTGATTGCTTACCCTGACTGACAAATGAGTATTCACAGCCAACTCTTCCTGTTAGATTCTCTTCTTCATATGTGTATGTGATTTCTCCTCCCAGTTTACTACATTGAATTCCATTTATAAGTAATCGTACTGAAACTTTAAAAAATTATTAAAGATAGTAACTTAATTCAATATTTCATATATTTAGTAATTTAGACATTCAGAGTATATCAAATTTTCTGAAGTTGTATATGGTATTTATACCAACAACAAGGAAAAGGTACTTGATTACTTCAACATTTCATTGATATTTTTCATGGTTTTTTATAAGTAGAAGAGTGATTATCATTATGTTTCTATCTTTTATATTAACTTGCATATATTTAAATACAACCTCAAGGGCACTTTGTGTGTAAGAGTAGAACCAAAGTAGAACATAAACAGCCTTTTGGGTCATGAGCCTAGGTTTTCCCTCTTATGCTTAAGCAATATCTATGGAAATGAAACCAATACGATTTTACATAAACAGTAACTTTCTCAAAGTGATCATAATGCTATATTCCTAAATGTGGTGAAGTGGTGCCTATCTTAACCTACAAATGCTTCAATAGTTCTTCATAAGTAATAACAGCTGCGGCATATTCAGAATTTACCAAAGGCCAGGCATAGTAAAAAGTATTTTAAAATATCAAATCTTATCTTCACAATACTCTTAAAAGTTAGGTACTATCTTTATTTTAAAGATGGAAAAGCTGAGACTCACAGAGTTTAAATAATTTGTCACAAGTCTTCCAAATAGTGTGCATTAGAAGTCAAACTGAGGCAGGCATCAAAGTCATCATTCAAATCTGGGTCTCATTGATGGTATAGTTTATGCTTTTATCCTCCAGGCTATTTAGACTTCGTTGTCAGTAGCATGTATCTTTTAAAGATAATTGTTTTACAAGATATCCAGAGGTAGGATGTTTTCTCTCCTCACCAATTGTGATCAAGAACCTGAACTCCTTCTGTCTTTGAACTTGCCATCCTTAGTGTGTTGGGAAAAGTTCCTATCTAATCAAAAAACGGCTGGTGAAGCTTCAATTAATGATTTCTTCCTCACATAATAGCATCACAAATAGAAAAAAAAAAAGTAGGATCGTGATAGTCTCTACCTCATAGATGTGAAGATTTAATGAATCAACTATTTAGAAGAATGTTTGACAAACAGTAAGTGCTGAAGAAATGCTGACAGTTATTTTCTGTTACCCTAGTACTACAAGGAGCAACTTACTTCTAAAGAGGTTTTAAACTTAGTATAATATACTTTGAAACATTAATGCCTTATTATTCCAGCCTATATATCTATAATGTTGATATCATCCAGTTGTATGAACCTTTGAAGTTTTCCAAATTATAAAGTTAAAATGAACTTGACTACTTTGGATGGCCACCCAATTCTCTCTGTTGGATACAATTTTTGTTAGGTCAGGTTTCAAATGGAAGCTATTCTTCATAAAAAAAGAATTATTTTCCAAGTTGTGAGTGTCATACACATCACTGAATGAATAGGCTTATTCTTCACATATTGTACTTTAAAATTCAACTGAATATAATTTAGTTGAATGAGAGAAATTAAATAAAATTGAACAGAAAAGTTGAATGGTAATTGTACTGTATTTATTTATAAGACCACAGAAGGAATATCAAAACCATGAATGAAAAAAAAAAGAAAGTGAGACTCACTATTGTTAACATATAAAACTGCTTGAAGTGATATCAAAATACAGTCCCATCTATCATACTGCATTGTCCTTGTTACAGAGTTATAAAGAGAATAAAAATAAAATTCCAAGTTTGCACAAGAACCTTTGTTTCATTGTTTTACAGAAAATCTTTTGTTGAAAAGTCTTTTTGTTTTATCTTCCTGTAACTTTTAAATCTCACCAATGACATAGGAAATGACTTTTTTGTTTGAACTGCTGGATAATTTTATTTATGCTTATGATTATAAGTCCTTCTTGTTTTTTTCAGAACTTGTGGCAGAAATAATTCCATTCTCACTCACATTCTCAGAATTTTCCTCTCTACCAGCTCCTTTTCTCCAGGATAAACTCGGGATTCCTTCATCCTATTCTTTACTGGATTCTTCTCTTTCCATTTAGACCTTTCCTCTTTTTTTCTCTGTCCAATATATTAAAGGTATCTTGAAAATTTATGCATTACTACCTCTGCTATTTCTTTACAACACCTAAACACTCTGCCGTCTCTGTGTCATGTTCTAGGTTTCTGCAATGCGTATGGTTAACTTGGTCCTTGGAAACATGAGCTGGCAGGGCAAGTTTGTCTAGACTAGGCTTCATTTACCAATGGAGAAAGAAAGTTTATATATGACTTTACACTCTTGTTCAAGGTATATAAAAATTTATGTTGTTTTGTATTCTTCCTGACACTTATCACAAGACTTTTTGTAATTTATGCCAATCTGAAAGATTTGGCTTAAACTTGCATCTCCCTGAGATGGTTGAGCACTTTTTCAGATTTTTCTTAGCTGTGTGGATTAGTTAATTCATGGAGCATTGTTCAAGTCTTTTGTTGATGGTTCTTTGGAGGTGTTTGTCTTTTTTGTATTGATTTTTAGGAGATCTTTATTAATTCTGCATATGAGATCTTTGTTAGTTTTGTGCATGGCAAATATGTTTTCCTGCTTGATGGCTTGCATTTTTGGTCTTTTAATAGTATATTTTGAGGAATAGATGATCAAAATTATAATGTAGTCAAACTGATAATCATCCCCTTTATGGTGAGTTTTTTTGTTCCTTGTTTAAGAAATCTTTCTCTACCTCAAGACTATGAAGATATTCGCTTATATTATCAGACATTCTTGAAATATCAAAGTTTAATGTTAAACTTTAACACTCATATTTAAACACCTTCTTAGCTCTCCTTTCCTTCCTGCATCTTTGAGCTTCCATCTAGGATCATCTTCCTTCTGCCTGAAGAACAGCTTTCAGAATTTACCTTAAGATAAGTTTACTAGAGATGAACTTTCTTAGTTTTTTTAAAATATATTTACTTTATTTTAATTTATATGAACGTGTATAAAATTCTAAGATTGACTTTTTTTTTTATTTTGGTGAGGAAGATTAGCCCTGAGCTAACATCTATTGTCAACCCTCCTTTTTTGCTGAGGAAGATTGGTCCTGGGATAACATCCGTGCCCATCTTCCTCTACTTTATATGTGAGATGCCTGCCACATCGTGGCTTGATGAGTGGTGTGCAGGTCCACACCTGGGATCTGAACGTGTGAACCCTGGGTGTCCGAAGCAGAGAGCACAAACCCAACCACTACGCCACCCGGCCAACCCTGATTTTATTTTGTTTTACAAGAAGTTCCAAGATATCATCCTACTAGCTTCTTGTTCCTATTCTTGCTGATAATATCAGTTACCTGTCTAACTCTCCTTGCTGTGAAGGCAGACTGTATTTTTTTATTTGCATAACTTTAAGATTTCTCTCTTAAGATAAAGATTTGAATTTCTTCAGTTTCACTGTTAAATGTCTAGATGTGGATTGTTCTGGTTTTTCATTTGCTTTGTTTGAAATTTGCTGAGCTTCTTGAGTCTATCAGTTGGAGTCTTTCGACATTTACGGAAAATTCTCAGCAACTGTTTCTTCAAATATTGCTTCTGCCCCATTTTCTCTGTTTTCTCCATCTGGGGAAAATGTAAACTTATTTTTGTTAACCTTATAAACCTATTTTTGTTAACCTCATCTGTATTTTCAAATCTTTGTCCTTCTGCTTTTTATTCTGTAAAGTTTCTTTTACTCTCTTTTCCAGTTTATCAATTCTCTTTTCTGTTGTATCTAATCTGCTCTTAAATTCATCGATTTAATTCTTAATTTCAGTTATTACATTTCTACTTATATAATTTCTACTTGGCTCTGTCATAAACTTATAATGTTTATAGATTATAGATTTAAGTTCTTTGTCAAAATTTCTAAATTGGATTTTATTTTCATAAGCATAATAAATTTTACAATTCCAGTGTGTTGGTTACTATTGTATGTTATTTCTGCTCATTCTCATCATATTGTCTTTTCTTTTTGTATACCGTGTTATCCTTGATTGTTTGCTAGAAATTTTGCTTTAAAAATTGTTTATAACAATGATTAAATGACTAAGATGATATTATCTTACTATAGGGAGGAAGGCTTTGTTTTATGAGGCATCTAGACAAAAGTGGGCTGCAGTCTGTACATTCACTTATTGAGTGAGGCATCTGAAAATCCTAGCACAGAGAGAGGTAGTCGGTTACTGTACCTATCTCATATGCCTGGGGGAACAAGAAGCCACATAAGAGCATTTAGGCCTCTTAGTCATCTTCTCAAGATAGAAAAATTCCCGAAGCAATGTGAAACTTCAGGTGCAATTTCATCTTCTCTAAGTTACATTTATCTTCAGGACATAGACTGGACAATTCCTCACTGTCTTACTGCTTTCATGCTTTTGAAATATATTATTTATATTTAATTCAGTATTGTTTAATTTTTTGTTTGTTGTTGTTTTACTTCTTCAGTGGAAGAGTTAGTCCAAGTTATCTAGTCTTTTGCTACAAAAGGAAATAAGTTTCTAGATCTCTTTTTAAATTTCTTTTTATGATAAAATCATAATACAAACACACAATAGTTTACAGATAAGCAATTAGTATCAAAAATTCTAGACATTTTATCATTATAAGTTAATGTATAACTTGGTATGTCTAAATTAGGTAAGCATTAGTATTTATTTTGAAATCACCAATTTCTTAACAAAAGATACCATTAGAATTTCCCAGTTAGTTAAGTAGCTTGTCACTGAGTAATTGTGGTTTTCTTATTATGAGAATAATTAATTTATTCCATCTAGGATTCCTAAGTGTCTTTTTTTGTGTGATATATTTCTGATTATTTTATTGTCATCTGCTTTTTTTTATATAATTTTATTTATTTATTTTTCCCCCAAAGCCCCAGTAGATAGTTGTATGTCATAGCTGCACATCCTTCTAGTTGCTGTATGTGGGATGCGGCCTCAGCATGGCCAGAGAAGCGATGCGTCGGTGCGCGCCCGGGATCCGAACCCGGGCCGCCAGCAGCGGAGCGCGCGCACTTAACTGCTAAGCCACGGGGCCGGCCCATATTGTCATCTGCTTTTAATTGGTAATTTCTTTTAGTGGAGTAGAGAAGGGAAAAATACAAGTTATTTGAAAATATTACTGATAACATTTCTCTAGTCTTCATTCTTATAATAGGAATTATAATCATTATTAGGACAATATTATTATGAGACTAGTATTTAAACAAATTAAATGAAATAGTCAACATAAGTATATACTTAGGAACTTGAAAAGATGTAGGTATTTAGGAGAACATAATCCTGGTTATGATCAATTATGTTCTTCCTATGATTTTAGAAGAACTGCTTTTCAATCAAAGTTATTAAAATCATCTTCTTTTTAACTAATGTTTCACAAATATTAATAATGTTTTATTCCCCTTTTGTACTATTTTAAAATCACACACTATTTTTACCCAAGTTCCTGTTACTATTTCCATCACCTAGTTGCTTTTGGAATAAATGATTCATGAATACCTACCTGCCATGGTTGAAGTTGTACTCAACTTATACTTATCTCTTCCGCTTCAGATTCTGCTGGAGAAGACTTAACAACTTTTCATTCTTTTGAAAGTAAGCTGTTAATATTCCTCTAAGCCAAGTTGTGAAAATGAGAAAAGTGCAGAAGGAGATCCACAAGGATAAGCTATTTTATTTGCCTCTTAGCTTTCCTAAGTGATCACCAGAAAAAAGTTGGTCTGGAAATGGCATTAATAGTCTTCATAACATGAAATCAGAGGGAACACCACAGTTAGAGCTCTGATTTCTTTCCTTGAATGCCTAACAGGGCTCAAATAGGAAGCAAAGTTTATAGGTCAAAAGAAGTACGCAAGTGTTTTAAAAGACTCAGTACCATCTGTTATACCTAGCCTATATGGTTTTACCTTTTGTCAGAACATCAGATGACTTGATATTATATGATACATGATTTTATTTAAAGAAGATCTTTCAAAAGCATATTATCATTGGAGCTGAGGGGATGGAGAAGGGCACTAAAATGATAGATGTTATTTGCTGCAAAGCAGTTGTCTGAACATAACTGGCGTATGATGTTTGTGGGTAGAATGCTATGGAATGAAATATGTATATTCCATTAATATATATCTATGAAAATGTAGATTAACCATAATTGATAAAGAATTAAATTTTCAATATTTTTCTTTGAAACTCTTATTTCCAAACTAACAACTATGATCACTCAAATATACATAAACACTCAGAGACAACCAGTACCTCTTAAGATCAGTTTTAAATTGGTTTACAGATTGATTCCTAGTTATTGTTTCAGATTTTAATGTATTTTTAGATATAATCACCATTTCTCTATAAAATGAATAAATTTGATGTTTTATAAGCATTTCATTCACTAGCAAAGCATTTGTTATGAAATTTAGAATATAAGAATAAAAATGTTTAACATTTGTGGTTTTATGGGATTAAATATTTGCTCATTAATAACTATCAGAAAGACAAATAAAGATGAACATGAACGTTTTCTAAGTAAAAGAAATCTTGCTGCTGAATTTATTTAAGGAAAGGCCCACTTGATTTTGAGAAGTAATGAGTGAACATAATTGGTTTTGTGTATGTAGCTCTATATAATACGTTAGGGAGGACGTGAAATGTATAACATGAAGTAAGCAGGAAAAAATTCGAAAGAGTTTTCAAAATACAGATCATTATTTAATAATACATACTACTGAGATAGTTTTAAAAATCATTTTAAAATGTGATCTCCAAATTAAAGAAAAAGTTTTTTTCTGTGCATGTTAATATTCCCCGGGTGAAATGTAATTCTTGTTTCTAATTATGCATCCTCTCAAAAAATTACATTTTAGAAGACGTCTCTTGTAATGTTATGCCAAATCTCAGCATTTATTCTAAGATATTCATATTATCTAATTAGCATTATGATGTATAACTACCAAAAGCACAACTAATTTGAATGGCCTCAAATGTAGGAGGTTGGTAAAGAGATTCCAAGGTGACTTAGTAGCAATTCTATTTCTAAATGTCAGACTAGCCAATGCCAACATGCTGTTTTTAGAACCAGATGTCCCATTATCTCTTACACGATTTTATGAGGCACCAGAAGGTGAAATTCAGGAATGTTAATGGAAAATTATTAATAATTCTTATATGATACTTTACATGACGTTATTACTTCTCTAATGCTCTCTCTTCCCATAAGTTTGTAAGATTTTTAAAAAGACATAAGCACCACGTCTGCAAATTTCAAACTTTCCCTATGCCTATTTGTTCAAACATATTTTCTTTTAGTGATTTTATATAAATATAAATATATATAACTGAATCAGTATTAAAGAAAAGCAGATTGAAAATATTCCGTAGGTTCTTATTACAGGAAACACTGAAATAAAATGTGAATATGGATAAATGTCATTAGAGAACACTAAATTGTCAACACAATGACTGAATAAGATGCTTCCTACTCGTTTCTGTCATTTTTTTTCGGTAATGTAATGACCAAAAGAATAAACTTGGGCTGAGCGTCTGTCATAGGGCATTTCAATTTCAAATGCGTGCCTACCCCCTTCTTTGACAACACAAAACAGTGATGATTTACCTATGGCTTTTAGATTTAGAGACTAGATTTTATATAACAGAATGTATGGGTCTGTCTATTTCTGTTGATTTTCATCAGATAATGGTGTAGCAGCCAGTGGTCCATGACAACAGAGATCACTTAACATTAACACTTAACGTGCGCATGTGGGGGATTGTGTGTTCAATCCTGACCTTCTGATGCAAGGATGTCCCCATTTTTGACATTACCATTTGTGATGGTGACTAAAAGTCAAAGAACTGTTTATTGAATAGTTATATTCTATAAAATTTATTTGATCGTCATTTCTCTTCCTCCCTTAGAGGAATACACGATTCAGAAAGAGAGAAAAAGAAGGTAGAATGGTGAAAGGGAAGAAGAGGGTTTGGGGAGGAGATAGCAATGATTGCACCTGATCCTATTTATTACAAATTCAAAGCCACCACTTTCTCCACTCAAGCCCCGTGAAAAATATCAACCACAAGAAAGGAACAAAGGACAATTATTGCCCTTTCGACCCCCAGGGAAATTTGGTTGGAATAGTGATTTGTGATATTTCTAACCTGGCTGAGACTGAGCAAAGTCAAAATGCAAGACTCAAACACACTGTGGAAAAGATAGAACGTCTGTGCAAGACAGCTGAAAACTAAGGGGCAGTTTTCACATTGATGAAAACTGGTAGGATTATCCCAGTCATCTCTGGTGATAACGGACGATGACAAAGTTGTTAACTCCCATAGTTGGTAAGGATTGTCTGAAAACAGAAAAGGAAAGCCAGATCCAGATTACAAATTATATTTTCTGGCTCACCATAATTATTAGGAGAAATGTGTTCAATGGTTAGTTAAAAATATGAAAGACAACTTTAAAATTTAAGGATCAGGAAGCAACTGTTCTGTACCAACTCTGTCTGATAAACGCAGCTGACAGAATTTCGCTTAACTGCTGTTTGGTTGGTGAACGTCAGTTTTTCCTCCTTCACCTTCCCAAATAAATCTTATTCCTTTAGAGTCAATTTATGTTTCCCAGCATAATGATGCATTTTACCCATTCAGCTATGCTAGCGTTCTCTGAAGCCAGCCAGCAATGATCTCACCTCACCTACAATATAAATCTATCAGTGTATAAACAATATCATTTTTGTTTCAATGCCGATGACACACTACGTGTCAATTTGGCAGTTAAATAATTTATCTCTCTTTTGGGTGTAATCTGCCAAGCTTATTATAACTCTACTTCTGATATTCATTTCATGTTTAATAGTTCTTCGCCTCATGAGAGTGTTTGTCAATCAACTAAATTGAAATGTCATTCTGACCTTTTATTGGAAACAATTTACTCCTTTTTCAATTCATCACAAGCTTTTTTCCATTTTAGTCAAATTAAAAGCCTTAATGACTAGTATTCAGAAACTTTATACTAATTAACCTTACAAAACTACAAGCTCATCAACGTTACTGACACTTTATCTTTACAGAGGTTATCCAGTTGAGTCTGCCTGAAGATCAGAAACTAAGTGTTACAGCAGCAACGGTAGGACAAAGCGCTGTGCTGAGCTGTGCCATTCAGGGAGCACTGAGACCCCCCATCATCTGGAAAAGGAACAACATTATTCTAAATAATTTAGATTTGGAAGACATCAATGTGAGTACATAAGTAGATGTTGCTTTATAATTTGTGTGTTTCACGTGATATACTCGAGACTTTGTGGAGTCTGAGAAGCTTAATGAATATTGGATGTAAAGCAGAAGAGAATTATTTGAACATTGACATAGTCATTCTGCTGACTGGGAGGTGCCCTACAGATCATTTGAAATTATCCAGATTAGGTGTGGTAAGCAGGTTATGTAGCACTGTGTTGGTGGGATCACTCCAACTTAAAACACAAAGGTCTATCAGAATTTCTATAATTACCAATAATTAATCTCTACATATTTGCTATTATGGTTGAGCAACAGCCTATGGTTTGTGAAGTGTTAAAGTGGGTAAAGGCAGTTTTTGATTCAAATACTTCATAATGTATTAGAAACAATAAATATTAATCAAATAAATGGCTTATTTTTCTAGAATGAATGAACATGTTTCTCCACTCAGGTTCACTCCTAGAGATTCAGAATCTAAACTCAGTTCAATAAGGTACAGCTCTGAATGTGGAACAAAAACAGAAAAAACTGCAGGGTATTCATCTCTTCTTTCCGTGCTATCTGTTTAAAGTGAACATCATCCTAGATGATGAAAACAAGTAAAAATTTGTGTGTTATGGGATGTCCATGGAAACGAGGTGGGGCAGTCTTTTGCCTTAGTGATTTTGGGGTTTTATGAGCTTTTTGCATGTAAATTTTAGTTGTTTTTTATTATCACTCAAGAAAGCTATCACCCATCCACTTATTCTTTGCTGCTTCACAAAGAACTCTTAAAATGCAGGCTGGGGAGAGTCACTCCTATTTGTTGCACCTTACTAATATTCTGTTTAATGTCTTCAAATGATTAAAAAACAGAAAGCTTCTCCAATTTTAATTTTTTTATTTTGATAAAATTTTTCTAAATTTCCTTACATCTTGGAACTTTTCTCTGAGAGTCTATGGAGAGTAATACTTAATTCTCTAAGATATCAAGAACATTGTGCCATAGAACAGCTATAATCTCAGGAGCATTCAAGATTCTTTGAGAGGTATGGCCCTAGACAAAATTGTCTTGGGTTTGCTTTATGGGCTGTTATGTCTACAATTTGTCTTTTATTTTCTACTCCATCCTTACTTTCAAGCTTTCCATTATTATTTTCAAGAAGCCCTTGTGTTCTATGGTGCTGTGGTTTGAATACCTCAAAATAAGCTCATTTGACTTGTTTTCAAGAATAAGGAAGAATATGCTATGTGTGACATTCTGTGGAAAACTTGCAAAAGTGGACAAATTCTTGTGCATGATCTTGTAGATTATTTTGCTTACGTTCTAATTCTTGACTTTGTTCTAGAAACTTGAAATTTCTAGAAAAATGATTATAGATAAGTTAGGTCTCTAAAATATATGTAAATATTAGCTAAATTCTGGCACCAATTGATTTTTATTGGATGAAGTTATTTTTCATATATTTCCTAGAGCAGAAAAGTTTTGAGAATTTTAAAAATATTTCTAATATTTAGAAAGTTTCCATTTCATTTCAAGCCACATTTAATCAAGCATTCATAATCTATAGTGTACACATAACTACCAGCCTTTCAAATAAAACTTCAGGAAATATCCAAAGATATCTTTGATAGAAGGGATATTTATTCAATTTCCCAATACAATCCTGGTGTTTTCATTTAAGTACTATGACATCAACTGTCAAATTATGAAAATACATTTAAATGCATTTACCAATATAACCAAAATATGAATTAAAAAATTATAAAGTATCACTTTCGTGTTTTGTTTTGTACTTATTCCTGCTCAAAGTGTGCTAAAATAAGGACCTTACCATGTAAATAAACAACACATATGTGTGCAGTCAACTATATATATATATAGTGCATATATATAATATATATTTATACATATACATATATACATGTAGTCAACACTGTCTCTAGTGGACATCTGATGTGTTTTCTGGTTACCCAACATATTTTGAACACTCCTTCAAATATTTTGGCAGTGCTTTGATTTTTGCTTCCCCAAAGTGAAAACCAAGAATCTTACTTAATTAGCCTTCTTTGCAGTTAGGGAGCAGAAATATGAATAAGGCTCTAACAAAGAGACCGCTGAACAAGACTTCATTTCATAAGCAAGAACAAGGGGATTGCAGGTACTTTGCAGAATTCAAACTCACCATCCTTCCTGGTGAGTCCTGTGGCAGCAGGATCCTATTTTCAAGGACATCAGTGACAAAAGCTCTGGAGTTGGTCGATGCTCAGCTTCAACTGAGTCTTCAATGGGTTAGTCTCAATACGTGGCTTGAGCATCTTTCCTGGCTTCTCATTCCCCATGGCTGACACTCTGTTCTCCTGGATAGTCTATGACCTTCCTAATATTTCTATTAAATTTTTTTCTGCAACCCACCTTCTTGGCGCAGTTGGCAGCACATCAGTCTCATAAATTTTTTTTCCTGCTTAAAACTAGCTATAATGGGTTCCATTGTTTGCCATTAAGAATGTTGTCTAATTAATTTTTTGGACTTAATATGTTAAGAAACATCTATAATCATATATCCTTAAAGTGTATTTTTCATCGTTAGAGTTGGATTTCTGAGATGTTGAATGATCAAGATGATCTTACTATAGTAAAAAAAAAAAAATCCTCACCTTATTTATATGCAAAGAAGACTTTCAAAGAGTTCAGATATTAATCAACTTTTATACTCTATTAGTATATTATCTATTTTCACAGAAGTGAGCTTAATTCCCATTAAATTTTGTAAAGTTAAAATGCCTTTCACATCAAAGAGAATGAGTGACAGTTTGCAATATTCTTTCTGCTTCTTTAATATGTACTAGGTAGGATTTAGTATATATTTACTTAGTCAATACATGAATATCTTCTGATTATAAAAGAGTAATATAATATAGATGTATTTTTTAAAAAAGCATACTACCCCTCACCTTTTATGTCCAGTTACTTCCATTCCCAAGGGCAGAAGAAATCCTGTGAGTACACTTTTAATCCCCCTTCCGTGCATGGCAAATACAATGTTATTTATTTAGTAGAGTAGATTCGTTATTACTTCTCATTCTCTCACTACCTCATTATCTCATTAGCACTAAAAACAACTCCATGAAGCATTTACATCTGTGGGGATTTATGCTAAGAGAGTTGTTCACCCAAGGTTGGTGAGCTAAGAAGTGGTACAGCTGGGATGTTTACCGGCCTGATCGACTCTAGATCATGAATTTAACTGCTGTGCAGAAGTGAGATGTTCTGTGGTTTTCTTCTGCCCTTTGGAAAATATGTCCCAAATAATTCTGGCTCCTATATGTTACAGATATTTGAGAAACTCTGCTCTTATAAGTGAGACTGATTGATATTCATTTGCTGTTTGAAGCCTTTCATTATGCTTGTCTTCTGTTTTGCACCAAATGAACAAGAGGACACCACTGAACTACTGGAGGCAGTGTGACACAGTGGTTTGCAACATGGGCTGGAGATTCAGACTGTCTGGATTCCAATTAATACTCAGTCTCTTGGGAGTGATGTGCTCTCACGCAAGTTATTTAATCTCCCTATGCCCTAGCTCCCTTATCTGTAAATTGAAGGTAACAATAGAATGAACTCATTTTTGTATGAGAACTAATGAGGTAAATCATTTTAAAGCTAGTAACACTCTGAGGTGCATTGTATTATGTTCAATTAAACTAAGTTCTTTGTTTTCTCTTCTCTTTCCTCCTCCTCCTTCCCCTGACTTCGTCTTTCTTCTCTTCCTCTTAATGTATGTTTCAAGGAACAAAGTTCTAAAACATTCCTAAAACAATAGGAATTCAATGTTAGGTTACATATAGTAATAAGGGACTTTGGGAGCTCACAGGAAGTGGTGGAACCAAATTTTGTCCAATTATAGGTACTGAAATTGAAAGATTTATTTCTATTCAACACAGGCTTAGGAATCATGCTGACTTATCTCTCTGTTAGCAATCTTGTATTAATCCCTACTCTAAAGACGTGCCATTAAATTCACTCAGCTACTATACATTCATTCATTTTCCATTGTATGTGTGTCTTCAGTCCTCTTTCTGCCCAAATTCCTCATAAAGGTAATTGGCTTTTTTTTTTGCTGAGGAAGATTTGCCCTGAGCTAACATCTGTGGCCAATATTCCTCTTTTTGCTTGAGGAAGATTCACCCTAAGCTAACATCTGTACCAGTCTTCCTCTATTTTGTATGTGAGTCACCACCACAGCATGGCTGCTGATGAGTGGTGTAAGTCTGCGCCCAGAAACCAAGGCTGGGCTGCCTAAGTGGAGTGTGCTGAACATAACCACTAGGCTATGGGGCTGGCCCTGTAATTGGCTTATTTTGATCATCCTGTTTTGGGTGGAACTTGGCACACAAACTACAATTCTGGTATTATTGTGATTGAGCCTGAGTCCTAATCCTGGTCTGATCAGGTATGACCAGGGCATGTAGACGAGGAGCTCTGAGGTATAGAATATGACTCTCCTATTGACTTTACTTCTCTCTAGCTGGTTCCTGGTTTCCAAGTTCCCTTTGTTAGGGAAGCTGAATTAAGGAAGATGAAGCAAGCACAGAGACAAAGATAGAGATTTGAGAGAAACGTGAGAAAGAAAATAGAATTGGCTGACAGGATTGGCAGTCAGGAATGAAGGAAAGAGAGGAGTTGAAATACAGCACTGTTTTGGATGTGTTGCCTTAACCAAGAAAATTTTCAGTAAGCCTTTGGATAGTAAATTTTTTGTTTTCCTTTGTTTGTTTTTACCTGGGAGAAATGAGTTCTAAAATTCCTAGTCATTATTGTCTGTATCTTATTTATAGTATCTTTAGTTTTTCACCATTCATTAAGTTATATTATAATCTGGTCTATATTCAACATTGAAATCAAATTATGTCATACCAACCTAGATTTCAATCCTAGTTTTGCCACTTATTAGCTATGTGATCACTATGAATTGATTGAAGTGATTTAGGCTTTAGTCTCTTCATCTATAACAGAAGAGATCATCATAAAATTCAATGACACATACGAAGTGTGCAATAAAATGTTATTTCTTTTATCGCTACCAGTAGCTTGATTCAATATAATTGTTGATTATGTTTAATAACAAATGTAAGGCCCCATGAAAATATTATTTCTTTGAAAATAACCTGAAGTAATTTACATTATTATGATTTTTAACAACTTTACAGGTAGACTTGCTAGAAAAAATACAGAACTCCCAGGTAATTTGAATTTCAGATATACAATAAATAATTTTTGTTGTTGGTATATACCAAACGTTGCATGTGATATACAAAAATCATTCTTGTCTATCTGAAATTCAACTTTGAGTGTCATATTTAATTTGCTAAGTCTGGCACTCTATTTACATGAAACTCAAATTAGTTTGAACACTAAATTAGACCACTTTCCTACAAATGATATTGTGGCTTATATCACTGAGATTAAGTTTGAACTGCTAAGAGTTCATGTGAATTTAAACCCTTGGCCGTGTGGATTCCTATTGTTGTCTCATTCTTAGTATTTGTTCTGTGATTTTTGTTTTTTACATCTATCTAACCTGTATTAGTAATTGTGTCCAGCGCTGAGTAGAAGAGACTGGAAAAAATAGTGGATTATATGAACAGAAGTTTATTCTTTCATAAAAGACGCTGTCCAGAGCTGGTATGACTGCTCCATGAAACATCTGGAACTCAATCTCCTATCTTTTTTTCTGGCATTTCAAGAGCATGGTTTTCATCTTCAAAGTCATCTCAGAGTTCAAGAGGGCTGTTGGAGCTCCAGCCACTAATCTATTCCATCAATCTATAATCCAGGCTCACAGCAGTACAAAGCAGGTGAAAGATAAATGGCACTTATTCCTGGAAGTCCCACAACTGTTTATAGGTCACTGAGGTGTGGTAACTGCAATAACTGTACTAGGGAGGCTGGTAAATACAAGCTTTTAGCCAGCCATGCAGCTCAGCCTTCTGTTACAAAAGAGGAACAGGAGAGCAATGTCCACTTCTCCATATAAGGCAATATAAGAGAATAGAAGATGTTTTACTGTACACTTTTTTTGTCTTTCTGCATTGAGTAAATATGATTATCCATCTGAATTCAGATCTGATTAACTCTGCACACCATTTTTGTTCCTTTGGCAGTTATATCAGCCATCAATTTATTTCTTTGATTGTTTTGTTTTGCTTTTATAGGCCTTTCCTTAAATATTCTACCAACTATTTTTTTTTTTTTGCATTCAGTCTGATTTTTCCTTCTGATCCTTCTTAAGACAGTTCTATCCCTACAGCTTGTTTGAAGCAATTCTCATCAGGCGCAGTTGATCTCCATTTAAGGCAAAGCATTCTGTTGAAAAAAAACTCACTCATAGACAATAAAACAATTGAAATGATCATTTAAATTCAAATCAGAATCCAATTGCAGGTGTGGCAGCTTGCCATATTACTAGGTTTTTTTAAAATGCTAGATTTTCTAGTACATAGCTGACAAAACTAGCACTGGGAGATAACGTATTAAAGCATAATAAATAAAATTTTCCTTATATGTCTGGATTTTTAAAGCCATTAAATGCTTAACATAGAATATTATACCTTATTCCAATAAAAAAATGTTTCAGAAAATCTACTGTACTTCAAATTTAGAATTAAAATCCCCAAGTCATACTTAGTTCCCAGAGACTGAAAGGAGTGATTTCAGTAGTAAAGAATTCTGACTCTGTCACTCAATTTTAATATTTAAAGCAGTGTGAAAATATAACTTTTTCCCTTGAATGTGTGAATTTTAAAGTTCTCATACGTAAGACAGAGGCATTTTTACCCTTTAGGCTATTCAATTGTAATAGAACCCAAATCATATATCACTAATAAAAATAATTTAATTAGCAAGATTTCATTTTAACTTTTTAGAAACCTATAGTGTTGTTTTTTAATATGGAACATATTAGAGTATAACATCAAAACTAGTTATTTAAAAAGAAAGCTATTGACTTTTTTCTTCTCTAGACTATAAACAATCCATTTCTTTTTCCCCATCAACTAACAATGTAGACATTTAATGTCTGTAATATAATACATCATTCATCAGGTCATTTTTATCACTAATTCATTTTTAATATAAGCCTGAGGCTATTGTGGCTCTTAAAATCCAAGTGGAAGCAGAAAATATTTATGATTCAACATCTTTCAAGCCAAGGAAAGCAGGAAGCGTTGGCAAGGCTGAGGAAATCAAATTTCTTCCACAAATATAAAACATGCAACCTACATTCATTTTTCACTTAAATATATGTTATACAGTTACAATACTAATTGTTAAATTGGTGAAATTGCATGTGGTCATAAATGGTGCCTAAGGGTGGGCTGCTTTAAAATGAATATTATTCCTAAATTACTTTTTTCTGCTGATATAATAGAGCACTTCATATTACAATTTAGTTCTCAAAAAGTCTCAAAATTTGTAATTTAGAAAATATTTTTAAAAGTCTTTGTCCATATTCTTTTGGAATTTATTCTTGTAAGTTTGTTGTTAGTGCCGTTGAATCAATTCGGACTCCTAGAGACCCCTGTGTACAGAGCGGAACCCTGCCCCGTTGTTTTGCACCATTAATGCTGCACTGCTATTCATATGTTTTTCATGGCCAAGTTTTTTGGAAGTGGGCAGCCAGTTCTTTCTTCCCAGTCCATCTTAATCTGGAAGCTCTGCTGAACCCTGTCCACCATAAGTGACCCTGCTGGTATTTGAAATATCGGTGGCATAGCTTTCAGCATCCCAGCAACACGCAGCAACCACAGTATGACAACTGAAAGGCGGGTGGTGTCTTTCCCTAACCAGGAAAGGAACCTGGGCCATGGCAGTGAGAGCACCAAAACTTAACCACTAGACCACCAGGGCTGGCAAATAACATTACATAAAAATGAAATGTCCATGTGTGAATGAGTAGAAGAAATACATATCAGTTTGTTGAGTACTTGATAATTTATTTTATTTTTATTTATTTTATTTTTTTCCAGTTTTGTTGAGAAATGATTGACATACATGACTGTATGAGTTTAAGGCATACAGCATGATGGTTTGATTTACGCATGTTGTGAAATGATTACCACAATAGGTCCAGCTAATATCCACCTACTCATATAGAAACAATACAAAGAAAAGAATCAAAAAAGGAAAAAAGTTTTCTCCTTGCAATGAGAACTTTTAGGATTTACCCTCTTAACAACTTTCCTTTACATCATACAGCAGTGTTAACTACTGTCACCATGCTGTACATTACATCCCTAAAAAAGTATTTATTTATCTTATAACTGAACGTTTGTGCCTTTTGACAACCTTCCTCCAATTCCCCCTCCCCCCACCCTCTGTCTCTGGTAACCACAAGTCTGATCTCTTTTTCTATGAATTTTGTTTGTTTGTTTGTTTTTAGATTCCATAAATAAGTGAGATCATACAGTATTTTTCTTTCTCTTTTGGACTTATTTCATTTAGCATAATGCCTTCAAAGTCCATCCATATTGTCACAAATGACGGGATTTCTTTGGCTTTTATGGCTGAATAATATTCTATTATATATATATATACACACCACTACTTCTTTGTCCATTCCTGCATCGGTGAACACTTAGGTTGTTTCCATGTCTTGGCTATTGTAAATAATGCTCCTACGAACATGGGAGTGTAGATATCTTTTAGAGTTTGTGTTTTTATTTCCTTTGGATATATTCCCAGAATTGGAATTGCTGGATCATACGGTAGCTCTATTTTTAATTTCTTGAGGATCCTCTGTACTGTTTTTCATAGTGGCTGTACCAATTTACAATCCCACCAATAGAGCACAGGGTTTCTTTTCTCCTCATCCGTGCCAGTATTTGTAATCTCTTGTCTTTTTGATGATGGCCATTCTAAAAGGCATGAGTTGATATCTCATTGTGGTTTTAACTTGTGTTTCCCTAATGTCTAGTGATATTGAGCATCTTTTCATGTACCTATTGGCCTTTCGTATATCTTCTTTGGAGAAATGTCTGTTCAAGTCCTTTGCCCATTTTTAAATTGAGTTATTTGGTTTTTAACTATTGAGTTGTATTAGTTTTTAATACATTTTGGATATTAAGCCCTTATCAGATATATGTTTTGCAAATATTTTTTCCCATTCCATATGTTGTCCTTTTACTTTGTTGATGATTTCTTTTGCTATGCAGAAGGTTTTTAGTTTGATGTAGTCCCACCTGTTTATTTTTTATTTTGTTGCCTGTGCTTTAGGCATGATTTCAAAAATAATCATTACCAAGATCCATATCAAGGAGCTTTGTTCCTATGTTTTCTTCTGGGAGTTTCATGGCTTCAGATCTTACATTTAAGTCTTTAATCCATTTCCAGTTAATTTTTGTGAGTGGTATAAGACATGGGTCCACTTTCATTCTTTTGCATGTGGATATCCAATCATTCCAGCACCATTTATTGAGGAGACTATCTTTTCTTCATTGAGTATTCTCGGATCCCTTGTCAAACATTAGTTGACCATATGATTTTTAAAATTTTTTTAGTTTCAGTTTTCAAAGTTTTGGAACACCATGATATTTAAATAAGTTTATGGGGAATATTAATATAGAAATATGACTTCACTATGACTTTTTTTTCTTTCAATATGAACCTTGGCTAAATAACTATATAGATTCTTAAATTGATGAAGCATGTTTTTTCAGTTTTTTTTCATTATTATGTCTTTGAACCCATGGCTTCAATTACTATGCTTAAGCTGATGCATTCCAAGTTATACTTCTACTTGAAATTTCTCTTCCGAGTACCATTTTCTTCATTTGAATATGCAAAATTGAAAGTAATATCTTTATTCTAAAACGTACAACATTTGCAGTGTTTCATGTTCCCTGTAAACACAGCCAGAAAATTGTCTTCCTAGAGTTCTCTCTTAATTTTCCCCTCAAATCTAATCTGTCACAAAATTTTGCAAATTTAACTTTTTTATTTACCTTAAATCCGTGCTGTCATCTCATTTCCACTCTGGTTGCTTTAGTTTAAGCTCTTATAATTTCTCGCCTTCAGACTTTATCCTTGCCTCCTGAGACTGCCCCTTGACATCAAGCCTGCACTTCATGTTACAGCTAGACAGAACTTCATAAAATTTACATCTGACCATTTCACTTTCCTTTTGAAGACCCTTTAATGGCTTCTCATAACTTTCCAGAAAAAAAAAAAGATTAAAATTCTTTAGCATATTCTAGAAAGCCTATTTCTCTATTAGTTCTTCCTACTGCTCATCCATATTTACCCTTTACCACAAACTCTCCAAAACACTAGCTGTTCTCTGACTGCGTTGTATTATTACTACCAGTCTAGAACACATTCTTCTCTCTATTGGAAAAGCTTCCCTTGTCCATTTCATCTACGTAAATCCAGTGTGTCCTTTAAAAATAAACAAATATGTGTTATGCCTAAACTTGACTTTTTTTAAAGTTCTTTGTCCAGTAGCTACAGTACTTGTTGTATCACAATAAAACTATTAATATTCTTGCCTTTCTTGTCTAGACTAGAAACTCTGAGGAGAAGGACCTTTACCTATTCAACTTTGTGTTATGTAATTAGCACCATGCTGTCACATAAGAGATACTCAATTTTTAAATGCTTAGGAAACAAATGACATAGTGATAGTTCTTATATTCACAATTATGCATTATTTAGTTTATTCATGGACTTTTTATATTTAAAACCTTGCTAGGGATTTTATTTACTTACGGAAGCCACATACAGGTTTATCAATCAACTGAAGTTTATTGGCAATCAATCATTTAAGCCTAGCACAGCTCACCAATTTCTAGATTCAATTTCTTTAATAACATTCCTCATTAAGCATATCGATTTTTTACTACAGCTTCAATTTAATCTTCTGTCATATGCAGTAAGGTGGGCGAGAAAAAGATGAGAGGGGAAACACATATTTGGTCATTGTTTAATCTTTACGCATTCAGTAAATATTGATTTAACTGCTATACATTTCTAGGCACTCAGCTAAAGGCTGAGGATATACTTATAAGACACATCATCCCAGCCTTCAAAATCGAACAGATATAAAGAAATAATAAAAAAAAGAGCAACTGCGTTACGTTTAATAATGCAATATGAAACAGATTCAGAAGTGTATACATTTGTATATTTTATATACAAATATATAAAGAATAAAAAAAGGAGGTCAAATTTAAGTTTACAGAGTCATAGAAGACTTCTAAGCATACACTAGTCTTGTAGTTTAGAGAATAGTTAGATGAAGCAGTGGTAGGGAGGTATTCTTGGGAAAGGGTACAGCGGGCTTGAAATAGCATGCTGCGTTCGGTAAAGTACAAGTCCCCTGTTATATCTAAGAGTAAGCAAAGACAGTGGAATAATAAAGACTTGAATATATTAAATAAAACCAGGTTTTAAAATATCTGATTATAGAGCGGTACATCTACATTTGTAACATATAACACAGTGATAACATTTGATGAATGCTTAATATTTACCAAGGATTTTTTTTTTTTTTTTATGAGGAAGACCAGCCCTGAGCTAACATCTGATACCAATCCTCCTCTTTTTTGCTGAGGAAGACTGGCCCTGGGCTAACATCCATGCCCATCTTCCTCTACTTTATATGGGACGCCGCCACTGCATGGCTTAACAAGCAGTGCATCGGTGCACGCCTGGGATGCGAACCGGCAAACCCCGGGCTGCCACAGCAGAGCTCGCGTACTTAACCACTTGTGCCACTGGGCCGGCCCCAAGGGTTTTTAACAAGTGTATTAACTCATTTATTTCTCAACACAAGACCTATGTAAACCAACATATCTGTACCCATACACAAGATGATGTTTAAGTTGATTTTTAACTGCACAATTTCAATAATAATTTTGGTTCTCTTTATAGTTTATCTTTCTCCAGTCACTTTGGTCCATATATGCAGATTGAACTATAATTTAAACAAATAATATGTCTATAAAATTTTAAGCAACTTTTCAGTTCTATAACAAAGAAGAATAGGAAGCACCATTCAAAGGATACAGAGCTTTTGCCAATTGATCTTACAAACCCCCTAAAGTAGAGACCGTCATTTCACAGTAGACTTTCCGTTGCTCTCTAATTACAGTTAATTTTCTTTCTAACTTAAAAATATTTCTTGTCCGGCTTGTGACAGATATATCTGCTACAAAACTTATTTTTAAAAAACGATGGGAGGGGCCGGCCCCGTGGTGTGGCGGTTAAGTGCGCGTGCTCCGCTGCTGGCAGCCCAGGTTGGGATCCCGTGCGCACCCAGGCACTGCTTGTCAAGCCATGCTGTGGCTGTGTCCCACACAAAGTGGAGGAAGATGGGCATGGATGTTAGCCCAGGGCCAGTCTTCTTCAGCAAAAAGAGGAGGATTGGCACGGATGTTAGCTCAGGGCTGATCTTCCTCACAAAAAAAAAAAAACTATGGGAAAATTATAGTGGATAATTGCTTCACAACTACCAACAATCCTAAGGTTTATAATCAAAACCTCACATAATTGAAGACATAATAGATGAGGATTTTTAGTATAGAAAGACAGGCAATCACTTGAATAGTAATTGTTGATTCTTATTTTTCTTATCTTTCTCCTTTTGTGCAAGAAGGAAAAGTTACAGTTTAATCTAAAATAAAGAAACAGTATCATAGATATTTTTGTCTTGTAACAGTATCTATATAAACTATCAACATTATGCTTCTGAGTACTCAATGTTTTAGAGAGAGAAATTTAAGAAGGCTGTTAAAAGGTGATTAATCAAAGAGAAAAGAAGTTGTAAAATATTCAATTTTGTTGTTCCTTCAATGGTTTGTTATTTTATATCTGTTCAGTTAGCAGGGTTTTGGCAGAGGTTGGAGACTTACCTGATATTTTCTTCCTAACAGTATAAACTATTAAAATTAGACAAGGGAATAAAAACACTAATAATAAAGAACACCTTTTTTTCCCCCTCACTCAAGGAAATTGATGCAGAGGTGTATGGAATCAAAGTTATAGTAGTGACTCAGGTTAATTGGCAATTGCTTATAAACTACTGTTTTTCCTCCTGAAAATGAATTTTATTTATGATACATAACTCTAGTAAACATTCTCAAATTTATATAACCAATGTTCAAGCATATTTATATTGACATTATCATGATTCATAAAACCTTCTTTCAATGGGAAAAATGTATTGTGATTTTACAAGTTTTTTCTCAAAATAATAAACCAGCTATTGTCCAGAAGAAAGATGTTAATCTCTCTCTTATTTTATTCATTTCTGTTCCACTATGCCATATTTAAGTCTAAAAATTTGATTTGAATGTGCTTCTTCAACAACTTATCAATGAGTATTTACAGTCTACCTATATGTATGAGTTTATGGCAGGGCAGATATTTTATAAACCATAATTCTAGAGTTTATATATGTAATATTTATTTTAATTTATGACAAGAAAAATTGTGACATCAAAAATAATGAAAATCTTCAGTGGATTGCCACTATGTGCAGAAACAAACTGGGATAAACAAGGTTACAACGATATACCATAATGCACCACATAATATTTTGGTTAGTGACAGACCACATATGTGATGGTGATCTTGTAAGATTAGTACCAAATAGGCTAGGTATGTAATAGGCTATACCATATAGGTTTGTTACACTCTACGCTGTTTGCAAGATGATGAGATCACCTAATGATGCATTTCTCAGAAAGTATTTCTGTCATCAAGTGATGCATAACTATATTATGACATTGGTTCATATTTTGGGTTAAGGTAATTAGAGGGTCATCTTCTTGAGAGTGCTGTAGAGTCAATTCCTTGAGACAATATATCAATGATGTTACAGATACGTAATAATGACATATCTTTCAAAGTCATATTGGAATTTGTTGTAACACTCCCACCTAAGGGTTATTTAATTTTCTAGGGATGTATCTTTGTTTGTCCATTAACTACTGATTACGGCACAGACTCTGTGAATATGCATGTTAACTTGTATATACGTTGTCCAAAAAGAGATGCAAATGATTTCTCTTCTGTAGAAAAGATAACTCCAAAATAATTGTTTTGTTGCCCTGTAGGGCATTAACCACTTTTGTGTCTAACTTAACAAACCTATTTCAGCATGCCTTTCCCAAATTATATAAATCTCTGTTCCTCAAGTGGGCTTTGAACTGACTTTACCATCTCGCTGGTTCCTTCATTAATAAGATAAATAAATCTTGGTCTCATGCTCATTTTATAATTGTATAAGAATTGTGTTTTAACTCTTTTAAAATTACACTTCAACAATGTTTTAAGCCCCATACGTCTGGGGTTCCTACACACTCCAGCACAACAGTGTGGTAAGATAGACTTTTTACTTCCTGCAATTTAACTGAATAAAAGAGGCAGCTATTACTTACACAATTTAGTGATAAAATTCAGCATTACGAACAGCTTCTTTTGTGGGGTAAGCTTGGAAGGACCTTAAATATTTCTACTATTTTAAGACACTTAGAGACCTTAACGTAATCCCTGGCCTAACAGAAATATGCACCCATGAAATCCCTAAATCATTGGTCTGTCATTTCCTAGGTAACTAGATGCTTGTAAGACATGAAATCTCTTTAAATCACAACTTTCTTGTTTGTTGGAAAATAAAAGACATTCCAGAAAATTGCCTTACTGACTTGTGAAAAAAATTATATTAAATGAAACATATATCTTTAGACTAACACCAGATAAATAGTAAAAATTTATTAAGATTTAGTTCTCTTTCCCTCACAGGAACATTTACTCTATTCCTTTTGTCCTCACTTAAATCCCTTTGCTCATTTCTAATAAGATTTTATCCTATTACATCTGAATATTTTATCAAAGGACTGAAAAAAATCAACTTTTAAATAAATTAGAAAAAGTAGATATAACTCCAATGAATATTTCATAAGAATATGTAATATGAGCCTTCTAACTGAAAAACGCAAAACTAATTGATAAGAACAAGTTCTTTATATCTCAGCCTCTTAATATTACATAAAATATATTTTCCTTGACACAAATTCGTAGAGTAGAATATACAAGTAATACTCTGTGGAAGAATAGCCACAGAATACAATTATGTTAACAGAAAGGTATACATGGTCATATAATTTACTTAGAAAAAGATGTTATTAGCCTTTAGATGATATAAATTTTTGGAACTTTGAAAAAGTACACACCGATGTCTAAATATACCTTGCCACCATGTTTCCTTGGATCTGTTTCCCTCTTAAAAAAAAGAAGTTACCCCTGTGCAGGGCAACGTTAATCAGTTAAAGAGGGTTGTTTTTGTTGAAGTTGGAGTTGACCTTGCCACACACTAAAATAAATTTTATATGAACCAACTATAGCTTGAATGTATTTCTATATTGGAGGTAACTTTAAATAAGCAGTAGGACGGAATAAATCAAAAATTAAAGAAATTCCTTACCTGAGTTACCATTTAAATAATGTGCTGAAATTTCTTGTACAGTGTGCTTTAATTACCAAATTTATTCAGATATCAATTCAAATTTGAAACTATACTTGTTTTTTTTGTTTGTTTTTGTTTTTTTGAGGAAGGTTGGCCCTGTGCTAACATCTGTTGCAAATCTTCCCCTTTTTTTCTCCCCAAAGCCCCAAAGCTGTGTATCAGTTGTAGAGTTGTAGCTTTTCTATACAGGTTACCACCTCAGCATGGCTTGATAAGCAGTGTGTAGGTCTGCGCCCAGGATCCAAATCGGTGAATCCCGGGCCACCAAAGTGGAATGTGCAAACTTAACCACTATGCCACTGGGCCAGCCCCTGAAACTATAAATCTTAGATGAATAATTAAGATATACTTTAAAAATTTGTTATTAGAGTTTTCTGTAGTCAAAATGTGTGGTAATTGTGTATACCAAAGAAGGCTATGTGGCACTTCAAATGATAGTTATATTGTTAAATAAATATTATAGCCTGAAGTGTCAGATTAGTGTTATGGGTCACATGATTTTTTTTTCTGAGGAAGATTCACCCTGAGCTAACATCTGTGCCAGTCTTCCTCTATTTTGTATGTGAGTCGCCACCACAGCATGGCCACCAACAGGTGGTTCAGGTCCGTGCCTGGGAAATGAACCAGGGCTGCCGAAGTGGAGCATGCTAACCTCAACCACTAGGCCATGGGGCCGGCCCCAAGAGTCACATGAATTATTGATAGAAGAAAAGATTATGAATTAGTGGACTCAAAAATTAACGAGGAAGTTCACACTTTGGCCTTGAAGAATAAGAAGGAACAGAAAAATTCTAAAGAAATAAGCAAAAACTTTAATTGTAGGGACATTATGAAGAAGGCAGAAATGGACAAACAATATTCAGGAGGCACAGATTCAACCAACTCCATTGTCATAGTGGCTCTTAGAATAAGACGCCAGCAGGGAATGAAATTGTCTTGATCTAAATCCATACTGAAAAATGCCTTGGGGCATCTGATCAATTATTAACTTAGCCTGGAAGGAATTCATTTGCTTAAGTTTTGCTTGTTTGTTTGTTATTGAGCTAATGTGTTACAGAAATGTTGAGAATAGGCAGGATGACATTTTGTGTCAAATTACTATTAAGAGAACAGGTTTAGATAGCAAGTGAGGGTCTGTTTCTTTCACAAATGTATATGAAACAACATTCTGTCAACAGATGACGGAAAAAGCAGGAACAAAATAGGACTCAAAAACTTGGGTCTTAGTGACTCAAAGAATAATAGGACTATTGGTAAAACCAAAAGAATCTTGTGAGCTAATTTCCTGTTGGAATTAGAATATAGTTTATACATAAATATGTTGACTTTGAAGTGATCTAATGACATCTATAGAAAATAGGCATAATTTGAAGACACAGGATTTATTATCCATGTATATAAGCACTTACCTAACCAAAGTGTAAAATTATTCATATGTTCAATCACTGTTATTTACTGTTGGAGATACTTCAAGTTTCCAGCTATAATTATGGTTTTGCAATTGCCATTGTTGAGTGTCAGTTTTATCCTAAGAAATCCACTTATATCATTTCTTATACTTATGATGAGAAAGGTATTGCTATCCTGGTTTTGCAGACAAGAAAGGCGGAGCTGGAGAGAGCTGAGCTGCCAGATGTCATAGGAGCTGTTTGACACAACAAGCCCCAATGAAAGTAACACACAAGCCTTTAGTCACCTAGTGCAAAAATATAAGCAAGAGGCTAAATTAGAGAAAATGCTGACTCTCCCACTGTTCCATTTTTCCCCATGCAGTGGTACCAGTCAAGGGTCAGGCAGATCAGCACAGACATGGTGAATTGCAAGCCAAAATGAAAGTAATTGCTCACTGCCAAGAGAGGCTGAACAGAAGGGTCCTGCAGTTTTATGGTCCTGAGGGCAAGAGGGAAGGGTAGGGGAAGGTCTTGGAGGGGCAAAGTATTAAATACTGAGTCAGAGTGGAAAAAAGTGTCTTCAAGGTCCCTCCTCCCACTTTGCCCCATAAAAAGGTCTCAGCAGAGGTGTCTGAGGAAAGCCTCTGCCATAGGTTCATAATAAAGATGCCTCCTAATGGAGATGCTTGGGCTAGTGACACAGACAGCACTAAGAGCATGGCCACCCAAGGGATCCTGAGTTCTTAACTACAGCTCCCTTCAGACATGGCAGTGCACTGGCTGTGCACCAAGTCTGGGTGGGGAGGGCAGCTTTCCCCTGAGAGGCCTGCCAGGTAACGCCTTCATAACTGCCTGTGGTCAGGCCTGAAAGATCATATATAGGTTTTTAACCAGGAGCCAGACTCCTCAATAATTTTGGCACAAACTGATTCAACCCAAAACTTATACCTGTATGGTTTGGAAAAAAACATATTTTCAAGCCAGCTCTAATGGCCTAGCGGTTCAAGTTCGGTGCTTATAGCTTCGCTGGCCCATTTTTTTCTATTCAAGATGCTACCCTGGTTAAAAGCATTTTTAGGAAGTTACTATAACTTTATTGATTTTCCTATAATCTCTTATAATTGTGCTATTCCTTACTAATAAAATGTATGTTTGGAAATGTTTGTTGTGACTTGGGTTAGAAAACAGAGCTGGAGATAGCGATGTATGTGGTACATAGGCCACTTAAAAATGAGGGAGGCAGAAACTAGTTGTACTAGGACTTATGTTAGCTAGCCACAGGGTTCTGCTGCCTGGATGTACCATACAAGTCACTGATCTCCGGAAGTAAAACAAACTTAGATTTAACTAATCATTCATTGATACCATTTCTTTCTACTTTGTCTAAAATACATCTACATGCATGTTGCCTTAGCTCCCTCACTAAATTCCAAGCTCTTTGCTCACTAGCAGTGTTTCTTAATTCTTATTTTAACCATATAATAAATACCAAAATGATATCTGCATAGCAAGTTCCCAATAAATATTATTGAGTTGAATATGCTAAGCAATCAATAAAATATAGAATTTTATTGTTCCTAGAGATCAGTGACTTTTTTGTTACATCCAGGAAGCAGAATAATGTGGTTGTCCATTAGTAGTCTGAATCTTGACATTGGAAATGAGTAAGTGACAAATTGTGATCGCTTAAGATTGGAAAGGCCAACCTAATAAGAAGTTAAAAGAAATAGATTACTAATTAGAAATGGAAGTTTCAGATTGAGATGCATTATAAAATTCAAACAAATTTCATTGAGATTTAATGCTGTACTTAATGGACTGAAGTGATTTCAAATGTCCTTTTTGGCATCTCTCTGAACATTAAAAATAATATGGCTGTCATTCATCTTTGGTTAATCTGAGAAAGTAAAACAATTATACTCTGATATTATGTTTTATATATTAATTTTTCTTTAGACATAATTTTTAAAATGGAGCTGCCATTTGTGTGTTGCCTTTAAGCAGTTTTTATCATTGTGGCCGTATTTCTGCTTAGAGGGGACATTTCCACCTTAAGATCTTTAGACTCATCAGGACCCATTGATATTTTAAGTTCAATTTTTTATTGCTTTGTTACAATTTCCCACAACTAAAATATTCTCCATAACTCAAAACATAGAGATTACAGATTTTCAAATCGAATCTGTAAAATTAAAAAAAAAAATATGCTAGGGGAATCAACATTTGTTGAGGTCTATTACATGACAGACACAGTGCTAATGTGTTATGGTAAATTGGTTCATTCAATCATGATAAAAATGTTGTAAGGAAAGATGCTTTTCTCTCCATTTATGTATGAGAGACTGAGGCTAAGGGACTGATTTAACCAAAGTCATACAAAAGGAGCTAGAAATAAAGCCAGAATTAAATGCCAGATTTGTGGCTCCAAAATCATACCATTTTGTCCATGTAGAAATGTTTCTGTTTATGTCTAATTCTTCCTTGTGTATTAGACTTGAATTAAAAATGAGTTACTTTGGCATATGTTGCCTTCATAAAACTGTTCCAAAGTCTTTATCTGTGTGATCAGATAAAGATCACATAAAACTGTTCCAAAGTCTTTATCTGTGTGATCAGATAAAGATCAGTATATATAGTATCAATATAAATTCAAATTTTTCATAATAATTTTTATTTCAGATCTGAAATTATATGCTTTTTCATACATAAGATAGAAATGCTATTTTAGTGAATTCCACTTTAGTATTCCAGAAAAATGTTGATAATAACCAAAGTTGTCACATGAGAAATCGTTTGATTCTACACCACTCATGCCTTAAGCACTATACTAATAGATATAAAAATATGGTGAATTATCAAAAATTAATCCCATTGCATTAACCATTAAGGTTTTTGGGCTTCTGTATTTTGCACAAAGGTACCTGACGAAAACACATTTCCTGAAATTATTGTGAAATAGTGGTATTGAAAACTGGTAAACGTAAAAATTTTCAATTTGTTAAGACTTTAAATTTGCATGTGATTAAAAAGAACTTTCTACAGGCTATTATGATGGATGTTTTATTCTGTTATTTATTAATGAAAAATACGGCATGCTGTTGACAGTCATAGAAGAGCTGGAATGGCAAACTGGTGTTTCTGAACACGGCTACTGCTGCGGCTGCTGAGATGGGGCCAAAGAGCCCCGCACAGTTTACACGCTATTCTCTACAACACCTGCTTCTCTGCTTTTTCCAATCTACACTGCATCGGCCTTCTGCATAGGATTGGAACTAAGTTTTGTAGACAGAAGATATGTCCAAACTCAATACAGCTACGGAACAGAAACTGACTGATAACAGACAAAAATATATGCGCTAAGTTGCAAAAGCAGATTAGAAGAGGGAATGCTTGTTTTATTTTATTTATTTATTTTTGCGGTTAGGAAGATCGGCCCTGAACTAACATCTGTTGCCAATGTTCCTCTTTTTGCTTGAGGAACATTGTCCCTGAGCTAACATCTGTGCCCATCTTCCTCTATTTTGTATATGGGACGCCACCACAGTGTGGCTTGATGAGCAGTGTGTAGGTCTGTGCCCGGGATCTGAACCTGTGAACTCCAGGCCGCTGAAGCAAGGCACACAAACTTAACCACTATGCCACAGGGCCAGCCCCGAGAATACTTATTTTAACCTTGCAACAGCATCACTCTTTTTCATTCTAGATGCTTAACTCATTGCAGAGTAGTAGATGACATTTTGTTTTCTCATGCAGTGCAAAGTTTTCTATTTTGAAATGGAGTTCTGTAAGCACTTTCATATAATGAGCACACGAAAAGTAATTAACTTACATTGAAGGATGTAAGTTTTTAATATGTTATGATTATAAAAAACAATAGACACCTATTACCATAAATCAGTAGCTCTAGTTATAATATAAAGCCATTTTTAATAAGTAACTATCTATGAGAATGAAAAAAGTACATTATATAGTCATCAAATTTGAAGTGCACATAATTTTGTGTGTTCTTTAATTATTCTCTAAGTTATTATATCAGAAGATATACTGAATTTCAATCTTTAAAACAAGTTACGTTGCTGTATCTGTAGATAGATGTGCAGAGAAAAGTTAAAACACTAAAATAAAAGTGCTTATCTCTGGATTTCAGAATTGGAAGTCATTTAGGCTGTCATAAATTAGCGTGGAGTCCTATTAACATAAGAAAAAAAAATAAAGCAAAGTTAGTGCAGTAAATTATGGAGTGGATGTCCACACCTCAATTTGGCAGGCAAAGGAAATTCAAAATATGAATCGAGTGACTGCTGTTATTCTTTAGTAATTGCTAAATGCATTTTCTTAATTGGTAATAGCTATCTTATCTCTTATGAAGAAGCATATATCTTCCCCACTGTCTTTGTCTTATGTAAAATAGTATGTAACCAGTATTGGAAAATTTCACTTTTGTACATCCATCCGTATAATCTTTCTCGTCACTTAAAAATTTCTCTTGCAAACTTAATTGCCTAAGAGCTTATGTGAATTTAATGAGAAATAATAAATTTGAAATGTATAAGCAAGTCCTTGGGAGTTTTACCATGTCAGATATTTCAAATACATTAAACTAAAGCTCTGAGCAAAGCGTGCAAGTTATTCTGCCCAAGATATTGTTCAAGATATTCTGCTCTTAATTAGGGGTTCCAGTTAATGAAGAAAAGCAGTAGCCTTCTTTAATAGAAATAAACAGATATTTGTCATTGACTTGAAATATCATATCATGCCAGAAATCAGTCATTTTAGGTAGGAAATACAGTACCATGATTTTATCTTTTTTTTTAAATAAACGTGTCACAGGAAAAAAGGATTGCACTGGTAAAAGGTGAACCTGAAACTAATTTAAAATAAAAGATTATCAAAATTACATAGGTAATGGCTTTATTGATAATGTAATACTTCATTGTAAAATTCTGACAAACAAGGACTCCATTTAACCAATGTGAAAAGTGTAAATAATCTTGAACAACAATAATCATAAAATATTTTATTAAAAAGTCCAAATATAAAATTTCAGATTTAAAATTTTTAAATACATGATCATTTCATGGTCCTTTATTTAATCTAATACCACAGAAATGTTGAAATAAAAATTAGAATGATTGGAATGAATGTATGTGTACAAATAATGATAATTAAAAAATAATAAAAAACAAAATGTATATTCACCTTATAGTCATATTTTTGTTATTTCTGTTAGTGCACAATGAGATGACAATGGTGTTTGAGAATGAGATGACAATGGTGTTCCTTAATATCATAATCTATAATTGGATCCAATATAATGTAAAATAAAAAGTGGGCCAAAAAGTTTAGAAAGTTCCCACAGTCAAGAATCAGTTCCAGATACAACCCAAGTACAACTGCGTGTGTATGTGTGTGTGCATGCGCGTGTGTACTTAAATGTAATTTTAACCACCTCCCTCGTGATGCTTGATATTTCTGTGGAGAATATCAGGAAACTTTAGAAATAAAGCTAGGAATGGAACTGAGGCTTTCTGTCTCAAACATCTTTTCATAAATTAAAAACAGAAATCTTTAAATGTTGATCTAAATAATATTTCTCATGTTGAAGACATAAGTGTGTTAGTTAAACATATTCTTACTTGACAGTTTATTGAAACTTCATTATTGTGTCATAATATCTGTGATACTGACATGGTTGTTTCCTTCCTATCTCTATGCTTTTATTTCTTTTCCTTGACTTATAGCACCTTCTAGAAACTCCAACACAATGTTGAATGAAAGTGATGAAACTGGGAATTTTTCTCTTCTTACAGATCTCAAAAGGAAGCTTTCAGGGTTTGACCCCTAAGTATGGTGTTTATTCTAGGTGTTTTGAATACCTGTTGGCAGATAAAGAATGTTTATTTTATTCCGAGTGTGTTAAAAAATGTTATCATCAATGATTCTTTTTTTTCATCAGTTATTGGGACGGTCTTATAAATTTTCTCTTTTAATCTTTCTCTGTAGTTAGTTGGTTTTTATAATATACACCAACCTTGGTATGCTGGATAAAGCCAATTTGGCCATGATTTGTTGTCATGGACAAGATACTCCTTATCAGATCAAGGTAGTTTACTTCTATTCCTAGTATGCAGAGAATTTTATCATTAATGAGAGTTGAAATTTGTCAAATGTATTTTCTTCATCTGCTAAGGTGATCATACTATTCTATAAACAATTCTATAAACATAGTAGATTACATTGTTAAGTTTTCAAAAATTAAACTAACTTTTCATTCCTGGAATGACCCTACTTGGTCATAATATGTTATCATTTATGTATTATCACTTACATATATTGTTGCTTACACGTGCTATTTTAATAAAGATTTTAATGTGTATATTCATGAGAGGCTATCATTTTCTATTCTGGTAATGTTGTGATGTTTTGATGCCAGGATTTTCCTGACCTTGTAAAATATGTTGAGATGTGGCCCTTTTCTTCTACTTATGGGAGAAGTTGTGTAAGATTGGTATTAGTTCATTCCTCAATGTGTCTAGGATTCATCGGTGAAAACATCTAAACTCTGAATTTTCTTTGTGAGAGATTTTGATGATAAATACAATTTCTTTGAGAGATTTAGGGCTATTCAGATTTTCTGTTTTATCTATGTTGATTGGCTTCACTTGAATTTTTTAAGCAATTTGTCCATTATTCTAAATTCCTGTTTTTAAATTTATTGACGTAAGAGTGCTATGGAAAGCATGGCTTTTTTAGAACTTTTAATGTCTTTAGGATCTGTAGTAATAGCATTTATTTAATTCTTATAGATTATAGGTTGTCTTTCTTTTTCTTCATGAATCTTGTGAGAGGTTTATCAGTTTTATTAATCTTTTCAAGGACCAATTTTGCTTTGTTAATTTTTCTGTTTTTATTCTATTGTATTGGTTTCTGCTCTTTATTATTTTCCCTTCTGTTTAATGAGAATTTAATTTACTTATTTATTCTACCTTCTTAGGGTGAGATCTTAGCAAATTTAGGTTAAACTTTTCTTCCTTTCCTATAAACTATTTAAGTCTAGATGCACCATATTAGCTGTAACCCACACATTTTGAAATCTTATATTTTAATTATCATTTAGTGTGAAATATTTTCTAACTTCACTTGTGATTTCTTCTTTGGCCTATAGGATAACTAGAAGTATATATATATTTTATGTACATTATATATATGCATGAATTTACTTTCATCCTGAAGAACATTCTTTAGCATTTCTTTTAGAACAAGTCAACTGGCAATAAATTCTGTTTTATTTATCTGAACATGTCTCTATGTCTACTTCATTTATAAAGGTTATTTTCACTAGATATATAATTCTGTGCTCACACTTTTATTTTCATTTTCTTCCATGATTTAAAGATGCCATTCTATTGTTTTCTGGACTTTTCTTTTCTAATGAGAATGAAGTGGTCAATTCTACTCTTGTTCACTATACATAATGCGTCGTTTTTTTTCATTGGCTGCTTTAACATTTTCTCTATCTTTCAATTTCAGCAATTTGACTATGATGTGCCTAGATATAATTTTCTTTGTACTTATCACATTTCAGTTTTGTTTAGTTCCTTGGAGCCATAAGTTTATGTCTTTCTCCAAATTTGGGGCTAATAAATATTTTTTCTACTCATATTTTTTTTTTGTCTTTTTTCATTGTGGTAACATTGGTTTATAACATTGTATAAATTTCAGGTGTACATCATTATACTTCTATTTCTGCATAGATTACATCATGTTCACCACCCAAATACTAATTACAATCCATCACCACACACGTGCTTAATCATCCCTTTCACCCTCCCTCCTCCCTCTCTGGTAACCACCAATCCAATCTTTGTCTCTGTGTGTTTGTTTGTTGTTGTTTTTATCTTCTACTCATGAGCGAGATCCTACAGTATTTGACCTTCTCCCTCTGACTTATTTCACTTTGCATAATACCCTCAAGGTCCATCCATGTTGTCAAAAATGGCTGGATTTCATGGTTTCTTATAGCTGAGTAGTATTCCATTGTGTATATATACCACATCTTCTTTATTCATTTGTCCCTTGATGGGCACTTAGGTTGCTTCCAAGTCTTGGCTATTGTGAATAATGCTGCAATGAACACAGGGGTGCATGTATCTTTACACATTGGTGTTTTCATGTTCTTTGGATAAATACCCAGCAGTGGAATAGCTGGATCGTATGTCTACCCATATTTTCTTTCTTCTCTCCCTTGGTGTTATAATTGCATATATTTTAACACTTTAATATTTTCCACAGGTCTCTAGAACCCTGTTAACTTTTCTTCAATACTTTTTCTCTTTGTTTTTCAGATGGCATAATTTCTATTTAACTACCCTCAAGTTTACGGACACTTTCTTAGACCATCACCAACCTGATGCTAAGTCCATTCAGTGATATTCAATTTCATCTATTGACTTTTCAGCTCTAGAATTTTGATTTGGAGATATATATATATATACATATATATATATATACATATATATATATATATATAATTTTTCCACTGAAATTCTCCTTCTGCTCATTCCTTATTTTCCTTTAAGTCCTTGATCCTATTTATAATATTTTATTTAAAGTCCTTATTTACCTAATGCAAAAGCTAGGTCATCTAAGGGTCAGTTTTTATTGACAGATTTTTTTTCATTTTCTCTTGAGTTTGGGCATGTTTTCCTGTTTGCCTGTCTGGTTGATTTTTAATTGGATACTGGATAATAAGAACAATATGTTATAGGGTCAGCCCCAGTGGCCTAGTGGTTAAATTCGGCATACTCCCCTTCAGCAGCCCGGGTGCCGTGGCTGGGTGTGGAACTACACTATTCATCTGTCAGTGGCCATGCTGTGGTGGCAGCTCACATACAAAAAGAGGAAGAATGGCAACAGATGTTAGCTCAGAGCGAATCTTCCTCAGCAAAAAAAGAAAAGAACAGTATATTGTAGACACTCCAGATTCTTTTTTCTTCCTCTGAAGAGTGTTCAGTTTTATTCTAATAGGCCGATAACTTGACCACACTCCAATTCCAAACTCTCCTACTTTAGGCAATAGTGGAAAACTCTGCTCAGTTTCCGCTACACAAACATAGTTCAAAATGGAAGATATCAAAGGAACTTAGACACAGGAAGAAACAATTGGTTAGAGAATGCAACTGAGACAATGTGTGATGGCAATGTGTTAATGAAGTGTTAGAAACAGGGGATTTAAGAAAGAATCAATATTGTATTAATCCAGGCAAATATAGAAAGTCAAAACTAAGGCAGTAACAGAGTAGAAAGAATTGTGGTTTCTTTCTTTTTAACTTCCCTGCCCAGCATTTCTTTATCTTCTCAGATTAACCTTCTCTCCGTTACTCTGTGTCCATGGCTTTAAATGAGATTGACCTCATCCCTAGCTCCCGATGGAGCACACATTATCCAGCCAATTCATCAAAACATACAGTCAACATCAATCACAAGTTTTTTGATGATGTGATCAGTTTGTTGAGCTATACTAATAGGGTCACGTGCTGAGGATTTCTATCCTGCGAGCTTTCATGTGGATGGAATCAGCTCAAAAATGAAAGTACCACACAAAAAATCAGAACAGAGAGATCAGAACAAGAGGCCAGATCTTGCTGACATTCACTGATATCCAGATCCATTTGTACCCAAAGCTAGAATTTCCAGGCACCAACTTTGATATTATCAGAAGGCCTGAGAAAATGAAGGAAGGATGGTGCAGTAAGAATGCCTGATCAACATTGGGGATGTGATCAAAACAATTAAAAAATAATTTGGAAGTTGTCCCTGATTAAAGCGACACATTATCTTAACTAGGAATTGAATATGACTTCAAGTAGCAGAAAACTCAAAAAACAGTGTCTTAAGTAAGTAAGGATGTGTTTGCCTCTCATAACAGAAGTCGACTGGGCAGGCTAGAGTTGGAATGATTAGTCAACTGTGGCATCAGGAACCAGGCTCTAACATCCCTCATTCTGTGCCTTCCTTTGTAATGGTTGTTGCACTTCAAACATCACGTAGGCATTTCGGGCAGAGAGACAAAGAAAATGGAGGAGGAAGTGCTAACAAATTTCCTAATATCCCACTTGCATAACTGAATCTTTTGGCTAATTTTTCACTTTTGCTTCTGGAGCAGATAATGCCATGATAGAAAGGCTTGACATGAACATTGTGTGAGCCAATAAATTGGGGCTTTGAAGAATGTTGGAGATAAAAAAAAAAAAAAACCTTTTAGAAAGACAAAAGGAAAATGTGAAATGTTATGGTTAAGAAAATTATTTCATTCTTGGAAATGAAGGGGAGCTTTATTTTTTCACTGAGAAAGGCAAAAAGGCAGAAGTGCATGGAAAGTGTCTCAAATATTAATATATGTTAAAAATCATCTCAGTAAGATCTTAATTGTGCAGTGCTTTGCCCCTCTTGAGATCTCATAAATAGCTGAGCTGCAAGAAGTAATCTATATTTTTAAACAAGCACTCTTTGGGATTCTGATGCAAGTGATGTGCAGATTACATAAAAACAAACCAACAAACCAACAGAGTGTATTTTAAATAAGAGAGGAGAGAAGATATAAACCTCGTACATTTTCTCTATAAAGTAGATAAAAAGGTTCTGTACCTATCATCATGTTTCATGAAGGAGACTTGAGACTTGAGAAAAATAAAAAAAGTTTTGTGACCACTGTGTCGGGAAATTCACATGATGAATATAAGCTCTGGTTGGAGTTGTCAGGGGCACAAGGCATGTCAGTCCCTGTGTCAGCTGCAGTCCAGTGTCAACTACCACAACCAAAATCCAACTAATTTAGCCTAAGGGTGTTGTCAGACTATAATAATGCAAAATTTATTTCTTAAATATCAGGTGACCCATCTTGAAGAACTATAAAACAAATAAGATGATGTATAGCTTTTAAACAAACTTGCTTATGTATATTCCCTTTATTTTATTTATTTTTTTGGTGAGGAACATGGGCCCTGAGCTGACATTTATTGCCAGTCTTCCTCTATTTTGTGTGTGGGATGCCACCACAGCCTGGCTTGATGAGTGGTGTGTAGGTCCACACCCAGGATCCAAACCTGCAAACCCCGGACCGCTGAAGCGGAGCACGCAAACTTAACCACTACACTACTGGGCCAACCCCACTTAAGTACATTCCTAATGTATACTTTGCTGTGCAAACTATATAAATTGTGAATAGTAATGAGTATGTAGTGATCTCAACGTGGACTTCACAAATATAACCTTGGGGGGTTGGAAAGGAGGATTAGGATTAGGAAAAAAAATTGAAAGAAATAAATTGTAGAAATACTGGGAACACAAATCTCTATTTATAATGTTAATAAAACAATAAGCACAAGAGGAAAAAACTTTGGTAAAGTAGCCTTTTGTTCCTAGTCATAATTTAAGTATGGCCCTAAGGCCATATAGGACAGGCAATAGGCAGCAGAAGGATGCTGTGGGGAGATTGTGGGCTTGGCCTTTAGAAATCCCTTCTTTGTCCTTAACTAGATGTGTGATCTTGACTGAGATTTGAAGTCTCTTTCCTCATCATAAAATGAGGAGGATAAACTTTTACACATGAGATTAGGTTTGTAAAGTGTTTAGTATAATTCTCTCCACACTTTCTAATAATAAAGTAAGAAAGTCTGAAGATACACTTAGGAAAAAAAAGAAAATTTGTTGCTGTTTTAAAAGTCAGATTGCCAGGAGAAACAAGAGAATGTAATTGCTGAATAGCAGATAGAATCGAAACAATTTTAAAAGGTATGGCATAATAAAATAACATTGACAGAAGGAATGCTTAGTGTGCTACATTTTTTAAATATGTTGCTATGATAGCTTGTTTAAAAAGTTTATATACGCAGGGGCTGGCCTGGTTTGCGCTTTCCGCTTTGGTGGCCCGGGGTTGGCAGGTTTGAATCCCGGGCATGAGCCTGCACCACTTATCAAGCCATGCTGTAGCGGCAACCCACATACAAAACATAGAGGAAGATTGGCACAGATTTTAGCTCAGGGACGATCTTCCTCAAGCAAAAAGAGGAAGATTGGCAGTGGATGTTAGCTCAGGGCCAATCATCCTCACCAAAAAAGAAAAAAAAGTTTATATACACAGAATTATGGAAAATGTTGATGGTACCAGAAGTATAATGATAACATGAATATAGAAGCTGGTGGTTCAGTGGTTAAGATTCAGCGCTCTTATTGATGCAGCCCCAGGTTCGTTTCCTGGTTAGGGAACCACACCACCAATCTGTCAGTTGTCATACTGTGGTGGCTGCGTGTTGCTGTGATGCTGAAAGCTATGCCACTGGTATTTCAAATACCAGCAGGGTCACCCATGGTAGACAGATTTCAGCAGAGCTTTCCAGACTAAAACAGCCTAGGAAGAAGAACCTTGCCACTCACTTCCAAAAAAATGGACAGTGAAAACCCCATGAGCGTTGTCTGATATAACGCTGGAGGACGAGAGGTTGGTGCAAAAAGACTGGGCAGGGTTCTGTTCTGCTGTACACAGGGTCACTAGTTGTTGAGAGTGACTGGAGGGCACTAACAAAAATATAGAAGCACTGGAAGAAGTGGAGAACACTTGTCCCATTTGGTTTCAATACTTATTTGATCTAATGAGGATAATTCAATCCCATTGTCACATTAACATTTCTTACTGAGCTACAGGGAGTGATGTACTTACAATGAAACAATGTTTTCATGTAATAACAAAAGGATTGTATAATTCTAAATATTTTTCATGTTTAAAAATTTTCATATTTAAAGAGGCAAAACTGAGAATCTTTTTATCCTAGATATATTTACAACATTTGCTAAATACGCCATTTTAAAAAAAATTTTTTTAGTATGTATCCTTTGTATATAAATCTGGGGGAAGGGAATACATAAATTCCTAATTATTCAGAAGGCTTTTATCCTTTATTTATTTTACCTGACCACTTCATCTTTGTTTATTGATTACAGTTTCTATCATCTCAATGAATCTCTCTAACTGAGGCTCCATAGAAGATAGTAACAGACACTTGATTGCAGTCCTGTATTTCAATTGAGGTTCTCCTTTACTTTAATATTTTTGAGATTGTCAACCATCAAATGATGAAGAAGTATTGACAAATTGTCAATAACTGTGAATACCTAGTCCCTGAAAATAAAATTATTTTAAATATAATGGATAGAATATGAGAATGATTTACTATCAGAGTATAGGCAGAAGATTTATTAATGAGAACAGGTTGTTGGAACATAATTATAAATGGCAATGGTAGTGATTACTTGCAATTTACCAGAGACGTCACATGCATGTATCATACAATGTAAGCATTATTATTCTTAGTAATCAATGAAGCCAGTTAACTTGTGAAACATATACAGCAAATACAGAGTGGAATCCAAATCCTTTCCAGGGTTCTGATTTCAAAATCCTTGCTTTTGCCACTCTGCTAAATTACTTTTTATACTTCTGATTTAATGAATGCTCATTTTGTGATGGGTAGTATACTAAAAGGTAGTATACTAGAAGATTTACTGAGCTAAACTTATTTAATCAAATGACATAGTTTTATTAATCCTTATTTTAAAGATGAGGAAACTGAGATTCAAGGACCTCCATTTATTTTCTTAGAATTACATAACTGTTAAACATCAGATCATTGGGTGCATACTACGACAAGACTGAGAAGTTTATCGGAATACACATAGAATAATTAAGCTTTAGTAGTCACACTAATTTTATAAATAAGATTTTTTATAGTTCTGAGATAAAATAACAACTAAACAAGAGTATCAAAATATGACAGAACAGATTAGGCCTATCTTATATAAAAACCACACTGTGAAGCTCCTATTCTAGAAAATTCAAATACATTGCAACAAAAGTATCTTAAATAGCAATCATACATTATAAGCCCATATCATTTTTTAAATTTAAACACTTAGATATTTTCTTTCTTTAAACATAAAAAGAATTTGGGAATGTAATATATATAGTGCTATAAGGATTAAAAAGTAAAATAAACATAAAAATGATTTGATTAATTAGTCAATGATATATGAAATGTAATTGACCTACATTAGGAATTCATGTTTTGTGTATTTTGTAATGTTTGTTTCAATTAAAGTCTTCACAGAAAATAAATATTTTAAACACGATCTTCAGACTTAATTTGAAGTGTTGTCTTTTCTCCACTCTATACCGATATTGTTAGTCAGTTCACAGACCAGATATGTTCAGAAAAGTTACTTGCGAAACAAAACTTGTAATTTATCATTTAAAAGATGCTGAGGGAATGTGCTCTTTAAAGGAAAGGTCAGATGAATGTTTTTGAAATGTAAATAAAACATTTTGCATATGGATTTACCTAAGTGTTTTCTTAAAGTGGATAATATTTGAAGAAGTTATCAGGAATTTTGTCTTCTTGTCTCACTGTTTCCTTCTCCCCCACTCCCACCCTGTGATCTAGTCCTCCTACTCCTGCCCTTTGTTGTATCATCAGCATCACCGTCTATTGAGTACTTATATGATTTGGCCTTCGCGTTCAGTGTTGGGAGCATTATATTAGGTGCCGTATTAGTGAATTGTATTAGTCTTCCAAGAAATTCTGTGATTATATTTTGCGTTCAATGGATATAGCGCCCCTCAGGCTTGGTTAAAAGATTTGTTACCACCTTATCTAACTCCAAGATTGTTTGAATTTCAGTGCTCAATCTTAAGGTATAATTGTTAAACTATTTAAAATTATAACAATGTAACAACAATAAACCTTTATATTCCATGTGTAAGTATTTTTTATAAGTTAATTCAGTCTTGTAATGTGGTAGTTTTCACTAATATCCCCATTTTATAGATGAAAATTCTGAGGCAAGAAGTTATGTGACTTCCCTTTGTCACATAAATTTTTTTTGTGTGTGTGAGGAAGACTGGCCCTGAGCTAACATCTGTTGCCAACCTTGCTCTTTTTTGCTGAGGAAGGTTGGCCCTGAGCTAACATCTGTGCCCATCTTCCTCTATTTCATATGTGGGACGCCACCACAGCATGGCTCGATGAGCAGTGTGTCCGTCTGCACCCTGGATCCAAACCTGTGAACCCTGGGCTGCAGAAGCAGACTGTGTGAACTTAACCACTAGGCCACCGGGCCAGCCCCCTTCATCACATAATTTTTGTTTCTGTTATAGATCCTACTTCAGTACCTTTCCCTACAACTCCCAATCTCTAAACACCATGTTAACCAGCTTCTCAGGTCACAAGCAAGAATTCCCTCTGAAGCGTTATAGCCTTATATGCCCGTGCTGAATTATTGCTCTGAAAAAGGTACTGTGTCTACCATACTTCTAAACTGCAAATGGATGACATGACCTTTTATCTTTATTAAAAGAGTCTAGAAAATCATATCACAAGTCTATGTCAATGTGCTAATGGGGGCTAATGAATATCACAAAGGTTGAACTCAATAGTGTGGATTTCAAGCAACAAATTAATTTATCCTGATCATAGAATAGTTCTGGTGAAGGGCAAATAGAGAAATCTGACTTTTTCTAGCCCTCTAAAATGCCAATAATTTTATTTTCCTTTAGTGAGAAAACACAGTATGGATACTTTGAAATAAATCCTTATTCATTTAACTACTTTATTATTGAACTACTTACTATTATCCTGAAAGTTAGTAGGGATATAACATTTTCATTCATTAGTATGTATACAATATTTCTGTTCATTAACTCAAAATCACTTATATATATATATATATATTATTTGACTGCCTTTGCTTCATTTCAAAGCAACACTAAAGTTCAACTGCGTTCTTTGAATTTAGATTTATTTTCTTTTCATGTTTGGCAATTAAGTGAAGTTGTGCACTATGAGCTATTAGTTACAATGTGAAGAATCTCTTTTCTCTCTTGGCTTCCCACACGTTGCTGGCTTTCTTTTTGCGTGTGTGGCTGATCCTCAGCCTCTTGCTCACCAACTCATCCTCCACCAACAACCTCTAGATTTTGGCGAGACAGCTTTCACTAAAGCTCTCTTCTCTTTTCCCCAGATGAACCCAGCCAGCCCTCAGGTAAGTGTTGATGACATCACAAGTTTAGCTCCAAATAGCTCTGTCCTTTGGGGTTTTGAGTTTATAGGTCCCTCCCTTTGTCTTTCCTTTCTGGTTTCTCCCATGGCTGGTTCCTTTGCAAGGTTCAGGTTTCTGTTAGAAAGTTACCTCCTTGTAGAGAAGTCTTTCGTGACCACTCCATCTGAAGTAACTTTCTCACCTTAATTTTTCCCTACCATAATTTTCCTCTAGGAAATTACCTTTTTTAGTGTTTATGTTTGATTCTTCTCACTGCAATTTGCTTTCTGATGGCAGGCAACTTCTTGGTTAGTTGGTTCATATCTATATACACAGTATGTTGAATGGTGTTTATTCCCTAGTAGGTGTTTCATAAATATTTACAATGGATGTAAAAAATTACAAATAAATGAAAACACATAACATACTGCTAATTCTTAGCTAATTAGTGGTAGAGGCTATAGTTACTATAATACTGTATATAGTAAATTGTAAATAAATATTTATTAAACACTTAAAAGATTATAGAAGAAATTAAAAAAAAATCCAAATAGACACCTCCTTCTCCCGGGGGCAACGCGTATCCAGCCATGCTCCAAGCTCACCAAGTGTTCGCAGAGGCCTCTGTTCTGATAACACCCTCTCTGTCTGCCCAGTCTTACTTCTCTCACACTCTCACAGGTATTGTCCCCGAGAACATTCCCAAGTGAACTTCAGAGTCTGTTTCCAGGGAAATCAAATCTAAGACCATAGCTTTTAAAAAAGAAATTATCTCTGCCCTCATGGTGTCCACACCATAATGGAAAGACACACCTTATGCACATAAACAAATAAGACATTTCAGAATGTCCTCAGGCTCACGTAGGGGGTTGTGGCTTGTGTGCAGGACCCAGTGGGTGCCTCCATCAGCACCTCACATCTTGTGTTGCTCCCAGGATGGGGGGAGATCAGGCCACCACAGCACTGAGGTGTGATGCTGATCTGCGGCAGCCTGCCTCTGGCTACTAAGGAAAAATGCCTTCTCCTCTCTCCCCACTCCTCCCCCATTCAACCTACTCCAATCAGCTGGTGCTTCACCAATGATGAGAAGAAATGGAGATCATGTCCCTTCCTGCTTCCTCCAAACTAGGAAATCCAACCATCCACATGGCAGGCTGAGAAGCCCTCAGGCACTCCCCTTCTCACCTGTTATCCCACCCACAGCTGGGCAGCTGGAGTTCTCTGTCACCACATCTTGCATTTGTGCCCACTTTCTCAGCTGCATCACGAAATCGTGCCCCCCACATCCTCTATCAGGCCAGGACTGTGGCAGACTCCCTCACAGTGTCACTTCTGTTTCATCCTCCTTTTATTGTATCCACTGGGCTTCCAACAGCAGGCACCTGACTGTAGCTGAGTGCTTTCTGAAAAAGGACCAAGCCAATAAGTTAAGGTTGGCTCAAGGTCTGGGCTCTGCCTTCCTGCAGCAGGAACTCGCCTCTCTGAGCTTCAGTTTTCTCATCTACAAAATGGGGATCATCTTGTCCACCACCCAGGATCATGTGAGGATGCAATAAAGTGATGCACACCAGGCTCCCAGCACTGTCTGGCACACAGTCCCTTCCACTGCTACTCAAATCTGCCTCACCTGCCCCAGGTTTATGTGCCCGTGTCCCATTTTCATCAGGCATCCCACCTCATGAGCCCTAGAGACATCAAGGAGAAGAAATTTACCTCCTAGTGTTTAAATGCCACATTCTCTACCCCGGCTTCACAGGCATCTCAGGCTGCACATTGTACCCCCAAGAGTCCTGGACATCCCCCCTCCATTCTCTCTGTCCCCTCTCTAGACTCTGCTCTCACAATTTGGTCTGGGGGTGCTCTGCTGTTGCTTCCCCTTTGACTAAAAGCCCGCCACACCTGGCATCATGGCTCCTCTGGTTCAAAGCGTTATTCTCAGTCAGCACTTGAGCGGCCCTCGGCCCTCACTTGGGGCCCATTATTCCCTCTGATGCCACAGATGAGGCAGATTATCTACATCTTCCTTCTACCAAACACATGGTCCTCAGCTAGAAGATCAGTCATAACAACTATCTCACATTCTGTTCCAGGCAGGGGTCTAAAGAACAAAAAAGAAGAAAATCCAAATATGTCAATTTTTTTAATAGAGTATTCATGTTCAAATTACAAACAAAGAAAACCTTAAGATGATAAATGAAATAATCTACTGATTTAGGAATTTATATCTTTTCATTTCTTGATCTCACCTGTTCTGAGACCTTGGGCAGATTATTCAGATCTTCTGTCAGTTTATTTCTTGATGGAATAAGTATGCTGAATGGAGTTGTCTTACTAGTAATTCTATAACTTTCTTTTATAACCTTAAAATTTAATTATGATGCCTATTTTCTTTATGAATGAGAAAAGGGGCTACAGAAAATAGAAAATAAGCATAGTCTATTTTTCATTATATCTGCAACTGAAATTACCAGATGGAAACTTTGGCACATAAAATCTTCACAGAAAAACTTCATCTGCAGCTAAAATATAAATGAAATAAGTCAGAAAGGAAATAGATTTAGGTATGTTAATAATTCCATATCAATATGTAAGCAAGCTGCCTTATCATCTAAAGAAAGAAATTTGTGGCAAAGTCTTAGTTTTCAATTTCATCTCCTCATCATTTGATATCTAATCTAGGTTTCCATGGGAGGAACAAAGCATTGTCCCTACTGAAATGGTCCGCCCCACTTTCTTGTTTAGAACAATCAGTCCTGCACAGGATTTTGGAAACTTGGATTGTATTTATTAACCTCAGCCATGCAATCACCTCAGGTTTCTCAAATTTAAAGAAAATTGGGCTATAACAGGGATAAAATCGGTTCTCTTCTGAGGCCAACAGCACATATTAGGTATGGAAAGGGAATATAACTGATTTTTGATGTTACACGTAATGTACACTTCTGAGTCGTCTTGATCACTGCTGCCAGCTTAAGGATTCTGTAATAAAACTATAGTTTTGTGATTAGAGCAAATGTAACTCTTACACATCCAACAGAGAACTTTACAAATGTGCAATATGATTTATTCTAGTAATGTAATTCAAAATAAGGGAAGCCAACATTCAGTATTTTTAAAACCACATATTGTTGTGCATTCTTGATTTGCCTGAAGATTTTCAACAAACCAGTATACTTTTTAATTAGTATATGTAGTAGGCTTAAATTTACCTATTGAAATCAAAGTTTTCTGACACATACATGTACTGCTCTGATAAAATGAATAAAATGATTATTGCAAAGTATAAACTGCAAGGTGTGCATTAATGTGAGAAGAGTACATTAGGAAACAATTTTCAAAAGTCTCATATTTTGGCATGTCTTGTGAGCAGGTGCATTGACAGTTTTTGTTCTGGTATGTATTTGTAAGGATATTTGTGTAGTACTCAGCCTTTGAAAATAGAAATAGTGTCTCTCTGTAAAACAGAGTTCAGATTTGTTTCCTGTCTGCAGCATTCACCTGGGCTGCTCTGTGTTGCTTCCATGGGACTTAGGGGGCAAGAGGATCTGCTACAAAGATGAAGTTCACGCTCGCTGCTTGCTGGACCATGAGTAATAAAGACCTTTGTCTCTGATTCAGGAATCTCACGTCTTCTGCCAGCATTCATGAAATTGTAGCAGCCTTACGTATTAGCTTGTAAGTAGAAAAAAATATCAAACCATTCACATTTCTTGACAACTTAAACTGATTTAATCCAGCAAACTAACCACATTATGTATCGAGGTTAAATTGAATCTCAATAACCATCTTTAAATAAAATCTGTGTTATGTAATCCAATGAAATAAATGTTTAAGTATATTTGTTGGTTTTAAAACTGGAATGCTACAGCATAACATATAAAAATGCAAATAATCACACAAATATTCAGAGAAGTGTTCTCTAAGGATGTCTGATAAATCTAAATAGCAACATTAAATGATATATCACTTAATAATAAATCTAGTCAAAGGTAAAAATAAGCTGGTTTTCAGCATAATATACTTTTAAAATGTTGTTTATAGTAAATAATTTTTCCAACTAAATGCCTGAGAATGTAAAAATAGTAATTATAATTCATGTTTTCATTAATTAGTTCTAAAGATCATTGCACACTTCCTATATGCCAGGTACTGTGCTACATGCTGAAGATCATAATGGTGAACTACCCACTATCTGCCTTCATGGATAAGACTATGGAGATAGATAATTAACAAACAGTACAAAATTTAAAGCTAATATCAATTATACTATAATAATAAAAAGTTTAGAGTAATATGATAGATTATAGAAAGAGGGCCTAATTCGTTATCCCACTGGAAATTTTATGTAGTTTTTCAAGTATGTATAAGAGATATTCTGGAAAGTGTATACCAGGCAACAGGTACCAGGACTGTAGTGTGGAAATGATCCTGGACTGCTGGAGGATCTGAAAGAGGCCTCTCCGGAGAGAGCCTGATGGCAGGAGACAAGGCTAGGGAAGCAATCAGATATTCTTTTTTGACATAAAATTCAAAACTCTTCTATGACATTTGCTATTACTATACCACGTCTTTTTCCCCCCTACAAATATTAACCTAAGATGTAAAATATTTTTAAAGGGTATGTACTAATTATTTATTATTAAGACAGTATAACATATTTACTCTAGAAACGTGTTATATTACTTTCTTATGATTCATAGTCATGATTTTCTACTTTATCATTTTTCATGATTTTAGAAATGTGTAGAAAATTTTCAAATTATGAAATATAGCCTTGTTTCCAGTGACTTTTTCATTTCCTCTTTTTCTCTGAATGTGAAACTATCATCTGAACAATGAAGCTATCTGAGCCCGTGTAGTCCAAAGAAAAGAGACCATTAGAGAAGCAGTCCTTCCATGAGGAAGCAAGAATATCCAGCTTCACTTATAAAAGAACTCCAGAACACCTTAATTTTACCAACCCCATGAAAAATATACTGATTGTTGATGTTGGGATGAACTATTAGAAGTAATTCTACAATTTTAGTTCTTGTTACTTTAACAAGTTTACTCTCATTCAGAAATCTTCAACGCATGCAAAATTAGACATGCCAATATACAGGCTATTAATTCCTTATCCTTAAGAGAATTACATCTCAATTTTTATTTTAATTTACAAAGTGCTTTCCAAAACATCATTTCACTTTCTCCGTCCATCTACTTGTGAGATAAAGTGAGCAAATGTTTTAATTTCCATTTATGTATTTAGAAATTGAAGCTTAGAGAGAGGAAACAACTTTCTCCAGTTTCTTAAAACCAGTCAGTGACAAAGCTTGGTTTCAAATCCAAATCTTTCTTTTTCAAAAACTTGAGGACCTAAATAAATAATTGGATTTGAAGTGTTGTAAAGTTAACAAAAGCAATAACAAGGTTTTTCTAAGAAGCACAGTCTTAATGGGAAAAATATTATGCACGGGTGAGTATGTAATATCATTCAGCATAGCTGAAGGGTACAGAAAGAAGTAGAAAGAAAAATAAACATTTAAAGATGATAAATAGTCAGCATATGAATACTTTAAATATCTTTTCTTCTGCATAAATATATATTGAAGTGGAGAGTTGAAAATTATTTAAGATTAGGAGCATAATGAGAAACAGCTAGCTTTATTCAGGTTCTCAGCACCAAATTCTTTGTGATTAGTTGAAAGGAAATTATCCCTTCCTGTAGAACAACTGAAAAGAGACCGCTGCAATCTTTGCCTGAGATTCACAGTGGCTGCTAAAGAAGAGGCGACCAATAAATATTTCCTGAAAAAAATAAATTGTCTTAGAGAAGGTTTTCAATGCTCTTCATCTTTTTTATTCATATTAATTCTTATCTCAGAAACAGCAGACAGCATAAATATAAAAAACAATCATTGTTTTGGGGTATGATATATATTTTAGCTGTGGTATGTGCAATTAGCAGAATAATACTCCCAATTCTGTCTTGACTTGTAAAAGACAGTTGAGCCAACAACAGTGGTATCATTTAGCTGCACCCAGAAAAAAAATTTCATAAAATTTAGTAATAAATTTCTCATATAAAACATATTTCTTGACTAATCATCAAGTCACAAGGTTCTTTCTCCAAGTTTTCAGAGCGATGCAGAACATGAGACTGTTCCATTTCGGGCAGCTGTTCATTATTATTGCCTAATTGACAGTCATCAAACTTATTATGTTCCTTAATAACAACCTGTGGGTTAGTGCACACTTAGTGAAACAGTCCATCACATTTATTGAATTATCATCTTTTTATTGTAAAACATTTCAAAATGATTTTCAAAACATTGAACCCTTGCAACCTCTCTTAATGAGGAAATCAGATCACCACTATTATATGTTCAATTCTTATTTTTTAATCAATTATATCATTTGGTGTACTCAACATTTGTAGATTTTAAATTTAAGCTTTTAACTCTCCCCAAGTCACCCTAAGAGTTCATAGTATATAATATTCTGTATTTTTGTTGAAATATTATTTAGATTCACAATTTCTCATTGCTGGTATAAAGCAAAATGTTCTCTAGAAATTGAGAAATCCAAGTGACTGCCTCATCTAAAAATCTCAGTGTGGCTTTTGATTTTCACTTGTCCTCATATGACAACTCCTGTGAAGTGATAAGTACATTTTTTCTTAAGAAAACAAAATAAAAAAAATCATCAAGTGAGAGATAAAACTTGAGCCAGAGGTAAAAAGTTATACCAGATAGATATTGCAACATGACACATTACTCCAAAATTTTGTGACATAAAATCACAACCATTCATTATTTCTTGCAAGGTTTTGAGTCAACGTAGTGGTTCTGCTGATCTGGATTGAATTCGACTAATCTTGGCTCAGTTTTCTCACTTTTATGCCATAAACCCAGCTGGGTCAGCTATGAACCAACTAGTCTTGGATGGCCTCTGCTGGGATGACTTCGCTTTGCTCCACGTGGTCTCTCAACTTCCAGCAGGTCTATTCCTATGTTGATGGCAAGGATCCAAGAGAGAGCAGGCCATGTCATGTAATAGGGCAAGCAGAAATTATTTTTCTGCTTGCATCACATTTGCTAACATCGCTTTGGCCAGAACAAGTAACATAGCAAAATCCATAGTCAAAGAGAAGACTAGAAATTTACAGAGCAAATGGCATGGTTTAGAAAAGCAATTAATTGAGGCCATCAGTGAAATCAGTCTACTACAAAAGGTGATTCATTTGTTAACAATACTGTCAAAGAGACCTGTCTTCTAAGACAGGGAATGATTTTTCATTGAAGGGTAAAGACATTTCAAATTTCAGTTTTTGGGGAAGAATTTGGTCTACATCTAGTAAATTTCATTGAAGGGCAAAAACTTAGTGAATGAAATGGGGGTCATTTGATTTTTACCATAAAATAATTAATACCATTTACTGTTGGGGGCAGCTTCCTGAGAGCATTTCCTATGGCAATTCCCTTCATTTAGAGGCAAACGAAACCTCCAAGAAGTTGTGGAAAAAACATGTTCTGAATGATTGACAGGTCTTTCCTTCCATAATAAAGTTATTCTTCAATTTTTTTCAACAAACCTTTATTTAGAGCCTGGAAATAAAATTATTTTCAATTCAGAGTCATTGCAATTAAATAGACAATTACAACATAGAGAAATAAGTGTGTCAATAGGCTAAATACATGGATTCTATGGAGTGCTATGTACAGGCTAACCATGATCAAAAATTAAACTTTGCAAGATGGGATGATTTATTTAAAAAGTTTGTATTGAAATAGAAAAATGATACAGACAAATGCATAAACCATAAATGTACAGCATGGTGAGTTTTCACAAATTGAAAATACCAATGTAACCAGCTTTGTGATATTTTTGAATTTATTCTCTGTAGGTTCTCTCTTTTCCTTCCCTTTATTATTGGCGTGTGATTAGGATAGAAAGTTTGTGTAGTTCAAAACACGTGGCCTGCAGTAGACTAGACAGCTGACTTTTTGTTTTCCTAATCTGGCATTTTTCTTGAGAGATATTGAAAATTGATGTACTAGTTATCAATACGTTGCTTCTCCACTCCAAATCATCCTTAAATGACTGCTCTGCAATAATATATCTGGGTCTTGTAAATATTTCTCCTGTGGCAGATGGCATGCTTTGTTAGTAGAGAGTACTAGAGGGACACTAGAGTAGGAAAGGGATTTCTCTTCCTAGTCCTGGTGTGTTTTTCTAGGCAGGTTCCTGTCCTATGGGCAAATTCCTCAGCGATGCCTAAGCCCCAGTAGAGCATGCAGCTTCTGCAATGCCTTGGCTCCAAAAGTACCTGATATATAGAAGCTCATGATAGTTTCCATGGGATGATTTCTCCAGCAAGATCACAAGTGGCTTCTCAATGGAGAGTTTCCTACAGGGTATGTTCTATTAAAAATTTCCTCCTGTACCTCCTTGGGAGGCTGTGCAGCCTCAGTGAATTTCTCCACTCTCCCATGAGCCGTAGATGTGCCCACACCATCTACAAAGAGGTCTGGGTGTCAACACTGCAGGAGATGAGTCTCTTCCTCAGGTTCACTATCTCATCCCTAGCCCATCCCATGCCCTAGCGGTGGTCCCTATATCTGTTATTCCTATAATCTTTAGGGTACCCTTTACTCTTTATGAGACAATAACCCATTACTCGAATACCCTGTTATATTTAATAGTTTTTAATTAAAATTTCTATGTTCAAATTACTGTGTGGTTTCTGCTTCTTGGTTGGTTCCTGAGTGATGTGCTTGCTTTCTTCAGGGTCCCAGAAAAAAGTTCTTCTGATTTAAGACTGATGATTCACAGTAATAATGCTGAGTGGATTTTTGCATAATATTATTTGCCTCTTTAATCCATAAAATTTAAAGAATCTATCAGTGAACATTAAACTCAATTTAGCTTGAATATTAAAATTAACCCAAGAAAATATTGGGAACATAATTATCAAAATTAGATTGAAAGTAAGAAGCAAATGCTGTTGAAAAGAAAATGATCAGATATCAGTATTATTTGAGTGCAAATACTAAGCGATGGCTAGTTTTATCATTTGAATATACAATAACATCAGAATCTGACCATTTTCTTTTAAAATTGTATTTATTTGTTATTTATATATGCTCATACAGCTAATTGATTGATTGATTACTTTTTACAATAAGGCTATAAATGACTGAATAGCCCAAGTTCTCTTAGTCAGGCAAAGCATACTTTATGCTGCAGAATTGACATTGTTATCTCATTCCTTTTATTTTTCTTAACCTCTTTGGTAGATCACTCACTCTTCTAAATTCAAAATAATTTTTTTCAGGTATGTTGATACCTTCACTCCGGTTATACCTGGTCTCAAAAACCTGGAGACTTTCCATTTCTTAAAGATGATTATGTACTTTTCTCCGACAACCTTTAACATTTCTCTTTATCTTTGGTCTTCATCAATAAGGATATATTTCTAGGTTGTTTTTTAATTCATTATTTTTGGAAAATTGTTGACCTTTCATCTGCAAATATTTTTCTGTCTACTCTCGCTGTTTTTTCCTTCTTGGATTTCAGTTACACATATTTTAGACTGATATCGGCCTATATCTTTGGGTTCTTTTTTGCTAATTTCCTCTTTGTGTTTCCATTTGAGTAATGTCTGTTGACCTATATTTAAGTTCACTGAATCTTTCCTTGGATATGTCAGGTCTACTGATGAGCCCGTCAAAGGCAATCCTCATCTCTGGTACTCTGTGTGTTTAAATTATTTCTAGCATGCTCTTTGACACTTTCTTATTGTTTCCGTTTCTCTGCTGAAGTTACTCATCTATTCATGAATGTCTTCAAGTCTTTCCACTAGAGCCTGTGACATATTAATCATAGTTATTTTAAATCCCTTGTCTGATTTTTCCAATAATAGGTTTATATTTGAGATTAGTTCTATTGATTGTTTTGTCTCTCAACAGCAGATAATTTTTCCTTTCCAATTTGTGTGTCTCATAATTTTTAGTTGAAATCTACATATTCTGTGTAGGGTGGTGGAGACTAAGGTAAATAGTATTTATGCCTGGAAATAGGCATGCCTCTTTTTCTGCTAGGCCTTTATTGAGCAGTTGAGCTGTGTTTCAGTTTTGTTGGTTGCTATGATTACCTTCAATGCACCATCAGCTTCAAATTCCTCTAGTGTCACCTTGTGGTTAGGGTGGGAGCTAGGTTGATTAACTAAGCAAACTCTTGATTACGCCTGTTCCATCTTCAGTTTTAGGTTTTCCCTGTGAGCCTGCACCTCAGAAAATTTCTCTCTCCATGCTCTTTTCCCTCCCCAGAGGCAGTCTTTCTGTTGTTTGCTTCTTGGTTAGTCTTTGTTGGCCTGGGTGGTAAGGAACAAGGAAGCATTCTCCATTTTTCTCATTCAGCGTCAGCCTTGGGCCATTCACATCTTTGAGTATTTTGAGCCAAGTTTTCTCAGCGATCCTGCTGAGTGATAAGGGATCTTTAATTTTCTGGAACGAGGAGAATTTCTTGCCTCTGTCCTTTTCCCAAAGTCACTGAATTTTCACCCACTGAAAGTGACAGGATTTGCTGCCTTTCGTCATCAGGTTAAGACTTTATTTTACTGGGGAGAAGGATCCAGATCAGAAATATATTTTTTTTTTTCTCAACAGCAGCTGTTACACAGCACCACAACTCCACTGTGAGGTATGCTTTCTCTGATCTCTCCTGCTCCCAATCTTTTTCATGAACAAATAGTAAGGTCCATGAAGAGTCTGCAAGTGTCTGCGCTCCCAGAGCTCTACACTCTTGCAACTGTGCATGTTCAGCTTTTAGCAATTCGTTGAAAAATTTGTTGATTTTTTTGGGTACCAGCTTTTATGGCAGCATTGTCTTCTTCCTATGCTCTGGTATAGCTGAGTGATTGCCTTTCTGGAGACTTACTCCAGCATTCCTCAGAGTTTAGCCTAGTCAGTTGCCCTTTAAAGTCAGCACTCAGATGGGTTCAACGAAAGTATGATTTTGCAGATTGCCCAGCTTCTTGTTGTTTGAATAGACATGACACTCTTTCCCTCTATCTATATCCTAAGATGGAGCCAGAACTCTGTAACACATATTATTAATTCACTGATTATATAAGAGTTATCGGGATTCCAGGTACCTTTGGCTATTTTATCAATATTTTTTGATGAAACCAAAATAAGGATTTATTCCCTTTCAAAACATGTCAAAATATAGTTTAAAATCTAAATGTTTTTTTGTTTCCCATTAAATTTTTAAGTACAATTTCAGTCTATAGTAAGAAGAAAGAGACTTGGAACTTTCCACATATACTTAGGGGAAGCTGTGAACTTTCGAGATACATGGTTTGAGGTCTAATAGAATTTTTTTATTGCATTATTTTTTTATATTTCAATATTACACATACCTGAGGGTATATAAAAGATATGTTCAATTTAAAGTAAAATAATACAATGATAACTATAGACTCAACGACCACTTAAAATATATGACATTACTAACAAATCTGAAGCCCCTTATTGAGTCGTCTCCATTATATACTCCTTCTTCTCTAGACATAACTTCCACCATGAGTTATATGTTAATCAATTCTTTTTATTTCCACCATAAATGTATATATCCCTAAAACATACAATTTATTTTTGCCTGTTTTGAACATGATATAAATTGAGTCATACTATGTTATATATATATTTGACATTGCGTTTGGGGATTCATCCACGTTGATGTCTCTATCTGTAAAGTATAGACTTTCAGAACATGGACTCTACAGCCAGATGGCCTAGTTTTAAATATTGTATCGTCAACTTAATAGTTTCACAGATAAGTTACTTTATCTTTCTGACCTCTGTTTCTTTGTGTGTACTGTCAAAATATAAAGAATTAATATAGTCAGGGGTGGTTCAAGGTTATAGGGATCTTGAAGTTTTAAAAGCACCTACATTTTGAAGGTACTCCATTTAAGAAACAGAGTGCAATTTATAAATAACAATTAGCTACAAGTTGGATACTTATTACAGCAAGAAAAGAAATCACAGAAAATTATAAAAATATTTGTAAATTTTATAGAAATATATGACCATACAAACACGTTGCAGGGCTGCTTTCAGATCCTTGGAAGGGACTTGGACAAATGAGGGGCTCTGAAACGCAAACTTTATCAGCTTCCTGGCTAATTTGACTCTTTGTATATGTAAAACACTTTGAATAGTAATTCTATTAAAATGATAAATATTTTTTATTTATTTTTATTACTCACTATTATATTAATGGAAACTTTTTGCAGAATTATTTTCTTAAGTAAAACAAAATATGATAAATCTAAATATTTATGTATGCCATCAAAAAATATTGTTACACGGTTTTCATAATTTTGGTTTTGATTTGACTACCAAAGAATGCAGTTACTTGACTTTTTGTTTGCTTATCAATTTGAAATAATTTCAGTCCATATTGGTTTACTTTTCTATTGTGTCTCTTAAAATTAATTCATAAAATAGTGTACTTTAGGGAAAAAGGATTTTAAAAATAATGTATTTACCAAATTGAATTTGGATTATTTAATTTATATTTCACTGAGCTGTTTATTGATGATAGATTAAATGTCTAAGTAAATAGGCTAGTGAGAAGTTTCCATAGTTTTTAGAAAATCACATAAATCATTAGATCATAGTACTATAGTCAATTTCAATATCTAGATGTTTGCTTAATTACTTTTATTGCTATTTTATGAAAATATATTTTGTACACATAAAAGGCTAGGAAAATAACTTTTACAATATTACAACATAAAAGCATACTAGTATAATCAAAATTGGAAAGGAAATTACTTTAACGTCAGTGTATATCAAAGCAATATATATTCCATAGAAAACCTCATTCAAATTGTAGTAATACTGGTTCCATGCAATTTGGAATTATGAGGAGGAACATAATATGAAATAGGAAAGCAAACTTAAATTTCAAATTTACCATTTTCTAATGGACGGAATTTATCTTTCAGATTGGAACAAATGGTTGTGATTTCAAGCCTGTAGGCCTGAAATTCCACTGTTACCTTCTAGTATAATCATACCTGATGTTTACGGCCTTGTATATTCTGATTGATCAGTGCTTGTCATCTGTAGGTTGTTAAATGTTTTGATTATTACTCTTACACAATTGATTATAGTCAATCAATAGTAGTCAAAAAAGTTTTCAAAATGTTCTACAGATTTTCTTTTTACCACAGTTTCTTTTTGTACTGCCTTGAAAAGAATATAAACAATCAACTCAACAAAATAAACGATTTTAGGTTTTTTCTATTGACCTCCCAGACATCAGTGCCTTGAGGCAACTTTTTAATTGTGTAGAGGCTCATAAAGATTTAATCACTGAAGAAATATTTATGGAGTGTCTATTGGCAGGAAGATTATAAAGGTGTAATGGGGGCTTCAGAATAAGTGCAAGATTTTGTCCCTGAATTCAAGGAGTGTCTGTTCTAAGGCCATAAAATCGCATATTTGATTTAATCTATTTAAGATTAGAAAAATGCTGAGAAAATGAAAGATTAAAAGATTAGAAATGGTGAATCAACCTGAAACTATGAAACTTCTAGAAGAAAACATAGGCAGTACGCTCATTGATATTGGTCTTAGCAGCATATTTTCAAGTACCATGTCTGACCAGGAAAGGGAAACAATAGAAAAAATAAACAAACAGGACTACATCAAACAAAAATCTTCTGCACAGCAAAGGAAACCATCAACAGAATGAGAAGACAATCTAACAATTGGGAGAATATATTTGCAAACCATATGTCTGATAAGGAGTTAATCTCCAAAATATATAAAGAACTCATACATCTCAACTACAAAAAAACTAACAACCCAATTAAAAAATGGGCAAAAGATGTGAACAGGCATTTCTCCAAAGAAGATATACAGATGGCCAACAGGCACATGAAAAGATGTTCAACATCATTAACTATCAGGGAAATGCAAATCAAAACTACGTTGAAATATCACCTCACTTCCGTCAGAATGGCTGTAATTAACAAGGCAGGAAATAACAAGGGTTGGAGAGGATGTGGAGAAAAGGGAACTCACATACACTGCTGGTGGGAGTGCAAACTGGTGCAGCCACTATGGAAAAAACTATGGAGATTCCTCAAAAAATTAAGAATAGAACTACCATATGATCCAGCTCTTGCACTGCTGGGTATTTATCCAAAGAACATGAAAACACCAATTCGTAAAGATACATTCACCCTTGTATCCATTGCAGCATTATTCACAATAGCCAAGACTTGGAAGCAACCTAAGTGCCCATCAAAGGACCAATGGATAAAGAAGATGTGGTATATATACGTAATGGAATACTACTCAACCATAAAAAATTATGAAATCTGTCCATTTGTGACAACATGGATGGACCTTGAGGGTATTATGCTAAGCAAAATAAGTCAGAGGGAGAAGGTCAAACACCATACGATCTCACTCATAAGTAGAAGATAAAAACAACAAACAATCACATAGAGACAGAGATTGGATTGAGACAGAGATTGGATTGGTGGTTACCAGAGGGGAAGGGGGTAGGGAGGAGGGTGAAAGGGGTGATTGGGCGCATGTGTATGGGGATGGATTTTAATTAGTCTTTGGGTGGTGAACATGATGTAACCTACACAGAAATTGAAATATAATGATGTACACTTGAAATTTATATCATGTTATAAACCAATGTTACTGAAATAAAATAAATGAATAAATATTAAATAAAAGAAAAGAAATGCTAAATTGTGATGGAGATAAAGAGTAGGATTGATGTAACTGTATATCAACAAAAACTCAGGTAATTTTGAGGTTTGGCTAAAATAATGGAGAATCTAGAAAGAGACAGATGTGCTAAGAATTACGTAATAATAATAGTAGTCCAATTCTGCAGTCTGGCTGTTTGGATGCTAATCTTAGACATGGCACTTTGATCGGTGTCTTAGTCTATTGGGCTCTTATAGCAAAATGCTACAAACTGGCTAGCATAAACAACAGAAATTTATTTTTCACAGTTCTGAGGCTGAGAAGCCCGAGATCAACATGCCAGCACCTTGATGTTTTGGTGAGAGCCCTCTTCCTGGTTTATAGCCAGTGCCTTCTCCCTGTGTCCTCAAATAGTGGAAAGGGCAAGGGATCTCTGTGGGGTCTTTTTCAAAAAAGCATTAATTTCATTCATAAAGGCTCACCCCTCACGATTTAATCACCTCTGAAAGCCCCAGCTTGTAATACAATCCATCACATTCGGCACTAGGGTTTCAGCAGATGAATTGGGGAGGGGATGCAAACATTCAGACTATAGCCGTTGGTGACCTCAAACTTAACGTCAGCATATTTCAGTTTTCTTATATATAAAATGGGACTAATACAGTACATTTTAAAAAGGTTATTTAAAGGGTGAAATTTGATAAATTATTTAGATTAATTAGTACAGTGTCTGACATATTTAAGTGCTCAATAAATATTTATTGGGTTTTATTTTAAGTGTAGTGCAAAGATCCATGCTTTATTCAAAGTGGTGAGGAAATATTAAAGTCTTGCTTATTCAGAAAGCTGTCTGAAAAGGTAATTACATAGTTGAATATTGAAAGAAATTGAGGCTGGAAGATTTTGCTTCCGTTTAAAAGAAAGAGGAAAAAATATGAACAGACACACATAGATTAGGAGGGGTCACACATATGCTAATTTAGAGAATATTCTAAATGAAAGGGATTTCATGTTGCAGAATAACAGATAGCAATAAGACACTTTTAATAAACATTCTCAAGGTTATATCTTACACATCACTGAGCAAAAGAATCTTAATTATAGCAGTTAGGGAAAGGCCATACTTTCTAGGTAGATATACAGAATAATACATGGAAAAGTGTTTATTTCAGGTTTTATGGAGATTTACAAAAGGTTATTTGAAAATATACTTTAAAAGACCTATTCACAGTTTGGCATATAGGAATATAAACATAATTCCAAATATCAGATATACTTTGGGTTTTTACAATTATTTCCAATTATTCTTGTCCAGTGAAGGGATTCCTCTCTGTTCTGATTTGATCTCCATGATTTTTTCTGCTTGTGATGAGTCTTCCTTGTATGTGCATGTCTTGTGTACTTGTCTACCTTGTGCACATTGGGCTATTATATTTCAGGTTATCAATAATTATTTTTGGCTCATAATCTTTCTCAAAATATTTTTAACTCTAATCATTCTGAATTGAGTTCTAAGTTTCGCTTTCCCACATTATACCCTGCCACATGTCAACTCTCTGCCTTAGTGTTACCCTGAGGCACAGCTCTGGTCTTTCTCTTTGGGATTTCCATTCCCTAGCCTAAAAGATTTGTCCTCGGGCTGGCCCCGTGGCTTAGCGGTTAAGTGCGCGTGTTCCGCTGCTGGCGGCCCGGGTTCGGATCCCGGTCGCGCACCGACGCACCGCTTCTCCGGCCATGCTGAGGCCGTGTCCCACATACAGCAACTAGAAGGATGTGCAACTATGACATACAACTATCTACTGGGGCTTTGGGGGAAAAATAAATAAATAAATAAAATTATAAAAAAAAAAAGATTTGCCCTAATGACAGCCTGTGGCAACTCAGGTAGTTCTATCACACATTTGTGTCACACAGCTACTTCCTTGTTGCGGTTCAAGCTCCAAATCCTCTCCTATCATGCAGGTCATGAGGTTTTCCCTGTAACTTTATGCAAGTTCCCTCTGGGAGTGGTAGAAATGTGGTATGATTAATCCTACATAATACAATGTTGAGGAATTTTATTTTATTTGATAATTATTAAGAAAATATTGTTCTTCTGCTAAATAGTATGCTGGCCAGAGCATACAGTATGTTTTTCCTTCCCTCCCGCCCCTCCTCCTCTTCACCCTCCCCCTTGGACTTCCCTTTCTCCTCCTTCTTCCTCTCCTCCTCCTCTTGTTCTTCTTGTTCTTGTTCTCCTTCTCCTTCGGCTTATCTTCCTCCTATTCCTCCTTTATCCTCCTCTTCTTCTTTATTCTTATTCTTATTCTTCTCTCCCCCCACCCTCCTTTCTCTCTCTTCTTCTCCGTCTCTCTCTTTCTTTCTGACTGAGAGAACATTTTCACTATTTTCAGGCCCAGATTCAATAGCCTCTTAGTAATTTTCTTGATTGTAATCAATCTGTAGTGAGCATCAATTAGAGGGAAGCTATTTTTAACAGAAGTGCACAAGGTATGAAGGCAGGTAAAGTCAGAAACAAACAAGGTATACCTTTGGAGCACTGCATGTGAGTATTGGTAAGTCATGGGGTACTATCAGGAGTGTAGAACATGACTGTTTTACAGATACAAGGATAAAAACTCACATATGGGGGGAAAAAGCTTTCTTGACCAAGTGATGCTGATGCAATTAGTTACAGTTCAGAAGAAGAAGTGAAGAGGAATGCTCACTTCATAAAAAAAAATTTAAAAGGAAATATTAAAGAATTAGTGGTAACTGTCACAACCATAAGGAAATAAGAAGGAAATATTGGGAAATATTTATATTAAATCAGAATGAAAAAAGACTTTCTAATCATAAAGTCGTATTAGGAATGAAAACAACTCCAAATCAAAATATTCTACACAAAATTAAAAGATGAGCAATACATTACAAAATTTGGGAATCAACATGAAAAATAGTAAACTCAAAATTTAAAAGTTGGAAGAGACAAACAATTCTTAGAGGGCAAATCCTATGAGAAAAAAACTTTTCATAATATTTATAATAAAAGATATTGAAAATGTGCTAAGTACATCTTAAGAACAGTGCTTGTAACAGCACCCTCACATTCACCCTTAGTCTCTGAGGCTGAGAAAGGGAAGAGACATAGTTGTTGAATTAAATTTTAAAGTCTTATTGTTTTTTGACCTCAGGAGATCTATCCAGCTTTCCTTCTTCCTTTACTGCACGCGCTTTCACTGTATTTCTAGCCTCTCATCTTCAGACCTGCCAGTATATTTGACTTCCTTTGTTTGGGGCATTTTGTCTCGACTTTCTTCTCTGTTCTCCTTCTCTGTCTTTTTTCCTAGTTCAGTCTAATCTCCTTCTCTGTCTTTTTTCCTAGTTCAGTCTATGATCGACAAGAGAGGCAGCATGGTGGAGAGGTTTAAGGCACAGACTCTGAAGTAGCCTACTTGGCTTCACATCCTGCCTCTGCTAATCAGGAGCCGAGTGAAACTAGGGAGATTACTTAGCATCTTAGTATCCTCTGCTATAACGTGCGAGGATTTTAGCAGATTCTCTTCTCATAGGTTTGATATGTGGATCAAATATGTCAATATTTATGAATTACTTAGAGAAGTACCTGGCATATAATAACTGCTATATAAATAAGGATTAAAATGCATTGATATTTTGTTTTTTATATTTTGCATAGATAATCTGTGTCGTCTTATCTTTCTTTTAATGCTGACAATATTTTGTAATGCAAAAGTGTTTCTTCTTTATATAAACATATTGATCATTATCTCCTTCTTGATTTCTAAATTTTTTCGTGCTCAATAAAGGTTCCATTAGCCAAAGTAATATATAGTTTTACTTTATCATATTTAATTTTTATATTTTGAATATTCCATACATAACTTATTTTTAATAGCAACTTTATTGAAATATAATCCTCGTACCATGAAATTAACTCCTTTAAAGTATGCAATTCAGTCGTTCCTAGTATATTCGCAAAATTGTGTAGCCATCATGGCTAACATTAGAATATTTTCATCATTCCAGAAAGGATTCCATCCCTATTAGCAGTTATTTCCCATCACCGTATCCCCTCAGCTCCTGATAAGCACTAATCTATTTTCTGTCTCTATGGATTTGGCCATTCTGAACATTTTATGTCAATAGACTCATACAAATTGTGCTTTTTTGTGTCTGACTTCTTTCATTTAGCATAAGGTTTTCAAGATTCATTTATGTTGTAGTATATATTAGTACTTTATTCCCTTTTATTGCCAAATAATATTCTATTATATATAGATACACCACTTTGTGTTCATCCATTCATCAACTGATAAGTATTTGAATTGTTTTTACTTTTTGGTTATTATGAGTAACGCTACTATGAACATTCGTGCAGTTTGTATGTAGACATTAGTCTTTCATTCTTTCGAGTATTTCTTAGGAATGAAATTGTTAGACATATAATGACTCTTTGTTTGATTTTTTGAGGAACTGCCAAACTGTTATCCAAAGCTGGGCCACCATTTAATATTCCCATCAGCAATGGTTCCAATTTTCCCACATCCTTTCCAACAGTTGTTATTGTCTGTCTTTTTTGTTTTAGACATTCTAGTAGGTGTGAAGTGGTATCTCATAGTGGTTTTTATTTTCATTTTCCTAATGACTAATGATGCTGAACACCCTTTTATGTGCTTATCGAGCATTTGTAAATCTTTTTGAGAGATATCTATTCAAATCCTTTACTCATTGTTTTAATTGGATTATTTGTCTTTTTATTGTCATTTGTAATTGTTCTTTTTATATTCTGGATACCAGACCCTTAAGAGACAAACAATTTGCAAATATTTTCTCCCGTTCTGTGGGGTGTCATTTCACTTTCTTGATAATGTCCTTTGGGTAGCAAAAGTTTTTAATTTTGGTGAAATATAATTTATCTATTTTTCTTTAGTTAGCTGTGGGCGGTCACTGAAATATTTGCTCAGTTACTTTGGTGGTGAGCTAATGATTGGACAGAGACTTAATGAAATGCCTTAAATCAATAAGTCTTCCAGAATTTGCTGAGGGTGTCCTATTTCTGCTTTGTGTCATGCACTGAATGCTCCTACAGGCTGTTACAGGGTCAACCTTAACTTTCACTCTCTGCTTGTGCAGGTCCTCAAGGCCAGAGATCAGATTAGGGATTCTTTCCCTAATCCTAAAATGTAAAGAAAATACATATTTTCTGGGTATGTACACAGTCCTGCACATTTGTGGCGCCTTCTAGATTCCCAGGAATATGCAGATCTTTTCAAATCCGCCTATGTATATTCCGCTCGCATTTTTCCTTTAAAATTTTTTTTGGTGTACCTATTGTTCTCATCAACTAGTATCCCTGTCATAGGAAGCTGTAATGTTAAACAATGGTTGTTGTTTCTGTTCAGTGAAGGCCTTAGGGATAGGAGTGTTTACGCAGACTGAGCTCTAAGGCTTGCTCAAATAAAAAAGAATCATGAAAATGGAAGTTTTCAGGGAACTGCTAGATCGGTCAAATAGTGACAGTTCTCTGGGAATGGGGCCTTGGAGGACCTCTAAACTTGACTTTCCCCCTCCAGTGTCTGCTAGAATGACGATTTTCACAGCTAGCAGAGTTGCAAAGCTGTTGGTTCAAGGTTATCACGCAGCTGCAGAGTGAGGGATGCCACAAATCTCGCTGTTCCTACTGAGATTCAGCCGCTTTTTTGAGTAAATGCTCTGTGGATTGGTGTTAGCCTTTGTATATTTCCAGAGTTTTGAAAAAGTTGATTTTGACAATTTTTGCCAGTGTATGCACTGCCTTTCTGGCAGAGAAGATTTTCTGGTCTTTACTCTGCCATTCTGGAGGTGCTTCTTGGATTTGATTTTGACAAACGGTGTGAGACTTTTTCTTTCTTTTTTCCAAAATGGTTGTGCATTTGTCCCTGTTGATTTGAAATGGTATGGTTATTTTTTTCTAGTATATTGAGTGTTTCTGGGCTTTAAAAAATCCCATCCTGGGGCCAGCCCGGTGGCATAATGGTTACGTTCTTGCACTATGCTTCTGCGGCCCAGGGTTTGCAGGTTTGGATCCCGGGTGCAGACCTATGCACTGCTCATCAAGGCGTGCTGTGGCAGGCATCCCACATAAAATAGAAGAAGATGGGCACAGCTGTTAGCTCAGGGTCAATCTCCTCACCAAAAAACAAACAAACAAACAAATGTAAATCCTATTCTATCTCTACAGCTATGAATTTTATCCCTGAGATCACACTGCTTTAATAATTTTTTTGGTGGGGGGTAAATATATAATTAAAGAATGTAAAAATTAGTGGACAATCACATGTGTGAAGTATGTAATTAAGAGCTCTTTGTTTTAGCTACAAATAAAGAGAAAAATCACTTCATAGCTTTATTAATTAAAAATGTAAACTGAATTAGAAAAATATGCAGAAATTGAGTTACTTTATATATAAACTCGTATATTTCAAATAAATACTAAAAAGCTCTATTTAGATGTTTTAAGCAAAACGTGTCTTGAGAAAATAGTAATTACAGGTCTTCCAACTTTATAGGAATAACAATGATCATTTTGATAATTAAAAAAAATATTTTAATCTATTCATTTTGCTTCTGAATATACTTTTTTAAAAGGTGAATTGGTAAAATACGTTTTAAATACAGACAGCTCATTTTATTTTATTTTACTATTTTTCTATAGGACTTTGGAGATGATGGGTCTTTGTATATTACTAAGGTTACCACAACTCACATGGGCAATTACACCTGCTATGCACATGGCTATGAACAAGTCTATCAGACTCACATCTTCCAAGTGAACGGTAAGAAATGTGATGTTGCTATAATTGCTTTTTGTTTCATCAGGTATTCAAAGAATATCACAGTTGACTAGGAAGGCAAGGCTTCGATTTCTTGAGTTTTGGCAAGGCTTCAATTTTTTGAGTTTTGAGACTTACTACTCGTGTAAAATCTTTTCAATTAAAAAAATGTTCGAATGAATAAATACTATAAATTTGTATCACTTTTCTCATCATGAAACATTACAGATTAACTCATTCTAATTGGAAAATTAAAGCATAGGAAATTTAAATTGCTTTTTCAGCTTTAGAATATCAACAATTATACAACCATATAAATTTGAGAAACTGAAAAAATTAAGCATTTAAAAATTTTAATCAGATCATCTGTTTAGTTGATTTTATCAATGATATAAAAAACTGTTATTTATGTACAGAAAATTTTATACTCTGAAAGGTTAATTTAATGGCTATGAACATTGGCCAAGTAGGCTGATATCATCTTTACAAACAGAGCTTTGTTTTATGTCTGATTTAATTCAAATTTTAGTTATTTAGTTGAATTGATGATATAGAATCACATGTATGATTCATTAATACACACTGACTCATTTCCATACTGATGTATATGTTAATTTACTCTATGATTTACAAAAAGGAGGCAGAAACTTACTTGGATTTCTGTGGCAACAGCAGCATCCTAGTGTGGTCTGCATCAATTAAGAGGAGAGTGGCAGATATGAGCTTGGAGAGGTAGCCTGGGGTCAGATCACGTGGAGCCCTGTGAACCTAGTTAAATATTTGAATTCCCAGTCTAAGCATAATGGGAAGCCATCAAAGTGTTTACTATATGAAGTGACATGTTCCTATTTGTTTTAAAATGACAGAAGCACTGAGATCTGTTAAAAAACTATTTTAACCCTTAAAATATAGTGTTAATGGTGAAGAAGTAAAGAAGTGGTCAGATTTGGCATGTATTTTGAAAGTAGATCTGATGATATTACTGAGGAATGGCATGTGAGTATGAGAGAGTGTTTAAAAAAAAATGAACCTAAGGAATTTGAAGCAAGTATTTAGATATATGGTCATGACATTAACTACATTGGAGAAGAAGCACATTTGGAGATTGAGTGAGATTAATACTTTTTTTGACAAGTTAATTTCAAGAAAATTATTCAAATGGAAGTCAATATAGTATGTAAGTCTGGAGATCAGAGGAGAGTGACAACACAAAGTTGTATATTTAGATAATATCAATGTGCATAGACTATACTGAAAGCCATAAATCTGAGCTTGATGAGGTCACCTTATTAATGAGTTAAGATAGACATGAAATCAGAGGATTGAGCCTTGAAGCTGAGGTTAATAAGTGGAGTAAAGAAGACAGAATGAGCACCCTGTGATGGGAAATATGTGTTCTGGAAATCAATTAAGAAAATGTTAGAAAAAAGATTGAAAAAATCAGGGAGTTCATGGTTTGAATTATCCTTGGCACTCAACAGAAGCAGATCTAGGCCTTGGTTTCTAGTGCAGACTCAGCTGGTACCTAGACATGGGTCAAGGCTTGGAAACCAGCTTTCAAGGAAACTGGTAAAGAAAGCACACAAGATGCAAAGGAGTTGATGCACGCTGTTTCCAGTGGTCTCGGATGCGTGGAGCTGGACTTTCAGGTATAGCAGTTGTACCTGAGGATACACAATTTTGGGAGGATAGGACAAATCTTTGTGGGGGATGATCCTTATCTAGATGCTGCATCCATGGGGAAATTGTTGTTGTTGCAAGTCTGGTCCTTACCTCCCTCTTTGTTGTGATTGTTTACAGACTAATGTCCTATTTGACAACACTAATGCTTTGCATGTTTTTATTTTTGTTTTAGAGTTAGAGAGAAAGATCATTCAATTTTGTTTCTGGCTAACAATTAGTTCTGTCTTTTATCTCTTACCCTTACTCTCAATCCTGGTTCCTCCAGTCTATGTATGAGAGTTCTTGGTAGTTTGTAGAGCAGTGCATGGTTCATGTTCTCCCTGCATCAGAATCACATGAAATGTAGAACCCTGGAATTCACCAGCACTCTCTGGAAGTTTGATTTGAAATTTGCATTTTTACAAGCTTCCCAGGTCATTGTGATGCATGGTAAAGCAGGAGAACCATTCTAAATGGCTGCTCTTTGAGAGTTTCTGCTCCTCATTCATGTCTGATGCAGGTTTCTTACATAATTCACTCATCTGCCATGCTCCAGCTGGGAAGCCCAGGAAGAAGACTTTGAGGCAAACTGCAGGCTTTCATGTTGCAAGATGTGCCTTGAGCAGCTTTGGGGAAATGCAGCTTCCCTATTTCATCCCCTCCTGTGAATGAACTGTTAACTCTCTGATCTCAGGTTTTCCTGAAGATGCAATTTAGGAATAAAAGAATCATGAGGTCTCAGAAACAGAGCTCCCCCCATCAGTCTTAACGTTATGAATTAATTAAGAGGAATTCAATAGTAGCAGTGATTGCCTAGGCTGAGCTCTAATGCTTTCCCTTTTCAAGGAACAAAGATTCCTGAACCTGGGAGTAAAACCAGTATCTTTCTGTTATCTCCTACTACACTTAATCTGTTTCAAAATCCTTGGTGTAAATGTTTGCCTGAAGGGATGTGATTTGGAAAGAAGAACAATGATATTATCATTACTGAACATTGGCTAACAGTGAACAGAGAGAGGACTGTGTGATAGCTGGAGAGTGATGTGGGGTTAAGGGAGGGAATTTTAATGAAATTGCAGATACGATAATCCTTTATATTGATGTGAATAATCCAGTAAAGATGAAAAGCAGATCATTTAAGAGAAAAGGGAAAATTGTAGTAGTCAAGTTTGTAAAAAGTTGATGTATTCTAGTACACAAAGAGAAGGATTAGTCTTTGGAAGATGAATAGTTTATCTGTTGAAACAGGGAGCAAGACAGACTGGGAACAGATGCTCAGGGTGGGAGCATGAGGATATAATCCTCTGTGTTTCTTAGATTTTTTCAGTGCAATCAAGAATACCAACTATTGAAAGTGAGGAGTTTGTGAGAGCTTTAGTGGTTTGAGGAGGGTGATGGAAATAGCAGTATATAGTTGGTATGTTGGGCAGACTTTGGTGTTCTTCAGGTAATATATATTAGTATATTGTCCTTCAGTTGTGGTTGGCTGTGAACTCGCAATCGTAGAAAGAAGAGATCTGGATTTAACAAGCATTTTATGTTGTCAGGTGCATAAGTGGGAGAGAAACGGGCATGAGGCAGTTATGCAAGTTTACAAGAGAATGATTGTAATGATGGACCATAGAGCAAATGGCAAGTTGAGGAAATCGGTAGGTAAGAAAGAAGTGAGACCATGAGAAATGTGAAACGATGTGATAAATTGACTGGAATTACCAAGTTGGTCAAATACTATCATCATGGGGTAATAGAGAGAAAGAAATGCAATATTTCCACTCAAAGCATTTTCTTAAGGCATCTGGCAATTTCTAAGAAATACTTTTTGTTAGGTCAAGTCTATATAAAGGAATATGTGAACCATTAAGGTTTGATAGGTGTTTATGCAGCCCAGCTGTTCCTCTAAGTCTACCTTGCCAGTCCTGGCCTTAGCTGAAAAGGAGAAATGAAGTAAAGAATAACACTATTCACCAGATTCAACTATAATTGACCAAAAACTTACTCTACCGCATTTTTATCAATGAGGAAGACATTAAGTACATTTTAAGGATCATCTTTGATATTTAAACCTATTTGAAGAAGCCAAAAAGCTGAGTAGAAAATGTATTATATGTGTATCAGTAAGAGATAAACTTCAGCTGCTGTAACAGAGACCCAAAATAACAGAGGCTTAAAAAAGGTACCAGCATGTTTTTCTTCACCTGGCATAAAAGAAGCCCAGGTTAGGTGCTACAGGATAGCAACTCCATAATGTCATCATTGTCCTATGCTTCTATTGTGGTTAGCACATGGTTTCCATTCTCAATGTCATCCCATGTTTTCCAAATGGTGGTGGAAATTCCAATCGTTGTATTCATATTTCAACAAGGAAAATGGAAGAGAGAGGAAGGAAAACTAGCACCTGACACCTGAGAGCACTTTTAAAAGAACTTTAATGGAAGAACCAACAATAACTTCCATTGGCCTTCTCTAAATGCAGAGATTACAAAGTGTGTTTCTTTGACCATGGTGTTTTCCCATCCACAACAATTAAAGATTCAATTAATTAGAAGGAAGGGAGGAAGGAAGGAAAGAAAGAAGGAATATTGGGTAAGTAACCAGCCATCTTTGTCACAAAAGTGTCTGGTATGTCAAAACATTTTGCAAAACAGTAATAGAATAGTGACACTTTACAATAAAATATTTAGAACTGGTAGTTTTAGCTATAAAACAGCAACCTACAAGTGATTTGCTAAACAAATGATTTCTCTCTTTTTTGGTGTTTTCCTTTCCTTTGTTTTTTATTGGTGTTTTGAATTTGGTATAATAACTTGAAACGTATGTTTTGTGTATAAATAAGTATAGTAAACTTGAGATCAGTTAGAACATTGTTTTAGGGCAATAACAAAAGAATAGTTGGGAATGAGCTGTGACACTGGAAAAATACAATGAAAATGCAAGAAAATGCAAATTAGATGGCCTAACAGCACATTTATGGATGCCATAAATCTCTAAAACTAGTTTAACTCATTTTCCATTCTCCATCCACTTTTCAGAAAAGGTTAAAAAGACCTTTAGAAAATCAGGTTTTCATAGGGAATTTAACATATTTATCTTACCAATTTGTCAATTAGTAATAAAAATAAAATATATTATTGATTACCATAAAAAGCTCTGAAAATACCCCAAGTTATTGAAATTTGTGAAAGAGTGTTTTTGAAGTGCAAAGTCTATTTAAATATCCCAGGGTGCAAGCCAAACAAAAGTCTATCAATAGCCCTGTTTCTTTTCAAACAATGCAAAATTAGATTATTGAAATATGAGAGTGCTTCTGTGTCCTTGTCAGAAGAAACATTATGTGTAAATCAAAGGAGCTTGACACCAGCAGTGGAATTCATTTAATGCTTTTCTTTTTCTTTTTACATAAAGCAAATCGTCTTTAGATCTTCAGCTTATGATACCGAATGTTTGAAATTTTAAAAGTCATTCAGTGTTTACACTACCCTCTGGGCAGAAGGCTTGTCAGTATTCACAATAGGCCCATATGTATGCTGTTATTTCTCTCTTGCTTATACTGTTTAAGACCTCATACATAATATAAGTAGATTTTTTTTTTCCTGCTCCTGTCAGAAACTTCTGCGCAAAATTGCTGGTTTTAAAGGATGTCTCTATAGAACACCCCTGTTTTTCTCCTGCAAAGCTTGGGTAGATCTCTAAGAAAGACACAGAGCCAGAAATATAGACATCAAAGCATCATCTTCTTTACTGACAAAGCTATTTAGAGAGAGTGGCTTAAGTCTGGGGCAACAATGGGCTGCTTCCTGCATCGTAGAAATGAACTGCCTCATCCAGTCACAGGCAGCCTTTCCTGTTAAACTGGCTGTATGGCCCAAATGCAGATGGGAATAAAACCTTCCTGCAAGCAGTAAGATCCCCAAATCAGGAAGTTAGAGGACTAATTCCCCCTTCTCACTCTTCCTCCTACTGTGAGTTATTAAAGGATGAGAGAGAGAGAGAAGCCTAGAGGCTCAGTGATTCTTGAACTGTGGTTCTTGGGCAAGAATCATCAGCAACTTGCTTTAAATGCAGATTCTCAGGGTGTGGCCACATCTGCTGAATGAGAGGCTCTGGGCACGAGGTAGAACAATCTGTGTGCTTTAACAAACCTTCCAGATGATTCTGACACAAGTTTGAGAACTACCACTCTAGCAATTTTATTCCTTAGAAACATGAGAAGTGGGAATACGTGTTCCTTCTTCATATTCTTCAGCTTTATTCTCTTAATGTTGTCTTGAAACTATGCTTACAGTGATCTCAGGAACTGGCTAACCCTTAGGGGGTGGGATCAGCCCTGCATGAAATCAGTCTTCCCCCTCATGAAGCCTTGCAGCGGACGGTATTGATGTTTGCTCCAAACCCCACCTGGGCCACCTCAGCTGTGGTGGAGGTCCCCTGACAGCTTGCTACTACAGGAGCCTGTCTCAAACCATTGTTCCTAAGGACTTGATTTGACGCAGGAAGCTTTATCAGCTGCGCTCAAGGCAACCTAGACGTGCCAGGGATCTAATGCCCCCAGAGACATTCCTTAACCAAAGAGGGACACAAGTCAAAGGGTAAGAAACACAGCTTCCCACTCATTCAGGGGGAAGATTCCGAGGCATTCTACATGATTCTTCAGACGGTCCACACTAGAATGGAAATCTTTTGGCCTATAGTGATAACATGTTCATGATTCTAAAGAATGCACCTTTTCCCTTTCTCTCTCTCTCTCTTTTTTTTTTGCTATTTTCTTTCCTCTGTCTTACTTTTCCTACTCTCTGACTTGTGCTTCCTGAGATCCTTTCCCTAATCAACTGTATGACACGAAGTTCTTTCCTCAGAGCTGCTTTTGGGGATACTCATACTTGGGAATGTCCTTACCTTAATAACTATTGCTGCCCTTTTGTATCTCCCCAGATAGCTACTGGTGGGCACTATATGTTTGTTTTCAGAAGGCTTTGAAATGTGATAGAAGAGTACATTAATTCATTAACTACACTGCCTGAAAATTCTCTCTCTATTATTTTCCATGCTAAATTATGTCCAGCTACATTGTTCAATAGAGCCCTTCAGAGCTGCTGCAATTAGATTAAATCATGACATCAAGATATTCCAATTATGCAATAGCAAGCATAGAGATGCTCAAACTTTAATATATGATCTAATTATTAAATTCCCAGAGAGAAATAAAACTTCAAAGATTAAAGTTCTAAAGAAATTAGTCCAAAGTAATTAATATCCAAAATTAAATTCTCCTGCCCTTGCAACATAAAGTCTAAAGAAAGTCCAAAAGTTTTAAGTGTAAGTAAAGTCCAAAGAATCAAGTTCTACCCTAATTTCTTATTTTGTTCTGGTTTGGTGAGAGAGGACCTTGAAAATTTTATGGCTTTGGGATAACTTCAATATCTATATCCTGGGCTAGTTCTCACTGGATTTAAGTGTACTATCTTTCCTTTTGTTTTCAAGTGGTCACGTCTCTTCTTTTATCATTATTTCCTTGTATTCTGCCCTTTATTGGACTGCATAACTTTTAGAATTCTATTTTATCTCCACTATTGGCTTATTAGCTATACTTCTTTGTTTAATATTTTTTAGGTGCAGCTGTAAGCTATATTTACATTATGCAACTTTAACTTATACCAATGTATTTTCAAATAATATTTTACTACTTCACATTAAAATAAGAACCTTAAAACAGCGATCATTGATCTTCCTCTCTCCATCCTTTGTGATAATATTGTCAAACATTTTACTTCTATATATGTTATAAACTCAAAAATACATTGTTTTATTTTTGCTTTAACTAGTTAAATATCTTTCAAAGAGATTATTTTTTAAAAAACGAGTACAAAACTTTTACATTTACCATTTCTTATCCTGCTCATTCTTTCTTGTAAATCCAAATTTCTGAATTTTCCTTTGTCCTAATAAACATCTTTTAACAATTTTATCAGCCTTTGTTGGTCTAAAATTATTTGATTTTTTCTTTCACTGAAGAATATTTCTATTGGAAATTGAAATTTGGGTAGACATTTTTTTTCCTTTTACCACTTTACAGATGTTGGTCTATTATCTTGTGGCTTGCATTGTTTTTAACAAAAAGTAGGTCATAGTTCTTGTCTTTTTTTTTTCATTTCTCTGGCTGCTTTTCAAGGTTTTCACTTTTTTGTTAGGTTTCAGCAATTTAATTGTGCTATGGTTTGGTTTTGTTTTCTTTTTTTTAAGATTTTTTTTTTTTAATTTTTGTTTACTTATTTATTTTCCCCAAAGCCCCAGTAGATAGTTGTATGTCATAGCTGCACATCCTTCTAGTTGCTGTATGTGGGACGCAGCCTCAGCATGGCTGGAGAAGCGGTGCGTCGGTGCACACCCGGGATCCCAACCCAGGCTGCCAGCAGCGGAGCGCGTGCACTTAACCGCTAAGCCACGGGGCCGGCCCCTTGTTTTCTTTATTTAGATTTATCCTGCTGGGATTGCTTAGCTACTTGGACTTTGGAGTACATATTTTACAACAAGTTTGGAAAAAAATTGGCCATTGTTTTCAAGATTTATGCTCTCTCCCTCAATTAGGAATTCAATTATAGATATACCTGACTGCTTGATATTTTCCCATAGACCACTAAAATCTGTTCATTTTTTCCGCTTCCACCTTTCTTCTTGCTGTACTTTAGCTTAGACAGTTTCTATTGCTCTGACCTCCAGGTCATAAATCTTTTGTCTACATGTTTAATCTGCTGTTACACCCAACCAAAGTATTTTTAAAAATTTATCTCAGATATTACGCTTTTCAAGTTTAGAAGTTCTATTTGTATTTTATAATCCCCATTCTTTCTTAATTGTGTACATGTTTTCCTTTAAATCTTTGAATCTGTCTATACTCAATCTTTTAGTGATCTTCTATGCTAATTTCATGATCTCTGAAATTTTATATATGTCTCTCTATCGATCTATATTTTTCCTGCATATGAGTCACATTTTCCTGCTTCTCATGTCTGTTAATTTTTTTTATTGGATGATGGAAATTGTTGAGAGAGATTTGCTGGATTCCTTTGATAAGTGTTGAATTTCGTTTGGCATTAATTTACCTTCATATCTGTTAGATCTTTTTGAGGCTTTTTTTTAAAAACTCTATTTGAGTATGTCTACAGTAGCCTTTACACTATGATTTGTTTCATTATCTTTCTAAGATGTAATGTTTCTGGAATCTCTATGAGGTGTTTAATGAGTCTTTTTAATCTATTTTTTCTGTTAGGTGTCTCCAATCTGGAGTCTGGTTAGTCCGACTCATATGTCACCTATCCCTAAGTAAGCCCTTGGAGCTTTTAAATTTATAGGTCCCTAGTTGTAGTTCTTTCCATAATCATTGCACTTTGCCTGACTTTGTAAAGTTTCATTCTATGCATTGAGTCAAAGCCTCAACAGACTCCTATTCAGATTTTTGTAGCTCTTTCTCTCTGCATCTTTCTCTCCTTTCTGGTATTCTGCCCTACAAATTCCAGGTCCCAAGCTTTCCTGAATACCCATCTCTTAGTGCAGTGAGACCCTCCAATTCCCCTTCCCTGCATCAATGTCTACTAAATGCCTCTAGGCAGAAAGCTGAGGCAACTATACATATTTTTTTCCTTTTTTCTCTTCTTTCAGGGATCATAATTTTCTGCTGCTGGTTTTCCAATATTTGATAACAGTTGTTTCATATTTGTTCTATTTATTTATGGCAGAGGGCTTATCTGTTATAAGTTTTCCACCATGACCTTATGTCTCATAGGAACCATTCTTAAAAGACTGAAAGATTTTATTAGTTAAAGAAAAGTTTTCTTATGACATTCACTTTTAAAATTTCTGAAAGTTAGTAGACATTGCTAGTGTTGACAGCATCAACACTATAGCAAATAAATTTAGAAATTGTAAGTAATGCTTGTTTAGTTCTCAGAGTCCAGTACTTAATTCTGCCACAAAATCATAGCAGGCACTCAGTAGTATATGAATGGAGAAGAATGAATGACAGCAACAACAAAAAGATTTGTTTTGGCTGTGACAAGGTATGAGTCTTTCTATATCAATTGCTCAAGATTAAAGAACTTATACTTAATTGATCATAACCACCCATAAATAGGTTAAATTTTTTTTTTTTTTTTTTTTGATGAGGAAGATCATCCCTGAGCTAACATCCATGCCAATCTTCTGTATTTTGTATGTGGGACACGTCCACAGCGTGGCTTAACAAGTGGTGCATAGGTCGGCACCTGGGATCAAACCCATGAACCCCAGGTCACTGAAGTGGAGCACGTGAATTTAACCACTACACCATAGGGCCGGCCACATAAATAGGTTAATTTTATCACTATGTGGGAAGACAAGACTATTTGTTGTCTACCAAATAACTTTCTATAGTTTTCTTTAGTAATAGAGGCCTAATTATAGCCAGCCTCGTGGTCACCCACCTAAAACTACCTTTCCCAGATTTCTTTGAAGCTAAGTGTTGTCCTGTGACGTTTTTGCCAGTGGAGTGTGAAAGTAACTAACATATTTAATGTCTAGATTTTGACCATAAAAGGGAAGATATGTGCCTTCCCTTCCCTTTTTCTCTGTTTCTGCTTGTTGAAATATGGATCTGACGGTGATAGCTGGAGGAGCTATTTTAATTTGGAGAAAGAAAGTTATATTTTGAAGTTAGCAGAAGAAAAAGATAGGTTTCTGGGTGTAGCAGGTTGAATAATGTCTTCACAAATGCTACTCATATGTTAATCCCTGGAACTTTTGAATGTTATGTTATACTGCAAAGTGGACTTACATATGTGATTAAGTTAAAGATCTTGAGATGGGGATATTATCCAGGTGGACTCTAAATATAAGGGTCCTCATACAAGGGAGGCAAAAAGTCAAAGAAGGAAATAAGAAATGTGATAATAGAAGCAAGAGTTTAGAGCGATTTTATAAATGGCTCGTCGACTGAGGAATGCAGGTAGCCCCAAAGAGTCAGAAATTGCAAGGAAATAGATTTTCCCCAAAGACTCCGAGATGAACCAACCCACTAGGCACCTTGACTTCAGTTCAGTGAAACATTTGGACTTTTGGCTTCTGGAAATGTAAGAGAATAATACATTTGTGTTGCTTTAAGTTGCTAAATCTGTGGTAATTTGTTACAGCATCAATAGAAAACTAACAACACTGGGTTATGCCACAAGATCAAGTTACCAAACTGTCCTTTGGCATCTACAAGGGCTTATATTTTGTTTGAGCTACTGTATTTGGGTCTCATTGGTATAACAACTCAACCCGTACCCACACCATCAAGACACCATACCACTTTATGGCCACGCCAGGACTGATATCTCATTTAAGCCACTGACTATACTGTTGCTTTGTTTATTACAGCATTTTAACCAACGTCTTATCTTTATCTATCAGATTTATTTCCCATTTCTGCTACAGTCCAGTAGTGGATTGGTAGAGGGGCTCTGTTTCATACAGTCATTCAGTCATCCAGAATCCTTCTATCTATAGGCACAGTATCATGTAAAATAATGCTACTCCATTTCCTTGTTCCAGTCTGTGAACTATTTGTTACCTATCTATGAGGTGAAGTATAGAAATTATGAGTAAGTTTTTAAAAATTTTGTAGTAATTTCATACTGCTACATCATCTAGATAAGTGATCTTATTTTCTGTTAACTGGAAATTGAAGAAAGAAAAAAGATCCCTATCACAGATAGTTTTAGAATCACTTCCCTAAGGCCTTTGAATCCTCCACTGGATCCTTTGGGTTTTTTCGGCAGACAGCAGAAGGGACAATGTGTGATGGACTGTGTAGGTTTCACAGGGCAGGCCTTCTGGTAACAGATAGTGCTTTTAGCTACTTACCAGGACTCACAATTAGTGCATTAGGGAGTTTGAGAAAGGTAAGCTAGCTCTGACTTCAGAAAGAAGAGGGAATAATTCAGTGTGCATCTAGCCTGATTTTGCCACAAGAAAACAATGCTCCTAAGCTTTCTGGGAGAAATATCAAACCATGCAGAGTGCCATCTCGCAGAAAACATTTAAGACAATCATATTATCTCTTGGGAGCAGTCATTTTTGGACCCAGTGTCACATAAAATTACTTGCATTTGTGAAACCAGGTCCGTAGGGATTTCTCCAAGGCCCTACATTATTTCAGCTGGCATGTATCCTTTAGCTGATTCTGAGACTAAAATTGAGATTAATGTTTCTGACAGCTGTGCCTTCAGGGGACTACTGCAGACCTCAACCTCACCAAGAGCTCCACAATGTATCATTTCCTCATTTTAGAAAGTACTGTATTTATTTCTGCTACATTTTCCCCTGCTTCTAATGCTCTCTTTCTCTTAGTTGTTCCAATATTTCTTTCAGGAGGGTTCAGCCACTTTAACCATCTTCTTAATTGAGACCGTTTCCTTTTTCCTTTGGTAGGGCACTATGCTAGTAATAAGCGCCTTCCATCTTTTTTATTACTCTCTGTTTTCTGGCCCAAATGTTTTTGTTCTCATGTATTTTTCTATATGTTATCCCGTGGGATTTGTCATGGTGCGAGCTTTGAAAATATTGCATCTGGGTCTGCCCAAAGCATTCACAGTTCAAACAAATATTTTCCACCTTCTCCTTACTGATTTGAGTAATCCCACCCAAGGGTTATTCTTCCATTAGAGCAGTATCTAACCTATGCCCAGACATGATCCATCATTATCTTGCCTAGATTCATTTTAGTATGTTGCATCCTGGCTATGTCTTCCCCCAGAGTCTTAATTCCATAGATTTTCTGGTCATGTGCCCTTAGGTGCAGAAGATAGCTCCATGCCCACCTGCAATAAATGTCACTTTATTTTTTATTTTATTTTTTTTTTTGTGAGGAGATCAGCCCTGAGCTAACATCCACCAATCCTCCTCTTTTTTTGCTGAGGAAGACGGCCCTGGGCTAACATCTGTGCCTATCTTCCTCCACTTTATATGGGACGCCGCCACAGCATGGCTTACCAAGCAGTGCGTCGGTGCGCGCCCGGGATCCGAACCAGCGAACCCTGGGCCGCCGCAGCAGAGCGCACGCACTTAACCGCTTGCGCCACCGGGCCGGCCCCAATAAATGTCACTTTAAAATCCATCCAGGGTTAGCACAGGGCTGATCTCCCCACAAAAAAAAAAAAAAAAAAAAAAAAATCCATCCAGGGATGATGTGAGAATTTTATACTGCTCCTCAGTCTTTCTAACACAATTTTTTCCCACAATTTGTGTAAACACTTGATAAAGATCTATGAAATATTATTCTTATCATTGTGTATCTTCACATTTATGAGGTCAGGTCATGTCCCTCCTCTGCTTGAAATTTTATAGTAGCCCCCAATGTCACTCAGATTAAGAGCCAGTCTTCTCAATGCCTTTCATGACCACAAATGTTCTGATTTTGCAATGTCTTCTTATCCTGCTATTCTCACCCTTGCAAACTCCACTCCAGCTGCACTTAATGCTCACTGCCTCTTTGTCCTTAAATGTAACAGGCATTTGCAGTTGGCTAGTCCCTCAGCCTCAAGATTCTTTCCAGACCCCACAAGACTCAGTTCTGACGAATTTCAACTCTTTGGTTAAATATCCCTTACTCAATGAAGCCTACCCAGACATCATTCATCAAATTATAGCTAGTCCCCACCCTCCTACACTTGTGGTCCCTCTAGACTTTATTTATTGATAGTGCTATTACTTTCTACCAAGTTTCATACATCCTAATGTACTATCTACTCTGTCATTTTTTCCCTCATATTTTAACATCTTTGAAATAGGGATACATTCTACAATGTATGGTTATAAAATCAATGTGTCTATTAAGCTGGTAGCATTATTTTTTGTTAGTGGTATATAAATAATAGCATCTTAGATTTAATTAGATAAGGTAAATTACTTATTTAATATGTTTATAGTTTATTTTAGGGTTTTTTTCACTGGAAGAGATTCTTTCTCTCTCTCTCTCTCTCTCTGTCTGTCTCTCTGCGTTTTGGTGCCTAGAACAGTGCCTTGCCCATAGTTATGACTTGATCAATATTTGCTGAATGAATGCACATGAGTAGATGGATAAATGTTTCTCATTAGTTCCTGATTCAGGATCCCTTTGAAGAATTACTCTCATCTGCTCTCCGAGATTTTTTTCCACTCTCCCCTGCCGTCAGATTGCTGGGGACTACCTATGGTTTTATTAAATAGACAACTAAAACATTTTCTCATTTTTTAATGATATCTTTTTTTAAGATATGCCTCTCCATAGTGTGTGTTTGTGTGTGTGTGTGTGTGTGTGTGTAGTGGACTTCAAGCTCTAATTTTCCTTTTTACATCTGGCTGCTCTGTCCTCTAAGATGTCCTCCTAAGTAAATCTCTGTTTCTCCAGTTTAATCAGTGATTCTTCCTTTATTTTGTTTTCATTTTCTACCACTTGTGTCTTGATGGAAAATTAAATTATATTTTTTAAACCACTTCAGTTCCTCCTTGACATCCTGAGCAAATCTAATTCTTAGAGACAGTGGAGGTATGGAACTTTAATTGCTGTTTTAGGCTTTAAGTTTGCAGTGCTTTCATTGAGTTGTTTCTCTATCAGCCCTCGAGATTTTTTTCCTAAAATAAGATAGTTTTCACTTTGTATTTGTCTATTAATATAATATATAATCTTTCTTTGTCTAAAGACACATTATGGATCTCTGCAGTCAAAAGCCATGATTAGGGTTTATATAAATAAGGAAACCAGAGTACTTGTTCCACATTGCAATGGGCTGGTGCTTAAGAGCCTTTGAACAAGCCCCTGTTTGCAGAAGGTAGCCCTGTGAGATCTCTCCTTTGTAACTAAAAGAAGTTAATGGAATTGGAGTAGTCACTTCAGTACTGCCTACCTAGGGCTGCTACTAATAATTTAGAGCAATAACCTATACTTAGTGCTTTTAACACTAATGGAAATTAGCTGCCTGTGCATTAGGAAAAAAAACACAAAAACACTGTCTATAGACCTGGTTGAGAAACATAGCGAAAACCACTTATTGATACATAAAAAAGGACCTACCCGTGCTTCAGCCTTGATCCAAATACCAGACCAAAATGCGCCTGTGTAACTCAAAGTTGAACTATGACAGCCCATATACAGGGTGATCTGCTTCCCGAGGTCTGTATTTGTTAGACGCAGCTCTGCCTGCATAAACACAGCTATTCATTTATGGAAAAAATATCACCCAATAGGAGCACATCTAGTTAGCCTATATTTATGGAAGCTTAAGGCCTAAAGGCTGCAGCATAGAGAAACCAAGTTTCCTGCTACAAAAAAAAAAAAAAAAAAAAAAAAAAATCAGCTCCAAAGCATATACCATCAGAGCTAAGTTACTCACTGAAGACATTTCAAAAGTTGTGATTCCTCCTAGTATTATTGTGTCGACCACACATTACTCTTTGTGAATTTCTCAAGGTTTCTTAAAGCATCAGATGCTGGGTTTTTAGGAGATCAGTAAATAACACTATTCTCTTCCCCTCCTGATCTAGTTTGAAGAACCAACGAGAGAAAGATGCAGTAATGAGTCATATAAAGGACAAAATATCGTCTGCATTACAGAATAGCTGCTTAGAGTATGTGGTTGAGATACATGGCGATTATTTAATTGCCATAATTTAATTTGCCCACCAAGTCGTGGGCATTGCTGGACAACCATAGACCTCAGCACACAAAAACAGAGCTGATCTCATATTGATGAGAGCAGAACAGGATGCATTCTCCTTGGAGGCAGATCCAAAATGTGGGAAAGGATGAGCTGAATATGCTCAGTCACTCTCAAAACACACCAGCAGATGCTTCCTCCCTCCATCCACTTGAGGACTTAGTAAGGGCTGGGGAGAGATGCAGTCCTCTACAGGAATCAAAGAGCTGTGTGGAGTCTTTAGTTAATAAGAGCAGACCTCTCAGGTAGATGACTCATTCCCGGATACTATTGTTTTCTATTCACCCACAATTGACTCAGACCTAAATTCATTCAGCCAGAATTCTTTTATGCTATAAGTGAATGTGCTTAGGTACTTTTATGGGTAAGTGAATGTACTGAATCTTGTTTTCGAATATTACAAAATTATTTTTCTTCATAAAATTATAATGTGATTATATCAACATGCATATTTAAATTAGCATGACATGGTTTACTAGACTAGTTTACACGGGTCAATAGGAGTGATATTTCATAGATTACTTCTGTGTGTACAAGTACTAGGTAATGTTACAAAACACTCATGAGGTGGCCGGCACTTAAAGAACAGTATAATCACTAATTAATGTAATGACACTTGTATAACAAGAGAGTTGAAAAAAGGTTAATGTGATAATGAGGCTTATTTGATCTTAAAGATTTAGCAAGAGGGCACTCTCAAGACAGCTTAATTAGATTTTGAGCACCTTTTGCAATTTGCATGTGTACTTGTTAATCCATATGTTCTAAAAATAAATTTTACTTCATTTAAATTAATGAATTTGTCTAATCTTTTTCTCTGTGTTGTTTTACTGTTATTGGTGATGGTGTTTTCTTGAATTTTTCATTTAATGTGTATTATTTATTATCATTTTTTCCATATTATGCTTAAATTGTAGTTAAATTCAAAATAGTAAAACACTTTAAAATTGTAAAACAACAGCTTGGTGTGTAATTCAGGCAGTTATGACAAGTCATGCCTGGACCCATTTAATTAATCTTTATGTCATTTAGGACACTTTATTGTACCATAAAATACATCAGTAAATTTAATTTCATTATTTGATGCTTGTTTCATTTTTAATCTTGACCAAATGGAAAGAATATTTTAGAAATTAATTTAATAATGAAACAGAACATTATTTGTGGCAATAATTCAGTCAATAGTACACTGTTTTCTGGTGTCCTGAGAAAATATAGAATTACATTTTCACATTCTATATTTAGGTTTTGATGAGTTTTTAAAATTAATACCTTTTTATGCTTTTCTTATATTTATGAGTGATTATTATAATTTATTTACGATTTGTACTACTCATTCCTTATTCCTTTTTCAGCACAATTTACTCTTGTAGTACATTAATTCTTAAAGTCGTCAAGGCACAAGTGCTGGCGTGGCTGAGTCTCTGATTTTCTCTGGCCTATCTAAGTCAGATCCATTTTCTGAGGCTCAATTCATGTTTCATGTTTTATGTGAAGGTATCTCTGAACACTGCAGCTCACAGTAATCTCTTCCACCTCAGACATCCTGCGTGACTAGATTTTTTTTCATTAGAAGTAATTAATTTGATTTTCATACCACCTTTCGTTTTGGTTTTTAATGTATATGGAACTTTCAATTAGATATACAAAGAACGAGGACCATATTTCATAAATTCTTAATTCTTTTTTTTTTTTTTTTTTGTGAGGAAGAGCAGCCCTGAGCTAACATCCATGCAAATCCTCCTCTTTTTGCTGAGGAAGACCGGCTCTGAGCTAACATCTATTGTCAATCCTCCTCCTTTTTTTTCCCTAAAGCACCAGTAGGCAGTTGTATGTGAGAGTTGCACATCCTTCTAGTTGCTGTATGTGGGACGCGGCCTCAGCATGGCCGGAGAAGTGGTGCGTTGGTGCGGGCCCAGGATCTGAACCCCGGGCCAGCAGTAGCGGAGCATGCGCACTTAACCGCTAAGCCATGGGGCCGGCCCCATAAATTCTTTACTTTCCTTAGAGGCTTAATTTTGTATTTTCTAAATACTAAACAGTAAACAAATCTTTATTTATCTATTTTGTTTATTAAACTGAAAACTTCCTTTAATATACTAAAGTAAATGATCAACTAAATGGTTTGTGGATTTGGCGAAAGTTGGCCACGCTACGTGTTAACCATGGTATTTGTGTCTCAAGTTATACTACCCTCACCATGATGAAATCAGCTATTGGACTCATCTCACAGTGGGTTAGCTCATTAATTAAATGTTCTGGTGGCACAAACAAGGACATAGTCCTACCCATATAGCCTTTTTGACATTTGAAGTGTTAGACAAATCCAAAAAGTTGTGTATAAAGGGCAAAAGAAGAATGAACTGTTTTCAAATGGGCCAAGAGACGTCCTGGCCTGCTTAAATTTTCCCTTAAAATCAGAATTGCTACTCATGTGGATAAGTAATTATCAATGAGAGTCAAGGAGAAAGATGTGATCACGCAAATAGCATTTTTTCCTCAAAAACCTGCATATATATTTATTTCAATGTATTTACCGAGATTATGTTAAGTGCAAGGGGATTTCAATTTAGTTGAGATTATTAGGCAAATGTACTTCTAAAAGTTTAATGCCAATCAAGACTCCATGTTAATCAAGTGCCAAAAGATGTTGTTGTTATTGCTAATTATAATGAATATGATGATGATGGCAGACAAGATATGCCAAAAGAAAATGAGAAATCAGTGTGGATTGGAAGGCTCTGATTAGGTTATTGTTTATAAGGCAGCCTGAGAAGCTCTTCTTTGCTTCTGGCTCCACATTTCCAGCTAAACAGAAATTAGTTTAAATAAGCTTTGCCAGAGGGTAAGTAGAAAGTTTGCTATATACTAGCATTTATAATAGTGGCTTGGGAGTATGCTTCATGACAAAATACAGATAATTTTGTCTGTCATATAGTTGCATAAGGGATTAACAATAGAAAATTTATCATTTATGATGATCAGTAGTGCTCTTATTGCTATTAATAGAAAACTTATGCTATTAAATTTTGAGTTTCCTCCAACTCACTTTTTGATTTAAGACCAGTAATTATTTTAAAATAAAAACAAGTAATAAGCAAGCAAAATACCCAATGATAGTACCACTCCCCAAAACTACAACAGTCATCTTCCCCACGAACGCTACTCTAAGTCAGAATGTCTTAAAAAATAATAACAAAAGACTTCTTAGAAAGAATCTGAAATTTGTGGATGATGACAATGCATTTTAGTATAATTATCATGTATTAAAATTGTATCACTTTTGAAAGTGAATATTTTAAAGTAACACATCACTGTCAACGAAATAATAAATTGTTTATTGAAAGTAAGTTTTTTAGAAGGAAGAAAATATATTATTTAATCAACTGATATATTTTAGCAAATATTTGAAGTTATAGTGTAGCAAAAAAATATGGTAAATAGTAGTGCCATCTATTGATAAAACTGAAAACTGCAGTTTCTTCTTAAGGAAAACTAAGACTTTTACATGTATAGAAATGTATTTCCAAAACTAATGATTCCTTACTGTTGTAATTATTTTAAATTATTATTGTGTCACGTCAAACACTAGAACTGTGTTAAAAAATAATATGTGTGTCTACGTATATGTGTGTGTGTGTGTATATATACACATGTGTATACATGATTAATAATGTGATACTTCTGAAAATAAATATTGGTTATTGGTTTAAGTTTAGTTAGGTTAACTGTCATTTATTTGAATAATAATAAATTTAATCACTGAAGAAAATTAAATTTATTATTAAATACTTATTTTCTGCTAAAAAATTTAAGCAATAAATACCTATATGAACAGTGAATCATTGTCTCTTTTTTATTCATTCTATTTAAAAATGCAGAAAATACTTGAACATGTAAAAATCTGCATTGTTTACCTTTTAGCACCCTATTATAACTATTTTAACATTCCTTTGTCTTTTAATTTTGGTTTGATTATATATAATAATGGACTCTTAGATTGGCTATTCTCAATAATTCTAAATTATACCTTTAATTTTCCCAAATTTGCTGCAGTACACCTGGCTAGAACAATCTATGTGCTGTTTGGCCAAATTGTCAGGGTGATATTGAACAATTTAGGAGAGTTAGATTTTTAAAAATATGTGCTAATTAAGGGACGAGACTACAGAGAAGAAAGGAGCAGAAAGCAGTGGTAGTAAGTATCCATTGACCTCTAGAGTTTGATCAGATTATGTGCTGCAGGTGACACCTGCCAGAGCATTAACAGGTGCAACAGAGGAAGCGATGTGATTGTCAAGAGCAGAAACAATAGAAACGAGCATAGTCTTAATAGGGAGGAACTAAAATGGAGGCCGAGGTGAAATCAGGGCCAACTTTGGCATGTTATGGTGGTTTACTGTTAGAACATGAAGCTGATATTAAGCTCTCATTCATTTATTTACTCACACATATGTAATTTATCTATTCTATAACTGTAAGTTGAAATCTATTATATACTATGTTGGATGCTGATGATCCAATAGGGAACAAATGATAGTTATATTCTTTAAGAAGATTTCTGTCATTCTTCATGCTAACCCTCTATGTATTGAATACAAGCTGCCCTCCCCTCAAAACACTTTGCTACCCTTGGTCAGATATTATAATAACTAGAGAAATTTATGGTGAGCAAAATATGAATGGGACCATGAAGCTACAATAATCAAGATGGTGTGATACTGGCATAGGATACATATATAGATCAATGGCACAGAATGGAGAGAATTGGAGAAAGGAAAATGGATGTAAAGTGGGGAGGAGAAAGTTAAAATACAAACCTGTGGGCATGAACTGGAATCCATGAGATGGGCCTGGTACTCATGTCAATTCTCACTGCCTCCAAACTTGATGAGGTGAGTGTCCTAAGATTCTGGCTCTCTTTTGTATAAAACAAAATGTGCACCATGCCGAGGGATTGACAAAGCTGAAGGGAAGGTGGGGCAGTTGCAGGCCCAGCTGTTGCCCCACACCAGCAACAGGAGCCCCAGATAAGCAACCACATGTGTGAGCTGCAAGATCACAGAGTGACCCTGCCCCGAAGTTCAAAAATGGCTTTTGCTTTACTTCTGCCTGCCAAACCATGGACAAAATTTAAATTAAAATAACTCTTATGACCCACCCAAACTGGAAACATACAAGAGAGGGAATTCTTGGATATGTAGTTCAGCCCAGGTAAGTTGAGACATTATAAAGCCACTATTATTATTATTTTTTTACTTTTTCTTTACACAAATGATAACATGTTGTATTCACTGTTCTCTCTTTCGTTTTTTTTGCTTTGTATTTTTTGAGCTATAATTCTCATATCATAAAATTCATCCTTTTAAAGTGTACGACTTAGTGTTTTTTTTGATATATTCCCAGAATTGTGCAACCATCAACACTAATTCCAGAACATTTTCACCACCTCAAAAAGTAACCCTGTACCAATCAGCAGTCACTTGGTATTCACTCTCAACCCTCCAGCCCCTGGCAACCACTAATCTACTTTCTGTTTCTATGGATTTGCCTGTTCTCACAGTTTACATCTATCTTCCAGCTTGACTGTCTGCCCTGTGGACTTCAAGCTCCAGAATCAAACAGAGGCTGTTTACCCAGCTCGTACAAATGAATTTTTTAAGGTCAAATTCCTGTGGTAAATCCAGATAGATAGATAGATAGATAGATAGACAGATAGACAGACAGACAGATAGATATAGATAGATAAAATTTACCTGTAACAATGGTGTATAATTATATATATCTCTGTGTATGTAAGTAGTTATACAGATATAGATAGACAGATAATGTATAATTATGTATCTGTCAGAATGCATGAGAAACTGGTAACATTTGTTAGTTGCTTCCAGAGAGAGGGGAACTAGATAACTGGAGGATAGAGACGGGAGGGAGACTTTTCACAGTGTATTTTTTATTTCTTTTGAAATTTCAATCATGTGAATGCATTGCCTATTCAGAAATAATAATGAAATTAAGAGTGAATATTTTACAACTAAAACATGAATGGAAAAATGGGGAGGAGGATGAAGAAAGAGAAAAAAGAGAATAAGGAAAAGAAGGAAAATAAACGGGAACAGGAAAGAAAGGAGGGAGGAGAGTTGGTGGTGGAGGAGAAAGAGAAGGGAAGGAAGGCAGGAAGAAGAGAAAGAGGAGGGGAAGAATAAAATGGGGAGAAAGAGGAGTAGGAGGAGACAGAAAGGAGCAGGTCATCATTGGGAAACACTAATACAGGTTTAAGAAGGGATTGGCAAGATATAAATTTTGAGAGGCAAGTGCAGATTAGATAACGAAGGAAACTTTATGTTTAGTAGTTTGGATATTATTTTGGAGAAAAAGGGGGTGATGTAATAACGGATTTTGAGTGGATGAGATGCAACATCCTACTTTCAATTTAAAAATAATTTTGGCAGTGATGTGGAGAATGGATTTGTGCAGGGATGTGGGAAAGAAGGCCAGTTAACAGATTTTACATTAAAAAAGGCTAGAAATAGTGAAGTTTCTAAGTTTAGGATATTTCTAATCATAGAAAAAGGGGATAAAATTGAGAGAAATTTAGGAATAAATTTGCTGTGGTGAGTAATAATATTGCAGATTGGTTGGGAGGTTGCTGATGAGTTAGAGGGACAAGTCACAAATGACTCCCAGTTATCAAATTTGGCTATATATATGATGGCAACATTATTTGTAAATAAACTTACAGGAAGCGTGCCATTTTTGAGTAGAAAATGGCATTACCTTGAGAGATAACCTCCATTAGTTGTTACATTAGCAGCCACAGCTAGAAGTGTGGGAAAAAACAAACACACCTGCCTATCAGGGCACACATCAGCAGTGACATATGTCAAGTGCAGTATTAGGGAACCAAAACGGTGAAGATGCAGAGTATGGAGGGACTAGAAACAAAGGATTGCCCGAGAAAGTTAGAATGGCATTTTAACGATTCCAATGGGATGATTAATTTCCTTTGAGATACTCAGGGTGGAATTTTCTCCCCTACTGAAATAAATCACATTTTATTGAATATGGTCAATAATATTTTTATTAAACTTTTTATTCTGAGATAATTATAGATTCCTATGCAGTTTTAAGAAATGGTGCAAAAAGATTCTTTGAGCCCTTTCCTCATTTTCTCCTACTGTTAACATCTTGCAAAATTATAGTATGACATAAGAACCAGGATATTTGAAATCGATACAGTCAAGATTCAGAACAGTTCTAATGCCACAAGGATCCCTAATGTTGCCCTTTTATAGCCACACCCACTTCTCTCCGCTCCCCACACCCTCACTAACCCTCAGCAACCACTAATCTCTTCTCCCTTTCTATAATTTGTTATTTCAAGAATATTATGTAAATGGAATAATACAGTATATATCCTCTGAAGATTGGCTTTTCCCCCCCCACCTAGCACAATTATCTGGAGATTCATCTCTGTTGTATGTATCGATAGTTCTTTTTTATTGCTGAATAATATCCATGGTATGGATATACAAGAGTTTGACCATTTACCTGTTGAAGAACATGTAGGCTGATTCCAGTTGTTGTCTATTACAAACAAAGCTGCAAAAAATATACACATAGAAGTTTTTATGTGAACATAAATTTTCATTTCTCTGGGATAAATATTCAGTCATTTCATTGCTAAGTTGTATTGTAGTTTCAGGTTTAGTTTTTTTTTGGTAACTGCAGAGTGCCTGTACCACGGTATGTTATCACTAGCAATGTATGAGAGATTCAGTTTCTTTTCACCCTAGCCAGCACTTGGTATTATCACTATTTTTATTTTAGCTGTTTTGATAGGTATGTAGTGATATCTTATTGTCATATTAATTTGCATTTATCTAGTGGCTAATGAAGCCAAACATCTTTTCATGTGATAATCTGCCATCTGTATATTGTTTTCAGTAAAATGTCTTTTCATGTCTTTTGACCATTTTCTAATTGGATTACTTGTTTTTTGCTGTTGAGTTTTGCTAGTTCTTTAAATATTCTAGATACTGGTCTTTTGTTGCATATCTGATTTATAAATATTTTCTCCCGCTCAGTAGCTTGTCTTTTAATTCATTTCACATAGTCTTTTCTAGAGCAAAATTTTTTGATTTTGGTGAAGTCCACTTATCAATTTTTCCTTTTATAAATAGTGCTTTTGGTGTCAAATCTAAGAATTCTTTGCTGAGTCCTAGATACTGAAGAATTTTTCCTAAAAGTTTTAAAGTTTTACATTCTGTGGTTAAGTTTACCATCCATTTTGAGTTAATTTTTGTGTAAGGTGTGAGACGTCAGTCAATAATAATTTATGACAAAAGGATAATATGTTAACACTAACAAAGGAGAAATAAAAGTCTCCATCTACGGGTATCACCTTATAAGTAGCAGGAGATGGGAGGGATGACACAAGTCTGTGTAACTGCAAGTTGGACCACCTCACCTATAGTCACATATTTCCTCTGCTTTGGACAGCTGGTAGACTTTTAAATTCTAATCCCTAAGTAGGCCAGGAAAATAGAAGGATTCCTTGCTCCATCAAGTGATTGAGTCAGTTTTTGCTGGTCCTATTTCATTTTTTCCAGGCTTAGGAGTAGATGTGGGGAGCAAAAAGAAGCGAGGAAGTAAAGAAATTCTAAAACTCTATTTTAGAGAGATAAGTCTTTTTCTTGAGTTGGAAGTAGCTGTTATTTAATTCTTGGGTATAACTTGAGAAATAAGGTTTTCATATGACAGTTAAAAGATGGGAATTTCACTATAGCAGAATTGAAGAGGAAGGAATACAAAGGAACTTTATCAGTGCAGTGTAAGTAAGAAAAAGTCAGAAAAAAAGAGGAAACAGCAACAATGTATAATACATTATAAGTATAAAACAATATGGAAAAATTAAAACAACTGTCATATTTATCACGATTGATATATATGTGTTGAATTTCTGCATCAAATTGAAAGGTTGGGCAAAAATAATTCAGCTATTTGACATTTGCAAGAAACACCTAAAAACAAAGGATGAAAATATATTAGTAATAAAGTAATAGGTCAACACGTGTAGAAAATAAATAAAATTCAATGGTAGTGTATTTATATTTGCTAAAGTTTTATTTGTGCTAAACCCATTGACTAGAATAAAGAAAAATATTTTGCTATAGTGAAGAACATATGAAGAACATATAAGAGTTAAAACCTTTTATGTGCCCAATATATAGAATAAAATTGCATCAAGCAAAATATAAAAATCAAAGGATTTCTTAATAAAACTATAACAACAGTGAGGATTTTAATGTACACTTAAAAAAAGAATTTGACAAATAAACTGAATAAAATCTAAGCAAAAATAAAGAATATTTTGATAGCTCAATGAGTATATTTGAGATATATATGTTGTGTTTAGATTATAGATAGACAGATGGATGGCTGGATGGCTGTAGCATCAGTGTTCTCCCTTTATATTTTTTTTTACTAATATATTTGACCACAATGAGACTGGCTTTTTAAAAAAAATCTTATAATAGTCAATGCTGAAAAATATCTGATAAAATTAAAATACCATTCTCAGAAATTCTAAATTAGATAGCAAAGGAATCAGGCTATACCTTACAATGCTCATTTTTAAAATGCTAACTAATACAGCAGAAATTTTCTTTAACATCAAAACAAGACAGGCTATCATCTATCATTTATCTGCACTATTACTCAAATTGTTTTAGAGTTTAAAAATATAAATATTACAAAATAGACAATTTTTATATATATTCACAGATAATATGATGGCTTATCTCTGAAACCCAAGAGATCAAAATGTAAAAGTATTTTAACCAAAAGAAAATTAGGGCTCATAGACAGTTAACTATTTATGGATATATATATATATAACACATATTTCCCCTTAAGAGCAAAACAAGAAAATGTTCAAGAAAAATGTTAGCAGGAAAATTCAGATTTTAGTTTAAGAAAAACCATAAAATTTTACTGAAAGACTTAAAAAATAATGTAAATAATTGGAACAGCATACCATGTTCCTAGATCGGGAGATATCATACGTTAAAATAATTGTAATTATTCAAAATAAATAGACTAGATAAAACATTTACAGCACAAATAAGGGATAAAGGATCATTGTACATTTCTCTAGTTAAGTATTCCTACATATTAACAAGAAAAAAGTGGGTAAAGGCTGTAAATAGGCCATTCATGGAAGGAATCAAAATGGCTGAGTATAGGAAAACATACTCACCCAAGTAGCAATCAATGAAATTTAACATTTAAAATCAGGAAATATTTGCCAAATTAAAATGATTAATAACATCTATTTCAGATGAATTTGTGGAGAATGGACCCTCTCGTACATTGGTTAGTTTTGAGAAAAGAGATTCCTACAAAATGTTAGTACAATAATCTGGCATCCAATTTTAAATGCATGTACTTTTTAATATAGCAATTCTTCTTTGATTCAGCTAATCTGAAAAGTGAAAGCAATGGGGGGCCGGCCCCATGTTGTAGTGGTTATGTGCACACGCTCTGCTGCTGGCAGCCCGGGTTCGGATCCCAGGTGCTCACCAACACCCGCTTATCAGGCCATGCTGTGGCGGCATCCCACATAAAGTAGAGGAAGATGGGCACGGATGTTAGCGCAGGGCCAGTCTTCCTCTGGAAAAAAAAAGGGGGGGAGGATTGGCATGGATGTTAGCTCAGGACTGATCTTCTTCACCAAAAAAAAAAAAAGTGAAAGCAATGGTATATAAATACAAAGATGATTTTTGTGCCCAATTGTGTATAAAAGTGTAAAACTGTGACTCCTGAATCATCAATTTTAAAATTGATGAATAAATTATCATACATTCATACTGTGAAATACTATTAATCTATTAAAAATAATGAGTTAATTTACATATATTATCCTAAAATATGTCTAAGATATCTAAAATGAAAAAAAATTCCAAATATACAGAGAATAAGTCCATATTTGAGAAACAAACGTGTGCCTATATATTGTATAAGGATAGAGATAAAACTTAAAGTGTATTGGAAGGTTAAAACTGGTCATTTCAAAAATTAGTGGTGAGGGAGACAATTAATATTCTATATGCTTCTCTATACTATATATTTTTAATAATAAATATGCAATAATTAAGAAATCAATAATGTAGAAGAAATTAAAGAGAAATAAATGATAACCAACATGAACGAGTATATTTTTTAGCATTTTTTAACAATTTTCTACATACATGATCTGTTTTTTTCTTTCAAAAATTCTTTGAGGTAATTATTATTAATATGCTAATTTTATGACTGAAGAAACTGAGACTCAGAAAGCTTAGGTAGTTTCCAAGTACATGTAGTTATATGTGTTGAGCATGGACTTCAAGCTCTGATTGGTCTGGTTTCATGTGTTTTAGATAAAGCAGGGATAGATTTTGATGATGCTTCTATAAGATAAAAAGGATAGGTGTTGACTAGTGGGAAAAACACATGTGATATAGTCCATTAAGCTAGGGGATATTCTGAAAATTATCCAATGCATTAATTCTAAAATAGCATTTAATTCTTCTTTGTTTAAAGTTAGCAAGTTTATATGTATCCCATGAAATATTTTTATAGATATGAAAACTTAAAAATCCTAGTCAACTTGATGAAAATTTAAATAACAAATTGTTTTAACAAGAAGTAGTCATATATTTTCTCTTTGTTTAATAAGTATTACTCTTATTATGATTCTTACATAATTTTTTAAGGCTACAGTTTTTTTTTGTTTTTTTTTTTTGTTCTTTTTTTACAAACTTTTTATTTTTTTTTTGTGAGGAAGATCAGCCCTGAGCTAACATCCATGCTAATCCTCCTCTTTTTGCTGAGGAAGACCAGCTCTGAGCTAACTTCTATTGCCAATCCTCCCCCTTTTGTTTCCCCAAAGCCCCAGTAGATAGTTGTATGTCATAGTTGCACATCCTTCTAGTTGCTATACGTGGGACGCGGCCTCAGCATGGCCAGAGAAGCAGTGCGTCGGTGCGTGCCCGGGATCCGAACCCGGGCCGCCAGTAGCGGAGCGTGTGCACTTAGCCGCTAAGCCACGGAGCCGGCCCAAGGCTACAGTTTTATTTGTAGTTTTGTAACAAGGATCAGCCAGCCCTAGTGGTCTAGTGGTTAAGATTTGATGCTCTCACTGCCACAGCCTGGTTTGTTTTCTAGTCAAGGAACCACACCACCCAACTGTCGGTTGTCATACTGTAGTGACTGCGTGTTGCTGTGATGCTGAAAGCTATGCCACTGGTATTTCAAATAACAACAGGATCACCCATGATGGACAGGTTTCAGCAAAGCTTCCAGAATAAGACAGACTAGGAAGAAGGACCTGGCCAACCACTTCAGAAACAATTGGCCGTGAAAACTCTATGAATAAGAGCCGAGCATTGTCTGATATAGCGCCGGAAGGTGAGAGGATGGCGCAAAAGACTGGGCAGGGTTCCTCTCTACAGTACACAGGGTTGCTAGGAGTAACAACAAAACTTAAGAATTTCTTTTGACAGTTATTCTTGATTAAAGTCTAGATAAAATAATGTTTGCTCAAAACAAAATTTACTGCTGCTTTCTTCAACAGTGCCTTTTCAAATTAAGTATCCTCACATTTTTAGTAAATTAGTACTATGGCTTAGTATTACATGACTATCTCCAACTACACGTAGGTTGCATTTAAAATTTCTATTAAGAAACTCATTCTGAAATTAGGAAACTGTATTTATAATCCTCAGTTTGTTAGCATATATAAAACTTGTTCCAAGATGAATTGGGTAGTTTCTTAAGAAATTACTTGACATTGATAAAACTGGAGTTCAACCCACGATAAAAAATATGTCTCTCTTACATGGAATTATAGACTAGCTAAGTGTGTATGACTAGAAATGAACTTAATCATCTAAAGTGGCAGACTTTTCTTTCTTTTACTTTTACATAAATTAGTTTGCAATAAAAAAATCCCTGAACAAAATTATTTCATATTTGCAATTTTCATCATCTGCTCTATTGAAAAGATTTTCACCAACATCTGCACCAACAACATTATAATGAATCCATTTCTTTCTATCTGCAAGGCATTTTATATTTTAAAGTGCTATCTCACATTATTTCATCATAATGTTCACTTTTCAAATGAAGAAACAGGCACTGAGAGAGTTGGAGTAAGTCTCTCAAAATCACACAGGTAGTCGGTCCCAGGTTGTGATCTAAAATCTGCTTCTTGACTAATCCCGTCCGATGCAAGGTGTTTTATATTTTGCAGTCTTACATGTTCTTAAAATTCTTCCATTTCTTACACAAATGGTGGAAGAAGATAAGGCTAGTTAGAGTAATAGCTGTAAGAAAAGTTATGAATAAAACCTTCCAAAATCTCATATTTTGTTGCCACACATTTTTAACATTATATTGAGTGGCATACGTTTTCATTATCTTTTTAAGCTCTAACTAACGCAATTGTTTTTCTTACTTCCCAGTCACAATAATTGCCTTTTTACAGAGTACATGTACACTTACTAGTTATGTAAGTGTACATGTACAAGTATGTACAGTGTACAAGTATGTAAGGAATGCAATGGGGTGCAAATGTGAATGAAGAAGAGCTTAGAAGATACACTTGATCTGTTTAGAATATTTTTGGAGGTAGCTTTGAATAAGTCTATTCATATATTGTATTTAGATAGGGTTTATATTTACATCTTGAACATTAAACAAGTTTTCAAAATGCGTGTCTTGCTTCCATTTTCCTTTCTCTAGTCCTGGCAGATTTTGCTGATCGACTATAGTTTTCTTTCCTATTGAATCCACACATGGACTTAGGCCTCTTCCAATTCAGATCCCCAAGAAGTCCAATCCCACTAATCAATTGATATTAACTAGTGAAATTAAATACATTTGCCATTTTTCCTATTAAGCCTCATTTTATGTACAATGGGCAAAACACATGATTCCTGAAAAGCAAGGTGTCTGAGTAAGACATCTAATGTTTTCCTGCTGACTTGTGTCTAGCAGCGGGCTGAGAACTTGCCATACATTGTTTCCTTTAATACATTTAACCTTAGGAAGGGTTTCAAATTTTATAAATGGAGAAATTGAGACTCAGAGGAATTGGATATTTTATCCCTGAGAGCACAGCAATAAGTGTTAGCAACACATTCAGATTTTCAGATTGGGTGGGGTTACTATAATACACTCCCAGCATCATCCCCACCTCGAATAACTTGAGATCTTATGACAAATTGTTTAAATTAAGTACATATTAAATCAAAGTAAATAAAATCTAAGAAAAAAAACAGCATCCACCAAGTGCTAGGAATTAAATTTATATTCTTTTTCATTGATTCTTGTTTTTTTTTTTGTAGATTTAGAAAAACAACATCCTATATATTATGACCTTGAATGTTTTTGTTATGTTTTCTTTCCTGTTTCAGAGAGCATTTCTCAAAAATGGTAGCTTCTGAGACTTTGAAATCAGGGATTAAAAGGGATTAGTAGAATAGATCTAATTTAAACTAGGATGAACTACTGTCCTTTTCAAAACAGCTTAAAAAGTTGTGATTTGTTACAATACCGTAGGATAAATAGGAAGATCTAATAAAAAAATCACAAAAGTTTATGACCATAAGTATGTTGCTGTTAATTTATATTTTGCCTCCAACGTTTGTTGCATCCTCTACACTTTTATGAAGGCTGCAATGTGATCAGAGAGTTTTGTAATATTGACAAGAGGCAGTGTGAAAGTCATGAATATAAAAAGACTGCTTTGGGACAAAGTTAAAGAGAAATGGATGGCTTTAATAATGTCAGAGACAAAAGGCATTGACAGGCTCAGTAGCATTTAAAATATTTATTAAACCTCGTCTATAATTTTTCATAGGAAAGTTGCTTTAATGACGAAGGAAGTCATAATACAAACAGAACAATCCAGATGCCGCTGTGAGTCAGCACTACTTCAGAGACATTTATATTCTTACCCTCAAGCTTTCTTAGAACCTTTTCTAACAGTTGCAGCTGTGTGAATAATTTGTGGAGAAGCAGTGATAGAATTCTTGAAAAGAATGTGAGAAAACGGCATCACAAAAAGGAAAAAAAATACCTAGTGTTTGGTTGTTTACATACCAGTGACCTGACGATTCACCTTAAATTTCTTTTTGTTTCCAGTTAGAATGAAGTCATTGTATTGGGTCAGTGATCTCTGCCTCCTAACTCTAAAATCAGGCTCCCAAAGTACCCAGGTTATATTGTTTTCATAGTTTCTGGCAATAGTGCAGCAACTTCTAAAGAAAGCTCACAGAATGCAAGTTGCAGGATGAAGAAAAAACAGGGCTCAGTATTATAGAGATCTATTTTTTCTATTACATCCTTTCTAATATTAGATTAGAAGGATTATTAGATTAAAAAGATTCTATTAGAGACTTCCTAATATTGAGAAAAGCACTGATTTATTCTAATGCAATGAAGTTATTATGGACCTTTGAGAAATATATCCACTGACTTTTACCCAGTTTTATATCTATCTATTATTATTAACTACTTTGTGGTTTTGAGCTGATAAATATTTACAACCGATTTCATGTAGACCTCAAAGTTTCCAGAAAGAAAGTATAAGAAAATATAATTATACTTTATTTTCTTAGGCTTATCTACTTTTTGGACATCTAAATATGTTTTAGTATCAGAACCCCATTTCCATTTCTAATTTCTATAAGTAGTTAAAAAGTATTAGCCTTATGTTTGTATTCTTAGAGCAACTAGTCCTCCATATACAGTATCCAATTATTTACACTTTATGCTTTAGGAACTGTTAGATAAATTAAATACAATTTTATTACATTAGTTCGATTTAGTCACATAGTGATATCATTTACTTTAACTAGGTGATAGAAAGAAGCAGTTCAGTTTCCTTGAGAAGTTACATCTATTTGAGGTGAATTATTAATACCACTCTAAAATACTATAAATGCACTGATAATTTATTTTACCTTTATATTTTAAAATACAATTTTTCAAGGATCTCAAATATATTTTATATATTTCTGCTAACAGCCTAATTCAGAATTTATATTTAGATTTCAAGTAGTCAAATTCCAGTAGATACTTCTGAGCGGACATTTATTTTATTATCAGTACCAGATAAGACAATTTAGGCAGAGAAAGCATTTTTCCAGTGTTCCGTTTGGCTAATTTCAAAACCTGGATATGTTAATATATAAATCTCACTCAGCATGTTAGTATATAAAAGAGAGCATGTGAGAGATGGGGAGAGAGTCACCCAGCACAATGGGTTACACTCAGAAGTTGCTCAATAAATATTTGTGAATTGTTATGTTAAAACTCAAAATAAACAAATCAGATTTTTTACTTTTCTTAAATTTTATTCATGAATAAAACTCATATATTCACATTCTGTTGTATCCCTTCCATTTTAAGTGACAGAAACTTATTTGCATATATTTCATAGAATAAAATTGAATAGTATGTGATCTTAACTATTGAACATGTTTGTACATATACACGTAATATTGTATTATTTAATGTTGATTATATTTGACTTTATTTGATATTATAGGAAATAAAGCCGACCCGTATAAACTGCTTCCTGAGTTATTTTAGTGAGGCATTGAACATCATTAGGAAATTTTCATTTTAAATTAGGAGCCTTATTTACAGATTTCGTGATAGTGCACGCAAATTGGATTCTAAATCCAACGTGAAAACCCTTTCGTGGTCTTCATCAGTTTCTTTTTTCATGCACTGCCAATAGACAGGAAAGAGAAGTTCATAGAGTGCACTTCCTAACTAAAAATGACTGTAACAAATGTTTTCAAATGTTCTCTGGAGGATTATTGACTTTTTAATTCAGGCTGCCATCAATCCTCATTTATATTTCATAATATATATCCCGGGAAAAATAACCTACTCTTAAATGTGTAGCTTGTCACTGAGGTTAAATAGTTGTTATGCCAATCACTTATCCTTCAATTCTATGTGAGTTGAGATATTTTTCAGATCATCACTTGATACCAATATACTAAATGCAATGCATATTATATAAGCCTATTGTTATTTTTCCAAAGCATATATTATCTATTTGGGTATAGAAGTTCAATATGACAAAAATTATTGTTCACTGTTTTTCTTTCAGTTCGTATATTTGCACAAATATATCAATAAAATAGAAACAGCTAGGAATGTGGGGGGAAATTGAACATCTTATTTGGAAAATTGTCCTTTGGGGAGTAACAGCGACAGTATAAGTGACTCATATAATGTTTATATTTTCTAATATGAAAGATGTAGAATCTGTTGTTATCATTGAGTTGATTAATGTGCATCCGTTCGAGCTAATTTTCAAATATATTTAGGTTGTCTCAAATTTTTGCTATTCTGAAGAACGTTGCAAGAATCATTGATCTTTCCTTTGGCTCTAAGTTCTGCGGCAAGATACAGATTCTTTTATTAGATATTTATTGAGAATAGTTACCCATTTTGGCTCTCCATATCAGTCTTTTTATAAATTTCCTCTCCTAACTCTCAAGCTGTTAAGAGATTAGATATTAGGTCTGAGTAATTGAAAGAATCTCTTCACTCCAGATCTTACCATGATGTGGTTTAGCTGGAAGCATATTAATATATCTCTCCAAAAAGTTATTTATTTGAACTTCCAATATAATAAAATATACGAAAACTACTCTGTTCTGGATATATCGAAAGAGCCTGAACACATAATCTATGTCATCAGGAAAGTAGGTACAGAAATATTATGAGAACTATTTTTGAAAATGTATCTGACATTTCAAAATAAACCACTTAAGTACTTATCAAGAGAAAAAAATCAGATCTTGGTTTTATTCCCCACCATTGTTGTGGATGTTTGTTTGTTTGTGTCGTGTTTGTTTTGAACTGTATTTAGGAGAGAGGGGAAAGACCTAGCAGAATTCTGGTGCTCATAGCTTTGAAAGTGTATTATTTTTCTGCTCCTGAGACTATTAAGGGCAATACACAAGGTCAAGTCCGAGCTGTAAACACAGGGGATTACTGGACGTTTCTGAGGACCCCTCCTTCCCCCTATCTCTTTGTGTTATAATTGACATAAGCCTAGTTTAACATCTCTAGAGTATAGCCAAAAAGAGGAACTAAGGGGCCAGTAGGGTGATAGGCATATCTGTAGTCCTGACCTGGTGGCTTCAACTATTTTCTTGGTTTGCATTGCTTTTGTAATTTCAATAAATCTGGAAAGCCGACATTTATTCATTAATCAAATCAAATTTGTATATACAATCGCTCCTCCACTCACTAGAAAGAAGAGTGTGAAATTAACTTTGGGCTGGATTTGAGGCCATAAAAAGAATCTGATATTAGTTAGATTGCATCTCACCTTGCATCTTTCACTTGCATTCTGATGGGTGAAAACAAAAGAAATTAGGTAGTTCTGAGTACTACATATATTATTAACCAAAGAGCAGGATGGTACAGGTGAACAAAACTTTTCTGTCTTTTGCTGTGATAGCTCCTGCAGAAAATTTTTGAATGAGAACAAGAGTGTTTTTCCTTGTTTACCAAGTCATATTCTTACTAAGGCAAATGCGGGGTACATATGCTCTCATGGTCATTGTAAATAGCAAATGCTAAAGTGTGAGTGTGAAGAAGGGATAGATGTGATAAGCCTGTAACCCACATCCTGTGGACCACTTCTCCATGCTCTAGAGTTCTTTAGTCAGTCAGCTATGTGTGGGGATACAGTAATTGAATAAGGCAAAACCCATTCTACAAAGGAGATTATTTTATATATATAATGCGTAATAAATTATCCTAAAACTTAGTGGCTTAAAACAACAAACAATTATTATCTTATGAAATAATAACAGGAAAATAGAGATATGAGATAAACAGAGAAATGAGATAAAAAATTTGAGAACAGCTTAGCTGGGTGATCCTGGTATGAGGTCTTTTCTGAGGTTACAGTCAACATGTTGGCCCAGCTGCAGTCGTTTGAAAGCCTGACTGAGGCTAGAGAGTCTAGTTCCAAGATAGATCACTCACATGCCTATTTGTTCTTTGCTGGTTGTTGGGATGGGGCCTCTCTCCCACTTGAATCATGAGCATCTCCATAAGGCTGTTTGAGTATCTTTATGACATGGCAGCTGACTTCTCCAAGGGCAAGTGATCCAAAAGAGAGTGAGGAAGACACTGCAATACTTTTTATGACCTAATGTTGGATATCTTACACCATCACTTTGCCATATTCTATTCATTAACAGAAAGTCATTAAGTCCAGCCCACGTGTAAGATGAGGACAATTCCTCATCTTATCCATCTTATAACTGACAATTTGTACTGTTTTGAAGACAGAAGCATCCAAGGATTTGTACAGATATTTTAACATTGCCAAAGAAATGCACCCCTTCTTTTCTATTCTCTAGAAGCATTTATGTAAGATTGGTGATATTTCTTCTTTAGTTTGGGGAAATTCTATAGTTCTTTTTGAATAAAGGTTTTTAATAATGTATTTAATTTCTTTAAAAGTTATAAGACTTTTTAGATTTTTTACTACTTTTTGTATAGAATCTGCTAGAAGTGTGTGTTTCTAGAAATATGTTCATTTTATTTAAAGTTATGTATTGGCATGAAGTTGATTATAATTTTTTCTTTAGTTTCCAAGCATTTTTGTAAGAATTTAGCTGTCAGTCTGACTTTCATTCTTTTGTGTGTCATTTTATTTCCTTGGGTTGCTTTTTATGATTTTTCTCTTTTACTTTGATGTTCTACATTTTCACTATAATGTGTATAGGTGACCAGGATTTTAAGTTCCATTTAGAAAGATGATTGATTAGAATTAATAAGAATCACATATCCAGCATTACTGGAAGCAGAATGTTCTCCAGCGATCCAGATCTCACTTTTAGTTATTATCTCTTCAGTTATGTCCAATATGTGTTTAAGCCATCTCATTTTTAATGTCAATGATTGTATATATACGTATTTATGTTTATATTTGAGAATAAATTTGACATAATTTTTCTTTTGACCATTAATTAAATCAGAGTGTGTTTTCTTAAAACAACTTTGCCTAATCAGAATGCAATTACCGAATCAGGAAATATGACATTGATAGAATCTCATTATCTAGTCCAAAGTCCACATTCTTTTTTATTTGGGGAAGGTTCGCCCTGAGCTATCATCTGTTGCCAATCATCCTCCTTTTTTCCTTTTTTCTCCCTAAAGCCCCAGTAGATAGTTGTATGTCATAGATGTACATCCTTCTAGTTGCTCTACGTGGGACGCTGCCTCAGCATGGCTTGATGAGTAGTGCGTAGGTTAGCAAACAGGATCCAAATCACTGAACCCTGGGCCGCTGAAGCGGAGCACTCGGACTTAATCGCTATGCCACCGGGCCGGGCCCAGTCCACATTCATATTTTGATAATCTTCCCAATAGTAGCTTTATAGCTAATTTTTCCTAGTCCAGCATCCACTCTGGATTCTACATGGCATTTAGTTAATATTCTTATTTAGTATCTTTTAATCCAAAATCTTTCTTCAGCCTTTCTTTGTCTTTCTTTTCTTGTTTTTGTAAAGGTAAAATTCACATAACATTGAACCATTTTCAAATGTGCAGTTCTTTGATTTATAGTACTTTCACAAACCTTTGACATCTTTTCATGTCATCTTTCAATGGTCAATGGCTTATTGGCCATTGCATGTCTTCTTTAGAGAAATGTCCTTAGCTTACATTTTAATTAAGTTGTTTGCCATTTTTTTAACCTTTTTTTCTTGAGAACATTTAAGTTCTTTTCTCTGAGCAAATTTCAATTATACACAACAGTGTTACCAATTATAGTCACCATGTTATACGTTAGATCCTCAGACCTTATCCATCTTGTAACCGATAGTTTGTACCCTTTGCCCATTTTTTAATTGGGTTTTTGGTTTTTATTCACATATAAGTGATATCATACAGTATTTGTTTTTTTTCTGTCTGGCTTATTTCACTTAGCGTAATATCCTAAGATTCATTCATGTTGTTGCAAATGACAGGATTCCCTTTCTTTTTAAGGTTGAATAATATTCCACTGTGCATATACACCACATATTCTAGATCCATTCATTCATTGGTGAATACTTTGGTTGTTTCCATTCCTTGGCTATTGTGAATAACGCAGCCATGAACGTGAAAGTATGGATATTTCTTTGAGATAATGATTTTGTTTCCTTTGGATATATACCCAAGAGTAGAATTGCTGCACTGTAAGGTAGTTCTAGTCTTTTTCCTTTTTTTTTGCCATGAGAAGTCCTGACGAGTCAAATCTGGAACATATTTACTTTTAATACTCATCAGAGTTTCTTTCCTCTTGACTATTAGAGACCAAAATCAGCCAGGTTGGTTAGGAGCAGCATGAAGTGTAAAAAGCATTGGCCCAGGAGTCAGAGCTCCTTGGATTTTAGACTCAACTCTGGACTCTAACAGGCTGTGTGACCTGAGGAAGCCATTAAATCTCTATGACTCATCTTTAAATCAACATTACTATGAGGGTTTCAGCACAAACATTCTATGGTGTCTATATTTTTATTTTCACCCTTAAAATACTGCTGCTGATGGTATTGTTTTCTATCACCAGAAGAACATACATATACCACAGAGTAAAAGAGGGGACATAAAGCAAATCTCATTTTTACTGATGAAAATATTCAGGCTAAAATTCAGAGAGAATCTGTATCATTTAAGGCTTACATAAGCATAAAGGGGGAATTTATTGACTTGAAAGTAGCTCAATTTTTCATTTCTTGAGGAACTTCTATTCTGTTTTCCATAGTGGCTATACCAGTTTACGTGACCACCAACAGCATACACAGGTTCCCTTTTCTCCCATACTTGCCAGCATTTGTTGTCTCTTGTGTTTTTGATAGTAAACATCCTAACTTATGTGAAATGACATCTCATTGTGATTTTGATTTGCATTTCTCTGATGATCAGTGATGTCATGTACCTGTTGGCCATTGTTTGTCTTCTTTGGAAAAATGTCTATTTAGGTCCTTTACTCGTTTTTTTAATTGGGGTTATTATTTTTTTCTATTAAGCTGTTTGTGTTCCTTGTTTTGGATCCTAATTTTGGATATTAACTCCTTATTGGATATGAAGTTTACCAATATTTCTGCCATTCTGTAGGTTGCCTTTTTGTTTTGTTGATGGTTTCCTTTGCTGTGCAGAAGAGGTTTCCTTTGCCTTTTAGTTGCCGAGTCATAACAGTTCATTCTATATTCTGGATACTAGTCTCTTAGCAGATATAATTTGCAATTTATTTTCCTACTCTGCCAGTTGTGTTTATACTTTTTCAATAGTCTCCTTTGATGAAGCAACAATTTTAATTTTGATGAAGTCCAGTTCATCCATTTTTCTTTGTTGCTTGTGTTTTGGGTTCATATCTAAGAAACCACGGTCAAAAAGATTTGCTCCTATGTTTTCTTTTTTTTCGGTGAGGAAGATCGTCCCTGAGCTAATATCTGTGCCAATCTTCCTCTATTTTTTGTATGTGGGATGTCACCACAGCATGGCTTGGTGAGTGGTGTGTAGGTCCATGCCCTGGATCCGAACCTGTGAACCCTTGACTGCCGAAGCAGAGTACATGAACTTAAGCACTATGCCACTGGGCTGGCCTCTCCTATGTTTTTTTCTGAGTTTTATTGTTTTAGCTTCTACATTTATATCTTTGATTAATTATGAGTTAATTTTTATATATAGTGTGAAGTAGGGGTCTAAGTTCATTGCCTTGCATAAGAATATTCAGTTGTTCTAATATCAATTCTTGAAAAGACTATTTCTTGGCATCCTTGTTGAAAATCAATTGACCATAGATATATGGGTTTATTTTTGCACTCCCAACTCTATTCCATAGATTTATATTTTTATCCTCATGCCAGTATCACATTTTTTTGATTACTGTAGTTGTGTAGTATGTTTGGAAATCAGAGGTATGAGACCTCCATTTTTGTTCTTTTTCAAGATTGGCTCCTTGTAATTCCATATGAATCTGAGGATTAGCTGTTCTATTTCTGCAAAAAATTTAGTGGAATTTTGATAGGGATTACAGTGTATTTACAGATCAATTTTGGAGTATTGTCATTTTACCAATAATTCTTACCAATTCTTACTATCTTACAAATTAATTCTTTCAATCCACGAACATTTGATGTCTTTCAATTTATTTAGTTTTTCTTTAAATTCTTCCACCATGTTTTGTAGTGTTTAGGGTAAAAGTCTTGGTGAAATTTATTCCTTAATATTTTATTTCTAGGATACTACTGTAAATGGAATTGTTATCCTAATTTCTTAACTTGCTATAGTAAGGAAAAACTTTCCCTTTTCTCCCATTTATACATTCATTCATTTATTTATTTAACAGAATTCATAGAGTCTCATTAAGTTGCTTATACTCCTTTATAATTGCTAATTATTTTAATGCTCAAACTGTCCTATATTTGGCAAACGATAGCCCCTTTAAACTGGTTTCTGATTTTTTTTTTTTGATATGTTTCCATCATTCTTTGAGGACTTCTTTAATTACTGAAACAAGATATCTCAAGCTAAGTATTTTTCCCATGCACTGTCTCAGGATAGCCTTTATCCAAGGAACACTGGTACATTTTAGTAGATAATGATAATTGGAAACTAATATCTGTAGAAATATATAACATCATTAAAATAAATAATTTATAATTTTCTCATATTGTAATTTCTTGTTTATTTTGGAAAATCAAATATTGAATATGGATCACTAATTCACTTTCTTGTCCATTTCTTTTTTTAGTTCCTCCAGTAATCCGGGTGTATCCAGAGAGTCAGGCTAGAGAACCTGGGGTGACTGCAAGTCTCAGGTGCCATGCAGAGGGCATACCAAACCCTGAGCTTGGCTGGCTGAAGAATGGAATTGATATTACACCAAAGCTGTCCAAACAACTCACGCTTCAAGGTGCTCTTTACTTGCATTTGTTTCTCTTAAATGACCATGTAGAAATTTTATAGTAAAATTTATAACACATTTTACATTATTTGGAAAGAAAAAGAAAATGAATTTTGGTGGCAAAAGAATGTCATGAATATGAAAAAAATATGGTTGTACCTAAGACATTATATTTGAAGTAGAGTTCTTTAACATTTTTAATGTTTTAAATAATGGTCTTGTCATAATGATTAATTATGTCATTATTTTGGTGATAAGTAAAATATTAAATTATGTATCTTTTAAATAGTTGTCCTCTGAATTATGGCAGATATGCTGAACAGAATAATTGGATCTCTTCATAGAATACATTTCTGAAGTGACTATTTAAATGTTTAAATCATACGTTAAAATATGTGTTATAGAGGGTGTCAATAATATAGAAATTCTAAGGCAATGTTTTGCAGCATACTTTGCAAATGAAGAGAAAAAATCGAAACGTAACTAAATATGTTTCACATTTACATTGTTTTAAAGCTTTGAAGTTATGGCAGTTTTAATATATAAAATATGCTACATGTTCTAATATTCTAATGTGTAGATATTGTTAGTCAATTATTATACAGTTACAATAATCACAAATAGGTGGCAAGTGAAAAACAAAAACAGACAATCTTTGTAATGTCAAATAATCTAATTAATGCAAAAGCAGTCGCACATATGTTGATTATACTTGTGAGTAAAAAAATAGACAATTCTTATTTCCATTGTCAAGAGTAGCACATGACAGGTCATTTCACTGGAGTATCTGTTGCATGGCATTATATTCCTTGTTCCTTGTCTTTAAATTCCTTCAATTCATAATGTTAGAAATGAATATATTTTCTTTTTTTAAATTATTTCTATAAGCATAGGCTTCTTTTATTATTCCAGTTTAATAGTGAATATGTTTTATCAGACACATTTTTCAATAAATCTTTTTCAAAGATTATTTGAAAACACTTATTTTTGCAAGTCAAAAATGACGTGAAAGTATTTTGGACCTTTAAAATCTGAATCTTAGAAATCTCTATATTAATATAAGTATACCCAACAAATTTACATCTACTGATTACATTTTTGTGTCTGTAATTTAAGAAGAAGGAGGATTGATCAGATTAACAGAAATTAAAGTCAAGAAAGTTCTAATTAGCTTCTGATTTTGTCATCTCTTGCCCATTAACTGCTCAGCAGTAACCATAGTATATGAGTATATCTTATCTTTGCTTCCAAGAATAAACAAGAAAGCAAATTTAGGGAGTTGGTTACAATCCAAACTCAAGACTGAAACAGTGGGGCCTCTTGTAAAATAGTTATTGTCTTTTTAAAAACAAGAGAAAATAGATAAAATTTTGAGAGAACATGACAAATAATGAAGGTGGTAGGGGGCAAATTGAAGAGACAATTCTGGGTACATAGGAGTGTGAAATTCCATGTGGCTTTATATATGATTACATACTACTGAATACTATAGTTATTTAATTATTCATTTATTCATCAGATGTTTATTTAGCATTTCTATGTGATGTCCAAGTCTAGGCACTAATTAAGTAACTATGTCAATGGATAGAATAATATGTTAAAGAGAGTAAGTAAAATCCTAGAAAAGCAGAAATATTTTATTGGTAGGCAAATCAAGATAAATAACACAAGGAGACTAAAAATCAGCAAAGCAGCAGGAGAACAGATGTAACTACGAAAGAAAAAAAAAGAAGGTTAACGATGGGAAAAAGTTCGACAAGTTCAGATGCGGAGAGAGGTCAAGGAAGGTCACTAAAATGTGTTCATAGGTTAGGTTATTATTTTGTCCTTGTGATATTTAGAAAAATAGTATAAGTAGCAATCAGTCTTCAGTGGGTTTAGAAATGAAAAGGAGTAAGAAGCATAAAAATGTCTTTCCAGAGCTTGAAAGGAGGAAAAAAGTGAAGGTAGTGGCTGCTGGCAGAAAGATTCAGGACTAAGGAAGATATTTTTTCCTCTTGGACAGTTTGTTGGTTTGAAGGAACATCAGTAAAGAGAAAGATGCATAGATAATGGAGGGGAGAAAGAGTGAACAAAGAGTTATAAAAATCAACAAGAAAAGGGGCCGGCCCGGTGGCGTAGCCGTTAAGTCCGCGCGCTCCACGTCAGTGGCCCAGGGTTCCTGGGCCGGGATCCCAGGTGCGCACCCATGCACCGCTTGTCAAGCCATGCTGTGGCAGCCTCCTATATAAAGTGGAGGAAGATGGGCATGGATATTAGCTCGGAGCCAATCTTCCTCAGCAAAAAGAGGAGGATTGGCAGATGTTAGCTTAGGGCTAATCCTCCTCACAATAAAAAGAAAAAAAACTCAACAAGAAAAAAGGAGAGATGTGCCTTGGAAAGAACTGGAGAAAATTTCCTTTGAGAAGTAAATAAAGGTAAAGATGTAGATGGAAACAGGAAGTTTTGGGTTTACTTTCTTTTTTTCCAGCTTTTACTGAAATAGGATGGACATATAACATTGTGTAAGTTTGAGGTGTACAACGTGATGATTTGATACATGTATGTAGTACAAAATGATTTGGCTTTACTTTCTAATCACTTCTATGTACCTCATGATTTAAAGAGCAGCATCACTTGCTTAGAGAAGTTAGTATTATCATAGGAATCATTAAACAAAGAGTAAAGATTTGAAATAAAAGTGGAGTAGGACATGAAAGGCATCTAATTGTAAACATCAAGTGAAATGAATATAAAGTAGCATTGAACATCCTGCAAATTGCAAACTGTGAATTTGTAAATTTGCTTATGCAAGAGCCTCATTATTTACTCAAAAAAAGTAGGTCCAGGGACACCAGGTACAGAGATATGGCAGCTTGTTCTAGTTCTGGAGGTTAGTAAGGCAGATGTATCAGGATGATAAATAGAAGAGCGAATTGGTAGTTCTGGCAATAGAATAGAAAACATCTAGAAATGCTAGATTATGTAGGGAAGGAGGGAAAGACAGTGGGGCATATAGCTTACGAGAACATATAAGACTATTGAGAAAACAAAATTTGAAGAAGGAATAAATTGACTTGATGATTCAAAAAAATCTAGAGAATTTAGGTTGTTAAGTGTACAAGTCTTGAAAGAAAACTAAAGGTATGTTCTTTGCAGAGGACTATATTCCACATAAAACAAAAAGCTGATGCAGGCTTAAATACATTGTTCATTCCCTATCTTTTAGAGCAAGGGTCTGCAAACTAAGGCCCAAAGACCACATCTGGAAAGTTGCCTATTTTTGTAAATAAAGCAACTTTTTTGCTTGCTTTTTGTTTTTGTTTTTAGAACACAGCCACGCTCATTTTTAAAATATTGTCTAAGGCTGCTTTCATGCTGCTATGGCAGAGGTGAGTGGTTGCCGCGGAGACGGCATAGCCCACAAAGCCTAAAATATTTACTATCTGGCTTTTTACAGGAAAAAAAAAAACATTGCCAACATCTGTTTTGGAGTAAGGATTCTCAACAAAGGATGGGCAGAATGGAGGTGTGCAGTAGCATTTATAAATTGAGAAAGAGATCCAAATGATTTGAATAATTACCCCTCTCCAAACACTCACGGCCACTCCATATCCCATTCACATCCCTTGAGAGCCGCTGGCTCCTAGAGGTGGCACTCAAGCTCTTCTCCCATTAGTTTCTACCTTCTTTCCCCAAACAGCCACACCAATTATTTTTGTCACAACTAGTCACGTTCCTTTCTACTGCACGTGGTGCATGGTGTCCTTTTGATTGGATAACGTGGAACACACACACAAACACTCACACAAAGACACATACAGGAAGAAAGAAAAGAAGGTAAAAGAAGAGAAAAAAAGAAACTTAAACAAATATATATAGTGGGACCGGCCCCATGGCTTAGCGGTTAAATGTGTGCGCTCCGCTACTGGCGGCCCGGGTTCGGATCCTGGATGCACACTGACCCACCGCTTGTCAGGCCATGCTGAGGCCACGTCCCACATACAGCAACTAGCAGGATGTGCAACTATAACATACAACTACCTACTGGGGCTTTGGGGAGAAAAAGGGAAAAAAATAAAAGGAGGAGGATTGGCAATAGATGTAAGCTCAGGGCCAGTCTTCCTCAGCAAAAAGAGGAAGATTGGCATGGATGTTAGCTCAGGGCTTATCTCCCTCACAAAAACAAAAAAACCCAAAAAAACAAATAAGCATAGCAAACACTAAACTTTAGAGCCTTTACCCTTTGAGCTGAGTGACTTGCATATGATCATTCTATGAGCCTCAGATTCTTCATCTGATAATTAAGTATTATTTGGGATGATTAAGGAATAACATACGTGAAAGCATCGCGTATATTGCTAACATATAGCAAATGGTTAATTATACCCTGGTTTCCACATTGGGGAATGCAACTCATTATTCAGGGGTTAGCTTAAAATATTATTTTACCAAAATGTACAAGTTGTAGTAATCATTCCTTTAACCCTTTGGTGTACGTTGACTATATCAATTTCCATATTATAATATTGTTTACTTTAGGTGTATTTCTGAGAAAAGACTGAAATCTTGCAGACAAATCATGTGTTATTATTTTAATGTCCTCCTTATCTAATAGTTTTAGATATATAATACGGACTCAATGATATACTTGATAAGTGGCAATTGCATTATATTTGCACGAGGTAGCTCATTTAACTTCTTTATGAAAATGTCTTTTCATATGTATTCTTCTGTCAATGAGCCAGAGTGGTGTTATTTAAAACTGTTGTAAAAGCTTGGGACAAACTGGATTCTGAATATTAAAAATAAATATATAAAGAAAATTATCATTATCAGCATAAAATACTTCTTATGCAATGTAAGAAATAGGAAATGAATATAAAATATAAAGTGTGTGCCTTTGTTATAGAGCATTGGGCTCTCTGTAATAGAGTGACAGCAGTTATGAAACACTTGAATGCTTTTGGAATAATTTGGCATGCCTCCAAAGCATGGAAGTAGGAAGGAAAATAGTTTAATTAGGACAAGCTAAGAGAACTGTTTGACTGTGTAATCGGAAAGCACTGTACCAAAACTGAAATTGTAGTTTACAAGCTGCATCTGCCTTCTGTTTTCAGCAAACGGCAGTGAGGTTCATATAAGCAACGTGCGCTATGAAGATACAGGAGCATACACTTGTATCGCAAAGAATGAAGTAGGAGTGGATGAAGACATCTCTTCTCTTTTTGTGGAAGATTCTGCTAGAAAGACCCGTATGTATTGAACACATATATATACACACACGTATATATATATATATATATATATATACAGACACACACACACACACACACGCTGTATTTAGAAAGCAAAGACAAACTGAAATGAACAATTCATTAAAAAAAGTTTTCATATGTAGGAAGGATAGGAATCTTGAAATATTAAAAGTAGATTTAAGGGTTAGAGAATAAGCTTGTGAAATTTTTAATACAACACTAAAATGATTTTGTTTCTTTTGCAAGCATATATAAGATGTTTCAGTCTCTGTCCTCCCATTTGCTCACATAGGAATTTAAATCCCTTGCAAAATCCCTTTCCTAAACAGGTTGGGGAATTCAAGGTCCCAAAATATAGCCAAGGGGCATCCTATGGGTATAATAAATTAATATCTTTCTATTTCTGTCAGTGGCATTGCAGTCAGTGGCCCAATAGCTACACAGCAGTGCTTCTCTGCAGCAGGCACTGTGGTTACTGCCACCATGAGACATCCACTGCCTTGGCACCAACACCGCTCCATGGACTGTTCTCCATTTAGAGCTAGAAATCCTTTGTCATCACTGTACTTGTCTCCTGGCTGTATCATGAAGTAAAAGAAAAATGCACCATCCTTTTTAAAAGATTATTACTTGGTGAAAGGGAGATGGATGGGGTGGGATACTAAAAATGGATTTTTTTGTTACAGCTGAATTGCGTGGAACTCAAAGTACTATTACAGCATTTATCAAGTAAGCTCTCTATAGGCAAACCCATGGACACTTCCTTCCCCTGATCCACACATGCCATAGTACGGTTGTTTCGGGGTTGGATCTGGATATACTTGGAATGACTATTCTCCTTACTCCTCAGTCTGATTTGTTATACCCGTTTACAACTCCTGTTAATCTAAGTTTTTGCAGAGGCCCTGATAGTTTGAGGGCCCTTTACTTTGGCATGCCAAAGGAAACTCAGTTTCTAAACAAAGGTAAAGCATTGTCCTAGGAATCTTTTTATTTTTCTTTAAATCAATGAGTGCATGTAGATATGTGTGGATCAAAGGAGGCTGCAGGATCTTATCTAGGTCCTGACTACCGGTATATCTTTGTCTATATTTGGTCTGGCTAGGATAACCATCATTACAAGCAAATATTTAATAAGAAAATTCTTAAGGTAGAAAAAGGGAAAAGAAAGCTGGATTTAATGGCCTGGGTAAGTTCCACCATAATATCTTTACTCCTTTTATGTATTTCTGCTAAATACCAATTTGCAATTCACTTCCTGTTGAAAATTAATTTTAGGTGGCAATTGAAGACATTAGTTTTCTTTGTCCTTTATGATGACGTTTATAAGACAGAGTTTAAATTAAACTCTGTATTCTGCTTTCTTTTTATGTCTGCCAGGTATTTTTCAATACATTTCCCCAGTTACAACATTAAAACACCTGGCCATAGTTTCTTTAATCAATGAATCACTACCTACCAGCATGTAAATTTGAGGAAAATTTTAGAGGAAGATTCAATATAATTTTATTCATAAATTTAGTCATATTAATATGTTTAATTATCAACATTTTCTGAAATCATGTTTTCACTTTATTTTACTTACCATTTTAAACTCTTACAGGTCAAAATAATACATTTTAAATAATTTTTTGAGATTATATATTAGTAGCATGCTGTGAAAAACAAAAGTAACAATTTTATAAGATATAGCCTTTCAGGCTTTACTATATCTATATTTATAGAACTTTCAAAGTGGTCTTATAAGAAAGAGACAATACAGGGAAAAGCTTTGGAGAATATTTTTTCCAAGTCTGAAAATGAAATATTTATAGGTGTTACTTGTGTATTTAAATTATGTGACATTTTCAAGGATGAAGAGTGAAAGCTAATAGAGTGTAAAAATTAATTTATTTTGATAAAAACACAACGTGAGATCTACACTCCTAAAAATGTTTTACGTGCAAACACCATATGGTTAACTATAAGAGTTGTACAGCAGATCTTCAGAACTTATTTGTCTTGTATAACTGTAACTTTATAACCATTGAACAACACTCCAATTCTCTCTCCCCCCTTCCCCTGACAACCATCATTCTATTTTCTGCTTCTGTGATTTCAACTCTTTTAGATATCTCATGTAAGTGCAATCATATAGTATTTGTCCTTCTGTGAATGGCTTTTTTTGATTAGTGTAATGCCTTCCAGATCCCTCTATGTTGTTGCAAATGGTACAATTTCCTTCATTTTTAAGGCTGAATAATATTCTATTGTATGTATACACAATATTTTCTTTATCCGTTCATTTGTTGATAGATATTTAAGTTGTTTCCATATTTTGACTATTGTGAATAATGCTGCCATGAACATGGAAGAACAGATATCTCTTTGATCCTGATTTCAACTCTTTTGGATGTATACCCAGAAGTAGGACTGCTGGGTCATATGGTAGTTCTAATTTTAGTTTTTTGAGGAACTTCCATAATGTTTTCCATAGTGGCTGCACAATTTTTTATTCCCACTAACAAGATGCCAGAGTTCCAACTTCATCATATCCTCACCTACACTTTTGTCTTCTGTTATTTTGATAATAGCCATCCTAACAGGGATGAGGTGACATCTCATTGTGGTTTTGATTTGCATCCCTGATGATTAGTGATGTAGAACAGCTTTTTATTTGCTTACTGGCCATTTGTAAATCTTCTTTGGAGTAATGTCTATTCAAATCTTTTGCCCATTTCTTAATTGGATTATTTCATTTTTTGCTATTGAGTTATTAAGTTTCTTTACATATTTTAGAAATGAAATGCTTATCAGACATATGGGTTGAAAATATTTTATTCTGCAGGTTGCCTTTTCACTCTGTTAATTGTTTCCTTTGCTGTGCAGAAGCTTTTGAGTTTGATGTAGTCCAGCTTGTCTATTTTTGCCTATGTTGCCTGTGCTTTTGAGAAAATTATGGACCACGGGTGTTAGCCCAATATAGATGCAAAAATTCTCAACGAAATATTAGTAAATTGAATTCAACAGCACATTAAAAGGATCATACATCCTGATTATGTAGGATTTATCCCTGGGATAAAGGATGGTTCAACATACACAAATCAATTAATATGATTTGCACATTAACAGAAAAATCACTGGATCATCCAATAGATGCATATAATGTATTTGAAAACACTCTTTCAAGATAGAAACACTTTTGACAACACTCTTTCGTGATAAAAATGCTCAACAAACTAGGTGTAGAAGATAATAAAGACCATATATGACAAGCCTACAGTTAACACCATACTCAAAGGTAAAAAGTGAAATCTTTTCCTCTCAGATCAAGACAAGGATGTCCTCTCTCACCACTCTATTTTACATAATACTGGAAGTCCTAACCACAGTAATTAAGCAAGAAAAAGAAATAAAAGACATCCAAATCTGAAAGGAAGAAGTAAAATTGTCTCTGTTTGGAGGTGACATGATCTTATATAGAGAATGCCCTAAATACTCCACCAAAAAACTTTTCAGAACTAATAAACATATTCAGTAAAGTTTCAGGATACAAAATCAACATACAAAAATCACTCACATTTCGGGGCTGGCCCGGTGGCGTAGTGGTTGAGTTCGCGCACTCTTCTTCCGCGGCCCGGGGTTTGTAGGTTTGGATCCCAGGCACGGACCTATGCACCACTTATCAAGCCATGCTGTGGCAGGCATCCCACATATAAAATGGAGAAAAATGGACATGGATGTTAGCCCAGGGCCAATCTTCCTCAGCAAAAAGAGGAGGATTGGCAATAGATGTTAGCTCAGGGCTAACCTTCCTCACCAAAACCCCCCCCCAAAAAATCAATCACATTTCTACACATTCACAATTAACTATCCAAAAGACAATTAAGAAAGCAGTCCCATTTACAATAGCATCAAAAAGAAATAATTACTTTGGAATGAACTTAACCAAGGAAGTGAAAGACTTATACACTGAAAACTGTAGATACATTAATGAAAGAAATTGAGGAAGACACAAAGAAATGGTAAGACATTCCGTGTTCATGGATTAGAAGACTTAGTATTGTTAAAGGTCCATGCTACCCAAAGAATCTATGACTCAATGCTATTCACATCAAAATCCTGATGGCACTTTTTACAGAAATAGAAAAAATATCCCAAAATTCATATGGAACAACAAAAGATTGAGAATAGCAAAAGCAATCTTGGAAAAGAACAAAGCTGGAGGTATCACACTTCCTGATTTCAAAATATATCAATTCTATAGAAATTAAAACAGTATTTTACTGGCCTAAAGACAGACATAAATCAACGGAACAGAATAGAGAGCCCAGAAATAAATCCATGCATATACAGTCAACTGATCTTCAACAAGGGCGCCAGAATACATAGTGAGGGAAGGATAGTCTTTTCAAGAAACATTGCTGTTGTTGTTTCAAGAAATATTCACATGTAAAACGATGAAATTGGACCACTACCTTACACAATACTACGTATAAATAACTCAAAATGTATTAAAGACTTAAACATAAGACCTAAAACTACAAAAACAACAAGGAAAAAGCTGCATGACATTAGTCTTGACAAAAAAATTAACAGATTTTAGTTATAACTCAGAAATCTCAAGCATTACTTGTTCATGTTTATATTCTACTCTGCTATATACATGCAGATATAGGTTTTTTTGAATAACAAATTTACCTTTTATTTTTTTTTTAAAAATGAATCTTCATTTATGTGATCAATCTCCATTTTTTTTAATTTTTTTAATTAATTAATTTATTTTTCCCCCAAAGCCCCAGTAGATAGTTGTATGTCATTGTTGCACATCCTTCTAGTTGCTGTATGTGGGATGCGGCCTCAGCATGGCCGGAGAAGCTGTGCGTCAGCGCGCGCCCAGGATCCGAACCCGGGCCGCCAGCAGCGGAGCGCACGCACTTAACCGCTAAGCCACTGGGCCGGCCCCAAATTTACCTTTAATTTAAATAAATGCCTTTAATTTTTGTTAAGTTTCTGTTCTACACATTTTCTACAGTGGTTATTAAGAATATATACATGTAGTTGTTGATGTGAAAGTGCTCATTTTTAGAAAGTTATGCAGATAACTAAAATCAGGCTAATACTAAATAAGTTGAATAGAATATTAGTAGGTACAGAAGAGAATAAACTGAAAATGTAAGAATGTCTATATGATTAGGAGACAGTTTTCCTGATGTTTCCTATTCCTCAACAGTCAGAATTCTATACAACAAAAACAAAATCAGGCGGAGATCACATTAGGGAAAACTACAGCCTTTTGTAGCCCCCATCTAAACAATTGCTCTGGGTTTTCTTCTAGTAATTCCATGGACAAAGACTAGTCTTAATTATACAGGGTACATTTGCATCTTGAAAGATAAGTATTTTCAAAAAAGCCAAAGGAAACAGTTAGAGACCCACCGATGATGACTTTACATTTTGTATTTGCAAGTATTAAAAAATTATTGACTTGTTCAATAATTTTTTGTACATGTTCACCAAAAATAATTTCACAAGTCTTTTTCCCTTTAGTAATGATGGGATACAATGTATATCTAAAAAAGCAGATTAGTATAATAGAAGAGCGTGAATTTTGGAGTAAGATGCAAGTTAGAATGTGTGTTACTTTCACCACATAACAGCCGTGTGATTTGGGGCTCTTATATAACCTCCCTCAGCTTTCATTTCCTTATCTGTGATATGGAATAAATACCAACTCACTAAGGGATTTCTGTGCAGATGTTATATATAAAGCACTCAACATAATGCTAGACATAAAGTACCTCTTCTTCCCACTCATGCTTATTTCCTGAAAATAATTATTTATTGCTTGCTAGAAAGATTGACAAAAATTATTTTTTTAAAAAAAGCCTGGAGAATCCAATAATTGGTAGAAATTAGAGAGTTTACAAAATAAATGATACATATAGATAGATATGGAGATAAATATAGATATAGAGATAGAAGTAGAGTTAGAGATTGAGAGAGAGAGAGAGGGAGAGAGGAAGGGAAAGAGAGAGAGATGATCATATATGGACATCTATATTATTATATATTCAAATATAAAATGTCATTATATCTCTCCCCATTTAAAAAACATTGACTCAATGAATTGGAATATACATTTTTTTCTTTAATGTGGCTATTAAGATACTTTAAATAAAGGACAACATTTTTTGGCAGAGCCCACTTTGTCACAGAGTCAAAGCAAAAGCTACACTTTATTTCCCCTTTAAATTGGTCAATTTATATTCTTATTATATTTTAAAAATTCATCTGTAATGTACTTTTCTTATATTTTCTTTTTGAAAGATGCAGAGAAGAGAGGTATTGAATTTCATGTAGATAGCAATAAAAATGGGGAAAGATTTACAATTTGGGCTAAATGACACAGCACAGACTTACATTGTTTAGCTACAGCTTCAGACTAATCATCCAGCTATTTTCTACGTAATAGAACACTCATAGGAGGATCAATCACATTTTTTTCTTACACTACATTTCCCAGCAATATGATACCATTGAGAGCACAACTCGTGCAAAGCATCATATGGCTAAGGAGTTTGTTTTGCTTGTACACTGATCTTTGAATTGGAAAACCTTGAGTTAAGTGCCCAACTTTGTCAACAAACCCCACTGGAAGTTTTCTCATATGATAAATTGAACTACAAAAAAGTGCTTCAAAATAATATAGTCTACAGTTACATTAGGGATAGGATTTGATAACTAAGATTAATGAAGTGATATACAGAGAGGATTTAAATGCAAAGAAGAGTATAAACAGGCCATCGGGGATTGTGTGGTGCTTGTAACACGGAGTAGAAGATGATTTGAAATATGTGAGGGGGTTTTAAGTAGAGGTGGAATGTCATTTATTTGAAAACATCTAGCACATAGCATAAGCACTTCATACATTTCCATTCCCAAGAGGAGTCCGTTCCCAGATGATAACAATTCGTCTTCAGGATTAAGGTAAATGAAAAGCAGTGTGAATGTAGGCTACTATTGAAAGCTTTTAAGCTACGGGCTGCATTAAGCAACGAGCACAAATTATATCATACCTTGCTAGGGTTTTAGTAAAGGATGTACTTAATCTAGCTTCTTGCAAATATTGAATATAATGTCTGAATATGTTATAATAATATGTACATCTTTTTATCATTGTCCCAGGCAATACTGCATTTGGAAATATTGGGCTATTGCAACAATCCTTACTTCAGAATTAACTTCAATAAAGTAATATTGCTTGACTATTATGACCTAAAATTAATTATAAGATTTTTTAAAAGAGTATTTCAGAGGCCGACCTGGTGGCATAGTGGTTAAGTTCGCACGCTCCAGTGCAGCAGCCCGGGGTTCGCAGATTCGGATCCCAGGCACAGACCGATGCACCGCTTGTCAGGCCATGCTGTGGCGGCGTCCCGTATAAAGTAGAGGAAGATGGGCATGGATGTTAGCCCAGGGCCAATCTTCCTCAGCAAAAGGAGGAGGATTGGCAATGGATGTTAGCTCAGGGCTAATCTTCCTGACCAAAAAAAAAAAGACAGTATTTTAAATGTGTTAAACTCTACGACAAGATCACTTGAAAGAACAAATTATATACATGTATGCTGGTCATATAAATTAGTAATTTTTAAAAATTCAATGAGTATACTTCACAATACATGGATTTAGAAATATGGTAAAATGTAGCCATTTGTACCTAAATATTTCAAAAGATATATAAATGCTTAAGAAGTATTTGCTATTTTAGAAGTAGAGGGTCTTAAAATAGATTAAAACGTGATCTTTTTACATGTAAAGGCAGTTAAAATATGACATCACAAACTTTAAAAATGAAACATATTCTGGTAATATAGACAGATTAATTAACCTCTCTAGTCTTCATTTCCTTCCTATTTTTAAACAACGAAGAAAATACATACTTCAAAAAGGCAGTTGTATAGACTTAATGAGATCATATACATAGGATCTTATTAGTGTCTACAGAGGCTAGGAAGATAATATAAATAAGTGACTAGCATAGTCTATAAAAAAGTATAGATGAAGCCAAACACAGCTATCATAGATTAATAATAAATTTTTACACTCAACCAACGTGAGGTAGGTGTAGAAGTCATCAGATTAACAGATTATTTTTTTTTTACACTCAACAAATGTGATATAGGTAGGATCATTAGGAATAAGGAAAATTCGCAGTAAGAAATAAGGTGTGGACATCATAGCCAGTGTGAGATTTAATCCTGTTAGTTATGAGCTAAGTGCTAGAATCAAAAAGAACCACACAAAAACAAATATTTTAGGAAAAATAAATCAATAAATGAAAAATATTAATTTTTATTTAACATTCACTGAACATTATTCAATGGAGGGGCTATGCTAGAAACATTTTAAAGCAGAATGAACAATTCCTATTTCTTTTGAAAAGCCCAAAACACTATTTAATATTTGGCACGGACATTTACATGTTAGTAAGCGTACAAGAAATAAAACACACTTGGGATAGTCAGACTCATGTAGAGGTTAACTATGCTCGATAAACATTTATTATTTTATGAGCTTTCATTATTTATCATAAATTCTAATATTTATGCTCTCAATTTGGCCGATGACATTGTCACATCTTGTGAAGTAACTTGTTCCATAAATCTTTTCATCTGTTGACCCAGAGTATGCTGAAATTATCTGCCTTGTGATTGCCATATCTGAAGGCTATATTTTTAAAATAATACCCTTTCAATGTAATTAAATAGATCTGTTTCTACCATTGCCATCTTTGCACAATTGCAGAGCTTTGTTATCTGACAAGACGCTACGTTGTCTGAATGTCACTGAATTGACAGGTTTGCAGCAACCATAAGCAATCAGGCATCTCTATTGTCTACAAAACAAAGCTTTCTTATTTTGATTTATCATCTACCCGTTGTCTGCAAAGCATTATATTCCTTCAGTGGACTATCCCTATCTCATCTCATCTTACACAATGTCAATTTGCCTAATTTATTTTATGATAAGTGATGATGACATTTTATTTATATTACTTCAGACATGCTGACTAAATAAGCTTGTATATAGTGACAGTGCTGAGTATAAAATCTCTATGAAACTTTTAGAAAATCTACATACTAGTATTTTGTTGTTGGTGTTCAGGAGAAAATGTTAGGCCTCACTTTGAGATTCCACAATTCCAGACGAATTTGGGCATTAAATGTGGTGAATCCTTTGCGAAATAACTGTGTACTTAGATTTGAAAAAAAGTTAGAATTATCATCACTTGACGATTTTCTTAGAGTCCTCTGATATAGGAACTTAGAAAATAGTGTAAATGTGTGAAGAGTTAATAAAACAAACGTGCCCTTCAAATGCCCAGGCTCTAGGGTGAGGGGCTGAAGTGAGGTGCTATCTTAAAGTTTTGTGAAGTCTAATTTATGCCACACATTTTTCTCACCTGTGTGCAAAGAGCCCAGATTATGCACCTGTATGCCCTGTGGTCCTCTGTTTGCCCAGATGCCTGGATTCTGAGAGAGCTGATTATTAGGTGAATATGCCAGGAAGAGTGAGACAGTTGGATTACTGTGCTGCCTCCTTATTTGCTTTATTTGCCAACTTTGTGTGCATTTCCATATTTGTGTTACACAGGAAATGTTACATTACATATGAAGTGTTTTTAAATATGAAATTTCTTAAGAGGCATTTTTCTATCGTATGCAATAAAATTGTGTACTAATTTGAATGTCTTTCTGCTTAATTTATCTACTGTCGGTCTAATACATATCTTTATACTACATTCTGGAATAAATAATAAAGCCTTTGGAAATATTTTGGCAATCATGAAATTGTAATAGAAAATAAATTATTAGTGAATAACATATTTCTATTTTTATCTCAAACATGTCCTAATAGAAAGTCAAAATGTGTTCCTAGATATAGTTTGGATTCAGAAGACTGAAATTAGACTAAGTAAAGGAAAAAAATGTGTTGTTTTCTAATTTGATTATTATAATACTCAAGTAAAGACTGTCTATACATATACATATATATTATAACCAATATTGTACTAATTATGATTATATTAATATTAATATCACAATGTAATTTTAGGGTTATACTCAACGTGACAATAAACATCAGAGAAAACAGCATGATTACATTAAAATTAAGGAGTTCTAATCACAAAACTTTGCCCTCCAGATATTGTCCACATAAATAACTGACAAGAACTTAGTATCATAGATAGATAGATAGATAGATACAGAAACAGACAGATATAGTTGAAACAACCCAAAAGAAAACTAGCCCGTAGTTTTAAAAAGAACTTTCAGAAACAAGAAAAAACGAAGTGCCAATATATATTAGGAAAAGATGTTAATCCTCATCAGTTATCAAGGTATCCACTAGCATATCAGAAGTTAAAAAGGTACATAATACCAAGACGATGAGATTTCAAAAAATAGGAATAGCATTATACATTGCTAATAGTACTGTCAGTTTCACCACCATTTGGAAACTCTGTGGCATTTTTAAAGCTGATTTTGCATATACCTTGGAAGCCAGCGATCACACTTATTAGAGAAACATTGAATAGCCATACACTCAGAAATTATTTAGGAAGAGCCTGCCGTGTACTTAATATTTTGCTATAATTTATAATTTATTTTTAATGTGCCTTTTAATTACTTCCAATTTCTATGGCAACTGGACTAACAATTCATTTTAAATACTGTTTACAATGGCTATAATTTGATTTATGTAATTTAAATATGTGTGAAGCTAGTTACCTTCTCAGGTGCACGAATTTCAGTATTACTCCAAGCTTGTGTATTTCTTTCTCAATTGTCTATTAAAAAAGGAACATTTACAAAATTTATAAAGTAATTATGAGCTTTCATTGTAAGGAGAATAAAAAATCTGTGGGACCAATAGTTTTGTTCATTTGTGCTTTCACCTACTAAATATTTATTGAGGAAAGAACAAACACACACACAAACATGTTGCTAGCATATGGTTAGCACTAAATAAGACAATTCTGTACTTTCAGAAAAGCCATAATTTAGGGCAGTTAGAAGTAAAGGGGTACTGTAATACATGGAGGAATAAAATAATTGCTGTTAACAGACATACAAGCCAAGTGTGATAGGATTACAGACAAAGAAACATCAAATTCCAGCTGAGTTGCATAGTAGTCTCTATTGAGGTGATAACACTTGAGCTGGTATTTGACGGCTGTAGTGATACTTCCATAACTGGAGACTTAAAAGTATGTCAAACTCAGGGAATAGTCATGAAGTATGTAGTGGGTTTCATTAATTTTGTGTCATATATGATCATAAAAATATTTGCTGGGAATTTGCAATACATAGTGAGAATGAATTGTTGGGTAGAACCAGATTAAGGGAGACCTTGAACTGTGTGAATGGAAAAAGTCAAATTAGGAGTTATTTACATGCTATATTTCTGCAATGGCAAAAATTCTTTTCTGCATATTTATTACTTAGTGTTTATTCTAGAGATATTGGAATAAGTATTCTTTTTTTTCCTGGAATTTACGGTTAACAAAGAGTAGACATTTGAGTATGCTTTTCTGTTATCCGAGTAGGATTAACCAAATTTGAATTCCCATCATAGTATATAAGACAGACAGTCTTGTATGTTTACTATTTAATCTCAAATGTAATATGTATTGTGGAAACTCATTACAGCATGCTGCTGGAACACAATTAGTGTGAGCATTCAATGTGAGGTTGAATTATCCTCCTTTATCCATCTTTTGAAGAGTTTTTGCCATAATGACATTTCCCAAAAGATAATATTACTTGGTTTATCAGCCTATTTGAACTTTTATGAAGGAGACCAGTGCATTAATAAAATATTATATTTTATAATAAGTAATCAAAATAATCAAGGACTAAAATTATGCTTTAGGCTGTGTTTTAGTCCTTGACTAAAGGACTAAATACTTAGGCCTGTTAATTTATAACCTTTAAATTAGAGCAAAATTGACCCTGGAACGATTCTACTATGATAATAGATAGAAAGTAATCTACTATCAACTTCATGCCGATACACATACAATTGGTACAATTGTGGCCGGATAGACAATTCTGGCTATAAAGCCTAATCTGAAAACATTTTGTGTGATAATTAAAGAAGTGGATGCTCTACTAATCAATTTGGTTTTAGAACATTATTGTTTTGCTCCAGACCATTGGACTAGCCTCTTAGATTTGTAACACAAGCTTGCTTTATTTTGCTTTTTCAGATTAAGCTATCATAGAAATTAACTCAATTAGAGACATTTGTAGAAATGAAATTTTAATGGATCCGATGCTCTAAAGTACTTGGCACAATGTCTAGCACATAATGAGAGCTTAATAAGTGTTTGTTCTGATTACCATTATTGTTATTATCCTGAGTCAATGACTATCAGCTTTAAAATTCTCTTAAATATATTGAATAATGGATAAAAATGGTGTAAATGGTTAAAAATGGGTAATATTGTATGCTAGAAATGGGACTATGTAAGAAAGAGTTACAAATTAGATATTTTACATTTATATATTATAGCAAAATATTTTGAGGTTCATATATTTAGGAATTGCTTACACTTTTATTAAGCATGTATGGCAATTGACTGTTTACTCTTGCATCTTATGTATTTTATTACTTTTCTGTGAAGCTAAATTCCCTTTTTGAATCTCATAGTGACACAAGACATTTTATCCTCAAGTTTTAAAAATGCCCCCTAGAACATAAGATTTCAGAGATTTATTCAAATCTGATCATTTTCCTTTACTGTTCCTTCTTATAGAGTGTGGGAAAGATAAGTTTCATAGGGAATGTTAGTAAAAAGGAAAATACAAGTATGGGAGAGAAAGTGTTTTTATATCATATTCTCAGAGCCATGGTGACCACATCGTATTTTCAAGAGTGAAAAATAATTAATGGTTGCCTGTGTGTGGAGTCATTGTGACATCAGAAAGCTTCAGCTGAAAAAGCTCACATTTTGGTGCCCACATTCATTCTTAGCATAGCTGTGGTTGGCTACACTGCTGCTGCTTGGCCTAGCTTCTTTCCTCTCCCTGTCACTTCTCTCTGCTGAGCATTTTTGAGCCCATTCTCTTTTTCTCTGTGTCAGTAACTGCAGCCGCTAGCGTATCACTACTGTCTGTTGTTGGTTCTGCCCTTTTTTTAGTGTTGACAATAGAAGGACAAGGAGCAGCTGGCATTGTTCTCTCCTATTAATACAGAACTGTATTGCATGGGTGTAGGGGTGAGAAAGAAGGGGAAAGTGAAAAGATAGGACTACAAGCGAACAGGGCAGTTTATTCCTGTTATGGGATTCCTCCAGCATTTGTTTCTTTATTGTAACGACTCGAAGTAGCGATCCAGCTCCCAGGAGTAGCAATAATATTGCAAATAAAGACAATATGTGTTAAAATAACATGAGTAACTCCAAATTCCTGATCTTAATTCGTAATGGTGGGACACCTTCTTGCTTTGTTTGCCCAGTCTTAGGCATTGATGTAACTTCTCCATGCTTTAATTTTCCTTTCTGACATGATGAGAAAGAATGGTGATTCTCAAACTCATTTATAGGCGTTTAAAAGCAGTAATGACAATGTCTCAACAAAAGATTAGAGATTTGAAATCAGGTGGCATTATGACCGAGAGCTTTAATGGAACAATGTAAGAAGCGTGTTAGTTACTATAAAAAAACAAAACTAAACTATGGATAACTTGACATTTTTTTGGTTTATTTTCCTCTCTCTTTAAATATGCTATTGAACTGATTCTTAATTTATCATATTAAAAACACTATGAGTTTCACTTAGTTTATCTAAATGATATTTTTTAAACAGGTAGGTATATTCTAATAATAAGAAGCATATCCAGCAAGAGTTTTAGGAAAACATAGGCTAGTGACAATGTGTGAAGAGTTGAGAACAAAACTAAAGCTTATGATATCATTTTAGGCAGAACTTGCCGTTCCCTCTCCACGAATGCAAGCAAAACAAAGACACTAACGTTTTTTGAAGAAGTACTACTTTCAGAATTAAGTCAGAGAGAAGGAAAAAAAAAACACAGGAAAAAACAGTAAGAGAGACTTCAGGCTAATGTTGAATTGGCCAGTGCAAAATAATCTTATCCAGGAGGACGACTCAATGAACAAATTGGACAGGCGTGTACCATTAACTCAGCTTCTTGGGACCGTCAGGATACTTTCTATCTGAAGATCACAAGTTCTTCTGTGATTAAGCTAAAATTCTATTACAAAAGTTATTATTGGTCTGTAATTCTCCAATTACTATTTTTACATCATAATTTTACTGTGTAATAGAGATATCTGGGTTCTCTGTCATGAAATTGTACAAGAGATGATATACGTAAAGTACTTTGAGGAAGAAAATTTCAGTTCTAGGGTTAGTCTTCCCTTTAATCCAACTATGTGTGACCTTACTGTTGTTGGATGGGGATTTAACAGATTGAAAATCAGGTTTTACATTTTTGTAACAGTGCCAAGTCTGGTGCTTATTGTGTATAAAAGCAAATTAAAAGCAATATGGAATTCATTTTAATCAACACAATGTAAACACTTGAAGCAATTATAAAAGACATATGCGAATTTACTGCAGAGCTTGTCATTGGCCTGCTGAGGCATCTAATGTTTGACAAAGAACGTCTGAAGGAATGTGTTAAATATCTGTTCCTCAACACTGTGGATGCACAGACATTGTTTCTGTTCATTAAAAAACAAGATATATTGACTATATTATTACTGCAAGTTGTTTCATATTTGAGTCATAGCATAAAGTTCTTATCTTTGGAGGTATGTTTGTATGTTGAGCAAAAATATGTATTTCCAAAAAATATATGTGTAAATATGTATATAAACATATGTGTTGTGTGTATACATACGTATGTGTGTGTGTGTGTGTGTGTGTGTGTGTGTGTCTGTGTGCACCAGGCACTGTTCTAGGCAATTTAAAATTTTTGGCTCATTGAATGCATATAAAATCCTCATGCTATCTAATTTGTCTGTTATATTTCACGCAATTCCTTTAGAAATCTATTCTAGGAAGAAGTTAACCTCTGTTAACTCATAATCAGCTTGTTTTATGAGACATTATGCCATTTTCTACATGAACACTTTCTCAGACAGTGTAAAGTCCAATATTGTTTTTTCTATCTTGTGACTAACTAGAAATTTCAGATGCTAAGTTTACAGCCTACTTCATTGATTACTCTGCTTAGATGTCTGATACCTTTTATTGCCATGCTACTAATCTATTTTATAATATCTTTAAATATAAGCAAATTTAACTGAAGGATAAACTATGTGTTTACCTAGAATGCCCTAACTACCTGGATATTTAATGCATTTGAAGTTTGTAATTATAATTTGTAATTTCTCTCAAAAAATATTTATCTAATAATCTTTGTTTATCTTAATGATAAATAACATTTTAAAATAATTTCCTTCAAAGATTGGATATCTTTTATTTTCCACTATATTTAAATATAATTATATTTATATGTTAACATTAAATGTAACATAACTATAACTATATATTTAAATGCATATTAAATAGTGAGGAGTTCAGAATATGAGAAGAGTAATAAAAATTGTTAGAAATAATACCCTTTTATAAAAATTATGCTTCATTGCAACAGCTTTAAGTTCTACTATTTTTAACTTTTTCTTTGCAAATATGCTAATTAATAATTCAAATAGTCTTTTATTTCTCTAATTGTTTTGTTCTCACTAATGATAATAAGGAGAATCCTCTGATAGCCTGAAAGATAGGTTAGGATCTAGTTTTACGCAATGTTTTGTTTCGGTAACATTTACATTAATTTAATGTTATGGGTATGATTATCTTTAGTTCTATCTAGGATATATCTAGCCAAGATCTACTGGACAATTCGTTCTGTGCCAGGTACTACTTAAAATGTTATAATCATTTTATTTTATTTTTATTTATTTATTTATTTGTTTTGCTGAGGAAGACCGGCCCTGAGCTAACATCTATTGCCAATCCTTCTCCTTTTTTCCCCCCCCCCTTTTCTCCCCAAAGCCCCAGTAGATAGTTGTATGTCATAGTTGCATATCCTGCTAGTTGCTGTATGTGGGATGCCACCTCAGCATGGCCCAACAAGCAGTGCATTGGTGCGTGCCGGGGATCCAAACCCGGGCCGACAGTAGTGGAGCCAGCGCACTTAACCGCTAAGCCATGGGGCCGGCCCCTATTTTTTTAATTCTCTAATTAACCCGATGTTATATTTTCTAGATGGAGAAGTTAAAACAAAAGAAGTAAGTTTGTTTGCCATCTACTTATAGTGGTAGGGTATATGACCCAGTTAGAAGGCCAAGTTTTTCCCCTATATATCTGCAGCTAAATACCCAAAATTGTTGAATAATGTCATTATTTATTGTTTATCATGTAAAAACCACAACCAATCATTTGTGAAGAATTATCAAAATCAAGTCATTTCCTGACAGTGGTGGGCTTAGAATTTTGATATTAACTGAAGCTTAAGTGTTGGCCGTCTGGATAGGAGGACACTAGCTAAAAAAATTTTCTTGAAGTTACGTTTGCTTAGTAAGCAGTCTGTTACACTAACATTATATGGTGTCCAAGTTGGTCCTAATGATCCTCCTCTCTTGTTATATACACCCCGTAGTATCTTCCCACATTGAAATAGGTCAAGTCTCTATCACAAATAAAGTAGGTTGGAGGTGAAGGTATATGACTTCTGAAGTCAGGTCATAAAGGGCATTATGGCTTCTGCCTTGCTCTCTTGGATTACTCATTCTAGAGAAAGCCAGCTGCCAGTATGTGAGGACACTTAAACAGCCTTGGGGAGAGTCCCATGTGCAAAGAACTGAGGGTTCCTGTCAACAGCCAGCACCAAATTGACAGCCATATAAGTGAGCCATCTTGGAAGTGGATCTTCCAGCCCAAGTCAAGCCTTCAGATGACTGGAGCCTCATGAGATATCCCAAACCAGATAAGCCAAGCCCACTCCATCAAGCCAAGCCACTCCATCAAAACCATAAATGTTTTTTGTTATTTTAAGCTACTAAGTTTGAGATAATTTTTTACACATCGTGCAATAACCACTGCAGATAGTATGCTTACATGGTTTGGCATTGGAAGGAAAGATGGGTACAGTTTTTATTTGTTTAGTCTGATGGCTTTAATCTTTTGACATGGCAATAGTTCTTACATTGTCTTGGTTTCACTCAGACTCATTTGGTTGCCAAGAGTAGACTCTCTCTGTTTGTTTAAGTATAGCTTATTTTAAAACTGATGAGAACGTTAAACTGGCAATGTGAAGCAGTCAGGGTTGTATCCACATTCAGAACCCAAAAACTGACGTTACATAGTCAGACAACTGCTAACTCTCTTGCCTCTCCCATGGGTTCCATAGTTTCTTCCTCCCTTTCACATCTTCTTGAGTCCTTCTCTGCATTATCACAAATTATCATAGCCCTGACTCTACGTCATGGTGCCTTTCGCTATGCATGCTTACCATTCCGGTTCTCTGTACTCTCCATTTTTCTAATATGATTTCTTTTTTTTTTTTTTTTGTGAGGAAGATCAGCCCTGAGCTAACATCCATGCTAATCCTCCTCTTTTTGCTGAGGAAGACTGGCTCTGAGTTAACATCTATTGCCAATCCTCCTCCTTTTTCCCCCCAAAGCCCCAGTAGATAGTTGTATGTCATAGTTGCACATCCTGCTAGTTGCTGTATGTGGGACGTGGCCTCAACATGGCCAGAGAAGCGGTGCGTCAGTGCACGCCCGGGATCCGAACCCGGGCCGCCAGCAGCGGAGCGTGCGCACTTAACCGCTAAGCCACGGGGCCGGCCCTCTAATATGATTTCTTAATTCAAATTACCTCCCAAAAGAATCTGATTATCCCGTCTCATCACTTTTTAGAAATTAAGACCATAGATTCCTGGCCAGTTTCTGGGTTGTATGCCCTAACGTAAGCTGGGAACTATAGCCTAACCAGCTCATGTTAGGCTCCAGGTTGGAAATTCGTGTAGTCTCAGGGGAGAATCATCTTCAGTCAGTGCCAAAAGAGTGACAGTTTCACTTAAATGTGGCTTTGAATTTGGCATATGGCAGGCAATGTACTTGACATATCTTATATAGCTTTCCATCCTAAAAATAGTATGTTTTAAATGTCTCATTTCATTCTCCATATGTACATTCAAAGAAATTTCAACTACCATAACACTAACCATACATTTTTTCAGACACATTAAATTTTTATCTACATTTTCTTTTCACGTTGCCCTTTTTCATTTGCCTTCTGAAGTTGAGTCAATTTCTTAAATCCAAAAGGAGAAGCAGTCAATAAGACATCTAGCTAAAATGTTATTCTTACATAAATGCAGTTTATCAAAAAATGTTTTGCACTAGTGGAAACCTTATACTTTCAGACAAAGACAAGGACAAGCAAAAACTTATTTAGTTGAAAAGCCAAGCGGTTTACACATGAGTTGCCAGGGAAAATAGCTGTTCAGTACTATGGCATGCTGCTATGCAGTTAACTATGTTATTGCTGTTGCTTATATAATATTCAACTCTCCACATGTATTTCCACATAGAGACAGCATATTTAATATGAGATCCATCACCTTGAATATAATTGCAAGTCCCTAATATATAAAATAAGACAATTTATAAAAAAGGCGTTAATAAAAGATTCTGTCCCTGGCGTCCAGTCATCTGTTCCATTGGACCACATTTTCGTTATAAGGCATATGTTATCTACAGAAGGAATTTTACATTTCAGTTAAGTCGTGAACAAGTATTAAATTATTGGGGGTCTGTGACTTTGAGGTTTTTATTACCCAATTTTAAATAAAAAGATTTCAGAAGAGAGAATTCATTTGTGGTATATTAAGGGATGCAATAGGTGTTTCACAGGATTTCAAATGTAGAGAAAAAAGTTTACTTTAGCGTAAACTCTTGGTTCCAGACAGGTTAACTATAGATAAAAACTAAGCTGGTTTAAAGGACGACCAGGGGCAAATTAGGTGAAGAATTCTTGTAAGAGTATTACTGTCAGATTTAACATATGAGTAAAGATAAAGAGATTCAAAATGATTTGAAATGTGGAATATGAGTTTAATATGACACAGGCATATCATGGAAGACTATGTGCTATGCTAAGGACTTTGAGCTTACACACACACACACGTATATGCATAATATATTTATAAGCAAATTAATGGCATCATTAAGCCTGCGTTTATTATAGGTAGCTGTTTATGTCGTATGAAGGATAAAGTAATGTGACGAAACAAATCTATTTCAATACGTAAGTAGCTGTTAAAATGTAAAAAATATAAAAGTAACATCCCAATAGAAATAATGAGTTAAAGACATAAAGTTTTCTTTAAATATTTGCAAACATATTCAACATAAGTTATAACCAAACGAATATACATTATATTTAATTTATATATTATAATATATGTTCACATTTGATAAGCCTGTGCACACGTGCATGCATACACACACATACAGTAATAATCCACTTTGAGTGCGGTGGGATGAATACTTTCATAGACTGCTGGTAGTGCTGGTAACAATCTTTGAAAATCAACCTGGCAACATGTGTTAATGGCTTTAAACACTCCCATACCTTTTGTAGGAATGTATACTAATGGAAATAACTGCATAGAAGGATGGTCATCACAGTAAGCACACACACGCACGTGCACATATATGTATATACACATACATCTATATGACTGATAAGTCAATGGTATTTATAACTTATACTAGCCTCTGATCTAGGTATGATGTTTAGATTGATGAACAATGAACGATAATATTTTTAAAATGAAGAAATCCATATGTTGGAAAACTATATAATGATTAAAACCATGTATTTGAAGACTAAATTAGACATTACATGATAAATGAATAAACAGCATTTAAAATTATTTTTACATGTTACATATTTACATATTGTATCAGAAACACCTCCATATATGTACACATTTATATAAAAATCAGAAAAATAATGAAAAGACATATAAGGAAAAGAAACTTGGTTATTTTACCTGTGTAATTGAATTCAAAGTATTTTTTTAAGTTTAATGTACATTCTACCTTTATACAATAAAATGAAATATGTTCTAGAAATACACAATAATAATACATACAATTTTTAAACTAAGTAATTTCAAAATAAATTTTGTCTTTGTAATATTCATTCTCTTGATGTAGGAATAGTATAGCTTTCCATCTAGCATAATTTTAGTGAATGTTACACTTTATTTGCTATACTTTTTATATTTTAGTAAATTTTCATACACTATGCTTTGGGCTGTTGTAAATAAAGTCTATTGTATTTTCTAATTCTTACATAAGAATATAGATTTTGGGGTATTTATCTTGTGTCTTTTCACCTAAGTGAACTTTCTTACTAACTTTATGTGTACTTTTAATTTAATCTTTTGTAACTCCTTTTATCCTCACCTTTTGATATATTTTATTTTCTAATTTATACTACTTATACAATTTATATTTATTTCTTGGTTTAATGAATTGTCTAGTTCATAAAAAATTAATTTCTAATGACAACCAAAAAACATTATTTTGACTCTCAATTTATTATTCTGGTGTCTGTTAATTTTTCATTGCTATAAAATATGCCTCTACTCTTAGTTTGCCAGGTCACTAACAGTATTTCTATTACACGTATTAACATGTGATGCACTTTATCAGAGTATATTTGTTTTTGTTTTTGTTTTTGTTTTGTGAGGAAGATCAGACCTGAGCTAATATCCATGCCAATCCTCCTCTTTTTCGCTGAGGAAGACCGGCCCTGAGCTAACATCTATTGCCAATCCTCCTCCTTTTTTTTTTCCCTTTTCTCCCCAAAGCCCCAGTAGATAGTTGTATGTCATAGTTACACATCCTTCCAGTTGCTGTACGTGGGATGCTGCCTCAGCATGGCCGGACAAGCAGCACGCCCGTGCACGCCCGGGATCCAAACCTGGGCCGCCAGTAGCGAAGTGCACGCGCTTAACCACTAAGCCACGGGCCGGCCCCAGGATATATTTGTTTATTTAAATTATATTGATTATTCTCAGTTGATATACTAGTATGTTGTATTAAATTAATTGATTTCTTAACTAAATTCCTACCAAATCATTTTTTCATTCCAAGAGGATTCCTATCTATGATCAAACTTTTAACATCCTGGTGAATTTTGCTTGCATTTTATTTACAATTTTTGTTATTAGTGAATTTGTCCTATAATTCCCCTTGCTCTGCTACTATTATCGACTATTGGCATCACTTTTGCTGACTTTATAAAATGAATAGGAATGTCTCCACTTTGATATTCTCACAATATTTAGTACAACTGGAATTATATGATTCTTGAATGTCAGTAAATACTCATTATAAAAACCATGACCATAAGAGGATTTTGGGAAGAAACTATTTTAAAAAATATTTCAAAGAATACCGTGGTTATTTCTATTCAATTTTCTTCTTTATGTTCTGTTTGTATATTAATATATCCTTGGATTTTTTTATGAAGTCAGATTATCAAATTTATTAGAAAAATTTTCTACATTAATTCAAAATCATCATAGCTACAGTCGTTCCTTCCTCTTCCTTCTCCCCTTTCCCTCCTCCTCCTTCTAATTCCTCCTCCTTCCCCTTCTTCTCTCTTTCTTTCTCTCTCTCATCTGTTTTGCTCAGTAATACATCAAGCCTATGCATTATCTTTTGGCCCACATATTGAATTCTCGTTTTTGTTGTTTTATATGAACTGTGATTATATTTTATTTTAAAAAATATTTAATTTATTGAAGAATTTTGCAGGTTTTCATATTTCCTTTAATATTTGCTTTATTGTTGTCTGAAAATGTCTAAACTATTTATGCTTATTGGAATATACCTACAGAATAGAGACAGACTTTTTATTTTCTAGTTTACTGTGTGAGCACTAAATCTTTCAAGAAAACTTGGTAAGGAAACACTTTCTGTTTGTATAGTACAGCATTTGTTACAAAAATACTAATTCAGTCTTAATAATTATATTATTGAACCTTTGTCGTTTTTCCTTTCATTTTTCAAATGCTGAGAGTGCTGAGTTACAGAAGCAGAATGTGATTGAGGATCTACCAATTTTGTATCCAGTCCTAATAGTTTTGCCTCATGTTGTAATGCTATGTTTTTACTTTATATAGTTTTAAGTTCAATATATAGTGCCTTGAATTTTACCTTATTTGATGTAAATGCCACAAACCATGTATTTTTTGGTATTTTCTCGTACATGATTGCCTATCTTAAAAATAACTCTGTCCTTAGTCGTTTAGAATAGCAGTATTTTCACACACCACTAGGGTTTGCACATGCTTTTTCCTGTATCTAGAAATCTTATCCTTACAATCCTCTCTCAGTCTACTCTTATTCATCTTTTAGACTTCACCTTCTGTGTTATCGTTAGGGAAGTTTCCTCCAGTTTCTCTGACTATATCTAATCCACCTACTAAACACATTCACATTACTATTCCTCTCTTTCACAACACATTAAATTTGTAATTTTGAATTTTTTTCTGCCATTATTTGAATACCAATTTTTTTTTTTTCTTCTTAACAAGATTATAAACTCTATTAACCCAGGGACTGGGTCTGTTCTAATCTGTGTATCACAGTGCTGAATACAACGTCTGGCACATGCTAGGCACTCACTCACTGCTCACGGAGTGAATGGATGAATATATGAGGAAACAAATGTCTAGTTACATTTTTTAATAAGCCAGAAAAATAATGATAAGTCTTATCATGGCTCCATCTTTCCTGAGCCTACAGAAGAAAATTTAATCTCCTTTGCATTGTGTACAAAAGGCTTTCTTGATCCAATCATGGATGAATTCTCTGGCCTCATCTTCTGTCCGTTTTGCCCTGCAAATATACCCAATTACTGAAATCTCTCTGAATATGTAATGTTGTCCTGTTGGTATGCCTTGAACATCTCTAAATCCCCTGCACCACACATCCTTCTTGTAAGTTTAGGTGACATTATCCTTCTTGAGCATCACCAATCTAACGCATCTTTCCCTCCACTGCCCAACCTCTGCCCCAGAGATGATCATTCTGTCGCATCCCTAACCACCGAGCCTGACATTTGTTTCTTTGATTGCACTTATCACATGGTAGTAATTATTTGTCAGAATGGTTCTCTCCCTTTGCAGGTCTATGTCCTCTTCCTGCAAATAGGGTCTATGCTTTTCGTACTTGTTCCAAGCACGCTATAGGCAACAAGAACAGCACCACAAAATGTCCTGAAGGGATGCACGTATCGTGCGTGCATATTTGAATAAATATTCTTAAGGAATTAAAAACACCAAGAATCACAAAAAGTGCTTACTCTACAAAAATTTATTTTTAGAAAATATAACACATGCTGAAAACTGCATGACTTGGACCTTCAGCCTCCAGGTAGGAGTGCTAGACTCCAACCTTGGCTCCGCTACATTCACTGTGGGGATTCAGTTTTAAAAGAAAAAAGTGATTATGCTTTAATATGGTTAAAATATTCGGGGAATAATTAGATGTGTATAAGATTTTCCATTAGTTACACATTGTTTTCACTTATTTTGCTTTGAAAACTTACAGAATTTGGGAAACTTTGAATTAGTAAGGGAAGTGGACATTTCCTTGAGAATATTTCTAATTGGTAATTTTTATCTAATTGATATTTATTTTTGTCTTAATATTTTAACTCTCTATTGATTTGGTCCTTATACAATATTTAATAAACCTATTGTCCAGAAACAATTTAAGGTGAATCATTATTGTTCATTGAAATAAGCAAGATACATTTAGATATATTTCATTCTGTCTGGGTTAAAAAGTAAAAACATACACTACTTAAAAATAGGCTACTTCTCATTCAAAATCCTGTATTCGTAAGAACTCTTCTTGCTCAGAAATATTGCATATTATGTGGCATATTGCATATTGTGATTATGGAGAATTTAAAAAATATACCTTTTTCAATTAGTAACTTTTAACTATACTGTCAAGTAAATAAATAGTTTTAACTACCAACGCTTGTTCTAAAGATGTATTTCAATAAAATTAACTTAAATATCCCATTCTTTTTAGTGATGCATAAAATATTCTTTATTAACAAAATCTTTATTCCAAAGAAGAATTGGCTATTTCCAGAACTGAACAGAGCATTATTAGCTAGTCCCAGCATTTGACTGTTTTGTTAATTTAAAGTAGTTCGTTGAATTCCCAGTCACTACTTTTATGTACGTGTTCTATCCTAGAGATTGTGACATTTCTAATAGTTATTTATATTACTCTGCAACTGAAGTCCTGTTGACTCATTTTTTTTCTCTCCTTTTTCTTTTCAACATGCTGCAGTAGCTAACATATTATGGAGAGAAGAAGGTACTAAATTCCATTATTTTTTATATTGTTATGAATATTTTGCTTAAATTTTAGATGTTTTGACTATCAGTTTGAATAACTACCTTATTTGTTTTTATTTTGACTCAATATTTTTATTTGATTATAAATCAATATTCTTCTGTAAACCTGCTACCATTAAAAATGTTTATCAGGGGGGCCAGCCCCATGGCTTAGTGGTTAAGTGAGCGCGCTCTGCTGCTGGTGGCCCGGGTTTGGATCCCAGGCGCGCACCGACGCATTGCTTCTCCGGCCATGCTGAGGCCGCGTCCCACATACAGCAACTAGAAGGACATGCAGCTATGACATACAACTATCTACTGGGGCTTTGGGGTAAAAAATAAATAAATAAATAAAATTAAAAAAAAAAAAAATGTTTATCAGGGGCCAGCCCTAGGGTGTAGTGGTTAAGTTTGGTGTGCTCCTCTTCGGCAGCCTAGGTTCCCAGGTTTGGATTCTGTGCGTGGACCTACACCACTCATCAGCCATGCTGTGGTGGTGACCCACATACAAAGTAGAGGAAGATTGGCACAGGTGTTAGCTCAGGGCTAATCTTCCTTAAGTAAAAAAAAATACTAATAAAATAAATAAAAATAGAGGGCCGGCCTGGTGGTGTAGCAGTTAAGTTCACACACTCTGCTTCAGCTGTCCGGGGTTCGCCAGTTCGGATCCTGGGCCCGGACCTACTCACCGCTCATCAAGCCATGCTGAGGTGGCGTCCCACATAGAGCAACTAGAAGGATGTACAACTATGACATACATCTAATGGGGCTTTGGGGAGAGAAAAAAAGAAGTAAGATTGGCAACAGATGTTAGCTCAGGGGCAATCTTCCTCAAAAAAAAAAAAGAGTAGGTGGCAGGCCAGATTTGGCTCACTGGCCATAGCTTAAAAAAAATAATAATAAAATGAAATAAAAATAGTTATCACTCCTCATCAGCTTGGTTTATTATTGATATATAACCAGGAAGCTATATTACAATATATTGAAATACTTTTAAGAGTAAAAAGTTGTCAAAGAAATAAAAGCAAACTTAGTTAAACATAGTTGATATAATAAACCCTGATTTAGATTAGAAAAAGGAAAATTATAAAAACCATTACCTTATCAAGAGACTATAATAAATTATTTAAAATGGGTTATAAACTTGAAGGACTAAGGATTCAAATGCAATCTCTACCACTATGTAACCTAGGGCCTCTTTATATCACAATTTTCTTATCTCAAAAATAAGGATAGTTGTTAACACACAATAGAATTGTTATCAGTTCCTTAAATATAGTCTGCACTCAATAAATGGTATCCACTGTTATTTATTATTGTTATTATTATTGTTTTTCTTAATCATAAAGTCTGGGAAGAATGTATTTGACCAGATACTTAAATATCCCATGTTCTTTAGTTCAATTCTTAGGATAAAAATGTGTACAAGTCATCATTACACTCCTAGTAAGCAACGGCCAAAATTTTTGCCTTCACAATCCATTCTAGACAGACTTCTTCTTCCCTAATTATAGCTTCCTTTATGAACTGGAGTCACTTCTACCTGTGAAGGCCATGTCTCATAAACTTAAAATAATTCTGGAATTTAGCTATCTCAATTTTGTGCTCAATGATGAGTCATACCACCTTATTTTTTTGGTCTTTGGTGTTTGTTACTCCTCAAATCTTTTATATAGGCTCCTTTAAAGTCTGGGTTACTAAAGAGGTTCTGGTGTAACTATATCTTCTCATTTTATCCCACTTAGATATTTCACATTTGAATGTACAAATTCAAGTGTTACTGAAACTAGCATTAACATATCTGTTAGATAATATTTCTTTATATTCTCTTCCCTCTTGAGAGCAAACAAATATTTCTCTGGGCATTTAAAAAAGTAATTTTATTTTACAATTGTAAAGGAAAGAACAAAACCTAAGTAGTCAGAGATCAGGTACCAAGGATCTGGTTTTGCTGGTTAATTTCTGGGAAAAATTTTATAATAGTTTATAATAGTTATTAATATTTAATAATAATGTAATATTCTTCAGGCTACCTTTAAAAGTATAAGGGACTTCCAGTTAATTAAGATCACACTGAGATTCATTATATGAAAACTTTTTATCGATTTAAAATTTTCTTCTGTTAGTTTTTGAAAATGTATACTCTCAATACAGTGATGTGCTTACTCTTCACGGTGATTAGCAGGCATTTGGTCCTGTCCAAAACGTCCGTCAGACATTTGGTCCACGCCAAAAGGTCTTTGATATTGGGTCATGTCTAAAACCATTTGGAATGGACTAAATATACTCAAGGATGTTTTGGACAGGACCAAACGTAAAGGACCTTTTGGCATGGAACAACTGTCCTGCAAAGTTCATGACTTTGTTTGACACAGAATATGTGCCTGAGAAAATAATAGCTATTGAGTACATTTTGCAGATAATTTGAAAACATACACAAGAAATGTCTTTGGGTAAATTTTTAAAATCTTTTATTTCATATAAAATTAGCATCAGAGTCCTTTGTTGTTTTTTAGAATAAATAAGATTTAAAATAATGTATTTGAGAAAACAATATGCTTCATTTAGATTCATAGCCATCTGTAAACTGTTTTTTATAATGCCACAGTTATTGGCAAGGCATTGCAATTAGAAATGATTGCATGTAATAACAGTAATGATGGCCAGACATAAGCGACCAGCTTGAAGAATCACTGAACTCTAACAGGGTGTACAATTATTTCATAAAAAATAGTTAAAATAACAGCTAACTAAAGCTTCCAAGGCAAATTGCAACCTCCATTTTTAAAAAATAGGATAATAACAAATAATAACTACATATTTCTGAGATCCATTTTTATTTGCTCTCTAGCAGGGCTTTCTGTTTGTATGCTTGCCTCTTTACCATGGCCAAGAGAAATTGATCCCAGAGAGAACCAATTGAAGAATTTCAGGCATTTTAAGATCAATAATGGAAAGAGAGTTGAAAATGATAATACTTCTCATAACGTCATTTTACTTATATACAAATGTTAAAACTATAAAATTTTGCTTAACTGAAAAATTATTTTTTAAACATGAACTTCAGAATCTAGCTTAGCAAGGACTTTGTAATCTAAATCAATTTTACTGAATTTAATATGTATTATCTTAATAATCACATGGATACTTAAGCCTTAAGCACAGAATCCTCTTTTTCTGGGTTCTCTTTTCAGTTCTTCTCTAGTCGTCATTGTAATTTGCAGAAGTGTAGAAAGGCTTGTTAAGAGAGGAAATAGCTCATTCACTTATTGATAAATATTTTAAAGAGCCTATTAAATGTAAAGCACTTTGAAAACACTGGAAATATAAAGGTCAGATCTAATATCTCCCCTAAAGAAGCTTTCAATCTAGTAAGTTAAAGGCTAAATCATTCTTACTGACAACTAATTTTACTATATGATTTTAAAATAACACATGCAAAGATTCAGTATGATTGGTTTTCTTCTATAATATTTTTATGACCTTGTAATCAAATATAATCTGATAAAGTATTTCCTAATGCCTATTTAGTGGACAACAATTCGAGTGTATGTTATATGGTCTAACTTAACAAAAACGTTTTGGTTTGTTATAAGCACTGAATTAAAGGAAGTTTTAAACCATTTTATTCACTGCGAGATTGATCTGAACTTTTAAATATGCAAACTTCAAACTCTAAAGAAATATTAGGGTGGTTCATTATACAACATAGCATTTTCTAAATTTATTATAACATGGAATTATTTTGATGACTATCTGTAGGATCAATGTTGAATAGAAGCTACTTTGGGAAATATTGGCTTGATGTGATATCTAATGATGTGAAAGTAAAAAAAATGATTTTCTATATTTATAAAAATCGGCTGTCTCTTCTGTTCTCTGTAGATATTTGTTAATCTCATCACACAAAAATGTTATAGAGGGGCTGGCCCGGTGGCGCAAGCAGTTAAGTGCGCGCGCTCCGCTGGGGCTGCCCGGGGTTCGCTGGTTCGGATCCCGGGCGCGCACCGACGCACTGCTTGGTAAGCCATGCTGTGGCGGCGTCCCATATAAAGTGGAGGAAGATGGGCACCAATGTTAGCCCAGGGCCGTCTTCCTCAGCAAAAAAAAGAGGAGGATTGGCGGATGTTAGCTCAGGGCTGATCTCCTCACAAAAAAAAAAAAAAAAAAAAAAAAATGTTATAGAAATAGTTCAAGTAAATTGTTATATTAGTCGGTCTAATTAACACCAACAAACACAAGGTAGAAATAGAAACTGCAGTGCAATTTTACAACCAAGTTTACATGCTACATCATAGTCTGATTAGATTTGTGATGTATAATGGGACCAAAGTGGGGAAAAGAAGATACAGGAAGCAGGTCAGCTCTTAACTCCTTCAGCCTGACGTTCTTCACATTTCATTGGCCAGACTATTGTGCACGGCAAGGGAGATTGGGAAGTATAGAATAATATACGTGCCTACTTATCGAGCTCCACAACCTCTTGTATAATTACTTTTAGAGAGGAAAAAGAACACAAACAGCTAAGGTTCTCAAGACCAGATTACTGCCTCACAATAATATAGAAGAAATTTTTTAATTTAAAAAATTTTTTAATTTCTTCCATATTATTGAAGGAGAAAAGGAGAATTTTCACAGAGTAAGGCTTCTAAATGTATGAAACTTAGAAATTCATAGCACTGGGGGAAGGTAGAGACCATGCCTTCTAATGGCTAGTACATGATGACAATGAAATTGTGATCAAGCTGTCAATATTTCCATTGGCCGGTTTGCTACATTTTCTGTTAAAAACTAATGTCAGTCTAACCTTCTTAGCATTTTAAATTGTCTCATAAGAATGCTTTTCACGTTAAGAAAGTGATCTGACAGGAGATGTCCATTTGCAGATATAGGTGTATATACATACACATATATATGTTTGTACATGTGTATACACACATAACATATGCATCTGTGCATATATATAATTATACATATGATTCCAACTAATATTAATTGTATAGCAAACAAATACTCTATTATGTTATAACCTTTGCTCTGTTAATCATTAAATGTGAAATTAAACATGCAGATTTGTATTCATTGTTTCCGGGATATCTTTGGAAATTCAAGAAATTGTATACTGACTCAAAAGGACTAATTTTAGATAATATTCTTCCTGGATTAATAGTGCCTAAGAAGGAGAGTGACACAATCACTCCAAAAAAACTTCCCAACAAAAATGAAAGAGTTAGCAAGTCTTATTTTAGTTCAACATCCTATAAAGATCTTATTGAGGTGCAACAGTATGATGTTGCTCTGTGTGTAAAAACGTTTTTAGCTCTAAAGATAAAGATACAAGAAATGGGAACATTCATGAACCAAAAATCTATCCCTGCTGAGTTATTCAGGGTGAGCAATGCAATGTGTACCATCTATTCTTGCTTATATTTTTCTTTAGCTAAAAGATTTCTTCTATACTTAAAAAAAAAAAAAGATAAGGATCATTCGAAAGTGAAAAGAATAATATCAACCAATGAAGGACTTTATTTAACACCAAAAATTATTGAATCATCTTTGATTAGTTACCAAATCACTGAATCATAGAATTATAATTTGCTACTGTCTGTAACTTAAATGCTAAAGTAATGGCAATCTAAATCAGAGGAAGACAAACATCACTGCAAAATCTCTTTTGTTATTGACTTAAATATTCATCCAATAATCAGAAATTAACTAAATTTTATTGTTTATATAAATTATGTAATGTACCTACTACATATAATAAATAATAATATTATTGTATTATCATGGCACACTATTATTCTTGAGCAGCTGTCCTCAAAAGATTGAGACAAGAATGTGCATTACATCCATTTTTTCTCAGTCCATTTCATGTATTTAAAAGTGCAGTATTGATTAGAAAATCCTCTGGGAAATACTTCTCTCTTATAAGGCTGCAAGTAATTTTTGCTTATCTCCTCTCTCTGGATAGAAAGAAAAACAAAGCAAAAAGAATGCTCACAAGGAACAAACAAATTATGAATCACTTTCTTGAGCCACTATACTCCCTTCGATTAACAATTGACCTGGAAAAGACAAAGTAGATATGTCTCTCTTCACAAGGGGATGGAAAAAGAAAAGACAGCCTGCACTATTCTCATCTTTACTGTGACTAGACTGGTGAAGTTTTCACTGAAGTCAAGAACTTTTGTAATCACCACGACAGAAACCGTTAATGAGGAGGAAATTGTAATTGAAAACTACACGGTTATCAGACTTTTGGGGACGCAGGACCCCTTCACACTTTTCAATATTATTGAGAACTCAAAGAGCTTTTGTTTAAATGGGTTATTTCTATCCACTTATATTTACTATATTCGAAATTCAAAGTGATAAAAATTTTAACATGTATTTTTTAATTTATTAAAAATAACCGTAATAAACCCATTACATGTAGCCATAAATGTCACATTGTTTTTAAAGAGATATTTTCAAAAAACAGTGAGGAGACTCACGTTGTTTTGCATTTTGCAAATCTTCTTTAATGTCTGACTGAGTAGAAGATGCTGGATTCCTATATCTGCTTCTGCATTTAATTGCGATTTCACCCATGACACCATGTGTCATGTAGCCTGTCGAAAACCACACTCTACATTTGTGAGCATCTAATTTGTGAAACTGAGAAAAAAATGCAAATTGTGTCTTAGTATTATTATGAAAATTGTTTTGACTTTGCAGACCCACTGCCAGGATCAACCCTGAGAACTGTTCTACTAGAAAATCAAGTTGATCCTTTAGCAAGCTCACGGATTCATAGAATGGGATATCATAGAAAAATGAAATTTAGCAGTATAGCTCACAGTATAGATTTGAGGAAAACAAGAGGACAGTCATCAAATTATGGCTATATACTATGTCATCATTTGGTTTTTATCCACCAATATTTCAAAGAAGAGATAAAGTCAGTCATAAAAATAGTGACAGTTACTCTTTCTTGAGATCTTACTATGTGCCAGTCACTCTGCTAAACGTTTTACTTTCTCTATATCATTTAATTCTTACAATAGCTGTATGATGTAAGTATAATAATTACCTCCAAGTTTGAGATAGGGAAATTATGACAAAGACTGAATAACTTTCTTATGGTACAACAGAAAGTTCTATAGCCATGATATGCCTCTGAGCTGTCTGAATCCAGAGAATGGATTTTATCTCTCTGTGTTACATTCTTCCATCAAAAAAAATGTTAAGACATAGAAACTTAATAGTTATGCTGAATATACACAAATACGTTATTGCTTTCTGTACAAATAAAGCTAATGAATTCCCCAAATGAAAATCTACACGGGTCCTCACTTACTAACATCTCTGTCATTGGGTAATTTATATTATTCTGTGCCCAGTATGTTCATAATAAATGTATATATGTATAATATTATAGCAGCAAATTAAAAAACAAACACATCTGCATCTTATATTCAGATGATAAATTCTGCTGCTAAAATCTAAATAAAACTTTGGATGAACAAAATATGCCTAGCAAAAAAATAAAATGCAAAATATACCTCTTGTGGGTGGAGAGGGGAGGATCTCATAGAGGGCTCTATAGGCATAGATAAAATTTTATTTCATAGCAGAGTGATTGATACATAGTTGTTCATTTTATAGTTATTATTTTAACTAACATCTTATATATGGTATTTTGTTGGCATTACTATTTTCTTAACCCTAAGAAGTTATATTGCCACTGAAAGCAATAAAATGCTAACATAAACTAAACCTTGCATAATGATATCTGTGTTTTTTCAATAACTTGTAACCCAGAAAGTAGTTTATGCTTTGTAAAAATGCTGATGTGTGATTCATATCTTAAAGAGCAAGAATATAGACTATAGATTTGAAAGAGTGATCTGGATGGATTAAGTGAGTTCTAGAGGAAAAAACAGCTCAAAAATTTCCTCAGTGTATCAATACAGCAGAACTCCACTGATTTTGTACAGAATATGGTAAAATAACATAATAAAAGTATCCATAGAAGTAAGGGCAGGAAATATTTCGAGAAACTTTGAAAACCATCTGGACTTAGAGTAGTGTCGGGTTCAACCATATGCAAATTCCTGATCGTGAAGCAGAATTTTGCAGCAGCTGAAGGAGGGCAGAGTTATGTTCATTCAAAAATGTTGTGAGCTTTGTAATAACTGTCAAACATAGTATGTGACAACTGAAAATCAGACATCACGTTACAACTTGTTTCAGTTCATAAGTTTTAATAACCAATAATGTTAAATTAATAGTCATTGATATATAGCACACATCAATCTTATGTTAATGTTCACAAGGAAGCTTGCTGATATAAATTTTTTTTTGCATAAAAACTGATGGGTTTTTTTAAAAGTTTTATGCTTTGGGCGTGGAATTTATATTCATTTATGCACAACTATAATTATAAATAATAGCTGACAACTACTAAATTTTATTTTAAGAAAAATATAACTTGAATTTAGTTTTTTGCCACTCTACTATGTTCAGTAATATTCCATCATAATGTAGTGCTCTCTGGAATTATAATGTATAATTAGTTGATAAACATTGCATATATTAAAATACGAGTACTGTAAAATATTTATGAAACAATAATAACATGTGTCAAAACAATCTGGAGTCACTTAAAATGTATATGTATTATTAGATAGAAATAATTTCATGTGCTGAAAGATGTTTGTACACTATGGGTAAACACCAATAAAGTCCCAATTATGGTTGAATATATTTTCCTCTAAATCACAAGAATAGATGACACGTGACCAGATGGGCAAAATTGGTGACTTTTTAATTTACTAGGAACATATTTAATAAGAATAAACATGGCTCAAGTTGAATAAACAAATATTTTTACAAATCAATACACTTTTATTGTGATCCTCAGGCTTGACTTAACAGACCTTGCAGGTATTCTCAATTGAAATAAAAAATGTTTGGGGTATTTTTTGTATTTAAATAAATTATCTTCCTCTTTATAGATGTTTTAGAATTTAAATATTTTAAGCAACAATAGTTTAGCTTTCCAGGCTACCAAGATTTCAATATCAATGCTCATCTTTTAAAGAACACGTGCTGTCACTGAATCATGTAAGGTATAATTAGACTGAACAAAGATGATTGAGGAAACCAATACATCTGGGCAAGGGAACTACTTGTTTGAAGATCAGAAAGGAACGAACTACATGCAGTTAGATCTGGAAGTGTTAGAACAAGGCAGAGGCAGAGGAAACAGAGAGAACAGGTGTGCAAGAACATGCAAAAGCTCCCCAGGTGCAGGCCTCAGTTAACCCCAACTGCGTTCCAGGTATCTCATCTGTAGGGTCCTGCACTCATTAGGTGTGGATTTATAAAGTGATATGAATTTCTGAGATGCCATACACTTGGATCTGTAGTGTGAAAAAAATAAAAAATAAGATTTAAATTGTCACACTGAGATTTTTCTAAGACCTTAAATTAATTCAAGTTTTAAAGTATAAAAATAGACTCCAAATACTGCCAGTATAAAAAGTGATATATAATACCTCCATGTAGGGTTATAATTACAAAAATTAGTTTAGGAAAGTACATGTTGTCGAAAATAGGGGGACTCGGTCTTTTTGTTTCAATATAGACCAAGGAAATTTCATTTCCCCTAGGGAAATCTAATAAAAATGCTAGAATAAATGTAATTCTTTAAAAAGTACTTTTATTCCTTAATCAACACCTAAATTAAGTGGGGAAGGTATCAGACATAATCTATGTACCATTGAGCTTATAATTTCCATTTATGATTATTTAAAAATACATGAAACATTTACTGAATTATATTAAAGAAATCACTGAATTGCAGATCAGGGAGAATAAAGTAGAATGTCTGCATAATATCACAAAGTGGCTTGGGCATACAGTAAAGGTCTCATATGATTTGCTTTATTAATCTTACATGACTTCACAAATTGAACTCCTGCCAGCAATATGTGGGGCACAGAATTTTGGTTGTAAAGATTTCTGATAATTTTTTTTGAACTTTTGAATGTGTTTTTATTCCTAAGGTCTGGGAATTGGGAACATGTTCTATGTTTTTTATGAAGATGGAATCAAAGTGATACAACCCATAGAATGTGAATTTCAGAGGCACATTAAACCTAGTGAAAAGCTCCTTGGATTTCAGGCAAGTATTTGAAAAATTCCTTTCAATTTTTATGCAGAAATTTTGTTAAGTAGAATTATATTTTGGAAATACAATGAAATCTATATGTATATGAGACATGTTGGGAGGAAAATATTAAAACTATGATATTGTTTGTTACACTATGCAAGTTTTATATTTGAGGAAGAAAATAATATATTGTGTATTCCTAATTACTTGTTTGTAATTAAAATAAAGGCAATAGAAGTGAAATACCAAAAATGAACACAACATAATAACTTTACTTGTTCCTTAATTTAGACTGTCTCCCATTTTCATAGGCAATGGTTACTTTAACAAAATGAAAGACAACAGCATGTAGATAATCTGATGGAAATTTGGGGTATAGTCAATGCTTTATGGATGTTGATTTCCTTTTATTCTTTATCTCATTTTTCATGAGATATCAATGGAATGAATGATTTAGATTTATATGGGAAAATATCAATTCTTTATCTATGTGTACCTTATTTTTCCCGTAAGGATTTTTTCTGTAAAATTTTGGTACAGAATTTAGAATATAAAAGAATATCTGACAAAATGGGTATTGATTATACACATTAGGTACTGTATATTTTTGCAAGATAGGAAATTATAATTATTTATATATTGCCATGTCTATATATATCTCCACATAAATATGTGTACACCAAAATATGTAATGTTAAAGTTTACCTATGCATTCTCTGCAAGTTCAGACATACACCAAACACCTAAAATAAGATGTTATTGGCAGGCCTCATCATGGAACCCTCTCTTGATACTCGTTTTTAAGGTTGGCATGAATAAAATAGATATTTAATGCCGTAGTTCAGATCCTTTATTTTCAACTCTTATTTCCAGCCTACCAGTAGTCAGTGTTGTTGTCATATAGTCATATATGAAGATAACAATTTATACTTAATGCCATGCCCTAGAATGAGAAGAAAAAAGTTGAGTGGAATAAGATAGGTCAGCTTCCCTTCAGATATTTTGTAGGACAAAGCAATCTAATGACCTCTTATTTTAAATAAAGAATTTAACTCAATATGTTTGTAATTGTTTAAAACAAATGAAACCATTTTAATTTAAAAATATTTCAGTTATAGGGTAAATTATGAAATAGAATTTTTACCATTTTTGTTAAGCTATAGTTTAACCATAAGTTCAAAAACATTTTAAATTGTACATGCAATTTTATTTTGTCTTATAATCATGTAATATCAACACTAACTGAATTCATTTTGAGTGAGGTGTGTGTGTAAATAAATAAACGCATATATATAAATATAAATATAATGCAAATATAATATAATGCAAAAATATAAAAATTTTCTTGTGATAAAGCAAACCATTCAATTTTATACCACATTCATATTTTTATAAAAACATTATGGATCAGAAATCTGGGTTAACACACAGGTGCAGAAAATGTGGCATCAAAATGATTATTTAAATAAAAGCAAAATAATTTTACAGAGTGTTTCTCCCTGATTCCTACAGGACCAGTAGTTTTACAGCTGACACAGATGTGTTGGTTACATCACAGAATTTGAAACTTCAGTTACTAACACTAATAAGATAATCTGTGAAATTCAGTCTTGTCATCACAAAACTGTCACCTCATGAATTTGACTTGCAAATTTAGAGACAAAGAATTTTCTTCCTGCATTACATGTGTACTATTCCAGAGTACCAGTAAATGGTTCTATGCAACTGGACTTAAGTGTTAAAGAATGTGCTTTCCCGGAACATTTTTTGATGGCTCTGGGTGAATTAATTTAACTACTTGGAACCGAAAGCTAAAAAAGCAAGCAAAAACTTGGTGTGACAATTTTGTGACACGTCTGGACATAAGTTTACTCACCTGAATGTCTCTCTCTGTAAAAACTTTGAATACTTAGACTTCCTCCTAAAACAACTACAGTACAAACTATATAGAATTATGTTATCTCTCTATATTATCTCTCTATATATCTATATATATATAGGGAGAAATTGTATACATACAAAATATATATAAATTGTATATAATTTTCTATAAAAAATTAATAATTGAAGGGGAGGTAGAAACCAAACACCAGTGATGACAGCCTTAACTCATTTCCTTCAGTCTGAGAACCTTATCCACAAGCGCACATCAACAGTGACAGAGCAGGGATAATCGGTTATTAAGAACTAATTTACCGCATCAGATTTTCCAACTCATAGCCCCTGGAAATCTTAGTCATCCTACATATGGGATTATGCTAGAAATGCATACTGCAAAATGAAAAGAAATATAAGGATAGAGAGTTAGCATTCTTATATTATATAAAACAAAAATTTAGAAAAATTTCTATACTCTCGTGGAAGGGTAAGCAAAAAGAGTAGGAAAAATCAGATTTGTGTTTTTAAGAATACAGCAACTATCAAATAGTGTGGTTTTTAAAAATTTATAATATTTCTACTGCTTTGGATGGTGAAATTAAAATACAAGTGCATTTCAGCTGACCAATATATTTTTAAAGCACTAAGAATAATATAGAGAAGGGTGAAATGGCTAAAGCTGTGTTCTGCTTATAATTGTTAAATGCAGAAAATAAAGGCATTTGTCTATACCAAAACAGAAAGACATATTTTTATGTAATTATTGTAGTCCATATATATTAAATAAAGGCTAGGGAAGGTCATATTGCTCTGTTATTTTTTTTATTCCTTAATGTAAGATAAGCTTAAATAATTAGAATATGTATATACACAGACACTTTCATGATACGCTAGTATACAGCAGTAGAAACAAAAAGAAATTGATGGTGTTGTGCTTTGAGAATAAATGTTGAACTAAATAATTATTTCTTGTATGAAGTTATTTTGTTTTCTATATGTAAACACAAGGAAGATATCAATTTCAGAGTGTGTAAGCTATTTGGTGCTACATTCCACTAGATTTAAATTTCTAATTACAAAATAATTTCATCAGAAAATTGTTGAGTATGACGCAAGGAGAAAATTTTTCTCCAGAAAAACAGAAGCAACAGAATTAATACCTATATCTATATCTGTATCCGTATATGCCTCTCTCTCTCTCTCTCTCTCTCTGTCTTTATTTTAAGGAATTGGCTCAGGCTATGGTGGGTGAGGTGACAAGTCTGAAATCTATAGGGCAGGCTAGCCAGCAGGAAATTCAGATAGGAGGTAATGTTGCAGTCTTGAGTGCAAAATCCACAGCATGGGTCAGCAGACTGGAAACTCAGACACAAATTGCTACTGTAGTCTTCAGTCTGAAATCTGTAGGCAGACTGGAAGCTCAAGCAAGATTTCTCTGCTGAAGTCTTCAGGCAGAATTTTTTCTTCTTCGAGAAACCTCATTCTTAAATCTTAAAGCTTTCGACTGGTTGGATGAGGCCTATTCACCTTACCAATGGTGATCTGTTTTACTTTAGGTCAACTAATTGTAAATTTTAATCACGTCCACAAACATCTTCACAACATTTAAACTAGTGCTTGACCAGACAACTGGGCGCCGTAGCCTAGTTGATGTATAAAATTACCACGCTTTACTATCTCTTGATCAAGGACCTTGTTTAATTAGTGTTCATATTCCCAACATGCTTAGTACAGTGCCTTACACATGGCAGATGGTCAAGTAATTCAAGTAACATTTATTAAATGAATTTAATAAAAATTCTATGGCTTAGAGCCTTGGGTTATTCATTCTTTTAAGCCTTCTCGAAGTTGAAAGATGTATTACGTCTAATTTCCTCCTCACCTTAATATTCCTCCTTACTTAATAATTCTCACAAAACAGTGTTCTTCTTTTAATGTGTTTGTGAAAAATGTTTCATAGAAGAATTTATCATTGAATTGTTTCAGGGTAAACATAACCTCATGGGTCTATTAATTCAGGATCGTAGTCAAAATGTACTATGTGGATGCTCTGTATAAGATAGTTTGGAGTTCTATAAAGAAAAAAAGCGAGTTCATCTGGATTTCAGAAGATAAATTGCTTGAGTGTGAGTAGTGGAAATGAGTCCTTTGGAATCATTTTTTTCGCATGAAAAACGATTAAACATGGATATAATATTTTTCAAATTCACTGTTGATATTAAAAGAGTAGCAGTGCAATGCCCAATATAACTTACCGGCTAGTAAAGTTTGGATAAAAACTGAAATATTTAGAATATAGAATCTTCCATCAAAACTCTCAGAAGATGTTATTGCTTGCTGTAAATAAAAATTCAATTTTAGTGCAATGTCAGATTGCATCAGGTCTCAGCTTTTAACAGCGAGTTGGTAGGGATTCATACAACATGCATTCAGCTCTCCTTTCATCTTCTTTTTTCGCTCATTTGTTATGTAGCCTTACAAGGTAGGATGCTTGTGATATTTATCCTCGTTGTACACATGATTTCATCTTGTAACCTACAGTATGAACTTCAAGCAAATAGAATTCTACTCCAGACTTATGAATTCAGAACTCAAACTGAAATAGGATTGGAAAAATGTTTAAATTACAGGCTCAAGGATAACAGGCTTTTCCAAGATTATCAACTTTTTCACTCTTCTGGTTTTCAATCATTGTGTCATCCTTTTATCTACCACTCTTTTAATCTCGAATACTTTTTAATTCAATTACTTCCATGCAATTATTCAATTACAATTCAATTATTCAAAATTGCAATGCAATTACTTCTATGTAATTATTATAGATCTAGCTGCTATTCCTCACACATAACATGGTGTTACTTATTTTTTAATTTTTTAACATAGTGTTACTTATTTTTTCACGGGTACTAGAAGAGCTTAAAAGAAAATCACATACATCTTATCATGTGTGGGTCTGACATTTTGGGACATGAAGGTTCTATTCCTGGCTTGAATTCTAACTTAAATAATCCTGAACTGCAGAAGAACATACTTTCTCACCACTAAAATGTCTGTTTTCTAGATTTGGAATTTCCACATATGAAAATTACTTTGCCTTTATAAACAAATACTATTAGTACTCTATTAGAATTTGTATGTAGGAACAGGTTGTCCATAGTGTCTGGAAAACTTAGCTATCAAGATATGGAAACTGAGATGAGAAATGGGGAGCACAGTGGTCCACATTTCTTTCTTTGCTGGTGTTCCCCTAACCTCGAGCAGTGCAGCCTTCATGGCATTCATCGATTTCCTTAGTCATACCTCCAAATTTCTCTTTTCAGCATTTCATTCTGTTTCTAATTCAGCTATTACATCTCCAAACTCGGTCACAGAAATACTTATCAAAATGCAACCCTCTTTCTATGATCCTGATGATTCATTTTCCCAAGAAGCCATCGAGGAACCTTTTGAATTCAGTACCACTGTATATTTCAGAAAGGTAATCGAAATGTTTCCACACTTATTCTTTTCGCAGTGCGTCTCTATTCAAACATGGCTTAACTTACAAAGAGTTATAGAATGATAAAAATTTAAGCTTTCATTCCTTTGTGGTTACAATGATATCCTGCAAAGAGCTTCCTAAAGAGAGTAATGTAAACTACCTCAAACTATTTCTTAGAAGATTACTCTGTAGATTTTAAAAGAAATAAACTTATGAAATTGATCTTCGAAGCCCTAGACTTAAAGAGGCCTTCTAGTCTTTCATTAAAAATCACACTGTTTTAAAATTTTCACATTGTGCTTCTATTAGACTTTATGTAAGCCTTACATTGAGGCAACAACAGTGGGAGGTATGTAAATTGTGCAACAACATTTTAATGGAGTTGTATAGCATATTAATTGAGTCAAGTAATTTTATCTAAGATAGTATTTTAAGTCTTCTTTAAGAGATTATTAGTAAGAACCAGCCAACTTATTTGGATAAATGTGACTAGAATAATGTATGTGTCTCAGAGAATCTATTTCCATCATTTTAAAACATTTTTATATGAGTCCTTATATATATAAGGACTTATTATACACATATGAGTACATTCTATGCACTTTAGAAAGAAGTACACTTACTATAATTTGGATTTTTCGATAGAAACTACTTAAGGGTAAAACTGAAGAATTTAACATAAGAAATTATTCATACAAATGTCTTTAAACATGAAAGCTTTTTACTTGAGATTTACAGAATCACATAAATCTATCTTATTTGGATCTTAAACTACAGTTTCAGGTCTAAGATTTAGTTTTATTCACAAAAAAATTACCTATTTCTTTTTTGAAGGTAACAGATTTGCATGGTAAAAATAAAATAATACAAAAAAGCTTAGATGAAAAGTAATAGTTTCTTACTTCATGCCTCCGTATTCCCAGTCTCACTTCATGCAATCAATTACATTTGATCACTTAAAATAATTTCTTGTAGTGGTATGTCATAAATTATCAATATTAGATATTTTCTACTGGTGTTTCTCTATGAAAGGTGATAATTTTGCTTACACAATTTCTGACTATTCTTGACTATTATGTTAAAAATTATATAATTATTTTAATACTTTTGTGGATTAGGTTTATAATTTTAGTGATTTATTTAAACTTTAGTTCTTATTTTTCTTGAAATTTCTTAAAATTTCTATTTAACTATAATTTTCTGAGCTCTTGCTTGATTTCTCATTGTTTAGATTTTCTTTCTTTCTTTTTTTTTTTTTTGTGAGGAAGATTAGCCCTGAGCCAACATCTGTGCCAATCTTCCTCTACTTTATATGTGGGACCCCTGCCACAGCATGGCTTAGTAAGCAGTGTGTAGGTCTGCACCCAGGATCTGAACCTGCGAACCCCAGGCCGCCTAAGCAGAGTGTGCGAACTTAACCACTACGCCACTGGGCCAGCCCCCTCATTGGCTAATGAGCTTAGCCAGTTTGTATATTTTACATTTCAACAACAGTTGTCAAAATTGCAATTTAACACTGAAGGCTAGTCATTTCTTTAATATTGTTTTCATATTTCAAATAGGTCTTAAATCTCAGTTCGAATAATTTGAGAGGTGGATCAGGAACGAAAACAATATAGTAGATTAATGCCTTCAATTTCATTTATTAAATCTTCAAATTGCTAAAAATTAAAAAAAAAGTTATAGCTGAAAGTTTAAAATGACAAGTTTTCATTTCTCTATATATTTGATCATATATTTATTTTATATATGTTCTACATGGAAATTTAAGATACAACTATATAATAAGATTTATAAGGAAAACAAAACTTAAACTTTGAAATTTTTGTTCACCTCTTAACTATTTACCTAATGTATTGCCCCCAAAAACTCCTTTTTTCCTATTTTAGTAATTTATTTTCAAAATTGTATTAGAGCATTTTTAGAGGACATAGTATGGATTGTTTAGCAAATTAATGGTAAAACCTAAAGTTCACCTAGGATTTGCCAAACAAGACAATTGTTCCTTCCTGTTTTAAATCTTATCTGTACAGCTTTAAAGAAAATGTAGTATGAGACGCAATGGAGCAGCGTAACTACTGGCAGTATCACTAAGTTGCCTGAAATCACCACCAAAGTGTTTCTTGTTTCAGGAACTGAATCCATTTACTGACTCTTTCTCAAGTGTTCCTTCTTCCATCCTAAGAAAGACAGCGACAGTCAGTCCTTTCTCACCTCTATTTTAAGAAGAAAAATGTATTCCCTATAATAAGAGCAGAAGAAAATGAGTTTAGCATATTTAAAAATCTATATACTGGTATCATTTTCATTAAAAAATAGTAACTCTTTAAAGTATAACTTTCAACATACAGTTATTTACTAATATAGTTTCACAAAAATTTATCTTATATCTGATAGCTCACTTTTGACATTATTTGGAAAACAGATGGAATAAAATAATAACATATCTGATTATATAATCTGTATACATTATAAAGGATTTGCATTGAACCAAATCACAGAGGTAGTTTTAGTGAATTCTCACTCAGTATTGTTTACACATTTACTCAAGAATTTTTCTGAACTGGATAGTACGGCAGAACCCCTATCTAATTTGTCAGTAAAAGAGAAACAAGACAAAATTTAATTCTGTAGGCAACATAATAAATAAAGATAAAATTTTAAAGAGAAAGGACAAAGAAAATGTACCTTTGGACTATATTTTCCACCTATAAAGTAGGTAGGAGCAGATCTAAATTAATTTTTAATGTAACATTTATTTATGAAGGTTTATAAAATCTGATTTAAAAATGAGTCTATTTTCATGGTTTTCATTTAATTGATACAAACATAGCAAAATACATATGTGTATAAATTATTCGGCCAATATCCTTTCACTAAATACCTCTAAGAAATAGAATGTAAGGGAATTTGCAATAATAATTAACCAGTAAATAATAGAAATCATGCTAAAGTCATTTTTAAAGAATGTTGACCTAAAAGGTAAAAGTATATTGTTACTCAATGTAGCCATTTCTGTGTGGAGCAAATTTGTGAATTACAATAAAGTTTAAAAATAGAAATGCATGTAATTATCCTATAAACAGCCTTACAATTTTTGAAGATAAATCTATCACACTTCAGAATAAATCTTTTCAGTCAATGGTAGTCTTGCAAATACTTTTAAACCTGTCTTCCACATGAGGCACTTCTGTGCTGGACAATATGGAGAGATGGAAGAACTCAATCAAAATGACATGTCTCCATCTGCATTGTGCAACTATGTGCTACAGAAAAAAGTTCAATTCCTAAATGATATTACACTGTGTTGAACCAAATGTAGATAATGCAACAATCGTAAAATTAACTCAATTTATGCTTTTATGCCAACATTTTTTAAATAGTTATAAGACAGTAAGCTATCCACAGGGAAAGATTACATGTTCATACTTAGAAAGCTAATCAGTACTACCTTTCTTGCTCCTCAACCAATGTCCCCAAAAGAGAAATCTGTGAAATGTGCATTATCAAAACTTATGTATCACTACTAAAAAAAGAGGTGAACATTTAGAGAAGGGAAGAGGAACTTATATCGTTTCTAATGTTCCAACTCTTTCAAATTCTTTGACCCTTTTACTTAAAAGTTTAACTTTGTTTGCTCTTTATCCTATGGACTTGCCACAATAAGAAATAATTTAATTTACTCCATTTTAATGTAAAAATTTCAAAGCATCAAGGTAAATTAATCCAAATAGATTCATTTAAAATGTCTTTTAAAAACAAGCAATTTTACTTTGACAGATTATACTTCTATCTGTTCTGATCATAATACTAAAGCAAATATAGATTTTGAAATAAATAATACCTATGAAATGTATAATCAGATAGGCAAAGGAAATGCATTTCACAAGATAGGACTGGAGTAAAACACCCAAAGTTCAATTTTGGGAGCCATATTTTAAAAGCTGCATTGACAAACTATCTTTAAACTTTTGAAGGACTTTTATAAATCCTTCACATAAGTAAAATTTGGAATAGAATATGTTGCTCCAAAGGAAGAACCAAATCGAACGATTGCAAGCTGTAAGGAAACAGATTTAAGCTCATTAGCCGAAATTAAAAGGCCTACCTTATAAGAAAGAAGTCTCCCTCTTTTCAAAGGTTAAAAAATTAGGCTAGATATCCAGCTGTTAGAAAAATTGTAGAGGGAGATGTATATACTTTGGGCATTTAAAAAAATGTTTTTATTGATTGTTTTAATCATAAGAGTTTATTAATCAGTAGTAGGAAGGAACCATTTGAGCAAATATTCCCCACTGCTATTTAGAGAAACTAGAGTATAGAACATACTTGAAAAAAGTAAGCCCTAACTTCCCAAGATATTCATTAGTGTTCATAGTAATGTCATGATTATAAAGAGCTTTTCATCTTTTTAAAGAAAGGTGTAAACCTACAGTCCAGCTTTTTTTTTTTTTCTTTTTGTGGTCAGTTAACTTCACGTGTTATCTGGTAAGAAAAATTGTTTTTAATCCTATTTTCCGTCCCTAGCTAACAAACTTACTAAGTGTACTTTGTAAAACAAGTTAGGAAACAGTATCAATTCTGCTGTACAAATCAAATCTTCATTACTTTGAGGAACAGTTAAATACAACTAATTCTTTAATTCCAACTATCCACACTACCATTTAATCAAGTTGGTCCACCACGAACCTTGTGAATCCATATAATTTACATTTCCTGATATCCACCATAATTGCCAATTCCTTTAGTGATTAATGTTAGCTTTCAATTCAAACAAATTTTTGCCAAACTGTTTACTAGTTCTTCGAACAAACTTGAAAGCTTTGGTCTCGATATTTAATTTGATCTCCCCATTATTCAAATTGATGCCTTTCCCGACAGACATTAAGTCCCTGCCCTGGGATTCTCAGTGTCCACTGGCACCTCGACAAACCCCTAGCCAGGATTCCAGCTGATTTATAAGAACCAGGAGAGCCAAAACCAAACCATCTAGTCCTGCATTTACAAAATGTCTAGAGTTTTCTTCTCTTATGTTCTGTAGGTATTTAAAATTTGACACTCTGCAGATTTATTTTTTTTGAGTAGTTATTCTTACCTAATACAATATTTTTATAAACTGGTAAAATATTTTTTATTTAAGCAGAGTAGAAGTAATTTAGATAGCTTTGATTTTTTTTAATGAAAAAAATTGACAAAATCCTAATTTAATCCCCTCAATTTCCAAATGAGGAAATGAGAAAAGTCAAGTGATTGGCTCAGTGTCACAGAACTAACAAACGATAAAGCGAAAAATAAATCTACTGACTACATATGCAACAATCATTCTGTACTTAAAGCAACTCTCTGAAGTTCTTAAATATCCATAGTGATCTTCTTTCCAAAACAGTTTGGAAATTTGAAAAAAAATGTCATGAAAAATGTGTAGACTATTATAGTTTTCATGAAATGTAGCCCATAGAAAATTTTCTGTATGAAAATAACAGGTAATATTTATTGATCACTTGACAGTTTCAAACATAATTTCATTTAACTCGAATAACAATTCTATGTGCTAGGTAATATTATCATACCAGTGAGGTAAGCAAGGCTAAAAGGAATATTCACACAGCTAGTATGAGTGCAAAGCTGGACATTACATCTAGGTCTGGTTGACCTCAAAGCCTGTTTTCCTAACCTTTGTAATATGTATCTCTAAAGAGAAACCCGTCCTCAGTTTATCAGCTCCACTTTTATTGTAACACAGAAAGACATAAATATATTCTTCTTATGTTAAATGATGAAAATTTCTGTGATGTCATCTTTGTACATTTGATATCCTAGAATCAAAATCATGCTATATGACAGTTTTCTCAGACAGGCCAAATTAAGGCAAATCAGCCCCTAAATTGCCATGACTACCTATGCTTTGAGTAATATGAGCTAGACTGTTTATGACATTTTAATAGACGAAATGGCAAATAGAATTAGATAAGTCGAATATATCCAATTATAGAAAAAAGCAGTTGTATCACTTGGGTTGTAAAGAGTGATCTCAATTATAAATTGATGAAAATACCTTAACCTCATTGCCTTTTTTAGGAAAATAGTCCAATAAGTGAGATAGCCATTGATATTAAATTGTTTAATACATTATTTTAAGATCTAGTTTTTTTTAAAATATTGCAAAGCAAGAGTAAAAGAGTACATTGTATCTGGTGTATTCACAAATAGCTCAACATTGACATGTATATTTTCACATGGCTATAAATATATCCTTGGAATCCCAACCTAAACATTCTAATCCAGTACAAAAGAACCTTTGTTTCATATGCCTTGATTGGTGATAAAATGAACAAATCTTCATTGAGAACAATTATCTTCTATTGCATTTGATAAAGTGAACACTATTTTTTCACATGTTCCATTATTCACTTTTCTATTTATTTCAATAGACCCAGATCATGACAGCTTTGGAGTTTTTTTTTTTAAAAAGTTGTTTAAAAGAGAGAGAGAGCTAGAAAGGAAAAGAAAGTTCAAAATCAGTGTTTCTTAAACTATTTGTGGGAAAGAATCACTTTGATTTTTGCTCAATGTATTTTTTTAACCAATAGGTAATTTCCACCCCATGAAACCCTCCAGGCAAGTTTGACAACACCCAAATTGGTCTAAATCCTGTTAAGAAGATACGTCCACTAATCATGCACATAGCTATTATGGCAATGTCAAATTGCTATAAAGGATTCTAAATGGTTATTTTCAATTTCTGTACTATTCTCAACTTGGTAACAAACGATATGCCAACAACTGGCAGCTGTCCACAGACAACATTTTGAATACTGTTACTCTAAAACTCAGTTACTCAATGATTCTGGACGATATGACATAGTTAACATCAAGATTGAGAAATATATACTTCTTGACTGTTTTTTTTTGCTATGATAAGTGACATTTAAACATGTATTTACTGAGGAAATATTGTACATTCACCATTATGTTTGGAAAATGTAGACATATAGGAATAGCAAAAGCTAATATTTTAATTGAGAATGATAGTACATGATTAAATGCCAAATTATGTGGCACAAAATATAAATGCTACGAAGTTCAGACAAGAAGAATATCAGTAAGACCCACAGTAATTAGGGATGAGTCATGAAGGTGTTGAAATATGGCTGCCAAATGTAGATTGAAGATATTTTGATTTATAAAATTTGTGGTATGCTCCTCAGTAGCTGTGGAAAATCATTGGTTTTTATGAAATATTGCTGAGAACATTCTAGCTAGAGGACAGGCCTTTTGTTGGAGAACAATGAAGATTACAGTTATACATTTTGAGTAAGATATTTTTTTAATTTCTTTTTTTTTTTTTTTCTTTTTGCTAAAGCCCTCTTTTCCCACCAGTTCTCAATTACAGCCAAGAGAGGGAACTCTCCTGCCAGTCTTAGGAACCTGACTGGTAGTAGAGCAGAAAAGTGAAACAAGACAGAACTACTAAAACCAATTTATTTTCAATAACTAGTGACCAGATGAATGAGAAAACCAGTTCTACAACATGTCTTTAAGTTTTCAAACTTAAACGCTTATATTTACATATTTATCAAAACATCAAACCCTGTCTTTCCTCCTTTGACTCAACATGCATTTCCAGTAGTTCAGTACCCATCTAGAAGCGTCTTTATACCACCCTTGGGTGAATCCACAGTGCTGCCTAATTCAATGCCCAAATTGAGTATATACATCTTAGGTCATTATGCAGAAGATCAGATATTTACTTTTCTTTATATCTTAGAGAACTCTAACCTATTAGGGCTTAATTAGCCTGCCTTTTCAGTGCTTTTGTTTCTCATGCTCCTAGGCCTGGCATTTTTTAGATTATTAAGTCTACTTTAAACGTTTTTTAAATGACAGGATATTTTGTGTATCAACAATACTTATGTTCGATAATTTTTTTATACATGATTAATAATGTCCATTTTACTCTTTGTTATTTTACTACTCAATAGTCTCTCTGTTATTTTATAGAACTACTTAGTTTTTTAAACTTCCCTGATAAAAACTAGGCTTTATTATCTATTGCTAGATAGACAACATCTATCTATATGATCTGTGTGTATATATCTATTTATCTATTTATCTTAGCTTTCATCTATCTATCTATGTGTGTTCATGTGTGTGTGTTTGTATTTCACCTTTTTTTGACTTATTTTCTATTTAATTTTTGAATCACCTTTAATACTTCTTTTAATATAGTATACTTTTTTCCCTCTCTTATGTATGTCTCTATTTTAAGTTGCCCATTCAACAGTTTTTCTAGAAAGAAACTGAGAGAGGAAGGCCTGGTGAATGACAAGGCCAGAGATTAATCTCTGGGTGTCATCTGACCATGATAATAACAAGGCAATAAGAATGAATGTGCTCTCAGATGAGTTTAATGTAAAGGAAATAGAGCAGAAAACCAAAGTCTGAGGCTTACCTTCCTTGAAGTCAAGATTAGGGAACAGAAAGTAAAGAAGCCACTATAGACAGGAGTTAACTAATAGGCTTAAAATGATAACTGGGATACAGATATATCCTGGATGAGGAATCAGCAACATTTTATCTGCAAAAGTCCAGACAGTAAATATCTTAGGCTTTGCAGGCCATATGGTCTTTGTCTGCCATTGTAGCATGAAAACAGTCATAGACGATATTTAAATGAATAGGTGTAGCTGTGTTTCAATAAACTTTTATTTATGTAAATCTGAATCTCATATAATGTTTACATGTCACGAAACAGTATTCTTCTTTTGATTTTTTTTCAACCATTAAAAGCACAAAAACATTCTTAGTTCCTGGGCCACATATCAAAATAATCAGTGGGTTGAATTTGGCCTGGGGCCATTGTTTGCTAACCTTTGCCTTGCAAGAATGAAAGAACATTTCCAGAAGAATCAAGTGTCTGAAACAGCCAAATACAGCAGAAACTATAAGCAACTTGAGGGCAAGCCTTCTCTCATATGCATGTTTTTATTTCCAAACATAACTTTGCACAATATCTTTCACTTGGTAAGTGCTTAATAAATGCTTCACAACAAGAAGTGAAGACTAATAATTGGTAATTCTGAGGCCACTGATGACTTTTCAAGACACCTCTTTTGGAAGAAACAGGATCATGAAAGCCAGTTTGAAGTATGAACAAATTAGAGTGAAAGGTCAGGAAACAGAAGTAAAGTTGTAAACAACGTGTTCAAAGTCTGAAAGAGAATTAGATGGATGATTGGAAGGAAAAGCAGATGAGTCCAATTAATGTTGTTTTATTGTTTGCTTCTTAAATTACAAGGGAATGTGCATGTTTGAATACTTGGAGACATAATTAAAGTTATAAATTAAGTATGGGCAAGTCTTTCTGAAGTCAGAGGATAGTGGACAACTCTATGATTACACAGAAGAATGAGAGGAGGGACTAATGACAGAGACTTGTTGAGTTTGGTGCAAGGAAAGCGGAGGTGCTTGTGGCAAATAACATCCTCATTATGAATGACTCAAGATGTGCTAAAAGGGGCATTATGGAGAAGAAGAAGGAGAGATGGGAATTTGAATATTTGAGAGCAAAGTGTTTTTAATAAGTAATCAGTACAATAAATAAAAATAACCAAGTTCCATAGAAGACGAGTGCATATGTTCATCTATTTGATCTATTATTGTTTAGCAAATCAGGTATCATCCACACTATTTTAATTGCTAAATCAAAACTTGTATCATCACCAGTAATATATGTTGTATTCCCCCTAAAATTTGGGAGGAGGATAACACACACACAGGAAATATGTTATTAAATAAGGAAATGACTCAAAGGAAAATAGATAAGATCTAATTATGAACTAGAATTGTCTTTTCTTATTGACCCTCATCCTCGTTACTTATATCTTATTAATTTCTTTTACTCTAAATAGTAGTATACATTTCTATAAAAAGTAATTTAATGATACTCTTTGATATGATTCCTGACAATTTTCCTCATCAGTATGTATTATCTTAATCTTATTTTGCATCTCTGGCATTTTTTATCTTCTCTTTTATCCCATTAAATGCCTAATGCATGTGAAAAACATTCCTCTCCACAAAAATAAATATTAATCTACGTAATCTGAAAAAATAAGAGTGCTATTCTAAAATGGGACTTAATAGACTATAATCAGAAATAATGGCATAAAGTGAAGCAAAGAAAATTCAGGGTGATTGTCAGGAAACTTTTAATGGTTCTGTAAAAATGATTGTGAGTCTGGTCGGGGAAATCTTACAGGGACAGCATACAAATAGTAGATAATTCCCAGCAGAGCAGTTTATTTTACTGTTGAATAATTTTGTAGCAAACAAAGGGGTGGGAATTGCTCCTGGTTCAGCAGTTGTTTGGCTGACAGTTCTGTGTCAGGTCACTCACACTGTCTCTTATTTTGGCAGGGTGTGTTGGTAGCTTTTATACAACAGTAAAGAATTTGTAAACAATTTCCCTATATTCAGAGCCTTTCATTAACCTTAGGTCCCACTTTTTCCCCACCTCTTCATCTCTCTCAATGCATATTTCATATAGTGCTTGATTCTCACAAAATAAGTTCTTGTCGAAGGTACTGAATATACTTTTGAAGAAAAATATTTCACATAGAAAATAATATTTCAGTGAATTGATGAATGAAAGTACAATACTGTACTCTATTCTGGGTGTGTGCTGAGGACAGATTTCTGCCTTCAGGTTTGTGTTGCTTGCTTAAGGGTGCCATGGACATTACTCAGCATGACCCCACTGCTGGTCATCTGGAACGATTATGTACATTCCATGAAAGGAGTTAATGTCATACCTCCAGAACTACCAGAAGCGTACACTGGATGTTCAGTTTTTAGTTTTTTTGCTTATGTCCTGGAAGCCTGGAACAACGTGTGCTGTTCAGAGGAGAACACTACCATTTTATGTTTCTGATGTTTTGGCTAAACCTGGAAACTTCTGGACTGGATCTTAAAAATTAGTGGGCACTCCAGGTCCTCCCTAAATCATATTTGAAGTTTGGAGAACAAAAACTGCAGACCACATACTGAGCTGCTCATTCCAAAGGGCTCTGGTTTTTACATTATTTTCCAAATTTTATGAAAACAAGAAAACAGCCTATTATGTGGTTGTGCTGCCTGAGAAGGGTTACATTTTTGTGGTATTCATTTTAATTACTAAATGCCGAATGTGGTTTATCAGCTGTTGGTATTATCTTTAAGTTAAAAGAGATGCTTAGTGGTGTTGATAAAAACTTTGTTGATTTTGCTTCATGATTATTAATTACAAATGCTGAATGAAATCTCTGCTGAAAAACAAGTGTTTTTCATTTGAATTAGAGAAGAAAGAGAGTATTCTAATTTAGCTTAACAGTTGCTATCTGGAGTATACAAATCAACAAATTAGACATCAATATTCAATGATCAGACCTAAATCATAAAACAATTGAAACACTGGAATCAGTGTTTAGCATTACATCATTATCATTATATAAATAAGTACTTATTATTACACATATATTTTATGTACAGTTCAACAAATCTTTCTTCTTAGTGGTTTTTCCAACTATAAGTAAATTGAAAGAAGCGTGAAACCAATAGACCACTGAATAAAAGAAAAATCTGAAACAAAATAATGAGCTAAATGACATTTCTTCTACTTGTGATGTGTCTGCCAGCACTAAGCACAAAGGCTTATGTATCCCTTCCACATTCATTAATTGACAAAATGCAGGGAAGGAGGTCATAGAAGGTATTTTTTGCCTCATTTATGGCCATCTAGGACAAATTCTACAATATTCAACCAGAAGGCAGTTCTAGGGTAAAGGAGCAGAAAAAAAAGGCTTGGGCAGATTAAAGAATTTTGTAAAATTTGACCTTGATACCAAATTGAAAAATAAAATCACCATTCTGAATAACTATCTTATTATAATTTTTCTAAGTTTCTGAATCTCCACAAATTAGAAGACTCCTATCATTTCCGGTGAATTGGATGGATTTTGAAAAGACCATGGATGTGCCATGGAGACAACCACTGATGTTTTGAGAAGCTCTAAATATACTTTAATGTGACATTTAATGTCTGGTAAAGAAGCTTGCGATTGGGAGATTTGGGAGGAAATATTGGATTTATTATCCATTTCTGAAGTTACTGAGTTATGAGCAGGTAGTGACAAATGAAAGAACTATATCTTACTAGAAATAAATAATTAAGGACTTGATGAAATTTATTTTAAAGAGTTATCATTTACATTGATTTCTATATACATTTAATAAACAAATATGCACTAGACACTTATTTCATGTAACTCTCTCTCTCTCTATATATATATTTAACTTTTGATCCTGAAAGTAATAAAGCATCAAACATTAATTTTACCCATAACGCTGCCATGTCCATGTTATAATTTAAGATATTCATTTTATTTTCTGTTTTCTAAATTATAGGATGAAGTCTGCCCCAAAGCTGAAGGAGATGAAGTTCAGAGGTGTGTGTGGGCCTCAGCTGTTAATGTCAAGGACAAGTTCATCTATGTTGCACAGCCAACTTTGGACAGAGTCCTTGTTGTTGATGTGCAGTCCCAAAAAGTTGTTCAGGTACAAATGATTCCTACTTTTGAAAGTGATTTTAAAAAACATTTACTTTAATGTAACAGTCTCGATGAGGTAACTTGTGCGTTGCCATTTGAGTGTCATTGATAACTTGTTTCATTACTTGGATAACTGGAAAATATATGCATTTTCTGCAAACTCTCCTCTCCTTCTGCTCCCTGAGCTTAATGACTTAAAGAAGAAATTTAAATATCTTTTGTTTTCAAAAATTAGATTCCATGAACACATCATAATACTAGCATGACTAGTTCCACCAAAATCATCTTCAGAGCTGCTTATCTTGTCTAGAGCAAGGGGAGTCCCAGTCAGAGGACAATTAAGGTATTCCTAGTTATCATTCCAGAAACAGTATTATATCTTCCACATTTGATTCTTAACAGAGGCCAAGACAATAGTGGGCTTTACTAGGTAATGGTAACTTAGTAGGTTTTACTATAGTAGTAAAACAAGTAATATATATATAGGTCAACGACAGAGGAAAAAAATCTCTAACGAACATTGCCATAGTCATGGTTATGAAAACCATTCTGGTTTGAGCCACCAAATGTTTCATTCCCTGCTTTTTCCAAAAATATCTAATGTGGGCAATCTACTTGAACTCAGTTGCACAACAACCAAGGGGCAGTGAAGGATTCGCATCTAGGCAGTCTGGCTCCAGTATCTGGGCCCGTGTCTATTATGATCTATTGCTTCTCAGCTCAGAGGAAACAAACTTAAAATAGCTTTATGAGATATATATAATCTGTTAAATGAGAGTAATAACTATACATATCTCAAAAAGTTATTTTAAGGATTAGATCAATTAATGCATATAAAACATTTATAGCAGAGCTTGGCATATAGAAATTCTATATACTGGTTGACTACCAAAATTTCTGAGACTTATTGGAACCTAACTATTCCTTATATTTACAGAGATTTTTATTTTGCGCCAATATTGGTTTTGAAATTGAATATTGAAGTAGCCGTTAGTCCCTCTAATATTGATTCCTGACTAGAACCACAAAAAACACTAGAAGTTCAAAGTTAGGGCTTCTCATTCTAAGAGTTCTTAAAAGGTTCACATGAATTCATCTAATCATTTATCCACCTATCCATCCATCCATCCTGTATACATTTATTGATTGTCTATTACGAGATGTGCTTGTTATCACAAATAAAAGAATGAGAAGTATTTGTGTTAGAAAGCTCTGGCATCTCTAGGATTACAAATTTACAGCAGATAATTAGTCTAATGTTTCAATTTCTAATACGAGAATGCACAGTACAATCATGAGTAAAAGGATGAATAACTGTTCTACTAGAAAACTCTAATGCCTCATGGTAACTATGGATTACATAGTTCTCATGTATATCTAGTCTAATGGTCCAATATCTAAGGTGAGAATATGTTTTTCCGTATATTTCATTTCTTATGCTTCTGTCTGTGAGATTGCTGGATTTTTGACCAGGTTGATTTTATTTTGATTTCAGCTGCAACATAGGCCAACAAATTACAGGCGTTCAGTTAGGGATTATTAAGACTCTTTAGCCTGTAGGTTAGAATTAGAAGTATGTTTCAAGAGTAATCAAGCTGGTCTAAAAATTCAGTTTTTAAACTAGAAACCTCCACTGACTGAATATATATTACCTACTAGATATTCAAAAGTGAGAAAAGCTAATATCACTTATTATTCATATAACTTCCATAAGATCTTAAAATGGCAGATGAACTACTATGAGAATAGCAGCAATTTTCTCAACAGCGAAAATGGACACCAAAGAGAGTGAAATAATACTATTAAAAGCCTAAGTCAAAATAAAATATATTCTGGTATTATATGGTTGGTGAAAAAATAATTCTAAAACCAGAGCATACTTTATTTATTGTGTGAGACACACAAAATCATAGATTTTATCACCAAGGTAAATTGGAAACAGAACTAAAACTGAAAACGGTTTGCCTCAGGAGTAAGGAAAATTAACTGAGCAGTAAATTTGATGTGATAGTGAGCAAGAAAATTGGTAAACAAATGATCTATTAAAATATTAACTGTCAATAACAATAAGGGTATTCTCTGAATTTAAGGTTAAAGTTTTTAGAAGAGTGAAAACACGGGAGAAAAATAGCAGCAAAAGTGTTTAAATATTGTATAACAATATGTAAGCAGCGAAAGGGATGATTTGATTTGAAATATTTTAAGATTTCTTGTATTACTTGGAAGTGGGAATAATAACAATTATGGATGCTTATGTTAAGTATATTTATTAATAGTTCAAGAATCTATGTCTTGAAATATTGTCTATGAAAAAAATAAAATTCAATGAATAACTTACAAATAAATACAGTGGAGAAATAAGAAATGAGAAAGACAAAACAATAAGAATGGAAAAACTAGGACAAATAGAAAAAAATTTTAAACAAAATGATAGAATAAAACCAAATATGTTCATAATTACAATAACTGAGAATGAACCAAAGTATATAACTGAAAGACAATAGGAAAATTGTTGGACCAAACAATGAAAATCTAGCTATATGCATATTATAAAAGATATACCCAGAAAATAAGAAAAAATAAAATTTGAAATATAAGGACAGTAACAGATAATGCAGGCATATACTAAAAACATAACAAAAAAGCTGGTGTAGCTATATTAACAAAAAACTTTAAAAGGAACTTCAAGGCACAAAGCATTAAATTAAATCAAGTTATTTGATAAGGATAAAAAAAGTTTATTAAGAAAATATAAGAATAAAAACACATATGATTACTTATAATTTTATAAAGTGTTGTCATACTACTAGAAGAGATTGACATGATCAAAGTGAGAAGAAATTGATACTTCTATAATTGATAAATCAACAGTATATGTGAAGTGAATCATATTACTATCATTGAACTAACAGATATATGTATTAACCTTTGCATCCAGCAATGCTTTAATATACGTTATCACTAAACATTTCACTATCTTAGTCTGTTTGGGCTGCTATACCTAAATATGATAGACTGTGTAGCTCATAAACAGCAGAAATCTATTTCTCAGAGTTCTGAGTCTGGAAAAGTCCAAGATCAAGGTGCCAGCAGTGTCGTGATATGGAGTGAGGGCCCTCTTCTTGGTTCATAGTTGATGCCATCTCACTGTGTCCTCACATGGTGGAAGGGGCGAGGGATCTCTGTGGGGTCCTTTTGTAAAAGCACCAATCCCATTCATGAGGGCTCCATCCTCGTGACCTAATCACCTCCCATCTCCTGATGCCATCATCTTTGAGGGTTAGGATTTCAACATATGAATTCTGGGTGGACACAAACATTCAGACCATAGCATTCGCTCAATAAAACATTTAGTGAAAATGACCATGTGCTAGGCTAGAAATTAAGTCTCAAGAAATATTAATGAAATTATTTCATACTGATTCCCTGAAAAAATGTTAAGCTATCAAGATCACAGAAATAAATTTAAAATCTAAATATCAATATCAAGCAATATTGATAATCATAATTAAACATATGGAATACAAGTAAGGCTGTGTTCTGAGGGAATTTTGCTACCTTAATCAAAACAGGTAAATAATAGAGTGAAAATAAAACGTTTAATCAGATAATTTTAGAATTCAGCTGAAGAAAATCAGAATAATCTAAATGAAAGAAGGAGAGTATACAGTTATGTATATAAAGACATAGCAGAATTTAACGTATAAAAGGTAAAAATGACTTCTTCAAGAAAAACAATTAAAAAGAAACTCTTTGGGAATTTTGGCAAAGAACAAAGACAAAAGTCACGATTAACACGATTAGAATTGAATAAAAGAAGATATAACTACAATCCTAGCAGAGAGTAAAAGTAACTAAGACAATATTAAGGTAAAAGTCATGGTAATAAATTTTGAAAACATAGTGGGAAAGAACAAATTAAAGGGAAAATATAAATTAATAACATGTACCCCAAGAAGGAATAAAAAAGGTATACTTTTATGGCTAATTAAATGAGCTGATTTAAGAGTATTAAAACAAAAAATTTTATCCCAGATGGGTTTAAAGGTGAAAGTGCTACCAAACTTTCAAGTAACATTTTAGCAGGTAATTTGATGAGATCTTGCAATTTAAAAATGTGCATCTTCGTTGACTTGGTGGTTGACTTCCTGTTTTACTCCCTCTACCTGCTCTGAGAGCCAGCCCAGGTGCTCTAGTGGTTAAGATTCGGCTCTCTCACCACCCCTGCCCAGGTTTGCTTCCTGGTCAGGGAACCACATCACGCCTCTGTTGGTTGCCATAATGTGGCAGCTGCGTGTTGCTGTGATGCTGAAAGCTATGCTACCTGTATTTCAAATGCCAGCATGGTCACCCATGGTGGACAGGTTTCAGCAGAGCTTACAGATTAGGAAGAAGGACCTGGCACCCACTTCTGAACAATTGGCAATGAAAACCCTGTGAATAGCTGCAGAGCATTGTCTGATATAGCGCCGGGAGGTGAGAGGATGGTGCAAAAAGACTGGCTGGCGTTCCACTCTGCTGCACACAGAGTCGCTAGGAGTTGGAATGCACTGGATGGCACCACCAACAACAAAAACCTGCTCTGGGTGTAGTCTCTGTATATTCTCAGACTTTTTACTATCAAAAACAAACCTTAACCTTCTCTTGATGCATCTTGCCCCACACCACCATTTGTCAGCTTTATTGCCTCACTTTCTATAGCTGCTTTCCATTGCAGGAACCAAAAATAACATATCAGATACATCCTTGTTGTAGGAAACATGTGGAACTTGATCATTGGAGTGAAAAGGCAGAGGCAGTACTATGTCATGGAGTTGCTCACACAGCTCTGGAGAGGTATATGATGGAGTTCAATATGACCCTTCTGTCAATAAAAAGAAAACGTCTTGAATCACAGGGGCTACTGAATACCTCACCGGAAAGAAGGAGAGTGAAGTGGCACCTGCATTGATTGGGGCCCTTCTGCAATAATCTGTTCTATAGAAATTTAGAGATCACATTAATTTGTAAAGTGAAAATTTCCGTACCGGGTACATTCAGTTTAATATGCTTTCTGGTAATGTCATTACTTCTTATGGCTTATTGTTGACTATAAATATCAACCTAAAATTTTAGGTATATAACACATAAGATTCTCTTTAAAAAAATTAAAATATTCTATCTTTGAATTTGTCTAAGTTCTCTTTTTTGCAACCACATATAATTTCAGTCTGTAATGAGTTCCGTCAGTCTACTGCCTGCTGGGTGAAAAAACACATCCTTATACTTGTCTTAACTTTACCTGAGAGTATGTGAATCTTAGTCCTCAAAAGTTCATGCTTAAGGGTAAATTATGAATAACCTAATGACTCTATTTTTATACTTAAAATACTTCATCTCTTAGAATTTTAAATTCCCTGAAGGTTTTTTCTAATTTAAAAACAATATGTAAATGATAAATTTTACAGACTCAGATGTTGAACTTTCTGTTTTATAAATTAATAATCCAAATAATTCAAGTTTTAGAACTATTTAAAGAAAGAATATTTCTAGCTACTTAAAAAAACTAAATTTAAAAAACTTTATTTGTGATTTAAAGCTTTATTTATATCCAAAGGCAGAGCATACTTTTAAAATCAACTGCAATGTGCAATAAAAAGTAAAACATCCTTTCTCAAGTTGACTACTTTTTTTGAGTGAGGCTAGAGTCAAAGTCAGCCTTTTTTGAATCTAAATGAAGTTATACTTCCTGATTGTGTGCCGTACCTTTCTTTCTTTCATTCTAACCCAAGTATATCATACAGGGGCAACTAAGAATATTGATTATAATCAAAATTTAGTTAATCATTTCCCAAACATGATAGAAAATACTATAGAATTTTCTATAGTGTGGATATAGAAATGGAACAGTGAAATCCAAAATCAAAATGCTTTATTCTTGAAAAAACAATGTGAAAAAAGAGAAAGAAGACAGTATATTTATTTAAATTTAATCTTTCAAGCTTTCTTTTCCAATAGAGTTAAATTAGATCCCTAGAGTTTCATACTGACCTGTCTAAGAGATCACATTTCTGACTTTTCGTTTTGCATGTATTTGACTGTGTGGATTGGTATTAAATGTGTATTTTAGGATTAAACATTTTAAAAATTTGAATAGCATTGTTACAATTTATTATTAAAATTACAAATATTTTCTTGACAATGTAAGATTTTATAAACCTCATGTTAAATTATTACCATTAGGGTATATTTGTTTTCAGTGGATACCTCAATATCATTTCTATCTGCAACTTAAAAAGTAAAAGGTCACAATTTTTTAGTGGATTATATAACCTTGGTGTTGCTTTAAAAGTCAAATGATCATTGCTTTTCTTACTATTAAAATTGTGGTGAGAATGGCATACACGTGATGTTTTGCTGTCTAAAAGATTAGCTAGTAAACAACTGACCTCATTTTGTCTTCTTCGGAGCAAAATCAGGTTCTGCTTGGATGCAGAGTGGCTTATTGCAACACCTCGGGAGTATTCTTAAGTGTCATCAGCAGTCTCCTCTAGCCGTTAGCACATTATCTGGAGAATCTACATCATTAGTTTAAATTAGGTTCACTTAATTAGCCAGCTGGTACTCTCCTTGTCAGACTGATAAACAAGCTGTGCTTCACTGTTCCTTCATGTCAAGACTAAACCCCAAGTTCTGTGTATCTTTGTTGCTCTTATCAGTATTTCACCTTTGCAAAATAAGCCATCTTTATAAAAGTAGATACAACTAGTTCATGACCGGTGTAACATGCATTTTAAAATTTTTGTATTTGTTGCACCTCCTCAAGAAATATTGATGAATTTGTATAACACTAGATATGTTGGGATTGTAAGGGACTTAAAGGTTTATAGATCAACAAAGGGAAAAAAACTCTCATAGTATAAATATTAAAATTGTACCCTTAACCAATGTTTTAAAATATTAAAGAAAAAATATTTCTATTAATATCTTTATAAAGTTACGACAAATAAAAATGCTTTATTACATTATATAGTATATTTTAAACATATTTTTACAAAGGAATAGGATAAGAAGCTAATTAATCATGATAATATAACACTCTGAAAATGGTACTTACATGGGAAATTAAGAAATATGGATTCTAGGACCTGAATATGTAGATCACTACTAGTAATCAATTATAATAGCAAAATAATGTTATTTGAGAGATATTTCTGAAAATGTGTAATAAATCAATAAATCTTTGGAAGACAGATTGTGGCTTAATTATCTGAATATCACCAGGCCAAGCAAGGGCTACTGTGTGCCCAAAATCATAGTGTTTATGATATGGGAGAGAAATTTCCAACCTATAGTATCAGAACCTTTTATGTAAACAAAGTCTTACAAAATCATTCAATAAATCAGAACCGATACCCTTTGTTCTATTATGGTGGAGGTTCAAATCGCCTGCTACAAATGAGTCTCATTTCCATAGGCTTCTCAAGGCAAAGTTTGAAAACAATTTTTCTAGCAAAATAATATTGGTAGTCAAAGGTAAATTTATTCTAAGTAATCAATGAGCATTCTATGTAGGTTAATTTTGAGGTGAAAGATGAGCATATATTCTCATGCTTTTTCCCAATCACTTATACTTGAACATTGTCTTTTAACTTATCCCATTTTCCTGATAAATGGCTGGTGGCTCAGAAACGAAAAACATATACACCAGCTGTATCTGAAGTGGAGTGTATGCAACATAAGGGAGGTGAAAGATGACTAGCTGTGGGAAGGGAATCCTAGGACATTGTTTATATTTCTTTTTATCTTAAAAAAGGAATCATATTACATTTTATAAATATTTAATATACGAACCAATATTGGAAGGTCTGAATTTATCTGTGTGTTGGATGGTGATGTGATACCTAGAGGATATGAGGGTATCTTGAGAGGAAAGTGGGAGTTTTACAATAGGCAGGGATCAACATCGGTACCGTTAGTCATCTGTTTACTTTTATCTGTACAAAAGAGATAACAATAGCACATACCTCAACAAAAAGATTCTTGTGAAGATTAAATAAAAAGAATTTGTATTTGTAAAATATTTAGAAAAAAACTTCGTTCATAATAAGCCTGGTGCAGAGTATAATTGCTTTTGTTAGATAAAATAATGATGATGTTAATAATAGTAAGTTTTGGCATGTAGTTTAATTTTGCAATTTTCTTTTCCTAATTAAGTAGATTTAGAGGTCCATTAATTATATATTGAGTACTGCTATTTACAAGGTATTGTTCTAAGCACACAGGTTGTATCACTGACCTAAACTAACACAAAAAACCTGCCTTTTTGGAACTTAGCATCCATTGGTTGGAGACAGACAATGAAAAATAAGGATACTAAAATGTAAATGATGCAATATGTAAGGTGGTAAGTGCTATTGGAAAAAGGTAAAATGGTAGAGCAAGGCCGGATGGGATTGGGAAAGCTAGGGATGAGGCGAGGTGAAGAAAGGGAAGGCTGGATACAATATTGAATAGGGTGGTCAAATTGGCCTCACTGAGAAGGTGAGTTCTGAGCAAAGAAGGTGTCAAGGAAGCAGACACTGGACTATCTAGGGGAAGCCCTCCAAAAGGCAGAAGTGTAGCTGCCGTGTTGGATGGACAGCAAGAAGGTCAAGAGCATCTGGATTGGAGACACTAACAGAAGAGTAGTGGGTGAGGGGGTGCAGAGAAAGAAGATTGGGGAGTGACAGGTCTACCAGGTAGGGCCTGGTAGTCATTATAAAGACTTTTAGATTTTACTCCGAGGGAAATGAGAAGACACTTGGTGTTTTGAGCAGATTAGTGTCATGATCTGTCTAATGCTTACAAAAAAAATCACTCTGACAAATCTGTTGAGCAAGTTGATGAGCATAAAGTTAGAAGTTAGAAAACATAGGAAGTATGCTCTTCGACATCAGTCTTAGCAATATATTTTCAATATATGTCTTTTTCAATATATGTCTGACTGGGCAATAGAAAAAATAAACAAATAGGACTACATCAAACTAAAAAGCTTCTGCACAGCAAAGGAAACCATCAACAAAATGAAAAGACAACCTGACAATTGGGAGAAGATATTTGCAAACCATACATCTGATAAGGGGTTAATCTCCAAAATATATAAAGAACTCATACATCTCAACAACAAAAAAACTAACAACCCAATTAAAAAATGGGCAAAAGATCTGAACAGACATTTCTCCAAAGAAGATATACAGATGGCCAACAGGCACATGAAAAGATGTTCAACATCATTAACTATCAGGGAAATGCAAATCAAAATTGCAATGAAATATCACCTCAATGCCTGTCAGAATGGCTATAATTAATGAGACAGGAAACAGCAAGTGTTGGAGAGGATGTGAAGAGAAGGGAACTCTCATACACTGCTGGTGGGAGTGCAAACTGGTGCAGCCACTATGGAAAACAGTATGGAGATTCCTCAAAAAATTAAGGATAGAACTCCCATACGATCCAGCTATTCCACTGCTGGGTATTTATCCAAAGAACATGAAAACACCAATGCATAAAGATACATGTACTCCTATGTTCATTGCAACATTATTCACAATAGCCAAGACTTGGAAGCAACATAAGTGCCCATTAAGGGACGAATGGATAAGGAAGATGTGGTATATATACACAATGGAATACTACTCAGCCATAAGAAATGATGAAATCCAGCCATTTGTGACAACATGGATGGACCTTGAGGGTATTGTGCTAAGTGAAATAAGTCAGAGGGAGAAGGTCAAATACCCTATGATCTCACTCATAAGTAGAAGATAAAAATAACAGCAAACACATAGAGACAGAGATTGGATTGGTGGTTACCAAAGGGGAGGAGAGGAGGGAGGAGAGCAAAAGGGATGATTAGGCACATGTGTGTGGTGATGGATTGTAATCAGTATTTGGGTGGTGAACATGATGTAATCTATGCAGAAATAGAAGTGTAATAATGGGGCCAGCCCCGTGGCTTAGCGGTTAAGTGCGTGCGCTCCACTATTGGTAGCCCGGATTCAGATCCTGGGCACGCACCGATGCACCGCTTCTCCGGCCATGCTGAGGCCGAGTCCCACATACAGCAACTAGAAGGATGTGCAGCTATGACATGCAACTATCTTCTGGGGCTTTTGGGGAAAAAAAAGGAGGAGGATTGGCAATAGATGTTAGCTCAGAGCCAGTCTTCCTCAGCAAAAAAAAAAAGAGGAGGATTAGCACGGATGTTAGCTCAGGGCTGATCTTCTTCACACACACACAAAAAAGAAGTATAATGATGTAAACCTGAAATTTATACAATGTTATAAACCAATGTGACTGCAATAAAATAAAAAAAGAAAAAATAGAAACCATATGATGAGGTTAGAGATGACAGAGGCTCTCGTCATGGTGGTGGCTACAGAGGTCAGTATTTGGAAGGCAAATCCAGCAGGTTTCCTGTGGATATAAGGAATGGGAGAAAGAAGGCAGTCAAGGATAGTAGAATCTTTACAATCCTTTTCATAAAATGTGGAGAAACATTTTAACTATTTTATAACACAGAGGCTTACAGGTTTAATTGTGGCAAGAAATTTTTTGAAAGGTGTCAAAAATAGTGCCTTTCTCTTTTACAAAAGCTAATAGTCTAAATTGACTGATCATTTAAAGTAATTTCCAGAGTATACTAGCAGATATTTTGTAAAATCCAACACATATAATTTATCCCTTTCAAAAGTTGACAATATAAGTAGGAAAATATCTGTTTTTTCTAACTGAAAATTGGGTTATGGCAAGATGATCCTGAAGATGGTTGTTTGGAAATATTTTTATCATTGTTATATGATTTTGTTGCTGAAAATTTGTTGCTGTAAATATTTCCTCTGTAAAATGTTTTATATCTGCACACTTGAAAACTTGTAAACAGATTTTTCCTAAGAGTTAAACATTTTCCAAATAAAGTATGTCAGATGTGCTTTTCTTCATTTTGATCATGTCTTTTTCAGCTTTGGTGAGCTTTCATAACCAAACACCAAAATAAACTGAATTTAATAACAAACTTTTGAAATGTTAAAAGACAAAATGTTCAAAAACTTTGGAGACCATTGAGCAGACATTTTTCAAATTTTGAAGTTGTTTTGAAAATTGATGGATATTTTCCTCCTCAAATACATATATCTTAATTTATTTGAAGGCAATTAATCATGGCCTGCCTTCTGACACCTCCTGGAACATATTCTCATAAGTTAATTTTAAAAAATAGTCTCTGTCTTCCCATTTATAAAATTATTCATACTTTAGGGCTCAATTAAAGCATTACCTCCTCCCCTCTTCCCTGACCCTGCATTATACTTCTTCCCCTGAGCTTTCAAGGCATTTGGTCCTTATTTTTATTTTGTGACATACATCAAGTTATTTTAAGCTCCTCCTTCACCCTCTAGCCTGTAAATTCTTCAAGGACAAAGACTCTGTTTATTTACTTTCTCTTCTAAGTCTCAATTTCTTCTGCTAAATAAGAATATTGCATCTCTAACCTTAAAACATTATGATGCTAATTGTCATGAAATTCCTTTAGTTCAATTAGTTTTTCTAGAAGTAGTAGTAGTAGTAGTATTTCCATAGTGTTTAATATTCACCAGACACACCCTAAAGCACTTTATATTGACTACCACACCCAATATTCACAACAACACTTTGAAGTAGGTGTACTACTGTCTCCATTTTATTATAGAGGAAACTGAGCCACAGAAGAGTTTAGTGAGTTCCCAAAGCATTGTCATTATTATTATTATTATTTACTTTGAGTGAAGACGCTAAGATATGAAGCTGGCCTCAGAATACGTGCTCAGAAGCATGGTGTATACTGCCTCTCAATGACTTTTCATCAGGATTGTACCACTTATACAGATGATACTGCATATATTTGTACCCTATGGGTTTCTTTCCATCTTTCAAAAGAGAAAAAACCCAAAAGAACGTTTCTTATACATAATGCGTAAATAGGAGGGCAATGTATTCATTTTCAGGAATTAAATTATCAACTAGGAGGGATGGTCTTTCATGTGCAGAGAGGTTCCCACATTGGGAAGAAACACAGACTATCAAATTCCAGCCCTGCTGATCAATGGCTGGATGATGACTGGTAAGACTTGAGTCTCAGTTTCCTTATCTCATTTTATGTGGCTATTACTGTTACCACACAAAATTGGGGTTCTCTGCCCGATGAGCATAAACAAGGCAATTAATTATGGCACCAGCCTTTGAGGGGAGAAATCAGCTTTTATTCTGCAAGATCAATCTCCAGGGAGACAGGGGGCATGTGCCCTCAGATCTGTCTCCCCGATTCAGGATTTGAGACAAAATTTAAGAGGCTAAGGAGGACAGGTTGGCATGTGGAAACGCTGGTGGGACAGGTTTAGATTGGTGGGCTTCAGGTATTTACGGTAAGGTTTTAGACATCTATGATGAGGTTCTAAACATTTATGATGGAGTTCTAAACTTTTGCATGAGGTAGGGAAGGAATTTGAACACCAGATCTCCCTGAATGAGGGACCCCTCGCTTCTGATAAAAGTCCTGCTTTCAAGTTCTGGTCTCATCCCGGTCCTTGGGTTCTGTAGAAGGAGGATCTTTGGTTCCAGGATCATTTCAGGTCACAATTTCTTCTTTGGCACATGCCCTGGCTACATGACTTTGCAGTTTTTCTGAAAGACAATCCTTAATCAATTTGTTGATAAGAGATGGAGTCTGTTTGAACTGGCTCTAAATGGGCCCGTGGTTACAATACCATAACCTATGGATTGTGGTATGCCATATAAGATAATATTTATGAAAGGGCCTGGTGAAAAGAAAAGAACCTTATGAGAGCTGACAAACTGGAAATTTTCATTCAAAATGTTCCGTAATATTTAAAGTGATCTAAAGATCTTTGCTCTTTTTATAACTGTATCCTAACAATTGAATAACAATGAGGTCTTTGTTATTGTTGCTTTTGTTGTATTGAGCTATTTTGTTGTATTGAGTCACTCATGTGCCTCATAATGACATTCCAGTCAACACTGGACTGCATATCTGTTGGTGGTCCCATAAGATTAGTACCATATAGCCTAGGTGTGTAGTAGGCTATACCATTTAGGTTTGTGTAAGTACACTCTGTGATGTCTGCACAACAAAATTGCCTAATGACACATTTCTCAGAACATATCCCCTTCATTAAGTGACTTGTGACTGTATTTTATCTTTAACGTTTTAAAGACCTAAAGATTATTCCATTTTAAGATGCATGGAAAATAGGCTGACTATCATAATCATACATAGATCAAGTTTAAAATATAGAGGGAAAATATGAAAAATCAAAGGAATCTTATTGCTTTGTTATTAGTGTAATGATTAACGATGGCTCTTTTGCTATATATGCTTTGAAATTATCAATCAGTACATGAAGAATTTAAATGAAACATCTGGCATTCACTTGAGTACAATTAACAAAATACCAGACTATTTCTTAAGTAATAAAACCATTTAATTATCCCAAATAACATCAAGTCTGGGGATACTTATTCTAAGTGTGCAGCAACTCAAGGTTGTTATCGAGAATTCAGTCATTTTTCTCCTGCTGGATCTTCAAAGTGTTGGTTTTTCTTTCTTAAGCTTATTGTTTCATGGCGTCCAAATGGCTTTGGAAATTGAGGCTTAATATCCTAATAAGACAGTATTCAAAGTACAAAGAAAGAGAGAGTGTGGTGCAAAGAAGGCTTCTCTTGTTATTGTCTCTTTTGATGGAAATGCAATATCATTCTCAGAAATCATTCATCATGTTAATATTTAAAATATGCAAACTAGAATATGCCATGTGACCACCCCAACCCTCTAGAGAGGCTGGGAAAATTAGCACTTGTCAAAGGGGAATGGGATTAGTTGTTGGCTTAAATCTCTGGTGCTCACCAAGTGGGCTACCTTCCCTGAGAACAGTGCTGCCCACCTGATCCCAAGACAATATCGTGGCTCTGTTAGCCAGGAAGAAAAGGATGAGGACATTGATACCGAAATGTTTAAATAGGTCTTTTCAGAAATCCAATAATTACCTCAGTAATCCAAGAATATTGAGAATTTTAAATAGGTAAAATGCAGGGCAAGGTTTTAGGAAAAAAATACTTTAGTAAACCTAAATTGCCAACATGGTAGTTAAAATATGAATCTCTATATGTTGGTCAACCACAACTATAGTTTACCCTTAACTAACCTACTGAGAAGAGGATTACATTATGAACTAAGACGTGGGAAATTCTCTAAGGATATTCAATAGAACTTTGGAAAGAAATGCTTTCAATATTGGATAAAGATTTTTTTACTGAATACAATTTGTTTGGTGTTATAAAATTAGAAAATATATATATAACTATAAAAATCACTTAAAATCACTTAAAAAAGGTGTTAGCTTATACTATAAATCACTTAAAAAAGGTGTTAGCTTATACTATAAATAGCTTGAAATTAAGGTGAGTGAAATTGCTCCCTGGCAGCAATTTGTTTTCTAGAAATTTTGCTTTAAGTCAATACTAAATTTTATAAATATTAGCAGAAAAACACATTTACCACATCAAGTGTGGTACAAAAAAATTGCTTCTCCTCCTTTCTGTGGTTTTAGATTTCTCATTAAGGAAACTAAATTAGGTAATCTGTTATTAGAGCTACAATCATATATCAGATTGTTGGTGTTTTAGCATTATAGATGGTCAAATCCCATAACCAGCATTGGGATAGAAAAACCTAATAGAATAAACATAGTTCTCACCTCTATTTAACAATTGATTAAAATGCACATATTAATCATTTATATCTTGAGTTTCTAAATAGCTTGACCATGACACACAATTTGCATAGGTAATGAATGAACACAAGACTATATAAAATTGTGCAAAAACGTGTTTGAGTAAAGTAACATATGTCCAAATTAATCAAACAAGGCTTTAGAAAATTAGATAATTGGCAACATAAATTTTTAATCTGACGTGTAAACTCTTGAATTCTTCTATAATTTTTGGCTTAGTTTTAAACTATTTCAGTCTGAAAACATTCTTTTCAACTCTTATTTACTACAGGCAGTAAGCACAGACCCTGTCCCAGTTAAATTACACTACGACAAATCACACGATCAAGTCTGGGTGCTAAGCTGGGGTACCATGGAAAAGACTTCTCCAACACTACAGGTAAGTACATTTTAGTGTATTTGAGCAAATAGTGATCCATAAACCTTTTGACATCGCATTGGATATTTATAACCATTTAATAATGATATTCTTCCAAGGACTGTACTTTAATCGCATCTAGATCTGCACTGGAAAAGGGAAAAAAAGTTGATATTCAAGTACTTTTTTAGATGGGAAAATATTGTAGATCATATTTATCAAAGGTTAGATTTATATGCAAAAAGAATAACTTATGATGATAAAGCTGATGCCATTAGGGAAAAAAAATCACAATCAACCTTTCAACAACTTACTACCTCCCTCCAATTTTTATGAGAATTTTCTTGTTTCCATCTCTCTTTTCAAAATGGTGCCTGGAGGGTGGAGCATGTGAGATAGAAATCAGGAGAGTTAAACAGAGACTCAAAGCAGATTTCCATTTTTCTCCAAACAGATAGTATTTTATTTTCAGAGCACAGGCTCATTTCTAATTGGGAAATATGTGGTGTCATTTTTGTAAAATTTGCATATGTTTTGAAGTTGTTTATATGAGAACATGACAGAGACAAAAATATGTACATTTTGACAATGACTGTTTGGCACAGTTTTTAGATTTTTGGAGTTAGTTTAAGAAGAAGCTGACAGGGAATGGGAAGGAACGTTTGGCACTAGAAATGTCTTTTATCTATTTCTCAAACCGCCTGTGATTGTAGCACTGCCTTGACTATGCCTCTTCTTACAAAGTTCTAAATCATTAACCTTTTGCCAGTTTTCAATAAGTCTGTTGAATGCAATGTTTTTATTTTATTTTTATTTTTTTTATTATTTTTTTTTTTTGTGAGGAGATCAGCCCTGAGCTAACATCCGCCAATCCTCCTCTTTTTTTGCTGAGGAAGACGGCCCTGGGCTAACATTGGTGCCTATCTTCCTCCACTTTATATGGGACGCCGCCACAGCATGGTTTACCAAGCAGTACTTCGGTGCACGCCCGGGATCCGAACCAGCGAACCCCGGGCCGCCGCAGCGGAGCGCGCGCACTTAACCGCTTGCGCCACCGGGCCGGCCCCCGCAATGTTTTTATTTTTAATCAGTTGTCACTACCAATACTTTAAATATTTCTGAAGTTTTTTCAGTATTGCGATATTTAACTTACAAAGGACAGGTCTATTAAAATGAAATATTTTAAAGTAACTATCAGAACGATGGTTCATTGTATATTTCACTAGAAATATGTGGCACTTGAAATATCTAAAATATAATACTGTTTTTCAGTTACCTATTGTTGCAAATCAAACCACCCCAAAACTTCTTGTCTTAAACAAAATTAAAGAATGACTCATCACTCACAATTCTGTGACTTGGCAATCTGGGGAGTTTTTCTACCGGTGTGATCAGGGAGCACTCATTGGGTACAGTCATCCGATAAGTGGAGCTGGAATGTCCAAAATGGCCTCCCTCCTTGTCTGCCATGTGGTAGTGGTGCTTAGCTGGGTGCCTTGTGTCACCTGCATGCGCCTCTCATCCTTTAGGATAGCATCTTCTCAGAGTGGTGGTTCCAGGGTACAGGACAGTAGAATTTGCAAGGCCCATTAAGATCTAGGACCCAGAATTCACATAAAGTCACTCCCACCACAGTCTATTGATCAAAACAAGTCACACTGCCTGCCTAGATTCAAGAGAATAGAGTAATACAGCCAATCTCTTGATGCAAAGAGCACAATCTTCATTGAGGACAGTTGTTAGAATGATCTACCACAATATGGTAATATGGTCTAGTTATTTGATATTTTGTACTTAAATATAATCTTGACAAGATAAATAACAAGTCAAGATGTACGATTTTTAAAAACTTGTATTGTTATGAATGATTTTTAATACTGTTACCTTTAAAATAAATGCAGCTTAGAAAAGTTAAAAATATTTTTTCTTTTAAAGCTGTATACATTTTTAATACACCGTATTCTTCAGAATTGATCCATTCACCTCCCTTTTGTAATCTATCCATGTTACTTGGATAGATTAATAGCTTCCCCAGTGTTTCAGTCTCTCCACAAAGTAGTTTAGGCAAACTCCTTTAATATCATACAGAAAGGAGAAACAAAGACCTGATACGTGTTAAGTAACTTCCCACACATTATTCAGCCCACTAAAAAATGGGTTCTCTTTCTCAGCATATCTAATAAAAATATGCTAATAAGATTCACTGAATTTTTAAGATATTTGCTGGGTGGGAGTGAAAGGTAAGTCTCATACCTGAAAATATAAAATAAAATGTAAGAATTGAAGATTTATTTACACAAAATGTGTGTGTGTGTGGGGTGTGTCTGTATATACACACATATGTGTACATATATATGTGCATGACTGGTAGATAGATGATAGATAGGTAGATAGGTAGGTAGATAGATTGATAGACGATAGGTAGGTAGGCAGGTAGGTAGGTAGATAGATAGATAGATAGACAGACAGACAGACAGACAGACAGATAGATAGATAGATAGATAGATAGATAGACAGACAGATAGACAGACAGACTGACAGACTGACAGGAAACACAGGGTCTCTGGATCAGAGAACAGACCATTTCTTACTAACAGAGCACGTTAGTGTCCATTGTCCAGCCCCAATCCCCTTGGGATGATGAGATGAGAGACTAATGCTACCCTGCATGTGCAGTGCAGTTGACTATGGGAGAAGGACCTTGGGTATTATGTGTCTCTGTTTTTTTAGGCTGTTAGCACATCAGCCCATCCTCTCCTGTGAGAGAGAGATTATAACTCTGGAATATATGCAAATCTTCTCCTGGGAGAGGAGGGGTAAATCAGTACCCTGGAATGTCAGTGACTGGGTCAAAAGAGTTAAGTTTCTAAATCTCTCAGGAGAAATACAGCATCTCTGTCTTCCAATACATTTTTGCTATGCCATCATCCTTTAACCAAGTTTGCCATGCCCTTTGCTCAGAAAGACGTGACTGCAGAAATGTCAAAATATTCATGGATAATTGTCTCCCAACAGGATTATCAGGAAACATCCCCAAAGGAAATGGGATTTAAGATTTATTTGTAAAGGGGAACCGATATTTCTTTGGAGTAGTTGAATTCACCAAACCAAAAACATGGGCAAGCTCTCATTTTTACTAGAGTGTTCCTGTGCCATAATGTTGAAAGATTAGACTGGAAAGAGAGATTGATGCTAGGTTGTGAAGGCTAGGAAGTAACTTTTTGCCCTAATGCAGTGTTATCTAGCGGTACTACCTGACCCTTGAAAGTGCAAAGGCAATTTATCAAGGATCTGAAAGCTCTACTTACACTTCTACTTTGTGTTTTCGTTTTGGTTATAATTAAATCATACGTCTTTGCCAATTATGAAAGCAAAATAGATTATTTTCTGTAATATTTACAATTAATGAATAAAAACCCATAAACTGTCATAATGTTAGATATATATGACAGTGATTTTCCAATTAGTGTTCTCAGATAAATTCTCAAAGATTTATCATAGTTATTTATCTTCTTTTTAAAAGGCATCTACGCCTTATGAAATCTTAAGAAATGCTGTTCTAAAAATCATGAATCTATCATCTGCACAGTTTCACAATTCTTATGTAATGTCTTTTCAAATGCACAGCAGTTAGAGAAGAAAATATCCTCAGGGAACAATTTGGAATCAAGTCCTTACATTTTGCTACTGGGCAGGAAGTAAGCCCCAGCCAGATCGGGTGACAGTGGGAGGTGGTGGCTCTGGGTTTGTGGAAGACATCACACGTGGAGAGACCAGCGGCAGGATGCCATTAGGAATGAGCCAAGGGTTGTTGCCAGATTGGGCCTCGTAGATCGGTCTGTGTGTCCTTGCAGTTAGTCAGCTCGGTCCTGAACCTGGCAATCAATTCCATCAGCGAGAAGGACCTAGAACCATCAGGGAGCAAAGTCCAGACAGAGGGGAACTAGGGAAGTGGCACTGTATTTTTTACAACCTAGGACTATGCAAACAAAAGAGATGCTCAGTTAATATATCTTCAGTGGCATGAAATACTTTCACATACATTATAGCGTTGTTTGAATATTAAATTTTGTGACGCCTGTAAACTATGTAGGACACATATTGGCACATAGCAAGCTCTCAGTAAATATTATTGCCGCTGTCAGTGCAAGTATTGTTATTAATTTCAAATACATGTACACACATTTTGAGAATTATACACTTCCATGCAATCTAACAGAAAGAAAGTTTGGAGAGTTCCTTTCTTATTACTCCTGTTGATTTTTATTAAAGTCTTTTGGACATTATTATGAATAGCTAAAATCCAGTGATGACTTTTTCACTGCTATTCATTAATAAAATAGGTAGAGTGTCGTTAAAGCTTTTATCAAATACTTTGGTTCTCTCTTCCTCTGGGCACATGGTGGGCTCCTTTTGGTTAGGTGAGGCTGTGTGATTAGTGCTGGCAAATGAGGTCTGTTGTGAGTGGAAACATTCAAGGTAGTTGGCCTCTCCTTTAGCATGGAATCCTGAATGAAAATAGTAGATATCCTGGGAAAGTAACAGGTGTGAAACGAAATCTTTATTTTCTAAGCCACTAAGACTTTAAGATTTGTTTTCAGTTTTGTTTTATTTTTTTAACTGTAACATAACTGAGCCTATCCTGACTATTATAATAATCTATTTTCATTGAAAATGGCAATTTCCAATGGAACTCAATGAAAGTATACTCATTTGAATGAAGGGAAAAAAACCCTAAAAATAAAAAGGCTATTTACTTCTGTCGTAAAAACCAAAGGGAGAGACTCAGTTTTGAGGGAGAAAAGTCTATTTAACTTAAAGAGTCAGTCAGTAGTTTAGGAAGTTTAATTTGGTGGCCCAATGTAGAAAGGATTTAAAAGAGGAAAAATAAAGGCAGAAAAGTGCTTTAAAAGGCTAACACAGAACAGTGGTTGTGCAACAGAGACAATAGAAAAAAACACGAAGGTATGAGAAATCTGAAGAAAGAACTGACAGAATTTGGTGCATAATGGGATATGAGGAATAAAAGGGTTTAAATGTAGTGATCTTTCTTTACTGGATTGTAAAAGTCTTAAAAATCAACTAATGATGAATAGTTAGAAGAAACCTCTTTGATTAAAACTTACTTAAATCTATTATTTTAAATTTGTAGGAGTAAAAATTTTAAAATGTGATTTTATCTATTCTAAGATTTCTGAGAGCTAAAATATTTCATATGACTTATTTTGGAGTTTTCAGTCCTATGTTTTCAACTTTGTTCTATAGGAGACCAGTTTTTTGACTTTTTTGTGTATCAATTATACCTAAATAAAGCTATTTAGAAAAGAAAGAAGAAAGAAAGGAAGAAAGAGAGAGAGAGAGAGAAGGAGAGAGAAAGAAAGCTAATATCTTATTTACATCGTAGGTTTGCTTGCTTTTATTTTTCTCTTTATAGCAAGGTTAAACTTTGTGTAATACAGAAGGTGCTTATATGTATATTTATTTTATATTTTAAGCAGAAATTGTTCAAGACAAATCTTTTTCTATTTTTTATTTCTTTATAGAAACAGAAGTTTCTAATTTGAAAACAAGCAAACAATTACAGAATGCAAGTTTGCTTACTAATATGCTAATTTTGAGGATGGCAATAAACAGCCTATGCAAACAACTGCCAGAGATTTATTTCATCTCTAAATAAAATTAAAGCTGATACTACTAAGGGAATGCATGGCCAAGATCTAAACACAGTGTGTTCTGTTTAGGTAATAACCCTGGCCAGTGGGAATGTACCACACCACACCATCCACACCCAGCCAGTGGGAAAGCAATTTGATCGAGTGGATGATTTTTTCATTCCCGCTACAACACTCATCATCACCCATATGAGGTAAGTGCTAAGAAGAGTGATCAACTTTTAGATTCTCTCTAATTTTGATAGAAAGCCATGGGAAATCATAAAAAATAAATCCCCAACACATTTCAGTTATGTAACAAGTACACACATAATTGCACATGATTTAGCTTTGTCTCATCTGCTTGATGAACTTTTATTTATCAACATTAGTGATGAATTTCCTGTCATATGTTTCCTTTTTGTGTGTGTGTGAGGAAGATCAGCCCTGAGCTAACATCCATGCCAATCCTCCTTGTTTTTGCTGAGGAAGATTGGCCCTGGGCTAACATCTGTGCCCATCTTCCTCCACTTTATATGAGACGCTGCCACAGCATGGCCTGACAATCCATGCCTTGGTGTGCGCCCGGGATCTGAACCCAGGCCGCCAGCAGCAGAGCACGCACACTCACACTTAACCGCTGTGCCAAGGGGCTGGCCCCCATATGTTTCTTTTTATGCTGAATAGAGAAGTGAATTTATAAAGACACCGTTGCATTTTTTAATCAATTTTACAGTTAGTATTTTTCTAAATTGTCATTAGGGTCTTCTTCCTAGGCTTTTGCAAAATGCTGGCATTTGAACTTGGCCTGATGAAAGAGCGACTCTCATAAAAATCTATTCATTATATTATAATAACATTCTTGTATCATTTTTGCCCAAATAGAAATCAATGTAAAATTGTATTAGGAAGTATACTAAGTTGAAATGAAATGTTTGAGGTCTACACTTCACTTGTTTGAGAAAACATGTTGGCGTGTTCTATTTCTCTATGCATTTACAAGAGGTGAAAAAGTAACAACTTCTAATGAAATCATCCAGAGTTTCATAGAAATGGTTTAAATGCTTAAAAGGGGAGACTTTGAATATATCACGATTTCTAGTATTATGTATCTTGATAATTTATTGAAAAAATTTTAAAGTATTGCTTAGCAATGTTAGTGAATCTGAACCAAACTGATATTTTGTTCTGTTTCTCAAGTGAATTCTGATAAGGGAGAACTGCTCCAAATCTGTTATAGAAGCCATTATTCGATTCTTTTGTATATTTGTTTCCCTTGTATTAAAATGCAAATTATCTCATCTAAAAGTTGGAGTTATAAGAATTCTGAAAGAGTGCAAAATTCAACTTTCAAAAATAAAGAGGGATTAATAAATCAGAATTGTGACTCAAGACATCATAGACAAACTGTTCTTTGCGCAGCCAAGTATATGTTTCAGAGTTTAATATATTTGTCAAGCAATTGACCCTTATTTTCAAAATGCCTATTCTGTGCTCAGCAATAAAATGATTAAAAAACATAATATCCTGACACAATTATTACACGTGTTTACAAAAAATAAGTATAACTTATTGAAAATGCAGCATATTTGAAGAGTATTTGCATCAAAGTAGTAATATTTAGGTCTGACTGCAAGCACTATAATAGTTTGGAGACTAAAAAATCAGCATGTGAACTGAAAATGGTACCATTTGAGATTATACCTAAAAAATATACAATGTTTTTATATTTATTTGATGAGGATAAAATTTCACTTAATTGGTGTTGAGTGTCACGATTAATAAATATACCTTGGTTATTTTCAAGTTGTTGATAAATTATTACTAATCAATAATTTAATATCGTAACACTTGCTTTTATTTATTCCATTCTCCTGTTCCCTATTACTGTATTTAATATACTATTATCAATTTTGCTTATTTTAAAAAATGCACTATTTTTAATACAATTATTTGGGGCAAAATTCCCATGTCCATGACACTAATAGAGTTAGTACTGTATAGTTTTGGGTATTTCTGTTCCCCTACAAGTAAGCTACATAATTATGGTAAAATAGCTACCCTGGGCAGGAGTTTAACTTTGTCTGGATGCAGTAAGTGCTATGTGTAATTCTTTGTATGTATAATTGATATACTGTCAGAACACAGCATATCTTTAAGGTCTAAATGATTACCACATAGCTGGAGTTGGAGCTGATAATAACTAGAAGGACATCCAAATAATGTGAACATGTATAAGGCAACATTTTATTTCAGTTATTTCTATATATTGTGAGAAACACTGAAAGGTACGCTTGAGGATATTTTTAAATGTCTTTGTTCCTTTTAGGGATAGTGAAATGCATGGGTGTTTTGCCAATGCTTATAAGAATACTAAATTAGATTATAGCAATCCTACTTGCATATAGAATCCCATTTTAATGAACATGAACAATCATCAAATTTCCTATTGCATTTTAAATTGATTATTCCTATTACTAAAGTTAAGAGTAAGAGTAAAAATTAGCATGCATTTCCAAAAACAAGCTGTTAAATATGTAAAGTGTTTTTAACATAAAGAGGATTTATTCCACATCAGGAAAATCTGAGGGATAGAAACGTTTTCTCCCCCTACCAATTTCATTAACGTATTTTTCTAACCAAATTTGGCATATGTTTAAATACGTGCTGCTGAGATTGATCTTTTTGTGAATTGTGTTTTTCAGAATTGAGACTATTTTCTGACTGTTGTGCTTGGTATGTATTTTCAGGCCAGGCAGGTCAGACGCCTAATATGTATTTAATTAATATAAGTTTTTTTTGCCCGATACCCCTCATCACATTAATCTGCTTTTCTCTCAGATTGCTACACTCTCATTTCACATAATTTATATCTCCAATGTCTGAAATCTCCCAGACAAGTGGCGGGATGTTATATCCTTAGTGCCTAAAAACCGGCAGGCACTTAATTCATGTTTCTCATAGGAATGGAAATAAAGAAGGAAGAAAGTGCTACACTCTTTCCTAAACCAGACTGTATAGTATTGAGGGAAGAACTGTATTTCTTATGAACTGGATTTCTCAGCATCCGATGCAATATCCAACATGCCACAAGTACCGCATCAAGAACACGTGAACTGTGTGGAAGCAGTAAATAGCTGTAATAAGAACTTACATCTCCTGTCAGACAGATGTAAGCCTGAATGTCCCAGCAACACCATTTGCCATTGACCATTGTGAGTTTAGCCAGCTTACTTCGTATCTTTCTAAGGACTGGAATAAAATAATGTTTGAATATTAAGTTGCCCGTAATAGTTGTTGCCCAGACTACTGTGGGGGAAGAGGGAGAATCCCCCTCTGCCCTTTCCCTTAAGGTTCTTCTGGCTGGCCAAATAATTAACAAGACAGGTTAGCAGGAGAAAATAATACCAAGTTTAATAACATGTATACATGGGAGAAACCAGGGACACTGCGTTTCTTAACACAATAGCAGAGATTCTCGTCTTAAATACCATGTTCAGCCAATGACAAAGGAGGATGTTGGGGGTGGGGGGAGTCAGTTGCAGGAGATTACCACTAAAGCACAGTAAACAAGAGTAAGGTTATTATGCAGATTTAAGGCCTCACCTTCCACGTTGATAAGTCTCTAGAAATGAGGCCATCCCCCCCTTCCCAATACAGAGAGGGAGATACCTTTACAAATGGAGATTTCCCTTATAAATGTAAATGTTTGTCTGGCAGCTCCTTGCAGGGCCATCCAGAGAATGTGGCCAGAGAGACATAAGATGGGCTTGTTGAGGCCTTTTCTATTGTAACATCTATTTTACATTATATTACAGCCATCAGATAGAAGATCTGTTCCAGGAGGGAGTTACTATGTCAAATTCTTTAGGCAGGTAGTGGGGGAGGTCAAATGTCCATCAGAGAAAACAATCAAGGTAAAGAGATATATTTCAGAGTGGCCAAATCTTGATCTCCCACACTACTCATAATCTACACTGGTGCAGGGGCTCCCCTGCGATTAGTTACAATTTTGCTAAAAGTCTCTGTGTTTCCCTGTTGGTTTCTTCTCATTTTCTTTTCTTCATTTTTAAATTTTTTCTGTGTCTCTAATTCTCAGGCTTGTTTAGTATGTAAAATGAATCAAGACTGAGGAATTTAAGAGAATCAAAATTACTTTATAAATCTATATTAAAAGATAAACTTATAGGTTCAAAAAACTAATCAATCTTCACAAAATGTGGGAAGTTGTTCACTTTTTAAGATAATGTGAAATTCTTAGCACTTTAAAAATTTTTGAGAGCCTAATTTAGGTCTCTTTTTGAATGACTTGAGGAATTTGAATTTCAGTAAACTAATTTCCATTTAAAAAACATCCGAGAATGAGGGCCATCCACTCATTCAGCTCCTCAGCTGAATTCCATCCCATTCCCTGAGCGACACAGACTAAGCCACATAACAATTTTCCTGTTTTATCCTATAGAGTAAGAGCTTGTTAGTGAAAATATCCCTTTTTGGTTTTATTTATACTTTCCTTCTCCATAGAAATCAGATTACCTAAATCCTAGGCTGTGCTAGATCACATTACGTTTGATCTAAATCAGAATGGTCTTTAAACTGCTGAGTTCTGGTTACTGGACCAAGCTTGTGTCCGTGCCTTCGTCTTTCTTGAATATGAGGGCTCGTCCAGGAGATGATGCAGAAAAACTCTGGACTAACCTGGAAACATTTTTTAAGACATGCACATGTGAGCCTCAATGGTGAATACAGTTTGCTGGAAGACAAGAGAGGATGTATTACAGGTCTGTCTCCCCAATAGTTCCTACTATTTGCTGACCTTCTGAAAAGGACTGACTAGATACTTATGGACTAAACGTTCATTTTTAAAAGGTTAATAAAACTCTATAGTAGATATTTTTAATACACCCGAGTGTGAGATAGTTAATCCCTTCCCCCATTATTTAATGAAAATTTAAATTACTTAAAATTTAGTTAATAGCATAGATGATTTTATGCTTATTGAAATATATTAATTTAAATCACTCTATAATTCTATGCCTTTTTATTTTTAAGTAAGAATAAAAAATATTTCTTATGTTCTGTTAATTTTCACAAAAATAGTTCCATTGAATATTTAATAAATGATGTATTTTTCAGATTAGTAACTCATGGCAATGTATATTAACTGGACACTCATTTTTCAGACTTGCAGTTAATAGAGAATTTTCTTAAAACCTTAAACTTCAGCAAGTAATTAATAAATCATGAATCACAATTCTAAAGTTGAGGAGATTATGTAGTGGAAAAGGAGTGTGTTTTGTAATGACATGAGAAATATAAATTTTTTATATGAAGAATTTCAATATTGGTTTTTATCTTTTTCTATATACAAAAATATCCAGATAGGTAAAAAAAAAAAAAACAACTGTTATAAATGAAAACACATATATAATTCTCAGAAGAATCGATTATGTCTATTTAATGTTATTAAAAATTGAAATGATAATTTATTATCTTTTTTAATAAAAAGTGCTCTGCAAATATAAAGCAAAAACTTTCATTATTCTACTCATAATTTGTATCCAAAGAACAAATGATATTGTAATATCATTATATGTAAATAGATCTATTTGAATAGTATCATAGTTCTACTTTTCTTAAATATTTTATGATATGGCTAATATATGGGGGATTTAGTGGTTTTATTATCAATTTTTTTTTTTTCCTGAGGAAGATTCACCCTGAGCTAACATCTGTGCCAATCTTCCTCTATTTTGTATGTGGGTCGCTGCCACAGCCTAGCTGCCAACAAGTGGTGTATGTCCACGCCCGGTCATACAAGCTGGGTCGCCAAAGTGGAGTGTGCCAAACTTAACCATTAGGCTATGAGGCCAGCCCCTGTTATCAATTTTTTGAAATTAGCCAGATATTGAAAAGTAATTGAAAAAATAAGTTTATTTTTTTTAGAAGCAGTTTTTACAGTGGTTGTGTTAAACTTCAAAGCAACAATATCTCACAGAGAATGAGCATTTATGTTATTGATTGTGTTTTATTTGTGGTACCATTATGAAAAGAGAAAAATTTAAATGTTGATTTCTAGTTGTGATATGTGCAAAGATTGCAACTTACTGTGCTTTAAAGTTTTCATTGAATAAAGTAATACCTTTGATACAATTTAAACCAGGTGCCACTTGAAAAAGGATGTATTTACAGCCTGACCATTGTAACACCTGCAAATCATGCCTCTTCCAACTCTTGTCCCCTCTCAAGTTAGAGTGCAACTAGAGACAAGTTTAATCCCCTCTAGTTCAAGCCCGCCAATGTCAATTGGCACAGAGGACACTTACAGTGAATATGAGAAGGAAGCTATTTCCGATTTATGTACTACTCCAGGACTAGTCCTATAAGTTGAAAGGGAAGATTGCAACTTAGATGATGCTATTTGAGATGCTTTGAAAGGCTTGCCTAACCTTGAAATCATCATTTGGTCATATTGCCTAGAATTTCAAACTACTTCTCCTGTTTCTTTGGGTTATATTTCTCTAGAAATCTCCCTATAAGTGCTCCTGTTCTTGAAAGAAAAATGGAGCAGTTGGGAAATCGACGTTTTTATTATCATCATGTTTCTTTATAGGCTGATTGGCTGATTATACAATGTCTTAAAATTAATGTTTGTACTCGCGAGGGTGTGTGTGTGTATTTCAATCAAGGATTACATGTTAAGCAATAAGATGATTAGAGTATATCTGTAAATTACAGTGATAGGGAGACCTTGAAAGTAGTAGGCATTTATATAAAAACCTGAAAATGCCTGTTCCCACACTTTTCTCCTCCTCTGGGCTTGACCTGCTAAAGAAAAGAAACAAACATATAATGTTGCAAAAGTTTCCTTGTAACGCTCCTCCCTTTCCCAACACATACCCCAAGATGAAACAGGTTTCGAATAAATATTTCAGATTGTATATTCCAGGAATTCCACAGAAAGTGGACCACAGCATTACTCTTCAATTTGGGTGGGTGGGAAAGGACGAAAGTAGCTGGCAGGCATTCGTTTAATCCTCAAAAGTGGAATGAGCGCTCAGAGTCTAATGTAAGAGTGCTTGCAGTCAGGGGCTAAGGGCTGATCCTGTTTCCCATCAGTCATAATCCCTGCACAGCCAATGGCTATGGCTCCCTTGCAAGAGATGAAGAAAAATGAAATAACAAGTAGCAGGCCCCATTCTGGCAGTCTGGAGAGAGGTCTGTAGCACTCCTTTCCCGTTATAAATTACAGCAAGGAAATGATTAAGAAGGGATTGAGTTTGATATATGTTTCCTTAAAGCTTCTTCAAGGGAAAAATAAACATTCTGTGAAAGTGAAAGTTAAAGTATATCATTCTCTTCCATATTTTATCAAATCTGTTAAAGCAAATTTATATATACGGCTAGCCATAGATCAAGAACTCTACACTTGTGACTTGATTCATGGACAGGCCAGGTGTATGGAGATACAATTTTAGCACTAAAATTGTCTAGTTACATTAAAATACTAGCCTATCAGAAATTGAAAGTATCAGTTGTTTGATGCCTTTCTAAGAAAAGTATAGTCTCAGGATGATAAGCAACAATTAAAATTGTTTCCAAAAATGGTTCTTAGATAAAGATCTCACAAAATCATAATTCAGTAAGATTCACTTTTTTTCTTTATTCACCCTTATTTGCTAATTCTTCCCACAAAGAGAAATAAACTAACAAACAAAAAGAATTTCAAATATCCCAGGGGCCAGAGCTCTTTCTGTCTATATTCTCTCAAATAGTGAATATCTGAAACATTTTTAAATTCTGAAACTATGACCTTCCCTTTCCTCAGTTTCCTGAGCATCTTTATTCTCTCTCTCCACTCCACGCAAACACACACTTGAGATTGTCAGGACCTGCTATCTCATGGGCCCCTTACCTTTTCAGAGCCTAGTTCACTATCTGAAAAACAGAAGACATTCATAAATAGTTTATTAAACAAAGTCTATACGTATACTTTTATGTATGTGGATGCACACACATATGCAAATCATTGTTGGCAAACCTTCCAGCATTCTTATACGAGTGCAAAGCTTCTTCTACATAAACACTTGATAACTTTCTTCATCTTCTTTCTGAAGAAGTAAACAGACTATACCCTTCAAGCTTTGATCTATAATGCCATTCTTCTCCTTTTTCATTATGGTTACTGGATTTGCTTTTATTTTAAGCAGTATTGTCGACTTTCTTTAGCATTTTAGTGCAGCTCACACATCGAGTGTAAAATGCTTAGAGAGAAAATCACTTAGTGCTTGCAGCCCGGTGTTGTGAGTGTGTGTTCAGTTTGTTATCTGTATTATTTCTTGAGGCAGAGAACCCTGTCTGCTTCCTGACGTGGTCCTGTATTGACAGGGCGTAGCTCTATCTGAGCCTTGTAAGAAAAGAGCCTATCACCCAAGGTGGATGAATCGCATAGGCCCCCACCTCTTTGTACAGAATGGTCACTTAGTCAGATTAGCAGCCTGCATTAGCTATGTAATATTTTTGTCTTATGGGGAAACAAGATTAGATTTAAAGAGCAACCTATTTTTAAAATATGGAGATTTCATTATTTTAAAAAACGAGAAGTGATGTACAGGTATTATTAGTAGACTCCAAGCTCCAGGATTTAATGAAGCCTCTAAATAGATTCATTCTACAGCATTTTTTACTGAAGAAATCAATGGAGCACTAATAACATGTAATTTAGAAACACTCTACATTGCAGATCTGCCTCTTCAGTTTTATTATGCAAAGTAAAATAGCTCTTGCTTCTTCTTTCAGAGGTCCTTATGCTAACTCATCAAAGTGTTCAGTAAGACACAGGGCTAGCCATTTCATAGGACCCAGTATTCTCCTTAGGAGACAGCTGCGGTATATTTATAGCAAATTTCTAGGTTTTCTTTTCCTTCATCAAATACGATTTGTGTTTTGCTGGAAATGGTAAATCGTACTTATTTTACCCTAAACGAGTAAATGATATGAATGCATAAATCATTTGGCTTTCTTTGCTTAGTAGTAAAAACAAACTCAGATAACAATTAAGACGGACAGAGAAATATATCATAAGTTCTGATACAATGCAATACATCTTAAGAGAGAGGTAGAGCTCATTCTGAGAACTTAAGCAATTTCTTCCATGAATTTAACGTGCACATTGCATGTTCTATTTCATACGTATGTTTAATAGATTAGACTGCCGTATTCTGAATCAAGCATGTGGGGCATTAACTAGTTCTCATAAAACATGTATACAAAAAGAATAATGTATATTGAGATTTCTAGTTCTTTCTATCTTTCAGTTGATATACTATTTTTCTGTTGAAGAAGATGATATATTTTACCATAGCATCTTCTTTTATGAATTCATAAATTTTTCTTGATGTGACATTTTATTAATATGCTAAAACTTTAAATACAAGTATAACATAACAAATCTCTCTTTTGAATGAAGGACTCCTACTGTGGCTCAACAGGGCAATACTATTAAATATATAATTTTATTTTTGATAGCATGCGCAAAAATTAATGATTAGTCAATATAATATTTTGGAAATGTTCTGTGAAAGTGTTTAAATACTTATTTTATATATACATCAATTTTCAATTTTGTTTGACCATAAAAGCAAAGTTAATTTAAATGTAAAATTAGGGGTTGTAGTGGGAGATGTCTTTAGATGGACAACATTGGGGGCACTGATACTAAATGTCTTTACAATGATTTGAGGCCGTAAAAACTATTCACTGCGAATCAACCTGAGTTAATATTTTGTACCATTTTAATTTAGCTGTAAATCTGTAGATGTAGCCTCGCTATAGCTATCCATGAAGGAAAAAGAAATTGGTTATTGCGAGTCAGTCAAAGAATATTTAGACAAATGCAATTTTTTTCATTTAAATTAAATTAAGAATGTTCACTTGTTAACATTTAATGGTTATGTTACAGTGTTCGATCTCTTGCTTCTCTTACTGAAAAAGAAATCATGCACCAAAATGTCAATTTTAAAGCTAAGATTTTGTTCAAGCAATACCAAAGTACATGAAAAGGATGTCAGACAGCCTTATAAATTAACTGTTAACAGAGAAACTCAACAAATTAGTAGATATGTGGAGAAACTGTCTATTAAGTCTAATTTGTCATAAGTCATGAATAGAAACCCTCAACATAACCACATGAGCGTATTGAGAACTTTAGGCAACAAACATCAGACTGCCAGGGTTTTATCCTTTGGTTTATGTACCAGTATGGTGTAGGGTGTACACACCTCACAAAACGAATCAAAATACATAGACAGCTTCAGGGAAAATAAAAATGACAGTTACCTTAATTGACCCTTAAAACTGCTTGTTGGGTTAGTTATACTTAAAACCTCCTCTGTATTTGTTTAGACTGAGGCTAGTTGAATCTTTTTCTATACTAATAGAAACTCTTCCTTTCTTCTTTTTTTTTTTTAATGTGAGAGGGTAGGGATAATGAAATATTTGTAGGGGTTTTTCTATATTGACAACTGATTTTCAACAAAAACAGTATAAAATTACAGTAATTCATTTTTTGCCATAATGTAGAAGCTTATTTTTATGCTTACATAATTTTGGATACATAAATATAGCTTATAGATTCTTTTTAAAAACAGAATCAGGGTTTGCATATGCTATGAAAGTAGTGGCTGATTTATTTTTACTAAGCCAAGAAAATTCTAAAATAACCTATATTTTTTCCCTATTGATATAAATCAGATTATTTATCAATTGTGAGTGACAGGAAGCCTTGCGTATGTTTTTAATTAAAGTACATGTTTAAATTCGGTTTAAAAACTGTTGTATTAATATCAAATACATAGAGTACGTCGAACTTCTGAATTTCTTATTTAAAAAAACTTGACAAAATTCATTTAATTAATACATGAAAATAATTTGAAAACAGATTAGTTTATATAGGACGATGATGTAAAGAAGTATTTTTAATAGATCATAGATACACGTACCTTTATACTGGCTAAACTTGCCTTCCTGATTTCTTGCTTACAGGCTAAATTTGCTTGGTAGGTTTAACATCAAAAACCTCTACCTTCATTCAAGTTATTATTCACACTGGGAAATAATGGAATCTAATTCAAAAAGATTTTGTTGGACACAAATGACTTTTCTAACAATAGAAGTAGAGTAGAATAGAAATCATTTGGCAATAGTCATTTGGGATGTACATTATTATGATAATTTCATATTATATATATTTTGTGAATTTTCAAAAGATATATTATTTGGGTATCATAATCAGAGCCCTTACAAAAAGAGAGGTTACGTTAATCTATTTATTGCATTTTTCACTTCCTGCATCTGACCTGTACCCTGCCAATATAAAATTAAGATACGTTAATAATGTTTTTGATACTTCTACCATTTATCTAATTTTAAATCGATCCATTTACCATCTTTTCATATTTTAAAATACTTGAAAACACTTTCTGGACTACCATAATATTAAGTTTACAGAAGGGAGATAAATTATATTTATTCTTCTGATTCATAAAGTCATTATTAAAATTTCAAATTCATTAGGGAAACATTTTTCATTATTGTATTTATACAAATGAAACATAAACAATAACATTAAATTTTTATTGTACATCTATAACGTAAATAATTTAAAGAGATTCACTTTTTTTATTATGATAAACTGAGAATGATTTTCTAAGTCATGCACAGAAATAAATCAAGAATTTGAATTTTAGCAAGAAATAAATGAATGACAATGTTAAGGAAAAGTGGACCAGGTATATGAGAAATTTACTGGAAATACAGGCAATATACTACCATTTATTCACATTGTTTAACAGGGTTTCATTAGTAATTTCTAACTTCTTGTCACCATTAAAGTGATTTTCTGTAATTTTCTTATTTTAATATTGAAGCTAAAGCATGAGTTTATAAAGTCAAGTCTACTATAACTGAGTTTACAATAATGTTTACATGCTTTCAGGTTGTATTGCTTAGTTATAGTTTTTGTTCTTATTCCTACGGTTATTGTATAATATGTTAATAGTAATTAAGAAACATTGAGCATTTACTTTATGCCAAACGCTGAGCTAAGAATTTTTTATGCACTGCCTCATTTAAACCTAGCAGTGACATAAATTTTTATCCCTATCCTACATATGGTGAATCACTTTAATAAGTGTTGGAACCAGCTATAAACTTAGTTCTGTCTAAATTCAGTGTCTTAGCACTTAATACATTACAGTAATCAAGTCCTTTTTCAGCTTTCAGGGTGAAACCTAATGACTGATGCCCTCTGCAAATTATCCTAAGCTCACTTTTAAAACATTCCCTCCTCTTGCTTTTATGTACCTCTGCTAAAACAAAACTTGACTCTTCACAATAGACCTACACCATATTTTCTTGCTTGTCTGCATTGATTTGCAGAATGCCTTGTTTCTTCATTGTCTGCCTGATAAACCCTTCAAGACTTGTCTCAAAGCCACCATTTATAAAATTTGTTATAATTTCCCTAATTGGAGTCCCCTTGGCATTTTGAATTTTTATTATTTCTCATTTGTAGTTGAGACTCACGCTGACTTAGATTGGAAACTAGCTCTTCAGCTCCTTTAGGACCTGTAACACAGTATTTAATATCACTTATATCAGCTTAATTTTCCTCTTCCAAAAGTAAATGATTTTAGAAGGGACAGAGAAAAAATACAGTGTGGTGTCTACAGTCCCTGCAGATCCTGCTGTAATTTTTTGCTGTCTGCTTATGTCTAACTTCATAATGTCTATTTATTAATCTGCTCCTCTCCAGTCTCACAGACACAGCCCTAAGCTGAGCTCTCTTACTTCTCCTCCTGCTAACGCAATTAACGCTTTACTGTTCTCATTTTCTCCATACTTGAATTCACCAGAAAACCATTAGATTCTTCTTCCTAACTTTATAGCTATGGTGATACAATCCTGCATTGGAAAGGGGGAAGAAAAAAACTTAATATATTTCTTATTGCACATAGATTAAGTCCAAAGTACATTGAACCCACCTCCTTTAGTAGCCTTAACTCCTAAAACTGATCTGTCCACATCCTGTGGTCCAGCCAATGTGAACCTGAGTAGCCCCTATACTTTCCTGTTTCCACTTAACTATTTGTTTTGTCTAACGTGCTCTTTCTGATTCTCATTTAGATCCTCTTAATTTATATCAATATCCTGGCCAAGCTCAAATGAACTTTAATTCATGCAACTTTTTCAATTCCTCTGTCATTTATGAGAGCACTTCCCTCAGAATTTACTTCTTGTTAAGGGCATTCAACCTCACATCAGTTGTCAGTATATTTCATTTATTTATTCACTACTGTTGTATTAAGCATCAACTGTTCACATGTCAGACACCACTCCAGGTTCCAATAGGATATTGAATACAAATTTTGTCTTATTTTCCTATAGTGTGATATAAATATCATTATAGTTAATAAAACTTAAAAAAAGGACTTTTTAAAAAGAACTCAAACTTTGGAACTGTAAGGATATAGATTCATATTCAGATTCTACCACTTACTACAGTGTGATTCTAAGGAAATTAAACTGTGTAATTTAAATTTAAAAATTTGTCTGCTAGGGATTAACCCTGCCCTCTTCTTGGGTCCATATCTTTTGCATAAGTTTTTCACTTACTAACTGAGGAAGTGGAGCACCTGGCAGAGGCATAGACAAATAAGTCCCTGAATTCTCTCTGGCCACAATAATTAGTTCAGACATGAGCATTGAACCCACTCGGACCCCATATGTTGCAATGAGCATTTTGATGGGACTTTTTGGAAAGAGACTTCTGCTTTCTGTGCATGCTGGTCTAGACAATCTAGAACTATAGCAGTTATCTTCACTTCACATGAAACCTAGATCTGAAATCAAGACAGAAGATGGTAAACCCAATAGATTAAGAAAAAAATGAGTTGTGGTTACATTACTGTAGACCAAATTTCAGCTATGATTGAACTGGCTCTAGAATTTCCATCTGTATGAGCCCCCAAATTCCTTTTGGTTTAAAAAAGTTTGGATTGGATATCCTATTATTTACAAGTGAAAGAGTCTAAGATTAAGTTTCTTTATGTCTAAAATATGCATATTACCCACTTCACACTATTTTGAGTTGATTGCAGGATCTTGTGCAGTTCCTGGCGCATAGTAGGTGATTAACAAATGCTATTTTCTTTTTCCCGTGGGATGATGAACTTTTAGTCACAGTATCTCCTATAGTAGTCATACTAATTAGCATTCAGTAAATATTTGTTGGGGCCGAGCTGGTGGCCTAGTTGTTAAGTTCGAGGGTTCCACTTCAGAGACCCAGGGTCCATGGGTTTGGATCCTGGGCATGGATCTACACTTCACTCATCAAGCCACACTGTGGTGGCATCCCACATACAAAAAATAGAAGAAGATTGGCACAGATGTTAGCTCAGGGCCAATCTTCCTCACCAAAAAAAAAAAAAAAAGAAATAGTGGACTTAGTAATATTTCTCTGAATATCTGACATGGCGATGCTGCATAAAAGAAAAAAAGTACAGTGAGCTAAGTCCCAGTTTGTAGCTTACTGAAAACTTCTCCATGGCTTTAGGTGCTGTGAAGACAGGGGGTTGCCACTTATCAACCACTTGCGTCACATCATATGGAGACAGCACTGTTTGAAGATATTTGGTTCACTTGAGTCAGCTCAAGAGTAACACCAAACCTATAGGAATGCCATTTGTAGAGGTTTTCTCAGAGTCCCTTAAATTACAACAGTTATAGATGGGGCCATTTGTTTATTCAATCTAGGCATCTATCTCTACGGCTTGCACAAATCCACATTTTCTCTAAGTGCTAAGAAGAGAAAACTCACTAAGACTTTCCTCAAAGGGAAACTTCTGATTTCATTTAGGATTTGACTGAAACTTGTGATTGAATAAAACCTTGAACCCTAGGAATATTATAATTCTTCTAGGATTTAGAGAATCTATTGTTTTTCCTCAGGTAGATTTCATTATAATCTCCTAGATTGTTTGAGATTTATGGATTCACGCAATTCTGAAAATGCTCTAGAAACATTTACTCAGTGAATTTTTTTTCTGGTTCAAAGCAATGTATTTTGGCATGGCTAATTCATTAGGCTTCTCAGTTTTAATTTGGTATCAACCTAGTTTAGAGCAATGTTGTATAACTGGTGAGGTTTATAAGTAAGTTAGAACCCTACCGACTCCATGGCTAATATTTCTCCAAAGAGTGTAATGCTTTTTTTAAAGGGAATTTATCAAATTGTAACACAGTGAAGAACAATATCATCTGCAGTTGACATTCAGTATATATAATGACTTATAAAGCTCAAGAAGCCTTGTATATTTATTCATTTTAATATGGGTGCTGTAGAGAAAGCACATCATACTCTTTAGCAAACAAGATATAGGAAGAGGTTCAAAACCAAGGATAGTTTTTTTCGCCAGTCATGAGCACTGATGATCCACACAATTCCTGTGGTTAGCTCTGTTGAGAACCTTATCTCTGGCCAGAAATATTTAGAGAAAAAATAAAAATGACACAGAAGAATTCTACATACATATCTGTCAAACGGAATACTGGAGAATTCTTTAAAATGTCAGTATCAAAGTGATCAAATGGTAAACTTGCCTGCTTATTACCTAATGAGCATCAGGTAGGTAAATGTTTGAATATTCTCAAAACTTATTACTCAGTTTACTAGAAACATCAGTATGTACTGAAAACAAATTAATAAGGAATCTCTACAAGTATTTCTATTATGATCAGTATGTGCTGCTGTAGACATCAATCCTGTAGTGTAATTCATCTCAGATCCTTTGAAGAAAAACACTATTAGTGGTTGAAATCACAGCCATGATAGAGACTTTTATTTCCTCAAGGCTGAAAGGAAAATGTGGTAACAACAAGCATCTCTAAAATAAGAAGTCATTGAGATGTGATATCTGGCAGGTCCAGGGGCAGGTCAGTGTTGTGAACAGAAGGAAGAAATCACCAGCATAGCAGATGTTCATTAGGAAACTCGGAACAGCATGAGGAAAACAAGACAGAATCCCTTTCTGTTGGAAAATGAGGTTGTCAGAGACTTTCTGTAGGTGTAGGAGGAAAGAAAATAAACACTTGATCAACAAGTCCAGATATATGATTACTTTCATTGTTTTCTCTGCAAAAAAATGAATAGAACAAAGATCTGTATGTTGGTGAATTCATTATATGTTCAATGATGACATGTTCATTTTCAGTGCCTCCTATGGAACAGTATGACTATTCTTTTTTCTGCTTGAAAAGAAAAAATAAAATCAAAAGTAGCCTTGTCATTGTGAGGTAACCTGAAAAGTTACTTCCTCTTCTCAGTGACTCTAATCTTAGCAGATATTGTATTGTTCGACATTATCTTTTTCTATCAGGACCTGCAGCTTCTGAAAATGGCAATAATCCATCTTCGATCACTTACAGAAAATATGCCAGACCATGACATGAGTAAATGCTCAGAGCCAACTCACTTGGCCGTTACTTAGAGAACTTCCCTGATGTAATCCTTAGACACACAAAAGGAGATTTCTACAACTTGGTGCATGTATTACTTAATTTTTAAGTAATACAAATTTGAAAGTGTCAATTGGTTTCAGGTCACCCTGTATGTACATATATTTTACGTATGCACATATGTGTGTTTTAAATAATCAGGGCTTGTATCAAGCAGGTGTACACCACAGTGTCATGCATTCGAATTGGTTGGTGCCTGTGACCTGTTGGCTGTCAGATATTTTTACTATCACTTCAGATGTAAGTGATCTTTATTAAATGTTTAATCTGTGCAAGGCAATGTTTTATCCTCTGCATGTTTTAACCTATTACTAATTATAACAACCATAGTAGTCCTAGTAGTCCCATTTCATGAGTTAAGAAACAGACTCACAGAGAAATTAAATGGCTTACTCAACATCACATGGTTATTAAATTGTAGAGCTGGGATACAAATAGACATAGTCTGGTTGGAGCGCTGTGTCTGAGTGTTTTTAAACACCTTGCTCTGCTGATGGCACTCCATACCCCCAACTCACTCACGCCTCAGCATATATACACACACTTATCTTCGTTTAAAATTTGCCTTTTCTTGGTTTCCCTAGTAACCTTTTGTTTGTTTTGTGGAGAGATGTTGAAACTATTATTTGGTCAGATATATTTCTGGAACTCACTTTATGGGACTTTTTTTTGAGAGATGTCCATTGTTAATGTGCAAAACATAGCACATTACGTTATAGGATGTCAAATCAATTAAATTATATTGATTATAATATGTGATTTATAATAATTGGGTAGTGCTATGTTCTGGTATTTTCAATGCTTAAATTACTTCCGGTAGAAAATAAACATGCTCCTTCCTTATTTTCATCATCATCTAAGGGCTTCCTTCACAGCTGCCAGTGTGTTAACTACTCTGTGATCAACAATATTCGTACTCACTATCAAATATTGCTGACAAAGGCTTACTGGCAAAGGATACAATACATACTTCCATTTCAAGTATGTGATAAAGGAATAACCATAAAATAGATTTTCATTTCTAATCTATTATATCAGAGTAGATTGCTCGTCTCTTTCAAAACATTACTTCATATATGATAATTAAATATTCTGTAAAAAATTCAAGCATCTGGAGTATAGGAGTTAATTTATTACTTTAGATCTATCAACATAATTTTACTTTTGAATCCTTGTTCAGTAATGATATACTTTAATTCAATTCAATTATCTTTTGTTCGTTTAGATTTATGAATTGTAGAACTGAAAAATAATCACTGGTGTTCTTTAGACTTTTATAAACATCTTTTCATGGGACATTGTGAAAATACCATTCTGTAGCTGTCTAAGATGCTAATTGGAAGCCTATTTTTTATTATCAGCAAGAGATAAAAGGGAAATTAAAAGGCAACATATGAAAGATTTTAGATAAAATGCTTTTGTTGAATGGTATATTCCTTTTCACCATCAATGCATCCAGTGCAATGAGCTGCTCACTTATTTCTAAGTAGCAGTTCTTATTTTCTCTCTGGTACATTACGAACATAAAAGAAAAAAAATTGTAAGTATAGACTTTGGCCTACTTAAAGATAAATGTGAATAACCTCAAATGGCCAGATGGGCTCATATGCAGAGAATCACTTCAGATGCCTCAACATTATCTCACTTTTATACTCAGCTATTTGAGTTAAATTGCCATACATCCACAGACTCTCCTTGCCTTTAATGAAACTCCATTCTCCTTTTTTGCACACGTGCCTGGTATTCTTGTTCTAAATAGCCTTGATGTGTGTGGGGCTGAGGGAGAGAGTTTGCTTTCACCATTTTTGCTCACACTGTCATTTACAGACCGTTTGTCCTCCACCAACATGAGAAAAAAACAAAAGCATCCCCTTTAGAAATGTATAATCCTCCATCTCAATTGTATCATTTTCAACTCATCTTAAATGTTTTCTAACATCATCTAAGCCACCCCGTAGCGACAATTACTTATTGAAAATTTCAGTAAGTACCTTCCTCTCCATGCCAAGTCTTGCCAAGCGACTTCTCCTTCCATGTGGACAATGCGTCCACCCTTTCACTCTCGACTTTCATAAGATCAACTAATGCTATTGATTTTATCGCCTAAATGTATTCTAATTTGTTTATTGTCTCTACTACTTATATTGCATTTAGAATGAAGTCATTGCTTCAAATTTGACAATAGTACCCATTATCTTTAAAAGAAATAACAGAATACTTTTTGAGGGATTAAGGCCATTTATGATCTACTTCTTTTCCATTTCTTTTCATCCTCACCAGCTGCTACTTCCTAATATTCACCTTGTGCTTCAGACAAACTGTTCACAGTGCCTCTACTATGCCAGGCTCTCTTATGCTGCAATGTCTCTACTCCTAATCTCCTTTGTTGGGCCTGTTCCAGCCCCTCAAAATTGTATTTTCATAGAATTCTATGTAAGTTGCTATGATAGCAGAATTCATTTTTCAAAATTATTTGTTCACTTATTTGTCTTCACCATGAGAACAAGGTCCTTAAAAACAGAATCATAATCATTGTATTGTTATCCTCAACACATAGTTTATTGCCTGGCACATGGTACAAATTCTGAATGCTCAGTAAGGGAATGATTGAATATATTTAGTAGAAATTACTTGAAAATGTTTCAAAAACTTTTATCTGCAATCTAGAAACTGTTTAGGAGAAGATTTTGCTTCTCTCTATCTCAAGAAAGAGCTAATAATTCTAATGATTCTGAGTGATTAAAATGTCCCAATTTTTTAACAAGATCAATTTGACTATCTGCAGGTAAACATAGGCATAGACGGAGGGGTTTGATACAGAAATCGTTTACACATATGTTTTAATGAAGACTGGACCTCAAGTTCTTCATAACCTAGTAAAACAGTTTAATATATAAACATAGTTTAATGCATTATGGTAAGTGCTATAACAGAGGTAGTGTGAAGACATTTCTACTAGAAATGAAACAACCATTTTGGAGAAGTCGGAGAAGATATGGAAGTAGCAGTAATGCATACAATGGGTTTTGAAGAAAGTAAAGCTTGGACCATGAAAATGCTAGCAGATAGTTTGCCCAGGACATTGAACATCAGCTCACTTTTTCTCCAGTAAACACTCAGAAATGTTTACAGTTTCTTACATCAGGCAAGTGGGCAGGCAACAACCAAAATATTCCAAAGAGTTGGAAGAATCTAGAAGAGTATGTAGATCCCTTGAGAATGGAAGAGAGAAACAGAATAAAGGACTTGTCTAGGTCTTTATTCTATTTTAAGGGTTATCATCAACATTTGCTTGCTCTAATGGGGACTTGAGGGCTGGTAAAATTTTCCTGCCAACTGGGAGCATTCTATTGTGTCCTCTGCGTGAAATGCTGACCACATACAAAAAGTTCTTAAATCTTTGACTTCCATTAAAAAAATAAACATCTTGGACCGGTCCCCCTGGCCTAGTGGTTAAGTCTGGCATGCTCCACTTTGGCAGCCCAGGTTCACAGGTTCGGATCCTAGGCGTGGACCTATACCACTTGTCAACCATATTGTGGCAGTGACCAACATACAAAATAGAGTAAGAATGGCACAGATGTTAGCTCAGGGCTAATCTTCCTCAAAAAAAAAAAAAAAGCATCTTTTTGCTTGTGTCTGTTGAAGAATTTCTATTAATCATTGTTACTTTGAGACAACTACAAAAAGTTGGAGGGTAATATCTTGCCAGACAAACAAGGGAGAAATGTGAGGAAATTTATTATAGGTGGAGGAAACAGCATGTGCAAAAGCAGGTGTAAATACAAAAGCATGGCATGCTTACTTTTATAATCAGAAAATAAAAAACTTAGAAAAACTGTTTTGATTCCTTTGGGAAAGTCCAGTTGTTTGTATGGTAGAGGTATAAAGCATTGAATTCGTTGACCAATTTGAATAGTATTTTTGAGAGTTGCCAAGGGACAGTCTAGTTTTGATTGTTTACTATGAAGACTGAACTTTTGATTAATAATAATTTATTGCTTCTGTTGAAAATTTGCCACATTCGTGATATTGCTATTGTAATCAGACATTATCTTTATGTACAATTTATATACTTGTGTCTTATTCTGGGCTCTTTGAAAAGCAGACACCAAGTAGAGTGCAAGAAATTTATTAGGAGAAACACCTGTGAGAGCAAATGAGGCGGCAGCGGGCAAGGCTGGGAGAACTGTCTCACCATGGTGCATGTCTGCACCTGGTGCATGTCTGACCCGGAGTGAAGAAGAATCGTGAAAAAGGAAGTTAGTTTGAGTGAAGCATCTTAGACTGCCATAGAGCCTAAGGAAGATTTAGCAATGCTGTTGGAAATCCTAGACCAAAATTCCATTCAAAGAAGCCTCACATCTAGTAGAAATGGGCCTCCTTTACTATCAGTACTATACTCAAGCATTGACTCCGAGAAGCCTGTGGAAAACATAGTCATGTCACAAAAGCAGCTATAGATTTCAAAGCACAGCAGGTGAGACCCTTCATGAGTTAAGCTTCCCACAGTAGAAGAACTGATGGTCTTATTCTCATGGCTGTTGCACCACGTAACATAGATCCTACAGAAATCAATAGTCATCAACCATTTAATAACATTAATTTAATTAAGTTAAATTAAAAGTAACAAAAAATGAGGGGAATACTTTTCTAAAGAAGCATAGTGAGATCTGGGCAAAATTTTATAGTTAACTTCTACTGTTGAACATTTAGTATCTAACAAGAATTTTCTAATTTCTAGCTAAACTCCATTTTGTATGTTTACAATGTCTGCATATTTATGATGCTTGGTTTTCTATAGTAGATAATACATTATTTATATTTTAATCTCAGTAATAGATATAGACCATTAAATCACACTAAAATCTATTGTCAGAATCTTGACATAATTTATACTTAACATGGTCTTTAGTGAGGAATATAAGTCCTTTGAAAAACCATTTTTTGTGGAATTCTGAGACAGTTGGCAAACATTTTAAGTGTGGCAGAAACCATTAGGTAACTAATTAAATATTATATAAAATTATTTTCAAGTCCCTCAGAGCTAGAGATCAGAGAAAGTATGGTCATTTTCCTTTTCTTCATAATTAAAATAAAAATTTACTTTCTTATATTAGAAGATTTGTGCCCTCAAGCTTGGAGAGGGAAAGAGGTATGTGGTAGAAGTGAATAATTCCTGTGCTAAAAATACCCACCTTCATACCTGCCTACAAGTTTCTGTCTTTTGTTTAAAACCCACATAAATTGTGTCTGTTAGTTTAAAGAATTTTTCCAGATTTTTCCTGTACCATCCGTTAGCTGCATCTATATTGCTCTGTCCATTTCCTATATTCTCAAAGCCAGTTATGATTATGGCTATTGCAGCATTTATCATATTGTATTTTATACCAGAGGATTTTGTTTATCTTTGCAATCTCTAGATATTAAGCTTCTTGAGGTAAGGTATTAGAATTTGTTAAATCATTCACTCAGTGCAGTACCTAACAGACAGAGGTTGCTAAATAAATGTTATTCAAAAAGAATTATATTTAATTCTTTTAATTAACTTAATTTAATTGTATCAAAAAGAATAGAGTTAATTAATTTTAGTAAATTTAATCTCTTCATTTAGTGGAGAATATGTAGATACAAAAATATAGGTTGCACAATGCAAGTAATATTCAGCAAATAGTATAGATCGAGATCCTAGCTAGAAGATGGTACATTTTTTCTTTAAGTATTTTTTCTGGCACTTTTGTTGGTTTAGAATCTTCAATCACTCCTAAATAGTTAACCTCTCTTTTTCTCTATGTATCAATTTAAAAATAAAAAAAAATCTTCCCCACAATAGTTTCAAGCTCTCCTTTTGACCATCTCACTCCTGCGAGAGAAATAGAATAGAATTTTAAGAACAGAAGATCTAATGCAAGCTCTTCAGTAAGTGAGCTGTGTGACTTCAGGTATATCCTTTAATCTCACTGGGTTTCAAGATTTTCATCTGTAAAATGAAGGGATTGAACCAGATCATCTCCAAAGTCCCTCTAGCTCAAAAGCAAACTCAGAGGTCTTAAGATTGCCTCAGACTAGAACATCCAGCGCTGTGCTGTTCTTCTCTCTAATGCCTCGTGGTATTATATAAGAACTACAAAGTGTTAATCATTCTCTCAAAGAAGGCAAACATTCTCTAGAATAGGAAATTCCTGGCCAATGAATAGCTATTAAAATGTAATACATAATCATTCAAAGGTTTATGTTGTCTATGATACAGCTCAATTCACCCCATTGTCAAGTGTAGCCTTAACTGCAAATATATCCTAGACTTAACCTGTTCCAGTGACATTCTGCCAGAAGCTGACATATCCCAGAGTCTTTGGATTTGGTATTTGACATACCTTGTTATAGGTAGTATCTAAATATGGAAAACTTGATCATTAAATCAAGATAACAACATTTTATGGTATAAAAAAATTTCTTTCTCAGCTACAATTTCTCTCTAACTTTAGTGTCTGCCTCTAAAAAAGCTTCCAACATCATGTAACCCTTTTGTAAATTTCTTAAAATTGAAGCTCATTCACAGTGTATATCTGCAAAGATCTAAAGTAGTGTTCCGCCACTTTCTAATTTTGCTTCCAATCTCTACACTCAGAGACTGAATATTTACAAAATCTTATCAGCATACTGAGTCCTAGAGAAAAATAGGAAAGAAGCAAGATTCCCTTTATATAGGAAAAAATGAATAAAGAAATAGAATGGAAAAAAATGCAAAAGAAAATCAATAAAATTTTTTAAATATTAGAGAAGGAGCAAAAGAGAGTTATAAGCATTTCTTTAGATAAAGAAAAATGCAAATCTTCTACACGCACTATTTAAAAAATTCCCTTCTTGCATCTCAAAAAATAAAACCTTAAGTGTAGACTATTTGCCGTTAGGACATTGTATCATTCACTGTCATGTGCTACGTCCCGAGGAAGCAGTAAGTAAATATTTTGAATAAATGAACACTCTATTTCCAATGACAAAATAATCATATTAAAACTACTTCAAAAATTACTCTTACTACTTAGACAATCTGATCAATCTTTCAACCTCAGCACAAGCATTATTCCCTCTAGCCCCTTCATCTGATGATAAACAATATAAATACTAGAAAGAATCAAGCCCTGTACACTGCCTTAGGTCACCTTCAAGTTGACTTTGGTTCAGCCACTAACGTGTCCATGCTTAGGAGGTAGGCATCATATCTGGAGAAGAAAGTATTTTCATCATGGCCTATATCTGTCCAATTATCCCAATGACAGAATGCTCATTTAAGCTAATATTTAATGAATTAATTAATTTAAGCTAATATTGAATGAAAAATAGAGTAGAGAGCATTATCCTATTTCAAAAACAGTAGGAAAAAATCCAAACACGTAGAATCAATGAAAGCATTTGGGAAGATTATTCACGTTAGGAAACGACAGTTAATTGTTTCTTTAGGTAGACAGTATTTCTGAGACAAAACATGGTATACTTCACTAGAAATTATTCTTCACATGATTTTTCAGGAGAATATTTTCAGCAAGTACTTAAAGAATATGATTTTTTTTATTGAGGTAAAATTGGTATGTAACATTACATAAGTTTCAGGTGTACAACATTATAATTCAACATCTATATACACTAGAAAGTGATCACCACCAAAAATCTATTTACTATTCATCACAATACAATTGACTGCTTTCACCCATTTCACCCACCCCCCAATCGCCTCCCGCTCTGGTAACCATCTATCTGTTCTCCGTATCTATGAGTTTGTTTTTGTTTTGTTTGTTTGTTTTGTTTTTTAGATTCCACATATAAGTGAAATCATACAGGGTTTGTCTTTATCTGTCTGACTTATTTCATGTAGTATAATACCCTCAAGGTCCATCCATGTTGCCCAAATGGCAAGATTTCATTCTTTTTATGGTTGAGTAGTATTCTATTGTGTATATATACCATAACATTTTTATTCATTCATCCACAGATGAACACTTAGGTTGTTTCCATATCTTGGTTATTGTAAACAATGATGCAGTGAACATAGAGGTGCATATGTCTTTTAAAATTAGTGTTTTTGTATTCACCAGCTAAATATCCAGCCATGGAGAAGCGGGATCATATGGTAGTTCTATTCTTAATTTTTTGAGAAACCTCCACACTGTTTTCCATAGTGGCTGCACCAAATTACATTCCCATCAATGGTGTGGGAGGGTTCCCTTTTCTCCACATCCTCTCCAACACTTGTTATTTTGTTTCTTTTTGATAATAGTCATTCTAACAGGTATATCCCATTGTGGTTTTGATTTGTATTTTCCTACTAATTAGTAATGTTGAACATTTTTTCATGTGCCTGTTGGTCATCTGCACATCTTTAGAAAAATGTCTATTCAGGTCCTCTCCCATTTTTTAATCAGGTTGTTTGGTTTTTTGTTGTTGAGTTGCATGAGTTCTTTATGTATTTTGTATATTAATCCCTTCTGGGATATATGATTTGCAAATATCTTCTCCCATTCAGTAGGTTGCCTTTTAATTTTACTGATGGTTTTTTTTTGCTGGACAGAAGCTTTTAGTTTGTTGTAGTCCCATTTGTTTATTTTGGCTTTTGTTTCCCTTGCCTTTACAAAGATAATGCTAAGACTGATGTCAAGGAGCTTACTGCCTATGTTTTTTGCTAGAAATTTTATGATTTCAGATCTTACATTTATGTCTTTAATTCATTTTGAGATAATTTTTGTGTATGGTGTAGACAGTGGTCTAGTTTCATTCTTTTGCATATGGCTGTCAAGTTTTCCCAACACCATTTATTGAAGAATCTGTCCTCTCTCCACTGTATGTTCTTAGCTCCATTGTCATAAATTAATGGTCCATATATGTGTGGGTTTAGTTCCAGGTTCTCAATTCTGTTCTATTCATCTGTGTGTTTGTTTTTATGCCAATTCCCTACTGTTTTTATTATTGTAGCTTTGTAGTATAGTTTGAAATTAGGTAGTGTGACACCTCCAGCTTTGTACTTCTTTCTCAAGATTGCTTTGGCTATTCGGAATCTTTTGTGGTTCCATACAAATTTTAGAATTATTTGTTCTACTCCTGTGAAAAATGTCGTTAGAATTTTTATAGGGATTGCATTGAATCTGTAGATTGGTTGCATAGTATGGACATTTTAACAATATTAATTCTTCCAATCCATGAGCAGAGAATGTCTTTCCATTTACTTGTGTTATCTTTATTTTCTTTCATCAATTTCTTATATTTTTCAAAGTACAGGCCTTTCATCTCCTTGGTTAAATTTATTCCTAGGTATTTTCTTATTTTTGATGTAATTGTACATGGGATTGTTTTCTTAATTTCTCTTTCTGTTACTTCATTATTAGTGTATTGAAATGCCACAGATTTCTGTATATCAATTTTGTACCCTGCTACTTTACTGAATTTATTAGTTCTAACAGATTTTTGGTGGAGTCTTTTGGGTTTTCTATGTGTAGTGTCATGTCATCAGCATATAGTGACAGTTTTATTTCTTCCTTTTCAATTGGATGACTTTTCTTTCTTTTTCTCGCCTAATTGCTGTGGTTAGGACTTTCAATACTATGTTGAATAAAAATGGGGATAGGGCATCCTTGTCTTCTTTATGATCTTAGAGGAAAAGCTTTCAGATTTTAACCATTGACTATGACGTTAACTGCAGGTTTGTCGTATATAGCCTTTATTGTGTTTAGGTACATTCCCTCTATACTCACTTTGTTGAGATTTTTTTTATCATAAATGGGTGTTAAAGTTTGTCCAATGCTTTTTCTGCATTCATTGAGATGATCATAGGATTTTTATTCTTCATTTAGTTAATTTGGCATGTCAGTTTGGTTGATCTGCAGTTGTTGAACCATCCTTGCATCCCTGGAATAAATTGCCGTTGATCATGGTGTATGATGCTTTTAATGTATTGTTTAACTCAGTTTGCTAGTATTTTGGATTTTTGCATCTATGTTCATCAATGATATTGATGTGTAATTTTCTTCTTTTTTGTGTCGTTGTCTGGTTTTTTGTATCAAGGTAATGCCAACCTCATAACATGAGTTTGAAAGTGTTCCCTCCTCTTCAATTTTTCAAAAGAGTTTGAGAAGGATAGGTATTAAATCTTTGAATGTTTGGTAGAATTCAGCAGTGAATCCATCTGGTCCTGGACTATTGTTTGTTGGTTTGAAGGTTTTTGATTACTGATTCTACCAGTAATCAGTCTATTCAAATTTTCTATTCTTTCATGATTCAGTCTTGGAAGATTGTATATTTCTAGGCATTTATCCATTTCTTCTAGGTTGCCCAATTTGTTGGCGTATAATTGTTCTTAGTAGTCTCTTATGATCTTTTGTATTTCTGTATTATCAGTTGTAACTTCTCTTTCATTTCTGATTTCTTTATTAGAGCCCTCTCTCTTTTTTGTTTTTGTGAGGATGATTAGCCCTGAGCTAACATCTGATGCCAATCCTTCTCTTTTTGCTGAGGAAGATTGGCCTTAGGCTAACATTCATGCCCATCTTCCTCTACTTTATATGGGATGCCGCCATAGCATTGCTTGACAAGTGGTGCATCGGTGCACACCCAGGATCCTAAGCCACAAACCCCTGGCTGCTGAAGTGGAGCATGTGCACTTAACTGCTACACCACCAGGCTGCCCCAGAGCCCTCTCTCTTTTATTCTTGGTTAGTCTAGCTAAAGGTTTGTCAATTATGTTTCTCTTTTCAAAGAACCAGCTCTTAGTTTCATTGATCTTTGCTGTTATCTTTTTAGTCTCTTTTTTGTTTATTTCCACTATGATCTTTATAATTTCCTTCCTTCTACTGACTTTGGACTTCATTGGTTCTTCTATCTCTGGCTCCTTTAAATGTAAAGTTAGACTGTTTATTTGAAATTTTTCTTGTTTCTTGAAGTAGGCCTGCATTACTATGAACTTCCCTCTTAGAACTACTTTTGCTGCATCCCAAAGATTTTGGTATGTCATATTTCTGTTTTCATTTGTCTCTAGGCATTTTTTCTTCTTCTTTGATTTTTTCAGTGAGTTCTTCATTTCTTCTTTGTGGTTTTTCCAGTTTCTTGTTGTTATTGATTTCTAGTTTCATGCCGCTGTGGTCAGAGAAAATGCTTGATATGATTTTAGTCTTCTTGAATTTATTGGGTCTTGTTTTGTGGCCCAACGTATGATCTATCGTGGAGAATGTTCCATGTGCACTTGAGAAGAATGTGTATTGTGTTGGTTTTGGATGGAATGTTCTGTATATATATATTAAGTCCACCCAGTCTAATGTATCATTTAAGGTTGATGTTTCCTTACTAATTTTCTGTCTGGATGAGATATCTACGTATTGATTTAAGTGGGATGTTCAAGTCCCCTACTATTATAGTATTGCTGTCAATTTCTCCCTTCAGGTCCATTAATATTTGCTTTATCTTGATGCTTCTACATTAGGTGCATATATATTTATAAATGTTATGTCTTCTTGCTGGATTCACCCCTTTATCATTATGTAATGTCCTTCTTTGTCTTTTATTACAGTCTTTTGTCTGGTACACCAGCTGTCTTTTCATTTTCATTTGATGGAATATCTTCCTCCTTACCCACTTTCAGTCTGTGTGCGTCCCTACTTCTGAAGTGAGTCTCTTATAGTCAGCATATAAATTGGCTTTTTTTTTTCATCCATTCAGCCACTCTGTGTCTTTTGATTGGAGAGTTTAGTCCATTTACACCATTTACATTAAAGTAATTATTGATAGGTATGTACTTATTGCCATTTTGATAATTGTTTTCTGGCTGTTTTCCTAGTTCCTCTCTGTTCTTTTCTCCCTCTCTTTCTCTCTTCCCTTGTGGTTTGATGGCTTTCTTTGGTGTTATGATTAGATTGCTTTCTCATTTTCTTTTGTGTATTTACTATGTTTTTGTTCTGTGGTTACTGTGAGGTTCATATATAACTTCCTCTGTACATAACAATCTGTTTTAAATTGATAGCAACTTAAATTTGAACACATTAAAAACTACATTTTTCTCCCCCACCATGTTTTATATTTTTAATGTCACATTTTACATATTTTTTTAGTGTATCCCATAACTAATTATTGTAGTTTTAGCTAATTTTACTATTTTTGCCTTTTAACCTTCATGCTTGCTTTATAAGTGATTAATCCACTACTTTTACTATATATTTACCTTTTACTGTGAGATTTTTTACTTTCTTGTATGTTTTCTTGTTGTTAATTAGTGCTGTTTCTTTTCAGTTTAGAGAAATCCCTTTAACATTTCTTTATTTCTTGTAAAGCCAGTTTAGTGGTGATGGACTCCTTTAGCTTTTGCTATCTGGAAAACTCTTTATATCTCCTTCAATTCTGAATGATAACCTCGCTAGGGAAAGAATTCTTGGCTGGAAGTTTTTTTTCTTTCAGCATTTTGAATATGTAGTGCTTCTGTCTTCTGGCTTGTAAAGTTTCTGCCGAAAAATCTGCTGACAGCCTTATGGAAGTTTCCCTTGTACATAATAAGTTGTTATTCTCTTGCTGCTTTTAAGGTTCTCTCTTTATCATTAACTCTTACCATTTTAATTATAATATGTTTTGGTATGGATCTTTGGGGTCATCTTGTTTGGAACTCTCTGGGATTCCTGGACCTGGATGTCTGTTTCCTTCTCCAGATTAGGGAATTTTCAGCCATTATTTCTTCAAATAAGTTTTCTTCCCTTTCTCTCTCTCTTCTCCTTCTGGGACCCCTATATATCAAATGTTGTTCTGCTTGATGTTGTCCCAAAGGTCCTTTAAGTTATCTTCATTTTTTTTAATTCTTTTTTTTTCTTTTTGTTGCTCTGTCTGGGTGAGTTCTGTTGCTTTGTCTTTCAGCTCACTGATCCTATCTTCAGTTTCATACAATCTGCTGTTGAATCCCTGTAGTGTATTTTTTCAGTTCAGCTACTATATTCTTCAGTTCTGTAACTTCCGTTTGGAACTTTCTTATATTTTCTCTCTCTTTGTTGAAGTTCTCACTGGGTTCATCCATTCTTCTCCTGAGTTCAGTGATCATGTTTATGATCATTACTTCAACTCTTTACCAGATAGATTGCTTATCTTCATTTCATTAATGTGTTTTTCTGACTTTTTGTTTTATTCTTTTGTTTGGAACATATTCTCTATCTCCTCATTTTGCCTGACTCTTTGTGCTTGTTTCTATGTATTAGGCAATTCAGCTACCTCTCTCAGTCTTGAAGGAGCAGCCCTGTGTAGGAGATGTCACTTGGGTACCAGAAAAGCAATCCCCCCTGACCACCAGAGCTAGGTGCTCAAGGGGCATCCCTTGTGTGGGCTACGTGCACCCACTGTCTCTGCTGGTGCCATGCAAGCAGCACGTGGGGATGGGCTGCTCACCTGCAGCATCTGTTGGAGCTGCACGTGAGTGGGGCAGGGCCAAACGGGAAGGTCTGCTCACCTGCTGCTATTAGCAGGTTTGAGTGAGAGTGCAAAAATGGTGACCATCAGCACCAGCAAGGTAGAGGGAGCCCATAAAAAAGGCATCTACCAGTGTTCTGTCCCCAGAGAGAGTCCCAGCAGATTCCTGCCCCTCTGGTAGACATCTCAAGATTAGCACATAAATCTCCTTCTCAAATGGTCTAGCTTCTTTTTAAACTGCTGCTTTTTGCACTGGGTATCAGTGTGAGTGGATCTGCACACAAGCATTTTAAGTGTGGGATCTTTGTTACCTATAGCCCTATGTTTCTCCTGAATGTAAGCTTCATTGTTTATCTAAGACAGACTTTTTGGGGGCTTGTCTCTCGGGTGCAAGACCCAAGAGTTGGGGTGCCTGGTGTACAGCACAAACCCCTTGCTCCTCAAGGACTAGCTCTGTTTGTTTATTTATTTATTTTTGAGATCCCTCCCAATTGTGGATCCCCATGCCAGGAGTAGGTTTTTGGCAAGAGCGTGTCTCTGCCTCTTCTACCCATCTCAGTGTGGCTCTTTTATCCTTTGTTGTGGAGCAAGTGTTCAGCTAGTTCTCAGGTTCTTTGCAGAGAGATTTGTTCCATATGTAGCTGTATATTTGTTGTGTCCATAGGAAGAGGTGAGTTCAGGATCTTTCTACACTGCCGTCTTGAACCATTCCCTCCAAGAATATATTTTACTCCATATTGAACTCAAAGCTAAACTGTTTTTATTTACTTGTTTTTTACTAACCAAGACATGATCTTGGAAAGAACTTGTCATATGAGGGAAGTGGTGATTGCCCCATATGCCTTTTAAATCTGTTTCACGTAAAGAAATGGAGTTTTGAGCCTCATCAATTTTTAAATATGAAGGAAGTACTTGACATACTGTACTGAAAAAAGTTATAGTCACTCATTATTAATTCACAGATCAGCTGTTTAAGCAAAATTGTTTCTGAATTTATAGCAAACTAAAAGGAGCATAAAAATTATTTCTTCCTTGTGGTCCTCATAAACAGCTTTAACAGGTACTAGGTAATAAGTGCGATATAAATGCCTTTCTGAATAGATAAGTGAGGCTGTGATCAGATTGTAATATTCTGTAATGTATTTTCCTTCCATAGGTCCTTTCCAAAGCAACACTATGGCTTCTCACACAGTCTCTTTTTCTAAGAAAGAAATCTGTTGCATTATGGTATGTCTTATTTTCAAAAAATAAAATAAACTCCCTAGGGCACTTTGAAGAGTAGCATTTAGGCATCCTGCAGGGAATGCTCAGATAGGTTTCTCTTTTTTTAGTTATTAAATAGTCAGCCAAAAATATCAAGTGCGGTGGTATAGGCAACCCTAAGGCTCAGTCTAGATGCTCAGATTCCCAGAGCTATGCTAGTCCATCCACACGTTAGTACTTCCACACTTTTGCTTTAGCCCCTTTGGCATCCTAGCTTCACTTTCTCTGGGATAATTCCAAATCCACCTGGTTTCTAGAATAGTCTAAGCAATCTAAATAAGAAAATTGGTTCTGTACTCTTAATAAGATTCTCATTATCTCAGGAGGAAAAACTAGTTTTCTTGTTCAGAAATCTCATGAACCTCACTAGAACAGTAATAATAGTAATAGTAGATGCTCTTTGCTATTTTGTGTCAGGTAGTCTACTGAGTCCTTTATGTATAACATTTATAGTGTTCTCAACAATCCTTCAAACGAGGATTTTATCGACATTAATAGAGAGTGAAATATGGGAATTATATCATGCCAAGCGAAGAACAGCCTGCTGGAGCTGAGCAAAATCTCACCAAGTAGTTACTGAATTAGATCACAGGATTCAGGATTAGATGTCTAATTTCAAGGTCTAGAGACTAATACTTAGAAGTACCCAGACATGACCAGGATCTGAGCAACTGCCTCTAGCCCACTAAAATGCATAAAAAATTGAGGAAGATATGAGAATGTAAATTTATTGACAAAGATAATTATAGCAGGGTGTTTGTGAAAAAATTATACTGATTGGAAAAAAGTGAGAGACCAATCAGGTCAAGTATTTTAGGTAGAGGCAACTGTTAGTACAAAGTTATTGAACTGAAATCCTCTGGCATGTTTGAGGAGCAGCATGGAGGCTGCTGCAGCTCTAGAGGTAGAACATGAGTTTGGAGACGTAGGGCCAGCTGCATATTTTTCTGAATGTGATAGAAGCCAACAGAGGTTTTGATCAGAGATGGGTTGGGATCTGATTTTCATTGGGAAAGTGTCATTTCAGTGGTTGTGGAGATTACATTCTAAGAGGACATGAGTGGAGAACAGTTAGGAAACTAATGTAGAAGTCCACATCCAAGGATAAGACCTTTAGGTCAGTGAGTCCTCAAGGATGTGGTACTAAGAACTAATCAGTATTCGGTAACTTAATCTCTTACCTGTAGCAGTATTTTCTTTTTTGTTTTTTGGTGCTTCCCCTGCTTTTCCCACTGCATTATTCTTAACTTCCAGATTCAAAGAGTGCTACACAAAAACACACGTTATAGTTAGAAAAATTATATTTGTTTCATATGTATAGGCAGATATATGTGATTTAGATAGAAGAACAGAGGAGGCTGAATAAAGAGTAAAAAGGCCGTAAAGTGTGAAAAATATGAGAAGGGCTGGAACAGGAATGTGTCTTCGATACTGTTGGTAACAAACAGCACCTGAAGCTCTTCAGCCTGCTCTTCTTTTGAGGGCTTACGTGCCTATTGCAGGTTATCCTGGAAGTTGTACGTGAAGTCGATTGAAATGCTATTGAGAGGAGTGAGAGAAGTTTAGGAAGCTATCGTAGGAGTAGTGCATGAGCTGATGAGTGTCTCACGTGTAAAGCTCTGTGTTAGAGACTGCAAGTGCTACAGATATGTTAGCCCAAGACTTGCCTCTCAAGTAGCTTAGAAACAGGAAGGAAATACTTATCTCTGCTTTACAGATTTCACTTGTGTAATGCAAGGCAGCTTGTACTCGGTGTTAGAGACTATGTTGCTTGGTTTGTTCCCTACATTTGAAATGTGTTTTCCTGCCTCTTCATCTGATCACCATTTTCCAAAACTTAGTCTGTTTCCTCCAGAAAGACTTTCAAAATCTGTATCAGTCTGTGTAAATTGTTCATTCTCCAATGGAATTTTATGCCTAATTATAGCACTTAATGCAGTACATTAAAGTAATTTGTGTATTCATTAGTAAATATTTAAATATTTATTTAACAAGCATATATGGCAGTGAGTATGTGCAAGACACTGTTTTACATAAATTAATCCAGTCTTTACAAAACCCCTATGAGTAGAAGATATTGCTATTCCCATTTTACAGACGAGGAAACTAGATCACAGGGGGCTACACAGTTAGTATGTAGTGAGATTTGAAACCAGAGAGCCACGCACCACTTCTCTGGCCATACTGAGGCCACGTCCCACATACAGCAACTAGAAGGCTGTGCAGCTATGACATACAACTATCTACTGGGGCTTTGGGGGAAAAAAATAAAATAAATGAAACCAGAGAACCTGGTGCCCACGCCCACATTGTTAATCCTAGACTATAAACGCCTCAAGAATGGTGACTGTTCCACATTCAGCAATGTATTTCTAGTCTAACTTAGGCCACTTTTTGAATAGGACATCATGAAAAGAGGAAATCAAAAAGTTAGGAAAGGACGAAAAATATCAGAGATGTTAGTAGCTGGGTAAATGTAGCTGGAGTATAAGGTGACATTATTGAAAATTAGTACGAAACAAAGCATACAAATTATTTTATGGATGGCCTTCATTACAAGATAGAAAAGTTCAGTCAATTTGCAGGATCATTAAGAGTTGTTGGTTTTTGAACAAAATTTACTAGAGTTAAAACAAATAAACCAGGCAAATAAATATCTACTAGATATGCTGCTTCTAGAATTAGGCTACTGTCGAAATTTAAAATAGTATTATTCATGTTTGTTAAATAAACAACATAAAAAGATGCTTTTGAATGCAAAGATTATAGTATAGTATATATAATATATAGTATAGTGTAGTATTATAGTATAGTATACTGAATATTTAAAGTAAGTATGGGGTTCCTTTGGGAAATGGGCAATTTAAACAGACTAGAAAGGGCACCAAAAATGTAGGATATATTTTTTTGTTTTTGTGAGGAAGATCGGCCCTGAGCTAACATCTGCCAATCCTCCTCTTTTGCTGAGGAAGACTGGCCCTGGGCTAACATCCATGCCCATCTTCCTCCACTTTATATGGGACGCCACCACAGCATGGCATGACAGGCGGTGCGTTGGTGCACGGCCGGGATCCGAACCAGCAAAGCATGGGGCTGCCGCCGCGGAGCGCACCCACTTAACCACTTGTGCCACCGGGCCAGCCCCCCAGATATGGTTTTATAAACCATAAACTTGCAGAAACTAATTCAGAAGAAAAGTGCTGGTGAACCCACACTTTTTATGTAACCAAAGCCAGGATATGGTGAGAGAACAGGTGATGATTTCAATCTAATTTAAAATAAAATGACCAAAAATAGGGGATTAAAATCTTCAGTAGAAACAAACAAAACCAACAGAAAAAGCTTGTGAGAAATATGACAATTTAAACATTGTTCAAGTCACAAAGAAATTTAAAGAGTTAAATAAAAGGTCACTGGCTCTGTCAATTCTCTAAACTACAAGCATACCTCAGAGATGGTGCTGGTTTAGTTCCAGACCACCGCAGTAAAGCAAATATCACAATAAATAGAGTCACACAATTTTTTTGGTTTCCCAGTGCATACAAAAGTTATGTTTACACTATATTGTAGTCTATTAAATATGCAATAGCATATTTAAAATTATGTCTAAAAAGAACAACCTAAATACCTTAATTAAAATACTTTGTTGCTAAAAAATTCTAACTATCATTTGAACCTTCAATGAGTCATAATCTTTTTGCTGGTGGAGGGTCTTGCCTCGATGTTGATGGCTGAGGACTGATTAGGGTAGTGGTTGCTGAAGGCTGGGGTGGCTGTGGCAATTTATTAAAATAAGACAACAATGAAGTTTGCCGCATTGATTGACTCTTTCTTTTGCGAACAATTTCTCTGTAGCATGTGATGCAGTTTAATAGCATTTTACCCACAGTAGAACTTCTTTCAATATTGGAATCAATCCTCTCAAACCTTGCCACTGCTTTATCAACTAAGTTTATGTAATAATATTCCTTTGCTGTCATCTCAGCAAACGTCACAGCATTTTCACCAGAAGTAGATTCCATCTCAAGGAACCACTTTCTTTGCTCATCCATAAGAAGCAGCTTCTCATTCGTTAAAGTTTCATCATGAGATTGCAGCAATTCAGTCACATCTTTAGGCTCCACTTCTAATTCTAACTTTCTTGCTATTTCTACCACATCTGCAGTTACTTCCTCCACTGAAGTGTTGAACCCCTCAAAGTCATCCATGAGGGCTGGAGTCAACTTCTTCCAAACTCCTGTTATTGCTGATATTTTGACCTCTTCCTATGAATCATGATGTGTTTAACAGCAGCTTTCTAGAAGGTTTTCAATTTATTTTGCCCAGATCCATCAAAAGAATCATTATCTATGACAGCTATAGTCCTATCAAATGTATTTCTTAAATCAAAAGGCTTGAAAATAGGGGCCTGCCTGGTGGCATAGCAGTTAAGTTTGCATGCTCTGCTTTGGTGGTCCAGTGTTCATGGGTTTGGATCCCAGGCACAGACCAACACACTGCTTGTCAAGCCATGTTGCAGCGGCGTCCCATATAAAATAGAGGAAGATGGGCATGGATGTTGGCCTAGAGCCAATCTTCCTCAGCAAAAAAGAGGAGGATTGGCAACGGATGTTAGCTCAAAGCTAATCTTCCTCTCACACACACACACACACACACACACACAAAAGGCTTGAAAATCATAATTAGTCCTTGATCCATGCCTGCAGAATGGACATTGTGTTAGCAGGTATGAAAACAACATTAATCTCGTATATCTCCATCAGAGCTCTGGGTGACCACATGCATTGTCAATAAGCAGTAATATTTTGAAAGGAATCTTTTTTTCTGAACAGTAGGTCTCAGCAGGGCTTAAAATATTCAGCAAACCATGTTGTGAACAGATGTGCTGTCATCCAGGCTTTGTTGTTCCATTTATAGAGCACAAGCAGAGTAGCTTTAGCATAATTCTTAAGGGCCCTAGGATTTTCAGAATGGTAAGTGGGCCCTGGCTTCAACTTAAAGTCATCAGCTACATTAGCCCCTAACAAGAGAGTCAGCCTATTCTTTGAAGCTTTGAAGCCAGGTGTTGACTTCTCCTATCTGGCTATGAAAGTCCTAGATGCCATCTTCTTCCAATGTAAAGCTGTTTCGTCTACATTGAATATCTATTGTTTAGTGTAGCCATCTTCATGAATTATCTTAGCTAGCTTGCTGAAGCTTCTACATCAGCACTTGCTGCTTCACCTTGCACTTTTATGTTATGGAGATGGCTTCTTTCCTTAAACCTCGTGAACCAACCTCTGCTAGCTTCAAACTTTTGTTCTGCAGCATCCTCACCTCTTTCAGCCGTCATAGAATTGAAGAGAGTTAGGGCCTTGCTTTCGATTAGTCTTTAGCTTAAGAGAATGTTGTGACTGGTTTGATCTTCTCTCCAAACCACTAGAACTTTCTCCATATCAGCAATAAGGCTGTTTCATTTTCTAATCACTCATGGGTTCACTGGAGCAGCACTTTTAATTTCCTTCAAGAATTTTTCCTTTGCATTCACAACTTGACTAACTGGTACAAGAGGCCTAGCTTTTGGCCTATCTTGGCTTCCTTCCTCATTGAGTTTAATAATTCTAGCTTTTGACTTAAAGGGAGAAATGTGCAACTCTTCCTTTCACTTGAACACTTAGAGGCCACTGTAGAGTTATTAATTGGCCTAATTTCAATATTGTTGTGTTTTGGGGAACAGGGTGGCCCAAGGATTAGGAGAGAGACGGGAGAATGGCCGGGTGGTGGAGCAGTCAGAACACATACAACATTTATCAATTAAGTTTCTCGTCTTATATGAGTGTGGCTTGTGGCACCCGAAAACAATTACAATAGTAACATCAAAGATCACTGATCACAGATCACCGTAACAAATATAATAATAGTAAAAAAGTTTGAAATATTGCAAAAATTACCAAAATGTGACATAGAGACACAAAGTGAGCAAATGTTGTTGAAAAAATGGTGCCACAAACCATTGTGCTTGGCACAGAGTTGCCACAAACTTTTAATTTGTAAAAAGTGCAATATCTGTGAAGTGCAATAAAGTGAAGCACAATAAAATGAGATATGCCTGTGAATGTTGTTTATTCTAATTAGCCATGACAACTGGACAATATACTTAATCATTCATAGTCGTCACAAGAGCTATATTTAAGGACCCTACTATGTGATGAACCTTTTAAATTTTTCTCTTGGAAGAATGATAATACAACATGTATTGCACTAGATCATTGAACTTCAGGGAAAATCATTTGTTACTCCATGTTTTAATGCTGATGTATTGGCATCAAAAAGCCCATCAATAAATAAAGATATGAAATCAGACTTAAAGTAAACATAGGCTCATATACTGGAACATGCTAGGGACAAATATTTTTACATATGGCACTTCTAAATATCTGAGTGCTAAATTCTCTGAATAAAGAAATGATTTGTGCAGGCAATCCATCACTCACCCATCCATCATACACATAAATTAAAGAACAACATCATAACAAATTAGCAGCTGGTGCTCTGAAATGCTAGACAGTTAGCCCCCATGATGCAACGTGTATCTTTTTGAGCAGGTAAAGTCGAGAAAGTCTTTTAAAGCCAAAATAGCTAAGTAAACTTCAAAAGAAAGTGAATAGGTTTTCTTAAACCTGCAGAGAGAAAAAAATTGGAGCTTTTAAATATATTTATCTTCCTCTTTCAGGGCAATGATCTAAATTCTTGAAAAGAAACTGGTGACCGATTTTTACCTTGTTTGTAATTTTAATATATTTTATGACGTCTTGCAATTATTGTTAATGATAATAGCTGTAATTTACTAAGCACCTACAATATATCAGACTTTGTACACGCATTTCTCTAATCTTTACTGGTTATGCATTATTAGAATATACAACAAAGAAAAGAATTAAAGCTCAGATACAGTAGCATTCAAAATGTCACACACTAGTCCATAGGAGACCAGTACTGAAATCCATCTGACTCTAAAACATGCCCTTTCACTATACAAGCTATCATTAGGAAACTGAATTGAAATATTCCTGCTGCACATTACAATTCACATCAATATTTAAAGGAAGAAAATAACAGGTCTGTTAATTTTTTCCAGATGCAGAATAAAAAAAAGAATTTTTAGTTAATATTCTTCCGGCATTGCTAGTGTGTTGTTATTCTTCTCTTTTATTTGTTTCTGAATTTTTTCTTGCTTTTATTGCTTTTCTACCTGGAACACTTTTTCCCTTCCTTTTTTGATGAGTTTAATGAATATTAGACAACCATCTAGGTTGTGTTCCTATATAAAATACAAGGGATAAAAAGATTTAAGACACTTGACTGATCTTTCCATGATAAATAAAATGACCTCTTTGACCTAAAGACTAAAATTACCCCAAGGATTCTAGAAGCATAGCCCTTAGATTATGGTAGACTCAGAGAATCACTAAATACGTTAAAAATGTATCATTTTTTACTTCTTTCAGGTGAATAACCTAAATTGTATAGATAATACTTTTGTTTCTACATTTAATGACTATTATGGTCTTCTATGGGATGTTTATTTTTTATTGTTTGGGTTTTTTTCATCCATTAACAAAAATTAAGGATGGACTGAGGATTTGGTAAAACTACTATTCAAATGTGCCACAAAGCAGGGAACCAGGGAACATGTTCTTTGATATCATCACTGTTATCTTGAGTTATACTTAGTCAGCAATTTCTACTCATTTTTTGCTGTTAATTAGTTTTACCTTAGTCATCAATAAACATTTAGATTTAGATAGTTTGTTTTTTAACATTTTTGAGGTGAAATTCACATAATGCAAAATTAAATATTTCAAAGTGTACAATTTATGGTATTAGTATATTCATAATGTTGTGCAACCATCACCTCTATCTAGTTTAAAAATATTCCAAAATGTTTTCATCACCTCCAAGCAGAATCTATACCCGCTAAGCAATCACTCTCATTCCCCCTCGCCCCAACCCCTGGAAACCACTAATATGCTTTCTGTCTCTATGGATTTACCTATTTAATTGTATATAAATGGAATATATTTCATATTAATTGAATCATACAGTATGTAACATTTTGTATCTGGTTTCTTTAACATAGCTTAATGCTTTCCAGATTCATCCACATCATAGCATGTATCAGTACTTTATTCCTTTGTTGGATGAATATTCTATTATATGGATATGCCACATTTTTTTTTATCCGTTTACTTGTTGATGGACATTTGGCTTGTTTCCACATTTTGGATATTGACAATAGTACTGCTATGAATATTTGTGTACAAGTGTTTGTTTGAATATCTATTTACAATTTTGGTGTGATATATACCTAGGAATAGCATTCCTGGATCATATGATAATTCCTTGTTTAACTTCTTGAGAAACTGTCAAACTGTTTTCTTCAGTGCTGCACCATTTTACATTCCCACCAGGAATGTATGAGTTCCAATTTTTCCACATCCTCGCCAACATTTGTTATTATTCATCTTTTTGATGATAGTTATCCTAATTGGTGTCAAGTGGTATTTTATTGCAGTTTGATTTGCATTTCTTGATGACTAATGATGTTGAATGCCTTTTCAGTGCTTGTTGGTCATTTGTAAATCTTCACTGGAGAGATTTCTATTCAAGTCTTTTGTTCATTTTCTAATTGGGTTGTTTATCTTTTTATTTTTGCATTGTAAGATTTCTTTCTTTCTTCTAGATAGTAGATGACATCAGACATATGATTTGTGAATATTTTCTCCCATTCTGTGGGTTGTCTTTTCATTTTCTTGATAGTGGTCTTTGATACACAAGTATTTTTAATATTGGTAAAGTCAAATTATCTTTTTTTCTTTTGTTACTTGTACATTTAGGGTCATATCTAAGAATCTATTGCCAAATCTGAGATCATGAAGATTTATACCTAAGTTTCCTTCTAAGCATTTTATAGTTATACATCTTACTTAGATATTTGATCCATTTTGAGCTAACTTTTAATATGGTATGAAGAAGGGAATTCACCTTATTCTTGTGCATGTGAATATCCATTTGTCATAGCACCACTGTTGAAGAGACTATCCTACCCAACTGAATAGTCTTAGTACCCTTAACAAAAATTAATTAGCCATAGATGTATGGGTTTAGTTCTTGACTGTCAATACTATTCCATTGGTCTAAAACTTTATCCTTGTGCTGGAACCACACAGTTGTGAATAAAGTAAATTTTTAGTAAGTTTTAAAATCACAAAATGTGAGTCCTACATCTTTGTTCTTCTCTTACAAGATTGATTGCCTATTCTGGATCCTTTGCAATTCCATATTTGGCTTTTCCATTCCTGCAAAAAAGGCCTTTGGTATTTTGTCAGGGATTGCATTGAATCTATGGATCACTTTGAGGAGTATTGCCATCTTAGCATTACTACATATTTCAGTCCATGAACAAGGACTAACTTTTAATTTATTTAAATTTTCCTTAATGCCTTTCAATAATGCTTTGTAGTTTTCAGTGTGAAAATATGGCAGCTCCTTAGTTAATTTACTTTTAAACATTTTATTATTTTTATGCTACTGTAAATGGAAAAGTTTTCTTAATTTCATTTGCAGATTGTTTATTGCTAGTATATAGAAATAAAACAGTTGTGAATGTTGATCTTATATCCCGCAATTTTGCTGAATTTGTTTATCAGCTCTAATTATGTGTGTGTGTGTGTATTCTTTAGGATTCTTGTATATAATACGAGCTCATCTTTGAATTAAGATAGTTTTACTTCTTCCTTTCCGTTCTGAATACCTTTCATTTCTTTTTCTTAAAAGAATGCGTAGTTACTCTGGCTAGAAATTCCAGCGTAATGTTTAATAAAAGTGGTGGATGCAGGCATCCTTGTCTTGTCTCTGACCTAACAGGGAATGTTTTGAGTGATGATGAGTAAGATATCAGCTGCAGATGTTTCATAAATAACCGTTATCATATTAAGGAGATTCCTTTCTCATCCTAATTTGCCGAGTGTTTCATCATGAAGGGGTGTTGGATTTTGTGAAATGATTTTTCTGCATCAGTTTTGATGACCATGACCTCCTTTATTCTATTAATGGAGACAATTATATTGATTGATTTTCTTATATTGAACTCCTATTTCACACTTGCTCACGGTGTATAATCCTTTTACTGTGCTTCTGGGTTTAGTTTGCTAGTATTTTGTTGAGGATTTTTCCATCTGTATTCAAAAGGGATATTGGTCTGTAAGTTTCTTTTCTTTTAATATTTGGCCTTGGTATCGGGGTAATGATGGCCTTTTAATATGCATTAAGAAGTGTTACTTCCTCTACTATTTTTATGGAAGATCTTTAGAAGCATTGGTGTTAATTTTTATTTAAATATTTAATAGAATTTATCAATGAAGCCATTATTTTCTTTCTTGGGAGGTTTTTAATGACTGATTCAGTTTCTTTACTTGTTATATGTCTGTTTACATTTTCTATGTTTTCTTGAGTGAGTTTTGGGAGTTTGTATTTTTCTAGGTATTTATCCATTTAATCTAAGTTATCTAATTTGTTGGCATATAATTGTCCATAGCATTCTCTTTAATCATTTTTAGTTCTGTAAGGTCAGTAGTAACATCCCCACCTTCACTATTGATTTAGAATTTGATACTTCTCTTTTTTTCCTAGTCAATTTACTTAAGTGTTTGTCAATTTTGTAGCACTTTTCAAAGAACTGACTTTTGTTTTTGTTGATTCTATTGTTTTTCTATTCTCTATTTCATTTATCTCCACTCTAATATTTATTATTTCCTTCTGTTGTTTTTAGGTTTAGTTTGTTCTTTCTTTTTCAGTTCTTTAGGGTGCAAAGTTTAGTTATTATTTTGAAGTCTTTCTTCTTTTTTAATGTAGGTATTTATAGCTATAAATTACCTCTGAGCAATGTTCTCAGTGCAATACGTTTTGGTATGTTGTGTCTTTGTTTTCACTTGTCTCAAAATACTTCTAAACATCCCTTGTAATTTCTTCTTTGACTCATTGGTTCTTTAGAATCTTGCTTAATTTCCACATATTTGTGAATTTTCCAATTTCCTTTCTGTTGTTGATTTCTAGTTTCTTTCCACTGTTGTTGGAGAAGATACTTTGTATGATTTTAATTTTTAAAAATTTATTAGGACTTATTTTTTGGCTGAATCTATGGATTATCATGGAGAAAGTCCCATATGTTCCTGATAAAAATGCGTATGCTGCTGTTTTGGGATGGGATTTTCTAAATATATCCATTAGGTCTAGGTGGTTTATAGTGTTGTCCAAGTCCTCTACTTTCTTATTGAAAATCTGTCTAGTTGTTTGTTCCATTATTGAACATGAAATATTTAAGTCTCCAACTATTATTTTAGAACTATCTATTTCTCCCTTCAATTCTGTCAATATTTGCTTCACATGAATTGGGGCTCTGTTTTTTGATGCATATATATTTATATGGTTTGAATCATTTTGATTAATTGACTCCTTTATCAATATATAATGTCCTTTTTTGTCTCCTGTGACAGTTTTTTTGTTTTGTTTCTTTTTATAATTTCTATCTCTTTATTGATATTCTCTATTTATTCATGTATCTTTCTCCTGGTTTCTTTTAGTTCTTTGTCTTCATTTTCCTTAGCTCTGAGCAAATTTAAGACAGTTGAATTAAAGTTTTGTTTAGTAAAGCCAATGTCTGTGTTTCCTCAGGGCAGTTTCTGTTAATTTCTTTTTTCCTATGGATGGGCCATACTTTCTTGTTTCTTTATGTTTTATCACTTTTTGTTTCAAACTCACCCTTTTCATTATCATCATCTGGAAACACTAGAAATCAGATTCTTTCCTCTCCTCACGGTTTGTTGTTGTTGCTTTCTGTGGGTAATAGTTGTTTGTTTTTTAGTTGCTTTTCTAAAACACCTTCTAAAATATTTTATTCTTTGTTATATACTGTCTTTCAAATCTCTGTTCCTTTAGCCTTTTTGTGGTCATTTTGTGATTTGACAAAGATTTCCTAAATGTCTAGAGCCAAAAAAGAGTAAGAAAGGGGAGGTAAGAGACAGACAGAAAGAAAGAAACAAACTCTTCTGGTCTTTGCAGATTTGCCTTTTGGTGTTGAGGCACGCTTTCAACATTTAGCCAGGCCATTACAACTGTTCTTTAGCCTTCACTTTTTGCTCACGTTGAGTCTGAGGATCAGTGAAAAGCAAAAGCTTAAGATTTTCTCAGGTCTTTTCTCATATATTCTGTCCTGGATATATGCATGCCTTTCTTGAGTCTCCATTTTTGTGGGAACTTTCAAAGCTTTTATTTCCCAAAGTAATCTTCTCCCCAGCATTTCCTCTTAGAATTTCAGTGCATTTATTGTTTGGCCTAATTGTAATATTTTGACAAGGCTTCAGCAGCTTGTTAATTTGCCTTTAAATATCTTCCAGTAATACCCTCTGCTTAGCTGTTTTTCCTCACTGAGAGAGTTCTCAGTTAGATAAACACAGGCAAGCACCTTGCATTGGTACTTCAGGGAACCCCAAGACTAGCCAAAACACACAAACACAATCCCTTGGCAACAAGGTCCATTCTGCTCCCTCTGGAATCAGGTACCTACAGTAGGAATGTGGGTTGCCATTTTCAAGACTGTCACCACTCAGGGAAGAGGGGTGGAATAAGGTAGACTAAATTAAAATGCCAAAAACCTTTTTTAATGTGTTTGTCACCTTTTTTGATTTAGTATATGCTTCGTTGCTGTAAACTTTTGACTATTTTCCAGGGTTCTAACAAAGTTTATTCTAGCAATCTTTAGTCCATTTATGTCTAGGGACAAGACCTTGGAGTTCTCTACTGCATCATTTTTGCTGACATCATTTAGTGAAACCTGTAGATTTATTTTTTAAAGTGGAATATCTGGTGACATGTTTTTGTTTTAACCATATTTTTGACATATGATTTTCCAATAACTAGACTATGAAAAATGTTTTGGTTCAAATATAAATTATACATATCTCTATTGCTAATGTAGATGCATATATAATTCCTTATTGTAAATTCTGAATTATGTTTCCTTATGAAGAGACAAGAAGATGAAAGGAATTCTATTCTCAAACATAGATCATTAATAGTATAAAAACAAAAAAATTTCCAAGAATATACCAGGAAGGAAGTGCAAGAAAATAGTTCACTTCTGATACATTTCAATGTCAATAAACTAGATCATATCTTCTGCAATAGTTAGTAATTCTTTAAATTTTTAAAAACTTCCTCAGATTTCTTAATTTTTCAAAATTTCTTCTTGTTTTTCATTCACAAATAAACTCTGTGTTGATACTGTAAAAACAGCAAGAAAACCTAATGCCCAAGAAGCCTGAAAACCAGGAAGTTCTATAGGAAGAATTAAGAACAACTGTACTTTTTTGAAGTGTTTAAAGCTATTATCACATTGATTCAATGTTTTGACTGTCATTTATATTCACTAATTATTAATAGGCCTGGGAAGTACTAATTACAATTTTGATTTTTGATTTTGTGCCTAAAATTACACATTGGATGGCATAATAGAGTTTGGATCTACATCATCAAAACTCAATAAAGGAAGTGGTGGCTGCTAGGAAGGGGATATCAGATCAGGCTCCGTTCAAGAATCTAACACAGCAGGGACAGTGTGCAGTGTACATAAAGGCAACACAAGGAAGAAAATTAGGCTGAAAGTATAACCAAACAGAGGTGTAAGTCCTTTCCTCACAGAAATATATCTTACTAGATCTATTGGTTAAAGCAAAAGAACTTATAATCCATTGATACTAGGAACACATTCAGAAAAAGCACAATGTGACATTGTTTCCAAAATGTATTGCTTAGTTCCCAATATTTTGTGTTCTACAGTGAAGTTTAGCTCTATAGATTCTTTAAGGGAGGAATCAGTCTAAGAGTCAAATAATTTATATTTTTAGTAATTCAGATTATTAGTGATAATTCAGATTATTGTTTAAAACAATAACTTTTATTTGAAATACTTCTAAAAGATATTGATCATTTTGCCTGTAATTTGCTAAGTTTTTTATTTTTGTTGAAATATTGTGTTGGCTCATTAGGTAGTAGATAATAACAACAACAAACAAAAACATAGAGGCAGAGATTGGATTGGTGGTTTCCAGAGGGGAAAGGGGGAGGGAGGAGGGTGAAGGGATAATTAGGCACATGTGTGTGGTGATGGATTGTAATTAGTATTTGGGTGGTGTTCATGAGAACATGATGTAATCCATGCAGAAATAAAAGTATAATAGTGTACACCTAAAATTTATACGTTATGTTACTGCAATAAAAAAAATTAAAAAAATTAAAAAAAAAAGAAATATTGTGTTGATTCTGAATTGCACACATGCACGCATGTGTGTCTTTCATTTCCCTTTCTGTGAGATTGTCATCAGAAATGTTAGCTATACCCAGATCTTTCCAATAACAGTTCCTTTGTGCTTTTTCTCTACTCTTAAGTGACTGATGGCTATATAGAAATATGAAAAAATCACTTTAAAAAATCCTATGACTGATTAAAAAGTAAAAGCTAATCAAATAATTATGAGAAGTTTAACATCAATGTAAAAAAGTAATAAAAGTATGTCATTATTGAGCTCTAAATTAATTAGCCTTAGTTACGTATAAAATGTAGCAGCCATCTAATTTCCATGCAAGTAGAATACAACCATTGTTCAGTTCATTATTATAATGATTCTAGTTACATGTATGTTACCTTCACCCTTCATAGGAATTTTATGATTTAAAACACTGAGATTCTTTAAACTAGTTTATTCTCATAGCATTCTGGGAATTAACTAACATAATCACCATTATACGAATAGAAATAAAACCAATGAAATTACAGTATTTGGGCAAACTTATAAGGATTTGGCACACTTTGTTTTTCTATTTCTACTTTCTTCCTCATAAAACTTCATGGCATGTTTCTCTATAGCATCATTGTGCCAATTAAAAGAAGTCACCAGGGAAAAGCTACTAAAGTTAATAAGATTAAATTTTCAAGCAGAATTGATGAGGTAGTTATATAGATTTAACTACTTCAGACTTGTTTGTCCTCATTTCCATGGTATGTGTGCTTGGTTCAATCTCTGAAATAAATATGTCTTTTCAGAGATTTGCAATAAAATCACATTCAATTTTGAATTCTGACATTCAGTCATCAAATTACTTATAATTAATTATGTAAAATGGACTTAAAAATAGAAAATCTTCCAATATTGTTGAAAAGAGAGTTAAGACAATTATGAAAGGTACCATTGTGAGTATAGAAGTTGTAAAAAAATAATTAGTTATACCAGGTTGGATTTCAAAGCAGACTTTCAAAGAGAGAATAGTTTAGAGAAATATAAAAAATAATCTCTGATTAACATTGTGGAATGATGTCTTGAGAGGAAGATGCTGTTCTGTTTTCAATTTTTCCATGGAATTGTTTTCTGCTGTACTCTTCTATCTACTGAAATCACAGCTGTAAGCATTTCCTTCTGGTAAACTTTTAGTTTCATTCTACTCAAATTCTTTATAGATATTACAGATCATAACATTTCCCATTGGGCCTCTGGCTAATATTCAGTTATTATATCCTTTTTACTTGTACTATGAATTTATTGTTCCATCATTTCCTTGGCTTATTCAGTACAAGTATTTTTTGTATTTACACGTTTTTCATTTACTTTGATATCCAAACATATTCTGGAATTTTAAGAATTTTTTTCAGTATGTCTATAGTTCTCTGAAGATGAGTCTTTAAGTGGATGGATCTTTTTATTGAAACACCAAGCACAGTCTGTACATTCATCTAGACGTTTAGTAAATACATCTTCAAGATTAAAGTGATGGTCCACAGTTATCATGAGAGCTACCTGAGCCTTTTATCTAGAGTTCCTACATATTGTTTTATTTCTATTAATACATAGAAATATATAATGTATTTCTTATTACGAAAATAGACTATTCTCATTGAACAAAGATTGCCAACTTTAAAATAAAACAAAACAAAATGAGTTAATTCAGTCTCCAAACTTAACAAAGTTAGCCTTTGGGCATATTTACCTTCAGTGCATGCAGAGGCTTTGCTTATTTTATTTTTAATGGTTTAATCATACCACTCATACAATATTGTGCAATTTTCATACAACTTTATTGAATAAACATTAATTTTAATTAATATTTTATATTTTCAACATGTGTATTCTATCGCATCAAATGGCTATATCATTATTTACATAAATATTCACTTATAAATGGGCTTTTGAGTTATTTACAAATTTTCATTACTATATGTAATAATGTTATGAATATATTTGTACATAAAGCTTTATCCATATTTATTATTATTCCCTTGGGATGGTCAAGCAGGAAGTTAATTACAATGAAAAATGGCAGAGGTACATGAAAGATCCCTGATGCTAATTGCTAATTATTTTCTGCACACAAGTTACACTGCTATTAGTAGTATAAGAATGTGCCAATTTCATTGAACATTCTTTAACATCATACATTCCTAATTTGTGGAATGAGAATGGCATCTCACTGCTCTAATTTTATTTAGTTGAGAAATAGTGAGGTTGCATAATTTCTTTATATATTTTGATGCATATATGTAGTATTCAAACCATGCAGAAGCATATATAGTAGTAAGTAAAAGTCTTCTTTTATAAGCACCCATAGCACTTTTTTCTTTAGAAGAATAGACAGGTTGTTGAGTAATTTTTCAGTTCATTTATTGAAGCAATTACATATAAGTGCATCAAAATACATAGTATTCTTTTTAATCTGGTATATACTTGTTTAAAACTGAACAGTTTTAGAGATAGCTCTGTGTCATTACTAATACATATAATTTTTGTAAGCTCAGTGTGAGATTTTATTTGGTGTATGGTTCAAATTTTATTTAAGCATTGCTCTACTAAACTATAGATTATTTCTACTTAGATTTAAATTATTATTATTACTATTTAGATTATTATTATTTTAACAGTAGATTATTTCTAAATTTTCTTATTGCAACTAGTGTTGCAACGTAAATATCCTTGTGCATGCTACTTTGTAGTCATTTATGAGCGCTTATTAAGGGGAGATACAAAGAGACATCGTTGCTTCATTAGAGTCATATTTTAATTTTAAGAAATAATACCAAATTATTATGCAAAAAATCTAAAACAATTATGCTTCCAGCAACAGTACGTGAGAGAGCATATTTAATCATATACTTACCAATATTAGATCTGAACACACTTTATTGTTGTTACCAATAGATTGGTAAAAATAAATGTCTCATTTTTGGCTTTAAATTTATATTTACCTAATTATTTAGGAAGTTTTGAATCTTTTGATGCTTATAGGCCATTAATACCCTCCCCCGTGTGAGAAATAGTCATTGGCTTGTTTGCTAATTTTTCTTGCTAGTTTTTCGCTTTTTCAGATTTTAGTTAATTCATTATATAGTCAGAATATTGACTTTTCCAATTATATTTTTGCTCATTTTGTAGATTGCATTAACCATTGTTCGTTTCTGAAATATAGTCATCCTTATCAAGCTTCACCTTTTGGCTTACGGAATGTGGGGTCTTGCCTAAGAAGGTCTCATTTTCCCCAATATTTAAATATTTGATGCTTTTAATGTAATTATAATACTGCTATATAATATTGATTTTTTAATATTATTATAATATTTTTGTGACTTCAATATCTATCTAGATATTATTTTGTGTAAAAAATGAGATATACATGCATTTTTCTTATATGTATTAAGATTACCTCAACACAATATATTATGTAGCCTATACCTTCTCTACCAATGGGAAATTCTACCTTTATTATATTTTTAATTTTTATGTATGACATGAGTCTGCTTCTAAAATCTTTATTCTGTTCCACCAATAGTTTTCTGTATTGACACCACTAGGTCAATGCCAATTTTGAAATTTATATTTTCAAAATAAGAGGAAGGTACTAGCTGCTACCAATGATAAAGATGGAGACTTAAGTGGGTTAGAAATTACAAAGGGGAGGTAAAGTTATCCATCTTTAAAGACGATATGTTTGAATATAGGTAACAGCAGAAAATCAGACGTAAACCTACTATAAAAATAAAATAATTCAAATGTTAAGGGGCACAAAACTAATATTCAGAAATTAATAACTGTATACATACTAACAAAAACCAATCAGAATATATAATGGAAAAAAGAATTCATTAATGTTAGCCACTAAAAAGGTAAAATATCTATGAATATCCCCAAGAAGAAATTAATTTTTTGATATAGTAATTAAAAATGAATCAAATAAATAGAAACACAAATCATATTCCTTTTAAAAATGTTAAAACTCCATTAGTTAATATATAAATTTAATAAATCTCCTCAAGACATCAATATTTTTTAATTAGATAAGCTGATTCTAAAATGTAAGATAAAAATACTAATTGTGTTTTAACTTGATAAACTGCAAAGTTTATGGAACATTACAAAAAAAGAGCCAATAAATTTTGAGGAAAAAATTGTGAGAGATTCATTCTCCTGGATATTTATACATATTATATAGGTCTCAATAAATCCAATATTATTTATGTAATATTAATTAATTAATTAATGCAATATTAATGTAATATGCAAAACTTATGTATGAAGAGAAAGACTGATGAAGTAAATAGAACATTCAGACATAGACTAAATGCATGTAGGCTATTAGTGGTATTCCAAATCAATGGGAAGTGATGGACTATTCAATACAGTAGGCACTAATAGATAACTACCTCAAGGTAAAAAAAAAAACGACAACAGTTGAAGCATTACCTTATACACAGTAGTCTCTTATAATAACGGTCTCCATTGAATCCTCTCTTTCAGTGTCCATGCCTTTGGGTAGTCTCCGCCCACATTGACCCTCGGCTTGACTGTGTAATTTCCTTATGTCAATGGGACATAAGCAAACATGAAGCAAGCAGAGACTAGACTCTTTAGAGTGTTCTTTCTTAGAATGCTGCAGTCACCTTGTGAGGAAGTCTTTGTTAGCATCCTTGAGGATACAAAACCACACTGAGAGAGAGAGGTATACTTTTGTGAATAGAACAATTTCTCATTAATTGTCAAAAGATCCCAATTAGAAATTAAACGTATATGTCACAATCCTCACTCCATGTAGCTCCATATACCCATTACATGTGAGTTTTTCGGACTCCTTGGCCAAGAAAATCTGCGGCTGCTGTTTTCCATTTCTATCCCCAGGTACACACTCCCCTCTTCTCCACCTTGCTTTCTGTCCCAGAAGGCTGGCAAATATGATTTCTGGTAAGTCTGGCCAATGGAATACCTGACTGGAGATTGCATGAAGAAGGAGAGCGAGACCAGAGTATATAATCCCCACCCCTCAGCTCCTCGTCTGCTGATTTGTAGGAGACCAGTTGTTTCTTTAGATCAAAGGTGACAGCTCCTCACAAGACACACCTCTCCATATAACTCCTTCTTTGCAGGACATAGCAGTGACAACAGCTTTCTTGTTACTTTCTCCATGTTACTGCACTATCTGTTGTGGTCAATTTCTACTTTTCCATAAACACTCTCTTTATTGCACCCTCCTTGATTTATTCTAACTGCAATTTGTTCATTTCCTTCTGGGATCCAGACTAATATAAACTCTCTTTTAAGTAAAAGCCTAGCATAACAAAAATGTAAATTAGTAGCTGGAACAGAGACGTAGCTACAGCCATCTCTTCTCCCATCTTTGAAGAGTTTCCCAAAACACTCTTTGAAAGTCGGGGCATAGAATTATAAGCACCTCACCGCTTGATTATTATTACCTTAAGGATAGGGACCATTTATTTCCTCTCCATTTCTTTCATAAGGTTTTACAAGGTGTACTGAACATAGTAGGTTGCGAATAATTACTAAATTTGATCACATAGTATCTAGAACCCAATTCATAACAAAACTGGTTCTTCATGGAACCTTTTTTCACCAATTATTTCTGTCTCGCAGGTATTCAATGGACAATTTGCTAATATTTTTTTCATTCATTAATAGATTTTAATTTGCTCTAGACTTTGTTTTACCTTCCTATTCTATTTCCACCTCTGTACTCTCAAATTATTTCTCATTCTTCTAATTACTAGTTCCATTTCTGCTATGTCACCTTGCTCCATTTATCAGTTCCTGCATAAAACACATCCTAATCAGAAAAATGGGTAGGATCAGGGTGGCTGCTATTTTCAGATTTTCATGTTATTTTGCCAAAACCAAGTTGGGAAGAGCAGCCAAGCTTTTAAAGTGCCATCTTAAGGCAGAGTTGTCAGGTTTTTTCCTAAGCTCTTAAGCTCTTCAAAAACAGTTGGAGGATTTTGGTATTTGAAATATAGTCTGTAGTATAAATGTGTGCACAGAATTCTTAATAAATCTGTTCTTTCTGTATGTTTGTTACTCACTAGAAGTGATAGACCTTTAAACACTGTATTAATTCTGTCAAGCAATTAGACATCCTGAATATACTATAATTAAATTATGCATTTATGTCTCAATTTTCCCTAGAAGAATCAAACTCCCTACATATCAGAACAATAGGATACTAGAGAAGAAAGAAGATAGGGAATTTAGTATTCAGAAACACATTCCACTTTTTTTTTTAGGAAAAAAATTCTAAAAATGTTGGTAGGGAAGAAGTAATGTAGCTAAAAGCTTTAATATAGAATTTCTATAATATACTTATAAAAGCCAAGTAGGAGGGTTCATTTTAGCTTTTTCAATCTATGTTTTGGAAAACAGAAAACTTCAAAGTACCATCATTTTTCAAACACATCTAAGCATTAGGACTATTCAGAAACTGTCCTTCCTCTAGTTGTAAATCTTTACTAAATGTATCAATTCTATTTCTCTGTGCTTCCCCTCTCCCAAATATGAATGTGACCACTGTTTATGAACAGGTATGTTTTACTGAGCTATTTGTGTGAAGTTCAGATAAAAACTAAATCCTCTGGCACTTGACTAGGAACAGCATTCAATCTTTTCTTACAAGGGTCAGTCTGGGATAATAGAAAACAACTAAATATAAAGGAATCCATAAACTAGTGAATGATGGCTCATGTCAGATTTATGGTTTGCGTCCATGAAAACTCTTTGTCAGCCGTAACACAATGGGAGATGTCATTTCAACAGCACATTGTGTATGTGGGTTTGTATATTAATTATATGGAGAGGAGGTTATAATTTTAGTTTGTTGCCTGTTAAGCATTTCTCACCCTCCAATTGGAAAAACATGATACTTGTAATCTGATTAGAAAAACAAGATATTAATAATCCTCCCCATTATTATTTATGAAGTACTAATTACTTGATCATGTGTTTTGGATGTAGATTTTCACAAGTAAAATCCCAATACAACTAATTCCCAGGGCTGTTCAAATTATTTTGTTCAGGAATTTTATTTCTAAGAATATGGCTTCTATAATTGAGACATCAGAAAAGTTTTGGGAAATTCTTTTGTTTTAGATGTTGATTGCAGCTGTGTTTTTTTTTTTTTTTTTTTTTGCTGAGGAAGAGTCACCCTGAGCTAACATCCGTTGTCGGTCTTCCTCTTTTTGTTGTATATGAGCTACCACCACAGCATGGCCACTGATAGACGAGTGGTGTAGGTCCGCACCTGGGAACTGAACCCAAACCGCTGAAGTGGAGCACACCGAACTTAACCACCAGGCCACTGGGGCTGGCCCAGCAATGTTGTTTTTATAACAAGATAGAGTATCTAGCTAATCTTATGCTCAAATACACCCAGTCTCCACTTTCTACTTCCCATTTCCATCAACCGAGGTACATGGAAAGGCTTGTTTTAAAATCTGGGGATGTGCAGATGATAGGGTTTGAGGAAAGAGATCATGTAGGAATGGAGAGGGAACATCAGGTACACTTCCCAGCTTCTAGTGTGGGGATTGGTCCTCAGTGGTTAAATATTAAAAGTTAGCAGTAAGAACTGTTCAGGTGAGAATCTGTGGGGACTCTGGGGAGCAGCAGTACAATATTTAGGCTCCAGAGATAAAATAATAGTTATTCTGCAAAGCTTATGAGGTTCTTTCACTCCAAGCTTTGAGGTATCAATGCTCTTGGCACTGACCATGGCAAATTAATACAGGTCATTAATTGCAGTTATGAATTTCCTTCAGTAGCACCTCAGATGATAGATCTGAAAGCAGAACAGGAGTGGAATATCATGGCAGATGCTGTGGAGTGACAGTGACTGAAAACTGCTTTGTGAGATTCGTTGTGACCAGACCTATTTGGGGACGGTCTGAGTGAGAGATATGGGGAACTTATTCATTACTCAAATACAAGAAATGTAGCCTGGTCTTGTGGGATGTGAAGGCTTTTGAGCTGTTACTCTTCATTGGGCTTCATGATATTTCAGCCATGCTTCTCTCTAAATATCTGTTATTTTCCCCTCTTTACCCAAGAGCTTCCTTTGCAAGCCTCTTGAATTGCCAGGACATAAACTCTGACTAAAAGTCTCCATGTCCTTAGATATCTAAGTCTTGAAGTCAGCCACAAAATTTTCTGTTAATTTTAGTGAAAATTCTTGAGTAAGACAGGCATCTATTTCAAATCCCATCATCTGTGTGGAGCTCAAATTCTCCCAGTACACCATGGCCTACTGCCCCATGCCCTCAGTAAGAGCTGAAACAGCTCTCTAAAGAAGATGGAGTGAGCTAGACTGCCTTCATTCCTAACAACATGAGGGATTTGGTGATTGAGTAGGTGTGGGCTGGACATATATCCTGTTGGTTCAAGTGAGAGCAAGAATAAAAATGTGAATTTCTATTGTCAGCATGATCTCTGTTGCATTTACAAAGGGAAAAATCTTGCCACATTTGAGTAACACTATACGCTTATTTTTAACGTTGTGGGAATACTGGTTATCCAGGAATATTGATAATTAGTTTTTGTTTTTTCTGTCCATGGATTATAATAATCTGTTGTTTCATAGGAAATATCTTATTTGATTGATAATGGAAAAATGATGCTGCTTAAAGTATAAAGCATGGACAAATTCTATTTATTGAAAACATATTATTGGCCTGATAATAAACGCACATTTACTTCCATCCTCAAAGCAAGGTAGTCCTTTTACCCTCTTCCTGCTGATGAGAAAATTGAAACTTGTGAAAGTCAAGGACTTTACATAAGGTCACATATCTATTACATTGAAAAACTGGAGCATGCAACTAAATCAGCCTAGATTGAATGAAGCCTTACTTCATCCAAAACTGCAAGTTCTCTGTGTATGAATCATTTCAGGACCTCACCTTAAAGCATAAAAACAGTAATTAAAGTTGAATCTTTTTATAAACTTTATAATGAATTAGATTGATTAGATATTCAGAAAAAGAAAATAATTTGGGAAAGAAAAAAATTGCTCTATCTCTCCTCACCAAATCTAACAACATATCCACACAGTGTTAAGAGGTCAAACCTTCCTAGTTGCATTAATTTCCTAGTAAAAGAAGTGATTACTCAAGAGTAAGTTTTAACTCTCATTCCTCACAGTCTGCAACAACCTATACACATTCTGACACATATTAGAAAAACTATTTTAGGCCTAGTACTGTGCAGGATTTTATTATACTAAGCAGGCATGAAAGTTGAGAGCCTCGTAAATATTAATCACAGGCTAATGAACAGTGGGAGACTTCTGAATATCAATCTGTACTAGGGGGAAATTTTGAATTAGAGACACCACTTCCTACCCAATAAATCAGTAGTGAAAAATTGAAGGCATTCTCATGCATCTGCTTATGTAGCTGGATCTGTAGTCCTAAAGGAGCATACAGTGTGGATGCCAAAATAGATGTAATTTTATCACCCCCCAGAGCTTTTGCATTTTTAACCAGACCATTTTTTAAAATTGTAATTACCTCTGAAAGAGGCTGGATTGTATCATAGAAAACTTGACTGTGTTCTTTAGTATCAGAGTTACAATAGTTCAAGAGTAGTTAGAGCTTATCTCCTTCTTCCTCTTGAGCATTCTAAAACCACAGCCCAAAGGGACTAGAAGACTCAAGGTTAAGAGCAAAGCTGAAATGCCAAAACTTGGTTGGCTTATGGCTTTTATTAAATGTGCACATTACTCCTTTTGCCTCTGAGCACATGTACAATGTATAACAGGAAAAAAAGACAATATCTTCCATCATAATTTATAATTTCATAAATAATACCAGACAAAATCATACATCTACATATTTACATATTCTTAATGATTGTCCATTAATGGAAAAGCATCACTTTACAACAATTGGAGTTAATTATTTATTAAGACAAGTATGAGAGTGGATAGTGATATTTATGATTTTATGATATTTTTGATGCTGACACAAAAATAATAGGGCTTAGTTTTCAGTTTCGGGGATTTTTTTATTCTTTAATATTCAGATAGTATTTAAAACCTGTACTAGGCATGAATATTGCAATGGGAATATTTAGAGGTGATAGTTAAAAATATAAATGTTTCTTCATACCGTTGTAATCAGGACTAAAATTTTACCCTGAATAGGTATGGTATGAGCTATCTTTACTTCAAGAACACAAACACACAGTTATTAAGGACAAAAGAAAAAGATCTGAGAAATAAGCCAGAAATGGCGCATGTCATTTTGAAATATATTAGAAATATTATTTTCAAAATGATTACTTTATTCTAGTATATTCAAGTATATATAAAGTAAGTTACTAAAGTAATTGTATAGCAGAATGCTGTAATTAAGAGTTAATCACTAACAGTTTTTCAATCTTTTATCACTCAAAATTTCTAGACTCATTGAAAGCAGGGAGAGTTATGTTGATCTCCAATATATTCCCAGTGCCTTGTATTTAGTAGTTGTTCAATAAATATTTAAGAAATCTTTATAAAGGAGTAGCTAATACATTGTAGTTTTTCTTTTGCGTAGAAGGATTTGTACTCTCTTCAATGACAACAAATAGTCTCTTCACAAATGTTCAGTTATAGCTAAAATTACAATATGGATTCCCAGCTATATGTATAATGTAGTAACATAGAAGCAGTAACAATTTTGTCTCTTAGTAAAATATTTGTTTATGCACTCCCTGCTTTCCACAATTAAAACACGACTGATTTTTTTGAGAACATTCATCTTCTTTTTTCTATGATGTTAAAGACATAAATTTATTTATATTTTGAACTTACTATATGCTTATATTTAAAATTTTAAGGAGTTATTACCCTGAATGAACCGTATTTCTCTATTATGTGTGGAAATGGTAATCTTTTTACATAAATAAAACTTTGTATAAGAATTAGTATACTGAAAATGAATTGCACAGGTGAAAATAACATAATTGGCTATCTTTAGAGTTTTTGTTTGTTTTGTTTTCCTTTGCTTTAATACTTACAATAAAGTCATTTTATTTTTATGAGCACAATGTAACAATATTTCTCTGATCTTTATTTTTCTGGAGCTTTTGGAAATATTAGGAAGTGCTTTAATCGATATTATTAACAAAAACAAAAATAAAAGTCCTGCACAATTCTATTGGCCAATATCAATTTTGGATGTAAATTTGTATAGTAGTTCCTATCTCATTTTATCTTATTTAACCTACTTATTTTTGCTAGGAGACCACCAATTTTATAGGTCAGGATTTCAAAATATATTTACCCTTGTCACAGGGACTTCTGATAATTTGCAGCTAGTATTCAGGACAAATGCTTTGAAAAGCACTGAAGTAACTAAAGAGGCCACTAAAACAAATTTAAAAATATATATTTATTTATTTTTATTTATTTATTTGTGTATTTTTTAACTGGTAAACAAAGACTTTAATAAAGTGTTGTATAATAAATGTATACGAACTAGCATTCTTTGTATTAAAGTTAAAAAAATAAATTAAATAGAGAACCTGATGTGAACCTACAGTTTTTTCCTATAATCCCAACATTAATAATTTAGTTTCAGCAAAACAAAAACACCCACAACATTGGACAAATACTATAAATCTCCAAAGTTCATCATTGATCAATGTAAGATAGCCAATACAATGAAACTATATGCTTAAAAATAACAATATAAGCATGGCAAGGTTGAAAAATTTAACTTGTATTTAAAATTTATAATAAAATAAATGGTAAAATCATAACGGTAGTTAATCAAGGTGATCCTAAAGTGTAACAAATAGAAGTCTAATAGTCCTATAGGCCTCCCTCTGCCCCAAATCTGTATCTGTTACAGTACTCCTGTGAGGCAGATTAAAATGAGAAAGATATGGATAATTATCTAAATAGGGATGAATATCAGATTTATCTGATGGCCATAAAACAATATAAGAAGTAAGTGAAGTGAGTGGAATAGATCTATATTCAAGCCTTTTATTCTTGCTGGCTTTCATAGCAGTTAATCAAGCTTATTCAACATCAGAAGGTTTAGAAACACCCAAACAATGTTTACTTTTTTACTCTCTATGGTAATAGTAAAATTTGTTGTTCCAATTAACTAGACATATTGCTTTTAATTATTTTGCTTCCTTCAGCGTGAGTTATAACTGTTTGGCTGTAATGAAAGAATGACCTGGAGAAAAAAAGGAGGGCAGCACAATTTAAGGTTTAATTTTAACATGATTTTGACACAATTTGCTGCATAGCCTGACAACTAATGCTTAGACTTGTGATGGCCCTTTTCATCCGTCCACAATGCTTTTTCTTACGGTAGCCACTCTATAGTTTCCTGTCTAACTTTGGTTTTCATCTTTTCAGGTTTGGATTTATTCTTCATAAAGATGAAGCTGCGCTACAGAAAATTGATCTTGAAACCATGTCATACATCAAGACGATTAACTTGAGGGACTATAAATGCATTCCTCAAGCATTGGCGTATACACACTTGGGAGGATACTACTTCATTGGCTGCAAACCTGACAGCACTGGGGCAATTCCCCCACAGCTCATAGTGGACACTGTAACCGACTCAGTCATTGGATTCAACAGTGATGTGACGGGCACTCCATATGTCTCTCCAGATGGGCACTATCTTGTCAGCATTAATGACGTGAAAGGTCTTGTAAGGGTCCAGTACATTACCATCAGAGGAGAAATACAGGAGGCTTTTGATATTCACACAAATCTGCACATATCTGATCTGGCGTTTCAGCCATCCTTTACTGAAGCCCACCAGTACAACATCTATGGTAGTTCAAGCACACAAACTGATGTGCTCTTTGTGGAGCTCTCCTCTGGGAAAGTTAAGATGATCAAGAGCCTTAAGGAACCACTCAAGGCAGAAGAATGGCCTTGGAACCAGAAGAACAGGCAAATCCAGGACAGTGGCTTGTTTGGTCAATACCTGATGACACCTTCTAAGAACTCTCTCTTTATACTAGATGGAAGACTCAATAAGTTAAACTGTGAGATCACTGAAGTTGAGAAAGGAAATACAGTCATTTGGGTTGGAGATGCCTAGGAACCCTATTAGATAATTATTAAATGATGAGTTTTCCAGTACATTGCACTTAATCCATTGTTTAAATTTACAGCTTAACTTTCCAAGTTTGTATCCTAGTCAAACATAAGTTACTTGGGTGGCCCAAATAAAATAGATTTTTTTTTTTGACAAAGACACACAATTAGTTGATTAGAAATATTGATTGATTAGAAATATCTAACACAATATTTAATGAGAAACTCCATCAATCACACAAGAATCAAATATATAATTATGTTTTAAACCAATAAAATAGGAATTTAAATACTTAAAAAATAACTGCAGGGAATTTCAGATGACTTTAAGCACCATTTTATTTTAGGGGTGGTTTATCTATTTTTTTCTCTGTCCTTTTGGTATGCTTAAACCAATAATAAAAGGTACTGTGGACCTTAAAATTCTTAATTCAAAATATTCTGTCCCATCCACTGTTTATAATCTTTTGTGCCTTGAAGGGAATGTCACAAGAGGAAAAGGAAGGCTAAAAGCTGCATATTGAACACCCTCATAACTAATAAATCTCTTGTCATTGGAATAGAAAAGTTTAACATCTCTTGCACCAAATCCCGCCTTCAGTCATTTGTTTAACCCTCAATGAAATATCATACAAAGACATAAGTTGCTCTTAGGTTACATACAGGTGACAAACTCTATTTGACACTTACTGTATAATCTGCAGCATGTTTTGGAAAATAGGGAGGAAGGAGGAAAAATGGTTATGGTAAAAATGTTTGCAATGTATTCTCTACTCATTTTGCTTTCAATCACTAGAGTGTGTTATATTTTTAATGCAAGTTTGTCTCGGATGTCAGCTGCTTACAAATGTTTATTAGCAGAATAGATTTTTTTCTTTTCATGTAGTCCAGTGTTGCATCAGTAGGAACTTTCAGTTCTAAAAAAGAAGCATCATTTGTGTCTGCTTAGAGTAAACCACATATAGAGAAATAAATACCAGGGAGAAAATACTGGCTAGAGAACTGATGAGTGTTAGTGGTTTAGGAGAATTAGTAATAGAAATTAGGAATAAGGGGATAGGTCCACAGCAGTGAGCAAAAATATAACCCATCAGAGAACTTCATTCCTTAATAACTTTCCTAAATGACTTCTGTTCAACTCTTACATAATCCTTAAATGACCCTCTCACTAACTGCGGGCTGTAGTTCGAAACCTAACTAATCCTCTTATTTGAGACACTGCATAGAAGTAAAAATTATTGCTGATTTTTTTTTTTTAAATGGCAAAGAAAAAGCCAGTAGAAGTGAATTAAAACTAGGCAGTTGGTTTATTGAAATAAGCAGATAATTATCCAGGCCTAAAGTAATAGCTTACATGTTTTGGGAATCTTTTTACTTATTTTTGTTTTATTGTTGCTAAAACTGCTAATGGGCTGTTGAAATGACCTCCATTTACTGAAGGTAATTCAATAAGGTCTTTTTTAAATACAAATTTTACTCAAGTTTAAATTGTGTAAAACTGCTTAGAAACCTGAAATTTTATAGTGTGTAATATCTTCTGTGTATAAAACACCCTGAGCTGTGTGATACAGTAGATTTCTTCTTAGCTTAAGGAAACATTATGGGAGGTATATTTAATAAAGAAGAAAAACCAGCTTATGTTTCTACTTACCTGCTTTTCTTTTTAGCAATTTTCTCCCTTGTGAACATGAACCATATAAAGTGTCTGTGACCTAATGATTTAATGTAAGTCTGTCTCATACATTCTTCTTTGGTAGATTACACCATGTGGATGCTCTGTCTGTAGACATTGCTAGATAAAAGGAGAATAAACCTCTTACATTTTAACCCTTGAGTGTGGTCAGTGTTTTAATGTGCATACCAATGTATTGTTTTGTTTTTCCTCCCAGCGGTTCAAACATAGTCTGGTGTTCTGCGTGATTTTGAAAGTGATGGGAACAGGGAGAGGGCAAGTCAAATGAGATCTATCAAGGAAAGACAGTTTAGTTTGTCTTTTTTATCAATTCTAACTTGCTATATCCCTTCATTTTCAACATTTAAAGCAAAGAATTTATCCTTTTTAAGGTGTCTGTTTCTTTAGAATCCCTCCTTGTGTATTAAAGAATGAATATCAGAATGGAATATCAAAAGTAAACTCAAAGGAAAATTCTTTTCTTTCCACATCCTTACACTATTAACAACACAAATATTGAGCCAATTTTTTTTTAACAGTGCAATGGTTAAAACACTGACATTTGTGAGTCTTTAAAGAAAAAAAGCAGATATAATATTAGGTTATAATATTTTGTGAAGTAAAAATTTCTTTCATCAAGGATGGAGAAAAGGTAGAGTAAGAGCTAGCATACGGGGCATCAGCATTATTCTATGCATGTCCTGATAAAAGTATGTTGCAAATAATGATCTGATCAATAATGCAGGTGTGTGTAAAAACTGAACATTAAGAAAACACTAGGATAGAATGATTAGGTAACTGCTCTAAAAAAAACCTCTCACATCAAAGAGTAGATTTTTAGTAAGCAGGAGATAAGTGTGAAGTAATAGCAAAAAAAGAAGGGAAGTGATTTTTTTTTTGCTGTAAAATTACCTAGTGATAATTCTGTGACAGCAATAAAGGTCATGAAGTGAGAAAAGATGTGAAACCAAGACTGGGAATAGGATGTAGGGCGGTCCTTGAGCAAAACTGACTGGAAGAAGTAAATATTTATGCAAAGAAGGTGATATAGATAAGGCAAGAAAAGTAGGTTATGCTCAGATTTTGGAGGGAGAGAGGTGAAGAATGAAACCAATTTAGAGTTTAGACTTAATCTAGAAGATAAGAACGCAACAATAATTTTTAAAAAGTGAAATGGTAGTGAAAACAACACATAAAATTTACTATTTTTTTAATGGAATGAAGATTTGACTGAAGAAAATGAAAATTAGAGGCTGGCCCAGTGGAGGCTGGCCCAGTGGTGTAGTGGTTAAGTTCATGCACCCCACTTTGGCGGTCCAGGGTTCACCAGTTCGGATCCTGGGCACGGACCTACGCACTGCTCATCAAGCCGTGCTGAGGCAGTGTCCCACATAGAGCAACTAGCAGGATGCGCAACTGCGACACACAACTATCTACTGGGGCTTTGGGGAGAAAAAACGAGGGAGGTTGGCAACAGACATTAGCTCAGGGCAAATCTTCCTCAAAAAAAAAAAAGAGAAAGGAAATTAGAGGAAAAGGTATCAGTTGGGAGTCAACTGCAAAAATATAAGTTTACAGTTTTTAATACAAGACAATTAGAAAGCATATATTATAAAACAGGGCATATTTAGGAACCATACTTGAAATGGCAACTGAATAAATATGGATAATAAAAAGAGACAAATACTACAGGTCGCAAATATGATATCATTGATAGAAATAAGAAAGTCATGAAGGAGAAGCATATTTAGGTGAGAGAATGAGAATTTAGATAAAAGACAAATTTAATGAAAATACTGGACAATGGACTATATTCCCACAGAAGTGTCATCATATACACTAAACCAACAAAATTTTCAGGAGTCATTCCACCTTCTGTTTAATTATATCTATGTAAAGTTGAAGCACTTAAAAAAAAAAATGCAATTTAGAACCTTATCACCTTTCAGACTCCTACTCAAAAGTTCCTCACAGGGTTTTCTTTTAAAAAACAAGTAAATTTGACTGGATTATACATTCCCTAGTTAAGATTTTACAGGATGAAACAATATGTTTAATCATATCTAACAAATTATTGTGTTATGTATATTTTTAAAGTGAGAAAAATTTTAAGAACAATATTGCTATGATGGAAATCAACATAACTCTAAAATAAGACGAAAATATACAACCCAATGTTACAACCTTAAGAACTCATAAGGGGCCACTTCTAATGTCACTTGTCCATATGTCTACCTTTTAGCTGTTCTATGAGAATGGGTAAAGAGAACAAAAGCAACACTTTATCAAAAGTTTATTTTCACTTTTCTTCCAAACACACTCTGATATCATTTACTTCCCCTGGGAAACTTCACAGACAGAAATATGTTCTGAAAGTCACGCTATAGAAATTTTTGTCTGCAGTCTTAAGTTGTGGTAACTTTTCCTATCTTTCTAGAAGACTAAGTTTTAACCAGAGCACATAAGCATGGTTTTGTTTGTTTGTTTGCATTTGATAAATTATATAGTCCTATTAGTAAATGGAAAAGCACTTTGAGCTTTTCAGTAATATTCATCAGCTTTCCTTGTGGTATTTAATGGGTAATGCACAGCTATTTTACAGTAATTTATAGCTACAGTTGGTGAATTAGAGAGGTTTTAACCATTATTCTTTTCTACTAGAGTTCAGTAATGATAAAATTCTCAATGTTTTGAGACGTGTTCAAGTCCATAATTAAATTTTGTATATACTATAATTAGGCTGAAATTGAGAAAAAACATATTAAAATACCAAACATATTCTGTTTTAATGTTTGATAACAAGAAGCCTATTTCTATTCTTAAATTAAGTCTAGTCTAAATACAAATTTTGCCACTTTTAAAAGAAGAATCAAAATTGCCTCAATATATTGTTGCCTCAATTGGAAAAATATCCATGTTATTCATGTGTACAAATTCTTTTTGCACTTCCATGAAAAAGTACAATGATCCTTTACATCTGGATCTATATACCTGTTCAGTGTTACAAAGTCCAAGTGAAAAGTCTCGTGATAATCAAGACAGGGATTCAACATACATAAAAATATGTAACTATTAAAATGGATAATCACTGAATTACTCTACTGTGCCTCTGCTTATCCCCTTCTTTCAAACCAATTCTGCTCTTACTTCAAGGTTCTGTACTTTGTTCAGAACTATGAGCAAAGAGTAACAAAACACTCAACATTTCATCTTGTGAATAAAATATAATTAATGACTTTGTCTAGATCAATAAACAGCATTTGGATACATTAATTGTCCTTTAAGGAAATAATTATTATACTTTGAGCAAAAGTAAATATATCTATTACACTAAGGATTTTAACATATAGCATGTTAATTTTGTATAGTTTTTAAAATTTGTTGACAGAAATATTACATGATTTCATTTTGTCTATTTTGGTGCAAATGTACCATATGCCATGTAGTTTTACATATTGCAATATGCCATGTAGTTTTACATATTGCAACAATTAAACACCTCACTGGGTTTGTGTGTTTTAATTTGGACATATGCAGAGTGGAAGCTTATCTGAGGATATCAGAGAATTAAATTTTAATATTCAAACATATCCCATTAGTATTTTTAACTGTCTATTAAATCTAGAATGACAAGATTGATTTAAATAAAATGTATTAATATGTAAGATCCTAGTGTAAGTTTGTGGAATGATCCTAGACCACAGAATCTCTATCTTCTACACATACGTGTTCTTTGTAATGATGATGATTACAACCTAAAATGAGGACATAAATCACAAAGTATTTATGCAACGCCTACTAACTATAGCATCCACATACAGTTGTGCATTGCTTATTAATGAGGATAGTTCTGAGAAATGTGTCATTAAGCAATTTCGTCATGGAAACATTATAGAGCATACTCACACAAACCTGGATGGTATAGCCTATAACACACCTAGGCTATATGGTACTAATCTTATGGGACCTCCGTTGTATATACAGTCCATAGTTAACTGAAACGTTATGCAGTGTATGACTGTGTATAAAAGTATAAATTACAGAGAAGCAAGGAAAATCAAAGAAACAAAATAGTACTGGATCTTGACTCTGGCGACTCCATTAGATCAAGTAAATTGAGGATATAAAAGTGTGGATAGGATCTGAAAAATGTAATATTGAGATCTATTAAATGAATATATATGTGTGTATATATATATATATGTATCTATGTATGTATACATAAATACACAAAAATCACTTCCCTGATATTTTCTTACAATTACCAGTACGTTTTAAAATCAATTACAAACACAAATTTAATAAACAAAATAATATAGAAAACATTCTTAATTCTTTGGAAATAAATTGATTAAAAAATTTTTCAGCCATTTAAGAAGTTATAAATATATAAATAAATAAACATATACATTATACAAATATTCACAAATAGCACTTTAAAAAAGAAATCAGGGGCCAGCTCTGTTGTGTAGTGGTTGAGTTTGGCACACTCTGCTTCAGCAGGCTGGGTTTGTGGGTTCAGATCCCGGGTACGGACCTACACCACTCATCAGCCATGCTATGGCCGCAACCCACATATAAAGTGGAGGAAAATTGGCACAGATGTCAGCTCAAGGCTAACCTTCTTCAGCAAAAAAAAAAAAAAAAAAAAAATCAAATCAAGATGTGCATAATCTGTAGATTCTCTATATAAAAATGAAAATAAAAAATACTTCAAAAATAATGTGAAGATTCTGGCATTACTTAGAAAGAAATCTGTAGTCACTCTAATAATGTGTGACTATTATTAGAGTGACTCTAAAGTCACTCTAATAATGAGAAAAAGCTGGAAAATTGACAAAATCGTAACCTCACCTGAGCATATCATAGAGCTAGGGGTGTAGGTTCAACAGGTAAACTAATTTGTAGTGAGGAACAGGGAACTATTTAGCCCTTGGCATAACTCAGGAGAAAGACATAGCCTACATAAAAGCATGTGGCAAGACATCAGCTAAAATTTTAACAATTCTTAAAGGCTGTGTGTAGGAATCAGTTTGGAATGGCTGGGGGGTCTTAGACCTACAAAGTGTTCACACTCACTCTCAAGATCATTTCCACAGGCCCCCACCCTGTGCTCTCAAATAAGATCAGAGGCTGGGCAGGAGATCAGAGACAGCTTCCCTGGTGCACAGTGTGTGGGGGTGACCAGACGCTGTGGGGAGATAGGCCTTATCCCTTTGCCCAGCCCTTCTGGAATAGGAAGCCAAAATGTTAAGCGGTAAGGTAGGGGCAGTTTGTAGTCTCATCCCTGGGGAACAGGCAAGGATCCATTGTTTTTAGGAGGAGTCTGCCTCAGAGGAAGGGCTGGCAAACACTCTCAGCCTCAAGACACAAGTAAAGATGTATTGCTGCCAAAAGAGGATAGAAGAAAAAATGCTCTACTGCTGGGAGAGGGACAGGAAACCCTGTTCCAGTGGAATGTGTAAAGAAATGTATAGCACGTACTGGGACACTCTGGTAACACTCTTTGTATTATAGTCTAATTTGTCTGATGTTAGTAGAGTGGCTCCAGTTTTCTTATTGTTGCTTTTTGCGTAAATATTTTTTCATCTCTCCACTTTATAATTGTGTCTTTCAATTTGAAATATGCTTCCTTTAAGCAGCATATATTTTGATCTCTTTTTTTTAGTCCAGTCTGACTATATCTGTATTTTGATTGGATTGCTTAATCCATTCACATTAAATGTATTATTCCTATAGTTGGAATTACATCTTTCATTTTATTTTTGTGTAGGTCTCATGTCTTCCCATTCCTTTATTCCTCATTTACTGCTTACTTTTGAACTGAGTGACAATTTTCTAGGATAACAGTTCAATTATTTTAATGACTTTTCACTCTTTAAAAATTGCTTTTGTAGCTGTTGCTCTAGGGCTTACTATACATATCTTGTTAGAATAACTTCAGATTCATACTAACAATTCTACTGAGATACAGAACTGTTACTCTCATATAGTTCTAACCACTCTTCCCTCATTTTGTACTATTTTTGTTATTTACTTTATATAAATTTGTGTCTTTTAAAGAAACAGTAGAAAGGAGAATAAAAATATATTATCTGGTTCCCTTTATTGATTCCTGTGTATTTGAGTTACCATCTACTACCATTGCCTCATTCCATACAGCTTTGCTCCTAGTCACCTCCTTTGTGCTTTAACTGCCAAATGTATCACATAAGTATATGTGGTAGATGCAATGATAAATTATATATACATATATAATGTACATGTGTATATATATTTACACAAATAATTTTTATGTCAGTTTAAAGAAGGCAGGAGAAAATATAGGCATTTATAATGTCTTTTGTAATTGTATATTTATCCATACTGGCTTGGTGTTTGTGTGTGTGTGTGCCGTGTGTGTGTGTGCGTGTAGATTCAAATTACTGTCTGTTGTCACTTGATTTCAGCCTCAAGAAATTTCTTTAGCATTCTTATAAGGTAGATCTGCTATCAAGAAATTCTCTCAATTTTTGTTTGTTTTGGGATATCTTTATTTCTTCTTCAGTTTGAAAGATAGTTTTGCCAGATATAAGATTCTTGACTGAACTTTTTTTTTCTCCTCTTAGAAATTTGAACATGTCATTCCATTAACTTCTAGCCTTCATTTTTTCTTATGAGAAGTCTGCTGTAATGCTTTGTTGGATTTTCATGTATGTGACATGTTATTCCCTTTCTGCTTTCAAGATTGCCTATTTGTCTTTTTCTTTTAATATTTTGCTATGATATATTTGAGTTTAGATCTCTTGATGTTTACACAACTTGGTCAACATTGAGCTTTTTTGAGGTGTAGATTATTGTTTTTCATTAAGTTTGGATGTGTTCAGCTATTTTCATTTTTAATACTTTTTCTTTTCCTCTCTCTCTCTTCCCCTGCCATGCAAATTTTATATATGTTGTTATGCTTAATAGTATCACATATTTATCTGAAGCTTATTGTATTCTTTTTACCTCTTTTCTTTGAATTGCATATTCTTTATCCATCTGTCTTCAAGTTGGTTGATTCTTTCTTCTGTCAGTTCAAATCTACTATGGAAGCACTCTAGTGAATTTTTATTTTCCTTTATTGTAAGTCTCAACCCCAGGATTTTTATTTGTTTGTTTGTTTTTTTAACATTTCTAGCTTTTAATTTATATTCTGCATCTGTTAAGACATTATCATCATGCCTTACTTTATTATTTAAGAGTTGTTTTCACTAGCTTTTTGAACACATTTATAGTGGCTGCTTTAAAGTCTTTGCCTATTAAATGCATCAACCAGACCCTCTAAAGCACAGTTTCTGGTACATACTTCTTTTCCTGTGTGTGGGACACATTTTCCTGTTTCTTTGTATGTACCATAGTTTTCGTTGAAAACAATACATTTGAGATAACATATTTCAGCAACTGTAGATATTCTCTTGCCCTCCCTGGGCTTCTTATTGCCTGCTGTTTTGTCTGTATACAGATTTAGTTGGACTATTGTAGTAAAACATAGATCTTCCACAGTGTGAAGACTTTGATGTTGCTCCTCAGAGAGCACAACATTGGGCTTGTGCACAGTAGCTTTGGGATGACATTGTTTTAACAATGTTCACTTTGACCATTTCTTTTCCTGATGTCTCTGTTAAGCTGTCTGTCTTTGTGGGCATTACACCGAGCTGTTAGGCTCCACTGATTTCCGGCTAAATTGTTATTGTTTTCAACAATGCCCCGAGAGATAAATTTCTCCAGTCTGCTACAATTAAATTCAGACACCTATAGAGGGATAGTTTTTTTGTGTGTGTGTTTAAGATCAGCCCTGAGCTAACATCCATACCAATCCTCCTCTTTTTGCTGAGGAAGACCAGCCCTGAGCTAACATCTATTGCCAATCCTCCTCTTTTTTCCCTTTTTCTCCCCAAAGCCCCAGTAGATAGTTGTATATCATAGTTGCACATCCTTCTAGTTGCTGTATGTGGGACGCGGCCTCAGCATGGCCAGACAAGCAGTGTGTTGGTGCATGCCCGGGATCCAAACCTGGGTCACCAGTAGGGGAGCATGCGCACTTAACTGCTAAGCCACAGGGTTGGCCCCCTAGAGGGATAGTTTTGAGGCCCACCTTAGGGCTTCGCTTTACTCTCTTTTCCAGGTTATCTCTGGAAAATTAGCTGACCTGTGATTTACCCAGATAGAGCTATCAGCTCCCTATAATTGATTACCACCAAAACCTCTATTGTTTTTAGGAGAGACCTTGGGTTTGAATTTCTTCACATTCTGTTTCAAGTAAAGTCATATTTTTATGAGAATTGGTCTGTTGTTCTCTGTTCTTATGATCTGCCTTTCTCCCTGTTCTTATGACCTGCCAAAGATCTGAGCCACAACTCTGGAACTGGTTTTGGATATAGTTGCTTCTGACTCTTGGAGTGACACTCCAGCTTTATGAGCAGGGCAGCAGATGGGAATGGTAGTCTCTGTTCTTCTAGACTTAATTCTGTGACTCTAGAACTTTATTAAAATTGTCTATATGGTACTACATGATGTAGTATCCCATTAGCTCTCTGATCACCTGATTACCATCCTAGTTCTTTCTCCCACGTTTATTCATCTCCAGTCATATAACTTCCTTTCTTTTCCTTTGAAAGACCACTCCTGACTTGGGTCTTTACACTTGCTGTTTCTTCCACCTGGAATACACATTCCCTAGACATTCTCATGAATTGTCTCTTTATTTTCTCCAGATGTCTGCTTACCAGTGAAAGTTCATGATTACCTTGTGTAAAATTTGAAATCATCTTCCAGAATATGCCTATTCACCTTTGCTGATATTCATTTTCATAATTGTATTGGCATCTAACATGCCATATAATTTATTGTGTATTTGTTTATTATCTGTATAAACGCATCCAACACATACACATTATGCAACCAAATGAGAACAGGGATTTTTGTCTGCTTTGTTCATACCACATTCAGAAAAGGGCTTGGTATGTAGTAGGCACATATTAGACAGTCAATAAACATGAGAGATGATTGAATTGCGATTTTAATTGGACTCAAACTATTTTTTTGTCTCTGTGTTTAACTTTTTGAGAATCTCAAAGCATTATGGCAAAAATGTATGCCTTGAATGTTATTAAATTGTGATAATGAAAAGTAGCATCATTCAGGCAGGTGTTTTCCGTTTAATATTCTCTATCTCTCTAAAGTATTAGAGCTAATAGACACATAATGAACATTTGCAAAGATGATGTCTTTTTTAAACATTTGCCATCTGAAATTAATTGTAATTGCTTATGTAAACATGATATTTGTTATGTTAAAGATTAATCTCTTTCATATATTATTAAACTCTAAATTAGTATATATCATCTTTTAATGATTTATAGAGGCAGATTGTCCCTTATATATCAGTCTTGCCACAAGAAATATACTTATATGAAATAAATAAAGAATGTTATATCTATGGTATCCTACAGACATATCAGTATATTTTGAGATGATAATTTGTACTTCTGTTCTGGGATTAATTCATCAAATCAAATGTATACCATTCATTATTGAAAGTTACTGCAATTTTATTTAAACTTCTATTAACTGATGAATTTATGCTTCCCCCAACATCCAACCTGATATAAATTGCCTTTGATTTCTCTTACTTTTATGTATTGTGCATAAACCTTTCACTATATTACTCAACTATATTTACTCTCTCTTTTCATTATTAGCCCAGTTTCTTTTTTTGCTAATGTTATTAGCTATGATTATTCAGACTGAGTATCACCATCTAAAAAATTCATACTGTTTAAAGAAAATTATAATAGAAAAAAATAAATGTACTTATTACACTTGAAGTGCTGAGGCATTTTATTTAGAAATTGTATTTTTGAATTCTCTCTGAAAATTTCTAGGCTCAATTTTTGCTCTTTAAAATATTTACCATTTTTAAATCATCCTAGGATTGTTTTTATAAAACCCATTATTATTATGTATTCTTTTAATTTGTAAAAACCAAGTCAAAATATGTTTAATAGTCCAAGTCTAGAAGAAATACACATAATACAGAGTATTGTGGGAGAAGTGATATTGTGGGAGATCTGTAGAATTCATCTACTCAGTAAGCTATGAGAAAAAGTCACCTATAGACCTGAAGGTATGTAAATTTAAAGTTCAGAGCTTAATAATATTATAAAAGTTTTAAAATAAGCATTATTGGTTATGGGATAAGGTATTAATTTGATTCATAAAAGGTCTGGGTTACAATTTAAGGTACCCTGTCACTTGGTTTGTATTAAGCCTATAATATCAGTAGTATTAGAAGAGCCTCTTATAAGTTCTCCTAGGTTTTGGAGTATATCCACATCATATTTTGCCAGATTAAAAAAAAAAAAAACTCTTCAAATGAAAAATAGCTGCCTGTTTACTACTGACTGCTAACAGACACTAAACTCCTGACCATGATAGACAAAGTTACTATATCACTTAAATTATACATTATGAATGGATATTACCAAATATTTTGAACCAAAGAACTGGATTTTCATAGAAGCTCACTTATAGGAATAGAATCGACCCTAGTCAAGAAAAGTTGAAAATACGGGGATTTTGTTCAACTTTGCCCCAACTTACTTGCAAGTTGGAGTTTCAGGCAAAGAGAGGAAATTTAAGAAGACCAGAGACTACAACACCAGCCTAGTGTCACCCAGAGAAAAGTAGGTCACTGTCCCCACCCCCAGTTCCAGAGAAGTAACCAGATATTTTGGACAGGAGTAGAAGCAAGAGAAGAAACAAAATTACTCTCAAAAGAACTGACTTTATTAGAAACACAGTGTGAAGAAATTGAGGTTAAAGAGCACTCTTAAAAACAATAAATATTTGGATGATAAGTAATTAAGTGGAGGATGGTAGCTCCACCTACAAGTTACTGGGTAAATCGTAGGTCAACTAGTTTATCAGAAAGAATGAGAGAAAGAGACAGCTAAGACGTTTCCTGGGGTCAGAGCAAGCTACAAAGATGAGCATCAAAAACTACGCTTGCAAAAGAATCTGAATTTAATCTGAGCAGACTGTGGAGCAAGTTGTCCCCCAGGGCTTTGTTGAAATAATAGTGAATTCAGCCAGCAATCAGTGGAGCCTAATAGCTTGATGTGATACCAACAGAGACAGACAATTTAGCAGAGATCAGGCAAAGAAATGGTCAAATAGAGCTTTGCAAAAACCAATGTCATTCTAGTGTGATTGTGAAAATGCTACACTCTCTGTATAGTGGTATCAAAGGCTTCAAGTTGTATGGGTGGACTATATTTCACTACAATAGTCCAGTTAAGTCAAACAAATGAACAAGAAAACAACAACAAGAAGCTCTGTTGGGAGTATATGGGTTTGCTATAATATGTTATCTAAAATATCTTGTTTTTAAAAACAACCAATAATTGTACATATAAAGGGAAATGAAAATGTGACTCCTACAATGGGGAAAAAAACAAGCTACAGAAAATGCTTTTGAGTGGGTCCAACTGCTGCATTGAACAGGCAAAGACTTCAAAGCAGCCATTATAAATATGTTGGAAAAAATAAGGAACTAAGCATTAAAAAAAGAAAAGGAAAGTATATTGGTAATGAAAAAAAAGAAAAAAACAATTTCTGGAGCTGAAAAGCACAGTAATTGAAAATAAAAATTCACTAGCGGGGTTCAAGAGTATATTTGAATTGACAGAAGGTAAATTCAGTGAACTTGAAAGTAGATTCATAATGATTATACAACACAAAGACTGAGACAAAAGAGAACAAAGACAAATGAACAGAGTCTAAGATAAATGTGGAATGTTATTAACCACATCAAAATATGTGTAATGGGACTAATAGAAGAAGAGAGAAAATTTGAAGAAATAAGAGCTGAAAAAAATCTCCAAATTTGATGGAAAACATTAACCTATACATCCAAGATCAATGAACTCCACATAGTACAAATGCAAAAATATCCACATGCAGACATGTCACAGTAAAACTTTTGAAAGCCAATGATAAAGAGAAAATCTTCAAAACAACAAGGAAAATAATGTGTCGCTTATAGGAACACCAGTAAGATTAACAGTGTATGCACCATCACAAACATTGGAGGCTAGAAGACAACAGGATGACATATTCTAAATGCTGAAAGAAAATAACCATCAACTAAGAATTTTATATCCAGCAAAACTATATTTCAAAAGGTAGAACAAAATGAAAGATTCCTAGATAAACAAAACTGAGAGAATGTATCACTTTAGGAAGTAACTTAAAAGAAATTCTAAATGAAATTTTTCAGAATAAAAGTATGTGACCCTAGGCAGTAACTTGAATTTACATGAAAAAATCAAAAGCATGGTAATGGTTATTATGTAATTATTAAAGACAGTGTAAATGCATATGTCCTCACTTTTCTCTTAACTGATTTTTAAAGGAATTTCATCAAATAATATGCATGTAATTGTACTGTTGGTCCTATAACACAGAATTGTAATTGTAATGTGTTTGGCAATAACAGGAAAAAAATATGTAAATCTGTATTGGAATAAGGAAATTAAATCAGCTAATAACTTGAATCCACTGGAACAAGTGAAGAAAATTGGAAATAAAAAGTAAAACTATCACTATTTTCAGATGACATGATATTATATATAGAAAACACTAAAGACTCCACCAAAAAACTGTTAGAACTATTAAATAAATTCAATAAAGTCACAGGATACAAAATCAATATACAGAAATCTGTTATGTTTCTATACAATAACAATGAACCATCATTAAGAGAAATTAAGAAAACAATCACAATTGCGATTGGATCAAAAAAATAAAATCCATAAGAGTAAATTTAACCAAGGAGGTGAAAGAACTGTACTCTGAAAACTATAAGACTTTAATAAAACAGATTGAAGAAGACACAAATATTTGGAAAGATATTCAGTGCTCATGGATTGGAAGACTTAATATTGTTAAAATGTCCATACTACCCGAAGCAACCTATAGACTCAGTGCAATCCGATTAATATTCCAATGGGATTTTTCACAGAACTAGAACAAATAATCCTAAAATTTATATGAAACCACAAAGGACTCCAAATAGCCAAAGCAATCTTGAGAAAGAAGAACAAAGCTGAAGGCATCACATTCTCTGATTTTAAACTATATTACAAACCTATAGTAATCAAAACAATATAGGATGGTCATAAAAACAGACACATAGAGCAATGGAACAGAATAGAGAGCCCAGAAATAAACTCACACATATATAGTCAATTAATTCATGACAAAGAGCTAAGAATATACAATAGGGAAAGCGCAGTCTCTTCAATGAATGGTGTTGGGAAAACTGGACAGCCACATGCAAAAGAATGAAACTTGACCATAATCTTATACCATACACAAAAATTAACTCAAAATGGATTAAAGACTTGAATTTAATACCTGAAAATATAAAACTCCTAGAAGAAAACACAGGCAGTAAGCTTCCTATCATCAGTAATCATCAGTCGTGGCCATGATTTTATAAATCTGACACCAAAAGCAAGGGCAACCAAAGCAAAATAAATAAGTGGGACTACATCAAACTAAAAAGTCTCTGCACAGCAAAGGAAATAATCAACAAAATGAAAAAGGCAAGCGATTGAATGGGAGAAAATATTTGCAAATTATATATCTGCTTCAGGGTTAATATTCTAAATATGTAAGGAACACATACAACTCAATGTCAACAAACCAAATAATTTAATTAAAAATGGGCAAATGACTTGAGTAGACAGTCTTCAAAGAAGACATACAAATGATCAAGAAGTAAGTGAAAAGTAAATGAAATATACATGATTGCCTGTAGCCGCATTATTCGTTAATAGCCAAAAAGTGGAAACACTCACATGCCTAGCACCTGGTGAATGGATAATTATCACTAAGTAGTAGAGAAATGCAAATCAATACCACAACAAGATATTACCTCATACCTGTTAGAAAGGCTATTATCCAAAAGACAAGAGATAAATGCTGCAAGGATGTGGAGAATAGGGAATCTTGTGCACTATGGGTGGGAATGTAAATTGGTATACCCACTATGGAAAACAGTGTGGAGTTTCCTCAAAAAATTAAAAATAGAACTACCATATGATCCAGCAATACCACTTCTGGGTATATATGCAAAGGAAATGAAATCACTATCTTGGAAGACATATGTGCATCTCCATATGCACTGCAGCATTATTCACAATAGCCAAGGTATGAAAAAACATCTAAATATCCCTCAACAAATAAATGGATAAAGAAAATGTGAGATACACACATACACACACACATACATACATACAACGGAATATTCTTGAATCATAAAAACAGAAAGAAATCCTTAGTTACAATATGGATAGATTGGGGGACATTATGCTAAGTAAAATAAGTTAGACAAAGAAAGACAAATACTATACAATTTTACATGTATATGGAATTCAAAAAGCTGAATTCATAGAGGCAGAGAGTATATAGTGGTTGCCAGGGGCTGAGGGTGTGGAGTGTGGAAAATGAGGAGATGTTGGTTAAAGGGTACAAATTTGTAGTTATAAGAAGAATAATTTCTGGGGTCTAATGTACAGCATGGTGACTATAGTTAACAATCTTGTATTGTATAGTTGAACATTTCTATGAGAGTAGATCCTTAAATGGTCTCACCACAAAAAAAACAAAAAAATGGTAATTATGGGAGGTGTAGGATGTATTGACTAACTTGATTGTGGTAAGCATTTTGCAATACATAGGTGTATTAAATCGTTACATTGTACACCTTAAACTTACACAATTATGTCTCAATAAAGCTGTAAAAACAAAAAAGAAAAGACGACACAAAAATGACCAGTACTCCCATGAAAAACTGCGAAACATCATTAGCTATCGTGGAAATGCTATTTAAAAATGCAGTGAGATTCCACTTCACACCAACTAGCATGATCAAAAAGAGAAAATAACAAGTGTTAGGGTGGAGGTGGAGAAATTAGAAGAGTCTTACACTGCTGGTGGGAATGTAAAGTGTTTCAGACACTTTGGAAAACCATCTGGAAACTCCTTAAAATATTGATTATAGAATTACCAAATGACTTAAGGATTCCACTTCTAGATATATATCCAAAAGACATAAAAACATAGGTCTACACAAAATCATATATGTGATTGCCCATGGCAGCATTAATCATAATAGTCAAAAAGTGGAAACTCAAATGTCTGGCACCTGGTGAATGGATAATTATAACATAGTATATCCAAGTAATTAAATATCATTCATAAAAGAATGAATATTGCTATATGCTTTAACATGGATGAACCTTGAAAACGTTACACTAATTGAATGATGCCATAAAAGACTACATCTTGAATAATTTCATTTACGTGAAATTTCCAAAATACAAATCTATAGAGATGGAAATGTATATTAGTGGTTGGGGGAAGATTGGGAGGAGTGACTGCTAATGGGCATTGACTTTCTTTTAGGGTGGTGATAATATTCTGCAATTGATTATGATGGTAGTTGCACAACTCTGTGATATACTAAAACTATTGAATTTTACGCTTAAATGACTGAATTTTATGGCATATGAGTTGTATCTCAATAAAGCTGTTATATAAAAAAAAGATGTGACATAAAAAATTGATGGAGGAAAAAGAAGAAATATTCAGATGATATGATTCCTGTATAGCAAATTCCAAGGAATCTACAAAAAAGTTTCTAGAACTAATAAGTGAATTCAGTATGGTCATAGGATACAAGGTCAATACATACAAATCAATTGCACTTCTATGTAATTACAATGAACAAGTGGAGACTGAAATTAAAGATGTGATACCATTTACAATTGCTCCAGAGTAAACGAAATACTAGGTATAAATCTAACACATGTATACGATCTGTATAACGAAAATAAAATATTGAAGAAAAAATCAAAGTCATAAATACTAGAAGGGGCATATAATGTTCATTGTTTGGAAAAACTCAACATTGTAAATGTGTCAATTCTCCTTAAATTGATCTATAGGTTTAATGTAATTTCTATCAAAATCTCAGCAAGGTTTTTTTTTTTTTTTTTTTTTTTTTTTGCAGATATAGGTGAACTTATTCTAAAATTTTTATGGAAACTCCCTAGGATAGACCAAAAAAAAAAAATTGAACAAGAAGAATAAAATGAGAGGAACCACTCTTCCCAGTATGAAGGGTTATTCTATACCTAGAGTAATCAAGACAGTGTGATACTGTTGGAGGGAAAGACACAGATCAACGTAACAGAATAGAGAAACTAGAATTAATTTTTAACAAAGGAGAAAGGAGCAAAGCAATTTAATGTAGGAGGATAGGCTTTTCAACAAGTGGGGGCAAGTGGACAACTGTAGGCAAAAATGAACCTCGACCTAGATCTGACACCTTAGACACAATTAACTTAAAATGGATAATGCCTCAAATATAAAACATAATACTATAAAACTTTTAGGAAAAACATAGGAGAAAATATGTGGGGCCTAGAACTAGGCAAGAGTCTGAGACTTGACACCAAAAGCATGATCCATTAAAGGAAAAAATTGATACATTGAAACTATCAAAACTAAAAGCTTTGCTCTGTGAAAAACTCTAAGGTAAAAAAGCAAATTATAGACTGGGAGAAAATATTTGCAAATCCTACATCTGACAAAGGACTCACGTACACTGTGTAAAGAATGTTTAAAACTCACTATTAATAAAAAAAAATACAATTAAAAAGTGAGCAAAAGACATGAATAGACATTTCACAAAAGAGGATATACAGATGACAAATAAGCATATGGAAAGATCTTCAACATCATTAGCCTTTAGAAAAATACAAATTAAAATCACAATAAGATATCACTACACAGCTACAGAATGGCTAAATTAAAAAATAATGATAAATCCAAATGCTGGTAAGGCTGTGTCAAAACTGGATAACTCATACATGCTGAATGTGTGAATGTAAAATGGTACAGTAACTTGGGAAAAGCGTTCGACAGTTTTTTTAAGAACTAATAATAATCCTAACAAATTACCCAGAAATTGTACTCTTGGGCATTTATTCCAGAGAACTGAAAGCTTTCTACATGCAGAAACTTGTACATGAAGGTTCATAGCAGCTTTATTTATAATGACTCCAAACAAGAAACTTCTTTAATATTCTTCAAAGGGTGAAGGGTTTAACAAACTGTGGAACTTCCGTATCATGAAATACTCCTCAGCAATAAAAAGGATCAAACTACTGATACACACAACGACTTGGATGACTTTCAAGAAAATTAAGCTGAGTGAAAAAAGGCAATCACGAAAGAACACATAGTGCATGATTTCATTTATATAACATTTGTTAAATAACATGATTATAGAGATGAGGATGAATATTGATTGCCTTGGTGAACAGGTGGGGTAAAGTGGATGTGGCTATAACACAGGGGAGTCTTGTGATGGTGCAGTGAAGTAATCCGATTGGTGGTGGTTACACTAAGCTATGCATGTATAAAATTGCATAGAGCTACACACACACACAACCCCCCAACAAGTTCATGTATAACTGTTGAAATCTGAATAAACTCTACATTTTGAATCAAGGTAGTTTCCTGGTTTTGATATTGTCCTATAGTATGAAAGACGTTAAAATTGTTGGAGGCTGGGTGAAGAGTACAGAGTACCTTACTGTATACATTTTTGCAACCTCCTGTGAATCTATAATTATTTCAAAATAAAGTGTTTTAAAATTTGCATTTTTATTGAAATAAAGTACTACATTTGTATTAATCTCAACTTTTATGGATATGGTGAATGAACTATATATTTGCCAGTTATGGAAACCTGGGTTTATAAGCCAGTCCTCTGGATTCTCATTTTGCGATGTAATCCTGGGAATAAGGTCACTGTGTTCCTGGAGCAACAGAAACAAAGGCAAGAGGTTGCTGTGATATTTACATTATTTTTTTAAACACTGTTTTTTTTTAAGTAAAATTCTATGTGAAAGTCAAATATGTTAGGTGGGAGGGACTTGCGAAAAGACTCATTTGATATGAGTATGTAGTCATTGGCAAAGAACCTTTAGGGCTGTGGTGTCTTAAAGAACATTCTGCACTGATGGAGAAGTTCTATATTTTCGATGTCCAATATATAGCCACTAGCCACCTGTAGTTATTGGACACTTGAAATGTGGCTAGTAGGACTGAGGAACAGAATTTTTAATTTAATTCAATTTAATTTAAATTTATCTAAGTTTCAGTTTCCACTACATGTGGCCAGTGTCTATCATATTTGACAAAACTAGTCCTTCAAAGCTCTAGTTTGTAAACCATCAACTTAGTGGAAACCATCCTCTTAATGTAGCACATATTCGAATTTAGAGTCTTATTCTTATCACTTTTTATCTGTGTAATTCTGATTAGGCCATAATCTCTTTGGAATTGTTTACTTATCTTTGAAATGAGAGAATTAGAACACTTTAAGTTCCCATGTTTCTATATATTATCTCACCTCCCACTGTTATCATTTTATTTAAAATATTTATGCCTGCCTGTACTGCCTGGCATAACATTTCCCCTGGTCTCAGTTGGTTCATATAGATAATTCACATAGATAATACTTTTCAACAAAAATCAGATTATAGCTCAAAGGATTAGACAACAGGGCTCTCTCATGGTGCAGAAGCTGTTCTCAGTTAGAAGTGGTGTTTTTCTAAACCAATTGATTGAATCATAGAGGTGTAAATGCGCTGTCTGTCATGGAGCCACCATCTTCTGAGAGGCTGACAGGCAGTGGGTGGCAACAAGCTGTCTGACAAGACAGATTTGTGGTTCATACCTCAAGTGATGGGATTACAGAAGGGAAAACATTTAAAAAATCAAATCAGCATCAATGTTTTGGTTCTTTCAAAGTAGAGGAAGAACTGCCTAAGGTTACCTGTGTTACAGGAAAGTTAAAGAAGCAACACTGGCATTCTTTGCTTGCAGAGATTAGGACGGGCTTTATTTGATCTGGCAGGATGTCTGCTTTACTGAAAAAGTTTCTTGAGATTTAGTTCAATTAAATTAATAAATGCATGCTGACTCTAAATCAGATACTATAAACCATAAGGAAACAAAGATGAATGAGATACTATTGCTGTCCATAAGAATTTTCCAACCCAGTGAGCAATAAACAACCAGATGAAACAAATATTTTGAAATTGTTGTTTGAAAACTTTTTAACTTCATGAATGTGATCATTTGCATTTGCATTTTGCAGGACTGCTAGTTTGGGCACTTGCTAGCAAGATGTTATATGAGTGTGATATTATTATGTTTTATATAGTAACATAGTTTCCCCCAAATTGGTAAATATTTACTTTAGGAACAAATGGCATTGTCTATATTAATAATCTGACATTTTTAGCAGAAAAGATCACTGTGTTCCTGGCTACATCAATGTTTTAATCTTCAAATTCTGCTTTTTCTGTGTTACTTTTGTTCTTTTGTTCATCCGTTTATGAAATATTTATTAAGTACGAACTATTGCTGGGCTCTGCTGGAGGTGCTGATTATACAGGAACAAAACAGGCAAAGACTCTTTTTGAAGGTGGCTTACTTTCTAGTCTGGGGAGAGGCGGGGAATGAGGAAGAGAAAATTCTTCTTTCCTAACTCTTTGACTCCTTGCCCTGTGCTTTCTGCTATTCCTGGTGGCTTCAAAAGCTGTACTTTGGCCAATTCCATTTCTATTTTCTGTGCTTTGTTATTTATCCTTTTCCAGGTGATTCTATCATCCCTCCATTTTAATCACTGTGGTTCTTAATCACAGTGTACAGGACTCTCTGGAGAAAGGCTAGAAATCGAGAGACACACATGTACACAAACATACTTGGGTTAAATTAAAACAGAGGAGGCAGGAAGTTTCATAAAGCTAGCCTGGGAAATTTTTTTTTTTTTTTGTGAGGAAGACCAGCCCTGAGCTAACATCCATGCTAATCCTCCTCTTTTTGCTGAGGAAGACCGGCCCTGAGCTAACATCTATTGCCAATCCTCCTCCTTTTTTTCCCCAAAGCCCCAGTAGATAGTTGTATGTCATAGTTGCACATCCTGCTAGTTGCTGTATGTGGGACACCGCCTCAGCATGGCTGGACAAGCAGTGGGTCGGTGCGCACCCGGAATCCAAACCGGGGCCGCCAGTAATGGAGTGTGCACACTTAACCGCTAAGCCAACCCCTAGCCTGGGAAGTTTTATCTGTAGTTCCCAATACCCTTTTCATCAAGCTTGGCATGCTGCCCTCAACGCAGCTTAGAGTCACTGAGCCTCTTCTAAGCGCAAATGTTTTATCCTAGTTCATTAAAATCATTCAAATATCATATGACTTTCCACTCTGTACTTAACTTTTACAAATCACAGTTCAAATGAGTCACTACAAATAATCTGATCATGTATGATAGGTCGAAAAACTTTGTGTTTAACAAATTCATTTAAAAATATTGAGCGCTAAACACAAGCCATGTGATTGCCTAAAAGGCTGTGAGCCAGATGCTCAGAGACATTGGAGCAAGTCGCTGTTCTTCTAACTACTGCTCTGAGTTCAAGAACACACTTGTGATGGGTTTCATTAGCCTTGGAAGCTACAGTTGACAAATGAGGAGTGTGTTTCTGCCTGTGTTCTGTGCCTTCCCTCACTCTGTAACCACATGGGATTGAATACTACCCAGATGAGGTACACAGCGTACTTCAGAACATGCTATGTGCTACAATAGCTCTGGTCTTGTATAATAAGGCTGAGTTTGGATGGCTCATTTGAGCATCTTGGAATATGATGTGACTCTCTTTCATGTTATTATTTCCTGGAGCAGATGAGAATTTTTAAGCTCTAAGATCTTTGTACCTCTGTCTCCTATGAAAAATAATGCTTCTCTCTGTCACATATGCTGAGTGTACTGACTTATGGATGTGTAGTTTAAATGATTTGCTATGGGTACCATAGACTATTTAGGGCAAATATCAGTGGAAAGATACCAGAGTGATAAAGGGAACGGAGGTGAGGAAGAACAATGTAATGCTTGATTGAACTGATCGTCTCCTATGATTCAGACATTAAGATATATGACGGCAAGTAGAGTTCCCAGTGGAATATGAAGACATCTCTTAGGGGTCTGGCTTATTAGATTACATTAGAATTTTAAAAATAAAAATTTATTGCATTTCTGTGGTTACCGCTAACTGCTCTGGAAAAGATTAAGACAACAGAATTTGCACAAATACCATGGAGGAGTCTCCTGGGTTCTGTGGATTATGCCATTAGCTCTAAACACTGACACAAGAGGCTCGCTGTAGTGTTGGACAGATGTGAGGCTGTAGTGTGAAAAGTCAAAGATGAAGGGAAAGTTAAAAATGTTTAACATGAGATCTGTTCTGAATGACATAGTGATATTACAATACAGTGGTGTGGGAATTATAACCAAATGCTAAAACCTTGCTGACTTATGGAGTGCCTGCTCTTCTCTCAGATTTAAGAGGACAGGCTTAGTAGAAACCTCTGATCTTACCAAAAAGCAGTGGGAGGTTTGAAACAGCATCAGCTTTCAGGAAGACCTCAGGAAATATAATTTTGAATTAAAGAAGTGGTATATACAAAGGATTTGAGTATAAGAATAATAGCAAATAGTTATATAGCTCCTTATATTTATAGGCACTCTATTACGTACTTTAAGTATTTTAACTTTTTTAATGTCCGTGACAACTCCATGAAATAGGTACTATTAAAACTCACTTTACTGATTAAGGAAAATCAAGCGCAGAGAGATTAAGTAACTTGGCCAAAGTCATGGAGTTAATAAGAGATAGAGCTGGAATATGAATCCAAAGTGTCTGACTCCAGAGTCCATTCTTTTAATCACTGGAGTGGTGGAAGCTCAGCGAGCTGGAGGAGAATGGTACGCTGCTGTTGATCTGGTTCACGCTAGCTTTTCCCACTCGATTATAAAAGACAGGAAGAGTTTGCATTTACTTGGGAAAAAATTCAATACACTTTTAGTGTGTTGTCCTAGCAACAGGTGAGTTCCATTTTAATGACATTCACGTTGCATGAAGAAGTGTAATCTGTCATGACAGATCATGACCGCCACCACCGGTGCTCTAATAAATTGTATTGATGATATAATATACAAGTCAGTAGAGAAATGACTTCTCAATCTGAGAAGACACATGACATACTAAGATGAGCTGCTCAAGAAGAAAGAAAAAACATTTTTTTAAATGATTATTTCTAAGTCTGTCCTGCAGTGAGATATCAAGGATTAAAATTATTTAGATATTGGTGAAATCATATCCTTAAACTGGATATAATTAGGGGATGTGTAGACCAAATCACATATAAAAACAGTGTTTCTGAAGAGGTTAATAAAACTTCCTAATTGCTCTGAGGTATATAAAATGTTAGCTCCAAAGATGCATACAGAGACCAGAGCCTCTGGAAAACATATCAGAAATTAATCTACGGAGCCCATAGCTTTTGAACACAGTGATTTCTAGAGAAGTTACTCTTTATTCCCTTGTTATTAGCCTGATGCTGGATGCTGGTTGAGACTAGTCCCATTACTGAATAATTTCAAATAACTCTATGAAAATTGGTCCTAATACTGTCTTGGGTGATATCAAAGATTCATTTAAACAAGAAGGTTCCTGCTCAACATAGCTGACTATTTACATAGAAAGAATACATGCAATAATATGATTTTAAAAAGCAGAGGAAGGATCCAAAGTTGCCAAGAAAATGTGGGTGGGTACCTTCTCTCAGCTCCCGTCATTCCTTATCCTCCCTCATGCCTGTGTCCTGGGAGGAGGACCCATACGGACTGAATCACTGGGCTCCCTAGTCCTCTGGGAGTCCGTCTGTGAGGAACCAGAATACTATTCAGAAGGCAGGAAGAGTAAAGTCAGGATACTTAACTCCTTGGTTCTCTGTCTACTGCATCACCATGGGATGGCCACATTATGCTGACAAAGGATATGACCTGAGTCAGAAAGCCTTCTCCATTCAGCCCTCTCTCAGGTTCCAGTCAATGCTCCCCCACTTGCCACTTCAGGCCCCATGGTGTATTCTCTAATGGAATGAGGCTTGGAGTACTGCACCATTCCTTCCAGCTATTTCTAAACCCTTCCCACATATTTTTAAATGGTGCAAACTTTCTTCAGATTATACCAAGAATATCTGTTTCCTGTCATGGTCCTGACTAATATTGCACAGGGAATTAGAAATGGCCTGAGGAAAGTTGAAACTACACATGAGATTCTAGCTTGGTTTTCCCATCTCAATGTGACTAATAGGATCTCTAAATGGTACTGGCAACTGCATAAAATGTTAGTTGATTTTATTATCAGCAAGTGTTTTTACTCACATTACCAGATAAATAGATGTTTTAAGAAAATAAACCATATTTATCTCACAGTGGTTCACAGCTTAGTTGTATTACTAACATGCTGATATATTGATTAGAGAAGCATAATTCCAGTAAATCTATTTAGTATTTTTGTTTTATTGTTTGTATGGTGCAGAGATTTTCTTACAGTTTTACCTTTTTAAAAGAATATGACTCTTCTTTCTTCCTTCATCATCAAGAATTGGTGGTAGTCCCAGCCTGCCGCCTTGATCCTGAGCTACTTTGATCAAGATCTTTTTCTCTCCTTCTGTCTGGTGCTTAATGTCCTGTAGGGACTATTCTGACAAATGACTTTGATAAACTTAGTAATAAAATAGGAGCATCCAAAAGCCCCCAAACTGTAAAAATAGTAACATTTTAAAGCCTTTACATAGTAGGTTGAATTTGGTCACTCAAACATGTTATGTCCTACTCATTGGAATTTGCAAATGTTACCTGATTTGCAAAAATTGTCCTTTGCAGATTTAATTATGTTAAGAATATTGAGATGAGGAAATTACCCTGGATTATCTGGGTGGGCCCTAAATGACATCACCAGAGCCTCATATAAAATAGAAACAGAAGATTTCACACAGAGACACACAAAGGAGAAGGTGATGTGAGGAGGGCGGAGGTAGAGATTGGAGTGGTGCCGCCACAAGCTCAAGAACGCTGGGGCAGCACCACAAGATGGAAAAGACAAGGAACAGCTTCTCCCTAAGAGGTCCCAAGGAGAATGCAGCCCCGCTAGATTAAAGACTTCTAGCCTCCTCAACTGTGAGAGAATAAATTGCTGTTTTAAGAAACCAAGTTTGTGGTTATTTACTACAGCAGCCACAGGAAACTAATACACCCTTATTATATGTTACATATTGTTCTGTATACCATGTATAAACCAAATAAGGTACTCACAAAAACGCTCTGAGGTGTATGCTATTGTTAGGACCTTTTACAGATGAGGAAACAAAGATACACAGAAGCTAAGTAAGTTCCCCAAAGTCACTCTACCAGCAAGTAACAGAGATGAGATTTGAACTCAGGGAGTCTGGCTCCACAGCTCACATTCCTAACCACTCCATCATATTGTATCTCAAAACAAAAGTTCAGCCTTTCTAACCATCAAGGTCAAACAGCAGAACAAACTCTGTCTTGGGTATCATGAAACTTAGGTTTTCATTGCATGTTTGTGACCTTGACCAAGTCACCTAACTTTAGATTATAAAGTGAGAGTGATTGAACTCTTTAGCTTGAACATTTTTCCACTTCTTAATCATCTCATATTTATTTTCTTCCTTATATATAAGGAGATTCTACTTGTCACTACTTCTCTCATACGTTTTTGGATATCATTCTTTTGAATATTTGTTTCCTTTGCATTTACCTTCTTGCTTACTTTTTGGCTGGCCAAAGCTTTTCCAATAAATAGTATTTCATCTCCCCCTCTCCCAAACTGAATAACCAGAATTTTACAACAGCAAAAGTTACCCCCGACAAACATACAAAATTCTTCTGATTTTTTCAGCAAGAACAATATTAATAAATCTTTGCAAATATTTTATAAGCAAATGTTAATATGTTTAAAAAAAGCCATAAAGTTAGCCATTTTAAAAGATCTAAAGGAAAGAAGAAAATTGTGCAAACTTTGGTTGATTTTATGACAGCTGATAAAACATCAGGTTGAGTAAAAGATGTGAATAGTCAAACAGTAAACTAGTCGCCCATACATAACTGAACCATCTTTTCCTTTGTCTGTTGTCTTCTCTTCAACATTAGCACTTTTCTAGCCCACTGGGATTATCAGCCCTCAGATTTCAAAAGAATTAGACAAGTATATGATTGAGACTCGAAAGACTCATCAGAATTTTGTTTCTATTCTTTTGTCTTGTTTTGGCAAGGTGAAGAAAACAGCATATTTAATTACAAAGTGTGGAGAAGTAGAAAGATATTCTTAGTAACTTTTTTTTGTGTTCTTAACAATAATGTTAATTGTAGTATCCTCTTTCAGAATTTCAATGTAGACTCACCAAATGAGAGGCAAATTACTCTGAGTTAAAAATTTTGAAATCCCACTTACAATTTTCAGCAAATTTCTAAGCATTTTATTTCAGGTGAATAAATCTTACTTCTCTGTAAGTAGACTATGCTTTATACTTTTTCATAGGTTTTTTTTTCTCTATGTATCAGAATTTTGTCAGCATCTGAATATTCCCATACCTCAAGCTTTCTGACTATAACTTTTTTTCTTTTATGAATATTAAGGTAATATTGACTTAAATACTTCTCTCAGATATGGTGAGAAAATTAGAATTTATTCAAACATTTGAAGTGACCCTGGGTGTTTTTATATTTCTTTTAGCTACACCAGATTCTGTGTTATTGCTTTTGCTGAATTTTCTGCGTCTAATTCCCTAAATTACCACTGCTTTGAGCAATGTTTTGAGCAGGTTTGAATAAAGCATTGAAACAATGGATTGAGATGGTTACGAAGAAAGGCAACATTTCACAACACTTTAAAATGAAGTAGACATCCCTGTCCTTTATGAACCATAAAAGTCCCATCTTCCCAGGGCCACATGGCTAGAATATGACTGACCCAGTATTTGAACTCTGGTGTCCATCCCTCTTTAGAGTAAAGTACACTGGACCTTGGAATTGTAGGTAGACATAATCTCAAATGGTAATACAGATTTTTTTTTGAAATAAGTTATCTGTTTCCAAAAGTTTTTTTTTTTTAATTGTATTGAGGTCATATTTCAGGAATAGCGTCAACATGTGCCGCAGTAAGGCAAGGAACCAGATCAGATAATCTCCCATGATCTTGTTACCCCTTCCTCCCTAGTACCTATGTCAAGCTCTGTGAGTATCTTTGGCATCAGGTACATAAATTTTTTGAGCCACTTGGATGCTGTTTTGAGCATTATACATGCACTGCAGGTGTTAATGGTCCTTCTTAAGTGCCTAATTCACTCTCAGGCAGGGACTTGAGTCCACAGAAGAACAAACTTGTTCAGTGTGGCTAAAACCTTTGAGCTTTATTCTCACTAATGGAGTGACAGTATGCAAAAGACCCAAAACAAACTAAAAGGAATCAGTACAAAACGGAAATGAAAAGAGTATATGGTATTAACAAAAAGTTTACAATTTTTATTCTAGTCTAGAATTTTTAAAAATGATAAGACAGAATAAATGTACCTCATGTTTGAAGTGATAAAGGGAGAATGAATATTAAAAACTTGCATTTACTTTCAAAGTTATTTTACATATATCACTTCATTTGAGAGAAAAGAATTTATAAACCATCAAAAGAAAGGAAAAGCTTTAAAAATAAACCATATGGAGGTTTCAGAGAAACATCTTAACATAAAGGATAAAAATCAAACATTAAAATTTGTAAATTTGAGGGGACATTATGGGCAGCGTGGGAATGGCTTAAACAGAGACTGTGAGAAAAAGTTTTAATACAAGTCTTGTGAAATGAAATTGGCTTTTAAATTGGAAGAGAGTCAAAAGAGAAAGATAGTGTTTGAAACTCAAACGGCTGGATTTGTACTCATAAGATATGTGAAATATGATCACTAGAATATAAGATTGAGGATAGCGATGTTTTTATCTTGATCACAGATATATGCCAAGTGCCTTGGATTGTGATATATTACAAAGGGGTTTATGATGAGAGCTCTAGATCTTTATAAGAAATATTTTATTGTAAGCAAGGCACATTAGGAAAAATCAAATTCAGTGTTCCAAATGAAAATAACATGATGAAGTTATGTTTTATTTATTAACAAAAGAAAAGTTAAGAACAAACAGTTAATTACCTACAAAAGTTTTAGTGTTAATAGTCAGGATTAAAAGTAGATAAAACAGTTATTACAAATATTTCAGGAGGAAAAGAGATTATGAAATCTGCCCAATAATTAATAATTATCATATGGAGTCAATTTCTGAGCTCTCAATAAAAAAATACCTTAGATAGTTATAAAATACATTAAAGTTTAATCTTTAAGGAAAAAAATATTGTCTTATAGATATTTGGGATTCATAAGGAAATAAAAAGAAAAGAAAAGAATCCTGTCCTTGTGAAGCTTACAGTTTAGTAAGCAGAGAATGACGTTTATTAGTAAACGTAATCAGTAAATGATACCTTATGGTTAGAAGAGAATATGTTCTGTTAAAAAAAAATAGAGCAGAGCAAGATGGGTGGAGAATCTTGGGGACAGGTGTAGATGTGGTGGCTAATTGTCGTATAAAATAGGGCAGGTAAAATTGACTTTGTTGACAAAGTGTGATTTGAGCAATGATTTGAAAGAGATGAAACCTTTTGCCATGTGAATGTCTTCCAAAAGATTATTCAGGCAGACGGTAGAGGTAGAACTAGATTCTAACGCAGGGTCAGGCCTGGTGATTTTAGAAGGAAAAAGGAGACTCTGGCTGGTGTAAAGTGGATAAAAGGGGAATAATTCAGAAAGCTAACAGAGGTCTGTATTACTCAGTTTGGGCTGCCATAACAAAATGCCATAGACTGGGTGGCTTAAAGAACAGAATTTATTTTCTCACCGTTTTGGAGGCTGAAAGGCTGAGATCAGGGTGATAGCATTACCGAGTTTTGTTGAGGGCTCTCTTCCTGGGTTTCAAATGAGTGCATTTTCTGTGTGTCCTCACATGGCAGAGAGAGAAATAGCAAGTTCTTTGATGTATCTTCTTATAAGGACACTAATCCCATCATGAGGGCCCCACACTCATAACTTTATCTAAATTTAATTAAAGGCCCCACCTCTGAATGTCATCACAAGAGGGTTAGGAATTCAACACATGAATTTTGGAGAGACACAATTCAATTGATAACAGGGTCAGATCTTGCAAGGCATTCTAGGTCATGGTAAGGTCTTTGATTCTTACTCTGAGTAAAATGAAGAATCATTGCTTGGTTTTGATCAGAGGCAAGAATTACTTCACATTTTACAGGATCACTGTAGCATCTGGTTTAAGAACAGACTGAAGAGATCACTAGCAGAACCTGAGACTTAGGGTTATTGTAGAAATCCAGACTTGACATGACAACAGCTTAGACCAGGGTTCAGAGATTAAGAGGTGAAGAAATTGAGAGAAATGGCTGAAATCTACAGGATAGCAAGATTTCCTGATGCACGTGATAGATAAGAGAAAATATGATTTTAGGATTTTTCTAACTAAGCAACTGAACAGATGAAGTTGTCATCAACAGAAATTGGGAATGCTATGCTAGAACAGGCTCAGAAGAAAAAATTAGGAGTTAAATTTTGGATTTGTTGAGTTTGAGATGTTTATTTGATATACAAGCTAGAGATATAAATGTGTAAGTTGTTAGCTTTTGCCATATTTAAATCCATGGAACTAAGGAGATCATCAAGAGATTATTTATAAATAGAGAAAAGAAGGGGACCACGAATTAAAACTAAGCAGTCTTGAGAGAAATAGAAGGAACCTGAAAAAGAGAAATGAATTAGTTGAAAAATACTGTAATACAGTATTATGAAAACTATGTGAATAATGACTATCAACGGTATTAAATATGTTCAACTTGGCTAATATGCTATGTAAGATATTTTATTGAAAACTGACAGTAGGATTTATCAATGTGGATGGTATTGGCTATCTTGAGGAGAACAGTTTTGGTGCAGAGGTGAGTTTCAAAGCCCAATTAAAGTGCGATTAAGAGAGAATGAGAAGAGAATAATTGGAGTCAGCAAGTCTATGAAAGATAGCCAGGAGTAAAATGGGGTAGTGGTTAGTGTTGGAAAAATTTTTCATTTTTTTAAATAGAGAGAAATAGCATCATTATGTTAGCTAATTAAAATGATCTAATAGAGATTTTTCTATTGCAATTAATAGAGACAAAGGAAAATTGCTAGAAGCATATACTTGAAAATACGAGAAAAGATAGGATCTAGAACACAGTTAAAGGAACTAAATATTAGGAGGAAGATGGAGTATGTGTGCAGATGCTGGGAAGTGTGGTGAAAGTCTGAAATTTCTCTTCTCAATGCTTCAATTTCCTTGGTTAAGTAGCAATCAAAACCATCAACAGAATGTAAAGATCAGGAAAAGGGTCCTGGTGGTTTCACCTATAGAAATAATTCATAAGCATAGAAAATGTAATTTTAAGTAAGATCTCAACAATATTTTGATATAAATATATAATTAAAGTTAACTTTTCCTAGTATAAATATTCCATATAAAAGGCATTAATACATTTAAAGAAAAAGTGAAACCTAGATAGTAAAGTTGGCAGTTGAAATATGAAATAATGTTTGAAAAATTATGTGGACTGATTGCAATAAATACATACAGACTTGAGACGAGCTCCATTTTCCAACTAGGAGTCATTAGTTACAGGCTACACAGAGTAATTTTAGTTTTAAGTTAGTTCAGGTGTGGAGTTGAATCTGGGTATAGACATAAACTTCTTCATAGTGATTAAACTGTTGAAAGGGTAGAGAGGCAAGGTAGAAAAGAGGAAATATCGATAAATTGTGTTCCAGTTATTTCTCTCTAGCCACAAATAAGATTATGAAAATCTTTTGCATTGAATTGAATTTCCCTTTTCTCTTAAAGTGATTTGAATGGACAAATTTTTTCCAAGGCCTGACTTAACCTTTAAGCTTGATAATGATATTAACTTATAGTTTATATTATTAATCATTAATATTATAAGTATCAAGTTAGGCACAAAAATCCTAAAAGTATTCTGTAGGCATTGCAATTGCCTTTGTACACATGCAGAGCTCTATATAAACATAAAGTCTACATTTTGGCTCCTGGGTGCTCCTCTATCAGTCCCTACAGTACCGTTATTGAGGCTATCAGTCCTGGGAAACGACAAGTGTCCATACTCCCACAAATCTCTACTATCATTACTTCAAAGGATAGTTCCTAAACCCCCTATTTTTGAAAATTGAAGCTTCTTAAAGTTTTTAACTTTGTTCTTCCTCAAAAATTCACATGTCTTATATTCAACAACAACAGCAGCATTCTACTGAGAACCCATTGCTGCTCAACCACTTCCTTTGGTGTCTGACTCACAGAAATGACTAAGGCCCACACTATAGTTGGGCCTTATAGTTTTAACCCACACTATAGTTGATGAAGTGCAGCGACAGAGAGTACTCAGGGACCTCAGGACACCAAGAGAAGGAAATGGAAACTAGATTGAGCAAAGGAGTACATCATGACATCTTTAAATAGAGGTGACTCTTAAGAAGAGCTTTGAAGTTAGCAACTAAGAGGAAAATGGAAAGATCCCAGGAAGAGAGAAGAGTACAGGTAAGGAGATTGATGAGGAAGAGCAGGTAATATTTTTACAACTGCAAGAAATTTGAGTTGGGTCCAGTACAGGGTGCCTATGAGGATGGCAATAGAAAAGTTGGATAAAAGACAGCTAATAAGTTTGAATTTTATTTTATTTTAAATTAAATATGAGAATTTCTGTAGAAATATATTTCAGATGTATATATATTTTGGATGTATATATATATATATATCTCCATCCTATGAGAGCTAGAGACAGATAATGTTATTTACTACTTAACATTGATTCACTGTAAGAAAAAAAACACTAACCTAACAAGTGTTTATGAGTAATTTTGTATGTAAGAAATTCTTCAATATGCATGAGATATTCCTTACTATCACTTCACCACTTTGAGCACATAAAAACAGAGGTAGATTGCAAAGTGGAAAAAAGATGGGAATCGGAGGCAGAGAGATCAGAGTTTGACTCTTATCCCATTTTACATTTTCTACTCTAGACACACTTAGGAAAATTGTGACTATTTCCTTTGGTATTGCAAAATGTGTTACTACCTGAAACAGCACTGGCTATAGTAGTATAATTACATCAGGGAATCTTTCACTAATCTATATTGTATTATTTACCAAGTAATATTGCTGAATTTAAGTCAAAATCAAGTTAAATATTACCTGAAATAATTTAAGTTCATAGAAAATAAACACAATTATTTGCTTGCATATGGGAATCATTTATGAAGAAAAAAAGTTTGATGAGCTTGATAAAGTGGTGTTCTAATTATAATGCAATAAGAGCCTATTAATAACAAAAATATTTTAGCTAATTTCAATATGTGTGTGTGTATATTTGTGTGTATTCAAGAGAATACACACTATTCTCACTTCTATTATTTCAACTGAAAATTACAAGAATAACCCCATTGCCCTTTTCACATTGATTAGGAGGGAATTGAGTGGAGGAAAATTAAGAAAAACAGTACAATGGAAATTTATCTTAGAGCCAAATCTTATATTGCAAAACATTTTTCAGGATAAAAATTGAAAGATTAAAGTGGATAAAATCACACCTACTTTTGTTAACCCATCACTTATATTTAATACACTTGATATAATAAACATCAATAATATGCTTATTAATGAAGAATTTGTCTGAGAAAGCGTATTCTTTCGTTATTTAATCACATAGGAGAGATATTGAGAATATTGCAAAAATATATTCTATTCAGGGCATTTTGAGAGATGTGGGCATACAATACATCACAGATTTCTTCAAGCAGCACATTCTATTTGAGGGAGCAACAGAAACAGGAACTGGCAATCTACAAGGCACACCCTTGTCTAACATAGTCATTGAGATCTGTGAAAGAGCATAGTCTCAAGATGGTGGGAAAGGTCGAGTGTTAATCTGGACTTTGGCGACAGGATTTAAATAGCAGAGCAGAGGGAGCTGAGAGCACTTCAGATCAAGAAAGTGCGTCAGTCACAGGGAATCTGGCCTGATAATTGACTTGGAAGGGTGGACCTTTTGGGAAATGTGGATTCACATAATAGAGAACTTTAAAAAACTGGCAGACAGGTTTAGACTAAATGTGACAGAAAAAGGGGAGTCAGATTACAGTGTGTGAAGGAATGCCTTCAAAAACTTGGTGTGTTTTCCTGCCAATTCTCTGCAATACAGGTTGAGGCAGGAACAAGAGCACCCAAATAAGAAACAATCTCTATAAATCCATGAGAAAAAAATATAACAGTGATCATCTTGCAGCACTCAGTTTGAGAGACTGGCAATTCTTAAATAAACACAAATTTTGTCTCTACCTTCAAGTTCACAGTGTATTGTTTTCCCTTCTTATTGCCTTACCTCTAACAATGTTTACTTCACTTTGCTAAAGCTTTCTTATTTTGACTCCACCTGTCTCAAGCCTTTATTCTCGGATTGTAAGCTTCAGGGCAAAGACTATCAACTTTCCATTTTCCACAATGTTCAGCGCCCTGTATCCCAGTGACAAACAGAAAATAGAAACTGAAGAAGTAAATTAAATGAGAACTGAATTTCACCTTCCTAGGCATCATGAATCATTACTTTTTACACATAGCAAAAACAAATTGTTTATTTTAATTCATTAATTTAAAAATTATTTTTTATTTACTGCTATCAATGAAGTAGAAAGTTACTGTTCTTGGGAAACCTAATGCATACCCTCTAAAAAAAGTAGAAACATAGTGTGAGAAAACTCGAGAGATAGATTTCCTAACTGAATTTGGAGAGTATATGTGCCTAAAACAGATGGATGAAAAGAAAAAAATAAGGAAAGAAAAGAAAGATTTTCTTGTAAAATAACTCGATCTGTGTAGGTTTATAATTTGTCATCTTTCTTCTTAATATATTATGCATAACTATTAGCAGCATGTATCAGTAGAACAGATTTAAACACAGTATGTTTTGCCACACAGAATGTGTTGCTACTTTTATGGTTCCAAAATGTACTGTGCCCCCGGAACTGCAAATGTTGTCATATTAAAGCACTTGTCATTTGGATTTGCTGAAACAATAGCTTTTGCCAGAATTCGCTCTTTCTGAAAATGATTGCCTTTTAGGAGTTCTCACAAATAGATTTATTAGGTATCACAATGAATAAACAACCAAGAGCTTGCTATGCAGATCGGCCCCAGAAGCTGTTACAGAGGATATATTTCCAACTTTTATGGCAACATCCTTTACTTTTATGTTCTACCCTCTCTCAAATTGATAAATTGAGTTTTGTTTAAAAAATACAAGAAAATGCAACAGAATGAAGCAGGACAATTTCTTCTACTTTTTTTTTTTTTTTTTTTTTTTTTAATAAACCTAACTCTTGGAGTTTCTGTGGTTTTAATGTATACAAGCTTTTACAGGAACAGAAGTTTTTGTGGGAACCTTGCTAGAAATGAGGATTCACCAGGGATGGATTGAGGCAAATTTAGGAATTAGTAACAAACAAGAACATAAGTATCATTTAGGAAATGCATTTGTCCCTGTAACTTCCTCCTCCCACTGGGTTTTTTATATGTTTGTTTTTCTTTTGACGGTGTTGGTCGCTGTTCTTAAGGAATAAGTAAGCATAGAAAAATTTTATGTCTTAGGAGAGCATGCTGTTTTGTCAATTAAAATATTATTAAATTTTGTAAAACAAAAATGCTTGAAATTACAGAGAAAACTTTAGATATGTAGAGAGAGGGAGGGCACAGGGAATAAGTGAAAGAGAGAGGAAATGAAGGAGAGAGAGGAAAAGAAAAAGAGAGACTTCTGGGACCACACTCACTGATTTTCAGTATGGAAAAGGAAAGGCGCGTTAACTCCAGAGATGATTACATTTCACAACCGATCAAAAGTGCAGGCATTGCAGTTATATACATATCATATCGTGAGACTATTTGTAAAAGTAGGTTCCACACTTCTTTACACTTATATTTTTTGTGGAATAAACGAGGAGTCGGAGAACTCAGTGTGGGATGTTTCATTTTTGTATCCTGCCTACCGTGTCAGATTTGACTGCCTGTTCCAGGGAAGTTCTTCTCTTCTGAAATAGAGAGAAAGGGTCCAAGATTCTTCTGGACTAGATTTGGATGGACTTTGTGAACAAAACTGGGACTCCTCCCCCTGGTCTAACTGGCGACTCTGGAAAAGCCGCACAGGCTTAAAGTCAGTACAAAAACCCGCGGTGTCCTGTGAAGCAGCCGTGCAGGTCTCATAAGCCTGTGTTAGAATGACCTTGCAACCCCACACCTCATGACTGAAGACGCCAGCTGGACAGATCCACAACAGGAAAAGATAAAGGGTACCTTGCTTTCACATTTCCCAGCTGATTTCTTAGAGATTGAGGTCAAAAGTAAGGACCCTAGTCTTTGCCTCCCACCACACATAGATAACACCAACATTGGAAGCCTTGTTTGATGTATAACCAAAAAGCTCTTGTTTATGTTATCTTTAAAGTATGCGACTATTATATGTGTAAGCCCTTTCCTGCACGTAGGATGCTTTGTTAAACTGCACTCAGATCTGTAGACCTCAGAGCAATTCCTCAGAACACTCTGTTGGACTGTTTCCTGAGACTTGAGTTCCTCACATTGATTATCAAATAAACTCCTGTAACTAACCTTTACCCAGACTCTTTATTTCAGATGACAACCTAGTGCTGCATTTTTTATATTTCTCTGCAAGAAATTATAGTCCAAGAAAAACATAGCACATTCAGATAACTATGTCCCATACTTTGTTTTTTTTTGGTTAGGAAGATTGGCCCTGAGATAAGATCTGTTGCCAATCCTCCTCTTTTTGCATGAGGAGGATTGTCTCTGAGCTAACATCTATGCCAGTCTTCCTCTATTTTGTGTGTGGGATGCCACCACAGAATGGCTTGATGAGCGGTGATTAGGTCTGCGCCTGGGATCTGAACCCATGAACCCCGGGCCCCCAAAGCAGACTACGCCACTGCGCCAGCCCCTTCTCATACTTTTTAGTAGAAAATATGTTTTAATTAAAACAAAAAATAATTGCAGCATCTTATGGTTAGAACCTGATTGGCAAAGTTGAGGTTTTGTGATATATTATCTCCAATTTCTGTCTCTCCACCAAACTGAAGATTATAAAAACACTTATTCTGAATTAAATTCAGTCCTTGTATCCTCAGAGAAATCTCAGCTAGGCAGGATTGTTGATGAGGGGAAGATGAGCGGAAGTGAAAAGCCCTCGTTAGCCTGAATCACTTGGATCCTTCCACCTACAGGTAAACAGAGATAGTACAATAGACCAGAAATGTCTTCACTGCATCTATGGTAATGGACCCCACCCTTTCACTGTCCAAAACTCAGCTTCTTGTAATACTTAAAATTCTGGTTACCACCAATTTTTCATCATATAGCCATCTGTGAATATAATAAAAGCTGTAGACCATTGTCCTAGAAAAGGACAAACCTACACGTCTAGCCTAGGTATTAATGAAAAGACACCAGGCCAATGATCAGACCTAGTTTAAACTCGGGTCAACCACTGTACTCTGGCATTTAGCTTCTGGAATTCAACTCTATCACTCATAAGGGAGAGGGATAACCAAGATAAATTTGAATAAAGTATATAAAAATGCTTTCAAAAGTAAAAAGCGGTTTGCATGAATGAAACTTGAGTGCCAGAGAAATCCAAGACAGGAAAGACATGGCCAATGGTATGCGTGTTGGGAATGGGAGTTGGAGGTAAGGGGCGGTGCTCAATTTACTACCAAAGAAGTAGAAAAATACTCTTTACAGGACTGAGAAAACATGTCTAAATGAAACAAACAATATAGCAACCTTACCTAATCTTTAGTTGTTTTCTACAAGTAGCATGAAAACTGTACATGCTCTTGGCATCTGCTTTCACATTTCTTCCAAGAACATATGGTAAGGGAGAACTGAGGAGTAGGGACGTGAAGAAAGTGTTTTTGCACTACCTTCACCTGAGGGGCTCTCTTCTCCAGAGGTGTGAAACAGTAATACATTGGCGAGTTCTACCCAATTAATAAACTAAGTATAAGGGAGAAATTATCTGATATGTTTGTATTTTCATATGTTTAAGCAATCTATTTGTAGTTTGTGGAAATTTCCTACATGTATGTTTTAGAATACATTATTTTTTTCTAGTACATATTTCTCCAGGCTATATCAGTCTAGGGTACAGTAGGAATAATAGCAATAAAACTAGTTGACATCCATCTGCCAACAGATGCCATGTGGCAATGCCATTCAAAGCATTTTATATTTATTAACTCACTAAACATCACACAATCTTTGAGTTGGATACTTTTAAAACTCCAATTTTAGGGATGAGGAAACTAGGGTAATGGAGTTTTAGTAATTTATTCAAAATCCCAGAACTAGTAAATGGCAAAGCCAATTCTGTGCAGTGTGGTTAAGTCAGGTGGTTCAGCTGTACTGGTTAAACAAACTGAGAGATTATCAGGCATCTGTAATCACCATTCCTCCCCCAACACACACACACATGTAAACACGCATACACACACTCTTTATTTGTATATAAAGTTAATATACTCGGTAATGCCTAATTTTCTTTTGAATCTTGGACATGGGTTTAGACTTGAAAAGAATGGGACAGAGTGGAAGGGAAAATTGTTGATGAGGGAAATGTAAATACTAGCATGATTTGATATTGATTGATGGAGAGTTGAAAAATATTGGTAGGTTCTGGACACACGTAGTGTTGGTTCAGAACCTGGGAGGCCAAAACTGTCAGCTCTCAGATCATTCAAGAGCAAATAATAGCTTGACTTAGCTCAGCATTATTCTCATCCAGGATGTGAGAAGCAGTTGCATTTGGTTATTTATACCAATAATTATTCAAAAATATTATGAAATGTACAATATCATTTTCGCCACACAAGGGACCTGAATTAAGATATCTAACATTGCAAAGAAATGAGCGAAGACAGTTTATCAATCAGGGGCTTGGCAGGAAAAATAGAAACCAAGCCAAGTATTTGAAATGAGGGAATTTAACAGAGAATTGGTTATATAGGTGCTGAACAAACTGAATGAGTGAAAAACAATGTGTATCTTAAAACCCTCTTATTAGGCACATACACATTTAAGATTGCTATGTCCTTTTGATGATTTGGCACTTTTATTATCATGAAAAGACCTTCTTTATACCTGATAATATTCTTACTTCTAAAATCTACTTTTTCTATTACTTACATAGTCACTCTAGTTTTATTTTGATTAATGTTAGCATGGTATAACTTTATCCAGCCTTTTACTTCTTTTTTTTTTTTTTTTTTTTTTTTTTTGTGAGGAGATCAGCCCTGAGCTAACATCCGCCAATCCTCCTCTTTTTTTTGCTGAGGAAGACGGCCCTGGGCTAACATCGGTGCCCATCTTCCTCCACTTTATATGGGACGCCGCCACAGCATGGCTTACCAAGCAGTGCGTCGGTGCGCGCCCGGGATCCGAACCAGCGAACCCCGGGCCGCCGCAGCGGAGCGCGCGCACTTAACCGCTTGCGCCACCGGGCCGGCCCCCCAGCCTTTTACTTCTAATCTACTTTTTCTTTATATTTAAAGTGGATTTCTTATAGGGAACATATAGTTGCATCTTTCTTTATTATCTCACAGTACTCATTCAGTTTGATTTTTAAACTCACAATATTATGATTATTGATACGATTGGGTACAAATTTACCATCTTTCTATTTGTCCTGTCTGTTCTTGGTTCCTCTTTTCTCCTCTTTTTCTGCCTTATTTTGGATTATTTTTACTGATCACTCCTTTTTTCTCCTTTGTTGGCTTATTAGCTTAACTCTTGTTTTGTACATGTTTAGTATTGGCTTTAGGATTTATGGCATTCATTTTGTCTTACCACTGGCTACCTTCAAGGTACTTTATGCCATAATATAAGAATCTCATAGCTGTGTGTTTCTATTTCTCCTCTCCTGTTCTTTTTGTTATGGCTGTCATACAAGTTACCCTCCACACGTTATAATCCCCACAAATATCTTTTTTTGTGCCTTAAGCAGTCAATTTTCATTTAATAAGATTTAAGGAATAGTTAATATATCTTTCATATTTCAATACATATTTACCATTTCATTCACTTGTATTTGAAATCTAGTTACCATCCGGTGTCATTTTCCTTCTGCCTTCAGGATTTCCTTCAACATTTCCTATAGTGCAGTCTGCTGTTCATGAATTTCAATTTAGTATGTCTGAAAAATGTAATCTATATTAAAAGGTACATTTTCTGGGTATAGTTAACAGTTTTGTTCTTTTTGTACAAAAGAACAAGGCAAAAAACAAGCTATTGCAGGCGTTCCTCTGCATTGATGTCTTTTTTTCTCTTGCTGCCTGTAAGATTTTCTCTTTATCACTTGTCTTAAGCAATTTAATTAGGATGTGCCTTGGTGTCATTTTATTCATGTTTCATGTGTTTGGGATTCTTTGATCTTCTTGGTACTATGGATTTATTTCATAAAATTTTAAATATTTCTATTATTTCTTCAAATGTTTTTGTGTCTTGTGAATTTTCTGATTTTCTATTACGGCTGATGAGAATAGTATCTACTTCTAGTCTTGCATGACTATGAGGGATACTACCCTCTAATCCATGTGGGTGGTTCCTTCTCCAGTCCTGGGTAATCACCTTATACACATGCACTGATCAGTACTCAGCTGAAGCCTTGAGGAAGATCCTCTGCAAATCTCTGGGTCTCTATTTCTATGCTGTTCTCTCCTCTCTGATAATCTGTCCTGTGAACATTATCCACTTGTGCGTCTCAGAACTCTCAGCTTCTTCTGCTCAATTCAGGAAGACTCCCAGGTTCTGTCTGGGGTCCTGATCCCTGCAATGTGGACTAGAACTCTGCCCAAAAACTGAGCCAGTCATATATCTCCACTCAGTTGTTTCCTGTCTCTCATGGATCACTGCCATTTGTTGCATGCTGTCCATGTCTTGAAAAAATTTCACATACTTTATATGTTTAGAGTTGTTCAGTGGGATGACAATCTTGTATCTATTACTAAACAATATTTTCAATGCTTTTATCTATATTTCTAATTTTCTTTTTCATCTTTATATTTTTTGCACCTAACAGAATACTGGGATTATATCAGGTATAGAATAAACCATTTGTATTTCTCCATGTATATATGCCACAAAATATGTATTTGTATGAGAAGGAAGGAGGACTACTTTCCCCTGCCTTTATGTTTTCAAGGGGGAAAACATTATGTGAAAGTCACATATTCCCTCTCTTCTCCCTCATTCACTCTGCCTCACATGGTGAAAAGTGAATTATCTGCTTCGTAAACTTAGAAACAAGAACTAAACATATGTGTCTCAGCCATATACTCCCTCATTTCTTTTAGGAGATAGCTGTTTGAAGGAAATGAACATTCTACTCTGAATTACTATGTCTTAATTCCTTTTCGTATAAAGATAGAAATCACATATAATATTTACAAGTGTAAAGTGTAGAATTTAGTGGTTTTAGTATATTCATAAAACTATGCAACTAGCATCACTATCAAATTGCAGAAGATTTTCATCACTCCAAAAGAAAACCCCATATGTGTTAGCAGTCATTTTCCATTCCCCGCCATCCCTACTGCCAGCCTCTGGCAACCACTAATATACTTTCTGTCTGTAGGGATTTGCCTGTTCTGGACATTTCATATAGGTGCAATCATGCAATATATGATCTTTTGGGTCTGACTCTTTTCTCTTATCACAATGCTTTCAAGGTTCATCAATGCTGTAATATTAGCCAGCACTTCATTCCTTTTTATGCTAAAGAATATTCTACTGTATGCATATATCACATTTTGTTTACCCATTAATCAGTTAATAGACATTTGAGTTACTTCCACTTTTTGACTGTTATGGATAACACTGCTATGAAAATTCATGTACAAATTTTTATATGGATATATGTTTTCAATTCTCTTGGGTATACAACCAGTAGTGGAATTGCTGGATCATACAATCAGTGCATGTTTACACTTTGAGAAATTGCCTATCTATTTTCCAAAATGGATGAAACATTTTAAATTCCCACCAGCAATATAGGATGGTTCCAATTGCTTCATATCTTCATCAACATTTGATATTGACTCTTTTCCACTGCAGCCATTCTGTTGGGTGTGAAGTGGTATCTTAGTGTGGTTTTGATTTTCATTTACTTAATGATTAATAGCACTGAATATTTTTTTATGTCCTTATTGTCTCTTTGGATTTCTTATTTAGAGAAATGTCTGTTCAAATTCCTTGCCCATTTGTAAATTGTGTAATTTATCTTTGTTATTGTTGAGTTGTAATAGTTATTTATATATTCTAGATACTAGCCTCTTATCACATATATGAACTGAAAACATTTTTTCCAGTCTGTGGTTAGTCTTTTTACTTTCTTGATCCTTTGAAGTGCAAAAATACTGTTTTTGATGAAGTCTAATTTATCTATTTTATTCTTTTGTTGCTTGTTGTGCTTTTGCCATATCTAAAAAGGCTTTGCCTAACTCAAGTTCAAAAAGATTTACTCCTATAATTTCTTCTAAGAGATTAATAGCTTTAGGTCTTATATTTAGATCTCTGATCTATTTTGAGTTAATTTTTATATATGGTGTGAGGTAGAGATCCAGCTTCAGTCTTTTCGCGTGTGGATATCCAGTTTTCCCAGTTCCCTTTGTTGAAAGACTTTATTTTTCACATTGAATTGTCTTGCCACTCTTATGAAAAATTAAGCAAAAATTGATAAAATTGCAAGTAGAAATAGTAAAATTCACAGTTAGAGATTTTCAACCTCCCTCTCTCAATAACTGAAAGAACAATAATCTATAAAAATTAGGATATAATAAGGACATAGAACACTTGAACAACACTAGAAATCAACTTGACCTAATTGACATTTATAGAATACCCCACTAAACAACAGCACAACACACATCCTTTCCAATTGCACACGAAACACATAAAGGTAGATCCTATTCTAAGCCATAAAAAAAAAAACCTCCATGTATTTAAAAGAATTAAAGTTATGCAGAGTATGGTCTCTCACCAGAATATATTTAAATTAGAAATCAGTAACAGAAAAGTCTCTAGAAAATCTTCAAAAAGTTGGGAACTAAATATCACGCTTCTAAATAATCAGTGGTCAATAAAGAAACCAATTGCAGAATTAGAAAGTATTTTAAACTGAGTGAAAATGAAAATACAACATAACAAAATTTGTAGTATGCATCTAAAGTAGCATTTAGAGGGGTTATTATAGAATAAAGAAAAGAAGAAAAGTCTTATGTCAGTGACTTTAGTTTTCAAACTAAGCAACTAGAAAACAAAGAGCAAGCAATATAGCAAAAGAAATAAAATAATAAATATCGGAGATAAATAGAATAATTAGAAAACAAAAATAGTGAAAGAAATCAGTGAAACTAAAACTAACCCACTGAAAATCAATCAAAAAAATTGGTAAACTTAAAGCCTGACTAATCAGAGAACAAAGAGGAAAGACATAATGACCAATATTTAAAATGAGAGAGGTGACATCATTACAGATTGTGTAGACACTAAAAGGACAATAAGGATTATTATGAACAACTTTATGCCAATATATTCAAAAACTTAAGTGGACGTATTCCTTGAAAGACACAAACTACCAAAGCTCACAGAAGAAACAATAGTTTACATCTATTTAAGAAAGTGAAATTATAGTTAAAAAAAAGAAAACTTCACACCCCGATGGCTTTACTGATAAATTCTAGTAAACATTTAAAGAAGAAAAAAATACAATTCTACATAAACTATTGTAGAAAACTGAAAAGGAATGAATAGTTCCCAAATCATTTTTTGTGGTCAACATTACATTGATTTCAGAATTAGGCAAAAACATATAAGAAATAAAGACACATCCAATCTCTGTCCCATGTGTTTGTTTATTGTTGTTATTATCTACTACTTAATGAAAGAAATCATACGGTAAACCAATGTTACCCCAATAAACAAAAAATTTAAAAAAAAAAAAAAAAAAGAAAGAAAGACACAGATCAATTTGCAAATGGGGCTTATCCCAAGAATACCAAGTTGGTTTAACATTTGAGAATCAATCAATGCAATTCACCATATTTGAAAAAAAAAATACTTGAGAAGATAAACCATTTGGTTATCTCAATGGCTGAAGGGAAAAATTTTAACAGTACAAAGGAATTTTCTCAACCTGATGAAGGGCATCATCTAAAAATCTACAGCTATTATTCTATTTAAATATGAAAGACTGAATACTTTCTCTTGAGACCAGAAACAAGGTAGAGTGTTTGCTTTCACCATTTCTATTTAACATTGTACTGGAGATTCTTGCCAGTGCATTAAGAAATGAAGAAGAGATGAATGCTGTCAAACTGGAAAGGAAGAAGTAAAATTTGCTTCCTGTGTAATCAACATGATCTTCTATGTATAAAATTCTACAGAATCTACCAAGAAAGATACTTAGTATAATAAGTGAATTTAGAAGGTTTGCAGGATAAAAGATAAATTTTAAAAATCAGTTGCATTTTTATAAACTAGCAACAACCAGAAATTAAACAAAGAACCAGGACCACTTACAATACCATCAAAAATGTGAAATACTGAGGAATGAATTTGACAAAAGATGTGCAAGATGATTACTGAAAACCTCTCAACATTATTGAGAGAAATCAAAGAAGACCTAAATAAACAGATAAATATACCATTCGTGATATTGTGATTTATAAGAAATATGTATTTGGTCTTTTTCCCTGCTCCTGGCACCAAACTCCCAAAACCTTTGGAATTTGAATAAAGGTGCTTTTTGTTATTCATTATAAGCCACTTTAAACCACATCTGAGTTTATATTAGTGAGGTGACTTTTGGAAAGCCTGTAAGAATGAGGTCTGTTGCCAGGGAAACCAATTATGTGATTAGAGAGTTGGAACTTTCAGTCCTACTCCTGACCTCCAATCCCTGGGGAGGGGAGAGGGGCTGGAGTTTGAGTTCAATCACTAATGGCCAAAGATTTAATCAATCATGTCTATGTAATGAAGCCACCATAAAACTGCAAAGGATGGGGTTTAGAGAACTTTCAGGTTGATGAACACATGGAGGTGCTGAGATGGTGGCACATCCAGAGAGGGCATGGAATGTCCATGTCCCTTCCCACATACCTTGCTCTATGCATCTCTTCCATCTGGATCTTCCTGAATTGTATCCTTATATAATAAACTGGTAATCCAGTAACTAAACTGTTTTCCTCAGTTCTCTGAGTCGCTCTAGCAAATTAATGAACCAGAGTTGGGAGTCATGGGGATCTCTGATGTACAGCCGGTCAGTCAGAAGCACAGGTGACAACCTGCATTTGCGATTCGTGTCTGAAGTGAGGGCAGTCTTGTGGGACTGAGCATTTAACCTGAAGGATCTGATGCTAACTCCAAACAGTGTCAGAATTGACTTAAAGTGTAGGACAACCAGCTGGTGTCAGAGAATTGCTTGATGTGTGGGAAAATCCACACATCTGGTTTCAAAAGTGAAGCAGTGAGAGTAGAGATGAAACAGAAGAGTCTCCCTTACACTGTGTTCATGGATCAGAAGACTAACAGAATGCTAGCAGCCTCTTCAGGTCTTACGATGGGTGACTGAATAAAGAGGTCTACTCAAAAGGAAGGCAGAGTAAAGACTGTCCTTTGTGAAAGATGTTTCAATTAAGAACAAGGAGTATAAAAACGCAGTTAAGTTTTCAAACCCAGGAAATGTTTAAATATAGTTAAGAGAATAACCATTGATAAAAACAAGAAAGTTAAGCAGGGAGAGAATGGGCTTGGGTTAGGGGTCTGGGAGCCTGTCAGGTTGAATGATACCTTCTGGGCAAAAGGAATGCTTGCTGGGGTGAACTCACACCATAATGGGACAGAACAAAATAGTCCAAGACTATGGCAGCCCAGTGGAAAGATTAATTTAAAAGAGATTTAAATTTGTGTATTATCATCAGACTAAAACAAAGAGTAGTATGGAAGATAACAAATAAGGTAATAACTTTTCATATCAAAAGCATTTTAGTAAATTATTATAATTACAGTAATTTAAAGCATATTAAATTGTAAATGACTGTGTTCTTACATAGCAAAATGAGTACTATTAAAATTCCATGAGTGTTTTTTTGGTGACTTGTTCTTAAAGTAAAGTATATTTCTCATACGTAAACCAAATGACAACAACAAACTCTAGATGACATTTAGTCCTTGTTAGTCAGTTAAAGAGGTAAAACACATATACACACACATCACACTCACACTCACATACACAGTCTAACATACTCACACTCACAAATACATGCTTAATAGTCAAATACACATAAACACAAATGCCTGTGGCTTTTCGCTGAGTACCTTGTGTGGAACTAATCTGAAAAAGCAAAACTGAAATATTACCTGTGGAAAACTGGATCATTATTGAAAATACATTTTTTACAGAATATTGACATTCTTTTTGTATGAAAAAGCTACAGTATGGTTGGAATTTCATAGAAGGAATGAAGTTCAAAGATTTATTACAGACTTGTTTTCAATATGTGTATAGTGGTTTAAATTTTGGATTAAGCAGCCTATTTAAGCAGCAGGAGGTCAAACATACACTGAATGGTTTCTCTAAAAATGAAACAGAAGAAAAAGTATCTCAAGAGGGAATTATAATACTTGTAAGGACACATTTATTTTTTCAGAGGCTTTTCAGCCTAATGTGCATTTAAGCAAGGGCCTTAATGATGTGCTTGATGATATAATCTTTTATATAAAGCAAACTGTACCGGTCAAATGTTACCACTAAAACATTTAAAGTCAATAAATATTGTATTAATCCTTCCAGACACCTCATTCAATCCCTTCCATAGAAACATATTTGTTTATAAGAGGATTTTTTATTCATTGCATACCTTTAAAAACTATATAAACAACACATAAAATACAAAAATTAGAAAAATCTATAACCCTTTTAGATAATAAACAAAAAAATGATAAAATAGTCAGCTCCATATTATAGCTACAGCAGAAAATATTGATTAGGATGAAAAACCATTAACTCCGATTTAAAACAAGAACAGATGTGGCAGACACGATGCTACTGAAACAACCGTTACTAAATACAAAACTCCTTGCTCTTGCAATTTTTAACGTATGGGGGAAAAGCAGTGAATATAAAGAAGTATGAAATTAGAATGCTCAAAACTCAAAGAAAGTGAAAATGAGCTAAATATCAAAAAAGGAGAAAATTTAGACTTTAGAAAAACATTTTGAAGTCTAATTTGACTTAAATTAATAAAACTCAGTATTTATTGAATGTTTCCTAAGAGCCAGATAACGTGTGCAGGGCAAAAGAAAGGAGATATTTCTTATCATTATTATAAATCTGCCTTCCAGTACCTTGCTATTGGAAAGGAGGTTCAATGTGAGTATATTAATGACAATAACAACAACAAAAAAAGAGATTAGAGAACTGAGAGACAAAATTCTAGAGGGCTTAAAGATCACATCTGGATGGATCTGGTAGTCCTCTTGAAGGTAGGTATTAAGTAAGAAACTGAAGGGTCTGAGATTTTGCCTTACTTGCAAGTTAACAAGTGAGTCTGCCATAGTGTTATGTGCATACATCCAGAAAACATGAGAACCCTGTGTCAGAGACAAAGACCAGTTATAACTCAAGATAGAAGCAGCAGCCAGAGCAATATCTTGTCTTAGTTTCCTAAGCCCTGACCCCCATACAGTGACACAGGGAGGGACAGATGATGCCTGCACATGCAATGGGGGGCATTACGGAAGAGGAACTCAGGAATTAGGAAATGCTGATCTTACCTAGGGCTGCTGGTGACCTACCCACTCATCCCTCAAATGAGAAAAAGAGGCCTTATCTTTACCTTGGAAGGTAAACAAATCTTTTCTGGGGAGGAAAAGGAGACTTAACTTCCCTGGAATGGCTCCTGGAAAAAAATAAATATAACAAAGTTCTCTATTATATTGGTCACGAAACAAATGTCCTTCAATCTGGAGGGAGATACTATCTCTAGTTTCCAAGAAAGATTTTCAGTACCTTTTGCTCAGAGAACAGGATCATGTAGAAACGTAAAATATTCATAGAACGTTACTTCCAGTTGAATTGCCTAGAAGAAATTAGAAAGTATCTTTAATGGAAGAGACCCTTTGAATCAAAATATCCTGTAATACAAGACAGTAATGTGTCTATTCAATTCATATTATATTGTTTTACTCAACTGGAGTTGCTAGTAGAAGGGAAGGCGAAGTAGCTGGGACATGCAGATATAGGAAGAGTAGGAGAGTTCACGCTTGTGCTGATAGTTTTGTTTTGGCCCGGTGGCTCTATGATGTCTTGTGGATTTATATTTAAAAACACTGAGTGTGGGCTGCTGCTAAAACATTCAGGTATAAATATTTAAAGGTCTACTAGATATTGTAAATGTTGTTCTAAAGTTTGAAGAAATAGGACTGAAGATATACAAGTAGAATCCTTCACTAGGGCTTATAATTTGATATCTGGTAGTTGACTGTGAGGTTCTTGAAGCAAAAATTATACATATTCATCAAAGCCTATTAGATAACATGACATTAAATTGGAAATTTGACAAGAACAAGGCTGCTGCTTCTGGGTGATGGAATATGTGTTATAATCAATGAAATTCCTGAACACAGTGTGATTGCCATGTTCTTTTGCCACACAACAAGCTTCCTGAACACAAAGAATACTGTGTCAGACAATACAGCAAGGACAAGGGATCATAGTGCTGACAGAAGCTCTGTGGAAAGAGGAGGCATAGTCTTATCTGGAATATTTGTCTATTTCTCTGAGAGTACAGTAATGTTCCTCCATGATAAGAGGGGTTCACTATAATCAACTTGATACCAGGTAGCCCTCTGGCATCATATCAGGAGTTCAGGATTGGACTTTGCTCTTGGAAGATCATGCATTCATTCAACAGTCTTGACAGATAAAATAGCCTCGGTAAGGGCAAGAGTCTGTTATTAATCCCACATAAAGCCTCCATCCCTGCCACCAAGGCCAAGTTATATGATGTGTCATCTTGTCTATTACTGAGAATTTTGTCCACAGTGGATGTCTTCTGGTGGGCATTTATATGTGACACAAATATCTGCCTATTCCAAGAGATCCATCAGCATACATTTTCTTAGACAAATTTGTCACCAATTTTTTGGTTTTGTTGTTTTCAGATTCCGTCCAATAAATTATTGGATATACACTAAGGCAATATCTTTTTGAGGATAGATATTGGAATTAATATTGAGTTTCTTCTTTAACTCAGTCACTTTGTTAGAGCTTTTCTTATATTACTATAGTTTATCCTCATAAATATCCAAGGGGTGCTATGATTTGCATTTTACAGAAGACAAAACTGAGGTTCAAGATAATTAAATATTTTACTAAGACCACAATAGAATCACCATCAAAATGTATACATTAAATCAGTGAAATTTTTTGTATATTAAATATACCTCAATAAAGCTGAAAAAGTGATAGAATCAGAATTTAAATCAAGTTCTGACTCCAACTCCCATACTTCTTCTAAAACCAACTGCCTTTGAGTCAGTTGAAATCTGATCTATTAAACTTCTTACTGTGTGTGCATGCGTCCATGTGCACGTGTTCTTGTATGCATAGGAGTAGGCTTATATATGTTATATACATCAGAAACATGTAATTTTGCTGTAATGTCTTCCCTGTTATAGTTTTTTTTGTTTGAATTTTCTCTTAGGAAATTAAAAAAATATTCTTTCTAATTCCTCTAATGCTTCTGGATCCTCATTGGCTAAGAAATATGAGTGTAGATCTGATCACCACACGCCAAGCCTCAAACTATTTAATATCCCATCTCTTAGACCTCTCAAAGCTCTTTTCTCTTTGTGTTTTTCAAAATCAAATCGTTTGTTTAGCTTGACTTCTTCAAAAACTATTTGCTTTTACTGTCTTCATTCCATCACATAATTATGATTTAACTATCTTTGCTTTGCTATAATTTATTTATTTACCTCAAAACTAAATGTCAGCTTTCTTCTTTAGAAACTATAATAGCAAGCAATGCATAGTGGCTTCCTCAAATAGTTTAGAGTCTAAAATAGAAGAAAGATGAATAAACAAACAATTACAATAAGGAATTATAAGTACAGAGGTTAAGGTTTAATACAAATGACTAGGTCTAAGAATATAAATGACAAAAAATCTGTTTTGAAATACAGCCAATCTGTATGCTATTGACCTTTATAATATTCTCTTTAATTCATCATTGAATGACCTTATTTTTATTCAGTTAATAGATATATACAAATATGTGTATATGTAGCATATACTATATGTTATGCCAAGCGAGTAGCCAAGAGCTATAGACTGAGTCTGCGCCCTCAGTGAACTACAATCTTTTAGAGAAAGCTTTAGTAGTAACAAAGTACTCTGCAGCTTTTGTAGCTTTTAGTGTATCTACAATAATTAGCAATAGAGGAAACTATATGAGCTTACATTTTTGAGGCTATTATTAGTCTTTCTGCAAAATATACATATTAATTTTAGTACTACTCCAAAAATGAAAGCAGTATAAGTGCTCTCCCAAGTGAAATCATGTTAGAATCTCCAGAGATTTAATGAAAGACTATTTCATATTATCGCCTATTTAGATTCTTGGAACATTTGACTGTTTGCCTATACAGTACTCCATGTAATTCCTGGAAGAAAACCTAGATTTCTCACGCCTTTAGTCCCTTTCCTGGCAATTCTCTATACCACCTCCCTTTATTTTCTTTACCCAAAAAACTACTCAGTGTTAAGGTGTCAAGTTTAACAAAAACTCCTTGGCATAGCACATCCATCCAAAGTCCTTGACACTTCAGGCTTATATTCTTACTCTTCTCACCTTGCATATTTTTTCCAGTAAACGTAACTGGTTTGAATTCATCAGGCAGTTTTCTGAAAATTTCATGCTGCTTTGTGACCCGCATCTGACTCCATGTATAACACACTAACTCTTTAGAATATTGTAGTAACATGGAGGCAGAGGCTCTGTAGCTAAAATCGTGAAATTTTTGTGTTGATATAGTGAGCATCACACCCATACATGTCACCCAATGGACTAAATTTGTCAGAGAGTGTTACTCTCTTCTCTAGCTTCCTCTTAGTTACTCTTCTCACCCATCATGGAAAACCTTTATAAAAAGTGGGGGAAGATTCCTTTTGTTTATTACAAGGGGTTTTTCTTTCTTCGCTATGTCATGTTTTGTAACACCAGCTATGGGTCATGGGCAACCTTTTAGTTACTCTATGCCATACGTGAAAACTTTTAAATTACCTAGATTTTCTAAACCATAAATATGTGATATTCTAATTTGACTCCCCCGAAAACCTTTCTGGCCTTAGCAAAGAAATTCTTATAATATTTTTGGAATACGATTCTAATACAATAACAACAGCAAATAAATCATAACAGAACCATTTGACATATTACACAATATTTTAAGAAAATTATGCTATCACAAACACTCACACATTCAAAATGGTAACTATGTAGAGATGATAGACGAGTTAATTAGCTTGATCGTTGTGATCTTTCCACAAGATATACATACATCAAAATATCAAATTGTACACCTTAAATATATACAATTTTTATATGCCAAGAATATTTCAGTAAAGCTGTTAAAGGAAAACATAGGAGATAAAAAGAAGATTAAAACAAAGAAAATTGTGTTAAAGATTTTGAGAATAGAGATAGACAAAGGTTCTGAAGTTTTCTGTGGTTAAATTTATTCCAATTATGTTGGAATACAGCCATCCTTATAATTACTATTAGGTTTTTGACAGATCATATCTCTTCAACCTTAAGGTGTTAATGGTCCTTATAGCCACGGCACTTTCATATACAATTTTCCTTCAGCACAGGTTGACCTTGTCCTATATTTTCTCCATTCCCTTCAAGGTATATATTTATCATATTTAAGATTCAGATTAAATCACCTCCTCATAAAACTTGATTTTATCTCAGGTTGATTGGGTCAGGCATCTCATATTTATGGGTCATCTACTATGTGATAGGAAAATGCTACATGTTGAGGGTATAAATACGAAAAAGAGAGATTGTGCCCTAAAGGAGCAAGGAAATAGTAATCATATTACTATATGATGATTTCAGTGATAGGCTTAAAATGGGATTTTAAGTAAGTACTGAAGGAGTGTCAGGATGACTTACAAGAGCTATTGTAGAAAAGACTTCTAAAGAATAGAGATTTTTGTGCATGTGTGTGAGGAAGATTAGCCCTGAGCTAACACCTGTTGCCAATCCTCCTCTTTTTTGCTGAGGAGGATTGGCACTGAGCTAACATCTGTGCCCATCTTCCCCTATTTTATATGTGGGACGCCTGCCACAGCATGGCTTGATAAACAGTGCATAGGTCTGCGCCCAGGATCCGAACCCGTGAACCCCAGGCCGCCAAAACAGAGCACATGAGTTTAACCACTATGCCACTGGGCTGGGACCAAGAATAGAGTTTTAAACTAGTGATTTCTCTGGTTCCTTACAGTTCTAACAATTCATGCTTCCATTTTCAGAATTACCTTTCCCTTGTAAATTCATTTTATTTGCCTAGATTGTCTGACAACTTTGTTCACTTAGATGTAGCTTGTCAGATCTTAATGAATATTGTCACAGCTTATCAATGTCTTGAAATTATCAAGAATACATGAAAGTCATTAGAAACTTTGCCTTTATGAGATTTGTCACTATATTTTTGGCACTGGAAGACCAAATGAAGGTTGAGCACAGTTATTTCCTCTTATTTAAATGCTCTCCCAAAGAACCCTGCGTGTCAAAATTTGGTTGATCTATCAACAAGTTACAGCTCAATAGTTATCTTTTCTGTAAGATATTTTCAGAGATTTCAGTCATATTTGATCTCATCTTCTTTGTTATCAGTACAAATTATAGAGAATACTGTAGACAATCAAGATACTCAACATAAATGTATTTTATTCAGCATGCTGTATTCCCATATCTAGTTTCTGCTACCATGGAAGCTTCTTGAGTACACGTCTAATTTGGTTGGGTTCCCCCTGTTTCATACAGTCTCTCATATAGATAAATTTACACAGAAGTAAGACAGTTACATAACTTATTCAGTAGAGAATAATATATATGCTCATTTAAAGTAATATTACTATATATCATCTCATGAAAGATAAAACTAAACATGAAAATTAAAAATAACAACCATAATTATAAAAATAATGAGTGTACCCATAAATTAGCAGATTGAAAAACAAATGTATGGAGAGTTCCATCTGCAAAGAGACTTTAGACTTGGAAAGAATCTTCATGATGATACTCTCTTCCACTCAACTCCAGTAATTCTCACTGTCACTTGACAAATGAGTCTCAGCAAAGATAAAATGTTCACAACAGAATCACTCAACATGGTTAGCATGGACCTGTGCCTTTTGACTCCACATCGATTTTTCTTTCTATTATACAGAATCAAGCTTGAGATAAGACCTATAAGAACTATCACTCTATAATTTAAATAACAAAATAATGGATACTTAAAAGAATAATGCATGTTTGCAACGTTGATAAGAGAAACATTATTAGATGCATATTCGATAGTAGCTTATAATTTGTGATAGAGATATTTGGACCCTATTATAACTTCTGAGTTTAGCATCATCACAAGATATTATGCCATCTCAAAAATATAAAACTTATAGTTACAACACATATATTGATGGACTATTGTTCTAAGTTTAATATAGTCATTTTTAAAGCTTATAGCATAGTTCAGGTTGGATAATTCAAAGATAAAGAGAATTGGAAATAGATTTGTACTGAAAAATAATAACAAAATTATATTGATGTTTGTAGCTCTCAAAGTCTCAATCAATATACCTCAAAGTGAAGTCAGATATAAACAAAGCACATCATGTGATATACAGCTTTCTAACTTTTATTTTTAATTTTAAAACATTTAAACATTTATAATTTTCATATTTCATACTGCTTTTTAAAAGTATAATAGTTATTTCAGAAATTTTTTAGAATCCTGCAATCCACAAATACAGTGTGTTTGTATTCTATTATTATTTTGAAAAATTGGACTTGTCAGCAAAAAAATTACAACTTAGAGGCAACTCCACTGATGAGATATAAATAAACAGTTCTCTACCTTTCATATAGAGATGTCTTGTTGTTCATGAGGGATAGGTTATAGAAATTTCTATGAATGATAAAACAGAGACCTGTCATTAGTTAAGTATATGTTATATATGGAGGATCCCCAAACAAAAAAATACAGTACTTGCAAAAGCATGTTTTGATAATAAGTGTATAATGATGCCCACCAAAGCAGTAACCAAGTAGTGAAATACTGTAAAGCTACATAAAATAAATAAATCTTAACAGTAAAATCTTTCCCCTGTGTTTGAAAAGAGTAATCAGATAATAGGAGAGTCAGCACGGTTCTGCCCGAACTATCTGAAAGTATTAACACAGCCACAAATGTTACATTATCTAGGACTCACTCTACTTAAACTACTAAATGGCTTCACAATGACATTAAATAGATGTGCATGTGACATGACAAAATTTATTAATACATTAAGCTTTTTAAAATTAATAACTGTGCTGTGCATGGACAGTTTCTTTCATGACATATAGTTCAACTATAAAACTGTTTCTACATATTTTTTCATTACCAGATTTCAAATCAAAGGAGACTTGTTAGCATTTGCTGCACTGGAAACATCACCATTTTCTCCTTTCTCTGAATGTCGTTTAATATGAGCATTTGGTAAACACTGTGCAACTACTACATTTACCAAATGTAGCTAGTCAGTGGCCTTGTTAATATTGGTAATTCTTTCACAGGATAGAAAAACTGCTGTCCTAGGGGCTATTATATGTAAAAACGGACAAATCTGCATCACATTTTTAGTAGATCATCCAGAACTGGAGTTCAAGAAATAGAGAACACAGAATGCCAGGTTGAGGGAGAACAGCGAGGACTCCAAGACAAGCAAGTTTCAGGACTAATAGTAGTAAATAGTGCTTACTGAGAGTATTTAGTGTCTCAAGTACAAGACTGCAAATAGTTAGAGATACATAATTTTATATTGTTCCTTTTTAAAAAATTTCTTTTGTTCAACTTTGACATTTTCACGGAATTAAGGTCAGAAGAATAAGGAATAAAGTATTAAATTTAAAAGCAAACCATATTAGTTGCACCCATTTGTAACGTTGATTTTGAGGATGTCACAAATACTACATTAAAAGATAACATATTGCGTAAGTTTCTATGTAATTTTTTTATGCCCTTGGTGTACTCATTTCTGGTACACAGTCATTTTCAATCAAGATCAATTTCTGAGTTCCAGAGCAACTAAAAATTATTCCATTTAGTACTTCCGGTTAATACATAATTCCCCATAGTACGTCCAAAACTTAACTTGCTGTCTTTACCCCAAAACCAACTACATCTCCTGTTTTCTCTAACTCAAAGAGTAACACATGCCAGAAACCAGAAGATTTACTACTTTCCACCCTGAGCACATTTATTCACCAATCATACATGTGACGACCTCGTGCTATTGCTGTTTCTTCCTTAGAACTCTTATATATTGCTACTTTTCTTTTTACCCCCTATCATTACCTTAGTTCAACCACACATTCTCCTGCATAAATTTTTAAGATTCTCTTGTATCTGGAATTCAGACTTTAACACATTTTAATTCAAAAAGTTAAAGTGATCTTTCTAAAGTATTAATCCAATATTGTGACTCCTCTGGTTTTAGCCTATAAATGATGTCCTTAGAAAACACCACAACACTTTAATATGGCATAAAAATATCTCATGATACAATTTTCTGTTATGTTTACAGGTATTACCTCACTGTCTCTTTCCTACTCCCAATTAACCTTGCCTGAATAATTCCTACTCATTCTTGATGCCTAGGTTTAGTCATTTCTCTCTCAAGTCCTTTTACCATCTAGTAACTGTTTGGATGTCTTTCCTATGTGCTCCTCTAGAAATTCTACTCACTTCACCGTAGTATTTACCACATTCTATTATTATTTTTTATTTATTTGAATTCCGTTGAGCTCTAAGCTCCTTCAAGACAAGATTTCTGTCTTATTCACTGCTTTATCTCCAGTACTTGCCCGGTATCACACACAAACAGCAACTCATAACTATTTGTTTAATTGAGTGTATTAATTTGAGGTGATCTATGGAATAACAAAGTGAATCAAACCTATAAATATATCATCAGAGGCTATTTTCACATAACTACAAATTATGTATTATATCTTTATGTTTCATATGTCTGGCAGTGGCCTATGTGAACTAGCTAAGATAAAGCTGGAAGACTATAAATAAACTTAAATATATGTAAGAACACAGAACACATAGTAAGAACACAGGAGAATTATATTTTGTTATTTATTATTGCTTGCCTTATTTAGATTATATATTATACTTATATTTTATTTATTATTTTTTTTCTCAGATAAAGTCTAAAATGGGGCTTTCCAAAGTGATAATTCAAAGAGCAAGGCAGTTCCATGTTTTAGGCCCGCTATCTTCAACATGTGGTTTTCAAGGTTGCCATGCTTATCTGAATTAAGCTGACAGAAGATAAAAATTATGGCCATTGCACGTGTGATATTTTTAGAGGTCAGTCCTAGAAGTGATTCACATCAATTTTGCTTATGTTATATTGGCTATAATTGAATTATATCCAGATGCAAAGGAGGCTAGCAAATATTCTTTGGCTAGCTCTCCAAGAAGAAAAAAAAATGGGTTTAGTAAATACATATCCTGTCCCTGCCACAGTCAACTCATCTGGTCACAAAATACCAGATTCACTCTTGTCCCCAAATATAAGACAAAATCATTCCTTTTTCAAAGAAAATAAACAAAGACATCCAATTACTGCACCCAATTCAAAGTTCAAGATCTCCAGGCCATCTATTTTGTCTTGGTGAGTTCCTAACTGTCTGACAACCTATAAACCAAAAGACACCTTACCTGATTTTTACCTGTCTCAGTTTATAAAACTGAGGAGCAGGGCCTAGATAACCGTAATAAAAATTCTCATCTGGAAAAGTGGAGGATGAAAGACACACTGAAATCCCTTTTCCAGAGCAATAATAAAGTCCTACAGCCTAGGCACTGTAAGAACTTCTGCTTGTTTGACTGTTGGAGAATCATCTTAATGAGACCTTTCCTAATTTTCCTCATTTTACATTGTTCATGACTGCTGGCTCTTTTTTTTTTCTTCTTCTTTCTGATGGATTCCTCCTTGTTTGTTACTCTCCAAAGCTACATCAGAAGTGGGTGTAATTTGGAGAAAATGACCTCTTTGGTAGTGGAGAGTTTTTACCGTGTTCTTCCTACTTGTTCAACTCTGAACATCAAAGACTGATTTGAAGTAAAAAGGTCAAAGGATTTTTTATTCTGGATTTGTTGTTTCTTTGACAAAACAATTCCCTTAGAATATAAATTGCTGATCTCTTTGCTTGCTGGCATTTCAAATATGCCAGTAAATTCTACAAAGTTCTCTCAGTGCATAATTCTCAGGTCTGCTTTGTTTATTTGCTTTATTAATCTTATGCTCCTCTTCTCACTTAATTTTGGCTCATCTGAGGTAAAATGAAGGAAAAGATTCAGGTGGGTCAGTATTAGCTTGAATGATCTTTGTCTCAGGACTAAGACACTTGTTCAACTAAGGATTCTTATCGGACCTTTATTGCTAAGCATTTTCAAATCTCTTATCTTTTTGCTTGGATCCAGAAGTGGTTGGTGGCTTTTCTAATCCCATATCTTTCTTTATTTCTTTATTATCTCTATTCACATCTATATTTGAAAACCAGTCAATTCTTGCTTGATCGCATATCTTCTAATACTTTTCTAAATGCTGTCAATTACAGCTAATGCATAGTATATTAGTTTTAACTCCGTTTCCCTGAAGTCAGGCTCAGTAGGGACATAATCTCTTTTCAAAATTTTCAAGAGTTTTATGGTCAATAGTTTTACTGAATATTTTGCTATTGTATAACACAGATATTCAGCTTTACAATTTGCAATATCTATTTTCTTACCACCTGCTGTGCAACCACTAAGCCAATATCACATACTTTAAGTGCCTGTGAAGGCAGTAAGCCATTTCTAGTTACCAGTTATGGTATAAGCTCATGTAATGCTAGCTGCCCTAATAAATAAATGTACAAAGACCCAAACGTGAGTGAAGTTTATTTATCATTCAGGTAAATTCCCAAACTAGTGTTTGTGAATGGCCTATGTCTTTCTTCCTGGTGGTGATTTACAAATCGGGGTTTCCTTTGTCATGAGGATCTGCATTTTTCAAGTCTTGGGCTTTCGTGCATGTTGGATCATGTCCAAAGAAAGGAAGAAGGTGTGGAGGATAGCATACAGGAAGTTTCATGAGTCAAGCCTAGACGTAGCGTCCAATACTTCCACTCATATTCCGTTGTTAAGTCACAGCCGGTGACCACACCTAACATCGTGTAATTTAGCTGTGTATGCAGGAAGAAGAATAAACAGTTTTGTATCCATTTTTACATCAGTGTATGATTTGACAATATAGTTTCGATTTCCCTCAGAAAGCGATTTCTGCTTTTCTAACATACTATTTGTATGATACTGCGGGGGAAGGCCTGAAAGTTTGGAAGGATGTTTTTAGGTCATAGAAGAACTGATGTCATTGTATACAGCTGCATTCTGAGGAGGAAACTGGTAACTGGGAAAATAAGAGCAAGAGCTGATGGGCATGTAAATTACATCCTTAGTCAAGAAAATGTGCCAGGAGAATCAACGTACTTTGAAAAATGAAAGTGAATGTTTAGGGAAAGCATAAACAAAAATCCATCCAGATAGGCTTGTACATTAAAACGTGTGAATTAGTCTGGATTTTTTTCTTTTTTTTTTGTTAGAAAAATTTAAAGCACTAACTGGGGGAAAATAGGCATATTTTTGGAGAAAGTGAACTCAGTTCTGTTTAGATTCTCCATTGCATTATGCATGCATGTGTTTTGTTGAATCGAAAATGGAATGAGTGGTTCTGGACTTGAACTGAAATAACTGAGTGATGGAAAGGGTGTGTGGATGTTATGACATAAATCATGCAAAATTTTAAGCTTTTATTCATTATATATTTCCCAAAAATGTAAGGTGGCATGGCATAGGAAGTATTATTTTGAAAGACCTTTTTCAGGAAAAAATACTTACTTAAAATTTTTTGGCAAAATACACCCTTCCTCCAACTGTACATCTTCCTCCAAATGTACATTGTCATGACAATGCGCATTTAAAATTTACAGAAATGTTTTTATGCTCTGGGGCTTTTCATTTACTGTTCTTTACTCAATATTATTTTCAAATCATATCATCTAACAAAGCTTTTTAAATTAAAAAATGCAATGGCAAGCAATTGTGTTTTCTGATTTTCAAAATAATATATAAAGGAGAGTCATTTTGGCCATAGTTAACTTCAGGTTGCCCAAGGGAGTAAGAGAAAATTAGTTTGTCATGAGTATTCTTTTTCATAAACACTATATTTTAAATTCTGTTTTATCTAGGCACTTCTCATTAGAATAAATATGATTAGTATTCAGCCATTGTTTTTAAAGTTTAAATTTCCTTCAGATACATTTAGAATTAAAATATATTTTGAATTTAATTAGGAGGTAGAATGAATACCTTGCCATTATAACTGTTTCTCTTATTATTTTCATAGTCAAAAATGAGCAATTATTGGTAACTTTATTTCTATTTTGGAGGGTCCAATTAAAGTAACATAGTCAACTGTTTCCTGCTTTTGTGTTTTTAAAGTTAGTTTTTATTGGCATTTGGAAAGAACATGATGCTGAAATTAAAGCCATAAATGTAAGCCCTATAGAGTTGAGAACACTTGAAAATAACATGATAGATCAGAGCTAGCTGAGAACAGAGAAAGGAAATTCTCCCTTAGAGGATCTTAAAATCAAAGAAAAACAAATGTATAAACAAGATAAAGATAATGTGCTCAAAGTCACCTAGATTATAGCATTTTGATTTTTTAGAACAAGTTGAGGAACTATGATATTTTTTTAAATGGGTCTGTCATAATGAAACCTGAAGACAAATAATTTTATAGTTGAATCTTGTCTAGTAGCCATCGTCCTTAAAATTTACTCTTTGTCTTTAAAAAAAATAAGTGGAATGACCTTAAAGTTAGAAATCTGCAATAATGGTTCAAATTTTGCCAGCCTAGGCACTAAAACCCTATTGACCTCAAAAACGCACTATTCTACCCCTTAGTGATTTTAGTGTTCTTTTTAAATCATGTACTTTTTGCTATTTGCAGGGCTGCAGGCTCTCAGAAGCTCAACATAACTGGTGTTTTGTGGCATTCTTCAGAGTCCAGAGCAATATATCTTTGTATCTCATATTGGAAGGTTACATGGCTGACATTGTTAATTTTCTTTAGCAAAGTCCCTCTGTCAGCAGGATTTATCCTTGAATTGTTTAGAATGGTCATGCCAATAGACAATTTTAGTGAACTGTGCTCTCAGCATTTAAGAATTAAATGACACTGTAGATGCCATATTAAATCTAACAGTTTATGTGACATATTGTGAAATATCTAAATGAAAGTGGAAAAGGAGGATTTTGAACTATAAAATTTCACTGTCAAATGATGCCCAGAACACAACAGTCTAATAGCTATTGTAATCGTAATGGATCCCTCCAAACTTTCAAACCCTTTTTCTTCCCCATATTTGGGGAAGTTCCCAAACATCCCAACATTTGAGAATGTTCCCAAAAAGAGGATTAAGAGGTTGAAAGAAATAAGATTTATGTCCTAAATTAAAGTTTTTTCTTTGATTCTTTGCATGTTGATGGACTGCAGATCACATCTATATAAAAATAATTGTATCATATTTTCATGTTTAAATATGTCCTAAAAACAAATTATAAAATATTTCATCTCTTGCTCTATAAAATAAGAGTTTTATCTAGAATTCGAGGGGAAACATAAAAGCAATATGAAAACATAAAATTTGCTAATATTAAGAAAATAAAAGAATAAAAATATAGGTTCTTGATAGATTTCATGTTTCAATGGAAGTTCGTATGAGTTATTCTAAATGCCATAATTGGACAAAAATTACCCAATGGGATTTTACTTAGTTTCATAAAAAGGGGTCTTCTATTATAATACTTACTGTAGCATAGCTAGTGTTAGAATAAAAGGGTAAGAAATAATGGATTGAAAATAAAAACTTATATAGTGGAACAGCCATGATAAAGAATAGATTTGTACTGATTTTTCATTCTAAGTCAGCCAATTAAAAAATACATTTCTTATGAGGAAGTTCTCTAAATATGGAAAATTGTATATGTATATAAAATCTATGCAATATATATCCCTATTTTTGGAAAGATTTTTATTGGTGGAAATAAAATATGCAGATTTGCACATTGAAATAGTCTCTTTCAGACAAATATACACATGCCCACAAATGGAAAATAACACAGATGAAGATATTCAAAATTACCCAATGAAGATTTAAATACAGAGCGACACACAGAAATAGCATATTGTAACAAGATGAACACTTTATTGCAGCAATGTGTTCTTGTTTTTCACTGTAATAGGTAGAATTGGAAATAGTGTTATTTTATCCTCAGAAATTAAATTGAGTATTGGTGTTAGGCAGAATAGTGCCCCCCTCAAATATATCTACACTCAATCTCCAATATCTGTGAATATTAGATTACATGGCAAAGAGGAATTAAGGTGCAAATGGAATTAAATTTGCAGATCTACTGACCTCAAAACAGAGAGGTTATTCTGCAGTCTGGGTGAGCTCAGCGTAATCACAAGGGCCCTTAAAGTGAAAAGGGAATTGGAAGAAAGAAGATGACAGCAGTGCTGGCTTTGAAGATGAAAGAATGGGCCACCAGCCAAGGAATATAAGCCACCTCTAAAAAATGGATAGAAGGAACTGGATTCTGTCCTAGAGTTTCCAGAAGTAATCCAACCCTGAGGACACTTTGATTTTACTTCAGTGAGACCCATTTCAGGCTGCTGACCTCCTCATAGTAGCTTAAATTTGTGCTGTTTAAGCCACTAAGTTTGTGGCAATTTATCTCAGCAGCAACAGGAAACTAACACTGATTAGAGTACCTTTCCATTCAGAATTTTCAAAATTCTCCTCTATCCAAATATTTGTGGCCATCCAATTTAATTTTCTCTATAATTTTATAATGTCAGAATATTATTACAGTGTTGAACTACTGCAGGTAATTCAGTTACTTAGCAGTGTCATCTGAGATTTAGAAACATACACTCACGTACTCAAGTATATAATCTGTTAACTTTTAGATAGACTTTCTATTTATGTTTTGACACTGAGAGTTAATATATGTTTTCTTTTCTCCCCAAGGATCACCATTCTAGGTGAAGTTATATCAAATTTTAGACTTTATTAAGAATTGTAACTTATTTACATGTAACAAGCACTTATTATATTCCAGTCTTCTAAACACATTGTATGTCTCAATTCATGCAATTCTCAGCACAATCCTCCAAGTTTATTTACACTTCCCTTCTTAAAAGAGGAAGAGCCTGACTGATTCACCAAAGCCTTACAGACTGTATTACTCAGCTATTGCTGAGATAATATTGTGTAACAAACAATCCCCAAAGCCCCATGGCTTGCCGCAACAAATATTTATTTTGCAGCCTTATGGATCTTTAGGTTGGCTGCAGTTTGGCTGATCTCAACTAGACTTATTTGGTCTTAGCTGGGCTCAGCTAGACTCTAGGCTTCTTTTTCATTTGTCATCTTCATGCTGAGGACCAACAATTACCCAGGGCATATTCTTTTCATGGCAGGTTATAGAAGCCCAAATGACTAAGCCAAACAACATAAGCCCTTTTTTTTTTTTTTTTTTTGCTGAAGAAGATTCGCCCTGAGCTAACATCTGTGCCGATCTTCCTCTATTTTGTACGTGGGTCACGTACAAAATATGTGACTGGCCGCAGCATGGCCGCCGATGAGTGGCGTAAGTCCATGCCCAGGGACCGAACCTGGGCCACCAAAGCAGAGCTCACAAACTTGACCACAAGGCCACAGGGCTGGCCCCCAACACAAGCCCATTTTATTTATTTTTTATTTTTTATTTTTTTGTGAGGAAGATCAGCCCTGAGCTAACATCCATGCTAATCCTCCTCTTTTTGTGCTGAGGAAGACTGGCTCTGAGCTAACATCTATCGCCAATCATCTCCTTTTTTTTTCCCCCAAATCCCCAGTGGATAGTTGTATGTCATAGTTGCACATCCTTCTAGTTGCTGTGTGTGGGACGCGGCCTCAGCATGGCCGGAGAAGCAGTGCGTCGGTTCGTGCCTGGGATCAGAACCCTGGCCGCCAGTAGTGGAGCTGAGCACTTAACCGCTAAGCCACGGGGCCAGCCCAAACCCATTTTAAAACCTCTGTTTACATGGTATCTGTTAACATTTTAGTGTTCAAGCAAGTCACATGGTCAGTGGGGTGGTAACAGATACTCCACTTACTATACTGATAGACACTGCAAAGGCAAATGGTAAAATTAAGTGAATGTATAATTAATTACAGAGAAGTAGTGAAGGCTTGGGAATAATTATCAAATCTACCATGAACTCTCTCACATCGACTCTTTATTTCCATTTCTGGCATTTTACCTTGCAGTTTTTCCCTATAGTTCAGTGTTCTTTACAAGATTTTATTTTACTCATAAAGGAAAGAATTTTATGCTAAAAACTTTAAAAATACCCTATCTTGAGGTTGTGTTCAATCAAGTCTCAAAGGACTATAAAAGCTCAAATGTATTTTATCAATTTAGACTCTCACAGAAATCAAGTAGGGGTGATTAATCTTTTCATTATATAGTTCCAGTGGGCCAAAAGAAAAGTATCCTTCATGTTTATGTCTCTTTTCAGTCTCCTAAATGAAAATTGAAAAGTGTTAGAAATATATTTATTTACATTCAATTTCTTTATTTGCATATTTTGCATATTTCCATCATTTTATACTTGGTTCCTTTAAATAATTTACCTTTATCATAAGTGCTATTTTGAAAAACAAACACCAACATAGCAAACTATTTTTGCAGAGAACCTTACTGATACTAGCAACCAAATTTTAGCCTGACCATTTGAAACTTCTGTTTTTCTTGTACGCCATCTCTATTCACAGGAAAATGAAAGAATAAAAGTATATGCATGAAGGGTCCAACTCCGTGGAGTAGTGGTTAAGTGTGTGCACTCTGCTGCTGGTGGCCCAGGTTTGGATCCTCGGCACGCACACCGATGCACCACTTGTCAGGCCATGCTGCGGTGGCTTCCTATATAAAGTGGAGGGAGATGGGCAGAGATGTTAGTCCAGGGCCAGTCTTCCTTAGCAAAAAAAAAAAAAGAGGAGGATTGGGATGGATGTTAGGTCAGGGCTGATCTTCCTTATAAAAAAAAATAAAAGTATATGCATGAAAATGTTTAGAGAATTCTTCTAGGTTATATGTTAGAAATATTTAAAAAAATTTTTATCTCTAATTTTATTTTAGTATTTCAAAGTTTACATTAATTTATATATGTGTAATTTTACCATAAAATATTTTTAGAAACTTAAATATAATCAAATCAGGTGAGTAGCAGTTCTGTATTTTAATATAAAATATATTAAATGAATTGGCTATTTAATTTCCCAGGCTTGATTAATATTTATTTATTCAATTGGATTTTGCCCTTTTTTCTTAAATTGATAACCCTCAATGGAAAATATTTTTCCAATTCTTGTTTGAATGTCTGCTGTGTCACGGAGCGCTCAAGTACAACTCAAACTAGAAGTAGGAAAACATGTTTCCAATCATAGATAACCAAAAAGCAGAATTGGAAAGACATAATTCTCAACAAGAAATGAAAATTCAAGTGGAAGGTGAAATGTTTTCTAGTATATAGTTTTTAAAGCAATTGCTAATATATAATTAGAAGAACAACATATGTTCCCATGAGAATACATTATAATAATTAATTTTATTTAATTACAGAGAATAAATAATTTCCTACCCACATGTTTCTCAGAGACAGCTATGACAGCAACTAAATTAACTAAATGCTCATAATCTATGATTTGATTTAAATATTCATTTATACTTATTATGATATCCTGCCAAGCGTGCAGACTTAGAAGATGTAGGAGAGTCTTTGGATGTTCTTTCTGTTGTCTTATGTTGCAAATTAAGAACAAACGCCCTCTATATTTTATTTAATTCAGTCTGAAGGTTTGCTTCTCATAAGAAGAGTGATATTAAGTTTGACTTATCATGTGTGTAGAAGAGAAGTGTTTCAGACAGTTAGGCCCTGAGCAAAAATAAAGGCCCCTTAGGAAAACACTCAGCATGACAGTCTGAGAGCTCCACTTCTCGTTTATTCTAAAACCTACCTGAGATATTTTCTTTCTCTACTCATACTTAACTCTTATCAGTGATATGATAGACATTCTTAAATACTCAATGGAGAAAAACTGTTTGACTTTATTTCAACCCAGTAATCCTTTTTTAGACACTAGAATTGTGATAGACAGAGCTATTTCTGTCTTATATGAAAGCACTTAGAAACATCTTGAATTGGCTGCTTCTGTTTTGTGAAAACAAAATGCTACTATTTACAAATTGTGGTATAAAAGATAAGTAGTGCTAGAGTACGGTCCAGTTGATTTTATCTACACATTATCTTTCCTAATTGAATTTTAATTTTCATTCCATCATAGCACTGGTGTTTGTCATATTCAGGGCTGGCAAATCTCACAGGTATGAATACAATGGTGACAAGCATGGGAGCAATGGAAAATAATATTTTAAATGGAAATAATCCTGGAAAATCTGATAGATATGATCATGACAATAATGTTTAGTCTATTATGTTAAGTTTATTAATAAAATAAAGTTCCCCTAAATAATATCAAAATTACAAAAGTTCAAAATAATCTAGAAATATATGTATATATACATATATATGCATACATATATACACACATATATAATATATATATATACACACACACACGCATTATATATATTATATATATATTCTATACTGGTGCCAGTCTCATTTCTAAGTGTGCTATATAATATTATATAAATATCCCTTTGAGGTAGAACCTATTATAAGTTCTTTTTTTTTTTCAAATCAGGGAAAATGAAGGCACAGAGAGGTTAAATAAGATTACCCAGTCAAAAAGTCAAAGCTTATCAGTGTTGCAGCTGCTCTTAAACTAAGGTTGTCTGTGCTTTTTAAATAATATTCACTACAGGATGTTGCCTCTCGCTAAAAAGAGAACTTAAAACTAGCATTTCTAATAATTTTTTCTTCATGTCCAATGCTTTGTCAATATTACTTACAACGTTTAAAGAAAAGCAGAGACCAAGCTGTGGGTAGAGTTTCAACAATTTTCCAAACTAAAGGCTGCAAAGCAGTTCTCAATTTTAGGACATGTGGCATGGCAAAAAATTGAACCATTTCTTTTTTGTTCCCAGGGTAGTAGGCTCTGTAAGTAAGATTGATGAATCAGTCAAATATTGTTTTGTTATTTGATTTCATTAATAGAAACAGAGTTGCTAAGTTTATGAGATTTATAGCTTTATAAATAATAAAATTTGTTTTTAGGCCATCTATACTTATTTTTTAAATTTCTCTTCAAATTCTCAAAATCAGTGAATTTTTTATAGAATCATTTCATGAGTTGTAATATTCACAACTTATTTAGCATCACAGTATAACCCTTAAACGAATTTGCTATAACATGCCTACCTCTTAATTAAAAGTGGAAAACTATTATGCTATATCTTATATAAAATGTGATATGATCAAGAGCACCCCACATTGCTGTCATCCACAAGCAAAAATTTTATTTATGTTAAAAGTAATGATTTGTAAAAAATTAGTGAAAATTAAAAATTCAATGACATCAAGTTACTTTTTAGGTAGTTCAGGATACTTCTAATTGATATATAGCCATTAAAAAATATAGTCTTCCACGTTTGTTATACTAAATTTAAATCAGTTCAAACTCTGATTCATTTCACTAACTCTCATCACTAGATGAGCTAGAATGATTTGCTAGCAATTGATGTGGCTCCCTACTGAGAGTCCTGCTGTCAAAATCTCTTGAAGACGACCATTTGAAACAGCTGACTAAACTATAGAATCACTGTGTGTGGAAGATTTCTTATATTGATTGTAGAAACTCTGAGAATTTGATTCATTACATCCTTTTTGTTCTTTAAACACTAGCTTGCTTTAGAAGATTTTTATTTAGAATCCATGAAGTGTGTCTTAAAAAAATAATAAAACAAGCAACAGACTGAACTGATCACTGAGTAGCTGTATTTTTATTGGATTCTTTAATTTGAAAATGGTTGTCATTTAGGTATTTATTTACTTATTTACTTTTTTGTGTGGCATTTTTAAGTTAGTTTTCACTTATATATTTTATCTGTTTACATTTAACCTCTTTATTAAATTATGTTTCCATTTGTATAAAATATTTATAAGTACTCGAAGATGCTTCATACTCTTTTTAATATTCTTTAACAATCAAAGGACAATCAAACTCTTGAGGACAACACTGATGGGGGAAAATGCAGTTATAGCTTCCCTGAGAATGAGGGGACAATGTGAAAATATAGATAGCAGAATTTGCAAATTATAAAGTTTGCATCAACTTGTAAATACTTCCCACTTCCCACCTTTATTTCATACCATCAAGGCAAATCTGACTTCCTTAGGTAGCTCTAAAACTTAAATTTTACAATAAGAACAATTATTCACAACTTCCTTTTAAGTGTATTAACTCTGTTTCAAAATCACTGACCATGTTAAAGTTAGATTATCATATAAAAGTAGTTTAGAAGTGTAAATTTTGGGTTTAATAACTGTTTCCCAAAAGGTTTATTCTTGTTAGTTTTCTCTCCGTAGATGTCTTTAACATGACTTTTGAAGAAAATTTTAGTATTGCTTAGATCAAGTAACCTCTGCACGTAAATAATTTTATAATGGGTAGGGCAGCATTCCTCAAGCTATACCATGGCAATTATTCTTATCTGTCTAAATAAGTTTTCAAAAACTAAAGAGAAAAACTATTGCACATTTCAGCAGACCAGTGTGGACCTTCAGATCTATTATATTGAAATCTTCTGCTAACACAATCACTGTTGCATTTGGTAAAATATTTTGTCAAATAAGAATTCTTTGTTCATCAAAAAAAAAAAAAAGGCCATGACTTGTACACAATTTAGATAACTGAAGGAAAAATAATCAGGCAATTAATGTAATACCTAACAATATTCAAGAACAGGGTTCTGTTATGTTTTCATCCATTAATTTAATGAATACATATGGAGCACCTACTCAGTATTAGACTCATTTCTTGGTGTGGGGGATACAGTGGTCAGTAAGATTGAATAGCTCCTGTTCCATAAAATTTAGATAACTGTGTATTGGGTGGTAGGAGACAACAAACAAGTAACCTTATGAACTTCGGCGAAAAAATACTATAAAAAAATATGATCAAAGTCACATAGATTGACATTTTATGCAGGTCTACCTTAGGAAAGGATGCTTTGTCCAGAATTAACCAATGAGGATGAATCAAAGATGTAAAGAGCTAAATGAAGAGAATTCTATACAGATGAAACAGTGCATAAAAGGTAGAGAAGATGTATCTGAGGAACCAACAGGAGGTCATGCCCTATTTTGAAGAGCTCGAAGAGGTTGGCAGAAGCCAGAGCATTCATGGCTTGTGTGTGTTTGTGTGTGTGTGTGTTATGCAGAGAAAGAGTTTTTTTCTTGTAATAAATAGTGTTATTAAAAATCAATACATTGATTTTAATGTTTCTGTTATGTTCAAGTTGCTGTTTCGCTACATATAAATGATAAAAAATACACAGGTGAGATTTATTCCTCCAGAATTGAAAATGAAAACTGACATTTATTCAGTACATACTAGCTGCCAGACTCTGTCCTAAACTGTTTTACATGTTTTAATTTATTCATTCCTCATGACAATTCTGAGATAGCTGTTGTCATTACTCATTTTACACATAAGAAAAAATACCCAGCAGAGTTCAATAACTTGCCTGGAGTTACCATTGCAAGTGGCAAAGGCAGATTTGGAACCCAGCCCATCCGACTCCAAAGTTTCTGCTCATCCTCGTTTTTTTCTTTCTCTTGCTCCCTCTCCCTCCTCCTTTTTTTTTTTTTTTTTTTGTGAGGAGATCAGCCCTGTGCTAACATCCGCCAATCCCCAAGGGGCCGGCCCAGTGGCGCAAGCAGTTAAGTGCGCGCGCTCCGCTGCGGCGACCCGGGGTTCGCTGGTTCGGATCCCGGGCGCGCACTGACGCACTGCTTGGCAAGCCATGCTGTGGCGGCGTCCCATATAAAGCTGAGGAAGATGGGCACCGATGTTAGCCCAGGGCCGTCTTCCTCAGCAAAAAAAAAAAAAAGAGGAGGATTGGCGGATGTTAGCATAGGGCTGATCTCCTCACAAAAAAAAAATAAATAAATAAAAATAAAAAAGAATGCAAAAAATGTCTGTAATATTTCAAGCCTTAATAATAAATTAATACCCATAGCCACCACCAAACTTAATAAATAGGATATTACCATTGCAATCAGATTCCTCAGTGGTTCTGTTCTAAAAGGATCCTCTTTCTCCCTCCTGCCCAAGAAAATCATTATCGAGAATGTTGTTATTTATTCTTTTAGATTGTTTTATAGTGTTATGGCACATGTATGCATCTTCACTTAATTTAAAATTTTGCACAGTTGATCTTTATTTCAATGTAATTATGCATATGTACTTTTCTGTAGTGATATTTTTCATTCAATATATTTTAGGGTTCATATATGTTGATAAATACGAAGGCAGTTTATTTTCACTGTTGAATAGTATTTTGTGTATAAATCTATAAAAATCTCATTTATTCATTCAAATGTTAATAGACATTTGGTTCTTTGTAGTGTTTTTAGAAATAATGCTGGTACGTGCATTCTTGTACATATGTACAGGCACAGATATGCAAGAATATTTCTAAGACTAAAACTGCATATCTGCAACTTTACTTGGTAATCCCAAATTGTTTTCAAAAGTATTTATATCAATTTATACTCTACCTACACTACCTACTGCTCTATCCTTTACTAACATCTGTTATTTATCCAAAAATTTTTTTGGTGTATATTGTTTTGTTTTTCAATCTGGTAGAAATGAAATGGTGTTCAAGTCCATGATATTTAGTTTTTATTTTCCAGATTAAAAATGAAGTTGATTTTTTTCATCTTTATCATCTAGTTATATTTTTTCTATTGTAAAATATTTCAACCTGACTTTAGCCCAATATTCTGTTGTGGTGCTCATGTTTCTCTTACCCATAGGTAGGAACACTTCATATATTCCAAATACTAAAACTTTTTGATTATATGAGAGGCAAATATTTCCTCCCAGTTTATGTCTTGCCTTTTTATCCCTTATGTTGTCTTTTTTCATAAAAAACAGATACTCTTGACTTCTATGTAGTCAAACTTATTACTTTTCATGATTTGTATGATAAGTCTAAGAAATTCTTCCCTAGGTCCAAAGCCATTTAAAGATATTCTCATTTGGGGGAAACTTTTAAATTTTGCTTTTCATATATAAGTTCTTAATTCACTTGAAATTTATTGATTTTTTTAAATCATGTGTGAGATTGGATTAATTAAAAGAAAGGAATTTAAACGCAATAAAAATCATGGGAAAGGAAAGAATAAATTATGTTCCAAAATAATGGATGTATTATTTGGATTAAGTTAATGGTTATTTTAGGAAACCTCAAAAATGCACCAGAAAGATAACTAGGAACATCTAGTAGTGATCTTTAATATGGGATTAGGAGATATAACTTTTTACAATATAAAATATGGTGGTGTTGAAAGCTTTGAGTAGGCCATATTAAACTAAAATAATCCTCTAAGAAAGATAATTGACTAAAGTTCTGCAAGTTTAACTTGAATAAAACTAAATTAAAATAGAGATAAATCAAGGAACTGTTCTAAAATTCAGAAAAAAAAATTGACAGTGAAATTGGAAAGCAAAAGAAAAAAATTGAACAAAAGAGCCGTTTTCAAGGAAGTGTGGATATATAGTGATTATGATTGTATATTTTTGATAAGGAAAAGAAATAAAATTTGTTTACTAAGTTTATAGGCTGTGTGAACAGAGAATAGAGGCTTGATTAAAGTAATAGCCAAGGATATCTGCCTGGAGTGATTTGTGGCTGATATTAAGAGAAAAAAGTAGGGTGGCGAAAGCATGGTAGAGAGTTAACTAAAGATAAATACCACGAGTGTTGAATAGCATTTAGGGCCCAGGGTAGTTAACTTTGATGATACTTTTAAATATCTGTATGGTGATTACGTTTTTTTTTTTTCCCTACAAAAATTCAAAGACAGAAATTCTCCACTGTTTAAAAATAGCTTAAAAATGTAATAACAGTTAAGGTAAAAAGCTTCCTGTGTTAAAGTAGCAAAATTCAAGCAGATGCTCCTATTGTCGTGTAGGTCTAATATACATATCTAAGTCAAGGTTATAGAATGCAGCATTCCTCAAGTCTATGTAAACCATGTGTTATAGAACAATTAATAAGAAATTTGAACACATTAAATTCTAGGAACGTAGTTTGCTTGTGTTCATGTCTAGGATCAAGAATAAAACAAGAACTAATAGAAACTCTGGTTTCCAGTTCTGCATGTAAGGGCTTTGAAAATCCACTCTGTTCTAACAAGTAAAAAGTTGAACAGACTGAATAATCAACCATGCTTCTTGGATTTCCAATAGAGGGGAGGCCACAGGGCAAACTTCAGCCTGCACGACTGGAGATACAGACAGGAGAATACAGAGGATCAGAGTTTACAAAGCAGAGATTCACAAGCAGCAAACTCCGCAGAACTACTGCCCGGATAGGAAAATCTGAACTATAGTTGACAAATTACTGGAGGCTGAGAGAGGAAAAGTGTAAGCGTTAAAAATTCCAGCACAACCCAGTTTATAGGTCCCACCACCACTTTTGTGAGTTTTACTTCCAAAAAAATTGACGAAGTTCTCACAGTAAATATTGGAGAAAAATCCCCTCATACTTCCAGCAGGGGCAGTAGAAAAGGGATCATTTTGAAATATACCAGAGCACTCAGTTCTTAAAAACGTCTGCCCTCAGGAGAAAATAGTTATCTAGAGCCTAACCTGCTGGAGTATTATCAAAGCCTAACTCCAACCCACTCTGGTGGTGGTGATGTGGCGGGGGGGGGGGGGGGGGGGGGCATTGAAAAGCACTGTGACGTTCACAGTCCAGAGGCATAGGCTCACTAAAAGACAGAGACCTAATCATTGGACTATAGAATGGTTTCCTTCCCCCTCTACCTTATTGTCACATTACTAAAGTCCTATTTACAGCAGTTCCTTTTACCCAGTACCTATGTCCAGTTATCAAGAAAAAACTATAAGGCATACTACAAGGCCAAAAAACACAATTTGAAGAGAGAGAACAAGCTTAAGAACCAGACATGGCAGGTGTGTTGGAATTATCAGACTGGAAATTTAAAACAACTATGATCAATATGCTAAGGGCTCTAATTAATAAAGTTGACAGCATGTAAGAAAAAATAGGCAATGTAGGCAGAGAGATGGAAATGCTAAGAAAAAACTAAAAAGAAATTCTAGAGATAAAAACACTGCAACAGAAATGAGAATGCCTTTGATGGGCTTAAGACTGGACTGAATACAGCTGGGGAAAAATCGCTGAGCTTAGGGATATATCAATAGAAACCTCCAAAGCTGAAAAGCAAAGAGAACAAAGACTGAAAAAAACAGAACAGATTTTATTTTTTAAAGCAGTTTTAGGTTCACATCAATATTGAGAGGAAGGTACAGAGATTTCCCATGTCCTGCCCCCACCCACACATGCATAAACTACTTGTTTATTATCAATATCCTATATCGGAATGGTACATTGTTATAAGTAATGAACCTACATTGTCATCATAATTACTCAGAGTCCATAGTTTACATGAAGGTCCACTCTTAGAGCTGTATGTTCTATTCATTCAGACAAAAGTATAATGACATGTATCCACCATTACAGTATCATACAGAATATTTACACTGCCCTAAAAATCCTCTGCTTTTTTTTAAAAAAATAGAACTAACCATTGGTCTAACCACATCTAGGTAGGGTATAGAGTTTTCCATAAAGGACGTAGTTGATTGGTGATTAGCTAACTTGGTGAGAAAGAAGGTGAATGTACTCCCAAATAAAAATAAATCTGGTCTTAGATAAGTAGAGACTTTATTTAAAAAGACTATTACAGGTGTTAGCTCAGAGCTGGTCTTCCTCAGCAAAAAAGAGGAGGATTAGCACGGATGTTAGCTCAGGGCTGATCTTCCTCACAAAAAAACAAACAAAAAAGACTATTACAATACAGAGGAGGCTCTGATCTTAGTCATTTGGCAACATCTCAAAACCAAGCAAATAAAAAAAGGGCTTTTCTTGTATACGGACGCATAAGTAGGGCTAGTGGGGACTTTGAGGGAGAGGAGGACAAGCAGTGCAAATGTGCAGGTGGCAAACCAGGATGCGTTAACAAGGAGTGTTTCTCTGTGTGGTTGTCTGAGTCTCAGAACGAGCTGGTGAGGAGGGATATTCTGCTTATTCTGCACTAAAGCACCGCTTGCTCAAATTGGAGGCAAGCCCAAGTTCAGGGGCCTGTGGAGGGGAGACAAGCCTGACTAAAGTTTGGTCAAGCCAAGCTCAGCGGACAAGTTTAGGGCAGTTGTGAGCACTTTGTCAGTAGGTGATAAAGCGAAAGGTGACAATGATTTCTATTTAGAAATAATATGTGCCCAGTTTGACATCTTTAATGTGGAATAAAATAATGACGTCCATGAAGGGTATATCCTTAAAATGAGGGAATCAAAAAGCCTTTGTTTTCTAGTACAAGTTTCCAGAATATGATTCTCATTTATAGAATTTGTGATAGTATCTGCTTACACATTTTATTTACTTGCTTACCACTTGACTTTTCAGATTCTAGTCATGCTGAACTGATCTGAGAAAGTTTCATGGATCCGGAGATCTTTCAGCCATAATTTAAATGAATTAATATAAAATAATTATAGTAAAAATTGTTTACATACATACATACATATTTATAGTATATATGTAGATATTGGCAGAGTTGAGATATAGATTAACTCAAGGAAATGCAAAGTATGTGGTTTCTATACAACTTAGAAACAAACAACATGATTTATAAACATGAAGAGATTATGTCTAAATTTTTAGTTCAAGAATAATTTTTTAAATATTTTTTGAGTTTTCAGTTAAAGATGTGTTGCTTAAAACCTTTAGAATTAAAATCTTCCACAAATACATGAATGTCACGCATTCTTTATAGTAGTAGAATCTAGCTCTGATAGTCATTTGAATTTGCTTTGAATGAAATTTTTTTCATCTTCTCTCTGTGGATATGGACATAAGTATTTTAGCTTTTGAAACTGTGAAACTGTGATACTAGAAATTTCATAGTGTACACATTGAACTAAAATGCAATATATAACACTGCGGTATTTGCTTCAAATTTCCTTCTCTGTTCATCCCCTTCAACTTCATTTACATTCAAAATGTAATGAAGATACATATATTATAGTAACCTTCAATTCAGCCAAAACTCAATTCAAACTATGGCCTCAGTGTTTGTTCTATTAATGAGCATTGACCTTATCTCTGTGTTAATGTGCTACTTTAATATTACCAACGTCCTGTAATACACAATTTGTAATTTATAGATCTGTGCGAGTTTCACACAGTCATATATTTAGTTGATCCAAGAAATCTCAGTTCAAATGAATACAGTCAGTCAAACAAGGTAAATAAATAAAATATAAAGGGTCAAATTCTCTCAAAGAAAAAAGATCAAGGGTGATCTAACTGACAGAAGAAAAATTGATCATGTTTATTTCAAGAGAAATTATCATTCTAATGATAATACTTTATCCAATACAAGTAGAATAGAATTTACCAGTGTCATTTTTACTAATGGTATAATGAATAGGAATTACAATGTATCAATCTAAATGTAATAAGCCTTCTTCAGATATGAGAATGAGTGGTCAGATTGAAATAGAAAGAGTATTCCAGATGGAGAAAACTAGCATCTAAGAAGAGATTCAAATAATATAATATAAGATCTCTCTGGAAATGGTGAATATTCTCCTTAAAGTTGGGCCTATGATATGAGCTGTGGAATAAGAAGACTTTGGAAGGGGCTGTATTGTGAAATGCCATGATTATTTTATTCTCAACTCAATAGGTATAAATGTTTTGACTGGGGATGCATAGATATTGACTAATTTTTTTTAGCAGGATAGGTATGTAAACAGAGTTAGACTTTTGTGACGATTTATCTGATCAAAAGGTATAGGTGTGGTTATACAGGCCTGAAGACAAAAAAGCAGTCTAGAAACATAGTAAAGAACTTGCTGGGGCAAAATTTATTTGACATGTAAATGAGGGAATAATTAAAGTGACAGTACAGAGAAAAATATAAACAGATAGGAAAGAGGATAAGTGATATTTATTGAGCAGCTACTATTGCTTATTGTTTTGCTAATAAGCTTACGTAACTTTTCATATTTAATTTTTATAAGAATTCATCTTGGAAGGTATTATTATGCCCATTTGAAAGATTAGGAAATTGAGGTGCATAGAGATGAAATGGTCAGCTAGAAAGTGCTAACTCTGGTATTCATACTTGAGTCTGGTTCTTAAATTCAGGTACTTTCTCCTCCCTAATACGGTGTGATTATAAGATGAAGCCAAAGCAGGCGGTTCGAATAATAAAGACTAAGGATTCTAGAAGTGATGCATGGGTTCAATTTTCAAATAAATTGAGTGTTAAGAACAAATGAACCTGTCTTATAGGCTTTTAGAAATATACAGCAGTGTTGAGAAATGAGGTTAAGGTAGAAAAATGAATCTGAGAATTATTCAAATAAATTGATGCTTGACGGTAAGAAAATGGATGAGATGTCTAGAGCTGTGTTGTCCAATATGGTAGCAAATAATCAAATGTGGCTATGGAGCACTTGAAATGTGGCTAGTAAGTCTGAAGAACTGAATTTTTAATTTTGTTGATTTTAATTAATCTAAATTTAAATTAAAAAACTGATAGTCTACTTGGGTATGAGAAAATCTTTACGTATGTGCTAACTTTGGTAAGTTAACTTCTTCAATTGTAAATCTGATGGTATCTACGATGGTTAAGTTTTATGTGTCAACTTGTTTAGGTTATATTACCCAGTCTATAGAAATGTTTCTAGGCATTTAAAGTTATTTAATCAAACAATATTCTAGGGGTTGCTGTGAAAGTATTTTGTAGATGTAGTAAACACACACAATCAATTGACTATAAGTAAGGATGTGGATGTGTAATGTGGATGAGCTTTATCTAATTAATCTAAAGGCCTGAAGAGCAAAAACTTAAGCATCCCAGAGAAGAAATTCTGCCTCAAGACTGCAGCATCAACTTCTGCCTGAGTTTCCAGGCTGCCAGCCTTTCCTACAGATTTCAGACTTGCCAGCTGCTGCAGTCAAAAGAACCAATTCCTTAAAATGCACATCTTAATAGATACATTGTTTTATATAAAATATATTATTAAAATAAATATTCTGATAAAGGGCTTGTATCTGAAATATACAAAAAATTCTTAAAACTTGACAAAAAGAAAAGAAACAACACAAATAAAAATGGGAAAAAGATCTGAACCAACACCTTACCAAAGAAGATATACAGTTAACAAATAAGTACATGAAAAGATGCTAAAATATTTTGTCATTAGGGAACAGCAGATTAAACAACAAGAAGATACCTGCACACACCTATTAGAAGGACTAAAATCTAAAAAACTGACAATACTAAATGCTGCTGAGGATATAGAACAACGGGAATTCTCATTCATTGCTGGTGGGAATGCTACCTGATAGAATCACATTCAATGATGATTGAGCAGTTATTACAAAGCTGAACATGATATTACAATACAATTCAGCACTTGCACTCCTAGGTATTTACCTAACTGATTTGAAAACACTTGTCCACACAAAAACCTGAAAGTGACAATTTATAGCATCTTTATTCGTAATTGCCAAAACTGAATGCGACCAAGATGTACCTCAATAGTGAATGGATTAACAAACTATGATGTATCCGCACAATGGAATATTATTTAGCAATTAAAATGTGTGATCAATCCATGTAAATAATGGATGAACCTTAAATGCATATTGCTAAGTGAAAGAAGCCAGTCTGAAAAGACTAAATACTGCATGATTCCAACTATACGACATTCTTGAAAAGGCAAAATTATAGGGACAGTAAAATGATCAGAAACTTCCAGGGGTTTGTAAGGGCAGCAGAGAAAGTTTACAAAGGTAAAACTTTGAAAATTTTAGAGGAGTGAAACTATTCTTTTGACACTGTAATGCTGGGTGCATGATAATATGCATTTGTCAAAATCCACAGACATTAACAGCATAAAGAATGGATCATGTACGCAATTTTTTAAAAATCAGTTAGAAAGCTAAGGGATCCTAGAAAAGAATGCAGACTCTAACTGTATTATAAGCCCACGAAACACCCTCCGTGAAGGGGGAGAGGGAGTTGCTGACCTAAGTAACTTTAGAAATGAGTGGAGTCTAAAAGATTGAGGGCAAAAAAAAAACTGCATATAAGTACTATATTCTACTTGGTAAAGTTGGTTCCTCCAGGGGTATAGGTTAAGTTTTTTGATGCCGCTATACAGGTATACTAGAATCGTACAATTAAGTAAATAAATGGTGCAGCGCGGGCACCAGGTTTCTCACTGTTGAAGTACGAATTAACAGATACATATGTAGGGAGGCTGCAATGATCCATTTGATAATGGAATAGAGTTGGAGACAGTATATATGTCTATATACACGGTTTAATATACATACATATATTTCCTTGTATGGTTAGCTGAGAGGGCTTAGAAGTAATGGGACCATAGTGGCAATGAGCTCATCTGGTGCCCAGATCTTGGTTTCTAGTACCATTCTTCAATAAAATGACCAAGGCTTATTAAAGAAATATTGATTCTATAACAGGGTCAGAACATATGCAAGATGAGCCTGGAACAATTTTTAGTGCCAGAAAGTAAGGAAGTGCTCAAGAAAACAAAAACCCACATTGATGGGGGTATGTCAAAGGGACACAGGAACCAACTGAAAGAGCTCTCAATGGGCAAAGCTGGAATAATTTTAGCAATAAAATAAATAAATTAGTATTGGATTATAACTCAGAATATAATAAATATCCATTAATCCATACTGATATAAAGAATTGAAAAAATAAATAAGTGAAAGAGATGGGACAAATCTTACTCATAAAAGAATTCCAAATAAATTATGTGGCTATAATGCCCTCAAGGAAGTGAAGCATAAATCCCCACTCCTTAAGTGAGGGTTGTATACACTGACTTCTTTCCATAGAGTATAGTATAGAAACGGGAATAAAACAATAACTTTGTAGTGGAGAACTCTGAAGAACACTCCAGCCCAGTAATTAACGTCAATAGCAACAGTGATAAATCATGTTAATAGTATGTACCCATGATATACTGTAATGAAAATAGCACCTCTGTGAAAATAGCACCTCTGCTATGAAAATATCAGCTTTGTATCTTTATCCAAGAAATTCATAACCACAGACTAAATATGAGAAAAATATCAGATAAATTCCTATATAAAAAAGTTATAGCTCTAAATGCCTATAGTAAGAAAAAATAAAAATCTGAAATCAATAATCTAACTTCCTATCTTAAGACAATGGAAAAGGAACAAACTGAACCTCAAGTAAGAAGAAAGAAGAAAATAATAAAGATTAGTGCAAAAATTAATGGAATAGAAAACCATAAAGTCAATGAAATCAAAAGCTTGTCCTTTGAAAATATCAACAAAATTGATAAACATTTAGCTAGACTGACCAAGATAAAAAAGAGAAGACTCAAATTACTAGAATCAGGAGTAGAATAAAGGATATTATTATTGACCTAAGAGCAATGAAAATGAATATGATAATGCTTTTAACAATTACATGTCAATCAGATAACTTAGATGAAATGGAAAAATTTCTGGAAAGATACAAACAACTAGACCTGACTCAAGAAGAAAGATCTGAATCTGTAACAAAAAAACTGCTGACAAAGAAAAACCCAGACAAAAAAAAGATAGTAGTAAACACTTCCCAAATCTATTTATAAAGCCAGTATGACCCTAATACCAAACCAGACAAAGACATCATAAGGAAAGAAAACCACAGACCAATATCTCCATGAATATGGATGCATGCATCCTTAAAAAATACTAGCAAACCAAATCCAGCAACATATAAAAAGAATTATCCACTAAGTGAGGTTTACCCTAGTAATGCAAGGTTAGTTGAACACCTGAAAATCATTTCATGTAATGCATCATAATAATAAAATAAAAACCAAAACTCACATGATCATCTCAATAGACACAGGACATACGTGTGACAAAATCCAAATCCTTTCATGAGAAAAGACTCAACAAACTAGTAATAGAAGAGAAATTCCTCAACCTAGTAAATGGCATCTACAAAAACTCCACAGCTAACATCAAATTAATGGTGAAAGACTGGATGGTTTCCTCCTAAGATCAGAAATAAAACAAGGATGTCTGCTACTTACCTCAGGAGTATATCAACTATCTAGCCATATCTCACAATTTAGTCTGCAAAGACCTTGATCACTTTTCCCTTCCATAAGATATCACACTGGCACATGACATTGAGGACATTATGCTGACTGGACTTGGTGACTGAGAAGTAGCCACTGCTCTAGATTTATTGATAATCCATTTGCATGTCAGAGGTTGAGAAATACATCTGACAAAAATTCAGAGCCTTATACCTCGGTGAAATTTCAAGGGGTCCAGTGGTTTGGGGTATGTCAAGATGTCCCTTCTCAAGTGAAGGATAAATTCGTGCTCTGGCCTCTCCTACAACCAAAAAAAAAAAAGAGGCAAAAAACCTACTGGACTTTGGATTTTGGAGGCAACGCTTTGGATTTTGGATGTGCTACTCTGGCCCATTTACTAAGTGACTCACAAAGCTGCTGGTTCACAGTGGGTCCCAGAAAAGGCTCTGCAACAGATCCAGGCTACTACAGAAGCTGTTCTTCTACTTGGGCCACGTGATCCAGCAGATCCAATGGTAGAATGATATTTTGAATATGCAATTACAGCTCCAGCTAGGTGGCAATACCTTGCAGGAGTGGGACAATGTTCTATAGTTTTGTATGCTTTGAATCAGCGTCCAGTACATAGTGCTTTTTCTCCTGTAGTCAGGATTCACTGGTCCAGGAATCAAGTGGTAGAAATGGGTGTGGTACCACACATTTTTACCCCTAGTGATCCACTAAGAAAACTTTTTCTTCCTGACTCTGCAACCTTATGCTTTGCTCGTCTATAGATATTAGTTCCAAAGAGATGAATTCTTCCACCAGGAAACAAAACAATGATTCCTTTGAACTAGTAGCTAAGTCTGTTACCCAGCCACTTTGGGGTCCTCGTGTATCTGCATCAATAGGCAGAAAAAGGAGTTACTACAGCTTAGAGTGATTGATTCTGATTACCAAGGGGAAACGGGGCTGCTGCTGTACAATGGGGATAAGGAAGAGTAGATCTGGAATACAGGAGATTCCTTAGAGTGTTTCTTAGTATTACTATGCTCTGCAATGAAAGTCAATGGAAAATTACAACAACCCAATTTAGGCAGAACTACTAATGGTCCAGATACTTCAGGAATGGAGCTCTGCGTCTCTCCATAGGTTAAGGATCCACAACTATCTGAGGTGCTTCCTGAGAGAAAAAGGAATATCAAATGGGTAGTGGAAAAAGGTAGACATAAATACCAGCTATGACAACACGACCACTTGCATGAGCTAGGACTATAAATGTTATGAGTATTTCCTCCTTATTCTGTTATGATTATGATTGTGTGTGTATTAATAGTTAATATCATAATATTTAAGTTACAAGATATCAAAGAGAAGAGGGAAAATCACTCAAGGACTTTGTATCCTGTTCTGGAAAAAGGGTTAATACATTTTTGGTTGTATGTAGGATAATTGTAGCATGTTAGGTGGAAATATGACTTTGCTATTATCATTACATGGAGATTAATTAAGGAGATGTGTATGTCAAGTTGACAAGGAATGAACTGTGATGGTTACTTTAATGTGCCAACTTGGCTACGCCATAGTAGCCAGTTATTTGATCAAACACTACTTTATGCTTTGTTGTGAAGGTATTTTGTAGATGTGGTTAATCCACAATCAGCAGACTTTCAGTAAAGGAGATTACTCTTTGTAATGTAGGTGGACTTCATCCAATCAGTTGAAAGGGCTTAAGAGCAAAACTCGGGATTCCTCAAGGAAGAAGTTAATTCAAGACTATATTAACTCTCAATTGAGAATTTCCAGCCTACTGACCTTTCAAACTTGCCAGCCTCCACAACCACATAAGCCAATTCCTTGAAATAAATCTCTTTATACACACACATACGTGTATTTTGTTTTCCTACTTGTATGTGTCTGGATTAATGGATAACCTGATAGCTGACAGTTTCTTGCCAGTGCAAGTAAGCAAGAAAAAGAAATAAAAACATTCACATTTGAAGGAAAAGTAAAACTGTCTCTATTTGCAGATAACATAATCTTCTGCATAAAAAATTCTAAGCAATCAGCTAAAAAAATAAGAATTAATAAACAAATTCAGTAAGATTGGAGAATATAATATCAATATACAAAAATCAATTGTATATCTATATAATTGGAATGAATATGCCAAAAAGGAAATTAAGATGAAATTTATCCTGTAATAACACCAAAAGGAATAAACTAAATAAGGATAAATTTAACAAAGGAAGTTCAAAACCTATTCTCTGAAAAGTAAAAAACAATGTTGAAAGAAATTAAAGAGATTTAAAAGAAATGGAACACCATTTCACGTTCATGGATTAGAAGATTTAACATTGTTAAGATTGTGATACTTTCAAACTAATCTACATTATTCAATGCAATCTCTAACAGAATCTCAGCTGACTTCTTTGTTTCTTCACTATCATAGTAATTTTTCTGTAAATCTAAATCTGTTCTAAAAAATAAAATCTACTTAAAAAATTAAATATATTTTTTATTTTATTTTTTAATGTTGCTAAGAGAAGTCAAAATTACACATGCGGCTCACATTATATTTCTATTGGACCCTGCGGAGCCAGGGAGGAATAGAGCCAGATGGAAAACCTAAGCATTTGTGGTCTTCTGCATAGGACATAAACGTGAGGGCCTTGTGCTTTCAGATAATTCCAGGGAATGGATGACTGTCTATACTGAGGGTAACTGATTGATGGGAAAGAATCTGGCATAACTAGAAAAAAAGAAGAAAGGGCTTTTCCTCTCATTGCCTAAATCTCCCAAAGGTGGGAAAGAAAAGCAAACAAGCTAATTATAATAGATTCTAAAATATGCAAGGGTCCACAATTTGGAATTGGAGTTTACCTCAGAAATTTTTATCTGATCACTTCACAGAGTAGAGCCGCTTCTTTTAATAACTGATTAAAATGTCTCGTACAACAATCAGATTTGTCCAAAGATTAGACATACTAGAAATTAAAATGCTATTTATTTTAGAACTCACTCTGATTCCTTTCCACAGAAAGGAAATCCCTTGAGGTTAGGAATTTTGAGGATCACAATTTTAGAATTTATTTTCTGTCAGTAAATTATTAATCAGTTGTGACTTATTGAGTATGAGAACATGACAAATATATGTTCTCTGTCATAGAATTTTTGGTTTATATACTGAACAACTTTTTGTAATCTGTCATCCATGGTATCTTCCCTTTAAAGCATTTAATTTCATTATATTTGTGGTCCAAGTACTTCAGAGGCCAAAATATTCATCATAGCACTTTTATTATGTGTATATTTTATTCATTCTTTTCACAAACATGCAGTGAGTGAAAATTCATAGTGTTTGGTAAGTGATTTATTGGGTTAATTTTGACGACAAATGAGACTTCTTAAGGCTAACTGGTTGTGTGACCCTGGAATTCTGAAACAAATTTTCTCTGACCGCTATGAAAGCTTGCTCCCTCTCTTACCACCTTCTTCTCTACTCACTCTTTTTAAAAATATCTTTGTCATCCATATTATTGAAACCTTCCCCCCAGTGTACATCTATATCTACAAAATATCATATCTCTTGTCTTATTTTGTCAGCCAAGCTTCCTTAAATATTAGAATAAATTTGACTCTGAGGAAATCTAAAAAACAATTAAGTTTATCTAGCACAAATAATTTTAAATAACTGTTTATATCTATCAGTACCCTTGACATGGGCATAAGTTTCAGACATCTATAACAATTATTTGCTATACATGTCTACGTCAGGCACCTTGAATACTTCATGCCCAAGTTCACCCAATTAGAAAATGGAGGGTCTTAAAATGGTCACTTCATTCAACTTTCAGCGCTGCCTCATTAGGAAGTGCATCAAAGTAAGAAACTATATAGCATCTACTTTTATGACATATGTTTGGAAAGGTGATATATTGTTAAATGGTAAGAGTTACATAAGATCAACAAGTCTTTAGAATAATCAAGAAATGTTGCAGTATGCTACATTTTCAACCATTTATACTATCATTTATCCTCATTTGAAGGTTGCATCATACTCTCACCACACTACAACAGCAGTAATTATCAGAAGGGAGAAGGGGTAAAAACTTGCAATGTGTCATATAGACTCACCAGATAGGTTAAGATGGGTACTTGTTTGAAAAAGTCCCACAGGTTATTGTGATATACATCTAAATAGAAAGCGATTTTGTTGAGTATCACCATTCAGGGTTGACCACAAAAAGTTTCATGAGTTTATATTTTGCTCAGGTGACTTATGTTTTTTAAGAAGTCTTTCTTGTGAGCCAGATCAAATCCATATTACTTAGGATGGCCACCTGTAAAATAATCCTCTGCTGTCCTCAGTGCAAGGCTGTACTCAAGAAGCAAGTATATTTATAATTTTAAAAAATAAGTAACAGGCATAGAGAACCAATAAACCAGGACCCTTAGATGTCAGCCAAGAAGATTGGGGGCCATTTTTAGTTACAATGTAGAGACAAGTTTGTCTCATACAATGCTTTTCTCCTCCAGAATTACCTTGACACCTCTCTCCATCAAAATTTACTGTTAGGAAATCATTCTAGCCAGGGTGTGTATAGATAGAGAGGAACAATAGGGAAGCTAATATTTTCTGAGTGCTTATTATGCTCCAGGCACTGTACTACTGCTTTTCTCACATACATCATTTTGGCATCTTGACCACATCTCCTAAACTGCCTCTCACAAATGGAAAGAATCAGAATTTCATCATGAGATCACACGCCATGATTTTTGACTTAGACAGCAGTGCCAATGAATCTATAGGATTTAAAATCATAGGAATACAGGACTTTAGAGTTGAAAGGGGCTATGCAGATTTTTCAGTCTAGCTCACCCATTTTTCGAAAGATTTAAGGTCAGACTTCTTAAAAGAATAATCAAGTTCATGTAGACAATTAGAGATAGTTCCCAAACCAGAGTTTTGGCTACTTATCCCAAGTCTCATATTCCTCCAACCACACCTGGCCCCTCCTCAGCCGAAACATTTTTTTTTTTTTTTTGTGAGGAAGATCAGCCCTGAGCTAACATCCGTCGCCAATCTTCCTCTTTTTGCTGAGGAAGATTGGCCCTGGGCTAACATCTGTGCCCATCTTCCTCTACTCTATATGGGATGCCACCACAGCATGGCTTGACAAGTGGTGCATTGGTGCACACTCGGGATCCAAACCTGCACACCCTGGGCTGACGAAGGGGAGCTCGCGCGTTTAACTGCTGTGCCACCGGGCCAGCCCTGAAACTTTTTTTTAATTGTATATTATTGTCTGCATTTTTTAAAAATTATTTATTACACTGCATTCGACATGTATCATGACTGAGTGCTTATTGTAAGGTGTGCAAACAGTACAGTGCACTGCATTTACTACCTATTTTTTTATTGAGGTATAATTGATGTAACATTATACTAGTTTCAGGTGTACAACATAGTGACTCAATGTTTGTATACATTGCAAAATGATGACCATAGTAAGTCCAGTTAACATCCGTCACCATACATAGTTACAAAATTTTTTTTCTTCTGCTGAGAACTTTCAAGATTCACTCTCCAAGCTACTTTCAAAAATGTAATATAGTATCATTGATTATAGTCACCATGCTGTACATTACATCCCCGTGACTTATTCATTTTATAACTGGAAATTTGCATCTTTTGATCCCCTTCACTTATTTTGCCCAGCTACCACCCCCTCACCTCAGGCAACCACCAATCTGTTCTCTACATCCATGAGCTTGGTTTTTGTCTGTTTGTTGGTTTGTTCTCAGATTTCACACGTAAGTGAGACCATACAGTATTTATCTTTCTCTGTGTGACATTTCATTTAGCATAATGCCCTCAAGGTCCATCCATGTTGTCACAAATGGCAAGATTTCATTCTTTTTTATGGCTGAATACTGTTCCATTGTGTGTGCGTGTGTGTGTGTGTGTGTGTGTGTGTGTGTGTATCACATTGCCTTCATACATTCATCCATTGATGGACATTTAGGCTATGTCCATGTCTTTGCTGTTGTAAATAATACTGTAATGAACATGGGAGTGCATATACCTTTTCGAGTTATTGTTTTCATTTTATTTGGAGAAATACCCAGAAGTGGAGTTGCTGGATGATATGGTAGTTCTATTTTTATTTTTTTGAGAATCCTCCATACTGTTTTCCATAGAATTTGCACCAATTTATACTCCCACCAAGAGTGCACCAGGGTGTGCTTGTCTCTACATCCTTGCCAAAAACTTGTTATTTCTTGTCTTTTTGATGATAGCCATTCTAAGAGGTGTGAAGTGATATGTCATTGTGGTTTTGAGTTGCATTTCCCTGATGATTAGTGACATTGAGCATCATTTCATGTAGCTGTTGGTCATCTATATGTCTTCGTTGGAAAAATGTCTATTCAGAGCTTCTGCTTATTTTTTAATCAGATTATTTTTACACTATTGAGTTGAATGAATTCTTCACGTATATTAGTTATTAACTCCTTATCAGATATATGATTTGAAGATATTTTATCCCATTCAGTAGGTTGTCTTTTCATTTTGTTGATAGTTTCCTTGCTGTGCAGAAGCTTTTTAGTTTGATGCCATCCCACTTATTTATTTTATTTGTTTATTTATTTTTTCGGTGAGGAAGATTGGCCCTGAGCTAACATCTGTTGCCAATCCTCCTCTTTTTGCTTGAGGAAGAATGGCCTTGAGCTAACATCTGTGCCCATCTTCCTCTATTTTGTATGTGGGTCACCGCCACAACATGGCCTGACGAGTGGTGTAGGTCTGCATCCAGGATCCGAACCCATGAACCCCGGGCTGCCAAAGCAGAGCGTGCTGAACTTAGCCACTATGCCACCAGCCTGGATCCCACTTGTTTATTTTAGTTTTTGTTGGCTAAAACTTATTTTTAGATTTCCACAGAGTCAAAGTTATAGATAATTACATTATATTACCAGTACATTTCCTTATTTGACATTTAGGTATGGATTGAAGAGGGATAAAATATATGGGTGGTCTACTCATAGTGGTAATAAATAATAGATTAAAGAATAAATATACTTTTTGAATTTTAATATCAAGTTTAAACTAAATGGAATTTAGATGTAAAGATTCACATTTCAGAGTATGTATTTTTCATCACACACCACTATACAAATCAATTATTTTTGGAAATTTTCCATTTTTAAAAGATATACATTCAAAATGTGCTCAGCTTTTTGGAAGGATGCTTAATTTTCACACAGTTTTATTTTCTTTAAAGATAATTTGATGTTTTATTTGGTTTTTTGAAAATTTTATGCAAGTTTTATATTACGTTGATTTTCAAGATAAAACAGTTTCACAATTGAATGAAATGATGAGAACAATTTACCATTTCACAAGGCACTATCTTTTGAGACATATTTACTGAATTAAGTGTATGAGATCTGAGCATAGACTCATAACTACAGAATTTCAGGGCTGTATACAAGCACATAAATTATTTTCCTAATTTATTGAATTTTTTAAAATACAAAAAGAAGACCAATAAAGTAGAATTTATACAGGATTATTTTTAAATTATGCAAGTATTTATGTGATAATGGACATTCATGTACAACTAATAAGCATTCATTTATTTTGTATCTTTTTTCTTAAATATTTTACTATTTTTGTTTATTATTGGTCAGCAAAAATAATTCCCTGTATGCAAACTATATCTTAAAAATCAAATATTACTTATTATCATTGATAGCAGTTAATATATTATAAGGAGATTTTCCTTTCAGAAGAAAAATATGCGCAGCAAGTAGTTGTTACAGGCAAGAGGACATCTAACACTTCTTTATTCCATGTCTTTTATCTATGTTAAACTTCTGGAAAGGCTATTTTCATTGAAATAGCAGGTCAGGAAGATTTGTTGAGAAATCAACAACTATAAAGAGTTTCTGTGCTGTAAAACAGCTTGAAAGTCCTTTTAATCAATATTTCTTTTATTCCTAGCATGTGAAATAGTCTGATACTATCTGTTGATAATTACTTAGCTCCATATAAACTTTCAATTGTTCAGAATAAAAAGCTACACATCCAGAAAAACATGCCTAAATAAATTTTTATATGCTTGAAAGTCACTTACCTTGCTTTTGAAGAGTATAAGATTTATGAGATCTGTGGAGTGTAACAGAAGAGGAAAACTGAAATGCTTTCATCACGTCCAGCAGAGAAAAGCTTCGCTTTCAGACTGCAATGTTAATAGAAGGGAAAAAGAGGCATTGAAGCCAATGGGACCTAGTAGCAAAAAGACAGATGAAGGTAACTTGTCTAAGGAGGCCATGTTTGGCAGAACAATATGGCACTTCAGAGCTGTGTTGTTTCCAAGAGGTCATGCTTAATTCTGGCTTGGTTCAGGCAGGCCTGGAGAACTGAAGAAGTCCATTTATATGGGTGAGATATGATATAGTGAGAACATAGGTGACAAGTGATGCTTCGAATAAGACAGGAGATAGTGGATCAACCTGCTTAGAGCAATGCCACTGCTGAAGGAACACAATTTTGGGAAGACTGGCAAAAGGCGGGTTGTGTTTCAGAGCTCCAACCACCTTGCTTTTGTTTGGTGAAGTGCCAGAATTTGAGCATACAAGTGCTGAGTAAATATAGCAAGGGGCAATGAAGTCCAGTTATATTACTGTAGCACCATGGCAGTGGGAAGGGTAATGATGAAGGAGAGAAGGAAAAGACAGTGGACTTACATTTAACCAGGGCTGTCCTGCATGATCAATATGAGGGCTTCAGCAAGACTAATTGCAGGGCCTATCAGCTGCCGTGTATGAGTTGCCTATGTGTTGACCACATTGCTCAGGATATGGGCAGACTGAGCCTTTAGTTGATAAATATTATTAATTTAAACTGAGAAAAGCCAGGGAGTAAGGCAAGATTGGATACCAAATTCTGAATTAAATAAGCTTATCAACAACATCACATGAGGGAGTCCTTAATATTAAACATAAATGAAACATTATGGGGGTAAGAAAAATGTGGATAATAGGTTGGTTTTTCACAAATAACTGATTTATTTTAAATACATTTTCTCTAGTTGTTTCCTTTTTAAAATTGTAGACTCAAAATATCTCCATTTTTTTGCAGGTAAGAAGAACTATCATGTTACCTCTATGTACCTTCAAACATAATTTTTGAAAGTAACTCATTTTAAAAGTAATTGCTGCTTATGAGTGTTCCAATATGTTTGCACGTGCTTCACCTTATTTCTAAGTGCAGATGATTGGGAGCGAGTGAGGCAAGATTACACAAAGGTTCAAGGCAAGCCCTACTGTCCATATTTTCAGGTTACTTTGATATTCGAAATGTATTACAGTACAGTCACAATCCAACAGGGCATATTTTCTCTTCCCAATCAAGTGAATATTACATTAAAACTTTATAATTCAGTTTCTCCCGTGTTGTTTTATTAGGATTCCGGTATATATGCAATCAAGTAATGATTTTAAGAGGTGCTCATGTATCTGTCAAAGCATAATGTAGAAACACTGTCAGACTCCACTTCAAGTATTTCAACCAGGAAGAATTTAATACAGGGAATTTTGTGGTGACAATATTGGTTGAATGGTTGGAGACACCAAATGTAAGGGAACTTCAGGTATGCATCCCCTATGTTTGCCTGACGTCTATGAAACTTATAGCCAAGTACAAAAAGATGGAATCAGCTACAAATATTCATATATATGTCAGATCTTGCTTGCCAGGCATCAAAACTGCAAGAAAATAGTCTAAGCTAAACTTTATTTCAAATCCCATGAGAGTATTCTTCATTTCTAAAATTTAAATAGATACAGAACTCTAGCTTCAAGGGAGAACGACAAAGGTAGCTTTTAGCTTTCCAACTACTGTGATAAAAGCAGGGAGGAGTTTGAAAAATTGGAAATGTATGACAAATTTCAATTGATATTATGCAGCGCTACAAATAAAACTGTTTTCTATGAGAGACACCCATTATGGTCAGTTCACGTTTAAGAGTCAGCTCAATAGACTATAAATGTACTAGTTGTTTAGCAATCACCAATAAGTATGTCAAATTTATTTCCAAATGGTTAGTTGATGCTACTTGGATGAAAGGGTTTCAATTTTAACAATAAACTAATGATTTCAAATTGTGTTTAGGAATTAAATGCAAATTTTGAAATAATCTGCAATACCACAGTAAGGAAATGATCATAAGTTAACAAAAGGTTTCATATGTATATTAATTAATATGTAGGTTTATTTTCTGATCTATTAATAGCCCTCATCTTGTTTAATTGCTCATTTCTCTTTATTAAGAACTGTTCAAGTATTTTAGCAAAAGGTAGAGAAAGGCAAATTCTTGCCCTGTTCCAGTTTTCTCTTTTGCCATTCTGCCTTTGGAATCTGTATTGTCCTCCCAAGCTAGTAATTTTCTCCTGAGGCAGTAATATTTAAATGTTTATTGGTCCCAAGGCCACTCAGATTCCCTAGGCACTAATTTCTTTAAACTGTAATGGCTGCTGCTTTTCCTTAGCTCCTGCTGCTATTATTGCTGGTTGTATCTTTCATCTGTCTCAATCTCCTTGCATTTGTTCCTTCATACTTTATGTTTCACTGCTAAGTGCAAGATGCTTCTCTCTGTCTAGTTAGGAAAATCGCTCTTCTTTAATATTTTATAATTTGCTTTTGTAGCATTACACTGTTCTATATTGGAGTCAGTTTTTATGGGCCACCCTTTCATAGTCACAATCAAAGCCTGTATCCATATAAACACCAAGATTTTGGTCAAAACTGGTCTTATTTAGTCAAGTTAAAATGTTACATACCTCCTCTACTGAATGAGTGCCACTCTGCATGCATTTCTCAAGGTTGTACACTCTCTCTGTTTGATTTCCTCCTCTAAAGGCTGGTTCTAAACAACCTAATATTCTAAGGGGCCAGAACATTGGTCATGTTTTGTGTTAAGCTGGAACTATGTTTTCCAGAATTCTCTTCCTTGTATGGTTCTAGGTGAGAGCTGGCCAAAAGAGAAGTGTGTATGAGATTTGGAAAACAGGAGTGAAGCAGGGGACATTACCGAAGATTGTCACACACCCATGGGTTCCAACCTCTCTACCTCCTTAGCTCTTCTTTAAAACTGTTGAACTTGTTGACCAACAGAGGCCTCAAGCTCACCACCGTTGCTTAGTGTGCACCCACAGAGATAAAGCTGCCCAGAGGTAGCAGCTTCCCATAGATCTTACCATGAGTTTCTCCTACTCAGGCCTACATTTGAGGGTGGAAGTGCTTGTCTTTTCAGATTGCCTGGTTAGTGACTTCTTTTTTCCCCTAATCCCCCTTCCAGGCTTTTGCTGTCCAAACTCTACCCACAAATGGAAAAGGTCAAATAAATGTAATAAACTCCTTACTTCATAGTAACTCTGCTTCCTTGAATCCTGACTGAAAAACCAGGCCATATAAACATAGTATTAATGCTTTAAAATATTTGATTTTCTCCCCAAACCACATACATAACTATCCTTATCAGTTTATTTATTCTTTTTATTAAAGAGTATTTGACATACAATATTATATCAGTTTCAAGTGTACAATGTAGTTACTCAACAATTATATTCATTACAAAATGATCACAATGAGTCTAGTAATCATCTGTTACCACACAAAGTTATTAAAATACTATTGATAATATTCCCTGTGCTGTATATTATATCCCTGTGACTTATTCATTTTATAACTGAAAGTTTGTACCTCTTAATCCCCTTCATCTATTTTCCCCATCTCTCCAGACCATCCCCCCCACTGGCAACCACCAGTTTGTTATTTTTATCTTTGAGTTTGTTTCCATTTTGTCTTTTAGATTCCACATACAAGAGAAATTATGTGGTATTTGTTTTTCACTGTCTGACTTTTTTACTTAGCAAAATGGACCCTCTATGTCCATCCATGTTGTTGCAAATGACCAGGTTTTAGTCTTTTTCATGGCTGAGTAATATTACATTGTGTATATATACCATAGCTTCTTTATCAATTCATCTGTTGATGGACACTTAGGTTGCTTCCATATCTTAGCTATTGTAAATAATGGTACAATGAACATAGGGGTGCATCTATCTTTTCGAATTAGTGATTTTGTTTTCTTCAGAAAAATATCCAGAAGTGGAATTGCTGAATCTTTTGGTAGTTCTATTTTTATTTTTTGTAAGGAAGCTCTATACAGTTTTCCATAGTAGCGGCACCAATTTACATTTCCACCAACAGTGTATGAGGGTTCCCTTTTCTCCACAACCTCGTCAACACTTGTTATTTGTTGTCTTTTTGTTAATAGCCATTCTGACAGGTGTGAGGTGAATGGATTTACATTTCCCTGATGATTAGTGATGTTCACCATCTTTCCATGTGTTTGCTGGCCATCTGTATGGTCTTCTTTGGAAAAATGTCTATTCTGGTCCTCTGCCCCTTTTTTTATTAGGATTGTTTGTTTTTTTAATATTAAGTTGTATGAGCTCTTTATATATTTTAGATATTAACCCCTCATCAGATATATAATTTGCAAATATCTTGTCCCATTCAGTTGTTCCCTTTTCGTTTGGTTGATGGTTTCCTTCACTACGCAAAAGCTTTTGAATTTGATGTAGTCACATTTGTTTATTTTTGCTTTTGTTGCCCCTGCCTGAGGAAACATATCCAAAAAAATATTGCTAAGACAGATATCAAAGTCCTTACTGCTGATGCTTTCTTCTAGGTGTTGTATGGTTTCAGGTCTTACATTTAAGTCTTTAATATATTTTCAGTTTATTTTTGTATATGGTGTAAGAAAGTGTCCAGTTTCATTCTTTTGCACATAGTTGTCCAGATTTCCCAGCACCATTTATTAAAGATACTGTCTTTTCCCCATTGTATATTCTTTCCTCCTTTGTCATAGATTAATTGACCATATGATTATTTCTGGGCTCTCTATTCTGTTCCATTGATCTATGTGTCTGTTACTGTGCCACTACTGTACAGTTTTGATTACTAAAGCTTTACAGTATAGTTTGAAATAAGAGACCATAATACCTCCAGTTTTGTTCTTCTTTCTCAAGTTTGTTCTGGCTATTCAAGATCTTTTGCAGTTCCATACATATTTTAGGATTATTTGTTCTATCGGTGAAAAATGCCATTGGTATTGATAGGGATTACATTGAATCTGTAGATTGCTTTGGGTAGTATGAACATTTTAACAATATTAATTCTTCTAATCCATGAGCACAGTATATATTTCAATTCATTTCAGTCTTCAATTTCTTTCAATAATGTCTTATAGTTCTGAAAGTACAGATCTTTCACCTCCTTGGTTAAATTTATTCCTAGGTATTTTATTCTTTGTGATGCAATTATAAATGGGATTGCTTTCTTAATTTCTATTTCTTATTGTTCATTATTAGCGTGCAGAAACACAACAGATTCTGTACACCGATTTTTTATCCTGCAACTTTACTGAATGCAATTATTAGTTCTAATATTTTTTTGGTGGAGTCTTTAGGGTTTTCTATATACAGTATCGTGTTATCTGCAAATAGTGACGGTTTTACTTCTTCCTTTCCAATTTGGATGCCTTTTATTTCTTTTTTCTGGTCTGATTGCTGTGGCTAGGACTTCCAATACCATGTTGTTCCTGATCTTAGAGGAAATGCTTTCAGCTTTTCACCATTGAGTATGATGTTAGATGTGGGTTTGACATATATGACCTTTATTACATTGAGTTGTGTTCCCTCTATACCCAATTTGTGGAAAGTTTTTATCATAAACAGATGTTGAATTTTGTTAAATAATTTTGGCCTCTATTGAGAAGATCATATGATATTTTTTATCCTTCGTTTTCTTACTGTGGTGTATCATGTTGATTGATCTGTGGATATTGAACCATCCTTGCATCCCTGGGATAAATTCCACTTGATCATGGTGTATGATGCTTTTAATGTGCTGTTGAATTTGGTTTGCTAATATTTTGTTAAGGATTTTTGCATCTATGTTTATCAGAGATATTAGCCTATAATTTTCTTTTTCTGTGGTGTCTTTGTCTGGTTTTGGTATCAGGGTAATGCTGGTTCTGTAGAATGAGTTTGGAAGAGTTCCTTCCTCTTCAATTGTTTGGAATAGTTTGAGAAGGATAGACATTAACTCTTCTTTAAATGTTTGGTAGAATTCACCAGTGAAGCTGTCTTGTCCTGCTCTTTTGTTTGTTCAAAGTTTTTGGGTTACTGATAAAACTTCGTTACTAGAAATTGGTCTGTTCAGATTTTTATTTATTCCTGACTCAATCTTGAGAAATTGTATGTTTCTAGGAATTTATCCATTTCTTCTAGGTTGTCCAATTTGTTGGCATATAATATTTCTTAGTAATTTCTATGATCCTTTGTATTTCTGTGGTGTGGTCTGTAACTTCTCTTTTATTTCTGATTTTATTTATTTTAGCTCCTCTCTTTTTTTCTTGATGAGTCTGGCTAAAGGTTTATCAACTTTATTCATCTTTTCAATCAATCAGTTTCATTGATTTTTTTTATTATTTTTTCAGCCTCTTTTATTTATCTCCACTCTGATCTTTATTATTTCCTTCCTTCTACTAACCTTGGGCTTTGTTTATTCTTCTTTTTCTAATTCCTTGAGGCATAAGGTTAGATTATTTATATAAGATTTTTCTTATTTCCTGAGGTAGGCCCGTATTTCTATGAACTTCCCTTTTAGAACCGCTTTTGCAGCATCCCAAAGATTTTGAAAAGTTATGTTTTTATTTTCATTTGTCTCAAGGTATTTTTTTATTTTTTCTTAGATTTCTTTGTTGACCCATTTGTGGCTTAGTAGCATGTTGTTTAACTTCCACATGTTTATGTTTATTCCAGTTTTCTTCTTGTACTTGATTTCTAGTTCTATACCATTTTAGGGGGAAAAAATGCTTGATATTTGAATTTTCTTAAACTTTTTGAGATTTGTTTTATGGCTTAATATGTAATCTATCCTGGAGAATGTTCCACGTTCATTTGAAAAGAGCATGGATTCTGATGTTTTTTGGTGGAATGTTCTGTATATTTCTATGAAGTCATCTGGTCTAATGTGTTACTTAAGGCGAATGTTTCCTTGTTGATCTTCTGTCTGGAGGATCTGTCCATTGATGTAAGTGGACTGTTAAAGTCTGCTACTATTATTATATCAATGTCTATTTCTCCCTTTATGTCTGTTAACATTTGCTTTATGTATTTAGGTGTTCCTATGTTGGGTTAATATTTGCTTTATGTATTTAGGTGCTCCTATGTTGGGTGCATAGATATTTACAGGTGTTACACCCTCTTGTTGGATTGAACTCTTTATCATTGTGTAATGCTCATCTTTGTCTCTTGTTACAGTCTTTGTTTTAAAATCTAATTTGTCTGATGTAAGTACTGCTACCTCAGGCTTTTTTTGTTTCCATTTGCATGGACTGTTTTCCATCTCTTCCATCTCTTTAGTCTGTGTGTGCCTTTAGACCTGAAATGAGCCGCTTGTAGGCAGCACATAGATCTTGTTTTTTTATTCATTCAATCATCCTTTGTCTTTTCATTGTAGCATATTTCCACTTTCATTTAAAGTAATAACTGTTAGTTATGTACTTATTGGCATTTTATTAATTGTTTCCTGGTTGTTTCTGTAGTCATTTTCTGTTCCTTTCTTCTTTTCTTCCTCTTTTCCCATGTGATTTGATGGTTTTCCTTAGTGTCCTGTTTGTATTCCTTTCTCTTTATATTTTGAGTATCTATTATAGGTTTTTGGTTTATGGTTACTGTGAAGTCACATATAACAACTTAGTATATAGCAGTCTATTTTAAGTTGATAGTAGCTTAAGTTCAAGTGCATTCTAAAAGCACTACACTTCTACTCTCTCACCAATGTTATGTTTTTGATGCCATAATTTACATCTTTTTATTTTGTGTATCACTTAACTAATTATTGTAGATCTGGATGATTTTACTACTTTTGTCTTTTAACCTTCAAACTAGCTATATAGATGGTTGATCCATGACATTTACTATTTATTATTTTCCATTAGCAGTGAGATTTTTTTCTTTCATACTTTCCTTATTTCTGGTTATGGCCTTTTATTTTCCATTAAAGACATCTCTTTAACATTTCTTGTAAGGCCAGTTTAGTAGTGATAAACTCCTTTAGCTTTTGCTTGTCTGGGAAACTCTTTATCTCTCCTTCAATTCTGAACGATAACCTGCTGGATAGAGTATTCTTGGTTGTAGGTTTTTTCTTTCAGCACTTTGAATATATTTTGCCACTCCCTTCTGGCCTGTAAAGTTTCTGCTGAAAAATCAGCTGATAGTCTTTGGAGAGTTCCCTTTTATGTAACTAAATGTTTTTCTCTTGCTACTTTTAAGATTATCTCTTTATCTTTAACTTTTGATATTCTAATTGTAATATGTCTTGTTGTAAGTCTCTTTGGGTTCATCTTGTTTGGGACTCTCTGTGCTTCCTGCATCTGTATGTCTGTTTTCTTTGCCAGGTTTGGGAAATTTTCAGCCTGTATTTCTTCAACCAGATTTTCTGTCCCTTTCTTTCTCTCTTTTCCTTCTGTGACCCCTATAATGTGAATGTCAGTACACTTGATGTTATACTAGAAGTCCCTTAAGCTATCCTCATTTTTTTAAAGTCTTTTTTCTGTTTGCTGTTCTGATTGGGTGATTTCTACTACCTTGTCTTCCAAATAGCTGATCTGTTCTTCTGCATCATCTAATCTACTGTTCATTTCCTCTACAGTATTTTTCATTTCAGTTATATTTTTCAGCTCTGATTGATTCTTTTTATATTTTCTATCTCTTTTTTTGAACTTCTTACTGTGTTCATCCATACTTCTCTCAAGTTTGATGATCATTTTTATGACCTTTACTTTGAACTCTTTATCTGGTAGATTGCTTATTTCCATTTCATTTAGTTCTTTCTCTGAGGTTTTGTCTTGTTGTTTTGTTTGTAACATATTCCTTTGTCTCTTTATTGTGCTTAATTCTCTGTTTGTTCTATGTATTAAGTAGATCAGTTATGTCCCCTAGTCTCGAAGTGGTAGCCTTATGTAAAAGTTCTCTTGTGGGGCCTAGTAGTGCAATCCCCCCTCATCACCAGAGCCAGATGCTCCAGGTGTGTCCCCCATGTAAGCTGCTTGCACCCTCCCGTTGTGCCTAGGCCACAATTGCTGCAGGCATGCTGATGTGTGGGGCTGGTTCCCCAGAGCCTGAGCTGCTTTGGAGGGAATCTGGTGTTAGCTGGGATCACCTGCTGGGTGGGGTGTGGTGGGAGCTGCATTGGAGAGGTATCAGCTGGGTTGGGTTCACAGGGGAATGCCAGGGTGGGGTGAACGGTGATAGCAAGGTAGATGGAGAGTGTCAGAGATGGCACCCACTAGGGCCAGGTCAGCTAGGTAGAAAAAGGGTAAAAAAAATGACACCTGCCTGCACTTCTGTCCCTGGAGAAAGTTCCAACAGATCCCTGCCACTCTGGCACATGTCCTAAAAGTAGTCAATGAATCTTCTTCATGTATAACCCAGGCATTTATCAATCTGCTGCCTCTGCTCTGGGACTTGGAGTGAGTGAGTTTGTGCACATGCCCTTTAAGAGCAGAATCTCCCTTTTTTATAGCCCTCCAGCTCTCCCAATGTAAGCCCCTCTGGTTTTCAAAGCCAGAAGTTATAGAAGCTCATGTTCCTGGTGAAGGTTCCCAGGCTGGAGAGCCCACATGGGGCTTGGGCCCATCACTCATTCAGGAGGACCTCTGCAGTGGTGTGATACTCCTCCTGCTTGTGAGTCACTGACTAGACCGCATGTCTGACCCTCTTACTCATCTTGACATGACTTTTTCTTTATATTCTTAGTTGTTGAAAATCTGTTCTGCTAGTCTTCAGGTTGTTCTCAGTGATAGTCGTTCATATGAAGTTTTGGTGTGTCTATGGGAGGAGGTGAGCTAAGGATCTTCCACAATGCCATTTTGATCTTGGGGTATCTTTATTAATTTAGATGCATGACTATTACAAGTCTCATTCTAATGACGTCACATCTGCATTGATAAAAGCTTTCTCGTATACACAGATGTTTAAGTCCCAGTGACTTATTTCATCTTATTTCATCAACATTTTTAGAGAGTCAACTCACTCTGATGCCACAATTAAACAAAAAAAAATTTCTAGAAAGACTGGTCACTCTAGAAACATCAGATCACTTTCTCTGTGATTTCTTTTTTTATTTTGTTTATATTTTCTCTTTTGAATACCTTCCTTTTTCTAAGAATTGCAGAATAAAAATAATTTTACACAAAAGCGCTTAGAACATAAACTGGTACACAGTAATCTATCCCTTTTTTTTTTAATTCTAAATATATTTAGCTTGACTTCCCATTGCTGTTGACCCAGCCTAAATATTTTAGTCATTTTAGTCAAAAGCACTTAGCTCTTTCCAACTTTACTGCCTGAAGTTTTTCCACACAGATATGCTTAATGGTACAACAAGGGATTATTATCCATATGTTTATTTTAACATTTTTTCTAATAATGTCAAGGTGATGTGTGCTGCGTTTACTAGCTGAAATTAACAATAAATATTCTCAGAATACATTTGATGCAGATATTATGCTCTTTTCCAAGAAAGTAGAAGCAGTATAAATAGGATATGCTCTGCTCAAGTGTAACATAGAGATCTCTAAGTTTGGTAATAAAGTAGATAGCCAAGCTCATACTGGTACTAAATGAATATTAGGCAATCAATCACGGGGCCTGTGTTATATTCTTATAACAAACTACTCCATCTAACATAAAAATGAAATGTCTAATGGTCATTTACACTCATTTACTGATACAATGTAAATCTTCCATATTTCATGTGCCTTGGCAAACCACTGACAGAGGGTTAAAGAAGATATGTGTTCACCATCTATCTTTATCACCGTCTGAGAAGAGAGCTTTGGAAGATTCTTGATCAGAGGAATCAGATAGGTATACAACTTGTCTTTTACATGCTACTTTTTAAAAGAATACATTTACACAAAGGTCAAGATGTGTAAGGACAGTGATTATCTCTTTGAGCCAAATTTCTTACTTTTCTCCCTAAGTCAGAAGATGTTCTTCCCAAAATATATGAGGTACAATGTCATCCTTCATTTGGAAATATAGATGATGCCTAACAGGAGTGAAAAGTGAGTAACCAATTTTTTATAAGGTAACCAAGTGTTTAAAAATCCTTATCTGACATAGAGATGATATAACGAAGACATCTTAGTGTGAGAGGTACCCATTTTTTAAATCAAAACAAATCAGGAAAGCTATCTTTTCTTCTCAGTTGATGTTCCTGAAACTCCACATTTAAGTTTAATTACTCTTATATCAGACAATAATTTTCGTTTATAAGAGACAAAACCCCAAATCAATCTTCTTACACAAATAGACTATGTATTGACTTAGGTAAACTGAAAATCCAGGAGTCTTCTGGCTTCAATTACAGCTGAATTTTGGTCAAAATATTGGCATCGAGTCTAGATTTCTCTCCCTGTTTATATTTTTGATCAAAAAGAGAGGACGTCTTTCTAAAAGTAGTCAAGGAACAAAGAATAATTTTGTGCCTTAAGTCAATCTAATTCCTATCCCTGAAACAATTACTGTGCCCAAGGGTATAGAAAGGCCCATTCTGGATCATGTGTCTAACTCTGATGAAAGGGAGAGAATCAGCTCACCTGAACCACATTTCCTGTAAAGAATCTAGACTTAGACTTCACAGGATTAGACAAATTAGAACATAATTACTGTTAAAACATTTTGCTTTTATCATGAACAATGCAATATTTAAAATATCTAAAGTACAAATGTTTTAAGGAGGAGATAGACAATAAAGAGTAGATATTACAGTAAGACTAAATAAGATTATAATATAATACAAGCTGAGTATATAATTAGAATACCAAGTGGTTTCTGAGATATATACAGTTCAAAGTTTTAGATTTGGAATATATATTTTTCGCTTCTGAACCATTTCAAAACAATGAATTTCTCTACCTCCTTAAAAATTGCTATGGATACAATCTTATAAGATTATTTTCAAATTTCCTTAAAGTTATTTAAATGTTACTTAACCTCAATTATTTTTTTTAGTTGCCTAAGAAATCTAGGCCTGTTAACTGTCCAATGTTAAGCATCACTGATCTTCCTGTAACGACCATCATATTTCAATATAAAGACCAAAAATGTTAACCATTAGTTAGAATTGAAGTCTATTATTCAACAGTTCTTTCAAAGAATTATATGAATGAGACATTCTTAGTTTTCTTTTCTTTTCTCAGAATGGAAAAAAAAGTATTAGAACGCTTACAAAATTGAAATCATCCAGCTGTAAGTTAAGCATTCAGTTCTAGCTTGACTTTGCACTCCCAGTGTGAAAAAAACATGACTTCCTGATTTGGCTTGGGGAAAAAAATGGGCTTATTATCTGAATGCTCATTAATTTTTCTGCAAGGGGTTAGAAGAAATTTTGTCCTTATCTTTAGTCTGTGTATGTGCAGTAAAAGGAATTGTTGTATGTTAATCTTTCATAGAGCTTCTCTGAGCGTGAAGTTAGCTAGGAAGTGATTTACTGTCTACCAACTTCAGATTCTGAATCTTTGTATTTTGTTAATGGAATTGATAAGAAAACTGGGTCTCTCTTGGCGTTTTCTTCCTTTTCTATTTCCTTTCTACTTCACCTTGACAGAGATTTATCTGTAGGCACGAAGAGAAGTCAGGTATATGAACTGCAATGGTGCTTACCTTCCTTTGAGGTCACTGTAGTGTATGCCTTTCCTTCTGTAACAAGAAAAGAATAGATTGATCATGGATGCGTGCTAATGAATGGATGTTGTTAAGGAAGCTACTGTTGTTTCACAAGCTACAAGAACTATTTGGAGGGAGGTTATAATTATTCCAGTTAGATACTATAAACCAAAGAGGTTTAATTTTTAATTGCAAAGATACATAAAATATGAAATTATAAACATGTGCTATTTATTGAAATATCCCAAACTATCTTAGAATTAGCTAAGGAAAAAAAATAAGCTTTAAGAGAAAATTTAATCTTTAAATATACTGATAAATAATACTTTGTCTTAAAAATATTTATTTTAGGGGCCGGCCCAGTGACCTAGTTGTTGAGCTCAGCATGCTCTGCTCCAGCAGCTCGGGTTTGTGGGGTCGGATCCTGGGCACAGACCACTCATGCAGCCAGGCTGCAGCAGTGTCCCACATAAAACATAGAGGAAATATTGGCACAGATGTTAGCTCAGGGACAATCTTCCTCCAGCCAAAAGAGGAAGATTGGCAACAGATGTTAGCTCAGGGCCAATCTCCCTCACCAAAAAAAAAAAAAAAAATTAGTTTAATTTAGACCAAGGACACTTCCTAGATGAACTAGCAAAATATGAGAAAAATAGGAAGTGATGAAGCTTCCAGAAGGCAGCTCAGAATGTTCCTTCTCAGTTCACACCTCCACTATCACTTTCTACATTTATCCCTCACCTACTGGCCAGACCTAGAATTTCTAGTCTCCTGAATTTTTAAAGTATTTCATTTCTCTTTTACATTGTAGAAAACAAACTACATTTTTCTCTCTATGTAAAAGGACTTGAACTCATTCACAGTGTCACATTTAATCATTTATTCTCTCGCCTTTGGAATTAAAGAACTCCTCTCAGGTGACAATAGTAGTGTGTAAACGATTGCCATAGTATTGAGTATCTCTGTTTTCACTCCAGCCAATGTTTTATATTTAAACTGTCCTTGAAATATATATTTAAATTGGAAAAAATATTCTTCGTTCTTGATGTTCTTAAAAATATTATGGTACAGCCATAGGCAGGAATCACCTTCATTCATGATTATTATGGTGAATAATTTCAAATAACCTTGAACATATATACTTTTAATATTATGTAAAAATATCCAACATGCAAGATAAACTATATGATATGTATTTCACTTTAAAAAATACACATGCTTAGAATAAAGCCTAGGAAGAAAGAAACAAAAATAACAACATATTTTGTATCTAGGTTGTAAGATTAAATTACTTAATTTTCCTTTTGGAAGTTTTACCATAAGTTTTATAAGTTTTACTAATATTCTACAATAAAGATTCTTGACTTTCATAGTGAAATATATACTAATTTTTAAAGATTCTTGCTACAAGTGTGTTAAAACAATAAAATCAATTAATTTTGGAATTTCTCACAGCACGTTAAATACACTGGAAGTGCAAAAGAAGACATATGATGCTCAAATGTAGATAAAGTTACAAAAATGTTGTTTAACTTACAATATGCTATGATTTATATTTGGATATACAAGATGAAAATGTTGATGAAGGCTTTAATTTATCTAAACAAATTGTTAGGGATATTTTAATCCAAATCCCACTTGACAAAAGAGTTAACTTGCCCAAAGTCATGTTGCTATTTGATACCATAAGTAGCACTAGAAGCTTGTTTTCAGGACTGCTTGTGCAATTCTCTGTGCAATATATTCAATTTAATTTGAATAAAAAGAGGTAAATTGCAGCCTAGAGAATAGTCCTTCATACTAGTGAGTTGCTGATGCTGTATTAATAAGGGTAGATTGCCTGAATAAAGGTAGATTTGCTGAATAAAGGTAGATTTGCTGAATAAAGTGACTAATCATTTAATTCTGAAAATTATATTTTTATAGTAGGCATGTAGCACAATGTAGTGGAAAGGTAATGGGTTTGAAATCAGCCAAACTGTAATGGGAAGCTTGATTACACTACTGAACATCAAGGTGACTTAGGATGAGTTATTAAGTCTCTGAACTTGAGTTTAATCTGAAAGTGAGCATGATAGTTCATATCACACAAGATAGTTATGAGTATTAAATAGTGTACAAAGGTAGAATGCTTAATACATCCTGGTAGGCATTCCATAAATGTCTGATTCCTTCCCACTTCCATTACCTTCCTAAATATTCAGTGATTCTTTCATACATTTGTTTATTCGTATATGCCAGCCGTTTCAATAGATTTTATGGAAACAAACACAAATAAAACACAGCTTCTGTCTTCTAGGAACTAAATTCTATATTTTGATTCTTATTATATTTTGTTTCCAATGAATCAAACTACATAGGGACTCTCTGAGTTTTCTTTCCCTTTCACTGCTGATGATAGAATTATAAACACGGATTTTGGTAAAACTTGGAACAATTGTAGAACAGGCAATATAAATAAATGAATAAAACTGAATCAATTAAGCAGTCAGATGTCATTTGACCATCTTAAAAATATAAATTTTTGTATTTCCTTTGAAAAATAGATATTTAAAATATTAAATATTATTTTATATATTGTGAATTTTAGAAGTGAATGAATTTAGAGTGAATTATAGAATGAAGGAGAGGAATTTAGAGTGAATTTTAGAATGAAGGAAAGCTATAATAACATTCACAATAATTGGAAATACTTCAGAAATAATCTGCATTAAGAAATTTTATAATCAATGATACTTAATTTTTTAAAACTCAGTGACCTGAGTACAAATCTTTACAAATGTAATTCTATTCAGTATCCAGAGAGTCTCTTATTGTCTCCTTATTTTTCTCTGAATTTTTTCCTCGAGGATTCTATTTTCCTTGTTTTTATCTGCCCTAATTTATCTGAACCTAAATACTTTATCTCTCTATCTTGTTACGAGTCTCTATGCCTACTTATCTTTCTTTTTATCTATTTCTCTCAATTTCCTGTTCTCTTTGTATCTTAATATACAATGTATTTCTGTCTCTGATTACCTTTCTTACTGTACTTGTATTTTCTCTGTCCTCTCCCATTTCTTGTCTCTGATTGTCTAACAAGTAATGATAACCATGATAAGTGATAGCTGCCACATACAGGACATTTACTAGGTGAAACACAACTAAGAACATACATGAAATAATCTTAATTGTGTATTATTTTCCCTATTTCAGACTTCTGAAACTAAGGCTTAGAGAAGAAAGTCAACCAATTAATTTTGCACAGTTAGTTAGCAAGGAAGTTATGATGTCACAGCTGTCATTGTAGATTATCCAACATCCTTCTTTAGTTGTATAGGCTAATAGACAGAATTGTAATTTCATTTGCTATTTTTTTCTGTCCCTCATTCGTTTAAAGCCAGTATATGACATTTATTATACTTTCTCATTTAGAAATAGTTACAAAACAATGTTTTAAAATAGATGCTCTTAATGGTCATTTGTACTGCAAAGGAATACCTCCTGCTAAAAACATAATTTTCATTGTATTCTTGAGGAAATGAAGGGAATATCTAAGGAAAAAGAGAGAGAGAGACAGACTTGAGGTGAAAAATGGAATCTTAAAAAAGGAAGTCATGTTCATTGAAAAGACAAGAGGAAGCAAATACTAAAAAGGGTCATCACGAGGAAAAAAATTGCTGATACCAATATTTCAACAATGAGACTAAGCATTTGGTCAGTGGTTAAGGCAGGGGAGCAGAAGCCGAACTCGCAGATTAAGCTAGGGGAAATGGGAGGGGGATACTGTGGTCCTGGTTAAGGCGTGACCTTTGACTTCTAGGAGAAGTAAATGCAAAACCCCTTTAAAAGACCGCATTTAAAAATTAGGGCCCAAATTTCCACTTATAAAACCAACCTATTAAAAGTTCATAAACAAAGAACATCAAAGAGTCAAGAATAAACCACAAGGTGTGCATAAGCAATGTCTCCAGACTGAATTGATATTCTGGCATCTATAATTCAATGCATATACTATTATTTTAATGTGCTTACTCTGTTTTACATATTGATAAAATAAAATATTTGATATAGTGGTTATTAAAATAAAATTCACCTAAATATATTTTTGAAAGCAACTACTCTCAAGTGTGAGACTTGCATGTTCTTCAATGTTAAAAAGTCATCTTTTTAATCTGAATCTGATTTTATAAACAGGTTTAATTGTACTAGCTCTTCCTAACTTAGCTTGAGTTATTAGAATGCAAAGGCTTTAGGCCTAAGTTGTGTTTGACACTGATGTAAATTGCTTTTAAGCTCCCTTCCTAGCAACTCTGTTTACATATCTTACTTCTGTTAGAAGCTATTAGGGCTCATTAAAGAAACAAATTTAATTTTCCTTTCAAACTCTGAATCAGTAGAAGTTTAGGTGTTACTATTCTGAATCTCTCTTCTTCTTATTGAATAAGAAAGAGAAAACATTAGTCTCATAAGCAACATCTTTTGATTTCAGGATACGATATATTCATGACTAAATTTTACCAATTGGAATAAAGCTACATGAACCTTTTTGTTAAAGAGAAATGAAACACTATCATTTTTATTTCTTTTTTGTTAAGATTTTAAAAATGATAGATGTGGTTTATAAATTTGCCAAGGCTATGGAAATCTGTCTTTAGCACCAAATGATTTGAAAGAATTTGTAGCTTTTATCATGGATCATTACATTTTGAGCAACATTTTAAAACAGAAAAATAAAAGGACTTTTCAAGTAGTGATTTTAAATCGTTTTCATTACAGAGGCAAGCTAAATTTACTGCATGTAGATGAATGGTGTTATGATGATTCTGAATATCTTACTTTGCTGTAGAATCAAGGCTACACTGGTAAAATCGGGTGAGGAAATAGGAAATTGCACTTCTGTTTCTAGAGTCCAAATTTGAGCACTGAAATGCTGGTACAAAATCATCTGTAAAGATACGGCAAAGTAGGAGATCCGGAAAATCACCTGTTAGACGAGGTAAGGAACAGGCATCAAAATCTAGAAGATGATTTAATCCTGAACTTTTGTTATTATTATTACTTAAGGATTGCATTGAATCTGTAGATCAGTTTAGAGAGTTTAGCCATAATAACAATATTTAGCCTTCTGATTCATGAGCATGTATAGATTTTATTTTGATATTTTAAAAATCACTTTTTTAAATTAAAAATTTCAATCAAGAATGCTTGGTAGTTTTTAACGGACAAGATTTTCACTTCTTTTGCTAAACATACTCCCAAGTAGAATATTATTTTTGATGCTATTGTAAGTGGAATGGTTTTTGTTTCGGGATTTTTCATTGTTACTGTATAAAAATAAAAATGATTTTTGTATATTGAACTTACAGTCTGTAAACTTACTCTTATTATTCCTAATAGTATTTTAGTGGCTTCTTTAGGATTTTCTATATGCAAGATCACATACATCACATTATAGGTGATTAAAGATAGTTTTACTTCTTTCTTCATAATCTGGATATCTTTTCAAACTTTTTCCAGCCTAATTTCCCTGTATAGAATTTTCAATACAATGTTAAATGGAAGAGGTGAGAGTGGAGATCTTTGTCTTGCTCTCTACTTACAGGAAAAACATTCAGTCTTTAACCATTACATATGATGTTAGCTGTGGGTTGTCTATAGATTACCTTTGTTACTTTGGGCAGGATTTGTTGGAAAAGACAATAATACTGGGAAAAGTAGAAGGCAGCAGAAAAGAGGAAGACCAAATATGAAATTAATTGACTCTAAAAGGAAACCATAGGCATGAGTCTACAGGAGCTAAGTAGGCTTTTGAGGACAAGACGTTATGGACATCACTCATTCATAGGGTCACCAGGAGTCTGAGCTGACTTGATGGCAGGTAATGACAACAATTAGGTTAAGGAAGTCCCTTTCTAGTCCTAGTTTCCTGAGTGTTTATCAGTAAAAGGTTTTGTATTTTGTCAAAGGACTTTTCTGCATCTGTTGAGATAATCATGAGGATTTTGTTCTTTATTCTAAAATATGGTATATTACATTGGTTGATTTTAGGATAAGTCAACCTTGCATTTTTATGATAAATCTCATTTGGTCAAGGTGTATAATCCTTTTGATATATTGCTGGATTTTGTTGCTAGTATTTTGCTGAGGATATTCTATCTATATGCTTAAAGGATGTTGCTTGGTAGTTTCCTTTTCTTTTGATACCTTTGTCTTGTTTTGGTATCAGGGTAACACTGACTCCATAGAATTAGTGGAAAAATGTTTTACTCATATTTTTGAAAGAGTTTCTAAAGTATTGGTATTAAATATTCTTTGAATGTCTGGTAGAGGTTGCCATTGAAGCCATCTAGACCTGGATTTTCTTTGTGGGAATTTTCAAAATTGTTAATTCAATCTCCTTACATTTTGTATGTCTATTCAGATTTCCTATTTCTTCTTGACTCAGTTATCGTAGTTTGTGTCTTTCCAGGAATTTTTCCATTTCCTCTTGGTTATATATAGATATTTTGGTAGATAGTTGTTCATAGTATTTCCTTATAAAATTTTTTATTTTCTTAAGGTCAGTAGAGATGTCCCTTCTTTCATTCCCGATGTTAGTAGTTAAAGTCTCTCTTTTTTCTTGGTCAGTCAATCTAAAAGTTTGTCCATTTTGTTTATCTTTTCAAAGATCTAACTTTTGGTTTTATTGATTTTCACTGTTGTTTTCTTATTTCTAATTTTTTCAATTTGTGCCCTAGTCAATTTTACTTCCTTTCTTCTACTTGCTTTGAGTTTAGTTTACTGTCTATTTTATATTTTGTTCAAGTGAAAGATTATTTTTGTTATCATTATTCCTTTTTAGTACAGGTGTTTATAGCTATAAATTACACTTTAAGGAATACTTTGGATATGTTCTATAATTTTGGTATGTGTGTTTTCATTTTCTTTCATGTAAAAGTATCTCTGAATTTTCCTTGTGATTCAGGGACTGATTATTTAGGGTTTTTTTTTCTTTTTAATTTCCATATATTCACAGATTTTTCAAATATCCTTTTGTGATTTACTTCTAATTTAATTCCACTGTGGTCAAGGCACATGCTTCACATAATATCAGTCCATTTTAAATTTATTGAGGCTTGTTTTATGGTTTAAAAATATGGTGTATCCTGGTGAATGTTTCATGCACACTTGAGAAGAATGTATATTCTGCGATTGTTGGGTGAAACACTCTATAGATGTTTCTTAGGTATATTTGGTTTATAGTTTTGGTCAAGTCTTGTATTTTCTTCTTGCTCTTCTACCTATTTGTTCTACCCTATGTTGAAAGTACAGTATTGAAATCTCCAACTGTTATTGTTAAATTTCTATCTTTTCTTTCAATTCTCTCAGTTTTTGCTTTATGCATTTTAGAACTTTGTTATTAGGTGCATACATGTTTATAATTGCTATATCTCCCTGATGTTTTGATCCTAATGCAGGTCTCTTGGTAATAAATTCTTCATTTATTTATTTTTTAAATTTTATCTTCATTTTTGAAGGATTGCTTCCTGGATATAGAATTCTTTGGTGATGGTCTTTTTGTTTCAGCAGTTTGAATATATCATCCCACTGCTTCCTGACTTCCATGTTTATTATGAGAAGCCTGCTGTTATTCTTACTGAGGATCCTTTATATATGATGAGTCTCTTGTCTCATATTGCTTTTAAGAGTCTCTCTTTGTCTTTGGCACTTGATAGCTTGACTATAATGTGTCAAGTTATAAATATCTTTGAGTTCATACTACTTGGAGTCTTTGAATTTCTTGGATGTGTAAATCATGCTTTTCATTTAATATGAGAGATTTTTTACTCTTTTTTTCTTCAAATATACTTTCTGCCTCTTTCTCTCTCTGCTCTTCTTCTGTCACTCTCATTATTCTCATTATTTGCAAGTTGGTACACATTGTGGTGTTCCCCAGGCATCTGAGGCTTTGTCTACTTGTTCTTCACTCTTTTTTCTCTCTGCTCCTAAGATTGGATAATCTCTACTGATCTACTTTCAAATACACTTATTCTTTATTAAGCCAACTTAAATCTGCTGTTGAATTCCTCTTATGATTATTTTAAATTTCAGTTAATATATGTCTTAGTCTATTTGGACTACTATACCAATTTACTACAGATTGTGTGGCTTATAAACAACAAACATTTATTTCTCACAGTTCTGTAGGATGGGAAGTCCAAGATCAAGGTGCTGGTAGATTTGGTGTCTGGTGAGAGCCTGCTACCTGGTTCATAGATGGACAGCCATCTTCTCATTGTGTTCACATGGTGGAAGGGATGAAGGAGCTCTCTGAGGCCTCTCCTTTAAGGGCACTAATCTTGTTCTTGAAGGCTCCACCCTCATGACATAATCACTTCGCAAAGTCTCTACCTCCAAATATCATGACATTGTGGGAATAGGTATCAATACATGAATTTCGTAGGGTCACAAATATTCAGTCTATAATAATGTACTTCTCAACCCCAGAATTTCTTTTTGGTTCTTTTCTAGAATTTCTCTCTCTTTGTTGATATTTTGTATTTAGTGAGCCATCAACCTATACTTTCCTTTAATCCTTTAGACAGGATTTTCTTTACTTCTTTGAATATGTTTATAATAGTTAACTTAAAATCTTTTTCTAGTAAGTCTAACATCTGTTCTTCCTTAGGGAGTTTCTATTGATGGCTGTGTTTACTTGTTGTAGAATATAATTTAATGGTTTTTAGCATTTCTTGATTTTTTTTCTTGTTGTTGAAGATTAGGTGTCTTAAATAATATAACTGGCAAATGAGGATTTCAGACTCCCACCTTCCCCAGGTTTTGTTGATGGTAGTGATTTTGTTTTTGTTGTTTTTGCTGTTTGTTTAGTGACCTTCCTGAACTAATTCTATAAGGTCTGTATTCCTTGATATATATGGCTATTGAAGTCTCAGCTCATTTAGCTTAGTGGTTAGGTAATAATCAGACAGAGATTTCCATAAAAGCCTTGAATCAATAAGTCTCCTAGACTTTGTCAACATGTTCTATTTCTGATTTGGGGTCATGTGTTCAATACTTCTGTAGGCAGTTTGCAACTCTGCTTTAGCTTTCACTTTCTGCTTGCATAAAGACTCAAAGTCAGCCACAAGAGAAGCATCAGTGTATTCTTTGGGTTTCTCTGACCATGCACATAGCCCTGCACATGCACACGGCTTTTTAGATCCCTAGAAAAATGAAGAGATTTTCAAAACCACTATAGACATCTTATTCCTCAAATATTCCTTAAAATGTTTTACTTTCCTTGTTTGTCCCAAATGGTATCATTGCCTTAGTCTACTGTGATGTTAAATAATTGTCACTAAGTTTTTCAACAACTGCCTGAGGAAGAGAACTTTTTCCATTGAGCACACTCAGAATCAGATAATCAGGCCTGAGAATGGGACTTTTACAAAGTGCTTCCATATATGTCAAATAGTGGCAATTCTCTGGGGATAGGGCTTTTGGATTAGCTGCATACTAGGCCTCCCCCCTTCAATGGTTACTAGGTTGCTAGTTTTCACAGCTTTCATGGTTGTGAGACTGTCATTGGAAAGGCTACCATGGACTTAGGAAGAAGGAAATGGAAATAGGATAAGTCAAAATGTCAAAAACTGGATGTTCTTACAAAGATTTAGCTGTTATTACCTACTCCTTAGATTGTTGTAAGCCTTTGGTTAAATCTAAAGTTCTAAGAAGTTGATTTTGACACATTTTGCAAGTTTTGTGATGACTTTTACAGGGATGTAGATTTTTGGAGGGCCTTCCACTGCTATTCTGGAAGTCCTGCCTTTCTCCTGAATCTTTTGTAAGTGCATGTAGGCTGATTACTTTCCATTTGTTGAAAAGTATGCAATTAAAGGTTTTAAGGCATTCTCTCCATCTTAAAATTTAGACAAATTTTTTCCAAGAAATTTAATGCCTAAATTCTAAGACTAATTCCTCAAGTCTCCACACAAATCGCTCTTCTTCAAAATTACTTTTTATGCAGACAAAGCAATACATTTATGTGCAATATGAAAGAATCTGTTACTTACCTATGTATTCATCTATAGATTTATTTTAAGCAGATATTTATTGAGCAATCAGCATATTCTAGACACTGGCAAAACCATGGTAAATAAACTAGCCTGTCAGTGTCCTAATGAATTTTAAATTTTATATTTTCAAGTGGATCATTAATGATATTGGAATAGTCTTCCTTTGTTTGACTGTTTTTTTTTTTCATTTCATAGAAAAGTCAAGATATGCCTTCATTTTCACTTTTGATATTCAAGAAGTTTAAAATGTAAAAGTGAGGCATATTCTCAAAACTAAATGTTCAGTGCATAGCAAAAAGATATCATGAAATCCTGTCGAAGTTATTTTCTATGTCAATGTCTCAAATAAGATATGGCCTCTTTTAAAGAAAATAATCAGATTATTGTGAACTCCCTGTCTTACAAAGATTTTTATTAAAATATTAAATATAATAATACTTTATATAAAACTCTTATGCTACTGTTTTTATGCAGCTATAAAATCAAAACATAGTTGCAAATTAAATACTAATGTAACTATATAAACAATTAAATTTTAATTAGTTTGTCAATTTAATGTTATGAATGATGTACTGAAACCAAATTCCCAATAGAAGCTTGGCTATGATATTAATACCTACAGCACAAGTGGTCTTTTCAAGTGAGTCATGTCTGTATTTAAGAGTGATGTGTGCTGCTTAAATTCTCCTTCTTTTTTAAAAAAAATTTGAACTATTGCAGGAGCATCGTTTGTATACCATGATAATATCATTGAGGCTTTACTTGGCATGAAAACGTTATCTTTATGTCACATTTCCAACGATCATTTCTCATTCACCTTTCTGAGTTAAATTAGGACTGCTTGTCACCAAGAAAGTTAATAGCACACCAAGCACAGACTCTAAAATTATATGGCAATGCTCAGTTACAAGGTGAATAACCAGTTGATCCAGAATATTATAACAAATCTCAAAGAGAAATCATGTCCTTCTCCATGCTATGTAGTACTACGAAGCTTTTTTTTTTTTTTTTAAAGATTTTATTTATTTTATTTTTTCCCCCCAAAGCCCCAGTAGATAGTTGTATGTCACAGCTGCACATCCTTCTAGTTGCTGTATGTGGGACTCAGCCCCAGGATGGACGGAGAAGTGGTGCCTCGATGCGCAACCGGGATCCGAACCGGGGCCACCAGCATCGCAGCGCGCGCACTTAACCACCAAGCCACAGGGCCGGCCCTACTACGAAGCTTTTAAAAAGAATGAACTAGATTTTTATCTGTGGACATAGAATGAGTCAGAAGAAATACTGCTAAGTGAAAACCTAATATTGAATAATATTATTTCATATGTTACATAATATAATAGACTAAAGTATAATATATTAAATATTATATATATATTATATGAATAAATACACACATGTCCACACAAACATATAAAATATCTGGAAGGATAAACTTCAAACTGTTAACTCTTTTGATTATTTTACTGTTAGTGAATGGGAGTAAGTGGGTGAGCTGAAAAATTACTTTTACTTATTATTTTGTACACTTTTATATAATAAGATTATTATCTGTATATAATGAAAACATCAGTGTCACATAGAGAAAGTATACAACTTAATTCCATGGTATTGAGAAGTTTAGGACAGATATTACATGTAATTTTCTAAATATGAATCGATTTTGACAAATAAAATTAACTCTCAAGTGGTGGTTAGGTAGTAGACAGCAATAACGAGATTTTATGTCAAACAAACCTGAAGTGCAAAAGAACCAAACATCTGAACCTTAATATATGAAGAAAAACAACATTTTCCATTTTTTAAAAAGTTAAGCTATAAGTAAAAACAATTGAAGTTTATTTTAGAATTCTAGTCCTATACTATGCTCAGTTACTATAAGGTGTCCTATAGTACTCTCAGGAAGAGAATCTCACTGTGTGTGGTTCAGAAATCTGAGCATTTAATCAATTTCAGGTAAGATAAAATTATTCCATACAAAGAGATATACTAAGAACCCTCATCTTCTAACACAGAATAAACCATTTCATATCTTACATGATAGAAAGAACCAACTGTTTTGTTTACAGCTAGCAGATGAACTCATCTATTTAGTATTTTCTTCTTGAACTACTAGTTCATTCTGTTACCAGTTAGATCCTGTTGTCACAAAGAGAAGTCATAACATAAGCCAACAACTTTTTGTTTTTCATAATGTACATACAAGAATGGGATATCTTAGTATAATACAAAATAAGTATGGATAACTGTTCCCTTGTGCCTTTTTTCTCTGCAAAATTCATCCCTAAATGTTTTCTTTTTTTGCAAAAAAATTACTCAATATTTTATCCTGAAATAATCATTGATAATATTAATATAATAACATGAATTTTAAATATATACATATGAATACACAGAGCTATGTTACTTTTATATTATTTGTACCTAAAAGTTGATATTTAAACCTAATCCTCCTCACAACTATAACCTTTAAACAAGAGCCAACTGTTTCCTTTAGTCCTCTAACTATGAAAATCTTAACTTACTTTAATGGCATAAATTCTTTTTTTTCTTTTTTTTAAAGACCCTAAAGATGAGCTTTATTTATTTATTTATTTATTTATTTATTTTATTCTTTATTTTTGTGAGGAAGATCAGCTCTGAGCTAACATCTGTCACCAATCCTCCTCTTTTTGCTGAGGGAAGACTGGCCCTAGGCTAACATCGGTACCCATCTTCCTCTACTTTATATGGGATGGCACCACAGCATGGCTCGACAAGCGGTGTGCTGGTGCTCGCCCGGGATCTGAACCCCAGGCCACCGCAGCAGAGTCCGTACACTTAACCGCTACTCCACAGGGCCTGCCTCAATGGTATAAATTCTTAATATCAAAAAGAAAGATGTAGAGGCCTAGAAGCAAAGTACAACACATTAGAATTCTCTAGTCCTAGTAGAATTTTGATAGCCCCTTCTTTAAAAACGGATGATTTGAATATTCAGAGCCTATATTTACACCGTCCTTTTGGGTCTTCTCTTAATCTAACTCAACATTCTCCAGCTTCTATGTAATGTGGGAGATCAAAATTGGCCACCCTGAAATATATCTCTTTACCTTGATTATTTTCTCTGACGGACATTTGACCTCTCCCACTAACTGCCTAAAGGAATTTAACTCTGGGTGTGGACAGACTGGCAGGATTCTTGCTGAGTGCATTCTTTTCAAAGTTCTGTTTACCAAAACATTTACATTTGTAAAGGTATCTCCCGCTCTGTGGGAAGAGGTGGGGGATGGCCTTACCTCTGGAAATTCTTATCAGCGTGCAAGGAGAGGACTTAAATCTATATATTCTTGATTACTGTGATTTCTGTCTCTCTGGCCACATTCTCTATAGGTGGCCCTGTAAAGAATTATCTGACAAATATTTACATTTCCCTCTCCACGTGAATTGTCTTCTTCCCCTCTGAAATCCCAAAAGCCCCCATTCCCAACATCCTCCTTTTTCTTTAGCTGAAGATAGTATTTAAGATGAGAATCGCCACTATTCTGTTGAGAAACTCAGTTTCCCTGGTTTCTCCCATGTATACATGTTATTAAACTTGGTATTATTTTCTTCTGCTAACCTGTCTTTTAATTATTTGGCCACCATAAGAACCTTAAGGGAAAGGGTGGAGGGGGATTCTCCCTCTTCCCGACAGTAACAAGGTTATGTTAAACAAATAAACAGTGAATGTTTATGTGATTTAAGGTATCTGTGATGGTAAATTACATGAAACATTCAACTTTTAGTTTGACATTATACCCTAATGATTTCCCCAATGTTTTATTATGAAAATTTTCATAAATATAGAAAAATTGAAGAATAGTAGAATAAACTGCACTATACCATTTATCTAGTTTCACCTATATTTAATTACAATACTTATTTTTATGTATTGGTTTCATATCACTGTATAAATATACTAGATATTTTTTGTTGTTGCTGGACTTCTTGGAACTAAGTTGGAACATCACAATATTTCACAACAATTTCCTCAACATGTATTTCTTAAGATTAAGTATATTCTCCTAACCAGTCTACCATTCACACAGGCTTCCCACTCTAAGACAATATCATCACCATCAACTGATTTTAGATGATACTAAGAGACAGTGTTCCCAGGATTTTTTAGTCCAGAAGCAGATATCATGAAAGTATACTGCATAATTCAAGATTGACAAAACAAGAATGAATTACCTAAGACTAAAGGAACTAAAAGAAAACTTGTAAAATTTTTATTAATAGCATACGCAAAAAAACCATTTATATTTTCTTTACCTATAACCCCAAATTTATTGAATTATCATGACACACACAGAAATAAAACATTTATTTACATGATATCTCTTTCCAACTAACTCTTAGAATTAAACATAATTACCTTACTAAAATGATTATCAATGTTTATAAGCTAATAAATTTTCAGAAAAAACACTTAATAACACTTTACATAAGAATGATGAATATTGACTTAGTTTACAACATAGCTCAAAACAATAGCAACAATATTTAAATATTTTCCAAATTACCTTTACTGTGTTTCTTTACTTTTAATGACCATGTAATTATTTGCTTAGGTTTAAGAATATATCCCTTTTCTAAAAGGACAAAATTGGATATGTAAAATATATAACTAAACTATGGTAGAAATCTTATTAATTAGGTATGACAAATACATTATAATATCTTACTACTCACTTGAAAATAATACCTACGAAGTCTTTCCAGAAAACTGGCCTATTATCTGCTCTATAATTAACGGAATCACAGGCTTGAGGTATAGTAAAGAATATCATCATCTGGCAAGACAGGAATATTGACAACCTTGAGATCTTAGAAAGAGAAAGAAAATATCTCTATAATTACTGTAGGTGAAACATAGAAGAGCTGGACTCAATGATTCTTGGTTTCTTATCTTTTTAGTATAACATGATGGCAAAAATATATAAACACAATAGTAATGCTGGAGCATTGTCACTTTCATGACATAAATTCCTGTAGTACATTGCTATGAACAGTTATAATTTTCATTCATATATAATTTTGCTACATTATCACAGAACAATGTAGAGTTCTGGTATCACATTTAAGTTACTAGCCTTTCTGCCCAATATAAAAATACTGTTTTCATTAACCGTGATTTCCCATGTTTATCAATAAGAGTAAGGAAAATTTTGAAAATATGCACATGGGCATGACTTCAAATGAAATTTCTTGAAATCAGACAAGTGATAATCAATGTAATTGAGGTTAAAATAGCCTATGTTAGGCAAGGTGCTGAGTAGTAACTCAGTTCTCTCAGGATTTTGTAAAGTAATCTCAAATCAAATTTTCAGCTTTCTTTCAATGTTACATACATAAAAATCTTGCTGAGTGAAGAATATCATGGCTCTTTAGGTTTTTGCACCTGCTTTGCAGGGATAGTAAAGACTCAAATAAAATTATTGTAGGCACTTGAAGTTTCTCACCTGTGAAAGACAAAATGGTGCAGTAAGTAAGAGTCCTTGGAGACCACTATAAAAAATTTATTTGCAAATCAGCTCAAGTGCCTAACAGAGAACTTTTAAAGTACAGGAAATTTTTTGATGTTTGAATTTCTTGTGTTACCATAGCAGTTTTGAGAACAAATGTTTTTTCTTTCTTAGATTTGTCTTTGGGAAGTCGCAGTTCTGTGAAGATAATTAACTTCTTTAAAAAATCGTGTATCTCGGGGCCGGCCCGGTGGCGCAAGCGGTTAAGTGCGCGCGCTCCGCTGCGGCGGCCCGGGGTTCGCTGGTTCGGATCCCGGGCGCGCACCGACGCACTGCTTGGTAAGCCATGCTGTGGCGGCGTCCCATATAAAGTGGAGGAAGATGGGCACCGATGTTAGCCCAGGGCCGTCTTCCTCAGCAAAAAAAAAAAAAAAGAGGAGGATTGGCGGATGTTGGCGCAGGGCTGATCTCCTCACAAAAAAAAAAAAAAAAAAAAAAAAAATCGTGTATCTCAATAAAAGCTATATGTCAGTTAAAAATGAAGATTAGGGGCCGGCCCGGTGGCGCAAACGGTTAAGTGCGCGCGCTCCGCTGCGGCGGCCCGGGGTTCGCTGGTTCGGATCCCGGGCGCGCACCGACGCACTGCTTGGCAAGCCATGCTGTGGTGGCGTCCCATATAAAGTGGAGGAGGATGGGCACGGATGTTAGCCCAGGGCCGTCTTCCTCAGCAAAAAAGGAGGAGGATTGGCGGATGTTAGCACAGGGCTGATCTCCTCACAAAAAAAAAAAAAAAAAAAAAAAAAAAATGAAGATTAAAGAAGAAATTAGAAACCATTAAGATAGAAAGAGGTTCATTGTATGAGGTCATTATTTTGAGTGCTTAATAGAACTCTGAGCCTTCCGGCAATTTACTGTCTATTTCTCCTAATGTCAAATAGTTTATTATTATTGCATTTAGTGTTTTTCATTGTTATCTCCATTTTCGCATATTTGTTATTTTTCATCCTTCCATTCTCAGCTTTATGCTCTTTTTTTTTTTTAGCCTTTTTTTTTTCCCTCCCAAAGCCCCAGCAGACAATTGTATGTCATAGCTGCACGTTCTTCTAGTCACTGTATGTGAGATGCAGCCTCAGCATGGCCGGAGAAGCTGCGCGTTGGTGCGCGCCCGGGATCCGAACCCGGTCCGTCAGTAGAGGAGCGCGTGCACTTAACCACTAAGCCACTGGGCCAGCCTATGCTCTCTTTCAGACTAGTTTTCTCTGACTCTCATGCTGAATTCTAATTTGCATTTGTATGCTTTTAAATACCCTTTCTTTATTTGTAGGACTTATTAACTTTAAATTAAATGCACAATTATCTGCGTCAAGTCTGTTTCTACCTCAGGAATACAAGTTCATGATGTTATGACCTTTCTTTTCTACTACTTTCTTCAAGGACGCAATCACATTCCTTTATAAATAGAGAATTCCCAAGAAATCTCACACCAAGGATACATAGTTATGTGGATTATCCTATTACAAAAGATATCCAGCACAGTCAGAAGAAACGAAGGCGGTGATACCCCTAAGACTCTGTCTTCTTTTATAGTGATGGTTGGTGATTAGACTTTTTTCACCTTGAGTAAAAATGAAATGTCTTATTTGTCTTTGTGCTTTCAACATATTTCAAACGTGTACGCATTGAACATAGGAAGTGCTTCATCAACGTTAATAAAATTAATGAATAAATAGACTTATGCTAGCCATCTTCCTTATCTAGTCCACAGAAATGCCCATATTTCAGGGCAGGGTTGAACAAATATTACTCATAGATTCTGATTTATTGATATTGAGGAAGAAGATTAATAATCATGGAATGAACCCTGACCCCCTTTACATGGATATTCTTTTAACTTTATAACATACACCTGTAAATGGGTACTTCTTGAAATTTATATTTCTTATTGAACAGAAATTATACTCCTTATTGGAAATACATTATTCATTTATGCTAAATCAGCACAATTATAGAAGCTGACTTGCTTGCATAGCCAGTAAGGTACCTTTGCTATAGATAATCAGGTTGCTAAATTCACAGGAAAAAATATTGGAATATAATGAATGTTTTAAAAATCATGTTAGTTGAAGAGTAATTAGATTTCAAGAGAGATGGCACCAAGGGAACTCATCTGTTTAGTTGGTCTTTTGTAGGGTGATGAAACTTGAGTTATATCTTATGGTTTGATTATTGCCATTTCTTGTTTTCTCGGTGAGGAAGATTGGCCCTGGGTGAACATCTATTGCCAATCTTCCTCTTTTTGCTTGAGGAAGATTGTCCCTGAGCTAACATCTGTGCCAATCTTTCCTCTATTTGGTATGTGGGATGCCACCACAGCATGGCTGGATGACTGGTGTGTAGGTCCACACCTGGGATCCGAACCAGTGAACCCTGGGCCACTGAGGCAGAGCACAGGAACTTAACCAGTATGCCACTGGGCCGGCCCTTGATTACTAACTTTTTAAGTCTAGTAATTCTCTCTGGACTGTGGGCTGAGAATTTATCAGACTCCAGAGTATCAAGTCTCACTAAGCAAACTCTTAGGGAATAATATGTAAAATATGATTGTAAGGAAACTGAAAACCTTTAACTATCGCTTCATGAATTATGACTCTGTAATAAAAAACAATGGAATTTATATAATCATGAAGTGTACTTGAGAAGCATAGACACAAGAGAAATATAAAGTGACATTAACCAATACCAGTAATGATAGCTTTATAAGGCTTCTCCAAGAGAATGTGACTGGATCATCCTGAACAATTGACCATGTCACTTCATCACCCAAAGAGTACTAGACATATATTGACAGGTTATTTTTTCCCAGAAATTCAATTTTTAGGCCCTGTAAATATTTTCTCATTTTTACTAATGAAAGTTTTCTTTTAAAAAGTATATTCATTGGGAAATAACAGAGACACTAACTTTCCAATTTGAGGAGAGCGTCATAAAGAAAATTTTTTTTTTTACTGTTTTATCCTTTTATTTTGTATTGAAGTAACATTGGTTTAAAACACTACATAAATTTCAGGTGTACATCATCAGATTTTGATTTCTGTGTAGACTACATCACGTTCACCACCGAAAGACTAATTACCATCGTCACCCTACACATGTGCCCTATCACCTCTTTCACCCTTCCCCCTCCCTGCTTTCCCTCTGGTAACCACCAATCTAATCTCTGTATCTATGTGTTTGTTTGTTGTTGTTGTTATTTTTATCTTCCACTTATGAGTGAAATCACGCAACATGGACGGACCTTGAGGGTATTACGCTAAGCAAAATAAGTCAGATGGAGAAAGTAAGGAAACTTTTTTAAATGGTGCAAGTAGGGATAGGGATAAGATAAACTAATACTGAATAGCAAGGCAGCTTAAGCTGGCAATGGGGAATCTACCCCTATGCCTGAAGTTATCAGAACCTGGACAGATTAGCTCTAGCTTTCAATAAATTAATTTAGGCAATCTGCAGTGACCTTGCAGGGATGGTTTCAGGGAAAACAGTACACGAATGACTCCACTCCCACCTGCTGATTTCTTGCTAGTACCTCTTGTTGGTTCAGTTGGATGCCAAGAGCAAGGAGTTCCTTTGATGCATTCCGTAAAAGTCAGTTTCACTGGGCACAGAGCATGGGAGAGTGGAGTGGAGATTGAATTTAGTGAGGCAGAGAAGAAATATATAGCCCACACAGACAAAATATATTGACTAAGTAACACCTACTAAAATAATCATGTAAAACAGACTATACTCTAGATGCCTTGATTAGAATAAAGCTATTCAAAATCCATCTTAGTCAACAATTTATAATTAGTATTTTGTTTCAGTTACTTTACTAGAGGGTTAATCTCATTTACTCTATGTCAAGTTTTCCGAATTGCATTATTAGAAGGCAACTATTTTTTAAATTATGGGTTCCTTTCTGTTGTACCCTGTGTACTGATTAAAATTTCTACAGCTTTAGGTTAGAAAGCATTAACACACACACACACACACACACTACACAAACCTACAGAGTCTACGTATGTTTCATCCTAATGTTTTGACTGGGCAAATGCTCCTTTACTGTATTTTGCTTGTTTTCCTTTATGTGTGAGAATCTATTAATTTAATCTGTCAGTCACCGACTGCACACCTGTTAATATGTGTTCTCATTGTAGTGACTGTATTTCAAACATAGCTGAATTCCGTTTTTCTTCATAATGCTTTTGAGTTTGCACTTGCAATTGGCTCTGCAATGGTATTACTTCTCAGGCAAACAAGAGGTTATTGTGAATGTAAAGGCAATATTTTCACTTCCACTATTCCAAACAAAGGATCAAAATCAAGTTTGTTTTTAGGAGGAAATGAAGGAAGCATCGCCTTGTGCTTCGTGTCCTGGAAGTGCTACCTACCAGCTCACAAATGCTGTCATTACTGACACAGTAAGTATTACATACATCTGATTATCACATATTCAGTGATATATTCCCAAATGAGAATATATCTCTAAAATGTCTAAACATGGTTAGAATTAAATGATTGAGCCAACAAAACCTAAATATTCCCTATTGAGCATTAAAACACTCACTTCTCAAATAGAATTAGTACTAAGTTACTTCTACAATGGAAATACAAAAATGTAAAAGAAAAAATAATCTATAAATTATTACATTTTGTTTTGAAATGGGGCAAGTGGTGAATAAAAGTTATCTAGCAATCTTAGTCTGAAATCAAGCATAAGTTAAACATTTTAATTTTGGTCATGTGAGTAAAGTAAGCGGCTTATATAATTTTTTAACTTACCTAATGATTGTTTTCTTATAATTCAGTCATGGTCTAAAATATGTATTTTTCCTAATCCCATGCCACCTACAAATCTGTGGTTTACTTTAAATGCATGTGACTTTCTAATTTATGGAATCATATTTGTTGACTAAACTTATTTAGTGCTTATAATATTAATTACACTTACAGTGACATAATAATACTAATAGCAGCAGTAATAAATATTTATTCAGAAAGAAAGAGTACTAAACATTTCCAATAATTATTTGATTTAATTTTCATCAAAATACTCAATAGGAGTGGAGCAATGGTGTTAAAAGGTCAGAAGTACACCTTAATAACATACTGAAATTCAGGGTGGCCGTGCCACTAGCTGCTGAAAAACACACACACTAGCCAAAAAGATAGAAACTGCCTGATTCAGAGCAGTCATAACAGGCCATTTATGTTTTTAATTAAATAATTTCATGATAGAAAAGTGTATTAAATTAAGTTTCCAAGATAAGAGAAATTTTCTTTAGTTCTCAGTGAAGTTATTTACAGCGCAAGATAAATTTGTGAATCTCTGTTTGCTTTATTACTCCCTGCCTTCAGGTATCTACAGATGTAGGGCTACTCGTAATTCGTTCTTTCACCATCTCACTCACCAACAGACAGCTTCCTGCTAACATGGTATATCTAAGGGATTTCTCATTCATCCTAACATTTCCAGCTCCTCTCTCATGGTAAACCTGTCTGGGGAAGCCCACATCAGCTTTTGAACCATGTCCCATTTCTCAAAACAAGGAATGGTTATTTTTCTCCCCTGTTGTACTGTCTCCTTTAGATAATTTTCTGCCAGATATCTCTGAAATCTGAAGCTGTAGGAGTTCTCTTTAGCCTGCTTGCAACTCTCCTTCATCTTGTTGTGTTAGAGATGGATTTTGTATATCACTCTCTCACATTCCTTGTGGTATTTGATGATTTATGATACAAGGGGCATCCCATTTATACTCTACAGTGTAACTACTGTAAATAAGGTGGTTTTTTGTTGTTGTTATTTTGTACTGAGTCAAAAAAAAAACTGGATCACTGCATTGAGGCTAAACCTAAAAATAAAGGGAAAATATATGTCTGTGCACAGCGCAGAAAATATTGTTCATTATATAGTTTTTCTTATGGCAAAATCATCTTCAAATATGTAAACTAAGGATATCTAGTTAGAGAAATAGGAGAGGGAGGAGAAGACTTCCGGGGCTGTAGAGCAGAGGTGACGCAGAGGTAATGCAGAGAGACCAAGTTAGGTTTAACCATATTATTTTATAACATAGCTTGCAGTTGGTTGCAATTAGTTGAGCTAATTTTTGTGAAGGGCATAAATTCCTTGTCATTAAAAAAGGATTCATGTAACATTATGTTACATGAATCTTGAGGATGGAGATAATGCTTTATTAAAGAGTTGATTCTTGAAGGTAGGAGTTATTCACAAAAAGGAAGAGTGAAAACACTCCAGAAAGAAGAAAGAGCATGGATAATGAGAAAATACATGGTGCACATATAAAAAGAAAGGAAATAAATTTGGCTGAAGCATAGAAAATATAAAAGGCATTAGCTGAATAAAAGTTTGCTTAGTTTAGTAGAAATTCTCGAATACCAGGCAAAGTCATTTTATCCTTTTTACTTAGCCAATGTATAAAAATGATATAAAATACAAAGATACTTTTAATTAATGATGTGAGTGAACAAGTTTTTCTTTGAACAGTTTTGTTTGCAAAATATGTGTGGTTTTGTTCAAAACTTTTGAAATAAAATAGAACTGAAAATACCTTAAATGTATGGTTTTACTATTCACAAAAACGATAATTTCCACACAGGTGCAATTTTAGGAATTCTAATTTGTTCTGTTTTCTATGGATCAATGAAAAAAATACATGTTTTGACCCTCTTGCTAAACTGCTGCCCACTACTTGAAGATACGTATGAAAATTTTTAAGTTTTTATTCTGTTGGTATCTTTATTAGAGATTTCAACTAGTAATTAGCAAAATTCTGACCCTGCTGCAGAAAGGGTATGTAATGGTGAATTTGAGGTGAAGCTAATAAAACTCAAACTTTCGGCCTTTCACTTGCATGAGCTTCTTTCAAAGCCCTAGGAAAACCTTGAGATATTTGTTCATACAGTCATATATTTTTGTAAAATTTGCCAAAGTAAGAATTTAAATGCAATTGCTAAAGATCACTATCTCTCAATGGTTTATCTTACCACCTTTTCTTTCATACTCACTGATAATGGACTAAACACGGGCACTCTTGGGGTCTCACTGAGGGAACGTTGAGTTGGGGAATTTTTCACTTTTGGTTTAGTAGGATATATTTCTGGGATTTGCAAGGTGTGGCTGGCCATCTCCATTTCAGGAATTGTCCTCCACTGTGCTAACTCACCCAGCAATGTGAGACAGAGCCAAAGAAATTCACCATGCAAATGTAATCTATACTACCAGGCTCTAGAATTATATGGGTAGTGTAGGAGAAAAAAAAATTAAATATATGAATCCAGAAACGATTTTGTAGAAACTCAATCATGAGCTGTGTAAATTATAAGTGTGCTATTCACTTCATTGATCCTTAGAATGTATGTTCTCTTCTGTCTGACTATACTTGTAATTCAGTTTTTACTATTGTATGAGATTTATAGGTCAGTAGATAGATAGAGAGATATGATAGACAATTTTGGAGGTGGTTGAGAATTGTGTGAAATAGAAATCATCAAAATTCATGGGTTTGTGTGGCACAAACTGCGTTCAATACTTCAAATAGTGAATGTGCCTGTATGTGAAGTTGTATATTATTCGCATCTCAGTGTATCAGGTTGCATTTTAGTGTGCTTCCTGTGTTTTCCTGACAAAATTCAGCAGTCCCAGAGGAAATGGAATGTGAAATTGCTTCTGGCATGGCAAAATGGCCTGAGGAAACAAATACTTTAGTGACAAACCTCCTCCACATATAAATAAATACATCAATGTAGGTATTATTAGAGTAATTTGAATGTGCATTTTTGCATCTTAATACATAGTGGCAAATTATAAAATGTTTTGAACTATTCTTGTGTATGCCGTGATTTCACAATAATTTTAAATATTTTTCCACAATAATTTATCTTACAAAACTTAAAGTATAACTGAAAGGAAACAACTTAGTTGAAGACAAAAATGTTAAAAGAGAGGCTGCCAGAAGCATCAAAATATCAAACATTTGTTGATTTCGTTTATATGTTTTATCAGGCATTTAACTTGATTCAACTCACTGTCTTGTGAAGAAGCTCAAACCTAAGTTCAGTTCTATAATCCTTAGCTGCTTAGTGTCTGCCCCATATATGTGTAGACAGTGTGGATACACAGATTGCGGGGCTGTCCTTTGGCTCTCTCCTTTTTGGGATTTCTCTCTGACTGTTCAGCCCTGCAGTTGTCTCAAACTCTGTACTCTTCTTCACGCCAGAAAGACTTCACATTTTCTTTTAGTGATTTAGCCATCCATGTAGCACTGCCAGCAGCCTGCCTCAGGCTAAAAGTCATAAAAACTGGAAACTCACCCACTTTCATCCAAGTGCCAACCAAAGCGTGCCTGCTTTTGTTCATTCTCCAGTATCTTCATGTAGTTGTTTTTAGTATTTAATCTAGAGTTTGTTATCTGCAAAAGGTTGCTCCTGTAGGTGCCTACTAAGCCAAAGTCTAAATATAGGTTCTTCCCAGTCTTTTGATTAAGAACACAGCAGGTTTCTGATTCCTCAGAGCTAACAGATTATAGAATATCCCGTTCTGTCCCTCACAGGTTTTGAGTTTAGCTCTTTAGCTCTTTAGTCTCAACCTACACATTTTCACAATCTGATTTATGTCTTGAGAGAGAGACTCGTGCTTGTGTAGCCAGCACTTCCTGAGTCCCCTGCCTCTTGGATCAGTGGGACTTCATGCTAAGCACTGTGACACTGTGGGTGATTTCACTTTTTCCTTCTGGCCCAGACATCTAGCCTCATGTGCCACCCTACAATTAATAAAATGTGTGAGGTAAATCTGGCCTATTTTATGGATTAACTAATTTCCAAACTGTGAAGCTAGGCCCAAGTAACTCTGAAGATTTTCACTACTTTTCTCCCCCTAATAGAAATTGTCCTACTGGGCAAATCTAATCATCACATTACACAGAGAATGGACAAACTCCCACGTGGGAGAACATGTCTGCTAATGATCAAATTAGTTATGATGAGTTCTTCCTCCTCTGGTATTTTAGTTACATTTTAGTTAACATAATTTTCATCCATTTTAGTACCCATTATTTCCACAGTCTTCTGATATTTTTAAAAATTGATTCTGCCAACATTCATTCATGAAAATAACTCTCAGAAAACTAGGAATGGAGGAGAACTTCCTCAACTTGGTAAAGAATATCTACAAAAAAGCCTACAACTAACACAACTAACATCATCCTTAATGGTGAGAAACTTGATGATTTCACCTAACATCAAAAACAAGCAAAGAATGTCCCCTCTCCCACTCCTATTCAACTCCATACTGGAAGTCCTAGCTAACACAATATGACAAGAAAAATAAATAAAAGATATAGATATTGGAAAGGAAGAAATAAAACTGTCTTTTTCCACAGATCACATGATTGTCTATGTAGAAAACCCTACTGAATCGACAAAAAATTCCTGACACTAAAAATCAGTTGCAGCAAGGTTGACCTATTTTGCCAGTAATTCTGTCTCTAGGTGCCTAAGAACAAAACTGTATATAACTTGGAATTTTAAGAGTCTACTATATTGTCCTAATCATGGCATTTTAAATGCTGATTTTTGACTTATCATATCCGCTTTGAAACAAAAAAGCCTTTGTTCCCTGAGGTTATTATGACCTCTAATCACATTTAAAGCATAGATAATTAGCACATGATACACAAATTGATTAGGAAAGTGTTTAAGAAATGTATTACTAATACATTTATTTACAAAATAAAGCAATTCTGGTTAATATTTTATGAATGACTTACCAGATAACAGTTACTGTCCACTCCTAATGACAACTAACGTTAGAAATAAATAAAAGAGACATTTTCTAAAGCTGCTTTCCATAAAAATTTTTTATAAATGGGAAAATGCTGTATCTCAATTGCTAAATCTAAAAACCACAAAAATTGACTAATAAAAATAAAAACCCACAATTGGAGAAAAAAATAAACAAAAAATAAAACTAAAGGTGTCTAAAAGTACATACAAAAAAATTAGTACTTGCTTAAATGAGCATTTCTGATGAAATTTATATCTGTGAAATATGATCAAGTAATAATAGACCTCTTTGGATTAATGGACCAAAAATAATATCACAATGGTACAAACAATAATTCATCAAAATTAGCATGAATAAAATTGTTTACTGAATATTTATTTGAAAGTTGACATGGCAAATAAGTGATCCTAAATAATTTTGACTAAAATTATGAAAATGTGTTTAATGGTTTAATGGGTTTAGCGGCAAAAAGATAAAATTTCCCCCAATATTCATAAATATTTGCATTATTTTCATAAAATATTAGTTTTCATATGTCTCAAACATTTTTCATATGTCTCAAACATTTTTTGGCAAGATAACAGTAAAGTCATTATGTCCACTAAACATGAAACGAGCAGATTTTGAAATATCCTGTATTCAGAGCTTCCTATAGGTCAACAAAAAAATCCATTAGAGTTTAGATCATCTGAACTTTTGTTTTTGGAATACTGACATCTAATTTAAAGGTGTTGAAATAGGGGAAAAAATGAATTACATTTTCCTTAAGGAATTTAATATGAGACCTCTAGGAGTCAAATTTAGAATATAAGTAAATAAGGATTGTGGTACATCTATCTATTTTGCATGTCATAAAGAATAAAATGACACTAAGGAAGGGTACTGAAACAAATAATTCAGTAATAATGGAATAGTTTCAGATGTGTGTGAATTGAAACCAGCTTTATCAGTTAAACTTGTAGACAGAGACTAGTTTTATCCAACAATATTACATGGTATTTTATATTTTTTCTAGAAAACATGAAGTTGTTGTGTAGTTTTATTATGCATATATGATACTTAGAAACAAATATAGAACCTCTCATGCAGTGAAAAAGAAATTAAAATAATATGCTTGCATATATTTTTGTGATTTGCTCATTCTTAGACAGTGGAAAGTCAGAAAAAATAATTTCCCAAGAAATTACTCTATAACAAATTTCTCTAAGGGGCATCCAAGCCATTAGTTGCAAATGCCACTGATTCATGTTTTCTTTCCAAGCAATGTCTTCTGTAACTTCTATGTGCATTGTGTACCATGCTTCAGTTATTGATTTAACAGAATGCTTTATTTTTAGCATATAAAAATATATGTACATAATGTCACATGATCATTTCTCCTTCATTTTTCCTAAAGAATGTAGGCATTTAAATAAATATTTATTCATTCTTGTCGTCAGTTCAGTTAAATGTGTTTATTCATCCTCTTCAAATGCTAGTACGTGTAATACATAAGGCCTATGGATGTGAGCTAATAGTAAGCCAAATAAAGAGTAGTATTTTCTTAAACTATTTCCAGACAAAGGAGAATTATTTTCAGAGTACTTAGAATAATAATCAACCCCTGTAATAAAGACAATTACATTTTCCGGGAATTCACTTTTTGGCAGTGGTTTCATAGCGCCATATGGATAGTTTTATTTTCTCCTTGGCTTCAGCTACAGTTGTTTCCTTTTTCCCCTTAAGTATGCCTTAGATGTCTTCTTTATAGTATTTCAAGCAGCTTCGGGCCCAATGAGCTATTGCAACACTGTGGCATTGACAATAACTAAAAGTTTTCTCACCTTGGAATGGCAGGTAAGTGTGAATATATATTCATGATCTAATGAATCTACAATCATGTTTATGTGCCAGCTGTTTGCTTTTCCTCAGCTGCTGTGATATATCTGGCTCTGAATTTTTTCTTGCTTTTTATTAACTCTTTTGGAAAAAGAAAAGAAATAAAAAATCCACAGGATATGAAAAGTCTTTTGATAAATGGGAAGTTCTGACACTATAACTTTTCAAATATGTATGCACCATGATAAAACTCAATATTATATGTATACAAAGTATATCAACTATATTTATTTTAATATTCTAACTTATTTTAGATGGAGATTTTAGTAAATGTGCAATATATGACTATGAATAAGTAAAACTGATTAACATAAGGTTTATTAAACACCTTGTTTTTTTAATCACACCTCATAATCAAAGCTTCCTAGGTTAAAAAACTTCTGTCTTTTCCTTGTTCCATTTTCCACTGAGTCTACTTTGATTTTTTATTTCAATGTAATACAGAGTTTCATAAAGTTGCTAATGTCTTAGATGAATAAGCAGAAAAACAAATACATTTGGTGTGTTTAGAATGCAGATGGCAAAGAAAATAAAATGAAGATATTAACTTGTCAGACTATTATTCTGAAGATCAGGAAAATTTCTGTCACCTTTAAATTAAAACCAGTCTGAGACCTATATGGCAGTTATTTGCAGCTTCTAGATATAAGTGTAATTTGCCCAGATTCCCACCTAGCCCATGGATTGTGGAAGTGTCAACTACATACCCCAGATTTCAGTAAACTCTTGGAGCCTAATATTTTCATGGCTGCCTCAGCCTCTAAAACATTAATGACTAGAGAAGCCTAGCCACACAAAGAATGTTGTAGGCGCAATAGATGTCCCTAATGATTTGGCAGCTGTGGTATAGGGTACATTGAATGACCATCTCCTTGTTTCTCTGGTCAGTAAAACACTCTTCTCAATGCAAAAGGAAAAATAAGCAATGGTTCTAAGTTGTTCATTAATTTAGCAAGTGTTTAATGAACACCTGCTAAGGAAGTTACTTTTAGATGTTGAGAATTCAGCAGAGAAAACAGAATAAGTAATTCTCTTTCCTTGTGAGAGTATAGTCTGCCACATCCTTAAAAAGAGTAGCTTAATAATTATTTGCTGTGGTTTGAGTACATCCTGGAAACACATCATCTACCCAAATGACTTTCTTTACGCCAAGAAATATAGGTTAAGAATCATACAATTTTATTTATTTTGTCACAAATACTCTGCAGAGGGAAGAGTTGATATTGATATTTGACAAATTATTCATTGATTTGACTTTCCTCTTATTTAAAACCAATTTATTATTATATTTCACTTTCCAAATGTGTAATCTGAATTCCTTGACTGCATGGTTCATTTATATATTTCTAATTTTGAAATCATGGCACAAATTTTAAAATTGAAGGCACAATATATAATGAAAATTCAATTGTTAATATTTGTTTTCTAATTTAATCTGACTTTATGTAAACTTCTGATTATTTACTTAGGATAGATTTCTAAAAAGAGGTAATTAAAAAATAATTGAAATTTAATACCTTCATTTGCTGCAGCATATCCTTACTACCTTCCTGCAAGAAGTTTATAGGATGAAATCTTTTAAGTTCTTTTAAATCTTAAAAATGCACCTACTTTGCCCATATAATTGATTGATAAATTAGCTATGTATAACATCTTAAAATATAATAATGAAGATAATACCTAATGTTTGTTGAACACTTACTATCTTCTAGGCACCATTTTAATTGCTCTACATGTACTAACTTATTTAATCTTCAAAACAACTTTATGAAATTGGTACTATTATTATCACAGCTATAAGCTATATAAACAGAAAGTTTTAGTAACTCAGTGAAGTTCACATAGCTAATAAATGGTGTGAGCAAATAGTGGAAGTGTGGAAGTGTTATTCCAGAAACACTTTATTAAATATTATGCATACTGTATCTACTTTTAGGTGTCTTAGTTCCCACCTGCTGCTCCACTTCCTCAGGCAAATATGGATAAGGTAAATCTAAAAAGAGCACCTCACTTAAACAGATCTTTCCCTAGTAATGGCCATACAAATGTGTTTACATAATGAGGTGTTTTTGCATGATTTGCAAAAGTAAAATATTTATTTATATTCATTTAACACTTAACATGTCTTTCTACTCTATTAATTTTATCTATGATGTTTTGAACTTAATTTTAACAACAACAAAATGTGCACTCTCAAATAAAAATCACAATGAGGAAATCCAGTGCTCTATGACAACAAACAAACTCCAAAATGGGAGAAATTAAACTTTTGATTATCAGTAAATTAAGCAAGCTAAACAGAAATGATATACCGAGACACACTACAGATTTTCACTCTATCTTGTAGAGTGTAGAAAGTCGTAAGAGATTTTATGCTAGTGAGTTGAATGGTCAAATTTTTAATTCAGAAAACTCACCCTGAAAGCATAACAAAGGTGGAATGTGTGTGAAAAGAAAATTAAATTACGGAGAAATATTTATAGGTAACTGAGAGAGGCCAGAACCTCTAACTAAGGAAGTATAAGTGTGAATAGAGAGAGAAAAAAAATAAAACAAAAACAGTAGTTTGGAGACCTGTTACACAGGTAGACACAGCAGCAATTGACAACAGATGTAACAACTCCAGATGAGTGATCAGAAACAGTTTTTGAGTTACATCAACTCCTAGCTTAATTTACTAAATGAATAGTTGTCTTGGTAAAATATGTCACATAGAAGGAGAAGCTAGTTTGGAAGGAAAAGATTGTGTTCCTTTTTTGACATGGTGAATCTGAAGTCTGTTCTGGAAGAGCTATTCAACCTAATTCCCCTACATTCTCCATCACCCCACTCCCTTTTTTGATAGAGATAGGCCCACAAGATTTGTTTTGGCAGAATATACCAATTTATTTTCCATCAACATAGCTATCCAAACATTTGTTTTCTGACCCAAAAGCTAGAGGTTTTTTTTATTCTTAAACATGATCTAATAGTCTTCTCCATTTGTACATCACAGCACTAAGATTTTACTGCTTAGGGTCTCTCTGTTGAGGCTATAGAAAATGCAAAGGCTATGGTTTTCACTCCCTCTTATTTATGTGTTTGCGTGTTTACATATAATTCATATCAGTACACATTGATACACACATCAATGTATAACTCAATATGTATCACTGAGGAGAACACATTCATTAAAGAAATACAAAAATTTGGCATAATTTCCAAACTTAAACAGTAAAAATAAAAACCACAAAAGGAGTTGCAAAAGGAGACACATACCTAAATGTGTCATGTGAAACAACAAGCATATTCAAAAATGTAAATTTACAACCAATTTCTCTGGTCATGTCATATCACAATAGGCCCACTTACAATGGCAATTTTATTTTTTTACCTGTACCACACAATCTTTCCAGAGCAAATTTGATTTGAGAGAAAAAGCAAGTTTCTTTGGACATATTTAGATTTTTCATCTCTGCAAGCCTCTTTTCATTAATACTTCCAAGCCAAAAATATTCTTTCTCCAGATTTAGAATCTATATTGTAGAAGGGGCATAAAAGGCAACCTACCCATTGTTGTGGCTGTGATGGTACTGTTAATAATTTTTATAATATTTTCCCTTATTTTGTTTTTATTGGAATGTTATCCCTCTTTTCTCTGTTGATGTTTTAAAAATCTTCTGTTAGTCTTTGGCATTTTACATATTTTTGCAAAATGTGTGGGTGTACTTTAGTTTTATATCTTGTTTGGGATGTGTTCTGCTTCCTTTGGGTTCATATTTTTTATCAACTTTCAATCATTACCTCTTTAAAGATTGAATAGCCCACAGTTTATTTTCAATTTCTTTTCCCAGAAGTCTTTCAACATTTCCCTCATCATAATCTTAATCTGTGAACTAGAAGTTGAAGTTAGAAAAATAAGTAACATTGAAGAAATGCTAATAGACATTACCCAAACTAAAAAAAGAGAGAAAATAAATTGGAAAAGAAAATAATAGATCATATTGCTGCTGTTCAATCTCAAATGATCTAACATACATGTAACTGAAATTTCAGAAAGAATAGAAAAATAATGGGGAAGAAGAATATCTGAAGAAACAATGATTGAGATTCTTACAAAAATTATGAAAGATAGCTAACCATATTTCCAAGAAGCTCAGAGAACATCAAGGAGGTTATTTAAAAAATAAAGAAGCAAGAGAAAAAAATTAAAATCTCCTGGACACATCATATTCAACACCAAAAAACAAATAGCTTGAAAACATCTTGAAAGTAGCCAGAGAAAAAAGAAACATCATATATGGAGTAACAGAGATAAGAATTACAGCAGTCTTTTTGTTAAAAACTATGTAAATAAGAAGAGAACTGCAACTGAAACATTTAGTGTTTAAAGAAAAAAATAAAATCTTCCAACCTAGATTCTTTATTCAAATTTTAATTTTTCATTTTCTTTCTATCTTTCAAAATTAAAGGAGAAAAACAAGCTTTTTCAGATTAAGTAAAAGAGGGAGAATTCATTACCAACAGACCTGCACTGCACTACAAGAAAATTAATGGAAGTTCTTCAGGCAGAGGGATATGATAAACTTATATCATATTAATATGATAATGGGATAGACAGAAACTGCATCTACACAGGCAATGGAGAGCACTGGAAATGGCAAAAATCAAAGTAGGAATACATTTATTTTTTAAATTTTTAATATTTCTAAAAAGTAGTTGACCGCTAACCCAAAAACAGTAGTAATGCACTGGTGTTTACAGCATCTGTAAAAGCGAAATGTGTATCAGTAATATCAGAAAGGATAGGAGGCAGAAATTTGCTATTGTAAGGTATAGTGTACAGTGTAACATATTACACTATATGTGAAGAGCTATAATATTATTTTAAGGTAGACTGTGATTAATTAAAGATATATATTGTATGTTCTAAGGTAATATCTTAAATTTTTTAAAGTTGTATGAATAATAAGCCAATAATGGAGAAGACATTTAATCATAAAAATACTTAATAAACCAAAATACATCACTTTCTTATATGAGACAAATAATGATGCTCACAGCATCTGTGATATCTCCTCATATCTCTGCTAAATCAAAGGGATTAAGGATTTTCTTTTTCTTTTTTCTTTCTTTTCTTTTTTAAATGTATGGGTTTGTGGCAGGAAGCTCAAGGACTTTTTTTTTTGGTGAGGAAGACTGGCCCTGAGCTAACATCCATTGCCAATCCTCCTCTATTTTTTGCATGTGGGTTGCCGCCACAGCATGGCTTGATGAGTGGTGTAGGTCACGCCCAGGATTTGAACCTGTGAACCCCGGGCCGCCAAAGCAAAGCACTCTGAACTTAACCACCATGCCACCGGGCCAGCCCCAGGAATATTTTTCTTAAAGGTAAATGTACTATAGCTACATTAAGTCATTAAAAGTATCCTCAAAATATTTTTATTTATTTATTTTTCCAATGAGAAAGAAACTAAGTATGAGCAGACCACAGTGTCCCCAGAGCTTGCCATTTTTAGTTTTGGTTTGGGCATCCCAGCACACATATCAGTGCTGTCTTGAATCTCTCTCATCAACTTCTTCCATATATTTCCTTGGCTCTGACTGATGATAAATTGCTATCATTGTTCCTTTTGTTATTTATAAATGGGATTAGATTGAGCTATTTCTCCCAGTGGAAACTCTAATTGCAATGCAGTTTTCTATTCTCCCAGAAATGACCTGAAGGATCTGTTTTTTTCCTTAATTGACGACTTCAGGCAGCCTGCCTTTATCACACAGTTATTGAAGCTGTGTACTCAGATGGCTATGGCTGTTAGATCATGACACACACACAAAACAGTCCTCTGTTGTTTATCATGCAGTAAATCTTCATTCAGTACGCACAAAAGGCATTTATATAATAATACCATTTTCTCTTATTTTATTTAGTCTGCAAATGTAATTCATTACATTTGTAATTCATCACTGTATGTTATAATACCTGGAAAACACTTTATTTTGATTTTCTAAAAAATAAGTCAAATACAAACTAAGAATATAATATTAAGTTCTATTATGCCAGATCTTTCTTTTTTCTTCTGCAAAATGAGATCAGATCTAGCCTGATACTTGTTCTGATCAATTGTGTTTTTACGCCAATACATATTTCAAAGATGTCTGAAGTAGGTGAAACAGAGTGGAGAAAGGGAAGATTTCACTTAAGGGGAGAATAGGTCAAAATAATTTGGAGGCTAGGGTAGTAAAATAGAACAAACTCATAGAAACTAAAGAAATGAAATGGCAAGTCTAAATAATTTATCCAAATACATTTTAGATTAGCTTTCAAATGAATATTTCCTGCATTTCATCATGAAGTGAAACATTTAAAAAGTTTATGACTTTTTATGACTGTTCAAGGCACTTTATTTTAGTTACTCTATACTATAGACCTGTAGCAATCTAGTGATTATACACATATGTAATATAATATATTATATATATAATATAGACACACATACACGTGTGTATATATACACATACCATACAATTTATTTATTATATAATAATATATATTATACTATATGTAATTATATATACAAACTATACACATGCCCAATGATGGACATTTTTAGCATTTACTGTGATATAAACCAAGTTTTCTTTTTAATTATTCATCACAAAAAGCCTGTGTAGTATTTCTACTTGTCTCATATTCATCACTGCTCCCCAGAGCTCTGCTTTCTCTATATGTTCACCCTGGATAACCTCATCTGGACAATTTTTTGATTAGCACATATAAACCAAAACTCCAAATCTGTGACCGATTCTGTCCTTTGAGCCAAAGCTCATATGTGTCTCCACTGAGAAGTCTCACTAAAAGTTAAAATAAATATGTTTAAATCTGAAGATGACATTTTTCCAAAAATGTCCACTCTTCCTGTATGTGCCATGTTTATGAATTACCCTTTCTACAGTCAGCCAAGCTAGAAACTCAGAAACTTCAACCCCTCCTTCTGTCACCCACCTGATCATCCACCAGTCTGAATTCTCCTCTTTATTGAATTTTTCATTCCTCATCTTCTCTCCTTTTCCATTGTCCCTAGCTCTGTTATTCTCCTCACTATTCTTTTCTAAATATCTAGATTTGATTCCCAATTGCAGTTCTTGCTTTTATTTTCACAAACTTTCAACAATCTTCCACACACTACCAAAACAATTGCTCTAAAACGCTAATACGCTTTAACATTTCAATAGCAGTACATCATCATACTTTTTAAATGCTTAGCTTAGAACAAAAAGCCTTTTACAAGTTGGCTGGTTCCTTCTCCCCACACCTCATTTCCCATCATTGATCCTTACCTCTCCTTGTTTTCTCTTGTGTTTATTCCAGAAGGATGTCCCCTGTCATTTTATGCCTCCCTGACTTACATACGTATGCTCTTTCCTCTACCTGGAACACACTTCTCTCCTTCTTCATCCAACTGCTTCCAATCTATCTTTCAAAGCACCTTATACAATGACTCACCTTGACCTGTGGTGGCAGATCTCTCTCTCTTTCTCAACACACAGTACAGTGTGCACTTCTGTCACCCTGCACACATCACACTGTCTTGCCATCATTGACATGTTTGTCTCTTTTTCTTTCTGGGATATAATATTCTTTAAGTCAGGATCTGTCTTCTTTAACTTTGTATCTACTTAGCATCTAGCATAGCACATGGCACACAATAAGGGTTTTCAAGTAAATGTTCTTGGTTAGAGTTTGTTTTCCCTACTTTTTACATTAAAACAACAACAACAACAAAAAGCCCAGTCTGATAGAAGCTAATAATGTGGTCAAGGTCACAATGCAAATGAATCAAAGAGCCTAGTTTAAACTTAATTTTCTCTGTGACAATTCCACAAAATTTTACCAGTATATTGTTATAAACTAAGCATTAAAGCGACATGTCCAGTTAAAATGAACATTCTTTCTACACTTACCAGAATTTCACTATTTAAAAAGTCATAATATGTAGCTATAATTTCGTTTATATAAGAAAATTTACACCTTTAATAAAGCTGCATGTATCATGCCTACTGGTTCTTTCATGACTATACTGATTTAATATAAAGTCCATAACATTTCGATATCCTTTAAACCTCTTCTTTACTTTTGATTTGTTTCTCTTACTGTATTTAATATTGACAGAAAAATTGGGCAGAAATACTTATGCATGTTTTATTCTGACACATGATGATGTAATTTACACTGATATTCTAGGTGTATGCTGCTTATATAGAATTATTATTTCAGAGGAAAAAATTATTTTTGTAAAATGTTATCATTACTGGGTGCTAAAACCTTCTTTGAAGTTTGAAGTTATTATATCAATGATGACTATTAATTTCTTTATTCTAATGGTTTATCTCAATTATGAACACAAATGTTTTGAGGGATAAATATAATTTTTCTTTTTTATTTATTAAGCTCTGCAATTACAATGTGTAAACTAAATCCTGTTGTCATGTAGAATTTTTAGTCAATGTTTCCGTCAACTGAAGAACTGACCTTAGAAACTCTCTTGCTATAAGCTCCTCTAAAAGTCTTCTGAGACTATTTAGGTTATTTTTTAAACAGTATTCTTATTCCTTATTCAGGCATATGAATATTATTTCTTTACCCATTTAGAAATATTCTAAAACTATACTCTGGCTGATTTATTACATGCTGCATGCTTAAATATGTTCATCTATGCACAATTTTTCTTTCAGTAAAGATTTAGCATTGTTGTGTGTTCATAGTAAATATTCTCTAATTTCATTAATTTTTAAAATACACCATCACCATTGTTTTGATCAACAGATAAAAAAACAGATAAATCATTTTCTGAGATATTTTAGAAGATTTTATGGAATTCAGTAGATGTATTTTTATCATTTGCATATAGAAACAGGAAATAATTTTATATAAAAATATTAATCATATGTAACATAGTAACTGCAAAACATAATTTGAAGAAATATAGCAAATAAATATCTCTGTATGCCAACTTTAAAACTAAGTCCAAACCTGTTTAAACAGATTTAAGAAACATATGAACTGTTTTTTTGTTCCATCAGCTTTGACTGACCAAAATTTTTAATGCATGGTGAGCATACAAAACAACCTTGGTAGAGAGATTAAATCTGGGAAGGAGTAAGGAGAATGTGTTAAAAAGATGAAGAGGGAAATTTAACTTTCACTTTATGTGTAATGTTAGAGTGAGCGGTTGGTGGGGGGTGAGTAGAGGTAACCTCTAAAGTATGCAAATAGCACCAGAAGATCCTTGACTACATATCCCAAATTTTTTCCGGCTTTATTGAGATATAATGGGTGTATAACATCGTGTAATATTAAGGTGTACATGTAATGATTTGATATATGTATATACTACAAAATGATTGCAGCAATAAAGTTAACATATGCATCACCTGATATAGTTACAATTTTTGTGTGGTTGTGTGGTAAGATCTTTTAAAATTTACCCTCTTAGCAACTTTCAAATATACAATACAGTATTGTTAACTATAGTCACCATGCTGTACATTAGATCCCCAAGATTTATTATAACTGGAAGTTTGTACCCTTTGATCACCTTCACCCATAATCCACCCCCAATCCCTGCCCTTGGCAACCACCAATCTGTTCTTCATTCTACTTTGAAGTTAGATATATCCATATTAATTAATTTATATAATTAATTTCAGACAATGTAATTTGAATACCATTTTGTGTGTACCGTTCAGTTTAACTAAATATGACAGAAATTACATTCTATGTCCCCATCTTTCCAAATGTTGATAGACAACATCATCTAGGTTGATATTTTTTTTTTTTTTTTTTTTTTTTTTTTTAGTCTTTTACTCCAAAGAGCCAAATGGGTGAGTTTGCTCTGCCATCCTAACTATGCTGTTTGGCTTCTCGCTTTGCATCTCAGGCTGTGGAGGTGGCGAAGAGGAAGCGCAGGATATGCCCACATGGATATGCACACATCCATATGCCTTAGTCCCACTGGCCTCATCCTGGGCACAATGCCACTTCTAACAGCCAGGAATTGTACTCTCTGTTTCGGTGTTCACATTACCAGCTACAACTCAAGGAATTTTATAAGTAGAGAAAAGAAAATAAGAACAGACACTAGGACATAGGCAGAAGTCAGCCATCTGGTTAGCACAGTATTCCTGCATGCCATTTTTTTTCCACACATAGAGCTATTTCACCACCCATTCCAAGGCTGAAATCTTCATGTCCCCTCTGCACTGTGTCTAGCTCATTTTCTAGGATCTCTTGGTGATGGGCAGTAAGTACTCTCTATCAGGTCATGCTGTGGCTACTTTTTCACTGATAACCTTGAAAAATGAACATATTTGTCCTTTCAGGACCAGTACACAATGATGGACCAAAAATATAATAAGCCTACTAAAAATTTCCATTTAGAAAAAGGAAGAATGATGTAATACTTATGAGGAGGTTTTAAGTTTACAGTTTGCCTTTATCAGTAGCATGCTTCATCTGCAGCATGGTGAGGGGAGGCTATGCTCTTACAAGCCCTGGTGCTCCGCCATCTTTAATATGTGGCCCTGCAAGTTCAACCTGAGATTAGTCACATCAGAAAACCAAAAGGTGGAAAGAGCTTGGAGGAATCTGTGGAAATTTTCATGTGCCAGGCTTAGACATTGCACCCATCACTTTCACTTATTCTGTAGTCCCCTCTTTTCCATGGGATACGTTCCAAGACCCCCAGTGGATGCCTAAAGCTGTGGATAGTACCAAACCCTCTATACAGTGTTTTTCCCTATACATACATACCTAGGATAAAGTTTAATTTACAAATTAGGCACAGTAAGAGATTCACAACAATAACATATAAAATAGAACAATCATAACAATGTACTGTAATAAAAGTTACCATAGATCTTAGCAACCTCAACATATGATTTTTTTTTTCTTTTCTTATTAAATTGAGAACTTTCACGTTTTCACTTAAAGGAAGCACTTTATGGCTTTTCTTTGGCATATCCGAATTGCCAGCATCACTACTCTTTTGCTTTGGGGCCATTATTAAGTAAAATAAAGGTTACTTGAACACAAGCACTGAGATACTGTGACAGTCAATCTGAAAACAGAGAGGGCTGCTAAGTGACTAACAGCAGGTCGAGTATACATCTGGACAAAGGGATGATTCACACCTGGGCAGGATGGAGGGGGACAGTGGCAAGATTTCATCCCACCACTCAGAACAGTGCACAATTTAAAACTTAAGAATTATTTATTTATGGATTTTCCCATTTAGTATTTCCTGACCGTGGTTGACCACAAGAAACGAACTGTGGAAAGCGAAACCTTGGATAAGGGGGACCACTATATTTCATCAGAAATAACTTAATCATGGGGAACACCTAATGGAAAAAGAGGCTGGAAAATGTGACTTAGTTGGGCATCCATATACTTAGCTTCTACCGTGGAAGGGGAGTATGAATCTTGTTAGTCAGCCAGCATTATCTACCTGAATGGAAAACACACATCAATCAGTTGTCTGTAGCTAGTCAGGAAATCTAAAAATCCTGCTAGTCAGGAAATGCAGAAATTCCCAGCCTGCGAGAGGAGTAAGTTCCTTGGTAAGCCCATCTGGCCAGCACTGTTTCTGCTCCCTGTGAGTAATTCTCTGGCCATCCTTCATTGGGGGTCATCCTGTTTCATAGCCTATTTCTGCTAGTGCAGGTTTTGAAATCCCCGAAAGTAGACCTCAAGGAGACTTGGGTCCAGAGTGTTTAGGACAAATAATCCCAGGGAGTCCAAATGAGGAAAGTGAGATGGTGAAGTAACAAAGGTCAAAAAGTGATCTGGGTGGAACTGTGAGCAATTGGGGCTCAGTTCCACAATGAATCCCTGAGAAATTTCGTGGGACACATCACTAAATTGCTTGACCAATGGAACTGTTCCACCAGAAGCACTTATCTTTTCAGACCCTATGTGTTGAGAGTTGCACCCAGGGTCTTCAGACTTTTAACCCCATCCCAACTCCCATTCCTTGGTTTTGCTAGTCAATGCAGTCAGCTCTCGATTTGCAGAGGGACAGTGCACGGGCGAGGAGATTCTAATAGAAAATGACTTCCACAGCTGCAGGTGAACTCAGATCGGGTAGGTATAACATGATCTGTTACATTCGCTTTCAGAAATCAAGCCTGTGATTTCTTCAGCAGTAAATTTCCTAACACTTATTAGGCTTCTTATTGCTTTGCTTCTAAATCTTTCCATTTTAAGGTAACACCACCCAAAACTTGTTAAATCTCTTATGAGAAGGGACTGTACTCAGCCCATCTCTGGCTCCCTTTTCCTGACTGAGAACTCTTAATCACATACTCCTATTGATCAATACTCCTATTGACTATCTGAATTTTAGCTGCCCGTCAATTTCATTGTGGGGGAGGGGATTCTATTTGCTAATAAATGTTAAATCTCTAATTCTTACTCTCTGAAATTCCAGCAGAGATTGGAACATATCTGAGAGTTTTATTTCCCTTAGCATCATGACTAGGGTCTCTACTCACGACCTCCACCTGGAAAACAACTGGGAAAATACAGAAAAAGGGATGGAGTGCCATTCTTAAGTAGCTTGCCCTAAAGACTTCCTAATGCCTCTTGTGTAGCTGGCATTAATATGAAGTCACCTATACTACTCAAAGGAATAATGGAGCCTAGTAAAAGCTGCTGCAAACATTGATTATATTGTCCTGTTTATCAGAGTCTAAGATGCACTGCTACACACTTTGGCCCTACTAAAAGATATTGTTCTATTGTTTTTATTTTTTATTTATTTTTTTTATGAGGAAGATCAGCCCTGTGCTAACATCTGCCAATCCTCCTCTTTTTTTTGCTGAGGAAGACTGGCCCTGGCTAACATCCACGCCCATCTTCCTCCACTTTATATGGGACGCCGCCACAGCGTGGCTTGCCAGGCAGTGCATCCGTGTGCGCCCGGGATCCGAACTGGTGAACCCTCAGCCGCCGCACTGGAGCGCGCGCACTTAACTGCTTGCACCACCGGGCTGGCCCCTGTTCTATTGTTTTTAAATTCTCGATGTTCTTGGATGAGAAACCAAGTGTTGGGGTTTCAGAGGGATTGCTAATCAATTCTACCCTCTTCCTTGCGAAATATGATCATATTTAGTACAAGTCAAATAACTCCACATCACAAAAAGGCATACTCATTCTCCTTATTAAGTGTTGGTCTTCACTCCATTTCCTAATAAAGAGACAATAAACACTAAAAAAGTAACGACATTAAAACAAGAAATGGAAATTAAGAGGTAGTACATAACTAAATTTTCTGCCCGAAATAATAAGTGTATAGTTGAGTGCTCATATTAATCTCTATCTTTGTTTGATTTCTCCGAAAATTGACTTGAGTTTATATGTTATGGATTCTGGACAATTGAAGAAGGATGATTGACATCTTGGGGATGATTTTTCCATCTACCCCTTTTTAATCAGCTACCATTGAATTTCTTTTACAATCTTTGACAGATCTAAGTCATGAATTCTTGGAACATACTTTTGACTCATTTAACCTTCTAGAGTATGGGAATAGTTTTGGGGTGTGTATGTATAGTTTTCTGTGTGCAATATTGAGGGTATGATAATATATGTCATATTAACTCTATAGACTTTTTAAAATTGTGCAAAATCTGAGGTTTGAATTCTAAATTTTGAGACTCTAGAGGAATGACATCCTCCCTCTCTCAGCAGGGCTAAGGCTGCTGATGAGACCCCAGCACTACCAGGCATCTGGAGTTTCTCACCTTTCAAATGTAGGCCTGGTGGGAATCAAACTAAAGCTTATTTTTTCCATTTTTCAGTTTAACTTTTTTTGGATCTTATAAAAGAAATAAGACCATGCCAGAACAAACAAACAAAAATAAATTACACACATTGGTAATAAAATAAGAGAGCAACTGGGTAATGATTCCTAGGTAAGGTCATCAAACACTTTCTTCAACTCCTACCTGTGAGTTCCATCAATTTATCGAAAGTGATTGCAGGGGCCGGCCCCATGGCTTAGCGGTTAAGTGCGCATGCTCTGCTACTGGCAGCCCAGGTTCGGATCTGGGCACCGACGCACTGCTTCTCTGGCCACGCTGAGGCCGTGACCCACATACAGCAACTAGAAGGATGTGCAACTATGACATACAACTATCTAGTGGGGCTTTGGGGAACAAAAACGAGGAGGATTGGCAATAGATGTTAGCTCAGAGCCGGTCTTCCTCAGCAAAAAGAGGAGGATTAGCATGGATGTTAGCTCAGGGCTGATCTTCTTCACTGGAAAAAAAAAAAAGTGATTGCAAACATAAGTATATAGAATGACATCCTTTATACAGTAGAAAGTCATCACTGTGTGGTTTAGCTGTAACTAATAATTATATGAACATTTACTTTGTAATTTATCAGATTAAATATAAAAATACATATAAAATTAGCTAAAGAGTCAAATTCAAGATTTTAAATTATAATCAAGATATAAAAAACATATAAACAAACAACCCAATTAAAAACTGGGAAAGGACCTGAATAGACATTTTTCAAAAAAAGATATACAAATGGCCAACAGGTATATAAAAGGGTATTCAACATCACTAATCATCAGGGAAATACAAACCAAAACCACAATGAGATACTACTTCACACCTGTTAGGATGGCTAGTATCATGAGGATGTGATGAAAAGGGAATCTGGTACACTGTTGATGGGAATGAAAATTGGTGCAGCCATTATGGAAAACAGTGTGGAAGTTCCTCAAAAAACTAAAAATAGAACTGCCATGTATCCAGCAATCTCTCTTCTAGGTATATATCCAAAAGAAATGAAATCAATATCTCCAAGATATATTTGCACTCCTATGTTCATTTCAGCATAATTTACAATAACCAAGACATGGAAACAATATAAGTGTTTGTCAATGGATGAATGGATAAAGAAATTGTGGTATATATATATTCAATGGAATAATTTTTAGTCTCAAAAAAGAAAGAGATGCTGCCATTTGCAACAACATGGATAAACCTGGAGGATATTAGGCTAAGTGAAACAAACCAGACACAGAAAAAAAACTTGCAGGATCTCACTTATATCTGGAGTATAAAAAACACGTAGGAGTGGAGAGCAGAATGGCGGCTACCAGAGGGGCGGTGGGAGAAAAGGGGAGATGTTGATCAAATAGCACAAAGTTGCAGACTTAGGTAGGGTGAATAGGTCTAGAGATCTGATGTACAGCATGATGACTATAGTTAACTAATACTCTATTAAATACTGGAAATTTGCTAAAGTAATGTGTTTCAGGTGCTCTTATCACAAAAAAATGGTAACACGTGTGATGATATGTTAACTAGCTTGCCTGTAATAATTATTTCACTATATAGATATATATTAAAACACTATGTTGCACACCTTAAATATTTACAGTTTTTATTAAAAAATAAAATTAAAAAAACAAAACTATGACATCTTTAAATCAATCATCGCCAATGAATATTTTTCTTATCCACAATATTGAGGATTATAAAAATTAAAGAAAAAAAAGGAGAATGCACAGGAATAAATAAGTTGATCTGATCTTTATTTTAAACACTCAGAAGAAAAGCTTCATGATCTATTTGAGGTAAAATTGTTTGGGTGGTAATTTAGAGCAAATTATATTGGATGTGTGTTGAATATTCAGATCAGTATGATTAGCATACATAATTCAGTACATGGTCTCTTTAGATTTCTTTTCTATCTGTAATCATATGCCCCAAATCCCATTTTCCTTTTCATTTCCTCCTCTGTTATGCTTTCTATCTTTTATATTGATCTCAAATGAAGCACAGATTTTCACTTTCATTTAGTACCTTACTCCGAATTTAGCACACATGGGTTTCTCTTGCTTTTTCAGCAACAAATCAATGACATTTGTCTAGAAATCTATCAAAATACTGAATTTTTTTTATATTATTTACAGATGCAACACCTGTAGTTCTCTTTATAACATGTATCTTATAAAAAGTAAAATTTGATATATTTGCAAAATACATTAAACAGTGGTTCAAAATATTATTAAAAATAAATTTAGCACTATTGTTTATAAATCTCTACCAGGTTTCTTTCTTTTACATAACATACTTAAAAATGTGCCTGAAATATAAACTAACTTGTTAGAAAATTATATAGACATCATTTAACTTCTAACTACTGACTTAGGTACAGGATAGAAATGTTTTAAAACAATACAAATATTTAATCTGTAGTAGTGAATACTTGCAAGGCAGTAACAATCTAAATAGATGCCAAGCAGCTCAAACCATAAAGTATACATTAATCCACTAGAAATCCTGAAATGGTCACTATTATGTCTTTTGAAAATTAGCATCAATGATATTTGCATTTCCCACAAAATAAATAAAACCGATAAAATATAGTGTTTACACTGAAAAGACAAAATAATGTAAAAATAACATCTTCTGAGGTCCTAAATAGAAAATGCTAGCACTTATTTCTTCAAATAAAAGTAATATTAATGGTAAAGGAAAAGGTGATTACAACTACACTTCTAAGATATTGAAACATTTCGATACCATAACAGATGTGTGAAGTATTTGAATATAAATTAATATAGTTATATGACAATAAATATGTTTAAATTCGCCTTTCCTAAAAATACCTAAGGCAACTGCTATAGTAAGTCATATTTAGTAAAATGCAAGCCACATTAAAACTAACATAAAACAGTAATAAAAAAACACTAAATTATCAGAGTAATAATTCTGGCCCATTTTCTAGTAGATATTAAAGTTTCCTATTATTTCATCTTGTTCAATACAAGTATCTTTATATCCTCATTGTTTTCTATTTTCATTTTTTTCCATCTAATCAAAATTGATTTTCAGAATAGTTTTCTCTGTTCTCTTATCTTTTCTCTCTCTTCCCTTTACTCTTCTTTATTTTAATATTGCTGCCTGCCAGAAGAACACATTATAAGCATGGAATGTACATTTCTTATTTGTCAAATGTGATATCTCGTGGCTTAAAGAGTAGACATACTGTAAGGGTAAGAAAATCATGCATATGTATATGTATGATAGTAATTTTAACTACTCTGAGTGTAAGTTGTGTGTGCACATATATGTGTATGTATATACTATATATACACATATATGTGCACACACAACTGTGCACATATGTATATACTATATATGCATACACATATAGCTTATAAATCCTGACTTTCCTTATAAGGACCCTCAGAGATTGTCTCATGTACTCAGGGGCTAATCTTTTTGACTGTTGTGTTTGTTATTTTAACAAACGGCTCTAACATTTCTCAGAAAATTTGTCTGATGCAAATGCCTCTGCCAAACAAATATGCTCGTGCTGCCTCTATGTCTTCTTCTTTTCAGTGCCTCACTTGGCTTTCTACCCGAGGTCTTTGTTCCACATGTGTTGTATAGTCAAAAGAGTTGCTACATGTTAGTACAGTAGCGTGAAAAAACTGTCCAGTTTGTCTGCCTTTGTTTTAGCACTAAAAGTGCTGCATCGTGGAAAAACCCCTCTCCGGGATTTGAAAAGTTCTGGTTTTTGATGATGAGTTTGGAAGTTAGGGGGAAAAGCAAAGAATCCATATAACTGCTCCCCAAATAGGGGCTGAAAGCAACACTGTTTTTAGTGTTATATGGATATGGCAGAGATTATCTGCCTTTGGTAGTCTCTGTTACTGCTTTTTTCCCTGACCTCTGATCTTGGAAACTATGATCTATGGTTCTCAATAATGGATCATGAGAGTTGTTGCTCACTCTGAATTATGAGACTAAGTGTGCAATTGAAATGTGTTGTAATTGTGAGCATTAATATTTCATCTTTGACTTTGCCTATAGATTAAATGTAAGGCTTTGTATCATGGTAATGCTAGCTTAATTTTTAACACAGTGTATATTGGACTATATTTTCTAAGTGGTAAGATAATGAAAGTAAATGATTACAATACCAACACCAGGATGACTCAGACATCATCAAAAAGAGGACTAAACAACTGTGTTATATTGATGGCAGATGGAAGCACATATACAACTGGATTAGGAAGGTAAAAAACCACAACAGAGCATATTGGACAGTCTGCAGAACAGAATTTGCCACTAGACTTGGTGGAGCAGAGCATAAGAAAGCACATATGGAGACAGAAACTCACAAATCCAGGATAAGACACACAAACACTTCTAAATCAATCAAAAGATTTTCATCTCCCATAAAGACAAGAATTGTCTGTTGAAAGTAGTGGCTGCTAAATCAGCCACGTGAATTAGCCATTTTTTGGTACCAAAGGAACTAACAAATACTTATCATATTGTTTCCTTGACTGATGTAAAAAACTTAGTAAAATTACATTTCTTGATTCAGAGATTGCAACAAAATATTCTGTGGGAGAACACTAGGGGACATTTTAATTATAGATGTTTTGGCTTCTTACAGTGTAGTGCTATTTCTGAGGATCTTACCTATAAAAATGCTCCCCAAAATGTATCAGTTGTGTTGAATCATGGCAAAAAAAAATAAAGTTCCCCTTCTTGCTTTTAGTTCCTTTAATTTGAAAAGTAGAGTGCCAAATAATTTTCTTTGCTTTCTATGAAGATTGTAATGAAACTGCAGGAAACATGAAAGAAAAGATTGTTGATATCTTGTTCAAATACAAAATAGACTTTGCTCATCTAGCTGCATGTTTGGCAGACAATGCAAATATAAATTTTGGCAAATTTTCCATTTAGTCTATAAACTTCTTTCCAAATAAAATGAAAAAATCCTACTTGCTAAATATTCTGCATACCATACATTCAACAGTGTCAAAAAGGACCAGGGTTTGCTGACTTGTGATACTGAGACTTTCATAATAAAGATTTTCTTTGTTCCCCACTTTCAGTTTTCCTAAATCATGTAGATGCACTTAATGTGATTTCAACTTTATAGAAAAAGAAAGGGATAACCTTCTTAGACATGTACCTACAAGATGGTTATTATTTCTGCTGTTCGTAGAAAAAATTTTAAAATGTTGGTATGCCATCAAATCATATTTTCAAAGTATGGGCACGTGGGATGTACTTCTCTAATTTGGAGATACATTGAGATTAAGAATGGTTGGAAAAGCATCATAGTAAAACAGAAATCTATACGTTGTTTTGTGAAAACTGTTTGATGTTTTGATGAGGATATACAGAGCCTAGAGAAAGATGAAAGGACTGAATTTGAGTTCTTCACTGTTATATATAGGTTGTGACAGAAATTCTCACAATGAAAAAGTAACCAGGTGTTTGGAAATAAGATACCTTCAGAACTGAAAAAAAAAAAAAAATCATCAGAAAAGGGCAGCCGAGTTAAAGAAGACTTTCTCCTATCTTTACTCAAATTAACCGATTTGAAGTTTAACTTCAGTTTCACAAATCCAAATTACCTCTGTGCATTAAAACCATTTTCTCTGAGAAAAGAACGTTTAATTTACGATGACATCTGTCTGCTTCAGGGTGATTAAAAATGATGGGCATTTTAGACATCGGTAGTCTATCTGATACATTTATAGGTACAAAGAGCTCGACTGACAGATGACTGACTGGTCTACCAGAGCTAGTCTGCAGTATAAGTGGGTGGACACTTTTGGAGAGCTGGGATCTAATTCCTACACATCTAAAAACTTGCTGTTGCTGTAAATTCTATATTTTATGCTCAATTGTTTTTGTTGTAAGGATGTTTACATTGGTAAACTGGCATCAGGAATCACTGTAATATAGGCTGGAAAAGAGCAGAGCTGTAAGTCAGAATGAATATTACACTGGACTGTGTTCAGTTTTATCACTACATAAAAGAAGAGAAAGGTGTCCTAAAGGCTGCAGGCATTTCAGAGGAGTATTATTAGAAAACGAAACAGAAAGTAAAAATATTCTACAGTCTAAAGGGACAGAAGAAACATATTGTTATAAACATAGGTAATATCTGTTTAAGTAGTTCTACTAAATTTATCTCTTTTTAAAAAGCTTACATTATGTATCATATCAATACATAATAATATGATCTATAAAATTTAAATATCCAAAATATATTTCTTACTTTAATTTTTGATGAGTGTTTATTATATATGTTATTTTAATTATTAATTTGGTTACAATTCTAATTTTGAAATATATACTTAAATCTCTATTAATGTTAAGATCAATATTTAGCAGCATCACTTGTCTTTCCATGTTATAAGACAAGGCTATTATTGACATACAAGATCCTATATTCTACATCCCCCCTTTTACATCTCACCTTTAGTCAGCTATACTCACTTTTATGCCCAGTGGTAGTATTGCTCTACTTTCTTCATAAGTTGATTCTATATTTTAAAATAAATAACATTAAAAAATTACACTATTATGGTCATATTTAATTTGTCTCACGTTCCATTCATAGATTGTTTTGAAGATAGTCCTAGTAGCAGTAATGGGATAATAGTGTTGTTATTGTTTTTTGCTGACATTAAAAAATCATTTTTTTGGTCTATTTACTTTTACATGTCTTCATTTTATTTTCTGTTCCCTGAATCAAACTTTCTCATCTACTGAGTTCATTTATTGTCCTTTTGAAAGTCTCCTCTTTCAATCTCCATTCTTGTGCTAAAACTTTGCTTTCTAACCTGCAGTTGGGCTGTCACCTTGGGACTTACTGATATTAAGAGCCACTGTTACCTGGTCTCCAAGACTTTTTTCTTCCTTGATTTACAGTCTCAATATAGCAGAATACATCCTCAACCAACTTCTTAACAAAGGCTGTTGTAAGACAAACTTCCTGAATTCTCATCTATCTGTCACTCTTTTTTAAACTCCTCCCACAGGAAGGCTAGTTTGGCTGAGTATATATGCCTGGTGGAAAGTCATTTTACCTATAAAATTAAAGGCACTACTGCTGTGTTTTCTAGCATCCATGTTACTGCTAAGAAATCCACTGTCAATCTAGTGTGTATATTTTTCCTGAAAATTTGTTTTTTGTGCTGTTTGTTTTTACCTAATTTTATTGTTTTGAATCATCACTAAGTACTCTGTGAGCCCTTTCAGTCTGAATACTCAGACATTTCTCAGTTCTGGGCACATAGAGGTAAAGGAGAAATAAACTCTTAAACAAGTAACAACATTAGATTTAATCAGCATTTGTTTGTAAATTAGAGTCATAAAAGCTTAATTGGAATTTTGAAGATTACTTTTAACACAAAGGAGCCCAAGCTTTAGGGACACTAAGATTAGGGCATAGCATGAGGAAAGAAAGAGAGGCATTTATACAGAAGAGAAATTTATAAATACATCAAAAATATCAAAAGGGCACTGTGGGGGATCAGAATTGGCCACTCCAAAATATATCTCTTTGGCTTTGTTATTTTTCAGAACAAAGACTCTGAAAGAAACTTTGACCTTCCCCCAACTGCTGAAAAGAATTTAAAATAGGAGGCCTGCTCCAGGAAGGAGCTAATACCATAAGGTAACTATAGTGTAATGTAAATTGTGTCTCTTGGGTCACATTGTCTATAGAGGGTGAACATTTGTTCAACAAACATTTACATTTCCTTCTCCAGGTAAGTTGTCTTCTTCCCCTTTGAAGCCCCAAACCACAACCCCCAACATCCTCCATTGTCTTTAGCTGAAGATAGTATTTAAGGTGGCAGCTTTGGCTATTCTGGAGAGTTACTCAGTTTTCCTGGGTTTCTCCCATGTATAAGTGTTATTAAACTTTGTTTTATCTTCTCCTGTTATTCTGCCTCAGGTCAATTTAATTCTTAGACCAGCCAGAATGACCTGGAGGGTAGAGGAATTGTCCTCTTACCCTACACCACAATATCATTTAAGAGGAAGAAAGAAATTTACAAGTAATGGGTGATCAGTGGCACCAAATGCTTCAGAGGAATTAGAAAGGATAAGTATCATGTGAAAGATTGAAGAAAGTTTGTGGGGATTTTTTTGTAAATTTCGGGTCACCTGTGTATAGAATAGTAGAGGGTGGAAGCGAAATAGAAGAGAATGAAAATAAGAAACACATGTGGATTCTGAATAAACCTCATTTCAAGGAGTTTTAATGAGCGATTAACTAGTCACTATAAGATATTTTAAGTTAATCATTTAAAAATATGAGCAACTTCAGAACATTTAAAGATATAAAGAAAGAAACATTTTGCAAGAGTTTAAACACATTAGAAATGAAGGGCATATTCATATGGCTAAAGCCTCAGATGTATTAAAGGCTGATAATCAGAGACCAGATATGATTCTAAGATAAAATTTTTAATTTTACAAATGGTACCTGTGTGTTTACTGCTATACTAAGATGAGATCAGGATATGTGAAAAACTCAGGTTTTGCTATTAGGTATGAACAATTTATATTATTTGGTGGGGGTAGGGTTGGAAGGAGCTGAAGTTGGGAACATAAAATAAAATGAACCCTTGTCAGATAACATTTGTGGGTCAGACACTATAGAGTCAATTAGAGATAAGAAAAGGGTTTGGATAGTTATTTGCCTTTAAGAGAGATAATTATTAAGAAAATGTGTGCATAGATTCAATCAGTTTCCCATTCAAACTACTGTAGTTTGAATAACCAAGTTTTATGTCTTTTTTCTATAAGCTCCAATATGTAGACTTAAGTATTTACCTAATTATAACTATAAATTTCTCTCTTCATCCCTTCTTTGATTAGTATTACTTCCACTCCATGGAAATGAGAGTAATCTATAACAAAGGATTGAGCTACAAAATTCTAAAGCAAATTAACCTTTGGGAAAAAGTATCACACTTTCTGTAATTAAAATAATGAAAATTCTAAGAATAATAGTATTTAGGTCTTTTCTCTTCTATTTAAACAAAACCTTATTTGCACTCAAACAGTTAATCAAAAGCCAAACTATAATTATATGTTTAGAAATTCCATCCTTGTGCCTCTATCCTAAAATACTTTCCCTCAAAAAATGACATGCTTTAGACAAGGGTAAATTTGACATTTGCCAAAAATCGTGGCCCCCGTAGAATGTCAATGTTAAACTTTCTTGACTTTGATTCATACATAAGTGCAAGAAGGTTTTTTACCATTTGCAATCCTAGAATTTAATTTTTTTTTTTACCGATAATCTTTAATCCTCTTATGCTCAAAATTTAAATAAATTTGGAATGTTTAAACTCTACTGTTAATTTTGGACATAAAGCATCACAAAACTTTTTAGTGACTGGATATAATGTTGATGGCAACATTCCATTTAGATGATATGATCAAAGGGCTTAGCCATTAAAACTGTGGTTATAACACTACCAGAGGAGTGTGACATGGACGAACGTGATGGCACTCCAAGATGACAAACATCTTTCAACACTGGTTTCAGTGAATGCTGACAAGGAAAACACAGGGAAGAAGTTGAGAAACTTATATAACAAGATTTCTACTGTTATCTCTCATAAATGGTTTTCTAGGACAAGGTAAAGATAATAAACAGATAATACGAATGGTAAAAGTAACCATGGAGCAAATTGACAATTATAATAACTGGACTATAATATGAAGTACGAAAAAAAAGAAAATATTTTGGTTTCATAAAATGCTGACATTTTGTGCTGGTAACCACATGAGAACTGTTTAAAATCCTTTTAAGCAGGTTTAAAATACATGTGTGTAATCAAGTCTTTTTTCTGAGGAATGGAGTGAGTGATGATAAACACTAAGAGTTGTAAACTTCTGGGGAACTTCTGAAGAAGGTGAATTTAAGGTCACCCAAAAAGTAAATGCAAACAGACCTAATATTGTGTTAAGAATGAATCCCCAATTTTCCTGTGTATTCTAGTGGTCCCAACAAATGTCCTTGGCACTACTGTTATCTAAATACGCATTTTAAAACCCAATATCATTCATGGACACCAGTAGAAACTATGTTTGTGAACATGACCTTTGTTGATTCCAAATATGCCATTAAACCCAAGGTAAGGGCAGATAATGGACTGAATCCCATTTCCAGACAGGAATGCCCACAACCTCAACAAATAGTGTGGAAGTGCCTTCTCTCCAAACATCTTAAATTCACCTTATTTTATTTTAATTAACAAAAAAATCTTAAAAATGTGAACCCTTGTTTATAACATCTTGTATTTTGCACTTTATGGAATACATGTGAAGAGAAAAGATGCTTCCTACTTTTCAGGGTAAGACTTTATAAGGAATTGCAGTGTAGACAATAAAAACCACAAAACTTTCTGAGTTCCATTTATGGAAGGGAAATAAATATCTCTCCCAGAACAGTCATGGAGGTTCACATAATGCATAGTAGAAACAGGAAAATGCTGGCACCAAGAGATTATTGCTGTGCTGGTTTTCCACATGATCGCTAACTTCTCAAGCTTTTATTTTCTCAACTTCGGTCATTTATATTAAACAGTTATCAGGTGACAAATACTATATGTGGGAATTGAAAAAAAAAATTGCATATGAACATTGAGAGTTGTACCTCCTATTTCTGACCTCTAAAACCACTGTATCAGTCTGTTTTTCATCACTACTTGCTACTACTTGGTATTCTGAATAAAAAATATTCTTAATAAATGGCAAAGAGGCTAGGCTGCTCAACTTAAAAGTTTCAAGAAAAGAGGGAAAGGCAGAAAGAGGAAAAATAGTAATATGAGATGAGATGGAGACTGTTGAGTTGGGATGTAGATATATGAGAAGCTTCAGAGGAGATGTACCAAGAAAACTGGGTAGAAAAAGGGAAATTTTGAAAAATGTTGACATGGATTTTGAATAACATACCTTTTAGTAATCTTTCATAGATACAGGTAAAGAGCATAATTCTATTTTAAATATTTATTTTCTGTATACTGCATTAGAAGCAATTCAGTGTAGAGGTTAAGACATTTGCCCCCTCAAATTTGTCAGGTTTTTCCCTGGGCATTCACCTTGGCTTTTGGAACTTAGGTGTAATAGTAACCTACTGATTAAACCTATGTCTTTCAATAAATTCAGAAATCTAAAGTATCTCCCTCATAAAATAACAAACTGATTATTTTCCCCCCACAACTTCAAGAACACAAATTTGCTTAAGACGAAATTTGGATGATGAAAAGAAGGTCAATATTTAAGATCATTTTAGTGTCTCTGCCTGGCTCTGACAGTCAAGACCAGATCTTTCAGGATTTTGGACGTTGCTATGAAAATCATGATGAAGTTGCTAGTATAGGCAAATTGCTGTTAGAAATTTGAGTAATTTTTATTAAATAATGTTCTATAAATTGTATGAATTGGTATATATGTATACTACTATGGTTAGGAAACAGTCTTGACATTGTTTAAACATGAGCTAGTTTAGAGCACAAAAATTCACTGACTGTGTAAGAATTTATAAGGTCCACATTAGTGGATGTTTATAGATCCAAAGCCACAAAATGTTTTTTATAAGTAACACATTTTACTCACTGGTCTAGGAAGAAAAAAAACAGTACAGGTCTTTGCTAAAGTCAAAGTACAGACGAAAAAGTGTGAGGGAGTATATTACACCATCATTGTCCTCCATCTTCCTACACCTAGATGTCTAAAAGTGTGTTGAGAAGCTTAGAGAAATTGATTGCAATTTTGGTGGAATTTACATGATAAATTTATCATCACACCCTGAGGGAAGGGATCAGACAAACACTATCAGGGATCATATTTGACAACTAGAATTATAAGAAGAAAGCTACCAACAGGATGAAGAAAATGGTCCCCTGCTCTTTTGGCATTCTTTGGAGATGAATGTTTGGGCCAGACACAGGTAGAAATAACATTGTGCTACAGGAGAGGAATTTTTCCAAAATATGTTCTACATTTTTATGCGGAGAGTATTTGAGTGTCCTTAAAAATGGTAAAATAACACTCTGGGCTTGGGTACCTGCTGCTCAGTAGTTGCACTGATATCACTGGAAAACCTTGAAGGATGCTGAGACTTTTCACAGATTCTCCTACTGCCTGGTAATAGGACAAGCTGACTCATTACCAAGCAATACAAAGAGAATTGTCCTGGTCATTAATCTTGCAGAAAACCCTGTTTGTTTTTTCCCAGTCAATCCCTGATCTTAAGGAATAATCAAATATAAGGTCTTTTTATCAGGAGATATAATTAATCGAATCAAGAATAGGAAAGGAGAGAGATAAAGATATTATATCCTCCATTCACTTCCCAAGGTTGGCAGTGTTCATGATTAGTCAATTGGGGTTTTATTTCTCCTTGACTATTAACCTTCTCTCATATCCAGCAGATAGCATTCTGTCACCATATGTGATCTCTAGCAACACAAGAGAATAGCTGTGGAACCACATAAAATGAAATCAGTGTTCACTTGTGTCCATTCAGCTGCCCTTCCTCCAAGCAATGGAAACCATCCATCTGCCATAAGTTCAAAGCTGTTATGAAAACAGAGAGAGGGCAGTGCACTATTCCTCAAGATTCTCCACTCTTCCAAACTTCTCAGTTTCTAGTTTTGTCAGGGTGGAGAATTTGAGTATTGATTGCCTTTCTTTGGTGGAATTTTCTACCCGCATTTTTGTTTGCAATGACTACTCTTTTGAAGTCATCAGCAAAAGTCACAATAATTAATTCCAATCGCCATTTTGGCACATTCACATTGAGCCAATAGAACAGCAGTCACCGTCCAGTCCAAAACACTTTGTATGACAGATATTTGGAATGAGAATTAACAGTTCTGATTTTTAAGAGGCAATCCTCACAAGGTGACTACTCTTTCCAATCTCCTAGCTGGGTACTTCTAAAAACTATCTATTCTGCTACTATATCCAACATGCCCCATCCTTATAAAACTTCAACCTCTCTTCTCGGTTTTAGCCTCAGTTCTCTGGTTTTCCTGCATCTCTGTCCCAGAGAATTAGCTACTGGTAAGCTCCCAAGATCACTCCATATGAAGGATCATTCTGGAAACTTTTTTTTAGTCCCATCCAGCTTCCTTATATATCCTTCCAGGTCCCTAGGCTTCCAAGTGTTTCCACCATAGAGAAAACCACTGACAAGTCCTTGTGGAGCATAGCTGTGAGGAATAGGGCAATCAAGTGGGAGCATACTACCAAAGATACAGTGCTCAACAACCCAAGCTTTGTGGAGTTCAGCTGTCACATATTGCAAACTTGAAGTATTTATCTGGACTTGGATAAATAAAATTAAAAGTCAGATATCTCCACTCTCATCCTTTGGATTCCTGAAAGGCAAGGGCTAGTGGGTGGAAGGAAACATTTTCCATATTCTTGACCTGAAGTCTGTGATATTCAGTGAAGAGTTGAGGTTTGGGAATGTGACCACTAATTTTCTCTCTATAAACAGGATATGATGACATAATGAGTCTGCTTTAAGTATTGGGTCCATCAATTCCAGGTTATTTTGACACCATATCACATACTCATTTTATAAATTCTTTGGAGGCTAGAGATGGTTTTGCTCTTGCTTTGGTTGAGGTAAAGAAGCTTATCCAACAGCCATTGCTACATGAACCAACTGCTGCCTTATGCCTAACATGCCTACTTCTAGAAGAAAATTGTTTATGTATATATGTATGTGTGTGTATATATACACACATAAATTTTATAGGTTTCTTGTTCATTCCTCAGAAAGTCTATTCCCATTCACCAGTCTCCAAGTCTTATCTAAGTGCTTCTGATGGACAGTCAAATTCCTCCTAGCAGTGTCATTAAAGGTGTCCCAGAGAAATCATACAAATTCCCAGTGAGAAGAGAAAAGATAGAAGGAGCTGGAGTGTAAATAGAAAGTCTTTGGGTGTTGCATTTAAATATGGAGCATCTCTGTGTTTGCAAATTGGCTAATGGTAAAGTGTGCTGATAGAGAAATTAATATGATATTCAAACATTTAACAACTGATAATATCTGAAAATCACAGCTGCTTCCAGAGGTCTCATTCTGTGCTAACCATTAACTCTTTAAGACTAATAATATTAAACATATTAAAACGCTTATTTAAAGCAGACTACTGTAGGATATACAAATTCTCCTCTTACGGTGCACTAAAGTAAAAATAACCAGTGGTAATAAACAGTAATACACATAGCTTATACCTATGCTGAGTACTGAAAGTGGTTTATTGTATACGAATTGAGTCATGAACGTGGCCTTATAAAAATTTTAAGCAAGAATTCAATCAACCAGAGATTGTCCTATATAACAGATTATTCTAGAAACTTGGTATGATGCAAATGACCTAAGCAACTTCTGGCTGTCATTTTACAATAACATTATAAAAAATAGTAGTCAAATGGTTGGATTCCTCTGGGATCTTTGACTTACAGTGCAAAATGGAAGTATTTTTATTTAATGCACACATAAGGAATCACACATGAAAATAACTGAAGTGCAGTTTATTCTCTGTATAGTCTAAACATCAGAGGGATTATGCTTGCTTTAAAACCAAAAATAAAAATGTGGGTAACTGGATCCTCATCCCTTGTTAGTAGTTATCTATGACTATGTGAATATTTTAATCTTTTGTAGTTTGATTAATGCTGACGTGAGAGAAATACAGACACAGCAATGTTTTTACATTTTTATACTATCACTCAGTGCATTTTTAGAATATTAAAAATATGTTAAATTATTTCTTACATCTCAAATTTAACTTTTATTTTGTGTTATCTCTTGTAAGCAATGTCAAAAAATTTTTTATGTAATAGGTGTAAATAAAAATAATACCACAAAACCGATAATTGCAAAAAAGATATCTCTTTTTTATTCTTCCTCATTGAATGTGCCAATATATTATTCAGCATGACATTTTCATGGTTATTTAATTAATTAGTTTATTTATTTCATTATTATTTATTTTATTGAAAATTGACAAAAAGGTCTATTTTATGTTTTTACCATTGAAGAAGAATATCTGATAACCCAATATAAACCACAGATTTGAAAAGAAAAATAACATCTGGAACTAGTCTGGCTGAAGTGTAGTCTGTGATCATCAGTAGGGAATTCCATTCACTATGACTTACACAATAAGAAACTATCTGAAGTCTTTTGGTATCAAATTTCTTTATAATTTGCTTGCTCTAACCAGGAAGTCTCAACTGAGTAAGAAAGGGGTTGGAGTGTTGGGAAGGATTCAACCAGTGAAACAGAACTAATGGGGTATAGATTGAGAATATTTATGAGTGAGTTATTCAATTTTCTATGGATTTATTGCAACGAATTGACATATACAATTATGAGGCCTGGCTAAGCAAACCTAGAACTCTCAGGACTGTAAGTGGACTGGAATCCTTGCCCTATTTTTTATATATGATCAAATCCCAAAATATAAGCCTAGATTTGGGTTTGTACGGTAATACTTCTCTGAAGGTGTGAAGCATTTCATGCTGCCTCAGGACTAGTTTACTTCAAAGCTATCAGAAAACTGCAACAATTTTAGTGCTCTGAGTGCTTCTAAGGACATCAAGAAGAAACAGATAGCTTGCTTTTTAAACTTCCCACCTATTTAGTATTTCCACTGGAGCCATAAAAGCTGAAAGTCATAATTGTATGTTGTATGACCCAGTAAAATTTCTCTCAGAGTAGAGGTGAATGTCACAGTTCATGCTGGCAGGAACAATTCTTGGAAATATAAATCTAATCCTATTTGCTGGACCCACATGGGGGGCAGTATTCTTTATGACTATATCATAAACTTTAGACTATGATAGACATGGTTTCAAGTAATGGATCTTCTTCACATTGGTTGTTTGATCATAAACAAATCTCTTGCTCTCGTGATCAGTTTCCTCATTGTAAAATAAAAAGAAATAATACCTGTTTTTCAGGATGTTCTGAAAATTAAATGGAATAATCCTTTTTATTCCTATACTGTGCCCGGCAGGTAGAGGAAGTAAGTGTTAAATGATAATTTTATTGTGATATGCACTAAAATTGTAAGCATAATGTTCTTTACGTGAACAGTCTTCTCATTTTTTACACAATGAGCCGTACAGTGGTATGGGAAGAACAATCATTGCCTAACAGACACCAGAAAATGGGAAGCAAGCAAGAGTATAGTCCAATGAAAAACCAATAGGCTTTAAAGATTTGGGTTCAAATTAACTTAACTAGCTGCAAAACTTGGCCAAGTCATTTTAATGTTCTGGACTTCACTGTTCTTAATTTGTATAAGATAACAATATATATATGTCTCGTGTTTGCTGTGAAGATTAAATAAAATAATAACGAAGTAATGATAGCAAGCACTTTATTGAGTGCATTTTAGATACTTAAAGCTTTGGCATGTTATTTAATTCTTTCAGAAATCACCACAGGTAGGTGACAGTATTATTTCTCTTTTACACTTGAGGGAATCGTGCTTAAAGAGAAGAGACTTGCCTAAGGTCACCATACAAGTTAGCTCAAATTTGCATTATGTCTGACTCCAAAGCCTGTGGATTTAAGCCCTCCACTAACATTTCTGGCACTATACTTGATATTTGATAAGCAGCTGGCATTTGGTGAGCACTCAGTTGTCTTTATTAGCTTTCTCCTTTCCCTAATTAACTTCACATCCAGGAAAAAGGAAGGAAGTCTCCTATGCTTGTTGGAACAAAATTGATTTCTCAATATTTTGAGAGAAGAATGACATAACAGACTACTTTTCTGTGGCTGAGTAAATATTATTTTAATCACTAGCTATGCATACAGACACAAAGATGTATGAACTAAATGAGTGAATTCAAGTATCAATTATTTCTTCTACATGGAGACAGACGCTTAATTTAGGTTTACTTTTCATCTTTAACTGGTCATAGGATAGTCACGGTCTGAAATTAAAGGACTCTTCTCCCAGTAGTAGCTAGGAATGGAGCACTGTAAGAGCCTCTGAGGGGCAAGAAAGCATAATTGTTCAACAGTGGTGGCAGTGTTTATTTTTCTATCATAAATAATATCATATATTTTACAATGCTTCAAAGTAAATCTCCTTATTTTCAATTCTTTATATATTAGCAAACCAAAATAAAGCAGAATATGAATAGGAATGAGATGCGGTTAAAATTCATTCACAGATAAATACGTTTTTATTTCATTAATATATTTATGGAAGCCAATATAAGCAAGCTTCCATGATCTTTACTAACACATGGCATCTTTTTAGAGTAATATAATGTAATTAACTTGTTTTTACATATTCAGTGGCACTTCACCAAATGCAGCAAATGAACAGACGGTATTGAAAAACAGGCAATTAGGAAATATTTGACTCTATTTATTCATTTAGATTTTATAGCAGTTCTGCGTTTGACCAGAGCAAGTCTTTGGATGGATGTAACTTTGAAAAATAAGGCGTTGATATTTGTTGGTGTTTTATTTTTGTTTTGTTTTAACACCAGAAGTGGCTCCCTCAAGTGAAAAGTGTAAAATTGCTGGACTCTCTAAGGATCCAAAGGAAATTACCTGTGGCATGAAGAGTGGTGGTAAAACACTCTTACTTTTTATCAAGATGTAATCCAAGAAGTCAGTTGGGATATGTATGCTTTCACCGTTGCTATTAAAACATAAAACAAAATATCGCAGTGACCAACTATTTATATGCAACTCTATAGAGACCAAAGAGAATGGACTTTCCCGAAGTCTCTAGGTTTCCAAATTGCTCTAGAAATATAACCATATTCCATGGTGGAATGAAAAAGACTCCTCTGATATCTCAGTAACTTAAAACCCTGATAATAACTTATATTTAGCAAATTTTAGCTAAAATATAACTTGACATTTATGAGATGATGCATTTGAACACCTTAATTTTGATAGAAGTCAACCTTCTCCTGTAACAACCCAAGCAATTATCTGTTTTACATCTGTAGTTTCATAGCTGTTAGAACACACTACAGTTTTGCCTATATATAGCTTGACAATGCTTCCAAAACTGGCATGTTTAGGGGGATATTGCATCATACTCTTTATGTTATTCAAAAATAAACTCAAAGAAATAACAGAGACTTTGAATGAAGGTCTATTTAGTACAATGGCACTTCAGAAACATGATTTGAATTTCATGGTTTTCTGAGGCATTTACAGATTTCAAAATATTTCTATAGTTTCTGGCTACTAGTACAAAGATGAAGACAAAACTAAAACCAATTCTAATTAACCATAATATTGTGGAGTATAGATTTTACATTAATCAAACATTTATGTAATGATAGGCACCATTTTAAATACTCTTTATATCATATTTTTCTAACTATAAGGTAGATAGTATTATAAATCACCTTTTATGGGGGGTGAGGGGACGGGTGAAATAGGTGAGGGGATAAGAGGTACAAGCTTCCAGTTATAAAATAAATAAATCATGAGGATGTAGTGTACAGCATGGGGAATATAGTCAACGATATTGTAATAACTTTGTATGGTGACAGATGGTTACTAGTCTCATCAGGGTGATCATTTTGTAATGTAAATTAAATGTTGACTCACTATGTTATACATCTGAAACTAATATAATAGTGTACGTCAACTATACTTCAATAAAAAATGAAATGAAATGAAATCATAAAACTAAAACACTGAGATTTTAAGTAAATTTATAAAATAAATTGCAAAACTTGCTTTTGTACCCAGCATCCAGTTTTCATAGTTTCTGCTTCCCGAGCTATGCTGCCTCAGTGTGGGATGGTGTGTGCGGCAGTTGTTTTGGTGTAATCAGAGGCCACATCGTCTGCTTTCCTGGTATTGGAAAAATATCCCATATGATTTATATGAAGATAATCCTACCCACCATCCATACTACATGGCTAGACTGTCAGGATCTGTCTAGTTTTTGACAGATGTTTTGACATATGTATCAAGGAAAATAAAAGGTCTTTCTTTCTTCAAGATAAATACTTGTGCAGTGTCAGTATAGATTGCCACACATTTCCCTGGCCTTATGAAGGAATCGGAAAGAAAGAATGTACAAAGAAAAGCAGAGTTGATAGATGAACAGGGGAAAAAATGAGCCCCAATACCACATTTTTAGTCTCTAGATCCAGATGTACCTAAAATCAGGCTAGTACTATGTTTTGTTTCATGAACAATAAATTCTCCGACTTAGCTTAAGCTTAAAGAGCACATATTAGCATCAAACTCTCATTCTACAAGATGAAGAGGCAAACTAAGAAAAGCCAGATTTCAGGTTCTTGAAGGCAGGGGTTATGTCCTCTTCAATCTTGTTTTATCTGCACATGAAGGCACGCAAAAATATTTGTGGAGTGAAGGAAGGAAGGATAGGCCCAAAGCTAGTAATTGCCAGTATGATAACAGGCAAATAGTGCCATACCAAACCCTGACCTTCGGGGCAGTCATTGATTGTTATTGATTATTATCATACATTCACTCAATACTTGACTAAATTTATATTGAATATTTTTTATCATCATCACCCTTTAAAAAATATTGAGGTATCATTTACATACAATGAAATTAAGGGATATTAAGGACAAACTTTGATGACTTTTGATAAATATCCATATAACTCACATACCTATCATGATATAGAACATTCACTCGCCATAGTAAATTCTTACCACCTTTTCCCAGCAAATCCCTATCAATAGAGTTATCTATTTTGATTTCTACCACAGGTTAGTTTGGCCTACTCTAAAGTTCCATATAAATGGAATAATACAATATAAACTCTTTTGTGTACAGTTTCTTTCTATTTAGGTGCTATTAATATCCCTCTTTCACAGAGAAAGAAAATGAGACAAGGAAAATAAATAATTAGTGGCTAATTATTATTAGCCAAAGTTCATCCAGACAGTAAATGTCAAAGCTCGGGTTCAAACTTAGCAACTTGATTCGAGTCCATGTTCTTCGCACTATGTTCAACGCCCATTTACTTGAATTTCCATGTATTTACATTTAATAACTAAATTATTACCAAAGAGTTAGGGTTTGAATTTTATTATAGAATATGGTTAGTATTTTAAAAAATACCTAACTAATACTGAATCATGGTTATTCCCTTATGTTAGTTTAGCATATTTTATTCATACAAAGGAAATATAGAACCTAGGCAATTGTCTAGAAATTCAAACCAAAAATTTTGCTTTTGATTGAATTATCCTACTAGTTCAGAAATTGTTTTCACCAAAATTTTTTAAATTAGTCTCTAAATATTCTATTTCACCCTGCATACACAGACCAGACTTTGTGGCAAGGACTAAAAGTAAAAAAGAGTTAAATTATATGTTAAAAAGATAAATGTATATCATAATATAATTTACAGTGACATTAATAGGCTCATTAGTTTGATTTGTTCTGACCAAAGCATTGATGCAATGAAATTATTAAAAACAACATTGTGGATTCAACAACATATTATTGTGGCAAGATTTAAAAAAAACTGCTGTTAACTGATTGACGTTATAAGGATCAAGAAAACCATTTACAAAGGTATTTTCTTATTGAATTATTTGCGTGAAAGTATTTAGTGAAAATTTTGGCATAATGGTGCCATAAAATATTGTCTGAGAATGAATTGCTGCAAACTCTTCATGAGTTCCCTAATGGAAGAATATTCTTTATAGAAATTTAAAGCCTCTCATTAAGAACTCAGAAGAAAATTATTGACATGCTGTGGGACTTTCCAGGGTGAATAGAAAATGATCTGTTTTTCTTCAACATCGTATAAAAAGACATATATAATGAAACAGATGTGAATGAGGATAATAATGAATACACAAAGCTGCTTTTTAGGGGATTAATTATTCCTCTCAATATTTCTTCAGGCCATTTAACTGCTTTTATTATGGTCATTGTCAATTATATATAGGCTCATTTTGATAATATTTTCTAGGCATAAATACACAAAATTACATCCTGCCCAAGGGTGATCTGGAACTCTGTGACCTCCCCCAAAACTTGCCCTCCCACTTCCTCCTGCCCGACCCTAGTAAACTAAGATGGCATTTTAAATTGGTAAAAGTAATGAGGTTTACATAATACACATATAAATTAATTGGCACAGATCGATTTTGTTTTCACGTTAGCAGTATTATAGAGAATAGCATGATTTGTACCTTATCAAAGGAATTATTTAAACCATGCATTCTAAAAGGATGCTGTGTCACCTTCAAGGGGACAAAATTGGTTCTTTGGGGCCAACATATCTTAGATATTACAAAGAGTTGTGGCCTTCCAAGGAACCACAGTACGTAAACAGATACACGGTATCTCTGTGGTATTAAAATTTCATGTTGGAAGCTAGACAGTTAGGAAAAAAGTCTAAAAAGGCTCTATAGAAAAGTGGTAATGAACAAAAAGATTTCAAAATACTAAACAATGATATGTCAGATATAGCAGTATTGATTCAATAATTGTGGATATATTTAAAATTTTTTTTATGAATATAGTCACAGAAATAATAAAGTTAGATTGCTTGGTTCTACTGACTGAATATTTATGAGCCCTCCTCCTGAAATTCACATGTTGAAACCTAACTCCCAATGTGACAGTATTTGGAGGTGGGCCCTGTCTGAGGTGATTAGGACATGAGGGTGGAACCCTCATGAATGAGATTAGTGCCGTTATGAAAGAGACCCCCAAAAGTTCCCTAGTTCCTTGCATTATATGAAGTCACAGCAAAAACAAGGCTATCTATGAACCAGGAAGCAGGCTCTCATCAGGCACCAAATTTGCTAGTGCCTTGGTCTTGGACTTCCCAGCCTTTATTTTTCATAGAACTATGAAAAATAAATTTATGTTGTTTATTAGCCACCCAGTCTATGATATTTCTGTTATAACAGCCAGAATAGACTAAGACACTTGATCTGGGGGTGAAGGAGAAATAATCAAGGTTTAGTTGCTTAAGTTACTGGCCCAGGGACAAATTTAAATACATTTTTGCAAATATCTCTTTGATTTTTAATAACACAGCTTTCTTTATATTTAAGAAAATGTATATAAAATTATTTTTGTTAAAATGTTCTTATGAGCCAATTAAAATGGTAGTAAAGGGAAAATCTGTCTCTTAACCTATGCCATTGCTTTGATCGTAAGTAGGTGTGGAGAACGCTGGATGAATAAAAGGAGGATTGAAATAATTCCCACACTAAGGGCAGTTTTTTAACTATTTCTTTTTAGATTTAAAATTATCATAAGAACTTTTGGTTTTACAGAGATACATTGGCAATTCTTGGCCTTTAGAAGGAAGCTAAATTTGGTCACACCTCTCTCAGTTCCCAAGGAGGAAGTATCAAAGAGAAACTGTAGAGTTAAACAGGCAAGGAAGACTTTATTCAAGACTATTGCAATAGAAAAGAGTTATTGACCTTAACTCTGTTGAAACCAAAGGCAGGAGAGTTTTTATGCACTGAGATAAGCAAGTGAATAAGTACAGGAAGACATTAGTGGAGAGATTGGTCAATGTGATTAGGCCATTTGTGTTTGACAATTGGCACTTATCAAAGTCAGGGTTCTACCCTCCCACAGAGACAAGGAGACAGGGGCCCTAGTTTCTTGATGATTACATTCAAAGGAATGGATTCCAAGTCCTTGAGAAAAACATTCCTGGGTTATAAAACTGGCAAGAGGCTGAGAGAAGATTTACATATCAAAGATGCACTAATAAATTACAGTTGTAAGTTTTCTAAAATAAAAGCTCTAAGAAAACAGAGATCAGGGGCCTATAATCAGGAACAAAGCTATCTAAAGTTTCGTCAAACTGAAGGGAACATTAAGGCCTTCTTGGTCAGACGAAAACTACTAATGATCAGGACACATGACATAGTTAGATCATGCTGTTTATTTATTTTTTTTTTTGTGAGGAGATCAGCCCTGAGCTAACATCCGCCAATCCTCCTCTTTTTTTTTTTGCTGAGGAAGACGGCCCTGGGCTAACATCGGTGCCTATCTTCCTCCACTTTATATGGGACGCCGCCACAGCATGGCTTACCAAGCAGTGCGTCGGTGCGCGCCCGGGATCCGAACCAGCGAACCCCGGGCCGCCGCAGCGGAGCGCGCACACTTAACTGCTCGCGCCACCGGGCCGGCCCCAGATCATGCTGTTTAACTCAGGGATGGAGTTATTATCAGGAGGAGAAAGGCTCAAGTTAAACCTGTTTGTGGTTTTTATTCTCTTTTGGGATCATCTTTGTTGGTTAACTTATTCTAATCTCCTAGTATGGTAAAACGAGTTTGAAGATTTTTCTGTTTTTGATCCTTGTCTTTTGTTTTATTTGTTTGCTTTTTTCATTTCCCTGTTTTTCCGATTTGATCTAGGAAGTCTGACTTTGGGCCCCATAACAAATACTTTTTCACCTCCTGCGTAAATTTTTAGATTCTTCTTTTTTTTTTTACTTCACTCTGCCTTTGAGACTATAAGTTATGTGTGTCTAAGATTTGTTAAGAACTTAGTGGAAAGGGATCAAAGAGCCATTTGGTTGGATTTTTGTGCAAGCTTCAGCATGACAGGTAAAAACGGGCTTTGTCACTCTTACTTGTCTTAGCCTAGGTAACAAAGAGACTACAGGCAGCATGATTACAGGTAGGTGATTACTAGAAGTACATCTGGGTGTTTGTGGTTTCTTCCGGATATTTTTCCATCTCTGCATTATAAATACCATAGTATTCTATATTTCTACTGAGAAACTGAAGAAAATATTCTGGATTCTCTTTTTTAAGTAATAGTAGAGAAAACTAAATGTTCTTTCTTTTGCAAAAAAAATAATCACATGGGACTTTAGAAAGCAAAGCAAAACTCCAAATTATAAGCCCATTTACAAACAAACTATACAGTATTATGTGATCTAGATTTTCAGTGATTTTAACCAAGTGGGATGGGTCTCAGTGTAGAATAAGCAAATATAAAAAAAACTCATGTTTATGCAGGACACCTGGGCAGTAAAGTGATTAGAGATTAGTTGAATATTGGTCAAATGAAATTTAAAGTATTCTTGTGTTTATTCTTACATATATTTCTGATTTTCAAACAACCATATTTAGCTTTCAAGTTATCCTAACCATAATCTTCTTTTGATTAAATAGTGGCATTGGAGCATTTCATCGCCTTAGATATTACAAACCTATTTGAGTATTTTATTCGTTTCAGGCATTACGTTTGCTTCCACGGGAGTTAAAGCTCAACTGAAGATTAAAGATAAGGGAAATACATCCACAATAAATTTCCCTATTTACAGAGTGGAGATTCAAGTGATGGGAAAGTAAAGTTGTCTCCCAGGGAGGGCTAGTTTGTTAACTGGCCTAACACAAACAGAAGTTGTAGAAGTTGATCATTACATCCAATCCTCCTCCAACCTCACAACTATGTAATGGGAATTCATGTGTATCAATAGTGATGTCCAGTTCTTTCAGTTTACCAGGTTTCTAGTTCTCCTCACTAACATTATAAGATTTCAGAGTTAAACTTTTAAATTAAATTATCATACTAACATTTCCCAAAGTGTGTTTCACTAGTTAAGGATTGTAAAACAAAAATTGGGAAGGGAAATCTTTGAATTACACAAAATTATTATTTTTTTCTTTTTTAACTGAAGGACTTCTGGGACATTTAATATGGTCAGGTTTATTGTAAATCTTCATGATGATATTACAATATAGTGTGCTTCCCAAATTAATTGACTTTTTTTATGAAACAACTTAAGTAGTATTATACCAGTGAAATCATATGCTGCATGCTGCCATTTAATTTGGATTTAAATTAATTATATTTTCACTTCTAGGGTCTAAGTAGTTAGAGATAGTACCTCTACATTTTAAGAGGATTGCATGTGTTAAACTAAGAAAAATTAGTTATACTTTCTTGAAACACTTTAAGAACTCTCAAAAAAGCCCCATCTGCTTCTTATTTGTGATGTAGCCTTCCTTGGCATTTTTCCAATATTCTGGTACGACTTGAATTCAATTTACTTGACTATTGGAAAAGTGTAATCAAATTTACTAATATAAACCAACTTTTTTTAATTTACCTCTTTCTTGATTTAGAGCTATAGACAGTAAATACCTTACAAACATATAAACCCACCTATTTTCTCCAAGATTAGATTCATAGCTTGCAAAGGAAATTTTAGTGACAATCATATATGTTTAGTGAGTTTTGCCCTTAGCACAGATCTATAAATATAAGAATACTTTGCAAATTAATTTACTTTTGATGTAGTTCTTGATTGTTATAGTTGTGATGATAATGATGACAAAAATAGAACCAGTCTGATTCTAGAGTACCCCTTAGAAATCTCAGTTTCAAATTTCATTCCAGCCTCCATGAACTGATCAATGCCTTTTAAGAGAATTACAATTTGCATTTACCCAGTTGATAAATTTCAAGTAAATCCTAGAAAGATTGCCGATCAAAATAAACAAATGCACGTCTGTCATTAATTGCCCCTTCCCAAAACCAAACTTCTTTTACTAATCTCATCATTATCCATTTTTTTATGAAAGGAAAAAAGGTTAACTGTTTATGTTGTAAATAAAGATCTCCTAAGATACTCTGGCCCCTGATATTGAGTGCTTCCAACCTGTCTCATAGGATTTAATATAATCTTCTAGTTCGAATCACGGAAATTTGTAAATTATTTTGAAGAAACATATATTTAACTTAGTCCTTCTTCAAAATTGACAAGACTTTTAAGGGATATCTAGGAAGCTCTTGTTAAAAACTGACATTAGTTGGGGCCAGCCCAGTGGTGTAGTGGTTAAGTTTGCATGCTCCGCTTCAGTGGCCTGGGGTTCAGAGGTTTGGATCGTTGGTGCTGACCTACGCACCACTTATCAGGTCATGCTGTGGTGGCATCCCACACACAAAATAGACGAGGATGGGCAGATGTTAGCTCAGGGACAATCTTCCTCGGCAAGAAGGGGAAAGATTGGCAATGGAAGTTAGTTTCAGGGCCAATCTTCCTCCCCCCCAAAAAAAGTTAAAAAAAAAATAAACAAATTGGCATTAATTGAATGAAATCCTTACTGTAGACACCCTGAACTTTCTAGAGTTCTGTCTTCTTTTCTTATTTTCTGATATGCCGCATTTCTCCATTTTTTTCTGAATTTGCAATTGTTCTTTGGAAATTTAAAGACCACTTGAATATTAGAAAGATAATCTATTTTTTTATGAATAACCTTGGGTGCACCCATATGTTTTGAAAGAAAGAAAAGTTACACTCCATCGCCGTAGAGGAAATCCTTTTACTAGATGATGATATATACATAACAGAGTCCAGAGTATATTGCAAAATCTTTCTTTAAATATCCCTTTGAGTAAGCTATCAAGCCACACAATATCTACCTCAGCTAGGCATCAGGGAACCCTCCATCTTTTTCTCTTCCCTAAGGTCTTCTGTTATTTTTAGACCACTGCTCCCCCTCACCTACCTGGTCCTGGTTCTCCCACAGTGGACCAGATATAGAAACAATGCAAATGTTTCAAGTTGTTTCAGGTCCCTCAAAACAATAGCAATAAATGCTTCTATATGATGAATCATCATTTCTCTTATTAACTTTGAACATCTCTTTCATCTTCTCTTTGCATTATTGCAGTAACAGAATGCTTGTCTCATTTTCCCCTCTCTACCAAAGACTGTTGAGACCTTTCCTATTTTGGTATGGGTTAGGACACTGAGGTTGGGAGGAAGTGAGGAAAGTGGACTAAGTTCCAAGAAAGGAGGTAAGGGAAATTCTGGCCTTTAAAAGACTGTCCTTAGAGGAATGCTTTGAATATATTCATGGTGAGGATACTCTTCCCCTCCAAGCTTAGTGAGTAGAGAGGGCTAGAGAGTGCCTCTCCAGGTAGCTTCTAGCTACATGTGGTAGTGTTAGTGGCAGGGGGGTTTCTTTCTAGAATTATCACATTTCAGGACAGGAAATCCGCCGGTGGATTTTCTGGTGGTTTCTATGTGGAGCTGTTATTTGTTCCTTATCTTCAGATGCCAATAACCACATACCTCCATCTCACTGTCCTCTTCTATGTACTCACATCACATTTTATGATACATTTTGCCACATCTTGACCTTAGATATATTGAAATTGTGGGATTCACTGAGCTGTTACTTCAGATGTTTCTATTAACATTTTCCCACTTGTTTCATTGATAGAGTGAGAGGAGTGAGGTTGGAAGGAGAGCCAGACTCTTTGAAATCCAGTTTGGAGCACAACTAGGGAATTGGAGCACAGTTATTGGGGTCAGAGTTTTAAGGTAGGTAAGGTAAATCCACACCACCACTCTCCATTTCCTTACTCTTTTAGACAGAGTCCCCATTATGTTAAGTCTATATAGTCCCTCTAGTTAGGATTCACCTTAAGAATATGGATAATTCTTGCTAACTGTAACATCTTGGAAAATACAGATGCTAAAAATCTTCTCTTTATCAGAATAATTTCAAGCTAGGAACCTATAGAGCAGGAATGTATTTTTCTTCCCACCTTAACCACATCAGAGTGTTTTGGTCCTATTCTAGACCAATGCTGTACAGGTTCTGATGTCTCTTTAAAGAAAGGAAAAAAAGAGTGCTGACGCATCCTAATTCTAGTAGCTTTTTAGTTTGAAAACATTTTAAATAGGCTACCTTAGTATGAAAAATTTTCGTTTGAAAGTACAAAGTGTAAATTTTGTCTGAACATCTGCAGCCACATAGGATCAGAAGAACCACACCCTTATATTATACTCTCTACTTTCTGTTCTTTCCAAAAGTATCCAAAGTCACCTGCATAATCACTAGGATCATAGGATAATTTTTCTGTAACAGTAGGGTATTTTTCTCAGTCCTTTTGTAGAGAGAGCACAGTAGAAATCTATAAAATATTCCATTAATCAGTAATAATTCATTTGATTCCCTCAGCATATCTCTTGCCTTCTTGCATTTATGGGGAATGTTTGCACATTTCAAATTGCACATTTCAAAATTCCTGCCAGGTGGTGTCCCATCCTATGCATACTTCCATTACTCTCTTTGGTTCTATCTTTTCCCACTGACCATTGCACCAAACCTTAATCTCCATCTAGGGAAAACTTCATTCCTGTCTACAGTGCTTTAGGGTTATATAATTTATATCTGTTGTGGCCACAGCCTCTAAGTAAAGCCAAATACTGTCAGACTAGGTTCTTTGAACATTTGGGTTGGTTCCTCTGTTGCTCAGCCCACATCTCACTCATGGAATGAGAAAGAATACTTTTCCTGTGGTGTCACATTCAAAATATTTGAAGATTAGAAATGACTATGTTGAAGGTATTGAGACTTTCTTCTTTTGTACTGAGCATTAACAGAAGATAAGAAACATGAGTGGGTATTGCTCTCTTGCCGTTGAGATAATAGGAGACCATCAAATTATGATTTAGTGATAGATAATCTTAAAGAAGGAAATCACTTTGCTGTGCTGCAATTTAATGGTAATAGATTAGAGTTAGTCTAGAAGTTTAATCCTAATGCTGTGTAGGGCTCATTGGCTCCAGTTGACATACTAAGGCATTTATCAGCCATTTCCACATTTTTCCCAATAGTAAGGAGGGGTTCCTTAAGTGGGCGTGGTCCAGTGGCATGCCAAGACCGAGATGTTGGGAGATATCTTCCCTGGGTGCAGGCAACAAGGTATCACATATTCCATAGAGAATTTATGAACAAAAATAAAACCAAATGAACATTGGTTGCCTTTATGTTATCAACATACACTGGCAATTTTAAATAAAGCCAGTGATAAAATAACTTCTATGTGTGTATTTTTAAATAACACATTTATTTTATTACGTATGCCTTAATACACATTGTGCTCTACATATATTCTTCAAGGAAGTTAATTTGGAAAATTTCCAGTTATACAGTTAGTCCTTGAGTCACACAGATTCCACTTTTATAAGAGTATACACATTTTTTTAAATAGTAAATTCATTAAGATTTAAATTTGTTTTGGCTCACTTAAGGCTCATTTTTTTCTCCAACCGCTATGGTGCTAGATTTTCCTGCATTTAAACAGTAGATTTGAAGTAAACAGTGATAGCACAGTGGTTATAAAGGCAAAGAAACAGAACTTGAGTTATTTCAATTCTACCTTTCTATGTGACCACTTAGAAATTGTGTTTAAAATCGTGAATCAAATTGTGAATTATGGGATATAATATTTTTGTTTGGTAAGTGCACATTTTGGATCATATATTTAATCTCTTTGTTTTATGTTCCCCATGACCAGGGAGCATGTCTGTCTTGTTCACTGCTTTATCCCCAGAACTTCCCACACTTCCGGCTATATTGCAAATTCCCCATAAATAGTTATTGAATGAATTAATTAATAATTGAATGAAAGAGTTCCTCTTAGTTTCTCCTGTTGTCTAGCCTGCTCAAGTAAGATAAACAATAACTACAATATATTGCTGAAGCTGTGTGACAATTTAAGCCCATAATTCTTAGTGCCTATTTCATTGTTTTTTAGTGAACGGGGATATTTACTTTGGAATCCTATGTGACTATGTTGTGGGTAGTCTTCTATGTCAGTAAATATATGGGGAAGAAAACTAAGACTTAGCTAGAGCTTGTTATTTTTAAGGGATGGTTGAGGACATTTAAAATTCATTTTTTATTTTAATTTTCACTATAACCTTAGGAAATAGCCACTATTATCTCCTTATTACAAATGATGGAACTGAGACTGAGCATTAAAATAATAAATGTCTGTGTTTTTTCTTTAGCAATTTTGAAATGTTCTCTGGGCCCTACGTACAGGCTGTAGTTAGAGAACACTGATAAAGTCCAAGAGGTGCAGTGAGAATGGTAAAAGAATGTCCATCCACATTTCAGCCAAAGCAGCTGATTTCCACTTTGAACATACAAGTGAAAATTCATTTGAAGAAAGGGATAGATAGCTTTAAAACATTTACCTGATTATACCATGGCATTTTATCTCCCCACAGTAATGCTCGACACTCTAGACTTAATTTCAAAACAACTCAATTATTCGGAATAATTGAGGAACAATTCTGTATTCCCCAATTAATCCCATCCACGCGCAGAGATCCTGGGAAAGAAAAAGAGGAAGAATGAGAAGTTCTAAGTGTGCCACAGACCCCAGATGCATGGACTTCAAAAAAACACACTGGGAAGTACTGATAACCTTTGAATGATGGTTTGGTTATTCACTTCTTTTCTATATGAATAACAAAACCAAAGAGGAACCAGGAAAAAAAGGTCCTGATTGAGGAAGATTTCTGAACTGCTAAGCATTTGATTAAACTCTTTCTAAGTGATGAATTTTACTGCTGTGTACTTCTAAAATAAAGCATCACCAGAACATTTGTGCCATTCATTTCCATACGATTTGTAAAGATATTACCTATTTGGAATATTACCTACTTCTCTTCATGTGCAACATAAAAATTTATGATGGATACCCTTCAAATGTGCATCTAAAAGTATGAATTACAATAAAATATGATTTGCGATGGGAATAAGCATTGCATCTTCATTTTTAATTACCTTGCTCTTGTTGATGAACTCAGGAAAATATCAAACTAAAAATGTATCCTATAACAGAAGAATACATCGGGATGACTTGCATGCTATATTAAACATTACCCAAATTAATAATCAGAGTTATTCCTCCACTAAATAACCACACAGGTCTGAGTTCAGTTTTTTTTTTTCCTCATGGAGATGATTATTGAATTAAACAATCTATATTCTTTTGCTCATTATTCCATGATATAGTATTCCACAAAACATAAATATTTGTAGAGTTTAAAATATGCCCATTGAGTTTTGAGAGATTCTTTTATGTATTTTCTATTGTCTTAGACGACAATTATGTTCAGACATTCTAGGATACTAAATGATTCATAGCTGTGCTAGCCTAAGATATTTTATTTTGTGTCATAAAATATGGAGTGGCATGAAATAAAACTAAGCAGGATAGTCATCTTATGAAAATTAAACTTTCCACTTAAGTTTGAGAGCTACAAATATATGAATAAGGTACAATGTCAGCAAGTTTGCAAAGAAACAAAGTTCAAAAATACATTGAAAACACAATATAGAGAAAAGAGCAGAATATTAAGTATACTTGTTCATTTTATTTTATTTTGTGTTTACAACCTGTGGTAGAAGTCAGAGATGGATTGTGTAAAGATAACCATACTCTATAGTAGAACCAATATAATCAAGTCATTGCCAATCCACAACGCTCTGAAGCATGACTCAGCGTGCCATCTCCCACCTGGTATCAGAATCCATCCTCTCAGAGAGCGCTCTTTTTACTTCATTTTTCAGATGAAGAAAATCTCCCCAAAGTAATGAGGGCTTATGGTATCCTCAGGAAAACAGTGAATTACCACACCATATTTCTTATATATGTCAAACACAATTTATGGTAGTGAAGAAGATGGAAATCAAAATCACATCAATCTTTTGATTCCTTATATGAAATGGCCAGCCACCAGTGTCCCAAGTACAAGATGACCCCAGATTCAAGGGAAGAAGCATAAAGCAGGTTTAGGGTCCCAAGTTAGCTGGCTCTGGATACAGGTTAGACGCCATTCCGAGGAAAACATTTCATTTAACTTGCAGCACGCGGAATTTTAATCCTTGGTAAAAGCAGACAAACTTCACCACAAAATATTTGGCTGGGGGCCAGCCCGGTGGTGTAGCAGTTAAGTGCACGCCCTCTGCTTCGGCGGCCTGGGGTTCACAGGTTCAGATCCCCGGCACGCACGGATGTACCGCTTGTCAAGCCATGCTGTGGCAGCATCCCATATAAAGTAGAGGAAGATGGGCATGGATGTTAGCCCAGGGCCAATCTTCCTCAGCAAAAAGAGGAGGATTGGCATCGGATGTTAGCTCAGGGCTAAACTTCCTCACACACACAAAAAATATATTTGGCTGGAGCACTGAAGGATCAGTTTGATACCCTTGGGTATCTTAGAGTCTATGACTTACCAAGGTTCCCCGGGTTATTGAGGAACATTGAGGCAGATCAACATCCTGCAGATACCCTCTTTTAAAATACAAACTAACAAACACAAAAGGAGATAAAAATCCAAACCAAGCACCATGCTTAATGATTGTATGACTTTGCGCGTTTTATCAACATAAAAACAAGACATTCATTTAGAGAATTTTAAATTATTTAAAAACACCAAATTGGGAGTAAAAAGAGGATCTTTTCATCATATGACCCAAAATTGATCAGTTATAGGATGAATGAATGTCAAAATGGATATGCTTATTCAACATACAGTACAAGTTTTGCTTTTTTTTAATTGAGGTAAATTTATAGATAATTTTACATAGTTCCCGGTGTAAAACATTATAATTCAACATTCAGCAGTATACACTACAAAGCAATCACCACCAAAAGTCTAGTTATCATCCATCACCATACAATTGACCCCCATTTTACCCACCCCCAGCCCCTTTCCTCTCTAGTAACCACCAATCTGTTCTCTGTACCTATGAGTTTGTTTTTGTTTTGTTTTGTTTTGTTTTTCAGATTCCACCTATGAGTGAAATCATATGATATTTGTCTTTCTCCATCTGGATTATTTCTCTTAGCATAATATTCTCATGTTGTCACAAAGGCAAGATTTCACTCATTTTTATGGCTGAGTAGTATTTCATTGTATATATATACACTAAATCTTCTTTATCCATTCATCTATCAACGGACGCTTTGGTTGTTTCCATATGTTGGCTATTGTAAATAATGCTGCAATGAATATAAGAGTGCATGTATCATTTTGAACTAGTGTTTTCATATTCTTAGGATAAGTACCCTGAAGTAGAATAGCTGGATCACATGGTAACTCTATTCTTAATTTTGGAGGGAATCTGCATACTGGTTTTCATAGTGGTGGCACCAAATTACATTTCCACCAACAGTGTATGAGGGTTTCCTTTTTACCATATCCTCTCCAACACTTAATGTTTCTTGTCTTTTTGATAATAGCCATTCTAACAGGTGATATTTCATTGTGGTTTGATTTGCATTTTCCTCCTATTTAGTGATGGTGAACATCTTTTCATGTGCCTGCTGGTTATCTATACATCTTCTTTGGAAAAATGTCTATTCAGGTCCTCTGCCCATTTTTTAATCAGGTTGTTTACTTTTTTGTTGTTGAGTTGTATGTGTTCTTTATACATTTTGGGATTAACGTTTTGTCAGATGTTTCATATCACTGTGGTCAGAGATGATGCTTGACATGATTTTGATTTTCTTGAATTTATTGAGACTTGTTTCATGGCCTAACATCAAACTATTCTGGAGAATGCTCCATGTGCACTTGAGAAGAATGTGAATTCTGCGGGTTTTGGACAAAATGCTCTGTGTATAGCTATTAAGTCCATCAGATCTAATGTGTCATTTGAAGTCAACGTCTCCTTGCAGATTTTCTGTCTGGATGATCTATCCATTGATGTAAGTGGGATGTTACAGTCCCCTATTATTATTGTATGCTGTCAACTTCTCCCTTTAGGTCTGTCAATATTTGCCTTATACATTTAACCACTCCTATGATGGGTGCATATATGCATATATATTTGTAAATGTTATATTTTCTTGCTGGATTGACCTCTTTATCATTATGTAATGCCCTTTTTTGTCTTGTATTACAGTCTTTGTTTTAAAGTCTATTTCATCTGATAGTAGAGTTATACCAGCTTTCTTTTCATTTCCATTTGCAGAAGTATCTTCTTTTATCCTTTCACTTCCAGTCTGTGTGTGTCCCTATCTGCAGAGTGAGTCCCTTTCAGGCAGCGCATAGATGGCTTTTGTTTTTTTATCCATTCAGTTAACTCTATGCCTTTTGATTGGAGAGTTTAGTCCATTTACATTTAAAATAATTATTGATAGGTATGTACTTATTGTCATTTTGTTAATTGTTTTCTGAGTTCCTCTCTGTTCCTTTCTTCTTCTCTTTCTCTCTTCCCTTGTGGTTTGGTGGTTTTCTTTAGTGTTATGTTTATATTCCTTTCTCACTTTATTTTGTGTATTTATAAGTTTTTGTTTTGTGGTTACTATTAGGTTCACATATAATATTCCATGTATATAATGGTGTGGTTTAAGCTGATAACTTAAATTTGAAAACATTCCAAAATTTTACATATTTACCCCCTTCCTCCCATATTTTATATTTTTGATGTTACATTTTACATCTTTTTATTTTATGCATAACATAACTACTTACTGTAGTTTTCATGAATTTTATTACTTTTATCATTTAACCTTCATATTTCTAAGTGATTGATCCTCTACCTTTGCTATATATTTACCTTTCCAGTGAGATTTTTTACTTTTGTATGTTTTTTTTTATTACTTAGTACCATTTATTTTCAGCTTAAAGAAGATTCTTTCACATTGCTTGCAATGCTGGTTTAGTAGTGATGAATGCCTTTAGGGTTTGCTTACCTGGAAAACTCTTAATCTCTCCCTCAGTTCTGAATGATAACCTTTACAGGTAAAGAATTTGGGGTTGGAAGATTTCTTCTTTCAGCACTTTGAATAGGTTATGCTACTCTCTTCTGGCCTGCAAAGTTTCTGCTAAAAAATCTGCTTGACAGACTTATGGAGTTTCCCTTGTATGCAATAAGTTGTTTTTTCTCTTGCTGCTTTTAAGATTCTCTCTTTATCTTTAACTTTACCATTTTAATTGTAATGTATCTTGGTATGGATCTCTTTCGGTTCATCTTATTTGGAACTCTGGGCTTCCTGGACATGGATGTCTGTTTCTATCCCCAGATTAGGGAAGTTTTCAGCAAATGTTTCTTCAAATACTTTTTCTGGGCCTTTCCCTTTCTCTTTCCTTTCTGGGACCCCTATAATGTGAATGTTATTCTGCTTGATGTTGTCTCAATGTCCCTTAAGGTATCCTCACTTTGTTTGGAACTTTCTGATATTTTCCATCTCTTTGTTGAAGATCTCCCAACATCGATGAGCATCTTAATGACCATTACTTCAAACTCTTTATCAGGTAGATTGCTTATTTTTATTTCATTAGTTTCTTTTTCTGAAGTTTTGCCTTGTTCTTTTGCTTGGAATATATTCCTTTGTCTCCTCATTTTTTCTGACTCTCTTATTTGGTTTCTGGAGAAATTAACTACCTCTCCCAGTCTTGAAGGAGTGGCCTTATGTAGGACATGCCACCTGGGGCCCAAAAGCATAATCCCCCTGGCCACCAGAGCTGGGTGCTTAAGGAGTGTTCCCTGGGGTCTGCATGTGCCTGCCTGCTGTAGCAAGACCTGTGGCTGCAGTGTGTGGGTGGGCAGGGCATGCAGGTGGAGAAGGCTGCAGCACACAGGGTCCAGATACTCACCCAGCGCAGCTGGGGTGGGGCAGACTGTCCGTCCGGGCTGCAATGTGTAGGGACGGGGCACTTGGCTGGGCTGGTCAGGGTGTAGCCGGCCTCCATGACCATGGCAGAGGCATGGTGCTCCCATCAGAACCAGCAGGCTAGAGGGAGGTTGCAAAAATTGAGCCTGCCTGCTCTGGCACCAACAAGGCAGAAGGAGAATGCAAAGATGGTGCCTGTCAGTGCCATCATCCCTGGAGAGAGTCCAAAGAGTTTCCTGACTCTTGGGCAGATGCTTTAAGATATGCAAATAAGTCTCCTTTGCCTGTGGTCTAGGTGCTTTTCAAACTGATGCTTTTGTGCTGGGTTTTGGGGCAAGTGAGTCTGTGTACATCCCTCTAAGAGTAAGTTTTCTGTTGCCTGTAGCCCTATGGTTCTCCTGGACTTAAGACCCATTTATTTTCAAGGCCAGATGCTTTGGAGGCTTGTCTCTCCATGCAGGTCCAAAGGGTTGGGGTGCCTGATGTGGGGCACAAACCACTCACTCCTCAGGAATATGCTCCATATTATGAGATCCTTCCTGACTGTGGGTTGCTGTGCCTGCGGTGGGGTTTCAGGTGAGACTGTGTCTTCACCTGTCCTACCGGTCTCAATGTGGTCCTTCTATCCTTTGTTGTGGAGGGGCTGTTAGCTTTCAGATCCATTTCAGAAGGAACTGTTCCATGTATAGGTGTAGTTTCCTTGTGTCTGTAGGAGGATCAGGTGAGCTCAGGATCCTTCTATGCCACCATCTTGAACCATAATCTCAATATAATATGTTTTTAACACACATAAAATTCCAATTTATTAGTAAGAAGAGCAAGTCTTCTATTTATTGTTTTCCATCTTCCTTCAAAATTATTGTATTTTAGCAATTAATATGCAATATTCCTCATGATTATTTCCATAGTTCTGATTTTCTTTTGTTTTTTTTTTGCTTGAGGAAGCTTAGCCCTGAGCTAACACATGTGACAATCTTCTTCTACTTTATATGTGGGTCGCCACCACAGTGTGGCTGACGAGTGGTGTAGGTCTACTCTGGGGATCCGAAACTGAGAACCCAGGCCACTGAAACAGAATGCGCTCAGCTTAACTACTATGCCACAGGGCTGGCCTCCATAGTTCTGATTTTTGATTCATCAATATTAAATGGGAACTAGTGAGTTATTATAACAAAAGATGACAATTTCTCTTACTAAAATCATTCTGTCCACCCCTATTTTTATTCCACCTAATATGGAATAGTTACATATCTTCAAACATCCATTGATTTTTAATTAAAATATCAATTTTAGACAATTTTAAACATTATCCATTGACTCATCTTGTAAGATGAAGATACAAACACATGTGCTTACTGTCTTGAACTTATGTGATCTATAACTTTACTTTTATTTTGGCAGGTTGAAAACAATTTTATTTTCTTTGACAGCTGAAATTAAGTCTAATGTACATTGTCTATTCGTTAATACCGCATATTACATTTCAACACAGAGATTTCACTTCCAAGTATGATAAAGTAAACAATATTCTATTAAACCCTCTACCGTAAACAAATAAACAATCAGGCAAAATACGTAAGGCAAGAATTATTATAAATTGGACAGCAGGCAGAACAAGACCAGAAATTTTGGAAGCATGGAAATTCATGAGATGAGTTCCACAATCATTTCTCTACCAGCAAACAATTTCCAAAATGATGGCTCAGCAAGCTGGTCTCCAAGAAAAACCACAATGGTTGAATTGATATAAGTAGGGAGAGGTCAGAATTACGGGTGCTCGAGCAGCTGAATTCTATAGATAAGACCACTGAAGCAGAGGGAGCTATGCAAGGTAGATTCCCACAAATATGTGTGAGGTTTCCTAATAAGTCTTATGCTGAGGACCAGGTCTCACATACACAGTGGAAGACTTTACACAATTTACCAGACAGCATTGACTATGAGATTAAGAATGAAATAGGCACTAGAGGTCACACAGTGCTGGGAAACATTAGGGTGGAGAAATCTCATTACCACCTCCTTTGCGTCTTGTGCATGAGAAAAACCACAGCTTATGAGTAAGTATAATGACCTAAGTAGGGCCTACACTATAGCATTGTTAACACAGCTAAAATTAAGCCCTGACAAGTTCCACGAGAGAGGCAGAATTTGGAGATTGAATCCTACCAAGATAGAGAAGGTTGAGAAACACCTTGGGCTTTCCACAGATCCTTCCCAGCAAAGTGTTAACAAGCCTAAGTGGGGCAAGGAGATTAGCCAGTAATTGAACACTCTACCAGAAGAAAGTAAACATACTTCGGAGGAAGTTAACAGAATCTAGAGTGTCTATAATATATCATCAAAAATTTTCAGTACAAAATAATAATTTAAAAAATTAGATATGCAAAGAAACCAGACTATGTGACTAGAAATCAATAAAATAAGCAGTCAGTAGAAATCAAACCAGCTCTGTCATGGATGTTAGATTTAGTAGACAACAAGTTTAAAGCAAGTATTATTTAGCTCAAAGAAGTAAAGCAGGTTTTATAACTATTTTCAAAGAGTTAAACAAAAGTAAACAAAATAAAGTGATAATGAATGCACATATATGTAACCTCATAAGAGTAATGAGATCTATAAAAAAAAGGAAAATCGTAAAACTGAAAATTACAATAATTGAGATGAAATTTTTTCTGTGCTTCAGAATAGATTGGGGATGAGGGAAAAGTCAGTGAACTTGATAACTGAACAATAAAAACTATACTATCTGAATAACAGTGAGATATATGATTGAGAGAAACACGTGCAGAATAGCCAGCAGTTGTTGGACAGAATAAAAGAGTCTAACAGTAATAATAGTTCCAGGAAGAGTAGCATGTGAGAATGGAGTAGAACATTTTTGAAGGAACAATGTAGAATAATTTCCCAAATGTGATAGAAATGAATCAAGTTGCAGATCCAAATAAATTTGATATGAAATCAAAGATAATTTGAAACTATTCAGAGAGAGAATAAAAAGAAATACTACATGCAGGAAAACAATAATATGAACTTCTACTTGCTCCCCATCAGAAATAGTTAAGGCCTGAAGAAAATGGAATGATATTTGAAAGGCAGAAAGAAAGGAAAACAAAACCAGCTTCTGTTCTTTCAGGGTTCTGTATACAGTGAAATTATTCTTGAAAACAAGGATAAAATACAAACCTTTTCAGACATTGAAAACAGAGATTCCGTTGCCCAAAGACCTGCACTGCAAGAAATGGTAAAGGATATTCTTAAGGCTGAAGAATAATAACACCATATGGAAATGTGGATCTACTGGAAGGAAAGAAGAGTACCAGAAAAGTCAATATGTGGGTAAGTATAAAGGAATGAGTATTTTCCTTTCATTTCATTATATTCTTTGGAGAGAACTGACAAAAATAAAATTAATAAAAAGTAAAATGTGATTTATAATGCACATTGAAATACAAGATGTGAGAATGACGCTTAGAATTATACTTCCATGCATATATGAGGGTAGATATACAGGGAATTATACTCCTGGGACATTATTTCATTTGAGAAGTTAGAAATTGGAGGTTGGAACTAAAAATCGGCAAGTATAAAGTGTGAAGCAGGAAGTATAAAAATTGAAGTGTGAAGTGCAAAGTTTAAAATAATATAATATTGACTCTAAATACTCTTCTATAAATTAATAATACATAATTTCACCTCTAAAACAGGCACTAAAAATAAAAGAGGTAGACAACAAATGTATAAAGAAAAGATACAGCACATTACACAAAGTATTAGAATATGCACTGCCATTCATGTTGAAGTAACTGGTACTCAACTTTCCCCCTGGCCTAAAAAAATCTAGGAAATTGGACAAAATTAAAAATAGAATTTTAGACTGGGGTCTTATTCTTTTTGGATATCACTATCTTATATGTAAATGAAAGACTTATTCTTGAACAGCAATCCTCAAATGCAATTATATAGACTGTTTATGTCAAAATTATCTGAAGAATTGTTTTGTTATCACTTTTTAAATATAGATGTCTGGCCTCCGAAAGAGTCTTATTGAATAAGAACTTCTAGGGACCAACATATTCTAATGTGCAACCAGGTTGAAAACTACGAAACTAAATGACCTTCAGTCTGTCTTTCAGCTCTTAGATTCTAATTCACTGAATTAAAAAATTAATTTTAAACATATATTTGCTGTTTTACTTCCAGTAATAATACATCTTTAAGGATTTTTCTGATACTTATGAACATGCCATTATAGCATCATTTAAATGGACTTGCTTATGAATTTAGATGTTTAATGACCTTTTCAATGAAATGTTTCTTCTTAATACCCCTGCACTATAAATGTCTCATTAAAGGGAGAATATTCGCAGGAGCATATAGAAATCCTGAATTTACAGCGTCAAATTACAAAAGATAAATAGTAGCAATTGAATAGATACTACACAATAAATCTTCAGAATCCTAATAATTAGTAGCATAGTTTTCAAAACCAAATGATATGTTTGCCCACATAAACACAAATAATTACAGGCCTAGGAATAATTTCGAAATTATGGACTGTTACATAATGAATGATGGATAAGAATGCTGTGTATTTATCACTTCTTTCCTTTATTTTCCAAAGCATTTAAGCTTACCTGCCAATGGGATATTATCTAAGAGCCCATTATCCTTTCCAAAAATTGATTTTCAATTAATCTGTATCTCTACTTCTCACCTTAGCCAATACACCTCCAGGAAATACTGCTCACTGAGAACATTAATTCATGAAATTTGATTAGATGACACTTAATAGGCTCAAACTGACACTTACTTCACCTCCTTGGGGCATGTTAATTACACATTTGGTTTCTATAAATAAATATAACTCTTAAGACTCTCACACATCACTGGAAACCAGGTTAAGACTATTGATGGCACTGGGAAGGAGATGAAATACTGAAATACCTAACTGTATTTGCTAGGGACATAATCTGAATAAGACTAGTTATTTTTTCCCCCCAACTAGGGATCTTGAAAATATTTCCTGGTGTTATATTTTCTGATATAAATTTTATAACCTATTAATGAATGTAAACAATAAGGTCTGTTATAGTGAAATAAACACAAAGAGGAAGGAGACAAATTACGTATGCCGAATTACTCTGTATTCACCTTCCTAACCCTATGGCTACACCCCTCCTCACATTAATAACACAAATGAGTCAACATCATGAGCACATAAACATAGATCCTCACAACTGGGACACAAAATGAATTCAGTGCCACGAAAAGGGGAGTTATACAAGCAAATCTCGGAGATATTGCAAGTTTGGTTCCAGACCCCCACAATAAAGCAAGTCACACGAATTTTCTGGTTTCTCAGTGTGTATAAAACTTATGTTTACACTATACTGTAGGCTATTAAGTGTGCAATAGCATTATGTCTAAAGAAACAATGTACATACCTTAATTAAAAATATGTTGCTAAAAAATGCTAACCATCATCTGAGCCTTCAGTGAGTCTTGTAAGAAACACAATATCTGTGAAGTGCAATAATGTGAGGTATGCCTGTATAGGCTTCATATTTTTATTGTCACCCAATGTAATGACACAGCATGCCTCTATGACTAATCCATGGCAGTCTCTATATGAACTGCCACTTTCCACATCTACTACTTATAAAGGGAGCTGGATTCCACAGCTCTGGAACTTCTTGTTAGCCATGATCTTTTCTCAGCAGTCTGTCAAGCTAGTTGTGGAGGAAAGGGGTTCCAATTGTTGGAAAGGAAAAATTTTACCTTTACTCTTCTAGGTTCTTCTGGCTGGTGGTCTAAGAATCAAATTTACATGAAACAGATTAACAGGAGAAAATCAAATTTAATTTTATACATATAGGGGTTCCATAAGAATATAAGAATATAAGAATATAATATGTCCTGGGGGACATATTAGGCAATTGAGACTTATATGCCATCTGAAAGAAGGAGAAAAGGGGATAGGAGTCTGGGACTTCAAAGCAGAGGAAAACAATTTACAGGAAGATGGGAAAAGCAAACGTTTAGTAAACAAATGTGTGCCATGTTATGTAGAGACAATGGGACACAGAGAGGACTTGGATCAAGCAGGCATTGCTAAGTTGCCTCCACTCTGCCACACCCAGCTCATATTCTTTGTAGTTATCTCTGCTGATAGTTTTCTTCTTGGACCAACTCTTCTATCTAAATTCTTTTGAGTAGTTAAGTGGGAGGCAAAAAGAAAAAATTCTTGACTCTTCTATTTTTTAAAAGCAATCATCCTAAAACAATCCTCATGCCAAATTTTGCTCCCCTACACAATCAAGACTGATACTGTGATCTTTCTCTTATACATTCCTCTGCATACACCAAACAACTACAGAATTGAATATATTTTCTCCTTTTAACTTAATTTTGTTTCAGATAGGTACAACTTAAGTTTAAATTGCCTATTTCAGAAAATGTAGACTGAATAATCAAATAATCTAATCTTTAAGAGGTAATATGACTGTTAAATGAGATTGTTATGATTTGGGGGCAATAGATTTGGAGGCTATAGCTTTTAAACCTACTGAGTAGTAGGGCCCTTTGAAACCTTGTGTAATTTTTATCATACATTTTTCTTTGACATTAGTTTTAAACCCCAGAACAAATTATTTTTGCTTTAAGTAGTCAATTATAATTTTAAAAAGTTATTTTATATTTGGCCCATATTTTCTATTTTCATAGTTTTTCTTTCTTTGTGTGAATCTAAATATCTATCTGCTATCATTTTCTTTCCACCTAAAGATTTTAATATTTGTTTTAGTATAGGTCTCTCGATGATTAGTTCTTTCAGATTTTATTTGTCTGAAAGTCTTTGCGTCTACTTTCTTTTGGAATGATATTTTCAATGGGCACAGATTTCTAAGATGGCAGAAATTTATTTCAACACTTGAAAGATGTCATTCCATTATAACTGCCTTACAGTCTTTCTTATGAATAATCCACATTTATTTTTTGTTTTATGTGTACTATCTTTTTCTTCTTCTAGTTTATTTCAATATTTTTCTTTATCAGTAGTTTGTAGTAGTTTCAGTATGATATGCCTTGACATGTTTTTCTTTTTTTAAACTGTTTTAAGTTTGCTGAGATTCTTAAATGTCTGATTTTATAATTTTCACCAAAATTTAGAAAATTTTTGACCATTACAAAATAGGTCATATTTACATTAATGACTAAATTGAGATGATAAACTCTCAATTGTAGGTCCCCCTCCCCCCTAGTGCCACACTTCATTTATACCACAGTTACTCATGAACTAATAAGCTCAAATTTTGCCCTGTCATTCTCTTCTTCAAGTCTCAAAACAACTCCTCTGCCTCCTGGATTACCTAACTCCAGAGCATTGATCTTGGGACTTTCATAGATATTGGGGGCAGCAACTGGAGAAGGGGATGCAGCTCTTTCCTTTATACATCATATATATATAGAACTCTCCGTTCATTTCCCACTCCACCGCTGGTGCCATACGTATAACTTTTGATAAGACTACTCAAGATATAAGGATAATAGGTGTGAGAGATTCACATAAAAAATTTCTACTAGGTTTGACTAATTTTTGTTCTTACAGATGCAAATTCAACTCCAAGATTTTCCTTAAAGTTTGCTTAAAAATATGGTCCTCAAAATTTTGCTAATATTTCCTCCCAATAGGATTTTGAAAGTATACATCTTGGGAAACAATGTTGCTCATTTAAAATTAATCTGTTCTCACATATTTCCAGCTCAATTTAAAGTTAAGAGGGGACACATACCTTGCTCTGGAAAACGGGCTATAAATAGAAGTAGTATGTGTTCTGTATATGTATACTTATTCTGCCCCACAATGACCAAAGAAGCCAGTTTGATCCAAACTCTGTGTCTGTGTGATTGTGTGGAGCAGACCCCTTACAATGACCTTCAATGCATATATAGCATGATTGAGAAGTAATTTTTGTTGTGTTAAGCAACTGAGAGTTAAGTAACTGAGGTTATCAGTTACTGCCTCACAGCCAATCTAATTCTGACAAATAAACCTTCACATATTCATAAGTTTAGAAGTTTGCTTTTACTAATAGGTGATAGAGTACAGTAGTCCCCTCTTATCCATGGGGGATATGTTCCAAGACCCCTAGTGGATGCCGGAAACCATGGATAATATCAAACTCTATATGAACCATATTTTTTCCTATACACACATACTGATGATAGAGTTTAATTGGTAAATTAAGTACAGTAAGAAATTAGCAACAATAACTAATAATAAAATTGGCTTTGGGGCCGTTATTAAGTAAAATAAGGGTTACTTGAACTCAAGCACTGAGAAACTGTAACAGTCAATCTGCTAACCCAGACAGCTACAAAGTGACTAATGGGTGGGTAGTGTATACAGTATGGATACACTGGACAAAGGAATGATTCATATCCCCGGTGGGACAGAGTGGGATGGCATAAGATTTCATCATGATATGCAGAATGGCAGGCAGCTTAAAACTTATGAATTGTTTATTTCTGGAATTTTGCAGTTTTGCATTTAATATTTTTTGATCAAGGTTTACCACAGGTAACCAAAACCACAGAAAGCAAAGCTGCAGATAAGGAGAGACTACTATCTATCAAATAATTGAAAATTAAAAAAAAAAAACTGTGGATAGGAAATGTCGATGCAAAATAACCAATAACCATTTTATAGAGAAGAGAGATAGGTGAATTTTACTTGAGCCAGAGTGAGGATTATAACCCAGGAAGGCCTTTTCCCCAAAGGAAGAAAGCATTCCAGAGAAGCATGATTTTCAGTACAGTCTTATACATTTTTAGAAAAGAATATACACTAAACACACATAGGATACATATTCATCAAAGTTTCAAGGAGACACTCAGGTGAAAATTAGCAGGTCAACATGACCCTGATGTCGGGAAAGGGACCAATACAGGGCTTTACCAACAGGGCGTAGTAGAAGTGTGCATCCTTATCTTAAGAGAGGGCATTCTTTACTTTAACGGTGCAAGCAGATGTACAGTGGATGTTTGATAGGTGAAAGTCAGGCTTTTTGAGTTCAAGCTGAATCAGTTTTGAATACAAATGATTACCCCATATATCTCAATGTGTGAAAATCTCTTGTCAACAGTATTTAGAATAAATATTGTGCTAAATTGATTTTGAATAGCATTTGATAACATATACAGAATCTAAAAGAATCCATGCAAATTTTATTTTTATACAGTATCTCCTGAAAAAGATTATTGGCTTCAGAAAGCATTCCAGTTGCATTTAAAACCACCAGTGTTGTTTATTGGGTCAGAGACTGGCTAGCTATTCTCCCAAACTTGGCATTTCCTTTTAAGCACACAGTTGACTACTTTTCACAGATTTCTTGCCCTTAGGTGTGGTCATGTGTCTGCATTTTCAATTAACGGGATGTGGGGAAAGTTGATGAAATCCACTTACAGGCCAGGTCCCCTCAAAATACTTCTTACTTAATCCTTTCCTTTTTCTTCCTCTTTACTTGACAGCATTTTTTTTTTTTTTTTTTAAATAATGTAAGGTGATCTGAGAAGTCAAATGTCGAAGAAGATAGAGCCTCTATCAGTCTAGGTTCCTGAATAACAGTGTTGAGCAGAACTCTCCCCACAATAAACTTTATGTGTGACAGTGTTAAGCCACAATTCTCAGTGTTAATGAACTAACTCTCTTAAGAGGCTGAGATGTCAGGATTTATCTGTAACAGCATTGACTTACTTTAATTTTTTAACTCACACAGCTTCAGCTCTTCTCAGTTAAATTCAGGCAAACACAGGCCAAGTTTCACTCCTAACAGAAATCTGCATTGCACAAAGACAGAAATGCCAAAGTGTAAATGAGCTCCAATTAATCATTTAAAGTGGTTTCATCAAACTTAAATATTTTAAAACCTCTATTTGTTTGTCATGGGATTTGTTCTTACATCTCAGGGCAAGGCACCTTCACACGATTTCTGCTTCTCAACAAGGCACTCATGACCTCCTTCATGCTTCTATCTTTGCCCTAAGGGCTCTTCTCCTTTTAATTATCTAGCCCTGTATATTCTTCAGGACTTTGCTTCAATGCTATCTGATCAAAGAAGTTGTCTCTAATCACCCTACCAGAAGTTATGCCCCATCATTTTATTATTCAATTATTAATTTGGTTATTTCCTATTAGTATTTGTTATATTTGTAGTTACTATATTTATTCTTTTAAATTTATTTCTGAATCCTAAGTAGAAACTAAACTACCCCAGGAAAAGCATCATGTCTTCTTGATTTATTAACGGAGTACAAATATCTAGCATTGGAAGATAATCTCCGAGGGTCATTTTGAAGTAATGTAGAGAATGAATTGTTCAGGGGTGTAGGATGAAGCAAAATGCAGGATGCAGAGGGGGGTGGGTCAGGCAGAAGGGAGGCTATTGCAGATGAGAAATAAATGAATGTTTAGCATTGCCACAAATAAGTATGACTGAACAAGATAAATTTAAATAATCCTTATATTAGCTGAAATTGAACAGGAATCAAAGCAATGGGTGAGTACCATCTGTGGATTAATCTCTGAGTAATCAGAGAAATAACAGGTGGTATCTTGTAATTGGAGAAATAGCAGGAATATACCTTTTTTCTTTTCCTCTATTATTTTGGCCCTCCTGTGGCAGAAATAACTTCTTTTGTCAAGGCTGTTTGTGAAGAATAGAATCCTGAAGCTATCCAGCAAGCCAGGATGCAGGTTTTGGTGTTGCTCCCAGAAGTAGCAGTAAAGTGATCAGAATAGGAAAATTGTGTGCCTAGATTAAGAAAGTGATTTCCAGTCGCAACTCTAAGAGCAACAGAGTTAGCATGGAGTGTTTGAGTGCAAGAAATTTTTGTCTGCTTAGAGCAGATCACTTCATAGCTGTAGAAACAGCAGCATGGCTCCAGCACGAAATCACAAAACAGAAGGAAACATGCAGGAAAATACAGTGAGGTGCATAAAACCAATGAGATCAGTAAAGAAGGGCATGAATTAATGACTAAAAAAACAACAAATTTATAATAAATTTGAAAAGCCCACATTGACATAAAAATATACAGTTCTGAATGAGTGTAAAATGTGTTTTTATACCTCTTGCAACACCAAGGAAGATGAATAACATTATGATTCATTGCCACAATTCCGGGCATGCATCAGGTCATTTTTATTTTATTTTATTTTATTTTATTTATTTTATTTTTTCAAATTAATGGCTCAACCCATTCCTTGATTAAATTAACAGGAAAATAAGTCTTTCTTTTGAGGTTTTTCTTTCTCCTATTCACCTTTAACTGTGCAAACATTTCAAAGGGATTTATTCATTCCAAAAGGATTAAATATATTTTCATCAACCAGACCAGAGTAAGTCCTGGAGTAAGAACTCAATACCTTTACTAGTAGAACTCTGTATTACCTGCTGCCATTTCCATAACGTCCATAACGTGTCATTTTTCTATGCTGATTTCTCACTGACTGGAGCGTTCATTCTAATACTGTGGTCATACAATTGCTCCTCCAGATCCCTCCATAAATCAGAAAAATGGCCAGCTTGGTCTTCCAAGTGAACAACCTTTTATTTTACATTTATATGAATAGTAACAGTTCCTAAATTGTTAACAAGTGAAAAATCTCACATCTAGGGTAAATGAATCTGAGAGTAGTGGTAGAAAGAATGATAGGTTTCTAGCCTCAGTCCCAGTCTCAAACAGACTCAGCCAGATCTGCACTTTCCACTATGGTAGCATAGAAGTAAATCCATTCCAAGGAAGCATGCTGCCTAATTTTAAATGGTGATGTTTACCAATAAAGTCCATATAATCTGACAAAATTATTTATGTTGTAGAAGTGGTATAAAGATAAAACTAAAATTAGAGAAAGAAATAAAGAGAATAAAAAGAGAGGATCATTTGTCAAGTCAGCAGAAAGAATAAGTTGTCCTAATAATGATTAGACTAGATACTTTCTGTATAAGCAAATTTCTTGGATAAACTGTGTTTTATATATATGATTATACATTTTTCTTTTCCGTGGCATCGTCATTATAAAACATCTCTCTTTTGGTAAGTATTACTATTAACGTTAACCAACTATGGCTTAGATGAAAAGCTTATAATATAGCAGACACTGTTAAATATAATCACCTGAGCTCATGCTAAATCAAAGGAATACTAGACTAACTGGGCATATGTAAGTCCTCCTAAAAAATAGGGTCATTTAAAAAATTAGATGATTTTCTAATGCTGTTTTGAATATGTAGGTGATCAGAATTGGCCACCCCAAAATGGAGCTCTCTGGCTTGATTATTTTTAAGAACAAAAGACTCTGAAAGAAACTTTGACCCTCCCCCTAACTGCCTAAAAGAATTTAAGATAAAAAGTCTGTCCCCAGGACAGGCCATCACCATAGACATCTCTGGGTATCCATAGACTGTGAGGGTCCTTGCTAAGCTCATTCTTATCAACGTTCTGTTTACCAAACACTTGCTTTTCCATTTCCATGTGAATTGCCTTCCTCCTTTTTGAAGTCCCAAACCACTATCCCCAATACCCGCCTACATCTTTAGTTAGATGGTATTTAAGGTGACAGCTTTGGCCATTCTGATGAGTTACCTAGTTTTCCTGGGTTTCTCCCATGTATACACAATATAAAGATTTGTTTGATTTTCTCCTGTTACTCTGTCTCATGTCAATTAAATTTGTAGACCAGCCAGAAGGACGTAGAATGGGTAGGAGAATTCTCTTCCTCCCCTGCAAATATCATATATCAGTATTCATCAATATCAACGAAGAAAGGCTACGTAGAAAGGATATTTTTTAATTAACCACATCATTAGATTTAGATATTAGATATGTTATAACTTTAGCAATAGCATTGATCAAAAACAAACAATATGTCTGAGAAATTTTACTTCCACTTATGAAGCAGTAACTTGAATGGGACTTCTCCTATTCTAATCAAACAGAAAAGTGGAAAAAAAAATATGAAATGGCTATTTTGAGATACTGGACAACAGGCTGAACAAGACTTTCTCCCTATCCCTGAAAGGGATAAGGGTCAAATGGAGTGAACTCTATGATCTCTCTGGCTTTCTACTTGGATAAATTTACCAGACTTGAAAAAGAGAGGCAAAACTCAAGCTTAGCTTGGTGAACTCACTGAGTTGACAGGGATCAGAATTTAGGAAGCCTGAGTTAATTAGATGTGGCCTGTCAGATCAGAGTACCAAGGTGGGGGGGGGGTGGTATGCAGAGAAAGAGTTACAGAAAACTATATAGAGGTCCCTTGAGTCTTTGGCTGAATTTTTATCAAATGTTAAGGGTAAATCTCCAAAAGGCTGGAGAAGAAACAACTAGAGAGCTATGGGGTAAACACAGTGTTTGAACAAAGTCGGAAAATCTTCAAATTTTTACCAATAGAGTGAAGAGATCTTGTTGAAACCCCATTTGGTGGAGGTGCCAAATGGTAACACCTTAGTAATAGAGATAAATTAGCACAAGAATAAAGGATAATCTAAATCCTCACTAACAAACCTTAAAAACAAGGTTGAATAGGATCCAGCTAATCTACAAATATTTTAAATGACTGCCAAAACAAACTTCAACATTCTTTCAATCAAAATGATGAATTCCAAATCCAAACATTCAACAGTTTGATAATCATTAATACTTATATCTAATAAAAAGTTACTAGACATTCTAGGAAGCAGGAATATGTGACTCATAATTCATAATTCACAAATATGCTCAAGAATATACGGGAAAAGGTGAAAATACTAAGAAAATAAAGAAAGATACTTTTAAAAGACAAATGAAAATTCTAGAGATAAAAATACAATATCTAAAAATTAAAAAAAAAAAAGATCATTGAAGGCACTTGCCAGTAAATAGACATTGAAGAAAAAAAATATCATGGGACTTGAAGACAGTTATAGAATTGATCTAAACTGAAGTATACAGGATGAAAAGAGAGAAAAAAATGGTGCTTCAGTGACAATATCATATGTTTGACATATGCATAATTGGAATCTGAGGAGAAGAAATAGAGAAAATGACAGAAAAAATACTAGAAGAAATAAGAGCTGAAACTTTTTCAAATTAAAAATATAAACCCACAGATATTAGAAACTCAAGATAAACATAAGGAAAACCATACCAAATTACATCTTAATAAAACTGCTAACCAAAATGAAAGCAAGACAACTTTCAAAGTAGCCAGAAAAAAAAAAAAAGTGTACAAAAGATAAAAATGATGTCAGACTTCCAAAATACAAAAGACTCAGAATATAAATAGAATAATATCTTTAAAAAACTGATAGAAAAAAATACCTTACTCTAAATTCTAAAATCAGGAAAAAATATCTTTCAGATTGGTAGGTAAATTAAAAACTTAAAAAATAAAATAAAATAAGAGAGGATCCATTTTCAGGGATTGTCTATACATGTTATGTCGAAGTTATTCAGGTTAAAAGAAAATACTACCAGATGGAAATTTGTATTTATGCAAAGGAATCAAAGTGCGAGAAATGGTAAATATGTAAGTATAAAATACGGTTCTTGTGTTTTTTTTTAAAGTTTTAGAAAGTTAAAATGACTTTAAAGTTTTAAATGCTTTATAACTTTTATAACACATGTAGAACTAAAAGGTATGCTAAAAATAACAAAGGATGGAAAGGAGAAAATGGAAGCATACAGTTTGTAAAATTCTTACATTACATATGAAGTGGTATAATATTAGTTGGAGCTAGACTGATAATTTGAAGGTTTATGTTGTGTAGGGGAGGAAGTCTATTCCTCTACCCTCTAGGTCCTTCTGTCTGGGCTCCTTCTGGCTAGACCTTGTCTAGAGATAAGGTCATCCTCCTCTTCCTAGTACAGCTACAGGTACATGGAGATTTCCCTTATAAATGTAAATGTCTCTTATAAAGAGTAACTTTTACTCAGTTTTCAGAGCTTTTCCTCTGTCTACAGTTTTTTAAAAGTAACCAGGCAAAAATAATCCTCATGCCAAAGAGAGACATCTTGAGGTGGCAAATTCTGATCTCCCACAGTTGTAAACCATAGAAAAAACAATAAAAATAATCCAAAAGGTATAAATATCAATCCAATAATTTAGATTAAATATAAAAATAAAATATACAATTAACCTACAGGAAGGCAGACAGAGAGAAATATAACAAAGAAAAAGATGTGACAGAAAACAGATAATAAGATAATATGCTTAAAGTCAATAATTTGGATATATACATTAATAAAAATGGTCTAAATATTACAGATGTAAGGTAGAGGTTGCCTAAATATATAAAAATGCATGACCCATTTATATGATGACAAGAAACACAGTGTTAACACGAACAAAGAATGTTTAATTTAAAAATAGAATAAAATATACTATATAAAAATTAATCATAAGAAAGTGGCTATATTAATTTCAGATAAAATTTCAGAACAAGGAAGATTACCAGGAATAAAGCATTAATTTAATACAGTCACATGCTGCATAATGACATTTTGGTCAACACGAGACTGCATATATGACTGTGGTCCCATAAGATTAGTACCATATAGCCTAGGTGTGTAGTAGGCTATACCATCTAGGTTTGTGTAAGTACTGTAGGGGAGGAAGAAATTTCCCTCTGCCCTTCTAGTTTCTTCTGGCTGGTCTAAGAATTAAATTGACATGAGACAGATTAACAGGGGAAAAACAACCAAAGTTTAATAACATGTATACATGAGAGAAACCTGGGAAAACCAAGTAACTCACCAAAATGGCCGAAGTCCTCATCTTATACCATCCTCCGCCAAAGAGAAAGGAAGGTGCTGGGGTTGGGGCGAGTCAGGGACTTCAAAAGGAAGGAAGGCAATTCACAGGCAGGTGAAGAGGAGCAAACGTTTGGAAAACAACTGTTTGTATGGTCACACAGAAACAGAAGAACACAGAAGGGAGCCCAACACAGAGGCTTTTCTAGGTTCCTCCCTGTCTACTACCTAGTTCATGTGATGCTAAGGTGATAGCTCGCTGCCTGAGACAGGTTTTTTTATGTGAATGCTTTTAGGTAGTTAAGGGGGAGGTAACAAGAAAAACTTTCTGAGTCTTCTGTTTCTTAAAAACAATCAGCCTAAAATAATCCTCATATTAAAGTGACACATTTTGAGGTGGCAAATTTTGTTCCCCTTCAGTACACTCTATGATGTTCGCACAACAATGAAAATGCCTAACAATGCATTTCTCAGAACGCATCCCCTTGTTAAGTGACACCTGATCGTAATTATAAGAGGGTTAATTTATGAAGAAAACACAAATCTTCAATTTTGGTGCAACTAATAACGGAGCTTCAAAATACATGAAGCAAAAACCTACAGAATAGAAAGGAGAGACATACAAATCCACAACTGTAGACTGAGATTGCAGCCTTTCTTTCTCAGTAACTGATAAAACAAGTAGAAAATCAGTAAGTATATAAAGAACAGGGATGATATCATATTTAAACTGACCTGACCGATCTTTATAAAACACTACATTCAATACTAGCAAAGTATACATTTTTTTAAATGCACATGAAACATTCACCAAGATAGGTGAATGCTGGTGTAAAATAGTCTCAATGAATTTGAGTGTTGAAATCATACACATATTTTCTTTTCTGACTACAAAGGAATTAAATCAGAAATTAATAACAGATATTTGGAAAATCCCCAAATATTGGCAATTAATCAACATACTTCTAATATCGTATGTTTAAATAAAAATTTGTAAGTGAATTTATAAAATGTTTAAATGAATCAAAATCAAAACTGACATGTCAAAAGTTAATGCTTACATTTGAAAAGAATGACAGGTCTCAAGACACTGATCTAAATTTACAGTTTAAGCAGATAAAAAAATGAAGTGTAAATTAAAATTATATATATATAAAACAAAATAGTAAAATGTGAGGGGAAATTAATGAAACAATAAATGGACAAAAATAGGAAAATATAAAATCAAAAGTTAATTCCTTGAAAAGATCAATGAAATAGATAAAAAAGATAATCATTTACACAATGATGTAACTGTTGACCCATTTAGATGAAGTTCTAGAAATGGAAAATAACTCTATAGTGACAGAAAGTGAAACATTGTTTTCTCTGTTTGGATTAAGAAATGATTTCAAAGGAGCACAAGGGAATTTTCTGGGGTGATGAGCATGTTTTATAACTTGATTGCGTGGTGGCTTCATGAGTGTATACTTGTGTCAAAAGTCATGCAGTAGACTTAGAGTGAGCTTTTTGGTGTGTAATTTATAACTAAATAATGTTTATTTATTTAAGTAAAGGAATAATATAGCCACATTTGATATTCACTTATGTATTAAGATTGACTGGTACTTAGAAATATTGTGTTCTTGTTCAAGCAGGAGAAATGGAGTATTGGATGCATTATGTCAATGATCACATCCAAATTTAAATTCTTTAAATTTGTTACCTCTCCAATATAGAACTTTTATGTTATTATTTTATTGGTAATAGTTATATTATTGATAAAAATGATCATCATTATTATTTGAATGATTAGATGCTATAAAATATTGTATGGCATATTTCATTGGCTGAAACTTCCTACTTTCGCCTTTATTTCAAAGTTCACCAAGGAAAACACTTCTCCCCTATGTGTACTAGAAAATGCTTATCCTACACAAAGAAAAGATGATAAATCACTTCTTGTCTAAGTTTTTCTGCATATGCTTGTCTGCTTCTACTTTCATTCCCCAACTTGCATTTCCACCCCAAGATTCTCTTCACACACTACCACAGAATCTGTGAGGCCATGTATTTGAGGGGCCAAAAAAATCAATATATTTTTTAGATGTCTAACTCTTTTGTAATTCTTTCTCTATAGCAATTTGGTAAGTCTTTTTATATCCATTTTAGCCATAGCATAACTCATGGAAGCGGCATCTTTTGCCTATCACCAGGAGCAGAAGTCTGAACACTTCTGCCCATTGTATTTTGGTATTGGAGTTATGAAGGAAAACACAACACAGTCAAACACCGGCTGGACAAAGCTTTACTCTCATAGGGAAGAGACAGAGCAAGATCAGCTTCAGTAATTGGCGTCAGTATCCTATGGCCAGCAGGTCCCTTCTAGTGGCAGCTGACATAGGGACACAGCCCTCTTGTGCTGCAGAATGAAGGAGCCCATCCCCTCCCCATGGGTCAGATATAGCAGTGGGGTTGGCCAGGTGCCATATGATGCACACACTTAAGCAGAACAAAGAAATGCACGTTGAGCCTGAAACATAGAAAGATAGTCCAACACAAGGTGAAAAGCCCAGAATACGCAGTGAGGCCTCTTTATCTCTTGGTAAGAAAGCATTCCACGCCCAAGCCCCATTCTTATATGGCTCAGTGGGGGTCAAAAGATTGCATACACCGCGAGACTGCCTTTGCCAACTGTGTCACTTTATGCCTGATTCAGTAAGAATTCTGATACTAAAGTATATTTATTGAATTCAAACAAATGTAAAAAGTTATTTCAAGTTAAAAATGAGATTTATATTTTAAAATATACTTATATTTTTTCGTTATATATTCCGGATACCTGTGCTTTGTCAGAATATTTTCTCCCAGTATATGGCTGCCCTTTTTATTTTCTTAATAATCTCTTACTATTAATATTTACCTATTTGAGAGTATTGCACAATGTCCCTTAATTTTCCCACAGCTGAATTTTTCTTTGGTTCTCAAATTACCTTTCCACCTAAAAGTATTTACCCTTTTAAATTTCTTCCAAATCATTACAATAAACCTCTTTAATAAAAAAGACATTCAAACCTATAAAGCCCAAGTTACGGTTACTTTCTCTGGTTAGAATTTTACTTAATTGTTATTTAACTATTCTTCTACTTTTTAGTCAAATATTTTCACATTACTGTTTTCAAAAGTAGAAGCAGTCATTTCGTTTCCACTTCCTCTTAGTATTCATCCCTGCATAGTAACCACGTATGTTATATATATAAAAATACATTCAATTAATCTCTAATTTTTCTACTTCTTAGATTTATAGCTTTATTGAGTTCCAAAATTTACAATTTCAACACCATGATTTTGACTCCATGGTATCATTCTCTCTTTTAAGATTATTTCCAGCCATGTATAATCCAGATTCTTCAGATAGCTCAACTTGAAGATAAAAATAGTATTGTACTACCAATAATAAATAGTAATCCTCTTACAGTAAGCCTTGTCCCTGAAATCGGTGAAAGTTTAACTCATACTTAAAAGTGCCTTCCCAACTATTTATGAGTTCAGGGATGGGATCATAAATTTTGGATAAATTTTGGTGTATTATTTGGAATCAGTTTGTGTTCTGCTTTAAACTATCCTTCTCTTTATGCCCTTCATTGCAGAGGTATCCCGTTAAGATTAAACTGTGTAAATCCACCTTCAGGATTAAACATGGCTTTTCCTGTGTTCAAGATCACAAACTTAAGACCATGAACACTACTTCTCATTGTTTCCTAAATCCTTGGTGCCATTTCCTCATGCTTGACTGTCACCTTCTGCTGAACGTGCTGATACTGGGAGCCAGAACTACCAAATAGTCTCTCATCCTTACAACAGTTTTATTCCAATGCAGGGTCACTCTTGTGTCTCTTTCTTTGTTTGGGGGTTATTTCTTTGTTGATGTCAACATTTTAAAACTTCATACACAGACTTCTGTCTATAGTAGACATATTACCAACAAAGAGTAAAGCTTACACGTAATCCAGAAATTCTGTTTAACTTATCTTAAATAACGGGCTTGTTTTGAAAACCTTTCCGATCTATTCACTGGACATCTCCTAAAGGTTATGTCCAAATTTTAGTACTAGAATGATTTCTTTTCCTCTCACTGTAAAGGTTTGCTTTTCTTCCCATTGATTTCATTATAAAAATACCAGTGTCACTCAAATGTCTCTTTAACAAGAGGAAATTTCTTATTTAGTCCACTGGAAACTTGTTTTAGAAGAACAATTTAAAGTCAACAGAGACAGGGACTAGTGTAGTCTCCTCCTAAAGCCAGTACACCTATCTGCCAAGCCCATGGGATTGAAATTAATGTCCACCCGATAAACGAGTCTGGAGAAAGCATGTCCAGAGTCTTTGTTCTGATGATGTGGTAACGATAATTCTGATTCCAGTAATTCTAACAATTACTTCTTTGAATCAGACTACAGAGTCTACAGAACTAAAAGATTGTCACTCAGAAAGAAACTTAACATATAATAACTGATATATCTAAACATTTGATGCCATTTCCTTTTTACCTGAAATGAAACAATTGGATGGGGAAAGTGATAAAGTCAGCTAATCTCTGACTTAGCACTGAGCCAGATCCCTAAGATAGGCTTAGAAGACAAGTGGCTAAGATTTTGTATACCAACATTTTGAGGGAACTATATGCTCCCGTTCTTTAGTTTTTGCTGACATATTTCTCCAATCTCTCTTGGAACTGAGGGCTACTTTACTCTTCTCAGTGACAGGGTGGTGATATCCTATGGGATTATAAATTTAGATGCTAAACTTGTGAGTGTTGATGTATATGTGTCAAACAATTTTTCAGATGGTTCAAGCTCCTTATAGCATCATAGATGGCTTGGTGGCAAACTGATTCACAGACCACCTCTGAGTAGTACTGTTCCATGCAAAAGGTTGAAAATATCTGAAAACTGAGAGACAAAAGGGAATATAGCTTCTTTGAGTAATTTAGAAGAATTCCATGCAGATGGAGCATAGGATACAATCTGTGTATATATATATATACATGTGTATATATATATTAAATATATATTATATGTTTGGGTATGTTTATACATAAACACATATACACATTTATCTATCTGTCTGTCTATCTATCTATCTATCTATCTATCTATCTATCTATCTATCTATCTATCTATATCTATGAGAGAGACATTCTCAATGAAGGAAGTATTGCATCATTGCATTGATTTATATTATAATGAAAGTGCCTCATGCCCTTATCTCCTGTTCTTTTCACCATTTTTCACCTGGATAACTCCTGCTTACATTGAGAGCATCAGTTCAAAGTTGTCAGCTTCCAAATCTGGCATGTGTGTATTGCTTGTTGGTATCATATCTGTGTAGGTATCCTTTTTTCTTTTTCTTTTAAACTCTCATTTGTTGCCTATTACCCCGGTATAAATATTAGCAATGTACCCTTCCCTCTCAAAATTGTGTGAGTCCAGACAAAATTACATGACATATTATGTGTAAGACTACATTTAAACAATGTAATCTAAAGGTTCTTACTAGACATTAAGCCACAGGAGAACAGTAACTGTATCTTGTTTGTGTGTGAATTTTTAGCATCTGATGCTTGATATACAATAACATTTTGTATATCTTGAATCAATATAGGTTGAATGAGTCTATACTTTGATTAAATTTTTCATCAGAGAAAAAGTTCTTCCATAAGAAAATTAGAAACTTTTAAGAATTCTAACAAAATCATGTAAAGGTAATGTTATATCAAAAGTAAGTGCTAGTAAGCTGACTGCAGGGGAAAAAAATGACCAATTTTCTAGTGTTTGCCAATTTTGTGGTGTAAATATTCCCACCGTGGCCAATTTCAAAATACTAATGAGATGTCGCTGAACTCAGACTTGAGAACTCACTTTCACATCATCTACATAAATATACTTTTCTGACGTATTGAAATAAATCTATCTACTTGACATTTATATCTATATCTGATTATTTAAGTTGTTCAAAAGCAAAGTGTAATCAAGAGTTCAATTTTTTAAATAAGTCCTTTCCAATAGTTCATGGTGTATCTGAGTAAATTTTTTAAGTGAACAAAAAAATTTTAAATTTATTATAAGGGAGCAAATTTTGTTTATCAATTTTAACAGATCTATCTACTGATATAACTGATGAAATACTGCTTTCTTTCAATTCAATATCTCACTTTGGTATTTTACGCAAAAGCCGCCTGGGTCATACTTCTTTGATTGATTATTGATACAGTCATTATCAATACCATGTTCAGTATCACATTGGCTATGACAATACATTAGGCATACCAGTACCTATCTGTGTGAACTTAAGCAATCATTTAACTTATTTAAGCCTCAGTTTCCTCATTTGTGAACATAAGGACCTAACTCAGAAAGTTGCTGTAATAATTTGTAATAATCAAATGAAACTCTGCATGTAAATGGCTTAGAACAGGTCGACACATACTATGGGCTTAATAAATGATAGCAATCATTACTGTCATGGAGATCTTCAAAAAGAATAACATATAACTATTAAAGAAATGCCTACCTGAAGTAAACAAACACTGTTTTTCATTGTAAAGCAGTAAATTGCAAGATAGTTTCCTCTGTGGGGAGCAAATGGGCTATTATCAGGGAGGGATACACAAGTCTTCTACTTTGCTGGTAATATTGTGTTTCTTCTGTTGGGGTTTTATGGGTGCTCCATTTGTTAGTATTTATTAAACTGCATATATAAGTGGCATGATCCTTTCTACAGGAATATTTTGCAGTAAAATGTTTATACACATACACACACATGTATTATATATGTGTATACCATACATTATATACACATTATTATATTACATTATATATTATATAGTACTTATATAGTGTTATTATATTGTTATATTACATTCTATATACATATACATATATATTTCTCTTAGCAATTGAAGTTTACATAATAATATATAAACTATTTATAGAGATGATGTATCATTACTTTAAAATATGTTTTATTGAAAATATTTGAAGTATGTTTGAAAATCAAGGAATAAAAATATATACAAATAAAATCTATTAACTAAGTTGTAGAAATTTCAGGCATTCATAATAAGTAGCCTCAATCATTCTCACATTAGGCAGATGACATAAATGCATCAGGTAAAGATAAAGTTTCAGTCATACAATAAAAGAGATTTTTTTCCAATCTAAGAATAAAAGAATAAGTAGTCCATCAAAATTAAACAAAGTTGATGTGTAAAAAATAAATTGGAATTTAAAAAAATAAAAATGGTCAGTATGCAGCAGCCAGATGATGGAAGAGAAAAAGGATTTATACTTTTTTAAATTTATGGAGCATCATCCCAGTGACATTTACCAGTTGACAAAGCTATTGCTTATCCTTTTAAGCTTCAGTGATCTAAAATTGTTAATGTGGCGTTCAAGTGACTATCTAATTGTCTAAGCTACTTAGCAAATTGTTTCTGTTGTAGATCTGTATTTACCAAAATAACTTGTGCAATTTTTAGCTCACATGCTATATTCCATCGTTTTGTTCTCTTTAGGTAATTAAACCCAATTTTAGATGTCATTAGAATTAAATTATGTCAGTAATTACAGTATGATGATAAAACCCCCGGCTATTGATCCTAAGGTATTTGTACTTTCTTTTATTCAGTGTGCTGTTTGAAACATGATTTATTACTGCCTTAGGCCAGCACTGGTAAAATGAAAGATCTGAAGTTAGGATATCAAGGAAGACTCTTTGGGGCCCAGAAAAACTGTCTTCAATCTTTGTCCTAAGATCATAATCAAACACACTAATGAAGGAAATGGATTCTCTTTTCATGTTAATTCAAATATGAGTATGTTCTTTCAAATAAATAATTAGAGGTAAAGAAAGGAGAAACAAAGAAAGTAAGAGAAAACGATAATCAACGGCGGGAAGAGAAAGAAAACAAAGGAGAGAAAGGATAAAGAAGAGGAGGAGGAAATAAAGAAAGAGGAAGAGGAGCATAAATAGATAAAGTAGAGGCAGAAACAGCGAAAGGAGCCGCAGCATGAGAAGGAGGAGGAGGAGGGGAGGGGACGGAGACGGAGGAGAAAGAAGGGTAAATCTATACTTTTTATTTTTCTCATGAGGACAGGATAATCAATTTAAAAGCATTTTAGAGTTTCTTAAGGTTAGTCAAAGTACCAATTTATTAGACTGTATGATTTTTCTAGCTAAATTAATGCATATAAATGGCTAATTATAGCAGTTCAAAATACATATTTTCAAGTGGCATGCACATTTGCAAATAAAGATATAGAATCTAAAAAATTCTATTTTGGTTAAATGGTTAATTTATTCACCTAAGAGCCAAATTCGTCTCTTTATTTTATGCTTGTTTTTATTCATCTATTCCTATTGGTTGACTGCAACATATTTCACAGCTCAAAATGTATCAAAATTGGACTTCTGTAAAAATAATCATAAATCACTAAATTATCATTTTAGTTCTATAAAGTTCCACTGGATGCCAATCACTAGAGTGCAAGTTTATCCTACAATGTGAGCTCCTGAGGACTAGGACCTTCCATACTCAGATGCTTGAACAATGCCTGGGACATAATGGTGGCTCAATTAATATTTGTTGAATAAATAAATAAATGCAAGGAGGGAGAGAAAATGAGGAAGGAACATGAGCTCTGTTTCCTTTTCCTATGGAGTATATTTAATACATATTATTTTGATAGATATACCATCAACTATATGATGGCACTTTTTTTATGCATATCAATTTTAGCTGCTTTAAAAGACAAGCTTTGACATCTCAAAAATGAAGGTAGACAAAATTGGAATTATAGAAACAGAATGTCATCTAATCCAAATATTTTTCTAATGTGAAATGACTTAGAAACTGTGATTTTACAGTTATCATCAGTGACAATCAATTTCAAATAATAAAAATGTAGAAAGAATGTAGACAGTAAAATGTCCAATTGGTAAATCAAAATGCTGGACATTCTGTAGAAACTCACAAAATCAGTGGGCTATGAAAAGAATCTGATTCATTATGTAAACTATTGCTAATGACACAAGTTTTCATTGAAGACTCAGTGTTTGACCTACTTGAAAAGTGTAAAATTATGTCTTAGAATATCAGCATTTCTATATATTGCTTTTTTTCCCACAACAGACTACTTAACTGAAGATGCCAGTGAATGATATTTTATTCAGCCTACTGTCCTTGCAAACCATTAAGTTTAACCCCAATAGCCTTTTCTTCTCATTAGAAAGTTATGAGTTCATTAAATGTCATATTTAATCAATGACATTCTTAATCAGTGATATTTCTAGATATAACATCTAACAGAGACCACACATTACTATTACAATGATCAATATATTTTGTATGTGTGCATGAGGAAGATTGGCCCTGATCTAACATTTATTGCCAATCTTCCTTTTTTTTTGCTTGAGGAAGATTGGCCCTAAGCTAACACCTGTGCCAATCTTCCTCTATTTTGTATATGGAATGCCGCCACAGCATGGCTTGATGAGTGGTGTGTAGGTCTGTGCCCAGGATCTGAACCTGTGAACCCCAGACCATTGAAGTGGAGTACATAAACTTAACCACTACATCACTGTGCCAGCCCCTACAATGATCAATACTGAATTTCTCTGATTATCATAGCTTTATACTTCAAGTTAAAAAAAAGTTTTAAAAATTGCATAAAATAAGTATGAAAATAGTTCTTGTCTTCTACTTTCTCTTTCCCTCGTTAGCCCAAGATATAATGTCACACAAATTATCCTTGCTTTCCATTCTGCTGGAAGATGGGCAATAATATAAATCATTCAAATGTGTAGCTGCTAGGATATTTAATCTTACTTTTCCTTTTGATTTAGAGGAAATTGATGACTGGGGTCTTTTTTCTTTTTTAATGTTCACATATTCTTAGTGCTATTTTTTGTCTACCTAAATGTGAAAAAGTAACAAAAAATATGCCTTCGGTGATATGATGCAGCCAGAAGCTCGAGAGTGGTTTTGGATTTGATGGACCACTTTCTGTGGGCCTGTTCTCTCTGGCACATGTCTAAACTGCTTGCAGCACTAGGTTTTTAGGCTTTGTGCATTTCTCACCTTTGTTACTTTTCATGTAAAGCGGTAAAGAAGAGGGGCTGCATTTCCTCAACTTCTTCTTAAGTAATCCCAAGGCAGTAACCAGAAGCTAAATTAAAAATAAATGTATACCAAACATCTAGTCTGAATTTTAAAGCAAAATTTAAAAAAAAATCAGAGTAACTGTAGTTTATTTTGCGTCTTCATGTCATTCCTGGGATAAGGAACACTGACAAACAAAACAAAAAACTAAACTTGCTTCTAAAAGTTCTACCTTTGAAAGAATTTTTTTTCTCCTTGGTACCGAGCTTTACCATGTCTGCTTAGTTTACTTGCTTAGTTTGTTGTGATTACTACCTGAAACTTTTGGATATATAATCTTAGATTGCAGATGTTTTTTTAATAGGTGCCCCCATGGAAGAAATATAGAGAAGGAAATAAGGATGCCCTTTGCCATTGTTGTCCTGCTCACTAAATTACTCCTGTTTAACATAAGCTGTATAATATATGGTGCCTGTGTGGACACACACCCACTCATATTTAACAAAGGGAATTACAATATATATGAGGAAATACAGCACTGAGCAATGTGGTTCAGTGTGTCACACAGGAGTCGCACTTGGGTATGTTCATGTTCCCAGTTCATAAATTAGCTCCTTATTCTTCAGGTATGTGCTTCTCTTTCTCCCTGTCTTCTTCATCCAAACATCTTCATGTGAACCATCAGTCACCTTTTGCTAAAGTCTATCCAGTAAACATGGATGCAATTTGTTTGAAAACCATACTTGCGCCCAGCTCACTCACCACTAAAGGTCTGAGTCCTTCAGAGTGGAATAATACCTCATGGGAGTAGAAGTTAATAAGGATAATCAGTCCCTCAGAAGAGTTCAGATGAGTGGCCCTCCGTGCAATACATAATCATGATTTTTTAAACTTGGGAGCCCTTTGCTGCCCTTATTGAGTTAGGTCTATCAGACTAGTGTCCTGGGATTAGTTTTGAGACTTTTTTAATCTACTCTTTCTGTGACTAATTGGGTAAGTTTTTTCGTCAGGGGAAATATTAAATTCTTTATGTGTGCAGATCAAAGCCACAGTTTAGGCAATTTCTATCAGCAATCAAGATGATATTTTGGTCAAGAAATGATGCCTGTCATTATTTCTCAGTTGTTTCAAACTTTGAAGGAGAAGTTGAACTTGGATCCATCACAGAAAAATCCCCTGTCCCCAAATTAGAAAGTGTACACTCATGACACTGAAAAGGAAAATCAAAGAAAAAACTGTGCCACAGAGCTGATCAAAGGGGATTGTGATTTATGTGAGAAAAGATAAATCCAGATGGCACACCAGCAGTACCAAATTATTTAGGAAATAAAACATCAAAGGGGCATGACATTATCATAATAAGCCAGGAAGAATAAGATAAGTTACAGTGGCTTTTGATTCCCTTTAAAAGAGCATTATTATCACTTGTTAACAGAAATATGACAAGGAAATGTTGTAGACTAGGAAAATGATTACATATGAGGGAGGGGTTAGATGCAGAAAGGGATACAAGTTAGAGTTCTCAATATACAGTTTTTATTCAGTTTTGTTTTGAACCAGGTGAATGTATTATATGATACATGTAACATGAAATTTAAATGAATAAAACTAAAACACATCGATCACATGAAAGCGGTTCTGTATCGACACGACATAGATAATAATGGATGCTCTTCATTTGTAGGCAAGCTTAATTTCTTGGCACTTGCATATTTTTGTCTGTGTGCCTTTGTTTATGTTTATGTTTTTAATTCTTCTATTCTTTCTACCTTTTTTTTTTTTTTTGGTGAGGAAGATCAGCCCTGAGCTAACATCTGCCAATCCTCCTCTTTTTGCTGAGGAAGACTGGCCCTGGGCTAACATCCATGCCCGTCTTCCTCCACTTTGTATGGGACGCCGCCACAGCATGGCTTGCCAAGCAGTGCGTCAGTGCATGCCTGAGATCCGAACTGGCGAACCCCAGGCTGCTGCAGCAGAGCCTGCGCACTTAACCGCTTGTGCCACTGGGCTGGCCCCTCTTTCTACCTTTCAAAGCATTTCTTGGAAAACTTGATTCCTTATTCAGAAAGTAAAGCAAACTTAATTATTCCCATAAGAGTGATGCTTTTTTATTATTTTTCAAAGTAGTTATGACTAATTTGTATTTTATTTGTTGTAATAAAGATTTTCCATGCATAACTTTGTTTTCCTAAAATAAAGTGCAATTAACAGTATTTTGATCTGCTTTGGTACACGTATAACAGAATTTTAAATGCGGGGCACACCTAATATATGCAGATAAGTGGACCAGAGAAATAGAAGTGGCAATCAATTGGCATTGATTTTGAAACTACAGAGAATCTGAGATCCAAGGTTAATGTCAGATGCAACATCTTTTAGCTTTGTCTCTTGTTTTCTGCATTTTTCACAAGTTTCTCAGAGCAATGTTTGCATAATTACTTTTCAAAGTTGTATGTTTCCCTTAACCTCATGTTTTCCTACAACAATGTTTCCATCAGAAAGACCCCTAGAAAGGACCTCTTGAAAATGCTATGAGAATGTTAACCATAGTTTGAATGCCATTTAGAAAGCTGCCTCAGGCATAAAAGTACTTTTCCCCCCACCTTTTAAGATAATTTGATAAGATTTCCTACTTTCCACATTTTAAGTTTATTCTTTTTTCTCTGTTATACAATCCAAGGTCAGTTTCAAACTACCAGTCACTAGTAGAATCCTTAAAATATGGGGATTAAGAGGCATGCAAAGTAAATAGAGATGGCATCACAGCAATTCCCTTGGTATTGCTTCACTGAAATTTAGGAGCAGTTATCCATCAACTGTAAAGAAACATGTTTGTTAAGCTCATTGACAACAAGCTACATCTCCTTTAAAATAGATATGTTTTTCCTAAATTATTTTTCTCAAATTTTGTGTATGTGCTTAAAAAAAAAAGGAAAAATAACTTTATTATAGGAGCAGCTATGAATTTAACAGATATGAATTACAGGTACTTTGTGTAGTTTTAGGCACAGTGTTAAGTTTATTTTGGACTGAATTTGATGAGTAACATTTTAGTCACAATCGGTATATTTTAATGGTTCTTTCAGAGTCTTATGCTGGCTATGAGTAGAATTAAACATATCTAAGATTTGTAATAAAATCTGATGGGAACAATGTATTTTTATGTTTCCAATTCATTGTTCCTAAGGCAAGCCCTGGGCTTACATATTTCCCAGGGTAGAAAATGATAATATTCTGTTGTTTGCTGCAGTTGTAATATTGTAGCTCACCAGAGGTATAGAACCGTGTAGACACACACACAAACACACCACCATACACACAGATAGAAAAGCATAATAATTTTATTTACAATAAAAGCAGATATTTTCAGATCTTAGAAATTATTGTCTTGTTTTCCTCAAAGTTTATATGGCTAGTTTATGTTATTCTGCTTCCTTCTCTAACCAATGATTTTATTTATTTTATAAGAACATAGATTTCCTTAAATGTCACTATCACCTAAATATATTCTATTTTCTAAAAATAAATAGCATGCCATAACTAGACTTTAGTAATTATGTAGGAGCAACTGAAGTTTGTAACTCATGCGGTTTAGTAAACAGGAGAAAGATCAAAGCAGAGTGAGATTATCTGCATTGTGAGGGATATTTCACCTGCATAGCTACCTGAATTTTTACAATACACTTGCTGCTTACTACCCATTATTTATACTTATACACATACTAGTCAAAATCAATTTACCCCTTAAAAAAGAACTAAGGCTCATAACACTTGGTCTTTATTCATCAAGCTATTTTTATAATTGAATAACTATTTATTAAGAAATTAGAAATCAGGTGGTATGGCTAGTTTACATTGTGGACTACAAGGAGCATTTTGTAGATACAGTGGATCTGGATATAGTGGATATAGTGGACCACAAGAAGCATTTTGTGCACGCTTTGGCATGCAGAAGTAAAGCAGTCATACTGGACAGAGGAATCAGATGCTGCTATAGCTCACACATAATGTCTCTTATTTGCTGGACCACTTTGTTTATGTAAAGAAGATTATTATAGCTCCAATACAAGTTGATGTAAAGAGTCTTCTTTTTAGATACTCCCAAAATGATCTATAGCCATTTGCATGAGTCATTGTACACTGAATAGGCAGGATATTAAAAATTTCCAGGGAACATGAAACACTGACTTGGAGCAAAATAATTCCAAGATACCAAGAATACCATTATGGCTCACTAGGAAGAGTGAGGGCTTGATTGGGAAGCTCAGGTGATGGATTTTTGTATGTTTGTTTGGTTTGTTTATCTTATTCCTCTTCTTGTACCTTGATACAGTTATTGATCTTACATACGATTGATTTTTCCCTCCGTTTTGTTAAAGAAAAAATAATTGTAGTGGCTTTTTTTTTTTACCCATTCAGGGACATATTTTAACCATACTATTTTATCTCATGGGTAAATCAACACATTTGCATAGTATCAGACTATAATACACATTGACTTTTAACCTATTACTGTCATTTCTGGAAAGTGGGAAATACCAAGTACATTAGGTGACTTGGTAAGACATAATGTGGTAGACTATGTGTCTATGCTATTTATAGACATAAATAAATCGACATAAATTCCACGTAATACAGGACTCTGCTACATTATACATTATGTAGCTTTGGGGATTTTGTGTCTTAAGTAATGTGGAGTTACTCCTCTAAAGCACACAACACATTGCTGAACTTTATACTCTGTAATACTAAGAAACAGACACAATATGGTGGGTCTTTTTGAATTATGAAGGCAAAAATTGTCATAGTTGGCTATCAAGTTTTAACTCATTTTCTGTTCCCAAACCTGTCAGCTTTACATAGAACCCAGATCAAGAAAAGGTGTTCCAGGTGGACCAGGCAGAAGAGTTCTATTGCTAAGTCTTTATGACTATCCAAGGGCATGTAAAGGTCTGTGGGATTCTTTATAGACCATAGCAGGTCACAATAGGATAATTACAGTGGAGGCCTCTGGGCTTTTGGAGCAAAGATATTTCCCGACAATAATGAAAAAGGCTCCTTTTAAGCTCTTGATATTAGTCTCTGAGGGATGTGGAAAAACCAGTCATGGTTTTCAGGAAATTAGGAGCCTTTAGCTGTTTATCATGAATTTACCATTATCTGACATGACTGACCATATAAATTATGAGTGCCCAATAGCAGTCTATTATCTAGTAGCAGAGTTATACACAAGATAAGACCTAAAAAGATTTTGAAAGCTCAAGTGAATTTCAAGAATAGTTTTCTCACCTTCTAACATGTCTTTCCAGTCTCATCATTCTGCTGTCTCTTCCTCAATCCACATCTAAGACCTTAGGTAGGTTTTTTGTGACCAATAACAGACAAGAAAGAATCCCAAGCATTTTATGGTATTAGATCTTTGCTTAAAGGGATCCCAGAATGACTACAGAGAAGGAAAACTTCACAGTGGGCAGAACTTCAACTATTATATTACTTTTCCTATTGTGCCTGAAAGGAGAAATAACTAGAAGAATAGATCTATGCCAATTTATCAGAAAGGATTTAGCAGAAAGGATTGTTCTGAAAGGATGCAACTATATTTGTCCATTATAAGGCTCATTAATGATGTCCAGTCTAGTGGAGACCCTTTATACCTAGAGAAAATAAATCCAATACACTCATGGATTTCGGTTAGCCACCAAGGACTTCACCAATAGTCTCATGAAGTGAATGTGGTGGCAGTGGTCCTAGTTATGTATGAGTTCAAAAATATGTTCTTCTACTCACCAAAGCTAACTTGACTACAAATTCTGCTAAGTACCCATTTTCCAGCAGCAAGCACCAACTCTTAGCCACCAGCAGTATGAAACCATAAGTAAATAAAGCTAGGCAAACCAGCCTGTTGTTTCCTACCAATTGTTAAAACAAAAAGACAATAATTGATTTAATCTGATTTTGGCTTTTTTGTTTGTTTGTTTTGTTCATACAGGACCTTTTCCTTTATAAACAACCTCTTTATTGGAGGTCTGAGATGAGGTGTGGGAGAGGGCATTACTCTACATTTTATGTAACATTATGTTCCTGGGACCCAAATAATTTCTGCTCAGGCTACAAAATTTTATAGATTTTTGTTTGCTTGTTTGTGCTATAAGATAACAGCTGTTGCAGCTGTTAATTACGGCCCTCTCTCCTCCTAGGAACCAGTTACATGCCCAGGAAGGTTGGATAAAAAAAGATTAGAATTATAGCCATCAGGCTATATTCATAATTACTATCCCATTTAGAAAACTGTGGATCATTTCTTGATTAATTGCATTGTTCGAACTATTCTACCCTTTAGGAAAATCTCCTACTCTTGCACTCCTCAATTTCTTAGGCAAACAGGGTTGTTAAATCTGTTCAATCTATCCTAACCTTTAATAACTTTCCCAAATGTGTGGAGACTCTAGGTAAGGATCCAGCTGGTAACCCTTAATATAGAGAAATATTTGATGTGCTCATTTCATAAAGTAACCAATATTTTTCTATCCTATTCTTATAAAAATGCATTTTCAAATCTCAAAAAGTACCTCACATCAATTTATTAAATAGATATTTGTTAAGCACTTATTTATAGTAGGAATGTTCTAGATTTTGGGACTATGCTCAAAGATGGACCAAATATATAATTCTCTGTATAACAAAAAAAAGAGTTTGAAATTTTCAGAGACGAATGTGGAGAAGTAAGAGTAAAGTCTAATGCAGTTAGGGAGGTTTGGCTCAGAATATCTGTTCCAGTTTTCTTCTAGTGTGACTTCCCTTTCCTGTGGAGAGCAGAATGCTAAAATAAAAATTTCTCCAATTCATTTTCTGGTGATCCAAGTTTGATTCAGGTTCCACATCAGATGCAATCACAAGAGACTTGAAATTTGAACTGAGATAAATGGGATTTGGGGCATGTATTCTATCAATGTGGATTATAGCAAATATAGCATGCTTCTGGAGCCAAACTCTGTCTCTGAGGCTTGCTGATTTAGCAGAAATGGTGTCATAATAGTAGAAAAAGTGGCATGATGTGGAACCCTGAAGCTATAGTGACAGTTTCCTGATTTTGCACATGAAGTTTCCTGATTGGAGTACATATGATGCTGTTCCAGAACAGTAACTGTAGCTAATTTAGCAGCTCAGACTGAGGGAGTCCTGTATTTACGTACATAATAAGGGATGCCTTCTGATTTGACAACAGCTTCCTGATCATCGCAGGAAAAGCAGCTCTTTTGGCAGCTTGTTTCTTCAGTATAGACTTAAGAATAGATTCTGGAATCTCATCCTACTGATTTTTATTCAACCATCTTAAGAATTCTGCAAGCCATCTGACATGCTATAATAAATCCTTTTATTCAAATTGTCTAGAGTGGAATCTGTTCTCTGCATCAGAATATTAGCCAGTATAAAACCCCAAGAAGAATACACAGAACACATAAAAGGATAGTTTTTAAAGGCTATTTTTAAAAGTAAATTAAATGATTGAGTTGAATAATAATTGACCCTGATAGTAGGTCTCCCATTGTGATTTCTCTATTTTTCACTCCCAGTTATTTTCTGCTTCCTTCTCTCTATTCCTCATCTGTTGCCTTGCCATTCAGAGGAAAGGTAAGAGTAGATTGTACATTCATATACAGATAACATTTGCAAGGAAGTGTTCTTTTGAAATGCATATCATATTTCTAATTTGCATGGTTTGATTCCTCCTCAATATGTTGCAATGGTCTTAATTCAAATATAACTCATTTCCCACTTTATCCTCCAGTGTACATTATCTTACTTTTCTCTTTTACTTAAAAAAAAAATCCTTACTACTAAAATTCTTTTTTGTCCTCATTCCTTTTTTTTTCTTTTGAAAATTACATTTTTAATATGTTAGCATTCTTTATTCTTACAAGTCTAATATCAATCTCTAACTTTTTATTTTTTTTATTTTTATAAGATGAAATATATAAAAGAGTTTTAAGACATTTTTCCAAACTTCTTTGCTTATAAAACACCTTGACTGTGTATTGGTTTTCAAGGCACGATGCAAATCAAACTCACAGATTACTGAAATCATATTTTTAAAAAAACTGAATTAACTTTAATATATTCATCTAGATGTTTTTATAGAAAATAACAAAACTTGTATGCTGTAACTAGGGTAGTCATTAATACTTAAATTATGGTTCTAATTTGAAAGCTGAGTAAAACCTTGTGACGTGCCAAAGCTCTGGGCCAGACTCAGGAGTCATTACTCATCTTCCCTTCATATTAGTTATCTCCTCTGTACAGTTGGCTAACATACAATATCTACTTCATAGGGTTGCTGTGGGGATTAAATAGATACACACACACACACAGAAGTGCTTGTCACATAGTATGTGTTATACAAGAATTATTGCTGCTGCTGATGTTGGGGTTCTCTCTTTGAAGGAATTAAAAAGATATTACCGACTAGAAGAATCACATGGTTGAGTGGCAGGTCAATAGCCAACATAGGTAGTCGAATGTGGTTTTATGCTACCCGGTGCTCCCTTCTCACCACATCCTTTTCTCACTCCTTCAACTCACCAAGAAATCATAAGTTGGAGCATGTGGTTTGGATTCATCACTGACATTCATTACCTGAGAGAAAGACTGACAGCTCCAGAGGAGGGATGAGCCCAACCTTAAAGAGAATTGCCATAAAATAGACATAAGATTTGAAAGAGATAACCAAATAAAGTAGAATTATTGGAACAGTCATATTTAGATTATTTTAAAAAAATTAACTGCAAAGGGGTAAGGGAGAGTATTGATGATAGGACACAGGAACAAATTATCATAAAATAGAACCAAGTAGAAATATGAGCTGCATAGGAGAATTAATTTAAACAAGTAAACAAATCATAAACCAAAAAGAACATATACATGACAGATCATGTTAGTGAGCAGAAGAATTAGATTGAGGAACTCAAAAATACATTAGAAGGTTTTAAGGAATAAATAATTTTAATAAAATTATGCTAAGAGGCATGAAGATTATAAATATCAATATCCTGGATAATAGGGGTCTCAGAAGAAAAGAGAAACAAATGGAATGGAGAAAATATTAGTGATGACATATTTCACATAATCAAAGAATGATAAAAGAATACACATTGAAAGGATTCATAGTGTGCCAAGCAGGACATACAAAAAATCCATATCTAAAATTTGAGAAATTTGAAATAACTATGGACCAAAAATCATATTGAGGGGGAAAAATCTTCATAACAGATATACTGGCTGCAAAAAAATAATGGGGCAAATTTTCAAATTATTAAACCTTTACTTTCCATTTAAATTGTCATTTAACCAAAAGTACAATAAAGATATGATATTATTAGTTAAGTTCTCTCATGTTTTTGACCAAGAAGTGTATTGAAAGGAATTTCCAAGGAAGGTTAAAAATCATAAGAAGAATAAGGTAGATGATGTTGGAGGACATATGTAAATTGAACATGATCAAAGAAACAAACAAATGTAAAAATATATATATATCCACAAAACCCCATATAAAATTGTAGAAAATATCACTATGGTGTTGGAGAAAGAGAGAAGATAAAAATAATGTGAAACCATGCACAAGTTCTTGTCTTCATTTAGAAATCTATATATTTTGATAAATTTTGTAAATCAACAAGGATAGAAATAGCTCAAATATTGGCCTTAATCTTATCCTAGTAACTAAAGAATTACAAAATATATAACTTTATATTCAGCAGGAGGAAAGTTGATATATATAAATGATGTAGATAAATGTATACAACTAAAGCTAGCAAGGAAAAAAGATAAAATAAAGTACAGTAAATGGAAAATATGAAATAGCATCCTAGAAAGAAGTCCTGAAATGATGATAATTATGTTGAATGTAACTGGCTCAAACATATTAATTAAAAGATACAAACTTTCAAATTCACAAAAATAATGAGTCACCAATTTGTTGTTTGCAAGAGACACATTTAAAAGAGAAGTACACAGAAAATACGAAAATAAAAGTTAGAAAATATAAATGTGGAAAACAGAAATAATTTTTTAAGTTGGATATAGAGAAAAAAGCAGGATTGTACCTGTTTGATTTTTATTTCTTCTTCAGTGCAGTGTGCCCCACCTTGTCCCCTGGATCTCCACTACTCGCTCAGAAGTGAGCCCTACTCCTACCAACTCTTGGCCTCATCATCTAACATCACTAGGTGTCCCTTACTCTCCAAGACTGGGGCCTGGTTTTTGGTACAGCTTCCATCAGATCTACTACAGTGGACATTTCAGTAGCTCTGGCACTCTGCTTTTACTAAACTCACAGAGTATCTGGATCCTCCCACCAGTTCCCAATTCTGATGAAGCACTGCACAATGAGGCATGAGATCTGGCTACCTCCAAGATGGCCTGTTTGGGCTGGGTCACACATGAGGGACATGCAGGAAAGTTAATACACCAAGAGGCAAAATAGAAATACGAAAGGCAGGAGAAAAGAAGCAAGTGGATAAAGTAGTCTTATTTTCCCTCCCGTATTTTCCCATCTAGGAGTTACTAGATGCACTGGTTCACCTAGTCTGTGTTTTCTTGTGAAGCTCTGGTCAGCTTGGTTAAAGCACCTTCTTGTATTTGCTTCCCCTATTTCCTTGTTTCACTTCAGTTTTCCCTGTCCAAGGATTGTACCTCCAAATAAAGCACGAGTACATATATTTTGCCACTTTTCTAGGAAATGGGGGCTAAAACACTTGATAATAGAAGAGGTCAGAATCTCATTTCGGAGCTAGCTTTCCCATTTTTCAAAAAGAAATGAGGATCCTTAATTCTGGTTGTAGTTAGGGTGGGAGTCAACCTTGGTTTGCAGTGACCGCACAGCATTTACCTGTGGTCAATTAAAGTGAGGTTTATATGAAAGTGAATACTTTGGGGGGAAAGTGGCTATTGTACTTGAATAGTAGATTGGCAATAATAATTGTTCTATAGAAAAGCTGCTTTTTATGGCAGTTGGGGCTTTGCAAAAAGAAATTGTTAGGTTCAGAGGTGTTAATTAGTAATTTAAATCATGCTGTGAAAGTGAGAGTGTCTTCACGATGCTTCAATGGAAATTCTTATCTTCTATAGATAATGGTCAGACCTTGCTGAACAGCAGCTTCAGGAACTAATTATAAAGGATGAAGAGTAAATCTAAAGTCATGAGAATTACATTCCACCAAAGTTGGTTTCCTGATCAGGTAGGAGAGGGACTTCTAGTCCTGCAATGACAGACTCTGAACCTACAAATCTGGGAAATTTGAATACTATCTAAATCCCCTCGATATTCCTTGGCTAACAGTAACATCCTTTCTCCTTTTCCAGAAAAAAAAAAGGAGATTTCCTTGTCTGCAGCCTGCATAGTGACCCCACCTCAAGTAGACACCTTACTTGACGAAGTTTGGTCCACTCAAGATATTCCAAACATTTATTCCTTTGTGCCAGTAACCATGGTGAGACACAGCATCAACCAAATTGGGAATATGGTTTCTGCTCCAGAAAAGAGGATCTCAACTCTCCTACCATAAATGGGAAAAAAAATAGCTTATTAAATACATACCAGAAGGAACCTAGATAACGTGTATGGAGTTAGGTAACATGTTAGGGAGTTAGACCAAAGTAGGAATGACACAAGGCTAGATAACGGAGAATACATTAAAAAATGGACTTAATCCTGGCTAAAAATTCCAAGTTCTAGCAAGGAAAGATGGAGCTAGTTCAACATACTGCTGTGATATGACCTTGAACCCTGAATATAACAATGCCCTATAGTAAATGAGATTGACATGTCAGTATATCTTTAGTGTAGAATTAAGGAAGGCCTCTGAAGTCTCAGGGAATAGGGAATGTTAGAATGGATTTATTGTGTAAGAACTGAGACATTTCTACTATTCCTTGAGAAGGTCCAGAGATCACTCTCTTCAATAAAGCAGTAAGGAATGGATTGGTGAAGAAGACACCAGTATCTTTTGAGAAGTTTGGTATTGGCTGTCATCTAGCTAGACTTAACAATGGAATATGTTTTCACAGAACAGAGCTTCCTGATTTCGACATGGATGATAGAATTACAGAATGGCAGTGGTCAGGTTATGACACATTTTACCTTCGTATGTTAGATGGTTTTAGTTTCTAATGTGCAGAAAAGCTTGGGGACTAGAAGTGTGCCTGGACCCTCAGGACAATATATTGACTTTTAGCAGTTCATAATGTTCCTGGAGGCATAAGTAGGCAGCCAACTAGAAGATTGCTTGGTCAATAGAATCAAAATAAAATTGACAGTCAGTGAGATGGTCAATATGTCAGCTACCACAATGGAAAATAATGATTCTTTTCCCAGTTTTTACAAGTAATCTAGTTCACAAAACTAGAGCTCTGTGATTAAAGAGGAGACAAAATCATCTTGAGGAAAGACATTGTAATTCCACCATAAATATTTATACAAAATATTCCTCTGATCTTTCCATAAAGAAACTTGTGGCAATTCTCCCAGATAACTGTGCACTTGAGAAAAGGGAATACCCAGAACTTCAAGAAGGGTAAATAGGGCATCTGTACTAACACTGATGTCAGGAGAACCACAAAAGTTATAAAAGGAAATTCCCAACTGTGCAAATGAAATAGATACCAGGGGAACCTATGAGTAATCAAGCAATGAATCCACGGTTACACTCAAAGTATTTGCCTAATATGGAGGCTTGCAATTTAGGAATCAAATGGATAACAAAAGGCAAGGCTTTTGGGTTCATGCAAAGTGAGGAGTTGAAGACGAATAGGGAGTGAGAACTCCCAACATTCCCACACAAGGCCAAGACCTTTGAAGAAACACAGCCTCAGTGAAAGGACAGTGAGAGAAAAGGAAATCTGTGTTTCTAGCAAAGGGAGACACATACATACAGAAACGTCTCTGCTTTGCCTAGGTTCTGGATGGAGATTTTTTTTTATTTAAGATTTGTAAATACAGGCCTGTACTTATAATGATATGGGATTTGAGATTATCTGTTGGTAAAGGCCATCAAAACCAAAACAGGAACATTAATTTAAAATGATTCCAGTGGGAGCTATACAGAGTGCTTAGCAGAGGCAAAAACCAATCTCCATGAAGTGAAAAACCCTCAACCCAGCCTCACAGGAACCACCAACTCAGCCAATCAAGTCACTTACAAAATGTAAAACTCAGAAAATGAGCCAAGTAAGAGACAAGAGAAATAACAGAGGGCATTAAAGGCAACCTTATTTAGGACCGTACATGCAAAAAAAATCCTCAAGACAGATATAAATTAGAAAACTCTATCAATGTAACACATTACATTAACAGATTAAAGGATAAAAAACTAATTACCTCAATAAGTAAAAAAATAGCCCTCATAATGTCCTCTGCTAGTCATAAGAATTTCTCTGTGTGCTTTACCTACTAAAGAGCAGTTATCAATATCCTACAGCAAATGCCATTCTTAAGGCTGAAATATTAGAACCATTTCTTCAAATCAGAAACTAGACAAATCCTTGATACTTAATGATAAAAATTATTTTCAAAAACGGTTGAGAGTTAGTCAGTAGTAAAATAATTTATACCGACAATAAAATGTTATTTTTTCAGCCGTGTAACTATGTTTGCTCTTAGTATATCTTTTAATGACATAAAATCCAGCATTCATAATTTCTTCCCTATAGCAAATATTTCAAAAACACCTTCGGATTTTATGTAATTGCTGAAACTAACTTTATTTTTTGTTTACCTTTAACCTAAATAATTGTCATTAATTATGATCCTGTTATACACATCTGTGACTTACATAATCAATTCCAGTACCATTCCTCAGACATGATGTGCTATTTATATTAGTGCATAACTGTCTCTTTTTCCAATGGTTGTTCAAAATAACGTGTGGGCAGAAGAATAATACAAAATATTTATGTCTAAGTATAGGAATAATAGTTCATTATCAAAGTCTCTTGTAGACTGGTTTAGCTTTAGGCACTACATTATTTTAATCATCGTTTCTACTGGGAATTTTGCAAATTAGTTGCTTGAGCCTTAACTAGTTTATTTCCACTTTATTTTAATTACTGGGATATAATATCTTTAACATAGCAACACATACATATTTTAGACAGAAGCTATTTATTCTCTCCTTTCTGGTATAATATTATATTTGTCTTTATCATTATAAATAAAATTTGAAACTATAATATATGGGTGCCGGGTTCAACGAAACTATGTTTAAAGAAGGAGGAACAGAAAAATCTCTGACTCTCTGATTCAGACATGAATTTGATCCAAACACTATTTTTTTTTACAGTCTATTCTTGACATTGCATTAACATTCAGAGACCATATAGTAGTTTATTCTTTTTTTTTTTTTTGAGGAAGATTGGCCCTGCGCTAACGTCTGTTGTCAAGCTTCCTCTTTTTCTTTTTTCTTCTCAAAGCCCCAGTACATAGTTGTATATCATAGTTGTAGAGTTTTAGCTCTTCTATGTGGGACGCCACCTCAGCTTGGCTTGATGAGCAGTGAGTAGCTCCAGGCCCAGATCTGGACATTCGAATCCCGGGCGATGAAGCAGAACACGCGAACTTAATAGCTACGCCACCAGGCCGGCCCCCAAACACCTATTTTTAAGTTGGCTGATTCATGTTCAGAAAGATTTTCTTGAACTAGTGCTTAAAATGAGCTAGCTCATAAAATCCATATACTATATGATGGAGTCTGCATACTGTACCTCTTCAGTGAACTCAAAAAAATATTAATTTTTAGAAATGACTAGTTTAATAAAACAGAAATGTTTGTATTGATTAGTAAAACATTTTGAATTTTATTCTGAATATTGTCTTCTTGAGAGAAAGTAGTTTCAGAATAAATATTTAGATGGAAGTTAATCAAAAATTGTCATGAAAATGCTTAGACCATTTAGGAATTTTAAAGACTGATGATACTTATTCGATGTCATGCCTAATTTTATTTAATAATTTTCATTTAATTGAAATTTATTTCATTGTTTAGGTTGTAGACTGTGACAGACATTTTCTGGGTTACTTGTGAAATACAGTTATAATTAAAACAATATGTTTTCCTTAAGTAATTGGGGAAATAGGAAAAGTTTGGGTGGTGAAGTAAAAAGAATAAAATATTTGTACACATATGAAAAAGAAACAACCTGAAGTTAAATTAGCTAACTCAGGGATAAAAAAGAAAAGGAGAAACCTTTTCTTCCATTATTTATAACTCTCCTTTAATTCTGCTTTATGTATGAGCGACAATAATTTAAAAAATAGAATATTAAAACAGAAAGAAGTTATCAGCCTCCCTTCTCTGCTTCAGGCCCATTCTTCAGAGATAATTATTTTTAAAGTTTTCAATTTTTGGTGATTTATTTACATATAATGATGATTATTTGATGATTACTTACATAACATTAATGTATTACATCAAAGTTTTTAAATCATACTTTTTTCTTCTGTTTCTTAATTTTAAAATTCTTTAGACATAATGCATTAACTTACTACTAAAAAATATGAAGAATACAGTAAATTTTTCTACCTCCCATATATGCATCGTCTCTTGGTTTGTGTTAATTTTATTATGATTATTATATTGCCAAGTTTTACAACATTGACCTTCTTTCCATGCTTATGATTAAGCTTTCTGTGCCTTTATTTCAGTTCATTCCTGAAACTTAACTCACCACAGCAACGCTTATACATTTATAATAATGCAGTCAATATTGTATTAAGTATTGTGAATAATCCAAAAGAGAACAGATGTAAGTCTATGCCTCAAATATCTGCTGTTCAGTGGAGAGTTTTCCATTCATGCAGTACAACAGATTTCCTTTTAATTTCTTTTCTTTTCTTCTTTTAGGTCATCATCACTTCTCACCCCTTCTGTTTCCAATTTTATTTTTCCTAATAGAACTTTTTATTTTGGTAATGTAACTTTTTGAGTAACATTTTTTCATATAGCTTGCTAGGATTGTTAATGTTCTTATTCTTGGCCTATGGAAAATGTTCTAATTTGCTGTATGTGATTACTTGATAACTTCTTTTTATGGAATTATGAGTCAAAATTATTATTATTATTTTTTGGAACGATAATACTCTGAGGGTATAAAGATCCAAATGCATACAAGCCAATCCTTTCAAAATTCATTGAACACTTGCTGTGGCTGAAGACTGTCGAGGTCACGTCTGTGGGGGAGGAATTCAAGTCCCGTGGGAGGGTAGGGTCGTGTCATGGCGAGGCTTCCACGTCTGAAGAGAAAAACTGGAGATGTGAAGGGCACACCTGAAGGGTGCCAGGCCAGGCGGCTCTGCCCCCTCTCCTCCCAGGTGAGGCTCCAGGAGAGGCAGGGTTGGCTCAGGGCCTTTCCAAAGAGCCACCCAGGGCAATGAGGACAGGACATCTAGGAGGGGCATGCTCCAGGTGTAGGGGGGTGCCTCACACCCAGCACCCCCTGGGGCCAGGTGCTGGGCTGAGGAGGTCGGTTCAGCATAGCCTCTGCATGAAGTGGCCGAGGTTAATCTCTGGGAAACTTCAAGGTAGACAAGGATTCCACGTGGTCAGGCGGCCGATTGGACTCCGAGCAGCTCCGAAGGACAGAGGCCCGAAGGAGCGGGGGACAAAGTCCTCGGGGGGGTGTAGGAGAGCCTGGTGGGGGCAGGAAGAGGCCCAGGGCACCCTGGCAAAGGAAGAGCCCAAGACACCCTGAAGACCAGAGGGAGCTGGACTGGACAGGCCAGTGTTCCCGTTGCAAGCCCACATACTTTCACGGACACTTTCTGAAGCTGAAGGAATTGTGCCTCTACGCTCGATAAACTCGCACAAGACAGCTAGAAAACCGAGTGGATCTGCTTTTGGCTAAAATTATATGCGATGGGTATGGGAACATTAGCTGTCACTTATCAGAAGCCTGAGCACAGCTACCGATCTTTCATCTTACCAAGAAAAATAAAAAAGCATTAACACCTGCTCACTGCAACATTCCAAGACATGAGGTCTACAGATGGGCCACAATAAGAGGGTTCCTGGCGGAAAGGAGGACGGCGTGTGTGTGTGGGGGGGGGGGGGGGTTGGCAGGGCAAGGTGTGCATGCCGCTGGGGGCTGGCTGTCTCCTGGGGCTAATCTGAGCTGTGCAAGGTTTCTGAGCAGGAGTCTAGCCCTCCGAGCTGAGGATTTGGCAGCCAGGAGGACCCACGTCCTTGCCCCCCGGAAAACGTCACCGCCCGCCCCCCCACCTGAACTTCAGCGCCCAGCTCTGCATGGCAAGGGGAGAGGAGTAGAGCTGCCTGGGCCTACGTGCCCGGGGAGAAACCACCTACTTATCACCCAGCGAAAGCACGGTCGCCGTGTCTATTCGTCGGAATCATAACCGACAGCACCCCTTACCTCACAGTGGACATATGGTTTGCCAAGTCACCCGGCTAAGGGTCCTCGTGGGCACTTTCCACACAGCGCAGTCGGGGGCACACTCCCACCTCCTCTTGTGGAGTGACACCTGGGTGTGCCACCGAGTCGGGCCCCGTCAGATATCTGAGCCCAGAGGCTCAGGGGAAGGCGGACCAGGGGGACATCGTGCCCATTCGGCTTCCCCAGGGAGTCCTGGGCTTGTCCCCATCCACAGCAGACACTTGAAGGACTGCTACGTGGGGTTTGGGGTGGAGGGCACAGGGGTGAGTGTACCTCTGCACCCAGAAAGCCCTGAACAAATGCCAGTCCCACCGCCCCGCCCAGAGCGGCCGCGTCGCCACGCCCCCTCCCCCGTCCTTCCCGACTCCCTCGCCACGTGCCCTGGCTCCTGGCTGCTGCGAGCAGGCCTAGTTTATGAAGGATGCCGCCTCTGGCAGACCTCAGGGGATGGCGGTGGGTTCTGGGGGAGCAAGGCCGGGAGGGGAGGCCAGTGCTGCCCAGGTGGCTTGGGGCTGTGGGTGGCGCATGGTGCTCATTCTGCAGCCGGTGGGACTTCCCGAGGCCACAGAGAGGGAGGGCTGCCTGAGAACAAAGGTTGGTTTCCCCGGGAACCACAACCTTTCCGGCAGTACACAGTCAGTCCTCCATCCCAGCCACATTCCTCCTGCAGCCCCTGGAGAGGCCAGAGTCCTGACCCCTACCAGGGACAGACCAAAGGGAGCCGGCCAGGGAACTGGACACCTTAGTGTGTGGGTGACCCGCGGGGTGTGGGCGGTGTGACCCGCGCAGCGTGAAGGGAACATACGGCCTTCCAGGCTCCCTGGGGCAGCAGCGTGCCCTGTCTGCCGTGACGGCATGGCAGTCTTACCCCAGAGGCACTGGTCCGAGGCTGCCTGGCAGGCTGAAATACAAGGGGTGGCCCCACCTTCTCAAATGGAGGAGGAAACAGCCCTGCTGAGCTGTGAGTCACCTTGGGTCCTTCTTCCCCTTCCTTGAAGGATAACACAAGCTCATTGCCAGCTAGCTCTACTGTGCCATCCTGTAGAATCACAGAAGTCTGACAGCGTTTCTTCATTTGTCTGGTCTCTCCTCTTTAGTCCAAGATGCAGTGTTTCCATTCGTATAAACCCATAGTCTCTTTATCCCGTGATAGTCTTTAGGTGTTCTCTCCAGAACTTTCTTTCATTTTTTTGCAATAAGGATAGGCTGAGAATTTTCCAAATCTTCAAATTCTGGTTCCTTTTTGCCTAACAATTCCTTCTTCAATTCGTCTTCTCTGTATCAAAATCTGTCTTACTTTGCTTGGGCTGCCATAGCAAATATCACAGACTGGGTGGCTTAAGCAACATTTATTTCTCACAGTCTGGAGGCTGGAAGTCTGAGATCAAGAGGCCAGTGGGGTGATTTCTCCTGAGGCCAGTTTCCTGGGCTTGTGGAAGATTGTCAACTCTCTATGTCCTCACATGGTCTTCTCTCTGTCCAAAATTTTTTTATTATAACTTGGAGAGTGTTGATTTGCTCTTTCTGTCTTCCAGAGTTGTTGATGAAAATGATACTGTTAGTCTAATTCTCTTTACTTTTTGGTTCAGTTGATTTTTGTCCTTGCTATCTGAGAAGATTCTATCTTTAATTTGGGGTCTGATATTTTACCATAATCTGTCTAACTATGAGTCTTTAATCATTGGTCCTATTCATCAGTCAGTGGGTCCCATTAATGTAAATATCTCTCCAGCTCATGGAAAATCTTATTAAAGTGCTTCATCAAATCTAAGGTACTGTTGACTCTAAGTCACACCATATTTTGTGTACTATTAACAAAGAGAAAACACTGCCAAATAAACTAATAAATACCAGCAATTGTATGAGGCATCCTAACTTCGGAGATGTTAAAATGTGAAAACAAAAGTGAGTTTTAGAATCAATGAAACTGGAATTACTTCTCCACTTGTATCTCTTTTCTCCTTCTCTGTACTTTTGGTTACATGGACAGCCAGCCTTCAATCCATCCCTACATCTTTTAATTACTCCCTGCCCCACCCTCTTTCTTTATGCTTATTTCCGTGAGAATAACTTTGCATTATAATATTAACAATATATTATGTTGTGCTTTTTCTGTGTCGACAGTCTAAGTGCTTTACATTTTAAACTCATAACAATCCCATTGCACCCCACGTGCACAGTAAATTCTAAGTATATTTAAAGCTTAAATATGAAGTGCAAAACTTAAAAATACTAGAAAAAGCATATGAAGGACTCCATTCATCTTAGGTAAATTTCTTTTAAAAAGTACTAAGAAGCAGAAATAAAAAAAAAAAGTCACAAGAGACATGCAAATGCCCAACAAGTGTATGAAAAGTTGCTCAGTATCACTAATCATCAAGGAAATGCAAATCAAAACTACAATGAGATATTACCTCACATACGTTAAGATGGTTATTGTCAAAAAAACAAAAGCTAACAGGTGTTGGTGAGGATATGGAGAATTTGGAAACCTTGTCCACTGATGATGGGAATGTAAAATGATACTGCTGCTATGGAAAACATTATGGAGGTTCATCAAAAAACTAAAACTAGAGCTACCATGTGATCCAACAACACCACTTCTGGGTATATATTTAGAAGAATTGAGGGCAAGATCTCAAAGAGATATCTGCACTACCATGTCTGTTGCAGCATTATTCACATTAGCCAAGAAACAACTTAAATTTCCATCAATAGATGGAAGGATAAAGAAAATGTGGTAAAGACATACTATGGAATATTACTTAGCCTTAAAAAACAACAACAACAATAAACAAGGATATACTGCCATATGTGATGACATGGATGAACCTGAAGGACATTATGCTAAATGAAATAAGCCAGACACAGAAGGATATATACAGTATGATTCCACTTTTAGGAGGTATCTAAAGTGGTCAAACTCATAGACTCAGAGAGTGGAATGGTGCTTGCCTGGGGCTAGCGGGAGGGAGAAATGAATAGTTGCTGTTCAACAGGTATAAAGTTTCAGTTATGCAAGATGAGTAAATGTAGAGATCTGCTGTACAACTTGTGCCTGTAGTTAACAATACTGTATTGTGCACTTAAAAATGTGTCAGGAGGGTACATCTCATGTTGAGTGTTCTTACCACAACAATAATAATTATAACAAACACACACACACAAAGTCTAACAATACCAAGCATTGGACAGAATGTGGGAAAATGGAATTTCTCCTGCACTGCCAATGATAGGGTTAACTGGTAAAAGCAATTTGGAAAATAATTTCAAAATACTTGTAAAATTGGAAAATGAACCAGTTTTACCATCCATCAGTTCCTCTAAGGAAAGAAAACCTACGTTTGCACTAAAACTTTAAATATGATGACATGCATTCCAACATTCTATATGTTATCTGCTAATTATTATTTTTCTGGTTTATTTTTTTTTTGAGACTGGATAATGTTTGCTGTTGGTATCTCTAGTTCTTCTGTTTTCCTACATGATTGTCCATCAAAAATTACTATTTAAGATTATTTCATTTTCCCCACATTAATAAATCATTGTTGAGCAAAATGTAATGAACATTTAAAAATATTTTTATGTATCACCACAAGTACAAAACAACCTCTGCATTCATATTTCAGTTTTGATTCAGTATTGCATTCATTCTCAAATTATAATCACAGACAGCATGTACTATCTCCTCCCCATTGGGTTTAACAAAGACATACCACAGATTTCAAAACACATTAGCACAGCTTTACTAAGCAAATCTGATACGGTTCACTTAGACTTAGTCTGTTGCAAGGATTTACTTGTTACAAATAATACTAGCAAACTTCACAGTTATCATTGGCCTCTGCTACAAACTGACACTTGTTAGAGAAATTTCAATCTTTAACAATCTGTAAATAAAAGAAGAAATAATTTCATAGCTAACTCACTCTGGAAACGTATATTTTCCTTTCACACCTATTTTTTCAGCTCAAGAGAAAATAAGTTTATAGCTCATATTATCCTGCAGAACTAGCCTGAAACTTGCCTCTGAGTCCATTTACACTTTTAGATTTAAAAAAAAAACTGTGCAATAAGTGCATGTCATTTAGGTAGGAATGAATATTTTTACTTATAGCTTTGCCTAAAATCTCTGCAAGCTGTTTCTGAAAGTGAGAAATATAAGTGTGTGTGACAATTGTCTAATTTCTTAAATTATCATTTTCTGGTCATATTTATACCTCAAAAATGTTAAATTTATTGACTATTTATCTTGTCTGGTTGGACTGATAATCTTTTTTAATACTTGGGAGCATTTTATATAAAATTAAACTATCCATTTATGACACTTGACATGTTTGATCTGTAAAATGATCTGAACCTCAGATATAAGATCCTTGATTATCTCTCCACTGACTTCTACAATCATTGCTTCACTCAGATTTTCTACTTCTTCTTGGTCCAATTTTGATAATTTATAATTTCTTAGAAAATTTATCATTTCATTTTAATGATTTTATAAGTGCATTGGCATAAATTGAATAGAATTGTATGTTATAAATTTTGTAATTTCAGGCTGGATATAATCTTATCATTAATCTAGCTGTTTATCAATATCTTCTCTTTTTTGATGATGAAATTTCATGTTTTTATATATTTCAAAAAATATCTTTTAATATTGAATGCCTTCTTTATTTTAAACATGTTTCTTAGGACTTTAGAATAAATATTTAATCCTCTTTAGAAAGTGAGAAAACATTCCACTTTACTAGCAAATAAAAAAGTGCTAATGAAAATCAGTCCAATTTCAATGTGTATAATTTCTATCATTTGTTGAATTTCTTGTCTCCTCCATGGTAATAGCTGTTTTTAGTCATTTTGGTGTTTTTTTGTTTTTACTCATCTTCTCACTTGTTATTTCCCTTCAGATCTCTGAAGTGTCTTTTTGGGCACTGAGTGGAAAGGTAGTATATGCTACTTTGGTATGTATTCTGGCTTTTTGTTTTAATGGAAAATAAGATTGGGAGATTGCCTTTACTGTGTGGGATACTTTGCTATGTAGCCACTTGGGTGAGGATGCTCTGTTTATCCTCCGTATATAGCAGGCTTACTTTCTTTCTTCCACACCGACTCACATAGTCATTTCTCCTCTGTGTGGTGCACATTCATCCTGCTGTCAGGATTGAGGTGGGTGGGGATGGAGATTATGCAATATTCTCCTGGAATCATACTGTATGTACTTTAGTATTCCTGATCTTGAGAACTTTTCTCTTTCTTGTATCCACACCTACTTATTAAAAGGACTATTGATGCCTCTGGCACACACTGCTAGTTATCAATCCAATATCCATTCTAGCCTTCTTCATTACTAATAGAAGCTATAAAAACTTCTATTTAGTTTGGAGAGGCAATGTGTAAAGCTAAACAAAGAAGATGAAAACTATACTTCACAGACTCTCTTTTGAGAGAGATTGCCATAGGACAAATTTCGGCCAAAGAGCTATACAGAAATGGGAAAGTCTGTTTAAAATAAGGTCAGTCGATTCCATCTTCTTCTCTTTTTTATTGCTTTTGTCTAAGATCTACTCTTGATTCCTAGAGGCAGAGGCATGTTCCCAAGCCTGTAAGGAAAAGACACAACACTAACAACAGTTGAATCGAAAAATTTAAGAAACCTATCACATTAATTAAACCATGGAATCATGAAATTCTTATCTTGGAAAAAAAATAAAATCCTCAATTGTTTAAATCATTATTGGTTCAAGTTTTCTTTGAGTCATAACCAAACTGAATTACAAATTTTACAGTTTCATATGTAATTTTTAAATGGTTTTATTAAAGTTTAATTGACAAATTAAACTACACATAGTTAAAATGTGTAATTTGATATATAGTATATGTTAAACCATCACTACAATTGAGATAATGAATGTATCCATCACCCCCAAAATTTTGCTCACATTTGTATTTGCACCTACCCCCTCATGATCCCCATCTCAAGATGACCACTGATCTTCATGTCAATACATTTTAGTGTAGAATTTTACATAAATGCTTTCCAAAGTCATTGTACAATGTTACATTCTTATATGCAGTATATCAGAGATTGAATTTCCCCACATATTAGGCAATACTTGTTGAGTCTTTTAAACTTTAGACATTCTTATTGAAATGTAGTAGTATATCATTATGGTTTTCATTTGTATTTTCTTAATAATTATATTGAGCATCTTTTCGTGTCTTTATTTGCCATCCTTATGTTTTTACTGAAATGTCGGTTGAAATATTTTGCCCATGTTTTAATTAGACTGTTTGTTTTTTTATTACTGAGTATTGGAATTTATTTATATATTCTGGATAAAAATCCTTTATCAGGTGTGAAATTTGCAAATATTTTCTTCCAGTCTATGGCATATCTTTTCATTACTTTTAACAATGTCTTTTGGAAGAGTAGCAGTTTTTAATTTAAAAAATTCCAAATTATCATTTTTTCCTTTATTAATCATGTATTTGGTGCTATATGGAAACATTCTGCCTCAAGCATGGTCACAAAGATTTTCTCCTATGTTCTCTTCTAGAAGTGTTATAGTTTTGGTTTTATGTATAGGTCTAGGATCCATTTTGATTTAAATATTGAATGAAGTATGAGGTATGGATCAGAGTTCCTTTTTCAGTATATGGGAATCTAATTTTCCCTGAACTATTTATTTCCCTTTTCTCTATTCTTTCTCTGTTGAATTTCCTTTGCTCCATTGTCAAAGATCAGTTGAATATATTTGTGTGAGTCCATTTCTGTACTCTATACTGTCCTATTGATCTGCTAAGATTTTCACTGGGTTTGCTTGAATCCGTAAATCAAGCAATTTATAGATGTATTTATATTTCTTTGGGAAAAAGTCCCCTACCAACCTCTGCACTGTGAACTCTAGTTCCTGTAGCCTGTTTGGACTTTCAGCTCCAATCTCCTTAATTCAGAGAGGCTACGAAGTCTGTTTGGATTTCTCCTTCCTGCTCAATGGGCTGGAAACTTTCTCCCAGTAGTAAGCCAGGGCGATTCTCGACATATCTTCTTTGTTTTTCCTCTCTCAGTGAATACTGTTCTTTGTTATCTGATGTCCTTATCTTCACATTTGTTTTATATATTTTGTCTATTTTGTTATTGTTGTTGCTTCAGGTGGGAAGATAAATTTGGTCCCTGATACTCTATATTGATCATACATACTTTCAAGCATTTATCATGTGATTTTATTCTTCAGTAATATGCCATCTGTTTTCCCTATTTCTGAGATTTCTCAAAATTTCTTGTCCACTAAACATTCCATTTCTAGCTTTCTAGAAAAGTTATAGATATTTAAAAATATTTTTTTTTATCAATGCCACACATTTAAGTAAAGGGGCCACTGAGTTATGTGCTCAGACAATCATCTTGAAATAATAGGTGTTAAGCAAGATAAATAATTCAAGACCAGAATTCAAATATAGCCTTTTAAGATTTCAAAACCCAAGGCACAAAAATGAAAAATCTATTTTGTAATGTTGTGCTTTTGTGACTTTATTATGATTCATTGTTGTCATTTGATTTAAAAAAAAAAAAAACAGCAAAGTGAATAACTTTTTACTGTTTATTTCAAAATCAGATGTTAGCAAAGGATAAGAGTTAGAATATTTCTATTTTAGTTCTATGTTAGCTACTAATTATCTCTGTGATATTGGGTGGTTCACTTAAGCTCTCTGAATCTGTCTCTGCCTCTGAGAATGTAATGGTCACTACATTTCTGTTCAGTACTGTCAGTGATTTTCCAGCAGTCAGTGACTGACAATCATTTTATGGGTAAGTTCTACCTGGATTTCTGTTCTTCAACTCTGAGACACTTTCCTTTATAAAGCTATAGATTTGGTGTTTAAAATGAGAGCTGGGACACATTCAGAGTTTCTTCACACCAGGTTATATTTTTGTCCATTTTTTTTTCCTGCTTATCTGATCCATTACTTTTCCTTTTCAATCTCTTAGTGCCTTCAAAGGACTTGTTATTTAATTTTGCCCTAGAAGAATTGAACTCAACATATTACTTTTCCAAGGAGGTATTGAAGTCTTATTTCTCATTGTGGTGTAAGATTGATCTCTTGTTAAAGGGATTTCAAATACTGGTTGGAGAAAAGTTACTTTGAAATTTGAGTATCTTCCCAGACAGAAGAAATCATGTCATATAGATAAGTATCTACTTTGCTTACGTGCAATATGACTCTTTCCTATTGGGAATGCAAAAATCAGGGTTTGCATTATAGTGGTCCACTATTATATGATCTTATAGTTTCATGAATATTCAGTTAATTTTGGATTCTATAGCTCAATAGATAACTAGAAAATCTAGAGATGATCTAGATGATATCAAAATAATACTTCAGAAAACAGAAAATCAGATATATTAAAGGTAAGTTAATAAATAAGGAGAATGAGCAAAAATAGGATCAGCAAGAGGTACCCTATAAAAAGAAATAAAGTTAACCCTCACTTAAAGGGCTTAGTAGTCATCACTTGCATAATTATAGCAAGAAAAAGCTGGATAAACTGAAAATCAGTGACTTTTCTTGGACTCATCAGATCACTAAATTTGCAGGGAAAACTGCCAGCTGAAAATATGGAGAAACTGGAGTACCCTGAGAGAAATACCCAAGATCTGTTTGCCTGGAATTGAAGCTACTGCAGCCCTAAATGGGTAGGAGCACTAAACTGGCAATTTTGATGATTGTTGGAGGTTGTATATAGATTAATATGAAAGTAAGAAACTTCTGGAGCCCTCTGTCTTGAGGAGCTCCACTCTTTCATGTGTTTTATCTCTAGGAAGCCCACCAAGTTGTCATGGTAAAGATCTAAGAAAGATCCCATCTTGGCTCTGGCAGGTGGAAGGGGAAGGTAATCATTGTGAGATCTACCAAGAGTCTTCTCTATAACAAAGGCCTCAATGTTAGGTGAAAGGATTTTGTCAAAGTTTTATGACAGCTGAGGGAAGGGTATTCCTCCTGCTTCAGCCCCTTCTAGCTTTCTTGTTACAATTAAAGGGAAAAAGTATTCCACAGAGGTCAGGGCTTCAAAGAAATGGATTGAGAACACCACAGCCAGGGAAAAGAGTAGAGGTTAGTTAAAAAAAAAAAAAAAAAGAAATTATACCACTGAAGAAATACTCATGAATCAAGGCTATGACTCTCACAGGGCCATGTAAACACTGTGATTTAATTAGGAAACTATAGAATGATCTTCCACACACTTTTCACCACACTAACAGGGTATCCATATAATAATAGTGGATTACAGTTGAAAAATCTCTAAAACAGGACTCTTCCTGAGGAGAAGTACTTAAAGAAGACCACAGCCAAGAGAAATGACAAAACTAAGGACACTAGAGGAAACTAAAACCTCTGGCACCTACAGCTACAGCAAAAATCAACACAGCCCAACTCCTAGCCAGTTTATCATAAAACCTCATACCAAAGGGCTATTTAACTCACTTCCTATTACTAGTGTCAAAGAAATTCTTAGAGTTGGACAGTAGTTACAGTGATAAAAATAGATTTTATTTGGGACTATTGCAATAGGGGAAAAGAAACTTCAGTATAGAACTGGGCTCTATTCTGAATACAAGGAAAAGTGGAAATTTATAGCCAAGGGGCAGGTTGGTGGATGGAAAATTATTAAGAGGAAACGTCAAATGGAGGGTATTCTCACTAAACCTAATAAAATTCTTGCTGAAGGCAGGCCAGGGTAATCAGATATCACCTGGGGGATGGTGCGGGATGATGAGGAACTTGGTCAGATATTGAAGGTGGATGATTCTGGCTAAACTGACTTAAGAGAATTCTTGCTAAGATTGGGCAATGGAAGTCCAAAAGTCTAGGCTTAGTTGGGAAGAGGATTCAGAGGAGCCTGACTAAAGTTTTGTTAAGGAAAGGTTCTTCATTACTGGATATTTCACGCCCAGTTTTCAACAAAAAAATTATAAGACATGCTAAAACACAAGAAAATACATGGTTTGAGGAGACAAAGAAAACATAAGAACCAGACTCAGATATGGCAAAGATATTGGAATCATCAGACTGGGAAATTAAAATAATTAAGGTTAGTAGGTTAAAGGTTCTAATGGAAAACACAGATAACATGCAAGAACAAATGAGTAATGTAAGCATAAAGATGGAAACTCTAAGAAAGAATCAAAAAAAATGCTAGAAATAAAAAAAACACTGTTAAATGAAGAATGCCTTTGATGGGCTAAGCTATATATTTTACATGACTTGACAATAGGTCAATAGTAACTTCCCAAACTGAAATTCAAAGAGATAAACAAATGAATAAAACAGAACATCCAAGAACTGTGGGACAATATCAAAAGTTTCAATATATGTAGAATTAGAATGCCAGAAGGAGAAGAAAGAGAGAAGAAATGTTTGAAGTAATGATACACAACAAACTACGGATTCAGGAAGCTCAGAGAACATCAAGAAGAATAAATACCAAAACAAACTAGAAACCAAAAAGAAACACATCTAGGTATATTCAAGCAGCAGAGAAAAAAAAAGCACACACACACACACACACACACAAAGATTGAAAAAAGCCAGTCAAAAAAAATAATGATAATAAAACACCTTAAATATAGAGGAATGAGGATAAGAATTATAATAGACTCTTCATAAGAAACTATGAGAATAGACTGAAGCATTTAATGTGCTGAAAGGAAAAACTCACTAAACCTAAAATTTTCTGCCCAGCAAAATTATCCTACAAAGTGAGGAGAAATAAAGTCTTTCTCAAATAAACAAAAACTGAGGAAATTCATCTCCAGTAGACCTGCCCCAGAAGAAATGTTACTAGAAATTCTTTAGGCAGAAGAAAAATTATATAGATCAGAAACAAGAATAAATAATAATAAGAGCATTGGAGAAACCATAAATGGTGATAATTTTTTTTCTTATTCTTATTCGGTCCGAAAGATAACTCTTTCTTTAAAGCAATAGTAGTACCACTGTCTTGGATGATTATAGAATATGGATAAGTGAAACAAATGGTAGCCACATGAGACGAGGAGGAATTGGGAATACCTAGTGAAAAGTACTTGCTGTATATGCAACATAGTACTATTTGAAGGTGGATTTAGATTAGTTAAATATATTTAATGTAAAGTCTAGGACAGCACCAAAAAATTTTAAAGAAGTACACTATGTATGCTAAGAGAGGACACAAAATGAAATGATATAAAATGTTCAATTCAAGACAGAGAAGAGAGAAGAGAGGGGGAAAAAGAAAAAGAACGAATACAACCCATAGAAAACACAAACATGGCAGTATTATTGGTCAATTATATCAATACAAAATGTGTGGTCTAAATACACCAAATAAAAGACAGGGGATGTTAGAGTTTATAAACAAGATCCAATTATATATTTTCTACAAGAAGCCCACTTTAAATATAAAAACTTAGATATGTTAAAGTAAAATGATAGAGAAATATATACCATGCTAACAGTAAACTAAAATTGGAGTATCTATATTAATTTCAGACAAATCAGACTTCAGAAGATGGAAGATGATTAGAGATAAAAGGGGCATTACATAATGATTGAGAGATCAATTCTCCAATAAGATATCATAATCCTAAACATTTATGCAGCTAAAAACACAGCTTTAAAACATAGGTGGCAAAATTGATAGGAGAAATAGACAAATCCATAGTTATAGTTGGAGATTTCCACATTTCCCTACCACTAACGGTTAGATCAAGCAGGCACAAAATCATTAAAAATATGCATGACCTGAGCAGCACCATCAATCGACATTATCTAATTTACATTGATAGAAAAAATAAATACAATTAATAAACCTTTATTCAGACTAACAAGGAAAATGAGAGAGAAGATATACATTAAAAATATCAGAAATGACAGAGGGGTCATTAATACTGAACATTAAAAGGATAATAAAAGAATACTATGGACAATTCTATGCTTTCAAATTTGATAACTTAGATGAAATGGACCAACCAATTTCTTGAAACATCCCATCTACTAAAACTTACACAAGGAGAAACAGACAACTTGAATAGCTCTTGAGAAGTCTGGTTCCTGGCCAAAAAATCTACACGTAATTTTTCAAGCTGACCAAAGACAAATATAAACACTTTACCCGGCAGGCCATGGCGGAAAGCTGGCCTTGCCACAGCCTATCTGGTGCACAGACAATGAACTGCGGTTTCTGAAGGGAGTTGCAGTCAACTGCAACTGACTGGCTGTGCTCTTACACATATAGAGCTGTGTTCTTAGCCCAAGTGTCTTCAGATGGAGGCCTCTTTATCTGTGGCCTTTGGCTGAGGTCTTCCTTGGGTGCCTCTACGCAGACCTCCTTATTGAATGGAGGTGGACTTGACATTTTTTCTCAATCTAACTCAGTACTCAGTAGTTTTCTACTCCAAATCTTCCCTCTGCTTACTCCCTCCAGCCTCAGGCTTCATAAAATTACAGAAACCTTTTGTTTTTGTGTTCCTTGATAGTGAACTGTCCCCCACCTCTGTGCTGATACACCTGACCCTGAACCAATGCACTGACTCATGGGGGAGAATAGAACATGGAATGGTGGGCATTTTTTCCAGGTTTAGGCTTTCACTTATACTGTTGCTGTAAGTGATTAAAGCCTTCACTGTTACTTTCATTTTCTCATGTTGTTGCTTTAATTGATGACTCTGATGCCTGGCTGCTCAGCTCTCTCTGCAGCTCAGGTAAGTTCTTGATAGCTCTATATCTGTTAAATAACTGAATCAATAATTAATAACTTTCAAAAAGAGAACACTAGGCCCAGATGATATCACTCGTGAATTCTACCAAACATTTATGAAAGAATAGCACAATTTCTCCAGAATCTCATCCAGAAAATAGATACGGAGGAAATACTTCCTAACTCATGTAGAAAGCCAACGTTATTTATTTTTTTAAAGGAAGTTGTGCTTATTCCAATTTTGGCTGAGGTTGATGTGAATTTCTACCTAATCTACCATGGAAAAACACCATTTATCATCTTTATTAAGTCCGTAATTTATTGTTTATGTAATTAAATTTCCAATGTTTGATTGTATTGATGAAGTTGATCATTTTTTCTATATTCATCAGCCGTTTCTAGTCATATTGCTATTTGTTGCATCTTTTAAATCTTTATCGGTTTCCCCCTCTATTATTACTTCAATAAATGTTGCTCTAACGCTCCTTTATAAATTTTTCCAGAGCTTTCATTTTATTAATTTAGTTTTAATTTTCTCAGAGAGTTTTCACTTAAGATTTTCACATTGATTAATAGAATTAAGCATAATCTCTTACCAAAAAAAAGAAGAAAAATAGAGTAATCTAATAAAAATTGATGTCAAATTATCATAGATTATTTAGTTACATTCTATTCAGAAGCATAATGCTTGATATTTGCCAAAGTTTACACCTTACAAAGAGTTTTCAAATCCATTGTATTTTACAGAATAGCATAATGTTTCAAGCCAGATCTCATACCCAAACTAAACTTTGTCAATAACTAACAATTTGTGTAATTTCATTGGGCATCTGTTTTCTCATTTTAAAAAAGCAGAGTATATTTACAGTACTTACCTCATAGGCTTATTGGAAGCATCAAACGAACAAAAACAAACAAAAAACCATTTTCTCATACAGAAAGCACTCAATAAATGATATTTGTGATACTGTTATACTGCTGCTGAAATGGTACTGTGATGTGCTGCTGTTGATGACCCTGATGAAGATGAAAATGGATGATAAGGCTAATGTTATTGCACTAAAATGCTTGCAATGTGCCAATAGTGTACATGCGTTTTATTATTAATACACAAAACTAAAATTTGTAGAGCTTAAGTGACTGTCCGTCTCACAGATTGTAAGCGTCAGAATGCAGAGAGAATACTGGTTTTCTTAATATTTGTTCTGTGCCCTTTTTCTCCACCACAGATCCAGATAATATACCTCAGAGTGAGTATTATCTTTGAAGATAAGCTGTGCATTGGGTATTCACATGATCATAGCTTATTTTAGATAATTCTGTTGCTGCTTCAATAATCTGTCCCAGAAAATTGATAATTCTTTTTATTTTTGGGTCACCTTACTATGTAATTCCTATCCCATTTGGCATTTTCAGCAGTTACGTTGGTGATAACATGGCAAATTCAGAATCCGCAGCTGATCCTCATCTCTGAAGAACAGCTATCAATTTGGTGAGTGACAAGAACAAGATACCATGCATTTTTTTAAAAGGTGGAAACCTTAAATATTAATTGCTACAAAACAATGTAACAATATGAATATCCTGCAAAATAATAAATTATATTTGTAAATAAATGAGAGTGGGGTAAAGAAAAATTAGTAGTAAGGATTGGTTGTGGGATAAAAAAAGAACTTGTATATTGAGTGTATCATGATTTTAAAATAGCTCACGATGCTGTAAAACATATAGCCAAGGCAATGTTACTGCCTAGATATGTTAAAAATTGTGTAAAATCTATATCAATGAAGTTGACACAGCTGAAGGTGATCATAGCACTTGTCAGATATGTTATTGATTGTTAGGCAGCGTGTCATAGTGAGAAATTGATAAAATGGAATGAGCTCAGGATGGTCTATTATCTCAAAACCTTGTTGTTTAAACTTTGTAAAATAAACTAGGTATTTTCAGTATAAAAATAATAGGCCTTTAGTATATACTAAATATTTTAAGGTACACAAATATGATGAAGTTGTAATCCTTGCCCTTTAAAGTGATTATGATTGGGAAAGTTAAAAGAAATAAAACAAGAGTCATTATAGCATTGTGACCAGGGACAGAGACACTGGGCCCTGCAGTATAGGTTTGAATCCGGCTCTTCTGTTTACTAATTATGTTACCTCTCTCGCTAGGCTTCTAGCACTCAGTGGCAACCTGAATTAAAACATACAAAAAACTCATTAAATTTTTGAGAGGACTATATTTTCTAAATATCTGAAAGAAAATATAACCTTTCAAGACCTGAAACAAAATTTGTGTTCCCAGATGTCCACGTGCATGACGTAGGCTAGAAAATGTTGCTCAGAACTCACAAAATAGAAATTCCACCAAGTTCCTTCAGGTAGAGCAAAAAAGGATAATGAAAAAGGAGAAACCTGCAGGAGGGCAGAGTTGGGGTCTTTGGGGAAAAAAAGATCTACTCCCGACGTGGGGGGGGAGGCCTCCATCCTCACTCAGTTGTCTGCCCAAAGGCATCTCAGAATTGCTATAGGTCAGATGCTTTGTTTCCCTTTCTTCACATATCTGAGTGAAGGTATTTATTGTAATTATATTATCCCTGTTCTACATACGTCAATTGATTATATGAGGAGGAAACAAACTCATGCTTTTATTTCATAGGTTTCTAAATCAAGGGGGAACCATCTGGGTCTGATGAAGAGAATTGTGCATCCCTCAGAGTTGCTGAACTTTGAATTTGATGCCATGATGTTGTCATTGGAATGAGCTTTTGGGTTATTTCCTTTGGGGGTGGAGTGGGTTATTTTGCCTATGGGAAGAATTGAATATTTAGTGATAAAAGGTATATTGTCATTGGAACTAGTGCATTCATCAAATATTTTCAAGTCTTTTTTCTGGGTACGTGGACATTCTTCCTAGCTTCCTTAACCTTGAATAATGCCCAAGATGTGATATGTGTTTAAGATATGAATACTACTTCTGGGCCAGAACATTTAATTTTTGTTTTGAGACCCTTCAGAGATCTCTGTTTCCCTGGCACAGCAACTAGCAACATTCAGGTTGGAGGCTGCTTCAACACCCTAAAGGGATTCAATAAGCATAGACTCCTTTCAATTTATGGCAGACAGACATTGTGTGCAAAAGAGAGTCTTTGTTGTTTTAAGCCGCTCGTTGAGAATTTGGCATTCCTTTATACCACATCATAACCTAGCCTAATCCAAGTGGTACAGGCAAGATGATAGATAAATAGATAGATGCTAGACAGATAAATAGATTTGATATAGATATATCTATATGTGCATATATTCACATATGTCTATATATATATCACATGTATAGATATATATTTAATTTGATATAAATCTATTTATCTATATGCTTATGCATATATTTGTATAGAGATATTGATGTATACATATTTGAGACAGAAAAATTCTAGTACATTTTTAGCTAGTCAGAATTATTTATTAGACAAAAAATAATAGAACTCTGAATGAGGAAGACCGTAAAACTGGTAGAATTGTGCCTTGCAGAGGAGAGAAGGGAAAGAGATCTAAAGTACAAGGGTTGTTGGGGAGGAAAATAATTTTCCCTCTACACTTTTGGAGTTCTTGGCTGAGACACTCCCTGTAATAAAGGACAGACTAATAGGAGAAAAACAAACAAAAGTTTAATAACATGTACATATGGCAGAAATCCTGAAAAAATGAATAATTTGCCAAAATGGCCCAAGTTTTCAGCTCAAATACCATCCTTAGCTTAAGACAAATGAGGATATTGGGGATGGGAAGAGTCAGGGACTTCAAAGGGAAGGAAGATAAGTCACAAGTAGATGAAAAAGAGCAAACATTTGGTAAACAAATGTCTGCTTGACCACACAGAAACAATGGGGCACAGAGGAGAGTGTAACAAACAGGCTTTTCTAGATTCCTCTCTGTCTGCCACCAGTTCATGTCTTGCTAAGGTGATAGCTTCCTTCCTGGAACAGGTTTTTTAATCTGAATTCTTTTAGGCAGATGAGTGGGAAGTAACAAGGGAAAACTTTCTGAGTCTTTTGTTTCTTATAAATAATCAGCCTAAAATAATCTTCATGTTAAAGAGAAACACTGGGGGGGGGGGCAAATTTTTTTCCCATTCAGTATAGACTCTGGCTTTTATAGAAGTCTGGGAATTTTATTTATAACAACAGAATGAAATTGGAAGGGAAAAGAAAAGTGGTGCCTTACCAACCAGCCAGTAATTGCAGAGAATACAGGATGGTCTTGATAAGAACAGTAAATATAGAGATAAAAAAATAGTTTGAGAAAAACTATGTTGGGTGGAAATTTCAGAAGTTTGTAGAAACTGATTCTATGTATGGGTATTGAAATATTTGAAAATGTCTCTGTGTTTCTAGTATAGGTGCCTGGAATTTGTAACATTACTGATTTAGGTTAAACACAAAGGGAAGACAAGTCTGGGATGAAAAGAAGAAGGATAAACAGTGTAGATGGAAAACTGTCAGCAATAGGATGTATTGCTGGCTGAGTAAAACAAAATAATCAAGTTTTTTATGAAGGTGAACTAAAATTATGAACACTATTATCATCAAGCAAACAAAAATTAATATCCGTAATACTCTTGATGGAATGAATAAATTTTATTTCTATATGTTTTACTTCTTTAAACTTACATTATGATCATTGAACAAATAAACAAACAAATAAGTAGATAAATCTAAATATGTTAATGCTGTTACCACACCAGGTCCGTTTTTGCCCGCTGCCCAGAAAGCCAAAACACCAAGATGACGAGGTTGCAGCAGAAAGAGAGGGTTTATTAATCACAAGGCAGCCAAGCGAGGAAATGGAAGAATGAGTCTCAAATCTGCTTCCCTGAAAATAGGGACTCAGGGATATTTATGGAGAAGGGGGCAAGGTGGTCTGAAATGATTGCAGGTGAGGAGAGGTGAGGTAATTGATGATCTGCGCAAGGGTAGTCAGGCTTCATGCCTCTTCATAGGATGCATGTTCACAGAATGGCTGCATTAGCATGCCCTGAGAGTGGAGCTTTAAACTCTTGATGTCAAAAGGTCCCTTATTGGACATATGTCTGCATGGGCCCAGTTGATGGGTTGCTGGTCTCAACCAGCCTGAAGTGAACAAGGGGTTCCAATTCCTGAAAAAAATAGCTCAAACATCCTTTACCATAGTGACCCAGGCTCCAGGGAGATGTTATCTATAGGAACCTAGTGGTAGTCAGATAGCATATTGCCTGAACAGCCCAGTTAATAATGGGCAAGTTTATCATGCAGATTTAAGTCCTCGCCTTCCATTCTGATAAATTTCTAGGTGAGGCCATCTCCTCCTTCTTCCAGGTACAGGGAAGAAGATACCTGTACAAATGGAGATTTCCTTTACAAATGCAAATGTCTCTTACACAGGGTAACCGGAACTAAGAATGGGCTTAGCAAGGACCCTCCCAGATACCAGGAGATGTCTATGGTGATGGCCTGTTCTGGGGGCAGGCCTCCCATCCCAAACTCTTTTTGGTCAGTTTGTGGGGGTGGGGGGATCAAAATGTCAGTCAGGCAGGGACATATTTTGAGGTGGCCAATGCCAATCCCCCATAGTTACTAGCTGCTTAATCATCAATGACTAACTTTGCTGGTTTCAAATGCTTTCACAGGCTAGTTTTAATTCACCTTTTTTTCCTAATCCTCAGAGCAATCACATAAGAGAAGGATTGTAGTTCTCATTTTAGTGTAAAATCAAATGAGACAGAGATTAGGTACTTTGCCCAGTTCACAGAGTTAATAAAAAGCAGAGGTCAATTTCAAGCCCAAGTCTGAATAATTCTGGATCCCATGGTTGCTAACAGGAAGTTATGCTACCAAGTGTTTTTAAAATATTGTGTTTTTTTTTTTTTTAATCACTAAGCAAAGGCTCCCATCAGCATTTAGGCCTCTGTACCACCTTGATCACTGGTCACAAGTATCTTCAAGGTTCTGAATTGCTCTGAAAAGTGGCCCATGCCTTACTGGTTAAGATACTCCTCGTCCAACCACTCCGAGAGGAATGCTTCAAATCATATGACAAGGCAGATACTTTCTCCATAGTATCTACATTCTTAGCCCAGCTGTCCTGTTGGGAGCAGCTGCCTATATCAATATTAAAGCCAAGACTATGTAGCAAACAGACTTGGTTATGTTTGTAAAGCTATCTTGTTCCACTGTCATAATCAATAACTGTACTAACATTTGGATAATGGGTTTTTAAGACTTACCAAGACTGATTATTTGTGGTCTGGATGTTTATGTCTTCTTAAAATATCTATAATTGGCTGTTAAAAAATAAGATTCTTTAAGTCTCGTCATAACCACTAACATACAGCATTTTACATTGTAAAGTGTGAAGAAACTTCTTGTGACAAATCTCATTTAAGAATTTGGAACCCGCAACAAACATCTGAAAAGACGTATATAGGTAAGCTGTATTCCTATTCCCAGATGAAGAACAAAATGTGAATCATACCGTAAAGAACATATGCCTTTAAATTGGTGCTGTGACAAAGCAATAGTTCTAAGAAGAGTTTTCTTTTTGAGCTAAAACTGCAACAAATATATTTGTTGAATTCAGTTAAATAAATGATGAATTAAAAAGGAAACAAAAAGACAAAGCAGCTATTTGAATGGACAGGTGAACAATAGAAACTTTCCAAATCTTCTTATTCTATAGGTAAAACTGTACTTTGCCAGTTTAAAATTAATGTTCATATAATTATCTTTTTCACTCATATTAAACACGCCTAGTTAAATGGCAAATATAAAAACCTCAATTTATATTAACACTTAAGCTGATGGAGAATCGTGGAAGAAAACAAGTAAACTATGTACAATTATCCTAATGTAAAATAAAAAATGATATCTTTAAACATGAAAGACAGATTGCCTAAAGACCTATGTGACCCTATGCCATTAATTTCTAGAGTACAAACAATAAATTTTAAAAGGGTAAAATTATATATGTTGAAAAATAACTGCCACAGCTGTGTTTTGTTTGGTGTTTGCAAATTTAGGGAATAAGAAATGAATCGGTATATTTTGGAGTTTTTGTCTTGCACAAGAAGAGGACTGAAACATTGTTCTCACAAAATGAAGCTACATTATAATTCACAGTAAAAGATACTGTGTCATACAAGCTCAGTTTCTTCCTCTATATTTTTTCAAGTTTTTCTTTCTTATTAATGAAATTTATGAGAAGTTATTATCATTTAGGAATAACTATACATAAAATTCCCTTTTGCAACTTTCTTATTTAAATGATAAATAAAATAATTTTCATAATATTCTAACCAAATTTTATTTTGAGAATAATATTCTAAGTGTATTATTATCTTTGCATTATTTTCATGAAATTTCCTACCACATTTCAAATTTAGTAGACTAATTTTAATAAAGTCCTAAGAAAATTTGATGTACTACGCAGATGAATATGGAGTAATGTGGGGTGATCATGAATGAAAGATTATTAAATTGTTCCCATGTCATACAATTTTATTTATACCTCTGATTGTTACTATTCAGGTTGTTATTCACTAAACCTCTCAAATCTGTTCTACTACAATTATGAATATCTAAAACTAGCCAACTGATTTTGAAGTTTGTCATTGTTATTACTAGGGGTTTTTGTTTTACTACTGAATTTGCTACACTTTTTGAAATATAAAACACAATCAGATAAATATCAAAACCTCCCATAAATGTGCAGCTCAATGAATTATCACAAAGGAGATACTTGGATAACCACCATCCAGATCAAGAAATAAAATAGTACCATCACCTAGAAGACTCTCACTTGCCTGTTCCCTATCAGAATCTCTTCATTCTTTGCCAAATATTAACACTACTTTGATCTCTTAAAGTTTTGTTTTTCCTGTTTTTATAGAAATCAAATAATGCATTAATATTACTTTATATAAATTATACACAAGTATATCCTTTAGGTCTAGGTTTTTTAACTCATCATTACAATTTTGACCCATCCTTGTTTATGCGTGCAGCTATAGTGCATTCCTTTTCATTACTGTATGATATTCAATGGTATGAAATTTATTTAACAATTCTTCTTTTGCCAGAAATGTGGTTTGTTTCTAGTTTTATTTATTATGAATAATAGTACATTGAATGTTCTTGTTTATTCTTGATGTATGTATAACAATAAATGCATTTATTTTGGATATAATCCTGGAATTGGAATTGCCAAATCGAGGGTGTGTGTCCCCTCAAAATCTAGCAGATACAGCCAATCTGAAATTCAGAGAGTGTGCTATTTTATATTCCCAGTAGCAGTGCAGGGAAGTTGACTTACTCTACATCCTCTCCATCACTTACTGTTTTCAGAATGTTTAATCTTCACCTTTCTCATGGGCAAGCAGTTGTATTCCATTATAATTTTAAGTTGAAATTTCTTGATTGCAAATGAAGTTGGTCAACTTTTCATATTTTTATTGAAGTTAGATATCATCTTTAATGAAGCTCCTCTTCATGAGTTTTTCCCAATTTTCTAATGGAATGACTGTATTTTTTTTAAGAGGTTCTATCAATAATCTGAATACTGCTTTAGTTTGCCTGTTTTTGTTATATCTGTTACAAATATTTACTCCTGTTTGTAGCCTGTAGTTTGATTTTTTACTCTCTTAACTATGTCTCTTGATAAACCAAAGTTTCTAATTTCAATTTAGTCCTATTTTTCAATCCTTCCTCTATAAATATTGCTTTTTTAAAAATTCTTTTGGTCAATACAAAACATTCCTTACCTCACAGTCATGAATACATTCTCTTATGTTATCGTCCAGAAGACTTGTGACTTTCCCTTTCATATGTAGATCTACATTAATCAAGAATTTATTTATATGTATAATGTTTGATAGGGGTGATTTGACTTTTAAAATATGGATATGTAATATAGAAGCATTTATTTAAAAAGACTATTTCCCTGGTGCTATCCTCTGCTACCCTTATCATCAACGAATTTTCCATATAAGTAGAACAGCTTCTAAATTCTACATTCTGTTTTGTCAGTCTCTTTGTCCTACCTTACAATCAGAAAGCATTGTTTCCTAAATCTAGCTTTTATGGGTCTTGATAAACAATAGCATAAACCCTCCTATATTATTTTTCTCTGCAAAAATGTCTTAGCTATGGGCCGGCCAGGTGGCGTAGCAGTCAAGTGCGCGCGCTCGGCTGTGGCAGCCCGGGGTTCATGGGTTCGGATCTCAGACATGGACCGATGTGTCCGTTATCAAGCCATGCTGTGGCAGCGTCTCATATAAAGTGGAGGAAGATGGGCACAGATGTTAGCCCAGGGCCAATCTTCCTCAGCAAAAAAGAGGAGGATTGGCAGATACTAGCTCAGGGCTGATCTTCCTCACAGAAAAAAAATGTCTTAGCTATACTTGGCCCTCTGTCTTTCAATTAATGTTTTAAAATTAGCTTTTCAAACACAATAAAAATAAATAAATAAAAACTATTAGGAGTTTGACCGTGATTGCATTGCACCTGTAGGTCAGTTATAGAAATACTGATGTCTTTATAACATTGAGTTTCCAATGTATAATCATGCTATTTTTCCTCATTTATTTAGGTATATAAAAATTCCCTGAAATGTTTTGTAGTTTTCAATATACAGAGATTTTAAATATCTTTTGTGAGATTTATTTCTACTTATCTTTTTTAATGTTATCTTTTAAAATATAATTTAATAAATGATTGTATACAAAAATTCATGCAGAAACCTGACAAAACCAAATTTCTGATGTTTCTAATTTATTGATATTTTAAAGTTTATATTTACATAGTTATAATATCTGATAATGCAGTTCTTTTCTTCTTTTCTAATATTTACATAATTTCTTTCTTTTTCTTTCTTTAAAGGAATGTCTAATATGCTCAATAAAATGTTTGATAGTTGTGTTGATAGTGAACATCTTTGTCTCATTCATGATCTTTGAGAGAAAGCTTTCAAACATTCACCAAGTATGATGTTTGCTGAAGAATTTTTTTTTAATAGAAGCCCTTTATTAAGATTAAAAAGGATTAAAGAAGTTCTCTATTTATTAAATGGCTTTCTGCATATAAGGAAAAGTTTATGACTTTTGTTTGTTTTCTTAACGTGATCAATTATATAAATACATTTTCGAATATTATAAGAACTTAGTAGTCCAGGGAGAACCCAATTTGTTTATGATAGAATATAAATATATTCCCTCTATTTAAAAGGAATTGCTTTATTCATATTCCGTTTAGAGTTACTGCATCTATGTTCATGAAGAATTTGGACTTGAATTTTACTTTCCAGTAATATCCTTGTCAGGATTTGGTAGTGTTAAAAAACAAAATTCAACCAAGTAAATTTAAATATCTAATTGGTTTTATTAAGCCATTCATGAATCAGGTAGCATCCCATCTAGCAAATAGAGGAGCTCTCCAAGAGGTTGTACAAAATGGAAGGTTTTTACAGGAAGAAGGGTGGGGCAAGGGAACTACTAGCAAAAGAAAAGAAAGAGTTATTTGGGGCCAGGACATCTTCTTTTTTGGGAGAAGGGAACTGGTGCAGGTTTTATCGCGCAGATTGCCTATTCTTCCTCTGGGGGATGGAGAGGGCCCACGCGACAGACTACTTTACTGGTGCTTGACCAGAAAATTCCAGACTGGTCGATTAAGATTGCGTTTCTGGGAAAGGTTGAAACTGCAGTGAGATCAGGCATTAAATCTAGGTTTGGTGTCACGGGCTTTTGGCAGACGTGATGCCATTTTAGGTCTGTGGTTTCTTTTTAATAGTAGCGAGTCTATGAGTGCTAATAAAATACATTGGAAGAAAGCTATCTTTTTCTATTCTTTGAAATAGTTGTCATAAGATTGGTATTAGTTTCTCTTTAAACGTTTGATAGAACTGAACAGCAAACAAACTGAGGACGGAATCTTCCTAAGAAAAAGTTTTTAATTAAGATTTATTTCATTTAAAAGTTATAGGATGATTCATATTTTTTTATATGTCTGTTTTTAGTAGTTGTATTAACTAGGAATAATCAATTTCATTCATATTTTTTAATTTATTTACAAAATGTTCTTCATAATCTTTATCTTGTCTTTGATGATTTTAGGACATATTTTGATATATTGTGATATATTGTGCCTCCTTTGTCACTACTGATATTGGATATTTGTGTTCGCTTTTTTATTCCTGATCAATGTCCCCAATTCTTGGCTGAGGTTTATTTTATTTTTAGCAAGGTTATTTTAACTTTCTCTATATATTGCTTTTATGTATTTCAATTGTTACTTCAATTTTTTAAATACATTTTCTCCTTTCTATTCTCTATTTGTTAATTTGATGTTCTTTTTTCTTATCTTATTGGGAATGATGCTTAGGTCAATGACTTTTAGCCATTTTCCTTTCTAATATATGTAATTAAGGCTCTTAACTTTCCTTTATTCATTGCTTTATCTGTATTCTACAACTTTTTGTTACATTTTATTGAAGGATAACATTCATGTGGTAAAGTACTTACAGTTCACTAATATACAGATTGATGATTTTTTACAAATATATACATCTATATAAATATAACTCAGTTCAAAATATGCAGTGTTTCCAGAAGTGTCAAAGGTTCCTTTGTACCACTGTCTAAGCAATAGGACCCTATTATTATTATAATCAATAATCTGATTTCTATATCTATACATAAGTTTTCTTGTGCTGGAATTTTAAATGAATAGAATACACTCTTTTGACTTTATTGCAATATAATATCTGCAATATTCATCCATGTTGTTGTGTGTATTAGTGTTTTCTTTATTTTACTATTTTGTAATATCCTATTATGTGAACATACCATAAGTCATTAGTCTATTTCCCTGTTGACAAACATTTTGTTATTATGCATACAGTTATTAATGTTCCTGTAAATATCTTTTTGGTATACATAAGCACTTGTTTATCTCATTACTTGTTATATAGGAGTAGAATTTTCTTTGTCATAGGTTGAGTATGTATTTACCTTTAGTAGATATTACCAGTTTTCCAAAGCTGTTGTACCAATTTGCATTACAACCTACAATGAATGATTGTCATGAGTTATCGATATTTTAAATTTTAGCCATTCTAGTGAGTATGTAACACATTGGTTTGTGATTTTAATTTGTATTTTCCTGATGAACAATGATGTTGAGCACCTTTTCATATGCTGATTGGCTATGTGAATATCCTCCTTTGTGAAATGCAAGTTCAAGTCCTTTGCCTAACTTTTAAATTGTCATTTGTCTTTTTCTTATTGACATGTAGAAGTTCTTTAAAATATCTGAATATAATTTATTTCTTTAATATATGTTGTATGAAAATCTTCTTTCCATCTGTATTTTCCCTTTTCATTCTCTCAACTATCTCTATTGAAATAAAGGTATTTTTAATATTAATGAAGGCTAATTTACCAGATTTTATCTTGCATGGTTAGTGCTTTTTGTGCTTTTAAAAAATATATGAATATCTCAATGCCATGAATTTGTTTTATTTTTCTTGCAAAGATTTTTTTTTTTTTTTTTGGTGAGGAAGATTAGCCCTGAGCTCACATCTGATGCCAATCCTCCTCTTTTTGCTGAGGAAGATTGGCCCTGGGCTAAAATCCATGCCCACCTTCCTCTACTTTATATAGGATGCTGTTGCAGCATGGCTTGACAACTGGTGCGTTGGTGCGCACTTGGAATCTGAACCTGTGAACTCTGGGCCACCGAAGTGGAGCACGCGCACTTAACCGCTGCACCACTGGGCCGGCTCTCTTGTAAAGATTTTTGTATTTTGTTCATGTTTATTTTATAGTTCACAAATTAATTTTTGTATTGATATGAGGTGGAGGTCAAGATTTATTTTCTCTATAGATTGACTCAATACAATTACTAAACAAACTATCCTTTCCCTTCTGAAATCTATTTCTGGGTCTACTTCTCCATTTTGTATTCTATTAAACTCTTTTATTTGTTTATTCTTGCAGTATAACACACTGTTGTGGTTCTTGTAGCTTCACAGTAAATCTTGAGTTATGGTTGTATAATACTCCATCTTTGTTGTTCTTCAAGATTTTCTTAGGTACCCCAGGTCCTTTGTGTTGTCATATTATTTTTAAAACAAGTTTATCACTTTTTGCAAAATATCTTCTTGAATATTTATTGGGATTGCATTGAATCTATAAACCAATTTGGGAAGTTGACATCTTTAAAATATTGTGTCAACCAAATCACTAAACAAGCAATAGCTTTCCATTTATTAGGTCTTCTTTAATTTATCTTATCAATGTTTTGTTATTTTCAGTTAGAGATATTGCACATACTTGAACACATTTATGCCGAGGTATTTTAGGTTTTTGAGGCCATAGTACTTTAATTTTTTTATTTTTCATTTATTTGTTTAGATATTTGGAATAGTTAGGTATATGTTCATTAAATGGTAAAACTTTCATCTACACATATTTTTGTACCCTCAGATAAACCTTTTTGCCTACCAGATAATGGATTATACATTAAATAAAATAGAAAATTTGATATTTATTTAAAAGAAGTCTGAAAACATTGTATATTCTGTAAATTGTCCATTTGGGCTATAAAATCTGCATGGATATCATGGCCATGTATCAAAGCTAATATTCTTCAACTCCCCTAACTCTTTTCAGCTTACAGACCTATATAATGCTCAAATTGTATTTGGAATCTCCCATGAATATATTTCAATACAAATTATTTTTTAAAAAATCTAAGAAAATGAAATTTTATAAAATTACTTTAAGATTTTTAAGTCTCCTTTAAAGTTTCTTTCAAAATGTATTTATGTATTTATTTAGAAAAGGGGTTTGAGACTGGTCGGTCTTGAGAAGCACTTCTTCACAACACCATACAGAGCATAGTCAAACTCATGGAAACACTGAGAGATTCCTATTTAATTATGTCAGTCTTTTTTTAAAACCAAAAATTAGGCAGACTGCCATTCTTATACATTTTTCCATTCCCTAGGTTATTTAAGTGTTAACTGAAGTCTTAGGTGGAAGCCGCCTCCTCTACACAACAGTGGGCATTTTAGTAGTTGTGACATTATCCCCTTGATAAGCTGTTAAGTCTTCAAAGGCAAAAGTAAGTACCTTCCCTTTTAGAGCAGAGCCATTATTTGGTGGTGCTATTGTCAGGATCATCATAAATCTGTCAAAATTGAGGAAATCATACCTGCCACACACCAAATTGAGGGCCTTATTTGAAATAACTTGTAAAATAGGCAGTGGGGAGGGGTTTGATTCCCCCATCAAGAAGGCGATACACTTTAAATCACATTTCCTTCTTAGACAAAAGTCAGAATGTCGTTCCAAGCAACACTAAAACCTTTTCTGTTATTTTGATGGAGAGCCCTATGCAGCTTATAAATCAGATATAAACTTAGTGCACTAAGGCAGCCCATACACTCTTTTCATGTATCCAATGTGCTGTACACGAAGAACAAAATGCCATCAATCTTCAAAATCTACAGTACAGTAAGGTAAATTGCTAGTGCCTCAGTCCCTCGCTCAGATTTTTCATCTCAGATGCCAGGGCAGTAAAGTCTATAAAGAAAGCCTATTCAGTCTTTTGTTCCTACTCTTTTTCAGTTCTTTACAACTTTTATTCAAAACTCACTACCATTCTCCTTGCTGTCTCCACAGCTATATTCGTTATCTCTGCTTCCCAGCTACCAGGTGAGTGACCAACAGTCTGTGGCTAAGGTAGAGCAAATAGAATTCTCAGTCGGATATCTGAAATACGACAGCAGATAGATAACTAGAGTGACCCTAAGTCCCAATTTGCTGGAGATCATTCTAGTTTATGCCTGAGGTTCCGGTGTCCCATCTTGTTACTCTTGGTGCCTCCACCTTTCAGTCTGAAAAGTGCTGTGGTCTGTGTGCGGCTTGTACTGTCTCCCTCTCCATTACCTGCAAGCTCTACTCTTCCTTAGGGAGTAGGTAGCATATGGTCTATGACAATTTTTTAGTATAATAAAAAATTTATTAATTAGTTTATTAAATCAAAACATGGACAACCATTTTTATATAAAAACTAAATAATGGATTTCAACTGAATCTCTTTTACTTTTAAAAATTTCTTGTTTCAGTTGAAAGGAATATGAGACAGGAAGAAAGTTTTCCCTTGTGTTGCATATGCTTCATTATTGGTAGAAAAAGTTCTATAAATTTCAAAGGGATTTATTCTTACTGATTTTTTGTTATTTATATTTTTATATTATCAGGCATGCTGAAAAAGATTAAAATCGTGAAGAATTTTGGATAACAAATAAATTTGAATTTTAGTTTTAGAACATTGATATTGACAGTAAAAGAAAAAGGTCATTATTTTCTTAAATTAATGAAGATTCTTATTTCATGTTCAAAAGTTGGTTATTATATTTCAAATGCATGTAATATCGTAATTCACATAATTAATTCTATATGGTATAGTGCCAAATAAAAATTAAACTATAGACAGCTATCTTTATATAAAAAGTTTTTAAAAAACTTCACCAAATTAAACAATATAGTTCCAAAAATTGGATAGTTTTCCTATAGGTGTTTAATAAAATATGTTATTCTCACCCTTAGGAAAGCTATAATTATACAAGATCAAAACATTTTAAATAAAAAACTGTACTGTCAACATTCAGTGACATCGAATTTAATATATCATTTAGGCATTTCTAAAATATCTTTTTAATCTCATTAAGTCTTTTGTTGAATAATATGTTTTCTTTTCCACTACAAAGTTTTTGTTGTGATTATTTAATCTACTGACCAAATCTGAGAAACCTGGGAGGCCTGAAGGCGTGAGAGTATGAGTCGGCTGTCTATTACATGATAGTCAGAGAGTTGGTGGAGTTGCTGAACAAGGGGATGAACTTGGCCAAATCTTGCCCTTAATTCCAATCATGCTGCCATCAACGGCAATTGCTCGTAACTCAGGTCAACATTAAATGCTGTGTATATTGATGCTCCCTCTTCATTACAGTCGCTCAAACTTTAGTCCTTGAAAGTACAAGGGAGCATTTTGCATATGCTTCACAGACACATTAAGCTAAAATCACCAAAGCCGATCTGATGAAAGAGTCTGGGTCATAAAAAAAACTTACCCTCTGAATACATAAGATATTCCAATTCCCAAAACATATTTTTCCCATGTCAAAAAAAAAAAATGTTTTGCTCATTTTTCTACCTGTTTCTGTAGACACAGATCACCTGTGTGTGTGTGTGTGTGTGTGTGTGTGTGTGTGCATATTCAGCTTTTACTTATTACCCATGGTATTACTTTTCATGAGTTTCCTTGAAGTTATTTCTCTCTTATATCCATTCCCTACGTCCTGCTACGTGTCTTCTTACATTTTTGACTGTGACACCTTCAATTTTATGTTTGCAGTCTTGTGGTGCCTCAGAGAAGGTCTTTTTGGACATTCTTGTCCTCTTCTTGTTCTTCTCCCAGCAATATTCTACTCTTACTTGTTACTTAATGTTTTTTTATAGAGGGCAGTTGAGGAGGAATTCTGTTTTTCTAAGTAAGCCACAGTCTTAGACAGGCATTGTGTTCCTAGTCTCAGGTAGGGTGGTCCCCTAAGTGTCCCTGCCCCTCCCTGGCTCTATTTCTGGATACAGTGCACATTTCTGCCTCTCTCCTAGAAGTACAATGTTTTGTATTTTAATTCCCTTGTTCTAGCTGTAATGATTTTTCTCCAGTGCCATAAGGACCACACTGTTTGTTGACCCTCCCCCAACAAGATTAAGGCTTTTGTTCCATAGGATAGATAAGGAAGAACAGTTCATACTCCTGAAGCCTCCTCATTGGCTATTGTTCCCCTCCCCAGGTCTGAAACATGAAGAATAGTGTCTTTATAAAATGAGCAATTGGGTTTAAAAATTGTCAGAATTAACTTGAGCTTTGTGTTCAAAATTAGAAACAGTGTTCAAATTAGAAATATAGGTGTCAATTAGCTATCCATCAAAGAGACTGATCAAATAAAGAATAGGGCTGATATCGGTGCTGCATAACAAATCCAAAAATGTTATTTAATTGAAAGACAATGAATTTATTTTCCCAAACTACTCTATTAAGTAAAATTGTTTTGAGAAATTAGCGAGTATGAATTAGAGGCTAAAATAGGCTATGTGTTTTGATAATTTAATTACATGAAAAATTAAAAATTTGATAACCATGCTTTGGCTTCTGTCCTTTATTGAAAACATAATAATAAATAAAATATTTATTTATTCCGTAGGTACTGGGCTCTTATTTAAACATGTATTGTTCAAATATATTCCCAAAGAAGTTTTGTCATTGGTCTTTTAAAAATCCTATTGTGAAAAAATGAACAGAAGTGTCTTTAAAAATCATTTATTCACTCAGCATGTACTGAACAAATATTTAGTGAGAAACACCTGTAAGTCACATACTTTCTAGGTAGAAGAATTTATATCTGTGAACAACAACAATAAAAGACAAAATCTCAACTGTTTTATACCTTATTATATTCTAGTAGGAAGAAAGAAAAACAAAACCACTAACTGTAGAATATTATGTCAAATATTGATAAGTACTATGAAGAAATATATAACAGAGTAAGAGAGAGAGTGCTGAGTGAGAAGGGATCCTATTTTAAATGCAAGGATGATGCGGGATGCTCTGAGGAGTTGGCATTTGAAGACATGTGAATGAAATGGTAGAATTACCAGGAGATCTGTTGAAAGAATGTTCCAGAACAGAGGATGCAAAAACAGACTCATAGATACAGGAAACAAACTGGTAGTTCCCAGGGAGGTGGGAGGTGGAGAAGTGAAGGAGATTAAGAAGTACAAACTTCTAGTTATGAAATAAATAAATCATAAGGAGGTAATGTACAGCATAGAGAATATAGTAAATAATATTGTAATAATTTTATATAGTGACAGATGTTGGTAACTAGAGTTATCATAGTGATCATTTTGTAATGTATATAAATATCGAATCACTATGATATACATCTGAAACTAATAGAATATTGTATGTCAATTATATCTTTTGATAAAAAAAATAAAGAAAGAAATGGTCTAGGCAGAGAGGTGAAAGTGGCAGGAATAGTGAGCAAGGAAGAATTTTTAAAAAATGAAATATTAAAAAAAATAAAATATTAACTCATTTTTATAACAACCCTCAAAGGTAAAGCTACTGCTTATTTACTGATGGGAAAAGAGGCACATTTGTACCTCATCTAAGGTGACACATCTTGTAAATGCCTGAACTTGGATTCAAATCCAGACAGTGTGACTCCTTAGTCTTTGATATTAACCACAAAGCTATGCACTGCTTAAGCCCTATTCATCCTTTCTTTCACCACTCACTAACTGCTTTTATCAGATCCTTGTATTCTTAGAGCCTCCAGTACTAAGCTTATTACTTTCATATACTTGAAATATACTCTGTATTCACTATATTCTGTCCAGTATCTTTACACCCTTCCAGGTACACAGACATATCTGAGGCCCTTGTGCCTCTTTCACTAGACTAGCATTGTCTTTCCCAACTGAAACTGATTTTTCTGACCGACTACAACATTTTTTTAATTACCTTGTACTTTTTATTTTGAAAGGTGATTTGATTACTTTTCTTGATTCATTTATTTTAAGAAAGAAATGAGAGTTTTTCAAATATATGCCAGTAGTCTTCTTTCGACAAATAAGAAAAAAAATTGGGAGGTGAATTTTTGAAAGTGAAACACATATTTGACTTTGAGTTCTTTAGCATTCTGGGAAAAGAGGAAACATAAGCATTTATGTACTTTATTTTTTCTCAGATTTAAAAAATTTGAAAGGTGAGAGATACACTTGGATGGTATACTTCATCTAAGATGTATGTTTCATTGGCAATGAATGAGGAGTGGCAGATGGGCAAGCAATTCTGAAATGCTGTGGGGTTGTGAAAGAATATTGATAAGATGCTGTAAAGCCACCTCTGGAGGATCATAAATGAAAAATGAAACGTTTCAATTTGGTTCAGGCTGAAAGTCCTTCCTGGGTGAAACTTGGCTTAAAAGGAAAAAGGTTTGGTTTAGAAAAATCCTTGAAGTGTGTTTTGCCATACTTCATGTTGGTGACAATAAGGCTCTGACAAGCAGTGGCCAAGAGGACATAGAAGGACAGATTTTTGAAAGCTCAGGGATTGCTGCAATCTACAGGTTTCAGCTGGATTTTAATCTAGGTTGTGGGGAAAAGTGAGAAGCAAAAGGTGATGCTGTGTTTCCATCTCAGCTGACAGGAAGGTGCAATAAATTAAATATCTCAACTTGACTAATTTTCCAACCTTTCATACACCAAGTTTTAATCTGGAGGTTTGGTCCCCTGACTCTATTCACTCTTGCTAACTACCAACTGTAAATGTCACTCGTGCCTATCATATTCCTTACCAAAATGTAATGTAGAAATCTAGTGAAAGGGAATACATATTTATACACGTTTATATACACATGGATATATATAGTGCTGGAGGATGTTTTCATAGTAATAGTAAGAAAACAAAACACAATGATGTATTAGCAAATGAATTTTTGTTACGTTTTTCCAATACAATATAATCAGCAGTGTATCAGTTATCTGTTGCGATGTAACACATGACTGCAAAAACTGATGACTTAAAATAATAAACATTTATTTAGCTCATGAGTCGCTGAGTCACTGTGGGTTTGGCAGGTCTCAGATGGCCTTGGTTACGTGCCATCACTTAGGGGTGTTAGCTGCAGGGATTGATGAAGTTTTGCTTTACTGAGTTTATATGGGCTCTTTCATTTGTCTTGGACCTTAGCTAAAATGAACCAGCTGACTGACTCTGCTCAATTTGGAATTTGGTCTATCATCTTCCAAGATTCTAGCCTGGTCTTATTCATGTGGAGGCTGCAGGAGTCCAAGAAAGAGAGCAGAGACATGCAAGCCCTCTTGAGTCTGAAGCTAAGAAGTAATATAACATCACTTTGCCTTTCTTGGCCAAAGAAAATCACTATACCAGCTCAAATTCAAGGAGTAAGGAAGGATTGCCACCTCTTCAAAAAAGATCTGCAAAGTCACTCTGTGAAGAGCTTGGAGATAAGGAAACATGCATGATTGTGGTCACTTTTCCCATCTATCATAAGTGACCTTACATGTTTGTAGAGAAGCTGTTAGCAACTTTCCCCAGCAACTTGCTACTCTAAGGTTTTCCTTGAAGAATCTAGGGAGTGTTATTTATATCATTGTAATATTAGAAACAGCTTATTACATGAAGTTTCCAATTGCTTGCTTATAATTTTACTCTTCTTCTTCTGCTATCTTTGTGGCATACTTCACAACTTGTATCCTTGGGCTGTGTCTCCTCTGGATGTTACTAACCTGCAATAAATTGTGTTCATTACTACCCTAACGCAGCAGTTAATTGAATTTCAGGACTAGTCAACTTCAACCAAGGTCATCTTAAGTCAGCTTCCATTTTGACAGGAATCTATTACCATCAGGAAACATCAAGCAGTTAATAGCTATATTTTAGTTTGGTTGTTTTCATTTTTCCTCTCCTTACATCTTAATAAATGGAAACACATATCAAACCTTACAGTTATGAATTAGAATGTCTTTCCTAGTAAATGACTTATTGATGCTGAAGTGATTAACCTTTCATTAAAACTTGATATAAAATTCTTCCCTCCATATATCTATGTTTATTACCCAAGCCCCAAAGGAAAATACATCAAACATAGAACAGCTTGGTTTTTTAAAACAATTCTGCTGTTTTAAAAGTGTTTTAAACACTTTTAAAATCCAGGATTTTCTAATTTCTCCTTCACTCTACCTACTTTATGATAAAAGGAAATAGGTTCCATAAATGAAGACACACTTTCTTGAAATGTATTCTATTATCTACCTTCAGGATTGATATATGAAATTAACCAAGATGACATTCTATAATTCCCATGTAGAGAGAGGGGTACGTAAATCTCTTACTTTGGTAAAATATTTTATGTTTTGAATTAATATAGTGTATAACTTTGTATATCTCTTCACAACAACTCTGTGACATAGTTGACACGTATTGCATAAGGGACAGGTTTTTTAGGACCTGAGCATAAATCTAGTGTCACACTTTCTGTAACTAAGAGAAGCTATGTGTCTCTATCCAGAGGAGCCTGTCAAAGCCTCTGTCCTATTTATTCCTTCAGATCCACGGGGGCTGTGGTTCTATGATCAGAACACAGCTGTCAGCTAACACAGAGCCATCACCTTTTCCCTTGTCTTCTGTTTTGACTCTGCTTCTCTTTGATAAAACTCACCTTTCCAGGCCTCTGAAGGCCAGCAAACTCCCCACCTAATATTTCAGTGAGCTAAAGATGTTCAGAGCTGCCTGTGGGGCCTGCTGTGCCACTACTATAGCTGGTGCCAGTGCAGTGCTGGTGATATCTGACAGCATCCACTATTAGGTCAACACCAGACTGCTCTGAATTTGCTTCACTGGTATGCAGAGACTCCCTTCCTTTATGTTATAATCTTTCATATTAGTAAAAATAAAGCTGTCTTATTTGCCAGACTTTAGGGAGTTTTCGTGTGATATCAAGGTCTTTCATAAAACAACCAAAAAAAAATAAAGAAAGAAAGAAAATGTCAGTTCTAGTCATCTCTCTCCACCCTTCCTGCCCCTCTGCCCACCCCCCAAGTTCTTTACTGATATGCTACTAGGTCTGGGAACAGCCTGAGTTTGGATCACTGTTTACAGGTGCACGTTTTTCTTTCCTGCTAATTTCCTAGTCTTTGCCAGTTATAAAACCTGGATGACTCAAGACAATCCAAATGAGCTTTGGGAATATATTAACTTTTTACTCACGTTTCCTGATAATGAAAATTAGTTTAAACTTTATAGCAATTATTGAGACAATATTTCATTAGTAATTTTTTCCAGCTTTATTGAGATATAATTGACATAAAACATTGTGTAAGTTTAAGGTATAATACCTAAAAACTGGTTTAGTGGCCAAACAAGGAGAGACAAGGAAAAAGATATTGAAATTAGGAATTCTCATGTGCCTTGTTATGCTGTAGCAAAATATTTGGTAAATTGTCATCTGTGATAACTTGACAGAACATCCACATACCTATGAGCCCTGGGAAGCAATTGGAATGACCCAGAATTAATTATTCCTAGCTGTTTTTAACAAAATATTATAAGATAAAGATGATCTCAACCAAAATTTGGACCATTCACTGAGAAGGAACCATGTGAAGACTAGAGACTGAAAGACAAGGTATTTTCTCCCACCACATCAAATATAAAATCATAACAGAAACAAACAAAAAATTGGCAAAAGGGAGAACTGAAATCTCACAGCAGCTCCTGAAACTGAAGACTGAAATCACACAGTCTGCAGCAATGATAAAATCAGCTGGCAGGGTGTAAAAGCCTCCTTGACCCGGCAGTGGAGCAAGTCCTTAGTGTATTTTTTTCTATTTCTGCTGTAGCGAGTTTCCAAAAATTTAGTGGCTTAAAACAATGAAACATTTTTTTTACAGTTCTAGAGTAATTTATCAAACATTAATAATAATAATTGGGACTGAGTATAATAATTGGGACTGAGTATAACGCTGTTCTTCATGCCATTCTCAAAGGCCTCATACCAAGGACTCTCATTTAAAATGAGTCCCAATTCTGCAACAAAGATCATATTAGATAAAGGTATCTCCTTGTAACTCAAGCTTGTTATTTCAGATAGTTTTATTGTAACTACTAATAAAATAAGGGGAAAATTATAGAGTTAAGGCAGTTAATAAGGCAGGCTTAAGAACTCTGTGCAAAAAAGAGCAACGTGCTTCATTACTAACCCGTGCTACCAGAAGCTTACTAATTCTTTTAGAGAGTTTTATGGCTAATTACCACAAGCCTAGTCTGAATAAAGGATTCAGGCTCTCAAACATCCAACAGACATAACAGGTTATGAAGACTCCATCTTAAAGGAGAGTTCTCCAACACTGACTATGGCCAAAGAAGAAAATGGTAAGGAAGACCTCTAAGAGGTCATGGATGACAATGGGTAATGGAGTTCCTCTCAGAGAACAGAAACAGGGTCTTACTAAGTGGGGTAGGCTGAATATTGGCAAACATGTCTGCATCTTAAAAACTTCAGAACCCGTGAACTAGTTAACTACGTGGTAAAGTGGACTTTGTAGATGGATCTTGAAAAGGGCAGATTATCCTGGATTATTTGGATGGGCCCAATGTCCTTATAAGAGGCAGTCAGGAGGATCAGAGTCAGTAGTTGGATATGTGATGGGAGCAGAAAGAAGAAAGATCATGTGGTGCTGGCCAGGAGTTAAGACTCTAGGAACCTCTAGCAGCCTCTAGAAGCTATAAAGGCAAGGGAACAATTCTCCCTTAAAGCCTCCAGAAAGAAGCAGCTCTGCTGACACCTTGATTTTAGCCCAAAATAACTTCTGACATCCAAAACTATAAGAGAACAAATTTGCATTATTTTAACCCATTAAGTTTGTGGAAATTTGTTACAAAAGCAATAAGAACCTAATATACGAAGAAACTCACTCCACTGCTGGGTTCAGGAGGCTTTCAGACCCTGCCCAGCTGGATTTAATCATTGGTTTGGGCCAGGAACTGCTGTGTGATATCAATTCTTCTTTTTGCCAAATTTTTATTGGTTTGTTTTTGTTATTCTGTTCTGACGACACGATTTTATATTTGATGGACTCGGAATAAATACCTTGTCTTTCAGTCTGTAGTCTCAAGATAGTAGGCAGTCAAATCTGGACCTGGTGCAAAGGACAATATATCACACAAGGATCCCAGACTTTGGCTGAATAAAGTAACTTTGTAGACCTCATGCAAGAGGAGGATTGTGTTCGAGATGTGAAAAGATTATTCCCATGAATTTCTGCATATGCAGCAGATTTCATACAGCTATCTCCCCAAATCTATTATTCCCTTTTTCCAAGGCACATACCTTTCTAGCTGGAGACTATATTTTTATTCTCCCCCTCACCTACATTTCAAGAGGCATAAGAATCTGATTAAATTTTTACTAATGGAATATGAACAGAAAGTAAATTCTACTTTACTTCATAAAAGGAAATTGCTGTCTCTGATGGTTAATTCTGTGTGTCAACCTGGAGGATGTTTTTGGATGAGATTTACATTTAAATCAGTGAACTTTGAGTAAGCAGACTGCCCTCCATGGTGTGGTTGGGTCCCATCCAATCAGATGAAGGCCTGAACAGAGCAAAAAAACAGCCTCCCCTGAGCAAGAGAGAATTCTCCAGGAGACTGCTTTCAGACTCCATAGGCACTATCAGCTCTCCTGGGCCTCCAGCCTGCTGGCCTTTGGACTGGAGCTGCATCATTGGTGCTCCTGAGTCTGGAGCCTGCTTGCCTACACTGGTGATTTGAACTTACCAGACTCCATAATTGTGTGAGCCAATTCTTTATAATAAATCTCTTTCTATAAATCTCTATCCTATTGGTCTGTTTCTCTGGGGAGCTCTGACTAATACATGACCCTGAACTTCCTCTCTTTCCTCTTTCACCAAACTGGAACACAGACATTTCCATGATTGATCATAGAACATGAAGGTGAGGATAAAGATTCAGGGTTGGAAAGAACTGGTATAGCAGACTAGCCTCACTAAAACGCATTGTTTCCTACAGAGCTCTTTCTGAAAAAAACAATAACTTATTTCCTCTTCTTGTAATTTGCATTTGTAATTAAGAGTATAGCACTGTCTTCTTTATTTTATTTCCCTACTGCCTGGATTGTGTCTACTGACAATTATTCAAGAATGATATTTGGGTGGTATTTTTTTCTGAGTCTCAGTATATGAGTGTTTTTCTATCGTATTCATTCAAAAGAAAAAAAGACTGGCTGAAAATATGCTTAGGTCACAATCTTGCTTCTCTTAAAAACTGAATTCCATAAAATGGACAATCCAGCTATATATGCACGCTGTCCTTCTATATCTGAACTACATAGAAAATTGGCTGGTGGCAGGGGAGCTGAGGGCCTTCCAAGTGAATGTAGATTTATTAGCTCAATAATTGCCCTTCTTTATATCAACAATTTTGGATTTGGTAGGCAATCTTTGCAAATGTTAGTGGTGTTTTGACTTTCCTCCGTGGTGTCTTACAGGTATTTTATGGGAATTTGAGACTTATTTTAACTGGAAATCTAAACCATGAGAGTAGGATCCCAAAAGATCCACAAGGCTTATTTACTCTTTCTGGGCTACAGGGACCATTTTTTGACAAAAACATAACAAGTAAAAATATTTGATGATGAACAGAGTGTTTCTGGGGCGCTGAAACATTACTCGAACAGGATATCAAGATTCTAAAGGTACATAAAAGAGACAGTGTAGAAAGATCCAGCAACACAGCCACTAACTCTCAGTCTCTCCACTAAAGGATCTATTGTGCATTGCACTAAATGCTGTAAGAAATATGGGTTACATATTTTGTGAATGTATGTGCATAATTAAATTTATTTTTTATGTAGGGATTTTTGTCAAAACACCTCAGACTCTATTGAGAATGAACAAATGTAAAAACTAACAAATATATTAATTAGATATTGACATATTTTAATTCTAATTCAGGACCTGCCACATTGCCAACAAAATACAAATTTGGTGCAAGTACTTATTTTCCAGTAACAAGCATTTGGAGTCACAGATTAAATATACATTAGGTACAGGAAATTTGTTAATAAAGAAAGTTACTTTTCTTTAAGTTACATGAAAGAGTGTTAGTATCAAATATCAAGTAAACACTGTCCTTTATGTCAGCAGATTTGAGCTCTACTTCCATGACAATAATCATCTAACCGTAGTATGAAGGTTCTAAGCCTTTCACATGGTCCAAGATGTTCAAATGCGAACCTACGACTGGTATAAATATGCAAAATTTTTCTGTAGAGAAACAAGTTATCTTTAAATTGGAAAGACTCATACCACTGCTCCACACATGTTTAAGAATGTATCAAAAACATTACATATTTTAAAAGTTTGACTTATATTTAGATTCTTAGTTTTATCCAGCACGATAATATAATATTTTGTTGTTGTTGTTGCTGAGGAAGATTAGCCCTGAGCTAACATCTGTTGCCAATTCTTCTCTTCTTACTGAGAAAGACTGGCCCTGGGCTAACATCTGGTCCATCTTTCTCTACTTTATATGTGGGACGCCTGCCACAGCATGGCTTGATAAGCGGGGCATAGGTACGTGCCCAGGATCCAAACCTGCGAAACCCTGGGCTGTCAAAGCAGAGTACGTGAACTTAACCACTACACCACTGGGCCAGCCCCATGATAATATAATTTTTGAGGTAATATATTTTGAAATCACATCCACATTTTAAAGTATAATAATTACATTACATTATGTATTTTTGAAAAACAATAGATTGGCTAATAAATAATATTTGTAATTTAAATGCATCCCCAAATCACCTTGTTAGTATTATACAAGATGTTATAACATGTTATTAAATAGTGTTTTATAATTTTTTTAAGTTTTAATAAGAGCTCTAAAGATACAATATTGGGACACCTTAAAATTGCTTCTTACAAATATTACAAGAGGATTTTTATGTACCAATATGTGGTTGATATGTCTAGAGGGAGTTAAAAAGAAGGATAAACTTAAATTTGCAGCTTTATTCACTAACTTGGACTCTATATACTTTGATATAAAAATCATTCATTTTATCATAGAAAAGGAAGAGTTGCAGTTTGATAATATCATGTAAAGGAAAAAAAAAGGCATATTTTTAACTAAATATTTTAAAAGTAATTGAAAAATTTACCAAGTCTTTTTGGTATAAATTGTCCCTTTTAGATTTCTGATATAGATGTTGAAGAATTCAAATATTTAATGATGGTAGTAAGGATATTATGCTTGGTTTTATTTACAGTGAATATAAATCAAAATCTGGACTTGAATTTGCAAGAAATAGAACTTTATTTTTTGTTGTTGTTGTTTTTAGTTACCCTTTTAAGGGTATAGTTGATGAGTTTTACAAAAGTATAGCAATTTGTCACCACCATCACCATCAAGATAAAGAACATTTTCATCACTCTAAGAAGTTTCCTTTTGCCCCTTTAAAGTAAGTCCCCTCATAAATCCCCCAGCCCCTAGCAACCACTCATTTGATTTCTGTTCTTATAGTTGTGCCTTTCTGTAAAATCGTATACATGGAATCATATTGCATGTATTTTTTTTTTTAAAGATTTTATTTATTTATTTCCCCCCCCCAAAGCCCCAGTAGATAGTTGTATGTCATAGCTGCACATCCTTCTAGTTATATTGCATGTAGTTTTAATGACTGCCTTCTTTCACATTTCATAGTGCTTTTGAGATTCATTAATGCAACAGCATTTTTTTCCTGCAAAAATAGGAAAATAGTATTTTTTTTCAATCATTGAGTAGTTCCATTGTATGGATATACCAAAAATTTTTATCCCTTCAAGAGTTGATGGACATTTGTGATGATTTCAGGCTGTAGTAATTTTACATAAAGCTGCTATAAACATTTGTATTTAGGTCTTTGTACAGACAAATGTTTTTATTCCTCTTGGGAAAATCTTAGTAATGAGATTTATGATTTTATCATAAGCACAAGTTAAAGTTTATATAAAACTGCATATTGTTTTCCAAAGTGGCTGTATAATTTTGCACTCCCACAAACAGTGCATGAGAGGTCCAGTTGTTCTGCATCCTTACCTATACTTGGTTATTATCAGTCTTTTAAATTTTGATCATTCTATTAAGCATTTGGTCATATCTCATTGAGGTTCGAATGTGCATTTTCTTAAAGAATAAAGATGTTAAGTCTTTTAAAAATATTTTTACATGCAATCCCTGTTTCTTTTTTAGTAGAGTGTGTGTTCAAATCTTTTGCCTATTTTGTATTACATTCTTTATCTTTCTTCTGTGTGTGAGATGAGAGTTTTCTGTACATTCTGGACCCAGGTCCTTTATGCATTTTTCAGACATTTTATCCTAGGTTTTTCATTTTCGTAACAATGAATTTCGAAGAGCAGATTATTGTTTTAATTTTGGTAAAGTCTAATTTATCAATTTTTACATTTGTGATTTGTAATGTTTGTATAGTATGTAAAAATTGTTTGCCTAATCCAAATTTGACAATTTCTACATTTTCTTGTAGAAGATTAACACTGTTAGATCTCACATTTACTTCTGTAACCCAATTTGAAGTAATTTTACATAGGATGAGAAGTGAATTATACTGACAGCATTGTAAAAAAACTAGTTGACCCTGGTTGTGTGGGTTGATTTCTTTACTTCCTATTTGATCCCAGGATTGGTATGTTTGTCAAAAGCTAATAACCCATTTTCTCAATTACTGTCATTTCACAGTAAGTCTTAAAGTCTAGTTGCGTGAGTTTATTTCTGGGCTCTCTGTTCTGTTCCTTTGGTTTATTTGCTTATTTTTTAGTACAATACTGTTTTAATTACTATAGCTTTGTAGTATAGTTTGAAATCTGGAAGTATGATGCCTTCAGCTTTGCTCTTCTTTCTTATGATTGCTTTGGCTACACAAGATCTTTTGAGGGTTATTTTAGAGTTATACAAATTTTAGGGGTTTTTTTTCTATTTCTGTTTAAAATGCCACTGGAATTTTTATAGAGATAGCATTTAACTTATAGGTGTCTTTGGCTGGTATGAGCTTTTTAACAATATTAATTCTTCCAATATATGAATATGTGATATCTTTCCATTTGTGTCTTCGTAAATTTCTTTCATCTTAAGTCTTGTAGTTAATCTCATAGAGATCATTCACTTCCTTGGCTAAATGTATTCCTAAGTATTTTATCGTTTTTGATGCTACTGTGAATGGAATAGTTTTCTTTTTTCTTTTTCAGATATTTTGTTGTTAGTGTATAGAACACAACTGCTTTCTGTGTGTTGATTTTATATCCTGCAACTTTACTGAATTCATTGATTAGTTCCAACAGTTTTTTGGTTGAGTCTTTAGCTTTTCTGTATAAAAGATTATATCATTTGCAAATAATGACAATATTACTATTGCATATATGGTCAACTAACGTTCGGTAAGGGAACTAAGAATACTCAATGGGGAAAGAATAGTCTCTTCAAAAAGTGGTGTTGGGAAAACTGGATAACTACATGTAGAAAAATGAAATTGGACTCCTAGCCTATACTACTCACAAAAATTAACTTGAAATGGATTAAAGACTTAAACTGATATTGTAAAAATTCTAGAAAAGAACAAAGGGAAGAAGCTTCTTCACATTGATCTTGACAATGATTTTTTGGATGTGACACCAAAAGCAGAAGCAACAAAAGCAAAAATTAACAAGTAGGACTACATCAAACTAAAATTCTTCTGCACAGCAAAAGAAACAATCAAAAAATGAAAAGGCAACCTACAGAATGGATGACAAGGGGTTAATATCCAAAATATACAAAGAACTCATGCAACTCAATAACATAAAAACCAAAAATTATGATTAAAAGATGGGCAGAGGAACTGAATAGACATTTTTCCAAAGAAGACATCAAAATGGCCAACAGGCACATGAAAAGGTGCTCAACATCACTAATTATTAGAAAAATGTAAATCAAAACCACAATGAGATATCACCTCACCTGTTAGAATGGCTATCATCAAAAAGACAAGAGATAACAAGGGTTGGCGAGGATATGAAGAAAAGGAAAGCTTCGTGTGTTGTTGGTGGTAATGTAAATTGGTTCAGCCACTATGGAAAACACTATGGAGGTTCCTCAAAAAAATTAAAAATAGAACTACCATATGATCCAGCAATCCCCATTCTGGGTATATATCCAAAGGAAATGAAAACAGGATATGGAAAAGATATCTGCACTCCCATTTTTATTGTAGCATTATTCACAATAGCCAAGATATGGAAACAACCTAAGTGCCTATCAAGAAATGAATGGATAAAGATGTAAGATATGTTACTTTATATATCCACACACACCCAATGCAATATTATTGGGTCATGAGAAAGAAGGAAATCCTGCCATTTGCAACAACATGGATGGACCTTGAGTGCCATCTTTATGTTAAGTGAGATGACTCAAATGGAGAAAGACAAATATTGTGTTATATCACTTATATGTGGACTCTTAAAAAGCTGAAATTGTAGAAACAGAGAGTATAATGGTGGTTACCAGGGGCTGGGAGGTGGGTAAATTGGGAGATATTGGTCAAAGTGTACAAACTTGCAACTAGAAATTGAATAAGTTCCAGAGATCTAATGAACAGCATAGTGATTATAGTCAATAATACTATATTAAATACTGCAAAGTTGCTGAAAGACTAGATTTTAAATGTTCTCACCACAAAAAAGAAATGGTAATTATATGAAGTGATAGTGGTGTTAACTAATGCTATGGTGGTAATCGTACTGCAACATACAAATGTATTAAATCAACACATTTTGTCCCTTAAACTGAAAAAATGTTGTATGCCAATTATATCTCAAAAAAAAATCTTGTAGTGTGAGTCTTACAACTTTGTTTTTATTGTTTTGTTTTATTTTTTTCAAAATTGACTTAGCTATTCAAGTCTCTTTTTAAAAGACATCATAAATTCAATTATGAAATTTAACCTCAGTCTGCCGCGGGGATTTACACTCCTCCTTACCATGTTTTTAGGAATTTTGACAAGTGAGTGTGTGGAGTGTGTGTCTGGTCATTGAATTATGTATCCACCAAATTTGCCACCGAGATGCCATTTTTTTCCGTGGGTGAACAAAGACGTTCTGCTCTAAGGCCTATATGCTACTTTCTATCCTTGCCTGAGTCAAAGTACAGAGACTAATCAATTTATTGTCCAAGCTTTGACACTTTATAGAATGAAAAGGGCACTATTAATCCCTAAGAACAACAGGCACAAATATTGACTTGTCAAAAGAAACAATGACTATGTTGGGCAAGTCAAGATGCATGGTCATGATAGGTAGATGTCCTTCTCTAGACCTGGAAATACGATGACTCTCTGATATATGGCCAACTCCAGGGACTTTTCTTGAGAAGTTAAGTCAACATGCCCTTCTCTTTCTGGGAAACATACGTTTGCTCTCTCTTTTCTCTTTCTTCTACTTCTTCTATTTCTTCCCAGACTAATGTTTTAAAATTTTGTACTACAGCCTCTTCTGTATCTTCTCTTTCAAATACTAAAACTAATGATAAATTTTGACTTCTTCCCTGATGACATCACTAATTTTTCACACTATAATTCATTATTTTTTTGTTGAAAATTTCTCTTTCTGCATGTGTGGTCATGTCCATTTCTTTTAAATTAATTAATCTCTAGTTTTTTTCCCTATATATTTTTTTGATTCTATGGTAGAAGAGTACAGATATTTTGTCTTATACTTCCTCAGCAAACTTTGCAGCATTGCTTTTAGTTACTTAATAAATGCTCTTCTTTTTTTTTCTCTTTGAATTAGCACAAGAATAACATGTGTAGAAATTATTGCCTGTTACCGATAAAGTCTTTGGATACATATCTGGAAATTGAAGCTAAAAAATGACCAATTTTATAATTTTGTTGTCTATATGTGGCAAAAGCCTAGTTATATGTAGCAATGTGGGAAGAGAGGGGGCTTTTCCTGGTTATTTTACAGTTAGAAATTCACTTGTTTGGCCATTATTTAGCATCACTGAGAATAAATATGGTCTCATAAAATTCAGATATTGAGTAAAGTTGTCTCCCAATGATATAAGTTGATATGATATGATATTAGTTGTTCCTCTATTTGCCTCACGTGTGTTTATTCATTATTTCAGGCCAATTGTCACCTCTTTCTCAGGCTTCCCACTATCAATATGTATTCTTGGTTACTAGGTGTCTGTGAGAGAGTGTTTGTGATAGACTATTCTCTCTTCTGGGGCACAAAAATCAGTCTTTCTGTCATCCATATCTTTATTTACCAAGGACAAAATTTTATACTAAGAGTCAAGGAATTGCCTAATGTGGTTTTAGTATGGATCTTCCTAATGAAGGGAAATAAATCTTGCAAATCAATGAGGGAAGAAGAATATTAACCACTAAACTAGTTTTAACTATTGTCTAAATTTATTACTAGTTTTTCTCAAATTTATTACTCATTTAGTGCCAGACAAGCTTTCAAAACCCAATTGTCTTGAATTATTCTCAGTGGGTCATAATTCCACTCTTTTTTTCCTCTATATTTGGGGAAAAAAAAAGAACATATTGCAAAGTTTAGAGTATTTTACAGTGAACACCCTTATATCTACCATGTAGAGTCTACCTTAGCATTTTTCTGTACTTGCTTTCTCACATATCTGTCCATCAACCCAATCTTCTACCAATAAATACAGTTTATTTGTGTTGTAGTTCAAAGCAAATTATTAAGTCCAGTTCCCACTAAATTCAACATAGATATTTTTAAATAGATTTCGACATTTGTTTATAGGCTTTTAAGTAGAAGTTACATTAATTGAAATGCACAAATCTTAATTGCACATTACTTCATTTTTGACGAGTGCTTATGCCTGTGTATTCCTAATCCTTGTCATAACATAGATTCTTAAAAAAAGTTAGTTAACTTGATAATCCTGAAAGATAACTAACCCAAGAAAAAAAGAGAGAAGAAAAAATACCAATATCAGGAAGAAGGCAAATCATTAAAGATTCTATACATTAAAGGATAATAAAGGAATATTATCAACAACTTTATTCTAATTAGTTTAACAACTTAGATGAAATGGATAAATTCCTCAATGAAACACAGTTTAACCAAACTGATTCAGATATAAATAGGAATTCTAAGTAGCCAAATAGATTTTAAAAACTTGAATTTGTAGTAAAAACATTCCCATAGAAAAGTCTTAAGAACAAGATGTTTTCACTGGTGAATTCTATCAAATATTTAAAGAATGATCATCAATTTTACACAAGCACAGTTAGGAATTGGGGAGAGGGATACTTCTCAAATAATTTCTTTTTTTTTTTTTTTGTGAGAAGATCAGCCCTGTGCTAACATCCGCCAATCCTCCTCTTTTTTTTTGCTGAGGAAGACGGCCCTGGGCTAACATCTGTGCCCATCTTCCTCCACTTTATATGGGACGCCGCCACAGCATGGCTTGCCAAGCAGTGCGTCGGTGCGCGCCCGGGATCCGAACCAGGGAACCCCGGGCCGCCACAGCAGAGTGCACGCACTTAACCGCTTGCGCCACTGGGCCGGCCCCTCAAATAATTTCTTGAGTTGAGTACAAAACTAACATCAAAGCCTGACAGAAATTGCAAAAAAAAAAGAATTCCAGAGTAACATCCCTTGTGAACTTAGGTGTAAAAATCCTAAAACAGAAATATAAATACATAGAATTTCTACAATGTATTTCTGACAAATGACAAATTGAATTGTATCCTCAAAATGGAAGATTGGTTAACTAAATTCATTTAATACACCACACTAATACAACAAAGGAAACTATTGATATGTTAATCTCAGTAAATGAAGATAGATATATTTGACCATATTCAACACACTCTCATGATCACCATCCTCAGAAAATTTGAGATAGAAGCATTACCTCAAGTTGGTATAGAGCATCTACATAAAACTTCAGCTATAACACACATACTGATGAAATATTACTCTACTTTAAGACCAGAACACAACAGTGATGGCCTCTCACTCCACTTCTATTTAATACTGTATTGGAACTACAAGACTTTGCAATAAAGAAAATAATGAAATTAAATTAATAGAGATTGGAAGGAAAGAATAAAGCTTTCTCTAACTAAATTCAATATGAATTAGGTACCAACATTGAAGTTATAATCTAACATAGCATATAATTCATGGTGGTTTTATCATATGATATAATAGTATCCAAGCCTTCTAATTTTTGTTTACCTGTATAAAATTTAGCTGGCAATATATTTAAAATACATGCTCCTTCAACTGTTGATAACTATCAAATTAATTTTAGTCAGGATGTATTTAATCTTCCCATTTCATGTTTGTAACAACCTGTTCATAATACCTCTATACTTACTGTTTAACTGCCAAGAACATACAATGCCTAGCACACAATTAAATGCAATGGGAAGTAAATGAAATAACAGAAAATTCAATTAATGTCTTTTATGTTTATGGACTTTTCAGAGCAATTATCTTTATCTTTCATGTCTTTTGTATGTGTTTAGCTTTAAGAATTAAAGCAGATGAACGTGCTAAAGCTTTTCTAACATTTGTATTTTGACAAAAGAGAAGGAAAAAGGAGACATGTATAATGCCTATCATAATGAAAAAATTAATTAGGAAAGACAATCATGTAAAGATATAAACAACTTCTCTTTGCCATATTAAAGTTGAGTCAATGCCAAAACACCTAACTTGAGATTCTTACAAATAATGATCTAAAAATAATTTGAATAATAAATAAATTTCTTTAATAGACAATTAAAATCTCCTAGTCCTATTCCTCATGGGTTTTAGAAGACAGTAACTGAGGTGAATTCACAGTTAAGAAGACATTATGTGATCAAATGAGTCAGAGGACAAAAATTGTTAAATTTTATAATTGTAATATTTTAAAATTTAACAATCATGATTTAGGTGGGGTGTGTGTGTGTGTGTGTATTCACCAAAACAAGATACAAATATGTCACATGGAATAAAGAATGCATGAAGACTATTTTACACTTTTTCTATTAGTAACAACATGGAATCTTCAGGTGTCTATTTCCCAAGAATTTGTTTAAAGTGCTTGTAAGTTAATTTTGCTTTTCTTTGAATGGGGTCTGTAAATCATAAGAATTTTACATTTTCCCAATCCTCACTTGAAATATCCTTTAAAAAAAAACTTGAGCTGGGCTGACCTAGTGGTGTAGCAGTTAAGTTTATGTGCTCTACTTCGGTGGCCCCGGGGTACACAGGTTTGGATGCCAGGGGCGGACCCACGCATTGCTTGTCAAGCGGCGCTGCAGCGGTGTCCCATATAACGTAGAGAAAGATGGGCACGGATGTTAGCCCAGGGCCAATATTCCTCAGCAAAAAAGAGGAGGATTGGCAACAGATGTTAGTTCAGGGCTAATCTTCCTCACAAAAAAACAAACAAACAAACTTAAGCCTACGTATTACAAGTCATGTTTGAAAATGTCTGCAGTTGCTGAAAAAAATGAGAAATAAATCTGCATATAATTTAATTCTTATAAAAACAGCTAGAAGTTGGAGAAGGATGCTGTGCTGTTAAATTTGCATGAATATGAAAATTGAATATTAGTGGCATTTTTAAAAATGTGAAATATGGTCGATATCATGACGATGTTTAATTTCTAGTTACCTACTCTCACAAAGGCAGGGGATGTTCCTGTGGATATTTTGAAATAGGCTTATATCAATCTGAAATTACAAAATGACCAAAGAGTTATGTAGACAAGAGTAATATGCGTGTGGATCAAATGTGCACAGTGGTATGGAGGAATTGAAACCATGGGCTTGATTATCTTCAGATTCGGAAGCAAAACAAAAGGGAAGTGTTTTTATTCTAATTTATTAATGGATACTAAAGTCTCCCCATTTGTTTTAGGCGACTGGAGTGGGGTTCAATGCATGACTCTATTGTATGCACTAATATTTCTTTACTAAGTTAAAACTCCTCTCCTATATAAAAAAAGCTGCATACTTTTGATGACACACACAAGCAAAACTAGGTGACAGAGATAAAATATGGGTGGAGCCTACCAACTGGCCACTGACTGGGTATGTGATAAGCTGCATAGCACCAAGAGAACAAACTCAGAGATGTCTTTTTTGAGATTAGCAATATCAGGCAGGGAAGAAAAATCAAATTTGCTAGATAAGGATAGTGAGTCCAGAAAGAGAGTGAAAAATTTCCCCTAATAATGAACCTGAAAACTGAAGTACAAAATACAAGAGGAAAATAACACTGAGCAAGACAGCCAAAAATATTCAACAATCAGGAGATAAACTCAAATTTGATGAAATGCAAGTTACAGAGCCATTTCCATGTAAGGATCAATTAGAAACGGTGAGCATATCTTTCGCAATAAGATAATTTATCTTTGAAGAATTTTCTGCAAGAATATGAAAAAGCCCATTTCGGGCACTCAGGAGAAAACAGAGGACAAGAGGTGACTAGAAGCCAAGCACAGAATAGCACACTTGTTTTTCAACATCAGTAACAAGCATATTTATCAATAGATCAAGTGGTTCACATTCTTAAAGATCTTTTATGATTCATAAATTCCGTCACTAATTATATAAGTAGTCTATAATATTTATGTAGCATCAACTAGATTCTCATTATGGTAAAAGCTATTAGAGAGCAAGTCAAATAGAATTGGATAGTCCGTCCATGATCCTGATGTTTCCTTCCACGTAGAGGAAGCTCACTTACTATATCATTACAGGAGCCTCTTTCCACTCTTATTCACTAAACAATATACTGAGAGAGAAAAACCTGAATCTGGTCAATTCAGCTCCTCAGCAGTCACCAATGGCTGGTGTGAGGAGAGGGTACTGACCGCAGAGAGGTACAAGTGAACATTTGGGGTGATTAGAATATTTTATGTGATGATTTTAGTAGTGGTTACCTTTATTAAATACATAATTTGTCATTTGTACACTTGCTAAATGTATACAATTGTTAAAATTCACCTAATTATGCGCTTAAAACTGATCAATTTCATTATCTATAAACTACATCTAAGTAATGCAAATAAAATAAATACATAATTTCATCATCACCAGCTTTTCAAAAATTAAATATTCTAACAAGATCAAGTATAGGTAGGCAACATGGAGAAATTATATTGCTATCCGTTGTGGAAGTGTAAATTGGTACTTCTTCGATGCCAGCTGCAATACCTAGCAAGATATGGATAACCTAAAATTCCATTTTATTTCTAGCTATCTATGTCTACAAGTAGACATGTATAAGTATGTTGACGGTAAAGTTGTTTTTCACAGAAAACCTTAAAATAACATAAATTTCCTTCAGGAGGTAAGTGGATAAACACAAATTTATTTATGGGATATGTATTATTTTGAAGTTGAGATTAATAGACTGTTTAACAAATATCAACATGCATAAATCTCAAAAAATAACAATGAATGAAAAAAGCTATTTTTAAAAGACATTTGAAACCAAAACATCAATGTATAGTGTATATGGACATATACACACGTAGTAAATGTGGAAAAATGTATATGAGAATGCCACTCAAGGCTTTGATGAGTGAATACATGTAGGGAGAAAGAGGAAAAAGGTTGAGACTTTAGCTGTGTTAGTAATATGATTCATTCAAAGAGTGTTATGAAGTAACTATGATATAACGTTAACATTTGAGTGTGGATATATGTGTGTTTGCTATATCATTTCATGCAATTTTCTGAATGCTTCAAATATTTTAACATTATGTTAACTTTATGTTAAAAATAAATCATTAGGTCCAGATTTTATGGCAGAAAGTGAGGGATTTGTTTAGGGGAAGAGTCGGGATCTTTAAGAATAAACATGTATGAAAGGGTAAATGAAATATGTTCACAACTAATTGGTCTCCAATATGGAATGGGGAAAAGTTTGAGGCTCAGAGATTTGATAGCATATGGGTAGGAGAAGGGAACAGTTCCAAGGTATTTGAAAAGAGAAGGGGGAAAAATATCCGAGAGAAAACTATTGTTATTCCCTGAGAGACTTCTCTGATTGGGAAACTCCTACATGTGTTTCATCTTGCAGATTGTCAATGATAAAGGCGATTGATGTTTTCCCTGACAAATGGCATGTCCCTCTTTTCCTTGATTAGGAGAAGGCAAACAGGTTCCCCCAAATCAGGTCAGCTAGCCTGGGAAAAGACCGGAGCTCTCAAAATAAGATACTCACATGATACTAGAAGAGATGCAAGTCCAAATACTTGATATAAGAGGTAAAACTTCACCCTGAGGGAAATTTATGGATTTAGAAGTATAAGGCATGCCTCAGCAAAGATGAAACTTTCTTTGGGGAAGGAAAGCAGAACAACAATAGATTGATTCCCTGTAGGAGATAGATATTAAATGGATAAATGATACCTCGTGGGTGGAATTATCCAGCTTAGGATGAAAGGATAGAAAATATTTGTTTGAAAAATGGATGTTTTTATCAAAACTAGAATTTGCAGAATTCATGGGTTTCACTGTGAGGGATGCACAATAAAAAATATGGAGGTTTTTAGAAAAACAAATGTCTGTGCCTGAAAGCAGAGAGAGAGAAAAATGAAAAAGGCCCACAGATGTAGGCCCCCAGAAAAGGAGAAATCTTAAGGAACAGTTAACATTTTAATACCTTAAAAAGCCTCCCTTATAGGAGAAAATAAATGGGAAATGGAACATAAGTGGCATATCCCATGGCTGAATAAAAATAAAGGATAGAAATGAATGGCTCTTATGTTATTGAAGTAGCACAAGTTGGTTGAGGTCTGGTAAATTCCAAAGGTGAAGTAAGACAAGGTCTTAAGAAGAGCACTTGGCAGCGGAACTGTACTCCTGGGCCCAGGCACCAAGGATGTGAAGAAAACTCTCAGATGGAAATTAGGTAAGGCAGATGTGAACACAAAGGGGTAAAAGTCTTTTGCATAAAAAGAGGGTCATAGATTTAAAAAAATTGCAAAGCCTGAATCTCCATGGTACAGGGGTAAAAATTACCTAGGGACCCCGACGGATAGAGAAATCCATAGACAATAGGAAGTCAAGATGGGGAAGAACATATGAACTCTCTTTAGAAAGTTTCCTGATAAATGATGGGGCATACTGTTCACAGAGAAATGGAGGCTATGACCCTATACAGTGCACAATTTCTATTTAGCACTAGCTTACCAGGAACACTAGATAAGTACAAATTAAGGAATTTTACATGTTATACAATAGATAATCCAGAGATTGACTACTCTACTAATACTCTCTCTCTCTTTCTCATCTCTCTCTCTCTTTCTTAACAGAACCTTGGTTTCATCTATCTATCCATCTCCTGACAGACATGAATTTCCAGAGGAGAATCATTATTCTAAGTCAATCTCATTCTCATTTTGCCGTTAATAGTTTAGGGGCACAATATTTGTAAACCATATCTGGCCAATGAGATATGAGTAAGATTTACTAAAATGAACTACTTCTGGAAAATTTTTTCTCAATCTCGGAAAGAATTTTATGCCCCCACTCCTGAGAATTCCCACAGTTTGTGCTACCTCCTTAGCACTCAATGAAACTGTCATAATTCCCTGAACTGAACCAACTGCTACCTCTGGTGGGCAAGAATACTTACACTATTGGGTACCTTCTGGGTGTGAAATAGTTTCCTTTGCTTTTTTTTTGGTTGTTGTTGAGATAAAATTGACATACAATATTATATGTTTCAAGTGTACAACATAATGATTTGAAGTTCGTATATATTGTGAAATGATCACCACAGTAAGTTTAGTTACGTTAAAAAAATGAACTTATAGATGCGGAGAAGAGATTGGTGGTTGCCAGGGGTGAGATTTTGAGGGGTGGGTGAAATGTGTGAGGATGGTCAAAAAGTGCAAACTTCCTATGCTTTTCACATGTATTCTTCTCACCTAATCTCCATATCTTTAGAACCAACTCTAGAAACATACTAAATTATACTTGAGAAAGTTGTCTTCCTTGCATAGTTTGCTAGAGGGAGGAGGGAAGTCAAATACCTTGAATTTAAGGATGGAGTGAAAAATGGGTTTAAAGATATTTAAAATATTGATTAGAAAGATATATTGTGTAGAGTTCAATGAGAGAAGAGAATTGTAAGTTGAAATCTTCAAATTTTTTGCTGTTTTTAAGACTTAAATCAATCATCTGGGGTGATCATTTTCTTTTATTGCTGAGCAAAATAGAAACGAAAGAGCTCCTTTCAGTTTTACCGATTTAAAGAAAAGACCCTCTCTAGTCCAAAGAATTTTTGGAATAGCTTCAAGAAGCCACACGAATCAAAACTTCTCTGAGGTCTTTGCTACATACATGAACAGAAATGGATTTTGTGAAGAGGGAAAGGGCAAGAGAGGACTGTCAAATAAGTGTTCCTTACTGGTCTGGCCCCCTGGACTGGTTTTGAGCTCTACTGTCATTTTGATGGCTGCAGTCAAAACCCAGGGAGTTTTCTGGAATCCCTGATAAAATATCAGATATTTGGAAGGTGTTTTGATGTGCTCAAAGGTTAAAAAAAATTTCTAATGTTTAGCATTTTGCCATTAAAATTATTACAGCTTTACCTAGAGAAGAGAGTTATATGTCTCTCTTATAGTTTTAGAATCATTTGTTCTTTTTCCACTTACTATGTTTGATGTATATGTTTTAAGTATGTACTTGGACATTGGATCCATGGGACATATGATCCATAGTATCATACCACCAAGGTATTTTATAACACTGAATCCTTCAGAGCTCCAGATTGGGAAATAGAGTAATCAATTGGACACAGAGAGATTAGAAGGGAACTCCCAAGTCAGAGGGAGGGTTGCAAGCTGATGTTCTGTCTGCTGTCAACAACCCTCATTTACTCTGCTCCCTCATATCATAACACGTTAGGAAGAGGCCTGCGTGAAATGTAGAGACTAAAATCAGTGCAAACCAAAGGCATTTTTTTACCAAATTAAATTGTATTTGTCCAAAATGTGTAACTGTGAAATGCTGCTTTGTCTTCCTCCTATGAGCCTTTTTTACTACTTGCAATAATAAAATCTCCTTATTTATGGTAGAGAGTTGTGCCACTGCATCTTTCTAGTTTCCTTCAAGAACCTCAAAGAGCCACGTATGGTGGAGAAAGAATATTGACATTAGAAAGAGAAGACCAGAACCTTTTTTTTTTTTTTGTGGTGAGGAAGACTAGCCCTGAGCTAACATCTGTCACTAATCCTCCTCTTTTTACTGAGGAAGACTGGCCCTGGGCTAACATCTGTGCCCATCTTCCTCCACTTTCTATGGGACGCTGCCATAGCACGGCTTGACAAGTGGTACGTTTGTGCGCACCTAGGATCCCAACCCTGGGCCGCTGCAATGGAGTGCGCGCACTTAACCACTACGCCATGGGGCCGGCTCAAAGCCAGAAACTTTTTTGTCATTTCATCGTTTGTTTCTTATTAGACATTAACTGAGATACTGCTCGAGTACGATCCAAAAGCTGAAAGAACAGTTAATGAGAGAACTTTTAAGTTATACTCTGTGGTTTGGGTGGAAAAATATCAGAAATGGATGGAAGAATGTTTTCCCTGGATGTGAACAGAAGAGAAAGCTATTCTGACATCTAGGATCAATATTCCTGGGGGCAGCACTTGTGTGGTAGACCAGAGGTTCCCAAACTTTCTCAGCTCACAGAGCCCTCAATGTATCAAGATATTTTTCACAGTGCCCATATGTCAAAATAAACATCAATCAATTTCATTTAAAGAGTTAATCCAAACTCAGTATAGTCATCTGAAAAATAATACACGTAAATTAAAATATAAAAAGATTTCCACTTCAACCACAATTTCTTATGATTGGATATGTATACCTTTTGTACACTGCATAGCTTCTCAAATCTTGGCTTTAGATTGGACACCACCACCCTCGAATTCTGTTTCATGTTGATTTTCATGCAGTACTTGGTTTTTATCATAGCAACTTCTGAAAACCCTGATTCGCGAAGACATGATGCCATGGAAAGGGATGCAGTGTGGATTATGTTTAACCGTGAAGTGTCATGTGATGACCAATGTTGAGTAATGCCGTTAAGTGTTACTTTGTTTCCCTTGAAAATGTGAAATACTCCAAGGCAATTGGGTGAGTTCACTGTTGCAATCAGGCCCCTCAGCACACAGTTTAGGAACTATAGCATAGACATTGCCATGGGCACAGTGGATACAAACCATAATAGCAACAGTGAGGAGTGTCTCTAAGTAGCTTTACAGTTACGTTAGTCTAGTGGCTGACAGTTTGGATGCTAGAAAAGGAAAAAGTATACTGGATCCCAGCTCTCCCGTTATTAGCTCTGTTATCTTGAGGTATTTATCTTTCTGTACCTTAGTCTTCTCCTGTATAGAATAAAAATAATAACAATAAATAGTATCAGTCTTATAAAGCTACTATGAGTATTAAACGGAATAAAGCATATAAGGTTTCTCTTAAGTATATGGCAGATTATTCATGCAAGATAGTTCACTTATATCATTATTATTGCCAAATCTCTCTCCAGAAATGTTACAGTGATTGTCATTGTTACTAGTACCTTACCAACAATAGACGGGTTATATATAAGTATAAAATTGAAATAAAGAATTATTTTTTAAAATTCTAAGTTACTCACAATGAATTTGGTGATTTAACATGTAGTTACTAGTTTTAACCTTATAAGAGTAAATCATATTAGGAATTAACATTTAAAAAAATTGTCCTGGAGGCGGAGTCAAGATGGCGGCGTAAGCAGACTCGGAACTCACCTCCTCCTGTGGACACAGCCAATTTACAACTACTCGTGGAAAAATTATCTCTGAGACAGAACTGAAAACTGGATAAGAGGAACTCCTGCAACAACGGACAATCCTAACTGAGGTGGAAGAGGCAGAGACTCCCTTCTGGAGAGGAAAAACGCCGCCTTCACAAGCCGCCAGCTTCACGGCCGCCGGGAGCAGCTCACAGGTCCGCAGCCTCCCTGGAGGCGCGGGGCCCTGAGCCGGGGAGCGCCCCCGCTGTGGGCATTTTGTGGACCCAGCACAATCGAGACCGGCGGCATAATATTTGACTTTGCCTGCTACTAAAACATTGGGGAGTATCCCCAGAAAACCCGGTTCACAAAGAAACTAAAACCGGCTCTTAAAGGGCCCGTGCAAACTCACCCGTTTCAGAAAGCATCCTAAAATCACCAGAAAGAAAGGTGCACAGTGCTGTGGTGAAAAGAAACTCACCTAATAGGCCCTGCGTGCATCTCGGTGAGGGGTGAGACCTCTCCAGGGACTGGGACATTGGCGGCGGCCATTGTTGTGGCCTGGTGTGGGCGTGCTGACACAGACGCCATTGGAGTTCTCCCTGGGGCCGGCTAGCCCAGGGTCTGCCCCACCCGCTAGAGCACCGATTTAATCCAGCTCAGCCAGGGCAGGCAGCCCACCCTAGAGACTGGCCCCACCCAACAACAAGCCCTCAGGCAACTTGTGGGCCTGCATAGATTGGTGACTGGATTCTCTGCAGCCTGGCAACTGAGCCAACTTGAGCGGGGCAGGGTGTGCACAAGGAGCCGGTGGAGAGTGTGGGGCAGTGGCGGAGTGTGTGGGGCTCCCGCCGTGGAGAGAGTGGGTCCGCTTGGGGAGGTCAGGGCACTCACATGGGGCAGGACTGTGTTGACTGTGTGTGTGGACCTATGGGCGGCAGGGTTGTCAACTGCAGAAGACTTGTGCTTCTCAAAGACCCACATAGGAGGTTTGCCCCACCTTCCAAAGCCTGAAACGATTGGGTGCTCCTGTGCCTGAGGCCAGCCCCACCCAGCTGCAATCCTCAGAGAGCTGACAAGAGACCTAATAGGCTAGACGCTTACAGCAATTGTAAGGCCCTGAGCCTAACAACCTGCCACGCTGGGGGCCTACTCACTTAAAAGAAATACTGCAATGCAAATGTGGTATTAGAACTTGCAGCCAACTGTGCTGGGGCTCCCCACACCTCATAAAGAGACTGAAGGGCCCACAACAACTACAAGCAGCTGAGCATTAGAACAGCTGGCCAGGAGCACAACTCAGCCTCCCTGGGGGCCTACAGGGAGAGCAAACAGGCCACAACAGAAGGACACACGTAGCCCACATAGGGGTCACCCCTGGAACATTGAGAACTGAGGGAAGCACACTGGAAGCCTCCTAAGGCATCACTTACATAAGGTCACCTATCCAAGAGCAGAGACGTAGCTGACCTACCTACTACGTAGACACAAGCACAGGGAAAGAGCCAAAATGAGGAGGCAAAAGAATACATTCCAAGTAAAGGAACAGGACAAAACCCCAGAAAAGGAACTAAGTGAAACAGAAATGAGCAAACTACCCAACAGAGAGCTCAAACTAAGAGTGTAAAGGATGCTCACTGATCTGGGGAGAAGAATAGATGAACTCAGTGAGAATGTCAACAAAGAAATGGAAGATATAAAAAAGAACCAATCAAAAATGAAGAATACAATACTGGAAATGAAAAATTCATTAGAGGGACTCAAAAGCAGAGTAGAGGATACAGAAGAACGGATAGGTGAGCTGGACAAAAGACTAGAAGAAATTACCCAAGGTGAACAGGTAAAAGAGAAAAGAATTAAAAAGAGTGAGGACAGTCTAAGGGACCTCTGGGACAACGTTAAGCGCACTAACATCTGTGTTATAGGTGTCCTGGAAGGAGAAGAGTGAGACAAGGGGGCAGAGAATCTATTTCAAGAAATGATAGATGAAAACTTCCCTAACCTAAGGAAGGAAACAGACATCCAGGTACAGGAAGCGCAGAGGGCCCCAAGCAAGATAAACTCAAAGAGGCCCACACCAAGACACATCATAATCAAAATGTCCAGAATTAAAGATAAAGAGAGAATCCTAAAAGCCGCAAGAGAATGTCAAGTTACATACAAAGGAAATCCCCTAAGGCCATCAGCTGACTTCTCAGCAGAAACCTTACAGGCTAGAAGAGAATGGCACGATATATTTAAAGTGCTAAAAGGGAAAAATTACAGCCAAGAATACTCTACCCAGCAAGGTTATCATTCAAAATGGAAGGAGAGATCAAAATTTTCCCAGATAAGCAAAAATTAAAGGAGTTTGTCACCAAGAAACCAGTGCTACAAGAAATGTTAAAGGGACTGATTTAAGGGGAAAAGAGAAGACCACAAATAGGAAAAATTATCTATTTCCATGATTAGAACGTAATGGATACAAATACACAAAAAAGAGGTTAGATATGATATCAAAAACATAAAAGTAGGGAGGAGGGGAGTTAAGAGTACAGCTTTCAGACAGAGGTCAAACTCAAGTGACCATCAATTCTGTATAGAAGAAGAAAGGAACAGAGAAGGACTACTAAAACACTGAGAAAAAAAAAAAAGTTAAAAAATGGCAGTAAGTACATACTTATCAATAGCTACTTTAAACGTCAATGGACTAAATGCTCCAATTAAAAGTCATAGGGTGGCTGACTGGATAAAAAAACAAGACCCATATATATGCTGCATACAAGAGACACACTTCAGACCTAAAGACACTCACAAACTGAAAGTGAAGGGATGGAAAAAGATACTCCACGCAAATGGCAATGAAAAGAAAGCTGGGGTAGCAGTACTCATATCAGACAAAATAAACTTTAAAACAAAAACTGTAAAAAGAGACAAAGAAGGGCATTACATAATGATCAAGGGAACAATCCAACAAGAGGATATAACACTTGTAAATATCTACGCACCCAATGTAGGTGCACCTAAATATGTAAAGCAATTATTAACAGACATAAAAACAGAAATAGACAGTAACACAATAATAGTAGGGGACTTTAACGCTCCACTTACACCAACGGATAGATCATCCAAACAGAAGATCAATAAGGAAATGTTGGCCTTAAACGACACACTAGAACAGATGGACCTAGTAGATATATACAGAGCATTCCATCCAAAAACCAAAGAATACACGTTCTTTTCAAATGCACATGGCACATTCTCCAGGATTGATCACATATTAGGCCACAAAACAAGTCTCCATAAATTTAAGAAGATTGAAATAATACCAAGCATCTTTTCTGACCACAATGGTATGAAACTAGAAATGAACTATAGGAAGAAAATCAGAAAAGCCACAAATACGTGGAGATTAAACAAAATGCTACTGAACAACGACTGGGTTAACGAAGAAATCAAAGAAGAAATCAAAAAATACCTGGAGAAATATGAAAATGAAAATACGACATGCCAGAATTTATGGGATACAGCAAAAGCAGTTCTAAGAGGGAAGTTTATAGCGATACAGGCCTATCTCAACAAACAAGAAAAATCCCAAACAAACAATCTAACAATGCACCTAAAGGAACTGGAAAAAGAAGAACAAACCAAGCCCAAAATCAGTAGAAGAAGGGAAATCATAAAAATCAGAGCAGAAATAAATGAAATAGAGACTAAAAAAACAATAGAAAAAATTAATAAAACCAAGAGCTGATTCTTTGAAAAGGTCAACAAAATTGACAAATCTTTAGCTAGACTCACCAAGAAAAAAAGAGAGAAGGCACAAATAAGTAAAATCAGAAATGAAAGAGGAGACGTTACAACAGACACCTCTAAAATACAAAAGATTATAAGAGAATACTATGAAAAGCTATATGCCAACCAATTTGACAATCTGGAAGAAATGGATAAATTCTTAGAATCATACAACCTTCCAAAACTGGATCAAGAAGAAGTAGAGAATTTGAATAGACCAATCACCAGTAAAGAGATCGAAACAGTAATCACAAACCTCCGCAAAAATAAAAGTCCAGGACCAGACGGCTTCCCTGGGAATTTCTACCAAACATTCAAAGAAGACTTAATACCTATCCTTCTCAAACTCTTCCAAAAAATTGAGGAGGAGGGGAAGCTCCCTAACTCATTCTACGAAGCTGACATTACCCTGATACCAAAACCAGACAAGGACAACACAAAAAAAAAGGAAATTACAGGCCAATATCTCTGATGAACATCGATGCAAAAATCCTCAACAAAATACTAGTAAACCGCATACAACAATATGTTAAAAAGATTATACACCATGATCAAGTGGGATTTATTCCAGGGATGCAGGGATGGTTTAACATTTGCAAATCAATCAACGTAATACACCACATTAATAAAATGAAGAATAAAAATCACATGATCATCTCAATAGATGCAGAGAAAGCATTTGACAAGATACAGCATCCATTTATGATAAAAACTCTGAATAAAATGGGTATAGAAGGAAAGTATCTCAACATAATAAAGACCATATATGAGAAACCCACAGCTAACATCATCCTCAATGGTGAAAAACTGAAAGCTATCCCTCCAAGAACAGGAACCAGACAAGGATGCCCACTGTCACCACTCCTATTTAACATAGTACTGGAAGTCCTAGCCAGAACAATCAGGCAAGAGAAAGAAATAAAAGGGATCCAAATTGGAAAGGAAGAAGTGAAACTGTCACTATTTGCAGATGACATGATTTTATATATAGAAAACCCTAAAGAATCCACCAGAATACTTTTAGAAGTAATAAACGAATATGGTAACGTTGCAGGATACAAAATCAACATACAAAAATCAGTTGCATTTCTGTACACTAACAATGAAGTAGCAGAAAGAGAAATTAAGAATACCATCCCGTTTACAATTGCAACAAAAAGAATAAAATACCTAGGAATAAACTTAACCAAAGAGGTGAAAGATCTGTACACCAAAAACTATAAAACATTTCTGAAAGAAATTGAAGAAGACACAAAGAAATGGAAAGATATTCCACGCTCTTGGATTGGAAGAATTAACATAGTTAAGATGTCTATACTTCCTAAAGCCATCTATAGATTCAATGCAATCCCTATGAAAGTTCCAACCACATTTTTCACAGAAATAGAACAAAGAATCCTAAAATTTATATGGAACAACAAAAGACCTCGAATAGCTAAAGGAATCCTTAGAAAAAAGAACAAAGCTGGAGGTATCACACTCCCTGATTTCAAAATATACTACAAAGCTATAGTAACCAAAACAGCATGGTACTGGCACAAAACCAGACACACAGATCAATGGAATAGAATCGAAAGCCCAGCAATAAACCCACACATCTATGGACAGCTAATCTTTGACAAAGGAGCCAAGAACATACAATGGGTAAAAGAAAGTCTCTTCAACAAATGGTGTTGGGAAAACTGGATAGCCATATGCAAAAAAATGAAAGTAGACCCTTACATTACACCTTACACAAAAATTAACTCCAAATGGATTAAAGACTTGAATGTAAGACCTGAAACTGTGAAACTTCTAGAAGAAAATATAGGCAGTACGCTCTTCGACATTGGTCTTAGCAACATCTTTTCAAACACCACGTCTGACCGGGCAAGAGAAACAATAGAAAAAATAAACAAATGGGACTACATCAAACTAAAAGCTTCTGCACAGCAAAGGAAACCATCAACAAAACGAAAAGACAACCTAACAATTGGGAGAAGATATTTGCAAACCATACATCTGATAAGGGCTTAATCTCCAAAATATATAAAGAACTCATGCATCTCAACAACAAAAAAACTAACAACCCAATTAAAAAATGGGCAAAAGACCTGAACAGACATTTCTCCAAAGAAGATATACAGATGGCCAACAGACACATGAAAAGATGTTCAAAATCACTAACTATCAGGGAAATGCAAATCAAAACTACAATGAGATATCACCTCACGCCCGTCAGAATGGCTATAATTAACAAGACAGGAAACAACATGTGTTGGAGAGGATGTGGAGAGAAGGGAACTCTCATACACTGCTGGTGGGAGTGCAAACTGGTGCAGCCACTATGGAAAACAGTATGGAGATTCCTCAAAAAATCAAGGATAGAACTACCATATGATCCAGCTATTCCCCTGTTGGGGATTTATCCAAAGAACTTGAAAACACCAATTTGTAAAGGTACATGCACCCCTGTGTTCATTGCAGCGTTATTCACAATAGCCAAGACTTGGAAGCAACCTAAGTGCCCATCAAGGGGCGAATGGATAAAGAAGCTGTGGTATATATACACAATGGAATACTACTCAGCCATAAGAAACGATGAAATCCAGCCATTTGTGACAACATGGATGGACACTGAGGGTATAATGCAAAGTGAAATAAGTCAGAGGGAGAAGGTCAAATACCGTCTGATTTCCTTCATTAAGTAGTAGATAATAACAACAATAAACAAACACATAGGGACAGAGATTGGATTGGTGGTTACCAGAGGGGAAAGGGGGAGGGAGGAGGGTGAAAGGGATAATTCGGTACATGTGTGTGGTGATGGGTTGTAATTAGTATTTTGGTGGTGAACATGATGTAATCTATGCAGAAATAGAAGTACAATGATGTACACCTGAAATTTTTACAATGTCATAAACCAATGTTACTGCAATAAACAAAAAATTAAAAAAATAAATAAAAAATAAAAAAATTGTCCTAAATTAGGTTTGTTTTTATAAACATCCCTTATCTCATCTAATAGGCTGAATCTTTATTAGAATAATTATCATATCCTGTGAAATTTTAGTATTTCCAAAACACCCAGGGTTTGCATTATACACATACACACACATACACACATATTTTGTTAGACGGCTAAGTGTCTTGTGATTTCACAGTCAACAGCATGATTACTGTGATGATATATTAATTTTTTAAATAAACACATTTAATGCTTGCTATGTGCCAGGCGCTGTTCTAAGTGCTTCACAAATATTAATTCATTTATGCCTTATAACAACTTCATAAATTATTGAGCACACTTTACAGTGTTAAGCTGGGGTTAAGTAGAGTCATTGCTTTCTATAAAAGGTAAAAATCCAAATTATGAAAACAATAATTGACAATTAACTTATTTTTTACTATATGAGGCATTGTTTTAAGTGCTCCAAATGTATTAAATTGTTTAATCTTTGCAACAACGATATGAGGAAACAGAGACAAAGATTAATTTTGTGCCTCAGGGCGCAAAACCACTTAGGAGTAAGGAAAAAGTCAAGAAGTACAACTAAGAAAAGAAGGAGTTAGGGGAAGAGAGGGAGAGGAAGAGAGAAAGAGAGGGAAAAAAGCAGAAGTAGAAGGAACAAGAGGAGGAAAATTTGAGTAAATTTATAGAAATGCTTTAATGCCGCGTATTGGAAGTAAAAAATCAAAGTCACATGAAATGATAATGAAAGGACATGACTTGGCTTTTTAATTACTCAACTTTACATTTGATCACTTTTCCTCAGCCGTCACTTACTAAAACATAGAGTTCTTGCTAAATTTTACCACGAGACTGTCCCTTCTTCCTTAATTTATTCCCTGCTTTTATTTGTTTTTGTATTGAAAAATTCCTTAGAGGTAATTTAATATTTTTTAAAAAACAATGCTGAATAGGCATAGTGATAGTTTGATTCATATTGTTTTATTTATTCAATTCTTAGACCAATTATGTAAATTATTACTTGCATTTTATAAATGAGAAAGATGAGACTCTGATAATTAAATAATACATCTAAATTTTTGTTGCCTAGGATTGTTCTGAATCAAAACAAATCCTTTAGGATACCATAGCCCAAACTTATCCACTACAAGATTTGTAGATGGAACTTAAATCACTATATAAGATAGCTTTTTTTGTGGGGGGGCACTCCTAGGATGTGTTGGTAAAAGGCCATTTTGTTCTTAAATACAGTTTCAAGACTCTACAGAGAAAGGGCAGGCACAACATTCTTCAAATTGCTGTCTCACTTTTTAACAGCCCTTACCTTCAGAAAACATTTCTTCATGGTCAGTCCAAATCTCCCTCCCTTATCTGAAATCTCTTCCTCTTATTTTGCTCTCGGAGGACATGAAGAGTAGATCTTTGAACTGTCCCTCTTCACGTGTAGCGCGACAGGTATTTCCTATTAACAGGTTAAAGTGTTTCAACTTCTTTATTTTCTCTTGTAAATTTGATATTCTAACCTCTTAATCTATTTTGTGCCTCCATGTTAGATTTTTAATATCAGAAACCCAAATGAGAAGAAAATTTCTCAGCAAATATCTAAGTATAATGGGATGATCAGTTTAAGATTCCTATAAAATATTTATATAACCAATGCACACACTCCCCCCCGCCCCCCATCTCTTGCTCTCATTCTCACACTTTCTCTTTTCTTGATTCTGGGTAGATATTCTCTTCAAATATTTAAATAGTATATGACGATGATAAATAGTTTATTTAGTTTGAATTACAATTTTAATTAGCGGTAATAGTAACAAGAACACCTGCTAGCTTAATGAGTCATTTATTTGGTACCTCTTATATGTGACAATATGTATGCTAGTTACTGTATATACATTGTTTGTATTTCTCACAATAAACTCTGCAAAATCACCGTTATTTGCCTAATATTAAATAGATAGAAACTAAGGTTCAGAGAGGTCAACAAAATTGCCTATGGTCATGCAGTCACTAGCGCAGCTTGGATTTGACCCCTGGTATTTGTAAATTTAATTTCCTGTAGCAGACATGTACTCAGAAGAATAATGGGAATCTTTGCTTCCTATAAGGTAGATAAAGCAATTTAACATGGATTAAGGCTTTCCCTGAGGGCAAAAGAACACTTCCAAATACGTTTTTTAAAGTTTTCTTAGAAGTCCCAAAGAGTTAACCATGCAATGAGGAATTTCTAGGCTATGACCTGAGAAAAAGGGAAAGAATGAAGAGAAAAGAAAAGAAAAGAAAAGGAAATTGTAATCCCATTAATCAAAGCCTTACTGTTCTGAAGGCATTTGTAGTTAAGGAAGCAAAACCTTCCAAATGGATCTCTGTTTTCAGTCTAAGAAACTACACAAAGACCACGGTCTGAAAAATGTTGGGATTCTGATTAGCCATCCAGTATGTTAACCTAGGACCCAAAGATCTTTGCCATCATCTAAGGTTCGACTGGGCTACAGCAGCCTTTATAGCTTGTTTTTACATAGTCCTCTAAGGATTGAGGTTAAAAATAATTCCTGAATTTAGATTAATACGATCAGAGATTGCATCAAAAACAAAGAAAACATATCATCTTTGAAGGAAGATATAATCACCCTCAAGTTAAATAAGCAAGTATTTTTAGAAATATCTTTTCAATACAAGGCCCACTGTAGAGTAAAAAATGACCAGGCACACAAAAAGCAAAGAAGACTGATGTGGAACAATCAATGAGGGAGGAGGAACTTCAAAAGTGTAGACTGAGCTAGAAGCAAAGTGAAGAAAGAGTATCAAGGAGGAGAGAGTATTGACTGTGTCAAGTGTCAGTTATAGGTTTCGCAATTTAGCATGAACCTAAAGTACATTGGTGACCTTGGCAAGAAGAGGCGTGTTGGTGAAATGGCCAGGGTAAATGCTCAATTCAAGAGAGAATGTGAAGCACTTATTTGAAGACAGTAAGTGTAGATAACTCTTTCACACAGAGTTTTGCTGCAAAGAGGACTAAAGACATTAGAGAAGAGGGGTCAAAAAGTTTCTTTAAGATGGGAAAAATTTTAAAAATATGTGTTTCTATGCTGATTTAAATAATCTTTTATAGAGAGGAATTTTAATAATGCAGAAAAGAGTCACACTGGAATAATGTCTGAGTAGGACAAGGAAGAGGAAGAGAAGGGGAAATCAAAGATGCAGACTGAGCAATGGGCATTAGAAAGGTGAATGAGTTCATTTCTCGCCAAGGGCGAAAAGTTGCTTCATATAGAGACAGATGTTCGTATGCGGGTAGATGTCGTGGGGAGAGTGTCAGTATTCTCTTGTGATTGTTTCAGTTTTCCTAGTCAAGTCAGAAGTATGGTCATTACATATGAGTGTAGATGAGGTAGGGAATATTGGAGGTTTCAAGAGAAAAGAAAATGTGAGATAACATTCAGGAACAGTAGGAGAATAAATGGATTAGATTAAATATAGTATGATTATCTGGCAGTATTAAGAACCCACTTTAGCTTTTTGGTCATACATTTAAATAAGTATGTGCATTTTCTTTAGTCACAAACAGCAGCACAAGGTTGCAAACTATAAGAAATCAGAGATTGAATTAAACTGTGATTGTTATTTTTCCAACAGTATGAAAGTCAGTCAGGTGCCTGGAATGTGAATGTAAATGCAAGGGAGTAGTTACAATGATTGACCATGGAACTAAAGTCAGATGAGAAGAATGGATAGCACCTCCAGTGGAGAAGGACCATGAAATCATGGAACGATCAAAGATTTGGATGTCCTGATTGAATTAGGGGACACAGAGACTAACATGGAAAGCTAAGAGATGGTAGTTAGGGAGTTATGCATGAAATTGCGACTTCATAAAGTTGTTGCAGTTATTAGTAATGATGACACTTCAGCAATGATTCTGGTGTTGAGTGGAGGAATTTAACAAACTTAATTCTGGTTGCTGGAAAGATTGCCTACATATGTACTGAAATAGACAAGAACTAATTTTGGAACTAGAGATGGTACTTTGAGCAGAAGTTCAATTCACCTAGAAATTCCAGGGCATGCCCAGGCAATGATAGATGTGATGCCAGATGACAGTAGTGAGTTATATACAATTAATCTGATGATAGGAGATGGGATTTTTAAAATGAGGGCAGAAGGAAAATTATCTGAAAGGGGTAATGAGGAGCAAAAAGAATGCCTATATCCAGGCCCAGAGGCCAAAGTGTTGTGGCAGTAAAAAGCCACTACTACAGAAATATACAGGGATCTTCTCTCACAGGAAAAAGCCAGGTGAAAGAAATATTCAGAGATGAGATTGAGGATGTGGAACATTTTACCAATTATGGACAGTGAATTCCCAGGGGATACAGTGAAAGATTTTATGCGGTAGGACATGGCGAGAAAGGAGGAGGAAATAAGGGATATATACACAAATATCTATTGGATAGATGTGCAATGGAATTTAGAAACCATTAAACCTCATCCCATTTTACAAATGAGTAAACTAAGCCCCAGAAAGTTTATGTAACTTGTTTGAATTTTGACAGGCATTTCTCAACAGTGCCAGAGAAAAAATCCAAAATATTGAACTTGTTTAATCATTTTAAAACATTTTAGCAGGATTCATTTGCATACAAACAATGTGATAATTGCATGATTCATATTTATTTATTAGAGTAAGTCCAGGAGGAATTATAATAGGCAATATTATGCCAACCTAATTTCCAGACTCATAAAAAAAAGCTACTCCTTCAATTATTTAAATTAATGAGGTTTTACTCTATGTTTACAACTAACCTTCAAAAGAAATTTATGAATTGCCTTGTTTTAAAAATGGCTTTGGGTTTTTATGTCCTTGAGATAAAATTACACCTTGAAATCATTCAAAGATGAAGAACTAAATTATCTCCTTTATTTCACAGCAGGTAACTAATAGTCACTCATGTAGAATGCTGATTTCTGGGGAAGTGAATGCACTCAAGATTTACTAAAGTTTAACTAAACACTTGTCAGCTCCTTAGGCACTTATCTATGTTGTTGAGCATCAGTCACCTTCCTCCCCTTCCTCTTTCTGTCTTCCAAAGTGGCTGTACCATTTTGCATTCCCATCGGCAATAAATGTGAATTCCTGTCGCTCCACATCATTGCCACCATTTGCTGTTGTCAGTGTTCCAGACTTTGGCCATTCTTATAGGTATGTAATAGATATCTTATTGATGTCTTAATTTGCATTTCTCTGATGACATGTGTTGTGGAACATCTTTTCATAAGCTTATTTGCCATCTATATATCTTTGGTGAAGTATCTGTTAAGGTCTTTGCTCCATTTTTTAATCAGATTGTTTGTTTTCTTATTCTCAAGTTTTAAGAGTTCTTTGTATATTTTGAACAGCAGTTCTTTATCATATGTGTCTTTTGCAAATATTTTCTCCCAGACTGTGGTTGTCTTCTCATTCTCTTGACATTGTCTTTTGTAGAGCAGAAATTTTTCATTTTAATGCAGTCCAGCAAGATAATATATTTTTTCAATAGCAATAATAGCAATCTTGGTATAGATGGTATTGTTTATCTTTATATATTTTGGGGTCTTGTAGGAGACAAAAGATTTAATAAATTTTTTGGACAGCACTTATTTATTTAACAAATGCCAATATTGTACTTATTATGTTCCAGCCACTGTTCTAAATGATTAATAAGGCTAACTCACTTAACCTTTTTTTTTTAAAGAAAGGCAGACTGTCACATGCAGCACCTCTTTTGGATGTGTCTGGGGTCTTGGAAGCTTGACTACCCTATGTTCTCCTACAAATGGACCTTGAGAGCTTGCTTGGAGGTTCTAGCAGGGGAGCGCAGCTCCTCGTACACCCTTGACTGAAGAACAGGCTTTCTCTCACCAAGAAGGTCGTCCTCTTCCATTGAGTGCACAGCTTCAGGAGGGACGCACATGGAGCAGTGAGGTGGGAAGGGGACACCCGCCCAGCCAGCAAGATCAGCTGAATATACCCTGGCGATCAATGGGGTGACATGTCACAGCCAGATTCCCGTCACGTCTCTAACTCACTTAATATTAATAAAAACACATTGGGTTTGTATTAGTCTTTGGGTGGTGAACATGTAGTCTACACAGAAATAAAAATATAATGATGTACACCTGAAATTTACAAAATGTTATAAACCAATTTTACCTCAATAAAAATAATTAAAAAGAAAAACACACATTGGATGAGTATTATAATCCCCATTTCACAGGTGAGAGTACTTCAGCATAGAAGGTACCTAAGTGACTTGACCAAGTAGACGAGGGATTGCGATTACAGCCCGGCAGACTGGCTACAGTCCCTGTATCCTTAACCATTGTGTTATGCTGCCTCTTCTATGCCAAACATGATTTTCGGAAGTATTGCTTTCTTGTCATTTCTTGAAAATCAACTGGCACATTCCTTCTCTCCCCAATCTTGGACTTAACACTGAATACCAGCTTCATAAGTGAGATGCTTCATATACAATTCCAAGTGATTCTTTACATTTAATCTGTAGCCAACTATCACTTTCTAAGAGACTAAAATATTTTTAACTTTAGGGAAGCAAGTTTTAGTAAAACAACCTAAAATGGGGGAAGGTAGTAAATATCTGAAGTTTCTTTTTCTGAGCAGCAGAATTGTAAATTCAATTGCCATCATGATCCATCTGGTTTGTCAATTTATAACAATGTTTTGAAGAACTAATTAACATGTATAATTTTGGATATTATAACATGAATGAGGATTGCTGATTACTGATGGAGAAAACCACAGAGCCATGTAGATTTGCACCATTATATAAAAATTGTGGTTTTTAATCTCAAGCGAGAGATCAAAGTTGCTGTCAATCCTTCTATACTTTAGTCGGCTTATTGAATTCATGGAAAAATATTTTCCACGAAGCTATTTCAAACTTACTTCATTCTTGTAAATCCATAAGAAAGCCTCTTGCTTCTATGCCCTATCTTTTACTCTACACTAGAGGTAATGAGAGAATGCCACAATTTATTGTGTAAGGTAGGTGTTCTTTTTTTTCATTTCTTTTTTTTCTTTTTTTGAGGAAGATTTGTCCTAAACTAACATCTGCCACCCATCTTCCTCTTTTTCATGTGAGCTGCCACCACACCATGGCCACTGACAGACGAGTGGTGTGGATCTGCACCCGGGAACTGAACCCAGGTTGCCGAAGCAGAGGTCATCGAACTTAACCACTAGGCCACCAGGGCTGGCCTAGGGTAGGTGTTATTATTTAACCATTTTATGATCAATATCTTTTGCTATAATAATCTATGCTTATATAAATTAGCAATTTTGAGATATGTATTCACTTCCCTTCTATGTACTATGTACTCACTTCCCTTCTCCATTTGGAGTATGGAGGATTCTGAAAGTATTCCATTAGACGTGCTTGAATATTCCCTAATTATAAAATTCTCTGAGAAATGCCAAATTGTAAAGAACTTTAAATTAGATCACAGAAATCCTTTAAGAAAACATGACTGCTGTTTTCTTTCTACAATATCTTTATCCACCCATAATCTGTCAGCTATTTCCATAAACCCTTTATAAGTAGCTCGTCTAGGATGATGACTTTCTACCATTCTCCCATGTCGCACGAAAATATGTTAAGTATCACTGATACTGTTGGGTATTACATGCCTAAAGTGAAGCCAGCGTTGTTTTGTTTGTTTGTTTGTTTGTTTTGTGAGGAAGATCAGCTCTGAGCTAACATCCATGCCAATCCTCTTCTTTTTTTTGCTGAGGAAGACCGGCCCAGGGCTAACATCTATTGCCAATCTTCCTCCTTTTTTTTTTTTTTCCCTTTTTCTCCCCAAAGCCCCAGTAGATAGTTGTATGTCATAGTTGCATATCCTTCTAGTATGTGGGATGCCGCCTCAGCATGGCCGGAGAAGTGGTGTGTCGGTGCGCACCAGGGATCCGAACCCAGGCCACCGCTAGTGGAGCTCACGCACTTAACTGCTAAGCCACAGGGCTGGCCCCCAAAGCCAGAGCTTTATATGTTTGTTTTATGATTTTTATTTTAGAAACTCACTAGTAACTAACTTGCTTTAGACATTCCAGCTGTTTCCCAGCAGCAGTCTTAGGAAGAGAACTACCAATGTATTTTTTTTAATTTTAAAATTTAAATTTAAATTAAAAAAAAATTCTCTTGTACTTTTTTTATACCTTATTCTACAGACCAGAAACTTATTCAAATAAATTACTTTAAGATGTTTCACCCAGATCTATTCTTCCTATTAAAGTAACTTCAAAACTCATGCCATAAACAAACATATTGATTTTGGCTCTAGAGGGCTTTTATAATGGATTTCATAATATTCTCATATCCTTTTTATAATTAAGCACACTGTAACTCCAGATCCACTATCTTTTTAACAACATAGATGCATATACGAATGGAGTCATACTGCCAGTGGGCTCGACTACGTATTGAACTTGCAGATCATTTTCATGATGAGCTTTTATTTAATTTATTTATTTAGTGTACTGTGCTTTCCTCTGAGATGATTTTATTAAACAACTAATAAAGAAGTGTAGGTGCAAAAGGGTATATATCGAAGCATGTAGGATACATCACATGCTGAATACAAATGTGCTGTTTAGAATGCGTAATATCACAAAATAATGAGATGAGAAAATTTTGCTAGTTGATACCCACAAGCAAATATAACAGTCCAGGCTTGGACTGAATCAATAAACTCCACATGTGACCAGACAGCAAACAATCTTTACAAACACAAAGATCTTTCTTTTTATTTGCCTGGGGTTTTTTTCATTATATTTAATAGGAATGAATTTGTGTCATTTGCATAAATTGAAACTGTTACACAGTAGACAGTCAGAACAGTAGGTAAAGTAGAATGGGGTTAACCATTACTCCTGGAGTTTTCATCTTTGTGAATATGCTCAATATTTGCATTCAAGTATAAAAATGGAAAATGAATAACTTAATATTTAATACCAATAAAAATTAACAGACTATATTAGCAAAAAAGGCTATTAACATAAAAATGGTGTGTCATTTTTATTTATATTGGGGGATAAGAATAAAAATATAAATACCTTCTTTCTATATTTATGCTAAGTAGTTTTGCAATGTCTAGAGAATGTCTGGGCTCTGTGACCTTGAAGGAGAAAAATCACATGCACTTATTTAGCCAACTAGAAGCTGGCACTTCTATGTACTTTTTAGATAAAACATGAGATTCTGATAATGTCTTATTATGTTGAGAGTATGCACCTGGTCTGGTGTGAATACAACCACACTCTGCTTCCCATGGCTTGCAAGCCACAGCTGGCTCCAGGCTAGGTCTCCTCTGAAGTCACTAGTAAGCCGACTGAAAGAAAGAACAAAGGAATGAAACAGAGGTGTATTCTCCTCTCAAACATGGCTTTAGTGTTATTTAGACATTTTAGACAAAAAACAGTCATTGAAGTTTATATCTCAGTCTGGTTTTTGGAAGACCAGAAAAATAGAGTCAAAGCTTTAATTACATACACACACAGAATTTCTTCCAAGATACGTTTCTTCTAACCTAAGTCTGTGTCTATTTTTCTTTTCCTCTAAATCCTTAAAAATGACTAAATGAATAAACACTACAGCATAAAGTGATCTCTGATTAGGAAAAAAGGGGCTTATTTTGGGCTGACTGAGAATTGTAAAAATGAAAGAGAATTCTCAGGAAGTAATCCCACATAATCTAACCATGGCATAAATGATGCACAACAAAGAGAAGGCAATATTTTGAATGCTCTAACATTTTAATAAGTCTTAAGCTAACAGCTTAAGAATAACTATATTCAAGATCACGACTTTAAAATCAAGTAGTAGGGGGCTGGCCCGTGGCTTAGCGGTTGAGTGCACGCGCTCCGCTGCTGGCAGCCCGGGGTTCGGATCCCAGGTGCGCACCGACGCACCGCTTCTCCGGCCATGCTGAGGCTGCGTCCCACATACAGCAACTAGAAGGATGTGCAGCTATGACAGACAACTATCTACTGGGGCTTTGGGGGAAAAATAAATAAATAAAATCTTAAAAAAAAAAAAAATCAAGTAGTAGGGGCTTGCTGTTTATTTGAAAAGGTATTTCTTGGTTTATGACATTCTTTTCCTCTGTAATATGAGAAACTGTTCTGTCCATTCTTCTTTTTGCCAGCATAGGCGTATATGATCACTGACAGACTTACCAGATGCTCTGAGGACATTCTCTAATGACAGACATTGACTCCTGCATTTGGAGCTAAAATCTGTATAAAACATAGGGATTAAAATGTCAATCAATTTCAATCATATTGAAAACATTTATTTATAAAAGCAATGCATTTGACCAAACAGTGAAAAAATGGTTTAAAATTGGTGTCAAAATTAGGAGACAAATGTTCCCATGGTAATAATAGTTCAAAGTTTGGCAGTGATCAAGGCTACTGGGGAAAAAAATCTATCCTAATTGCATTGCACTGTATTATTTTTTTTACACTAAAATTTTCTGGTCTTATAAAGTTTTTATAGTCAGTGTACTTATATAATGATTGACACATACTTGTTTACATTTCTTTATAAATATTTATATTTTTTCAATATTTCTATTTGTAGACATTATTTTTTAAATGTATATATGGTAAAATTGTGACATACTAACCAATGTCATGAAATGGATGTTCATTATTTTATTAATTTTTTTTTCAAAGTAGGGTTTAGACATAACTATACTTTAGGACATTAACTCCTATTGTAAAAAATATGTTTTGTTGGCTTATGACAAGCATTTTTAGGAATGGAAAGGCCCTTTCCTTTTAAAGAATAATAATGTGAACTGCAAGTTCTGGCTCTCATTCTGGAAATTTGCATGTGAAGTTGCCTGAGATAATCCTTCCTGACCACCATGGAATGAGAATGGAGTGGACAAAGAAGATGAGAAGCAAAACATTTTAATACTCAACTTATTTTATCATCAAGTTGATAAATTGCTCCTTCTTCGTAATGCAAATAACTTAGACATTATAATTTTGAATCTATAACAAAATATGTCAGAACATACATTTTGAATTAAAAATAAGAAATCTTTTCTAAATGAAAATAATTGAAATGCTCTACATAATGCCAAAACAACCTGTTGCAATATGGAGACAATTTTTTTCTAAGTGCTGTTTACAACTGATTTTTCTACCAAGGAATGGATGTCACTTGAGGGCTCAAGGGCAGCCATTTTCTGAAGTTGCCTTGTACCACATGTGCTAGAATTAGAATCATTTAATGAGCCTATGAATATACGTGCCCCCTAGATCATTTACTTTTTAAAGAATTGATAGACTGTATTTTTTAGAGTAGTTTTAGTTTTATAGAAAAGTTGAGCGGAAAGTACAGAGAGTTTCCATATACCCTCTTCCCCCGACCTGTTCCACCCCTCAGTGTCTCCAATTATTAACACCCTGCATTATTGTGGTACATGTGTTACAATTGATGAACCAACAGTGATACATTATTATTAGCTAAAGTCCAGAGTTTTCCTCAGGGTTCACTCCTTGTGTTGTGCAGTTCTGTGAGATTTGACAAAAGTGTAATGACATGTATCCATCACTACAGTATGACAGAGCAGTTTCACTGCCTAAAAATTCCCCTGTACTTTTCCATTCACCCCTTCCTCCCCCAACTTCTGCAACCACTGATCTTTTTATTGTCTCCATATTTTGGCCTTTTGTAGAACATCACATAGTTGGAGTCATACAAACATATACTTTTTAAGAAACCCCCAGAGATTCTGACACACAGGCAAACGTGGTAACCAGTGGAGTAAGGAAGCCAAATAGAAGAGTTCTCAATTTCAAAAGCCCACTGTTGTACTAATTAGTATGGTTATGTTGCTGACAGATGTTAGGTCTAAGAAGACTGAATGTTAATGTAATGAATAAACTAGAAATTAATAAGCAGAATGAAATATTTGGGTTAAAAAATCTTCAACTTGAAGATTTAGTTTGCAGCGGGGCTACAAAAGTGAATAGACCTCACAATGGGAAGGCAGATGGTTGACCATGGCATCTGAATGTAAAGTAGAGTAGGTTTCCATGAAATATCCTAAGCATAATAAATTTAACAGACTATTTCTTCTGAATATATCCCTGTGCTCACAGGGTAGGGTGAAAGGTAGAAAGGGAGGGGAGAGGGGACTAATATGTACAAATAGGATAATGAAATTTCCTAATGTACCTCTAGGAAAGTACCTGGTCTCATTGGATCTAACCTGAGGTCTCTTTACCACAGAACATTTTTAAGAGAGGTTTATTAACTGCTTTTAATATAACAAAAACAAAAGCTTTAGAATATACATTATATTTGCCTACCCTAAATCTGCATGATTTGATCTATTTAAAAATAAAATAGAAATAGATTTTAAATAGAATATGGATTTATATTAATTCAATGTGATAAAAATCAAATCATTTGCTGTTCAGAAATTTTGGTTGACAATACCTTTCAAAACATGAATTTCATTGGAGAGGTAAGAAAAAATACAAAGCTATTCACAAATAAAAGATATATCTATACAATATGCATTTTGTTGCAAAAGAAAAGGGATAAACACGACAATGCTAACTTGAAGGAGGAATGACGAAGAGGAAAGTTTTACCTATTTGAACCAACTGCATTTATATTAAGATCTAGGAAATAAGAAGCTTCTGGATAGAGCAAAGAAAGCTGTGGCAACAAATACCAGTTGCTTTTCTTTTCTTACCTCAATTCATTCCTAGTTGAGCATTGCCTTTAGTTTTAAGTAACATGCTTAGGTTGAAAATGATTAAAATGAGGACTAGAATAACAGTATGCACAAGTTAACAAGATAATATATATGAACATCTCACCTCCTAGGATCCTTACTTGTTTTTGTCCACCGCATCCCTCATTCCATTTTTATAAGCACTCTAAATTCATTTTGAGGAATCCAACATTGTACAGAGATTTTGAGAAACGCTGAATCAAGTGGCCTGCTCTCCGTCTTTGGAAAACAAAAGATTTCTTGGACACTATTTCTACCATGCTTTCTCTCACCCTCCTGATACAGTCAAAGACACGTTGAAATACATCTTGGACACTGATCTTAAGAAGAGGGTGGAGATCATTTTTCCCAGCAACAATGCCTTAACTACACACTTCCTAACATGTGGTTGCTCCTTTCTACCCTTCTGAGGTGCCTCAATTTTTTCTAAATTCCAAATGTGATTTCTCAGCCTTATTACTGACTTTCAGATTTTCTAATAGTCTCAAAATAAAATCCATTTTGTTAAGATAGCCAGAATCATAATTTCCATAATTGCTTGTGAAGAAATCATCATAAACCGATATACAACTGTCTTACAAACTCTCTGCCTATATGCTACAAGAAATGCTGCTTGAGAGCCCCCACATATTTACCCTACATATGTACAGGAATAAAAAGAGGCTATCTTTTGCATGTAATATTAAGAAATAAAATTCTTGGGGGCAAAGTACTTATTTTGTTTAATAGAAATTATTTCTCATGACACTAGATAAGCTAAAAGCGGGGGGAAATTGAAGGGAATTATTATTGAACTTAACATTTAAGGTATCAAAATTCATGTTATCAAGGAATATTAATAATGCATCAAAGTTCCCAATAATAACAATAAATAATAATAATGATAAAAGGAAAAGCCTATTTCTATCAAATAATGAATCAAAAAGTATTTATTATTGTACTTAATTTGCCTATAAATCATTTATAAAGCAGGAAGCTACTTGGCAAAGTATACACAAAGAATAATCCATGATGACACAACGTTAACAATCAGTCAAGCATATAACATTTATGGGTTTACATAAATTCTCTCTGTTCTGCTATGTGACTGTCAAGGTCAGATAAAGAATTTATGAATAATCTATGTTCTTAAATACCAACAATTAAAAACAATTGTTGTAATACCAACAATTAATAATACACAAATGAGATGCCTGTCTTACCACACATGTAACTTCCATCATCTAATAGCAAGAATAATCATATTATAAATGAAAGCTTACTCTTATAACCTCATGAAATATATTTTATGATTTAATGAGGATAGTAAGTCTTATTTTATTTCACTATTGTTCAATCACTGCTTTGTCCTTTCACTGCTTTATATTCCCCAGAATTATTTACAATATCCCTTGTGTCTTATCTCTCCAGCTTGTTGTCCTGTAAGGATTTTCCCATGTTATCATCCTGTATTATAGTATATTTAAAATAACATAAGAAAGTAAGTGTGAAATCTATCAAATTAAAATGAATGTCTTCAATAGTATAAAAAAGGGCATCAAGAAAAGTTTTCTTTTTGGAGGAAGTGGTCAGAGAGGTCGCAGCCTTAATGCTGAATATTCATTCATTTGTTGTTCAAAGCTGAAAGGAAAGGGAGAAATCCTCTGGTGCACTATAGCACTAGTGAAAGCATTATCATGGTAAAGACAAAGCTGAGTTCTAAGTATGTAGAGATAAAAATGATGATTGATACCAGATTGTGGAAAGTTCAACCACTAGACAAAGTAGCTTTTATTTTATAATGTAAGCAATGGAACATCATTTAATCAGCCTTCTTCCCTGCCTCTCCTCTCACCCCAGCAGATAATGCTAATTAAACACAAAATATCACTTTGACCTTCCTCATTCCCCGTTGAAAACCAGAAAAAAGAAATAAAGAGATCTTCTGCCGTGAAGAAAGCAGCATGCTGAACCATAATGTTAGAGAGATTGTCCTCTGTTTGATTCCCCCCTGAAGAGACAATCTGGAAAAGCCAACCCACATACTTCTTATATTTGTCATAGCATAGCAAATGACTTTATTTTGCTATATATCCAGACAACACCACAAGAAAATAATACAATCATTAAAAGAGTAGGTCAGGAATTAAAATGTGTTTTATAATCTAATAAATTTTTCCACTGTCAAAGAAGTTGGAACTCAGAGTGACTTTTTTGTGAGTATGCGAAATGTCAATCAAGCAATATGAACTACCACCCACAAAATTCACACTGAGTCCTGTTGGATGACATCCATAAAGAAAATAAATCTCTTTTAATAGAATCAAACTACATACACGACCCTGTTTCAAAAAGTCATGTGTGTGAATATTTAAATAGTTCTGAATTTAAATAAGTTGTCCATATTCTAGTAACTGCAAGTAAATATGTAATGTTATTTCTTAATAATTAATTTAATTTTGTAATTAAGTCCCTGTTTTTCAGGTTTTTACCATAAACTATTTAATTATGTCATTATATATTTTTTTCATATAATTATAAACTACCCAGAGAAGAATGGCTACATAAAAGCTTCTATTCACTCATTTATTCATAAAGTATTTTAGACCTACTATGTGCCAAGTACTGCCCTAGGAGCCATAGATACATGGTACATAAGACGGGCTAAATACCTATCTTCATGGATATTTATTCCATAAGCTCATGCTCTTGTCCTAGTTTGGGCAGCTGTAACAAAATACCACAGCTTGTGAGGCTTAAACAATAAACATTTATTTCTCTCGGTTCTGAAGGCTGGGAAGTCCAAGACCATTGTGCTGGCAGACTTGGTGTCTAGTGAGAGCCCGTTGCCTAGTTTGCAGATGGCCACCTTCTTGCTCTATCCTCACATGGTGGAGAGAGGAAGCTCTGGTTTCTCTTCCTCCTCTTACAAAGGCATTAATGGGAGCCCATGAGGGAGCTCCACCCTCATGATCTCATCTAAACCTAATGACCTCTCAAAGGCCCCACCTCCTAACACCCTCTGTGATATTGTGATTTATAATAAGAAGTATATATCTGGTCTTTGACCCAGTTTCTGGCACAGAGCTACTAAAACCCTTGGAATTTCCTAAGTGATGAGGGGAATAAAGATGTCTTTTGTTATAAAGAGATGACTTTTGAAGAGCACCTAAGAATAGGGGCTGGTTGCTAGGAGCACCAACGACGTGATTAGAGGATTAGAACTCTCAGTCCCACCCACCCCACCTTCAGGGAGAAGGACTGGAGGTTGAGTCAATCACCAGTAGCCAATGATTAAATCAATCATGACTATGTAATGAGGCCTTCATGAAAATCCAAAAGGACAGGGATTTGGGAACTTCTGGATTGATGAATATGTGGGGGTGCTAAGAGAGTGGTAGCTTGGAGAGGTCATGGAAGCTCCACACCTTTTCCCCATGCCTTGCCCTACGCATCTCTTCCATCTGGATGTTTATCTTTATCCTTTTATAATAAACTGGTAAACCTAAGTAAAATGTTACTCTAAGTTCTGTGAACATTTCTAACAAATTAATCAAATCTAAGGAGGGGATTGTTGGAACCTCCAATCTACAGCCAGTTGGTCAGAAGCACAGATGACAACCGAGGCTTGTGATTAGCATCTGAAGGTGGGGACAGTCTTGTAAGACTAAGCCATTAACCTGTGGGATCTGATGCTGTCTCTGGATAGATAGTGTTAGAATTTAGTTGGATTGTAGGACAACCAGCTGATGTCCTAGGATTGCTTGGTATTGTGAGGAAACCATCTCCCAGTTCATACTGGAAATTGGGTGCAGAATAAGACATCACATTGGGGATTAGGGCTTCAACATAGGAATCTGAGGGGGATACAAGCATTCAATCCATAACAGCTCTCTAATGTTTCTATTGCTCCAAACAGATACGCATGGAGTTATTTTTCTCAGCAAAAATGACCTAGTTTTTGATGTGCTTCTCATTGATATCTTTTAAATATCATTTTAAATATCTTTTAAAATTTTGTCATTTTCTATAATCTAAATCAATCATAGAAAAGAATCTTTCAAACATTCACTTTTCAATCAGGAGACCTCTGCGTTAGGAATTCCATGTAAGGCATATGTTTGTATGCCTTAGTTTTGTTTTGAGTTCTTATTTTTTATGCCTTTTAGACTCCTGAATTTCCATATATTCCATTTTGACTATAAAATCCTTTTCTATTAGCATCTCCAGTCTATTTAATTAAATGAATATCTTCCAACCTCTTACAGAATGATCAAAAATGGACTGACAAGGGTTGCTTTTCCTAGGCTTTGTAAAAGCTGCCAATCTCAACCTCATGTTTCCTAACTTTTCCCACGATATTCTTACTCAGAAAGTCAGTCCTACTTGAGAGTGGAAGCCAGTAAGGTCACTAAAAATAGAGCAACCAATCCTTTATCTATCAAGTTAACTACATTATGACGCTTCATTTCTTCATATAATTTAGCCTACTGATTTTTTCACTAGCTGTCTGTTTATTTAACAACATAAACCAAAGTGCTTCTTTTCTTTAATTTTGAGAATATTTGCCTTGTTTACTCCTATGTTGCCACCTCTGTGAGATCCCTTATTAACTGATTTTAGCCTGGAACATCAATTGGAACCTATTATGTTTTCCCCGCATTATGCACTCATTGGTGTCAAAGGAGAGATGAAGTCCTCATCTGCAAAATTACTGAAGCCATGAACTTTTTGTGCTCCTCGTTCTTGAACTCAAATAATTGTGGACAAAGATATGAAATTTATGGTGCCAACCCTTTAGTTTGCAAAGCACATCTAGTTTCTCAGCTCTTCCGCAGATCATAGAGTCCACTGAAATGCTCAATCGATATGGTAAAACCTCAAGATAATACTCCGTGAGTACTTATCATTTTAATGTGTTAATATTTGCTGATCAACAATGCTAAGTAGGCTCCATGCTCAAAGGAAGCTGAGGTACATATGGAATCTGCTCTAAAGGGAGGGGGCTACAGAAGGACGGATGAAGCCTGAAGCTGAGCCAGTTTTGTCAGGCAACCCCCTCTTAGAATCACAAGGTGGAGGGTGAATGTTTGCATTACTACAATTCTGCTGACTCAGTCTCTCTACATCCAAATAACTGGGAGAGCCTTATAACCAACAACTCTAAGTAACAGGGAGGATTCTTGAAATGACAGTTGCTGCTCCAAAAGCCTCAATCAGCCATATGACCTGAAATCTTCTCCATGAAAATTTTACACTAGAGTTCACTTGACCTTAGGACCAGGAAAGATTTGGATTGGTGAGTGACCTAGAAATCATGTAGTTTACAGACAGCCTCCTAAAAGCATGGAGATGTCTGAGAACTTGTAAAACAAAACATCATGGGTTTGGTATCTCAGAACTCTGGAAAGTATAGGAGACTAGGCTTGGAGAATTGAGAACAGTGTATATATCTGACTCCCTCATACATTCTGGAAATCAGGGAAAAGACAAACTTACAACACACACCATGCCAAAAAGGAGTAACTCCATCAGAGTAAAAATGAAAGCAAGAAAAGTCCAGGTGTCAAGAGAAAATGTGAGAAGGATTGGTATAAATTCTTCTTTAGATGTTCAGTAGAATTCTCCCATGAAGATATCTGGTCCTGGGCTTTTATTTGTTGGGAGAATTTTGATTACTGATTCAATCTCCTTGTTCGTTGTTGGTCTGTACAGATTTTATCTCACTTCATAGTTCACTCTTTGAAAGTTGTATGTTTCTAGGAATGTATCCATTTCTTCTAATTTGTCTAATTTGTTGGCATATAATTGTTCATATTACTCTAGAGAAAGGTCAATACTGTATAGTATCACTTATACGTGGAATCTAAAAAAAAAAAAGCCAAAAAATAACAAAAACCTATTTCATAGAAACAGAATAAAATGGTGCGTTGCCAGGGCTGCTGGGAGGGAGAAATGGAGAGTTGTAGGTCAAAGGGTACAAACTTTCAGTTATAAGAAGAAAAAGTTGTGAGGATCTAATGTACAGCATGGTGACTATAGTTAACAGTATGGTATTGTGTACTTGAAAGTTGCTGGGAGGACATACTAAGTGTTCTCAATGCACACATATACACACACACACAAAAGTTAACTATGTGAGATGATGAATGTGTTAATTATCTTGACCTTGGTAATCATTCTACCTGTATATCAAATCATCAGGTTGTACACTTATATATACAATTATATTTGTCCATTACTCTTCAATTAAGTTGGAAAATCAGATAAATAAAAATATAAAAAACAAAAAAAGAGAAAATGTGAGATAAGCTGCTTTGTCTGGCTCTTGTGACTTCAGAGAGATCCTGATGGGAAATGATTCAAAGATTTCCAAGCTACACATTTACACTCTCCACTTCAAAATTTTGTCTGAAAATAGGCTACACTTTTCAATGTGCCCCATGATATTGGTGAGAAGGATGTCCAGCAACTGGAGGCTAAAGTGGGATTAGGTGCCCTAATCTAGGTGAAAGGGAATAGAGACCAGTGCCCCACTTATATCAGCCAGGCCAGGGAAGAAATGACAGTTGGAATTTAAGATCCTAAGAAATCAGATAACCCCAGAGTTAGGATTAGGAGGAGAAGAGGGAGAAAAAGAAATCCCGAATGAACTAAACATTTGTGCCAAACAAATATATCTATAAACCCTGATTTGATTATTATTTTTAAAGTTTCAGAATTGGAGTGAGGAAAAACATTGACATTGCTAGATTAAATTATCTTGCTAGTGAACTGAACAAGAGCTCCTGAACCAAGCTAAATTCCATTATAGAACTATAAATAAGGTAGAGCATTTTTGTGGACATTTGAGATTTGATTGTGGATTACACACCTGTCTACCCTCTGTGTTTTACAATTTTGTCCAGGATTAATTCAGTCCTTTAAATCCTCCTTTTGAGTCCCTTTCATTTGATCCCCACAAGAACTCATTGCCCTCAAGCCTCATGATGCATTGCTTAGAACACTCTAATTCTGCCTGTTCCTCTCAAAAAATACCATATTCTGGACCTTTCTCAACCCTCATCATAATTGCATTCACTCCATCAAAATTTACATGCTCTATGTGCCAGTATTTCTGGCTTAGAAAAAGTGCTTACATCAATCAATTTAAAACCCACCATATAAAAAATTATGAAGGTACCAAGACTACTTAGCCTGGAACATTGTGGCCTTTAGATATTTGGATGGCAGTTATATTGAAGAGGAGTTTGTTGAGCGTGATTTCAAATGAAAATTGTGACATTATATCTTCACTTACTTCTTAAATGGTAAAGGTGTGTCATTAAACCTAGGTTAGGACTAAGCAGCGCTGGAGGTCCCTCTATCAGTGCCGTATGCACCACAGTTACCACCAGCCACGTGAAGTTACAAGCACTTGATACACAGCTAATACAAACGAAGATCTGAATTTTTAACTTATTTCATATATATTAGTTTCCACTTCAATTTAAGAACTGGAGAAATAAGAGATATCATTCTATAAACACAAATTTATTGTTTTATTAGCACTACATTTCACTTCCACTGTTGCATCGTGTATGCCTTTGCAATTGTGTTGCAGTGTGAAGCTCTGGCACATTTGTCTTTCTGGTATTATACACAAATAAGTCTAGTCAATATCAATGGATTAATTCATTTCAAATGTTTTTGTCTATACACTAATGTCTACATCATTACAAATAACATTGTAATGTGTTTATTAAAATGTTTTATGCAGACAGTATGAGTTACAGTGGTACTGTGTACATTATAATTTTAAATTAATTTAAAATAGTTATTTTTACTTTAATTATAATATAATTAAATTATTTTTCTAGTTAAAAATAAGAAGATACATATATTGATATTAAAATGAAGAAATATTACTAAATTAGAATGGATTAGAGATGCAGAAGCTATTACTACAATGGGAAAAGTAAAGCAAAAAAGACTTCAAAAGACTTATGATGTTAATTTCATAATGAATGCCAAGTGCAAATTGCTAGGCTGAATAAAATGAAAAAAATATGTTTGTTGCATAAAATAAATTTACACATAATAAGGTTGACAAAAGAGACATATTCATAAGATACATAGTTAATTTGCGAGGAAAATTCTTTCCAAAGTAAAAAAATTGACAAAATTAGTCACCGGAAATTAGAATTAAATATTCAACAAAATTTTTAAAATCATATTTAACAAGATCTGAACGTGAAACTTTGGCCCGTTATCAAACTACTTGATTCTCACACAAAATGAAAACTATTTTTAGATGGCAAGATAATAAATTATTCATTTATTTTATGGACATTTTATGACAATTATACATTAAAGACTAAAAAATATATATTTTAACAAAGTGAAAGATCTTCACTTAATCCTCCAATTATCTATGCAATATAAAATCTTCCCAGCAATATTTATGATCAATTGATTCCAAATATTAAAATAACAAGTTATGTGATGCAAGAGACATTGCTTGGGTAACATTGGGTACATATTTTCTCAAAGTATTTTGAAAATAAGAAAAGAATATTGCCAATTTGCAGCCTAAAAATCGAGCTTTATGACATAGATATTTTTGATTCTACTGTGTTTTTTGAAAGAGAATCTCAACTAGATATGTAATAATTAGTTCTTATGACAGATGATGCTCAAGTTATTTTAGGTTAAAAAAATCTGAATTTATTGGACTTTTTAAAAATGCAAATGATAGTTTCCTTATTTCTTTACTCTATTGTATGATACATACTGAAAAAATATTATACTCTGGGTTTTTTTTGTTTGTTTTTTTCTGAGGAGGATCAGCCCTGAGCTAACATCTGCCAATCCTCCTCTTTTTGCTGAGGAAGACTGGCACTGGGCTAACATCCATGCCCATCTTCCTCCACTTTATATGGGACCTCGCCACAGCGTGGCTTGACCAGTGGTGCTGCGTTGGTGCGCGCCTGGGATCCGAACCAGCGAACCCTGGGCTGCCACAGCGGAGCGCACGCACTTAACCGCTCGCGCCACCAGGCCAGCCCCTATACTGTTTTTTGAAGCAGATTCTACAGAAAATGTGTGGATATAGTTGCTAACAGCATTCAGTACATATATGCAGATGCTACCAATCATCACCAGTTTACACAACCATTAAAAGAAATGGAAGGAAGACAGTGAATTATATGATGTTATGTTCTTTGCCGGAGTTCATTGGTTGACTTGTAGAAGAATATTACTGTAGTGTTAACTCCAATTCTAGATTTTCTTGGAAAAAGGGAATGCTTTCTAAATATTCAATGATCAGGGACAAAAATTGGTTGTTATTTATATTTCTTCCTATCACGCTGTTTATGTGCAAGCCAAGTTTAAAGTTGTAAGGAAAAGTAAATCTTATTTGCTACTTATCTAGACAACAAGACCAGGTACATAATTTATGATGTCCAGTGCAAAATGAAGATGTGGCACCACTTGCTAAAAAATTGTTAAGAATTTTAAGACACTGTCAGCAGAGCATTCAATCAAGCAGGGCCCCTCTGAGTGTGAGGCCTGTACAACTGCACAAGTTGTACACTTACGAAGCCAAACTTACTGAACAAGAATTTGTGTTGAAATTGAACTTTCATAAAATACACCAATAATAACGATTTTGCCCATTTTTTAAACGTGAATCAATCTGCAGATGACATTATTTATAATCTATAGCATTCTGTACAGTACCTATAAAAATATAAAAAATTAAATAATACTTCATTTATATTGATAAATTTATGTTTTTTTCAATGTATTTAACATCCATTAAATTTCATGCTAGTACTATTGAGTTGACATAATGGTTAATGAATTTGCTTTTTCCTAATTTGGGTAAACAGAGTTTTGGAACTAATGTGCTTTTGCTTCAAAGTCAAATCAATTCTTGTATCAAAAAATGAATCAAGTTTTTGAACATAGATCATTAAATGAAAATAATGTTTTGTTACTTCATTCAATTATTAGAAAATTTCTAAGTATGTTTGGAACTACATGAGAATGTGTATCTACATTTTATACATGTATGTGTGTATACTTTTTACACAGTTTTATAAAACTGTAAATTTTGTAAAACCTAAATGAAAATCAAGTATCTCTGATGAAAATTTGTGTTCTTATCTTATGTGATATAAATGTAAAATGTTCATTGAATTTTAAAGTCTTATGTGAAAAATGAATATAAAATATCAGTAATCTTATGTTATTAAATATTATGAAATAATATTTAGAATTTATGGAGTTAAACCCTATTATTAAAATTAGTTTTGATGTTTCTTCTTCCTTTTTTGTGTGAGTCTTTAAGAAAATATAAATTTACATATGTGGTCTACATTATATTTTTTTTGGACAAGACTGCTTTAGCATGCTACATTTTATAGCAGTCACCTAATGATTATTTATGCCATCTTATATTTCATCAAGGCTTAGAAACTCTGGTCTCTGAGACAAATTTATTCCACAGCCTACTTTTGTGAAGAAAATTTTATTGGAACACAGTTACCCTCATTTTTCATGTATTGTCAATGGACGTTTTTATACAATATTGGTATATTTGAATAATCAAATCAATGGTATATTAGGCCACATAGCTCACCAAGCCTAAAATATTTACTGCCTAACTCTTGACCCCTGCTCTAGATAATATACAGTATTGGTCTTCTGGGCGTTTGGCCAATTGATACTGAACTTGGAGGAGGGTTGCAAGAACCAAAATATTGTCAGGAGATCCTAAAAGCTCAAAGGAAGAGATGGCTATGAGGAGACTTCTTGAATATCATTGGCTATTGTTAATGTAGTAGTGACAAGGGGGTAATGCAACTTTTTCTAAAATTCCACAGAATCAGAGAATGCTAAATTTGGAGGAAAATGTGACTTTCGCAAGGAGAGGGGAATCCTTTTTTTCCACCCTCTATTATATAAGTTTTGTTCAGAATGTCTATTTCAGAACTAGATTCATGCTAGTAGTAATCTTAGTTAGCCCCAGAGTTTATAAGTGAGTCTCATGATAACAATGTTTTCTACATTTTAAGAAGAAATTTATCTAAAATTAGATTGCACTTGGACCACAAAAGTCATGACTATTGAAAAGGGAGCCTTAAAATTATTTGTATAATTGACTTGCCGTGTGGCCCTAAAGGTCAGAAGACCAATTGTTAAAAACCATATCCATTTATGGATCAAATGTTATGAGCCTTTAAGAAATGCACATCAAAGCCACAATGAGGTAACACTTCACACCCACGAGAATGGCTATCAGAAGTTTTAAAAATGGAAAATATCAAATATTGGCAAGGATGTGGTGAAATTGGAAAATTGGAACCCTCATGCATTGCTGGTGAGAGCATAGAAGGGTACACAGCTGCTGTGAAAAACAGTTTGACACTTCCTCAGAAGGAGCATAGAATTACCGTGTAAGAGCAATTCCGCTCCTAAGTATATATCCAAAAGATTTGCAAATAGGCGTTCAAATAAAAACTCATATGTGATTGTTCATAGCAGCACAATTTACAAAAACCAAAAAGTGGAAACAATCCCAGTACCTGTTAACTGAGGAATAAATAAATAAAATGTGGTCTCTCTGTAAAATGGAATACTATTTAGTTATAAAAAGAATGAAGTACTGATACATGCTACAACATGAATGAACCTTGAAAGCATTATTTTAATCAAAAAAATCAGGACAGAAGGCCTCATATTGCATGATTCAATTTATATTAAATATACAGAATAAGCAAATACAGAGAGAGAGAAAGCAGATTAGTGATTGTCAGGGCTTGGAAGGAGAGGAGAATGGAGAATGACTGCTTAATGGCTACAGGGTTTCCTTTGGAGAGATGAAAATGTTCTGCAACTAGATAGTGGTAACAGTTGCACAATATTGTGAATGTACTAAGTGTCACTGTATTGTGTACTTTAAAATGGTTAAAATGATAAATTTTTTGTATGTATTTTTCCACAATAAAAAAACTATAGCAATTTAGAAAATGAACCAGCATACCACTAAAAAGTTTCATAATTATCTTAAAATGGATTCTGTGAAGGATTAGTGAAGTCCTGAGGATCCAGTTGTCAGTTTGCTGTCAATGGCATCAAGTATTTGCTAGCAGTTGGATTTGACAACCTCTAAAGAGCCCATAAAATTAGAGATTTCTAAATAAAAATCTGACCTATTCCTCCAAATAACAATTTAAAAATTTTTATACATTTAAATTGCTCAATCCGATGGCTAATTTTGGAAATTTTGAAGGATAAATGTGGGGATATATTTTTGTTAAAATGATCATTTTTGCATAACACAAACCGTAGTGTTTGTGGGTTGTGGGTTGACTCTTGCCAAATGCTATTGCTTAGAAAAGACGTAGTTTATTTCAGGAAATCTACTGGCTTGGATCAAGTAAATAAACAGTTTACTTTCCCTGGGGGAATCTCATGGTATCATTTATTAGATAGTTTGTGTTTTATATGGAATTGGTACTTTCATTGTATAGCTTGTGATATATATGTAACTGTTTAAAAAAACAAAAACAACAATTACTTCCTGGGTTACTATGGAGGAAGTGGGAATGGGAGGAGGAGGAAATGCATAAGGATTTCATAGAGGAATTATTCTGTTTATCAGGTATTACAAATTGAGAAGTATTAGAGTTGTTTCCAGCATGGATTGCAAAACTGGAATGAACTTTCAACAAGTATTCTAGTTGACTAGAATAGAATGTTTCTATTTGTTCAAAAGTATGGATTCAGAATTCTCAAAAATTCCTGTTGTTGTTACTATTATTCAACTTTCTAGAAGTTAATTAAATAATTCTCAACAGATATTGTTATATAAAAGTAACTATGCTGGATGAAATATTTAAATACCACAATTAAGATTACGTGTCCATTGAGACACACAATTCTCCATGAGCATCTTATGTTCACACAGTCTGGATCTTCTGAGCAAATGGCCCTGATAGTCTTTGCAAGGATATTTGTATATTTGCAAAAATATATTCCCTTTACTAAACTATGCTGTCGTGAATAAACGCCTTCAATTTATCTTTGAGAGTCAGAACTTTGCTATGCATAGAAAATGCATAGAAAAATAGCCTTTGAACATATAGCTAGTGTCTCCCTTAGTGCCAGAGAAGGCAGCTTTTATTATAGCACAAATAGAGTAGGTCTCTGTCCTCAGAAACATTCCAGGATAGTAAAATATTCTCCTCTCTGGAGAAGATGTTCTTATATTTCAGAATAAAGACAAGCCCTCCTGCCCCTTTCTTAGATAGACAGATCACCAACAGCCCTGTATGAGATAAGTGTTTCCTAACATGGGGTTCCTCTTCTATCTGCACCCCACTGCATGTACAGGTGTCATCTAGCCCTCACCTAGTCACCCTGTGGGGACTGATACTCAAGAAACTGGCACAAAATATTGCTATGGTTGATGCTATTTCTGTGAATAGTAAATGGTCTTTGTCTCTGACCCAAAGATTCTGGATCTTCTGTACACACACACACACACGCGTGCACATACATATATGTGCATAAATATTCATAATACATACATGTAACATAAATGTGTTAATATATATACATAATCATATGTATAAACAAGGTACAGATTTTTATACATGTACAGATATTTATAACTGTAGTAGGCTGACTTGTTGGCTAGTAAGGAGGGTAAAATCTCACACCCTTCAGAGTTCTTTGCTAACAGTATCCACTACAGTCAGGCAAAATCAACTAAGCAGAACAACTAACACAATGTTAGACGTGTTAAAATTTTCTACTTCTCTCCAGAAGCGTTATATGACAACTGTCCATATATTATTTCTTTAATAGAATATATTGAAGGAAGAAAATACATCTAATTTGTCTTTATGATACCGAGTAGTACTATGCTAAAAGAGAAATAAAACCACATATGTTTTATTGTCTATTGAATCTAATGTTTTAAAAATTTAACATGATATTTTAAAGCTTGGCTAAATGGGTTGGTATTTGAAAGACTAGGGCTACTTAAATACTTTTACAGAACGTAGACGCTCTTAACTTACAGACTCTAACACATGTTAAAAATAAGAATATAAATATATCTATAATGGATTCACCTGCTGTAAAAATGTTAAAGAATTTTGTAAATAATTTGCTTTTGAAATTATTCTGTAATGATGAACTCATTAAATTTTCAATTGGCTATGATTTATAAGTTACCATGGAAAATCTGAACTTGAAAAGTTTTACAAAGTGAAAAAATAGGAACAAAATTATTTTTAAATGTAATGTATTTTATAAATACATTATTTTCTGATAGAATAGTTAATTGTATACAGTATTATATTTTGTATCATTTCAGTGAATATGCATTACTTACTAACCTCCAGATATTTATTAGTATATTTGAGATAATGTATTTTTTTATTTTGGGGTATTTTTTAGGTCTGGTGCATTTCTTAGGCCCTTGAAAGCACTATGTCCTTTTTACCTAATGAATTAAAAAAAAAAAATCCCTAGAGCCACACTTAGAATCTCCGTTTACTTAAAAGATTTTTAGGATAATTCTGTGTTCATAAGAGAGATCTAGATTACTCTACTAATTATTATTCTTTGATGGCATGTGGATGACATGTGGATTTGCCTAACCCTTTGAAGGTACTATAGCTATCATTCCTTCCCAGAGATTATTTCAGTTGGCAAAGTTGGGGTTCTGATTATTCACCTCTAACTTTCAAGAGAACTTCCATTCCATGGCATTTCTATTTCATCAAAAGAGTAGAACATGATTTATGCACAAAGGGGACATTTTAATTACTGGGAGTCAAATTGAGGAATCCAGAACAAATTTATCACAGATCTTAAGAAAAAAGCAGAGGATCTGAAGGCTGATAAGATGGGCTCTAATTGCCTAAATATCCAGCACTGTAATGTGAGAAATTATAGAAAGTGTACAATCTCCCCAGAGAACATGATGCTACTTGAGGAACAGAGTTACCTAAATATTTTCTGATTTTCAGGGATGCTTTAGTATAAACTATGAAAAAGTGATGACAATTATAAAAAATGTTCTTTGCTTTTTTTCTAATTTTGTGTTTTTTTGCATAACTAATTGAGAGTATTTTTGTTTTGTTTATTAAATTCCACATATATATAATTTAAAGAGTCTATATAAAATACGAATTGGTAAAATAAAAATTTCATTTATGCTTTTTTTGTAGAATGTTAAAATTTTTAATGAATTTCCTTTTTTTTCTGATCCTTAAATGAAAGTGGTACTACAATATCTTTAATTAACAGAAAGCCCTTACACTTTGAATAGAAAATGAAAAAATTAGTTGCCTTGGAAACTGAAGAAGTTCATAGCATTCTGAATACGTTATTAACCCATTATCATGCAGCTATGATATCACACTTGAATAAAAAGGTAACTGATGTTATGATTGTTTTCTTTTTCTATGTAGATTTATATAAAGTATTTCAACTTAAAATCAAAGTAGTTTTTGAAATACACTTGAAATTCCTTTGTTCCTCCTACTAGAAGTTATTTGTTTAGGATGTTGTACATTCTTATTTATATTATTTATCATATTTGTGTGATTAAACTATGATTCTTTTGTGTGGAATTATTTTGTATCTCTCTCTTAAAGTTATTTTTTAATTTTCCTGAAATAAAAATTATTCATTTCTGATTATGTTAGATGATACACAGTTCCTACCATTACCTCTAATCATGCTTCAATAGACATTCAATATAGTTATTTTGAATATTAAGAAAATAAACTGTAACCTGACTCCTTACTGTCATATGGATTAGTTGTGATGAATTATAGATGTCAGTAACAAAATATCTCAAGTTATAGTTGCTTAAAAATAAACAAAGATGTTATTTTTTTCTCAAGTACATTCATTATCCCAATAATGGATCTAGAAGTAGTATGATGTTTCCTATTTTAGAGACCAAGGCACATTCATTCTTTCCTCTGCTATTTATGACTTCCATTCCCAAAGTAACTTTATTCTCTAAGATGGTGTCTGGAGCTGCAGGCATTGAGTCTACGTTTTAGTCAACAGGAAAGAAGATGGGATGAGGAAGGCCATCACGTCACTTTTATTTTTTTGTAACGTGTTCTGAAAGTTGTACACAACACTACACTTACAAACTATTAGCTAAAAAATATAAACATGGCCACAATTGGCTCCATGGGTGACTGGGAAGTGTATAACTTAATCCCGATGGTTGTGTGTCCTGATGAAGATCAGGTGTTTCAATACTGTAGCTGGAGAGCTAGAGATGGAGAGAGAGAGAAGAGAGAGAGAGATAAAGAGAGTGACAAAGGGACAGAAAGAGAGAGAAAACAACTATTGTGGGAAAATAAGCAGTCTCTAGAACATTCTATCTCTTTGACCACCTACATGTCCACCTACAACTTTCTTTCCCACACAAACTACACAGTTATCTCTCACTAAAATAATACAACTCCAAAGAACTGTCTAGTTACTTTATCCATTTGAAAATCTACTCCTTATATGACATGCAGTCCTCTACATCAAATCCAGATGTGGTTCCTCATGGTCCAGCTATATCAGACATGGGAATTATTCAAATTATAGTAATTAAGGCAATAATATTGGGGATAGACAAGTAGACAAACAGAAACACAAAGACCTTAAGAAAGACCCTCACATATATATACATACACGTTTGATAGAGGTAGAAAGAGAGATTTATTGGGGAAACCTGTATTTTTTGATAAATGATGCTGTGTCATTTTTGTATTCATGCAGGTAAAATATGACCTTACAGCTTTACATCATTCAATACACAAAAAATCTTCAATGAATTATAGATACAAGTGTGAAATTTCTAACTCCATCTTCACGTAATGACGACGTCTGGTTAACTAAGTTTGATTGATCAAGGAAGAGCCAGGATTGGAGAGGATCCAAGTTTGACCATAGCTGGCATATAATGCAGACCTTTTACATCACTATACATGGCACATATCCAGAAGACTGTGGTTTCAGACTTTTGGTAAATTCTTACTGTCATCTGAATGCAAAGAGTCACAAAGTCTTTGTTTTTAAAGTTAAGTATTAATTCTGATGTAACTGCTTCAGGAAAAATGGATCACTCTCATCATACTGTTTTTTTTTTTCCCCACAGAAAAATGTGGAAAAATGGTATAAATCCTGCTTCCTTTATACCATTATAAAAAGAAAGTTTTGATGGTAGAATATCCATGACATCATGGTGATTTAAAACTATAATATAGTATGGCTAATATTAAGGGGAGAAGATTCCTTATTTCCAAATAATTTTAGAATTACCAGCAGGTAAGTATTAACTACAGATTCTTTGGCATTGTTTTTATTCTTATTTCTTTAGGTAGTTTCATATTGAATTGGAATCCTTATTCAAATTTTTGTTGGTACTACTCTTATAGTTACTGTTGCAACTTTGGTATAGTTTATTAATCCATAAATAGATATTATAAATAGCATTTATATTGTATTAGTGAGTTCAAGGGATTGTACATCATTGATGTTATTTAATAATAACAACCAAAGAAAGGGAATTAGAATGCCATGCTTTTCTTTTCTTTTTTTAGACAATTGGTAGAAACATTCTTAAGTTGCAACAAAAGTTTTTACCATGAGGTGCATATTTTTTCACTGTTGTAATTTACATAAAATAAAATTAAACAATTCTAAGTATACTTTTGAATGAATTTACATAATTGCTCTTATTTACAATCAAGTTTGAAATAGTATCATCAGCCCAAAAATTATCTTCATGATGCAGACTGAGGTATCCATTAGTGTGTATATTAGAGATATATTTGTAATGATTTGCTTCCAAGCAAAATATTAAGAGTTTTATAACATTCTGTTAGTTTGTTTCAATTACCCACAGAGTAAATATCTTATAACCATCTCTAATAAGGTTTTATATTTCCTCTTAAATTTTTTCTTCGTGGGATATATTGATTGTATAGAAATATTTTTGTGTTTCTGCAGAGTAGAGACTTCCTGCAATAATTTTGCTAAGAAGTGGGCATTCTGGGCCAAGAACAAGACTTTGGAAGTTCATTTACATCTGTATAGATTTTGAGAGAACTCTTTGCATGGGAAAATGAGGACCAGGACCGTGGAGATGTCACTAGGTTGTAAAATCCTAAGACACCAAGACATATCTGGTCCCTAGAGATATATACACATCTATTTACATCCCAAAGTGTTAGTGTGTGAATTCACAATTCTTTCCATTTTGTCTCCAAATAGCAAAGATTTTTCAACCTCCTTTAAGGAGGGAAAGAGTTCACAGCTGCATCTTTCTAATGCATATAACCAGAGAAAATCGGGATTTTTCTTATTCCTCTATGGATCTATGATACAGACCTAGAATTTGGCATGTGTGGGACATTTAGGGCTTTCATTGCAATGCCCCAGTGGTAAGAATTGATATGTGGGAAGCCCCAGCATTGTTATTTGATTTTTAAATAAACAATAATAATCTTTCTGTGATCCCGACCATCTTATGTATACTTGAAGATTATTTTAATAAATATTTTAAATAAATTAAAGATGATTTAAATAATTCAGATAATTATTAAAAACTCAAAATATATAAAAAGTCAAAAGTCCACTTGAATGAAAAGACTTGCAATTCTCTATTATCATTCATAATGAAACATTTTCTATTTTTCGTGTAATTTTGTGGGAAATTATACAATTAAAAATAATTTATGTTTGAATGGACTTCTGCTCCAGTGGTGAAATAGTAACTGACATCAGATTGTTCTTAATTCTCTAAAAAACGTAAATCTGGACGAAATATATCAGACAAAAATACGAGATAAATGCTTTTCAGCATTCGGCAGTGCAAAATAGCAATTACAAAAAGAAAGAAAACTCACGATGCGAGCCCTCAAATCACTCCAGCTCTCTATGTTCTATTTGCTGACTGGCGCAGCAAGCTCTAGTCACACTAGATTGTGGTGGTCCCTCTGAGCTGAGGGGGAGAGATCAGGGTTCAGGGCAGATGAAGTAGCTGAATTCAGCAGAGTAGAGCACTAGAGAGGAGGGTGTTGCCCAGACAGAGACCCCAGAACTCAGGAGATTCCCTGAAGCCCTTGGAGAAGAAGTGGGCAGTACATCCTCAGAACAACATCACGTGAGGATCACCAGAGACAAGTTGCCGTGGGGTTGAAAACAGAATAGAGACACTAAATGCCAAGCAATACTATAGAAATGTTGGATTTCCAGACCAGCCATAATTTACATATTACCACCTCTAGCATTCAGCTGTGACAACAGAAATGCTATACTTATCAGTAAAGACTAGGTCTTAGATCTCAGATGGATTACTATCTTAAGAAAGTATCAAAGCAAGCCCTGCAAAATCCACAGGGGAGACAAAAGTTGAAGGCTGTGTTAGAGAGACTTGGAAAATCCTCAGATTTTTCACAGATAGGTACAAACAGAATCTAAAAGCAAGTTGCACAAGTTCAAGTGCTGAGCGAGTAATTAAAATATTTTTGAAAAATCGACACTCTTCAGAGGAGTATAACAATCTTGGTGGTCTTCAATGTATCATTAACAACGTCTTGTCCAAAATAAAAATTATGCAACACAGGAAAAAACAGGAAAATGTGACACATAGCCAAGAATTAAAAATTTGTTAATAGAGACCGATCTCATATGACTCTGATGTTGGATATACGAGACAAAGACTTAAAAGAAGGAACTTTGAATGTTTTCAAATTACTAATGGAAAATATGATCAAAGAGTTAAAGGAAACCATGCATAATTGATACTGGCCCGACAGGGGTAGATCTCAAAAATATTATGTCGGGGAAAAAACAATATAAAATATAAAATAGTACAGACTGTATTATTTCACATATATGAAGTTGTAGAATTGGTAACACTAATCTATTGTTAAAAATCTCATCAGTAATTGGTGCCAACGTGGGAGGGGTTGATTGCAAAGGGGAACCAGGAGGCTGGCTGAGGTGATTGAAGGAAATGTTCTGTATTTTTATTGAGGTGGTGGTTACAACAGTGTATGTATTTCAAAAGTCATTGAATTGTGCACTTAAAGTGGGTGCATTTTAAGTTAGGCAATATATGCCTCCAAAAAAGTTGAGAAAATATATTTGACCAAAAATCTTCTCCTATTATATTTCATAAGTTATCCTTCCTGGTGAAATGTTTTCTATCTTGAAGCAATAATGCCTAAAAACTTATAATAAGACACATCTCGGGGCCTCCCAGTGGCTCAGCGGTTAAGTGCACGTGCTCTGCTTCGGCGGCCGGAGGTTTGCAGGTTCGGATCCTGGGCGCACACCAACACGCCGCTTGTCAGGCCATGCTGTGGCGGCATCCCATATAAAGCAGAGGAACATGGGCATGGATGTTAGCCCAGGGCCAATCTTCCCTGGCATAAAGAGGAGGATTGGCACTGGATGTTACTTCAGGGCTGATCTTCCTCACACACACAAAAAAAGGCACATCTCTCAAATTTTCAGTTCAGATAGTGGAAAACACAAAATTTAAAAAACAGCACTACTGATTCCCAAGAAGAAATTGTGCGTTGCAGCAGGTATCTGAAAACAGTCATCATTGTTTGCTGTGATCTGTTGTTTTAAATGCACTAGGGCATGTTTCAAGTTACAGCAGATGCTGGTTTAACTATAGCAAATATGATTACGCTAACACTTAGGAAAAAATGTTCTTAGCAAGTCATGATTAAACATCTCATAAACTTTAACCTATTTGCCCTAAAATTGAGGAAAAAGATCTCATCTGTGTATAGTCATCATTCAAAATATGTCGACATTTCCATATGTACTTAATGTTTTCTGGAAATGATGGAAAAGAAGGTCCTTATTTTTATTTTAACAATACTTTCATTTTTCACCTTAATGATTAAGTAACCAAAAGAAATCAAATATTAATTGAAAAATCAATATTAAAACATTTGTTACATATGCCACTTGAAGGAGGATTTTTAGGTCTCCTGCTCCTTTGTAAGTCCATATTTGTTTGATTTCTTAGTTTATTTTTATACTATATTGAATAGTTTTCTTTCAGAAGTTCTCTTCAAATTTATTTAATCAAACTCAACCAATCAAAAAAACTCTCTTTCCTATTGATTCCTCCTTAAGAACTTAATGGCACTAACCTCATGACAGAAAGCAACTAAAGGTTAATAATAATAAGCACTTTGTGCTATGATTGTTCAGATGGTTATTATGATATCTCTGAATTAATTACTGTGATCTCACCTTTTTTAAAACTAACATTGGAAAGTTATATTTTCAGATTTTATAGTCTGGTTAATATAAGTCTGTTTAGATAAAAATAAACAACATATGCGTGGAATGTAGAGTAAAATTTTTTTCATAGAACTCAGAGTTAAAAAAAATATATCGATTCCTTGTTAATGCTAGAAAGTTTAATTTAGTCTTTCTTTGGCATCTTTTTCAGCAATGTCTCTCTCTCTCTCCCAGAGTATCACTGTTCCCTGCTGTCAGTGACAAGCATTGAAGCCTATAGAAATCCCTTTCCTGCCACTATTTTCAACAGTTATACAAGATAAGCACGAGGCTATGGTACTCTGGGGCCTCTATTGAAACTGAGTCAGCCTCCCTCCTCCCAGTCTATAAGGGGACCCTACAAGGAAGTGATTGACAAACATTATAGTTTCTAGCTTGAGAGTTCTAAAAATGTTTTCACATACATAAAATCTACATATCATTCAGAATATTATTTGCTTGAAGAAATTAAATTCTTTTTCACGAGCCATATACAATATCAAACATTCAAAGTGTATTATTTATACACAACCTATAATGAAAATATACCAATGATTAATAGTATATTGCCCCCAAGGATAGTCTTTTGATCCAAATGTGTATAGTCACATTACCACTTCATCTGAACACCATGATATATTCAGAGTTGGACAAATGAACCAAACGTGTCTATTCTGCTGTTGTCTAAGATATTCTCTTTTGGATGAGGAAGATTGGGCTGTTCATTGGCCCTCTTGCCTTACTGAACACACAGCACAGTCAAGTAAAGCTAACAGAAAGAAGAAATAACATTTATAGAACCTATTCTGAATGTTAGCATCTAGTCATTCCTAAAGCAGGCTCAACCCTGTAGACATTCACCTATATTTGGCAGTTAATATTTCTTCTCTTTCTTTTCCCCCTCCTCCCCCTCCTGCCTTTCTTCCTCCTTCTCCACTTCTTCCTCATTCTTCTTCTTCAATTTTGAATAACATTTCTGGCATTTTCAGTAGAAATTTTATTGTCAAAATGTCTTGAGTACTATATGTATTACAACAAGAAAACAGAGTATTAGATATAGCTTAAATAGTATTTTTCATGACGATAGGTAAATTTCATTAGTTTTTCTTTGTAATGCAAAGTATATGCATTCATTAATTCATCCATTTACCACGTATTTATTGAATGCTATGATACGAAAGACATACCTTAGGTTCTGCAATTATAGCAATAAAGAAAAGAAAATTTGAACTTCACACTTCAAACAAAGTATAAAGAATACCTGTCATACATAGCATGATGTGGACCAAAATGAAGCAGACTGATACAAATGGAAGTAACTGTTTCACACTTTGGAAATAAATGTACTCTAGAATAAAGTGTCATTCGACAGCCCACTCTAAAATTCTGTTTTTGTTTTGTTTTGTTTTTATTGAGATTACATTGGTTTTCAAATTCTGTTTTAAGTGATAAGATCCAGGTGTGTGGGTAGCCATAGAAGAAATAAAGACTGTTTAACTAGAGATTCAATTCTGAAGTTAGAAGAGCAAACAATGGACAGATGAAAACAGAAGAGCAAAGAATGGGCAAGAAACAGATTAACATATGACTCTTATTTTCTACAAAACAGTCTCTCGATGAAAATGAGACTGTCAAAATGGAGAAGGGGGAAACTGATCACTAAATTACACCACCAAGAAATTGTGTCTTGGGGCCGGCCCGGTGGCGCAAGCAGTTAAGGGTGCGCGCTCCGCTGCAGCGGCCCAGGGTTTGCCGGTTCGGATCCCGGGTGCGCACCGTCGCACTGCTTGTTAAGCCATGCTGTGGCGGCATCCCATATAAAGTAGAGGAAGATGGGCATGGATGTCAGCCCAGGACCAGTCTTCCTCAGCAAAAAAGAGGAGGATTTGGCACTGGATGTTAGCTCAGAGCTGGTCTTCCTCACAAAAAAAAAAAAAAAAGAAATTGTGTCTTAACGTGCTTCATTGTGAATCAGACTCTCTCTCCTGAATGAGAAAACCTGAACTAAAAAATACCTCTGGAAAAGAGAATGTAGTAAGATTTTTTAGAGGGTGTTTTAGCCAAGTAATCCAATTTGAAGTCTGTGCTTACTCCAATTCAATCCTATTTCCTATGTAGTACTGAGATAATCCACTAGTGGTGAACTGCTTGGCCCCACTGAACTTTAAAAGAACAAGGAGAAAACTGGTTAGAAGAAAAAGATAAGGCGGAGATAAAGGGAATGGAGATGAAGAGCATACCAAAAAAGACACATACATGAAAAGGAAGCAGAAGAAGTCAGAGCTCTCCATGACTTCAAAGAAAATAGAAAAATAAAACAGATCAGGCAGCGTGCACACATGCACTCATTTACATACACACTGCACTTGCTATCACACGTGCGCATGTCATGATTTTAAACAAGTAAAATACAATAGATTTGATGAAAACATGGCCAGGGTAAGATAGAACAAGCTCTTCTGTTCAGTATGACCCTTTACAAAAACAATAAACAACACACATGTAATTCATTTTCTTTCAGAATATCTTATTTTCTCTCTAGGGAATCCTCATTTGCTAATGAAAAACTCAAATGTGAACCATTCTCATAAAATATTTTTTATCTTCAGTTCCTTTCTTTACAGTCTCATTTGCTTTCTGCCAACAACATCAGATGTCTTAATTACATTTGAGTTCTTGACACAATTTAAAGCCTTCAGCTCTGTACAATAGAGATCATGACTTAAAAATCTGTATGCCTTCTTTGACCAGAGAAGTGTCTAAAACTCTTACAGTAGGTGATCAATAAATAGTAATTGAAACATTGATATATTTTAATTAAATGTTTATGGCATAATTTTCCAGGATTGGTATATTTTTTTTTTCCCTCCTACTTCCTGGGGAGATTGGAGAAATATTTTCATTATTTTTTAGTAGGAAGTATGGAGAATCACAGGACTGATTATATTGTTATATTCAATATGTAAAGATTAATAATTAAAAAAAAATCTTTCACTAAACATTAAGTTAAACAAAACCTTCCTTCCTTTTTTTCTTTTAATCTTCTTTTCTTAATTTTATACATAAAGATCCTTAAAAATATCATTTGTGTATCTCTGTTTTTGAACTGACCAAAGCCAGTGACTCCATATCTATCAATCATTTATTTTTGACCAGTAAACGAGGACGTATAGCATATATATATTATAATAAAACTACTTACAGAAATACATCACAGCATAAAGTTTTGATATAAAAAGAAATGTATAGAATCAGTGTGGCAAGTAAGCTTATTTTAATAAAATATATTATCCCATATGAATGCCACAGGAGATTTCCCCACTTTGTCATGCAATTTTGTGGTTGTTTTTTCATGTGTTCACTGGTAGAATGAGGCGACACTACGCTCTCAGTAACATAATAGTATACTTTATTTGAATTTAATTTAAATTTTATAACGGCACTATATACACATAATTCTAAAAAGTCAATTATTTTTACAGGGCTCAAAATAAACACTACTGTTTTCTATCACCTCCCCTTAGTTTCTTCTTCAGACAAATATTTTATGCTCATTGAGTAGTTTATTCTGTTATTTTCTGACAAATTTCAAAGACATCATATTGTAATTCTTTTTGTTTTTAAGTTTTAGAGATTATTAATAACTTTCTATTAATAACTTTCTATTATTAATAAATTTGAAGATTTAGCTCTCTTACAACAGGTGTCTCTCTCTAGTACCCCAACAAAAATGTACATCAATATTCTTCTCTTTCCACCATTTTCCCATTACTGTCATAGAATTTTAGGTTAAATCAATAGTCAATATTTACAAATACTGAAATTATAATTTTTATAAACCGAAGCATATAGCATATTTCCTTTCTAAGCAACACTGTTTTCACTGGGAATTCACAATATTCTGTTTGTTAGATTTTCCATACTAAACATAATCACAAACTCAAATTCTGAAACAAAATTGTAGTTATACTTTCAGTAATAAGCAAGCACACAATAACTTCTGTTTCATTTTTTTATGAGTGTACATCTCTGCACCTCTCAGTCTCCTCACCGTTGTCATCATGATTTGTACTTGAAATCTACTTTCCAGCTTTAAAATGCTATAGGCCTTCACTTGACCCTAGGCATTCTCATTCCCTCTCTTCCAAGGTTAACTTCTCCTTCCTTACTCCCATATTCCTCTTCATCTTTGTTTATCCCACTAGTTTAGTTGATGTAGTTATTTCCAGTAATTAGGAAAGTTAATATTTTCAGAGAGTTCTTCTGAAAATGTTTTTGGTTTACTTTCACTCTCAAACAATAGTTTGTTAGATACAGCTATCTAGATTGAAAAGCATTTTCTTTTGTTTATCTTCCACATATGAGTGAAATCATATGGCATTTGTCTTTCTCCATCTGACTTATTTCTTTTTTTTTTAATAATTTTTTGTTTATTGCAGTAACGTTGGTTTATAACATTGTATAAATTTCAGGTGTACATCATTATACTTCTATTTCTGCATAGATTACATCATGTTCACCACCCAAATACTAATTACAACCCATCACCACACACATGTGCCAAATTATCCCTTCATATGGTACTTTTATTTTAATTTTTTGAGGAATCTCCGTACTTTTTTCCATAGTGGCTGCACCAATTTACTCATATGTGGAAGGTAAACAAACACATACATATGGAGAACAGATTGGTGGTTACTAGGGAGAGCGGGGGGTGGAGGGAGGGGAAAAGGGGTAATGGGGCACATTTGTACAGTGACAGAAAGCAACTAGACTCTTGACGGGGAACATGATGTAGTCTATACAGAAGGCGAAATATTATGATGTACACTTGAAACTTATACAATGTTATAAATCAATGTTACCTCAATAAAAATAAATAAATACAACAACAAATAAATAATAAAATTTAAAAAAGAGAAGAAAAGCATTTTCCCTGTGAATTATGAAGGTCTTCTAGACGTCCAGGACTGCTATTGATAGATCTGACGCCACTCCTGATGCTTTCTGTGTTATCTCTTTCCCTTCAAACCTCTCCTCAAAAGCTTTTAGAATCTTTGTCTGTGTTAAAAAAAAAAAATGACAGTAATATGTATTGACATGGGCTTTCTTTTTATCTATTTTTTCAGGTATTTCTATCTATATACTCATTTCCTTTAGTTCTGGGAACTATTCTTGTATTAGTTCTTAGATCATTTTCTCCCTCCATTTCCTCTAGTCCAACATTCTGGATTTTTTAATATTCAGTGAATTCTCTAAAATTTTTATCTTTTTCTGTTTTATTTTCTAACTACATTCCCCCGTGTTCTACTTTCTGAAAAATATATCTTAGAGTCTTTTATGCTCTCTAAATTTTCCACTTTTATAGTACGCTGTTCTGTTTTTCATGAAACTAATATCTTCTTTTATTTACCTTTTTTAGGATATCAATTATCAAATTTTTTGTAGTTTCTTTTTTTCCTGCTACATGTACTACTTTGTAATTTTTGTTTCCTTATAGGCATTTTTTTGAGGAAATATTGGCCCTGAGCTAACATCTGTTGTCAATCTTCCTCTTTTTCTTTTTTCTCCCCAAAGCCCCGGTACATAGTTGTATATCCTAATTGTAGGTCCTTCTAGTTCTTCTCTGTGGGATGCCACCTCAGCATGGCTTGATGAGTGGTGAGTAGGTCTGTGCCCAGGATCCAAACCAGGGACCCCCAGGCCACTGAAGTGGAATGCACAAACTTAACTGCTATGCCATGGGGCAGGCCCCCCTTATAGGTTTTATTTATTTTTATTTTTTGGTTTTTGGTTAATTGATGCATGCTTTGGTTTGTTTTTCATGTTAGAGGGTTTCCCTCAAATGTATAGTTGTACTTGGCAATTTTTTTCATATTTAAGAGTGAGCCACTAAAACGTTGCTGGGAATTTGTGAGCATTTGTGGAGTTTATTGACTAGAGGGCTTCATATTAAGATACTGGGCAGACATTCAACCATTTTACTCTAGGAGTCCCAATAGTTGTTATGTTAGACCAGAGAGGCCTCTTTGTCTTTTTACTCACAGTGGTAGGAGTGGAGGTGAGGGTAGAGTATGAGTGAAGCGGGTAAAGATAGATTTTATGTTTCCAATAGCCAAGTGAAAGAGATTGGGGCAATTGACCATCCAGACTTCCACATAACTCCCTGTATTTTCTACAGAGCTCTCCAGTCTTCACTGAGTTTCAATAATCTTAATCTAATACATCTCTGGTTGAAGATCTGCAAAGATTACAACTCCAGAGTTGCAGCAGGTAGGGGAAGAGGTGGTAATTGTTTTATTTGCAGGCTTTAAATCATGCCTTTTTTCAGATACACCTATATACCAGCCTTCAAATGGATATAGTGCCTGAAATTAGCAAAATCTTCCAGAGTCCCCATGTGTGATTCAGCTTGTTTCCAGACTGTATACTTTTCACTCCTATCAGGTATTTAGAATTTGGTTTCTCAGGTCCCATATGCCACTTAACACATATCTACATAGATTGCTTATGGAGCTCTTCTCTTTATACATCTCTTACGCTGACATTTGCTCATCCACGTTCTTTGTTCTTCTACGTTCACACATCATCAAAAAAAAAACCTTCTGAGGTTTCAGAAGGGGAAAAAATAAATTGTGTGTTCATTTTTCCATGTTTAAATGGAAGTTTTTCTATCGGTATAAAATATCATGGGAATCCATACATATGCTTAATAGTTTTTATGATCCCCATGTTTCTGAAAATAAATATAATTACACACAATAGAATAAAATTTTTAAAGCGTGCAGCTGCTTATACCATAGTTAAGCTATTAAATTTTGCATCAGTTGAGAGCAAAAACTTTAATGACAAATTAGGCCAAAGAACTTCTTACTCAATAATATGAAATATTAAACCTATTTTATTTAGAGAATGCTCTGTCACAAGAATGCTTTTCCTATATTTACCTATAAATACTTGATTAAATGACACCATGTACATCTGTCTTAAAAGAAAGTTTTGTTTTTATTCATAGGACTTGGCACAGTTGCCATATGTATATATATTCCATGTGAATTTTAGCTTTATTTTATGTCGTTTCGTTAGACTGTGCATACTCTATTTTTCTCTATCCGTAATACCTTTCCCATTTTAGCAAACAATTCACTGGAATCTTATTTTAGAGCATGTTGTTCTTGGGAAGGAGACAAAAGCAAAATTTTACAACATAAAAAAAATGTAGACACTCTGAGCTTTGTGGTTAAATTTGCATTGACCTTCATTTTATGTCTGAAGACAGTTTTTAGAAATGTAGTAGATTGTGACAACATGGATGGACATTGAGGGTGTAATGCAAAGTGAAATAAGTCAGAGGGAGAAGGTCAAATACCGTATGATTTCCTTCATTAAGTAGTAGATAATAACAACAATAAACAAACAGATAGGGACAGAGATTGGATTGGTGGTTGCTGGGGGGGAGAGGGGGAGGGAGGGAGGTGAAGGGGATGGTTGGGTACATGTGTGTGGTGATGGGTTGTAGTTGGTGTTTTGGTGGTGAACATGATGTAATCTGTGCAGAAGTGGAGGTGTAGTGATGTACACCTTAAATTTTTACGATGTTGTAAACCAATGTTACTGCAATAAACAAAAAATTAAAAAAAAAAAAGAAATGTAGTAGAATTTTTTTCTCTACTGTTGTGTTCTATAGTTAGAGGCACATGAACCAGAAATGGGAAAAGGCAAAGAAATGTATGAGAATTTGAAAATGAGAAAAGAATTCAAATAAATATTAGTATCTTGATTTTTAAGCTAATCTATATTCAAAGTTCACATGTATATGCCCTGATATTTTTGACAATGAAGTGGGAATGATAGAACACAATATAAATTAACATCAAAATTTTTATATTATTACATAATGCCTTTTTGTTACCTTCAGTTTTCTTTACTTCTACAGATTTACTCTCAGTGTCATCGCAAACTAGACTATATCTCTTTCATATCAAAAACATAAAATATTTTGTATTTTAGAGATGACAATGATGTGAACATAAAATCAATCATAAGAAAAGATTGGAACTTATGGAGCATCTGAACTTCACACATCCAAATCTTTAGTCGTATACAACAACACGTTGGTTTTTAAAACTGTCCATTTAATAGTAAATAATTACAATGAAGAGATATAGTTCTGAAGAAAACTACTCATGTGCATGCACACACACACACAGCATATCTAATCCCAGGATATTTATCTGACTGATTCTTTGTAAAGTAAAAGGCCTTTAATGCAAAAACATCTCAAGTATGACTCAGACATCTGGGAAAATGCAGACACTTGCAAGTGATGCACGTCTGAAGAGTGTTGAACATAAAAATGTCTTCAATTTAGTAGCCTAATTAAAAAATAATTACAGTGGTCTATTATCTTTCTTTATATTATGGATTATGCATGTCTATAATATTATTGTCAGCTGAAGTTACTTTGACTTTTACAAAATGATATCAGTTTTTACTTGCATTATGTTAGGTTGGTGATTTCAATTTGTTGAACACCATGTTTTCCAAAAATAAAAATATCCTGGGCCATAACAGAAGTTTCCCTAAAATAAATAAGTAAATAAACAAATTTTAAAAATCACTGGCATTTTTTTATCACAGATGAGTTAAAGTGAAAATAAATAATACAATAAAGTGAAGAAAAAATTAATAGAAATATGACAAAAAGTGAATCCAGGGTCTGGCCTGGTATAGTGGTTAAGTTCACATGCTGTACTTCAGCAGCCCAGGGTTTGTGGGTTTGAATCCCAGGCGCAGACTGGCACACCACTCATCAAGCCATGCTGTGGAGGTGTCCCACATACAAAATAGAGGAAGATGAGCACAGATGTTAACTCAGAGCCAGTCTTCCTCAGCAAAAAAAGAGGAAGACTGGCAACAGACGTTAGCTGAGGGCCAATCTTCCCCACCAAAAAAAAAAAAAGTGAATCCATAAATGTTTGAAAGGGAAAAGCAAATTAACCCTAAACAAAGTAGAAAAAAATTAAAGAAAATAAGTAGAAATTATTAAAATAGAAATAAAAATGCAAATCAGAATGAAGAAGACCAAAAATTGTCTTTGTGACAAGACTATTAATTCAATGAATGTCTATCAAGACTGGACCCTGATCCACAAAAATAGCAAAACACAAATTACCCCGATCAAGAATGAAAAGGACCATGAAAAGATGAGACATTCCACAAAGTGAATGGCTGTCTTCTCAAAAATATGAATGTCATAAATACAAAAAAGTGACACAGGTACTATTCCAGATCAAAGGAAACCAAAGAGACATGACAATTGAATGCAATATATGATATTTGATATTATTTTGCTTTCAATGATACTATCAAAACAACGTAAAATATCTCAAGAAAGTCTGTAAGCTAGATAAAAATATTTTTTCAGTTAATGTCGTTGGTACATGGGTACATAAGTGTATACCTCGTTATTAGGATATAAACATCAGAGGATTTAGCTGTAAATGGACATCATATCTGCAGCTTACTCTTTAATAGTTCAGGGAAAAAATATATGCATGTTTCTTTCATTATTTTGTATTATTTTTAGACTTTTTTGTGTAAGTATGAAATCATGCAAAATTTTAAAAATAAAGCCAAAAAATTTAAAATATTTATTTGAAAGAACTATTTTATATTCTCCAGTTAAATTGCTTTTGTATGTGAAGGGAATTTTATTAGTCGAAGTTATCTGGTCATGTCAAAATAATTCCCAGAGTCAGATATCAAGGAAAACATGTCATTTGTCCATATATTGATTTTTCAAGTCTACTCAATTTTGTTAGCATCAGAATCTTCACATCAGGAAAGCAATTTGATTGATTATTGATTCTATAATTGAACCAAGGGCAAGCTAACTGCTAAAACTTTTGTTCACCCCTACACAAACACATGTAGGCATACCTTAGAGATATTGCACTTTCTGTTCTAGAACACCACAATAAAGCGAATATCACAATAAAGTGAATCACATGCATTTTTTGGTTTCCCAGTGCATATAAATTTTATGTTTATACTATACTGTAGTCTATTAAGTGTGCAATAGCATTATGTCTAAAAAGATAATGTACATACCTTAATTAAAAAATACTTTATTGCTAAAAAATGCTAACCATCACCTGAGCCTTCAGTGAGTCATCATCTTTTTGCTGGTGGAGGGTCTTGCCTCGATGTCGATGGCTGCTGACTGATCAGGGTGGTGGTTGCTGAAGACTGGGGTGGCTGTGGCAATTTCTTAAAATCAGACGACAATGAAATTTGCTGCATCAATTGACTCTTCCTTTCACAAACAATTTCTCTATAGCATGTGATGCTGTTTGATAGCATTTCACCCACAGTAGAAATTCTTTAAAAATTGGAATCAATCGCCTCAAACCCTGCCCGTGCTTTAAAGTTAAGTTTATGTAATATTCTAAGTCCTTTGTTGTCATTTCAACAATCTTCACAGCATCTTCATCGGATGTAGATTCCATTTCAAGAAACCACTTGCTTTGCTCATCTGGAAGAAGCAACTCCTCATCCATTACAGTTTTATCATGAGATTTCAGCAATTCAGTCACTTCTTCAGGCTCCACTTCTAATTCTAGTTCTCTTAGTATTTCCACCACATCTGCAGTTACTTCCTCTAGTGAAGTCTTGAACCCGTCAAAGTCATCCATAAGGGTTGGAATCAACTTCTTCCAAACTCTTGTTAATGTTGAAATTTTGACTTCTTTCCATGAATCATGAATGTTCTCAATGGCATCCAGAATGGTGAATCCTTTCCAGAACGTTTTCAATTTATTTCACCCACATCCATCAGAGGAGTCACTATCTATGGCAGCTATAGTCTTATGAAATGTATTTCTTAAATAATAAGACTTGAAAATCAAGATTACTCCTTGATCCACTGACTGCAGAATGGATGTTGTGTTAGCAGACATAAAAACAACATTGATCTTATTGTACATCTTCATCAGTGCTCTTGGATCACCATGAGCATTGTCAATGAGAAGTAATATTTTGAAAGGAATGTTTTCTTCTGAGCAGTAGTTCTCAACAGTGGGCTTGAATTATTCAGTAAACCATGTTATAAACAGATGTGCTACCATCCAGGCTTTCTTCTTCCATTTATAGAGCACTGCAGAGTAGATTTAGCACAATTCTTAAGGGCTGTAGGATTTTTGAAATGGTAAATGAGCATTGGCTTCACCTTAAAGTCACCAGTGCATTAGCCCTTAACAAGAGAGTCAGCCTGTCCTTTGAAGATTTGAAGCCAGGCATTGACTTCTCCTCTCTAGCTATGAAATCCTAGATGGTATCTTCTTCTAATAGATGGCTGTTTCATCTACATTGAAAATCTGTTGTTCAGAGGCAGGGCTGCCCACTCTCACCACTCCTATTCAACATAGTACTGGAAGTTTTGGCCAGAGCAATTAGGCAAGAAAAAGGAATAAAAGGAATACAAATAGGTAATGAAGAAGTGAAACTCTCACTATTTGCAGATGACATGATTTTATATATAGAAAACCCTAAAGAATCCATTGGAAAACTATTAGAAATAATCAACAACTACAGCAAAATCAATCTACAAAAATCAGTCGCATTTCTGTATGCTAATAATGAACCAAAAGAAAGAGAGCTCAAAAAGATAATGTCATTTACAATTGCATCAAAAAAAAATAAAATAACTAGGAATAAATCTTACTAAGGAGGTGAATGACCTATACAATGAGAACTACAAGAGATTATTGAAAGAAATGGATGATGACATAAAGAAATGGAAAGATATCCCATGCATGTGAATTGGAAGAATAAACATAGTTAAAATGTCTATATTACCTAAAGCAATCTACAGATTCAATGCAATCCCAATCAGAATCCCAATGACATTCTTCACGGAAATAGAAAAAAGAATACTAAAATGTATATGGGGCAACAAAAGACCCCGAATAGCTAAAGCAATCCTAAGAAAAAAGAACAAAGCAGGAGGCATCACAATCCCTGACTTCAAAACATACTATAAAGCAAAAGTAATCAAAACAGCATGGTACTGGTACAAAAACAGACACACAGATCAATGGAACATAATTGAAAGACCAGAGATAAAACCACACATATACGGACAGCTAATTTTCAACAAAAGTGCTAAGAACATACAATGGAGAAAGGAAAGTCTCTTCAATAAATGGTGTTGGGAAAACTGGACAGCCACGTGCAAAAGAATGAAAGTGGACCATCTGCTATTGCCATTCACAAAAATTAACTCAAAATGGATCAAAGACTTGAAGGTGAGACCTGAAACTATAAAACTCATAGAAGAAAATATAGACAACATACTATTTGACATTGGTCATAAAGGAATCTTTTCGGATGACATGCCTACCCAGACTAGGGAAACTAAAGAAAAAATAAACAAGTGGGACTTTATCAGATTAAAGAGCTTCTATAAGACAAACGAAACCAGAATCAAGATGAACAGACAACCCACCAGCTGGGAGAGAATATTTGCAAAACATACATCTGACAAGGGGTTGATCTCCATAATATATAAAGAACTCACACAACCGAACAACAGAAAAATAAACAACCCGATCAAAAAATGGGCAGAGGAAATGAACAGACACTTCTCCAAAGAAGATATACAGATGGCCAATAGGCACATGAAAAGATGTTCAACATCATTAATCATCAGGGAAATGCAAATCAAAAAAACACTAAGATATCACCTCACGCCGGTTAGAATGGCTATAATCACCAAGACAAAAAACAACAAATGTTGGAGAGGATGTGGAGAAACAGGAACCCTCATACACAGCTGGTGGGAATGCAAACTGGTGCAGCCTCTGTGGAAAACGGTATGGAGATTCCTCAAAGAATTAAAAATAGAGATGCCCTATGATCCAGCCATCCCACTACTGGGAATCTATCCAATGAACCTGAAATCAACAATCCAAAGAGGCTTATGCACCCCTATGTTCATTGCAGCATTATTCACCATAGCCAAGAAGTGGAAGCAACATAAGTGTCCCTCAACTGACAATTGGATGAAGAAAATGTGGTATATATATACAATGGAATACTACTCAGCCATAAAAAAAGACAAAATCGTCCCATTTGCAACAACGTGGATGGGCCTGGAGGGTATTATGTTAAGTGGAGCAAGCCAGAAGGAGAAAGACAAAAACCGTATGATCTCACTCATATGTGGAATATAAACCAACACATGGACAGAGAAAACTGTGTTGTGGTTCCCAGGGACAATGGGGGTCGGGGGTGGGCACAAGGGGTAAAAGGAGTCCTATATATGGTGATAGACAAACAAAAATGTATAACCCAAAATTTCACAATGTTAAAAACTATTAAAACATCAATTAAAAAAAAAGTAAAAAAAAATAAAATCTGTTGTTCAGTGTAGCCACTTTCATGACTTATCTTAACTAGATCTTCCGGGTAACTTGCTGCCTCTTCTATATCAGCACTTGCTGCTTCACCTTGCACTTTATGTTATGGAGATGGCTTCTTCCCTTAAACCTCATGAACCAACCTCTGCTAGCTTCCAACTTTTCTTCTGCAGTTTCCTCATCTCTCTTAGTCTTCATAAAATTGAAAAAAGTTTTAGGGCCTTGCTCTGGATTAGGCTTTGGCTTAAGGGGATGTTGTGGCTTATCTGATCTTCTATTCAAACCACTAAAACTTTCTCCATATCAGCAATAAGGCTGTTTGGCTTTCTGATCATTTGTGTGTTTCCTGATGACTAGTACATTTCACTTCTCTCAAGAACTTTTCCTTTGCATTCACAACTTGGCTAATTGTTTAGTGCAAGAGGCCTAGCCTTCAGGCTATCTTAGCTTTTGACATCGCTTCATCACTAAGCTTAATCATTTCTAGTTTTTGATTTAAAGCGAGAGACATATAACTCTTCCTTTCACTTGAAGACTTACAGACCATTGTAGGTCGATTAATTGGCTTAATTTCAATATTGTTGTTTCTCAGGGAATAGGAAGGCCTGAGAAGAGCAAGAGAGATGGGGGAACAGCTGGTTGGTGGAGCAGTCAGACACACACCACATTTATTGATTAAGTTTGCTGCCTTATATGAGCATGGTTTATGGCACCCCAAAACAATTACATTAGTAATATCAAAGATCACTGATCATAGATCACCATAACAAGTATAATAATAATGAGAAAGTTTGAAATACCATGAGAATTACCAAAACATAACACAGAGACACAAAGTGAGTAAATGCTGTTAGAAAAATGGCGCCAATATCCTTGCTCGATGCAGGGTTGCCACAAACCTTCAATTTGTAAAAAATGCAATATCTATGAAGCCCAACAAAGTGAAGCGCAATGCTATGAGGTATGCCTGTATACTCTCACATCTCAGCAGTCAGAGTGGCTGAATGCCTTCTGTATGTATTTTCATTATTTCATAATTGTTCTTCATTCCCTTTCGGTGATGAATAAATCTCATATGAAAATCTATTTACCATTTCTGGAGTAGATATTGTATAAGAAAATTGATTCCAGATTTTATTTTGTATAAGGAACAATATAACTTTCAATTCTATGCTATTTTTAAATGACTTCTATTTGATGGTATAAATTAACCATTATTTTCTCATCCTTGATAAAATATATCTTTATCTGATTTCTTTTCTGTTGTTTTGGCTGCAGGAGGCTGATTTGTTGATTCAAGGCAAGAGAACCTAGATGGAGATTTTAAAAATTAAATTAAATAATGAAGTCAGTTTACTACCAGAGTTTATGCACAATGGATATGGTCCAACTAAAGAGTTGCTAAGAGAATTAGATACATATTCTTCTGTTTAAAGGAGGACATTGGTATAACATGATATTGTTTATGCTTTGCCTTTGCAAAACTTTCGGTTCTATTTAATTTTCAATGAAGTTATTAGAAGCTTTGTATTAATCAGGAATATTTTGTTTCTCAAATATCACAGTAAAGATTTATGAGTTTTGGAAAAACAATATAAGAAAAATCTGTACTAAGAATGCTATCGTAGGAAATGTTTTTTATTTTCATAAGTTAGGTTTCAAACTTATAATCATTTTTGATGGACTTTTTAACTCTTTCTTAGGTTTCACAATTATAATAAATTACATTAAATTTAAAAAGTGAAGAGACAATGTCAATAATAATAGGTAATCTCATAACTCTGTTAGAAAATATTAAAAGAAAGTGATTAATGTAACACGTAAAGAAAATTTTCAATACTATTTTTCTTCTTTGGAAAAATACATTGCTTCATTTTCTAATTTTATTGTTCTTTTAAAGTATAATTGAATACTAGTCGAGAGAAAGGAATTTTAATTTTTATACATGATTCAATTTACATATTCTTAATAATGAACTTCTTACACTAAAATGAGTTATCAAAATTTTCCTTTCATCTGAATATATATCCAAAGGATACGCCTCTTTAAACAAATATATGCCTATGTGATTGATAGAGGGGAAAATCTTGGATAATATTGAAATTATTAAACTTATTATGAAATACATTTAATAATTGGGCATTTAACAAAAGCTCTATTATTTGGATGTTAGCCATGGTAGTAGTTTATAGTGAATTTAAAGAGAAATAAACTTAAAATTAAAGAGATGTTAATATCTCATTTCCCGATACAACTTTACGTTGAGTAAAATTAAGCGGACATAGAGCTAACCTTAATCTTTTAGCTATGACTAAAAATTCCCTTTTCCATTTGATTATATTATTAGGCATATTTTTCCTCCTTTGTAGTCATGTTGTCACGTTCTTGCTTCATTTCTGTTTATAAAATAGGCTTATATATATGTTGATTAATATCTGTGTAATAGGTCATGACATAAACAGTAGGTTTACAATTCATTTTACGAAATGGGAAGGAACTTCTTAGATGATTTGCTTCAAGGTTATAAATCTTCTTTTATATATGAGAAAATATTAAGATAAGTAAGAGTATTTGGACTCTTTTGGATAAGAAATATTTGGACTGTTTAAAAAGTGGCTTAAATCTAAAGTGTATTATCTCAGTTTTCATCTAGTTTCAGTTTACGGAAACTCTGAATTTTATATTATTTAGTTCACATTCATTGTTTGAAGAGTGTCAAATTAATCTTGTTTTCTTCGTTCTTTCTAAATATATACATCTACATTAGATCACCAATTTAAAAATAGTTGCATGTAAGATAAATATGCATCCATGACTGAATCTAGGCTTCCACATCAGTGAATTAAAAAGTAAATAAATTTTATCAGAAAGAACCATGATTTTTGTATTTCTATCACAAAATATAATGTTTGGTTTGTTTCTTAGGTCTACTGATTCCTGTTATTTTCTTCTTAAAATTGGGTCAAATTGTTTAAAAATTAAGCTTCTGTATTAGTTTTTTACCACTACAATTTGATACACTATTTAATCTTAGAACACTTAATAGTTTCTTTAGTGAGTTCATTTTTCCAGTCATCAATATCTTTTGTCCATCACTTTTCCAGAAACTTTACCATTCTAACTTATTGAATAATATCAGGAAAGTCTTGTCTATTTTAAACTGAATAAGAGCTAAGCAGTAAGCTCTTTCAAGAGTGAGAAAAATAATTAGGATCAAAAGTTGGATAGTACACCTGAATGTAAATATAATAGCTCAAAGGTAGGATTTTTCAAATACTTGTATTGATTTTATCTATTTTTCTTCAAGCAGTGAGTATTTATACCAACGTAAATAGAATTTACTCAAAGAAGTTCTTTGTTGTTTTTATTATTGAAAAGAGAAGTTTAGTTTTGTGTAGTAACTGGAAAGGAAACTAACTCATAAAATATAATAAGTAGCTGAACACAATCAATTTTTAAAACTACAAGGGGACATACAGAGTGCTAAATTTTAAGTTTTTGTATACTTTGACCATTAACTTTAGGAAATACTAGATACATGTTCTAGTCAATGAGAATAAATTGAAAGTATTCATGTGTCTCTGCTCTCTTATTTAACCTCACTTACTTAGATACTTTATCTTTCAAATAAAGTATAAATCTGTAAGTTCAAAGAGAGTGGGCTGTTTATTATAAAACAGTAGAAACTGAAAAACAGAATGCTTGAAAAAGAGTTCACAAATGCAAATGTACACATGCATCAGGGAAGAAAAATAAATCCTGAGGGAACCAGTTTTAACTACACATACATTCCACACCTTTTGAATCTTAAGAACTACGCAATCAGATGGAATGCCGTCCTGTGTTGCCTGATTTACTAATTTGTCGAGAGAAATTTGAAATCTATAATATAAATATATTTGGAAAATAACATACTGGATAAAAGACTATGGAAGCATAAACAAGGAGCACACATTTGTACACCAAAGTAGCTCTTAGACCATTATTTGAACACTTATGTAAAATATTATATCATATAAATATTGTTTTATCCCCTAGCAAAAAGTCATTAGATGTTCCTTAAGGAAAGGACACTGATTTATTGGTTATTTTTATAGTCATTGATATTGATAATAGGAGACCAGGATTTTAGGTTAGTCATTTTCTTATTTATGTCTTTTATCTTGGGTACCAGCAAGAATGGATTGGCTATCCCAAATTTTTGTAATCTTTTGAGTTGTTTATATGAAAGAAACTTTACTCCAAATTCTTTTCTAGTTTCTTGGCAAGCGTAATTCATTTGTTTTAAGCTTTCCTGCTACCACATTGCACTTTTTTTTTACTTGAGTATGCAGTTTCTATTTCATGACTGTTAAAAATGTTTATATTGTATATACCCCATATTTCATCCATTTATCCTTAGATACCTGAATGCTATAAGCAACGTCAATTCTGGTGGGCTCTACTTGAAGCTATAAAATGGGATTTCTATTAGCAATTCTGAACAGGACTCAGTGGTTCAGAATGGTAGCTTATGTGATAACCTTATTGATAAGTAACAGAAAGAGTAGTCTGAACTAAGAACAAAGTTATAGTGTCTCCTATTTGTTTTAATATTCAGTAAAGCTGTCTCAGAGCTCAGCAGTATATATCACTGCAGCTGAGAAAATCAGCGACCAGAAAGAGTAAATGGACAAAGAAGCTGTTAAATGCTCTTGATATTCTGATGATGTTTAATTATTACTTAAAACATCACCTTAGGTGCCTGAAAGGAAATATTTATATAATTATCATCTGTGTTAGTTATCTATTGCTGCATAACAAATCACCACAAACTTGGTGGCTTTAAACAACACATATATATTACCTCATAGTTTCTGTGGTTCAGGAATTAGGACATGGATAGAAGGTTTTTCTGCTTCAAGGTCTTGCATGAAGATTAATCAAGGCTCTGGCCAGGACGGAGGTTTCATTTGGGAGTTTGGGGAAGGACCTGCTTCCAAGCTTGCATACAATGTTTTTGACAGGACTTAGTTCCTTTGAGAACTGTTGGACTGAAGAGCTCACATATTGATTGTTGGTGGGAGGTCACCCTTAGTTTATTTCCACATTAGCTTCCCCAACATGGCAACTCGCTTGAGACGGGCTAAGAATGGCAGAAGCTGAGTGAGAACTTGTACATTAGGATTCCAACAGTTGATCATACATCTTTACAAACCTACATCTACAGTCTGAAAACTCATAAATTCCAGGATATCCTCTGTTTTCACACTATTGAAAGTTGATTAATAAGGTTACATTAAGTTAAAAATCTGAGAAATGTACTCTGCAGGCTGACTTAGTTAAGAATTGCATTAAAGAGCCACTGCTGAAATTTTCCTATCAATCCAATTTCCTCAACCCTATGAATATGATCTAGTTGAATTTGACCCAGACTGTAATGTAAACGTTTGTTAAAAAACAAACTCTTTTTTAAAAAAAAAAATTTTTTAATTTACAGAAGATAGTACAGAGTTCCCATATGCTCTTCACCCTGCTTCTCTTAACACTAACTGCTTAGATAATTCCAGTACATTTAATAAACTAAGAAATTAACCCTGGTATAACACTATTAACTAAACAACAGGTTTTATTCAGATTTCTTGATTTTTTTCTATTAATGTTCTTTTTCCATACTAGTATCAATCCAGGTCTCAAAGTACATTCAGTCATCATGTCTCCTTAGTCTCCTCAAATCTCTGACAGTTCCTTAGTTGTTTTGTTTTGTTTTTTCTTTTGAATCACCATGGTACTTTTGAAGAGTGCTTTTAGAGTCGTCTTCAATTTAGGCTTGACTAATATTTCCTCGTGATTAGACTGGGATTCAAGATTTTTGAGAAGACTGCATAAGTGGTGACATTTTGTTTTTGTTTTTATTTTTACGTTATCTAATCAAACACTGGTTTTTACTTACTTAGGTTGGATCTATTCTTCCCTGCCACCTTCACTAAAGTCATGCGCTACTTTTGTACTACAGTTAGATTCATGTCTGTTTGAATTTTATCCTGGGATTCCATGATATCTGATTGATTTTTACTTAACTTACATAAAGTAAGAGCCCTCTTTTTGTATATAATTCTGTGTATATCAATAAATCCATAGAGTCACATATCCACTACCAGAGTATTACAGAGAACATGTCCAACACCTTAAAATGCCCTGCGTTTGGCGTTACTGTAGTTCACTACTCCCCAGTCCAACTCCTTGCAATAAATGATCTTTCTGTATCTACAGTATAATCGTTATTTGTTTGTTTCATTTTTTGATTGTTTCGTGAAGAATGGTAAATCCATTCCCCGTTACTCCATCTTGGTTAGAAATGGAAATACAACATTTCTTTTAAGAGAAAAAAAAATTTCAAGGGGTGCCATTGATTCTAGTTAAAATAATAGCATTTTTTAGTAAGTTATCTAATGTACCAAACTTGTTATAATAAATAGGATATCATAAATAGGATAATAAAGGTTCAAATAAAAATTTAAGTGAAATCTTAACTTTATACTTATTTTGTAGTATTTAATACAATTTTACAATTACAATATTTATAAAATTATTATTCTTTTTCTTATACTCTAATTTATGAAAAAAATTTAAACGCCATATTATTTTTCTGTTTTTTTTAGATCTACAATAAAATATTTCCTCATATTTTTCTTTAAAAAACACAGATGTCAGTTCTAGATCTGTTTGCCCTCAGATCTATTCACTTGTCATTCTCCTAAACTCTGCATCAGAAGGATTGTTTGTGTCCCACAATCTATTACACAAGTCCCTGTAGGGGAGGAAAATATTCTCTTTTACCATCTTAGAGTCTCCAGTTGTGCCTAAGAATTAAACTGACATAAGATAGATTAACAACAGAAAAGCATACAAATTTTATTAAATTTTTACATGTGTATGAGAGTTTTCATAAGAGAATGAAGACTCGAAGAAGTGACCAGAGCAGGAAGCTTTTATACCTTTTAGACAAAGAAACAATACATTTGTGAAGAATTGGCAAGACAAAGGGATTTGGGCTGGAGTAGTAAATGATGAAGAAGTAACTAGGAAGATAAGGTTAGTTTGACAAGGTTTGTTTGCACAGATTTCTCAGGCCCAAATTCCCTATCTCTTGTAATAAGAATGTCTTCCTTCCTCCTAGTACAAGGGAGTATCTTTCACATGGGAGTTTTATTTCCCTGCTTTTGGAAGGAAGAAGGAGGGTCAGGGTCTTTCTTGAACTTGCTGTTTCTTACCTGCCTTTAACTCAAAATAATCAAAACATCAAAGAGACATATTTTGGGGTGACATACTCTGGTTTCCTTCAGTCCCATGCAAGCTGGCTCTTATCTTGGTTTGAACAATGCTTGATACCTTTAGATGGGTAGGGGAGAAGGAGAAGCCTGTGTCATTTTCATACTCCTTCCGTGCCTCTAGAAGCATACCCAGGACCTGTTATGTCTTAGTCTATATTCCTCAAGCCCCATCAGAAAGACCTGCCACTGTTTTACTTTCACCAAGAAACCCACACTCTAAGTGCAATAACACTAAAACTATACTCTGTCTCTTCAATCTGTCTTAAATACTCAGACTGATTTTTGTTTAGCCGGATTGATCCTGACTGATAAAGTTTTGTTTCCACGAGTGGGCCCAGGACATAGAGCATAACATGAGATTTTGAAAGTAGGTTACTCAACTCTTTGAGTCTGAACATTGTAATGACCGCCCCGGGGCGGGGGGGGAATATGATACAAACAATTTATACATTAGCACAATTATCACGTATTGTTTTATGGGTGAAGTAGGAGTTGAAGGTAAGGATTAGGAATATCAAGTAACCGCTGCATACAACTGATGTGGCACAAATTGTGACTACAAAGGCAGTGGAATGGGCTGGCTGCTTCTGAGGACATTGGGGAGCTTTAAGAAATTAAATGATAAGCTCAGGACTTCAAATTCTCAGCTAAAAGAATGTATAGAGACAGAGGACTTTATGGAGACATTAAAACAATATTTTACTCTCTATAACTTCAAGACATATACACCTCCTATAGGCTGAATATTTGTGTCTTCCTCAAATTTATATGTTGAAATACTAACATCCAATGTGATGGTGTTAGGACATGGGATCTTTGGGACATGATTAGGTCATGAGAGTAGAACCCTCACGAATGAAATTAATACCCTTATAAAATAGACCCTGGAGAAATACCTTGCCCCTTTCACCACATGAGCATATAACCAAAAGTCTGTCACCTGGAAGAGGGCCCTTACCTGACCATGCTGGCACCCTGATCTTGGACTTCCATCATACAGAACTGAGAAATAAATTTCTGTTGCTTATAAGCTACCCAATCTGTGTTATTTTGATAGAGCAGCCAGAATGGAGTAGGACAATACCTGAGCATCAGGCCCTAATTTGATTGTGGTAATTGCTGTATTACAAATCTAGTTTAATACATAAACTTGCCAAATTTCTTAAGCTAAGTGTATAGCATTAGTAGAGTAACCTGGGGTACCTCGCACTTGACATGAGGCTATTAATATAGATTTAGATGAATTGAAGATCTTCGAAAAACACAAATCACTCATCTCTTATGGGCTCCAAGCCTATAATGTATGTCTGATCCTAGGAGGAGAATTGCAAAATCTTGAACAGAAAGACATGACCTATATGGCAAAGGAATTTCAAGATCTTGCAAGTTTTAATAACAAATACCTTATGAGCATGAGTGAGAATGTACTTTAAGAGTATTAGGCTGGAGGATAAGGTTGAATTTGACTGAAATTAGCTATCTACAGACAGTTAATCATATTTAGGGATTTAATGTACTAGCTTAGGCAGCTAGTAATAGCCTTAACATTTTGCTTGGTTCAGTACGTGAAGCATGGATTTAACAGTGTCATATGTACATTCAACAATGTTAGATGCCTGAACTCACTTGATCTGATGTAGAGAAAGAAACATGGAAGTGCAAACGATGTGTTGGATTTGTTACATAAAACTCACTTGCTTTCCCCCCTGAATATTCACAGAAAGGATCCTGAAAATACTCCTTTCTCCAAGGCATTGAAAAATGTATTAGTGTTATGGCCACCAGCAATCTTGGAAAGCTCTTTAGATTGGGAAATAAATAGATTCTAGTACCAATTCCAATGTGGAGGGTGGTTTCCCACACCAACAAGCAATTCTCAGGACACCAGCTGGGTGTCCTACAATTCAACTCAATTCTGGCACTATCTAGCCAGAGACAGTATCAGATTCCATAGGTTAAGGGTTCAGTCCTACAAGACTGCCTCCTCACCCCCTTTAGATGTCAGTGGCAAGCCCAGGTTATCTGTGCTTCTGATCTACTGGCTACAAACTGGAGGTTCCCATGGCCTCCTCCTTTGAACTCAGATGCCATTTGCAAACCCAGGTTGTCCCCAGCACTTCTGACTGACTGGCTGTGAATCAGAGATTCCCAAGTCCCCCTTCTCAGGTTTGATTATTATGCTAGAGTGGCTCACAGAACTCCAGAGAAACGTTTTACTTATTAGATGACCGGTTTATTATAAAAGGGTAGAACACAGAAACACCCAGATAGAAGAGATGCCTAGGACAAGGTATATGGGAAAGGCATGGAGCTTCCATGCTCTCTCAGAGCACACAATTCTCCCCAAATCTCCACTCACTTACCAACCCAGATGCTCTCTGAACTTTGTCATTTTTGAGTTTTTATGGAGGCTTCATTACAAAGGCTTGATTGATTAACTCACTGGTCATTGATGATTGACTCAGCCTTCAGCCTATCTCCCTTCCCCAAGGTTGGGGGTGGGTGGGACTGAAAGTTCCAACCCTCTAATCACAGGGTTAGCTCCACTGGCAACCAACCCCCATCCTTAGGTGCTTTCTGGAAAGTCATCTCATTATCATAACAAAAGACGCCCTATCACTCTCATCGCTTAGGAAATTCCAAGGGTTTTAGGAGCTCTGTGCCAGAGATGGGGATGAAGACCAAATATATATTTCTTATTATAAATCACAAGATCAGAAGAATAATGATAAGAAATGTAGCCATTGAAATGGGATCTCTCTTCAACAGGAATAATGGCATACTGGAGTAGTAGAGGTCAGGTGACTGTGCTTAATTATCAGAGACAAGGTAGATGAATTACTATTAAACAAAGCATGGATGGAATAGTAATCGTTGGTTTGGCATCTAATGATCTGTTTTTGTTAATTGATCACAGCACTTTTAAAAATGGAATAGATGGTAGTGTCGACTGAAGTAAAGAGTATAGGTAAAGGTTAGATGAAGGAGTTTATTTGATAAAGTGAGGAACTTGAGTCCTGGGAAACAGTCCAACAGGGTATTCTGAGGAACTACTCCAAGGTCTACAGATCTGAGTACGCTTTATATACCTTTTAACAAAGCAGTGTACGTGCAGGAAAAGGGTTACACATCTGATAGTCACACACTTCAAAGATAACAAGAATTTTTTGGTTGTACATCAAACAAGGCTTGGAATGTTGGTGTTATCTATGTATGGAGGGAGGCAAGGACTAGGGTTGTTACTTTTTCTCTCAATCTCTAAGATATGCATCTGGGAAATGTGAGAGTGAGCCACTCATTATCTTTTCCTGTTGCTGATTCATCCTGCTGCCATCTTCAGTCTTGAGAAGAGGGGTTGCAGGATCACTTAGACAGAGGGTTATGAGGTCTGCATAGCCGCTTCATGGTACAGCATGGATTTTTATACTGACTTTAAGCCTGTGCAGCATGCTTATTAAATTCACCTGTTAGACCAGAGAGAGGGGTCCTAGTTTGATTCACAGTAGTCTGATATAATATTATGTTAAAATAATGCTTTATTTATTAAAAATAAAACTCAGACTGATGCATAGATGCTTGATTTGAATTACTCTAATAGGAAATCACGGCTGCTAAACTAGTTCTTACATTAAACCAGTAAACTGAACCACATCTACTTAAGGAAGAACTTCCACTTTCATACATATATACTGTAAATTTTCTTCCAAGTCCTCCACAAACGGATATGGGGATATATACCAGAGCAACCACTCTGATGACCTAGAATAATCAGAGGTAAATAAATACTAACACTGAATAGATTCTAATCCTTGAGTATCCAAAATATTATGTGGGCTCCATTGGCCTGAGTGAATATATATGGAGGCTAAATAATAAAGCTTTGACCCACTTCTGTAGTACAATGATTTTCACAATGGGATTGTATAGTTTGAACAGACCTAATTAGCAAATTGCAAAATACTGCCTTTTGGCTCCCTGGCAACTAAGGTGTTATGGTAGAAAGAGAGGAGTTAAGTAGAAGATCCCTAGAGATTTCTCTTCTCAACAAATAGCAAAATATAAGCAACTCCTCATTTCTGGAGGAATTGGAGAATTTAGTGGCAAGATCCATGTATCAAAGGAAAACCCTATCCATGTATCATTGTCGCTTTTCTATTTCTTTTATATAATTATTTAGATAGAATTTAACTCTTATAGTCAGCTTTCCAAACTATAGTGAGAAGAGAACATTAATTTTAATAAAATATACCTCCTTTGTCTTTGAGATCAAATCTTGAATGCACAATAAATATAGATGTTTACAGTTCTATTGGGATTGATATTTTATATATTGAAACCTAATGATTGAGTGAATTCTTACTTAACAATTGCACATTGGCAATCTTACCTGATGAAAGCAATTTAATCGCAAAAATATATATTGAGATTATATGCTTTTAAAGGAATCAGACTCTGAATAATACTAAAACTATGTGATTCCCAGTGAGAATGCTTGCATAACAAGAAGGAAAGATTTATTTGCAGTAAACAACTACAACAAACATAATAAAAATATTCTATAGAGGATAGAAGTGATAAAGACAAATTAAAAATAAGATAGTAATACATATTCATTTCTGTTTATTCATTAATTATAGTTTATTTTACCTGCTTATAACTTCTAAAAATCGTACTCTTTTGGGAGAAAACGACATGTTTTAAATCATATCCTTATAACTCAAATTTTTTCTTTTCAAAGCTCTTTGAAAAAGATGTAATATCCTCACTAGAGAACACCATTTCTTGAGTCAACTAGACTCCACACATCCTCATATACTTTTAGTTAAACTCTAGAAAACTTCATAAAACAAAATATCTAGTAATAGATGATAGTCCCTATAATCTGAGATAAGAGATCTTTAAAAACTGCATGAATCCTGAAGTGACATTTAAATGAAAAAATAGTATAAACCTTTGAGAAAATAAATTGTAAAACTATTTAAAAAAAACTTTAATGAAGTTGATTCATTTTAATATCCTTGACTATTTTATTTTATTTTATACAATAAAAATTAGAACTTCAATCAATGATTAATAAAAAATAATCTCTATTTCTTGAAGTAAAGGTATTACTCCATTCAATTCTATTTTAACGATTGAGTAGGAAAAAATTAAATATAAGTAGTAGAAAAGACAAGAGTATAATGAAACTCATGTACCCATCACAGAGCTTATACAGTAATTAACTCATGGAAACCATACCTCATATTCAGACCTATACATTCCTTCTTCTGGATTATTTTGAAGCGTATTCCAGATATCATATTATTTTGTCCATAAAAATTTTATCATCCCTAAAACGCAATGGTTCTTATAAACATAAACTTACAGTTTTTCTTAAATCTATAAAAACCTGTAGCAAAACTGCTTAAAATCGTCAAATACATGTTAGTTTTCAAATTTCTCTGATTGATCCTAATTTCTATTTCTGTTCATTTGTTTGAATTATGATCCAAGTAAGATCTACAAATTACACTCTTAAATCTCACTTAATCTCCTCTACTGCTTTTATTACTCTTGCAATTTAATTATTGAAGAAAGCGGGTCATTTGTTCTGTAGGTCTCACAATCCGGATTTTACTGGTGACATCCCTTTGTTATCATTTAACATTTCCCTTGGTCTCCTTTACTTTAAAAAGATTGCTACAGACCTGAGCAGATATGATTGGATTTATCAACACTACTGTAGATATTATTAACATCTTATTATTTCTGTTTGTGTGATGTTAGCCACTATTTATGATCATTCTATAGATCCATTATTTCATCAGGGATTTGCGAATACTGATATCCTGTCATTTTTCTTTATTCATTAGCTTGGATGCTTCTATAAAGAAATTTTCGCTTGTCTATTCTTTGGTTTCACTGGGGTACAGTTTGAAAAGAAAAAGCAAGAAAATTCCTGAATGTTTTCCTTTATTTTACCAATATTCAACCAGAGGGAATTGGTTCCCTAACATCCTCCAGTGGTGATCCAAACATGTTTTGACATTATTATTATTATAGTTAACAATTTGTTTATGTTAACATATTTGGTGTGTGCTGGTCCATTAAGGTTTTTCTAGCTGATGATCAAATATTTCTTTAAGTTTATTCTTGTATTCTTTTAATATGACACCAATAGTCATTGATAGATCTCTTGTTTTTTTATGAGATAGAATGTTCCAAGCTCATTTTGCACCATACCAAGAATGGGCCACTTCTCCCGATTCCTTTTAGTAGAGTTATTTAGAAACTATGATTGGGACACTAGAGTTATTCATTGTTGCTGAGTTATTCATTTTCCTATGCTTTTTCAGCAGAGAGAAATAAAAATATGCTCTTATCAGATATTTCAGCAATCATACCCCTTGAAATTTACCCAAATGAATAGAAAATTTCTGTTCACAAAAAACCTGCACGTGAATGTTTATAGTAGCTTTATTCATAATTGCCAAAACATAGACGCAACTAAGATGTCCTTCAATAGATGAATAGATAAACAAACTGTGGTACGTCTATACAATAAAATATTATTCATTGGTAAGAAGAAATAAGCTATCAGGCATGAAAAGATATAGAGGAATCTTAAATGCTTATTACTAAGTGAAAGAAACCAATCTGAAAAAGCCACATACCATATAATTCCAACTATATGACATTCTGGAAAACTATGGAGAAAGTAAAAAGATCAGGGGTTGCCAGCGGTTCAGGTGCAGGGAGGATGAATAGGTGAAGCACAGAGGATTTTTAGGGCAGTGAAACTACTCTGTACGACACCCTAATGGTAGCTACGTGTCATTATACGTCTGTCAAAAATCATAGACTGTAAAACACAAAGTGTGAACCTTACTGTAAACTATCAATGCAAGATGTTAATAGCAGCGGAACTGGGTGGGGTGGGGAACAGGCATATGAGCATTGTCTGCTCAACTTTTCTGGAAACCTAAAACTGATAAAAAAAAATTAGTGTATTAATTTAAAATACGTATGTATATATTTAGTTTTTGTATGATGCATGATAATATTTGGATTAACAGGCTGCCATTACCTCAGGAAGTCCTGTTTTTTAATATAAATTAGACAAGCCATCAAAATTCATCCCCATCATCAATAAAGTAGCCATATAAAAAGGATGAGATTAACCATTAAGGATCTTTTAAAGCAAAATGTTAGAGCAAGTCTACACTACTGTATAGTTTTCTATTTTAAAAATAGACCTAAAAGATGCTAATATTCTACAAACTAAACACCTCAAAAACTGAGGCTTATGGAGATTAAGTAATTCTTTCATTATTAACACCACTGTTCAGTTTTAAAATTGCAAGGAAAGCCTATGTTTCTGGATTCCAAGTGTAATAAAGCTTATCAAAATATCTTGCGGCTGGCCAGATGGTGTGGTGGTTAAGTTCTTGTGCTACACTTTGGCAGCCCAGGGTTTGCAGGTTTGAATGCTGGGTGTGGACCTACACACCTCTCATCAAGCCATGCTGTGGTGGCCTCCCACATACAAAACAGAAGGAGATGGACACAGATGTTAGCGCAGAGCCAATCTTGCTCACCAAAGGGAAAAAAAAAAAATCTTAGCACTCTTGTTGAAATTGTATCAGTCCGTGTATAAAATCTTGCATCAGTTCTGCTGTATCACTAATGGAATATTATCTCTACACCTGTTTATTTTGTTTTAGACTCTTTTAGAAACAGGTAAAAAGCATATCCCTGGTGTCATAGTTCGCCATCAGCTCTTCTGACATTTAATCTACTAGAACAGCAGTTCTGAAGACTGCTGCATATTGCAATTATCTGGAGACTTAAAAAAAATACTTCCTGTATCCCATCTTTGATACTGACTTCTTCATTCAAGAGAGGACAAGTCCAGCAGAATGAATCAGTGAATGTAAAGACAGATCAGTAGAAATCACTTGAAGCATATACAAATAGAAAAAAAGACTAAAAATTAGAAGAAAAGAAAGAAAAACTGGAGAACATAGCATCTAAGATCTGTGTGACTGCCTCAAATGGTGTAACATACACATAATTGGAATCCATATGGACATTATATATATAGAAATATAGAATGGACAGAATAAATATTTGAATAAATAACAAATAATATTTCCCAGAACTGAAGACAGACACCAAATCACAGATCCAAGAAGCTCAGAGAATAGCAAAGAGTATAAATACTAGAATACGCCAAGAAAACCATCATATCCTATTAAACTGCTGAAACAAAAATAAAGTACAAAGAGAAAATCTATCAGAAAATAAATCAAAAGAAACTAAACAATTTTACCTATAGTGAAGTATAGCAAAATTATCAGAAACTCTATGAACAAGAAAACATTCGATAACATCTTAAAGGTCTTGAAGTGGTGGGTGGGTTAACCCAGAATTCTATACTGTAATAATATCTTTAAAAAATGAAGGAGAAATAATATCTTGTTCACAAGAACAAAAACTGATGGCCCATACAATGGAATTCTGTACAATAATGAAATTAAACTTAATTCCACGTGTAACAACCTGGACGAAGGGTACAAATATTGAACAATAGGATCTAACAGAAAATAATAGTACTCTATGATTCCTTTCATAGAAAGTTCAAAAAAGACAAACCTAATCTATAGTGTTAGAAGTCGTGATAGAAGAGGAGCCTAGTGACTGGCAGAGTGCATAGGTTAGGTTCCAAGGATGCTATTCTCGTTTTATTTCCTGAAGTGCCTTAACACCCAAGTGCACACATGCTCCATACCCTCATTTAGTACTATAACATATACTATTTTTAAAATTTTAATAAAATTTTCAACGTATTTAGTCAATTTCTATAATCAGCATTGCTTCTTGTATACTATGCCTTTCTTTACAAGGTATATGTGGGTATATGCATATGTGTTTTGAAGAAGCATATCCTTCAATCTTTCAGTATGGGTTTTTTTTATTGCAAAATATTTTGCTGTGAGTATGGCTGAAAAAAATGCTTTTAATTATTCTTGAACATATAGTCCACTGTACGTAAAATAGAATGTTGACTGTCATTTTTTTCTCAGTAGTTTAAAGTCCTTATTACATTCACTTCTGTCTCCTACAGTTACTAATTAACAATTTAATGATAATTGGATTTTCTGTCTTTTAAAAGTTACCTGTCTTTTCAATCTGGTAGTTTTTAAATTACTCCACCCTCTTATTAAAATTACATTTTAATTTGTTCTGAAATGGAAATAGATATCCTAAAACATGATCCTAACTTTTAATTTCTAGGTGAATTGGTAAATTTCGCATTAATTCATTTTTCAAGACTAGTATTTATTTCATGTATAGTATTTTAAAATTTAATTTACTATACTTAAAAAAATTAAATGGCTTTAATATCTCAATTTGTGCTTTTTTTGTTTCATTATTTCATAATTTCTCAGTGTTTGTGGTTATTAGACATTTATATTTTTAAAAATCAGATTTATCTATCTTATTTAATTTTGATTTGCAGACTCATTTTCTGTAGGATCTTTGGGAAATTTATATACTCCCCCTGGGTTTTTTTTTCATTTCTTTTTTTGGACCATTTCATGTGCTCGCACAAATGTGTGTGTATGTGTATGTGTATGTGTGTGTGCTTCTTGCTTCACTTCTCAGGTGCCCACTCTAGACCAGGAATTAGATTTGGAGCTTCAGCCTATTATTTGGAATAATACAGAGTGAAATATATAGTCAGCAATTAGCTTGATTGAGTTCCTTACCATTATTCAGCGCATATATACATATATACATTCTTCTAACTCGTTGAGTAGTCAATTGCTGCAAAATATACCTTCAGGCAGAATCATCAGCTGGTTTTCTCCATCTCTTTGCTTAGCACGGAAGCCTCAACCCTGCTTCTGGTCCCAGATATGAGACTGGTTCAGCTTTCCCTGTTAAGTTGGAAAGTTTAATTTCTATTCTCTATCGAGGTCAAACTCGTGCCCAGAATTTCCTGTTTCTACACCTAGAGCACTGAAGTGGCTTCAACTTTCTTGCCAATTGTCATTTTAATATTATTGAATGTAGATTTTTTTTTAATTTGCGGTATAATTCACATACAATGAAATGCATTGTATGTATACACTGATCTCCCAATCTTAGCTATTCTAGGCCCCTAACCAACCAGCAATACTATGATCCACTGCTCATAAATCTAAATATATGCTTCCTTAGGTACTTTTATTTCCAAACAAGCAAATAACTAGATGTCCAAAGCTCTGTTCAGCGTTATGATTTCTCCTACTCGCTGGCTTTTAGGGATATCCCAAGTATTAGAGCAAATGTATAATCTTAGCTTATACCCAATATGAAGTCAATCCATCATGGATCCATCTCTGCCTTTTTGTTCATTCTCCAGCTTGTCAAAAGAGACATCCTTGTGGTCAGAAGTAAAGCTGAGGTAGAAGCGACGTTGGAACTGACATTTACAGCGATATAGATGACATAGGTGGCTGCTCGTGTGTTAACCTGGATATTCCACTTCCAAATTACAATGGATTGCTGCTGGATATGCCTGACATCATGACTTGTTGGGTCAGATGGAAGTCAACACTTGATGGACAGTTTGTACTGCATGATCACTTAATATCTTGAAGTGAAATGCTTCATTTCTACTAAGACCTAGTAGTACCAACAAAGCTGTTTTTCAAATGGCATGTAATTCTATTATTGTAGAAATCAAGGCCTTGTTCCAATTCTCTAGTGAGCCTTCATTTTGATTCTTTTTAGGAGTTTGGCATTAACTTCTTATGATTTTCTATAAAATCAAGATATCATTAATACATTAGAACTGAAGGAAACATGGCCCAACTAGCAGGGCTGCTTACATCACATATGGGACCTGCCATAGAATGCTTTTGTATCCCTGGCTCATTTCAAAACCTGCACCTTCCTGGGTCAGTTGGTAAATAGTCAGAGGGGTATGCAAGAGCGTGGAATATACAGTCCCTACCAATGAAAGTGGCAAGGCCAAAGTAAAGATGAAGCAAGAGAAGTGGACAAGAATGCAGGGGAGCGTGTGTTACCTAGCAAATCAGAGATTGCTGATATTGTTTACAAGCAAAGGAATGACACTAGCTTTCAACAGATAGAAGGGGGCATTTTACAAGAAGTATTTCAAGGAAATCTGAAGTTTCAAAGTCTTTAGTCCATCCACTCAGATGATACTCATTCCATATTTCAGGATCATCTCTTCCCGGTCACAGCCCCGGCCTTGGTACTGTAGGCTTGCTGAAGTTGGACTGAAACCTTTCTTGAAGCTCATCTACATTTGATTAATTCTAGTCCCTGATCCTAGACTCTGCAGCTTTTTCTGCTCTTTTCTTCCCCTCAAAATTACTCTATATGTCACTAAGGCAAATCTCTGGCTTTCACATGTAGCCTTAAGTTGCTGATTATCACTATACGCCTTTATTGTCTTTCTTGAACTCATCACATGTGCCCAGTAAGGGCCTTACAATCCCATAGTCCTTTCTAATTTATTTCTCCTATGACCAGAAAACCTACTTGGTATAATTGCATCATTTTAACTAAATAATAGAATATCTGAAGTAAAATAATCAGAAGTGCTTTCAACAGACAGGACAATACAGGAGAAAAGATCAGTGAATTTGAGGACAATTTAATAGAAACTGTATCAATTGAGGCATAGAGAAGGAGAACACAGGAAAAAAAAGTAGACAAAATGAAAGTAACTTGTAGAACAATTATAACAAGTTTCTAAACTTTGAAATTGAGTTAGAAAGAAATAGGAAACAGTAATGGATTCAGAAAGAAATACTTGTAGAAAATAAGAAGAGTCATTTTCCAAATTAAAAGAAAAATATAAAGCCACAGATTCAAGAACCATAATTAAAACCAAAAGGGATAAAAACAAAGGAAAACACACTTTGACATATCATAATTAATTTCCTTACTACCAAAAATAAAAGGATAATCTATATATGAAAGGGCAGGAGAGGACAGACATTTCATATTTTAAAATTGTTATTTTTCTTAAGATTTCTCATTTGTTCACTCATAACGTCACTTTCTCCTTTAAGTTCTTGGACATATATACAATAATTCTAAATATGGAACATATAGTAATTCCAAAACTGTAACATATTTATAAGTCCTTGACTACTAATTCTAACGTGTAATATTTTGGTCTGTTTATATTGACTCATTTTTAATCCTCCTATATAAGTCACATTTTCTTGTGTTTCACTTGTCTGGTAATTTTTTTTGTTTGCTGATTTCTCATGCCAGAGACTGTTGAGAGATTAGACTATGTTTTTGAGTATCTGGATTATGTTGGTTTCCTTTAAAGTGTTGTGCTATGTTCCATCAGGAAACTAACTTACTGGCTTTTTATTTCAACCCTGTCAAGATTTAGTTTTACAGTTTTTTAGCATGGGTATAGCTTAGGCCTGATTCTATGGCTGGTGTAGCTCTACTTCTAAGAGTTGACCCTACTGGAGTCTCAACTGAGTTTAATGGCTTTTATCCAATCCAAGCAACTGGAAATCTAACTGTAGAACCTGAGAAATTTCTATTCAATGCATAACTTAGAATATGGGCAAATGCTTAAGGGACACATACCCAGATTTCTGGAGTTCCTTCTTCGGTAGTCCTCCAGTTCCAGGTTTCCCACACCCATATATTCCCGCTGCATCAATAGCCTGTCTCTGATCTTTGGTTTCTTCCTCTCAGTGAGACTGCTGCTGTCAGTTTGAAATTATTTTTCCTGTTTTGGGGATTGAGTGATGCCCTGAGAAGAAGGTAAATTTAAATCTGATGTTTACCCAATCTGTTTCCCTTTCCTCAAGAATTTGAGTGCACCACAGTCAATTGTCCAATTCTTGAAAAAATTACTTCTATGGAGGCCGGCCTGGTGGCTTAGTGGCTAAGTGTGCGTGCTCCAGTACTGGTGCCCAGGTTCGTTCCCGGGCGTGCACCGATGCACCGCTTCTCTGACCATGCTGAGGCCGCATCCCACATACAGCAACTAGAAGGATGTGCAACTATGACATACAACTATCTACTGGGGCTTTCGGGAAAAAAAAGGAGGAGGATTGGCAATAGACGTTAGCTCAGAGCCGGTCTTCCTCAGCAAAAAGAGGAGGATTAGCATGGATGCTAGCTCAGGGCTGATCTTCCTCACACACACACAGAAAAATAATTACTTCTATATTCTGTTTAATTCTATAATAAATGCAATTAAATAAGTTATATTTTCTATTTTCATATAGAGGGGTAATTTTTAAACTGAAATAGGTTATTTTTTCACGTGATTAGAATTAGTTGGTAATAAGACCTGAAATTTTGTGTGTGTGTGTGTCTGTGAGGAAGATCAGCCCTGAGCTAACATCCATGCTAATCCTCCTCTTTTTTTTTGGCTGAGGAAGACCAACTCTGAGCTAACATCTATTGCCAATCCTCTTCCTTTTTTTTTTCTCCAAAGCCCCAGTAGATAGTTGTATGTCATAGTTGCACATCCTTCTAGTTGCTTTATGTGGGACATGGCCTCAGCAAGGCCGGAGAAGCCGTGCGTTGGTGGACGCCCAGGATCCAAACTGGGGCCGCCAGTAGCAGAGCGTGCGCACTTAACCGCTAAGCCACCGGGCCGGCCCCAGACCTGAAATTTTTACTGTCATGACCTTCTGACGTTCTATATTTGATCAACTCAATGTTTTCAAGATGTGCTCCTGAAATTGAAAATAGACTGAAGTTACAACAATGTAATCAGTAGTTTTCTGATAAATATTTAACAAATGGGTGACGGGGGAAAAATATGCAGTATTTGCCAATTTCCATGGTGTTAATACTACTGCTGTAGACAATTTCAAGCTATCAACATGATGTCACTAAATGTGGAGTGGAGAAGAGATGCAAAAAATTGTCTCAATTCAGAATAGGCCAGGTCTAGTACACATCTGATTATAATTGTTAAGAAGAAATTTATTCCCTTAGCTTTGTTACTAGTCATTTAGAGTTTAAACTAATTTGTGAAATAGCTAAGGGCTTTGCACTAATCTAATTATTTTGGCTTTCATAAGTTTCTAGGTTTTTATTTGTTTGTTCCCATGGCATTCAAGGAATCAATGTGTTTGGATAGAACATAATAACACAGTTTACATATTAATTGCAACAAATATGGATTATTTGCTCAACTCAAACACACACATTTATATATGTATGTATGTTGTCAGTGTGTGCGTGTGTGTGTGTGTGTGTGTATTTGAAGTTGAACTATCTAGGCCTTGTTTCCACTGAAGTTCTTGGATAGGACTTTCCAAATATGTATATTTCCAGTATCATATTTAAGCAAGAGGAAACTCATGTTAAGTGATGCAAAAAATGCAATTTACCAATAGATTTTCAAAAAAGAATAATATTTGACATCAAATTATTTATCTTCTCCTTCAATCTGTGGGGGAAGTGTACTCCAATCTTTCTTTCATTTGAATATGTTTGTAAAAGAATCATATAGAACTATTTTTGTGATATATAGCTTTGATTTAATAGGCAATGCAAATTATGGTTCATGAGGATATTGGCATTCATTTTTAATATTCTACTTTATTTTTAATTTTTTCTAGTATATTTGTCATGTGAGTATTCTCAGCATTTACTGCAATATACCAACTATTTATTTTTAGATTTGATACAAAGATACAAACTATGAGATTTTTATCTACCTTTTTGATATCCAATGAGTTCTAAAGGTAAATAGTTACAGAAAAGTTGGAATTTTTTTTGAAACCACATGAGTTTCTTGAGGGTTTTCAAAAAGAAATCCTTGGTCTGTACATAATTTTACTGTCCAGGAAGTTGTTCTTTGTGCCTAATCTAGATTGCTTGTTTACATGAAAATTCTTGCTTTGATCTCAAAGGGGATGAAAAAACACGGCTAATACTCCATTTGTTATGTATTATGAAATATAATAAGCTTTGTTTTAGCTTTGACTTTCTTATCTTAATTGAGTTTAACTTCAAAGGCATCTTATTCAATGTTTTTTCTAAGCCTGAATTTTAATATTGTATAATTGCTTTTACTTGTTACTAATTTAGGTAAGTAGAGATGATCCACTGAGAGCCCAAATAGTAACTGGTGAACTGCAACTAGTTTTATTTTCTTGTTGTCCACAATATGAACTGCATTTCTACATATGAGTAATGTGGTATGGGTTTTGTAGTGAGGGTTCAAGCAGTCAGACTCTGTAGTAGGCTTAAAAATGGCCCCCTAAAAATTTTAGTTTCTAATCCCTGGAAATTGTAAATGTTACCTAAAATAGCAAAGACTTTGCAGATATGATTAAGTTAAAGATCTTGACATGGCAAGCTTATTTTGGATTATCTATGTGTTTCTTAAATGTCATAAAAAGTGTCCTTTTCGTAAAGAAACAGAAACAGATTTAACATAGACAGAAGATGAGGCTATGTGAACACGGAGGCAGAGATTGGTGTGATGCTGCCGCAAGTGAAGGAATGCCAGCGGCCACCAGAAGTTAGAAGAGGCAAGGGACACATTATCCCCTAGAGCCTCTGGAGAGAGAGCAGTCCTGCTGACATTTTCATTTTGGCCCAGTGGTGCTGATTTCAGACTTCCAGCCTTCAGAACTGTGAAAGAACAAATTTCTGTCACCAAGCTTGTAGTAATTTGTTAGAGCAGCCACAGGAAACTAATCAGATTCTCTCATTTTATGCTTGATTTGAGAATTGGTGTCCCAAAGAAACATTGTTTTACTGCTGGTCGTCTCAGCAGCAATGAGACGTCTAGTTTTCATGAAGAGCAGAAGCAGAATGCCAGCGATAGCGTGTAAAGAACTTGCAGACCAATATTGATGTCTCCCTAGGATTCGTTGCTACTAAGGTGTTGAATATGTTTCCAACCTATACTACATTTTCCTATCTATATTCCACACCTGTTTTTTTCCCTAATATTTCTACTAACTCAGTGAACTCCCAAAATTATTTAAGTAAAATTTCTATTGCTTCATTGCCAAAGTCAGTTTCTGTTGCCTGTAATAATAACATATATACACACATATATACATACACATTTTTTTCACTTGCACGCTAGTGATCTGGCATATCTTTCAAATAAGGTAAGTATATCACCCTCTGAGCACTGGGAATAAAAAGAAACTCATATATTCTGAAAGTTTATTAGGTACAAAGTATTATACTTAATAATTCAATAGTGTCCAACATAAATCTGACCACTATAACTACTACCTAAATGACATGTGATGTTATTTATCCTTAAGTTTTTCAAGTAAATCGCTGAAATGATGATTATCTTGTCCAATCTCACACTGCTGGTGATTGATAGATTTGGTACCTAAATTAGTTCTCCATTAGTCTAAGGCTTGTGGATTTTTATATATGTCAGTACTACCGTAAGGGAGTGAGAATAACAGGAAAAAAATTAGAAAACTTTTCATAATTGCAAACATGCCCTCGTATCCTGAATAAGTGATTTTTGTGCCATTTTTGATACATTTTTATCCTTAATCCAAATATCATTTTAATTGCTTCAATTGCATCAATTAATTACCCATATTTCTTGGACTTAAAATGAAAGCACACTATTCTGGTACAAACATGTATATTTTTGTCTGGATGTTTGCTTTTATTTTTAATTGAACAACTCCTTCTAAGATAAAAATAACATAAAGATATTTTGACTAGTTGAAAAGGTTAATAAATTTTATTAAACAAAAAACTGATACTCTTTGGATTTATTATTTATTATTATATTTCTTATGGCTGGATATGTGGACATGAATGAAAATTAGATTTGCATGGCCATTCCTTCAGGGGATAACCATAAAATTAGTATATGTGTTTAAATGTTGCTAACGTCATTTTTCCCAATACTTCTGTTGTCCTCCATTGATATTTTAGTTTGTGAGTTGTCATACAGGGTATTCTCACCTTCTAATACATGATCCAGGAAATCTGGTTTTGGCTCCAAAATGTAAAGAGCTCAAAGTCACAACCCCCATGCTTACAAAAAGAAAAAGCTGGACAAATAAAAATTAACAAATTTACTTTGACCCTTCAGAGAACTGAGGTAACAGGGTAAACAGCCACTCCAATCTCAAGAAAGACAGATGCATCCAGAGAGATAAATCAACTGAGATGAGTTTATTTGGAGCAGAAACTGAGGGAGCCATAAGTTGGTAGAAACATTTCAATGTTAATTTCGACGAATTCCTGGAAGTTGAATACAGACTAATGTGAGAGTGAGAAACCCCTGGCCACAATCTTTGTGGTCCTTATACTTTCAAGGGCTTTAAAAATGTACAGGAACCCCACTAGTCTTTCATGGTGAAATTGACTCTGATAGAGGAAGGGAATAGCAATCATTGTGAAGTACGCCCTTATATTAATCCATGACAAAGGCCTACTCTCTAGGGAAAAAGATTTACCAGAGCCTTACCCTAGGTGGGTGAATGGCATTCCTCCTATTCTAGCCCCCTCTAGCCTTCCTCTTACACCTAAGGTCGGGGGTAGAAATATATAGAAATCAGAGATCAATGCTTAAAGAAATGGATTGTGAACACTGCAACCAGGAAGGGGTAGGAAAAGGAGAAAAAAAAGTACACTAATGGAAAAATACTTGTGAAGTTCATAGTCCCACGACACAGGCTCATTAAGAGACTGAGATATTGGGGGCCGGCCCGGTGGCGCAAGCGGTTAGGTGCGCGCGCTCTGCTGCGGCGGCCCGGGGTTCGCTGGTTCGGATCCCGGGCGCGCACCGACGCACTGCTTGGTAAGCCATGCTGTGGCGGCGTCCCATATAAAGTGGAGGAAGATGGGCACGGATGTTAGCCCAGGGCCGTCTTCCTCAGCAAAAAAAGAGGAGGATTGGCGGATGTTAGCTCAGGGCTGATCTCCTCACAAAAAAAAAAAAAAAAAAAAAAGAGACTGAGATATTGGAAGATTATAGAGCACACTCAAATCTTGCTATGACAAGGGCTCTGCTACACATGAACAGGGCTCTGCTATAATAAATGTGGGTTATAGATAAAAGTGCTTTGAGATGTAGACACTTTTTAAGAAGAAGTACATAGTGAAGCCCAGTGTTAAGAAGGGTGACAGAAAAAAAAGCACATTAGAGAAATTTGAACAAATATTAAGCACAGCACAAATTCTAGCCAGACTAGAAATTCCTGCACCAAAGGCCTATTTATCTCGGTTCCTATGACCTGATATAACACGTCTGGACTTCAATAAAAAAGTTACAAGGAATGACAAAGGTCAAAAAATAAAAATAGTCTGAAGAGACAAAGCAACATCCGGACTGGATTCAGCTATGGCACTGATATTGGAATTGTCAGACAGAGAATTTAAAATAACTATGATTAATATGTGAAGGGATCTAATGAAAAAATGGAGGACATGCAAGAAAAGATGGAAAATTAAAGTGGAAAGATGGAAAGTCTAAGAATGAATCAAATGAAATGCTAGAAGTAAAAAACCTAGTAAGAGAAATGAAGGCTGCCTTTGCTGGGCTCATCAGTAGACTTGACGCAACTAAGAAAAGAAAAAGTGAACTTGAAGATAGAACCAATAGAAACTTCTCAAACTGAAAGGCAAAGATAAAAAAGGGGGAGGGGTTAAAAACAGAAAAAAACATCCAAGAACTGTGGGGCTAGTGCAAAAGCTATAACATATATGCAATTGGAATATCAGAAGGAGAAGAAAGAGAACAAAGAAGAATAAATATTTGAAGTAATAATGGCCAAGAATTTTCCAAAGTTAATAACAGACAACAACCACAGATTGAGAAAACTCAGAGAACATCAAGCTGGATAAATAACACAAAACAAAACAAACAGATGAAAATCACTACTCCTAGTCATGTAATATTCCAACTGCTGAAAATGAAAGATAAAATCTAGAAGATGCCAGAGCTGGGGTAGAAGGGAAACATGTTACTTATTGGGGAACAAACATAAGAATTACACTGAATTTCTTGGACTTCTTGTCAGAAACATGCAAGCTAGATGATAGTAGAGTGAAATAGTTAAAGTGTTGAAGGAAAAAAATATCCACCATGTTACCACTTCTATATCCAGGAAAAATTTCCTTCAAAAATGAAGGAGGAATAGACTTTCTCAGACAACCAAAAACTGAGGGAATTTATCACCATCAGGCTTGACTTGGAAACAATAGTAAAAGAAGTTATTGAAGTAGAAGGGAAATGATTTTTAAAAAGATGTACAACTGATACATTAATAAAGGAAATAAAATGAAATAACATATAATGCTCAATTAAAACCAGAGAAGGCAGAAAAGATGGAAAAAAATAAGGCCAAATTAAATTATGAAGCAAGTAGAGCAAGGTCCAGAATATAAAGTCATTATAAAACATTCAATTTCTGTTCCATATACCAGCATTGAAAAATTGGACTTTGAAATTTAGTAATGCCAGTCACAATAACAACCCTAAATATGAAGTACCAAGGTATAATTTTAACAAAATATGTACAGTGTCTGTATTCAGAAAACCACAAAATTCTGATGAAAGAAATCAAAGAAGATCTAACTAAATGGAGAAATATTCCCTGTTTATGGATTGGAAGTCTCAAAATTTTTAAGATATCAGTTTTTCCTGATTTGATCTGTATACTTAATGCAATCAGAATCAAACTCCCAGCAAGTTATTTTGCAGATGTAGTCAAACCAATTATAACATTTGTATGGAAAAGCACAATACTGAAAAAAAAGAAGAAAGTCGGATGACTGACACTACATACTACCAAACTTTAAGACATACTATAAGGCTGTAGTGACTAAGGCAGTATAATGTTGATGAAAGGGTAGACTCAATGATAAATGAAACAGAATAGAGTCAAGTGATTTTTGACAAAGGAGTAACAACAATTTAATGGAGAAAAAATGGTTCTTTTTGACAAATGATGCTGGAACAGATAGACATACATATGCAAAAGGATCAAGCTAGACATAGACGATGTATCTTTCACAAAAATTGACTCAAAGTGGATCATAGATCTAAAACTTCTAGGAGGTAACATACTTGAAGATCAAGGGTGGCAATGAGTTTTTATATACAACACAAGAAGCATTATTCATGAAAGAAAAATTTGAAAATTTAGACTTTACTGAAGTTACAAATATATGCTCTCTGAAAGACACTGTTAGAAGAATGAAAAGACAATCCAAAAACTGGGAAAATATATTTATAAATGCATATTTAAAAAAAGATTTTATGTAAAATATAGAATACTTAAAACTCAATAATAAGCAAACAAATAACAATTTAAAAAATAAACGAAAGATATGAACACATAACTCACTAAAGATGATATATACATGGAAAATAAGCATGTGGAAAACAATTTATCATTAGGGGAGTGCAAATTAAAACAAAAATGAGCACACATTATACAGAATGGCTAAACCGTTACATGCCCTCCAACCCAAACTGACAATATTAATTACTGGTGAAAATGTGAAGAAAAAGAAACTCCTATTCATTGCTGGTGGAATGCTTAAAGGTACAGCCTTTGGAAGTCAGTTTGGGAGTTTCTTAAAAAGCTAAATGTAGTCTTAATATATCATTCAGCAATCAAATTCTTAGGTATTTTCCCAATTGATTTGAAGACTTATATTCACACAAAGATCTGCACACTAATATTTATGGCATGTTTTATCATCATCTCCAAAAGCTGGAAGCAACCAAGATGTCCTTCAATAGAGGAATAAAGAAATTGTGGTACATCCATACAATGAAATACTATTCAGCAATTAAAAAGAATAAGGTATCACTCCATGAAACCACACAGCTGAGTCTGTAATGCATATTACTAAGGGAAAGTAGCTAGTTTAAAAAGCCTAAGTATATGATCCCAAGTATATGACATTTAGAAAAAGGTACAACTATAGAGATAACAAACATCAGTTTTGACACGGGTTTAAGAAGGGAGAGTTGAACAAGCAAAGCACAGGAGATTTTTAAGGTGGTGAAATTGTTCTGTGGAACACGTTGTGGTGGATGCATAACACTGTACATTTACAAAACCGATAGAAATTCACTGCATAAAGAATGATCCTTAATGTTGTTAATTAAAAAAAATAAATCCTGTAGGAGGTTGAGGGATCCCAGAGTGGAACGCAGACTGTGACAACAGAATCTAACTTGATGACAATGTGTGAAATAAGTTCACTAAAGTGGGTAGGGGGAACATCTGTGGGCTTAAGTAACTTCGACAATGAATGGTGACCATAAGACTAAAGCAAAGGAAGTTTATCTAAGCACTGCACTCTAGTTGATAACATTTTTTTCATGGAATTACAGGGCAATAATTCTAAAATGATTATACATGTATACTGGAATTGAACAATTAGTAAGGGATGCAGGTTAGTGGGAGGCAGAGTTTTCACTCTTGCTATAGGAGTTTATATACAAGCAAGGGAGACTGGTAGAATAATACATGTGGTAATGGATTAGAGGTGGAGACACCAATATGAACTCACATTTACCTTAATATGGACAGCAATAGATACACATAGATATGTTTATAGATATGTGTATATACACTAGGTAGTATGCACACATGTATTTCCTTTATTTGTCAGCTTAGAGCGATTGGAAGACAAGTCATCACAGTGGTAATGGACATATCTAGCACCCAGATCTTTGTATCTAATACCATTCTTCAATGTAAGGAAATAGGACTCCTTGGAGAAACGGCTGATTCTAGGCTGAAGCAGGGAATGTACAAGGTGAACCTGGAGTATCTTGTAGTGACAGAAAGTAAATAAGTGCCAGTAAAAATTGCAATGATCAGAGTATGTCAAAGGGACAGAAGAACCAAATGAAAGACCTGTCAGTGGCTAATGGTGGAATGATTTGAGCATCAAAATAGATAAAGCAGTATTGGATATAACCCAAAGTATAAAATAAGTATCCATGAATCTGTGCTGATATAAACAAAAGATTGAAAAAAAAATAAGTAAATAGAGGAGGATAGAGAAATGTCTCATGTAGAGAAATTCCAAATAATTTATGTAGATTCTATGCACTCAAGGATGGGGGATATAAATCCCTACTCTTTATGTCTGACTTGTGCATAGTGACTTCATTCTAAAGAATTAAATATGAAGCCAGAGGATAGTAAATTTATAGTGGAGAAATATAACACCACCATCTCAGCCAAGTGATCATGGCTAACTTCAACAGTGAGAAGTCATGTTGATGGTATGTACTCTTGATATGATGTGATGATAATGACATTTTACCTCTGTGGTCTTCCTCCCCCAAATCCATAACTTCATTCTAATCATTAAAAAAAAAAAAAAAAAATCAGGCAAATTCCAACAGAGGGGCATCCAACAAAATGCCTGGCCAGTACTCCTCAAAGCAGTGAAGATTATCAAAAACAAGGAACGTCTGGGAAACCGTCACAGGCAAGAAGGGCCTAAGGAAACATGACAACTAAATGTAATATTGTATGCTGGTTGGATTTTGGAGCAGAAAAATAGACATTAGCCAAAAACTAAAGAAATATGAATAAACTGTGGATTTAGCCAAAGATAATGTATCAATATTAGTTCATTGATTATGACTAGCACATCATTGTAATGTAAGATGTTAATAAAAGGAGAAACTGATTGCAAGGTATTTGAGAACTCTCAATACTATTTTCAAAACTTTTCTGTAATTCTAAAACTATTCTAAAATAAAGAGTTTATTTAAAATAAAAACTACCTCTAGATATATTAAAAAATTACAATGATCCCTGGAGAGTGGATACATTTTTTTTTGTTCAGGATATTTTAGGAAAAAAAATAACTACAGCATTAATGATAGAATAAGAAGACTAAACACTGAAAGCTGAAAGGCACAGATTGATACTCAGTTATTTCAGTCGAAATACAGAATGATTACATACGGATGAATCTCTGACATCTCTGTTGGCAGTAGCTGGTACAGCAGGTGGAAATGCACTAATTGTCGTATTCTTTATACTATTTGTTCTAAGTATTGTGTCCTCGAATAAATTGTGAGTGGTATCAGTAGGTACATTGAGGGTTCTCAAAGCTAATTTCCTATTCCAATATATTTTTACTTGTAAGTAGAGGAATTTAATAAATTATGACAATCACCTGGAACTTTAATCTCTAGATTATAAAGCAAAAAATTAGAATACGTCCCTTCCTACCACTCTCCAAAAGCTATGTGGAAAATGAAGTACTTGATATGTGTGGAAATTGTGGTTCATGAAAAGGAATCTAAATATTTTCAGCAAAATATCTATTCAAAAGACTTCAAAGTCTTCTAAAAATGGTTAAAAGCTGTAAATAACATGTTTATAAAAATCATTTTTGATGAAATAAATATGAATGAAAATGAAATCAGCTGTCTTTTGTAGGCCACAATGTTAATAAATATCCTAAAACTAGGTAAATGGGTGAAAAGACATAGAGAAAAATGCATCTTCATTAATTGATTCCATTAATATAAATTGCCAAAAGCTTTCTGGAAGTTAATTTTGCAATTCATAACCAGGACTTTAAATATCTTTATTAGTCTAGGACTAGCCAATAAAACAGGACCCATACTAGCTATTTAGAATGATAGATTTAATATAGGAAGTTGTTTACAGAGGCAAGAAGGTTAAAAAGTGAATGCAAAAAACAATAAGGACAGCCAGAGAACATAAGTGCAGGAAGCATTACCACCCTAAGGATAGGAAAACAAAGGGAAAGAGGTTGAGTTTCCAGAAATCAGGAGATTGAATAAGGGATTCTTTACAGTTATAATTCAGATGTTTGAGGAACAGCTCACCTGAACATTCTGGTACCTCAGGACTTCAAAGGAGTAATGTGAAATGCTCCTGCTCAGATGTCTCTGAAAGAGATATTTCTAAGGAATCTCAATGGAGATGTTTCAAGGACTGCGAAAAGAATCTAGATCCACCTGCTGGTGCTGGGGAGAAGTTCCAATGCTGGGTAATGCTGGAAAGAATATAAAAAAGACACTGTTGGTGGGAATGGAAATTGGTGCAGCCACTCTGGAAAACAATATGGAGGTTCCTCAAAAAATTAAAAGTAGAACTACCATATTATCTAGCAATTCCACTTCTGGGTATTTATCCAAAGAAAATGAAAATGCTAACTCAAAAAGATATGTGCACCCCTATGTTCATTGCAGCATTATTTATAATAGCCAAGATATGGAAACAACCTAAGTCTGTATCGATGGATGAATGGATAAAGAAACTGTGGGATATATATACACAATGGAATATTATTCAGCCATAAAAATGAATAAAATCTTGCCATTCATGACAACATAAATGGACCTCGAGGGCATTATGCTAAGTGAAATGTTAGAGAAAGACAAATACTGTGTGATCTCTCTTGTACTTGGAATCTGAAACAAAACAAAAAAGACCACGCTCGTAGATACATAGAATAGATTTGTGGTTGCCAGAAGCAGGGGTGGGAGGTAGGAGAAATGAGTGAAGGGGGTCAAAAGGTAAAAAGAAAAGAAAAAAGAGTGGGCTTGGGAATACCTTTACAGGGTCCTTTTCCTTTGGCTGCTAAACGTATAATAATAATTTTAAAGAAAGGAAGATGTCATTCTCCTTTTCTCCTAACTTCCAATTTCCCTCTAGTGACTCCTATTGGAAAAATGCAATAAAAATCAAACTGACAAAAATGTATGGGTAATGTAATTTTCTGAGTTCCAACTTTTGCATCACAGAGTATAAAAGGTGGATTTTGGAGTTGATAGACAATAACTGTAAACAAATTCATATCTAAAAATCTGTTATAATGATTTATAAGCATAGATACAATGCACTTTTATAAAGTATGATAATTGTAATGGAAACAAAATAAATGTCCATTCTTCATAACATTCTTGTATAAACATAACATAAAAACGTAACAGTAACATAAAAACAAGTCTCCATACATGCAAGTTTTTTTTTTCATAGTTTTCTCTGCTATTTCTTGCATGCCACGATCATTTTGAAGGAAGTCAGAAACTTGTGCTGAGTCTCTCAGAAATAAGAAATTCCAAATAACATAAGAAAATATATTACTTAGATTATAGACCAGATAGTATTTGGTAGAGGCAAATATGACTAGAGGACAGAACATCTGAGAGAGATGCTAAGAGTGCAAACTGACTTAGCAGTTAAGATTTTTTCATTTTTATTTTTAACACTTGATTATGTGACAGATATGTATAAAAATGTAAAATTAATTGTATATCTATGGGGCTGTGGAAGAGATAAGAAGCAATCAGTCAGAGGTGAAGGAGATGTCACAAGAGGAGGAAAACGTGAACAGAAGAGAGGGAAAAATGAGTTAAGAACACAATCTCTGGGTGCTCTTACATCCAGAAGGAGAAAGTGAAGCCAAAATAGCCTATTCATTAAATATAAAAATGTGAGGACATTTAAAAAATTGCTGCTATGTTGTTGCAGTTGTAACTCAGAGGAAGAACTAATAATATACTAAATTACATTCAAGTTAGTAATATCCTTAATTATATCAAAAGATTTGGAAATTAATTAACATGGAAAGACTAATATAACAACAACCTATTATAATCAAATTGAAAAAAAATACTATTGAATAGCTGATCATGTAGGCATACTTATCTAAAACTGTAACACATTTCAGTACATAATAAAGGTCTCAAGGAAATGCTATTCAGTGATAATATAGAGTCAAGTTTCAAGGCCTTCAAATGTATTCAATTTGAAAGTACGGATAACTACATTCACTCTGAACCGCTCTTAGATTTTACTAATTAGCAAGTATTTTGACAGGTATTATGCTACCAAGTGTTTTGGGACACCCTTTGCTTTATGCTTCGGAAATTCTGTTTAGCATGATGAATATAAATAGTATCCTTAACTTGCATATTTTCTATTCCCTTTAAAGTACATCTTATAAATTAAAAGCAGTGGGTGTATTGTAAAATCTAATTAGTGTTCAAGCTTCCTGTCAGTATTGTTTTTCTACTACTAGAATGAGAAAACATGCCACATATAGGTAATATGCCTCTCTTCAAGTTTTTTAAAGAACATTACAAAACCCCTGGTATTTAAGCTGGAAATTTTCTAAAGTACATTGACTCTTGCAAGTCATTAGGGGAACATTTAGTGCAGTAGAGCAGTAATTCACTGAATTTCAGGCACTGGTGGCTTAATGCAGTTAGTACAATGTAATTTACACTCAGGGAGTAGTTTATACACCTGGAAGGATCTAAACCATTGCCTACTTAATTGACATGGTTTTTTAAAGAGAGATGGAGCACCCTAATATTTACATGAAAAGAAATTGGGATTAAATTACCTCTTCAAGGTCAGAGAAAAAAATTAATTACTGAAGTAAGACATGAAATTTTGTTCTCATTCTCAATGTTCCACTTAGAAAAAAATCATTATTGTGAAGTGAACCTATGTAGTATAATTCTGAACTGTTTTTAGGTTGTACTTTCAAAGGACACAGGTTAATATAAAATACAACGCTAAAGTTATACAGTGAATTTGTCATTTATATACAGGTCAAATTATAAAGTCAGTAAATTTTGAAGTATCACAAATTACCCTGAACAATCCCTCTGGAAGGTGCCACTAAACAGATATATATACTTCCTCTCAGGAATTCAACATAATCAGTTTTGATATTAGAAAATATTTTTCTTCCCTTGAATACTAGGTGGAAAACTAGGCTTAATTTTAGGAACTGTGAAAAATGTATAGCATTACACACTAGAATCATGCTCAGGGTGGTATGTTCCAACTCTGAGGGTTAAGGGGAGCTGCAATCGACTGAGGGTGAAGAATGGTGATTGCACGGAAACCTTTTGAACTAAATTCCAATGTATGACAAGTACCTCCAGGGAGTAGTGTGACAAATGAAATGTTTCACTTTTTTCACAGTGGTGCCAAACCTTGCCATTAAAGCAAAGGAGAAAACAGTTGAGGTGTTACACATTCTTAAAGCCTGACTGTGGGCTGCAGTGACAGTGTAGAATAGTTAAGAGTCACAGGCACACATGGAATCCACACTTACTCAGCAGCTTTCTGCAGGTCTTGACCATGAACCCACAAACCAGGTTAAAGAAAAAGCAGGAGATGCCATCCCTTAGCAGTACACTGAAACGAAACCCTGTCTGCTCCTCAGGCTCTACTCTCATGCAGGGGTGAAGCCATAAGCCACTGTTGGAAAAGCAAGATATACTCCTGTTCTGGATCCCTGACAAAGAGTCACTGCTGCTCAGGGAGGGGTAGAGAAGTAAAATCCATCTGTCCCTGGGGGAGGGAAAGGAAAGACCCCTGCAGCACCACAGCAAATAACAAGTAAGTAACGCACTTAGCATTGTGGGAGGGACAGAAAACTCTACTCCAAGGCAAAAGTTCATTGGGAATATTAGAAGAAAAAGCCACCTGACCTAGTGAGAGAGGCAGGGAAACCAATCAGACCAAGGATGCTGTATTGATATAAATCAGAACTCTGTGTTCCCTGGCAGAGGGGCAGGACACTCAATCCCACAAAAGACCTCCATAGACGTGAGGCAAATTTAATGCCCCAGGATTCTGGAGGATGTACAGGAATATTGACAAAGCCGCACCTCAATGCGAGGCACACAGGGCTTTTCTAAGACTGAGTTGAAGAAGAAATTTAGAAAATTATAAATAGAAGAAATAACAGTGTGCTTCTGGGGAAGGGACACAGGCATAATAGCACAGAGGAAAGCCCCCTGGCACTTCAGATCCAACATAAATTGCAAGGTAGCAGCAGAGATTATCCAAGTGTTAGATGTATCAGAGGGACATATTCACCTGGGCACTTATGATTAAGATGTTAAAGAATCTCATGAAAAAGTTGGAAATAGGTATGGATGGACAGATGGTAAATTTCAGGAAAACATTTGAAAGTATAACAAAAGGTTAAATGCAAATGCTAAATTATATATAATCTACTACACAAAGCATATTTAAAAAATATCACAGATAAAGCATTCCTTCAAAAGGTTTATCAACACAAAGTTTTATCAAAATCCTTAGAGTAAATAAAATAATAAATCAATAAAGATTGATAGGACAATAATGATTATTAAATAATGATTATAAAATTAAAAAACAAGATACAAAAGTATGTACAAAAAAAAAAAAAAAAACCTAGGATTTGTGGGACAATATTACATATATCGGGCCAAATAGAAAAGACAGAGAAAGAAGTGTAGAAGAATTATTTGAAAAAATGTTGCCCATAAAGTTTTCAAATTGAATGCAAGAATGCAACGTGCAGGTAGAAGACTCTCAGAGAACCCAAGCAAAGAATATTTTTTAAAAAATTACATCATAGTCAAGCTGCTGAAAACCAAATATAAGGAAAAAAAATTTAAAAGCAGTCAAAAGAAAAAAAGAAACTTTACACATAGAGAAACAGATCTAAGAGTACAGCAGACTTTTTATATGAAAGTTCAGAAACCAGGAGACAATGGAAGCACTTATTAATCATATTGAAAGTAAAAATCATGAACCCAGAATTATGTATGTGTCTAAAATATCTTTTACAAATCATGGCAAAATATGAGTTGTTTTCAGAGAATAATAATTGGGAGAATCTATTGACAGCAGACTTGCAGTGGAAAATATTTTTAAACAAAATTTTTTAGACAGAAGGAAAATTACAGTAGATAGAACTGTGGATCTATACTAAAAAAAGAAGAAAGATAAAATTGGAAGGAAATAAAGGTACATATAAAAGAACCATTTTATTTATTTCTTATATCTTTAAAGATAATATACTGTCTAAAACAAAATAGTAAACATATTGTATGGTTAAAACAAAAATTTTTAGTGATGCAATGTGGGGGTTGTACCATATGTGAGAACGTGAGGGAGGAAATGATAGTACAATGTTTTCCACTATAAATCAAGTGGTATTATTTTTAGATAGACTTGGATGTGTTACAGAGATATAATGTAAAATCTAGAGCAAACATTTGAAAAATAAATACGTTTAAATAATAATCCACTACTGGACATAAAATGTAACAAAACAAAATTGTGCAGGAGAAGAAGAAACAAAAACAAAGAACAAGATGGTGTATTAATCTTAATCGTATTGATAACTAAATTAAATGTTTGTAGACTAAATATCACTATTAAGAGGGAGAGATGGTCAATGTGGATTAAAAGAAGAAGACCCAGTCCCTCGAGAAAAACTCAAGTATCAAGTTATAGATAAACTAAAAGAAAAAATGTTGGAAAAATACATAGGTGAACGCTAACCAAAAGAAAACTGGACTATCAATATTTATATCAGAGTAGACTTCAAAGCAAGGAATATTACCAGGGATAATGAGGTATAGTATAAATAATCATATGGTCAATTTATCAAATGTACCTAACAATCCCCCTCCTTACTTTAAGCTGACACACTACATTGCTGTATATATATTTCATACCTACATATTTTATTCCCTTCACTTTCTAATTTGCTGTTTCTTATCTATGATTTACTGCTGTTTTACACATATACACAAAGCGACAATTTAAACAAAAAATACTCAAAGTAGTGTTTTTCAAACTTTTCAAACATTTTCATGCCTATCTCAACTTCAAGATTCCATATTATTGATTAGTGGCTCATTATGGCTGAGAACTTTGGAAACAGGGGAAAGTTGGAAGATATTAGTGGTTATAATAATTTTCTCTAGGAGCCATAACCTTCAATCCTAACTCATCATTACATACCAAATCATAAGGAACTGACTTGTTAAATGCTTCTTAAACTGAGAATAAATCCTTCTGCTTTTTGGTGAGTTCATAGTTCAGCAAAGATCCTTAAACATAGTAGCCATTCAGTAAATAACCATTTAATAATAACTATTAAAAACAAAACAATTAATGCTCTAGAGATTAATGTTTTGAAGCCTTAGTCTTAGAAGGACAAAGATGTCAGAAGAAATATGATGCCTTAAATATTACCTCAGAAATTTTGAGAGTTATAATTGAAATTATAATTCCAAAGTAACAATAAAGTAAATAAAATATTAAACCAGATATTAGAAACATTATATTTTCATTTCCAATTCAATATTAGATATAATAACAAAATTTGTTAGCTTGTTAGAATTTACAACATATTTTTACATGTATTAACTAATGTAAGTTAACATAAATTCTATATATTTATTATATATTATTAGTCTTGGCTTATATTTAAGGAAATGGAAGTTTAACATACATAATTCCTAACATCAAACAACAAACTCTGGTATGACTCTGAATGTCTTTCTCTTTTTTTTTTGTGAGGAGGACTAGCCCTGAGTTAACATCCGATGCCAATCCTCCCCCTTTTTTCTTGAGGAAGATTGGCTCTGGGCTAACATCTGTGCCTGTTTTCCTCTACTTTATATGGGATGTTGCCACAGCATGGATTAACAAGCGGTGCGGCAGTGCATGCCCGGGATCTGAACCTGCGAACCCTGGGCCGCTGCAGCAGAGCATGCGCACTTAACCGCTGAGCCACCAGGCTGGCCCCCAAGAATGTTTTTCTCTTTTTATTAGACCATATTGCTATTTCAGTTAGATATAAGGCTGGTTTCTCATTTTTGTGTTTATAATTTGAAAGAACGATAGGACATCTGTTAAAACACAAGCATGTTAAAAAAAAGTCACATTTTCTAACACTTGAAAAAGAAAATGATTTTATTAAGATAAAGAACAGCTGTAAGAAACATGCCAATCATGTATCTTATGGTCATAAATTTATTAAAGTTGTACTTACACAGAATTATAAAACCTTTTTAGAAAAATTTAACAGTGATAAGTAGTAAATAGAATGAAATAGAACATCAAAAGTGGGCCAAAATCGTTCTCCAACTACAATATATTTTTATAAGTGCTATATTGGCTAATACATTGATTATTCTCTCTAAATAACCTTCTGCCACTGTTTTGAGAAATAATCTCCTTTATACACCCTTCTATTAATGAGAACCTCCCAGTTATTATACACATTTAACAGAAACAGTCTTTGACTCTCTTCCATTGAATTAACCTTCATATACACTGTTTATCCTTTAAATTAGTCTAATTTCAGAATTTCTAATTAGACGTTCCAGTCTATGACCACAACTTTTAATGATCTTGTTTTTCCCACCTCCCTAGCACTTGATGACCTCATGCTTTATCTAAGAAGAACTCTGCTCCAATTATTCCTGCTCATTAGAATCCAAAACCACCTCTTCTTCTCTACTACATTTTGAAAATAACTGACTCTCCTACTTCCTTGTAAAACCACTTAGAATGTTATTCTTCACATCCTTCCTTATATTTATCCACTACTTTCCAATTCCTAACTCATTGCATTCTAGTTTCTGCTTTATCACTTTCCTGAAATTAATTTTCTCGGAGTATTCATTTATCTCTTAATGATCTCTGCATGGTCCATGTCTCAAGGCATTGTGAATAAAAAAAAAAACAAATGGAATGTCATTCATGAATATAAATCTAAATAGTAGAGTTACGTTAAAAGATGGGTAATCTTTTACTAAAAAAAAGTAATGGTTCATTTAAAATGATGTTTCCAAATAAGAAACTATATGTTTTAAATAATTATGGACTGAGTCTTAAGTTTTGTCTATTATTTATAAAGAGAAAAAATGTAGTTGCAGTAAAGATTCAATGATCATTGATATGAATCAGGATATCATAATAAAAAAAGAACAAAGAATGGTAAAATGTGTGAAATTTTATTACAAGTTTAAATAATATATGAATTTAAACAAATCCAAAGATACTTAGAAATGGTTAAATTTTACTTAGTTGGTCAAATTTTACCTTGGAGAAAGCTATGTCAACAGAGAAACTAAGGGGATATACAAGTCATTTCTATAAATGGCTAATTTGTGGATTATATATCAAGTAGGTTAAAAAATGAAATCTTCCAAGAGAACACAACATAAATAAAATCAAATTTTACTTATGGCTCGAGCTGGAAGAGTGGTCCCCAAAGGTGACTGTGTACCCTCAGCAGTGAAAAAGACAATCAATCCACTGTAGAGTAGAAAAAACTCATTTGAATTTCTATTTTTTCTTCATAGAAATTGAAAAGAAAATAAGTCCAGCTTATTAAGTCATTAGCAAAACATGATACTTTAGTCTGCAAATGTACTTCTGAATCATGAAGATATATTTTATATGGAGTATTATTTGTAATGAGAATTATGGTAATTACTTCATATTTTTCCACTTTCCATAAGTGATCTTATAGTTAATTATCTAATATAGCTCTTTTCTTCTGACATTTGCCAAAATGTTATTTCTAATGGGTAAGTGTAATGTTTCAAAAGAGTGTAGAATAAATCACAGAAAGATGATATAGCAAATCAAAGATTTACAGGAATACTATAAATAAACGATAGGTGCTATTATATTGCTTCGTACATCATTTTATCTTTTATTCATTCATTAAATATATATTTTGGCACTTATTTGCAAAGTAGATACTTAGTGCTGTCAGAGATGCATACATATATAACCACTTTTATTTTAAAGGGAGGAAAAAATCTCTAATAACCTTAACCTATTTTCCTCGGAGAATAATACACTTTACTTCAGTTTAAATAGTTTCAAAAAATAAAAGGAATCAAATGTTGTAACAGGAGGACTGAAAAGATTCTTTTAACTGTTTTAACATTTAAAACATTTATTTCCATGATTTTCTATCAGTGTGGTGTGAAACTCAGGCTGGTTTCTCCACTTGCATGATTCTTAAGGTATAGGTACTTTTTTCAATGCATTTCAATAATTATACCGTGTGATTTCACTTGTACGTGTAAGATAAAAACAACAACAAGAAACAAACGCAGAGATACAGAGAACAGATTGGTGGTTACCAGAGGAGAAGGACGTAGGGAGAGGGCTAAAGGGGTAAAGGGGCACATGTGTACAATGATGGAATGCAGCTAGACTTTTGGTGATGAACACGATGTTGTCTATACGGAAGTCAAAATATAATGATGTACACCTGAAATTTACATAATGTTATAAACCAATGTGACCTCAATAAAAAAATTAATTAAAATTTTTTTATTTATTTAGCTCCTCATTAGTTAACATGAAGATGTTTTGATTCTTCTTTTGATATTTTCGGCAGCTTACTTTCGTAGGACTACTCATCATGACAAAAGCGTAAATGTCAGCTCTGCAGCTTGTTGCTATGGTTAGCTTCAACAAGAACGTCAGGAAAAGTGACAAGGCATAAAGTGATTCTGAGTGATGACATTCCTGTTGATAATAGATTGGCTCCCGTGTATGCTGCAGCAGCTTTGATCTCTCAGACCTCTCATTTCTTATAAAAAAAATTTGAGAACTCCACTAGCCTGTGGTGAGAAATTTCAGTCTTTCCACCAAACATTGTCAGGATTATCTTCAGATGATTTAACAGTCACAGTCTATTTGTTAGATCATTTTTGCAGTATAAGGCCAGAGATTAACTATCATCCAAAAAATTGGGAGCCATAGCCATCGTTTATTTCTGAATATAATCTGTGGTTTGCAAATAGTAAGTGTTCATGAGTATGGTATTTTGAACCAAAATGTCATGGAGACAAAAGAGAAACATTTCTGAATATGCCGCAGATTATTTATACCTCATAGTCATGGCTTTCTTATGCATGATGAGAACAACTCAGCACTATCTATTTGCAAATAAACTTCTCTTCATTGACTTTAATGATGAAGTTTAAAAGAAAGTAAAGATTGTCACTTAAAGCTTATAGAAATCTCCTTGTTAGTTTTATCAACACAATCTTTAACTTAATGAAAAATTTGTAATGAAAAAACTTAATATTAACTACCTCTTTCAAATTCTAATATCAGACTCAGTCTTTATACTCTATTATGCTTGAAATATTTTTCCATGGACTTAGCAACTAAAAAATTACTTAAGCCCCAAATAAAATATGTGTGATAGCTAAGTTTTACTGTATTTTACAGATTTTGACAATTTTATATATTCACTATGTTTATGAAAAGTTTGGAATGTGTATGATTTAGAAATACAAACTTTTAAGAAGTAGTTACTGTAAGTAGAGTATAATATATCAAGAGAATCAATAGATCAATACTATATCAACAGGAGAAATGAAATTTAAAATCTAAAATCATTTGGGAGTACATGAAGATACGTATACTAATGAACAAGACAGAGTTTGTGTCCCCAGGAAACTTACTGTTAATAATCAACAAATATTATTCTGACCTTCAGGTAACCTCTTAACCTAGTATGACACTGAAAATGAGATGAAACTCAGGAATTGTGTGGCCGTATTACATAAATTATTTATCTTTGTTTAATCCTTTATGTTGATACTTAACCTTGGGGGAACATCTATCATACAAAGATGATCTCATCTTTTCTCTAAGAAAAGTAAACCCAAACTCTCATTAGGCATCATACCCAAACCAATGTGACACACAAACTCTCCCCACAAGGTCTAAATTCTGTAATTGAGCATCACATCTCAGGGAAAGGAAAGGGCAAAAATAAAATGTTGATTAATATATAAGTAATGTAAGTATACCTAGCTGCCGTAGTTCTCATATCTGTACTGACCATGTGGGTATAGTTGGCTTTCATTAAGTTTTCATCCACCACTTTGTACACAGCCAGTACTTAACTTGGTCAAATCTTTTGATCTGGTGAAGTGACCCAAACCTTCATTTTTAAGGATCTGAGTCCTCAGTGGTCCTTGATTTATTGAGTTGTTGTATATTCCCATTAAACTTGGACATGGAAGCATTAAGAGGTATCTCAGCGAATACTTCAGGTTCCGAATATATTCCTTCCTGTTCTAATTTGGTAGCAGAAAACAAATGCTGCTAATCAATTTTATGGTTTAGTGGATTAAATTTCACTCAATTCATGATGTCACTTCAGGTCTCCTAGTCGTAGTCATACAACACAGTTATATGTTCAGTCTCTATCAGGGCCCTGTGGAAAGGCAAGAGCTGCCTTTAAAAAAGAGAATAGTTATCACTAGAGGAAGGCATTATTTTGCTGCAAAATCCTCAGCATCTGTGCTGTATATTGTAGTTGGGCTAACCAGAGGATCCATAAAGCATCCCTTATTTATGGTTGGCAGTGTGAGCACCATTGTATCTGCTAGTTTATGAGGCCTAATTTTCAGGAGGCTTTCACTTCAGTCTGAACCTGCTGGAGAGCCGTCATTTTCTCTTGACTCTTCTCAAAAATTTTCAGCTTAATGAGTCAATGGATAATGACTTGGAGCAGGAAGTCCAGTGTGGTGTACGTTGCCTCTAAAATCTGCAGAGAATCAAGATGAATTTGGCCACTTTCTCGGTGTTAGACAGTGCAAAGTGTCTCTCCCTTTAGAGGGGGTTTTCCAGCATGTTCAATTTTTGAACCTCTAGAAACTTTAGTATCGGACAGGACCCAGAATTTTCATTGGGTTTACCTCTTATCACTAGCATGCATATATTTTATTAGAGTAACTGGTTAGTAGTTACTTTCTGCTTACCAGATCCCATTATTTTGAGTTACCAATAGTGGAACAGCATGATAGTCTGTAGAATATTTATATAACTGATTTCCCTCACAACTATTTTAAGACAGAGAGCGAGAGAGCTGATGTAGTCCTGAGGTAAGACAAGCAAGATGTACTCTTGTTCCCACCTGATGAAGGTGGACTGCTTCTCCTCATCCCTGTTAATTGCTTTGGAGAAAAATATAATTCCTACCACTTTATAGGGAGTGAATTGATCTAGTCAAAGGACAATATGTAAAACAGCAGCTGGATTTAGAGTTGTCTACTGCTTAAGTTTTAAATAACAAACAATCCACGTGGCTTTTGCACCAGCCAAACACATCAGTTAAATGGAGATCTGAGAGGAACCACTACTCCTATATCTTTTAAATCTTAAATATTGCCACATGGATAGAGTTTTCCTTTAAAGCTGGTTTTTAATATTTTAACTTGAAATTCCTCTAAAGGAAGAATTGAAGATCACTGAAATGTATATTTTTCTTTTTGAAAAGTCTATTCAATTCTTTCACATTCAAAAAGAAGGGGAAAATACTTATATGACAGTAGAATTATGGTTTAACATTCGCTTTCACTTTATTCTAAAGACTTTTTTTTTCTCAATTAAGACTCTATATGAAAATGATATTTATTGTCTGGCTACAGCTTAGATTCCTACACTGTCTTGTCTATAACACTGTAGGGGATAAACACACAGATGAGGACATGTTCTTTTGTGATTAGAGACACATGTGAAATTGTAAAAATCTCACTGATAATATGCATGACTCATGTACTTCTTGCAAGTTGAATTACTAAATTTTCATTAACTGTAAAACAGTTTTTAAAGTAACTTTAATGTACTAAACTTTCTGAAACAGTTGATTTGCACTCTGTGGCATTCTTTTTGATCTGTTATTAATTGCATTCTTAATTCTGAATTTTTGTCATGTGCTTTAAATGTTTTTTAGTCATTTTGTATAGCTACTGTGCTGTTTCCAAAAATAAGCTATGCTTTTAAGGGCTGGCAATTAGACTTTTTGTTTCTTGTGTATGTCAGCATATTGCTTATAATTACAGTGATTATATGTCCTTACTAGTCTCGGACAATTTTGTTTTATATATGTTGTCCTGAAAATCCATTTATTTTATATTTGGCCTCAGATTTTTCATATATTTTCAGTATTGTTTAATTTTTATTTTTTATAAAAATTGCCTGAAATCTTTAAATTTTTTATGGCAAATTTATTAACTTTATTAAGGTTAACTTATAGACCAGGTTAACTTATAGACCCCTAGGCCATTTTATTTTTAATTGACAAAACACCACTTACACACACTGAGGCACCTAGTAGGCCTAGCAAATTCAAATATGTCAAGGATACTGTTAATTCTAATATATTTTATATTAAAATCTACAAATATTTCAACCCTAATAGTTTCATGAATTCTGTCTTTATGCCTTCATTGAAGATATTTGTCTGTGATATACATTTTTATAAGATTTCTCAATTTTATTTGTGTTTCAACTTAACGTTTGGAAAAATCAGGATTCCATAATACATTAGTGCTGTAAGATTACAATTGGCAGTGTACTTGCTTTGCCTACTATTTAAATAATTTGACTGCATTATAAGTGAAGAAATATCAAGGTAGAAGTCAAAATATGCAGTTATTTTTTAATCCATTAACACCCTCCCCAAATATTAAAATGTGTTATATTAAATATTTCACATGTACCTAGATATCCAGATTCAAAAATGAAATAAATTGAAATTTAAACAAACAAATAACAACAACAAAAAGCCCTCAGACCTTAAGAGGTTCCAAATGAAATAGTTTTCTTTTTTGTCATGAGGGTGTTACTAGGCCTAAAAAAAAATCCTCAAATAATCTTTCCAAAGAGCAGTTTCTGGCACTTATGTTATTGTAGCTCCACTGGAAACCTTTTGTCTTTAACTGTAATGGTTCTTCATTTTATTTTATGGAGATCTATTTCTGGTTCCTAAAAGTTTCTATGGTTATGTTTGTTCATTAATGCTTTTAATGTCCTGGTTATATTGCTGCTTCAATTTTTACCATCTTGTTCACATCAGGTTCTCACAGCTTGGAGTTTACCTTGAGTCATAAAAATTTGAGATTGTGACCCAAACTCTAATGATGTAGAACACTGCATGTTTCTATAGGGCTCAGCGGGATTAATGGGGTTTTGTGTACTTTTAATCAAGTGCTATAACGAACATATACTGAATTTTGTAGAATGGCTACAAGATAAAGAGGCCTATTAGGAGGGAAAAAGATGAAGTGCCGAATCACAAAAATAAAATGATCAGGGGAGAGAAAGTGCTACAGATCTCTACTTAAATATAGAATCCCACTGTGTATTTGCAACGTGTTCCTACCTAATGGCCATAAATAAGCGTATATTCCATGCGGAATAATTAACTTTTATATGTTAAAGCCAGAGTGTGATAGGAGAGACTTGAATCAATCCGTGAATAACAAAGCATAGGAAAAGGAATATCTCTTCCAAGGTTAGATATACCATTTTTTATTAAAATTGAATAAAAATAATAATAATAAAAATAGTAGATTTGAGATGTGAAATTAACTTTTGCCCCAATTTATCTCTTGACGCTCATCATATCAGCTTGTTTCAGAGAACTGAGGCAGAGGAGGCAGAGTTGCTTTAATCCAGAAGGCCTGGGAGGGATGAAACCTGTCAATTGTTAATGGTTACTTGAAGCACTCACTGTGTAGAGAAGGATTCTGGGCTACTTCTGGATTCAGCAGGCAAGAGCACTGTGGTGAGAAATACCTACAATGGGCTATGGAGGAGTGATTTTGGTGATATAATTATCATGGATTTTCCATCCAAAACCTTGATTTTTATCAAAGTGAAGCAGATCGATTTCAGTGTGAATGTGTAAATATATCTCTTAAAGCCAAAATTCTTTTTAGTTTTTCAATTATTTAAATAGTAAATATTTTTGCATAAAGACACATACATACATGATTTTACATAAATATGATTATATTCTTTTAAACAGTTATTTTTGTTTCTTTTTTAATATTTTTGGTTTTTAATGATTTATTTATTTCTTATTTCCCCACTCCCATGGGGATTCCTTCCTTTCTTGGCCCCTCTCCATCTTCATTAGCACCAAATATCTCAACATCTCACCTACTCTAACAATATAACTTGGAATTTTAGTTTTGTGTTCAGATAACCCTGTAACGACGTATACATTTGTAAATAGGGATACAGGCGCAAGAATATACGAGAGAAATTTTTGTTATGGTTTGTTTTCAGAAATAACATACTATGAACACTTTTGGGCATCTTGACTTTTTTTATTCTCAGACAATAGCATATGATGAAAATCCCTAGATACCATGTATTAATGCTCTTAGTCACACTTTTGTATGTATACTAAATTCTACATCCTTTGTACATACCGTAATTTTTAGTCCTTTTTCTATTAAAGTGCATATACTTTCTTTCCATGTTTGTCTGTTATAAGAGAACTTTGCCCATTAGAAATATGTTTAATAAATATGCCAAATAATTTTTTATGAATTTTATATATTATATTTATGTATGGACTCTTTGGCACCCATTCAAACATAAATGCCTTTTCTTTTAGAGTTCTTGAGTTTACAAACTTGATTAGGAATGTATTCTCTACTTCTAGAATACATATGTGTTTTTGTTCCTATTTTTTAAGCTATGCATATTGATGTTTTTTAAGACTAGTTCTATTTGCATTTTATTTCTAAAATACTGTGAGATGAGTGTCTATCTTTAAAAAAAAAACTCAGATACCAAGATATGCCAGAACCATTAATTAAATAATATATTCACATTAACTTATCACATTTTAATTATTCTCCTATATAATGGGATTGACTGTATTATTAATTTCTTATCTATTCCTATTCTAGTACTATATTAATTTAATTACAGTGGGTCCATAGTATGTTCCTCTGATGACATATTCCTCCATCAGGTTATACTTTGGTATCCTTTTCTTGACTACTCTAAAATATTAGTTCTTTCAGATGAAATTTAGGAATATTTTACAGAATTCAGAGAAATAAAAATAACATGGATTTTTTGGAGGATTCTCACTGTAGTTTAATTTAATGGATAGAAGTTTTCTGAGAACTTATATTTTTATAATATTGTCTTTCCAACCAAGGACAAAACATTTAAGAGAGTTATATATATTAGTGGATTTAATCTTTCGAATAGCTAAGGTTAAGCTAGTAACAAACAACCCTGGACTCTCAGTAGCTTAGAACAATAAGGTTAACTTTTCACACATATTTTATACCCATTTCTGGTGGCCCTGGGATACACACCATCTTGACTTCACTCAAGGACTTGGGTATGGTTAGGGCAGTTGTATTTGATAGCGACATTAGTTAAAAATCACCTGTGATCTCTCTCCACTGTTAGTCCATGCTGTGTTTTTACCTCATAATCTTTATAGTAAGAAAACACTGTTGATACAAAACCTAGCAGATACTTGAATAATTTAAGCATTGCTGATAAAGCTTTTGTAAGTAAAACTATTTTTTGTTTTCATAATCTGCCATGAAGCCCTACAAAATGTAGATCCCTGTAAAAAATTAAACATTTTATTTATATATTGAGCACATCTATATAGAAATCATCTCAAGTTAAGAAAAATTTCATAGCCAATGCAGATCTACATGTGTAAGGAAACAAGATGATTATTTCATTTGAGATTATGGTTAATAATAGCATTTGTGAGAACAGTGAATATAAATACTTTTATCAATTACATATAATGAAAATACAGTGGATGCTGATATAGAACTGTATTTCCTACTCATTAGGAACATGAAATAGAATTTAACTAAAGGTCCAAGAGAATAACACCCCTTACAATGAAGCCTTGGGATTCTTCTATTTTGGGTGATACTTATTTGATACTTTTTTACCTGGCCCTTTTTACTAATTACTTGAAATCACTGATATTTCCTTATGATCCCAAGCAGAATCTTCATGTTCAATGTTTTCACATGTTGACTTCTATAGGAAAATTTTCTTCTTTCCAGCATGCATGCTGAAATTCTGGCTGCCAAGGTTACTGGTTAATGACTATAGCCTCATGACGCTACAGCCTTCTGGCTCTCTCTAGCCTAACTGTGCTGTGTCTATGTTCTGTATGTAGAACGAGAAAAACATTAAAAAACCCAGTTGGTGGGAAGTCATCTCCTGCTTATAGCCACATTTGAAAAAAGGGTCCCCTATAGTGCAGCATCTTTAAACATCCTCCAAGCAAACATACTTCTGAGGCATTGCTCTTCAAACTATTCATGTTCCATATGTAACTAACATTTATTGAAAACAATATTCCTGTAAGTTATTTTTCCATGAACATTTATTCCATTTAAGTATATACATTAAAGGGAATTTATGATTTATTTTTTCTATTTTTATTGTTCAATTTCAATTGATATGTTGGTACTTCTCTAAGAATGTGAAAATAAATGCATTAATACTCAATATTATTTTTATCAATAATTCAAAGAATGACATAAATTTATTTTGTATGAGCAATTAAAAAAGAATCAAATTTGTTTTACTGTAAATATTAACTACATTTTTCTTGGATGGTAATAGTCTGAAGCATTAGAGGAGAGTTAAAAGCATGCCTTTATGGATCCTGTCACATGGTATCATATAGAGCAGGGTTACATAGATTATAAAGTAGAACTCATAGAATATTTTCGAAAGCATTTTCTTAATTTCCCATCAATATATAAATAATTTTCACAGAAAATTACACTGCAATAGCTTTCAGAATTATCATTTCTCAAAAATAATATAAGAAGCCAGAAATAAAATTATGTCTTTTAAAAAGTAATGGTATTAGTTATTTTGAATTTCTATAGCAATGGCAAATGAAAAGGTATACAGTTGGAATTCTAGTTTTGTGAAATTGTTATGAAAACACCATTTTTCCAAATGTTTTATCTAATGTTTGAACTGATATTTCTTATATTAGGGAACATGAAACTAATACAGATACTCTCTTTTACTGACAATTGGGGTTTTTTTTTTAACCATATTTGTGTATTTTGTCTGATACTAGCTGTACTTTGGTTACTAATTTACTGGGATATAGTTCCACCTCTGACTTTCAGTCTGTGTTCTTATGACTTTTTTGTGTCTTTCTCAAAAGTTTATAGTTTGACATCCTTTCTCTTTTAGCTGATATATTTATTCTGCTAACATTGAACATGAGTCTGGATCTTATTTGGACTGAATCTACTGTTACCCGCTATTAGTCCTAATTTTTTTTAATTTGTTTTTCTTCATATGAATTAAGGTTTTTCTTTTCTCTTTCTGTTTTTTATTTGCTATTAAGGATGCCAAACACTTTTCAGGGATCATTACAAGACATAAATTATCAAAGCCTAAATTTAAAGATATTTACTCACTTTCTGGACAATACGGATCTTAAAGCATTTTATTTCCAATGTTCTCTTTTTGATTCAGATGGATTTTTGGTCAGTGTTATTTTTATTGATTAACCATTCAAATTTTAAAAATATATTTTTACTTTGTGTAATCAATTTAATTAAGTTTTACACTTTTTTGGGTCTCTTTCTCATATGTTAAACCTTCTTACTTATATTATCATTTCTTGGATTTCAGATTTTCCTTTCAAAAATACATCTTTCAGCAGTTTCTTAGGTAAGAACATTGGTATTATTTTCTTTCACATTTGTTTAGATGGAAAAAAAATGGGCACTTACTCATCAAATGGTAAAAAATAAATGCATAAATGTAAGTTGAAATTTGTTTTCTCACCAAGAGTTAGCTGATATTATTCTACTGTACTGTTTTCCGTTGTTGCTGGTGACAATTCAAATATTAGTTTAAATGTGGTTCTTTTGACTCAATTTTATGATTTTCTCCTTGCCTATAGTGCTCTTTATTTCTACAAATATAAGTTTGTTTGCTTGTTTACTCTTTGCACTATTCAGAAATTATCGTCCCCTCTCCCCAAACTGATTCTATCTTTGTTTGATATCTATTAGTAATTTTAGATCCAGGTTAATATTTCCTTTTACCTTATATAATTTTTCTATTGTAATAACTTTACTAATTATTTATATTATTAATTTTCAGTTATGTTATCATCACCAAACTTCTATGTTTCAAGGTCGAGTGTTCACTCTATTTTTGTGATGTCATTTTTCACCTTAATTATGGGTCCTTTTTTCTGCTAACTTGACACATTGTTAAACGGACTCGAAGCATTTCCTCAAATAAGCTTAATGGCTGTTACCAACTGTGATCCTTACAAGTCTGAAAATATTCCACACTACCAGCTGAAGGGCAGCCTGTATGGGACTCTTGGATTAGTCAACTGCTCTCACATGTGAAGATTCAGATTAAATGCATCATCCAGGATCTGCCAGCATGCTTTCACAGTAATGTGGAAATGTATGGGGATTTCTGGGATTGTACATTTCATTCACAGATCTGAATTGCTTCGTATATAATTGGTTAGTTTCTCTTCCTATAAGATATTTATCTTAATTTTGTTTTTCAGCAAGTCTGCGTTGATATCAAGAGGTATCATAAATTTAATTATCATAAATATATTATAAGCATCTAAAATCAAAGGATAACAATGATTTTATGATCTACACATTGATATTTTTTTGCTTGAAAACCAAGTTCAAAACAAAAATAATTTAGTTTGACAATTGATGTTTGCACAAAAACAGTATTAACTGCATCTCACACAGTACAGCAATATAGTCTAGTAGAGTCTAGCTAATTCAAATGAGAAACAAAGAAAAACCTCAGTCTTGATACTGGAAGTAAACATATAAGCAATCCAATTGTACTATGTTCTAATTTACTCTAGTAACTAGCTACACAATGCTCAAAAAACAGAAGATTAAAAGAATGTAAGCATTGACTGATAGAGCAGAGCTTACATCCAGATCAAAATGAGTTCGAATATATTAGGGAAATGAGCAGGTGGGAGGACTGAAGGTTTATTTTGGGTGACTATAATATGACATCAATCAGGACATTATGTTCTGGTGTAATGATCAGCTTTTGCAGTTTAGGTTTATAATGGAGGTGTGCAGCCCTGCATACATCTTTGCTCATCTTTAGCAGCAAAGGCTGCTTTTATTTGAAATGTCAAGAACAATTGAATAGAATGGCTTTTCAACTGGAAGGGGAGTGATTATTGACTTTGGTAGAGGTGAGTGGTCTCAGATTTGGTGAGACCTTGGTACCTCTGGTTGGGAAGAATGATAAGATTTCTGTGGTTTCTACAATTGGTGACTCCACCAAATGCTAGTACACAACAGTGGAGGTGAGAAGCTTAGAGGCCATTGCACACAGAGAGGGCTCAGATTAGACAATATGTCAATCGTTTCTTTAGCTATATACTATATTTTGATGTAAATATTGTACACACAATATGTAGCATTGTGAAAAACAAAGAACTTAAGTATAAGATAATATTAGGTTGATTTCAGAAAAAATGTCCAAAATTAGTGGTTAATGCTGTTAATCACTTATCTAATATATACATAATACAATAAAATTATTTTAAAAAGAGGAATGTAAAAATGATATATTCACATTTAGAGAAAACAACATATCCATCTTTTTGAAAAATGGGGACAGGATATATTTATTTCAAATCATACAGTATCCACAACTACTTGCTTTTAAACTAGTCAAAAGGAATCACATTTTAGTTGGGTTAATTCAACATGCATTAAAAACAGGAGTTTTCACTGAATTTAGTTGATAAAAGTTTTAGTAGATTTTCCCTCTGCTTATTTATCCCGTTCTCATATTCTTTAAAGTTGAAATTTTCACTGTCCTTCAGAAGACTTTGGATATGTCAAAGGAGTATTTTTCTGTTGCATTTCATTACTAATTTCCATGATGTTTGCATGAAAGACATAAAGGAGTGAAATTGAATGAAATAAAGAATATATCTGGCACAGTAAAACTGGGTTCACAATTCAAAGAAAAAGCTTCCAAGAAAAGATGAAAGACAGCAAACAAATCCACGGCAAAAATGACAACAAATGCAGCTCAAAATGTTACCAAAGCCAATACTCAGAAGTCCATCTAAATCAATACGTTCTTCCTTCAGGCATAAATTCTATCAAGAATAAACACTTTTTAATGCTATGTTTAATTATTAGGAAAAATATGCATAAGAAAAGTGTTTTTGATAATAAAGGAACACCATAGTGTATACTGATTACTGTAACATCCTAGTCTCTGTATTCTCTATCTTACATGCTGTACTTCTTCCATAACTGCTGTACATCACCAAATATTTATTGACTTTTCTATCCTGTACCAGACAGCCCACTGGTTGCCTGGATGATAGAAACTGGATTATCACATTTATAACAAGGAACAAATTCAATCGTATAATTCCCCCTCTCAAAATTCTAGTGGTTGCTATAGAATGAGTGAATTCCTTAGTATGGAAACTATTTTTTTTCCATTTCTGTATCCATCTGCCATCCAAGTGTATCTATGTTTGTTCAATTTTGGTTAAATTTGAAATAAGCACAGTTCACAGAGCTTGTCTCACATTTTTCTATTTCTATGTTGCTTTGAAATCTCCTTCTATCTATAATGATTTCACACTTTGTCAAATTTCTGCAATGTTGAACAGAAAAAAATTTAAATACTTCAAAACTTATCTTAAATATCAAGTTCTATATGATTTGCTTTCCCCAACCTCTTTTATAACCTGATGAGAATCTAAAATGAAGATGCTCAAAGACATGTTGGATGGTTTTCCTTGTGATGCTCAGTCCAAGAGCCAATTCTTTTGAAAAATAAATAATCCTTTATCACTTTGAGCTTATTAAAGTAAATTCATAACTTCTGTTTGTAAGAAAAAGTGACATAGATTCACTTTTCCCTGTTCCTTCCCTCTGTATACAACTAAATACACTGGAAATAATCCAACATAATCATAAAAGGACTCTGAAAGTTGAAAAGAAGAAGGTAAACTAGCTAGAGACATCAAGACTTAAAGAACAACATGTGGGTGATTTCCAGATTGGGTGGCAGAATGCTGTGCAACCCAGAGATGCCAACAGGCATAGACACACACACATACACACACACAGACATACATAAAAATAAAAAAAGAAAGAAAAAGAAGATTCTGTTTTCTCTGCTTAAGGAACCAGGGATGGTGAATCCCAGCTGGGACTTAAGAAGGAGACCTACATTCAGTGACAACAGCAGGTCCAGCCTCCCTGCAGCAAAGTTATCAGCAGACCTTAGGGGATATAACCATCCCCTTTTCCAATTCCACAACTGCAGGCTGCAGTGACCCAACTTTCCCACAGAAGCAGCAGTAGCAATAGGACTCAGACGAGACAGGCCAATCGACTCCATGCACCCATAAGAGGTAGCAGCAGGCAAGCCCCTCTGCCTGCACAGGCAGCACCAATAGGTCTTGTGTCTCCTAGCCCTCCACTCAGCAGCTAAATGCAACACAGAGAGCCACTCAGACGCAGTGACTCCTTGTTCTCTAGGCAGTGGCAGAACAAGATCAAGGCTAGGCCACCTGGAGATGGTCCGCCACTCAATGGCAGAAATCAACCCAGATGTCTCTAGATCCTCCAAATGGTGGCAGAAGATGAATCAGTCCTGAGGTCTTCTGACTCTCCACCAAGTGGCATAGAGCCACCCAGATTCTGTGGTATCAATACCAAATTGGTATATAGATTTAAAACAATTCAGAGCAAAACGCCAGCAAGGGTTTTTGTAGAAGTAGAAAAGCTTACTCTAAAATTTATATGGAAAGATATAAGCATTATAATAGCTAATATAATCTTTAAAAATAAAAATATAGTGGGAAGAATCACTCTACTCAATAATAAGTAATATTATACAGGTACAGTAACTAAGATAGTGTGTTATTGATGAGGGATAGACGCATGGAAAAATGAAACAGAGTAGGGAAGCTAGAAATAGACTCAAACAAACATGCACAACTAATATTTATTTAAACAAAGGTGCAAAAGTAATTCAATGGAAGAATGATAGCTTTTTCAAGAAATGGTGCTGGAGCAATTGGACATCCATAGTCCAAAAAAAAAAAAAAAGAAAAAGAACTTTGACCTAAGTCTCATTCCTAATTAAAATTAAATTAAAAATAGATTATAAGGGGTCGGCCTGGTAGCATAGTGGTTAAGTTTGCACATTCCGCTTCAGTGGCCGAAGGTTTACCAGTTCGGATCCTGGGCACAGATCTACTCACAGCTCATCAAGCCATGCTGAGGCTGTGTCCCACATAGAAGTGCTACAATTCTGCAACTATGACACACAACTATGTACTGGGGCTTTGGAGAGAAAAAAAGAAAAAGAGGAAGATTGACAACAGATGTTAGTGCAGGGCCAATCATCCTCAAAAAACAAAACAAAAAAATAGAATATAAATTTATATGCAAATTTTATACTTTATACATTTAGAAAAAATGGTGCAAGATCTAATGAGGAAAACTATAACATTCCACTGAAAGAAATCAAAGGAAGCTAAATAAATGGAGAGCTATTCCATATTCATGGATAAGAAGACTCAATATCAAGAAGTCAGTCCTTCCCAACATGATCTAGAATTCAACGCACTATCAATCAAAATCTCAGCAAGTTATTTTGCAGATATTGACAAACTGATTCTAAAGTTTATATGATGAGGTAAAAGACCTAGAATAGCCAAAGCAATATTGAAGGAGAAGAACAAAGCAAGAGGACTGACATTACTCAACTTTAAGACTTACTAGAAAGCCACAGTAATCAAGTGTGGTATTGGTGAAAGAAAAGACAAATAGAACAATGGAACAGAATAGAGAGCCTAAAAATTGACCCACTCAAATATAGTCAACTGATCTTTGACAAAGGAGCAAAGGCAATTAAATGGAGAAAAGATAGTCTTTGCAACAAATGGTGCTGAAAAAAAGCAAATTTTGCATTAACATCTTGCAAAACAATAAATCTAGACAAAATCTTAAATGCTTCACAAAAATTAACTCAAAGTGGATCATAGACCTAAATGTAAAACATACAAAATATAAAATTACCAGAAAATAACATAGGAGAAACTCTAGATGACCTTGTGTTTGGCAACGACTTCCTAGACACAACACCAAAAGCAAAAGTACCATCTATGAAGGAAAAAAGGATAAATTGGACTAATTAAAATTAAGAACTTCTGCTCTCCAAATGTCACTTTTAAGAGAATGAAAAGATAAGCCACAGACTGTCAGAAAAATCTTTGCAAAACACACACTTCATAAAGGACTGGTATCCAAAATCTATAAAGAACTCCTAGATTTCGACAATAAGGAAACAGAAAAGACCCAATTAAAAAAATGGCCAGGGGCCGGCCCCATGGCATAGCGGTTAAGTGTGCACGCTCCGCTGCTGGCGGCCCGGGTTCACGGCCTGGGTTCAGATCCCGGGCATGCACCAAAGCACCACTTGTCAGGCCATGCTGTGGTGGCATCCCACATAAAGTGGAGGAAGATGAGCATGGATATGAGCTCAGGGCCAGTCTTTCTCAGCAAAAAGAGGAGACTGGCATGGATGTTAGCTCAGGGCTGATCTTCCTCACACACACACACACAAAATGGCCAAAATATCTGAACACTTCACCAAAGAAGACATACAGATGGTAAATAAGCATACGAAAAGATGCTCAACATCATATGATGTTAGGGAATTGCAAATTAAAATAATGATGAAATACCACTATATGACAATTGGAATGATCAATATCCAAAACACTGACACCACCAAATGCCGACAAGGAGATAGAGCAACAGGAATTCTCATTCATTGCTGGTGACAATGCAAAATGGTACAACCACACTGGAAGACATTTGGCACTTTCTTACAAAACTAAACATACTTTTTACCATATGATCCAGTAATTATACTCCTTGGTATTTAACCAAATGAGTTGAAAACTTAAGTCCACACAGAACACATGGATGTTTATAGTAGCTTTCTTCATAATTGCCAAAACTTGGAAGCAACCAAGATATCCTTTAACAGGTGAAAAAATAAACAAACTGTGGTACATCCATAAAATAGAATATTATTCAGTGATTAAAAAATAGATGAGCCATCAAGCCACAAAAAGATATGGAAAAACCTTAAATATGTATCGCTAACTGACAGAAGCCTATCTGGAAAGGCTATATATCTCTATGATTCCAACTATACGAAATTCTGGAAAAGGCAAAACTATAGAGACAGTAAAAAGATCAATGGTTCCCAGGGGGTTAGGAAGAGGGATGGAGAGGTGAACAGGTGGAGCGCAGGAGAGTTTTCGGACATGAAACCATCCCACATGATACTGTAGTGGTGGATACTTTTCATTATACATTTGTCAAAACACAGAATATACAACAGAAAGAGTGAACCCTAATGTAACTTATTGACTTCAGTTAATAATAATGTATCAATAATGGCTCAGCAATTGTAACAAATGTACCACACTAATACAAGATGTTAATAATAGGAAAAACTGTGGAAGGAGGGTGAGGGGGCATATGGGAACTTTCCGTAATTTCAGCTCAATTTTTCTGTAAACTTAAAACTGTTCAAATAAGTAAAGTCTATTAACTTAAAAAAGTAAAATAGTATAAAATATTTGGGATCTACTGCTAGGCTAATACTTCTTCAACTTTACAAATAAAAGCATAATCCGTAAAAGGAAAAGGATAAAGTGGACCTCAATAAATTTAAAAATTTTCTTCTACAAAAGGCCCTTCCTTGGGAAGAGGATGAAAATACAAAGTACATACTGAGAAAAACTATCTACACATCACACATACAATAAAAACTAGTGTTTATATTCATATAAAAAACTCAAAACTCAAAAGTAAATTTTAAAAACTTCAATTAGGAAAATTGGTAAAAGATATGAACAAATATTTCACCAGAGAATACACTGATTTTATGTAAGTGTATGAAAAGATGTTCAACTCCATTAGCCATTAGGAAAATTCAAACTAAGATCACAATCAGGCCTTAGTACACATGTATCAGAATGGCTAAAATTAAAAACAAAACAATGACATCAAATGCTGGACAGAATGTTGAAAAACTGTCATACATTGCTGCTGGGAATGTGAAATGGTACAGCCACTTTGGAAAACAGTTTGTCAATTTCTTTAAAAACTAAACATGCAACTACTGTACGACCCAGAAATTTCATTATTGGGCATTTATCCCTAAAAATGAAAGCTCATGTTCCCGTGGAAATCTGTAAACAAATTTTAATAGGAACTTTATTTTTTATATCCAAAAACTAGTATCAGCCCAGATGTCCTTCAATAGGTGAATCAGTTAAACAAACCATGGTACACACATGCCATGGAATGTTACTTAGAAAGATGTATTGATACAAATAACAATTTCTATAAATTTCCACTGAATTATGCTGAGTGAAAAAAATCCGTTATCAAAAGTTGACACACTGTATAATTCCATTTACATAACGTTTTTCGTTGAGGTTAAATATACATAAAATTTACCATTTTAACCATTATCAATGTACAGTTCTACGGCGTTAAGCACATTCACATCATTTTACATCATTGTGCAACCATGATCACCGTCTATCTCTAGAACTTTTCATCTTCCCTAACTGCAATGGTGCATTTATTAAACATGAAATCCCCTCTCATGCCTCTTCTAGCCCCTGGCAACTACCATTCTAGTGTTTGTATCTATGAATTTGACTACTCTGGCTACCTTATATAGATGTAATTATAAAACATTTGTCCTTGTGTGACTGAATTATTTAACTTAGCATAATGTCTTCAATTTCCACATTTTGCTTATCCGTTTGTTCATCATGTAACATTTTTGAAATGAAAAAAATTATAGAAATGTAGACCCGATTAGTGGTTGTCAATTTTTAGGGATGGAACCAGGAATAGGAGGAAGTAGTTGCACTTAGAAAAAGACAACACGAGGGATCCTTGTAGTTAAGAAATTGTTCTCTATATTTTCTGTGGTGGTGGATACACAAACGTACAGATCTGATAAAATTGCCTAGAACTAAATACACACACACACACATACACTCACATGAGTATGTATAAAACTTCAGAGATCTGAACAAGATCAAAGTCAATATCCTAGCTATTAACCTTTGCTATAGTTTTGCAAGTGTTTCTCATTAAAGAAAATTGGGTATCATGTATATGGGATCTCTCTGTATTAATTGTCACAACTGCATGTGGATCTACAGCTATTTCAAAATAAAATTTTCAATTAACAATAAAGAAAGAATTTCAAATGTCTCATATCTTTTAGTAACATTGTGAGTATTCTTAGTCACAGCAGTACATAATGCATCAGATAATGAAGATTGATGAGAAGCATCCAGAAAAGACTTGGGATCATAAAGACTTCTTAGAGAAAAATATACTTGAAATAAGAATTAAAAAAAGGAAGTATTCAAGTGAAAAATGAAGGCAAGGTGATTGAGATCATTCCAGGCAAAAGAAATAACGTGAGGCAAAAAACTGTGTTCATTGAGGGAAAAGTAGCCAGCATTGTCAAAGCAAAATAGGAAGAGATAAATAAAGAAAAGCAAAATAGGAATAAGTCACGCAGAATATTTTGAACTATATAAAAATGATTTTTGACCTATATCTTGAAAGCCCTGAAGAGCTATTAAACAATTTCAATGAGGAAATTATGTGATTGGATTTGCATTTTTGAAAAAAAATAAACTGTGGAAGATGATAGTAAAATGGTTTAGAATGGAAACTGGAAGGTCAGAGAAGAAACTATTGAAATAAATCATTATAACATTATGCCTGGACCAAAGTAAAGCCAGTGGAGATAGGGAGTCAGAAATGGGAATCAGAGAAAAGAATAGTGGAATCTGAGACGCAGAGAGTTCTTAGTCCCCACAGAAAGAAGAAAACGACTGCACATTGTAGGTCATAGGACACAGTCTAAAGGAAGAAAGGAGTATTCTGGTAGCACCGTGTGTCCTACAGAACAGAATGAAGAAAAGTTTTGAAAAGAAAAGTGCAGAGGAGAAAAAAATGCAAATGTTAAAGAGCAGGTGACAACGATAAGCCGTAACTTCCAGAGATAACCACTGTATTTATGTACAATTAATTTAGTTCACTTAATCATATTGTAAATATTTTTTCTCAAATACTTAGTTTTGTTTCATTCTCTAAGAGCCCTAATCAGGCATTATCAGCAATAGAATTATCTCAGTCTAGGTGGAATCCCTTGATTGCATGGTCTCTGGCTTAAAGCACAGAGATAAACACCTGCAATGATTTGACCTTCCTGGACTCCATAGAGTTGATTAAATGACTCACTTCTGGGCTTTAAAACGTTCTTTTTGCCTGTGTAAATCTCACAAATCCACCATATTTTCCTGAAAATAGACCTGTTTCTCCCACAGAACTGACCATTTTTCCCCCACTGAGCTTGAGATACGGAGACCTATTTAAATGTGTTGTGATATTCCCAGAGATTCGTTAGCCTTTCAGTAATAATCTTTTGAACAAAGCAGAATTACTTAACAAAAGACTAATTTCTACTCCGTAATTATAAAATGCTCCTAGCATGAAAACATTTATATTTTCTGTATCCTGTCTACAACTTAGCACATAGAAGGATTGATGGATCAAGGATACATAAGTTAACATTGTGATTTCTTTTATAACAAAATTAACACACTGGAATTTCATCTACTTTTTGAAAATGTTTAAAGAATTTAGATATCCTTTGCCTGTAGACTGTTGAAGAAAAGTATATTCTAAAAACATCTGCATAATATGTGGATAATCTTAGGGGTCTCCATTATACAACTTAACTCCAAGTATTGTTCAATACATGTGAGTGATTTATTTCTATGTAAATAAATACTGTGCCAATTTGATAGTATATCTAAAAAATTCCTACTAGGACACCCTATTGGCTCCCAGCTCAAATGACAATATATGTGCAAACTAATACAATTATATTTTCTTAACAAAATTTTCCGTTAATGCAATAACTACTTCACATGCATTTCTGAATTATGAAGATTTCAATCTTTTATTTCCAGAAGTATTCTTGGAAACTCCTTTCTTTTCATTAAAGGGTAAGGGAAAAAACATGTACGTATATGGTGAATCTACAATGTTCATTTTGGTGGAATCTTTTCTTAGAGAATCATTGTGAGATAACTGAGTTCTCTCAAAAAGTTTAACTGATGTTTTCCAATATCAGCTAGTAAAATTCAAATGTGGGATTCAATTTAGGACAGTGATTTTAAAACTCATTTATGCTTTCCATGGCAGTTCGCATGTAGAGGAGATCTCGGCAACTGTATAAAGAAGAGGTAGTGAGTCATGAGGCTCAGGAACTTGGCTTTGAAGTCAGATGTGATTTCAAGTGTCTATTTTGTCAGCAATTAGAGCTGTGAACTTGAGCAACTTGAACTTTTTCCTTTGGCTGTATAATGGGCATACTAAAAGTAACTCCTTCTAAGCGCACTGTGAAAATTAAATAAAATAATGCCTGTTGAGATCATAGAATGGTTCTATGATAATGATAAAATAACATATATTAAGTTAGTTTACCCATGATTGTCATTATGAGTGTTCAGAACATTCACAAAACATCTCAAACTGTTAAGATACACTGTCGAGGAGGAATTTGGAAGCCTACTAAACTCTTAACGGATAATTGGCTAGCTAATAGATATATACCAGCATCCTCATTTTATTCAAAGTATTTTTAATATAAAGCAGTCTCCATTTTTGCATGGTATCGTATTAATTGGCACCCAGGTATATTGGAACCTTGTCTTCATTTTTACACGGTTCCACCATAACTGGGCCACTGTAGCCGACATGGAGTTGCTAATCATTAAATTCTCGTTGAACTGAATTAAATTATCAAGTTTAAAGCTAGATGAAACTTTAGAAGTTATCTGGTGCATCTTAATTCTTCATTTTTTTCCCAGAATTGTTAGATATGTAATAATAATAAGTTACTTACCCAAAGTCACACAAAATTTTTCACATGTTTCTTCTAAGTTTTCCTCCATCCAAATACCTCAGACCTGAATAAGTTAAATTAACTGTCTCGTATCTGAACGACTACATCTAAGGAAGACTCAGAAATATAATTTCTATGCTCTTCAGTTCTATAACACATAGAATTTAATCAATTAATACATATTCTATCTGTCTTGTGTTTCCTTTCTAAAGTATATGTCTTAAAACCCAACAGCGTTATAAAAATTGTTATTTATGTAAAAGATGGATCAGGTGGCTTAAAGCCGAATTTTTAAAAATGTTACCACTTAGAGCTGAATTTAAGGTCTTTTAAGCTGAATTTAAGTTCTTTTAAAGCATGTCTATGCTTAAATAATAATAATAATAATAATCTCATTTGTATTTTTGGGATCTAGCTTTCCTAGTAAATCTAAACTATATCATGTTACAAAATTTTCTATCTTCATTGGAGACATTGCCAGAACATGGTGAGACTGCAACATAGCAAAAAGTGCTGTGAAGGCAGGAAATGATAAGTGCGAAGCCTAGCTCAGTCACTTGCCAGTTAAACCATCTGAAATTGCCTAAGTTGAAAACAAAAAAGACAATTTCATATTATTCTATGTATGCATAACTTCTTTGAACTCAGTTTCTTAATTTTTTAATTGGATTAAATATTTCCTTTATTGTAAAGAGTAAAGCTAAGGCAATATTAGCATCATGTTTGGAATACCTAAAGGACTAAATAAATAATAGCTATTTTATTAATTGAGGTATATCTCTATACTTATTTCATTGTGCTTTACAAACTACCATTTAATCCCTCTAGGATTAATTTAAATGCAAATGTTGCATTCAGATCTTAGCAGTTGCATATTAAAAAAAAGGTTACAGCTTTGAAATAATGATAAATACTCTATTAACTTTAATTGTTATTTTCTGGGAAGCATGCAAGAGAGTGTGACAAGAATATCACCATAGGCAAAGGTCTATTAGCCAACTAGACCAATAAAAATTATACCTCTTGTCAAAATTGGAAGGGCCAGTAATCATTAACAAGCCTAATAAAGAATTACAGTATTAATTTAAAAGTTCATTTTTATTCACTTGTGAACCTTGGGCTAATTCCAGAAGTCACATGAATGAAATGGAAATACCACCTGTCTAATCTCCCTGCCTGCCTTATGCATAATAAGAGTAGAGTTGACTCTCCAGTCAAGAAATCAATTATTAGGCAATGCAAACATTATTTTAATTTGGGAGAGATTTGTTTCTAAAAGTTTGTACTATTGTTGCTAAATTGATTCTTTCCATCTCAACAATTTCCACAGTCACACATCCACCCTCTCTCCTTTTACCAGTAGCAAGATTTCTACATAGGTAGAAAGCATTTAAAGTACATGACAAAAGAACCAGTATTTCTATTCATGCTTTTTTCATTACATTAGGCAATATGTGTTCATTTTATATTTAACTATCTCAGATAACTAATTTGGGAAAAAAACAAAAACTAGAAACTAAAAACAGATACAAAAACCTCAAAAATATTATCTGGTAGATAAAACTAACTCATTAATGTATATAATTTATATTATATATACTCATAATAATATATTTAACTAATTAATATTATAGTCTATAACTAATAGTCTGTAGCCCCTGTATGATGCTAAGCAAAAAGATAAAAACTGAGAAATAAGTTTGCAAATATGTTGTCTTTCAAAATATTTTATGGAAAGTAAAATTAGGGAGGACTAGTAAAGATTAAACTTAATGGAATCTACAATATTGTTCCAACATCACATCATAAATATAGATGTACTGTTGTTGATGTCAGTTTGGAGAAGGATGGTCTTCATTAAGAGCAGTTCCTTGAGTTGAGCCTGCTCAAGCTGGGAAGCTTGACATTAACTTTAAAGGCTGCATTTTCTTACTGTAACCTCCATTCCTCTATTTCAAATCTTCTGAGAAAACTATGACAGAGTTAAAGAATTATTTTTTCCTTGTTCTTCCCTGTCTACAATTTTTTCTCTTCTTGTTTCAGCTCTTATCAGTATTTTAAGTCTTTAATAATATAATTAATGGTTAAAGTGTTGAGAAGATACTTGAAAGGACAGGGTAGTATTTCCATGTCATCTGAATTCCTATAATATATATGACCTACTCTGTGTAAATCTCTATTCATAGTATACCTAATTATAGAATATCCCCCATATGATAAACACTCTGTTAACTTTAATTGTTATTTTCTGGGAAGCATGCAAGAGAGTGTGACAAGAACATCACCATAGGCAAAGGTGATAAGATTATTTGATGCCCAAAATATATACCAGTTGATAATATAATTATCTAACTTTCATTGAGAGCTTACTATGTGCTAGACATGACTCTACGCAATATTCAGCTAAAAAGGGGGCCTTTAAAGCCCCACTTACTGTTAGAGAAACTAAGAAATGCAGAGAATGAAATTTACCTGATATTGTATAGTCAACAAGTGTTAAGATCTGATTCCAAGCAATCTGTCTCCAAAACTGTCCTCTGAATCTTCACCCATTATTCCTCGTCTTATCACGTGGCGTATGTATCATCCATGCTGCCTCTCTCTACTATGTTGACAACAGTTAAAGCATCAACATACTCCACAAATTCAATCTGTTCTTCAAACAAAGAGAAATGATCATAATTAAATAAGACTTTCCTAGATATTTACCTTTGCAATGTAGATATCTGTGCATGCACACAATGATAAAAAATAACTTAAGGGCTACTTTATAACATTGTTGCATATCCCATAAAATATTTTGTCTAAGTTATTTTTTCCAATTATGATATAGTATGGAAAAAACTAAATTTTAAAATAGAGTAAAATATAGCAAAATTCCTTTGGTTTTACAGAAAGTAACTTGCAAAATATTTTTCTTCAAAAATTTTAAGTCTTTTTAAAAATAATAAATTTAAATTTAAAAAGGATATATTTAAATTTCCAACACTCTGAGAATGAATTAATCTTTATCACACTATTTCATGGTTCTTTTGACTGGGACTGCTAGATGTCCCTTGTCAGGAGGAGAGACAGTAACATCTATACTCATCACTGAAAACTCTTACTCTGTCTATCGAGGAACATAAATCCTCTGCCAATCCATTTTATCTTAGTACAAAGTTTTTACAATTTCTCTTTCAAAACAATAAATTACTGCAATACTGTATGTGTTCTCTAAATCAGTGTCTTTAGTGTTAACGGCCATAACTACAAGCTTACACATCATTGGTCTCTTTGTGTATTGGCAGGAATTCACTAAGTTTCTTGTACTGGAAGGATTTAATTTTGGCACATGGCCAAAGCAAGCAAAACCTATTCTGCTTGTTATTTTCAGTAATACCACAGAATAAAATCAGCCTTTGTAATATAATATCAAATAGAAATTATATAGGAGAAAATATATATGAATCATGTATTTATTGTAATTTTTTATTTGATGTATATAAAGCATTTTTAAAAGACTCTCAGGGGGCGGATTCAAGATGGCGGCGTAGGCAGACTCTGAACTCACCTCCTCCCGTGGACACAGCCAATTTACAACTACTCGTGGAAAAATTACCCCTGAGACAGAACTGAAAACTGGATAAGAGGAACTCCTGCAACAACAGACAATCCTAACTGAGGTGGAAGAGGCAGAGACTCCCTTCTGGAGAGGAAAAACGTCGCCTTCACAAGCCGCCAGCTTCACGGCCGCCGGGAGCAGCTCACAGGTCCTCAGCCTCCCTGGAGGCGCGGGGCCCTGAGCCGGGGAGCACCCCCGCTGTGGGCATTTTGTGGACCCAGCACAATCGAGACCAGCGGCATAATATCTGACTGTGCCTGCTGCTAATGCATTGGGGAGCACCCCCAGAAAACCCGGTTCACAAAGAAACTAAAACTGGCTCTTAAAGGGCCCGCGCACAAACTCACCCGTTGCAGAAAGCATCCTAAAATCACCAGAAAGAAAGGTGCACAGTGCTTCGGTGACAAGAGACTCACCTAATAGGCCCTGAGTGCATGTCGGTGAGGGGTGAGACCTCTCCAGGGACTGGGACATTGGCGGCGGCCATTGTTGTGGCCTGGTGTGAGCGTGCTGACACAGACGCCATTGGAGTTCTCCCTGAGGCCTGCTAGCCCAGGGTCTGCCCCACCCGCTAGAGCACCGATTTAATCCAGCTCAGCCAGGGCAGGCAGCCCACCCTAGAGACTGGCCCCACCCAACAACAAGCCCTCAGGCAACGTGTGGGCCTACATAGATTGGTGACTGGATTCTCGGCAGCCTGGCAACTGAGCTGACTTGAGCGGGGCAGGGTGTGCACAAGGAGCAGGTGGAGAGTGTGGGGTGGTGGCGGAGTGTGTGGGGCTCCCTCCGTGGAGAGACTGGGTCTGCTTGGGGAGGTCGGGGCGCTCACACGGGGCAGGACTGTGTTGACTGTGTGTGTGGACCTGTGGGCAACAGGGCTTGTCAGCTGCAGAAGAATTGTGCTTCTCAAAGACCCACATAGGAGGTTTGCCCCACCTTCCAAAGCCTGAAACAATTGGGTGCTCCTGTGCCTAAGGGCAGCCACACCCAGCTGCAATCCTCAGAGAGCTGACAAGAGACCTAATAGGCTAGAGGTTTACAGCAATTGTAAGGCCCTGAGCCTAACAACCTGCCACACTGGGGGCCTACTCACTTAAAAGAAATACTGCAACACAAATGTGGTATTAGAACTTACAGCCAACTGTGCTGGGGCTCCCCACACCTGATAAAGAGACTGAAGGGCCCACAACAACTACAAGCAGCTGAGCATTACAACAGCTGGCCAGGAGCATAACAGCCTCCCTGGGTGCCTATAGGGAGAGCTAACAGGCCACAATAGAAGGACACACGTAGCCCACATAGGGGCCACCCCTGGAACGTTGAGAACTGAGGGAAGCACACTGGAAGCCTCCTAAGCCATCACTTACATAAGGTCACCTATCCAAGAGCAGGAGACGTAGCTGACCTACCTAATACGTAGACACAAGCACAGGGAAAGAGGCAAAATGAGGAGGCAAAAGAATACATTCCAAGTAAGGGAACAGGACAAAACCCCAGAAAAGGAACTAAGTGAAACAGAAATGAGCAACCTACCTGACAGAGAGTTCAAACTAAGAGTGTTAAGGATGCTCACTGATCTGGGGAGAAGAATAGATGAACTCAGTGAGAATATCAACAAAGAAATGGAAGATATAAAAAAGAACCAATCAGAAATGAAGAATACAATACTGGAAATGAAAAATTCATTAGAGGGACTCAAAAGCAGAGTAGAGAATACAGAAGAACGGATCTGTGAGCTGGAAGAAAGACTAGAAGAAATTACCCAAGCTGAACAGGTAAAAGAGAAAAGAATTAAAAAGAGTGAGGACAGTCTAAGGGACCTCTGGGACAACATCAAGCGCACTAACATCCGTGTTATAGGTGTCCCGGAAGGAGAAGAGCGAGACAAGGGGGCAGAGAATCTATTTCAAGAAATAATAGATGAAAACTTCCCTAACCTAAGGAAGGAAACAGACATCCAGGTACAGGAGGCACAGAGAGCCCCAAACAAGGTAAACCCAAAGAGGCCCACACCAAGACACATCATAATCAAAATGTCCAGAATTAAAGATAAAGAGAGAATCCTAAAAGCCGCAAGAGAATGTCAAGTTACATACAAAGGAAACCCCATAAGGCTATCAGCTGACTTCTCAGCAGAAACCTTACAGGCTAGAAGAGAATGGCACGATATATTTAAAGTGCTAAAAGGAAAAAACTTACAGCCAAGAATACTCTACCCAGCAAGGTTATCGTTCAAAATGGAAGGAGAGATCAAAATTTTCCCAGATAAGCAAAAATTAAAGGAGTTTGTCACCAAGAAACCAGTGTTACAAGAAATGTTAAAGGGACTGATTTAAGGGGAAAAGAGAAGACCACAAATAGGAAAAATTATCTATTTCCACGATTAGAACGTAATGGATACAAATGCACAAAAAAGAGGTTGGATATGATATCAAAAACATAAAAGGAGGGAGGAGGGTAGTTAAAGAGTACAGCTTTCAGACAGAGGTCAAACTAAAGTGACCATCAATTCTGTATAGAAGAAGTAAGGAACAGAGAAGGACTACTAAAACACTGAGGGAAAAAAAAAAAAAATTAAAAAATGGCAGTAAGTACATACTTATCAATAGCTACTTTAAACGTCAATGGACTAAATGCTCCAATTAAAAGGCTTAGGGTGGCTGACTGGATAAAAAAACAAGACCCATATATATGCTGCATACAAGAGACACACTTCAGACCTAAAGACACTCACAAACTGAAAGTGAAGGGATGGGAAAAGATACTCCACGCAAATGGCAATGAAAAGAAAGCTGGGGTAGCAGTACTCATATCAGACAAAATAGACTTTAAAACAAAAACTGTAAAATGAGACAAAGAAGGGCATTACATAATGATCAAGGGAACAATCCAACAAGAGGATGTAACACTTGTAAATATCTACGCCCCCAATGTAGGTGCACCTAAATATATAAAGCAATTATTAACAGACATAAAAACAGAAATAGACAGTAACACAATAATAGTAGGGGACTTTAACACTCCACTTACACCAACGGATAGATCATCCAAACAGAAGATCAATAAGGAAACATTGGCCTTAAACGACACACTAGAACAGATGGACCTAGTAGATATATACAGAGCATTCCATCCAAAAACCGAAGAATACACGTTCTTTTCAAATGCACATGGAACATTCTCCAGGATTGATCACATATTAGGCCACAAAACAAGTCTCCATAAATTTAAGAAGATTGAAATAATACCAAGCATCTTTTCTGACCACAACGGTATGAAACTAGAAATCAACTATAGGAAGAAAATCAGAAAAGCCACAAATACATGGAGATTAAACAAAATGCTACTGAACAACGACTGGGTTAACAAAGAAATCAAAGAAGAAATCAAAAAATACCTGGAGACAAATGAAAATGAAAATACGACATGCCAGAATTTATGGGATACAGCAAAAGCGGTTCTAAGAGGGAAGCTTATAGCAATACAGGCCTATCTCAACAAACAAGAAAAATCTCAAATAAACAATCTAACAATGCACCTAAAGGAACTGGAAAAAGAAGAACAAACCAAGCCCAAAATCAGTAGAAGAAGGGAAATAATAAAAATCAGAGCAGAAATAAATGAAATAGAGACCAAAAAAACAATAGAAAAAATTAATAAAACCAAGAGCTGGTTCTTTGAAAAGATCAACAAAATAGACAAACCTTTAGCTAGACTCACCAAGAAAAAAAGAGAGAAGGCACAAATAAGTAAAATCAGAAATGAACGAGGGGAAGTTACAACAGACACCTCAGAAATACAAAAGAGTATAAGAGAATACTATGAAAAGCTATATGCCAACCAATTCGACAATCTGGAAGAAATGGATAAATTCTTAGAATCATACAACCTTCCAAAACTGGATCAAGAAGAAGTAGAGAATTTGAATAGACCAATCACCAGTAAGGAGATCGAAACAGTAATTAAAAACCTCCCCAAAAATAAAAGTCCAGGACCAGACGGCTTCCCTGGTGAATTCTACCAAACATTCAAAGAAGACTTAATACCTATCCTTCTCAAACTCTTCCAAAAAATTGAGGAGGGGGGGAAGCTCCCTAACTCATTCTACGAAGCTGACATTACCCTGATACCAAAACCAGACAAGGACAACACAAAAAAAGAAAATTACAGGCCAATATCACTGATGAATATCGATGCGAAAATCCTCAACAAAATACTAGCAAATCGCATACAACAATACGTTAAAAAGATTATACACCATGATCAAGTGGGATTTATTCCAGGGATGCAGGGATGGTTTAACATTCGCAAATCAATCAACGTAATACACCACATTAATAAAATGAAGAACAAAAATCACATGATCATCTCAATAGATGCAGAGAAAGCATTTGACAAGATCCAGCATCCATTTATGATAAAAACTCTGAATAAAATGGGTATAGAAGGAAAGTACCTCAACATAATAAAGACCATATATGAGAAACCCACAGCTAATATCATCCTCAATGGTGAAAAACTGAAAGCTATCCCTCTAAGAACAGGAACCAGACAAGGATGCCCACTGTCACCACTCCTATTTAACATAGTATTGGAAGTCCTAGCCAGAGCAATCAGGCAAGAGAAAGAAATAAAAGGGATCCAAATTGGAAAGGAAGAAGTGAAACTGTCACTATTTGCAGATGACATGATTTTATATATAGAAAACCCTAAAGAATCCACCAGAAAACTTTTAGAAGTAATAAACGAATATGGTAAAGTTGCAGGATACAAAATCAACATACAAAAATCAGTTGCATTTCTGTACACTAACAACGAAGTAGCAGAAAGAGAAATTAAGAATACCATCCCATTTACAATTGCAACAAAAAGAATAAAATACCTAGGAATAAACTTAACCAAAGAGGTGAAAGATCTGTACACCGAAAACTATAAAACATTTCTGAAAGAAATTGAAGAAGACACAAAGAAATGGAAAGATATTCCGTGCTCTTGGATTGGAAGAATTAACATAGTTAAGATGTCCATACTTCCTAAAGCCATCTATAGATTCAATGCAATCCCTATGAAAGTTCCAACAACATTTTTCACAGAAATAGAACAAAGAATCCTAAAATTTATATGGAACAACAACAGACCCCGAATAGCTAAAGGAATCCTGAGAAAAAAGAACAAAGCTGGAGGTATCACACTCCCTGATTTCAAAATATACTACAAAGCTATAGTAACCAAAACAGCATGGTACTGGCACAAAAACAGACACACAGGTCAATGGAATAGAATCGAAAGCCCAGAAATAAACCCACACATCTATGGACAGCTAATCTTTGACAAAGGAGCCAAGAACATACAATGGGGAAAAGAAAGTCTCTTCAACAAATGGTGTTGGGAAAACTGGATAGCTGTATGCAAAAAAATGAAAGTAGACCCTTACCTTACACCATACACAAAAATTAACTCCAAATGGATTAAAGACTTGAATGTAAGACCTGAAACTGTGAAAGTTCTAGAAGAAAACATAGGCAGTACGCTCTTCGACATCGGTCTTAGCAACATCTTTTCAAACACCACATCTGACCGGGCAAGAGAAACAATAGAAAAAATAAACAAATGGGACTACATCAAGCTAAAAAGCTTCTGCACAGCAAAGGAAACCATCAACAAAACAAAAAGACAACCTAACAATTGGGAGAAGATATTTGCAAACCATACATCTGATAAGGGCTTAATCTCCAAAATATATAAAGAACTCATGCATCTCAACAACAAAAAAACTACCAACCCAATTAAAAAATGGGCAAAAGACCTGAACTGACATTTCTCCAAAGAAGATATACAGATGGCCAACAGACACATGAAAAGATGTTCAAAATCACTAACTATCAGGGAAATGCAAATCAAAACTACAATGAGATATCACCTCACACCCGTCAGAATGGCTATAATTAACAAGACAGGAAACAGCATGTGTTGGAGAGGTTGTGGAGAGAAGGGAACTCTCGTACACTGCTGGTGGGAGTGCAAACTGGTGCAGCCACTATGGAAAACAGTATGGAGATTCCTCAAAAAATCAACGATAGAACTACCATATGATCCAGCCATTCCAATGTTGGGTATTTATCCAAAGAACTTGAAAACACCAATTTGCAAAGGTACATGCACCCCTGTGTTCATTGCAGCGTTGTTCACGATAGCCAAGACTTGGAGGCAACCTAAGTGCCCATCAAGGGACAAATGGATAAAGAAACTGTGGTATATATACACAATGGAATACTACTCAGCCATAAGAAACGACGAAATCCAGCCATTTGTGACAACATGGATGGACATTGAGGGTATAATGCAAAGTGAAGTAAGTCAGAGGGAGAGGGTCAAATACCGTATGATTTCCTTCATTAAGTAGTAGATAATAACAACAATAAACAAACACATAGGGACAGAGATTGGATTGGTGGTTGCCGGAGGGGAGGGGGGGAGGGAGGAGGGTGAAAGGGATAATTCGGTACATGTGTGTGGTGATGGGTTGTAATTGGTATTTTGGTGGTGAACATGATGTAGTCCATGCAGAAATAGAGGTACAATGATGTACATCTGAAATTTTTACAATGTTAAAAACCAATGTTACTGCAATAAACAAAAAATTAAAAAAAAAAAAAAAAGACTCTCAAAATAGAAATGGAAGGAGAAAACATGAGAAAATATTTCCCTTTCTTCTTCTTTCTTCTATTGTTTAACTTACTTTGTGACACTTGGACTCTTAGGGAAAGAAATGTCATTAAATCCCCTGACCTGGTATTAGCATTATTGATAGAAGAAAAGGAAATGAACACATTATCTTTCTTCACTTAGAGGAAAGAGTCATAAAATGATATTTGAAGCAAAAGTATAGAGAAAAACTCTCATCTCTCTCTTCTGGCCCACTGATTGAAACAACTTTTTGTGTTTACAAAATGAAATGTAATTGGGAAGCAAAGCAGGAAGAACAGTGGCACGTGTGGGTGTGCGAGAGGTTGAGCCTGGTGACTGTGATCTACTCACCAGTCCCACCTGGGCACCTTTATCTTCCATCAGGGGGCAACACTCTTGCTTAGACCACAAGTAGGAAATTCAACCAAGTTCTTTTGCTAGTAGATCGAGAAGCAAGCTGTGCTTCACAACTTAGTTTATGCTTAAACATACTTGCGTGGTGTAGGGTCACTCATTCCAAACAATTTTAATATCTCTTTTCCTATGACAAAACCAGATATTCCAGGTAATGTTTTAAAAAAAGGGGCCCCACTGTGGTTTTGAATGTGACTTATTTCCCCAAGAGCTGTTCAACACTGAAGCCGTGACAAGTGTCCTTATGCATTTCTATAATTAAAGTGTGGAAAGAGTCCTAAAGGATTTTTGTTTGTTTTATTACTTTCAGTAAAAGGCACTGCTTAGACATTTTTGCCAACTTCAGAGTGACAACAATAATTTGTAAATATTGGAAAAATATGTATTTTTAATCTTGAGGAAAAAGGAAAAATTATTCTGAAATCAAAATAATTTGCAGTTCAGAATCTCTTAGTCTCCTTTCGGACATAAATTCTTCTTTAGATGTTTATGTTTTCAAAATATTAGTTCAGATAAGTAAAGAAGCCCCATCACCAACAACAACCTACTCTGCTACTTGTCTAAATAATACATTTCTAAAATATGTGTAATAATGCAAATGACAGAAACGCTCCAATTTTGATTTGATTTTCAATTAAGTGTTAGTCATCATCAAGAAAATGAGCAATGTTGATTGTTATTACATTTTAAATTTATAGAATTAATTACAAATTCATAACATTTAAATTGCCTTGGCTATGTTTTTTATTAAAAGAGAAGACTGAATCACGGCAAGGCTAATTTGTTCTAAGCTTTTTAGCTAAATCAAAGGTGAAATAAGCTGTATTAGATGTTAAGTTGAAAAAGATTAATTGATCTGCTCTATCTTACTACGCTCCCATATGTTACTAATGGAAATAGATGATCCTATCTTCACTTTCCCTGGAGAAACCTGAACCTTTCCTGAGTATTAGTCAAAATAAAAAGACATCGTTTGTTACAAGAGAGATTCAGAACCAGAATATCTGAATCTCAGTAAATCTGTTTCTTTAGAATTACTGGTAATTTAGTAGAATTTAAACTACCAAGTTCAGTCATATATTCCACTCTGATTCTTCTAAGTTGGTTTCCCTATTCTCCGCCAAACAATTTGTATTTTTCTTGAGGATAATAAGACAAGGCTAATAAAGGCTCCTTGGAACCTGCCATATCATCTCAATAGGAAGGAATTGTCATGACCTCCATGCATATTGATAAGTGAAAATCTTTTCTGAACAAGATTTGTGTTTGTGGGTGGAATGTGAAATAGTATAACAAGCTTTGAGCATCTGAGCAACATTAAATTTCAACATTTTGACATAAACACATGGAAAAAAGAGTGGAGCTCCTCTAATACTCTTTTCAGGGTCCCGAAAAGACAGGAAAGTTTATTTATTCCTTCTCATTATCCATTTTGTTTCTGTCCAGGTGTAAGGCCTTAGTTATACAACACGTTTTGTCACCTGCATCTGTCTCTAGGTATCACTCACAGTTCATGTGCATCTACTTCAGTGTAAGAAAGTCTCTCCACCTGAAAGAATAGACCTCACCAGTTCAAATTTTCCACATCAGTTGACAATGATGTAGCCTTTCTCAGTAACTCCAGCCCAAGTTGAAATTTTATAATGTCTCAGGGATATTATATTCAATTTGAACTGTTCTTAAACTTACTACTAAGACAGAAAAGTAGATCTATAAGAAAAGGCATCAGCAAGTGACAGCTTACGGATGCCAATATTACACACTTGTGTAGATCTCCAAAAGCTGAAAGTTGCCATATCAATCTAATACTATTTTAATAATAGTAATAATAATAATAACAATTATGATGATAATAACACAAACTCTGATTTAATCAAGGTTTACTATGTTCCAAGGATTGTTTTAAGTAAGTTATTTATACATTATATCTTTCAAACCTATGAATATAGTATTCTTTTTGCACAGATTAATGAAAAAGGAAACTAAGATTCACTGAGGTTCAGATCCCGGGCGTGCACTGACGCACTGCTTGTCAAGCCATGCTGTGTCAGCGTCCCATATAGAGTGGAGGAAGATGGGCATGGATGTTAGTCCAGGGTCAGTGTTCCTCAGCAAAAAGAGGAGGATTGGCAGATGTTAGCTCAGGGCCGATCTTCCTCACAAAAAAAAACAAAACAGCTGTCTGTGTTTGGGGCCAGCCCTGTGGCTTAGTGGTTAAGTGCGTGCACTCCACTACTGGCGGCCCGGTTCGGATCCCAGTTCGGATACCGGGCGTGCACTGACGCACCGCTTGTCCAGCCATGTTGTGGTGGCGTCCCACATACAGCAACTAGAAGGATGTGCAACTATGACATACAATTATCTACTAGGGCTTTGGGGAGAAAAAGGGAAAAAAGGAGGAGGAGTGGTAATAGATGTTAGCTCAGGGCCGGTCTTCCTCAGCAAAAAGAGGAGGATTGGCATGGATGTTAGCTCAGAGCTGATCTTCCTCACAAAAAAAAAAAATGCTAAGTATAGATATAGATGATATTTTTTAAAGACCTAGGTTTAAGTATTAGAAATGAAAACTGTGATGTCTCCGATGAAAATTATAATGGGTGAGATTGACATTGGATTAGATATTGCAAAAAAAATACTGGTAAAACTTAAAGACATAGCAAGAGAATCAATTAACAAAACTGAGCAGAGCATTGGCGATTTGTGGGACAACGTCAAGTGACCTAGTTTTTATGAGAGTCGGTAAAGAAAACTAAAGGCAGTAGAATGGAAAAATACTTGAAGAAATAATGTTAAAAAAATTTCTAAATTTGATGAAAACTATAAACCCACAGATCTAAAAGACTAAACATTTAAATATCTAATAGCAGAGCTTCAAAATGAAAGAAGCCAGACATAAAAGGGTACATATTGAATTATTTAATTCATATAAAATTTAAGAAAATGCGTAGTGATGGGGGCTGGAGGAAGAAATTACAAAGGGGCATGAGGATATTTTGGGGGTTAATAAATTCATTATCTTGATTGTGGTTGTAATTTTGTGGGTGTACACACAAATCAAAACTTACCAAACTGTACACTTTAAATACATGCAGCTTATTATATGTGAAATATATATTAATAAGGCTGCTAAAAATTTTAATTAATAAAGCAGCGATTATCTGGGAGAAAAATAAAAAGCCTTACTGTGTGTGTATGTGTGTGCGTGCTTGGTATCTTTCTACTTTTTCATAGCTCGCTCTGGGGGGGTGTGTGTGTGTGTGTATACACACATATGTATTACATTTTAAAATAATTACTGGTAAGTAGAGTTCTGGAGAAAACATACATACAAAGAAGGTAGCAAGGAAGAAGATACACGTCTGCAGAACTGGGTGCAAATAGTTGAGTTATTTTCTGAAAAAATATTAAGGTAATCCAAATGAGAATGAAGTTTGTTAAATGTTAGTGTGAGCAGGGTGGAATATGTGGAACACGAATATGTGGAAAGCACTTTAAATCTTCCTTGTCACCATAGTATTTTACTATTAGTAAAATAATTTGTGAGAGTTACTGGAGTAGACGGGTTATGTTAGCAATCATCCAAGGTACAACATTTATCATATAAGAAATTGTTTCTCAATAGAAATGGTGTTGCCCACTAATGAAGCCTGGTGGACAAAACGATCAGATGGAATTATTGGCATATAGTGATTTCAGGGATGCTAAACATCCTACAAAGTAAGGGACAGTCATGCCCAACAGCGAATTTACTTCCAACATGACATTCAGATGACCTACTTGATAATCATGAATGTAAAAATTATCTCTGACTAGAACCTAAAGCTATCTTATATACAAATGTAAAAGTTTTATTTTGTAATACCTGGTTTTAACATGCCCTGTGATTTGCATAAATACATCTATCATTAAATTTGAGGGAAGAATTTATTTTGGTTTTCTAAAAAGTTTGCTAAGGATCACCTCCCATTTTGCAAAAATAACATTATCTTTGGTAAAATCACTGATAGTATTTAAATACCCAATATAGCACAATTGTATTTCATATGTATTTGTAGCCGAAGCCTTGTAGCATTCACACTGAGTCTATTATATATTTCATTTTTATATCTTGTTACAAAGTAAAAGTTTGAGGAGCATAAGTAGAAGTGGCAAAAATTTTCATTTAAGGGCTTAGAATGTAGTTTTAAAGCTCCAAACGCAATTGAAGGTACTAATGCCCTACTCTGCTAACATGTATTCTTTGCTACTATTACAATGAATCCATGAAATTAAATGGACACTTTACAAATAAACATGCTAATATAATATTATATGTATATTTATTATTTCCCATATTTGTTAGAAATATTGAAGCAATGTTATTCTCTCTACTCTGATTTAAAAGTCTTCTAATCATGATAGTGCTCTCATTTATTGTGCTATTTTTTGTTGAATAAGATGAATGATAAGAAAAAGTTGTAAATCACGTATTAGAGAATAATTAATCTTACTTGCTGCACAATACATTAGTAGCATGGTGATGGAAGGAAATCTAAATGAAATAATTCATTCTATTCCATTGAACAATGATATGGTTTCACGAAGAATCAATGGAATAGTGAAAATGTTGAAAATCAGCTGTGTAATGAACTGCAGCGAAGCAAATTTTCATTATAAGTAGATGCAATCACACTGCGTGATAATGAAGATTGACTACTTGCATCTGTAATCTTCCTAAGAAAGGAAAAGTTGTGGAGAAAAAGATGATTCTAGCATTTATGGCAGTGACTCAATAGAGTTTTTCAATTAAAGAAATCTTTAAGTGATATTTATTAGAAATGTATTTATTTTTCTAGTTACCGTACATCAGAAGAAATACCAGTTATGGTGGCTGGCAGCATGGATGTTGGCCATCAGAAAAAATACTCAAGTGTTTTTAAGAATTCATTATGTTATTTATCAGCAACATTTAGACACTAACAATCATAGAGAAAAATAAAAAACACAAATCAAATAGAATTACCAATACCACTAATATATTAAAAGTAATTTCTCAAAAAATAAATTTTGTCTTAGGCTATGAAACAAGGCTAAAAAATTATTAGCATTTTAGCCTACTATTAGAAGCAATATGGATTTCAAAAGAATTGTTTAAAAATATTTATTCATTTTGAAATAATTGTAGGATTTTTTGATTCATTTATTGAAAAAGTCAATATTAGAAATAAAATATTGCTAAATTTTATATAATATTTTAGGTATATATGTAAAGTTAAATGAATATGTTTTATCTAAAAGGAAATAAAATTCATCCTATTAAAGTGAAGATATTTTTATAGAATTTATCAATTATGTTAATTTTTAAATTTTACTTGTTCTCCAATGGTTGTCAGTTCCCATCTTTTCAGTTTCTAGATAAAGAAAGGCTGAAAGTTACTGATTTAAAAATGTATTGCTCTTTGTGATACTATTAAATTATATAATTAATAGATTAAAATATTTGTCTGAATTTACATGATCAATTGAGTGATTAATACATTTGAAGCAGATGTAGGATATGCTAGCTAAAATTTAAGAAGAGTTAGTTGAACTACATCATAGTTTAATCACTGTAATAATAAAATATTTTAGATATAGTTAAAATTTCTATAGACACTTCTTTTAGCATTTAGCATTAAACTACCTTTATTTTCATTTCACTTCTAAACATATTATTTCAAATTGGTTTTGTTGAAGCGTGCAATTACAACAAAAGCATTAAAATAAGCAGCAATTATAGATTAGAGGAAATTTGAGTCTCATTTTAGAAGACAGATTGAGAACCTGGTTCTTTTCTGTGTGAGGGAGAATTTTCCTATATGGAAGAGTTCTTGGCTGTTTTTGAGTGAGAATTTGATCTCTGATTCTTTCTGTTCAGTGAAACTCCTCCCTGCTCATTTCTGATTAAGCAAGAATTTTCCTGGAAGGATGTTTTCTTCGCGCTTACTGAGTGGGGATTAAATGCGTGACTCTTTCTGTGGAGTAAGACCCCTCCTGACTTTCTTCTGTTGAGCAGGAATCTTTCCAGTTCTTTAGTGAGGCCTGTTTTGTTTATTTAAATCCTAGTCTAATCCTACAGGTAATTCTCACTCCACCTTGCAGGCTCCTTCCTCCTTCCCTGCTGACTGACTGTTCCACTACTGTGGTACTAATTTGGGCCAATAACCCCCAAATGGAAAAATTTGACAAAGGATAATTTGCAACTTCATGGCCTCTGGGAAATTTAAGATCTTCCCAAACTAGCTCATCTAAGACTTCTCCCTTCCCCTGTTCCCTCTTACTCCTTTTTACTATTTCCAATCTTTCCTTCAGCTCCCTTGAATCCTTCAGTCTTCCCAACATCAAACCATGTATCTCCCTCATCCCTTACTAACCCCTGCTACCAGACTTTATCTTCCTACTCTTGCTCCTCAACTCCCTGTGGTAACTCAAGATTGCCCATAGGGGGTGCTTGAAGGGCTCAGGGATTCCAAGAGCAACCTCCTGAGGCTGAAAAAGATAATTGGAGACAGGCTGGCTGTTTAATCCACTCAGATGGGCTTTGGAGACACCTAGACAGCTGCTTGGTCTTTCATTGGTCCCTAACCCATAAGATTCCACATCAGAGAAAAGACCGTCTTAAAGGTCTCCTCCCCAAGTATTGGTGGCTGTGTGTCATATTGAGCAGGCAACCTCAAATTGTTGCTTTTGAGAGAAACACAATTCTGGTAAAAATATAAAGATGGAACAGAAACAAGAGCTAGCTCTTTTTTTTTTTTCAATTATTTTATTGAGATCATAATGATTTATAACTGTGTAAATTTCAGGTATACATTATTATTTATCAGTTTCTATATAGACTCAATCATGCTCACCACCAATAGTCTAATTTTTATCTGTCACCATATATGTGTGCCCTTTTACCCCTTTCACCCCCCCAACCTCCTTGGGAGCCCTCTGGTAACCACTAGTCTGTTCTGTTTATCCACGTGTTGATCTTCCACATATGAGTGAAATCACGCAGTGATTGCCTTTCTCTGTCTGGCTTATTTCACTTCACATTACATCCTCAAGGTCCATCCATGTTGTTGCAAATGGGATGGTTTTGTCATTTTTTATGGCTGAGTAGTATTCCATTGTATATATATACCACATCTTCTTTATCCATTCATCAGTCAATGGGCACTTGGGTTGCTTCCATGCCCTGGCTATTGTGAATAATGCTGTGATGAACATAAGGATGCATAAGTCTCTTTGAATTGTTGATTTCAAGTTCTTTGGATAAATACCCAGTAGTAAGATAGCTGGGTCATAAGGCATTTCTATTTTTAATTATTTGAGAAATCTCCGTACTGTTTTCCATAGTAGCTGTAACAGTTTGCATTCCCAACAGCAGTGTATGAGGGTTGCCTTTTCTCCACATCCTCTCCAACATTTGTTATTTTTTGTCTTGGTAATTATAGCCATTCTGACAGGTGTAAGTTGATATGTCATTGTAGTTTTGAATTGCATTTCCCTAATAATTAGTGACGTTGAGCATCTTTTCATGTGTCTGTTGGCCTTCTGTATATCTTCTTTGGAAAAATGTATGTTCATATCCTCTGCCCATTTTTTGATTGGATTGTTTGTTTTTTTTGTTGTTGACATGAATGAGTTCTTTATGTAGTTTGGAGATTAACCCCTTGTCGGATATATGATTTGTAAATGTTTTCTCCCAGTTGGTGGGTTGTCTTTTCATTTTATTCATGGTTTTCTTTGCCTTACAGAAGCTTTTTAGTCTCATGTAGTCCCATTTTTTTTATTTTTTCTTTTGTTTCCCTTGCCTGAGTAGACATGGTATTTGAAAAGATGCTGCTAAGACAATGTCAAAGAGTGTACTGCCTATATTTTCTTCTAGGAGTTTTGTGGTTTTTGGTCTTATGTTCAAGTCTTTAATCCATTTTGAGCTAATTTTTGGGTATGGTGTAACATAATGCTCTACTTTCATTCCTTTGCACATGGCTGTCCAGTTTCCCCAACACCATTTATTGAAGAGACTTTCCTTTCTCTATTGTAGGTTCTTGGCTCCTTTGTCAAAGATTAGCTGTTCATAGATGTGTAGTTTTATTTCTGGGCTTTCAATCCTGTTCCATTGATCTGTGTGTCTGTTTTTGTATCAGTACCATGCTGTTTTGATTACTAGAGCTTTGTAGTATATTTTGAAGTCAGGGATTCTGATGCCTCCAGCTTTGTTCTTTTTTCTCAGAATTGCACTGGTGATTCAGGATCTTTTCTTGTTCCATATAAATTTTAGAATTCTTTGTTCTATTTCCATGAAGAATGTCGTTGGGATTCTGAGTGGGATTGCGATGAATCTGTAGATTGCTTTAGGTAATGTGGACATTTTAACTGTGTTTGTTCTTCCAATCTGTGAGTGAAAAATATCTTTCCATTTCTTTATGTCTTCTTCGATGTCTTTCAATAATGTCTTATAGATTTCAGTGTATAGGTCTTTCATGTCTTTGGTTAAATTTATTCCTAGATATTTTCTTCTTTTTGTTGCTATTGTAAATGGGATTCTCTTCTTGAGTTCTCTTTCTGCTAGTTCATTATTAGTGTATAGAAATGCAACTGACTTTTGTAAGTTGATTTTGTACCCTGCAACTTTGCTGCAGTTGTTGATTATTTCTAATAGCTTTCTGGTGGATTCTTTAGGGTTTTCTATATATAGAATCATGTTGTCCACTACAAACAACAAGAGTTTTATTTCTTCCTTTCCAATTTGGATACGTTTTATTTCTTTTTCTTACTTAATTGCTCTGGCCAAAGCCTCCAGTACTATGTTGAATAGGAGTGGTGAGAGTGGGCACCTTTGTCTTGTTCCTGTTTTCAGAGGGAGGCTTTCAGTTTTTCACCATTAAGTATGATGTTGCCTGTGAGTCTGCAATATATGGCCTTTATTACATTGAGGTACTTTCCTTCTGTATTCATTTTATTGAGAGTTTTTGTCATAAATGGATGTTGGATCTTGTCAAATGCTTTCTCTGCATCTAATGAGATTATCATGTGACTTCTTATTCCTCATTTTGTTAATGTGGTGTATGACATTGATTGATTTGCAGATGTTGGACCATCCTTGTGTCCCTGGTATAAATCCCACTTGATCATGGTGTATGATCCTTTAAATATACTGCGGTATTTGGTTGCCAATATTTTGTTGAGGATTTTTGCATCTATATTCATCAGTGATATTGGCCTGTAATTTTCCTTCTCTGTGTTGTCCTTGCCTAGTTTACATTTCAGGGTAATGTTGATCTCATAGAATGAGTTAGGAAGCATTCTGTCTTCTTCAATTCTTTGTAATAGTTTGAGAAAGACAGGTATTAAATCTTTTTTGAGTTTTTGGTAGAATTCTTCAGAGATGCTATCTGGTCCTGAACTTTTGTTTTCTGGGAGGTTTTTGATTACTGTTTCAATCTCTTTACTTGTGATTGATCTACTCAGCTTCTCTATTTCTTCTTGATTTAGTTTTGGGAAGCTTTATGAGTCTAAGAATTTATCCATTTCTTCTAGGTTATCCAATTTGTTAGCATATAGTTTTCCATAGTATTCTCTTATAATCCTTTGTATGTTTGTGGTGTCTTGTAATTTCTCTTCTTTCATGTCTAATTTTATTTATTTGAGCCTTCTTTCTTTTTTTCTTAGTGAGTCTGGCTAAGGGCTTGTCAATTTTGTTTATCTTCACAAATAATCAGCTCTTATTTTCATTGATCCTTTCTGTTTTCTTTAGTCTATACTTTATTTATTTCTGTTGTATCTTTTATTATTTATCTCCTTCTGCTGACTTCGGGTTTTGTTTGTTTTTCCTTTTCTAGTTCTGTTAGGTGCAGTTTAAGATTACTTATTTGAGATTTTTCTTGTTAGTTCAGGTAGACCTGTATGGCTATGAATTTCTCTCTTAGAACCACTTTTGCTGCATCCCATAAGAGTTGGTATGTTGTATTTTCATTTTCATTTGTCTCCAGATATTTTTTACTTTCTCCTTTGATTTCTTCATTGATCCAATGGTTGTTCAGTAGCATGTTGTTTAATCTCCAAATATTTGTGACTTTTCCAACTTTTTTCTTGTAGTCTATTTCTAATTTCATAGCATTGTGGTCAGAAAAGATGCTTGATATGATTTCAATCTTCTAAAATTTATTGAGGCTTGCCTTGTTTCCCAACATTCCCAACTTGTCTAATATCCCAATAGACATTCCCAACATGTCGATTTTTGAGGATGTTCTATGTGCACTTGAGAAGAATGTGTATTCTGTTGTTTTTGGGATGGAATCTTCTGCATACATCTATTAAGTCCATCTGACCTGGTGTTTCATTTAAATCCACTATTCTTTCTGTCTGGATGATCTATCCATTGATGTAAGCGGGGTATTGAGGTCCCCTACTGTTATTGTGTTGCTATCAATTTCTCCCTTTAGGTCTGTTAATAGTTGCTTTATACACTTTGATGCTCCTGTGTTAGGTACATATATATTCATAAGTGTTATGTCCTCTTGGTGGAATGTCCCTTTTACCATTATATTCTGTCTCTCTTTGTCTCTCACTGTCTTTTCTGTCTTGAAATCTGCTTTATCTGATATAAGTATGGCAACACCTGGTTTCTTTTGTTTGCCATTAGCTTAGAGTATCATCTTACATCCTTCACTCTGAGCCTATGTTTGTCTTTACAGCTGAGATGTGTTTCCTGGAGGCGGCATATTGTTGAGTCTTGTTTTTTATCAATGTAGTTATTCTGTGGCTTTTGATTGGAGAATTTAATCCATTTACATTTAAAGTGATTATTGATATATGATGGCTTAATACTGCTATATTATCTCTTGTTTTCTGGTTTTTCTATATTTCCATTGTTTCTCTTTCCTTGTATTTCTGACTGCTGTTTCAGTTTGGTGGTTTTCTGCGATGGTTTTCTTGTTATTTATGAATTGTGGCTCTGCTCTGATTTTTTGTTTAGCGGTTACTGTGACGTTTATATAAAACACCTTGTAGATGAGATAGTCCATTTTCTGATAGCTTCTTATCTCCATTAGCCTAAACAGGTTCCATCCCTTTCCTCTTTCCCTTTTGAGTTATTATTGTCACAAATTATTCTGTTTTGCATTGTGAGTTTGTGACTAAATTGAAGTGTTTATAGTTATTTTTGATGTTTTCTTCCCTTTATCTTTTATGTTATAATTGTTTTCTAACCTGTTCTGATAGAGAGCTGGAGTTTTCTGATTTTGTCTGTCTATTTATCTCCTTGCTCAAAGCTTAGTAGATCTTTGCCTTTTTGTTTCAGGTATGAAGGTTTCCTTCATCATTTCTTGTAAGGGAGGTCTAATGGTGATGAACTCTCTCAGCTTTTGTTTATCTGGGAAAGTTTTAATTTCTCCATCGTATCAGAAGGATATTTTTGCTTGATAGAGTATTCTTTGCTGAAAGTTTTTGTCTTTCAGTATTTCGAATATATCATTCAATTCTGTCCTAGCCTGTAAGGTTTCTGCTGAGAAATCTGCTGAAAGCCTGCTAAAGGGGTTCCTTTGTAGATTATTTTCTTCTCACTTGCTGCCCTTAATATTTTTTCTTTATCATTGACTTTTGCCAGTTTTAATATTATATGCCTTGGAGAAGGTCTTTTTGTCTTGATGTAATTAGGGGTTCTATTGGCTTCATGTACTTGTAAGTCCAGTTCTTTCCCCAGGTTTGTGAAGTTGTCAGCTATCATTTCTTTGAACAAGCTCTCTGCTCCTTTCTTCTTCTCTTCTTCCTCTTGAATACCTATAAACCTTATGTTGTGTTTCCTAATTCTGTTGGATATTTCTCAAAGAATTCCTTCATTTTTTAAAAATCTTATTTCTCTCTCCTCCTCCACCTGAAGCATTTCTATATTTCTATCCTCTAAATCAGTAATTCTGTCCATAACACCACCTCTATTTTTTAAGAATTCTAGATTATTCTTTATCTCATTAATTGTGTTCTTCATCTTCAAAATTTCTGCTTGGTTTTTTTTTTTTTTTAATAGTTTCAATCTCTTTGGTGAAGAGATTCTTCTCATTCATTTTATCCCTGAGCTCATTGAACTGTCTTTCTGAGGTTTCTTGTAACTCATTGAGTTTCTTTTTGACAAATATTTTGAACTTTCTGTCATTTAGATTGCAAATTTCTGTGACTTCAGAGTTGGCTTCTGAAGACTTGTCATTTTCCTTCTGATCTGAAGTGTTACTGTAGTTTTTCATCGTGTTTGTTGAACTGACCCTTGCTGGCACATTTGTGGTAGTATCAGGTCACAGATTCCACCTGCCACTGCTGGGGGTAAGCAGCAGCTGTGTTACTGATCCCTCCCTATCCACTGGAAGTTGTGCAGGTACAGTAGGTGATCCTTCAGGCCAGGATAACGTTTGTGTGTGCACCAGTCTGCCATCACCTCTGCTTACAGTTGTGCTGATAGTTGTGCTTAGTGGACAGGGCTTCTTCAGGGGCTCCAGCTAGAGCCACTCGTTGGGGCTTCAGCAGCACAGTGGTGTTCCCACAGGCCGGGATAGCATTTGCGCGCATACACAAGGCTTCCACAGCCTCCTCTTACAGTCACACCAGGGCACATTCTCACTGGTAGGGCTGTCACAGCACAATGGGCATTCCCATAGGCTGGGATAGCATTCATGCACAGGTTGGGCTGTCCCTGCCTCCTCTTATAGCAGCACCAGCTGCTGTGTGAGAAACTGCAACCTGGCTCACTGCAGCTGGGGAGTGGTAGGGGAGTGCTCACCTATCTCCACTGCTTCCCGGAGAATCAGTCCATCCACCTTCAGAAGTACAGCTGTGTGGGTCTCTCAGGCATCCTGTTGTGCTGTGTGGGTATCCTCCTTTGGTCAGTGAAAGTCCATTTAGTTGTAATTGAGAGGGGGTGAGACAAAGGGAATAGCTCACTCCGCCATGTTGTTGACATCACTCAAGAGCCAGCTCTTTTATAGAAAACAGTAAATTTTATATTTCTATTTTTATGCCAGACTCATAGCTAAAATTTTAAAATTAAAGTTATAAGCTCTCTATTTGCATCTGTCTGTGTGTGTATGTATATGTATGTATGTAGGTATGTATGCTATATATATTTTCCTACCTTTGGATGATGTTACGAAAATAGATGGTAAAAATCCCTTAAAGTAGCTCTATACTGATTGGTTTCAAGAAAAATAAACATTTACATACATTAAATTTTCCTAAAATCCCAGAAATTAAAAAATAAATTTCTAGGGCCAGCCCCATGGTATAGCGGTTAAGTGCACAAGCTCCACTGCTAGCAGTCTGGGTTTGGATCCTGGACGCACACCGAGGCACTGCTTGTCAGGCCGTGATGTGGCAGCGTCCCACATAAAGTGGAGGAAGATAGGTGCAGATGTTAGCCCAGGACCAGTCTTCCTCAGCAAAAAAAGAGGAGGATTGGCATGGATGTTAGCTCAGGGCTGATCTTCCTCACACAAAAAATAAATAAATAAATAAATGCATTTCTAATATTTTAAAAAGAACTGACACAAGTATTACATAAATTCAAGTTCACACAATATAGATAATCTTTGACCAATGGGGCTAGTTCAATATTGTTAATTTAATAAAAATATCCATGTCTCCTGATGTATTAGTGTTAAGTATAATGCAAGCATATATTTTTTATTCTTTGGATATGTTCCTCCTAAACTTATACAGGTTTGCTGATTGAACAAATTAGCATTATATGTACTAAATGTTTAAGATTATAATATATTATATATATATATTCAACCAAATTAAATTATTATTATTATTATTATTGTTATTTTGTGAGGAACATCAGCCCTAAGCTAACATCTGATGCCAATCCTCCTCATTTTTGCTGAGGAAGACTGGCCCTGGGCTAACATCTGTGCCCATCTTTCTCTACTTTATACAGGATGCCACCACAGCATGGCTTGACAAGTGGTGCATTGGTGTGTGCCCAGGATCTGAATCTGTGAACCCCGGGCTGCCAAATTGGAGTGTGTGCACTTAACTGCTGTGCCATTGGGCCAGCCTCCCAAATCAAATTATTTTAACAAACTTTATTTCAACATTTAACTATATTTTGTAATAAGTCCATTTAAATATAATTTTCAAGATATTTTGTTAACATCTTAGACTTATGCTAAATTAAGTTAATTAATTGGATATTCACTAAATATCTATATCATTTCTAAATAAGAGAAAATATTGAAGCATAACTAGACAACAGAACAATGACATCAGTTGTAATTTTAGCTATTTTCTGAAAATATTATTTTGGTTGCAATTTTACATTTTTAATTTAAATCCAGTATATTCTGAAGAGTGGTTTTCAATTGGGGACTCACATAAATTATCTAAAAATTTTCATTAATATGCAAATGTTTAGGACATTTTCTTCATTGATAACTAGATTTATTCAGCTTCCTAAATCTTATGGTTATAAATATGTTCTTATCATCACATGCATGTTCTCTCACTAGCTTGAAGTATTTCTTTGTAAGAGAATCACTGTCAATACTGTCGCTAAACTTAATAATATGATTATCTCCCACATGGGGAATTCCACTGACTCTTTCAAGTGACCATGGGATCCATTTCACTGGCAAAGTAATCCAAATATCCAAGGAAATCTTTTCTCCCCCAAAATACGTTGTTCTAATCATCCCTAGTCATCTAGAATAATAGAAGGAGCTATCAAAATTAAACTATCTAAATTAAAACTTGCCAAACTGACAGAAAAACTTAGTCTCCCATGGCCTCAAGTTTTACCCTTAGCCCTGATTGACCGCCAGTCCTCTGTTGATGGGTCACACTGTCCCCGTGTTAAACAGTGACTGGCCAACCCATAAAAATTCCCTGTCCTACTCAGGTTCTCAAAGGTTTTGACCTGGTTAATTCAGACATTCTAAAATGTTGTAAGGGATTTTTCAATTATACTTATACTTACCATGAACAGGTTGAGTCTACTTTACCTTGTCCTTCCATCTAAATCACTCTACGGTCTCGACATTGGGGACTTAGTTCTCTGGAAATGACGTCACCAGGAAGCTAATCTTAAATCTCTTTAAAAGGACTCTTATATCATCCTCCATATCACCAACACTGCTGGCAAACTCTAGGCAGCCTGACCTTAAATTCATGTCCCTCAATCAAAAAGGTACAAAAGCTACTCTTCTAGGACATGCATTCCAATAGAAGACTTTAAAGTAAGTCTCTTTTTAGAGCCCCCAAAAGCAGATACCAAGAGATAAACAGCTTTCCCCAAAACTATGGTTCAAGCAGATGGCATCACAAGAAAATAAGATTCCACTCATGATGTCAGAAAAATACCCCTTAGGATTCCCTTGCCCACTTCTTATTCTCACCATTTTCATTATCCTTCTTTACCGCATCCTTTTCCTTATTAATTCCCTCCAATGTACTTTTGCTTTTCACATAATTCCCCACACGCAACCACTGCCTTCCATAATGAGCCTTACTTTGTATTATCTCCTCCTCCTTCCCCAATCTGTTTCTCCCTCAATGAGCCCTCCATACCTGTAAGTACCCAGAATCTATAGTATTCCTTCACTCACTCAGAGCAACCTCACAACCCAACTTCTGATTGCTTATTATGTAGTCTTTCCTCTGGAAAGCTCAGTTTTCTACAAATTCTTATATCTATCTCTAATTTAAGGACATTCATTGTGTTAATATACATGGTCCCTTTAGCTTTTCTCTAAAGATTTCAAAAGAAACTTTCAACCTCAATACTTTTCAAAAAGAAGAGCAATCTATGCTTCTACTGTAACATAACTGAGGGCCTTTTCAGGAGTATAAGTATTAACAATTACATTTATTTTTCACTAATGCAAATATCTACACTGTTATTATGGGATGAAAGAGTACATATTCCTTGTCTTGTTATATGCATCTAATAGACCCATATGATCCTAAGCATAATTTTACACGGTATACTTAGGACTTTCCATCCTGAAAAAAAATAACTTGGGGGATTTCCTATTCCCAACTGGATGGCAAAACATCTCCATCAAAAGAGCGCATATGAACTCCACAATAAAAATCTATGGGACAATTATTTCCATGAGCCCTGGGTAGCCCCTAAGGAGACATATTTTATTTGTGGCAACCTTGTCTATCAGTATCTACCTGATAATTGGACTGGATCCAATTAGCTAAATGTATTAGCCTTTATTGAATATTTATCCAGGCTGCCTTCTTTTCTCATCATAACTACTCTATTACCTTTGATTTGAGTTTTCCGGGCACTAAATGGTCCAATATGTCTATAAAAATATGTTACAGGTACAATTTTAGATGCAAAACTCCAGCCCCAGTACCACATTATGACTTTCCTTTCTCATCAGGTTCTCAAGAAACCTTAAAACGAGAGGCTAAGAGATTTGAGAACAAACATAAAAGACTTGACTGCCACACAGCAGATCATGTATGGGTGACCTTCATGCCTGGCACTGCTGCCATATAGGCCACTGAAAAAGTTCACTGGAACTCCCACATTTTCTATGCTCTACTCTGAGTATAATCAAGACTGTGGATAATCTTACCTAAACCAAGAATGTCATTGCCAGAAAACTAAAGGAAATCCTCTAAAGTCGCCTGCCAGTGGACATGATTCTGCTCCCAAGGGAGCACTCATACAGTCGTTGGAACCAACTGTTATGCATAAGTTCTCTAAAATCTCCCTGATGGCTATGACATCACCAAAAATACTCAGATTAGATCAGTTTTCAGTGTGACTACATGCTCAATAAATGACACAGCTATCCTCTTAAAGTCAGAAAGAATGTGAAGACCAACCCACCGTAAAAACTACTTTAAGAACCTCAACTTCACAGTGACTCTTATTCTATCTCTAATAGTTTTAAAGGATAGACTCTGCCTGTCTTAAACAACAGAGGAGACCAGGTGCTCATAATTGCCCATGACTTTGCCACTGATTTGGCTTCATCAACCTGTAGTCATGCTTCCCTCCTCCCACAGTCCTGTCGATTTTCGCTCCCCCCAAATTTAAGCGAATACTAAGGCACAGAACATCTACTTGTTCCAAAATTGCTGAGCACAGAAAGAATTATTTCCTGTTAAACTTCCCCAGTGAGTCTGTGTGCAACCTCCCCACTTGCTTGCTTGCTCGATTTTTCCTCAAAGTTCTAGCTGGCCCTGCTTACCTTCCCTATAAAAGAAAAGCCCTTTTTTTTTCTGTTTTATTTTGAGACACACGCAGATCCTCAGATCAGAGCATCCTTGCTGTGGCAACAGTCTTTTGAATAAAATTTCTCCTTACCTATGTCCAGATTTGTTTTTGTTTCACAATATTATGAACATTAAAGACATTAACAAAACTCGAGAGACTTCCAATACATTCTGCAAAATGTTCAATCTCCAAAACATTTACATTAACAAATTTCTATTCACAAATTTCCCTTTGATTTGAAAATTTTTCCCAAGCAGCATTTATAATAATAGAATCCAATTGCGAAATATGAAGCATATCAAAGAAATTTAATTATTTATAACATCCTTATTATTATAATGTGAAGGAACAAAGCTTCACAATTTGTTTGTTTTTGTTTTTGTTTTTGTTTTGTTTTTGAGGAAGATTGGCCCTGTGCTAACATCTGTTGCCAATCTTCCTCTTTTTCTTTTTTCTCCCCAAAACCCCAGTACATAGTTGTGTATCGTAGTTGTAGAGTTGCAGCTCTTCTACATGGGATGCCACCTCAGCATGGCCTGGTGAGCAGTGAGCAAGTCCTCACCCAGGATCTGAACCCGAGAACCCCAGGCCACCAAAGTGGAACATGCAAACCCAACCGCTATGCTACCAGGCTGGCCCGAAAGCTTTGCAATTTTTGAGGGCCCTCTGTAAAATTTGAACAATAATTTCAAGTGTAAGAGACATTCTAAATTACTTGTTTACTTTTTATTTATTTATTCAAATTTAAAAGCTGATTATAAAAGGCAACATCAATAAAATTTCAGAGTTGATTTGACCATATGATTAAAATCATGGATACCTAACTAATATTTTTGACCTATTTAATCAAAATGACAATGTATAATTCTGAAGTAAACATAGAAAAAGGTGACACAAACACCACTGTCAAAAATCTCAACTTTTCAGTGAGGAAATTTTTTGAGGGGGATTACTTTTTTGATAGATTGGTTTTATAATCACTGACATAAAAAACAACACAAATCACAATACCTATAAAAATCTCAGACAAGTGGGTAGAAAACACAGAAAGTAAAGATTACCTTTTTAGTATTCATTGTTAAGAGAATTCAAAATGCTTCAGAATCAATTTTATCAGAGAGAATGCAAAATTCTAAGTTTCTATTAATATAACGTTATAGAATTTGAATTAGAAATCCTTCTTATCATTAAGCCCAGTAATGCTGAGTCAATTTTACCAAAATATTCACATTTGATTGCTTTTGAAAGACTCAAGCATTATAAAACAAACAAATGAACTTCACTTCACTGGAAACTTCTACAACTTATTATAATACAAGTTTTTTCCTTTAATAAACTCTTTCACACACAGGGATGAAATGACACTTGGCTTGAAGACAAAACTAAATTCTTTTTAATAAAAAATGGAGTTACCTCCATTACCTTACATGTACAGTTGTATTTCTCCGTCACTATTGCTTGTTGTATTGTCACAAATATCCACATTAACTCTACCTTGTAGCTAAATTAAGAAACCTCCATTTCATTTGAAGCAGATAAGTAGTCATTGTCTATCAACGCAAGAAATTTAGCAATCTATAACAACTCAAACCCTATAGCCACCATCCATAACTTTACTGGCATAAATGAACAAATTCTTTAACCAATCAAAATTACAGCTGTTTTGTAACATATTAATGTAAAAAATTTTATATACATTTAATATATTTAATTTTTATATTTATATATTTAATTTGTTCAATGATAAAGTATATATATTTAACTTTAAAATTATATATATTAGTATAATATGAATTGTATTTAAATATGTATTTAAAATACTTTTACCATGGCTTTAGTTTTTTATTTTACTTAGAAATTTTCCCAGTCTCTAAAGATAATCCATTAATTTACTTGATTTCATATCAATTCCTGATTTTTGAATTAAATAAAGCTCTTGGAAACTCCAGTTAGGGTGGCATACTAGAAAGCATAATAATCATTGATATAAAAACACTTGTCAGGAATATAACTTAAATTAGTTGAACAGATAATTTTACATGTTTCATATTCCTAAAAATTATGTAGAATGTTAGTTTATCAGATCAGTAAAACTATAAAAGAAGTTTAATGTCTGATTAGTCTCTTCTTAAAAAACAAATTTTATTAAAAAATAAAATAGACACTTTAATTATAATCCATACTAATAAAAATAGTCAACACAAAAAGCTGTATACTTTTTAAAAAAGATGAAAGTATTAAACCAGTCTATTCTGCCCAAGTATTCAACTTTATTATGTTTGTTTGATTTTTTTTTGATGTAAAAGTACTTGTGAGCTAGAAGTTTATATGAGAAAAATACTTTTTATTAAAAGTCTTAGAAGTTTGGATAGCACTAGACTTATGTCTGTTTATTAATTTCATAAATCAATTAGAATAGAAATTCTTTAGTTTAAGATACTTTATCATTTCTTAATACCCTCCAAAGGTGAAATTTTTCATGCTCACATATGAGAGGCAGAGGTTTTTCTTGGTTACACACAGAGCAGGCAGCTTCAACATCCTCACTTATGGGTCATGATAAACACAAGAAATCACTGGTCTAGATTTAAAAGATTACTTTTTGTTCCCACTACCATGAAATATTTTCTTGTTTGATTTCAGCTCACAAATATTCTAAGAACAAACTGGATTCCAGTATTGTCTGTTATTTTTTATCCAGTAGAGAATAGATCCTCATCATCCATCCAACAGAGATCACCAAATGGTCAAATCATAAAGCCAGTTTCCCTATTATTGCTACCACTATTGGGACATAAGTTTTTGGCTGGTTGCAATTGGAACCTGAAGAGAAATTTGCCAAGAAACAGAAAAAATGCAAAAACAAAGAGGTGGGAAAGGGAGAGGGAGTAGAGAGAGAGAGAGATGAAGAGCACTTGTGGATTAACGCATTTCCTTGGTTCTAGAATGTGGGTCTACTTAGGTATCTCAATAGAACCTCCAAAACTCTGAACATAAATATCTATGAAATTTACAGACATTGCTCTCTGTGATATGCTAATACGAAATGAGCACCTGTCAAAGATTTTATTAAACTCAGTTAATGAGAAAACCAGTAAAATGATAAGGCTAGTTCAAAGGAGATATTGAGGACTATAAATTTAAACAGTCATGTTAACAATGAAATTTCCTAATTGATACAAAACTAATATCCAATAGGAAAATAAATGTGCAACCTATGTGGTTATATCTTATACTGTACAAACATCTATAAGTTAACCTGAGATTTTAGAATATTGTGACTCATCCAATAATACACATCAAAGACATATTATCCTAGATAATTAACTCTTGGCTGACTATTAAACAATGACATGAGAAACACAGGCAGACATCCTTGTGTTTCATTTCCTAGTTTTTGTTAATACTCCTTAACATCACTTGCTCATAAATTAAAACCTGCAGTTTTCTACCAGTTTCACTGGTAGTTATAATATCTATCTACTAATGATTCCACCTTTTTGGAGTCACTCCCTTTTGAGGGTATTTGTAAGCAATTCCTATACTTTTAGCTTAAGACCATCAAATAAACTCCTCTCTTCCTTCATGATCTTGCTATCATGTCATGTGCATCCTCTGTAAATCCAGCTGTTGTAAATGATTTTCCTCTCTCCTCCTTTTTTGTCTGGGGTAGTTTTTCATCTACTGTTGAAGATATTGTCTCTCTTCTGGTGTTGTTATTGCTTTTGTTATTGGTGGTTTTTTTTTTTGTTTTGCTTTCTTTGGGGTTTTGTTTTTTGTTTAATTTCTTTTGGTTTTTGTTTGCTTTGATATCCATTTGTTCTGTTGTTTTGTTCCTATAAGAGGAATTAGGGAATCTCAAATATATGCTACCATAATTATCTATCCTGCTCTATTGCTTTAATACACTGCACATATTTAGAGTGTTTATGAGAGATTACTTATGAAAAATACTTTCCTGTTTCTCACCGTAAATAAGGGGGAAATATTTTTGAGGCTTAAGAAGGAACAACTTAGGCACTATGAGACATTGTACACTAGTAACATGTTTTCACATATATTAATCATTTTATCCAAGAAGTATTTATCAAATATCTATTGCTAAATACTTTTTAAAAGTCAGTCTGATTTCTTATAAATTTCTGTGGATTCCATTGATAGGTAGGCAAAATCGGTTGAAATCAAATTAACTGACAGATCGAGAACATTCATGTTTTTGAGGAAATATCACGAAATATAGAGTAACTAGGAATGTTGATCATAAAGAATGATAGTAACATTTTCTGTTTTGTTACCTCTATAAAAATATGTACCAGATAGAAAAAAAAATCCTATTTACATAAAACTTTAAAATCAGAATAATTTTATTAAATATCATGAATGTTACTTATCAAGACTATTCTATGATGATAGAGGTTTCCTAAGTACATAGATCTGTCTAACAACTAATCAGTAACTTAACTACCTTCCATATGCTATAAATAAATATTTAATACAATTAAACTCATTTTCTTTCCCAAAAGAAATTGTTTAAACCTTGATAAGTTTGATTCAGGGCCAAGTTCTACTTCTTTAAATCAAATTTAATATAAACTAAATAGCCACAAAATTCTCTCGTTGAATTGTATTCCATTAATTAATTGAAATGTTACATTTTCTCACACGTCTGGAACGGTTCCTAACAGACTCCACATGGAAATCTCTAAATGCTATTGAACTTTCTGTTATTCTCATTTTGAAGGTTTGTGCTGCTTCAGTGGAGCAAATTTGGATTTCTGTCTTTGAAATGAAGGCCATTCATAGCCTCACATGCAGTTCTTGCTTTCCTGTTACAGTTACTGTTAAGACGTATTTCTCTGTTTTAATTTTTGCATTTAGAAATTATTGAAACATTGCATAGCAAAAATACTGATGGAGTTCCTATTTCTCTTAAGACATTTCTAACTCACAGGGAAAATTAACAGTGTTATTTCTAGTAAATGATTTTGCTAGATTCTAATGAAATTATCAGTGCCTGAAGCAATTTGCCATACATTTAGTTTGGTCCAATAGCTCATAGTTTCTGAAGAGAACTCTAAAATGTTTATTATTTGATATATTTTGTGACTAGATTAATTACAAATCTTCTGTTAAAGAATAGTTTAGTTACATGTGTTTTGTGCTATGCTCAAGATACTGCCATCCAATAAATAATGTGTAACCACAAATACACAAATAACTTTTGCAAATAGTCTGTGGAAATAGTGAGCCCAAATACAATATGCAGGCCAACAAAGATCTGTATAAATCCACTGGGATAATTTGCAAATGCCGTATTATTGATTTATTATAATCCTACATATTTTTTTCCTTGGCATATGTCATAAGCAGGGCAGTTTAGCCTGCATCTCTATATGCAATGATCCCTCCAACAGCATTATCCCTTTTTCCAAATTTTCAAAGTCAGTTGTTCTAGAGAGAAAAACATAATTTTTGGTGATAAAATACTCATGTATCTTTTGTCATATACCTAAAACATTTCCCTAGCACTAAGTATATTTGAAGTACTTTAAAAATGATTGATATAGATTATTAATTTCTTTATCAGAGGTGGCTAATAGAAAATATTTGAAAAGTTAGCTCATGAAAATGAGAAAATATTTTCATTTGTTTTCTTCTAAGAGGTAGCAATTTTTCTTACAATATTTGTGTAATTATTAATATCTGATAAACGCTAATATATTTATAAAATTTCATTTGCCTGTTTAATTTCTCACCAAGTCTAAGACTAGAGGGAGTAATCTAAACATAAGTGATTTCATTTTGCAGTATATACATATATCAAATCATTACACTGTCGAGAGTTTAGCTAAGCTACTTCGTGGTATTGCTGCCTTGGCATCCATTTTGTTTGGCCAAGCTGCCTGTAGAGGCCTTAAACTGACACTAGCCCCTCATGCAAGCACATGCCTTAGATAACAACCCTTGGAGTCACAAGTAAATGTAAATCCCTGATGTGACTTTATCAATGCAAATAATTCATAACAAATCTATAAATTAAAATTGAGGTGAGATTATTATGAGCCAACCCTGAGGACCATATAGCTGGGCAGAGTCCTTTCACAAAGGAATGGAGCACTCCAAAGAAGTGAGGGTGTACAGAGTGGTTACATACCATCAAAGAGCATGTATCACATATGACTGGAATGTCCCTTTTACAATAGTCATGAGACTGCTTTGCCAGCACAGCCATTCAGAGAACAGAGGAGGTTGGTGGTTGCAAGGTGGGTAGTTGGAAGGTGAACGCAGCAGGTCTGTGGTCTCAAGGTGGGCGGTCACAAGACGAATGCTGCAGGTGAGCAACCAATCCTTAGTTTAGGGAGAAATGCTTATCCTTAAGGAAATGCTGATGTGGGGGAAGTTACATCCTTATCTTTTAGGGCATTGTTCTTGTCTTTGGGACATAGTAAATACTTAAAGCAGATATACAATGCATGTTCAATGGCCACGTCAGGCTCTTTTGGAAAAATAAGTTCCACAATACTACTTAAATAAAGTGATTTGGTACAGACTGATCTCGAAGGCCTGGCTTCTATCTGGTGGCTAAAACACTGCACCTTGAGCTTCACTTGGACGCAGGGAAGGAGTCACACTGAGCTAACACCTGTTGCCAATCTTCCTCTCTTTAAGGCCAGATGGGCTTATTCAGTGTTCCACTGGTATGGCCACCAAGCAGCTAGCTATATTTGTTCCTTATTTACTGAACTTTCTTTGGTTTTATTCCAATCTTTTTACAACTTCTTAGAAAGAATTCACAACCTCTTCATCTTTTGCTCTTTCTAACATTCTAACTTAAATACTTATGGCTGCAGATTTCTCTCAAATTACCACTTTGGCTGCAATCCACTTTTTAAAATTTTTAGTAATATTTTCATTATCATTCAGTTTCCACTTTTTTAAAAAAATGTATCATGGTTTACTTTTTGACCTATGACTTATTATTAGCTTTTTATGCTATTTTTTATTATTAATACTAATAATTTATTTTTATTTATTATTAGTAATGATAATAGCCAACATTTAGTTGGCACCTACATGGCACAAATCTCTTTATGTTTACATTTCACATTTAATCTTGGACATAACCATGTGGGAGTAGGTGTATTTGTTATACCTTCCTTTTCAAACAGCTTTGTGGAAGTTTAATTGACATACAATATATTACACATATTTAAAGTGTACACTGTGATAATATTTGCCATAATATATACCTGTGAAATCGTTACTGCACTCAAGATAATGAATGTAACCATCACAATCAAAAGTGTTCTCCTGCTTTTATGTAATCCATCCCCTCCACACTTCCTAACCCTTCCCTACGCAACCATTGATCTGCTTCTGTCACTAATGATCAGTTTGCATTTTCTTTAATTTTATATAAATGGAATTAGGCAAATGTACTCTGTTTGATTTCTTTCATTCAACATAGTAATTTTGAGATTCATTCATGTTGTTATTTCTATCAATAGTTTCTTTCTTTTTATTGCTGTAGAGCATTACACTGTATGAATATTCAAAAAGGATTTTATCTATTTACCTCTTATATGGAATGTTTTGATAATTTCCAGTTGTTGCCTATTACAATTAAAACTTCTATAAACATTCATATTGAAGTCTTTTTGATTAGCCCATAGATTTGTTTAGACAAATAATCTGGACAACAGTATACAAAGATGAGGCACTATCTTCCAGGAAGCAGCATACATATTTAATTAAAGATGTCTAGGTCATTTTTTTCCCAATAGGAAGAATATGTAAGTCTGATAATTAAAGATGGAAGCTGAACTTACTCCACTTACCATCATTCTCAATAACTAACTGGGGAGTTTTGGCTTCCTGCTCTCACAAACTCATGCTCTGTAAAGTTATAGTTCCTTTTTCCCAAAGGGGATATTCTTTCACTAGGGGTCACAACATGAGTCTAACTGAACTATAAATTATGGCTGCCATTCAGGGACTTCAGGTTACTTGTGTCCAGGGACCAGTAGGCAAGGGCAGGAGTCAGCATCTTGGCAGGGGTAATTGACTCTGATCATCTGAGAAGGAGGTAGGGCTGCTGTTACAGAGTGGAGTCAGGAGGATATGTGTAGCTATCCTCCAGATAATTCACTTTGTGGGTAGCACCCAGCTGATCCACTTTGGTGCCTATTGGTGCACACTTTCTCAGCTGCGACTGTCAATGAACGTCTTCATCAACCTCGGTCTAAGACAGACATGGTGACCATGGTCTCAGAACCCTTAGGGATGGGGGATGAGGTCACAGCACCAGAGAAGCCAGTTGAATACAGTAAAGGACAGAGATGGTGTGTAGTCCACAGCATGGACTTTGATGGGCACAGAGATGTGTTAACTAAATCTGCCTTTGAGGGAGGACTTATTGCCCCAGCTGTCAGCAGACAGATTGCAGCTGTCAGTTTCTTCAGAATTGATTCAGCTTATATTCCTAGGATAGGCCATATCCAATGACTGATTATGGTGCAGGTTAAAAGGCTGGTCATTTGTGACAAGCCATATATACTCCTAAACTTTCCTTAAGGTTGGCTGAGATTTTTTTCAGACCTATATTGTAGGTAGACTTCTACCTTCTCCCAAATCTTATGCCCCCTTCCTTCCACAGGTGTTGATATCTGATGAATACCATGCAGGCCAAACTCCATCTCAGCATCTGCTTCTGGAGAACTTAGCCTACAAAGGTGTTCATAATGAAATGAGGGCCCATTGACACCAGTTCCTGCTGCTTTCTTGTCAGCAGACTCCCATATCATAGCACTAATACTATATATAATGAAACAGAAACATAAAAAAATCTCAGCTCAGCCTATTTTAAAATAATTCAATAATTACTCAAGTTTATTAGTGTTTTCACTGAACACTAAGTTTAAGTTTAATTCATATAACTCCCCATCCCTAATCTACCTCTTCTCCAATTAAAGTGGCATTTCTCATAAAAAAGTATGAGAAGGGTATACATTTTCCTCTCAGAAGGAGAAAGCATAATCAAAAAGCTTGAAGTGACTCCTTAGGGGTTGAGGGTACAAAAAAATAGGGGCTTATTATTCATTAGCCCCTGAAACAATCATTGGTAGGCAGGAAGAGGGAAAAAGTAATTTGCTTGTCCTTATCACTAAAAATGGAATGTGAGTACGTAATATATTCTAATGTGCCTAAAATATTAAAGAAAATGTTATCTTTATTTCTGAAAATTATACTATCATATGCAAATTTAAGATTTTCTTATTTTCACCTGTGACCTTCAAAAAACAAAATATAAGATATCTTTGGTAATTTTAGCAAATGGCATAGTGATCACACGTCTGTTTTTTACTCTTTGGAAGCAGTAAGATTGATTAAAAAAAGCATAGTGTCACAAAATAGCCTGTGAACACTGCTTGTCAAATACCTGCTCAAAAATTCTACCTAGGAATAACTGTGAAAACTCATCCTAAAATGAATATTTGAAGATAAAGTGGTGGGGATCCTGACAAGATATTTGTGTGTGTTCATCTGATTTTAACACATTTAGGTTTAATTCTCCTCGTTGACATTTATATTTAAAAGAGCAGGTAATATTCACAGATCCTATTCAATTCTTAGTTTTTCACAATGTAATAAAATATAGGTACTATTTTGGAAATGATGCAGTTTTTGTAAAGTCAAAAAAGAATGTGCCTAAGGGCAAGGGAACAGTTTATATATCAAAACACACTGGAGAGTTGTCTAGGTAATGAAGATATAAGCTTTAAAATTTATATTTTAGGTCAAAAAATAAAAATGGTATTTACTTTGTGGCTGTCTAGCACAGTTAGTGCTGGCACAGAATAAAAGTCTAATTTTATTCTCCCATAGTCGTCCACCTTGCCTTCACATCTTCCATAGTCTCTGCCATTTTAATAAAATCAACTGTAGTTTAGTCACTCAATAAGTAACAAAAACGCCAATTTAGTGTAAGCAACAGAGAATTTTTTCCCCCAGAAAAACAAACCTTTGTCACTTTCTTGATTAACGTTATCTGTATGTTTTAAGTTTTAAGAAATGCAGTAAATTGTGCATCTTTCATGTTATATCTCGCTGGATTTCTTATAGATTGTATTATTCACAGTATCAAGTATTACTTCAAAAATGCATCTAGGAATTTTAGTTTGAAACTAGAAATATTAGCTGTTTATATTTTTAATTAGAAGAGTATCTCTTTTACTGTTATGAGGAGTAGGCCCATTTGATAATCCAAATAAAGTTACAGAATCTGTAGCAAAAAAAATGCATATATTAATGAACATAACTTTTTTGACAGAAATTAGGGAATATCATTTATATTCTAATAAGGGAGACACATCAAAATATCCTTGAGTCCTGTCCCTAAAACTTCAATGGTCATAAGAATGTTAATTGAAGAACACCTGAAATGGATTATAAAAGATAATTCTCCACCTATTATGCATTTATATGATATTAAATTAAAATTAAGTTATTCTAATCATGGAATAATCTTCACTGGCATTCAGTATAAGTATAAGAGTAATGATAAATAGTGCTAATAACCGTAGCTTCTGAGTACTTATTAGATCACAACGCACTGTATTAAACATGTTTACACTCTCATGTTTATGTCCTCAAACTAACTTGGGTGCAATTGACTATTAATATTATATTTAATATAATATTATATTAAAATTCTCATTTTTACATAAGAAGCTCAGCAATATTAACTAGATCTTATAAGGTCAAAAATTCAAGAAAGCAGTCAAATTCCATGTTTTAGATGGTACCAAAGCTCTCAGCCTTAATAGCCTATTAGACACTATGAGAAAGTTAGTAATCAAGATTCTACATCTTCACAAGAAAAAAAATTGTATTCAGTACAAGCTAGTATGTCTCTTAATTTTTTATTTTTTTTACACTATTCCTTTTTAAATTATATTGTCTTTCAAAGAATGAACAATATATTTGCATAAATCGTAAGTTAATTTTGCTATCCTGACTTTTGCTTTTTAAATGATTTTACTATAAAAATATTTCACATACATGGTACTTATATAAGATATATGTGTGAGGTAAAGAGAATTGAAATGAACACCCACGCATACAACATATTGCTTGAGAATTACAGTATTTCTATCTCCTCGAAGACTCCTACATTCATTTGTATCATTACCCTCTCCTCATACATGAAGGTAAACACTATGCTGAGTTACATGAATATCATACTTATGATTTTCAGATTACTTTTACTGAACATTAAATAACATACTTATAGTTTTCTCTGCTTTCGAAGTGTACCACACTCATGATGCCCCGTGATTTTCTTTTTTCTTTTTTTTGTTCAGCATTGTAATTGTGAGAATTATATGTGTGGATGTGTGGATGCAGATGGCTGTAGATATTCCATTTTTGCATTCATGTATATTGCCATGAATGAATATAACAATTCAACTATCCGATCTTCTTTGACAGACATTCAGATTTTTCCCAATTTCTTATGAATAATGTTTCTATCAACACTGAATTATGTGTTGTGAAGCACATGCATGAAAGATTTTACTATGGAATATACCCATTAGTGTCTTCCAACTCCCGCTGGGTCGTTGGAAAACTTGATGTTTTCAGGTTTCATAAATACCACATTTTTCCAATGTGTTTGTACCAATTAACACTCCCATGAGAAACATATCTAATACTACAAATCTTTACCAGCGTCAGTATTACAAGACTTCTAAGTTTTTCTAATCTGATATGTAAAAACTGATAAGCATTTATGATAGTGATTTTCAATTCTCTAATTATTAATGTCTGTTCAAGACTCCTTTTGGTGAAATGACCACTTTTCTTTAAGATTTTTAAAAAATAATGTACAATATATAACTCATTGGCCCCTTATATGCATTAAATATACTTTCCCAATTTATGGCTTATTTTTCTGTTTTCTTTTTTGATAGATTATGCTCTACTTTTTTTTTTTTTTGCAGAACTAATGGAAAATTTATTCTTCAGTTCAATAAAATTATATAATACAAGAAAAAATATTTGCTAGGTATTCTTTTTTTTTTAATTTTTTGTTTATTGCAGTAACATTGGTTTGTAACATTGGTTTATAACATTGTAAAAATTTCAGGTGTACATCATTATACTTCTATCTCTGCATAGATTACATCATGTTCACCACCAAAATACTAATTACAACCCCTCACCACACACATGTACCGAATTACTATTTTGAACAGAATTTCTAATTTTAATTTAATGAAGTCAATTATTTGACCATTTCTGAGATGTTTAAGAAAATTTTTCCTGCAATATCTCCATATTTTATATTAAACATTTTTAAGGTTTGAGTTCAAACTTAAACCCTTAATCTATCTTGTATTGATGTTGTCGGAATTGAAATTTCATCTTTACCTTATGAATTGTGTCTTAGTCTATTTGGACTGGTTTTACAAAGTATCATAGACTGCAAGGCTTATAAACAACAGAAATTTATTTCTCACAGTCTGGGGGCTGAAAGGCCAAGATCGGTTGTCAACATGATCAAGTTCTAGAGAGGACCCACTTTCTGGTTGCAGAGTGCAATCATCTTACTGTATTGTCACATGGCAGAGAGAGCAAGGGAGCTCTCTGAGATGTCTTTTGTAAAGGCACTTATCCCATTCATGAAGGCCGCACCCTTACGACCCAATCCTCTCCCAAAGGCCTTACCTCTAAAGACCATCACATTGGGTATTAGATTTCAACATGTGAATTTCGGAGGGACACAGTCTATAGCAGATGTGTGTGTGTGCATAATTTTTTGAAAATTCCACCATTATTCTACTCCCTCTATGCACATTCTTGAATATTCTCCTCATACAGCAACACTGATCTTAGCTTTGTTGAACAGGTTTGACAAATAGGATAAAAAAACTAGTGTGGCATAAGCAGAGATTTGAAAAGTGCTTGCTCTTTGAGGCTTTCTATGCATGACGCTGACATCTCTTCTGTCACCATGTAAGGAACTCCAGGCTAGCCTACTAGAGATTTGCAGCATGTGGAACAAAAATGATCTTACTTGAAACACCTTAGATCACCCACTCTAGCTAGACATCCTAGATCGTTCAATCCTAGCCAAGCTAATGACCGCAATTATTAGCCAAGCCAACCAAGAACATAACCACATTAGGTGATCCATAAAACTGAGAGCTGAATAAATTTGTTGTTTAAACCCTCTATATCTGGCAGGAGTTTGACATGCAGTAATAGATAATTAATATTCCCACCCACCATTTAACTCTGAATGTTTTATCCTTTCTCCATTAATCTGTAGTGTCACATCAGCCATAGAGATCAAGTTCCATATATGCATGAGGTCCCCCCACAACAGCTGTCTTCATTTTGTTCAAGTGATCTTTTTTTTAATCTATCTCTAAAACATCACTAGTTTATCTTAATTACCACATCTTTATAGTAAGTCTTGGTTTGTAGAATTTCAACTCCCTCAGTTTGTTTCTCTTTCTCATGCTCCATAGATATTCTTAGTATTCAGCTTATTTATAGACAAATTTAAAGGCATTTCAGGTTTCCAATTGGTTTTGATTGAAGTAATTTAACTCTATTGATCAGCTTAAGAAGAATTGGTACCGTTCCAAAATTGAACAGTATGGATCCATGAAGTTGCTTATTGTTCAAATCTTTTCTTTTTCAAAAAGATTGACAATGATTTCCACAATTTCACACACATCCATATATATATATAAAATTATTGCTTTGCTATTCATATCTGTGATGGCCATGAGAATGTCCATTCAGGTCTGTGGATGCAGGGAACCTAACTGACTGAAGGCCCAGCTGCTACACTCTGAAATCTGTCATCTCATTTGCAGTGAATTCCCATTTCCCATGATCCTCTCCTAGCCAGTGAGTGAGTAGTGAGGGATACTAAGGCAGGTCCATTCCTGGGAGATGTGGGACCAGTATGATGTGTGACTTCGACTTGGAGACAACTTAACAGCTCTGTTAAACTTTCATTAGAATCACACTGCTCTCTAAGAAGCCTCCACTCAACATTCCCTCCTTCCTTTCCTCTCTTGTTCACTCTGAGTCAAATTTGTATGGTGGTCTGACAAAGTCTCCAGGATCCCTTCCCCTATTTTTTTCACAGGGGTTTCCCCTAATAAATTTCTTGCACATATAATCTATCTTGCTGTTTGCTTATCAAAAGATCCCAAATAACACACATTCTTAATGAAAATAAAATGGAATGTGTTAGTTTTAATGAATTTCAATTCATTATTTAGTGATTAGTGGTTTTTTAAATATATTATTTAGGTAGGCTTTGCTTGCAAATACATTTTCCTGTGTTTCCTGCAAGAAGTTGATTGTTTTGGCATATAGATCTATAACACACTAAATTTCTGTTTGTATGTGGGGTATGGTGAGGACATGAGTCATTTTGATCCACATTGTTATCCAGTTGTTCTAGCATCATTTATTGAGAAGTCTATTATTTCCTCTCTAAATTGCAGTGATGCCTTTGTTGTAAATAAAATGATTACATATATGTGGAATTCTTTCTGGACTCTGTTCTGTTTATTAACTTATTTTTATATTATTTTATTAATACCATTCTTAATTATTGCTATTATAGAAAGCTTCAAATCTGATGATTTAAGTACTCTAACTTTGTTATTTTTCTTGAAAATTGTCTTGACTTTCTTAGACATTTTGCATCATCATATAACTTTTAGAACCAGCTTGTCAAACTGTGTCAACACACATACACACACACAAACACACACACACACACATTGAGTATTGTATTAAGTCTACTGATCCATTGGGCAAGATTTGATATTTTAACAAAATTTGATATTTTAACAATCGTGAATCTTCCAATATCTCTCAATTTGAGGGGCCTCCTTTATATTTCTCAGCAAATTGGTAGATTTCAGTGTAGACATTTTTGTCATCCTTTGTGAAGTAAATTCTTAGCTATTTGATTCTTTTGAAGCTCTTTCAAATGATATGTTTCTACTTTCAATTGATTGTTCTTTGGTTGTTGAAATACAAATGATATTTTAATAGCTTTTTATTCAAAGGCTTGCTAAGATCACCATTTACTGATCATTTGTGGTTATTTTTATGTTTATAATACATACAATTATTTCATCTCCAAATGATGACAGTTTTATGTATTTCCTTCCATCTTTACACCAATTATTTCTACTTCTTCGTGTATTGCACTGTGTAGAATCACCATTACAATGTCAAACAGAACTGGTGAAAAAGAATACTATTGTTCCGTTCCTGAATTTAGAGGAGAAATATTTAATAGATAATCATTAAGTATTGTTGTGAGCAGAGTTTTATTTTTGGTTTTTTTGTTTCTTTAGATACCACTTTTCAGTTTAAAGAAGTTTGCTTATATTCCTAGTTTGAGTAGTTTTAAATCACAAACGTGTGTTTATATCAAATTATTTTTCTGCTTTTTAGCTCTATTGATGACATATTTTATTAACATGGTGAACCATATTGAACCTTTTATGCTCTTATTTTCTTCATTTAAATAATTTCAAACTTACACAAATATTGCGAGAATTTATTGTTAAATTTGTCCCCATTTGTTTTGTCATTCTCTCTTGAGAGGTTGGATGGATAGATAGACAATAGATAGAAAGATATGATAGAAAAATAGATATAGCTTTATGAACCATTTGAAAATAAGTTGCATATATTATGCTACATTACTTCAAAATATTATTAGAGTTTATAAATTCTATTAATCTTTTTAAAAATAACTTTTGACCACATTGATTTTTTAAAATTTTATCTACATATAATTTCATTGTTAACTCTTTTTATCTTTGTTATCTCCTCCCTTCTACATATTTTATGAGGCATTTACTTTTTTTAAAAAAAAAAAAGAACTAGTTTAGATAAGCTTAGATAATTTATTTCAGACATTTCTTCATTTCCAGTGTAGGCATTAAAGCAAGAAATTACTGATTGTAGGCACTGTTAGCCAACCCACAATTTTGAATATTATATATATATTTACCTTACAGTTCCACATATTTTCTACCACCTATTGGGATTTCTTATTTGACTCATGTCTTACTAAGAAATGATCTATTTAATTTCCAAACATTTGGGTCTCTTTAGTCATTATTCCATATGTATTTTTTTAACTTCTCCTGTCGTTAGAGCATATACTTACATGAGTTCAATTACTTGAATTCTGAATTAACTGCTTTATCCCTCAGCATTTCAGCCATTTTAGTAAATATTTCATCTGATTATAAAAGATGCACTCTGTAGTTGTTGCAAGTAGTGTTAATTAGGTGAAACTCATTAATTGGGCTATTCAAATCTTCTTTATACTCACCAAGTTTTACCTGTTTGTCCTATGATTTACTGAGAGTTGTATGTTACCATTTCCTAAATACAGTTGTAGATTCATGTATTTCTTCTTTTTGTTCTGTCAAAATTTCTTTGTATATATTTTTACAGCAATATTATTAAGCACAAATAAATTTAGGATTAGATTGCCTGTCATTTGAAGTTACACCTTTACCATTATGAAATATCCCATTTTATTTCTCATAGTACTTTTTTACCTTTTAGTCTTCTTTAGCTAGTATTAGTATAGTTTCACCAACTTTTCTTTATTTACTGATTGCATAACATATTTCCTTTTATTTTACTTTTAATGTTTTCTATTTCTATATACAAATTATGTTTCTTTAAACAGGATTGGTTAAGCATTGAATTTTTGTTTATTTTTTATAATGTTTGTTTTGTAACAGGAAAATCTTATTATACTTCTCAGGCAATTAACATTTAATGGAATTTTCTTTATATATTACTATATTTGAAGTTAAATCTGCCACTTTACTATTTGTTCTGTTTCACCCAGTTTAATTTCTAGTTTCTCTTCTTTCATTTATTTCTCCTTTCCTGCCTTCTTTTTGATTATTTGAATATTTCACATTTCATACTTTGCCACTGCTGACATTTACTACATAATTTAATTAATTGTGGATTTTATGGATATACTAGATATTTTCACATGCAGCATTTATTAACATATATTTAAAAAACTGCTTTTACTGTTTGCCAACTGTGAAAGAATTTTACAATTCCATTCTATGTACCTCTTCAAACTTTGTGCTTTTTTTGTCATATATTTCATGTATATGTATGTATAACATATATGTGTATGTATGTATAACATATATGTATGTATAACATATATACACATGAAATATATGACAGCAAGAGTATATGTGTATGTGTGTATATATGGCATTGTCAAAGTTTTTGTTGCTTTGAACAAAAATCTTTTTATATTTACTCAGATATGTGCCATATTCTGCTGGGTTTTATTCTCTAGCTGAGATCATTTTTCCTTCAGCCTGAATGACTCATTTTAATAATATTTGTAGTACTTGTTACTTGTGGCAAATTTTTTAAACATCTTATCTATAAAAATATTAATTTAATGTTAATTTTACAACATTATTTTTCCTTAGTACAGAATATTATGTGGCAGTACGCTTCTCTCCAGTGCACACATTACAGACTTTATTATTCCATCATCTTCTGGCTCTTAACGGTTTCTATTAAAATGTCAACTAACAATCCTATTGTTTTTCCTTTAAGGTCATTTCTCTTTTCATTCTCTTCTAACTGCTTTTAAGATTTCTTCTTAGATTTTTGTCTTTGTCTATTTATGTGATTTCTAAGTTCAGTCATCTTTTTATTTATATTCTACTTGGGATACATTGAGCTTCTTGGATCTCTGGATTAGAATGTTCTATCAGTGTCAGAAGATTTTCAGTCGTTGTCCCTTTTAATATTCCCTTTTACCATAATCTTCCCCCCTCATTATTTTCATTTTTGAACTTAAGTTATGACTATTTTAGAGAGTTTGACTATATCTAACTTGTCTCTTTCTTTCTTTTCTTCTTCTTTCTCTTTCTTTTTCTTTCTCTTCTGTTTCTTTTTCTTCTTCCTTCCTTCTTTCTTGCCTTCCTTCCTTCTTTTTTATTCTTAATTCTTTTCAATATTGTCCATTTGCTTGATTTTCCAAGTCGTTAATTCTATCTTAAGATAACACCAATCTGCTATTAAACCTATTGGAAGAATATTTAGTTTCAGACATTCTGTTTTTTGTGTTTTATATTACCCAAAATATTTTTATATTAATTGAAATTTATGTTGAAATTGTTATTTTTTTTTAAATTTCTTTGTCTTTTTCTTCATTTTCTTACCACTCCAATAATAGAATAATGGGCCACTCTGAATATATTTTTCCCTTCTTTCCTTGTTCCTTCATTTTTTGGTATGCCTTTTAAGTTAAGATAAGAGAAGATGTTCTACCTTATCATTGAAAAAATATTGAAGCTCTGAAATGTTACGTTTCCTCAAAGTAGCTGACATTTTTTATGACATGTAGGTAGTTTATCACTGGATCACTCTGATTCTATCTGGGCTTGTTTTTAAACTTTATAAGTTTTCCTTTTAAAATTAGAGACTGAACTTTGTTGTATCTCAAAGAACGTGCAAAGGACTTTATCGTGTCTCTTTTTCCTGTCTTGACTTGATCTCCAACCTGTTTTCCCACCACATGAATGATCACATTTCTTGTTAGGTTTATGAAAACTCAGTGATGTTTTTCCCATGGTTTCTTAGATGCTCACTCTATGCCTGCATTGACTGTGTTCCTCTCTTGTATTCAAGCAAAACTTCTGCTTTTTGCTTGGGTTCTATTTCCTCCTATGGCACTAATAAAGCTGACTGGGTATGGAGCATAATTCAGCTCATGTTTACCTTCTCTTTCAAAAATTTTTAGATACTCTTTGCACTGGGATAATCCCTCTAATGAGTTCAAAAATATATTTTATATATTTTCCAAGTTTTATAGTTGTTTTTGGTTAGACAGTTAGTCAGATGCAGTCTAAAACAAAAAATCCTGCAAGATTTAATTTTTATTCAAATATTTGAGTGGTTCCAATTTTGCATGGAATAATAAACAAATGCACACTAATTCAAATTTTGGGAGCAAGCTTTAGATTACATAAAATATTTGAGCTTTACTAATTTCATGAAAAATGTTTTATTATAATTGAAAATAATTTTTTTTCTGACAGTATTATTTTTCTGAATGCACTAGTGAATATGAAGTTCTTGGAAAGTGTTATAACAAATATAGAATGGCATTATTATTTCATACATTGTCATCTTTGCTTACCTTCATCACCCTTTCCAATTTTTGCATCTTTTGTTGCTAACTATTATTAGTAATGTTTTGCTTTTATATCTTTTGCTAGCCATTTTTTTTTTTTTTTTTTTTGCTGAGGAAGATTCTCCCTGAGCAAACAGCTGTTGCCAGTCTTCCTCTGTTTTATATGTGAGTCGCCGTCACAGCATGGCCACTAATAGACAAGTGGTGTAGGTCTGCACCTGGGAACTGAACTTAGGCAGCCAAAGCACAGCAGGCCAAACTTAACTCACTAGCCCACTGGGGCTGGCCGTGCTAGCCATTCTTTTTGTTAAACATATGGTAATAGAAACTTATGCCTGGGAAGATAATGGTTCTCAAATGGAATTTTAAATATATATATATTTAAATATATATATATATTTCTGGATCTGCTGTTTAAAAACAAACTCTGAATTGTATGACAAGGCGTACATAATGAGATGTTAAGTCCCACAAATATGGGTAGGAATTTTTATGAGCCCCGTAAAACCAGAAATTAAGAACAAATCTACACCTTTCTAAGTGTATCTGTGATGATTAGTATTAGTAAGTGGATACGTACACAGTTGACTAATAGCTTTCTTTGGGAATAGAATCTGTTTGTTCAATGACTAGCAAGACCTTATAACTCCCTTGGGCTACTAATGAAAAGTTTTCCTCATTAAAAGAACAGAGAGTACATTTTACATAAAACTGTTAATTACAGTATTCCGATTGTAAATCTAAAATAAGAAACTATTTTCCATTCATTATATGATTAATGATTCCCAGGGCAAAGTAAGGGAGCCCAGTTTCTTCCATATATTATCAGACAAATTATATTTATATTAACCCTATTAAAATTAAAGAAAAAGAGGAAAATGAAGGGAGAGAAATAAAAGACACTAGCCATTAAATCCCCTGGAAGTCACTTCAGCCAGAGGGGTAAGGGCTTGCAACAATAATTTCAAAAGTGATAATACATCAACTTTCAAATTGAAAACACACATTTTTTCCCTCATCAAAGGTTTCTATTTGGTTTAGAATATAAGAGGGATTCTCCCTATTACTTTTTAATGTGTACTTATTTTTTCCAATTTAGAGTTTATACAAAATATTTTATTTCTCTAAATCTCTCAAAGAATCTGAAGATAGATACTCTTTAGGAGCATTGATAAACCTCCAGCTGTTAGTATATCCGCTTCTCACAGTTTGATTGATTTTAATAAATATGTCTACCAAAATTGAACTATATCATATATTAATAAAATATATATAATAAAAAACAAAGCTAAATAACAATTTTTGCTGGGATCACTAGACTGTAAGGATGATTTTAAATGTTTAAAATACTAAATTTAAAAGAACAGCACCATAAAATTTGAGCAAGGAACCAATAGGACAATATGGATTGCCTGAAAAAAAAATACTCCCATCAGCACCAAGATTCTGACAACAAGATTTAGGCTGCTAAGTTAAAGCACACTAACACTGAATATTCCTCATTAAATCAAGTTTCTCAAAACAAGCCCAAGTCCAACACAAAGTAATGTAACTATTGCCTGCCAATAGTTACCAACTCAATTCTAACAGAAATGAACATTATCTTGAAGAAAACTTTCTCATTTTGACTCAGTAAATACTGAAGATTTAATTTAATAAAATATGAAATGACAATGAATAAATAAAAATGATAAATCCACAAGCAATTAACACCTAGAAAGAGTCAATATTTTTTCTTGTCATTAATTGGAGACACATACTCTACACATACACACACACAAACTACATCACAAATTAACAATAGCAGACTTCTGGAACTTTCTATCAGAAAATCCCTTGAATATTTCATTTTTTGCTCTGACCAATTTATATGTGGCTATTAATATTGAACTCTACTCTATATAAGAAGTTGTATTAGGAGAAGAAAAAGAAATTTTATAAGTTCGGGGAGATTTTTGTGAGAGAAGAAAAATTAAAACAAATGAGATTCATACCAACTTCACATGGTTTTGAGAAGCAAATCAGCTCATGCTTACCTTTCTTAAGATTTTTAAAATAATTATTCAAAGAACCATTTTCATGCCTCATTTATTTAATTTATAATAATCTGAAATACCCTGTGACCGTGAACCTTTGAAACACTTATACCAATCCTATACTTACTCCTATCACACCGTCTACTTTTAGCCTCCACTCCTGACTCTCTTCTTTGACATAATATTTACATACCGATTATTCATAGCTATGGCTTTGTCTGCTTATCCCACTTCATATACTTTCCTTTACTGACACCATCTTATTTTCAGGATCTCTGACTCCAATTGTTAAAGATACCTTGGATAAAGATAATGAAGATTATTTGATGGTGAGTCAATTGAGTATAATATTTATATTTGCTGTTAAAGCAATAATAGATATTCCTTTGAAATAATTACATATGTATAAAAACAATATTTAAATTGCTTAAACTATACCACCTAAAATATTTACAATTAATATTTTGACATTTCTATTCCTATTGGAAATATATATATATATGAACAAAATTTGGGGAAAATTGGAAATATAGTGTTCATACTCATATTATTTGTATTATTTTCAGGTTTTACTTAGCAATATATAACTACCAGCTTGCTACATCATGAAATATGCTACAAAAATTATTGTAAGATATCCGGCATCCATTTTCTGGGAGTACCAATTTATTCAATTACCTGTTTACTTATTACTGAATATCTATCTTGTTATTAGTTTCTTGATACTTCAATACTTGAACAAACATTTTTGCAACTAAAACTTAGAGTAAATACATGATAACTTCTTTATAATCCACCAATGTGGAGTGTCTGATCTAAAGAATATGAACAAGTAAGCAATTCGTTATGTTGATTGAAAAACTGTTTTCTGTATAAGTGATGTAGACGAGGAAAAAGTTTTTCTTTCTCAATTTTCTTAGGGTTCTCAGCTGGGTCTGAAAATTAAACTGACAAAGACAGATTAACAGGAGAAGGTCATACAAATTTATCTAAGTTTTACATGACACAAGAGCCTTCATAAGGAAATGAAGACTTGAAGAAAAGGTTAAACTTGATTGTTTTTATGCTAGGTCTGATGAAGAATGGACAGTTGTGGAAAAATATGATAGGATGAAGGGTATGAAGTAAGTGTAGTAAATGGGAGAAAACTTAGCAAGGCTTATTTATTCAGATTCTTCTCGGTGTCCTTCATCTTAGAGATAAGGCTATTCCTTTCCTCTGGGTATAGGAAAGGCATCTCTCACATGAAGGTCTTATGACTTATATATCACCTAATCATATATATCATGAATATATATACATGAATATACATACACATACATATATATACATAGATATATGAATATATGATTAGAGAGATTAGATATATGAATATATGATTAGATAGAGCTTTAGTTGATTTTTTTTTTTCAAATAGCATGCTATCTCGCAATTATATGACACAGGAAAATAATTTGCTGTGTTTTCACAAGAATATAGTTGGTTTCATATGTGGAAGTGGATTTGACAGATGGGAAAAATGGAGAGGCAAACAGAAAAGGAATTAAGTGCTTTGTTTATAGAATTACAGAAATGATGGAGGAAATTCAGTACAGTTTGAAGAGAGGTTAAAAAAATTAAAAAATTAAAAAGTTCGAGACAGTGGTGAGAATAAAGTCTAGGGTTCAAGGGAACATGGTGGGGGCTGAAGCAGGATTTTATGGTGTACTCAGTTTGTAAAGCACCTTAAATCCACAGCTGACCATTTTTGCACTTGATTCTGAAAGGAGATCCAAGAAAAATATTTCAGGAAAAGAGTACATTAGTCAGTTCTATGCTTTTGAATTATACTATGGAAAGGGGAAATTTAGTACAAATGAGAGAATTGTGAGACTAAGAAATGATCCATAGTCTATTTTCATAGCCCAGGTGAGAGATAATGAGGGTCTAACACATGAGACATTGTCTTTGAGATGAATATGCAGGCATAATATCAAGACAATTCAGAGAGAGAAGAGCAGAAATTAAATGTGAGATGTGTACTTGTAAAGACTTTGGTCAGCACATTTGTATCTATACAAAACACACAAAATTGATACACATCTCTCATTAAGAAATAATTATAAATTAAAGAAGCTGTTTCCCTCACAGGAGGTTTTAGATTGCTATTAGATAATCAGCATTTTCATAAATAGTACATAAGTTTTTTAAGCTATAATGAAAAGATGATAGAGGAGAGATGAGATTACTGTTTTACTTTGTATATACCAAAGGATTATCAAAACCATATATTATAAAATTTATCTCAGAAATTATAATTCCAAAACTTACTAATCACTTAATATACTGCAAAGACGAGAACTCAGATTTCTGTGCACAAGGTCTTTGTGCACTTACTACAGAAGGAATATTATATTATGACATATAACACACCCCAATGATTCTCTATAATCTGCCGTGATACAGTCTAGTTTATTGCAACATTGTTGTCATATACAAAGTTATAAAACTTGACACAATGTTGTAATACTTTCAAGAAGTAGTAGCATTTGTTCTGTAACATTCTAAACATTTTTGTTGCTATTGACATTGTTTGTTATAGCTGATATTTTTATCATTTGCTGGAACAAAGAATTCTGTGGTCCCTAAGAAATTAATGTTTGGTTAAATTAAAATCATTCAGACCTAACTGTGCAAAAGATAATAGTATCTTTGAAATTCCAGATTTATATATAGTATGTGTGAAATATAGTAGTGTGTCTGGACATTATATCATGAAGCTGCAATGATTTTGTTGGTAAAAAATTCATTCTCTAAAATAGGTGGTTGTACTCTCCTTAGTGATCTATCTATAGGTGCATAGACCCACGTGCCTGATGACTACATCTGAAGCTAGAAAAATGTTGCTGAAAGTCCTGGACCTTGTACTCATTACGGTTTGGAAAGATATCTTCATATAGGTTACATTTGCTTGATAAGTTTTATCCTTCCATCTGGGTCAACCGAAATAATGAAAATAAAAAACAAAAGTAAATCAAGTTTTTAGCAATTTCTAAATGTAACTGATATTAGCTGAATCGTGATTTTGTCCTTAAGAAAATATTAGAACATTGATTCTAACATAACAATATTGTTGAGCATTTCATTCATTGCAATACCTACAGATCTTAGAACACTGTCCGATGCATAATGATAATTAAATAAATATTTCTAATTGAATCAATATATGTATCAGATATTTCTTGCAGGTCTTAGTAAATTGCATTGGTAAAGCTGCGCCAGAATACTTGCTAAATTTCTACACAAGCAGAGCTGTATTCCAATATACCTATCTCACACCTTGCAATTTGAAAAGAGGAAGAATAATAAAGATGTTTTCCTGTGCAACTGTGAACAGCAATATAATAATTGTGCTCTGTTAAGCTAATCAAACGATGTTGTTTTCCTACTTGGGAGGTACTAGGCTCATTTTCAGTCAACTATATCACACACCTTTATTTAAAAATGGATAATTGTGTACTTATGTCTATTAGGAACTGTAATTCCCCAAGAGAAATTAGCTAAATTGTTTCTCATTTATGCTTTATTATGCTTATTTTGTAAGTAATAAGAGGCAATTGGATTGCAAATTGAATGAAGATAAAAAATTAAGTAATAATGAAATTAAGAGAAAAAAGAGAATCTATCCCTATCGATTCATACCATATCTTCTTCATTTACTCTTGGTTATGAAGACCTAGCATTGTGCTAATTGAAAAATAGAGAAGCACTGTCAAAGACTACAATGCTAAGACTTATTTTTTTAGAAGTTGGTGAGTTGGCTCAGGCAGTTTTCTACTCTGCACAGTACCCCGTAGTAGTGGGGGCAGAGACATCGTCTTGAATTGAACACAGTATGTCTTTCCCCCTTCCATTCTCCTCTATTCCTGTTTAGTAATTTCTGCTTTCTGACTGCTCTGATATCTCTGCTCACATGCGCGAGTATTTATACTTGCTTTCTCTTCCCTCATACTCTCCTCCTCTCTTCTTGAAAGCTTAAAGATTTAGGGATTTTTATAAAATCAGGGTTATAAAACCCCCTGTCTTCATAGTTTACATCCATCAAACATATTCAGAGACCAATTACTCACTCTGATTAATCAATACTGAAGTCCTAAACTTATCATTGCTCTATTGCCCAGAATTTTACATAACCATTTTTCTATGACAGAATATCTTTTGAACCTAGACAACCTTAATCTTGCAACCTGTTTTCTAGAGAGTGATTTTTTCAAGTATGTGTAGTACCATGATATTATGCTCTATCAACATGTTATCTTTTATGTATACTCTATATACACCAGAAAGCTGTGAAAATGTTGCATTATACAGTTCAGTGCTAATGTTTATGCTAGAACTGGTGTTCTAAATCTAGAAATAAGGCAACTTAAAAATTCTCATAGAATTCTAATAGAACGTTATTTTCCTCAGCTGTGAAATGGGAATAACAATAATAGCTACTTATTAGAGTTATTTTTAAGAATTAAGTAACAAATTCATGATAGAGGACAATAAATATTGTTATTATTATCAAGATTCATTGTAATTAATTATTGCTATTATTCTATGTTTAGGGAAATGTAACGTTAGCTTCACAAAGGGAAGATATTTTGTCTATTTTGTGCACTGTTTTAATCTTATACAGTAGATTGGTAGATAGGAGGCATTAAATAAATAGTGATCAATTAAATAAAAGTTAATTAATCAATAAAGTTAGTATTTTTTAGATCCTCGGCACTAAAAGAGAGTATTTAAGAAAGAATGGCTCTGGATATAGCCGACTCAGATTAAAATTGCAATGTCCAATTTTCAACTAAAAATTACTAGATGTCAAAAGAAACAAAAAAATTATAACACACACCAAGTAAATAATGCAGTCCAAAGGAAATGATTCCATATAGGCCTAGGTTATGATTAAACAGACAAAAAGTTCAAGTATATAATGTCAATATGTTCAAAAATAAAGGAAACATGTTTAAATAATTAAAGAAAAATATACCAATAATGTGTGAAGAAGTAAAGAATCTAAACAGAAAAATGAAAACTATTATATATAACAAAATGGAAGTTCTAGAGCTAAAAATTAAAATAGCTGAAAAAAATTTTAATAAGTAGGCTCAACAGAAGATTAGAGATGCCAGAAGTAATCTTTGAGATAGATCAATACAATTTACCTGAGAGAAAAACTGAGAAAAAATGATTGAAATAAAAATGGACAAAGCCTCACATACCTGTGAGACAACATCAATATTTTCAAAGGTATATTTGAGTCCCCTAAAGACAGAAGTGAGAAAAGCAGGCAGAAACAATGATGGCTGAAAATTTCCTCAATTATGAGAAAATATAAATTTACAGATTCAAATTCAACAAAACCCAATCAAGATAAGAAAAAGATAACCAACATAGACTTATCTTAGTCAAACTACTTCAAAACAAAAATGAAGAAAAATATTGAGGGCAGCAATATAAAAATAACACATTTTATTCATGATAACAAAGTACATTTAAAGCTTGACTTCTCAACAGAAACAATAGAGGCCAAACGAGACTAGGAAGACACATTAAAAGTGATGAAAGAAAAATACCGGAATTTTATGTTTATAAAAATACCTTCCACAAATGGAGGCAGATTAAATATATTTTCATATAAACAAAAACTGTGGGTATTTACTGGCAACACGTGTATTATAAGAATACAAAAAATGCTAAAAATTGTCCTTCAGGTTGAAGAGAAATTCCACCAGATAATAAACTGGATATACGGACAGGAGTAAAGCACACATGAATTGGTAAATGTGTGTGTATTTGTGTATATGTAGCTATATGTATATAGGCACAAATTTTATTTTCTAAATTTCTGTAGAATACATAGGACTATTTAAAGCAGAAGTTTAGAAACATATTCTATAATGAGGCAGATAGTAAGTATTTTATCAATAAGACATAAAATCTCTATCATAGCTATCCCAGTTTGCTGTTATAGTATGAAATCAACCATAATCAATACCTAAATTAATGAGTGTGGCAGTGTTCCAATAAAATTTTCTTTGCCAAAAAAGGTGGTGGGTTGGATTTGGCCCATGGGATATCCCTGCTGACCCCTGTTTAAATTAAAAGTTATAACACTCTATTGTTGAGTTGATAAGACAAATATATGGAATATATGACTTAAAGTACAAATGAGGATAGAAATACAATGGCACCAGTTTCCTATATTTTACCAGAAAAATTCAGAATTAACTATAAGAAGATTTTAATTAATTGAAGATTATAGTCTCTCGGGAATCACTAAAATGTAAAATTCAAACATTTAGTCAAAAATTCAATAGGGAAATTAAAATGACAAAATAAAATATACAAACCAGAAAGCAACAAAAGTGGAGAAAAGAGATTAAAAAAATGATGAGATAAATAGCAATGAGATGTTAAAATATCAATACACCCAACCATATCAATAATTATATTTAAGTAAATAATCTAAAAAGTCTAATAAGGAAAATATTATCAGACGGGATAAAAAAGCATTGAAATACACACTCTCTAAAAAAATACAGTTTAATATCATATACATAAATAGATTATAAAGAAAAGGATGAAACAGTGACGTGCATTTTGTTTCTAGTCTAATATACACGAAGCTGTAATGATGCCAGTCCTGATGTCAGTTCCCCTCCCTTAAACCCAGCATATGTGGGGTTAAAACCAAAAGCACCCATCCCCTTTCTCCGCTTCTTTAAGTTACATTCATATGTAAATATTGGTTTTTTAAACCTTTGTATTCTTGAACTTCACAAGGCAGATGTAACAAGTTACAAATTGTTAAAAGCCCAGCTGGTCTCACACTGGGCTCACACTGAAGTTTTGGCTAAGGACCAGTTCTTGAGGTTTGTTACAGGCAAACTGATATCCAGAGAATATCAAGAAGCTGAAGCTTCCCTGACCCCAACTCCCTGGCTTCCTGGCACCAGAATCCAGCACCCATCATGGAGGCAGACAACCAAGGACACTCACCTGTGGATTCCCTTATCTTGCCACCTTGTCCCTGCAAGCAGCCTCACAAGGCCAAATGCAGGCTGGTGGGAGAGCACCGAACAGCAAGGCCACAGGCTCCTCCTCCCTACAAGCAGCCACATTCCTCGCAACCTATAAACCCCTTGTCTCACATCTCTTGGGGAGACCAGACCAATTTGAGGGCTCACTCTCGTCTCCCCGCTGACATCACTCGAAATAAAAACGCTTTCCTTGCCATAAGCCTTGCGTTCCAGTTTCATTCGGGCCCCCTCGTGTGGCAGGTAAAGAACCTGTGTTTGTGTCCAGTAACAGTAAGACAACACTCCATTCTAACAAGTAAATAGCCCAACAAACTGAAATGTCAACAACTTTCTTTAGATTTATCGGAGATGTGAGGTCACAGGACAAACTGCTGGCCCCAAAATCAGAGAAACAGAAAGGAGAATACAGAGAATCTCACTTTCAGAAACCCCTGAGACCAAACCTCTGGGGGAACCAGTGACATGGTAGGAAAACCCAGACTATAATTGACAAATTCCTGAAGGCTCAGTGTGGATAAGCCTGAGGGATAAAATCTCCAGGGGAACCCAGTCATAGAAGGCTCCTTATAATTTTGTGAATTTTACCTCCAGGAGCTCAACCAGGTTTTCACAGTGAATATTGGAGAAAAATCCTCTCCTGTAAGGAAAAGGAACCACTTTGAAATATGCCAGAGCATTCTGTTCTTATCTTAATAAGGTCTGCCCTCAGGAGAAACTATTTAAACAGCCTAATCTGCTGGGCTTTTATCAGAGCCTGCCTGAACTGAGGGAAAGGAAATAGCCCCCAACTCTAACTACTCCTAGCCTTCCACATGGAAGCAGGGAAAAATCCAACTCAAGCCCACTCTGGTCAACCTGTTCCATCAAGTACGCGTGAGGAGAAGCACTTGTGAAGTTCACAGTTCAGAGGCTCACTAATGACTGAGACCTAGTCTAGGACTGTAGAATGCTTCCCCTCTCCCAACATGACCACCACTTTATTAAAGGCCTATTAGCAGTTCCTTTAACCCAGTACATCAGGTACAGCTATCAAGAAAATGTTAAGAGACCTACTAAAGTGCAAAAAACGCAGTTGAAGAGACAGTGCAAGCATCAGATCCAGACTCAGATAGGGCAGAGATGTTGGAATTATCAGACCTGGAATTTAAAACTGTGATTTAGGTGCAAACAGCTCTTGCAGATAAAGTAAATAGCACACAAGAATAGATGGGCAATGAAAGCAGAAAGATAGAAATCCTAAGAAAGTACCAAAAAGAAAAACAAGAGATAAAAAAGCACAGTAACCGGAATGATGGGCTTATTAGTAGACTGGAAACAATCAAGAAAAGCATCTCTCGACTTGAGGATGTATCAATAGAAACCAGCTTCACCAAAAGTGAACAACATGGTAGAAAAAATATATATTATCTTAGTACTTAAATCATCATAAACTTATTGTTAGTAGAAATATGGATGTTAAATGTGCTGCTGATGAAGGTTGAAAGGAAATGAGGAACTTGTTACTGGATACTGGAACAAAGGTGATCCTTCTTGGATAGGGTCAAAAAGTTTATTGGAATTGTGTCTGGAAATTACTTAGAAATCAGAATTTGTAACTGAAGAAATTGCATACTTCAGTGAGATTTCCAAGCAAAACTTTTACGGCGCTTCAACCTTGTTTCTTCTTGTTGCTTATACTAAACTGGGAGAGGAAAGAGAAAAATTGAGTGAAGAATTCTTAAACTAAAGGAAATCAGGACTTGATGATTTGGAAATCCTCAATCTAAAAACTTGTGAAAAGTGCAGAAATTAAGATATTCACTATCAGGAAAGCATACTTTACAGAAAAAGCTGAGGGTTTAGCTGTATGATTTTTGAAAACATCTCAAAAAAATCAAATGGTCAGAGTAATCAGTCACGCAAATTTTCTTTGAAAAGATTCAGAATGTGGTTTATAGATTCCCCCCAGCCATTTCAGCAGAAGCCAAAAATAGAGAAGAAACTATCTAGTAAATATCTGTTAAAGAGCATCTTGTCTAATGAAGTAAATCTCGTGACTTATGTGGGACACACTTAAGTTTCTTGAGAATTTTACACCAGCAGAAACATTAGCACCTTGGAATGAAAAGGACAGAGAGAATAAGAAATGAAAGAAGGCTGTCTGTCTCCAAATTCCTCAGGCATATATAAACGTGTGTTATCTTCTATCAAAAAGGGAAAATGCCTCAGAAGGTAGAGCTAGGAGCCAAGAGGGTGGAACCAGGAGCCACAGAGGATTATTTGTAGGCCTTGAAACCTCAAGGAATTTGTCAGGCTGAATTTCAACATTTCTTAGAACAAGTGACTCATTTTTTCTTCCAATTTTCTCCCTTTCTGAAGAGGAATGTCTAAAACTTTCTATTACAATTCTATGCCTGTCCCACCATTGCATTTTCAGAGAAAATAACCTGTTTCTTTAATTTCATTGGTCCACACAGGGAAAAAATTTGTGCCGCAAGATGGATTATAACAAGAGCCACACTCACACCTGATTAAGATGATTAGATAATGGAATTTGTTACTTTTGAACTGGTGTGATTTAGATGATATTTTGGGACTTCATGTTGATGCTGTAATGGTTAAGGTTTTGAGGATGTTGGGCTGAATATTTTTGCATTTGTGACTAATGTGAATCTTTGGGGGTCAGGCAGCCTGTATTAGGCAGAATAATGTCCTCTCTCCAAAGATGTCCATGTACTAATGCCTTGAACCTGTGAATTACTTACCTTACATAGCCAAAGGGACTTGGTGGATGTGATTAATATTAAGGACCTTGACATGGAGAGATTATCCTGGATTATCCAGATAAACCCAATCTAATCATATTCAGCTTTAAAAATGGAGAAATTTTCCTGACTCTGGCCAAAGAAAGGTGTGAAGACAGAAGCAGGGTCAGAGATTTTATGTTGCTGAAGGCAGAGAGCCATGAGCCAAGGCATATAGGTAGCCTATGGAAATTGGATAAGGCAAGGAAATGTATTCTATCCTAAAGCATCCAGAAAGGACCAGCTTTGCCAACATCTTGATTTAAGCCCAATGAAAGTCCCACTTGAACATTTCTCTAAAGATGTACAAAAGCCCAATACAATCATGAAAATTTGTTTAACATCACTATTTATTAGGAAAATTCTAATGAGACACCACTTTACTTTACACCCACTAGGCTGGCTATTATAAAAATAATGAAAATAGCAATTATTGGTGAAGATGTGGAGAAATCAGAACTCTTGAACATTGCTGGTAGGAATGTAAAATGATCCAGCTGCTATGGAAAACAGTATTGGGGTTCCTCAAAAAATTAAACATAGAATTACCATATGATCTAGCAATTCTACCTCTAGGTATACATCTAAAATTGAAAGCAGGGCCTCAAACAGATATTTGTATACCAATGTTTATAGTAGCATTATTCACAATAGCCAAAAGCTGGGGAAAAAAAAAACAATGTCCACCAAAATGGATTAACGGATAAAACAAAATGTGGTACATACATACAAGGGCATAGTATTCAGCCTTAATAAGGAATTAAATTCAATACATGCTACAACCTTGCTAACATTTTGCTAAGTAAAATAAGTCAGACACAAAAGGGAAAATATTTTATGGTTCTACTTACATGATGACCTAGAATGCTCCAGTTCATAAAGACAAAAAGTAGAGTAATGATTGCTTGGACTGGAGGAGAAGGAGGAGTGGATTGTTACTGTTTAATGGGTACAGAAGTTCAGTTTGGGACGATGAAAAAGTTCTAAAGATCTATGGTAGTGATGGTAGTACAACAATGTGAACATACTTAATGCCACTTAGTTGTACTTAAATGGATAAAATTGTAAATTGTATAGTATATATTTTATCACAATAAAAAAAATTAACGAGGAGTGACGTCAGCATCATGGCGGAGTGAGCTTTCCCGTGAATTCTTCCCCCACAAAATACAACAAAAGTAACAGCCACAGACCAACAACGGAATCCCAGACAGTCAAAAGCTAGAGCGGAGGGATCCACACTGCCGCACATCTGAGAGCGGAACGTGCTGGGCCCCCGGAGGAAGTGGGGAGAGGTAAGGAGAACTCCGCTCCCTCCCCATCAGATCAGCGATCCGGTCCGCGCGGCTCCCAGAGAGGGGGGAGGGGCGGCCCTCGGCGGGAAACTGTAGCTCTTCGGGCTCTCTCAGCCAGTGGGAAACTCCCGCACAGAGGGCTCAGAGGAGCCACAGGGCTACCATCAACATCTGAGCAACCCAGAGAGCGGATAAAGAGGGGCAAACGAGAAGCCTCCCACGTCAGGGACCCAGAGGGCAAAAGAGAGAGCTCCCCCCTCCCCGCAACCCGGAGTCTGCAGCTCGACCAGATCTAGCGGTCCGAGGCAGACCTGAATAAACTGGACTGGACCCGTGGATCGCAGTGGGGAAAAGAAACAAAACAAAACAAAACAAAACTGCGGATCGCAGCAGAAAAACTGGGGCAGAGCGCAGGGGGCTTAGACTACACAGCCCTTTACCACCACACAGTGGCGGCAGGTGGAAATTGCAACCAGAGACTTCCAGGATGAGGAAAATCAAAACCAACACAGGAACCACAATGCAAAAATATATGAAATCACCAGACCAGAAACAAAATGACAAGCACCCAGAAATCAACCCCGAAGACACAGAAATCCATAAACTAAATGACAGAGATTTCAAAATAGCTATCATAAAAACACTCAACGAAATACGAGACAACACAGACAAACAATTCAATGAGATTAGGAGTTTCTTCACAAAAGAGATTGAAATCATAAAGAAAAACCTATCAGGGCTGATGGAGATGAAGAACACAATGGAGGAGATAAAGGAGAATCTGGAATCTTTAAAGAACAGAGCTGACAATATGGAGGAAAGAATTAGTACTTTAGAGGATAGGAATACAGATATACTCTAGATGGAAGAAGAGAGAGAACTAAGACTAAAAAGAAATGAAGAAAGACTCCGAGAAATATCGGACTCTATTAGAAAATGTAACATAAGAATTATAGGTATTCCTGAGGGAGAGGAGAGGGAAAGAGGAACAGAGAGCCTATTCAAGGAAATAATAGCTGAAAATTTCCCAAATCTGGGGAAGGAGCAGGAAATACCAGTAAGCGAAGCCAACAGGACTCCTATATATATTAACAGACAAAGGCCTTCACCACGACACCTAGTGGTAAGGCTAGCCAGGGTCAACGACAAAGAAACAATATTAAGGGCAGCTAGACAAAAACAAAAAATAACGTACAAAGGAACTCCCATCAGGCTCTCAGCGGATTTCTCAACAGAAACTTTTCAGGCTAGAAGAGACTGGAATGATATATTCAAAATACTAAAAGACAAAAACTTTCAGCCAAGAATACTCTATCCAGCAAAAATATCCTTCAAATATGATGAAGAAATAGTAACTCTCCCAGATAAACAAAAGCTAAGGGAGTTCATGGCCACGAGACCGCCACTACAAGAAATACTCAAGAAGGCCCTCAGGCCTGAAAACAAGAAGAGAAAGGGAACACAAAGCTTGGAGTAAGGAGAAAAGTAGGTAGACAAAATCAGAGAAATAGTAGATCTTTACCGGAATAGGTTAGCAACCACTTAAATACTAAACTCAAAGATCAAAGGAAGAAATTCACCAAAAATAAATTTAACCTCATCACTGTAAACACACAGCCACAACACAAGATAGAATAAGGTATAACAAGAGCAACTTAGAAGGGGAAGAGGAAAGTGACTGAATTGACTTAGTATAAGGAAATAGGAGGCTATCAGATAATGGACTATCTCATACAGAAGATTTTTCGCCCAAACCTCAAGGTAACCACTAAACAAATAATCAAATTAAAACCACATATGATAAACAAAGAGAAAACTAGAAGAATCATAAGACAGAACAACCAAACTGAATTGGCAGTCCAAAACAAATGGGACAAGAAACAAAGGAAATGCAAAAGAACCAGAAAATAAGTGACAAAACAGCAACATTCAACCCTCATATTTCAATAATTACCCTAAATGTAAATGGATTGAACTCTCCAATCAAAAGATACAGAGTGGCAGGATGGATTAAAAAGCAAGACCCAACAATATGCTGCCTTCAGGAAACACATCTTAGCACTAAAGACAAGCACAGGCTCAGAGTGAAAGGATGGAAGACAATACTCCAAGCTAATGGCAAACAAAAGAAAGCAGGTGTTGCCATACTCATATCAGACAAAGTAGACTTCAAGATAAAACAGGTTAAGAAAGACAAAGAAGGGAAATATATAATGATAAAAGGGACACTCCATCAAGAAGACATATCACTTATAAATATATATGCACCCAACATAGGAGCACCAATGTACATAAAACAACTATTAACAAACCTAAAAGGAGAAATCAACAACAACACAATAATAGTAGGGGATCTTAACACCCCACTTACAGCAATGGATAGATCATCCAGACAAAAAGTTAATAAAGAAATATTAGACTTAAATGAAAAACTGGACGAGATGGACCTAGTAGACATATACAGAGCACTCCACCCAAAAACAGCTGACTACACATTCTTCTCAAGCGCGCATGGAACATTCTCTAGGATAGACCATATGTTGGGAAACAAAGCAAGCCTCAATAAATTTAGGAAGATTGAAATCATAACAAGCATCTTTTCAGACCATAAGGCTATGAAACTGGAAATGAACCAGGAAAAAAAAACTGGGAAAGTGACAAAAATGTGGAGATTAAACAACATGCTACTGAACAACCAATGGATCATTGATGAAATTAAAGGAGAAATCAAAAACTATCTGGAAACAAACGAAAATGATAATATGCCATATCAAACCATATGGGACGCAGCAAAAGCGGTCCTGAGAGGGAAACTCATAGCGATACAAGCCCACCTTAACAAACAAGAAAAAGCCCTAATAGGCAACCTTAAATTACACCTAACAGAACTAGAAAAAGAAGAACAAACAAAGCCCAAAGCCAGCAGAAGGAGAGAAATAATAAAAATCAGAGCAGAAATAAATGATATTGAGACCAAAAAAACAGTAGAAAGGATTAATGAAACAAAGAGTTGGTTCTTCGAGAAGATAAACAAAATAGACAAACCCTTAGCCAGGCTAACTAAGAAAAAAAGAGAAAAGGCTCAAGTAAATAAAATTAGAAATGAAAGCGGAGAAATTACAACGGATACCATGGAAATACAGAGGATTATAAGAGAATACTATGAGAAATTATATGCCAACAAATTGGACAATCTAGAAGAAATGGATAAATTCTTAGACTTATACAACCTCCCAAAATTGAACCAAGAAGAAATGGAGAATCTGAATAGACCAATCACAAGTAAAGAGATTGAAATAGTAATCAAAAACCTCCCAAAAAATAAAAGTCCAGGACCAGATGGCTTCTCCAGTGAATTTTACCAAACATTCAAAGAAGATTTAATACCCATCCTCCTCAAACTATTCCAAAAAATAGAGGAAGATGGAACACTTCCTGAATCATTCTATGAGGCCAACATCACCCTGATACCGAAACCAGACAAAGACAATACAAAGAAAGAAAATTACAGGCCAATATTGCTGATGAACATTGATGCAAAAATCCTCAACAAAATATTGGCAAACCGAATACAACAATATATTAAAAAGATCATACACCATGATCAAGTGGGATTTATACCAGAGACGCAGGGATGGTTCAACATCCGCAAATCAATCAACGTGATACATCACATCAACAAAACAAAGAATAAAAACCACATGATCGTCTCAATAGACGCAGAGAAGGCATTTGACAAGATACAACATCCATTTATGATAAAAACTCTCAATAAAATGGGAATAGAAGGAAAGTACCTCAACATAATAAAGGCCATATATGACAAACCCACAGCTAACATCATACTCAACGGGGAAAGACTGAAAGCCATTCCTCTGAGAACAGGAACGAGGCAGGGCTGCCCACTCTCACCACTCCTGTTCAACATAGTACTGGAGGTTTTGGCCAGAGCAATTAGGCAAGAAAAAGGAATAAAAGGAATCCAAATAGGTAACGAAGAAGTGAAACTCTCACTATTTGCAGATGACATGATTGTATATATAGAAAACCCTAAAGAATCTGTTGGAAAACTGTTAGAAACAATCAACAACTACAGCAAAGTTGCAGGGTACAAAATCAATCTACAAAAATCAGTTGCATTTCTATATGCTAATAATGAACTAACAGAAAGAGAGCTCAAAAAGATAATACCATTTACAATTGCATCAAAAAGAATAAAATACCTAGGAATAAATCTTACCAAGGAGGTGAAGGACCTATACAATGAGAACTACAAGACATTATTGAGGGAAATCTACGATGACATAAAGAAATGGAAAGATATCCCATGCACGTGGATTGGAAGAATAAACATAGTTAAAATGTCTATATTACCTAAAGCAATCTACAGATTCAATGCAATCCCAATCAGAATCCCAATGACATTCTTCACAGAAATAGAAAAAAGAATACTAAAATTTATATGGGGCAACAAAAGACCCCGAATAGCTAAAGAAATCCTAAAGAAAAAGAACAAAGCAGGAGGCATCACAATCCCTGACTTCAAAACATACTACAAAGCAATAGTAATCAAAACAGCATGGTACTGGTACAAAAACAGACACACAGATCAATGGAACAGAATTGAAAACCCAGAAATAAAACCACACATATACGGACAGCTAATTTTCGACAAAGGTGCTAAGGACATGCAATGGAGAAAGGAAAGTCTCTTCAATAAATGGTGTTGGGAAAACTGGACAGCCACATGCAAAAGAATGAAAGTGGACCATGTGCTATCGCCACTCACAAAAATTAACTCAAAATGGATCAAAGACCGGAAGGTGAGACCTGAAACTATAAAACTCATGGAAGAAAATATAGGCAACACACTATTTGACATTGGGTTTAAAGGAATCTTTTCGGATGACATGCCTACCCAGACTAGGGAAACTAAAGAAAAAATAAACAAGTGGGACTTTATCAGACTAAAGAGCTTTTATAAGACAAATGAAATCAGAATCAAGATGAAAAAACAACCAACCAGCTGGGAGAGAATATTTGCAAAACATACATCTGACAAGGGGTTGATCTCCATAATATATAAAGAACTCACACAATTGAACAACAAAAAAACAAACAACCCGATCAAAAAATGGGCAGAGGAAATGAACAGACACTTCTCCAAGGAAGATATACAGATGGCCAATAGGCACATGAAAAGATGCTCAACATCACTAATCATCAGGGAAATGCAAATCAAAACAACACTAAGATACCACCTCACGCCCGTTAGAATGGCCATAATCACCAAGACAAAAAACAACAAATGTTGGAGAGGATGTGGAGAAACAGGAACGCTCATACACAGCTGGTGGGAATGCAAATTGGTGCAGCCTCTATGGAAAACGGTATGGAGATTCCTCAAAGAATTAAAAATAGAGATGCCCTATGATCCAGCCATCCCACTACTGGTAATCTATCCAACGCACCTGAAATCAACAATCCAAAGAGGCTTATGCACCCCTATGTTCATTGCAGCATTATTCACCATAGCCAAGAAGTGGAAGCAACCTAAGTGTCCCTCGACTGACGATTGGATTAAGAAAATGTGGTATATATATACAATGGAATACTACTCAGCCATAAAAAAAGACAAAATCGTCCCATTTGCAACAACATGGATGGGCCTGGAGCGTATTATGTTAAGTGAAATAAGCCAGAAAGAGAAAGACAAACACTGTATGATCTCACTCATATGTGGAATATAAACCAACACATGGACAGAGAAAACTGGACTGTGGTTACCCGGGAAGTGAGGGTGGGGGGTGGGCACAAGGGGTGAAGGGAGTCATATATGGGGTGATGGACAAACAAAAATGTACAACCCAAAATTTCACAATGTTAGAAACCATTAAAATATCAATAAAAATCAAAAAAAAAAATTAACTATAAGGACAGAGAGTAGATCAATTGTTTTCTAGAACCAGGGTGGTAGAGAAGAATGGGAGAGAGAGTATAAAGGGGCACTATAAAACGTTTAGGGGTAATGAACTTGACGTTGGTGATGATTTCACAGTTGTATACCTATATCAAATGTTTTCTAATTAAACACTTTTTTTACTCATTTTATGTCAATTATACTTCATTAAAGCTACTAAATAAGCATGTTTCTTTTTGCAGATTCTGGGAAGATAGCCTAAAAAACAATGAATTCAATATTCATTGGAAAGTTTAGCAGACAATTTGAAAAACAGCAGATGAAACTACAAGAGTTTTGGCTCAATTCACTAGCAAGTGAATGCCAAATACCTAGATTGAATGAAGTGTCATAATACGCCAGCTAGGAATTCTTCTAGGAGAGCATCCCACACTGAAGAGAATCTGCTGAGCAAAAAATAAAGATTGAGTGATATAAAACCCAAAAAGACAAATGAAACAGTAGGTCCAGATAAAGATTTGGAAAATTAAGACATCCAGAAAATCTCAGAAAGCAAATCACAATATATGTTATTCAATATAACACACACACAAAAATGAGATTGGAGACCTCAATGATTTTAGAAAAGGAATGTGAACTAACCATTTTTCTAAAAGTTCTAAGAAAATAAGTTCAAATAACAATTAATGACAGAAAACGTTGAAGTAAAAAAATCATACATATTTAACATATTTTTTAAAAAGATTAACATTTCTACAAAGAACACATGCCTAGAAGAATTGCTAAAAAAAGATGAAAATTGTAATTCAATATTTTAAAGCAAGGTAAAATAAATTGAGAAAATAAATGTCATGGAAAATAACAAGTACATCATAAATTTAAATTAGAAATAATGGGAAATGATGTGAGAGAACTCAAGTAATAATTATAAATAAAAGAATAATAATTTCAGAAGTATGGACTAAATTAACCACAAGAGCAATTAAACATAACAAGTAATTCCCTAAGATAAGTAGGAGTCTTAAAAAGCAGAAAATTTTAGAAATAAATAGTAGTAAAGATAAAAATAAAAAGAGTTTTAAAATGACAAATACTAAAAATAGGCAGATTCTATTCAGCATGCAGAAAAGAAGATTGCCTGGAGAAGAAAACCAAAACAAAAAAGCAGAACACAAAAGACTACAATTCTAGAAGACATTTCAGAAATTAATTTAAAAAATGTTTTGCATCTCCACCCTTAAAGATCATATGGTGTACCTGATAATATTGACCAGAAAGACCAGCAAAACATGTCTTAGTAAAATTACTGAATTTAAAGAAGAAAAAGATTTTTGCACGTATGAGCAAAAGGTACATGTTGACATGTAAAGATTATGATTAGACTTCTATTTTTATTTTTTGGTGAGGAAGATTAGCCCTGAGCTAATGTCTGTTGCTAATCCTCCTCTTTTTGCTGAGGAAGATTGGCCCTGGGCTAACATCCATGCCCATCTTCCTCTACTTTATATGTGGGATGCCTGCCACAGCACGGCTTGATAAGCGGTGCATAGGTCTGCACCCAGGATCCAAACCTGAGAACCCCGGGCCACAGAAGCAGAGCACACAAACTTAACCACTACGCCACCCGGCCAGCCCCATGATTAGACATTTTAGTAGCAATGCTTTAAAGAAAGAAAAACAAAAGTGGAGTAATATATTTAAAATACAACAAAGTTAACCAAGGACATCTTAATGACCTTAAAATATAAAGGGCATAGATAACCAGTTTGCAACATTCATTCCTTCCGGGAATATTCTTCTCATATGTTTTTCCTAAAAAATGTTCTAGAGAATAACCTTCAGACTTCCAAAGCTACCAGAGAGACACTGACCTTGGAATTAGCATGTCATCCTTTTGAAAACTCAGATGAATTCACGAATCTGCACATTGAGGAGGAATAACGTACAAAAGAATTAAAACATGGATATTTTGTGCCTCCAAATGAAAGAACACACCATCACCTATAGTTATACTAAAGGAATAAAACCCAAGTCTGAACAAATCTCTGGATCTAGGTGTTAATTTGCAGGAAATTTAGACAGGGGAACGTGTTGAGCTACGTTATGTACATGAAATCAATAAAATCCAGATTGCAGGAAAATCTAACCGTCAACAGTCTGGTTTTCTCAACATATAAATTGTAAGGAAACAGAATGGATAGTACAAGTTCTGTGGTTTAAAAAAAGAAGCATAAACATTGCAATTTACACAATTAATTATTGAGGAAAGTATGATTAGTTAGGTTTAGATTCAAAATTTTGCCAGATTAGCCTTAATGTCAGAAAACACAATAATATAGTACGATTATAAACATCACTCAAATACATGATCAGAATTGCTCCCTGAAAAATTTGTAATGTATTTTAGTCTGATTTGAGTATATATGTGTTCACGAAAACCGGATTTATACTACACGTTTAGTTTTATATGTAGACTTTTACAAATAGCGATATACAATGAGATTTAAATATTATTTGAACATCATATTCTACGTAGTGTTTCATACATTATCAGTTACTACACCGATGGATATTTACTTATTTTTAAGTTAGTAATATGCTTCATAACAATATAAATAATTAAATATGTACGTCAAATTAGAATGGTTTGTTTCAATATAAAATTCCAAAAAATAGGAACTACTGAGTCAGATATTAATTTTTTGAGCTAGATATTTTATACACTCATCCTTTACATTATTATATTCATATAAATTATATCCTCCTTTATTATAATCTTAAACTAAAGCTAAAACTACATTAAAACAAAACTGACAGGTGACAGGTTAAAGAACCCTAAGATAGTGGTTCCTAAATTTTGCTTTACTTTTGTTCACTGGATTCTTGCTGAAGACATTCTGAAAAAATTGTTATGAGGTATAATCTGGACACAAGAATTTTTTTAAAGTTCCCCAAATTATTGTAATGCATAGAAAAATGTGGAAACTACTGTCTCAAAATAATTGGTTTGCATTTTCACTTTATGATATGTTTTAATTTAATTTCTGGAAGGAGGAGTTTTTTTTATGCATCAGTGTCTTTTTTTCTGCCACCTAACTATATTGTCATTTTGTCCAGATGTCCTAAATGCATAAGACAACCAAGTATATATATTGTTTAATGCAATTTTTTTTAATAAACATGGATTTATTCTGCATTTTGTTAAAACATCATGCCTGTTATTTTTTATTATTTTAATCTTTACCCATTACATAATGTCCATTAATTTGTGTTTGCTGCAATTTTGTTTAATATATAGTTTTTCTGAATAGCATGTGGGTCTAGAACCCAATTTCAGACTATTTGTATTGTAATTAACCTTTTTTCAAGTATTTGAGAATTATTGACTCTAATTTACTTTCTTAACTTTTAGTTTTATTAAAAATATAATTGAACTTTTTGTTCTCTCATTTTTAATGTAATAAGTCAAAGTGGATGTCGAAGTGTTTTGCATCTAGTTAGTGGAATGAGGGGTTAAGGAGCCAAATGAACCTGAAATTGTTTAAAGTATTTCTAATGCTAGGAAGAAAAAGGAGTTGCTGATAATGTTAACTCACTAGTGGTAAAGAAATGTAGTTAAGGTGCTTACGTTAAAGACTACCAACAAGTGAAAAAAGCAGAAAGTACAAATTTCAAATCAGCAGAAGAAAACATTTTATTCAATGAATATCTGGAAAGAGAAATATTACTCAAAAATTAAATGCTGTAAATAGGAAGCATTAAAGGATGAAAATAAGTAGTAGTAATATGGCAGTTCCATTGCAATAGTTTCAATGTATGCCTTAAAAGATAAGGCCAGGTGGATTTTACATAATGAGTTCTCACATTACAGTGTCTGCATTTATAACAAGTGAAAAGGGAATGCAGAAAGAGTTTTAAAGATAGAAATTTATCAAACCAATGTAAGCCAAAATAAAGCAAACTTCTTGCCTTAAAATTATAAGTAAAAAAGATCACATAAACAAACAGAACGTCACATAAAGAACAGAATTTCACATATTGGTAAAGGATAAAAGAGCAAGACAATAGAATAAGAATGAATATATACACAGCATGATGAGAAGAAGATAAAATGAAGAGATTCTAACTAGTCTCAAATGCATCTGGGGAAATGACAAATAAATTCAGTTTAACTTGAGACCTCAGCAACGAGAACGCGTTTCTTCTTTTGCTATGTCAAAGCAATGTTTTTTTTTTTTTGTTTTCTGTGAGGAAGATCAGCCCTGTGCTAACATCCACGCTAATCCTCCTCTTTTTTGCTGAGGAAGACTGGCTCTGAGCTAACATCTATTGCCAATCCTCCTCCTTTTTTTTTCCCCCCAAAGCCCCAGTAGATAGTTGTATGTCATAGTTGCACATCCTTCTAGTTGCTGTATGTGGGACGTGGCCTCAGCATGGCTGGAGAAATGGTGCGTTGGGGATTCGAATCCAGGCCACCAGTAGTGGAGTGCATGCACTTAACTGCTAAGCCATGGGGCCGGCCCCAAAGCAATAGGTTTTTACAGATATAAATCAACATACACGTTGAATAAAAGGTTTTTTGAAAAAAATTATCTCAATTCTTATAAATGGTTACATTTTGGAAATGCCTATCAATAAATATTTTAATATTTTGATTTCTACTTTGTATGTGTCCTATTTTCTTAATCACAATGGCGATTCATCTGCATAAATATTAGAGTTAGATGTGCATTTGAATCTTCTATTTAAGGCATAATGATAAATTTGCTCCATCCAATTTGGCCTCACATTCTAGGTTGCCTCATTTATGAAAAAGACATAATCAAAACTTGTCTATATTTGTAAATCTAAAATATGTCTTAAATTTATAACAAAATTTACCTTATTGTGAAGATTGTATGCAAATTGCTTAGCACTGGTTTTGATACACACTAGGGATTTAATAAATATTTTATTCCAAGGTAATAAAGGCTATAATTTAAGGAGACTATAGTGTTAAGAGAGTTTTAATATTTAGATAAATTAATTGTAACCCTCATTTATACTATGGCAACTGAATGTCCATCTTCCTATGATGATATTAATATAGCTTTCAACAAATTACGTGCCCCAATAACGTGACAAGATGTCAAGGTCACAAGTAACAAAGACAGTCTAGATTATGACTGTAATGACTACTCAGAAGAATATGGTCTATGTACATGGCATTTAAATCAGACGAAGTCCCACAGCGAGCTTTGCAACTTATCTACGCACACTGATGGTTACCTCCTGCAAATAGCACAGCTTTTAAAACATTGGAAATAATATTTTTAAAGAGAATCACATTGGATCTTCTTTTATATTTGACACACTGTGTAAAGAAACCTGCCTTTCAACAAATTTAAAAAACGGATTTACTGAAAGTTGTATTTGTCTTACTAGAATCTTTGAAAAATTGAAGATCTATCCTAAAGAAAGAAAATAGTGCGAAATATCACCTCTAGCAACAATTTAATTTGCAATGAGGAAGTTGAGAAGAAGAATAGCCAAGGATTTCATTTGGGGTCATTTAAAATATAAAATAACATTATCTAATAACCTGACAGAGTTGCTTAAACAAGTCATGTTTATTTTTCTGTCATTTCTTTGTGGTATAATACAAAATGTCAAAAGTATATTTGATTAAAAGAATATTATTGAGGATTTTGAAAATGCACACATTTGAAAGATTCTAAATAACAGACCCATACTTAAGATACATAGAATACCCCGTCCATATTTAGTGGTTACAGAAAGATTAGAAAATGTTTAGAATTTGAGGCTAATTAAATCATGTTTAATAATAAAAGTTTAGATTGATGAGGTATCTCACTTATGAACAACAGCTTGATGGGAGAGAGATCTTGAATTACTGTGATGTATTTGACCTTATTTTATGTTTATGTTTATCAACATTTACTTTGGAAGTGCATGACAGCCTGCTGCTATGGTGATATTATAAGTAAAGTGCATTTAATGAACTCATAGTGAGTCATTTTTCTTTATACTTAATGATGTCGTTTTTCCAAGATCACAATAATTTCTTTTCTAGTAACTATTCAATATTTTTTGCTAAAACTCAATTATTTATTAATAATTGTAATATTTTTGTGCCTATTGATTCTTAAATTTTGTTTTACAATTACATTTCTTTGTGAGCAGAACCAAGATTTTATCTTTATGCAATATGATTCCAAGGTTGTTTTATCTGTTATAAATGCAGAAATAACTCTAAGATCATTTTCACAATTGTTTTAGTTTCTTTTTCTTTTCCTTCACATACATTTCTGGGAAAAGGCCTTGTAGATACAGATAGTCACGAGGAAAACTAAATATGATCACCTCTTTTCTTTTCTTTCTTTCTTTTTGTTTTTTTTTTGAGAACCATTTATGGAACACCCACTGGAAGGATAAAAACTTTTCTCTCTCCTATAATGTAGTGTATCTCTGGTCAGAATTTTTCTTAAGAAAAATTTCTCTTATATTTGCATAGTATTTCTAGACCATATTGTAGTTAAAAAAAAAAATACAGGCTATTGTGTCTGTCTTTGAATAGGAAGAACGAAATCATCGTGAGGATGAGCAGAAGGTCAGCTCCGAGGGAGATCATTGTTTTGAATACTACTTTGCATTCTTATGTATTCATGTTGTATTTTTTCACCATCATAAAAAATAAAAAGTGACTTTTAAAGAAAAGAAATAATCTAACAGAAAATCTCAGTGAAGCTTCTTTAGTAAACACCAAGTCAAATCTATTATTACACGAAAGTAAGTGAGAATGTATTCTCTCAGTGCACATAAGAGGCAAAATTCAAATGTATGGGTGAGTTCACATTCAAGAGAGAAGAGCATAGGGGCCGGCCCCATGCCGTAGTGGTTAAGTGTGCACGCTCCGCTGCTGGCGGCCCGGGTTCGGATCCCGGGCCTTGAACCTGGGCGTGCACCAACGCACTGCTTGTCAGGCCAGGCCAATCAGCGTCCCATATAAAGTGGAGGAAGATGGGCATAGATATTAGCCCAGGATTAGCAAAAAGAGGAGGATTAGCATGGATGTTAGCTCAGGGCTGATCTTCCTCACCAAAAAGAAAAAGAGAGAGAAAGAGAAGAGCATATAATAATTGCAAAAAAAAAGAGTGTTAGTCCACAAAGACATATATCTTGACCTAATTTAACAATATACCTCTCGTTTTAATTAAATGGTCACTCTTTTGCACAAACCTATTAGTCAAACTTTTACTCTACTTTGATCATAGCAAATGAGAAAACCTCAAAACATAATAATATACGAGTGGTATAATTGACTAAATTATGACTTTAATTAGAAAATCAATAATGATTTAACCAAAATTATAAGAAAATTTTCGAAGTCCTTAGTATATTTGTTATTAGTTTCACCAAGCTGAAAGTTCAGGTTTTATTACAATTCAAGCCATAATTAAAATTTCTCTTTTTCTGGATGTCATTTTGGATGTGGAGAATGAATAAAATAAAATTATTAAACAAATTTATTACATTTAATTTATCTTCATTTTAAAAGTTTAATAGAATCAAAATGCAAGAATTTTTAATGATTTTATTTTTTTTCTGGCAACTGATTTTGTTGTTGTTGTTGTTAAACTAGCATCGTACTTCAAATTAAATACTGCAATATGAATTCTTCTAGTTAGAATATGATTTATGGAGAGCCAGGCAGTAACCTTAGGAAACCACCTCCGAATTAAACTTTAAACAGCAGGAAAAGGAAACTATTTTCAATTGTAAGAGCAGCTTAGTATTCTATGGAACTAGTCAACAGGGCATCTGGTAGCAGAAGGCTCATAGAATCATACCACCTACTCAGTTCCTCAGCGTTTCAACCACTTCCTAACATACTCAAGATGGTACCTTTGCTTCTGCACTCTTGATCTTTGCAACCCTATTAATTGAAATCTGATGCTTCTAAACATTCAACTTAGGGTTTAGCAGTGTGAGAACTTCCCAAATGTTTGTTCAAGTTAATTAAAATATGAAGTTGAGAGATAATTCTGCAATATTCAAAATTGGTTGTGGGCTCAATAAATTCAAGTTTAACCTAGAGAAGGCAGAAACCCAGATTTGACTACTCACCTCTTCCTAGGAAAACAGAATTCCTAAATTGTCACCCACTCGTGTCTTTTAATACAAATTTGATTAAAGATATTCAATGAGGTAGCTCCTGACAATTGGAGTCACTCTTTTATACACTAAAAAGCCTCATAATAGACAAAAAAATAATCGTTGTATACATGCAAAATGTAAAAGTACTTTTTCTTTCTGCCAGGTATGTGAGGCAGTTTGAGACTAGTGTCCCAATAACATTTTAGATACTCAAGTATAATTGCATCACTAGGAAATATGAAGAAAATTAATTCGTTAATGATGAAGATCACATATGTGATATGACACAAACTTTGCTGAAATGATAAAATGTATATAATAGTAGACTTTATGTAAATTTCAAAAAATATTCCTTTACATTCTAGAACAGGTACTTTTATTCTTCTTTCTCAGAAATAGTAGCCAAGAACACTGTCATAGATATTATTTCTACCATATTATAGATAACCAAAGATCTAAACCATGGGCACAACTGATTTAGATAGGTAAATAATAAACTACTCTATCCTTCTTCTGGTTAAATACATTACATTTTTCCTAAAGACTTTATATTTTTAGAACTGTTTTAGATTCATCTAGTTTTAGATTTAAAATTGAGAAGGTACAGAGGTTTCCCGTATACCCTGGGTCCTAAAAGATGCATAGACTCCCCCATTATCAACATCCCCCACCAGAGTGGTTACATTTGTTACAATTGATGAACCTACATGGACAAATCATAATCACCTCAAGAGCATAGTTTACATTAACACTTTCACTCTTGGTGTTGCACGTTCTATGGGTTTGGACAAATGCATAATGACGTATATCCATCCTTATAATATCATACAGAGTAGTTTCACAGCCCTAAAAATCCTCTGCTCTGCCTATTCATCTTCCCACCCCCATCCCAGGCAAGCACTGGTCTTTTTTATTATCTCCATAGGTTTGCCTTTTCTGGGTGTCATATAGTCCGATTCATACAGTATGTAATCTTTTTGGATTGGCTTCTATTGCTCAGTAATAAACATTTAAGTTTCCTTTAAGTCTTTTGCGGTGTGATAGCTCATTTCTTTTTAGTGCTGAATAATATTCCATTGTTTTCATGTACCACAGTTTATTTATCCATTCATCTATTTGAAGACACTTGGTTACTTCCAAGTTTTGGCAGTTATGGATAAAGCTGCTGTAAACATCTATGTGCAGGTTTTTGTGTGAACATAATTTTTCATCTCCTTTGGGTAAATACCAAGGAGCACCATTACTAGATTTTATGGTAAGAGTATGTTTTTTTTTGTTTTAATTTTTTGTTTATTGCAATAACATTGGTTTATAACATTGTATAAATTTCAGGTGTACATCATTATGCTTCTATTTCTGCATAGATTACATCATGTTCACCACACAAATACTAATTACAACCCATCACCACACACATGTTCCGAATTATCCCTTTCGCCCTTCTCCCTCCCCCCTTCCCCTCCGGTAATCACCAATCCAATCTCTGTCTCCATGTGTTTGTTTGTTGTTGTTATTATCTACTACTTAATGAAGGAAATCATACGGTATTTGACCTTCTCCCTTTGACTTATTTCACTTTGCATAATACCCTCAATGACCATCCATGTTGTCACAAATGGCTGGATTTCATCGTTTCTTATGGCTGAGTAGTATTCCATTGTGTATATATACCACATCTTCTTTATCCATTCGTCCCTTGATGGGCACTTAGGTTGCTTCCAAGTCTTGACTATTGTGAATAACGCTGCAATGAACACAGGGGTGCATGTATCTTTATGCATTGGTGTTTTCAAGTTCTTTGGATAAATACCTGGCAGTGGAATAGCTGGATCATATGGTAGTTCTATCCTTCATTTTTTGAGGAATCTCCATACTGTTTTCCATAGTGGCTGCACCACTTTGCACTCCCACCAGCAGTGTATGAGAGTTCCCTTCTCTCCACATCCTCTCCAACACATGTTGTTTCCTGTCTTGTTAATTATAGCCATTCTGACGGGCGTGAGGTGATATCTCATTGTAGTTTTGATTTGCATTTCCCTGATAGTTAGTGATTTTGAACATCTTTTCATGTGTCTCTTGGCCATCTGTATATCTTCCTCGGAGAAATGTCTGTTCAGGTCTTTTGCCCATTTTTTAATTGGGTTGGTAGTTTTTTTGTTGTTGAGATGCATGGGGTCTTTATATATTTTGGAGATTAACCTCTTATCCGATGTATGTTTTGCAAATATCTTCTCTCAATTGTTAGGGTGTCTTTTCATTTTGTTGATGGTTTCTCTTCCTGTGAAGAAGCTTTTCAGTTTGATGTAGTATCATTTGTTTATTTTTCCTATTGTTTCTCTTGCCCGGTCAGACATGGTGCTTGAAAATATGTTGCTAAGACCGAGGTCGAAGATTGTACTTCCTATGTTTTCTTCTAGAAGTTTCATAGTTTCAGGTCTTACATTCAATTCTTTAATCCATTTGGAGTTAATTTTTGTGTATGGTGTAAGGTAAGGGTCTACTTTCATTTTTTTGCATGTGGCTATCCAGTTTTGCCAACACCATTTGTTGAAGAGACTTTCTTTTCCCCATTGTATGTTCTTGGCTCCTTTGTCGAAGATTAGCTGTCCATAGATGTGTAGGTTTATTTCTGGGCTTTTGATTCTATTCCATTGATCTGTGTGTCTGTTTTTGTGCCAGTACCATGCTGTTTTGGTTACTATAGCTTTGTAGTATATTTTGAAATCAGGGAGTGTGATACCTCCAGCTTTGTTCTTTTTTCTAAGGATTCCTTCAGGTATTCAGGGTCTTTTGTTGTTCCATATAAATTTTAGGATTCTTTGTTCTATTTCTGTGAAAAATGTTGTTGGAACTTTGATAGGGATTGCATTGAATCTATAGATTACTTTAGGAAGCATGGACATCTTAACTATGTTAATTCTTCCAATCCAAGAGCACGGAATATCTTTCCATTTCTTTGTGTTTCTTCAGTTTCTTTCAGCAATGTTTTATAGTTTTCAGTGTACAGATCTTTCACCTCTTTGGTTAAGTTTATTCCTAGGTCTTTTATTCTTTTTGTTGCAATTGTAAATGGGATTGTATTCTTAATTTCTCTTTCTGCTACTTCGTTGTTAGTGTATAGAGATGCAACTGATTTTTGTATGTTGATTTTGTATCCTGCAACTTTACCATATTCGTTTATTACTTCTAAAAGTTTTTTGGTGGATTCTTTAGGGTTTTCTATATATAAAATCATGTCATCTGCAAATAGTGACAGTTTCACTTCTTCCTTTCCAATTTGGATCTCTTTTATTTCTTTTTCTTGCCTGATTGCTCTGGCTAGGACTTCCAGTACTATGCTATATAGGAGTGGTGACAGTGGGCATCCTTGTCTGGTTCCTGTTCTTAGAGGGATAGCTTTCAGTCTTTCACCATTGAGGATGATATTAGCTATGGGTTTGTCATATATGGCCTTTATTATGTTGAGGTACTTTCCTTCTATACCAGTTTTATTCAGTATTTTTATCATAAATGGATGCTGTATCTTGTCAAATGCTTTCTCTGCATCTATTGAGATGATCACGTGATTTTTATTCTTCACTTTATTTATGAGGTATATTACGTTGATTGATTTGTGAATGTTGAACCATCCCTGCATACCTGGAATAAATCCCACTTGATCATGGTGTATAATCTTTTTAACGTATTGTTGTATGCGATTTGCTAATATTTTGTTGAGGATTGTTGTATCGATGTTCCTCAGTGATATTGGCCTGTAATTTTCTTTTTCTGTGTTGTCTTTGTCTGGCTTTGGTATCAGGGTAATGTCGGCTTCATAGAATGAGTAAAGGAGCTTCCCCCCCTCCTCAATTTTTTGAAAAAGTTTGAGAAGGATAGGTATTAAGTCTTCTTTGAATGTTTGGTAGAATTCACCAGGGAAGCCGTCTGGTCCTGGACTTTTATTTTTGGGGAGGTTTTTGATTACTGTTTTGATCTCCTTACTGGTGATTGGTCTATTCAAATTCTCTATATCTTCTTGATCCAGTTTTGGAAGGTTGTATGATTCTAAGAATTTATCCATTTCTTTCAGAGTGTCGAATTGGTTGGCATATAGCTTTTCATAGTATTCTCTTATAATCTTTTGTATTTCTGAGGTGTCTGTTGTAATTTCTCCTCTTTCATTTCTGATGTTTTTTATTTGTGCCTTCTCTCTTTTTTTCTTGGTGAGTCCAGCTAAAGGTTTGTCAATTTTGTTTATCTTTTCAAAGTACCAACTCTTGGTTTTATTAATTTTTTCTATTGTTTTTTTAGTCTCTATTTCATTTATTTCTGCTCTGATTTTTATTATTCCCTTCTCCTACTGATTTTGGGCTTTGTTTGTTCTTCTTTTTCCAGTTCCTTTAGGTGCCTTGTTAGATTGTTTATTTGAGATTTTTCTTGTTTGTTAAGATAGGCCTGTATTGCTATAAACTTCCCTCTTAGAACCACTTTTGCCATATCCCATGAATTCTGGTATGTCATATTTTCATTTTCATTTGTCTCCAGGTATGTTTTGATTTTTCCTGTGATTTCTTCATTGACCCAATCGTTGTTCACTAGCATTTTGTTTAATCTCCACGTATTTGTGGTTTTTCTGATTTTCTTCCTAAAGTTGATTTCTAGTTTCATACCGTTGTGGTCAGAAAGGATGCTTGGTATTATTTCAATCTTCTTAAATTTATGGAGACTAGTTTTGTGGCCTAATATGTGATCAATCCGGGAGAATGTTCCATGTGCATTTGAAAAGATCATGTATTCTTCGGTTTTTGGATGGAACGCTCTGTACATATCTAACAGGTCCATCTGTTCTAGTGTGTCATTTAACACCAATGTCTCCTTATGGATCTTCTGTTTGGATGATCTATCCATTGGTGTAAGTGGAGTGTTAAAGTCCCCTACTATTATTGTGTTACCGTCAATTTCTGTTTTTATGTCTGCGAATAATTGCTTTATATTTTTAGGTGCACCTACATTTGGTGCGTAGATATTTACAAGTCTTATATCCTCTTGTTGGATTGTTCCCTTGATCATTATGCAATGCCCTTCTTTGTCTCTTTTTACAGTTTTTCCTATAAAGTCTATTTTGTCTGATATGAGTACTGCTACCCCAGCTTTCTTTTCATTGCCATTTGCGTGGAGTATCTTTTTCCATCCCTTCACTTTCAGTTTGTGAGTGTCTTTAGGTCTGAAGTGTGTCTCTTGTATGCAGCATATATATGGGTCTTGGTGTTTTATCCAGTCAGCCACCCTATGCCTTTTAATTGGAGCATTTAGTCCATTGACGTTTAAAGTAGCTATTGATAAGTATGTACCTACTGCCATTTTTTAACTTTTTTTTCCTCAGTGTTTTAGTAGTCCTTCTCTGTTCCTTTCACCTTCTATACAGAATTGATGGTCTATTTAGTTCGACCTCTGTCTGAAAGCTCTACTCTTTAACTCCCCTCCTCCCTCCTTTTATGTTTTTGATATCATATCTAACATCTTTTTTGTGCATTTGCATCCATTACCCTCTTACCATGGAAATAGATAATTTTTCCTATTTGCAGTCTTCTTTTTCCCCCTTAAGTCAGTCCCTTTAACATTTCTTGCAGTACTGGTTTCTTGGTGACAAACTCCTTTAATTTTTACTTGTCTGGGAAATTATTGATCTCTCCTTCCATTTTGAATGATAACCTTGCTGGGTAGAGTATTCTTGGCTGTAAGTTTTTTCCTTTTAGCACTTTAAATATATCGTGCCACTCTCTTCTAGCCTGTAAGGTTTCTGTTGAGAAGTCAGCTGATAGCCTTATGGAGTTTCCTTTGTATGTAACTTGTCTTTCTCTTGCAGCTTTTAGGATTCTCTCTTTATGTTTAATTCTGGACGTTGTGATTATGATGTGTCTTGGTGTGGGCCTCTTTGGGTTTATCTTGTTTGGGGCTCTCTGTGATTCCTGTACCTGGATGTCTGCTTCCTTCCTTAGGTTAGGGAAGTTTTTATCTATTATTTCTTGAAATAGGTTCTCTGCCCCTTTGTCTCACTCTTCTCCTTCCAGGACACCTATAACACAGATGTTAATGCGCTTGATGTTGTCCCATAGTTCTCTTAGACTGTCTTCACTCTTTTTAATTCTTTTCTCTTTTACCTGTTCAGCTTGGGTAATTTCTTCTAGTCTTTCGTCCAGCTCACAGATCTGTTCTTCTGTATCGTCTACTCTGCTTTTTGGTCCCTCTAGTGAATTTTTCATTTCCAGTATTGTATTCTTCATTTCTGATTGGTTCTTTTTTATATCTTCCATTTCTTTGTTGACATTCTCACTGAGTTCATCTATTCTTCTCCTCAGATCAGTGAGCATCCTTAACACTCTTAGTTTGAACTCTCTATCGGGTAGGTTGCTCATTTCTGTTTCACTTAGTTCCTTTTCTGGGGTTTGGTCTTGTTCCCTTACTTGGAATGTATTCCTTTGCCTTCTCATTTTGCCTCTTTCCCTGTGTTTGTGTCTAGGTATTAGGTAGGTCAGCTACGTCTCCTGCTCTTGGATAAGTGACCTCATGTAAGTGATGTCTTAGGAGGTCTGCAGTGTGCTTGCCTCAGTTCTCAATGTTCCAGAGGTGACCCGTGTGTGGACTACATGTGTCCTTCTGCTGTGGCCTGTTTGCTCTCCCTGTAGGCACCCAGGGAGGCCGAGTTATGCTCCAGGCCAGCTGTTGTAATGCTCAGCTGCTTGTAGTTGTTGTGGTCCCCTCAGTTCTTTATCAGGTCTGGGGAGCCCCAGCACAGTTGGCTGCAAGTTCTAATACCACATTTGTGTTGCAGTCTTTCTTTTAAGTGAGTAGGCCCCCAGCGTGGCAGGTTGTTAGGCTCAGGGGCTTACAATTGCTATAAGCCTCCAGCCTTTAGGTCTCTTGTCACCTCTCTGAGGATTGCAGCAGGGTGGGGCTGGCCTCAGGCACAGGAGCACCCAATTGTTTCAGGCTTTGGAAGATGGGGCAAACCCCCTATGTGGGTCTTTGAGAAGCACAAGTCTGCAGCTGACAAGCCCCACCACCCACAGGTCCAAACACACAGTCAACACAGTCCTGCCCCATGTGCACGCCCCAACCACCTGAAGTGGACCCAGTCTCTCCACAGCAGGAGCCCCACACACTCCACCACCGCCCCACACTCTCCACCCACTCCTTGTGCACGGCCTGCCCCACTGAAGTGGGCTCAGTTGCCAGGCTGCAGAGAATCCAGTCACCAATCTACGCAGGCCCACAAGTTGCCTGAGGGCTTGTTGTTGGGTGGGGTCCATCTCTAGTGTGGGCTACTTGCCCTGACTGAGCTGGATTAAATTGCTGCTCTAGTGAGTGGGGCAGACCTGGGCTAGCGGGCCCCAGGGAGAACTCCAATGGCATCTGTGTCAGCACGCCTACACCAGGCCACAACAGTGGCCTCCGCCAATGTCCCCCGCCAATGTCCCAGTCCCTGGAGAGGTGTCACCTCTCACTGCAATGCACTCAGAGCCTATCAGGTGAGTCTCTTTTCACCAAAGCACTGTGCACCTTTCTTTCTGGTGATTTTCAGTTGCTTTCTGAAACTGGTGAATTTGTGTGTGGGCCCTTTAAGAGCAGGTTTTAATTTCTTTGTGAACCTGCTTGTCCGGGGGTACTCCCCAATGTTTTAGTAGCAAAGTTAGATATTATGCCACTCGTCTCGATTGTGCTGGGTCCACAAAATGCCCACAGTGGGGGCGCTCCCCGGCTCAGGGCCCCGCTCCTCCAGGGAGGGCTGCGTACTTGTGGGCTGCTCCCGGGCGGCCGTGAGGCACTGCGGCTTGTGAAGGTGGCGTTTTTTTCTCTACAAAAGGAATTTTCTGCCTCTTCCACCTTAATTAGGATTGTCTTTTCTTGCAGGAGTTCCTCTTATCTAGTTTTCAGTTCTCTCTCAGGGGTAATTTTTCCACAAGTAGTTGTAAATTGGCTGTGTCCGCGGGAGGAGGTGAGTTCTGAGTCTGCCTACGCTGCCATCTTGACTTCTCTTAAAATTATGTTTGTAAGAAACATTCAAACTGTCTTCCAAAGTGACCATTTGGCATTCCCACCGACCATGAATGAGAGTTCTTGTTGCTCCACATCCTCACCAGCATCTGGTGTTGTCAGTGTTTTCATTTTCATTAAATTCTAAATATGCTATTCTTTCTCTTGTGACTTTCCCTTTGATATATGAATACATTTAAATGTTATTATTTTCTTATATTTGGTGATTTGCAAGATATCTTTCTGATATTAATATTTAGTTTAATTCCAACTTAATTGAAGACAATACTTGGGGTGATTTCAGTTTTAAAAAATATGTTAATATTTGTTTGATGCTCCAGGATATGTTTTACTTTAGTAAATGTTCCTCGCTCACTTAAAAAAATAGTTTCCTGCTGCTGTTAAATGAAATCTTCTACAGATGTCAATTAGGTCAAGTTGACTGACAATATTGCTCAGAACTTCTATATTGTTACGGATTTTGACTGATTGTTCTATCAATTACTCAGAAAGAAGTGTTGAAGTCTCCAACTATAATTGCATATTTCTCTGATTTTCATTTAGCTTTCATGTTTTTTGCTTCATAAATATTGTAGCTCTATTATTACATACATACACATTTAAGGTTGTTATGTATTGATGATGAATTGATTCTTTGTATGAAGTCTCTCTTTATTCACAGTGTTCGGAAGCCTACATCTTCTGATCTTAATATGGCCAATTTTTCTGTCTTTTAATTAATAATCACATGGTCCAACTTTTTCCATCATTTTTTTAACCTCTATAGTTAATCACCTTTATAGTTAAAGGTGATTATCACAGACAGCATACAGATGGGTCTTGCTTTTTTTTTTTTTTTTTTTTTTTTTTTTTTTTTTTTTTTTTTTTTTTTGTGAGGAGATCAGCCCTGTGCTAACATCCGCCAATCGTCCTCTTTTTTTTTTGCTGAGGAAGACGGCCCTGGGCTAACATCTGTGCCCATCTTCCTCCACTTTATATGGGACGCCGCCACAGCATGGCTTACCAAGCAGTGCGTCGGTGCGCGCCCGGGATCCGAACCAGCGAACCCCGGGCCGCCGCAGCGGAGCGCGCGCACTTAACCGCTTGCGCCACCGGGCCGGCCCCGGGTCTTGCTTTTTAAACCTCACAGTTCGGTCTTTAAGTTCTGTAATCTCTACCATTTAATTTAATGCAACTATTAATATACTTGATAAAGCTACCTAACATTTTGTCAGTTGTTCACTACTACTTTTTCCGTTTCTTCTCATTTTTTTCTCTTTTTTTCATCTGCTTATAGATTACATGGTTTATTATTCCATTTTATGTCACTATTGGCTGAGTAGTTATACCCTATTTTTACAACTTATATCTTAGATTTATCACAATTTATTTTCAAATAATATTATACTAATCCTCATGTATTGTTAGACCCTTAAAACTGTATACTCTTAATTCCTCAATTCTTCATGCTATTGTCATGCATTTTACTTTTGCATATATTATAAACCCCATAATATATCACTTATTTTGCTTTAGTCTTTCCATTATCTTTTTGAGCAAATAAGAAAAAAATTTGTATTTATCTACATCTGACCTCTTCCTTTTTTCTTTTTGATACAAGTTTCTGTCTTGTATCATAAGTTTTCTACATGAACTTCCTTTTATATATCTCATGGAAAAATGTGATAGCAATTAACTCATTCAGGCTTTTTTTTCCCCCAGAAATAGTATTTTGTCTCAATTTTTAAAAGATATATTTTTTGTGTATTAAATTCCATTTTTTCCTGTACTTTTAAGATATTATTCCATTGTCTTTTGGCTTGCATCATTTCTGATGAGAAGATTGCTATAATTCTTATTTTTTATTTTTTTCATCTCTGTATAGCATATCCTATTTCTCAAGCAAGAACTGTACTTTCTGTGCATTGCTTTGTTTGTTCTTTTTTTATTTTTTTACAGGCTCTTCTTTTTTTTTGTGAGGAAGATCAGCTCTGAGCTAACATCTATTGCCAATACTCCTTTTTTTTTTTTCCTTTTTCTCCCCAAAGCCCCAGTAGATAGTTGTACATCATAGTTGCACAATCCCTCTAGTTGCCGTATGTGGGGCGCGGCCTCAGCATGGCCGGAGAAGTGATGCGTCGGTGCGTGCCTGGGATCTGAACCCGGGCCACCAGCAGCAGAGTGCGCGCATTTAACCGCTAAGCCACGGGGCCGGCCCCTACAGGCTCTTCTTATTGGTGAAGTTTCGCCACTTAAGCACCAAACTACTACAGATGATTTCGCTCTGCCTTTGTAACTCTTACCTTCTCTTCACTCCAGGCTCTCTTGAAATCCTGATTCAGGCCCTTCTGTTATTCTTGCCGTGAAAATTCTGCCTGTGAATTATTTATTCCTTAGCTTTTACTTTCTTTCTCTTGTATGTTTACTATCTGGAAAATATCTTCAGAAGGAGATCTAAAGTATATATATTCCCAGTGAGCCCTACTAGCTTAACTTTCACATATATGCATCACAAGACTGCAGGAAATTTCACTCTATTTTCCAGACCAGCCTTCTAAACCCATGAACTCCCCACCCTAGAACATGCCAAATGCTCCATAGAGTAAACTGGCCATGTGTTGAAGCACTTCTAGATTCCAATCTGTCATGTCAGCTTCCACAGCTTTTAAAAGCTCTGCTGATATCTCTTTCCAATAGCATAGTTCCCTCTGCCTATGGGAAGCCTCAGCTTCAGCCTCAGGAAATAAAATAGCCTCTAATAGCAGTTCTATTTATAAGGACTCCTCTTCTCTCCTGGAATTTTAGTTTATATAGTCTTTTTCATCCTACAGCTCTGTTTTCTTTATAACTGATAAGAGTAAAACTATCTAAAGAGCCCAGATCCTTTTTCACAGATGAGGAGATTAAGGGTGAATTTGGAGCTGATAGGCAATACATTGATAATTGCCAAGATGGGATTAAATATGCAAGGATTTTATTTGGGGAAAATATTGTGTGATAGACCATAGGCAGGGAGCCAAATGAGTCTGGGAGAGCCATCTGACCATAATATAAGACTGAACTTGAGTGAAGAAGAGTGATAGAAGGTTTGGTAAAAGGTTGCTAGAATGCTATACAGAAGGAAAAATTGAGCAAAGCCTTTAAGGTGTCCTTTAGCCAAAAGTGGCTATCAGAGGAGTGCCGTATCTGCCAGAAATGGACCTGACTTAGTAAACCTGCCTGATCCTACCATGCTCAGACATACAGAGGGAGCAGTCAATTGGAATATGGGAGCAAATATGACAATGGATTTCAGAATGCAGCAGTTTGAGCCTTTAGTAAATTACATCCCCTAAATTTTGAAATTTGCAAGGTACATTCTCATGGATAGAACAAGTTACTATATAATTATAATCTCTGAGCAAATATTCATAAAAATCTACTCTATCCCTGGATCGTTTTTGAAACAGAAAGATGAAGTTAGGTCTAACTAAGAAGTGGAGGAAGAAAAAAGATGGAGACTAGAGATAGAATAGAAATAGAGATGGAGGTAGAAATAGTATGAGAGAGAAAAGAGAGGAGAGAGAGAGTTGTTGAAATCCATATCTGGAACCACGTGAAACATAGAGATGTGACTTATTAAAAGAACCCAAGAGGTAAAGGAGGCTACAAGAATATTTGCAGAGCCATATACTTACTTGGGAAATATGATGAAATCTTGGAGAATACTTTCAGCTTCCAGTCACGAATCAGGAGGGTATAATCACACTCCGTGGAGACATTCTCTATAAGAAATAAAATAATCTTTGAATCTCTACAGGCTTGTTTTATAAAGGATGCATTTCAGTCTCATAATCATCTAATCCTCTTTCAACACCATGATATCATTGTCATAATATACTCACTAGAGCAGAAGAATAAATCTTTCTACTTCAGACTGTACTCACACATATATCTTGGATAAAGCTGGTCACTTCCTACTGACATTTTGAGTACATACAAATAACCTTGGAATGTTAGTGTCTGGAAATGCAACATAATGTTCAAGTGCCTTTCTAGCCATTTTTTTTTTTTTCCTAAAGCTGTGTTTATTCAATGTAAAGGCTGTCCTTTATTTTTTTTTTTGTTTATTGCAGTAACATTGGTTTATAACATTGTAAAAATTTCAGGTGTACATCATTGTACTTCTATTTCTGCATAGATTACATCATGTTCACCACCAAAATACTAATTACAACCCATCACCACACACATGTACCAAATTATCCTTTTCACCCTCCTCCCTCCCCCCTTCCCCTCTGGTAACCACCAATCCAATCTCTGTCCCTATGTGTTTGTTTATTGTTGTTATTATCTACTACTTAATGAAGGAAATCATACGGTATTTGACCTTCTCCCTCTGACTTATTTCACTTTGCATTATGCCCTCAATGTCCATCCATGTTGTCACAAATGGCTGGATTTCATCGTTTCTTATGGCTGAGTAGTATTCCATTGTGTATATATACCACATCTTCTTTATCCATTCGTCCCTTGATGGGCACTTAGGTTGCTTCCAAGTCTTGGCTATTGTGTATAACGCTGCAATGAACACAGGGGTGCATGTACCTTTGCAAATTGGTGTTTTCAAGTTCTTTGGATAAATACCCAGCAGTGGAATAGCTGGATCATATGGTAGTTCTATCCTTGATTTTTTGAGGAATCTCCGTACTGTTTTCCATAGAGGCTGGACCAGTTTGCACTCCCACCAGCAGTGTATGAGAGTTCCCTTCTCTCCACATCCTCTCCAACACATGTTGTTTCCTGTCTTGTTAATTATAGCCATTCTGACGGGCGTCAGGTGATATCTCATTGTAGTTTTGATTTGCATTTCCCTAATATAATAAAGATTTCTAAAGATTGAAATGGAATGAGGAAACATGATTATATTTAAATAGGAATAAATACAATAAATCTATTTATTTTTGTGGCTCCTACCTCCTCAACCTACCATCAAGTCTTGCTGTACATTTGTATTGTTTGAACATAGTGTTTGCAAGCAAAGGGAAAAAATGATAAATAATGAAACCAATAACAACGTCTCTCCTTGAACTCCTGAGTATTGCTTTGTCTTTTTCCTCCTCTGAAATTTCTTTGAAATGTGTGAATATATCTTCCAGCTAGTTGTATAATATCATATTCCATGGAAATGAAATTCAAAATAAGATTGCCTAAAGGAACACTTGCATTTCCTTTGACCGTGTAACCTGACGACTTTTTTTTGCTAAGGCATTCTTTCCAAATGACAAGCGATTGTAAAAGTAATGGTAAAAGGAAAATAAAAAACATTTGAGGAAGTAACTGAATATTTGAAAATGAAGAAATAAAAATATAACTTCTCAAAAATGCCAACAGGGTAAAGGCAAGGTAGGTCCCAAGTAAAATATACTTGTTGAGGTTTGAATGCTGCCAGAAACTTTGACCTAAGTCAGATTTGGAAATGAATTTTTAATATCCTAATGCTCTATTTCCTAAGTCACCTTTACTTTTCAATATTTTAAGAGGCATATGCATGTGAGTAGACATCCATAACTGTGATAAAGTATTAAGACAGGCAGTGCTTTTTTTTTTTTTTTTTTTTGAGGAAGATCAACCCTGAGCTAATATCCAATGCCAATCCTCCTCTTTTTTTGCTGAGGAAGATTGGCGCTGAGCTAATATCCGTGCCCATCTTCTTCTACTTTTTATGGGACACCACCCCACCACGGCCCAGCAAGTGGTGCGCTGGTGCGCACCCAGGATCCGGACACACGAACCCCGGGCCACCAAAGCAGAGCGCGTGCAGCCAACCGCTTGCGCCACCAGCCAGCCTCTGGGCAGTGCTTTTTATATTTTTATAATCTATTATTTTTTGTCATTATGAATATGAGATGCCATAGTAAAATTTGTAGATGAATGATTCTATCCTAGATAAAATAGAAATGGTTAGTTACAGTTTTTTGCCCTGGGTACCTAGAAAAGAAACAAAAGAGAAGAGATGAGACTACTTCTTTATTAGTTATTATTAGTTGTCCTTTGAAAAAGAAATTAGATTTCTGACTAAAGTACTCCCAAGTCTGATTAGATTTAAAACAATTTCATGGCAGTAACATTCTCAGAATTTAAAATATGCCAAAAAAAATCTATGGTAAACCATTATGACCTCTGTTCCTATTACCTTGTAAACGCTCCAATTACATGGGAATATTCATTTATCTCTTCTACACACTTCACAGGTTTTACAAATAAATTCAAACTCATATCCAGCTGTGCACCACCTTAAATCAATTGGATTATGAACGTCAATTAGATTTTTGGTATATATTGGTAACCACTATTCTCAGGCAATTTTTCCATGCTTAGAGACATTAATTAGCAAGCCAGGTGCTAAATAGTTATACACTCCAGCTCTCTGTACATTTCACTGCTCTGATACATCCTGCGTGAAAGGTTCATCCAGGGAAAATGTGATGGAATTTCAGAGGTGGGTTTAACCATACCTCATTTTGATCCAGCCCAAGAAGAATCTTCTGAAGCATCAGTGGGAACATAAAGGAATCAAGAGCACCATTCTAAAAGATTCAAATTATGTAGGTACCTAGATTCTTACAATTTGCTTCTTTAGAGGTAACAAATTATTTTAAAATAGTTGAGCCAATTCATGTAGCCTGACTTATTCCATCAATGACAGCTGTTGTCCAATATCTGATTTGCTAATTCAAAAGCCACTAACTTTAACAATGAAAATCAATTTCTTATTTTGTTTAAAACACACAAATAAGCAAACAAAAAAAAAATTCCATAGCAGAAAAAGGCAGGTAGGTATAGGACAACAAAATCAATTCATTTTATTGATAGAAAAACAATAGAAACCCAATTACTTTCCATAAAATAAACACACTTTCTGTGAATGTATGGATATGGATATACTCAAATATTTACTCATTGTAATATGTTTATCTAATTTGAGCTAATGACATCCTTATAAAATAAATAATTATAGGGCACCTTCAGAAAAATTTAGTTAAAATCACACAGAATAAAGTTTATTTGGTGAAAAATCATTTAAGCATATATGTTTAACTGATGGTATAGTAAATTATCAGATGAACGAACTTTCTAAATAATCTCTATGGACTAATTTAAAAAATAAAATCATCTTGGTCTTATGGAGTACATCCATAGCAATGGAAAGCACGAAGTTCAAAAATATTCTTTAAGGAAGGGTTACATTACCCCCTCTCTCTCTCCACCTGAATCTGTGGCCTCATGGAGGATTCACTATAACCAGATGAATGAGGGAGAAAAAAATGGCCCTAATTTACAATATGCTACCAACACCTGAAAGTTGTTAGTTTAGTGTTATTGCCATATTTAGGGATGACCCTGAGGAACAGAGATGAAAGGAAATATTGCCAGTGGGCAGAACTTTAAACAGTATAGATGTGTTGTTGTTTTATTTTTTTGTTTCTGCAGAGAAGGAGATAGGGAACGGTACAGATCCAAAGTGATTCATGGGCACTGAATCCGTGGCTAATTCTAGGGCTGTATGGTTACAGACTTGGAAAAAAAAAAATAACAGTTGGAAATCTGTAGATAAGAATATTTATGAAAGATGTATATGGATAAGTATCATCATACGGGCACAGACTGTAAATATCTGTGACTTAACATGAATTTCACCAAAAAGCAACCTCAGCAGAGGAAAATCCTAATAAACGGTAGCAGAACATGCCACCCCAAATATGCTGGGTTAGTATATTGATTATTTTCAACTGTAGACACTTGAAAAACAGTAAAAGCAAGGAGAGGCTTTCTCTGAACTTTGTTTATCTGCCTCAAGACACATCCTCCAAAAGGAACTCAGTTGTCATAGATCCCTTCCCTCTGGAGTTCCATCAACCAAGGAGGATTGACTTGTCACAGGAGAGGAGACTACATGCGTGCACCACGCCCAGACAAACTTTATTACCTCCCATCTATTCTTCTAAGAGCCTATTCATCTTTCCTAAAAATCATTTACTCTCCCTTAAGAGGCCTATGTACCCAGTCCTCTTTCCCTATTAAGGTGGTATTTAATCCTGAATTGTAAAGCCACCTTTTTGAGTTAGTTTTTCCCTGAGTATCTGTTATATACACATGAAGTATACACATTTATAAACTTCTGTTTATTTTTCTTTTGTTAATGTCTTTTATTACAAGACTCTCAGCCAAGAACTTAGAAAGATAAAGAGAAAATTATTTTTCTCCCCTACATTAATAATCAGGTAGACAGGATGACCTGTTCTTGAGATGCCAGCCATCCCTGTCCTTGCTTATGAACAAAATGCCATGTGTCCTGGGCTTATGAACAAAGTGGCCATGATAGCAGGGATGGAGTTTAAGCCTGGGCTCAGCAACATATACTTTACTCACCAAGACAATCTGGCTATGATCATTGCTGAATGCCAAAGCCATCAGCAGCAGATACCAACACTGAACATATTTTAGCACCATTTACCAAAGGACCAGTCATTCAGCCATCGTGGAAGGAGAAACAATTTGTTAGCCCTGGAATAAAGCCATGAAAATATAGATTGCCTTTCTAGTCCGTTATATTTCTTCCATAACCACCATCAGTGGGCTTAAAGAGTATCTTATTCACGTTGTTATTCCTCACAAAAGTCTCCTACAGGCGATTGACCCAACAGCAAATAAAGTGCTACAATTGGCTGATGCTTCTTGAATTCAATCATCCTGAAGTGGCTGGCCTGATTTTGTAACTGTTTTATTTGGATGAATGTGATTAAAAGAGCTGTGTAAGGAGACGAAGTCAACAAGGAGTAGGCTGTGATGATTGGGACTATACATTTCCAGGTCTTGGTTAAGCTGGAACTCGAAGTACCCAAAGGCTCTTTCCTTGTATACTGCCAGATTAGGCTTGCCCAAAATAAAAATTGGCAAGATATGTGAAAGGTAGAAACAAAACAGTAATTATTACTTTCTGAATGTTGTCATGGTTAGAAAAGAAAGACAGTTCTAGAAATTCTAAATTGATTGGTTTGGTGACTCCTCTTGTCTTACAGCCTCTGTTTCTGATCTTCCCTCCATAGCCCTACCTTATTCCATAACTCACAGAGATTCTATGATTGAACCCCGGCTGAAACAAACCCCCGTTATCATGACTGAATCAGGCAAGAACTATAAATGGATGCTAAATTATTAGGAGATGGGGACGTTTCCTCTCTCTCTTTCCAATGGTACCTAATTGTCAAATCACAGATTTCTTTCTGGCCATTTCTGGCCATTAGCGAGAATCTGTTTTGCCTTGCGAAACTGATTCAACTTAATATCATTAATATTAGAAAACGACGTGCTGTGCCATGCAATATGGTGTGAGAAATATATATATCATAACTTATATATATATATGCTGTGCCATGTGACATGATGTTACATATCACAATTTAGAAGAGTAATAAATATATTTTGGAGAAAGAAATGAATATTTGTCTAATCTATGCTTACTCCTAGTTAAGAATTAAGCACCTTCCTAAATTAGTGTGTGCACACACACGTGTATACATGAATGTGTTGATGCATATATTTTTTGTTTTTTTCTTTTTACTCTGTTGATATTGTTCCCAGCAAAGTGCCTTGTACTCAGGTGAACTTCTGAAGTGCAGATGGAGCACAGGGCCTCCGGAGAGGAACTGACTTTGCTGGCTTCTCCATGAGACACTGCCCAGATTGTCCCTGGCGGCCTCTGCTCAAGTCTTTCACAAGCCCATACTGTAACCTTTTCCAAGACTACATAGATTAGAAATTTAGAGGCAGAATTTCCATGTCCATGTGTGAAAGAAATAACTGGAATGTCAAAACAATTTCCTTTCGTGTGAGAAAGAAAATATTCAGTTCATATCAGTTAGACAAATGTAAATATGCTTCTAAGCAGAACAGAAATTAGGAGCAGAACATTTGCACAAGAGCAATATAGCACTTCACTAACAGTAAGGCATTTGTTAAAAAGATGAATCCAATCAAGTCTCACAAACTTACCTGGGGGTTTGTAATGAGATAAAATTCTGTTTCACAAAGTCAGAATCGGAATAATCTATACTTTATTGTCTAATGGCAAACAATACATAGATCACACACACATTATCTCACTATTTTGTGCACCATTGTCTCACATGAAACCAAGGTGCAGGTGGTGATTTTTCTTTCCCTGTGAGGAAGATATTTGGAGAAACACGAAGGGAAATGTCTTTTCTTCACTATTTTGTGTATTTTTATCCATAGGAATTATGGTAGGTCCCAGAAACATTGTATTAAGGCTTTGTGAAAATGGGTTGTTTGGTTCATATGAAATTATCAAAGATGGAATCTTATTAAGATTTCAGTAAATAGAAATGCTTGATGTGCTTTAAGGATATAAATTTTCTTCTTAACAGGATGATAGTGCCATAGGGAAACAAATGGGAATGTCAAAGCATGTGTTTTTACTGTCAGAAAATATATAACCAGGGGTCGGCCCCATGGTCTAGTGGTTAAGTTCAGCATGCTCTGCTTTGGTGGCTGAGATTTGCAGGTTTGGATCCCAGGCACAGACTTACGTCATTCATCAGCCATGTTAAGGCAGCGACCCACATATGAAGTAGAGGAAGATTGGCACAGATGTTAGCTCAGAGCCAATCTTCCTCAGCAAAACAAAACAAAAGAACACAAAAAATCAAAACAAAACAAAGAAAAAATATAACTAAGACCTCCAGAGTCTGTACAATGTTACTGTACACGGACTGGCAACAGATGTTAGCTCAGGGTCAATCTTCCTCACCAAAAAAAAAAAGAAAAAGAGGAAGCCTCCAAAACCAAAAGCATCAGAGAAAATAGATGACCCATTATGTAGTAGAATATATTAATGAGCATAGAGTAAAGAAAAAATGGAAACAACGGAAGAAGGAATTAAAAGGAGAAAAGTTTTAATAGAAGAACAGTGGAATGAGAGACGAAAGGGAGAGTAATGCTTTTACAGTGAATGTAATACCTATAGATAGTGTGTGTGTATGTGTACATACATGTTTTCCCCCAGAATATGAATAAAGATACAAAAGATACAAAATGTGGTATTAGAAGAAAACTCACATAATGGAAGAGCTGCTCTTGGTGGCACTGTTGGAAGTGGGAGGAAGCGTGCTATGGGAATGTTTGCTTATTTAGAACATCAAAAAATGAGTTAACAGCTGTTAACCCAAAAAAAAGGTAAAATACTTGTGAATATGACCTGACAGTTGATTCTATTAGACATTTTAGATTTATCTGAATAAATCCATGTAAGATCTTTCATTTGAGGGAAGGATGAAATAACCAACATAATCAATGAAGAGTAGCAAATTTTCTTTCTTTTAAAGAAGAGATGAAGAATATTGAAATAGAAAATTACTAAGATTATTTAACACAAATGAATAGGAGTTTTGGTGTTTTTTCCAGATCAGAGGTTTTTTAGATTTGTCTTCCCACCAATGAGGGATGAAGAAGAGAGAGTATATGCGAAAAGCTCCAGTAGTTTTATCATAATAGTGCCAAGAACAGAAGACCAGTGAACCATAAATATAGCACAGAATATCTGAAAGATTTTCTTTAATCAAGAATATCTTTAAATAGGAATAAAACCCTGCTTAATACTTTGTAAAGGAGTACTATTCCAGTCTAACTGCCTGACTGCATGACAGAAATGATCAGTAAAGTATATCTTAATATCCATGAGGAAATGCAGAAGTCAATTAAAATTAACTAAGAAAATGAATGAAGACTTCTTATCCTTTCTATGAACATGTAGTTTGCAAAAACTGGAAAGACAAAATACAAAATTTAAGCTGTCAAAAATAAAGGATATTTATTTAGAGTCTAGAAATTAGGCAGATTAAACAATTCAATAATTGAAAACAATAGAGCCAATAAGTACGTTTGAATATATTAGAGAAAGACACAACAAATCAGCAAAGCAAATGGGATATACAGAGAAACTGTAGGCTCTTGAATTAGTATATACAACAAAAGATGAGAATGCAATTGAAAAAAAAATGGCTTTTTGAAGGGGAATATATCAAAATGGATATGTTGTTTTTGTTGTTGTTTATCATCCCTTAAAAATGGGTATGTGGTTATCACAGAAGGATTAGTATGCGATGGACAGAAAGATGCCAAAATGTATACTTTAGGAAGATAAAAATGCATTGGAAAGTTATAAAAACCTTTAAGAATGGTAACAGAAAATGGGGAATAATAGAGCTGGCTCCCAAACAGAAGTGTGGTCTCCCTTGTTCCCAAAGATCCTCTCCATCAGGAGAGGAAGATTCAGTAACTTGAGTTTGCCATTTTTGTGAGGGTTTTATGCTCTCCTAGCCGTTCTAAGCTCTTCTGAGAACATTGTGTGCCTAAGGTGTGCTTTCCTCTGGGAATAATGGCATGATATTCCTGAAGGTTTACTGTTATACAAGTGAAGCCAAGGTCAATTTTCCCATAATATCTTTCACCCAACCTTTGATTTCAAGCCCTTTTAAAAGGCTGATCCTCAGAAGTAAAGGAGGGAACTGTGTTAATAATTGGGAAGTTAACATTGGAGTACAGGCACCTATTTAAGCAGGTTCTGAGGTCGATTTTCTATTATGCTAGTTACATGTGACTGTCACTGAAGTGTGTAGTCTCATCAAGGAGACCCTTTGTTTTGATGTCAATGGAGGAAATAGGATTGGAATGAGTAAAGCAGCATTACAGTAACATTTAATGCTGATATGGCCACGTTTTAAAAAGCAGAAAATGACCATAGTTTGTGTGGAAGTTCTTCCTACATTTTTTTACTTTTTTGAATTTCTAGTACAAAAGGAGTGCTCAAGTAAAAAGAAGCAAAATAACTTTTAAAGGGACATAATACAAATTGTAATGCAGAAGATAGATTATGTCTGAGAAAAGAGTAAAAAACATTTTTAAAAACCCTAGAAATTTATTGAATAAAAGCATATCAAATGAGTTCTTCAGTTTAAAATAATATAAATAAGGATGAAGATATTGAAATTATTTTACTATGCAGAATCAATAACGATGAGGAAAAAGAAAGAAAGAAAGAGGAAGGGAAGAAGGGAGGGGAGGATGGAAGGAGGGAGGGAGGGAGGAAGGCCATGTACATAGACTTAAAAGATTTTTCTTATTTTGAAGTTCCTGCCTCTCTTGAATCCTTTCCTTACCCTTCCGCTGCTGTGTTTTCTGTTGCAAGGAGGCTAAATCCAGCAGATTTCATTCCAGAAACTCGTGTATATAAGCTTCTGGATGGATCTGATCAATAGAAAGTGCTTGCAGAAGAACTGAGACAGGAGAGAGAGAGGCTTCTGGCTGTTGCTAACGTCTAGTTCCCTCACTGTCCGCTTCCATCATGTGAACAGCCGATTCCCTGCACTCGCTTCCCATTCTGTGTGATGCAACACTACAGACTCCAGAGATCTCGGGCCGTATCTCTAGGTGTCTTTCAGAAAGCAAGGAGGAAGTTGTGTTTTCATGTTTTCATTTTGATGGTCATATAAAATACATTAAAAATCTGAGGCTGAATGTAAAATCTGTCTGGAGATAAAATAGTGCAGAACTATTCCTGGCATGTGATTTCAGCACAAATATTTGTACTTATATTCAAGATATTTTTAGTGATGAATATACTAAGTTTGCCCTGGAGAGCAAAGAAAGAACAAAAGCAGAAAATATATCAATGTTTTCACAACAAGTGAAAGCCAAATGATATAATGGTGCATTAAATCCTCCAATAAAAAGCAAATAACAGAAGAAAAAAAACAATAAAAAAAGTTTACTTCTCCAAGGCAGAAGGGTAGAAATCACAGTTTTAATTCTCAAAAATTGTGGTTTTCTTTAAATATTTTAAGAACTTTTAATATTTCTGTGGTAATTTTCAAAAAGACTACAGGAGCAGACTATTAAAAATGAATGAACCTGTTTTATACTAAGTATTTCAATGTGCTTTTTCTTTAGCTTTTTGTCTTTTTACAAAAAATAAAACCATATTCTACCTGCAATGATCTCATTATACTATTTCCTTTCTCTTATTTAGTGTTTTTACAGCCAAACAAGCAAATTAGAGATAAAGCTGCTAATATTAGGAAGATAAAATTACATTGATTCATATGGAACTTATACATCAGCTTTAGAATTTAACTCAGTGAGCCTATCTCATATAAAATGCTTTATAATGGCAATGTATATTTTTAGTTATGCTAAGCAGTTAAAGACACTGTACATTGTATAAAATTAAGAAAATTTGATGTAATATGCATAAGTATATAGATAGATAAAGCCTATATAACCATTTTCATTTTCATTGAAAATTATAGAATGCATGTGATTAAGTGCATGAAAATAAATGTCACATTTTAAAGAATAAGTATTAAATGTTAAACCACATATCCACCATCTAAACCAAAAAGTGGAAGACTATCGTGACACATAAAAACCATGCATGACCTTCCTGATTTCACCCTCCCTCAGTTCCTTCCTGAATAAATCAACACAAACTAGCCACTATACTCAAAAACTCCCACGTCTGTGCCACAGAGTCATTCAGAAACCAGTTTCCTCTGCATTGCCTGTCATCCTCCGAAGTCCTAGAACCTTTTGATGAATATCCTTTATTTGACTGGTAGACAAGCGATGTGAGAGTGCATGAGCATAGTGCAATGGGTTTTATGAGTCAAAACATATTCCACTGAAAAGAAATATAAAAGAGTATCAAGGAACTACATGTAAGCATTACAGTTATGGTCCAATATCATCTAGGAGAAAAACAGAAAATCTTTGGGGAACTCCCAGACAGTCTTTGCCATTACATTCCTGCTCCCGCCTTGCATTTCTTTACAGTTTTTATGACCCACACATATATCCCTAAAAATGAAAAATAATTGAACTTTGTTTTTTAATGCTAATGTAATTCCTCTCCATGTTATATTTTCAGATTAATCGATGATGATATACGGCCAATTTGTTTCACTGTGGTATAGTATCCCATTGTGTGAATATCACAGAGCCTATTTATCTATTCTACTGCTAATAAACATTTTGTTTGGTTCCATGTTTGTTATTATGAGAAATGCTTTAGTAAGCATTATTTCCTATATCTCCTTCTGTACATGTGCAAGAGTTTCCCAAGAGTATACAGTTAGTGGTAAAATCATTTTGTTATCAGGCATATACTTTTTGATTTATTGGTTAATACCAAAATATTTTCAAATTGGTGGTGCTTCCAGTGGTTGGATGGGCACTCCTATTGCTCCATATACTCATCAATGTCTCATACTGTTAAACTTTATTTATTTTATTTTTTCGATCTAGTGGATGTAAAATCATATTGATTTTATTTATTATTCAACGATTATTAGTGAGTGCCTATTATGTACCAAGTAGTGTTGACCTTGAAACATATCAGTGAACAAAACAAACAGAGAACTATCCCTCATGGAGCTTACATTCTCAAAGAAAGGGACAGACAATAAACACAGATAAAACAAACAATTTCTATAGAAACACACATACACAAGTGAAGAGAAGAAAATAAAAAGAAGAGCCGGAGTTCTAGAGAGTGTGGATTTCAATATTAAATAGTTCTGTCAGCATAGAAATGTCAAAAGGTGAATTTAAAGAGACATGGAATTTGGCCATGGGGACATCTAGAAAAAGACATCTTTCCTTATATGTATTCATAAGTTTTTGTTTTTAAATAAAGAGCAGGGTTTTAAATATCTATTTTTAAATTTTTATTGCTTACATATTGGAATACAATTGATATTTTTATATTGACCTTGTATCCAATGTCCTTACTAAATCCACATATAGATCCTAATGGTCCATAAATTAATTTAGTTTTCTATGTATACAATCATGTCATCTACAAATAATTAATTTTCTCCAACATTTCCAATTTTATACTTTCAATCATGATTAAACTTGATGAAAGTGAACATTCTTGTCTTGTTCCCATACTCAGGAAGAAGACATGAACATCTCATCATTAAGTACGAAGGTGGATAGGTCCTATCGTTTTTTCCTTCAGTCTTTCCTTTCTTTTTTGTACGTATGTTTTATCAGATTAAGAAAGTTTCTTTCTACTCCTAGTTTGATGGGAGATTTTATTTGTGTTTTTCTTCATGAATCAGTGTTGATTTCATTAAATATTTTTCCCCATTTATTAGATGATAGTGTAATGCATTTATTTTGTTAATGTATTAAACAATATTAATTGCTTTTCAAATGTGAAACAACTTTGTATTCCTGGAATATATCTATCTGAGTCATAATGGATTTTTCTTTTTGCATAATGTTGCCTTTGATTTGTTCATATTTTATTTAGTGTGTATTCATTAGGTTCATGAGAGTTATCGCCCAGTAAAAACTAATGTATTCATTTTTTAATGGATATAGAATGATTCAGATTTTCTATTTCTCTTCTGTCAGTTTTGGAAAGTTGTGTTTTTCAAAGAATTTTCCAATTTACGTGAATTTGAAAATTTATTAACATATATATAGTCTTGTCTATTAAATATCTACAAATTCCATTCTACTGTCCTATTTTTCTTCTTATTTGGTGATTTTTCTTTTCTTTCTTTTGTTTTTTCTTCTTTGATTCTTCTAAACATTTATCCATTTTATTAATGTTAACAAAATTTTGGCTTTGTTGAGTTTTTTCTATTGAATGTGTGTTTTATATTTCATTGATTTCTGCCGTTATATATATTATCTTCTTTCAACTATTTTCTTTACTTTTGATTGTCTTTTCCTAGCTTCTTGAGATCTGTATAAGTTTTGGTCATTGATTTTCACCATTTCTTCTTTTCTAATATATGCATTTAGAGCTATAAGCTCTGCTATATCTATATCCCAAGATTTAAGATTTGACATTTTTTTACTGTTCAATGCAAAATATTATTGAATTTTGATTGTATTTCTTTTTGACCCCTTTGATATTTTTTTTTTTTTTTTTTTTTTTTTTATTATTTTTTTTGTGTGTGAGGAGATCAGCCCTGAGCTAACATCCGCCAATCCTCCTCCTTTTTTGCTGAGGAAGACGGCCCTGGGCTAACATCGGTGCCTATCTTCCTCCACTTTATATGGGACGCCGCCACAGCATGGCTTACCAAGCAGTGCGTCGGTGCGCGCCCGGGATCCGAACCAGCGAACCCTGGGCCGCCGCAGCGGAGCGCGCGCACTTAACCGCTTGCGCCACCGGGCCGGCCCCCCCTTTGATATTTTTGATTGTGTTGCTTAATTTGCAAGTATTTGAGACTTTTCTAGTTTTTCCTATGCTACTTCTACTATAATAAAGGAACATAATTCTTTATATTTGTTGTTTTTGAATTTGTTGTGGTTTGTTTTATGTCCCAACATCTGGTCTCTTTGGTTAAACATCCACTGTATACTTGAAAAGAATGTCTTTTGCAGCTGTTGAGTATAATGTTCTATATATGTCAATTAGGTCAAATTGATTAAGAGTAGTGTTCGAATCTTTTATATTATTATTGATTTTCTTTTTTGCTGCTTCTTTTACCAGGTACTGAGAAAAGTGTGTTTAAACGTGCAGCCATGATTGGGGATGTTTTTTTTCCTTTTAGTTCTATTAGCTTTTGTTGTTTTATTTATTTTTAAAATCATGTTATCTGAAACAAATTTAAAATGAACTTTTTTTGTATGAAGGAGAACAGCAGAAGAAAAGTACATACACTTGAGGGAAGGAGTTGGCAGATCATAGAGGGCAGGGTAGATAATCGGAAGAACTGGAGCTTTACTAGGAGTGAAATGGGAGCTCTTGCAGCATTTTGCCCAGAACAGTGACATGAAGCGACTGATCCATCTTGTCTCTGTGTAGAAAATAAAGTTTAGCAGAGCAAGGGGAGAATCAGGGAGACCATTTAAGAATGCCTTGTTTTAATCTAAGTGAGAGATGAGTATGGCTCATTAAAATGGGAAAAGTGATTGAATTCTGTATATATTTTTTAAGTAGAAACAAGAGGATATCCTAATGGCTGTAGGGTGGCAGCGGTGGGGAGGAGGGAGGGAGATAAAGAAAGGAGTCAAGACAACTTCCAATATTTTGAAATGTGAAGAATGGCACTGTCATCTGTGATGAGGAAGGATTCACATGGGGTAATGGTGAACCATGCAATCAAATGTGTGGCCACAAAGCAGCCTAGCTATTTATCTAAAGGTGTCGGACTTGTAAAACATTAATTAAAGATTATTCTCTTACAAAAAGACATTACACATTCTTTGTGTTTTACTTTACAAACACAGAAAAAAAAAAAAGAAATGAGCCCATAATATGGCCTTAATATATTACAGATTTAAACTATTTCTTTTGTAAACTAAATAAGGTACATTTGTTTCAAGAATTTGAAAGGTGAAGGAATTAATTTACAGGGATTCTGGTTTTTTCACAGACTTTTTTTTCAGCAATTCACTTATGTAAGTGTAAACGGTAGACTACAAAAAAGGTTTATACCTATACTCAGTTCTATTTGTGTCTTTTATAAACTTTATCATGTCCTCTATCAATTTAGATAATTACAGATTTTATTTCTTTCAAACCATCACACTTGGTTAGTTTAAATTTAACCTCATATATTTAGCATAATGCCATATGACTACAAATGACACTTTCCTCTAATTTGAAGAAGACACATTTTATGTCCTGGTGTGGTTTACCAGTACCTTATCCAATTTTTTTAAAATGCCTAGAACGTTACATAATGGATTTTAATTTTGATATTTTTCCTTGGGCTAAATTGCTCCAATTCCATCAAGACAGAAGCCTCCTTTGGGTCACCAACTGATTATCCATTCCTTTGTGTCCAGTCCCTAATGAGACTTTAGATCTTCTACAAATTATTAACATAATTTTCAAAGACATGCACATAATAAAAAGCATTTTAACACTGATAATAGAGAACTTCTATAATGAGAAAACCCTTCTATGTAATGATAGTATCAAAATTTTACTCCCCGCTGTTTTTTCATTGTCTACTAAAAGTGTCCTTTCAAGAAGAAAAAAAAAGGTAGATTAGAAAAGATAAATAAAAATAGAAATCTTTACAAATGAGTGAGATGTATTATCATTTAGATTCTACTGTTCCTACTTTACTGCTTAGCTCTAATAAAAGTGTCTTTATTGAAAAATGGAAAATTTCTATCACCTAAACATATATATTAGAATGAATTATATTTCGTTTCTGCTTTCACAGGCTGACCTAAACTCTTCATTGGTGACACGCAAGTTAAAATATAAATGTTTCTCTTAAACGTATCCAGTGCTATATGTCAAATTATATCTTAATAAAACTGGAAAAAATATAAATGTTTCTTAAGTTGAAATTATTTCTCATCTATAGTCCAAATATTCCCTTTTGTAACAAAATGTTATAACAAAGACGGAATGAAAAACTGAGAAAAAAAATGTTAGATTGTAGTTTAAATCTTAAACTTTCAACCAAAAGATAAATGCTTAAATCACGCCATCTAATGAGTTCTGGGAAGTAGGTTTTTATTTTAAAGTGGAGTGCCCAGAAGATAATTAGGCAACATAAATAAAAATTGTTGTACAACTTTCTTGTTAGAGTACGAGAAACACTCAACTCTACAGTACAACTGTATATTGTTTTAGGTGAGATTTTCACTAATATTTTAACATTTATGTGATTTCATATTTATATTTTTAAAAATCTATTTTCTGTTAAATTAAAAAAAGAGTAAGTTGATATCCCAGCCTACACTAACCTTAATGAAAAAAATAGAGTGAGTAGACAAATATCAGTTATAGCCTGACCTAGCAGAAAGATTTCCTTCAATTTTGAGTGTCTGTGACTAAGATAAAAAGTAATGCATAATATAAAAAAGATGAATAAAAGGGGGCCGGCCCAGTGGCACAAGAGGTTAAGTGTGTGCGTTCCGCCGGTTCGGATCCCGGGTGAGCACAGACGCACCGTTTGTCAGGCCACGCTGTGGCGGCGTCTCATATAAAGTGGAGGAAGATGGGCACGGATGTTAGCCCAGGGTCAGTCTTCCTCAGCAAAAAGAGGAAGATTGACAGATGTTAGCTCAGGGCGGATCTTCCTCACAAAAAAAAAAAAGATGAATAAAATATGATGTGCTTTTCTACTGTCCTTTAAAGAGCTGAATTTTTTACAAACATGGCAGAACACAATGAGCCAATATTTTAGAATGGCATTTAATGTTGCAATGGTTTTTTTAGCCAAATATCCTACTGCATCTGCTTGACATTGTGCAAATATAGACTTGGATGTGTTATGCCATTTCTCATACTACAATATCTCTTCTGCATGGGTGTGAGTGTCCTTTAGTCCTAGCTTGCACACTTTCTTATCCTTAAATCTTGTTTTTACTCTCCCCTTCTTTCAGACATAAATAATTGCTCTTTCTCGAATGCTTTTCATTTACTGGTGCCGCCATACTCATCCATAGCCTGAGATTTGCACAACTTTCTGCTTTATTGTGGCCCATTCCCTGGATTCCAGAAGATGTAACACAGATGTAGTCATAGAAGGAAAGACTCAGAACAATCATAAGTTTATGGCTCTATGTGACCAGTGTTGGTAATATATCAATACGTGCCACAAGAGAAAGAAGTAGTGCTGAATGAAAAAGATGTTCCGTAGAAATCTGGCTGAAAGTTGTTATTTTCAAATTGAGGGAGGAGCCGTTGTCAGTGTTTTCAGGCATAGCAAAGACCAGGGACCACATTTGTTCACATTGACATCTCAAAGGAATGACAGTGAATCACTGAGACTGGAGTTCACTAACCCAGCAAACATTTATTGAATATTCACTCTGTGCCAGGCTCTGTTAAGGGGAAAGGGATACGGAAGTGTAGGAGTTGAGTATGACAGGAAATTTCTGTGATCATGGAATCTACAGTAAACATATTCTGGTTATTATCGTGCTGTGCCCTGAAGACTCAAAGTAGTGTAGTTTTAGTTACTTTGCCAGAACAATCATGATCTATATTCAGTTATAACAGCTTTCTCGTAGAGGCGGATATGAGGTGGGCATCTAGTATATTCATACTCTTCAAGGATCTCACACAAAATACCCCATATAGTAGAGAAGTCCCTACTGTTATTTCAAAACATGGAACCAAACTTTGGGATAATTTAGTCTTATTAAGATCATGTTAAGTCTTTATAAATACTCCCTTTCTATTCTCCAAGAACAGAAATGTTTCTAACTAGGAAGTATCGTGTCCATCTTCAGTCAGCCACAGAAATCTGCTGTGAAGCATTTGGATTGTTTTGCTCCTTGAAATTTTACCAGCTATGATGTAAGTGTTCCATCTGGCTTGTTTTAGTTGATAGGTGAAAATCAATCACTGAATCTTTTTCATTCTGCCCAGAGCTATGCTAGTCCATCAGTGTTCTCTACGCATCTTAGTCCCCTCACCAACGGTTCTGTGTACACCATGCAAATGCCATGGACAAATAAGTTACTTTGTAACGGTATCACCTGTCTAGGGCTCACTTGCTGATGGTACATTTTCATCACCTTGTCCACGGTGGAAGTGACTATATGGATAGCTTCTCCAAGAAGCCATAGACTTTTCCTTAACCTAGTTAGGAGTTTATGCCATTAGTTTCGATGTCATCTGGCCCTCTGGATTCCTTCCTATAGATTTCTAATATCTTTTCTACTCCCCAAGACTGTGGAAAATGAGGAGGAGGCAAAACAAGAGTGTAGAAAATGGCTACTCACTCTCCCATGATTTCCTTGCTTTATGAGTCAAGAAGAGCCTAGCTTCAGGCTTTTTGTGTCCTTTAAATCACACAAACCTTCTTCCCTAGGCAGAAAATGTATGGCCTATTCTTCATAGGTTGAAAAGATATATTCCGCACATGACAGACAAATGTTATGATATTCTGACTTGGATTTTATATGACAGAGATTTTATAAGGTGTCACCTCTTAGTAAAACTGGCTTTAAGTCCTATTGTGTTGGGAGGCAATTCTACTTGGAACACAAGAAACTTAATATCAATTACTTCAATCTCTATTATTTTTTTTCTGTAAAAATCATACATCCTCCAAAAAACTTGGTGGCAGCTGGATTTCTTGGGTTGGCTGAAATCATGTTATGCAAAATAAAGTGTAAAAAAAAAGAACCTATACATATTTTTAAAAACATTATTACCCATAGTGTGCTTATTATTATTTACTAATAACATTTCCTTGATTCATATATATTTACTCTTTAGAGTTAAGATATTAATTTTGTTTTTGCTTACACAAAGAAAATTTATTAACAGAAACTAATTTGAGTAGTCCCGTTCACAGTTGGCAACCATAGTGACCCCTTTCCCGCAGGCACCGCCGGAGAATGTAAATGACATCCTCAGTCTACCTGATCTTCATTTGGAGCTGGCAAAAGCTCTGAGGGGTGTATGGGCCCTGGTTCTACAGAACTTGGTGCTATTTCTTCCTGTGACCAGGAGTTTGATGTGTAGGGCAGTGATGCCCAGCTCCTTGCAACTGTGGGCCACATCCTGGCTGGCCAATGTGGCAGCATATGGCGAAGATTCATTCTGGTCAGCCTTCACCTTCATCCCACCAGTCACACAGCCAATGGTTTCTGCCAGAGAGATCAGTGACATAGACAAAAGTGTTATTGAAGGATTCAAGAGTGTGGCAGATACCAAATATATTCTCTTCTCCAGCCACCTGTAGTTCAAGATTGATAACTTGTTCTTCCTTCTTTTCCTTCTTTCAAGGTGCCATTTCTGTGGTTGTCTCCAGAAAGAATATATATAAATATACAAATAAATAAATATATATATATATGTATGTGTGTTAACATGAAATTAGAGCCACAATGATTTTGTTTTAAAATTCTGTTACAATGAAACAATATTATGTTTATAGAAGACTAATTCATATATGTAGAGGCTTTTAGTATATCAAGTTATGCTGAAATTCATACAATTTTCTTTCCTATACTTGAAAAAACAAAACAGAACATGGACATCAGAAAGAGCTTAGAAAATACAAGAATACATTACAATTAAAATGGAAATTTTAAAGTCAACTATATTAAAAATAAGTTAATCTTTAGATACATATTTACTTACCAACAAACTTAATACAGATTTCTGATCTGGACTCCCTCAGAGTGAGCATAGACTACTATTAGAAATACTAAATATGACATGAAATATTTTGGTGGAATAAATCATTTCTCCATGTTCGTGCTTATAGTGACAGCAATAGTAAATGGTAGATAATAAAATAAAACAAACATATATTTGAAAATTCAGTACTATAAATTTTAAAAGTTTATTTTGATGTTATTTTATTAATGATATCACCACACTCTTGCATGCCTTACACAGATTTTGATTTTTGTGGTTTCTATTCGTTATAATAGCACTGAATACATGGTTGATGAGAGTGCATTTGAGCCCCTAGACTTTTAAAACTGTTAAATAGGTCTTTCGTCTAATAATGTAAACTTTTTAAAGTATCTTTATCATTTAAAATATTTTAAAACACATGTTATTTTAAACTGACTCCAGAAAGAACTCATTAGCTTTTTCTTTCTACATGGTTCATAACTAGATTTTCCCCCCTCATTTAATATACACCGTGAAATGTTCTCTTCTCAAACATATTTTTTTAAAATTGAGACAGCAGATTCATTTCAGCTTTTTGAATAAGAGAAGTTATATGCCAAATCTTTTACTGTGTCTTCATGTGTAATTTAAAAGTATATGATTCAAAATGTGTACAAAAATTTGCAATAGATAAAGTAGAATAGGTGAAAAACTTATGAAATGAAAAGAATCTCTATAAACATTTTAATCTCTTTCATTGCCTCTCAGCTTATTGTCAATCTTTCATTTCAGGCATGTTGTATATTAAAATGATAATTTCAGTAGATCTAATTGATTTTTATCTCTAGTTTCTTTGTTATTTAATCATGCAATACCCAACTGCAATATTTACAATCTTAACAAAATAAACTAAAATATAAAAAGGCAATCAAAAATAAAACTGCCTCAACAATACAATAAAGTAAAAACAAATAGAAACCAAACAAAATTTCGATGAAACTATCAGTGCTTCTCAATTGCCTTCCTAATTAAATCAAAATTCTTAAGCTGGAACCAAAGGTTCTTTATTACGTGTTTTCACAGTGACCTTCTCAAAGTATCTCTTTCTATGCAATTTTACCTCCCTGTGACACATTCAACGAAATCACTTGTACAGTTACTCTCCCTTGGTTCTTTTCACATGTGACGCCATATAGAGAATGAATATCCTAAAAAATGTAATCGTTTTTCAAGCTCTATCTCATCCGTTAAATATTTCTTAGTTCCTGATGTCATTCTATTCTCAAGTCAGAAGTGATATCTCCCATCTTAAACTAACATTTTATTTATTTGGACATTTGTTATTTGGGATTTTAGACACATCTGTATATATCTTCTCTCATTAATCATGTAATACTTCACAAAACTTCTTAATTTTTAGAAACACCTTTGTGCCCTTACCTTGCAGTGCTTTGTATAAATAAATATTTTACAACTCAACACATAGAATGTAAAAAAAAAAGTATTATTTCTCAACTTCTAATTTTTTTTCCTATTGGTTAAAATGACAAAATTAAATTAAAAGATAAAATAATTAAGTCAATGTTGCATAAGCATTCTCATATATAAATATGAGTATTTCCTTTTGGTGAATGCTTCGTTTTACCCCACATTTACCATGATATGTTTTTTTCACTTTAACCACATGTCCCAAAAACACAAATCCAACTCCCCAATATGCTGGTGAATATTTTTACCAAGAATTTGAAATAAGATGGAAAGGAAGGCCATAATACTATCCGTGGAAAAACTTATTTTAAAATACTTTCAAATATCTCTTTGTTTGTCCTAGTTCTCTCCATACGAAGATATCGTAAGGTCTCCCTTTCCTCCTGTATAGTACTAAATAATGAGCCATGACGTGTATCTTACCCAGAATTAGAAAGTCAGTTACATGTGAATCTTATCACCCAAGCCAACTCTTAAAAACCCAAACAATTGCCATACTGGCAGTCAATGCTAGTGATGTAAAATTTTGATCAAAAAAATTCTAATCAACAAATAATGTTAAGAAACATTAGACAGATGATGAATATATTAACTAACCTTATAGAGGTAATCTTTTTGTAACATATACATATATCAAATCATGATGTTGTACACCTTAAACTTACACAATGTTATATGTCAATTATATCTCAATAAATCTGGAAAAAGAAAGAAATATTAGACAAATATCTACTCATAAAGATTCAGGGCAAGATTGCTACAGCTGTACTTACATAAAAGTCATGAATCAACCTAATCATTTGTCAATTCATCCCCAACCATCCTTCCCTTGATGGTTGTCTTTGGTGTTTCCTTCAAAGCACTGTTACAAGTCAAATCCCCAAAGAGACACTAACATTTAAAACCTTGAATTTTTCTAAAGCAGACACTTTGTCCCCACACTTGGTTTTGTTTTCATGTGGAGTGACATTTTATAGTTCTTTTTCCAATGGAAGGGACATGTATTGTAGAAACAAACAAAAATAAGAGGTAGAAGAGAAGTTATACCCCCTCTATGCCCCTGACTCTCAAATGAACAGAAGAAACCTGAAATGCAACCATGGTTTTACTTTCCAAACTTGCTAATCAAATAGGGCGCTCTATTTTCCCAGGTATGGAGTGAGTGAATCAGCAGAGAGACTCCAAGAGTGTTACACTGTTAGTGGTCCCTTCACATGGAAAGCAAAATCAGGAGTGCAAAAATGTTTGCCTCCTAATATTCTCCTATTTCTATTCTCTTAACCCACTGGTCTTAACTTTGAAGACTACAGTCAACTAAGGATGTGGCTATCTAGTTCAAGGGACTAGATCAGCCACTTACACAGTTGCATTGGTACCCTTGCAGAACCAATTTCTCAATAACTGCTACTGCTTCTTTTGGGACCACAAAAAAGTCAATTATGACAAAACAGTGTATTAATAAAATCTGTCTCAAAGACACCCTATATCAAGTCCATATAATTGCCCTATATTCTATTTCCCTTTCCAAACTGGCTTTGAAGTCCACCATTGCCTTTAAGAAGTCTTGCACTATAATTAAATGGCATGAGAATACTACAATGATAAGACATATAAAGATCATCCAACAGTAATGCTAAACATATCAAATGCTCTTAATTAAGAAGAATCCTTCCCATTATAAAATATCTAAGGATACATTAAAATCTCTTGAAAATTAAAGTACAAAATGTCAAAATTCAAACATTAAAATCCAAAAGTGATTCATTTCTCTTATAAGTTAAAAGTCTAAAAAAAAAAAATGAAGATTTGCTATTATTGTTATTTTTTTATTCTGCTCAGTCTCAGCCAGATACCATGATCAGGCTAGAATTTCTTTCAGCAAGTACAGCCTTGGCTATCTCTCACTAGATTAATATTACCCCATCATGGTCTCATATATCACATAAGTATAGTTCCAAAGCTCTTGTGAATCTCATTTTTACAGGGTAGACAGATTTAATAGGACACAAGATTATCGTACTTGTGGATCTCCACCTACCAACTTGAGAATATCCCATCCCCAACTGCCAGAGCTGACCTTGGACAAGATTATGACCCTAGAATGCAGTTTCAGATGTTGCCATAGGACCATATTAAAAACACAATAATATTTGCAGGATATAGATCAGGTAAGAAAAATCCTGGTTTCTGCTTCATGAGGATCACAATCAACACCAATTGAGAGCAATCCAAAATCTGTAAACTTAAACTAATTTGTGAAATATCTTACTGCAAAAGGTTAATTTTGGCATGATTTATTTACCGTAAGTAGGGGAAAATCCAACCATGCATATTTGTTCTCTCTTGGAGAGAGAGATTGAAACAGTGTGGCCTGCATGCAAAATTTAGAGATCTGCAATTGTGGTAGTTCCACTCAACATATCTTATTTGAGACATATTGATTTTCATTTCAGCATATTCAAAACATATTAATATTCATTACCCTGAAACCCTGTGTTTCTGGCACCTCTGGATTAGTAAACTGAACTTGGATTGGATCTAATTACATGAAGTCTAAACTATTTCGGGAAAAGAATTTGAATTGAATCACAGTGACGGTGTCTATTTCCACTTGTTATAGAAATCCTTAGGTCTAACAAATCTGTCTCATAAAGTGATTCATTGTTCATATGTTAATAGCCTAGACAGAGCCAACTTGAGACTGTGATAGGTGAAGACTCACATGGCTACACATAGATTACATGAGCTCATGCCTCTCTCTCCCCTCTACCCATACCACGGCCTTGACCCTGAATGGAAAATAGAAATTGAAACAACTAATCTGCCCATGTAGACCTGAATCTAAAATTTAAAGCTGGGAACTCACCAGTTCACACAGCACATGCTGAACTCAGCTTAAAGTAGCATATATTGAGGCAGGCCTGCTGGCGTGGCAGTTAAGTTCGCGCATTCCGCTTTGGCAGCCCAGGGTTTGCTGCCTCGGATCCTGGGCACAGACCTACTTATCACTCATCAAGCCATGCTGAGATGGCATCCCACATAGAAGAGCTACAACTATGATACACAACTATGTACTGGGGTTTTGGGGAGAAAAAGAGAAAAAGAGTAAGATTGGCAACAGATGTTAGTGCAGGGCCAATCTTCCTCACCAAAAAAAAAAGAAAGAAAGAAAGAAACCTCAATCAATCCAAATGTATCTTTTTCCCTGAAAATTTACTCCTTGCCTATTTCTCAAAGCCAAAGGCCAGTCTCTTGTAAATTGAATTTGCCTCCAAAGCGATAGCCTCCCAATCCTTCCCTCTCACTCCCATGCACACACACATACATCAAGCAGGGCCTTCCCCTTAAGATGCATGTCTTGGAGGAAAAGACAAGAAAGTGTGCTTTCTGCAAGTAGCTCCCTCCCAAGAAAAAATAAGGAGAGTGTGTCGATTGAGTCAAGCCAAGTTTCTTACCAATCAGATACCCACATCAACTTCTAAAACAGGAGAGTGAACAAATGGGTAGAGAGAAGTCAAGAGCATTACACGAATTTGATACTCTCCACATAGAAGAAAACATCAGAAGAGTTTTTATGGGTGAACTAAAATCTTACTGTTACTTTAATTTATGGATTATTAGGTAAATTGATCATTTTTGCAACTAAAAACTACAATTATACATTTTTATTGTGAATCATTTTTCCATGTTTCTTAAACATGTATTTTTCTCCATCAGTATGTACTTTCTATTTATACAGAAATAAATTAACCCTTTGTCGCAAATATCTTAGAAATAAATTGTCATTTGATAAAATTTAATCTAAAATTCTCACAATTTAAACCACATGTATTATATAAATACATGAATATATGACTATTGTATTGGTTAGGATATGGTTTTGGCTTCTGCAACAAGGGTCAAAATAACAACGGCTGAAACAAAATAAAAGTTTACTTCCTTATCATGTAAAAGTCACACCAGCCTGTGGGAAGAGAAGGAAAGAGGAGCATAGTTCTTTGCCTCCTGGGCACAAGCTGGAAGTTGCACACATGATGTCTGCTTCTATACCAATGGTCCTTTCACAAGGCCACATCCCACTCCAAGGAGCCTGGGAAATTTATCCTTCAGCTGAATGCAGCTAAACCTTCTATTACTCTAGGTCAGGGGTCAGCAAACATCTGTAAGGGGATAGAGAGTAAATATTTAAAGATTTGAGGACCATATGATTCCTGTCACAACTACTCAACTGTGCTGTTGTAGCACAAAAGCAGTCATGAATAACAAGTTAATGAATGGGAGATGCTGTGCTTCAGTATGATTTAACTCATGGAACAATGAAGTTTAATTTCATATAATTTTTACATTACAAAACATTATTCATCTTCCAATTTTTTTTCAATCATTTAAAATACAAGAGCCACACGGAAACAAATGGTGGGACTGGATTTGGCCCCTGGGCAGTAGTTTTCAAGGTCTGCTCTATAGGAAAAGAGGAATATCGGGGACCAGTTGTTAGTTTCTGCCACAAGTACCTAGTAAGACGTATTTCAGGAATCCAGGAACAGCACAGCATTACTAAATCTCTTAATATATTTCATAATGTTAGTTCTTAAAATCATGAAGCATTTTATGTCAACACATAATGTCGGAGAGGAGTAACCGTTAATGTTGGAGAGGAAGAACTATTCCTCTACCCTCTAGGTCCTTGTAGCTAGTCTAACAATTAAATTGACATGAGACAGACTAACAGGAGAAAATCAAACAAAGTTTAATAACATGTATACATGGGAGAAACTCAGGAAAACAGTAACTGACCAAAATGGCTGAAGCCACCACCTTAAATACCATCTTCAGCTAAAGACAAAGGAGAATATTGGGGGTAGAGGTTTGGGCCTTCAAAGGGGAGGAAGGCAATTCACACGGAGATGGAAATGCAAATGTTTAATAAACAAATGTTTGCTGGCCATCTATAGACAATGTGGCAAGACAGAGAGAGAGGCAGAGAGAGAGAGATAGACAGAGACAGACAGAGAGAGAGAAACAGAGAGAGAGGAACAGAGAGAGAGAGAGAAACTTTGACGAAAATGGGCTTAGCAAGGATCCTCCCAGTCTATTACACTTGGAGTTATCTATGGTGATGGCCTGTCCTGGAACAGGCCTTCTATCTTAAATTCTTTTAGGCAGTGAATGGGAAAGTCAAAGTTTCTTTCAGAGTCTTTTATCCTTAAAAATAATCAAGGCAAAGAGACACATTTTGGGGTGGGTGATACAATTTTGATCCCCCACAATAATAAAACATTGTTTGGTAGGATTAAAATCTATTCATAAATTGTGAAACAAACAAAATCCTTAGATATGAATTCAATTCTGGCTCCACATCTTACCAGATATAAATATTAAACAAATCTTTCAACCACATTGATGCTAACTTTCCTTAGTTGTAAAGTGATAACATTAATTTTGGCTATCTTAAATTGTGAGGTTAATACCAAATGCAATGAGCGCTTTCAATTCTCATTTTCATCTCTCAAGAATTTCACATTTCATTTTAGCCATTTCTTTTCATGGAAAAAATATTGTAAATAAATTTCTAATTTTGTGATCTATGGAAAATGTGGTTTCCATTTTATTTCTTTAGCAATTCTTTCTCAAATCCTTTAAAATGTTTCTTCTTCCTTTGTTTATTCATTTTGTGTCGGTTTTCTCCTGTGTGCCATTTTTAGTCTTTTTCTCTCTACATATATTTTTCCCTTGAAGATCTCATCTAACTTCATGACTTCAGTGATCACTGATCTATAATACCAATATACTCAAAGCCTACCAGAAATCTCCTTCTGGATGCCCTTAGGCAGTTCAAACTCATCATGCATCCCATTCCACAAAATGTGATTTTTCTTCTATAATGATCATTTCATTTATATCACTATTCACCCAGTTGTCTAGGTGACATTATTTATTCATCTATGACTCATCACATGTGCTTTGACCTGACATTCAGTTCTCTAGGCACTATGCTATCGTGAGGAGCAAGAAAGAATAGTCCCCAGTTTTCATGAACTTAAATGCTAGATGGGAGCAGAGAAAGATCAAGTGAAAAGATACACAAAAATAATTAATAGTTATTTTTGAACTAACTATTATGAAGATAATAAAATAGACCAGCTGTTAGAGAGTAACTATGACGGGGTACAAAATAAACAAGGTGGCCAAGGAAAGCCATACCCGGGAGATGGCGTTCGAGTTGGGTCCTGAATCATCTGAAGAAGCCAGCCATGTCAAGAGGCCAGAAATCTGAATGGCTTCTTTAATTGCTCTCTCATCATGTACCACGTATCTAGACTATCATCCTAAACTGGCAATTATGTTGACTCAATAACATCCAAAATCATCAGCATCTCTCTTTTCCCTCTGCTACTATCTGAGTCTTGTCTCCTCCCATTAATTCTCCACATTTTGCCAGAGAGATCACCCTATAATGCAGATCTTATCAAGTGACTTGCCTAATAACATCCTTTATTAGATTTTAATTTGGGAATCTCCATTGTCCCAAAACTCAAAATACTCAAGGTCCCCAAATATGCCCTGATTACATCTTAAACCTTATGTTTTCCACTCCCATACCATCATCTATGCCCAGACTATATTAAATTACTTCAGTCCCCTAAATCTTCATTCTTTAATTTTGCCTCCTTGACTTTTTGAACAGTCTTCCTTCTGTTTGGAGTCCTTGTTCTAGTGGTTAACTATTGTTGACATCACTTTGGTGCCAACTTAAATGTGATACCTAATACATCGTAGAAAAATGTCTGCTGAATTTTTTATGCTTCCATGAGTTTGTAAGTTACTTGAGTGCTGGGAACTGTGTTTGCTCAAATTTGCACATCCAATATATAGCACAGAACCGAACAGTATTGCAAATAATGCTCAATAAATATTTATTTGATAAATCAAGTAAATTTTTCAAAAATTTTGGTCTTTTAAACTTAATTGTTTGACTAGAATTTTTTTTAGTAATAACACAAATTGAGGTCTTTGTTATTCAACTTTGAATCCCTAATACAGGCACTGGCACGTGACAGTTTCTTAACAAGAAATATGTATTTTTATGTTTGCATGTATTTATATTTGTAAGAAAAAACAAGTGAATGAACGAAATTATTTTCAGTTAAAAATAAAAAATTAGGGCTGGCCCCATGACGAAATGGTTAAGTTTGGTGTGCTCAGCTTCGGCAGCCCAGGTTTGCAGGTTCAAATCCCTGGCAAGGACCTACACCATTCCTCAGCCATGCTGAGGTGGTGACCCACATATAAAATATAGGAAGATTGGCACAGGTATTAGCTCAGGGCGAATCTTCTTAAAGCAAAAAAAAAGAGGAAGATTGCAACAGATGTTAGCTCAGGGTGAATCTTCCTCACCAAATAAATAAATAAATAAAACATAAGAGCTATTTAGGGCAGGAAGACACATGACACAAGCTTAGTGTTCTCTGGAGCAGTGCTATTCCAAGTGTGGTCAGAAGACCAGCTCCATTAAAATTACCTGGGGCTTGTTAGAAATGCAATTTTCAGTCCCATCCCAGACATGATGAACTGGAATCTCTGGGATGGGGCCTAGGAATCTGCATTTAACAAGCTATTCACATGACAGAGGTCTTGTTACCTTACAGGTTGCTGCAACCCACACCCCAAAATGCTGATTTTGTAGGTATGGGATAGGGATCAGTAATTTGTATTTCTTAGAAGCTCTCAGAGGATGTTGATGGCGCTAGTTTGTGGACAACACTTTAAGAAGCAGTTCTCTAGAGCAGGACTTGGCAAACTATGGCAGGCCAAATTTGGGTAGCTGCCTATTTTTGTAAATAAAATTTTGTGGAACATAGCCACCTATTCCCTAAATGGCTGCTTTGGTACTACCATGGCAAACTTGAGTAGTTGTACAGAGACCATTTGGCCCACAAGTCTAAAATATTTACTTTCTGTCCCTTTACAGAAAGTTTGTTAAATCTTCTTAAAGAGCAAAGTTCTTTTCTTTTCTTGAAATTTTGATCAAGTCGAATTTAATGAATTAAAATGAATATTTATTAAAAGGGATAAAAGGAAAATCAAGTAAAGTAATTGCAGTTTAACAAGTGATTTTTATGACCTTTACCCACTGGCATAACTCTTCTGAATCAATTGTCCATGCACTATCAGAAGATTTGCACAACTCTATTCAATATTGTAAACCATCAAACCTTACTCTTTAAATGAGTAAACATTATTAAAAAACAAAATTCAACCAAGTAAATTTGAAGATCTAATTGGCTTTATTAGACCATTCATGAATCAGGTAGCATCCCATCTATCAAACAGAAAGGCTCTCCCAGGGGTTGTACAAAATGAAAAGTTTTTATAGAAAGAAAGGTGGGGCAAGGGAGCTATTAGCAAAAGAAAAGAAAGGGTTATTTTGGGCCAGGACATCTTATTTTGGGGGAAAGGGAATGCATGGGTTTTATCATGCGGATTGCCTCTTCCTCCTCTGGGAGATGGAGAGGACCCACTTAGATTACCTTAACTGGTGCTTGACCAGAAAATTCCAGACTGGTAAATTGAGACTACATTTCTGGGACAGGTTGAAACTGCAATGAGATCAGGCATTAAATCTATGTTTGGTATCATGGGCTTTAGCACAAGTGATGCCATTTTGGGCCTGTGGTCTTCTTTTTTTTAACGGCACCATTTTGACTGCTGAACAACCCATCTCATAGTGAAGCTTCAGAAAGTATGTTTTCTTAAGTTTACTGAAAGAACCTTGTGGGAGATCAAGATTTGGCCACCCTGAAATCTATCTCTCTACCTTGGTTGTTTTCTCTAGGGACATTTGACCTCCCTCACTAACTGCCTAAAGAATTTGACATGGTGGCTCCTTCCTGGAACAGATCTATGATGATGGCTGTAAAGATAACGTAGGGTAAATGTTACAATAGAAAAGGCACCAACAAGCCCCTCTTATCAGAAGTTCTGTCTCTCTGGCCACATTCTCTGGATGACCCTGCGAGGAGTTGCCAGACAATCATTTACAAGGGAAGTCTCCATTTGTAAACGTATCTCCCTCTCTGTATTGGGAAAAGGGGGGATGAGCTCATTTCTAGTGACTTATCAATGTAGAAGGTGAGGCCTTGGGGCTGCATAATAAACCTTACTCTTGTTTACTGTGCTTTAGTGGTAATCTCCTGTAACTGACTCCCCCCAACCCCAAAATCCTCCTTTGTCATTGGCTGAACATGGTATTTAAGACAAGAATTTCTGCTATTGTGTTGAGAAACGCAGTGTCCCTGCTTTCTCCCATGTATACATGTTATTAAACTTGGTATTATTTTCTCCTGCTAACCTGTCTTGTTAATTATTTGGCCAGCCATAAGAACCTTAAGGGAAAGGGCAGAGGGAGATTCTCTCTCTTCCCCCGACAACCTCTAAATTAAAATTAAATCATATAAATACAACATAAAATAATACAATATAAAACAATATTGCAATGGGACTCATTTAAATGAATAACTATGGAAGTAACAGAACAATTTAAAAGATACATATTTTTGTGTTCTTAACCAGAATGAAGCAATTTCAACATATGTCACAAAAATTTAACAAATATGCTCTTTAATGATTCACATTCTAAGTACTAAAATACAAAACACACTCGTTTGAACCATAGAAGTACATTAAAATAGTTAAGCTGTCATGGTGCTATTTCTCTACAACCAAATAAAAACATATTTAATTTCCTGCCTTTATAAATTACACTATGGAGAGAATATTTCTTTAGTAAAACCATATTGAATAGGTTTACCAAAGCAAGCTTAAATAAATAAATGTTTCAAGAACTACAAATAAATATTTAATTTCCTTTTGTCTTAAATATTTAACACATTTCCTGGAAAGAGCTCTTGTTCATCATTGAAATTGGCTTATGTTTCTGATAAAGTCATATCACTGAACACATAGTAGCAGTTTCAGTATGGAATAATTCAACTTTCATCTTTTTTTTTAATATTCTAAGGCATGAAGTGAATGATTAGTTTGGGAAATTTTCTGGCTTGAACTAACGTGTTTACAAACAAATACATGCTTATCTATAGTGAAGTTGTGTTTATATCCACATGTAGAAGACACTTCACTGTGTTATTCCAGAGACAATCTCAGTGTTATCTTGGTAAGTAACACGTAGATGGAGGATTTATACATACATATGCGTACATATATATATATGATCATAATTTCTGTAATTATGCTGCAGCTCCATTTTAACAAGAAAAAATATGTGTATAATATTTGCCTGCATGTATTTCCCATCTTAACACAGAATGCTGTTTTTTTAGTAATGTTCAATGTATTCTTTTTAGATATCATTACTAGGATGTGGAAAGAGGCAGGCCAGGGCTACAGCTTGGAGAGAGCTCCCTGCACCCCAATGTGTTGGGTTTAAGAAAAGGACACCCTTCAAAAACTTCAAAAATTTAAAAATTTCTGCTCCGGAGGCCGGCCTGGTGGCATAGTGATTAAGTCCGCGTGTTCCACTTCAGCCACCTGGGGTTCGCAGGTTCAGAGCCTGGTGCCGACCTATGCACCACTTACCAAGCCACGCTGTGGCGGCGTCCCATATACAAAATAGAGGAAGATGGGCACAGATGTTAGCTCAGGGCCAATCTTCCTCAGCAAAAAGAGGAAGATTGGCAAAGGATGTTAGCTCATGGCCGAACTTCCCCCCAAAAGAAAACATTCCTGCTCCAAGTAGTTTATAATGTGTTTGTATATATTGTTTACATATATATACATATATATATATATATGTATATATATTCTCTTTAGAGCAAGAAATTAGAATAACAAAGATCCGTATTGAATGTGGTACTATAAAATTAAGAGTTTTAATTAATAGGAAATAAAACTTCTTAATAATATAGTTTTTCTTAAACTTGGTTATATTTATTAAAATAGTCTATTTAAGTATATATTGCTTTTAAATTAGAAATAAATATTTAATTTCATTTTGTGTTAAATATTTAAAAGTTATTTGATTAATCTTTATCTTAAAATGTAAAAAAAGTTCTTAGAGTTGCTGTGTCCAACAGGTATTCACATTTAAAATGTTAATAGATGCTGATTTTTTGCACTTCAATGATCTTGCACTAATCTATATTCCCTCAATGTAAGAAAGTATGTATTTTCACACTTATACTCTTATATGTATTTTCCCTTATACTGGTATTATAGTATAGTTAATATTTACAACGATGAAAAAATTAATTCTAAGTTTTACGTGGCTATCATTCAATTATCTATGGATAAAAAATATATTAACTTTTTTCATTTCTTCTTTATATCTTCAAACCATTTTCATTAGCGGTCCTTTTTTTTCAGTTTTTATTTGTTTATTGTACAAGCTCACATATTATACATTTTAATTCTTGTTATAAGTGTCGCAAAATTTTCCTGACTGCCAGTTTTGTTTTAACTTTGGTTATACTAACATTTATCACACAGAATTTTGAAAGTTTCTGCCTTATTCCTTTCTTTGTAATTTCTAACAATTTACCTAAAATTTTGTTTTGTTTTCGTGTAGAATTAATCTTGGTTCACCTTTCTGCTGTTACACAGAAATGTGTTCCCATGGAAAATTACCTTTGCTAATTAATATATTACTTAAGCACTCGATAAATTAAAATATAAGAAAGGTATAGACTACACAACATCCCTATTAATTATTTTACTGGGTGTTTTCACAAAATCAGTAAATTTATCTGAATATAAAAAAATGGATTTTTGGTGAGGGAATGATAATATGAAACCTAAAATGTCCTAGATGTGGCTCTTGAGAGTTCATTTCATACTTGGTAGCTTATGTGGCGTCAGGTCTTAGGTTTAAATTTCCTCTCTACCATTGAATATTGGGCACTGAGATGAAATCCTGGTCCCAAATCTTCCTTGAGGCTCAAATGTGCACATCCTCTCTAAAGGCTGAGTTTGAACCCCAGCATTCATTTTGCAATCTCTTGCTAATTGAACAGTACTTTGGAGTAGTTATCTTCCGTTAGCTATGGCATTTCATTCCTGGTCCCCTCCCCCTTAAGTCAGGTGGTCTCTTCTGGCTTTCTGGAAATACCACTTTTCAATCAACTGCAGACTTTCTCCATAACCCCCGTGAGGAACAGTCTAATTACAGCCCTGGTATATGCAATTGAAGTTTCCCTATTGTGACTGCTTTCTGATTATAACTTTGCAAACTTTTAAAACCTGTTCACTAAAGTAAAAACTGTGGATAGAAATTCGGATACTAAGTATGATTTTTTCCATAGTTTGATTATCCATCCCATTCAAATAACATTTCTAGAGTAGTTTGGTTTATATTTATGAATCCCCAAATTTCAAACCTCTGTTTTTTAGGAATTTCTTAGTACGTTAATATTACCAACTGTCAGATGCTCAAATTTTTGTTCTTTACTCAAACTTGCAGATTTATTAGATTATGAAAATTCAGAAATTTAAATTTAAAAGATTTGAAGAAATGAATTTTCATTGGTACATAATACACTATATGTGTGAGTATGTATAATAGAAACAGCTATATCTTTAAATAGGCCTGATCCTTATTACACCTAATGTACTCCGATATTTTCTGCTCTATTCTATTCTGTTCTATTCTATTCTGTTCTACTCTATTCTATCTTATCCTATCCTATCATATTCTATTCTTTAATATTTCTTTTTGCAATCCACTAAATTGATTTTATAGTAAAACACTAGAATGGATATATCATTTAAGATGTTTTTTGGCTACAAGTAACAGAATATTAGAAGTTGTTAAATATTAGGAAATAGCATTACCCCAAAGAAAAATGTATCCAGATTTATTATGTCATATAACACGCAATTCCAGAGTACATTAATTCAGTAGATAAATAACTGCAGCAAAACTCCATGAGCATTTCGTGTGCTTGCTTTGCCATCTTCAGCATCGAGGCTTATGTCCACAGCCTTACATCCTAATGGTTGCAAAATGACTGCTACACCTCCAGGCTTTTCAGCCTTATACAGCTATTTGGAGAAAGAGAAAAGGCTTATTTTTTTCTTAAGTGTGTAATTTTATCAGGGAAGGTACATTTTCCTGAAAATCTCCACAACAAATTTTGCCTCTTTCATATGCCCAGATCTAAAATAATCACAAGCAAGGAGAATGGGCTACCATGATCAGCATAGAATGATCCACATTTTTTACAGGGGCTGAGGAAGGCCCAACTTTTTAAAGCACATTACTACTCATTACCCAAATAAAACCATGTTTCATTACTAAGGATGAAAGTAAAGAATGGTGGCTGGGTAGGTAACAGAGAGAACAGCGATGATACTCTGCCCACATCCCCTTAACGCCGTATGTAGGTGTTCTGGTCCACAGTCCTAGCTGAGCCCAGCCGTCTAGATATCTTAGCCAAGGCTGCAGATATGTGAGTGAAACTCATTAGTGGACCCTCCAGACCAGCCCATCTGCCAACTGAATACCACCATGTGGTATATTTCAATGTCCCGTGGAACAGAAGAATCAACCAGCTGAGGCTGGCCTGAATATCTGACCAGCAACGTGATGAGATGCAACAAAATTGCTGTTTTAATCCACTAAGCTTTTACGTGAGGCTGCACAGGAATAGATAACTGGAACATTCCGCAGTTTATTCTTACCATTTTAGTGTACCTCCTGGCTTAGGTTGCTTTTCCTTCAACTAGTCAGCATCTAGGAGTCTTTTTCTGAGGAATGCTCTTGGGCTAATTAAATTTTCTCTGCTCAGATAAAGGGATTGCCTGGAGTGCTGGAAATTTATGTCACTTCCTGGAGGAAGTCCTTATGAAAAGACCAATGGATTTGCAAGTATGAAAGCCACAGCACCTTACTGAGACCTGATTTATGCTCCAAAGTTCCTCTGAAGGATCAAGCTGAAGTTACTCTCTGTAGAACTTGGTGAGCTCACTATGTTTGGCTTACCCCCCTTCCTGTCCTTATTCTTCATTCCCTTACAAGTTTGAATAAATTACTTGCACTTGAATCCTTGCCTCAGGGTCTGCTTCTGAGGAACCCAATTTACAGCCATAGACTTGGGATTACCCAGGGGAACTGCTATGTTGCCTAAAACTCAACAGGTCAGCAGGGACAGATGTCAAACCCTACTACTCTTGATCAAGGTGCCTAAATGGGTCATCTTCTCTAAGCTTAGCCCTTGCTAGAGTGATGACATCTTTTATTGAGTTATTATTGTTATTGCATCTATACAGAGTTGCACACATATCGTTTGACAGTTAAATATTTATTTTCTTTTATTACAGTTCATTTAGTTTTAATTTTATTTTATTTTTGCTTTACAGACCTTTAGTTCAAGTAAGACAATTCCCACACCAGCATTGTTTTAATAATGTCCATTGACAATATAAATAAAATAGTTAACGTTTATTGAATGATTATTATGTGTCAGACACAGTGCTAAATATTTTCAAAAGTATTCTAAACTAAGAATATTAGAGCATTAGACTCATTTTACTGATGAGGCCTGTTGAGACTTTCCCGTTAATGTGAAAATACTATGGATTTTGTCATTTGACTCTCATAAACAACCCGGTTCCTGCCCATTTTCCCACTATGGCTTTCTGGCCTCCATGGGATGTTTGCTGATAGAAATTCAAAAAGTCTTCCTTGAGGTAAAGTTAGACAGAGTCTTTTTGTCATTGTTTCTATAAAGCAAAAACGTTTAGTGATAAAGTATGGTTGAGAGACATTTCTTGCTTTCTATGTGTGCTTATAAAATCTAACTCAACCCTATTTTTTTATAGGTCTCAAAAATTTCATTTGTATTACTAAGTGTGAACTTAAGTGCTAAAATTTCCATTTCCAGTTTTCAAATACCTAGCCAGAATTAATTTGAAACAATAGATTTCTAAGCCTACTTTGATGAAATGGAAATTACAAATAAATCTCTAAATTTAGGACATCTCTATACTAAATGTGTATACATCGAATAGCTGAACAATTCCATATACTGAATCTTTATGTTAAAAACTAAAAAAGAGAGAATAGTTACGGCTTCATAAATTTTCAATAGTGAATCAACAAATACATGGTTACATCTGATGGAATATATTGTTTCAATGGGCTTTATACAAGTTAGAATGGGACGAGGGGGTATCCCAACACTTATATATTTAAATCAGATACCCGTAGTAGATATCAAGAGGAAAGAAGCAAGCACTGTATCTCCACATCATAATATTTATGCTCAAAGACCTACAATTGAAGGCATTCTATCATAAGAGGGATATTGCACCCCTTTATGATCACGCCCTGCCCATGTTGGGCTCTAATTTCTCTTGTTAGATATACGTCTGTTGCTAATGTCATTATGGTCTTTGGTTTCCAAGTCCATGTGCTCTGCATCTTTCTAGGGTTCACTCCAGTCCTCTTTGGTTAAACCAACCAGATCTTTAAATATATGAGAAATAAGGGTATTAGAACTTTAATGATGTTCTTCTGCAACATAAGTGGACGTGCATTACTTAAGGCTATAGCCATAGACATAGGCAACTTAATCAGTTATTTTTACTGTACTATTCTGACACCACGTTGCATGTAAAACTGAATTGTATGACTTGTGTCACAAGAACCTTCTTTTACAAGATTCCTCCTGTAAAAATTAGGGTTTATATGTCCCATCCCTCATCCTAGATCTTAGCCTAGCAACTTACTGCGTTCAAGTTCAAGATCTAAGTAGCATTTAGTCGTAATCCTGCCCAATCTTCCTGCCCTTTTTTTTTTCTTTTTGGGCGTAGGGAAAGGCTCCTTCATCCTTTATTAATCTCTCTTTTTATGATTTATAAACTACACATTAAGACTTAAGTATCTTTTCTCCAATTTACTGATACATGTCAATAGTAGCACAATTTAAAAAAAGGACAAGACACAGTGTCATTAAACTGTGCGTCTAAGATTTTACCTAATTTGGAAGCTAACATGTTAGCACACTAGCATACCACAGGTTTATGCATCCTGGCAGAAGACATGAAACTCCTGGGTCAGAGATAAAGGAAAGTTTATTGCTTATAACAGCAGCAGTAGCCAGAGTAGCAGCATTATCTTACACTGGTTCCCCAAGCTCCAAAGCACACAGGGCAACATGAAGGGGATCAGGTGACATCTGCTAATGCAGTGGAGATTGTGTTTCAGGAAAGAAACTCTGAGCTTACAGAAGCCAAATCTTTTGTAATAGACAATAAGCATGTCTGCTCTTTTCTATAGGAAGACATTATCTTTATTATATTGAACAGTAAGCCCACCTGTCCTTTATTCTAGAGGGAGACACTATGTTTATCTTGAAGGATGAAAGCAGACTTGTCCTTGCTCTAGATAGAAACCCTACTCTATCTTCCAAAGCTCTGCAATACAAAAACATCCTTTAAAAATAGGCCAAAACAAAAGTAGTCGGTGCCTCTGCTCAGGAGACATATAGAAATGGGAGACATTCATGGAGAATTTCCTTCCAAGAAGACCACCACTCATTTCTACACTGTCTTGGCTTCTGGCAAATTTCCCCATATGTGTATTCTATAAACCGTTCTGATTAATCTGACCAATAGCTTGGAACCAAATCCATTTAATTTCTCTCTTCCAGCATTTAGTTAAGGCTACTATCAACAGGAATCTAAAAAGAAGGAAGAGGCCACCCTGCAGTATTGACCTCAATCATGTCCCCCAGGGCTACAAAGACAATCAGCTGAACAAATCTCATAATCTCTCAGGAACTATCTTGCAAAACAGATTGTTTCTCCTTAAATTTCTGTATTGACCTTTCTCCTAGGGCCAAGGTGTTGATCCAGGTACAATAATATGTAGTAGTAATTTTACAGACTCTGCCTTGGCCCTCAAGGAGAACATCTAATGCAATCCCAACACCTAGAACAACCCTGGCCAGTAAGTTGAGGGTGATCTGAATGCCTTCTAAGGCCAAGTTAGTGTTATTGATCACTTTAGTTAAAGTCAGGGACAAATTTCAAAGCATCTTTTCTAACTGGAGGATTACCATTGTAGAGCTAACTGTCTGCTTAAATGACGAGTCAGTTATCTCTCCAGAAGCTTGCCCAATTAACCAAGCCTTATTTTGGAGACTTACCCACATCATTTATCAGTGTGACGTGATTTACTGACAGTGTTTTCTTAAACTCTTGATGGTGTCTTATGACCACCACTAAGGTGCATATCTCTATATTTTCAGGAGGGAGGTAAGTTAATGCTTGGCTTTGACACAAAATAGTATAACGCTGAGGGTACACATGTTGCTACTGGAAAGAAATGTTTATTTAAAATCATTGCTGTCTTTCAAGTGGGTTCTACATCAGTGACGGGGCACAGGCTGTCAATGCTTCTATCTGGCCTCTTCTACAACTTGTAAGACTTGTATTTCCCAATTCACTTTAAAAAATTGAGTCTAGTCTTTGATTTTGTAGTGACAGTCTGAAGGCAGTTTGTCCAATCTGTCCTGTTTGTCCATGAAACCAGCTGAGTGGCATTCATCCACCCCATGAAATGATTGAGTGACACCTATGGAAATGAGCATGGGAAGAAATCTGGAGGTATTAACAGGTGTTTTATGTAGTTGGTGCTGAAATGACAGACATTCTTTGCAGTTTCTGATAGCCTTCTCAGTAAGATTAAGAGGAATGGAGATCAATTTCTGGTCAGTATTCTCTGGGGTGAGATGGAAAACTCAACAGTCAGTTAAATTTAAGCTGCTTGCAACTGTTTGGGAGAACCACACCAAGTGGTTTCCTTCACGAAAAAGATTTCAGAAGTGATTCTTAAAGACAAGGATTATTAATGTCCCTCCTTTCCCTATGTCTTCCAGGGTCAAGGTATCCCCTCCTCAGGTGAGAGGGTTGTTGTTTTTCTTCTATTACCAAAAATTGATATCTCATTCCAGTATCTCTAACTTCCCTGCTTATATCTAGCTCTTTGGTTTGAAAGAGTCAGACACAAGATGGATAATTACATTTTGATAAAACTAACAGTGACTGATCATGCCTCACATTTTGGGATTTCCTCTCATTTCCCTACATAAGAGAATTGGAGGTGGTTTTGGTGAGTAGTTTACTCAATCAAATGATCATTACCATTATGATCTATGACCATATCAATTCAATGAGAAAATCCAAATTGCTAATGCAGAATTAAATTTGAGTCCCTTTGGATTCCCTTTAGCCAAGCTGTCACTCAAAGTTGTTTTTAAGGAGAGAAAGAAGCATAATGCCATGATGGAATCCCAAATTTTCAAAATAATTCGTTATAATCCTCAAACCCTTTCGTTCTGATCATTACCCGGGGATTGGCCAAGTAGAGATGATCCTTTTCTGGAGCAGCCACATACGTTGACCAAAATGTCTTAATAAAGTGTGTGCATTAGGAGAATACAAGGAGGTAGAGTCAGAAATATTTTAGGGTCAATTTCTGAGGAAGATGTTTTAATGTTTAGTAAATGGCTGTAGATGGTATGGATGGTTCACCTTGGCTTTTGTGATGAAAGGCACACCTTTGTCAGACTGCAAGTAGTATAGGAATCTGAAAGCATGCCACAAATTAGGCAAGTATCACAATTACAATCCTGGAGTCAGCTGGTTGGACTGGAGTATCAATATTTAACCTGAAATAATGTCAACATTGAGGCCCCAAAATTAACCTCAAAGAACGGGTTAAAGGGGAATGTAGTCAACTGCAAGGGGTAAGCAAAGGTTATGCCCCTTGAAATGTGGCCATCTGCACCATAAGACAAATGTGTCGACTTTCAGCAGGAGTCACAGTTTAGCATGCAAAGTAACCTCTATGTCAGAAACATAGAGAAACAAAGAGTGCTTTACTTTGCTGCTCGTATGTGATAGTGGATTTCTTGCCATGCTGTAATATGGTGACAGATCTAGTTGGCAAGAATGCCTGGATAGTGAAATTCTAGGAGGAAGAGGCTCAATTAACAGTGAGATTACATTCAGTCTTATCAGAGAACGGTCTTTACAAAGATATTTACACGAGTGTCACAATGAGGGTTATCTTTCATCTGTCTGTTGGTAGTTTCCCAAGGGGCAGACCAAAAAGCTAGACCATTGGCTAAAGCTCAAAAGACATTAAAAATATAATAGGTTTCATTAAGAGGAGTGTTGGCAGGTACTATGAGAATGGCCACAAGCTTCTTGCACTGAGTGGAGTGATCATATCCATTCTTGTTTCTGCAAAGCTGTTGCTGAAGCTGAACAGCCATAGCAGCCCTGTGGACACTATTGGTTATCAGCTTAACTAAACCATCAACGAATCATGTGCAGGCATGTAAGAGAACCGCTGTGAACTTGGGGCCCTGTTGAGTCAGTGGCTTTGCCTTCATCTACAGAATGAGAAATAAGGTTTCTCTCAAAGGGAAAGTTGCCACTTTTTCATGTAAACCTGAGATGTCCCTGCAGTCGGGCCAGTACATTCTTAAATACACAGTTTCCATTTGACAAGTGAGGCTTATTGGGCCTTTCCTGCATTGTTAGTCTTTGAGTTTGAGCTGACCACTCCAGACCACCAAAGGAAATATCAGGCTAGAGAGTCACAAGACTTTTAGAGGTAAGGAGTTCAGTTTTGGAAAAGCCCAGTAGCAAACTGCTTTTCAAAAGGCGTACCTGGTAGCCATGTCAGGGAAGAAATGAGTCCACCTAAAAGGGCACCTCTGGATGGAGGCTTCCTCCCTTTCCCGAGGCTCCAACTGGCAAAATCATCAGTCACAGAGACTTTCAGCTCAAAGGGGTAATTCAGTTTGTGGGGCCTCAAAAGCATAGCTCTTCTCTATATGCAGTTCTTCCTGATAGGAGAATGCCTTCATTCTCAGTCCAGGCATGTAAAACATCAGTATCAATTATACCTTCAGCACAAGATGCCATGATAATAGGATGATGAATTGACCCAAATGGCCTCACCCACACAGTTGCATTAGCTTCTCCACCCTGCTGCAAACCTTGTCCTAACTCAATTAGCTAATTCAGCTTGTCTCCACCTGCAAGGGGCAGAGGAGGATGGTGACTTGGACGCCTGTATCCAAAAGACCCGTAAAAGTTTAGGTTCCTCCCCTCCTCAAATTACTGCATAAGTGCACATGGACTTTTGGGCACAGGGAGACCTCACTCCCACCCAATCATTTTGCTCTTTAGATAAGCAGAGTTAGGGCTAGAAATGAAAGGAAGGATTAGCAGGCATGGAAGGAGAGCTGCTTCAGCAAGCAAGGTTAACTGTGAAAGCTGCTCAAGACTCATGCAAATGAACTGCCAACGTTTTTGTGTACCCACAGCCCTATATTAGATAGCAAGGTCATCTTTATTGATAGCATCTATTTCAGTCTCCAGAATCCCTTGACTCTGCAGTCAAAGCCATATTGCTTTCTGCCCAGGACCCCAAAGTTTGTACCATTTGATTGACTTAATCCTGACTCACAGAGTGGGGGATTCTTTTAGGAGTTCAGTTTAACCTGGGGAATTTGCTGCATGATTGTCATGATAACATCTCTTAAATATTCTCCCTGGCTTAGAATAAAGCCTAGAGGAGTTTTCCAAGATGTCAGGGCTCACTACTGTAAGAAAGAATTTTCCTAGATTGCTTTGTGTCACTTTCTCATTCTCTAGTGACTTTGTGAAGTCCACGGAATAGATGGATGGATAAACAAACTGATATGTCTATACAATGAAATACTACTCATTAATCAAAAGGAATAAACATTTGATACATGCTACAAACTGAATGACTCTCTAAACAATTGAGTGAAAGGTGGCAGACCAAAGAGACTCTATACTATATGATTATATTTGAATAAAATTATTTACTTAAAATATTTAAATAAAATAAAACTAATCTATAGTGATTATAGATGAGAAAGCTCCTCAGTGGTTGCCTGGCAACTGGGAGGAGGGGAGGTTGGGAAAGATTACAAACAGACAGGGGAAACTTGAAGGGTTGGTGATGTTTTCATTATCTTGATTGTGGTGATTATTTCAGGTATATTCGTATGTCACAACTTGCCAATTGTAAACTTTAAATATGTGCAATTTGTTATATGTCAGTTAGACCCCAATAAGCTGTTTTTTAAAAAGGTACTGCAAAGGCAATGAAAGAAAATGACATGGTGAATAGAAGAGAATTTAGAAATAGTCCCATAAATAGATAAGTGAGAAAAAAATGACACATTCACACAAACAATTCTAACTACAACTGCTCTGATAAATGCAATAAAAAAGAACTAGCTTCTTGCCATAGTAGACCTAGTCAGAGTTCATGAAAAATATAATATCAATTCAAAGGATTATAAAAATCAATAAATTTTATAGTGAGTGATCAAAGACACAGATCTTCATTCAGCAGGAATTCAGATCATAAATGTGAGCATGTGTGAGGATATTATCAGAAATTCTGGAAGTTCAAGTTCCTCTATTCATAATTATCTTCATATTATATATCTGTGTGTATCCGTGTGTGTATACATATACACATCTATCATTTTTCTATCTTTATGTGTAGTAGGTTGGAATATGCAGGAAACAGACTCAGAAATGGAAATTTGTGTGTCTCTTTGAGCAAGGACTATTCCTGGAGAGAGACTCAGCTGTGAGCTGTTAGCCATCACTTCTTGAATCTGGAGACTGAGTGCCTAGGTACTGGAATGGAAAGTTTGGTATCTGAAGCAACCACTAAGTCTACCCCTTATGTAACTTATGGATGCATTGATTCACATAATAAGTTCACCCATCTGTAAAGAGCTCAAAGATTCTGGATAGTCTCTTCCTGAGGAAATTTATAAAACTTTTGGTGGGATTAGCTACAGAGTCTGCCACTACAGTTAAATTCAATATGCAGTTGATACTCATTTTAATCCTCTTTTAATACTTATTCTAGATTCTTTTCTCTGCTTGTCCACGTGACTGTTGCAAACGTGAGTTATGCCTGCCACAGATGATTTACTCAGTCCTTTCTTAAAGAGCACCCACTACAAGTAAGGTAGTTGCCTGACAACATTCAGCTGCCACACATTTTGTTCCATTTTGGCCATGCATTCTACATTTCTTCCTCAAATGATTGAGCATAGCTGGAGTACTTGAGCTGAGAGGAGACTCTGCTAAAAGACTGTCATTGCTCTAGAGCTCCCCATCAGCTTACTTGTGCCTTTTTGAGCTCTACTGCTATTTGAGGCCCTTTCTACACAATGTTCCTTTCTTTTGTCTCTTCTTTCACATGTGTCAGAACTGCATCATAGTATTAAGGCTTTCTCTGCTACCTCTCCCCTTTATCCTTTACAGGCATATATTTTACCCCCACACACACAAAAAAGAAGCTTTTGGATTGTGAATTGCTTCTTGTCATTTGCTTCTTAAAAATTCAAATTAATACATAGCTTCCCTGGTTTGGGGATGACTCAGATACTCACCTCTGAGGGCTCTGAGCTTTTAGCTGTCATTCCTTTCTTAAAGTTGTTACACATTTCTATGATTGTTAAATTTGGTCTAGGGAATAACAAGAAACTCCCAATGGATCACGTGGATGCCAAATATATTCTTCTTCATTCCTGTTGTATAACAGATGCCCTATCTCTTAGAGATGATCAGAGAAAATTACTCCTACTGGGATATTGATTCCTTTCCATGACTTCTCATCTCTTGGCATCATTGAGAATCCCAAAGTGACCAGGCAACATACAAAACTTAAAACATACTGGGATTCTTGCTGTCTCTGGCAGTAGTAGTGTTCTCCCTCTCTGGGAACAGCACCTCTAGTTATGCAAATCCTAGAGTTATAGGAATAGAAAACACCAATTACCCAAATGGATCACTGAGAGTGAAGATAAGTGAAGTTACTCCTATTTACATGGTTCCTGGAGCCATGTGTTCTTACCAATTATAGACATAACACCACATAACGGTCATTAATTAAATGTAATTAATGCATTTGTAAACTGCATCCTTGGGGATGGCATCCAATCTACAGAGGGTATCACTCCCTAAGTGAAACCTTAGTTTATCCTTCAAAAGCATTCCCATCATTCTATCTGATTGGAAGCTTCTGGGTGGTGTGGTATGTAATAGGACAAGTGAGTTCCATGATCCTGCGTACATCATCAAAATTCATTTGCAGGAATGTGTGTCCCTTGATCTTATGTGATATTTTGCAGGGTCACGTGTCAGTGGATCATACACTCTGTAGACTCTTAGATTGTAGTGGTCTCTGAGGTTCTGTGGTCAAAGAATACAAACCCATATCTATAACATATGCTGCCTAGTAAAAATCCTTGTTTCTGTTAGAGATGAATGGGTCCAAAGCAATCAACTTGTCATAAGGGGCTGTTTGCTCTCTTTGAACAGTGGTGTTGTCTTGATAGATCAGTATTGGGGTCTTTTGCTGGGATATTCAGCAACGGTACTAACTTGGTTTCACTGGTGAGTGATGAGTTCATGCTACTGTGTTGATTTACAGATTCCATCCTTGGAACATGGATGGAATGTCAACATGGTTGCTTCTTTCTTGAGCTCAATGTATCACTGTTGGGGCTGACCAATGACAAAAACTGGCTGAGGTTAACTTGTCAAGTCATTTCATCTATTTGGTTTTTTAAATGTTTTTTTCTTTTTATGACTTCTCTGATTGGCTTTAGTAGGCAATATAAAGACCTTCATATTTCACGTGTACTCCCAAAAATCTCTGCACATGTTTCTTCTACAGAACTTCTTGTCCTTTATCTTCTAATTCTTGTTCCTTCAGGAGACTGATCACAGGGCTTAACAACTTGACACTGCCCACAAATTTCTGTATATTCTGATTGTGTACTACTTTTCTTTCCACACAAAGTAAATGACCAGGAGAATGGCCTAAACCTCTAATCATTGGGAGGGTTTTCTTTCACTGCTGTCTGTCAGGGTCACCTCTGAGTGCGACAGTAATTCAATAGTAGTCAATTTTCAATTCACACCCCAATACCCATCCAACTTATCTCTGAACAAAGCGTGATCATTTTCTGTCTCTATCATCTGGAATTAACTCTCCCTCTCCCACCCACCAGGTAACCATAAGTGTGAGATGGAGAAGTGTTTTGTTATACTCTTTTTTAAAAAAATGGTGAGGTATATGAGATGCATTTATTTGATAATTTATCATTTATTTTGGTGAGAAATATCCCAACATGCCCCCGACAGCTAGATCCATTAAAAAATATTAATTATCTAGTAAGTCCTAAATTTTTGTAGGATTTATCACCCATATTTAGGAGTGCTTACATCTTACCAAGGCCTTCGATGTTCTTATCACTTTGTATTCATGTACCAGTTAACATGATTTCCTCAATATAAAGAAATAATGTGATATAATGCAGAATGTACAGATTTTATAGGCCTTTTTGAGCTACATTAAGACAGCAAGCAGGGGATTAATGTAACTCTGGGACAAGAATGAAATATATTCTGTTTATCCTATATCAGTGAGAACTTCTTTTGGTCCACTTCCTCATAGAGACAGAAAAATCACCTTCTCTAGATAAAAGCTCCTATGCCATATGCCTGGGATCGTATTAATACGGTGTAACGAAGATATCATATTTGACTACTACTTGGTTGAGTTTTCAGTAGCCCACCATCATTGTCTAGGGTCCATATCGCCATTGTAATGGCCATGCTTGTGAATTAGGGGGATATGATGAGGATCAACATCATAGCATGCTTTAAATCTTTAAGAATAGCATTGATTTCTACCATTTCCCTTGAGATACTACATTGATTTTGCCTTATCATCTTGGCAAGGCAGGGGCCAGTTTCAAGAGCTTCTATTTGGCCTTCCCAACTATAATAGCTCTTACATCACAAGCCAGTGTTGGTATTCTGAAAACTACCAAATATGTTTATTAGAATTGTGACTTGAGAGATCAAGGAAATTACTATTGAGTGGTCTGTGGACATGACGGACCTGCTATGAGTTAGATCTTGGCCAGGACTCTATTTTTACAAGGCCCTCACTAACAAGAGGGCTACAAAAATGCTTTTCATGTCTAAGTACCAGTGTCAAATGGAATCTCTGTCAAAGAGTTTTTGAAATGTCTGGTATTCAGCTTTCATCAATATATAGTTGTCATAATAAATGATCATGTGCCTCATTGCGAAAGAATGTTTGATGCTCATTATCATATAAACTTGTCCTGGTGTTGAAGGTTCTTTCTCGTGGGAAACTGCCCTCTCCTTAAGTAAATGGGTCCTGGATTTTAAAACTGGCTCGTGTCTGGAAACTGTGTAGAAAATTATGATGTTTTATGGGGTTGGCTGCCCTTCACATCCTAATCATCCATGCTTCATTTCTTTTGATTGCATAAATTAAGAATACTCTTAAAGGTTGCTTATCTATCTTGTCCCTGGGGACACTGTATTCTAGTAACAATCTCTGCAGTTCTCTGACTGCCTGGCTCCTAGTTTCCACTCTAATTGTTTTCTGCTCAGTTCAATAAGTGAGCCCATCATTTTTTTCCAACTGATTAGGTACAGCCACCTGGAATATTATTCTGAGACTCTATTATCCCCACTGCTATCAAGCAGCCGCCATCAGCCACGGCCTCTGTAGGGAGCCGCCTCTGATCCGGTGATGCTGGTGACCCTTTCACTGTGCTTTTCTTTATAACATTGGTAAGTGTGGACTTTTTAGGGAAAATAGTAAACTGATATATTTTCCAATATTAGGTAGTTTACCCATGTTAGCCTGTCAGATTCACTGAGCCTTTTTATTTCTTCTTCCCCAACCCAACATGGAAGTTCTGGCATTTCTACTGCACTTCGCATGGGGCATCAATTTCCCCAGTCTTCCAAAAGCCAGCCAACAAGATGTTAGTTCTACACTCCAGGGTCTTTGTCAGGGTATGTAATCCTTAACCAGGAAAAGTGGTCCCATACTAAAAGACTCTTCTTATCTAACTTATTCAACCCCTCTTGATTTAGTCTCCTTAGGACTCTGTCCCACAAATACACTTCTAGCTCCTGATAGTACACATTGGCTAGGTCCTACATTTTCATTGGAGTGTAAGCTCTTTCAACTCTTAGTAGCAGCAATTATTAGTAGCATCTTCCTTGATGGTATATATTGAGACTTATGTTTGCTTATTGGTCTAGTGGGCAGAAGGGAGGTTTGGATATATCTTGAGAAGGCATAGTTGTATTACAAGGCAGAGGTTTCTGCATCATATTCGAAAAAGGGATGAGCACCAGCCTTTAAGAAGAAAGGCCATATTTATAGGCCTAGAATGTAAAAAGAAATGTGAGGATTTAGGATTTCTGACCCAGATTTACCCATCCTATGTTTCATCATCCGTATTCTTTCCAGTCAGAGTTTTGCCTTGGCGTAGCACTCTGAATTTAGAATTTAAATTTTCTGTATTTCAGCTATCCTCCTAATTAAGTCCCAGGCCTGAATTTAGCTTTTTCTGCTCTCTAGATATGGGAGATGCTTATGATTATATATTTATGTGCTCTGTTTTATTAAATTAGTGATTAATCACTCTAAACTTTTCATTGTCCTTTTTTCCCCACTGTTTTAATGGCCTCAGCAATAGCTATCCCATTTCATAGTCCTTATAATGATTATTTCTCCTGAATTTCTCAAATGGCTGAGATCTGAGATATTTCACCAACTGATGATGCCCCTTCTAATAGAATCCCATTCTGTTTCATTATCTTGGAAATTTTTAATGATTGCACCATTGCTACCTGTCAGGAACTCTCAGTACTCCATCCACCACCAATCGTAGAGTTCTCATTGCCAGATGGCTAGCAGATGATTTTGTTCCAAAAATTTCATTTCAACGTCTGCTTTTTTGGGCCATAATTTGCACCAACTGACACGAGTAAGGTTCCCTGGGAAACAGATTCTGAGACAGTTATTTGAATGAAGGCAGTTTACTGAGATGAAATTACTGGAACAACACCTGCCTGAGAGTGAGAGATGTAAGACTGGGTAGAGATCTCTGGCATGGCCTTTCAGATAGAGTTGCCAGATTTAGCAAATAAAAATACAGGATTCCCAGTTAAATTTGAATTTCTAGTAAACAATGAAGAAATTTTTATTGTAAGTATATACTTTAGTATACTCTAGTGTAAGTATGCCACAAATATGGCCTGGGACACACTTATAACAAAGAATTGCTCATTGTTTATCTGAAATTCAAGTTTAATTGTGTCTTGTATTTTTCCTGGTAATCCTACTTTTATAGTGGTCATGAATTGAGTCAACAGACCAGGCTTTTTTCTCCTCAAATTGAAAAGTCTTTAGATGCAGGCTGCCCTATAGAACGGGAACAAACTTATGTGAGGCAGCATTCTTTAGGCAAAGGCAATTCTTGGAGGTGATGTTAACTATGAATTGTAAGCAACAGTGACTCCTAAGGGAATAAGTCCTTCTGTTTTGGACAGAGGAGCTGGGCAATTTTTCACAGTCTGCATGATTATGTGTATCAGAAGGGGAGGAGGGAGGGGAGGAAGAAGGTGGGGGAGAGGGAGAGGAGAATGGATAAGGGGCAAGACCTATTTCGCTATTTCATCCAGGCAAGATTAGTATCATCAGTCTCAGCATTTTACAGTAAACAGTAAAACTATAATGTACAGTATAATACAAGCAAACAGACACGAGCTCAGGCATCATTCAGAATTCTTGACCTCACCAGACCATTGCATCTTCCTCAGGTTACCATATTCCTGAACTTAGAGCTGTGGAACTGGAACAAGAGTCGGTTAAAAAGACTTTTCTGGAAGCCAGGCAGACTAATAGACCAGTCATAAAGGTGGAGTTTTGATATCCAAAGCAATTTACATATTCATTTTTTTTTCTATCTAAAGCACTTGAAAGTCATTTGAAATGTATGACTTTGAAAACCATTGACTATGCTGTCACTATACAAAAGTCTACTTAAGCAACCAAAATTAAAGACGTCACTATAATCTGCGTTATTCCTATTATGCAAGCATTATAAATGGAAAGGTGCAGTTGCTGTCTAAATGAGGGAAGGAAGGGTAATGGTAGAAATTACAATACATTTCATAACAAAAGCATGGCTATCAGTTTACTAATCATTGAAGCTCATTTAAACATATTAAGAATGGAATTGATGGAGGACATTCTTTGGGATTGCTAAACTAAAGTGGATAAAAAAATTAATAAAAAAATTAAGTGGGTAAAAATATACCAAACAGAGAAGGACTACGAAATATTAACTTCATTTTGCATAGACACACAGGTTCATTAAATAATTATGAAGAAGCAGATCATAATAATCTTATGTGAACTTTTTATTTATAGATCAAAATATTAGAAGAAAAGAAACATAAATAACTGTTCAATTGATTCATAATCATAAGCAAATATAAGAATAGCTTATGATTAGGAATCAAATCTATTAGAATTTGAAAAAATAAACGAAAGTAATTGGACATTTTTTTTCTTTAACTCCATAATCTGTCATATTTTTTATGAGAATGAATGAGGAATTTCCCCAGGTCAGTAGGATGATCATCAACTGGACGCAATTTTCCCCCTTGGAGATATTTGCCATTGTCTGGAGACATTTTTGATTGCTACAACTGCGGAAGGGGGAGTGCTGACTGGTATCTAGTGGGTGGAGGCCAGAGATAGTGATAAACATCCTACAAACTACAGAATTACCCCCACAGTAAAGAATTATCTGCCCTTAAATGTCAATAATGCTGGAATTGGGAAACCGTATTCTAAATTCATCCAAAAATGATAAGCAAAAATTCATCATCTGATAATAAACATCTATTAAGCATATTAATAGCTTGGAATTCAGCCAAAAATCCATTTCTTCAGGTCAGCTACTCATCCAACAAGTGTTTAATGAGGAACTATTGCATATTAAGTACATTGCTACTTGTTGAGGATTCAGTAGAATGCAGAAAATGATGTATTCCCTACTGGTATTATGTTCTCTTAGACTTCATAGTGCTTCTGCTCTGTTACCTAACAATCCGGGATTGGCACACCAACTAATAAATATGAAGATTCCATTCTGGACAACTGGTACTGTTAGATATTTTGGAATGGAACCTACAATAGGGAACATATTTTAAACACCATTATAACTAGAAAGCTATATTTCATCTCGAAGTCGTTAAATTCTAGAAAAAAAATGAACAGAATTTAAAATATTTTCATTTAAAGAAGAAGAATATTATCCTGTTTTGAGCACTTATAATTATGACCAAAAGTAGATCATAAGTAATGAATTTTAAAATGTGTCAGGCAATAATTCTGTTACACCTCAGACATAGTGAGTGTACAGTAAATATATAGTTAGTAAATGAATAGAATTAGGATATAATACAGGTAAAAATCATATGTTGTATATCATATATTTCATCTTTTTTTATGTATATCACATAATCAAAGCTTTGTAATATACATACGAATTTGCTCATTTAAATTACAAATGAAAGAATTAATCTCTGATTCTTTCTCATGTCATAACGGGAAAATATATTTTAGAATTAAAATTATAAAATTAATGTAATTTATAGAAGATGGAGAATCGTTTTTCTAATTCATCTACTGCATTCTAAATGGGAAAGGACAGCAAAGTTGATAGTCTATTTAGTGCTACCAACCTTGCCTTGGAGGAAAGATGTGCTATGAAATGCACAGTATATAGATACAATACATGTAAGCCTATCACTGTTTAGGATTTAATGAGGACTATAAAGATTGTGGGTAACATCTGTATTTTTGTGATCTCTTTTCCAAAACCAATTTCTTGATAATAAAGGCTAAAATATAATGAAAGAAGCCAAGAGCCCTTTTGATGCCCGCCTCTCAGAATATCTCAGCGTTAGCACAAATAGGCATATTGTATCAACATGAATAATACCTGGAGGGTGGATATTCTTAACAGTCTATGGTCTATATATCAACTTCAGAATTCCGTAGGGCTCACATCTACTGATAAATTCTTGACAGTTTATAAGATTTGGGTGATAATTCTTGTCAAAGCACTCAGAGATCAGTAATTTTCCTCATTTTTGTTTTGATATTTCTATTATTATTTCCAACAATTTATCAGTGATTTAAGGACTTTTAAGAGGAGAAATCAGGATTATAATCTAACCTAGAGCAGTTCCTAAATTTGGTTATTCCACTTATATTCAGTTCTGGATTTCTATCTCTTTGATTCAAAAAGCAGGTATAATTCTTGTGAAAAAGCAAAGCTTACTATGATTCCACCTAGTCACCTTTAGGGGTTTAGAGTATTATCAAGAGTGGTGTGGAAGTTTGGTTTGGTTTTGTTTTTCAAAAGGAAAATCACTTTACAATGTTACTAGGAAAACGCTTTAAAATGATATATTTTACCAGTTAGTAAATCAAACCTAGGACTATATCCTTGGACATTTGATGAATTACATATGATGAGAAAAAAACAAAACAACATCAACAACAAAAAAACCTAAAACTAAAATTAAGAATCTTTTGGGGAGGTTGACTATACAAATCTACCATGATGTGTTACTCAGATCATCTTTGCAGATATGGGAAATTAACTATACAGTCTGTATTTTAGAACGTATTTTTCAAAGGTTTTCAAGTGGCAAAGGAAAATAGTGAAATTTACATGCAAATGAGATTTTATAAAGGACCCCATGAACAATAACAAAAAGAACACAAAATTGTAACTGCTCTGCTAAGAGCAAATAGAAACAGACCTAGCTTCTGACTAGAACAGATCTAGTTGGAGCTGGCAAGAGATAAAATGTCAATTCAAGGAACAATGAAAAACAATGGAACCTAGAGATAGCAATCAGAGACACAGATGTTCATTCAGAAAGAATTCAGATTCTGCCAGGAAAGATAAATTAATACAAACATGTTCACTGTCACAGCATTGTTCAAATATGTATGTCAATGTATTTGAATGAGTCAAGAAAAAATTTATGTTAAATGATTTACCTACAAAGAAAAATAGCCTACCTATATTCTACTGAATAAAAGTTTGAATTCTCAAAATTATTCTGACTCTAAATCACAAGAATGGGTCGATTCAAAATGTACAAGAATTTTTTTTTCTTTCTAAAGTCATATCTCTATGTAGCCTCTTTGAAAAGAATTGTGATCATAATAAATTGTGACATAACTATTGCTATATATTTGGATGGTAATATTATTTGTTTTCATCTCTAATACATGTCAAAACTTGGAGACATGAAATAAACAAATGTCTACCAAAAAAAGTGGAGGATGGAGGGTACAAAGCAATATCCTCTGAAAATAGAAACATAAATTGTTCTTCGTGATAGGTTTCAAACAGCTGAAAATGAAACACTGAGAAAGATCAATGAACCACATTGCATGAGAGTGAAGTGACAGCTAGAATGTAACAGGGAAAATTCCTTTAAGGAAGTAAAATTTATGTAATGTGTCAAAGATGCCATTGCCAGAATGTTATAAAAATTCAAGTGGTGAATGTGATTACTCTAACTAGGAATTTGAAACATTGGCCTCTGCCTATAAAAATGATACTATCAAAAGACAGCATTTTGTATCCAAATCGGCACATCAGAAGAGAAGTTTTAGGCCTTGTTATATAAAAGAAAAAGATTTTGTATTTCAATATGATTCTTAGTTCTAATTCGTTAATTGTGAGACATCTTCCATGAGTATTCTCCCTTTACCTTGAAAGTTGCATCAAAAAACTATTAGTTTGGATTGCATACAGCAGGTTTGCTCATCCTCAGCTCTACTGATATTTTGAGCTGCATAGATCTCTCTTGGGGTGTGAGAAAGGGTTGTTCTGCTCATCATAGAATTTATAGGCTCATTCTCAGCCTCCACCCACTAGTTGCTGGTGGCACTTCTACCCCCCGCTATGACAATCAAAAGTATCTCCAGGCTTTGTGAAAATACCAGTTGATAAAATTGGTATGTATTAAGACTTATTAAGTGTTAAGAATGTTGGAAAAATAAAAATACCTAAACAAATTCAGACAAATGCATATTATGGATAGATTGGAAAACGTTGGATAAAAATACCAAAATTGGATTACTCAATTGATCATTTATTTGCTTTGATGTGTTTATGTAGAAACAAGCAGAATACTAAGGTGAAGTGGTATACGTAAATTAAATGAAAAAGACTATACGATCACAAAAAAAGTTTAACTCTGTAGCATTAGTGCAATTATTCATAATTAAAATGATTACAAACTGGTGAAAATACCTAAATATAAAATAATATTTAATATTGGAGCTCTAGCAGTCTTCACATTCTGCCATACTATAACAAAGTTCATTCTTTCTTACAGAAAATGTGAGGAAAAGTATTTTTCAAAAGATCAAACAACCAAGTAAGGTTATGCATTTAATAATCTGGACTGCTGAAATGTGTTATAATAAGGGAAAGAAGTACAGACTCTCCTTCAAAATTTTTGTGGTCTGGTGGAGGTGGCATATATTACTTTTAAAATAAATTTTAAAAAGCTGTAAAATTGCAGGTGTAAGGGTAGTTATAAATTTATAACTTAAAAAAAAGTGACTGTACGATATTGAAAGGGAAGAACAAAATTGGAGGACTGACACTACCAGACTTCAAGACTTACTGCAAAGTTACAGTAATCATGACAATACTTTATTAGCAAAGGAATAGACAAATATATCGTTAGAACAGAATAGAGAGCCCAGAAATAGACCTCCATAAATAGTCAACCCATCTTTGACAAAGAAGCAAAGGCAATACAATGGAGCAAAGATAGTCTCTTTAACAAGTGGTGCTGGAACAACTGGACATCCACATGCAAAAAAAATGAATTTAGAAACAAACCTTACACTCTTCACAAAACATAACAACTCAAAATGGATCATAGATCTGAACGTAAAATTCAAAACTAAAAAATTTGTAGAAGGTAACACAGGAGAAAACCTAGATGATACTGGATATCATGATGCCTTTTTAGATACAATACCAAAGACACAATTCATGAAAGAAATAATTGATAAGCTGGACTTCATTGAAAGTAAAAACATCTGCTCTGCAAAAGATAATGTCAAGAGAATGAGAAAGCCACAGAGTTGGAGAAAATATATGCAAAAGACACATTTGATAAAGAATTATTTACCAAAAATATACAAAGAACTCTTAAAATTCAACAATAAGAAATCAAACAACCTAATTAAAAAATGGGCCAAAGACCTTAACAGATACCTCAACAAAGAAGATCTACAGATGGGAAACAAGCATATGAAAAGATGCTCCGCATCATAAGTCACCAGGGAAATGAAAATTAAAACAATGAGATACCACAACATGCTTCTTAGAATGGACAAAATCCAGAACACTGACAATACCAACTATTGGTGAGGATTTGAAGCAACAGGAACTCTTGTACATTGCTGGTGGGAAGGCAAAATGGTACAACTGTTTTGGAGGACAATTTGGCAGTCTCTCACAAAAGCAAACATACTCTTTCAGGTATTTTTCCAATAATTGCACCCCTTTATATTTATCCAAAGGAGGTGAAAATTTATGCCCACACATATTTGCCCACATAAATCTGTTTATAGCAACTTTATTCATAATTGCCCAAACTTGGAAGCAGCCAAGAAGTCTTTCAGCAAATGAATGGAAAAAGCTGTGTTACATTCAGATAATGGAATATTATACGGCACTAAAAAGAAATGAGCTATCAAGCCATGAAAATACATGGAGGAACATTAAATGCATATTATTAAATGAAAGAAACCAATCTGAGAAGGCTACATACTATGTGATTCCAACTATATACATTCTGGAAAAGGCAAAACTATAGAGACAATAAAAAGATTAGGCTGAAGAGATGAATAGGCAGAGGGAAAAAAAGTCCCTAAAAGACTTCCAATTTTATCTCTGACATGTAAAGAGCTTGAAAGTCATCACTCTCATCCTTACAAGAAGAAAAATTAAACAAACCAAAAATCAACAATTTTTTGTGAATGTGGTCACAAATCTGCCTATCGGGAGCAGAGATTAATGGAACCATATACAGGAACATGTCAATGAAACTTCTGATGAATTTTGGGGCCTGAGTACGGACTAGCATGAAAGTGAAAAACTCCTCTAGGCACTAGTGTTGTGGGAGGAAGTTCCCAAATGTTCACAGGCTTTTGCTCCAGGAATTCCTCTCATCATCGTGAAGATTTGAGGAAGACACCTTCAGGGCTTTGGCAGGTGGAGAGGAGACACACATCATCGTGAAATATACCTAGAACCTTCTCCGTAACAGAGGCCTGTTGGAAAAAAAGACTGCCAAGTCTCATCCAAGCTGGAGGAAGGGCCTTCCTTCTACTCCACTCTCTTCTGCTGTTCCAGTGCCTCCTAAGGGAAACAAAACACGTAGTCAGCAGGGGTCAGGGATTTAAGGAAATAGATTGAGAGCACTGTAGGCTGGGAAGAGAGTAGAGAGCAGAGAGGGAAAAAGCTATACCACTGGAGAAGATCTTGCCCGTTAAACATAGGCCCACTGAAAGACAGATTCAACTGGAGGAATCTAGAACGCCACCTCCCCATACCTTATCACCACACAAACAGGGCTTTAGTATATAACAGTGGATTGTCAAAGACAAACACAGCCAAACATTAAGGTAGTGAAAACAGATTTTATTCACTAACTACTGATAGTAGGGGAAAGAGCTTCATTCCAAATTGTGCAGAGGTGACTTGGCATTTTAAAGGGAGAATGAGGGAAGGGAATGAGAAGAGGCTCAGTAGAGTAAAAGAAGTGAAAAATCATAACGCATTGGTTGACGTAAACGCAATTAGGCCAGCTGTGTTTGCTAGCTGACACTTATTTAAATTAGGATTCCATCCCCCAAAAGAGAAGGGTATAAAGAGGCCCTATACTTCTGTAACCAAACAAAGGTTTGTTCTGCTCGCCACAATCCTGAAGCCAATCAATTGTAAGATGAGTCGGTGGTCAAGAAAGGGTTTTATTCAATTAGCTAGCTAAATTGGAAGGTGGCTGACTTGTGTCCCAAAGACCATCATAAGCAAGTGCAAAATCTTAAGGCATTTATGTAGGAAGGAGGGAAGGATGGGGGGGGGGTCTTATTATTTCTGGCATCCATTCTCCAGACTTCTCCTCTCCTGTGCTGCCTGCAGGGTTCACTGTTATTTCCTTCCTTAACAATGGGTTTTGGTCTTGGGTGCCCTCCTCATCCTTTATTGGTTCTTGAAAAATACCTCATCCTAATGTCAGCAAAGTTCCATATCAGATTTGAGAAGCTGCTGAGGCATGTCAAACACATCTCCTTAAGGACGTGGCCTTTGTATAGCAGCCTGGCTATTACAGCGTAGTGATCAGCTAGATTAGTGGTTAGCAATTACACTTCCTGATGACTACGTTTCAGAAGAATGGCTCTCAGGTCCTTGAGAAAGATACTTCTGAATTTTAAAGGATAAATATTCACAATTGTAAGCCATTTTTAGTAAATGCTCTAAGGGGAGTCGGGGCCTATCAGGTGTTGGCTAGAACAAACAGTAAATTTTCCTGGCCACTTTGAGATTTCCAGGCATTATTTTGATGGAGAAGCTGAGGCCATTTTAGGCATGCGGCTTTATGCAGCCAGAAGCCATGCTAGAGTTTGTCTCTTAGTGCAGCGGTTTGGATGGAGTTATTATGTGCCAAGAGTTCTGCAGTTCTTGGGATTACTGCTGAAAGAGCTGCAAGGCACAGGCTCTGTGAGAAGTACTTGAAGAAGCCCAAAGTCCAGAGAAGAGACAAAAACAAGGACAATAAAGGACTTTGAAGCCTCTTGAACCCACAGCTATAGCAAACTTTAAACACAGTTCCAGTCCCAGGTTAACATAAAACCTTACACTAAAGGCTTATATACCTCATTTCCTATTACCCAATAAAACATGCCTAGGTGTCAATGAAAAATCCAAAGCATGTTAAAAGCCAAGGAAAAACACTATGAAGAGAAAAAACAAACATCAGAATCGGACTTAGATATGACAAAGATGTTGGATTGTCAGCCTGAGAATTTAAAATAAATTAGAGTCTCTAATGGAAAAAGTAGGGAATACGCAAGAACAGATGGGTGATATAAACAGACAGATGAAAAGAATTAAAAGAAAATGCTAGCAATAATAATTGTAAAAACCTGCTATGATAGAAACAAAGAATATTTTGATAGGATTATTGGCAGATTGGACACTGCTGAGGAAAGAATCAGTGAGCTTGAAGATATGTCAATAGAAACTTCCCAAACTGAAATGCAAAGAGAAAAATAAAATGAAAAAAGTACAAAATACCCACAAAGAACAGGACAACTGCAAAAATGTATAACATATGCATAATTGGAATAAAAAAACGAGAAAAGGGAGAAAAGGTACAGAAGAAATACTTTTAGTAATAATGGCCACAAATGTTAAAAGATTACGGTAAGTGAAAGAAGCCAGTCACAAAAGAATACATACTATATAATTTCATTCATATGATTATCTAGAGTAGGGAAATCTATACAGACAGAAAGTAGATTAGTTGTTGCCTAGGGTGAGGGGAGATGATGATGGAATGGAGAGTGATAGCTAAAGAGCACAGGGTTTCTTTTTGAAGTAATAAAAGTGCACTAAAATTGACTTTCATGATGGTAGAACATATCTGTTAATATACTAAAAATCAGTGAATTTTAAATGGATGAATTTTATACTATGTAAATTATATCTCAATAAAGCTGTTAAAAATAAAAGTCAAAGTCAAAAAATAATGGCCCAAATTAATGATAGACAACAAACCACCAAACTACAGATTCAGGAAACTCAGAGAACACTAAACAGAATAAATACAAAAACAAAACAAAATAGAGGGAAAAAAACACCTAGATAAATCATATTCAAGTTGCAGAAAACCAAAGACAGTGAGGAAATTTTGAAAGAAGTCAAAGAGGAGGCAGGTATCAATGAACAAGGATAAGAATGACAGCTGACTTCACATCAGAAGCCATGCAAGTAAGAAAATTGTTGAAAGAATAAAACCATCAATTTATAATTCTATATCCATTGAAATTATCTATCAGAAATACAGGAGCAACAGAAACTTTCTCTGACAGGTAAAAACTAATTGAATTCATTGTCAGCAGTCCTGCCATGAAAGAAATGTTAAAAATTCTTTAGGCAAAAGGAAAATATTGTGGGTGAGAAAATTGGATATATGTAAAGAAAGGAAAAGCATCAGAAAAGAAATAATTGTAGATAAAATAAAATCCTGTATTTTCTTGTTCTTTATTGATCTAAAGCAAAACTCTTTGTAAATAGTAACAATGTATTATAGAGTGACTGGAGCATATGGACAAGTGAAATGAATGACAGCAAAGTCACAAGGGGTAGGAAGGAGGAATTGAGAATAAGATGTTTAAGTTACCCGCACCACACATGATAGCTATAGTGTTGTTTGAAGTTTCAGTTATATTAGTTAAAAATGTATATTATAAACTCTAGAACAATCACTTAAAATCTTAAAAAATAAATATATTCAATAACCTAATAGAATTGATAAAATGGAAACATATAAAATTATAAAATGCTCAATTAAAACAGGAGAAGGCAGAATGATAGAAAGAAAAAGATAGCAAATGTAATGAACAGAAAACAGTTACAGGGGCCAGCCTGATGGCGTAGTGGTTAAGTTCACGCACTCTGCTTTGGTGGCCCAGGGTTCGCAGGTTCAAATCCCAGACGTGGACTTAAGCACTGCTTATCAAACCATGCTGTGGTGCCATCATACATATAAAGTAGAAGAAGATGGGCACGGATGTTAGCCCAGGGCCAATCTTCCTCACACACACACACACACACACACAAAAGAAAACAGTTATATACATGTCAGATGTTAATCCAACCCTATCAATAATCACTTTAAGTGCACATGTTAAATACAGTGATTGTCAGAGTGGATAAAAAAGACAAAACCCAAATATATATTGTCTACAAGAAACCCATTTTAAACACGAAGAGTCACATATGTTAAAAGTAAAATACTGAAGAAAGATATATCAGAATAATAATAATAAAAAGAAAGTTGGCAAAGCCATATTAATTCCAGATAAATAAGACTTTAAACCAAGGAATGTTATCTGGGATAAAGAGGGCATTACATGATGATAAAAAAGTCAATTCTCCAAGAAAACATAACAATCCTAAATGTGTGTGCACCTAATAACAGAAAGTCAAAAACCATGAGACAAGCCTTATAGTGGTGAAAGGAGAAACAGACAAATCCACTATTGTAGTTAGAGAATTCAACACTCTCTTCTCAATAATTAATAGATCAAAGATCATAAAATAAGTGAAAATATAGAAGGCCTAAACAGAACTATTAATCAACTTGATCTAATTGATAGTTATAGAATACTCTATCCAACAGCAAAATACAAATTCTTCTCAAGCTCACATGGAACATTCACCAGGATAGTCCACATTCTGGGCCATAATATATACCTGAACAAGTTTAAAAAGAATAGAAATTATACAAAGTATATTCTGAGACCATAATGAAATTAAATCATAAATCAGTAACTGAAAGATATCTGAAAAATTTCAAAACGTTTGGAGAATAAACAACACACTCATAAATAACACATTGATTAAAGAAGATGTCTTAAGAGAAATTAAAACAATAGTTTGAACTAAAGTAAATGAATATGAAAATAGAACTTAAAATCTGTGGGATGCAGAGGAGGAGGCAGTGCTTAGAAGGTAATTTATGTCATTGAATGAATATACTAGAAAATATCTAAAGTAAATAACCTAAGCTCTCACCATAGGAAACTGGAGAAAAGAGAGCAAAGTAAGCCTAAGGTAAGCAGAAGAAAAGAAATAATAAAAATTTGAGCAAATATCAATTAAATTGCAAACAAGAAAACAATAGAGAAAATCAATATTACGAAAAGCTGATTCTTTGAGAATATAAATAAAATTGAAAAAATAAGTGACTATGGTATCATTTTTCCATCCTGTTTATTTAATCTAAAATAGTATGTAAGCCCATATAGCATAACACGTCAACGCATTAAATTAAAGATTTTACTGTGTGTAAATGTTCAAGGTTGTGTCTGATTCACAGAAGTTATAGTAACAGAATCATTCATCGCCTAAATGACCATAACTCTTTTTTTACCCTGATGACATGCATATTGTTAGTTTTGTATTGATGTTGCACTTTTCTTTCAGTTTCAAAATAGATAATACGATTACCATAAGAAGATAAAAATTAACGTTACTAAGAAATTTTTTTCTTGTTCAACATTGATATGGTTCTTTTGTTTTGTTTTTCTTTATATTTTGTTTTTTTGAATCTTTATGGCCTATTATGTCAATTATCTGCAGATTCCAGTGAAACCACTTTTAACATTGCAGGTTATTATTTAATAAATGTCATGATTTTAAAAAGCACAGAATAAATGAAAAAACAAAATACAAAAAGCAAAATAGCCAGGAAATCGTCTGGTGAATAAGAAGGCACTTTATGATATCTAACGTAACAAAGAAGGTTCAAATAATTGAATAACATTTACTTAAATTCCTTTTATGTAATCTATTTTCTAAAAGAATTGTGAGGCTCTCTTATTGGCAGTCTGCCTGAATTTCAGGTGGACTATAGACACTTGTACATAGATATATACTACAGAAAAGCACAAATCTGATACGTTTGCATTTGGATGTTTTGCAAAATGTAAGAATCCTCATCTATTAAATATGCACAAAGAAGGATGAGGACTCAAAGTTTGAGAAATGTATGTACCTGTACACATGCAAGATAAACCATAGAAATAAGGGGTTTACATCCCTTTTATTTGGAACATACAATTAATATACAATCAGATGTGAGGAGGTTGTGGAGTCCAGGATAAGAGGTAAGACACATCTTAACTTGGGAGAATCTTGGGAGACATGTCAAGACAAAAATTTAAGGGAGCCTCATCCTTGCTGATTAACTCAAATAGTCAACTGGAGGAGTCTCCAATGCACTGAGAGAGAGCTACGGCGACATATTCCACTAGTATCTGTCTGGGCTGTAAAGCACACTCACACAATTAGATCTCAGCAACCACCAGCCAGCATCCCATACCCACAGGCCTCGCTGTGAACCTAGGACTAGATACCTTGTTCATAGAAGTGTCTCTCCTTCTTTTCCCATTATTTTTTTTGTTCTTCCTATATAGATGGTTTCCTCTTACTTTCTAGTTCTAGTTTCATCAATAAACAGCTCGTTTGATTGTGCTTGTAATTTTGCCCACACGCTAAGCAGTGCCTTAATAGAACAAGATTGTTGTCCCTAACTCAGTTTTAATATTTTATTAATTCTTCAACATATAAATTATCCCATTTTATTAAGCTCAAATATATGAAATACACTTAAATTCATTGCCATAAGAATATGGAAATAAAGAAAACTCAGCAAAATGTAAGACCGTCAGTTTGAAACTCTTTAAAGGTGACTTTTGTTAGAGGTTACGGAAGCATATGCAAAATCCTCTGTATTTTTATGATATTAACGAAAACAAAATATTTCAGAGAATCATCAATAGAATATATCAGAAATCTTGACCAAAAATGGTGAGATAAATAATTAAAATTCTCCCCAAATGACTCCCATGTAGATTTTGGAAACAGAAAAAATTCTTGTATGGTTGTCCATTTTTCTAAGCAGAGAAACTCAAGCATTTGTGCCCACCAAACAAAAACATAAATTATAAACAAGTAAATAAATATTTTCAAAAATTGAAAAAAATTTGTAGCTATTATGTTTCTTCAGTCCTTATTCAACAGACATTCATATGAGCAATTAACATTTAGCTTTTATTGCTAAGAATGAGTCTAAATTACACTTAATATGGAAAACATAATTTAAGATTTATATTTGAAAGTCTTCATTTTTCATACTCAACTGATTATAAATACACAAAAACTCATTCTTCACAGAGTTTTGCTTTTAGTACTCCATGCTTTATGTATTATAGTCATTTAATTTTGAAAGCAGAATCTCAGCTTAAAATTCTGGCTGACAAAGGAATTTTTTATGTGTATCATAAAGATAAAATACCACAGGTAGGTTATCAAGATGGTAAAGATATTAAATAAGGTTATAAAAATAACTTTTGTGTGGTGTGAGAAATAAAAGTACTCTTTAGGAAGAGAGGGCAAAGAGTTTGTGCTCTTTGAAGAAAAATATATGCTTGCATTGGGATTAGAGAGGTTAGAAGGCAAATTGTTGTTAGAAAAAATGCTGAACAATCAGAAAGCTGTAACTATAGATTTTTTTTTTATTTCAGAGAAATAGAGATTTCATCTTTAGAGCTGTGAACTTCTTCAATAACTAAATAACTTTAAATTGTTTATACTAAACAGGTTATTCTTTGTAACAGGTAAGTAGAAAAGATTATTAAATTGCTGTTAATCTATATTTGTTAATGCATCTTCACATTTTCAAACTCTTAGCTAAATATATTCAAATATATAATGACCGAAGAATTAAAAGTGGTCTTGATTGAATAAAAAGCCCTTTTCATTATCAAACCATTTTCATTATCAAACTCCAGAGGGAAAAAATAAACACAAATGTTAAATCCACTAGAATTTAATGTCCCAAGGTGCTAGAAATGAGTACATCTAGAGTATTTAACATGTGCGAGACACTGTTCAAAGTAGTTTATAAATAATATCTCACTTAATTCTCACAAAAATGCTTTGAGTTTGTGATATCTCAATTTTGCAGAATGGCTAAGCATCTTATCCAAGGTTATCCAACCAGTAGGTGGTGGGTCTTAAGTTTGAATCCAGGCAATGGATAAAGAGTTTGGTTCTTCCTTAATAAGCAACACTACCTCTTAAAAGAAATTAAAGTCCAAAATCAAATTATTTTGTCTTTTTGAGAAAAAGCTCAAATTCTAAAATTCTTAATTATATCAAAGTCCAAAAAATCATCGTGCCCAATTTCATTTTCTGGTCAAGATGAGGGTGACAGGAGAGGGTATTGAATACCTAACCTTATAGAAATTGAATTGGTCAAATGTCAAGTCTCGGATATACTTGAATTTATAGAAACCAGAAACAAGAAAAGGAAGGATCACCATTATGTTCTTCTAATCCTGTTAGCTAGGCAGTGATAGAGACGAGGTCCAATTGATAAATAAAATAGACCCCCTCTTGTTCAAAAGAGCAAGAGGGACAGGGAGAGAGGGAACTACGTATTCTGTTATGCAGAAATTGCTGTCTTGCAGAGAAACTACACATTTGCAGAGAAACTGCAAAATGTTCCAGCGCCAGATGTCCTCAAGTCACCATAATTTATTAGCATCTTAAATTCTCCTCCTCTAGGAGGATCTGGATAGCCATTTTTAGATCACGAGATGTATGTAATAATATGTATACATGCTATGCATGTGCCTTCGAGAAAAATAGTTGTTATGCAAACGAACCCTATCTTCTGCTTTCTTTTGTGAAAAGTCTCCACCTGCCCTGAGCTTGGGGAGACAGTACTTTGAGAGCTATCTCCCTGTCTGCTTACTTGTCACAAGTAATAAAAGCTTCTGCTTTAATCAAAAGAACTTGGTGTGTTCATTGGCTATGCATCCCAAGAAGTGGATCCATTGTAGTCCGGTAACAATATCCTTAAGATTTAGAAAAGTGGCCAGCAACCCCATCATCAGGCCCTACGGCAGTCACCCCAGGTGAAATAATGTTCCCAGAACTGTTATAAATATTGCAAAAGAACCATGGCAGAGATTCAATGTATCTGAGTGAAGGAGCAATTTGTCAGGCTCATCAGCGTGACAATCAGTGGATAGAAGTCATCGGGAATATAAAACGTCTAAATTTAAACTTATTTTGATAATCTCTCAACAATATACTAATTCTGTTCAATATCTGTGTGGTGATTCCACCTACGTGGATGAATCATAACTGCCTTTTTCTGCAAAATTTAGAAATTTGTCATGTTGGTGAAGCTCCAGTTAGCAGAAATAATTCAAGGTGCCTTTGTTTCATATCTAGTATATTCACAACTTCTTAATTTCTGTTTCTTCTGAGTCTCGTGTTTCTGGCACTCTATGTTCCATTGACACTGGTCCCAATCTAGTATCTTAGCCTCCACACTCTTGTGAGTAAGCATTTTATTTTATTTTATTTTTTTATCCTAAGGCACGGTGGATATTTCCTTTGCCGCTTGCTATGTAGTTATTCAGACCTTTGAAACCCGCCTCTGATAGAGGATTTCATTCTAATCCTCATCTTTGACCAGCTGGAGAATTTCCGCCAACAAAATTCCTAACTGAATTTACTTTCATAGTTTCTGTAGAATACGAATCACCACCCATACCACTACCATGTACGTCTCAAAACTCTGTCATTTCTCCACTTTTGAATGTTCCAGCATTGCTTTCAGCTGTCATTTTCTGAACTAATGGGACAGCCTTATATGGTAGAGTTTATTTCTCTCTACCATGCCCAGTGTCTTTTTGAAAAACTCAGCTAAATTAGGTGTACTCTGTTGCATAAGTCCATTTCTTTCCTTATCCATGGATGTAAGGCTAATATAGTTTGGTGGAAGTGAGTGCAAGCCTTAATTTTGCTTTTCATTGTGTTTTTTGGCCAATACATTTACATTTCTAGAATGCTATCAATGATTTTAACTTGCTGGGTCTTAAACAAAATATTCACTTTAACCATCTTGAGCTGAATAACCCCACAAAGGAGTTAGGCTCCCTGTCAAACCCAGGTAAGGACACAGTCTACCTATTTCGGTGATTCCATTTTAATGTGTCTCATCTACCTTCCCATGGGATCCTGATTCCACAGATTTCCGGGCATGTTTCTGTCAGGGCAAACGCAGTAATTCTATTGCCACTTACAATGGCTGTATTTTCTTGAAAGGCATGGAGAAATACAATACCCCTTGAGTGTTTCCACAGATTAGTATCTATTTAACAAAACTGTCACAATATTTAAGGGGTGTTTCCCCAGTTACTGTTACTATGCATTCTCTACTTTTAGTTACAAGACATTGTTTCTCAATACTTTCCTGGTTACTGAACCTCAACTCTTCCCTCCTGGCTCTTGGCTTTGGCTGTGGGCTCCAGGGTATTTCATGCTACACTTTGAAATCAGTGCCTTAGCCTGAAAATACTGTTTAGAGTATCAAGGCCTACAAGATGACAAAGACTTTATATTCTACACAATTATTCTTTTTCCAAATCACCGTACTGAAAAGTATAGCCAGCGCCCCAACCCTGCCTGTAGTTGAGCAGGCTCACACTTTGTAAATGTTCCTCACTGTGGCTTGGAATCTGCTTGCTAGGTACCATACCACATTTGGCTACCCCGTTGTTAGGCTAGAAAAAGTGAACATTAGGGATTTTGCTTGTGTCTGCCTCTTCTTGACTGTTAGTCTCTTTTTCTCTCCTCCAGGGCTACTCATTTGCTTTGTCAATAGAATTCCTCCTCTCTTCTAAAGCAGAGAGCTGGGCAAGGCCCAGGGCATGCTCCTGAAGCTTCCATCCTCTTCCAGATATAGCCGCCATAAACTGCAGTCGCCCTACAAAGTCTAAAGACTCACATCCAGGCCACAGCCCTAAAAACCCACTGCAGAACTGAAAAACTCATCTGGCCTGCAGTCTCTACAAATTGCGAAGTGGAAAACAGGCTGCAGGTGTACAAGTCCAAGCCCTAAGGCATGAATCTCGGCTCCACTAAATCTTCTCTTCATGTGTATTTAGTCCCCAAATTCTACTCTTTTGATTTTACACCTCAATATTTTAAATAAACACAGTTAAGTGGTAGTTACTGAGAAAGTCCCCAATAAATGGTCGCCCTTTTTCTTACCTTGGTTTTGAACAATTTGAGAAATAAAACAAAAAGTAAAGTTAAGGCCAAAATTTTTTGATTTTGATTTGTTTACTTATAAAGGATAATAGCGAGTTATAGTCCCAAAATCCTTGGAAATCAATCCAAGAAAATGTTTATATTGCATTCACACTCTAATTATACTTGACTGTGCACAGAACTCTTGAGAAATATCCTTTTTGCTTAAATATAACTTTCATTGATGAACTTTCTCTTTTATTTATAAATATATTTTTATTTTATCCTCTATTCACTTATGAATGTTTTCTTTAACAATTTACAGTTTGAATATTTTATCAGAATACATCTAACAGAGGTTCTTTCTCCATAAAATTTTCCTATAAAATATCACAAAATCTCAAATTTCAGGGAAAAAATTCTTTTTTTTAGATTCTTTTTGTTAAATATTTAATTGCTTTATTCTAGCTATTCTTGTATATTTCCCTATATGTCCTATAATAGGTAAATTAGATCAATGGAATATGATCCTCCACAGTATATTGAGCCCCAGATTTCTTTAAGAATTTTATGAATTCATCTTGACTAGTACATGCCAGGCATACTTTGCCTCAGGACCTTTGCACTGACTGTTGCTTCTGCCTGAGAGGCTCAGATAACTGTTCAGATCGACCCCTTTCCTCCTAAAGAAGCCTTCGAGACCGCTGTATATATACAATTATCTGTTTTCCCTGGGATTTCAGACCCACTTACTCAAGTCTTATTTTTTTTTTTAGTAGCATTGATTTATGACATACTTCATTTATTATGTCTTGATTATTATGCTTATTTTTGGTTTCTTTTGCTGGAATGCAAGCTTCCTAAGGGGAGACATCATTCTTTCTCTGATGTAGCCCAAATGTCTTGACCAAAGAACTGCTACAATAAAATGCTGAGTGAATGAATTCTCATTAATGGCTATATTACTTTCCATAAATTTTGGCTGGTAATATGAATATTAGTAAAATAATTAAAAATTAATATGTTTTTCTTCTTTAAATTGTTTTCCATAGTTGCACTTCAAGACACAAAGATATTTACATTTCTAGTTTGGATAGGCAGTGAAAATTGCCCTTCAAACAGCATCTACCTCTTCATGTTTCCCCTAACAAGTGTCTTCTCTTCAATATTCTCATTAACAGTGATTATTATATTTTTATATCTGCAATGTGATAGACAAAACATTTCCACTTGTTCATTCATTTTTTTCAACTTTCATTTACTCTTTCAACAAGCATCCTCTCAACTTTGATTGAGCATCCTGCTGTGTGCCAAGTAGTGTCGTACATGCTAGAGAATAACATTCGACCTGTCAAATAATGCCTTTACGCTCATGGATCTTGCTAGTGGACGAGGTTAAGAAAAATTAAACAACATACTGTCTGAACTAAGTAGAAATATATCAGGATAACGACCTTGATAACAGTGATTGGGTAGCTATTTTGCTTACATGGACAGGAAAATCCTCTTCCAATAAGTTGAAACCAGAGTGACAAGAAGGAGCCACTGATGCAAAGATGGACAGAGAGGGCAGGGAAGAGCACTGGAGCAGTGGGGCAGCTAAAACAAGGGCAGCAGGCAATGATAATTTTGGCGTGTTTGAGGAAGTTAAATTACAACAGGAAGTTAAATAACGACTGGGGCAAAGTGGCTAGGGTGAGTTTAGACAGGGAGAGAAATATGAAATTTGAAATTCATGTGATTGTTGGAGAGTAGAGGATGATTAAGCAGGAGTGGAGAGAAGAAACATACAATGTTTTAAGAGGCTTTTTCATTTGTTAAATAGCTAGATATGCCTACCCTAAATATTCAAATACATTTAAGTATTTAAAACCGTTTATCCAGAACCAAGTTCGGCAGATAAATAAGGCTATGCCAATTTCAGAACTAGTTCTATTGCTTTGTTCAAGCTTTTAAAATGATCAAAGCTTTCAAGTCCAGTATCAGTAGACTTTAATGTATTGCTTCATTTATTATATTTATTGCAAGTTAGAGGTAACTAAACATTACAGTAAAATAGGCCTCTTATAAATCATGCTGATTGTTTAGTTGGCTTTGAATGATCCTAAATAATTGACCTATTAAGATAGAATTTACAAGGAAGCATATATAGCAATTCAGTATATACTGCATTCTGCAAATATTTAACATGCTTTTATAGAAAAAAAATCCTCTAAGCATATTCATTTCTGTTTGCTTTTTATTATAAAAACAATCATTCTTTTTTTCCTAAGGAAAACTGGCTCTTGTAAAAGCACTATGTTGGTTAAAAAATGTAACTGTTTCACTTGTTTGGAACAGCCAGTTAAGTTCAGAGTCATACCACCAAGGAAGGGATGAGATAAATGAAATAAAAGCAGGAAACATTGGTGTGGTAAGTAATTATTTTAAATTTTTCCTTCCAGATTTTTTTATGTTTTGTTTATGGAGAGAAATATTTTGTGTTCAACTGAAATGTTGTAGTAGAGAAAATTTGTAGTAGATAAGATCTCAAAAATCAATTGAAAGGTGTACATATATTCTTAGAGAAGATTAAAAACTAAATGAGGAATAGAAGAGGTATATATCAGCTAAATGCTGATATATTAAAATCTCAATATGCTTGACACATATACTCATGACAAAAATTTATCAATATGTGTGTTGTTTACAGGAAAATATTTCAAGAAAACCATTGGAAGACCTTGTTTTGGAGGAAAAATTCTAGTTGTAATACTGAATCAAAACTTATTTTCTAGATTAGACGGATGAGAAGTACAAGGATAGAACTTGCTATGAAACATATTTATTGCTGAACAAACATAGGAATCTGTTGATAATTCCACCTCAATATGGCAATTATTACTGAAAGGTGCTTTTACTAAGGTATTAATGATGTATCCTCTGACCTGAAAGATAATGGTGTTGGTCGTTGTTGACTAAAAGATCTCATAATGGGTTATAGAACTTTTTGCTTGATAGTATTAAATAGTCAGTTAGTAACATTTATGCAGAAGTTTGTGTAACTTTTACATAAAATAAGTCCTATATGATTTGTAACTGAAAATGAAAATACCTAGTCAGAAAAAATACTTTAGATTCTATTGTTTTTATATACCAGTATAAACTCACAGTTTTGCACTGCTGTTTTTCCACTGTATTTTTCAAAAGAAAATAAAAATAAACAAATACCATACTGATTAGGTAAATACTACTATGCATGTATAGTTATTTAACTCATACATATGTTTTAAAAAAACAGAATGATACTTGTACTTCCAGTTGAAAGGGTAATGAAACCTGTTAATATAATGGAAGAGTTACATGCAGCACTCTTAAAGATGTTTTTCCAAGGATGTTTTATAATGCCAAGATCAAGATATTTTCTTAAAATGTACCCTGAGCTGAAATTCAGGAGAAAGAGATTGATGTTCTAGAACCGTTTTACTATTAATTCACTCACTGTGGATTTTTAAACACTTCCTAGACTCTTTACACTCTCTCACTGAATTCAATTTGTATTAAATAATAAAAAGGTTTTGAAATACTTTGATCACTTAAGAAGAAATGGACTATATAATCTAAGAAGCTGCATGATATGTTATTACTGCTATTGTTACCAATTTTATATTTCTGTGCTTTCATAACTTAAATCATAAAGAGAAATTTTGGCTTACATGAGAAGATCAAGCCCAGTGTCCTCCCCAGTGTGTTATAGATTTCTCTACCCTTCATAACATGTATCAAAAGCTGGACCCATATGTCTGGGGTTGCTCCACTTCACAGTGTTTTTTCCTTCTATCAACATGGGCCAAAAGTGAGCTCCAGACATAGGACATTTTTACCAATGGAATGACTAAGATTTGGTGAAATTCTGTAATTTAACTAGAACCTCTTATGTAGGACAGGCAAAGCTGAGATAAGAATATCAGGGTCTTATTCTTAGCAATGAAACTAACAAAATATCTGCAAAATTATCTTGTGACTGTGAACATGATTTCAGATGGTATAATATTTTAATCACTCAGTCAAAGGTGTTTAATTGTATTTTTAAGTGAAAAATATTGACAGTATTTGGTTTCCTATTTCCAGATATTCTATTCTTTGATTATTGTGTTATAAACTACCAAAATATTCCTTATGCCCTAAATAATTATAACTTGCTTTATTTGAAAATTTGCTTTATTGCAAATTATTAATGGAATTATTTTTATAATAGTTACTTTTAGGTGAAAATAATAGTAAATTTTTAAAAAATTGTAGTGGCATTATAAAATATTGTTTGAAAGTTATTTTGCTTTTCTTGAAATTTCACATTTCAAATAACAGCTATTAAAGTTTTTCAAAACCCAATTATTTTATGACCTTTTGGGCACCATTCAAATGTCAATATCTTAACTCAGATAATACAATTATTCAATATGTGCAGTAAAATTTGTGGTACGGATTAAACAGTTTTACAATCTCTCGATTTCAAAATCCAGGCTTACATAATTTGACTTATGCATCTGCTCAAAAAAAATCTATATATTTTTTATTTTGCAATGTATGTCTCTAGGAAGCAAGAATTCATACTTTATATCAAAGGCAAGTAAATGCCTTTAAACTCCTAAAACAGCACTTTTAGATATATAGTTTACTGTGTGTTGACTCTAAGACCACTTGGAACTTCAAAGCTGACATGTCTTATGCCCGAGTTCTAACTTTATGAAGACCAAGATGTAAGAAATGGTCTTTCACCTCAGCTTTTAAAAATGACAGTCCAAAGATAAAAGCGTGTGATCTCAGTGATGCGGAAGAAGTATGTGCTTATAGCGAATTTATGGTGTGTACTACAAACGGCAAAGATGGAAACTTCTCAATTTAGACCACTGTGCAGCTTCAGCTGGGACAATTCAGTTTTAGGGCTTCTGTCCTTTATGAAATACAGAAAGAAAAGTGCGCAAGTGCCTTGCCTTTCTTTCATACAAACACCATTTTTATTTGTTAAGAATTGCTATAACTAATAGTACCTTTATTTTTTAATTCCACTATATTTCACGCCATCTCTTTCATTCCACTTCAATAAAAAAATATAAAGATTTGCATGACAGATAGTTTTACTGAAGAAAACAGCCAATGTAGCTATTATCTGTGTTCGTCTGGACACTAAAACAGACAAACACAAAACCTTTAAACTTTGTGCTGCAGCATTGTAATGTTAGCTTCCTGAGCGCCACGGCTCCTCTGAATCCTCTAGTTTTAAAGTCCAAGTATAAGCACAAATGTCTCAGGAATTATTTTTTATTAATTAAGATTCTTTGCATGCAAAATAAACCAATTGGTAGATTAAGATCTCAGAGAATCAGCGAGGAACCAGGAGAAATAGTTTGTAAGTGGGAACAAAGAAAGTTTGGAAAGCTGGTGATAAAAATAATGGCTAACATTCAATTTGTGCCTTCGTATGTCAGCTATTCATCTAGATGAACACGTACTTACACATATTTGTTGCTGTTGTTAGTGCCATGAGAGGATTCTGACTCCTAGAGACCCTGTGTACAGCAGAGTGGAACTCTGGTCACTCTTTCCGTGCCATCCTCTCACTTCCAGCACTATATCACACAATGCTCCACTGCTATTCATAGGGTTTTCATGGCCAATTTGTTCAGAAGTGGGTGACTACGTATTTCTTTCCAGTCTGTCTTATTCCGGAAGCTCTTCTGAAACCTGTCCACTGTGGGTGGTACTTGAAATACCAGTGGCATAGCTTTCAGCATCATAGCAACACGCAGCTGCCACAATATGACAACTGACAGATGAGTGGTGCGGTTCCCTGATTGGAAAACAGACCCTGGCCCACTGCAGTGAAAGCACTGAATCTTAACCATTAGACCACCAGGGCTGGCTACTTACATGTATAGCTACTTAATATTCAATTAAGCTGTCTGAGGTAGTATACTATTTTTAACTCGCTTCTTCCACCATTGCCTTTTCTTTATAGGTGATATATGCAAATATTGGTAATCTACCATGTTGCTGAGGCTACTAATTCTAACTATATACAACCAGAAACTGGCATAAACACTAGATGGATTTGGGGGTCCTACTAGACCTAACGTGAAGTTGTCCAATGTGGCATCTCAAACATCTAGAAAAATAAATTTTGATTAAATAGCAAGGTTAACCAACTTTTCTTGTAAAGTGCTGGAGAGTAAATATTTCAGATTTTGAAGGCCACAAATGATCTATGTAACATATCTGGAAGTCGGGTGGAAGGGCCTCCCATTGGCCAAATATGAGATGTTGAGCATAATGGATTATATCTTGTTAAATACAATTGATTCAGGCAAGAATAAATAATAAATGCTAAAACTAGTGATTCACAGTTTAACAAGAAATGGGCCATTTACATAATCTCAGTGTATCTCCTATAAAATAATTATGAATTGCAAAGGAAAAATGGGTAATTTTCAGTAGAGAAAACTGATAGCGGCACCTTAGTCGGGCTAACAAATATTACATAATCAGTAACTGGATGCACAGAACTTGTATAACATCTGATTAAATGCAATTAGAAAACAATAAATAAACTAAAGTAATTTCTGTGATATTTCTGCCAAAATATGGATAACCTGGATTTATTCATGAGGAAGCATCAGAGTAATCCCAACTGAAAAACATTCTACAGTTCTTGCAATGTTTCTGCCAAGTTGAAATCATATTGAAATAAATAAGTACAAAAAAAGAAAAAAAAATTTCTGGAACCCATGCCAGAAACAAAAAATCAGAATCTCTGGAAATGGTACCCAGAAAATGGTATATTTAAAATCCCCCCTTGGTAATGCTAATTTGCAGCAAGCTTTGAGAACTACAGCTCTACATAAGGTAGAGAATAGTAATTGGCAGTACTGAGTGTTGTGTTTTGGGTTGCAAGACCAACACAAAAAAATCAGTGTCAACCATATCCAGCTGCAGGATCTATTATGTTAAATGCAGTCTCATGAAGTATATGCATTTCAGACATCACACAAAACTAAAATTATGCTTTCTTTCTCAGTCAAGTGCCCTAAGACTTCACTACCAGAACTATTCATCAGAAATATCATGATAGGAAATTTAAGAAGCATATTTTGCACTTGCTGCTTTCGGACATGCTGGGGTCCAATTTTAGTATCCACCTTGTAAATGTGAGGGAAATTAATTATTATTATTATTCAATTTTCATAGGGCGGAGAGTCAAATCTTTTCAATCCATGGAGAAACAGCTTCTAAAGACAGAGTATGGCCATTGAAAGCCATTCTTTGGGCATTAAGTTTTGAGAAACTTCCAGATTCCTGCAAATAATACTATCCCAATGAACAGGGACTTAGTCTTCCCCAGACAATGCTCTGATATTCATATAAGTGAGCAAGAGAGATTATGAATTCAAATGACAGTCACAATCTGTAAAATCAAATTTGTAGTTTTGTTTTCAGGACTCCACCATGAATCTACATAAGTAAGATGTAGTCAGGACCATCATAGAATATTTCAGAGTTTCAATTTGTACACTCAGGAGCAAATATTGAAATGTAATATTCAGGTAATTTTTTTTTTTTTTTGGTGAAGAAGATTGGCCCTGAGCTAACATCTGTTTCCAATCTTCCTCGTTTTGCTTGAGGAAGATAGTCCCTGAACTAAGATCTGTGTCGATCTTCCTCTATTTTGTATGTGGGATGCTGCCACAGCATGGCTTGATGAGAGGTGTATAGGTCCACGCCCAGCATCCAAACCTGTGAACCCTGGGCCACTGAAGCTGAGCAAGCGAACTTAACCACGACCAACTGGGCTGGCCCTTCAGGTAAAATGTTTTGTTATAAAGATGCCATTGGCCTACAATAGATGTAGAATATAAAGTAGAGTTAGATTTCAGGGATACTGGCCCTGCACCCTCTATTGTCCAGGGGCTTACGGTTCCTTTCCCTCTTATTTTCTCACCTTCTCATTGAGACTGGCTTCTCAGTTTCATCACAGTTTAACGTGGTCAACAGGGCATGATCCACATGATTTCTCATTGTAGAATTCTCCACTAGCCCAAGATTTGATCTTATTCTTTGTCATTCATTCCAAATCTCAAGGGAATCTGACTTGCTACCAATTATCTAATCTTGAGTCAAGTAGATCAACTAATTTGGCCCAATTACTTATAACCTATGTTTGAAATTATACAGATCAAATTTGCTTCAGATGAAAAATTAAGTATTTGAGTTTGTAACTCTCTTGGGTTAAATGAAGACAGATTAACAGATGCAGACACTTGCCATGATCTTAGTTATAGTATTTTATTTTAAGTATTACCTGCTTTACCAAGAGACTTGTCCCCTGTTTCTATGTGTCCACAAATGCTAACTAATTTAGTTATTTCACCACAGCTTTCTGTAGGTCCCATCCTGGAATATTAATGCCTCCCTCTCCTTCTTGACAAGGAATTGAAATTGGAGCAGAATAGAGGGAGTTCTGGGGTGCTACTCAAGCTTAACTCTAGGAATAGTCTTAACAGCAGTAACAGCAGAGCACTTCTGCTGGATGAATGAATATTAACTACTTCTGGTCTTGAACCATTTGTTTAAGAGTCCAAGTCTGTGGAGAGGTTGTCTGATTGGTAGAGTTTAAAATATGTTCCTACTCCATGGCTGTTTTGGCATGATCAGTAAATGGATAGTGCCAAAGGGATTCCAAGAAACCCATAAGCTTCTGCAGAGAAATGGCGGGCACTGAGCCATAATATCTCACGAAAAATACTCAATGGGATTATCTTTATCACACACAAAAAAATCAGAGTGCTGGCAGGAAGGACAGATGGATGCTGAGAATGGAGTAAAAGCAAAACACTAAAATCTTCCTTAATAGTGTTCTTACTGGGGGGCTGGTCTGATGGCATAGTGGGTGAGTTCTCACGCTCCACTTTGGGGGCCCAGGGTTCACAGGTTCAAATCCCTGGTGTGGACATATGCACCGTTCATCAAGCCTTGCTGTGGTGGCATCCCACATACAAAATAAAGGAAGATGGGCACAGATGTTAGCTCAGGGACAATCTCCCTCACAAAAAAGCAGTGTTCTTAGAGGATAGAATAAGAATTAAATGGTATGCAATAGTTAGGAGTTTGACTTTGATGCTGAAAGATATAGGAAGCTATGGAAAGTTGGAAGGGAAGGATTAGCATCATCAGTTTTTAATTTTAACTTATTATTAGCATTGTGAAGGCAAATTAACATGTGCAGAGTTAAAACACATTGTAGAGTTACTGAAAAAAGGTCATGAGGACCTGAGTTATATAAAATAGACAAGCAGATAAAGATGTGGAAGATATTTAAAGGTTTAATCTATATAACTAAACTAAGAGTAAATTAGAGAAGATTTCTCTCTCTCACAACTCCAGTTGAAAGATTCCATAAGTCACATATGAAAATTTCCTCTGTCAGATCATTAGGGTTGCTAATAGAAGTACCACAGACTGGGCGGCTTAAATAACAGACATTTATTTCTCACAATGCTGGAGGCTGAGAAGTCCAAGATCAAGGAGCTGGCAGATCTGGTGTCTGGTATGTGTTTGGTGCCATCTTCCTGGTTCATAAGCAACCATTTCGCTGTGTCCTCTCATCACAGAAGGGACTAGAGAGCTCTCTGGGATCTCTTTTATAAATGCACTAATCTCATTCATGAGGGCACCCCTCTTATGACCTAATCACCTCCCAAATGCCCCACCTCCTAATACCATCACACTGGGGACTAAGCTTTAACGTATGAATTTGGGGGAGTCACAACCTTCAGTTTATAGCAACCTCCTTTGCTCTTTAGAGAGTCATTTATTTAGGTTTTATATCTGTGTTTATTAATTTTCTTCCAATTAGATGTGTTTATTACTATATACTTTAAAGCACCCATTAGAATGTTGCAAGGGTTTTATGAATAAAATTATGATTCATTCATGCTGGAAGAATGTGTGTTGGACTTACTCTGACACTGTAAGGAATGAGAAATTGGGGAACAATGTATGAAGCAATTGTTGCCCGGCATTGGCAAAGAGACAGCTCAGGGCCGTGATCCTTAAAAGAAGGAAAACAAACAAAGTAGGTCCACAGTAACTCTGAGCTTATGTGCAAGAGGAGTATCCGACTCTAAGCATAGAGAAATGAAATCCGAAAAGAAAGTAGTGGAAGGTGATTTCTTTAGGATGGTCCAGCTAATGTCAGGGGAATAAGAACTTGATCACTCCTGAGTAATGCTGGATTCCACTAATAGACAAGGAACCTCCACTGACCTGGCCATGCCTTTTTCAGAGCTGCATCTCAGTCTGAGGTTCTTTCTTTTCTTTCTTTCATTCTCTCCCTCCTTTTATAAACATCAGATCGACACCATCACAGTCTGGAGTTTCTCCCTGCCTACTCTTGTACTCTCCTTCTTCCTCATTCACAAGCTTTTTTCCCAATAAATCTCTTGCACATCTAATTCCCTCTTAGTATCTTCTTCTCTGAGAACTCAAACATATACAGGTGATACTAGGAGGGTCCAAGAAAACAGGTGTCAGAGAGGGTTTAGGGACTGGGTCACAGGATCTTAGTAGTATGTGGGACATCAATGGATGCTGGAACAAAATGACAGGCCACTTACTGAAGAGTTCACTTGCAGTGACCTGGGAAAATGTTGCCGTAAAAGGGAATACCTTTACTAATATGAAGCTTCAGTTGTTTGAGAGAGAGTAGCAATGGGAATAGCAGTGCCTACAATGACCGTGGAGTTGGCTGGCTGTTACTAAGCTGCAACAATGGCCTTGTAGAGGGATAGAGTGAAATGGATGGCAGACAATAAGCAGTTAAAACCTAAGTGCAAAAACTAGAGAGCTTCTTTGGTAGTTTACAAAGAAGCCTTTATCTCCTTCAGTGAGAGAGAGGACACAGCTAAAGGACAAAATCAGGATGTGATAGGACCCAGGAATTCTAAAGACATATAAGTGCTCCACCAAGGCAGGTCTGGAATACTATTTTATGAGTCCTGGTTGGGAAAATTTGAGTTGCTAAAGCATGTGATGGAGACATTTCAGTACATACTCCTAAAGATTTTGAGTCTTCAGACATTCATGAGGGCTTTCAGGGGAGGCCCAAGACCTTGAAGTAAAAGCTAGTACTTGCTATGTGCAGGAAAAAACTAGAAAAGCCTCCTTCCTCTGTCCCTCAAGAAGGCAAAAAGTACCTATATGAGGAGATGCTCTCATCTCTCTCCTAGCTGCTACATTTCAATACAACCCAACTTTGGATATCCTTGACTTGATGAGTGTGAAAAGTGTTTACACCCCCGAAGAAGCTTAAGAAATAGCTAACGTGTATGTCAGGGTACAGGAGAGTACTCTTGGAGCTGGATTTTGAAGTTTCGTGATCAAGTGATCTGGAACATAAGCCCGGATAATTAAGAATTTATTGACTTGGGGGCACTTTCTTGGGATATGGGATTTAATATCCTAGCGTAGACCACAACAGATGTGGCAAACATGCTGCTAACATGAATCTTAGAAATCTGGAGAAAGTAACTGTTCATGCTGAATAAAGTGAAAATGCCATACAGATGGTATAGGAATGAATGGGAAATGGGCATGATGGAATGGAAATATTGTTTGAACCCAAAAGAACACCCCTAGAAGATTATGTTCTTCAGAAGGGCAAAGAGTTAACATCAATCATCAAGACTATCAAGACTACTAGGAACATGCTACTAAGAGGAATACCATAATTACTGAGATGGTCAGTGATGGCTCTTCCCTGCAGGCTGGGGCTGAGCTTCACCCATTAATAGTCATGGGATAAATGGAACTATGAACTAATGGAGGTCAGAGAGCAGTGCTTAAATGCCATAAGTATGGGGTCTGCAACTAACATGATGGCTGTCAAGGCTAGGGGCTTCCAAGGGGCCATGGCACACAAGAAATTGGGGAGATTGTTCGCCTAGGCCAAGAGAACAAATCCCATAGGCTATGAGGACTAACCTTAGACAGCCAAGTAGCTTTTTCCTTAAGGCTTTGTATAGGCCATTCCACTCTGCCTACTTCCTTGATTCATGTACATCAATGTTACACATGCCACCATGACCAGTCAACAAAAAAATCTCGAGCGATGTGATTGTCCCTCACTACTCACGCCAATGAGTTAAGTGATCTATATTCCATCTATGGAAGAAATTTTATTGTTAATAATTCTATAAAAGTTAGTGATAAGCTTCTTGCACTCTTTCTATTTGTATGGTTCTCACCACTGAGAACACTATTCTGATTGTTCTCATAAACAAGTAAGTAATTACCCAGGTTGAGTGCCTGAATAATTAAGGTGGCTCCCTTTTGGAGCTTGCATCTGAGATAGAATTTTCAGCCAGTGTGATTTATAGAATTAGAGTCTCTGTATACATATGAGTCTCAGATTATTATTCCTAAAGGGCATGAGGTTTTAGTCTGACGTGAACATGATCAGTCCTGACCACAAAGAAAGTAGTATGCAGTAGGGGTACGTGGAGATCCAGGAAAAAAGGAATTGCTCATGACATGAGGACTGAACAAAGACCTTACATTAGCTGGGCTACATGTTTAGATCTATATTAGGCAGAAAGTAATTGGCTCATCACCCTACAAAGTTTGCTGAATTAAAATTTAGAATTATCTAGGGCCTGATTGATAGATAACAATAATTGGTGCTTTTTATGGAAGAGAGGGACACTAGCAAGTTCATGTGTTGATTTGTACCTCTCTGTCTAGATAGGTACAAATGGAAATGGCCTGGCTATGATTTCCTATGGTATCGTTTAATCAGAGCAGAATTTCCTAGAAATTTTTTTTTTTATCATGAACATCTAATGCTGGATGGTATATCTCACCATCAGGAAGATTAAGAGCAGCAGCTATTGTTTCAGATACTCTATGAATGGTATTAAAACAGGTATATTCTGGACAAATACTTTTAATAAAGAGTAAAGAAAAGAGAAAAAAGGCAATTATGGATGAACCACAACCAAGGATCTATAGAAAATGAGACGAAGAATGACTATAAGCAAGCAGATGCAAAACAAAACATTAACAGAGGTCTTGGTGCGAAATCTTAGGTGGAAGCTGTCCACTCTCCGAGAACAACTACTTGTTCACAAGGTCTTGATTCAGCTGTCTATTTCTGAAGAGCGATTGCTTCAAAGAATTTCTGAAAGTTTTCAGTTTGAGGACTCCTATTGGAAGTAGCCTTCAAATTCTGTGGAATTCTGGATTGCTTATTTATTTGTGAAATATGTACCCAAGAATCAAGTCCCTGGAGTTTCACTACTGTATTTTTTCTTAACAATACCTCATAAGGTCCTTTCCAATGAGGTTCAAGAGCACTTTTTCTCTGACGTCTCTTCAAATAGACAAAATCTACTGATCGGAAAGCATGGAGAGACTGTTTAGGAAGATGTTATGGAAATGCGGCCTTAAGCTTTTGGTGAGAGGAGGGATGTAGTACATGAGTCCTTTGCAATATTTTACCATATCTGAATGTGTCTGTATCTTAATCTAGTCAGTCACATTGGACTAGGGGCTATAATAATGACCTCATGTAACCTTAATTACCACTTTAAAGGCCCTGTCTTCAAATGCAGTAACATTCTGAGGTACTAGGGGTTAGGACTTTACCATATGAATTTTAGGAGAAGACAATTCAGCCTATGACACCAATGAAGCCTATAACACCCAAATCATATTGGTGAAATTATGACCTTTTGAAAGGTACTCCTAAGAGTTAGGATTGTAATGAGTACATATAAGAAGCAGTGTTTTTCCTGGAGTAGAAGAGAATTTAGATTTAGGGAGCTCCATGAGAGATAATAGTGGTAGATTGAAAATTTTGCTTGAACACTAAAATTGTAAGTTGTGTCTCAGGCTCCGCATTTAACTATTGGCCACCTTCTCTGAATGCAAACCTAACAATCAGCAACCTCTAGAAGGCAGAAAACCAGAGATCTCTGGATCAAAGTCAATCTCTCAAGGTAAAAAATTAAAACAGAAGGAGGATCATATCTGGTTTTATTAGTGACCAAGAGCAAAGTTGTCCAAATGGATGCCTGTCTGGTGAGAATAGCAAACTCAACGGTCCAGGAGGCCCATTCAAAAAGTCTTATAAGGTCTATTCCTGTGTTTTACTTCATTAATCTTCTTTGTGTGACAAACACTCTTAGACAACACAGCACAAAATGAAAGAACAAAAGCGAGCAAAAAGGAAAGAGAAGAAATTCCCTGCTTCCACCAAGGATGCCAAAACTAGTGAGAACCAATAACAAAACCTACGTAACAAACTGAGAAAAAATAAGGAACTCGACACTGAGTTTAGAACCCATGCCTACTTATCAAGTAAATGAAGGCTCAACAAGCTGTGAGAAGCAAATCAAAGAGTGCCTTCACATGTACTAAACCTGACTGAAGACTGAGTCCATGGCACTGTTAGTACTGAGTCCATGGTGCTGTTAGTACTGTTCCAACTCCTAGTGACCCTGTGTACAGCAGAGCAGAACCCTGCCCATTCTTTTTGCACCATCCTTTCACTTTCAAGTGCCATATCTGACGATGCTCTCCAGCTATTCATAGGGTTTTCATGGCCAATTTTTTCGGAAGTCAGTGGCCAGGTCCTTCTTCCTAGTCTGTTTTAGTCTGGAAGCTCCACTGAAACCTGTCCACCATGAGTGACCCGTTGGCATGTGAAATACCGGTGCTATAGCTTTCAGCATCACAGAATCACAGATGTAGCATCCAGAAAAACTATAGAAATAAAGGAAGACCACTCGAACACAGTCTCTTTATTCAGAGCTTGTCTATATAGAGATAGATAGACGGATAGGCAGACAGACAAACACATTATCCTCTATCCAACTCCATGGAAGAAATCAATATATGTGAACAGAAGAAAAGAAAACTATAAAACCAAATTCTATAGAATATTCAAAGAGAATTATTGGAGCATTTTTGAGGATAAACTGAACTATGTTTGTATGTATAGATTGAGGAGAAAGTTGGTTAAGGCTTTGCTTAAACATTAGAACAAAAGAAAACTGTGTTTAATCTAGTTAAAGAGAGGAAGGAGATATTTTCTAGTGGCATAAGGATGTGTGAGCAAAGACATCCAGATAGTTAAATAAAATTGTGTGTAGGGAAATAAAATCAGCGAAATGTGTTTAAATACAAAGAGATACAAGAGAATGGATGGACTAGTGGGCAACAGCCTACACTCTGGATTATCCGGTTAAGGAGCTTTTGCTTTGATCTTCACATGATGGAAAGCTATTGAAGCTTTTAAAGGGACTGGTGACTTAATCTGAACTTTTTAAAATAAATTGCCCAGAGGATATTGGAGGATGGATTTTACTGGGTCAATCTACAATCAGAGAAAGCAGCTTTTAAGTTAGGATAAGGATACTCAAATGATAAGTGCCTGAAATATGTTAGCGGATGGTAACAGAGATGAGAGCAGGAAGCAGAATCACGAACCAATTAAGAAGTAAAAGCAAAGGGACTTTGTGATTCAGTGTGGAGATGGAGAGGGAAGACTTAAGTTATATTTGATGGCTGGAAGGTAAAATCACTGACGCAGATGGGGGATGCAGGACAATGGATTAACTAAAGATGTTATTCAATGTTGAATACGTTGAACTTTCCTTTCCTGTGAGAGAGCCAGGAAAATATTTCCAATACATATTTTGATATAATCTCAAATTAAAGGAAGATGCAAGGGAAGATGCTATGAGTTTACAGGAGAAAGTTGACACCATTATAGAGTTAATGGGAATAGATAAAGTGGAAAATGACAGCAGGTGTCTTGGCATATGTTTATACAAAATTATTTCTTTCCTCCAAATAGCACTTACCACAGCTCTACATGTTTAGGAGGTTATTTAGGTGCCTGCTGTTTATACTCCTATTGGCATTCTGACAAGAGGGAACTTAATATCATGTTCACCATTTGAATTTTAGTGCCTAGTATAGCCCTAGAATGTTTTAATAGCTTAATATTTTTAAACAAATCAATGAATAAAGAAATGGATGCAAATATAATCTTGAGACAAGCAGAAATTTAAAGGACATAAGAAGAGAGAAGGAGACTTAAAAATGACCGTGAAAGAACGGATGAGAACATGAGAAGAAGCGTGCAAGTGTGCTATCAAGAAGGGTAACGGAAGAGAGAATTTAAAGAGGTGGATAGTAAACTCTGCAGTTCAAATGGAACAAAAAGCCTCAGTAAGGATGAAGATCGATTGGCTTTGACAACAGGATCTTTGCAGATAGTAGCTAGAATTATTTCCATAGAGTGAAAAAGGCAACATGAGAATGCAGTAGATTGGGATGGAGAGTAAATGGAAGAGAAAATTAAGACAAAGATTGCAGTCTACGCTTTTAAGAATGTGAGTAAAGAAGTACAGAAATTATAGGATTGTTATAGAGAGAGGAGGGATCAAATGATATTATTGTTGTGTTTTGATTGCAATTCTGAACCTGGGAAATTTGCACAAGTTTTTAAGTTAAGAGGAAGGTGCAAGTAGAGAGAAAGAGAGATTGAAGATGCAAGAGGGGAAAAAACGGAATAACTAATAAAGCCAATTCGCTGTCGGGGGGAAATGTTTTTAGTAAAAAAAAGGGAGAATGTAGATGAAAACCATTTACAGGTCCTTAGGAAGAGATTGGGAGGGGGGGATGGGAATGGAAGTGAAAAGAAATCATACCTGATAATCTCCATTATCTTTATGGGCGAGGATTTGATCTCACATCATCTGGTTTCAAATTCATGTTAAGTCTCAGAATAAAACTAAATATACACAGGTGTTTGGGAATTGGGCCAGAATTAGAAAATAAGACAACACCAATTTTTCCCACATATTAGGCATCCTTGGCAGGTTACATTTTTTTGTGATAGTCCCAACAAATACTCTTATTCCCCATGCTCTTGTTCCAATTTGATGTTCATACTCCTCCCATTCAGAAATGGGATTTAAGTTTCATGCTCTCGTACTTGGGTGAAAATTTGAGTATTCTTGAATTGACTTCTGAGGTTATGTCATCAAAGGTGATACAGCTGCCACATGGTTCTCCTGGGGCACTTATCGTCAGAACTCACTACTACTATGGTTTGAGAAAGCCCAGGTCATTCAAAGAGGCCATGGATGAGTGTTTTGTTTCACAATTCCAACTGAACTCCTACCCACAACCAGCTCCAATTTGTGAGCCACATGAATGAGCCCTCTTAGAAGTAGATCCTTCAGCCCCAATCAAGTTATCCACCTGTTTCCTGCATGAAACAAAGATGAACCTCTCCCTGTAAGCCCTGGCCACGTTGCAGATACATGAACTATATAAATGGCTGTTGTCGTTTTAACCTACTACAGTGTGCATCGGTGCGTTATGCATCAATAGCTACTTAGAACAACAGCATTATATGTATTCTATTAAACAATTTTATGCAGGGTAAAGCCAAGGAGCTTAAGGCCAATGAAGAAGTAAAAGGAGAACCCTGACCATCCTTTTTTAGGAAATAATTGATTTACATTTTCTGACCTACAACAGATTAACTAAATGTCATTATTTATTTTAAAGAACAATTTATTTAAAAGCTATCAATTTATCTAATCATTTCCCCTGAAAATTGTCCTTCCTGAAATATTTTAGCAAACATAAACTACTTTCCAGGAATGGCTTAGCTGATTGGGCATAGTTAAGATACACACCTGAGAATCAGTCAAATATTGCATTTGTTCTTCTTCTCTGTTATTTACTTTTCTCTTCTATGTAGACAACTTGGCAGATAGCCCTTGATATGTAACAATTAAATCCTTTCACCACTTTATAGTGAATAAAATAATTTTTAAAACTATTTTGTTGCTATTACAGCAACATATATATCCAGAAGAATTTTCCTCTTTGACATCATCCTGGCTACCTGACAATGAAGATTATATGCTTCTCAGTGATAAGACAGTGTCCGTGAAAGTTGCTTAGTACCACATAAAACTTACAATTTCACTTAGATGATAAAATATTACATAAGCAGAGAACTTATCTCACTGTTAAAGGCTAAAGAAAAAAGAAAACATTTGTCTAAAGTAACTCCAGGTCAAAAAATAAAATAATGACAATGAGTAGGTGATACCATCCTTAACAAAAATGACTTTTTTGACTTTTTGAAATTTTTCTCTTGCTAATGCTACTTATGATTCATAAAATATGTTGGACAAAAAGAGGGTCAGGATATGTTTCAAGGATTAGTATAAGTGTAAAAACGCATTTATCTGTGATGTCAAAGTTAGTAGTTAGACTCAGAAATTAAAAGATAATATCAGTGTGATAATTCAAGCTTTTACATTAAGTAAGAACTGAGAAATTTTTAAAAGTAAAAAGAAATGGTGACTTTTTTATCGTGTGTATGTAAAAGAATTTGAAAACTAAAAAGTATTATATAAGGTTGGTTTTTTCTAATGCTTATAGCTATTAGACTTGAGAAAATTACTATAGTAGAACAAAAGATAAAAACTTTTTTCTAAGAAGAAAGATAGGTAACAGAAATAAGACATGACTATGACTTAACAAGTTCACTGAACAGCAGATGGAACCATTAGTGAAGGACGAAAGGTAAAAGGAAATAAAGAGGCAAAGTTAGGGGGGTTAATAATCTGGGAAAACATCAAAGCATCAAAACCAAAAAGGAAGATGTGTCTATTCAAAAAGTGAATCTATTACTCAGATATTAGTAGAGCCAATACTGTGGGTGTTTTGAAATCGAAGTAGTTTTATTTGAAAACCCAAAAATGGAGAAGAAAACCATGTAGAAAAATGTGAAGACTTGAGTTGAATGGAAATATCAGAATTGATATATCAGCCTTTAGCTATTTTAAAAAGATACATCTAAAAAGGTCTTATAAACCATTTTAAATAGAAATTATACCTTTGAAATGTGACTTTTTATTCTGAGTTCCTTTAGTTAATGGTTAATCTATGTAGAGAAATATCAAGAGAAAGTGTCTATTTCTATTGTATCATGTATAGAAGGAATTTTAGAGATTATACACACTATGTAACAGATAAGAAAAGTAGGAGAAGCATTTTACTGCATAACATAGTATAAAAGTAAGATAAATTTAAATAATTAATAGGCTTAGGAGCAAAATTAATTTATTACAGAAATATATTTAAAAAATAAAATAAGTATTTTAAATGTGATCAAATTAATCTATTAGTTTAATGACTATCCGTTAAACATGTAAGAACGTCTGCCAGCTATTTTAATATTTATCAAAAGTTACTAAAATGTACGTAAAGTAGATCTCTGGAACAAATTTCAAATGATAAAATGTTTCATTTAAATAAGAAACAATAGCAATTCTCTCAAACTGTGATATTTCAAGGGGTTTGTTTTACTTAGAATACCATACATTTTCAATATATCATAACAGTGAATTGGAGCCTCAGTTACAAATTGAGAGAGATATAATAAATCAATGCATGTAGATTTCTAACTGGAGATGGGACTAACAACTGATACATTTTATAAAATATTTGATTATTGAGAATACAATGAAGAATCAAAGTTTGATATGCTGTTGCATTAAATTTAAATTATTGGTAAGGATTCTAATAGGATAAGAAAGCTGCTGATTCTTACAAACATTCTTTTAATTATTCTTATAATTATTATTATCCTTACACTACAAGTGTTGTAATTGAATAGTCCTGAGGCATCAAACTTTGGTTCTACAGGCTCCCATGACACATATCAACAAAAATCTCAACTAGGGGGTTTGAAGTAAAGAAAAGAAAATTAAAGACTAAACTCTTAATATGTATAATATAAGTACTTTGAATTTCATAGAGCATATTCACTACATCATATGGTGCCATAGACATAAAAAACAAACCAATGCTTGCATGATATTGGTTGTCATTGATCCAAAATTATTTGACTTTGCAATATTCTCTTTACGTTATTAAGAGTCATCAGAACTCTTTACCAAATCATGATCAGTTGCTTTTCTTTCAAAACAGTCTGAATGTTTTAGAAAAGAGATATTTTGCACCTTAATATTAACCGTTCACATCTCTATTACACTGTGTAATTTGGTGGTCAAAAATGTATTTCCTTTTCCAAGGTCAATATCTCTGCAATATTTATTTCCTGATTTCTGCGAGTGATAAGCTTTCTCGATGTTTATAACACCATTAGAGAATTTGTAGATATTTTCATAGCTTATTTACCATTCTTTCCTAAAAAATTGTCACCTTAATGTTTTAAGCTAAACAGATGCAACATAAATCCAGAATCTAGGAACCAGCAGATCCCAGCATCATTACATATAAATACTAAAGCAAATAATTGTTTTTAGGAAATTGATATGATTGTGTAAACTATCATGATATTATACACTTTCATGTGTAAAACTTGGTTATCAAGACAGAAAAATAACCATTTTGTCAAAAAATCCTTAAATATATAGTCTCTAAAATATTCAGAGGGCTTTTACTTTACATTAGTTTAGATATTTTTCTGATTTTGTAAACAGATAGCAGGACTGGTATGGAGATGGGAGAGAGATTTTTCACTTTATACTATTTCATATTTTGTGTATATTTACTATATGAATGTATTCATTGTGCAAAAATTATATAATTTGAAAAAAGGTGATGGTAGCCACAAAGCATTGCAAATGTCTAGTACAAACTTGTTTCTCTGCCTTTCTAAGTCACATTATAATTAAGAAGTGAAGAAAATTCAAAAAGTACCTGAGCTTGAACAAGGACTATGAGGTGGTTTAAGAAGCAAAATGTGTGAAGAATGTGGGAGGGAACAAATGTGTTCTGATGACCAAATGGACTCTGGCAATAATTCACTTTTCCAGTCACTGAGATAATTACACTAATGTTTAGGAACTGTCCCAAACGTGAAATCAGTGGAAATTTAGCCATTCACTAAAAATCAATAATAATAAAAGAAGATATGGATATTCTATGTGAACATCTTCTAATTTCAATGCAGAAGATTATTTGGTATAATAGAAAATAAGTACCAAATATATCGTTGGGATTTTGCTTTTAAATAGCATGAGAGTTGTTTGAAAATGCAAGCAAAACTCAGTCAGACGGATTAATTCAGAATCGGAAAAATCAGTGACTCTACAGTTGCCAAGTAGAAGAGACAAGAATCCAGACCTAATTTTGGCTATACAGGTAGCCCTGAGAAGTTAAAGAACTGATAATGTTTGGTTATTTTTAATCTTTCTGATAGAACAGATTACCTAGTAATCGCTACTGGTAGCTCTACTGACTTCAAAGCAGTAGCGCTTTACTGGCTCTACTGCTTTCTTTGTGAATTAATCCACTGCTCGAAACTGTAAACAAATTCTTCTTTGGAATGGGCGTGTTGTTTAAACAGGTATCCACCCTCACATGTACATTTACATTACCAATGAAGAGGGCTAAAGTTTATTTTCTTTGGTGCTTGCTTAAGTAAAATCTCATTTTAATGACATTTACAAAACTGTCATTTCCATTCATCAGTATTACTAATAGAGTTCACCTCTTCAGGTCTCATCTATGTTCAAAAGTTATATTTAAAAAATAATTTCCATTTATTTGGAAGTCATTATAAAAATCTAACCAAGTTTCAAAAGAAGTTGCATCCAGGGGGACGAAGTAAAGCCACATGTGCATATTACACTTTATGTTATGTAGAGAAGTTGAGTCAATAACGTTTTTTTTGCACTGGAAAAGATTTGCCCTGAGCTAACATCTGTTGCCAATCTTCCTCTCTCTCTTTTTTCTTTTTCCTCCCAAAGCCCCAGTACATAATTGTATATTCTACTTGCAGGTCCCTCTAGTTCTTCTATGTGAGTCGCCGCCACAGCATGGCTACTGACAGACATGTGGTTCTGTGCCCAGGAACCGAACCTGGGCTGTTGCAGTGGAGCACGTTGAACTTTAACCACTAGGCCATCAGGGCTGGTCCCAGTCAATAACTTTTAAAGCCATGAGTTATTTTCCTTTTATTTCTGATGAAGTCTCTATTTCTGTACATAAGAGAATTAAGCAATAGTGATCCTTTTATTAACTAAATATATGTTAGCCTCTTGAGATTAAGTTATATATAAAACTAGAGAGTTTCTGTATCTTAAAATACCGTGAAAAATTCTCTGATTTAAGAATGTTTCCATTTTCTCTTACACGCTAATTTTTTCCCCTTAGGTGAGAGAGTAAGACTAGAGGGGACTGAAGTTGGCTAATTGCCCTTTCCCCAGATAGATAAGACTCTGGTAAAGTAGTTTCGTTTGGAGAGCAGGTCTTTGCTATGGAGAACATTCTGGACATATATCAAAATGGTTACTTTTCCCCATCCCATGCCTGAAACACGTGGGAATTTTTATTGGCTCTTAACCTAGAAAAACTGGTGGAGTTCCTGGAGGTAAAACAAAAGATTGGGCACCCAGGAATTTCTCACTCTCAAACTAATCCACACTCAGCCTGCAGCTATTTGTTAAAATTGTCATCCAAGTGTTTCTAGCAGTTTATGGCTCACAGGACTATTGCTTCAAACAAACTAATCTCAACTGAGAGTCTTTGTTTTGCCTATCTTTTCATATTTCAACTTGGTGTTTGCTCTGTGACATTAATTATGTGATGAAGTAAAGAAAAGTCACTGATTTTCAGTTTGCTTAGCTTTTCTCTTGTTGAAACGATGAGAGTGAAGACTTCCAAGCTTCTTACATGTCAGAGCAGAAACTGGAAATCTCCACGCTCACCTTTAAATGCTTTTTTAAAGGATGATTTTATGAACAGAAAATATATAGATAGCTATCAATGGATAGACAGACATATACAAATGTTTTTTAATTATGTGCTCCTAAATTACCTTCCAGCTTTTTCATGGTAACATAAGTATCACTTTGTTTTTAGTCAAAGGCTTTGACATCCAACTTCTCTCTTCCCAGGTATGTAAGTGTATTTTTAATTAAGGCAGTTATTAAGTAACTTAGGTCTTTAAAAAATATCACTTTCTAGTTTACTTATTTCTATCATTTCTCTAAAATACTCCTTTGTAAAATTTTTTACAAAGTAGACACATTTTTCTGCTCATTTCTATTACTTATGGGTTTGCTGTAATCATGATTTTATTTTTTCTAAGAATTGTTATACCTTTTCTTTAAGAGATATGGTTTACTCACAGACCTCCAATATCTTTCCAAAAAAGATGAATGATTTTTCTACCAACAAATATGTCATTATTTGTGTAGCTAATTGTTCCTACATAGGAATCACAAATCTGTTTCCTAAAACTTCTTGAAACAATACCCTATGATTTTACAAACTGTGTTGATAAAGATAAGAGAAAGATGAAAGCACAGTAATTATAAAAAACATATAATTTTCTTTCTGTGATTTTTAATTTTATGCTCCTCAATCCAGCCCCCATATGGTGTCTTAAGTTACCAAAAATGAGAAAGGGTGGTAAGAAATGAGGTATTTCATAGTCCCTTTCTTCTGCAGACATCTTCTCATTCCCCCAGAAGCAATGATGTGGCTCCCATAGTGAGAAGAAGAAAATGTAGGGAATTTTGAGGGATGCTAGAATTAAATAAAAAAGTATTCAACTTTCAAAAGAAAACGATATGTATTCTAAATATTGTTTTTAAGATTCTCTCTCTAAATGTAAATTGTTATGGTAATCAGTCATAATGAAACATGGAACTAAATATGACTCATTGACAAATGTCTCCATTTTTTTAAAGATCTTTGATTTTTGGACTAATTATTTAATCTGTTGTATTTGTTTTCTGTACTACCATAATTGCAGGTATAGGATCATTTACATGATTGGAATGAATTCCAGTGTCAACCCTTCATGAATAATCCAAGGTGAAAAAAATAAGTAAAATTTGTTGAAAATAGAAAGAATATGGAAAAAATACACAAAATCCTGAAGATTTAGAGAAAATACAAATAAAACAAAATGCTACTAGTGATAAAGCAAAAATTGCACTGGACACAGTTAAACGGGTAAGAAAGGCTGTATTCACGACTGCTGCAATAGGGAAGAGAGCCCATAATGCAGTCTGAACTCCAATGAAAGAAAACGTGGGAGAGATTTTAAGAGCTGGAGTGGGGGCATCTAGACCATCTGGATTTATTAATTGACCTTACCCAAAGAAAGAGTAAATTTTCTTGTATCTTCACGACAAGAGGTAGTGCTACAACTTGGAGGAGGCACCAATCAAAGTTGAAGCTATGCTCCTATCTGCTCACAGAGACTGGGAGATAGACAGGTGTTACCTTCCTTGATGTTTACATTTGAAAGAGATGGCTCCCAGGTCCTTGAGAAAGATAGTCCTGGGTTATAAAACTAGCAAGAGACTTTTAAAAAGATGTTTTTTTTCAAAGAGGCAGAAAAAGACTTTGCAATTACAAGTTTTCTAAGTAAATGCTCTAAGAAAAAGGAAGAGAGGGACTTCTATGGTTAGGCCACCTGTGGTGAGAGGGAGGTCATAGGCCTAGGGGCAGGAAGAAGCTTGTCTAAAGTTTAGTCAAGATGAGAGAAATGTCAAAGACATCTTGGTTACTTAAAAAGAAATAAACGTAGCTTGTATATGCCTGCATTATTCCAAATTTTATAGTGAAAATACCTTCATAGGGGCTGACCCTGTGGCCTAAGTTTAGGGCACTCTGCTTCAGCGGTCCAGGTTTGGTTCCAAGGTGCAGATCTACACCATGGCGGCCATGCTGTGGTGGCATCCCACACGCAAAATAGAGGAAGATTGGTGACAGATGTTAGCTCAGGGCCAATCTTCCTCAGCAAAAAAAAAAAAAGAAGAAGAAAAGAAAATATCTTCATAAAATTATACCCACACATATGCATACACACTTTCAAAAAAATTAGAATAAATTCCAAATGTTTAGTTCTCTAACTAAAATGACAGAAAAGATTTTAGTGAGTATTTTTATGTATTTCATACAATATATGCACATAAAGGTGTATGCATTTATATAACATACAAACATCTGAAAAAAACTATCTATATGACAAATAAATGTAAGCCCATTTTTATATACATATGTATGTATAAAATCTCAGGCATATATATAATCTTAGGCTTACCTATTTACTCGAGTGTGTATATAATTCTCATATATGTAATCTTAAGCCAATATCAATATAAGAATTATCAGCAATTTAGAGTACAGATTATAGCTTTATTTTTAAGGATAATCATAAGTAGTACTAAGTTCTATGAAAATAAGAATTAATTCTATAATTATTAGATAATATAGTTAATTCTATGAAAATATGAGACCCTTGGTAAGGTAGTAAAATGTTTGCAATACAAACGCAGAAACATTTTGACTTATTTTATAGTGACATAAATATTATAAATGATTTTTAGTGATATAAATGATTTATTAGTGATACAAATGATTTAAGGAGTATTAAAAAATGCAGATGACTAGGGTTCTCATTTTCCCTGTAATATGATTCTAATTTGTAATTTTTTGCTATTTCTTTCCTGGGATTTAAAAGAGGTAAGATTTTTAACTGTAATGCATGTAATAAACATATTAATTACATCTGAATACTTTCATCAATAGCATAGTCAATACAATTCTGATAATTTTTTTTCCCCCCAAGGTTTTCTGGCTCCTGATCCTTGCACAAAGAAAGCAGAGTACATTGCTTTCATTTCATGTCCTGTTCACCTATCTCAACACAGCAAAGACAAAAAGGCAAGGTAAAGACAATGTCCTTCTGGTGTAAATGAAGGTAGCTTCTATAGGCAATATTGTTAACATTGATAAAAATCCTATTCTATTTGTGTACCATCAATCAGTACTACTGAATTGCATTTAATAGATAAAATAAAACCATTATTTGATAAAATCAAGTTGTAGAGATACACACCTTTCTAAATTGTAAATGTTCATTCTACTCCTTTAAGTTTTTGGTATTCTTTTGTCTATCTATTTGCTTATAATTTAATTTATTATTTTAACAAAAAACAATAACATTCTAATAGTTCAAAATGAGAAACGACCTGACGTTCATCAGTTGCTCATGGATAAACAAGCAGTTGCTAAAGCCCCATAATGGGATACTATGCAGCAATTTAAAAAAAAATTACAGATGCAACACCATAGCTAAGTCTTTAAAACATTATGCTGAGTGAAAGAAGCCACGCACCAACGAGTAGATACTTTATAAATCCATTTACATAAAATTCTTATAAGGCAAAACTAATTAATCTACAGTAAGAAAAACTAGATCAATGGATGCCTAGGTCCTGAGATTGAGGTAATAGTTGGCTGGAAAGAGGCATAAGGAAACTTTTTGGAGTGAAGGAATTTTCCATATCTTGATTGTGGTGGTGATTACATCAGTATATAAGTTTCTAAAAGCTTCTTGAATGGTTCACTGAATATGGGGGCACTTTATCATATCTAAAATACACCTCAATAGCATAAATAAAATAGAATGATATAAATTATTTAACCTTTCAAGATTCTATTTAGCACATTGAGTTGTTAAAATTTAAAATCACTGCAACAAAAATACATATTTTCTTACCTTAAAGATTTAGAAAAATAAAAAAATAAACTGATAATTACTGTGATAAATAATTAATATTCTTAATAATGCTAAGGGCTATCAGAGACAAATAAGGAAAACAGAAGCAAGTCACAATGAAAATAGGCAAAAGATCCTAAACCATAATTTACAAGAGAAAAATACAAATAACTAATGAATATATAATAAATGATCAACCTCATTAACTATATTCCTAAATGCCATTTATACTTCTTTTAAAGGGCAAGTTCTGTCCCTTAAACTGTGGGACTTTTATTATTTCTATTTTTTATCTTTATTTTTTTTTAATAATAAAATCCATGATATTCAGGGCATGGGAAAATAGATAGTCTCATATAAAAATATTATATGTAGTTGCTAAAATGTGGATATGACTTGACAGGGTGTATTAAAAGCAAGTATACTCACTGACATTCTTATAGGAATTTAAAAAACATTAGAATATGCTTGATTTATTAGCCATAAAATGTTGAAAAAAAGTGAGCACTAGTAAAAAGGAAACTTTTTCAAAGCATCAAAAAACACAACACTTTCAAAACAAGTTGAAGCATATTTTATACTGGACTTAGTCATTTATAGTAATGTATTGGAGGAGTATTGTTTATCAGTCTGCAGTATGATTACATTTTATAATATATGTGTGTATGCATGAGACTATATTATAGAAATTTATGGAATAAACAAACATAAATCATGTGAACCCCAGACAGACACAAGTTAGGTGCTCCAGAATATATACAGAAAGGTGTGAAATTAAGGGAGGAATATTTTTCTCTTGCTATTTTAAGTAATAAATGTAAAAGCTAGTAGAAAATATCAAGTTAATATACATTGAATAGTAACAAAAAATAGTTTTATTTCATTTCTTCCTTATAAGTTTGGACTGCAGTCCCCAATTCATTTATATTTTTGAAGAGACAAAAAATGTCTTAAATAAAATGATGAGTTTTTTCTAACAAGCATAGTAAACATTAATCTAATAATGTAAAGTTTTGCATTGTGTTTTCAAATGTTTTATTTTCTTTAAAGAACATTATATGTGTGTGTGTATGTGTTTGTACATGTAGATATATTCTTTATATATATTCTATCTATCTGTCATCTATCTACCATCTATCATCTACCTATCTTACCTTGAATCTGCCATTTAGAATGTATGTGTTCTGGGATTTGTTTTTAAAAACCCTCAATCTCTTTGCCAGCTGCTCAATAATGATCACAGATTGGGGAAATGATATCCAAGATAAATCACGAAGGGATATATTCCAGTCATTCCTTTACATCGGTATTTCACATGCTCTGTTCAACATGAACTGCTTGATGACATAACGTCTGTCCTGCTACCTTTTTTAAGTTGGAAGTCTGATAAAAAATTATAAAAAAGAATGGGCCTTAAATGTGTTGCAATAGATGGCATGCCTCCACACGAGCATAGTGTTTGGTAAAAGTGAAAACAATTCATAGGCTCAATTAAAATTTATATCTAAAGAATTCACAAGCTTATATAAACCATATTTTTTAATATTGCTCATAAGCTATTAGCTTGTATTACTGACTTTTATTCTACATAAAATTTATTTTTACATATGCTCATTTTTTTAAGGCTTAAAACCTGAGGCCTCAGCAGACCTCCTTTATCAATCTCCTATTTTTTAAGACTTTATTTTAGAGCAGTTTTAAGTTCACAGCAAAACTGAGAGAAGAGTAAATAGATTTCCCATATACTCCTTGCCCCCACACATGCGTAGCATGCCTTATTATCAACATCCCCCACCAGAGTAGTTCATTTGTTACAACTAATGAACCTACACTGACACATCATAATCACCCAAAGTTCATAGATTACATTATGGTTCACTCCTAGTGGTGTACATTCTATGAGTTTTACAAACGTATAATGACATGTATCCATCATTATGGTATCAGAGAGAGTATTTTCATTGCCCTAAAATTAATCATTGATCCACCTACTCATCCACCCAACCAACTCCTGGCAACCACTGATCTTTTTACATCTTCATACAGATTTTTCTCAATTTATGATGGGGTTACATTCTACTAAACTCCTCATTAGTTGAAAATATCATAAGTTGAAAATGCATATAATACACCTAATCTACTGAATATCATTGCTTAGCCCAGCCTACCTTAATAGTGCTCAGAACACTTACATTAGCCTACAGGTGGGAAAAGACTATTTTATAATAGAGTGTTTAATATCTTATGTAATTTATTGAATACTATACTGAAAGTGAAAAACAGAATGGTTGTACGGGTATAGAATCATTGTAAATGTAGCGGTTGTTTACCATTGTGATTGATCGTTTGGCTAACTGTGAGGTACGGCTTGCTGCCCCTGCCCAGCATCAGCAGAGAGTATCGTACTACATATCGCTAGCCTGGGAAAAAATAAAAATGCAAAATTTGAAGTATAGTTTCTACTGAATGTGGATTGCTTTCACACCATCATAAAGTCAAAACATTGGGGGTGGCCTGCTGGTGCAGCAGTTAAATGCACGCACCCTGCTTTGGTGGCTTGGGGTTCAGATTCCGGGCGCACACAGATGCACCGCTTGTCCAGCCATACTGTGGCAGCGTCCCATATAAAGTAGAGAAAGATGGACACAGATGTTAGCCCAGGGCCGATCTTCCTCAGCAAAAAGAGGAGGATTGAGATTGGATATTAGCTCAGGGCTGATCTTCCTCACCAAAAACAAAAAAGTCAAAACATTATAAGTTGAATCATCATAAGTCAAGGACTGTCTGTAGTTGTGCCTTTTCCAGAATGTCATATAGTTGGAATCATACAGTATGTAGCCTTTTAAGGTTGGCTTCTATTCACTTACTACTATATATTTAAAGTTCCTCCCTGTCATTTCATTGCTTGGTAGTTCTTTTCTTTTTAGCACTGAATAATACTCCCATTGCCTGGATATACCACAATTTATTTACCCATTCACCTATCAAAAGCCATCCTGGTTGCTTACAGGTTTTGACAATTGTGAACAAAGCTGCTGTAAATATCCATGTGCAGGTTTTTGTATGGACATATGTTTTTGATTCATTTCTGTAAATACAAAGGTGTATGAGTGCCAGATCTTGTAGTAGGAGTATATTTAGTTTTGTAAGAAACCACCAAACCATCTTCCAAAGTGGCTGTATCATTTGGCTTTTGAAAATCAGCAGTGAATGATAGTTCCTATTGCTCTCCATTCACACCAGCATTTGGTGTTGTCAGTGCTCTGGATTTTGGCTTTCTAATAGGTGGATAGCTGCATTTCATTGCTGTTTAAATAAGGTGCATTTCCCTGATGACTTTATGATGTGGAACATCTTTTCATATACTTATTTGCCCTCTGTATACTGTTGTCCCTTGGTATCCCTGGGGCATTGGTTCCAGGACCCCCCATGAATACCAAAATCCACAGATGCTCAGGCTGGCCTGGTGGCACAGCAGTTAAGTGCACGGGCTCAGCTTCCGTGGTCCAGGGTTCGCAGGTTCGGATCCCGGGCGCACTGACACACCGCTTGTTGAGCCATGCTGTGGAGGCGTTCCATATAAAGTAGAGGAAGATGGGCATGGATGTTAGCCCAGGGCCAGTCTTCCTCAGCAAAAAGAGGAGAATTGGCATCAGATATTAGCTCAGGGCTGGTCTCTCTCACAAAAAAAAAAATCTGCAAATGCTCAAGTCCTTTGTATAAAATGATGCGGTATTTGCAGATAATATGCAAATACTACGCACGTCCTCTCATATACTTTAAATCATTTCTAGATTGCTTATAATAACTACTATGATATAAATGCTATGTAAATAATTGTTATACTGTATTGTTTAGGGAATAATGACAAGAAAAAGTCTGTACGTGTTCAGTACAGGTGCAACGATCTAGGTCTTTTGACCTGCAGTTGGTTGAATTCGTGAATGGGAAATCCGTGGATATGGAGGATCAACTCTCTCTCCTTTGGTGAATTGTCTGTTAAGGTCTGTGGCTCATTTTTTCATTAGGTTGTTTGTTTTCTTATTAAAATAAGAGTTTTAAAATTTCTTTGCATATTTTGGACAATAGTCCTTATCAGTCGTATGTTTTGCAAATATTTTCTCCCAGTCTGTGGCTTATATTTTCATTCTCTTGACATTGCCTTAGATAGTACAGAAAATTTTAATTTTAGTGAAGTCCAGTTTATCAATTATTTCTTTCATAGATGATGCTTTGGGGTTGTATCTAAAAAGTCATCATATTATCATATATCTTTCAGAAGTTTTATGGGTCTCCTGGGTCTTTTACCTCTCCCTATGAACTTTAGAATCAGTGCTGATATCCACAAAATAACTTGCTGGGATTTTTATTGAGATTACATTGAATTTATAGATTTAGTTGGGAAGAACTGACATTTCGACAATATTGAGTCTTCTTATCCATGAACATAAAATATTTATATCATTTAGTTCTTTGATTTTGTTCATCAGAGTTTTGTAGTTTTCCTCATGTTGATTTTATACATATTTTGTTAGACTGTGATCTGATTATTTTATTTTTTTGGTGCTAATGTAAATGGCATTGTGTTTTTAATTTCAAATTCTTCTTTTTCATGTCTGGTATATAGGAATATGATTGACTTGTGTATATTAACCTTGTAGCCTGCAACCTTGCTGTAACTGTTTAATAGTTTCAGGAGATTTTTTTTTTTTTTAAGTTTTTCAGGTTTTCTATGTAGGCAATCATGATATCTGCAAAGAGTTTTATTTCTTCCTTCTCATTCTGTATACCTTTTATTTACTGTTCTTTCCTTTTACATTAGCTACAACTTCCAACGCGATATTGAAAAAGAGTGATGACAGGGGCCATCCTTATCTTGTGTTTGACTTAGTGGGAAAGCTTCAAGTTTCTCATCACTAAGTATGATTTTAGCTGTAGGTTTTTTGTAGATATTCTTTGTAAAGTTGAGAAAATTTACTTCTGTTATTAGTGTACTGAAAGTTTTTATCATGAATTACTGCCAGATTGTGTCAAATGCTTTTTCTGCATTTACTGATATGATTGTGTAATTTTTCTTTCTTAGCTTATTAGTGTGATGGATTGTATTAATTGATTTTCAAATATTGAATCAGGCTTGCATACCAGGAATAACTCCCACTTGGTCATGGTTGATAATTCTTTTTATAAAGTGTTGGATTAGATTTGCTAATATTTTGCTGAGGATTTTTTTGCATCTATGTTAAAGAGAAATATTGGCCTGAGGTTTCTGTGCTTCTAATGTCTTTGCTTGTTTTTGGTGTTAGGGAAATGCCAGCCTGATAGAGTGAGTTAGGAAGTATTCGCTCTGCTTCATACTCTGAAAAAGATTGTAGAAAATTAGTATAATTTCTTCCTTAATTGTTTGGTACCATCTGAACTTAGTGCTTTCTGTTTTGGAAGGTTATTAATTATTAATTCAATTACTTTAACATAGGCCTATTCAGATCGTCTATTTCTTTTTGTGTGAATTTTGATGTAATGTGTTGCTCAAGAAATCAGTCTATTTCATCTAGATTATCAAATTTGTAAGTATAGAGTTGTGCATAGGATTCCTTTACTATAATTTTAGTGTCCATTGGATCTGTAGTGATGTCCTCTCTTTGATTTCTAATATTAGTAATTTGTGTCCTTTTTATTTTTTAATTAGTTAGTCTGGCTAGAGGCTTATTGATTATATTGATGTTTTCAAAGAATCAGCTTTCGGTTTCATTGATTTTCTCTACTGATTTCCTGTTACTAATTGTTGATTTCTGCTCTAATTCTTCTAATTATCTTTTCTCTTTTTACTTTGGATTTAATTTGCTCTTTTTTTTCCTCCTTTCCTAAGAAAGAAACTTAGATGATTGATTTTAGATGTCTTTATTTTTAATATGTGCATTCAATGCTATAAATTTCCCTCTGAGCACTGCTTCCACTGTATCTCGCAAATTTTGATGTTTTATTTTATTGTCATTTATTTCAAATTGTTTTTTAGTTCTGTTGATAGTTCTTCTTTGCCCCATGTATTTTGTAGAAGCATGTTGTTTAATCTGCAGCTATTTGGGGATTTTCCAGTTATCTTTCAGTTATTGATTTCTAGTTTAATTCCACTATGATATGAGACCAGACATTGGGTGATTTTTTTCTTTTTTTTTTTTTAATTTGTTAAGTATGTCTTATGACCCAGAATGTCGTTTATCTTGGTGAATTTTTGATGTGAGCCTGAGAAGAGCGTGTATTCTGCTGTTGGAGGAAGTAATCTATAGATGTCCATTTATCCAATTGATTGATGGTGTCGTTGAGTTCAACTATGTCCTTACTGACTTTCTGCCTGCTGGATCTGTCCATTTCTGATACAGGAATATTGAAGTCTCCAACTATGATAGCAAATTCATCTTTTTTCTATTAAATTCTATTAGTTTTTGTCTCACATAGTTTGATGCTTTGTTTTAAGGCATGTACCTGTTAAGAATTGTAATGTCCTTTTGGAGAATTGACGTTTATCATTTTGTAGTGCCCTTCTTTATCCTTGATAACCTTCCTTGCTTTGAAGTCCACTCTGTATAAAATTAATACAGCTATTCTGCTTTCTCTTGACTAGTGTTAACACGGTATATTTTCCTCCATCCATTTACTTTTAATCTATATGTGTTTTTATATTTAAAACGGGTTTCTTGTAAACAAAATATAGTTGGTGTTGTTTTTTGATCCAACCTGACAATTTCTGTGTCTTAATTGGTATATTTACACCTTTGACATTCAAAATGATTATCGATATAGTTGAATTAATATCTACCATATTTATTACTGTTTTCTATTTGTTGCCCTTGTTTTTTGTTCCTGTTTTGTCTTCTACTCTTTTTCTAAATTTGTGTTTTTAATTAAGCATTTTATATGATTTTATTTTCTCTCCTTTCTTAGCATGTCAGTTATATTACTTTTTTTTTTTTACTTTTTATTGGCTGTCATAGAGCTTGCAATATACATTTACAACTCATCCAAATCCAATTTCAAATAACACTATACTACTTCACGAGTAATGTGAGTACTTTATAATAACAAGATAATCTTAATTCCTCCCTCTTATTTCTTGTATCATTGCTGTCATTCATGTCACCATATATAAGAATACATAAGGGGCCAGCCTGGTGGTGCAGTGGTTAAGTTCGTGTGTTCCACTTCAGTGGCCTGGGGTTCAGTGGTTCAGATCCTGGACGTGGATCTACTCACAGCTCACGAAGCCATGCTGAGGAGAAGTCCCACATAGAAGAACTAGAAGGACCTACGACTAACATATACGACTATGTAGTGGGGGCTTTGGGAAGAAAAAAGAAAAAAAAGAGGAAGATTGGCAACAGATATTAGCTCAGGGCTAATTTTTTTTCCTGAAAAAAAAAAAAAGAATACATAAGATATGTACATAAGCATACCTAGTTGAATACATTGTCAGTATTATTATTATTTTGAACAAAGTGGTATGTATGAGATCAATTAAGAATAAGAAAAATAAAAGTTTTTATTTTACCTCCACTTATTTCTTTCTTAATACTCTTCCTTACTTTATGTAGATCTGAGTTTCTGATCTATATTATTTTTCTTACCTCAAAAGTACTTCTTTTAACATTTCTTTCAAGCCAAGTCTACTGGCAACAAATTCTCTCAATTTTTGTTTGTCTCAGAAAGTTTTTTTTTCTCCTTCAGTCTAGAAGGATAATTTCACAGGTTACAGAATTCTAGGTTGGTAATTTTTTTTTTTTTCCGTATCATGTTAAATATTTCACTCTACTCTCTTCCCACTCTCTTCTGTGCCTAAGGGTAGTTTTTTTTGACATTTATCCTACTTGGTGTTCTCTAAGATTCTTGGATCTGTGGTTTTATGTCTGACATTAAGTTGGGGAAGTTCTCAGTCATTATTGTTTTACATATTTCTTCTGTTCCTTTCTCTTTTTCTTTCCCTTCCAGTATTCTCATTATTTGTTTTTTACACCTCTTATAGTAGTCCTGTAGTCTGGATATTTTGCTCATTTTTCAATCTTTTTTGTCTTTGCTTTTTGTTTTTCATGGAGTCTATTGATATATCCTCTAGCTCAGAGGTCCTTTCCTTGGTCAGGTCCAGTCTACTAATAATCCCATTGAAGACTTTCTTCATTTCTGTCATAGTCTTTTTATCTTTAGCATTCCATTTTGGTTCTTTTTTAGGATTTCCATCTCTCTGCTCACATTGCTCATCTGTTTTTCCATGCTGTCTAGTTTATCTATTAGAGTCCTTAGCATATTAATCATAGCTGTTTTAAATTCCCTTTCTGATAATTCCAACATCCCTGCCACATCTGAGTCTAGTTCTGATGCTTATTCTGTCTTTTCAAATTGTGTTATTTGACTTTTGGTATGCCTTGTAATTTTTTCTTGATAGCTGGATATGATATACAGGCTAAAAGGAACTGCTGTAAATAGGCCTTTAGTAATGTGGTGGTGAGGTATGAGGGGAAGGGAAGTGTTCTATAGTCCTGTGATTCAGTTTCAGTCTTTTAGTGAGCCTATGCTTCTGGAGTGTGAATTTCACAAGTATTTCTCAGGTTATTTCCCTTCTGTAGGTGGGACAGGATAGCTAGGGTGGGTTGGAGATGGATATTTCCTTTCTCCTAGATCATTTAGGCTCTGATAATGCCCCAGCAAGTTAGTCTTTGGTTAACTAAGAACACAGTTCTCTGGCTAGTTTCAAAATGAATCCTTTTTCCCTCTCCCTTCCAGATGCACCGGGGGATTTCTTTTTGATATTTACTATGGAAATCTGGTCAAGGTCCTAGAGGTAAATTTCACAATATTGTGAAGGCACCCTAGAATGGAGTCACTCTGGAGATTTTATCTCTCAGATTTTCCTGACTAAAGCTCTAGCAATTCATCAATTAAAGTTCAGGTTTTCCTACCCTGCCACTGGTGCCTGAGGTGGTTTCTCCAAAATATAAAACAAAAATCCAAGACTACGAAGGAGATGATAAAATTACTGCCAGTTTTACCATGGAACACAGTCCATTTAACTATAGAAGCTTTATCACTGAAAATCATTATAGAAAAAAAAATCCATAAATTTGGAATTGGGTAGTTAGTTCTTACAACCCTCAAAGAGGCCTACAAGGAAGAAAACAATTTAAAGTGAACTCTGTAGGAAAGGGAGTGACAAATTAAAAATATGTGATTATACAAGATAATTTCACAATAGTTAAGAAGGAAATAGAAGCAAAGAAATCGTTTGAATACATAGTAACAACAATTCAGATCAATGAGAATATATAAATGAATCTAAATATTTTTAGAGCAGAAATTTAAAAAAACAATTAAAAAGAACTATTGAATAATAATCATAACTAAAAAAGAAAGTCAATAACAAAAACTAGAGCTTTAGCATAAGAGTTCTCATCATTAACTGTATAGCAGAAAATAACAGATAATTCCTACCATGTTCCATGGAAGACAATGAAATATATTCACTAGGAATGCAGATTCTGGAATTTCTGTGTCTGGTAATGACAGAATAAGATCCTATGGAAGTAAATACTCTGTAGGTGTGGTGTAATGTAAATATAAATAGAATACAAAAAACAGTTACCTGAAGTTACTGGGGAGGGAAGAGTGGAAGACATTCTCTGGTTAGGAGTATACTGTGAATGGATAGCAATCATATAAGATGAATTTCATTTTTACAGTTTTTAGCCTTGGATCAGATTCCGTCTGCGAAGTTCTGGGGAAACCCTGGCCACTGAAAGGAGTTAGAAGAATTCCAGTAAATGAACATTTTAGAAAATGAAATTTTCAGATACAAGATGCTCAACAAACACCAACTAGAATAGACATGAAGAAGCCCATGCTGAGGAAGAGAGCAGATAATAATCAAACTATAGAAAGACAAAGATTAAGAGCAAATCTTAAATTCAGTGTGAGAAAAATGCTGCATTATGTACCTGGGACAAAAAATTCAATTAATGAAGTATCATCAAAAACTCCAGATGTAATTATAGAGTAGGGCAACATTTTTAAAATGCTAAAAGAAAGAAAAATAAATAAAGACACAATTCTATATCTAGTAAAAATATCCTTCAAGAAGAAGGTAAAATAACGACATCTTCAGAAAAAAAGAAATCTGAGGGAATTTATTGCCAGCAAACATGTCATAAAAGAAATTCTAAAGTTAGCTCTTCAGGCTAAAGAAAAATAATTTCTTGGATTTTCAGAAAGGACTGTTTATAATCAGACATGTTAAACATCTGAGTAGATACATAAGTCATTATTTGCGTGTGTATGTGTGTCTTAAATTTTTATAACACCGTTTAAAGCAAAAAAGTATTTAAATATTTAAAAAATCTTCGTGGGCACTTTACAATCGTTGTAAATGTAATACATATACAAATCATAACATGAAGTAGGTATATGGACATAAAAGGTTTCTACATTTTACATGGAGTGATACAGTGATACTGTAAATTGACTATGGAAAAGTCAAAGATAAATATTTTAATTTCTAGTAAAATCACCACAAATAATGTAAATAAGTATAGGCTTAATGCCAAAATGAAAATTAAAACGCAATTGTAAAAAATTAAATAATCAAATAGAATGCTGCAAAAGATGAGAGAGACAAAGTCTGAAGACATAAGTAGAAAACATATAATTAAATGGCAATCCAAGCCAACCATATGAATAATTACATGAAATGTCAATTGATTAAAGATCCAATTTAAAGTTAGAGATCATCAAACTGAAGAAAAAAAGTCTAGACAGTTACATGCTCTTTAAAAGACATACTTTAAATATACATGGCTCAGAGAAGATAAAAGTGAACGGTTGGAAAAGATAAAGATGTATTATTCAATCAGTAAGAATAAGCAGCCTGGAAATAGCTATATCAATATCAGGTAAAATATGCACCAAGACAAGTAGTATTATTGGATATAGAGAGGGACATTTCATAATGATAAAATAGCACATTTATAAGGTAGCTATACCAATCACAAATGTGTATGCACATAATGACAGAACTTGAAAACACACGAAGCAAAAAGGGACAGAATTAAAGGAAGAAATAAATAATAGACAGATAAGATTTTAAAAACTCTCTTTCAGGAATTGATAAAATAACTAAAGAAAATATCAGAAAAGACAAAACAGACCTAAATAACTATCAACTACCTTTCCTTAATTATCTGTAGTATACTACACCCAAAATTAACATATTGTGAATTATTTTAAATGTACATTTACATTTATTGGGCTATATTATATTATAGATTAATTATTAACAAGTAATTAATGATAATTAAATCATAACAAAATAGTGAAGTCATACGGAATATATTCTCTGACCACAATGGAATTGAATTTGAAATTAATAATGATAAGATAAACAGAAAAAACCTCAAATATTTGTAAATTAAATAGCATACTTCTAAATAACTCCTGGGTCAAAGAAGTCACAAAAAACTTAGAAAATAATCAGAACCAAATTAAATAAAAATACAATATATCAAAATTATGGGAGGCAGCTAATACAGTGCTTCGGGGGAAGCTAATAGCCTTAAACTTTTATATTAGGAAAGAAGAAAAATCGAAAATTCCCAAACTCGGAAATTAGAAATGAGTTCCTAATTTAAGAAATTAGGAAAAAAAGATCAAATTAAATCCAAAGTAATTACAAGGAAGGAAGGAAGTAATACAGATAAGGGCATTAATCTGTGAAAAAGAAAATGAACAAATACTGAAAAAAAATCAATAAAATTAAAAGCTGGTCTCTTGAAAAGATAAATAAAATTCATCAGCTTCTAACTAAACCGATAAAGGTTAAAAGAGAGAAGACACACATTACCAACAAGAAGGCAATATTATGAAGACCTTTATGCCAATAATTTGACAAATTAAGTGTACAGATAACTTTGAAAACATAAATTTCTAAAAGTGAAGCAAGTGGGGATAGAAAATCTGAATAGCTTCTAGCTTTAAAAAAAATGTTTCCACAAAGAACACTCCAGGCCCAGACAGCTTAGGGCTCAAGACGATCAATTATTTGCAGAAGAAATAATATCAATATTACTCAAGCATTCTCAAAAAATACAGAAGATAGGGACACTTACCAACCTATTTGCTGAAGTCAGTGCTATTCTCTTGCCAAGTAGACAATGTTTTGACATGAAAAGAAATCTGTAGGCCTCTTTGAGGGTTGTAAGAACTAACTACCCAATTCCAAATTTATGGATGCCAGTTGCATACTGTTTTGATTACTGTAGCTTTGAAATCAGGAATTGTGATGCCTCCAGCTTTGTTCTCCTTTCTCAGGATTTCTTTGACTATTCAGGGACATTTGTGGCTTCATAAAAATTTTAGGATAGTTTTTCCTATTTCTGTGAGAATGCCATTGAAATTTTAGATTAGACTTGACATTTAAAAAATGAAATTGCATCTTATTTAAATAGCTATATTTTGTGAGTCTTGTTACAGAAACTTCATCTCTATATAGATATTAGAGTGCAGTAACAATTAACATTTTTTTTCTTGTTTACTATTTTATCAGTTTTTCCTTGCTTGTTTGTAGTGACCATCCTTATTAATAAAAAAAAATTAAGCATTTGCAGATGACAAAGAATGCATAACCGAGATAAACCACATTTTATCGTTTGTCTCGTAAATATCCAGTTTTTTCTGTACATTTTTCTGTTTCTAATAATAGGTACAAACATGCCTCTTCGATTAATCTTATAATTTGATGTTTTGTTATATAATATTCATAATCATCTTTAATGATTGAATGTATATTAATGACAATGAAAGCAACAAATATAATTCATTTGTCAAAATTATTTGCCAAGTACTGTACTGAGCAACTTAAATCAATTATCTACAATATTCAATTTAACTCAAGTTAAGTAATATTATGCCAATTTTTAATTGATACAATTTAGTATCCAATGGTTTAAGTAACTACATGGCATGGTAGAAGTCATACATAGTCTACTTAATTCCTAAGCACATATTACAAAGACATCTTTAATATGTGATAAAATAAATATTATTTTCTAATACAATAATATTCGATCTGGAGATGCTATCTTTGTATTTGGTTATTTAGTTTGAATGCTCTTAACAAGAGCACAGCTTATGTTAGCTGCTGAATGACTTAGTTAATCCTAATTTATCAAACCCATAGATTCTCAGACCCGGAGATATTCTAACATAAGAGTATCTAAAGATGTTCATTTTAACATAGAAACTGAAACCCAGTAAAACAAAATAAGTGTCTTAACCAAGTTTTATTTCTATCATTCACCCAACAAACACTTACTGAGCATTTTCCTGGGTTTTAAGGATTAAAAACAAAACATAACGAAAAAGACCCTGTGCCCTTTAGAAGTTTTGGTCTAATTATGGAAAGTGAGGAGAAGAATTGACTCTTGTTTAGAATGGCCATCAGCAATTCCACCCTCCCCTTTTCTTGTGCTTGGCAGCAATCGGCTTCAGGAGCACTGACTCCTCTATACCAACAAGCTCAAAGCCTCTCCCAATATCAGCACATTTGTATGTCAACTCCTCAGCAGAGTGTTGCCGGCTCCTGAAGCCCCGTTTGTCAACTGCCTTCCTGGACCTTGAGGCCCTTGGCTTTACATATTCAACTAGATGACACCTACCCTCTCCCAATTCAGTCTATAAACCTGAAAAAGATTAGTGGGGAAAGAGTTCCCACTTCTTGAACACTTAGCACAGAGCATCTGGCTGTGCCTGGTCTAAACTCCTGTAAATCAAGGAAAACCTGGAGGATCTTATGTGATTTTCTCCTTCTCTGTCTTTAAATTTCCACATTCCATCTTATTTACCTTACACCAAGTAACGCTAATGATGTTTGTGTCAATGATTGATCAATCTTCTTTTATTATATCACTCCATACTTTTAGAGCCTAAATTATTTCCCTTTATATTTGTATACTTTCTTTTCCTAATATTCAAGATGTTTAATCAATTAAACACATACACACACACGCACACACATACACACGCAAGCAATCTATTCCCTGTTATTGGAAAACAGTTTTACGTGATAGTCACATCAAATTCCACGTAGGCCACACATAACAAATATCACACTTCATTCATCTGTTTTTTTTAATCCACTTTCTTTTTGCAAATCTAATATTAGTTCCTTTAAGTCACAGCTTCTAACTCAGTTTTCCTTGTAGATTTATCTGTTTAATATTGCTCCAAATTGATCTTTCACATCTTGTATCTTACAAGTCGCCAACATGTGTTATGGCCTTATGTCTTACAAGGCCTTTCAACTAATTTAAGATTAGTATGTTAATCAGTTAGCAGACTCTTTCAGTTAGCATAAAACTAGGAAACCTAGGATACAATTAAAATATGCTTGTAGAATGAATGAATGAATAAATAAGTGCTCTTAGTGAGCATTTTAGAATATATAATTTATGTTTTGTGATCATTGATCTTTATGAAATCTGGATATACAAAATACATAATTGTCTTCTAACTGGTATAGAAAAGGAATTGGTGTATTGGAATCATAATATGTATGTTTTATTCTTATTCTATCATTTATTAGTAATGTGTGGTTATTAAGTTACCTCAACTTTTAGTTTTATGAACTATATAATAGGAATAACAAACATTTGTCTTCATTTTAGTAGTTCAATACGATGTCATAGAGGGTACTACCAAATGTGAAGTTTTCCATATACCTAATACTTTAATTTTGCTGTTTTTATTTAATTTTCAAATCTCAGAACTTTTATACAACTCCGTGTCCAAAAATGCACTTTTAAATATGATATTTTTAAATACACTGTATTTTGATTTTATTTGTCTTTTTTCATTTTTTTATGCTATCCTTTGTAAGCCTGAATTTACACACTTTAAGCGCAAAATCATAGTCTTTCTTATGAAATAAAATCTTGAACATAGTTCCTTGGGTTTAATAGATGTGAAGGAACTATATTTGGTCATTAAAGTTTTGATTACTTTTTAGTGGATATTTTACAAGACTTAGAAGATAAAATAGAACCCCTGTTAGAGGATGACGGGAAATCTGTCCTTAGTTGTGTCCTGTTATTTCTCTCCAGCATTTCTTTTTTTTTCCTCCAGCTTTATGGAGATATAATTGACATATTGCATAAGCTTAAGGTGTACAACATGTTGACTTGATACATTTATATATTGTAAAATGATTACCACTATAGCATTAGCTAACACCTCCATCCCATTACATAATTATCTTTTGTTTTTTGTGGTGGGAACATTTAAGATTTACTCTCTTAGCAACTGTCAAGTATATAATACAGTATTCTTAGCTATAGTCACCATGCTGTAGTTTAGATCCCCAGGACTTGTTAATCTTATAACTGGAAGTTTCTATCGTTTGACCAATATTCCTCCCTTCTCCACCCCCAGACCTTGGTAACCACCACTGTACTCTCTCTCTGTTTTACTTTTTTGGATCCATATACAAGTGATATCAGAGTATTTGCCTTTCTCTGTCTGATCTATTTCACGTAGCCTGATGCCCTCAAGGTATATCCAAGTTGTCACAAGTGGCAGGATTTCCTTCTTTCTTATGGCTGAACAGTATTTCATTGTATACATATACCTATATATGGCATAGTGTTTCATTGTGTGTGTGTGTGTGTGTGTGTGTGTGTGTGTGCGTGTATATATATATACATACACTATATACCAAAGATATACCATATCTTCTTTATCCCTTCATCCATTAACTGCCACTTAAGTTGTTTCCATATCTTGGCTATTGTGAATAGTGCTGCAATGAACATGAGAGTGCAGATCTCTCTTCAAGATTCTGATTTCATTTCCTTCAGATGTATACCCAGAAGAGGGATTGCTGGATCAATTGGTAGTTCTATTTTTATTTTTTTGAAGAACTTCCATACTGTTTTCAACAGTGGATGTACCAATTTACATTCCCACTAGCAGTGCAAAAAGATTCTCTTTCTTTCACACTCTCACCAACACTTATCTCTTCTTTTTGATGATAGCCGTTCTAACAGATGTGAGGTGATATCTCATTGTGATTTTGATTTGAATTTCCCTGATGATTAGTGATGTTGTGCACTTTATCATCTACTTGTTGGCAATTTGTTTGTCCTCTTTGATAAAACGTCTATTCAGTTCTTCTGTCCACTGCTTACTCAGATTTTTTTTTTTTTTTTTTGCTTTTGAGTTGAGTGAGTTCTTTATATATTTTGGATATTAACCCCTTATCAGATATATGATTTGCAAATATTATCTCCCATTCCTTAGGTTTCCTTTTCTTGTTCCTGATTATTTATTTTGCTGTGCAGATGCTTTTTTAGTTTGACGTGGTCTCACTTGATTTTTTTCTTTTGTTGCTTGTGCTTTTGGTATTATATCCAGGAAATCACTGCCATGACATATGTCTAGGAGTTTTTTCCCTATGTTTTCTTCTAGGAGTTTTATGGTTTAATGCTTTATGTTTAAGACTTTAATCCATTTTGAGTTAATTTTTGTGAGTGGTATAATATAGATGTCTAATTTTATTTCTCTACATGTGGTTATCCAGTTTTCTCAACACCATTTATTGAAGAAACTATCCTTTCCTCATTGAGTACTCTTGGCTACCTTGTCAAATATTAGTTGACCATCTATTGAGGGCTTATTTTTGCTCTCTCAATTCTGTTCCATTGGTCTATATGTCTAATTTTATGCCAGTTGCATACTGTTTTGATTACTATAGCTTTGAAATCAGGAATTGTGATGCCTCCAGCTTTGTTCTCCTTTCTCAGGATTTCTTTGACTATTCAGGGACATTTGTGGCTTCATAAAAATTTTAGGATAGTTTTTCCTATTTCTGTGAAGAATGCCATTGAAATTTTGATAGCACTTGCATTGAATTTGTAGATTGCTTTGGGTAGTATGAACATTTTATTAATGTTAATTCTTCCAATGTATGAGCACAGAATATCTTTCAATTTATTTGTGTCTTCTTCAATTTCTTTCAACACAGTTGTGATTTTTCAGTGTAAGATTTTTCACCTCCTTGGTTAAATTCATTCCTAAGTATTTTATTATTTTGATCCCATTGTGAATGAGTTTGTTTTCTTTATTTCTTTTTTAGTTATTTGGGTGATAATGTCTAGAAACACTTTCTATATTTTCTTTCTATATGTTGATTATGTGTTCTACAACTTTACTAAATTTGTTGATTAGTTCTAGAAGGTTTTGGGTGGAGTCTTTAAGATTTTCTATATATAATATCATATCTTCTACAAAAAAAGACAATTTTACTTCTTCCTTTACTATTTGGATATTTCTTATTTCTTTCCCTCGCCTGCTTGCTTGGGCTATGACTTTCAGTACTATGTAGAATAAGAGTGGTGAGAGTGGGCACCCTGGTCTTTTTCCTGATCATAGAGGAAGAGCCTTTGAACTTTCACCATTGAGTATGATGTTGGCTGTGGGTTTGTCATATATAGCCTTTATTATTGTGTTGAAGTATGTCCTATACCCAATTTGTTGGGGGTTTTTATCATGAAAAGATGTTGTATTTTGTCAAATGTTTTTCTGCATCTATTTAGATGATTATATGATTTTTATTTTTCATTCTATTAATGTATCACACTTATTGATTTGTGTATGTTGAACCATCCCTGCATCCCAGGAACAAATCTCACTTGATCATAGTGAATGATCCTTTTACTCTGCTGTTAAATTAGGTTTGTTAATATTTTGTTGAGAGCTTTTGCATATATATTCATCAAGTTATTGGTATGTAATTTTCTTTTCTTCTGTTATCCTTATATGGTTTGGGTATTAGGGTAATGCTGTCCTAATAAAATTAGTGTGGGAGTGTTGCCTCCTCTTCAATTTTTTGGAAGTGTTTTAGAAAGATTGGCATTAATTCTTCTTTAAGTGGTTAGTAGAATTCACAAGTGAAACAATCTGATCCTGGGTTTTGCTCTGTTGGGAGGTTTTCAATTACTGCTTCAATTTCCTTACTCATCATTCATCTGTTCAGATTTTCTATTTCTTCCCAATTCATTCTTAGTAAATTTTATGTTTCTAGGAATTTATCCATTTCTTCTGGGTTATCCAGTTTGTTGGTGTATAACTGTCCATAACAGTCTCTTATGATCCTTTGTATTTCTGTGGTGTCAGTTGTCATGTCTCCTTTTTCATTTCTGATTTTATTTCTGAGCCCTCTCTTTTTTTCTGAGTTAGTCTAGCTAAAGGTTTGTCAATTTTGTTTATCTTTGCAAAAAATCAGTTCTTAATTTTGTTGATCTTTTCTATTTTTTTTTTTTGGTCTCTCTTTAATTTACTTCTACTCTGATCTTTATTTCCTTCTTCTGCTAACTTTGGACTTAGATTGTTCTTCTTTTTCTAGTTCCTTGAGGTGTAAAGTGATGTTGTTTATTTGAAATCTTTTTTGTTTCTTTATGTAGGTATTTACCACTATAAACGCCCCTCTTAGAACTACTTTTGTAGAATCCCATAGGTTTTGATAAGTTGTGCTTTCATTTTCATTTGTTTCAAGGTTTTTCTTGATATCCCCTTTGATTTCTTCTTTAATCCATTAGTTGTTCAGAAGCATGTTGTTTAATAGCCACATATTTGTGAATTTTCAACCTTTCTTGCTATTTATTTCTAGTTGCTTATCATTTTGGTCAGAAAGATACTTGGTATGATTTCAATCTTCTTAAATTCGCTAAAACTTTTTCTGTGACCTCTCATTTGATCTATTATGGAGAATTTTCTGCATGAGCTTGAAAAGAATGTATATTCTGCTGCTCGTGTTGCTCTGTTGTGTTGTTCTGAATATGCATGTTACTTCCATTTGGTCTGAAAAATGGTTGTTGATTTTTTTATCTGGATGATCTATCCATTGTTGAAAGTTGGGTACTGAAGTCTCCTACTATTATTGCATTGTTGTCTATTTCTCCTTTCAGTATCATTAATATTTGCTTAATATTTTTAGCACTCCAATGTTGGGTGCATATATAATTATGATTGTGTTATTTTTAGGATGAATTGATCCCTTATCATTATATAATGAGCATCTTTGTCTCTTGTTACCATTTTGTAATGTCTATTTTGTCTTGTATAAGTATAGCTACACCTGCTCTCTTTTGGTTTTCACTTGAATGGAGTATCTTTTGCCATCCCTTCACTTTGAGTCTATGTGTATCCTTAAAGCTGGGATGAGTCTCTTGTAGGCAGCATATAATTGAGTCTTGTTTTTTAACCCATCCAGACATTTTATGCCTTTTGATTGAGAATTCAATCTACTAACATTTAGAATAATTATTGATAGGTAAGAACTTACTAATGCCATCTTAACAACTATTTTCTGGCTGTTTTGTAGTTCCATTTTTCTTTTCTTCCTTTCTTGCTGCCTTCCTTTGTAAATAGATGATTTTCCATAGTGGTATGCTTTGATTCCCTTCTGTTATCTTTTGTGTATCTACCATAGATTTTTGCTTTGTGGTTCCCATGAGGCTTATATACAACATCATATATGTAAACAGGCTATTTCATGCTGATAACAATTTAACTTTGATTGAATTCAAAAACTATATCCTTTTACATCCCCTTACTTTTATGTTTATAATGTCACCATTTGTCTTGGGTATCCATTAACAAATTGTTGAAGCTATAGATACTTTTAATATTTTTGTCCTTTAAAATTTATACTAGAGTTAAATATTTAACACATCACTATATTACAGTATTAGGGTAATATGGATGAATGGGGTGAATCTGACTATATGCTTACCTTTACCAATGTGTTGTATATTTTCATATGTTTTTATGTTACCTATTAGCATCCTTTTGTTTTGGCTTGAAGAACTCCTTTCAGCATTTCTTGTAAGGTAGGTTTAGTGGTGATGAAATCCCTCAGCTTTTGTTTATTAGGGAAAGTCTTTATTTTACCTTCAATTCTGAAGGACAACTTTACCAGGTAAACTAGTCTTGGTTAGCAGTTTCTTTCTTTTAGCACTTTGAATATATCAACCCATTCTCCCCTGGTCTGCAAGGTCTCTGCTGAAAAATCTGCTGATCACTTTGTGGGAGATCCCTTGAATGAGATAATATTTTTTTCTCTTGGTGCTTTTAAAATTCTCTCTTTGTCATTGGTTTTAAACAGTTTTATTACTATGTGTCTTTGAGAAGATTGTTTTTATTAAAAATTTTGAAGTGACTTATTAGCTTTATAAACTTGTATGTCCAAATTTCTCTCCAGGTTTAGGAAGTTATCAGCCATTACTTTTTTAAATAAATAAACTTTCTCTCCCTCTTCTCCTTATGAAACTCTATTATTTCTTTATGTGATATCCAATAATTCCCACAGGCTGTCTTCACTTCTTTTGAATCTGTTGTCTTTTTGCTACTCTGACTGGATAATTTCAATTGATCTGTCTTCTAGCTCACTTATTCTCTGTTTGTTCAAGTCTGTTGTTGAAGCTCTCTTTTGAGTTCTTCAACTCAGTTATTGTATTCTTCAGCTTCAAATTTTCTGTTTGGTTCTTTTCTATGTTTTCTATCTCTTTGTTGAACTTCTCATTTTATTCTTGTGTTGTTTTCCTAATGTCATTAAATTGTTTATCTGTGTCCCCTTGTAGCTCTCTGAGCATCTGTAGAACAATTATTTTAAATTCTTTGTTGGGAAATTCCTAGATCTACATTTCTTTGGGGCTAGTTACTGAAGCTTACTATATTTCTTTGGTGGAGTCATGTTTCCCTGATTCTTCATGATCTGTGTAGTCTTGCATAGATATCCATGCATTTGGAGAAGCAGTTACTGCTTCCAGACTTGATGGATTGACTAAGGTAAGGGAAGCAGGTGGGGACATGCCGGATCTTGCTGTGACCCAAGGTCTAGTGGTGCAGGGCACTGAGTGTGGGGGCATGTAACAGCACCAAGTCCAAGGGCGTGTGAGTCTCTTTGGCTCAGGCCACTGGGTTCCATAACATCAACAACTGTGTGGTGCTTAGCAAGCACTGTGAGGGGCCTACAGTGATTGAAAGTCTATTGTGATCCTCAGGGGTGACTTCAGGTATGGTAAGAACCAGGACAGGTAGTGGTGGTGGCCAGAGCCAGTGATATGCACACATTTGGCTGCAGGGGCCAGCTGTATGTACCTATGTGATAGAAGGGGCTACTCGTAGCCACACATGCAGTGATGGTGGCCAGGGCAGTTAGCAAGGGTTGAGGCCAACTATGAGCTCACTGGCCAATGTTGGGGCTCTGGCTGTCAGCCTGCTCTCCTATGGCTTCACACTTTCTCCCCGGGCATTCACACTGCAGTGGAGGCGGGTGATGAGTGTTAGGCTGGGGGCATGTAGGTGCACAGCTAGAGGGTCTAACTACAGGTAGATGTGGTGGTTCCAGTCAGTGATAGAAAGTAAGGCTTGATTCAGGCCCACAAGCAGCTGTGGAGGCCCTGCTGTCATTGTGCTCCCCTGTGGCTGCAGGGGAGCCCTAGATGTCCACACTGCAGTGGGAGTTGGTGACGGGTGTTGGGCTGGGGCTCTGCAGGTGCACAGCTGGAGAAGCTAACTACAGGTAGGCACAGTCATGCTGGCCAGGGACATAAGGCAGGGCTTGATGTAGGCCCACAAGCAGCTGTGGGAGCCCTGATTGTTAGTGTGCTCACCCTTGGCTACACACCTCTGGGCGTGTGCACTGCAGTGAAGGCTGATGAAATGCATCAGACCTATGGTATGCATGTGCACAGCTGGAATAGCCCCAAGTGTGAGCACTACAGTGGGGGTGAGTCAGGGGGTGCAGGAGCCTAGGCTAGCTTCTTGCACTCACACAGCTGCAGAAACCCAGGCTGGCTGCCAGCATGCCTCCCAGGGTCTGGTAGGGTAACTGGCATCTTACACTCGCAACCACAGAGACCTTGGATGGCTGCTGGTGGCAGTCCTGGGCTCCAGCGAGGGCAGGGGTGGTAGAGGGAGCAGAGGGGGACTCAGATGGCTGGCAGGTGGTTATCTTCACTGAACCCCAATACCTGTGGGGCAAAAGCTGGCAAGAACTACAGGGGGTCCCCAGAGGCTGTGCTGGCCATTGGCTTGTCAGTGCCAAAATCTACTTAGTTTGTCTACAGAGCAGGTCTCTATGAACCAATATCTCTTCCACTGAGTGTCTGCTAATAATAGCCTCTGCTTTTCTTTCTCATTCCTAGCTAGCTCAAAATGTCTCAGCTTTGCCACTCTGGTTAGGGCGAAACTGAGGCAGGACCTTTGTGCAGTACTCTGAGAGGCTAGAGATCTGGTCACCTACCCTGTTTTTCCTTTCCTGGTGAGAGGAACTCTTTCTAGCTGGGAAGTTCTTTCTTGGAACTGAAGGATGCCAGCTTGGGGGATGGGATCATGTGGGAAAAATGAAATTGTCTTCCTTCTCTTCTTGTGCAATTATTCTCAGTTTTTTTTGTTCCATTGTGTTGCTAAAACCGCCTAAGTACAACCTAAAGGTCTCCCATAGCCATTTTTGTTCATGAACGCCTGTGCAATGGCTGATCTCTGTGGGGAGATGGGGAAGCTGGATTTTCCTATGTTGCCATTTTTTCTGCAATCTTTCTTGAGCAATTCTGTTCTTTCTCCTTATTTTCTCACGTGATCCTCTGGTGCATGTAACATCACGTAAATGTCAGGATTCAGAGTTATGCAAGAAAGTACCCACTTGGAATTGAGATTTAGTGGATTAAAAGCTGCAAAGTCAACAATCTTGTGTACCACTTAAAATAATGTAAACTCATAAACTAATAACAAAATAACCATGAGAAATATAATGTGTGAATTTTTGCATAACTGTGCATCATCTCTTTCAATGACTAAAATAAAAGAGCCACTTCTGGCTCACTGTTACAAACCACCTTTCAGACACCAAAAATTTGTGTGTATGTATATCTAGTATATAAATTGTTTCCTGGGATCTTAACTAATGCATAAATGAATATGAACAGCTGTAAGAAGCCATATTAGACCACGTCTCTTGTAAAAATGTGTAGAAAATTTGTTTTGCAATTATATAATGCTTGTTCTGGCTTAGGAGCTGAAATGTGGGTTATTGTAAATAAGGAAGAAAAGAATTGATTATAGTGCATTTAATATGTATTGAGGGCTTAGCTCTCTGGCAGTGTTATAGTTAATAGGAATTTTGAAGCCTTTTTTTCTGTTCAAGACGCTTAATGTATTTTATGTGTCAATCTCCAGAATCAGTGCTTGTAGCCATTATATTTTATTGGATTAAAAAATACTATGAATTAAAGTCTTTGATAATTAGAAAGAATCACAACCTGGCATTTTTTATGTGAAACTTAATGTATTACAAGAACACTACTACCTGTAGACAAAGAGAAGGAGAAAAAAATCTTTCTTCTTTGGTCTGACAGAAGAAGAAAGATGATTATTCTCCAACTACCAATATCCACACAAAGTTTTCCTTCAAAAAAAATGTTTCATCATTTTGCTAAAATGAAGACTGAACATGACATTTGAATAACACATTTCATTGCAGTAAAAAAACATCACCACTAGGGACTATTGTTTAAGAAATAATTACTATTTCAAGGCATAAAACCAGAAACCACACAAAATCATAACTAAGTTTTCTAACAAAAATTGATTTCCAGAAGTTTTTCATTGGTCATAGAAAAAGAAAAATCCAATGCCATTGATATCTTTATAATTGCATTTTTTGATTTATTATATTGTCTATAATTGTGAATGTGGTTTATTACTTTCCATAACTATACTTGACATTTCATAAAAATCATAATCCTCCATTTTTAAGCTACCCACCAGATGGTTATTATCACCAATGGTTTATTTCAATGAATCCTAAATTCAAATTCTGCCTAACTTCAATTTCTCAATCTCTACTTTCTTATTCTTCTCAAATATTGACTCAAGTGGAAAATGCAACTCCTTCAGCTCCTTCAGATCATTTTAATTTCTAGACTAGAGGTTTCAAAGAGTGTTAGCTCAGCCCAGTGAGCCTCTGTTCATTCTTGCTAGCAGGTCACATTCCATATGCTTTCCAGGACGGGGCTCAGCTTTGCTCTTCTGAAACCTCACCTCTTTCCAGGTTACAGACTGGACACTTTCCCTTGAACTATAAATAGTACATGCTATGTCAAATTGTTGGACTTCAATTCTGGTTGCTTCTCTGGAAATGTAATCATGAACTTTTCATAATCACAGGGTTGTGCAAAATTTGTTCTCTGTTACTGCATATTGAACTCCCTTGTCCAAATCATTCTTGATATTCTGCTTTGGGAACTTCAGACCTAGTAAAGGAGTCCAAAACTCACCCTGTGCCCCTGGGTTCTGTCCATCTCACTGCAATTAACCAAGCCGTTTCAAATTAAGATTTTGAAGTATGACATTTAAAAATAATGATATGGACAGACTTGCTTAAAATTTGACATATATGGTGGTAACAAGTGATGATATAAGGTTAGATTTGAGTTAACTGTTAGGGACTCTCAGAAATGGCATGTTCTATAGTTATCATAATTATTCTGGCCTTGCTTCCTTCATATGAAATTTATACTTTATTTGTTTTGCTTTGTCTTATATATTCTTTTATTTCCACAAGAGTTAAATGACTCATTTTTCATCACTCTCTATGTCTGTATCTACATCTAAAATTTATTGATCACATTTTGGTCCTTGGAAGTGACAAATCCAATGGGTAGTCTTAAAAATAAAACTGCTTTCATATTTCTTATGCTCAGATCCATACTTATAGTTTTAATATTCCTATATAGGTGGTTCTTTTAAACTTAAATATAGTTGGTTGAAGAAAAAGAAACTAATTATATTATGAAATTATAAGATTTAGTGACTTACAAACTCCAGCTACTTATTAGCTTTACATGCTCTCCAGTGCTGAACCACATGAGCAACTATTTTCTGATTATTTCTACTGTGACAGCCTACTCTCTCCCCAAATTCAAAACACACAAATGTCAACTTAGTATATTTCCGTTTAATAATCTGCACACTTTCTAAACTTTTCTAGTTCAAGCCATAATATACTTAGATAAAAAAATTTTACGAAACAATTAGTCTTTGTTTCTGCTACAAAATAAAGTAAAAAATAATGAAGGAAAAAGATTTATAGTTGTACAATTTAATTCTCACATCAGTCATTCATTTAACAATATATTTTGAGTATCTATGCAGTACTAGGTATTGTTCTAGATCCAGGAATATAGTAGTAAATGGATCATATTGTCTGGTCTAGCGGGGTAGAAAGTCAACAAACAAAAAAACGTAAATGTAGAGCATGGCAGCTTGCAGTAAGTGCCCTAGATTCTGACTTCTGGAATGAGAAATGTAAAATGTGTATTTTAGTCGAGAATCATTCATCTTTAATGAACAGCTAACCCTAGCCTTTAGCTTGCATAAAAATACAAGAATATGTAATAGTCTAAAACTAGTACTTCCTGAATTATGTAATTTAAATATCAATAGTAGGATAAAATAGTCTAGATTAAGGCTGCAATACCTCAGTTCCTTTCTACCTCTATTATAATATGAGATTTCTAAAAGTATATGCATATACGTTCTAAAGAACTCTCTAACTCTGCATAGATTGCAGGAAGACAACAAATGAACAACCGAACAAACAAAAACAAAAACTGGAAGAATCCATAACTAACCTGCCCAGAATATGTGCAGTCATATGGACATATGAGAAGTGAAGATATTTGCTAAAAGACACCTCCCCATAACAACTGTTTACATTAGTAGGCAGAGATAGCTTGCTTCTTTTGCCATGTTTTTGCTCAAATGTCTGAATTTTAGAGAATATCTTTAATGTATTTTTGCATAAGTATAAATTGAGTATGTATATGTTTTTTCCAAGAATAAATGGTGTGTCTCAGAGTAAAACAAGCCCTCATCTCCTTAAAGGGAAAAATAATGCAGAACTTGAAATAGCTTGATCATATTTTATTTTTTATGTTCTTTGTCAAAGGCAAAAAAAAAAAAATAGGACAAAAAAATCTCTAGAGTCCAGGTTGATCCAAGGAAAACTTATTACATATGTAAGATTTTTATTACAGGGATAAGTACATTGTGGATCCCCAGACAATGTCATTTCCATTCCTATCATCTACCACATCTAATAATTTGTTGGTTAAGTGGTCTCCAACCTGTCAGCCTAATCTATACTTCTTGCATGTAAACAATATCTTGCAAAGTGTTTACTATTTCAAATGAGGAAATATTTGCCTTCTTGAAAATATCACATTGATCCTTGTACAAGTTCAAAAGTCAAACTGTTCTGAAAGGCACTTATGTTTTTCGGTAATTGTTTTCTATCATTTTAGTTTTAGCTCTGTAAATACTTTGTTAGTTAGTCCAGGATCACAACTTACACAAATTAAGTACAAAATAGGTGCTCAATATAATCTTATTGATACATGCCTCATCAATTCAGATGTCTTTCTATAATGAACTGTTGTATTAGGTATAACTCTACTTATGTATTCAATCTTTTTTGAACTCTTGAATGAAATTTTCTGTCAAAATATACCATATTTACACAAATGCAGAGATTTGACTTTCAAACAATATAAATGGCAAAGTCCCTAGATGAATTTAGAGAGAGATATGATATGAATGACAGGAAAGGATCAGTATTTTTACAGCATAATTTTAAGAAGACAGGAAAGTCAAAGACATGATTAGAATTCTGGAAATTGAGTGACAGGATTTTTCCAAATGACACTAAACAGAAAACTCAAAAAATAAACAAGAATATTCTCCTTGGGAAGGAGTAAGAGAATTGTATTTTATAAGGATAGGTATGGTAAAAACATAAGTGGATTGGCAAAGTGGTGTCAAAAAATCATCTAATAAATAATATTGCTATTTGAAAGAATAAATTCTTTCTAAATTTAAACTTTCTAAATTTAAACTAAAGGCAAAGAAAAGTAACCTTTAAAACAACTAGTTTCAATTGAATTGGTAATTTTAAAAATACATAGTGAAAAACTTCCATATATATATATTTTTCTTTTTTTATTGAGGTGAAGTTCATGTAACATATGATTAAACATTATAAAGTATGCAATTTAGTAGTATTTAGTTTATTCATAATAGTGTGCAGCCACCACCTCTCTCTAGTTTCACACTTTTTCATCACCCCAGAAAAACACTCTGTGCAATAAATAATTACTCCCATTCCCACCTCCTCCATCCTGTGGTAACCACTTACCTGCTTTCTGTCTCTATGGATTTGCCTATTCTGGGTATATCATATACAAGGAATCATATAACAGGTGATCTTTTGTTCCTGGCTTCAGAAAAGGAGAAATGGTAATTTAAATGAAAGCATTTAGCTCAATGTGAGCTCAGAAAATTTGAAGAAAAATTTTAGAGTAAGGTCTCTGACAAAAATAACCAGAGTAGAATTTTATGTCTAGTCAATTTCATTGTATGATTATTTTAACTAGTATTTATTTTTGAATAATCAATGTGATTTATCAACTATGAGTAAATTTGTCATGAATATAATTTAAATAACCTATATAGGAATCATAAAGTGGGAAAGAATATGATGATAGACCAGGGTCAGTTTGTCACCTTCCTAGCTGGTTTATGCAGTATTTTGGGATAATATATTAAAAGCACCTATCAAACTATGTTGTAAATAATAGTAACTTAATAAGTGAGGCTCACTTTTAGTTATTTGATGCCTATTCACACATAAACATCAATTTTCCTCTCATGAAATCACTGAAACAGTTTCTGTTGCAAACAAATCTTCTTAAGACACAAATACTTCCCTACAAATCATCAAGGGTAAAAACAAGAAAGAATGTCGTATTTTATCTTAAACTGAAACCAGTTCTGAGAATTACTTGTGAAATAAGAATGAATAATATCAGAGTTCTGATCCAAAATCCCTGAAATTGCACTGGCTTCTCTGTGACCAACAGCAAGGAAATATGCTCCTTCTGGGAGCTTGTTAGCATTTCAATGCTCTGCAGGCATGGAAATAATTTTCCAAGTTACCACTCTGTACCGAGTGTTGAGAAAGACCAACTGGATTTTCTTACCTTGCTGAGAATTAAAACTCAGAGAGTTATAGTGTCACTATTACCATAAAAAAATGGGTATAAAATTTAAAAATTGGTTTACTACGCTGATTAGTTATAATAACTTTTCTGTCAAATCTAAATCTCATTAAAACACAGTAAACTAAAATATCCTTTGCATATCAGTATTGAAAAATGAATGCATGAATGAAGAAATGTACAGACTAGGAATAGATGCCACCATAAGAAAAGGTTTTCAGGTTAATTAAAGGATAAAAGCTGTTATTGTTTCTATGGCTGCATGGCCCTATTCATAAAGATATCTTTTCCTAGAAAGGTTTTTTTCCCCTAAATATTTTGACTTGTTTTAATATCTAGGTCTTATTTCCCAATACATATTTAAAATTCCATTTAATCTTTAATGAATTTCCTTATTCTCCTCAGGAAGACAGATCTCTCCTTCCTTTGGGTTTCTTTCTGTCCCTCCGAATTTTCTCCCTTCATAGACTCGTACTATTATATTCCACTAATGGTTGAAATCTATGTCTTTAAATATAACCTCCTGTGCTATAAGCTAAGCAAGGATAGGCATGTTGTTACTGCTTTTTCCCCGGTGATTTGTACAGCAAATGGCATATAATTGGCACTCAATATATGTCTGTGGTAAGGAGCACAATATGTGAATGAATAAACGGTCCTACTGGAAATAATGTTATGTTGTGAAGTTCTGCCTACTTAGTAAGAGTTTGTAGTATTTTTAAAAAGTAATTACTAGCATTTACAACTATATTCATCTTTGAATGTATGTTATTTTTTTCTTTCCCCAATTGACTCACGTCTTTGAAATTCATTCTGAACCCCGGAAAATTTTACTGGAGATCTTTCTTCTACCTGCTTTTTGAGAAAACTGAGATGATTTTCTGTCTTGTATCCAATGGCTAAAAAGTTTTCAGAAATCAAGGCTTTGGAGTGCATTGTAAGACCCCTTCAGCTGGGCTGTGCACCCATCCCCGAGATGTTGTGAATGTTGGCTGCTAGATGTCTGTGAATGTTACAGATGCCCCTTCTCTAGAAAATCACTCTCAATCTAACTGGAATAACCTACCCTGAGAAGGTAAGCATCCTACACCTTGACTAGATAGACAATACTTAATACCTGACTGATAGGGGTAAAAGTCTCTGCTTTTGTCTCAAAATGTGATAAACCTGTGTTGAGACCTCCTTGTGGTACCAGAGGGATGCTATTCTCCAGACAAGACATTCTTCATTTTTTTTTTTTTTTTTAGTGAGAAAGATTTCCTCTGAGATAACGTCTATTGCCAATCTTCCTCTTTTTTTGCTTGAGGAAGTTTAGCTCTGAGCTAACCTCTGTGCCAATCTTTCTCTGTGGCTCACCACCACAACATGGCTTGACAAGTGGTGTTGGTCCATGCCCAAGATCCAAACCCATGAACCCGGGCCACCAAAGCAGAGAGTGCCGGATTTAACCACTGTGCCACAGGGCTGGCCCCCAGACAAGACATTCTTAATTAGCTTTGTCCCTCTTTATCCTGCTTCCATCACTTCCTTTTCTCTAGAGCACTCTCCTCAATAGATCACTTTCACAATAATCCCCAAACTCTACTGCTAAGGAATCTGATCTGAGACAACTGCTATCTGATGTAGTTCTAGGGATCAAACTCTGAGGATGACATTGATCTGGAAGTGGTCATTCTCCAGCTGGACTGGAAAGAGGACTACATCATTGGTAGTAGGTAGAATGAACTGATAGTCATATTATTTGCAGCAGTGCAATTTTCACCTGGGGACACCTGTGATGGAACATTGGTGTAAAGAGATATAGGTGACACTGATGTGCTTGAGGTAAAATGACAAGCTTAGATTAATTAAGCATCAAATTAAAGCAAAGTATAAGTGCCATAGAGCTTCTGGGACAGTATTCAAAGGACACATCTCTTGCAGCTGGAGGGCTAATCAAGCTAAAAGCCAGGCACGTGACCTAATTGTTAAGAGTGGCAGAATGTCTAAAAGGTCTGAATTCCCAGGGTAGAGAACTCATAGATATCAAAGTCAGGGCCATAATAGAAAAATATTGGGATACTGCAAGTTGGGTTGGGGGTATATATGAGAAAGATTTTTAAGAAAATTGAATCAGCATATTCTCCTGGACCTTCCAAACCTGCAGTTCTGATTTGGGGCACTGCCCTGTATTGCAAAATTTAATCCCTTAACAAGGGCCCAGGAAGATGGGAATTTGGAAGCTTAACAAAAGAAAGGGCCCACATTACAAGAAAGCCAGAACTACTGTGACAGACTGCTGTGACAATGGGGAAAAAAGGCTCAAAGAAGTGAGCAAGAAAGCATTTAATTAATATTGAAATTTAGTTAATATATCAAAATGTAAATAAAAATGATGCTTCCAATAAATAAATTGTTAAATAGGTGGAGATTTGTGAGTATACCTATTAAATTGTAATACTTGTTCAACATGATTAACTTTTCACACTGTTTTATGGGTTCTGTTCTTATAAATAACATGATTTAATGGAATGACCATGAAAACACTGTTTTGTCTCTTGAAATGGAAATGGTGCCACTAGATAGCTATGTTTCTGGATTGGTTGAAATGTTCTCACAATGATCGCTCTTTGTTACTCATTATTTTGATTAAGTACCAAGGACAGTTCTCTTTTCATTTAAAGCTTCATGGGAAAGTATATTTCTCCAGACATAATCATCATTCAGTTCTAGATGTTGACTAACTAGAAGCTTTGTCATGTGTTTATTTAATGAATATTAAGGAATGGGAGATTAGGAGTATTTGCTTTTGTTTGTATTGTTTTCCTAATTATTAGTATTATAAATTAGTGTGGTGTTAAAAGAATAGGATTGGGTAATGTAGAATAAGTGGGAAATAGAGTTAACATCGTTCATTGATCCTTCTCATGACCAATATATTCATATTTTTGTCTTTCAAGTTTTAATAGCCATGTGTTGATATAACATGTGTGTGTGTATATATATGTACACATTAACAGCAGAATCAACATTAAGCTATTCTCTCCTAGTTAGTTTCTAATAGGTAACTTAGAATAGCCCTGTCTCAAATAAAAGGTGTACAGGCTTAATGGGGAGCCTCTACTAATCATATGGTTTGAGATAGAGTTGATTTTGCCAGAAAAAAAAATACTTATTGCCATCAGATGGCATTTCTTTACATAAAAACTTAAAAGGCTTAGCAATATCCATCATAAAGAACATTTTATCATTAAACAAGTTTCTAAGAATTTCAGAAAATTATTGTTCTGAACTACAATAATACAGACTAAGGTCGCAGATAATTGTTTCGTTTCCACTCTCATTTTTTTCTTTTTTGCCCAAGTACCTTATCTGATAGAATGAGTTTTCGTCAGTGAAATTTTATTGGAAGAGATTTTTAAAACCCTTTCTGAAAACAATATCTTTATTGCACAGTGTTTGAAAATCTAACCTCTATAAGATTGAGGTCAAATATTATGCAAATAAAGACCGAAAGAATGACCACGATGGTAAAACATTCTTTAAAGACCTTTAGTAGTGCTGAGTTAACACTATAAATCTTTGGGAAGCGCTGCTTCCCGACGTATTTAATTCACCCTAATATAGTATGAGAGGTCAATTGAAACACAGTAGTTGTCCATGTAACTACATTAAATTGTTATTTTGATTTCATAAGTGTTTTTCTTGCCACTAAGTCACATCACAGGCTCAGGTTAAAGATTTAAGCTGAACTCGTTTCTTCTGTGTCCACCTAGACCAGAGGTTAGCAAACCCCTGCCTGTGGGCGAAATCCTGCCCACCATCTGTTTTTGTAAGTAGTTTAATTGAAAGATAGTCACAGCCACTCGCTTATCACTGTCTAGGGCTGCTATCGCAGCACAGTGACAGAGTTGAGTGGTTGTAACAGAGACCATATGACCTGCAAAGCCTAAAATATGCATTATCTGGTCCTTATAAGAAAAAATTTCCTAATCTGATTTAGACTCTTCATAAGCAGAGTCGGTGCTGATATTAAAAAATGTGTACATAACCGAAACAAAAATCTAATCTTTCGACACTTCTCATAACTCCAGGAAAAAAGGTAAAATCTTTTAACTGGTTTATTGATTTCTTTTAAAATATTTTGTGATTTTTGGTGCCGGCCCAGTGGCAAAGCGGTTAAGTGCGAGTGCTCCGCTGTGGCGGCCCGGGGTTCGCTGGTTCGGATCCCGGGGCACGCACAGACACACTGCTTGTTAAGTCATGTGTGACTGTGTCCCATATAAAGTAGAGGAAGATGGGTACGGATGTTAGCCCAGGGCCAGTCTTCCTCAGCAAAAAAGAGGAGGATTGGCATCGGACGTTAGCTCAGGGCTGATCTTCCTCACAAAAAAAAAAAAAAAATTTGTCATTTTTAAAGCTGAGGAATTTAAAAAATTGGTTTCTGTTTTTCACAGTGGGTGTCTAAATTTATTGTCATATTTTATCATATTTACTCAAACTGTACACCTTTTACTTAAAAAGTGACCTCCCAAAACATTTCATATAAAACGTGCATAAGCATAAATCTTAGAAAAATATATAGAAGTCATCTTATTCATTTTAGTTGGAATTTTATATATGAGAAAAATTAAACATTATAAGTCAGAAAAGAATGATCTTGAAATAACTAATTTGACACATATTGTTTTTATTGAAAACTTACTGGTTTTTGTTTTTTGTTTTTTTCAGGAAATAATTCATTTGTGGGGTTTGAAGTGGTCATGGGCAGATCTGGAGAAAAACAATAACAACTAGGAAGATTTTTCAGAGTTTAGCATTATGCTATTTATAGTAATGCTTGTTACTTAATGCTATAAATTTGCAACAAAATATCTTCCTCCATTTCTGACAATCAATACTGAGTTAGAAAAAATTCAGTTTACCATTAATAATGAAAATTCCTTATATCCAAAGATGAGTTTTTGTTAGCCATATAATTTAAAATTACTGCTCTGATACACAGATTAATTTTTAAAATATGTTGCATAACATATGTACTTCTTTTAAAATTTTGGGAATATTCTTTTATGGATTAAAGTATGAAACCATGATAGTTAGAGAACAACAAACACCTCATAAACTGTGAAAAATAGGACAGAAGTCAAAGGCCAGTGGGTGGGAATGATCATATACTGTTTTTTTCCTCCAATTAATTTCAGTCAACTACTGTTGATAAAGAACCCACTCATGTCAGGCTCTGCATTAAGTGTTAGAGATATAATGATTAATAAATCATGGTCCATGATATCAGGAGCTTTCATTGCATTTTAAATATGAGAAATTGGCTTACATTGTTTTCATCTGTTGTACTATAACAAGTCTATAAATAATATTGTATTCTGGAATATACGGCAGCTGATGGCTTGACAACTCTGCACAAATTATTGACAATGTTCAATATTTATTTCATTTCATTTCATTTCTGCAATGTACCAGGCAGTGTGATAGTTGCTAGGGTTAAAATGATGAGCAAAACACACACAAGTGCTTTTTCATGGAATTTAGAGTTTACTAGGGACATAGAATTGATCAAATAGCATATGAAATATTTATAAATGTAAACTGTGAAAATTGTGTAATCCTGGTATCGTTTATACTCTCACAAGCATTTTAAATCTAGATAAATTCAACTAGCTTTCTTTGAATTCAAAACTGCCTATGATATTATTGCACTTCTATATCTGTACTCATGTTTCAGCATTTGATGTACAAAAGGAAAAGCTTCCCCTTCATCAATATCTACATTAGATACAGAGAAATAAAGAGAAGAAAATAAACCCAAAATTTTTAGATCTTTTGTGAATATAGCAGAATTGATTCAATACTTGTGAATATGTGGAAGAATGTTGTGGATCACATCCATGCGAATACCTTAGGCAGTGTGATTCTTAAGACGTACTTTAGATTCTCCACTCCATGTACATCCATTAACCACTTTATCTACATTTTTTTCTGAAACACACATACGATTTTTGCCCTTTGCCCCATTTCATATACTCATCAATTCTCTTTTCCTCTTTTCCTTCTCTTTTTATCATAGAAAAACATTTTATTCCTATATTTCCATTGCTATATTTCCTACATTAATTTATGACCCGGACTACTGACAACAATCTAAGCTCACGAACTATTCCTATAAAGAATTTCCATTTCTAAAAGGAATTCTCATGCCAGCTACTAAGTTCGTAAGGTTTCCATTCCTACAATTGCTAGATGTAGAAAATGCACTGTCCTATGAGATATGTAACAGAGGAAGCTTACTACTTATGGAAGAAATATTTTAGTGGTTTTCTGAAGAATGGTTAGATTTCAATCAGATGCTGCACACTTATTTAAACTAATTTGAACATGCATGACTCTTAGAAAGCCTTGATATTTATTATACAAACAATTATTTGCAGAGAATAAATGTGTTCTTACAGCCCCTTCTCTGAGAGAAGTAGTCCCAGCTCTTTGGACGTCATGACCAATCAGTTCTCTGGTAGCATCCAAGAAGAGAATTGATCCCAGTGACAGTTTTCTCAGAACCTTATAGCCCAGAGATTTCTTTGTATCATGGTAATTTTTTCATGGAGCTCCTAAGCCAAAATAAATATCTAATACTTTCATGTATTGTGTTATTATCCCCACACAACTTAATAAGTGTTTATGCCTTAACAACTTAGCATCTGCTTGGCAAATGTTGGAATCCAGTTAGACACTGATACCCTTGTTCCCTGCTCCACATTGATTTTCATGTGACACTTGCTTTTTATTACAGCCACTGCTAAAAACCTAGCTTTATAAAGACATGACACAAGCACTGCATGTAAGAGCTTAAATTATAGCAGTGAAAAAAAGTAATCTGATAGAATTTATGTCCTAATAGGGCTTACATCTTGCTGAGTATGAGGCAGATAGAAAACAGAAAATAAATTTCTAGAGTAAATATTATGTTAGAAGGAGATAGTTGCTATTAAGAAAGGTAAAGGAGAGGAGGGGATGAGTAGAGTATAGAGTACAATTTTAAATTGGACAGTCCAAAAAGGCTTCTGAGAATGAGACATTGGGGCAAAAACTTGAAGAAAATGAAAGATTGAATGGTTTCACCAAGGGTGTTCTAGACAGGGAGAAAAATAAGAGAAAGACCATGAAGCAGTATAAATTTGCCTCCTGAATTCAAAACATATCAGGAAAGTCAGTGTGATGGGAGGTGAGTGAGCAAGTACACATAAAAGAATGGATTGGGGACAAATTACAGTAGGCATTAGAGTTCAGTGTAAGGACTTTGGCTTCCACTCTGATGACAAAAGAGCCATTAAAGTGTTTTAAGCAGCGAAGTAAGATTATGTAACCGACAGTTAACCTGGATCACTTGGCCGCTCTGTTGAGACTAGAATTTATATGGTGAAACAGAAAGACCAGTTAAAATAGTACTGCAATCCAAGCTAGTGTTGGTGACATTTTAGATCAGGATAATAGTAGTGCAGATGGAGAAAAGCCACTTTATTCTCAATATATTTTTAATGAAGGCTATATGATTTGTTGATGAATTAGATTTGGAAAGTGAGAGAAAGAGAAGAGTCAAAGATGTCTTCAAGTGTTTCCACACGAGCTACTAGAAGGATTTAGGACAAAATAGTTATGAAGAAAGATAAGATGTTTGGTATAGAATAGAGATTTTTAATAACTAGCCAAGTGTCCTCTAACTAAGGCTGTCGACAAATCTCTTGTCTCTCACTTAATAAAGGATATTGCTCCAGCAATTCCCCCTTCTACAAAGTCATTCTCATCAGCATAAAAAGATCTTTAGACAATCTCAAATGAGTTTCCTGTACTCACTGTCTCCCCACATTCTCTCCCCATATTCACTAATAAACTCATTCCAATCACAAGTTTACATAAGCCTTTTTCTCCGACATTTAATTCCACAATGCCAAACCCAATGGTTAGCTCTAAGTCTTCATGTTGCTTAACCTATAGCAGCTATTGACAGAGTGATCACTTTCTCCTCCATTACATTTTTTTTTTTTTACTTGACTTACCTTGGGATTTTCACTGGATACTCATTCTCATTTTTTTTGTTAGTTTCCCTTCAACCCTCTTATCGTAAATGATAGAGTGACCCAAGACTCACGTCTTGGACTCCTTTCTCTTCTCTATCTTAATATATTCCCTGGAGATGAAGTAGCTGAGGTATAGAATAAAATGTTAGACTCAGTAGAGATCATTTAGGAAAAAAGAGACTGTTCAGGTTGAGATACTACAGAGAGAGCACTAGAAAGATCAAAGTGTGTGGTTGAAGAATTGAAGAATGCAATACTTGAAATTAAAATTATGTAGGAATTTTTGTTATAGCTAGAAATGACTGTGAAAATGAGTGATTAAAGTAGAGTGGACGACAAGAACTTTAGAGAAGAGAAATTCAAGTAAAGGGGAAGACAAAATAGATATTATTATTAAAATTGTCTTATTAAAATCACCAAAACAAATATTAAAATTAACTGGTATTGAGAAATAATAGTACTATAGAGAGTAATAGTGATCCAAAATACGAAATCCTATGAAAAGTGTGATTTCAGTGGATGATTTCAACAGGAAGGACAGGTAGCAGTCTAAATTTATGAAAATAAATTAAAAGTGGGGCTTTTAGGGATAGGGGAGTGAGGAAAAATTTCAAACGGCAATAAGAAGCTGGATAGTAGTTTTCAAACATACCTACATAGCGGAATCAGAGAGCTTCATAAATGCTAATGTCTAAATTGTATCCCTAGCGATTCTGATGAAATTAGTATGAGTATGTCCCGAGCATTGCTATTTTCAAAGTCCCCCAGATAATGGTTATGTGAAATCTAGAGTATTTGTCTAGCCGCAGCTCCGGTGGTAAGGAAGAACGGGGAAGAGAAAATTTCAACCCCTTAAGACCTACAGAGGATAAAACAACCCCAGGGAAAGGGAAGTTTTATTCAGAGGCTATAAAGGTTAAGAGATGGGTTGCCTCATTCGATTATTTTTCTGGTGATTCATCATGGGTTTCTAAGGTCTGAAAAGAAAGTTTTCAGAAGTGGGGACAAGGAGAAGGGACAGGAAAAGGCCTGTGCCGGGGTGTGTGGTGACTAGAACGGAGCAAATGAGGAGAGTTTGGTTCTTAGGGGAGTGAAGAGGCAGCTGTAATACACATTAGGTTACTATTGCTGGTCTTCCCGGCAGGTGGTGATGGAAGGCTGTGAGTTTTGGGGTAGAGTACTGGAGGGTCTTCCTGGCCTTTTCTTAACACCTACAGATGGAGACTTAGAGACTACAGATGTGGCAGTCTTGCTCTGGACTCTCACTTGATTCCTCTACAAGGGAGGCTGTATTCCTTTGAAGGCCAAAGTCCTGGAGCAGCAGATTTTTTTAAACCCCAGGGGCAGGTGAAGGGACGGCTTTATCACGGATGTCTCAAAAAATGCACGAATGCCTGCTCTTACATTGTTACTTCCATCTGGAAGGTAGGTAATGAAAGCAAAGAGAAAACTTTCACAAATAACTTTTTAAAGGCAGTTATTATTTTATTTGTAGACGATAACATTACTAAAAAAATTGCGAAACAATATAACAAAGTGCAAAGCAGCTAAAGAAAGAGATTTAGAAAATGGATAGAAATATACTATAAATCAATTGCTTTTCCATAGACACACAATAAATTAAATGATAATGTAAAGACTATCTTAATATCAGAAATTCTAAATTCCGTGCTTCATACCCTCAAGCTCAGAGGATGGAATGGAATTTTATTTGTTATAAAAAAAAAAAAAAGGACACAATTTCATAAGGTATTTGAAAGTGAGGGGAGGAAAAAGCAAAGGAAGAAGCATGACAGAAAAGTGAAGAAAACAAAATTATAGGTGAAAAAGAGACATTCCAATCAACTGTCAAGTTGGATTCTGGCTCCTACCCCCCCAAAAAAAATGCCTGGTTACAAATAATTACATTCTTTGCAAGACTGGTAAAGATCTTTAAAGGCTCTTCCTTAAAAGAGGAATGTCTTTGGCAAAAGGAAGAACAGATAAATGCAAGAAGTTGGAAAAGAAAAATATAGAGGGAGAAAGAGAAGAAAGCAAGTAAGGGTGTGATAGAAGAAAGCATTGTTAAAGAGATAAGAGGAAGGAAAACATGTCCCTATCTTTGAAAAACATGGTAGAAATATATTTTTTTTCACAGAAGTATGTAACCCTACAGATAATATTGCTACTTCAGGAAATCAAGCCTCTTGCATAGTGCCACATAATCATCAAATGCTTCTTTCTAATATTTATAAAATTATAGAAAATTATATCTGGTATACATTTTCTAAAAGACAAAATATTTGCATTTAGAAGATCTTTATTTTTAGTATATTGTGATAGTTTCTAGTATTTTGCAACAGTGAAATTTTTTATCCTGCATGATAATTGGTAATAGACACATTTCAAAATAGTTCTTTTTTCCTTCCCTTTTTTCTTTGTCACCCCTATTTTTCTTTCTTTAAAATTGGTTTGTAATTAATATTCTATTTTCAAAGATCAACTGAGTGATTTGGTAGATTCCGATTTTGAATATCATTTTTTCTCTTTTTTTTTTCTTGTGAGGAAGACCAGACCTGAGATAATATCCGATGCCAATCCTCTTCTTTTTGCTGAGGAAGATTGGCCCTGAGCTAACATCCACACTCATCTTCCTCTACTTTATATGGGATGCTGCCACAGCATCACTTGACAAGCGTTGCGTCAGTGCACACCTGGGATCCGAACCTGCGAACCCCGGGCCACCGAAGTGGGACGTGCGCACTTAACCGCTAAACCACAGGGCCGGCCCCTCACTTTTTCTTTTTAAAAAATCTTTATTTTAATCATAATGATGATGAATGACTTTTGGTATAGTTTATATCATCTTATAAGAAGAACTTGTGATCTTATTTATGCTATCTTTGTAGTCATCATTAATATCTGAGATGCCTTTAGCCCATTAAGGAAGTATACGCATTATTTAATGGAAAAACAAATATCATCCACACCTTGGGGAGAAAGCTTGTTTTGTTTATTTGTTTTTTGTTAGTTTGTTTACTCTATGTTTTAGAAACAGTCTATATTAATTCAGTTTGGATGACAGAGAGTATTTTGTTATTTTTATTTTTATTACCACAACAGGCACTGCATGGATTTAGAAATTTTAACTGATGCAAATCAAAGAAATAACAATGTTGTAAAGGAAAAAAACATAAAAAAGTTTAAAAACAAATATTGATTTGGAAATAATTCTGTAAAGCATATGCAGGGAAAGATTTATATACTTAAAATAATTTTCAATACAAGTGAAACATAATAATAAAAGATAACCAAGTCTCAATTAATTTTGAGCATGAATCAGAATTTTATTTCAGGGGCTGGTCCAGTGGCAGAGCGGTTAAGTTCGCATGCTCTGCTTCGGCTACCTGGGGTTCGCAGATTTGGATCCTGGGTGTGGACTGACACCACTTGTCAAACCATGCTGTGGAGGCATCCCATATAAAAAAAGTAGAGGAAGATGGGCACCAATGTTAGCCCAGGGCCAATCTTCCTCAGCAAAAAGAGGAGGATTGACAAAGGATGTTAGCTCAGGGCTAATATTCCTCACACACACAAGCAAAATTTTTTTCAAATTTGCTGCAAGTGAAGAAGCATTCTGTAACAGCTAATTCAAAGATCCTCTTTTGGCAGAGATATTTATAGTGAAAGTTAAAAGACTTTATACAATCAATTGTTAGGCTGCACAAAAAAAAGTCTGGTTAAAGATCATCAGATTTCTGGCAAGTCTTGGTTAGAAATCTTTAAAGGCTCTTCCTAAGATGGACATTTCGTTGAATGAATTTCAAAGAAGATCGTAAGGTCATCAAAGTCCATCAGAAAATTTCTCAAGCATTCCTTCACACATGTTAATCTAGTCCCCAGAGAATTAGCTAATCACATTAGACCTCAAAATTATGCCCCATTCTAGGCCTGGAACAATTTTCAAGTCCTCTTTTAAATGTGGATAATATTTAAAGATTTATCTTTTTGAAGAAAGGTGTGTGTGTATTTTGTGCTAGTTTCATTAATTGAATTTGAGTTCGAGTCAACCTGCTTTTATATTTCCCATATTTGTGGATTTAGACTTATTTCTATAACATGCCCACAATGAAGAATATCAGCAATATTTGTTCATAAATTGACATTGTTCTTTAAACTGCTTTATTAGTCCATATTTTCCAGAGATATTCTCATCATTATGAAAAGAACTCAGTTTCAGTGGGATAGATTTTATTTAAACTTGGGCTTTTCTAGCACATACTATATTTGTGATTTTTTATTTATATAGATTTTATATTATAGGTGTAATAAAATTCATTAATTAAAACAAATAATTCTCATTGTTTTATGTTCAAAATAAATACCGTGAGTTACATGTAACTGTTAAACAGACCAAAGCTGGAAAAATAACTTTTTCTTATGGAGATATCTTATCATACATCAGGGCTGCATTTTGGATGTCTTCTATTATCTCAGTACATGTTTTTCTTTTCGCTGTACTTATCAGCTGGTCTACTCTGAGACCAGAAACTAAGTACCCACCAGCTGTTTTCCTGCAGGTTTCACCTGCAGTATTTAAAGATGTGGGATAGCTTTCTTTCTTCAAGATTCTAAATTTTGTGAGGGTCCCCGGCTTTCTAGAAAATGAAATTTTTACCACCTACAGGACAGGTAACCTCCAAGGTATAGAATAGGTATAAATTTAAATTTGGGGGAGGACTTTACAAACACTGTTTCCATATATAAAATGTATCTTTTTTTTCCTTAGCAAACTCTTTAGAATACTTAATTGAATGCAATTTATCTTGAACTATGATGCTTCTATCATCTTCAGTTTTACCCACCTGGTTTATGTAGTTATACCTGGGTGTGAAGGACAGATGATTCATATTGACCCATGCAAATAGCTGTGCCTACATAGAAACAAAGTAACTATAAAATATCTGGCAAACATTCTGCATAGTTTTGCAAACAAGGTCATCAATATATGTATCATATTTTCAACAGAATCATTATAAACTCTGGCAGTGGCACTGCCTGCAAATAATGATTTGATATTTTACAAGTGTGTGGCCGTTAGAATTTGGAAAATTTAACCCAAGGCAGTGGTTTTTTAAAGCTTAGCCCATTATAAAAGTATAGTTTAACCCTGCAAAATTGGGGATTACAGATTAAAAGAGGAAAAAGACTTTCATTATCTGCCTATCAGAAAATAAAATATTTAAAATGATACCTCTTGATGTTTTTTCTAGAATATCTGGTCTGTGGCTTCTAATTCACGGCAGGACATTCAGCTTAGCGTTAGAGAAGTGCAAAAGTCATCAGATAGAGACAAGACTGATGATTCAGTTAATTTATTCCAGTTACTAACAAAATTAAAGTGAGGCAGTGTGGAATCTCCAACTGGGATTGTAGTACATAAGATGAGGCCTTAACCTGTAACTATGTCATAAACACATAGAAGGTTTTATGGATAGTGAATGCATAGGGGGCTACACAATCTATCTGTAAAGTCAAATAAGTGCACAGGTACTAGAAATTTTCGCTTCTCTTTAGATGTAGGAAACACACTGTAAGTGGTTATTTTTTCTCACTTTAAAATAATTATCTATTTATAAGCAGTACAAAAATAAGACGAAAGGTAAATGACCCTTTGAAGAGTACAACTTTGAGTTGAGGAAAAATCTATGACATCCAGGGAAACCTAAATAAAATAAAAATTAACTTTTCTGTTTCTTTATGAGAAGAAAATGTCTACCCGAAGAACATATTATAGTGTGCTACCAATGTTGTCCACTCTATTATATATGAACTTCTCTCTTTTAGGGAAACAAACTGACTTACACCTTAATTTGTATGTCTTTTAATTTTACATGTATATTTACAGTCAAGTAAGTAATCGTAGATAACATTTAAAATTTTAATTGTAGAATTCTAAATATAATTTTTCAAAAGATATTTATGACAGTCTGCTTAACACAGCTATTTTACCTTCTTAATTTGAATGTTATGAAGAACTAACATATTTGCATATACACAACATCACAAGGGTAACAACTGTTCTGTGGTGGCTAAGTATTTTTCTTCATCTATCCATTTAAATTTCTTAAAAACATTACTCATTAATTACCTCAACGTTATATTAGTTTCAAATACCTACAGTCAAGTGTATAAGTATGTTACCACAGAACTATTATACTATTAATCAAATGTCTACGTTAAAAAAGAACTGCATTTTAATTTGATTTTTAAAACAGTAAAACTGTTGATATTAAAAATTTATTAATGAATTATGTCAAATACACTTGTCAGACAAAATATCCATGAGTCCCTATTGATATCAATAAATGAGTGAATAAATTAATAAATGAAGGAGAAGAGACAAATCTGCTGTACAGAAGAGTTCCAAATAATTTATGTAGACACTCCATTCTAAAGGAGGGGAACATAAATCCCCATTCACTAAATTTGGGCTGCACATAGTGACTTTATTCTAAAGAGTACCACATGGAAAGAAAGAAAAAAAAAAGAGTAACTTTCAGAAGAAAAACCTGACAAATAGCACTTCCGCCAGGTGATCAAGGTCAGCATTAACACTCATAAATCTTGGGAAAATAAATATCCTTAATATGATGCAATAAAAATGGCACTTTGCCTCTGTGACCTTCCTCCCAAAAACCCATATCTGCAGTTTAATCACTAGAAAAGAATCATAAATTCCAATACAGGAGTCCCTACAATCTACCTGAACAGTGTTCCAAGAAACCATCAAGATCATCAAAAGCAAAGAAAGTCTGAGAAACTGTCACAGCCAAAAGAAGCCTAAGGAGACAAGACAATTAAATGTAATGTGGTGTTCCGGACAGGACCTCTAACAGAAAGATGCAAGGACTCATCAGTCAGTGTGTATGGAAACCAAGGAGATCTCTGGGGTAAGTCAGTGGGTTATGGTTGGGACACATAATCTCTCCTACAGTCATTTAGGTGGGTTTCCAGAGGTTTTCGTTAAAGTGTATAAGAAAATCGCTCAGATGATATACTAATTCATTCCAGAAGGAGCAGGTAATCTCAAGAAAAGATTCTGCCTCAGCTCAGGTTTGGAACAAATTTTGTTCTTATGAATAAAATAGCAATGGGATATCATTGTGGCAGTGACTATAAAAGATGAACAAAACATGGAGTTGGCAATGCTGTAGGAAAATGCGTCTTTTTCTATATTGTTAGAGGTAGTATAAGTTGTTTCTATCTTTCAACGAGGCAGTATTTTATATTTTTCAAACGTGTGTGCAATTTCATGTAGCTATCTTTATTCTAGATACATACCTTCATTGGATAATTGCACGAAAGCAAAGATTCATGTAGAATGATGTTTATGATAACAATATTTGCAAAATATAGAAAAACATAGAACAATCAGATCAAATTCTATTTTTAATTTTTATAAATTATATGTAGACTTTAAAGAGTGGATAGTCAAACTTGGGCCATCAGGCTAGTCACCTATTTTTATAAATAATGTTTTTCCAAAAAACAGCTATGCTAATTTATTTACATATTAAGCAGAATATAAGAAGGTCATTCAAAGGGAAGGTGAAAATGGGCCCATGAGAAATTGCACGTTCTTCATTGTTTTGCTGAGGGCTGTGTTACAAGTCTATAGGTAAGCAAAAAATAAAATGATAATGTACAGTACCTTTTGACATGTGACTTTTATTTGTCAGTACGTGGAGAATTTATGTAACTGAACAAAATGAGGTAGTATTGCTAACCTGGTTTATCAATTTCCTCTTACATGTAGGTTGAACTTTGGTGATCAAGTTGCTTGTTCATAAGACGTTTGCAAAATGTTATCACTAGTTCTATGCTTCCTGGGTTATTGCTATCGATTTTTGATCAGGTGATAAATGACCAATATTCAGTAATAAAGCTTAAACTTGAGTCCTTCCACAGAGATTTTTCAGTTTATAAAATGGTTCACATTATCCTTTAAAATAATTTAAGGACAAATTACAATACAGTCGTGCTGAATAGCGATGTTTTAGTCAAGGATGGATCGCATATATGACAGTGGTCCCATAAGATTAGTACTATCTAGCCCAGGTGTGTAGTAGGCTATGCCATCTAGGTTTGTGAAAGTACACTCTATGATGTTTGCACAATGATGAAATCGCCTAACAATGCATGTCTCAGAACATAGCTCCGTTGTTAAGTGACCATGACTGTACTTTCAGATGTGATTTTATTCCACTGCCTTCATTCTCTTCCTGAGCATAAAAACTGAATATTATATCAGTTTATCATTTTATCAGGAATATCATTTTAGCAGGCACATTAGCAGTTTTTTAGATATTCAAGGAAAAACTCATTTTTTAAAATTTGTTTTCTATTTTAAAATTTTATTTTCAACTTTTAAATGAATTGTTTATAACTCTCATTCTTTACATATAAGTAGCAGACAACAACACCTATAGAACTACATGGTGGCCCCAGCACCAAGCGACTACGTTCAGTGGTGAACTATTTTTCTTTTCCTAAAAATATGGACTATATTTTTAAAATTTCCAAACTTTGGTGTTGACCCAATTCATTTATTCACCCTTGCAAACAATTACTTTTATGTGCTAAATCATAAAATAGGCTCCGGTGATGGAGAAAAATAACATACACAAACTCCTTCCATAATTGGGTTCATTTTGTAATGGAAAAAGGCATTTTACCAAACAAATAAATAAATGAATGAATAAATAAATAAATAATTATGAGTGTGTGAAAATAAAATAGTATCATGATATAGAGAGGATAAGTAAGGATATTTTAATGGATATTTTTATTTATCTTAATAAAATTAATATTTTAATTTAATATTTTATTTAATTTTAATATTTTAATAAGTAAAGATATTTTAATATTCAGGGGATGTCCCTCCAAAGAAGTTACGATTGCCACTTGATAATAAGCCAGCCCTATAAAAATCCTTGATTTCTGATAAGTGAGTATGGCAGATCAGATACTTGGAGGGAGCCTCCTGATTGAAGCACCTAACACATAAAATGTTTGATATAAAATGAAATAAAAACAAAATGTTGCAATGAATCACTGAGCTGGTATGTGTATATTATATATGATATATATATTATATACACATACACACTATGTAACATATATTTTTCAATATATAACATATTTATTAAACATATAACATATATATCAAATATATATGTAAACTAATATATGTACCAAAAAAACGTTCTTCAAAACAGTGGGTAACCCTAGGAGGTATGCCAGTATCAAAGTTAACTTTGGCATAAAGAGTTTCTGCTGAAACCCAGAACGTATACTTTTGTGTTCTTATGGAATGCAGGGGAAGAGATGATAAAGAATAGGGCCTAACCAAATAGAAATCTAGTGTTAAGACCTTTGTAAATCTAGATCCCCATGGGGCTACGCCTTCATTATAAGGGAAAATGGGAAAAGAACCTCCCTACATAGGATGTAACTTCAAGGAAACTGCTTGTTTCAAACTTGGCACTAGAAAGAGGGAAAAAATAAAAGAGCAGCCTCTCCCCTTCATAATTCATAGTCACTAACTACCCCATACTTAGGTGTGAGGATTCATCTTTGTTCTCTGTGTGATTTGAAAATGTTAAAAAGAGAATCTAATTGAAAGTGGCTTCTGTCTGATAATACTTTACAAACATTTTATGAGCAAGCAACTTGATCATCAAACTCTAGAAAACTGGCAATAGAAACCTAATAGAAATGCATGTATACATTCTTCAAACTACATACACAAGAGTCTGATTTATGTATTTTAGTATGCATGTTATTCTTCAATAAAATAAAAACTAATAATAACCTTGCGTATTGTCATCCTCCTTCCTTTTTCCTTTTTTTAACTCTTTCAATATAAAAAATGTTATTGAAGGCTGGTACCGTGGCCTAGTGGTTAAGTTTGGCATGCTCTGCTGCAGTGGCCTGGGTTTGTTTCCTGGGCACAGACCTACACCACTCATCAGCAGCCATGCTGTGGCGGCAACCCACATACAAAATAGAGGAAGATTGGTGCAAATGTTAGCTCGGGACCAATCTTCCTCAGCAAAAAAAAAAAAAAAGTAAAAAAATAAGGGGCTGGCTGGTGGCATAGCAGTTAAGTTCACGCATTCCACTTCAGTGGCCCAGGGTTCACCGATTTGGATCCTTGGTGTGGACCATAAATTCAAACATCACTAACAAAATATTACCAAATGAGTCAAGTAATGTATCAAAAGGAAAATAAATTAAGATTTGTGTAACATTTGAAAATCCATTAATTCAATCCATAATAATTACAGAATAAAGTCAATGAAATCATCTCAATAGATTCAGGAATAGTAAATAAAGAAATATAACACCATTTTTTCATAAAATAATTTAAAAAAAGATAGCAAGAATAGAAGGGAACTTCCTCAAACAGGTAAAGGTCATCAATAAAAGTCTTGAAGCTAGCATTTTGCATATTGGTGAAACAGTAAGTGATTTCCTTCTGAGATTGAAAACAATACAAGGATATCTTCCCGCAGACCTTATGTTCAACATTAGATTGGAAGAAACCAAAGACATACCGATAGAAAGTAAGGAACAATACCATATTTGTAGATGACATGATTCTGTTTAAGTAGATTCTAAAGAATCTACCACAAAAAGCTACTGCTATCAAGTTTGGACAATTCAGTGTCAATATTTAAAAATTCATTTTCTATATCTTAACAATTAACAAGTTGAAATTGAAATTTAAAAATAGCATTTAAAACAGCATCAACAATATGAAATACTTAAGGGTACATTTAACACAGTATGTGCAAATTCCTTAAAGTGAAAATTAAAAAACACTGGTGATAGGAATTACAGAAGTCTTAAATAATTGGATAGGTATACCATTTTCATAGATTGAGCAACCAGCACACTTCTGTTGTCAAACTAGCAAAGTTATAATGAAAAGCAGAAATGATACAAAGTCATTTAACTCATGAAGATTTTCTTAAACAAAATTGTAGCAAACTGATTTCAACACTGTATGAAAAAGCAAACACACAATGACTATGTTAGATTTATTTCAAGAAGACAAGAACAGTTTGTTATTTAAATAATTTAGAATGAAATTCACACATAAAGAGATTATAGAGAAAAACAATATGACAATTTAACAAACAGAAAAATATATTTGATAAAATGTGATATAAATTCATTATTTATACAACAACTCTCAGAAAAGTTGGAAATAAAAGGGCACTTTTTAGTGTGATATCATCCTAAATATGATATGATCATATTTATTCCCATTACGATAAGAAAACTGTCAAGGATGACTATATTATCACTTCTTTTTCACTTCTTATTGAAGGATCTATTCAGTAAAAATTTTTTTTAAAAAGTAAAAAATATTAGTAAGGAGGAAATTAAAATGTCATTATTTGCAAAAAAAATTGATAGTATAGATTTTTAAGCTAAACAAACATAGATAATAGAAAACTTTGCAATATACATGAATATATGACATGAAAGTGTCAATTACAATTCTATACCTCTGAAATAAACTAATAGAAAAATAATACCATTTATAATAACATCAAAGAACATAAATTACTTTGAAATACATATAACAGGAAATTGTCAATAATTCTATGTAGAGAATTATTTAACCTTTGGGGGAAAATATCACAAAAATACTTAAATAATGAGGAGAAATTCTACATTTATGGATAGAAAAATAAACATTGCAAAGAAATCAATTTTTCACAAATTTTTCTATTGATTCGATGCAATTAAAAATAAAATGCTAACAAGAGTTTTTATACCAATTGATAAAATATTTTAAATGTCTATGTCAAAGAGGAACAGGACAAGAATAACCAAGTCACATCTGAATAGTAAGGAGAGAGGGCTTGCATTATGTGATATTAAGACTTACAAAATCACAGTAATTAATATAGTATGTAATTAGAATATAATATATTAATAGATAGCATTGACTAACTCTACCTTATAGAATAGAGAGCAAACAGAGACAGTTTTTATACCCCTTTGAAATATGATGAGTTAGCTTGGAAGATCAATGAGGAAAATGGAAAATTTTTAAAAATTAAATAGAGCAGGAAAATACTTATTGATATGAAATAAATTAAATTAGATTCTTTTCTCATACCATTAACCAAAGTCAAATCTGTATGAAACAAGAAGCTAAATATCAAAAGTAATATGTTTAAAATTTGATATAAAATTCAATTGGTTCTATTTCCAGGCTTGGAATAGTGAAGTATTTTTTAAATAAGGCAAAAATTAACATTTATAAAGCAAAAGATTGACAAATGGGATTACATTAAAATGAAAAATGCTTTAAATCAAAGCCACTTTATAGAAATTGAACACACAAGTTAAAAACTAGACAAAGAAACACATATGATCAATAAAGAAATATAAAGAGCTTCTACAAATCAGTATGAAAATGACAAGCAACCTAATATAGAAAATAAAAAATACATAAGAAAGCACTTTACAGAAGAGGTAATACATATGGTTAGTGAAGATATGAAGGGGTATTCAATCATATTTATGATCAGATAAATGTAAATTGAAACCAGAATGAGATTCAATTTTACACATTTTGAAATAACAAAAATCAAGAGGTATGACAATACCATGTGCTTGCAAGAGTGATTCATCACAATCTCTTATAAATTGTTGTTGGAACCTTGCAGATATTGTATTTGACCATTTTGTGCAGACATTTAAAAAAATAATTTGATATTATCTCTTTAATTTTAACATTAACCCCCCCTTTACTATACATGAATTTCACTTCTGAGTACATACAAAAGAAAAACAATACTGTACAAATGTATTCTAGGATAATATTCAAGGCTGTTAATAGCAGCACTGTTATAATTTTCCACTGTTTGAATATCCCATACTTGCTTTATCCATTCTTCTGTTGATGAACACATTTTTGTTATTCTGAACAGCGCTGCTATTAACATCCTTGAATATTAGCCAGTGCTCAGAGTAAATGATCTACGGCTAGTCATGATAATATAAATGAATCCTATATATATAACATTTGGTTTAAAAATCCCAAAAGACTGCATAAAGTCAAAATATCTAAGATCATATACTCAGCAAACATTTCCTGAAATGTGACCAAACTAAATTTTTAATGAAGATAATGATAAAGATAAGGTTAAAAGAATGGCTATCTTGAGTGGTGAAAAGTAGCAGAATTGAGTAGGCTAATATCACATAGGCGGAAATGAGTTATTGTCATTATTTTATTTTTCATGTTGGTTGAGCAGTATATAGATATATTTTTAAAAACAAGCAAATATATACATACTCACATGTATGCAAGTGAACCACACATTGACCAATGATAAAATAATGTCATGAATTAGATAAAGAATACTGCAGTTTTATGCACCTGAGACCTAGGGATTAAAAACTAACACACACACACGACAGATTCTTTAGAATAACGTTGAAGCCTTTCTTTATATGGTCATAGCTGTCCTATGTAGCCTCGTTTTTCACCATCTGGTGGATAATATTGCATATTAAACCAGCAACAAGCAACTTACATTTTTCAGCAGTATAGAGGCCCATTTTCCTCGTGTCATGTCTTCAGTGCCTATACATATATTTCCTTCTCTTAACCTAGCCCATTTTATTCATCCTTTATAGTTCAGTTCAGCTTCTATTTCTTTAAAAGAAGCCTCTCTCATTCTTCCAATGCTCATGATAGATATGCAAATCTGTGTTTCCATAATACACTTCATTGTTTATATGTGGCGAGTGAAGTTTCCTTCACTAGACCTGAGCAATTTAAAATCTGGAAGTGCATGTGGTTACTCTGTATATTCCCAAACTAGGTACTATGCCTGGAATGTAAGCAGACATTCAATAAATATCTAATTAACTCAAGAGTAAGTATCACAAATGAACCTGCTAATTGAAATCTGTTGGACTACATCCATTCTAACTAAAGGTTACCATCTTTGACTACCTCTAAGCTGTTCAACAATTTAGTAGAATAGAAGTCCAGGAATTATTATGCTATGAACATAATCCCACAACCATCATCAGAGATGGAGAGAAAAATTTAAGATCCACATATAACTTTCCCCAAGCAATCTTTCACCCCCTGGTTTTAACTTCTGTTGGTGATCTTTGTTTAAACAAATTATTACATTGTGGTTTCTCATTTTATTATTCTTTATATATTTATTAATTGGCATTCTTCAATAAAGAACTTTCCTTTCCCTCCTTCTTTTATTGAGTACAAGTATAGACTCTTGGATTTTATTTAAACCATTATTAAATGTTGTAATGAAAATATTGTGGTGATGATGATGATGATGACGATGATGATGATGATGATGATGATGATGATGATGATGATGATGCTCATAATGCCCAAACTTAGGCCAGCAGGAGCCCTTTCAAACTGGCTCCTTCTCTTCTTGACATGAGCCCATTTCATATTGATAGTTCAGCTTCAGATACAGCAGCTCAGTTTTCTTTCTCTTCTCTCTCTTTCAGTAAAAATATTGGCTTCCCACATTATCAGTTTGGTCTGTATCAGTTATTTATTTGGTCTTTTACACAGTAGAGATGAAATGGTTTCAGAATTACAAAATAAATACCATCTCAACAACAAGACTACTAAGTAAAGTTCAAGATAGTTTTGCAGTTTTCATTCCCCTTAGAATATGTTCCATTGAAGGTGTACAATCAAAATATGTTTTTCAAAATTACATGAATTATTCTTTTTCTATGTATTTATATAAATTTGATATAAAGTGGGTATAAAGTTGGGATAGCATTTGTTTTTATTCAAGTTCAGGATTTGTTTTTGGGGAACCCGTTTTGGCCTTTTTTAATCATTATATTATTATTTCTCTGAAATAAAATTGTTGTATCATGTGTTATTAACATATTTTAAGCAAATCAAATTATAATTAATCTTGAATATTTTGATATTTTGTTTGAAACTCTCCATTTATATTTCTACGATTCTCTACCTCGATATTTATTCTTTCTCTATTGTTTTTCATAATAAAGGTATTTCAGGTTTTTTTTTTCTATCATAGTGATTGATTAGTTAATTGGCTGACTTTTTTTCTATAACCCCATGAAATTCCAATACACATTTGAATTTGAAATGTAGAAATAATGTCTTTCAAGAAAGTTGTTCCATTCTCATATTGAATAGAATCTTCCTTAATAATATGATTTTGTGTATATACACATATAAAATGTACATGTATACTTATCCATATATATGTGCATATGTATATATGAAACAAATATGTACGTATACACACGTGCATTACTTTGTGCTTAGCTCTATTTTGAGCTAAATATTTTACTTTTGTTTATGACATCTAGGTTTGTGTTTGCTTTTTGAAAATCCTATAGTGAAAAATGAAATGTTATTTTAAAGATTTTAAGAGATGCAAACTGCAAACACTTTGAGCTTTTTCAAAAGTGCGTTATTTGCTTTTTTTTCCTGCAACTAACTTAATACCTGTCTAAAGTACCATATTCCTAATTCATTGTTGACAACACAATACCAATATTCTCTCTCAAAGCCTCAAAGAGTCTATTGGAAAAAAAATAATGATTTTCTTTATTTTCTAAATCATAGAATTGTGTAAAATAAATGTCTTTTAGATTGATGTCAAAATTCATCCCATATATTTCTTCTGTTACTTTAATCTTAAAGATCTGTATTGACTTACTAAGCAGCATGTTGCAAGACTGAAACATAAAAAAATACCCTGTCATTGTTTAGGGAGTAAAAAGGCAATGGTATGTTATTAGAGTTGTGGTTTTGGCTGCAATATTTACTTAATCTTGCCATTATTTTACTTCGTCTTTGTTCTCTACCTTTCCCAAGAGAAGATTCTTCTTTATGTGTGAAAAATATCATTGCCTATCAGGTTAACAAAAATAGGGCCTTTTTATAGTAATATCACTTGAAATATTTCCTTAAAGTTTCAAAGGGTATTTTAAAGCCAATCTAAGTTTGTAAATGTAACACCATCTCCAAAATAAGTAGATACAAGTGAAAAATATGTAAGTAAAATATTGGCAGTTCACATCATATTTAATAGAACCCTAAAATGAATATATCCTCTTTTTAAATATATGTGATTGTCTTTTGATATGTCAACTTGACTAAGCTACTGTCTCCCGTGATTCAATCAAACCCTAATCTATGTGTTGCTCTGAAGGTATTTTGTACATGTGATTAAAATACATGATTAGTTGATTTTAAGTAAAGAACATTAACCCAAATAATATGAGTGTGTCTGATTCAATCAGTTGAAAAGCTTAAAGGCAGAGCTAAGATTTTCCTGAATAGGAAAAAAATATGCCTAAGAGTTCCAGTCTGCCCTTCCTGATGGTCTGCCCTATGGATTTTGGATAGCTCCATAATCACGTAAGCCTTGTTACTTCAATAGATCTCTTCAAATATATCTCTTACTGGTTCTTCTTCTCTGGTTGAACTCTGACTAATATAGATTTTGATTGGAAGTGGTTATATATTTCTTTTTCTTTTTCATTAAGAGTTGTTTTGAATTATCCATGGTACCATTCAATTTCACTATATTTGGTATTTTGAAACCATCATGGGTATAGATATTAAAATTTTAATTTTGAATAGACCAACATTGTGTCATTCCTCTCCTTGCTTATGCTTCACATTGCAGTAAGACTTATCGTTTCTTATCTAAGCAGTAAATTTTACCTGGTTTTTCATTTGTAGGGTTTATATGATTTGAAGTCTTCCCCAAAGAGAATCCTGAATATTTTTTATTTTATTTCAAGATCAACTTTTCAGGGAGGATTCAACTAAGGATTAAAAAAAATTACATTCAAGGAACTCTAGGATCACATTATTTTTCATATATTGAAGTCTGTTTCAGAGATCCTGCAACCATGCTCAAATTGAGTGAATCTGTAGAAGGACCCACATGGGTATAACTCTAGTTATATTCACAGCCAATATTTTATATAGCAAAGGATTCAGAGTAAAAGGAATGCGAAAAACATATATATTGTCAAGGTCCAGAGAAGTTAGGTGCTGGCTTCTAAGTCTACCTTTATCTGGGTCACATAACATGCATTCTCTCCAGAAGCCAACTACAGAGACACAAGTAAAACGTGGGTGCCAGAAAAGCCCACTCAAGTCTCAGGGTCCAATGATTGTGTGAAAAGATATTAAGAAAATTACATTGCCATCCTGTAACAACTCAGACTGTGATAACTTTGTGCTGGTTTCTAGAGCTATATTGATTATCATTTCCTTGAACTCTCACCAGAGATTGTCATGCCGCTTGGATACCTTGTTTAACTCCTTGGCTAAGTCCTTATTCTCAGCCTTGGACTCTCCAGTTTCTGCTCTTGCTCCGCTTAGCCATTCTACAATTGGTCCTAAGTTTATCCACAAGTTCATTTGTTTTCTTTTTTCCCCCATGTATGCATTTCCTGTGATAAGAAAAAATAAACTTCAAATATATTTCTTCAAAGCTTGTAACGCTCAACATGCAATTTCAACAATCATTTTCATTTTCCTAAGAGTATCTTATCTTTTTACAAGATATCTTCTGCATATTTTATCACTTCGAACACTTAAGGCATTATAAATTTTGCTTTCTGACTTGCTCTATCAACTTCAAGTATGTTATGCATACCTCTTTCAAAAGAGTTGCTGAAATTCTATTCTGTGTAATGATTATTTTTCTCCTCACTGCATCTACTTCATTCAAAATTACCTTTAGATGTCTTTAATAATTTAAGATTTAGTATATGAGTGAATCAATTCCCATGATCAGTAGTATTGAGGGCTAAGATTACCATTTGGGCCATTACAGAAAAACTAATCCAGTTTATCAAGTGCACATGTTAAGATTGTGATGTTAATGACTGATCTAAAAACCGGAGAATAAATAGAAATATTGTATTTCCAATGAAACACAATGTGTTTGTGTTTCATTGTCTCAAAATCATAAGAACTTGAAAAAATCAAACATATCAAGTTAATATGCTACATGTGATATCTGTTACTGTAAAAAGTCTTAGGCAGCAGTAAATCCAAATATAATTGCTAGACCATATACCTGTAGTAACATCATTAAGAACATTTTGAACAAATGATATTCAGAAGAAGTAATGGACTTGGTTTATAAAATCTAATCTTAGAATGGAAGAACTAGGCTGTAATTGCCCGTTAGAGGCATGGAATGTTTATTTCTTGATTCAATTAATATTATTAAGGGGCCTATTACATTCTTGGTACCTAAGCAGACTTTTCCAGGAAGGCGAAAAGGGGCTGAAGCAGTGGGAAGAAAATAACAAAATAATGTGACTTTAAATTATGAGATAAATTCCAAGAAACTTATAAAGTGATATTTCTATAGAAAAGCAAAAGGCTGTAAGAAAAATGTCACCGTAACTTCTACCTGTGTTGCCAGAAACTGCAGACCCTAGATCTGGTCCTTCTACAGAATTTGGGGTCCCTAGCTACTTATTTAATGGTTGATTTTTGAAATGGACTCTTGATGGAGGAATTAAAATCCTTGCCAGATTTTGAAGTACAACCATAGATCAAAAAGAGGGCTGTCAGGTAGGTGTATTATATGTATTTATCTTTTAGGAAGATGACAAGTAGTCCTCTGAAGAGAACTGCAAGAGGAGAGCAATAGAGTTTAGACACTGGAGTGTGTCCTTGGCTCCTGTCCTTTGTCTCCAACTTGGGAACTCCAGGATGGATAGAAAGTGTCCCCCAGAGGCACCACACTAACAGGAGAGTGCTGTACAGCTGTGTTGTGGTTGGTTAGAAAAACCAGCCCTAACTCACCATTCACGACCTATCCTTCTGACTCTCTTACCTACTAGAAGCCATGGTGAACATCCGTTAAATTCCCATGTGTCTGAATGGGGCACCAATGGTATATGAACTTGAGAATCAGCATTCCTGATAGTAGCTCATCATGAAAAATATACAGAGAACTCATAGAAGAGAAAACGGGATATACAGCATAAACTGAAGTCTGATGCAGAAATTCACTTTGGCAATAGTGGTTTCAAATAGACCAAACTAAATGCAAAATTTCTTAAGAAATATGGTTGATATGTATGTTAGTAATATGGAATCCAATATAACGGCATGAAACATTCAAGGAAGAGTTGTTGATTGAGACTAGGAATAAATGCTCAGAAATGTGCCAGGATGAAAAGAGAGAATGTTTTTTCCTTCTTGGCTCAGATATGTTGCAGAAAATAGGAGAATAGGAATTCTACTTTTAAATGATACCAAATTATAATGACATCACATTTAGGAAAAAAAATATGCTCTAATTAGATTGATGAATTAAAAGAAATGTCCACAGAAAAATGTTGATTACCGTTTTAAGATTTTTATAACAAGAAGAAGTTACGAATACTATATATTAGACTATACAGGAAAAGGATCAGTGATGCAAAAATCCAGAAATTATAGTGACTGAGTTACATGTAGACACAAGTGAGAAATTTACTGATACTGTTCTCACTTTGGTTCATGGTGGATGAGAAATCAGAAATTAAGGATTTAGACAAAAGAGCTCCAAACTGAATTTATCAAATCCACAGGCTGTTGTTTTTGAAATTTGAAAAGATGGTGAGTCACTGAAAAATCCACCTTTCTAACATTCATGGAGGAATCACTGATTTAGACCTATACTTGTGGTAATAGGTTGGGAACAGGGAAAAATGAAGATAGAACGCCTTTACCTTGAAGGCAGATCTCCCTAGAACTCCTTGGCATTGCCATCCCTGCCAGGCCAGGGAGTCCTCTGACAAGAGACACCTGGGAGACCTGACTCCCACAGAGGCTCTGTGTATCCTCCTGGCACAGGACCTTAAGGAGTTTGGCTCCAATGACCTTCCCTGCTCTGCATCAGGAGTGCAGTGCAGGAACCACCGGCCCCAGAAGGGTGGCCTATCCAACAGGCCACGAGGGCCAGATGCCTGAGGGCAGGTTCCCTGCGAGTGAACTGCACATATGAAACCACTGCATCTGGGAAGCCAGGTTCCCTGGGATTGGTCGCTGTGTCTGGACCTGGTAGGAACAGACTAGGCCAAAGTTGAGGACTTCTGGGGGACTCACAAGGCTGCCACGTTCCATCCCACTGCTCCAAAACAGAGTTGCCACGTCCCCTGAAGCCAGAGCTCCTGTGGTCTCAGAAGCCTTCGGGGCCTGACCAAGCCTGTAGCAGATGAGAGACACCTGGGAATCACAATTGCCACACAGGCCTCAAGTCTCATAAAGACAGCAGGGCCACATGGGGTCTGACGGTAACCACCTTTTCAGCCTCCTTGTCAATGGCACAGTGTGGGAAATTGCGGACCCCAGGAAGTGAACCCAATTCAGTATTGTAGTACTTATCTTTCTCTGAAGAACAATCACAGCCTCCTACCCTATCTTCATCCACACAAAGACAGGTTTTGTTTGTGATATGATTTAAGGTCAGCTGAACTGGTAAGTTTAGCTCATATCACCTGTACAACCACACACATAGTTCTAAGTGGTTGGACACCCTCTTCCATCATCCATCATTATCCATCATCCATCATCATCCATCATCCTTCCCTTTGGACCCCTTTTTCCTTTAGTAATTCAGAGGTGAAGAAAAGAAGAAAAAAAAGGAAAAAGCTGGTACCAATTTTGAAAATTTCTAGTTTATCTCAGTCTTCTCTCCAATCAGATTATTTCCTTCCATCTAGTTGACCTAAGGAAACGAAACCTGGAGTCAGCAGGCAAGTTCTGCTCTAGGCCGGGTCTCTGCATTGCCTTAGATTAGACAATAGTTTTCATACACCTTACTAGACATTTTCAGAAGTTATATTAAAATTTTTAAAAATACCCAATTAATTTATTGATAATATTACTCACTGAACATATTTTTCCTATGACTTTGGTACTTAGGCAAAGCAATTTCAAATTTAGAATCCTGTGTGCTACCTTCTTCCATCTCAAAAATCTATATGTATCCTTATTTCTTTTTTTATTGAGATATAATTGACATATCTTTATGTAAGTTTAAGGTGTACAATGTATTGATTTGATACACATATATTAAAATATGATTACCACCATAGCATTAGCTAACACCTCTATCATGTCACATACTTATCATTTCATTTTTGTGGTGAGAACAATTAAGATACAGTCTATTAGCTACTTCAAAATTTATAATACAGTATTGTTGACTTTAATCACCATACTGTGTATTAGATCTCCAGAACTTATTTATCTACTAGTTGCAAGTTTTTGTACCCTTAAATAGCATCTTTCCAATCTTTTCCCATGCCCAGCCCCTGGTAACCACCATTCTACTCTCTGTTTTTAAGAGTTCAGGTTTTTTAGATTCCAAATATAAGTGATATCATACAGTATATGTCTTTCTCTGTCTGACTTTTCTCACTTAGAATAATGCCCTCAAGTTTCATCCATGTTGTCTCAAATAGCAGGATTTCCTTCTTTCTCATTGCTGGATAATGTTCTATTGTATATGTATACCACACCTTCTTTATCCATTTATCCACCGACAGACATAAAGGTTGTTTCCATATCTTGGCTACTGTGAATAATGCTGCAGTAAATAGGGGAGTGTAGACATCTTTCCAATATCCTGTTTTTAGTTCCTTTGGATATGTACCCAGAAGTGGAATTGTTGAATCATATGGTAGTTCTATTTTTAATTATTTGAGGAACCACCAGACTGTTTTCCATAGTGGATGAACAAATTTACATTCTTACCAACAGTGCACAAATGTTCCCTTTTTTCCACACCCTTGCCAACACTTGTTATCTCTTGTCTGCTTTATGATAGCCTTTTAAACAGATGTGAAGTGATACTGCATTGTGGGTTTTTTTTTGTTTTTTTTTGTGAGGAAGATCAGCCCTGAGCTAACATCCATGCCAATCCTCCTCTTTTTGCTGAGGAAGTCTGGCCCTGAGCTAACATCCATGCCCATCTTCCTCTCTTTACGTGGGACGCCTGACAAGCAGTGAGTCGGTGTGCGCCCGGAATCCGCACCTGGGACCTCCAGCAGTGGACCGCACGCACTTAACCACTATGCCATGGGGCCGGCCCCTGCATTGTGGTTTCGATATGAATTTTCTTGATAATTAGTGATGTTGAACATCTTTTCACGTACCTGTTGTCCATTTGTATGCCTTAAGAAAAATGTCTATTTGATTTTTCTGCCCATTTTTTAATTTATTTCTTGTGTTTTTGAGTTGTTTGAGTTACTTATATATTATAGATATTAATCTTTTATCAGGTATGTGATTTGCAAATATTTTCTCCCATTCCATATATTCCTTTTCACTTTGTTGATTTTTTTGCTGTGCAGTAGCTTTTAGTCTGATGTAGTCCCACTTGTTGAATTTTGGCTTTGTTGTTTGTGCTTTTGATGTCATATCCAAAAAAAAAAAAAAAAATTATTGCTAAGACCAATGTCAAGGACTTTTTCCTTATTTTTTTGTTTTTGGAAATTTATGTTTAATTTTATGAGTGGTGTAAAATAGAGGTCGAATTTCATTTTTCTGCACATGCATATCAACTTTTTCCAACACCATTTGTTGAAGAGACCATCCTCTCCCCCCTTGAATATTTTTGGATCCCTTATCAAATATTAGTTGACCATGTATGCAGGAGTTTATTTCTGGGCTATCTATTCTGTTTCATTGGTCTATGTGTCTAGTTTTATACCAGTACCATACTGTTTTGATTACTATAGCTTTGTAGTATTGCTTGAAATGAGGAAGTGTGATGCCTCCAGCTTTGTTCTTTCTCAGGATGACTTTGGCTATTCAGGGTCTTTTGTGGTTCCATCCAAATTTTAGGATAGTTTTTTCTATTTTTGTGAAAAATGCCATTAGAATTTTGATAGAGACTGAATTGAATCTATGGATGGGTTTGGGAAGTGGGAATATTTTAACAATATTAAATCTTCCAGTACACGATCATGAGATATCTTTCTATTTGTTTGTTTTCTTCAATTTCTTTAATTAAAATCTTGTAGTTTTCATTGTACAGATCTTTCACTTCTTTGGTTAAATTTATTCCTAGGTATTTTATTGTTTTTGATTCTATCATGAATGGGATAGTTTATGTATTTTTTCAGATATTTCATTGTTAGTGTATAGAAATACAATGGATTTCTGTCTGTTGATTTTATATCCTGTAATGTTACTGAATTTGTAGAATTGTTCCAACAGTTCCAATCATCCTTTAGATGAGTCTTTAGGATTTTCTATATATGAGATCATATCATCTGCAAATAATGACAATTTTGCTTCTTCCTTTCCAATTTGAATGCCTTTTATTTTTTTTGTCTTGCCTAATTGATCATGCTAGGACTTACAATATTATTTTGAATGAGAGTGGTGAGAGTGGGCACCCTTGTTTTGTTCCTGATCTTAGAGGAAAAGCTTTCAATCTTTTACTGTTGGGTATGACCTTAGCTGTGCATTTGTCATAGACAGCCTTTATTATGTTGAGGTATGTTCCTTCTATACCCAATTTCTTGAGAGTTTTTATTATGAAAGTATGTTATATTTTGTCAAATGCCTTTTCAGCATGTATTGAAATGATCATATGATTTTTATCTTTCATTCTATCAAGGTGATATTTCACATTTATTGATTTGTATATGTTGAACCATCTTTGCATTCCAGGGATAAATCACATTTGGTCATGGTGTATCATCCTTTTAATACGTTGTTGAATTCAGTTTGCTAATATGTTGTTGAGAATTTTTGAATATATATTCATCAGGGATATTAGTCTATAGTTTTTCTTTTCTTGTAGTGTCCTTATCTGGCTTTGGTATCAGGGAAATGCTGACCTTGTAAAATGAGTTTGGAAGTGTTCCCTCCTCTTAAATAATTTTGAAATGTTTGAGAAGAATTGGCATTCTTCTTTAAGTGTTTAGTAGAATTCACCAGTGAAACCATCTGGTCCTGGGCTTTTCTGTGTAGGAGGTTTCTAAGTACTGATTCAATCTCTTTACTCATTATTGGTCTGTTCAGATTTTCTATTTCTTCCTGATTCAGTCTTGGTAGGTTGTATGTTGCTCAGATTTTATCTATTTCTTCTAGATTATTCAATTTATTGGCATGTAATTGTTTGTAATAGTCTCTTATGAGCCTGTGTATTTCTGTAGTATCAGTAATGTCTCCTCTTCTATTTCTGATTTTATTTATTTGTGTCTCACCCTCTTTTTTCTTAATTAGTCTAGGTAAAGATTTGTTAATTTTGTTTATCTTTTCAAAAAATCTGCTCTTAGCTTTGCTGGTATTTTCCTCTTCTTTATTTCATTTATTTCCACTCTGATCTTTATTATTTCCTTTCTTCTGTTAATATTGGGCTTAGTATGTTCTTCTTTTTGTAGTTCACCATGGTATAAATTTACATTATTTGTTTGATCTCTTTCTATTTTCTTGATATATGCATTTATTGCTAAAAACTTCCCTCTCAGAACTGTTTTTGCAGCATCCCGTAGGTTTTGGTGTGTTATGTTTCCATTTTCATTTCTTTTGAGATATTTTTTGATTCTCCTTTGGTTATTCAGGAGTGTGTCATTTAGTTTCCCCATGCTTTTAAATTTTCCAGCTTTCCTTTTGTTGATTTCTAGTTTCATGTCATTATGGTTGGAAAAGACATTTTGTATGATTTCATTCTTCATAAAATTTGCTAAAACTTGTTTTGTGGCTTTTCATATGATCTATTCTGGAGAATGTTCCCTTTGTAGTTGAGAAGAATGCGTTGCTGTTTGATGAATGTTCTATAAATATTTGTTAGATTCATTTGGTCTAATGAATGATTCAAGTCCAACATTTCCTTGTTGAATTTCTGGATATCAATTCATTATTGAAAGTGGTGTACTGAAGTCCTCTACCATTAATATATTGTTGTCTATTTCTCCCTTCAGATATGTTAGTATTTGCTTAATATATTTAGGTGCTCTGATGTTGAGTGCATATGTATTTATGATTGTTGTATCTTCTTAATGAATCTACGCCTTTATCATTATATAATGACCTTCTTTGTCTCTTGTTATTGCTTTTGGCTTAAAGTCTATTTTGTCTGATGGAAGTATAGCTAACCCCATTTTCTTTTGGTTTCCACTTCCACGGAATGTCTTTTTTCATCTGTTAACTTTTAACCTATGTGAAGCCTTAAATCTGAGGTGAATCTCTTTTTCTTTTTTTTAAAGATTTATTTATTTATTTTCCCCCCAAAGCCCCAGTAGATAGCTGTACGTCATAGCTGCACATCCTGCTAGTTGCTGTATGTGGAATGCGGCTTCAGCATGGCCAGACAAGCGGTGCGTCGGTGCGTGCCCGGGATCCAAACCCCGGGCCACCAACAGCTGAGCACGCGCACTTAACCGCTAAGCCACGGGGCCAGCCTTGAAGTGAATCTCTTGTAGGCAACATAGAGTCGGGTCTTGTTTTTTCACCCACCCAGTCTCTCTTTGACTTTTGATTGGTGAATTCAAACCATTTACCTTTAGAGCAATTATTGATATAGAAGGACTTACTAATACCATCTTATTAATTGCTTTCTGGCTGTTTTGTAGTTTCATTTTTTCTTTTACCTCAGTTTCTATATACCTTTGTAAATTAGTGATTTTCTATTGTGGTATGCTCTGTTTCCCCTTTCTTCATCTAGTTTTTTGCTTTATAGTTACCAGAAGGCTTACATAAAACATCTTACAGATTAAATAGTTTACTTTAAGCTGGTAGCAACTTCTCTTCAATCACATACAAAAGCTCCACGCTTCTACTCCCCCTTTTATATTTTTGCTGTCATAATTTGCCCTTTTATATTGGATATATAGATATTTTTAATACTCTTTTCCTTTAACCTTTATACTATAGTTAAATGATTAACACATCATCCTACTATAGATTAGAGTTTTCTAAATAAGACTGTATATTTAACTTTACCAGTGTCTTTTATACTTTCATATGTTTTCATGTCACTAATTTACATCTTTTCAGCTTGAAGAACCCCTTTTATCATTTCTTGCAAGGTAGGTCTAGTTGTGCTGAACTCCCTCAGCTTTTGTTTCTCTGGGAAAGTCTTTATTTCTCCTTTGTATCTGAAGGATAACTTTGTCAGATATAGTATTCTTGGCTGGCATTTTTTTTTATTATTATTTCAATGCTTTGAATATGCCATTCCATTCCCTCCTGGACTGTAGAGTTTCTGCTGAGATAGCCACTGATAGTCTAATGCAGCTTCCTCTGCAGGTTACCATTTTCCCTTTTTTTTTGGCGTCTTTAGGATTCTCTCTTTGTCTTTGACTTTGGACAATTTCATTTTAATGTCTTGGAGAAGGTCTTTTTGCATTGAGATAATAGGGTGATCTACTAACTTCGTGAAGTTTGATGTCCAAGTCTCGCTCCAGGTTTGGGAAGTTCTCAACTATTATTTCTTTAAATAAATTTTCTGCCCCCTTCTCCCTGTCATCTCCTTCTGAATCCCAATTATTCTAATATTTGGATGTTTGATGGAGTCTCATAGATCACACAGGCTTTCTTCATTCTTTTTTCTTTGTTTGTCTCAGATTGGGTTATTTCAGTTTCAATCTCTCTATTGGTTATTTTGTCCTTGAGCTTACTGATTCTATCTTCTGTTTGGTCTGTTTTGCTGTTGATTCACTCCATTGCATTTTTTCATGTCATTTATTGAATTCTCCAGCTCCAGAATTTCTGTTTGATTTTTTTTATGATTTCTATCTCTGTTAAATTTCTCATTTTAATGTGTTGTTTTCCTGATATTGTTGAATTGTTTTTCTGCATTTTCTTGTTGTTTGTTGAGTTTCCTCAAAACAGTCACTTTGAATTTTTTATCAGCTAGATTGCAAAATTTCATGTCTTTGGGGTGGGTTATTGGAGGATTATTATTATCTTTTGGTGATGAAATGTTTCCTTGCTTTTTCAGATTCCTTATTTTGAGTTGGTGCTTTTGCGTTTGAATTAGCAGACACCTCCTCACATCTTTACTATTTGCCTTCAGGTGAGATATACTCTTCATTAGTCCTGTAATATCTTGGGATTAATCCAAACCTGTATGGATACACCTGCTCCACACTTCTTGTTCTCTCTTGTGGTAGAATTCCTAAGTTTTTATGTCTTCTTTGGTTCTTACAACTCACCAGGCTGGCTGCTGGAAACTTCTTTTTTGTTTTCCGGAAGGTGGTACTACAGCTCAAATTTGTAGTTCTCCCTGCCCACAGACCCTGGTCATGTTTTTTTTTTTTTTGAAAGTACTCTGTTTATTGGAGCTTGCTTTCACTCTGGGACTTGGGAGCATACACAAGAAGCCAGCTGCAGAGTGGAAGGAGGTATAGGTTTAGCACTTGGGGTGTTGGGGGTACCCACAGACCCAGTGGGGGTATCCTCTTGTTAGCTTCTCTCAGAGGCTTGTGAGCAGACTTCCTGCTGAAGTTCTCAGTGAGTCAGCAGAAAATGCATCCTTTTGCCCTTTGATATTCTTACCCGACTCTTTTCTGTTCTTCTCTCTCATGACCTCCCAGTCAGGAGGTCCCACCTCAGTACTCTAGGGGCTTCTGGAGAGAAACAGTTTTCTCTAGCACTACTGGAGTACACTGCTGCAGAAGCCAAGCCCTCACTCATTGCTCTCCCTTTCCCTACCATGAGAGGTTGCTACTGGCTAGTTCTGCCCCACACAATATCACCTTGGAGAAGGTGCCCACTGGCAAAGTTTCTCTTATCATCTCCAATGCATCGAAATTTTGTTTTCCTCCAACTAAGTGCTGTAATCTCCCCTTGGAAAAGTTGGACTTCTACCAAGTCTCTCTTGTCAATGGGTTTCTACCCAAGTTAACACTCTCTGTGTTTCCCTGACCGTGGCCAAGAGGGATTGGGACAGGTTCTATGGCTCCTGCTGGTCTTGCAGCCCATACCAAGGTCTGTCTGCCTATTACCAGATGCATGTGTGCCAGACTCCTCCTGGACTCCTTGGTATATGGTGCTGGATCTCACAACTCCCACATGGGCACTTTTGTTCATGGATGGGTGCCTTATTAGTTGTTAATAAAGGTGGACAGAAAGGAGAGATGTCTTACACTGCCATGATACTGACCTCACTCCTCCCAATTTTGTATTATTTACATTTATCTCAGTTTTTCTAAAAGAAAATCCAAGCTAAACTACAAGGAGGTGCATATTCACAAAATGCAGTACAATTTATTGAAAACAACTTCTCTTTTATTTGTCTGGATGTCTTAAACACTAGAGTCACCACTGTATAACTACCGGTATTTTTAAAAGAATTTTAAGTTGTTTATTCACTCTTCCTACAATCTCTATCTCTATAGAAGTGCCATCTGCTATGACTGGATATGCATGTTTCTCAGTCCTATTCCTTCTAAGGGTAATTCTAAAACTATCTACTTATAAATGTAAAGTATATATGGTCTGAATTGTAATACTCATCAAATACACAAGATGAGTAAATTATTCTAATCTCACTATTATTTGTCTGTCTTCGGGCTCCTTGATGCAGCAAAAATTCAGAGATCTGAATGTGTCATGATATGGAGATAGTGATGGTAATGAGGGCAAAACATAAACTGAATAGACTAAATTTATGCTGAACCTCCAATTTTTTCATTAGTGATATGTATCTATTTCACATGATTTTATGTAAATATAAGAAACTGACTCAATAATCACAGTTGAAATTGCATCCAATGTGCTGTGTATTTTGCTGAGCTATTCCAATAATATTGTGCTTGCAGTTTTCCAAACCGTATTTTACCCAGTCAGACTTAAAATATTGCTCTAGTCTGTCTTTATTCCTCTGAAGTGACACCTTGAAAGTGATGCCTTGTGTGTTACAGAAGATGGACTAAAAGTAGATTCAATAAACTGTCTGTCTAATTTATACCACACACAACGTCATCTGGGGACAGTGCGCAATAAGACAAAAAGAGAAGAAATAAACAGTGCTTTTGGCACTTCAGAGAGTGTGCAAGGTTTTGAAGCCACAAGGACCGTATTTTGTTTGCTGTTTGTACCTCAATCCCAAGAACTTGTTGGATTTTAAATCTCCCCATCCCCTATAATTTGTCCTGCATCACAAAGTCATCTAGGAAATATTTGCTGTCAAATTTATCTTGTTTTCTTTCCAATGTTTCAGAAGTGGGGTATTCTTTAAATACTCTATTAATTTAGAAAACAATATACAATTTTTTTTTAATATAAGCACTGTCCTTATGAAACCTGTTTGGTTTTTTTTCCAAGAAAAAACTTGTTAATCTTCCCCTCCTTTCAAGAATATACACTTGATTATAAATCAAAGGAAAATAAAGAATTCAGAGGCAGTGATGAGTCAAGGTATATTATAATTCATTAAGTCATAAAGAGCCAAAGACGTGTTTTTTTAGAAAAAGCATATGTAAAACACATTGTATAGCAATTATAGATATTTTGCTGATGAATTAAGATGAAAATATGGTAAGGGCAGTGTGTTATCCAAGTTTGTAATGCTCACAACACCTTACAATACATTGTTTCTGTTAGACACTCAGTAATTGTTTATTATATCAAAGCAAAATCTATTTGAATCTGCAAAACAATATCTAAATCAATTTCATAATATTTGGAGAAATAGCTCAATACTATCCTGACATATTACACATTCAAGTAGAATTTAAGGAGGTAATAAAACTAAGTGGCATTATATTTCAATCATATGAAATCTTGAAAATGGTTAGTTATACCAACATGCACAATAAAAATAATTAAGAAAATTGATTAATAAACTGATTGAGAAAATATAGAAATGTTATTGATCATATGTATTGTTTCCCAAAATCAGAAGTTATGTTTTAAAATACATGTAACCTCATCAAATGCTTTTGATCTTTTACTATAGTCTTGTTTTTTTCAATCTAGGTTAAAAAATAATGTCCTATATGTAAGGAGTGTATTTCTTGGTATTTCCAATTGATTGAGGATTTACATTGGATCATAAATTTAACCTTCTTTTTTGGATGAGAAATGCTTTATGATTCTCATATTCACCTTCTGATACATAAGCTGTAGCCATAAAATGGAATAGAACCATTGCCCTCCAGTAAATGTCATATTCCGTGACCACATTTTCAAAAAGTTATAAAGATATTACAGAGGAACACTGCAAAAAGTTAAGGGATATATTTATTTATAGAATAAGCTTAAACAATGATTTAATATAATATATTTTGTAATTGATATAACCACTGAAGATAAACATACTCATCTAATATTTTATACATTGTAAATTTTTAAATATTTTAAATATTGATCACTATCATTAGAGAGGAAAAAATGTTATTCTAAAAGTTCTCAAAATGAGATTCATTAAGAAATTGTTTTGCTAAATTTGAATTATAACTCATATTGATTCATTCCCTATTTTAAGCTTAGCAAGTGTTTGAAGTTTTTTTAATGGTTAAAAAGTTAAGAACTCATTATATTTAACAGATGATAATACAACTTCTAACCTATTTTTTATAAACTACTTAGGTTTAGAAGGAAGATTGAGTTCTAAAACTATCAAAAGTTACTTTTCTAAGACTGTTTTTTAGAGAAGTTTTAGGTTCACAGCAAAATTGAGGGGAAGGTACAGAGATTTCCCGTATACTCCCTGCCCCGACACATGCATAGCCTTTCCCATTATCAGCGTCCCCCACCAACGTGGTACATTTACTACAATGATGAACCTACACTGACACATTATTATCACCTAAAGTCCATAGTTTACATTAGGGTTCACTCTTGGTGTTTATGTTTTATTGGCTTGAACAAATGTATAATGACATGTATCTACCATTATAGCATCATGTAGAGTATTTTCACTGCCCTAAAAACCCCTTAAAAATCTTTTAAAAAATATTGTTAATCATTAAATATAAAACAATTTATATAAGAAAAAATTGAGCTAATTCTTCATCACCGAATGCCATCGCATTAGTTTGCTTTGATAATATAATATTCTTTCACCACGGTGCAACTGAACAGTTTTCCCTGCGTTTGCTGGTCAATCTGAAAGCTAGGAACGTCCAGCTGGAGCAGCTGATTGCTACAGAAGCCAGGGTCAAACGTATAGAAAGCTGTTGGCTCTTCACGGTTATTGCTTCTTTGTGTTCTGAGAATCTGTCTCTCACTACCTCTAACCAATAAAGCATAATCGTTGCTGCTTCCCTCCGCCTCCTAAATTGGTTCAAAGTCATTTTTAGTGAACTCTAACCCAGTACTATATGCAGAGGGGAATTCTGAGAAATATGGTCCCAGCATAGCCAATCTGAAATACAATAATCTGGCACAAATACATTAAGATATAAATTTCACCATTTAATACTCCCTCTGCCCCCAGCTCCTATTTATGGAAAAGTTCCCTCTCCATGAGACAGAGCAAAAGAAACCTCCCTACATAGGAGCTCTGGACTCAGTGTCCAAGATTCCCATGAAAACAGAATGTGGGGCTATGAGTCATCCACTGGCACCTTGAATCAGAACACAGGGACATGAAGGACTAAGGATTGAGTAAACTATGTCTAGTTGAAGCTGGTAGGGAGGAGAGGGTTGGGCAAAGCAGTAGCAACTGCATTAATTTTCTGGATGCAGCAGCAGCAGCAATTATAACAGCAGCTTTTATTGTCAAGAGCTCCTTGTCTATGGCAGAGAAATATGATTTGCTGTGTCTGTATCCAGTGCATAATCCACTTGCACTGAAAGATTTAAGGCCCATTCTATGACCTCACATAGATAATAAGGGCTATACAATATCTTTTCTTCTGTGATTACTTGTAATTTATTTATTTTTAAATTCTTTTAAATCCTAAACTCCAATATTGCCATTTTTGAAATTTTTATTAAAATATAACGTGTATACAGAAAAACGTACCCATCAAGAGCTAAAACTTTTTCCTCATTTGCGACCAGTACACAGATCAAGAAGAACATTTCTAGTACAACACAGGCCTACATGGTGCCCCCTTTAGCATCTCCTGCTAAAGGATAACAGCTATCTGGACTTCTTACAGCAGAGAGTAGCTCATCTGGCTTTTTATCTTTATATCAGTGAAATCGGATAGAATACATGTTTCAGTATGTGGCTTCCTTCGCTCAACATCATATTTGCAAGTTATCCAAATTTTTAAGTGGCTGTAGTTTATTTTCTTTGCCAGATAATAACTGACTGGGTAAATATATATTACAATGATGTATCCATTCAACTCTTGATGAGCATTAGGTACTTTCCAGATTCATGCTGTTATTAATGTATGAACATTCCAGTGCATGTCTTAGGTGAAAAAATATGCACGATCTGCAGAGTATTTTCTAAAGACTGGAATAGCAAAGTCATAAGATATGCATATATTGAGCTGTAGTTATTACTGCCAAATCATTTTCAAAATTGATTTGTAGTATGTTCCACTTATGCAGGTTAGGTAAAGTTGGTTAATTATGTTCTTTAAATGCACTGTATTCTTACGGATGCTTTGTCTGCTTATTCTATTAGCTATTAAAAAAGATATATAGGTGGCACCCACTATCTTTTAAGTTGTGTTATCTTTTGCTTTACAGAGATTATGCTTACAGATTTAGAATAGTGATTTTTTTCATACAGGATTGGTTCTTTTATCATTATGACGTTCCTTCATTATCTCTAGAATGCCTCTCTTTTTAATGTGTACCGTCAGAAGCTCAGCTAAGTTCAAGAGAGCTGAGCTGCCAAATATTGGAGCATCCCATTAAGACAATAAACCGACGTGAAAGGAACAGTCAAGCCTTTAATTACTTACTGCAGTAGTGCATACAAGCAAGAGGCTAAGCCAGAGAAAGTGCTGATTCCCTCCCCTCTCTATTCTATTTTTCCATATAGAATAATGTAAGTGGATCAGCAGAGACATGGGGGTCCTCTCACTGCCCTGAACAAAAGGCTTCTGCAATGTTATGGACCCTTGAGGAGGGAGGTCCAGGAGAGAAAAGGTACTGAGGACTGAGTCAGAGTGGAGAACCATCTTCAAGCCCACCCCCTCTCCCATAAAGAGATCTCCGCAGAGGTCCCTGAGCAAGGCCTCAGCCAAAAGCCCCAGATAAATAGGACTTTAAATGAAGACACCTGGGCTAGGAATGTAGCTTTGTGTAAGAACATGGCCGGCCAGTAGGGCCTGAGTCCTGACTGCAGCTTGCTTCAGAAACTGAGATGCACTCACTATGCACCAAATTTGGTGTGGGGAGCGCAGCTCTCCCCGGTGAGGTCTGCCAGGTAAAGCCTTTATAACTACCTAAGGTCAGACCTGAAAACATCACACATAGGACTGGACTCCTCATGTACCCTTTGAGTTAATATAGCTCCACAATGTGTGTCTCCTTTTTTTTTTGTTTTACGGTTTATATTTACTTGGTATCTTTTTTCTTCCATTTACTATCAAGTTTTCTATGTCCTTATATTTGAAGTGTATCTTCTTTTCCAAATTTGGCTTTATAAACACAATCTGACATTCTCACTACTACTTGTGGTATCTGGTTGAATTATATGTGTGTGTGTATATATATATATATATATATATATATATACACACACACATATAATAATATACATATATATATACACACACACATAGACTATGATTTGACTACCATCTTACAGTTAATTTTGTTTTTACAGTCTCTTTTATTTATACTCTTTTCTCTCATCTATAACTTTTTATTATTGTGTATGTTATATAACAATCTTTAACTTTTTATTGTTCCATTTTTATCTCTCTATTAAATTGTAGGTTATGCAATATGTTTTCTTCTTTTGAAATTACCCTAGAGATTACAACATGCATCTTTGATGTATTATTAACTAATATAATAATTTGTATTATTCATTATCCCTTGAAGAAAATGAATCTTTCTCTTTTTTTTTGTGAGGGAGATCAGTCCTGAGCTAACATCCATGCTAATCCTCGTCTTTTTGCTGAGGACGACCGGCTCTGAGCTAACATCTATTGCCAATCCTCCTCCTTTTTTCCCCCAATGCCCCAGTAGATAGTTGTATGTCATAGTTGCACATCCTTCTAGTTGTTGTATGTGGGATGCGGCCTCAGCATGGCCGGAGAAGTGGTGCGTCAGTGCGCGCCCGGGATCCGAACCTGGGCCGCCAGTAGCGGAGCACCCGCACTTAACCGCTAAGCCATGGGGCCTGCCCAGAAAATGTTTTTTTCCACCCTTACTGCTTCTATTATTTGTTCACTTTGTCTTTAGTATTCAACACTCTTATTGTGATGTGGCTAGGCATGGTATTTTTTTTGTACCTGGTAGGCATTTACAATGCTTCCTGAACCTGGTTATGTTGAAAAATTCCTGGTCATTATTAAGTATTGTTTCTGCACTTTTCATACTCTCTTCCCCTATGTGGTTCTAATTCCAATAATGTTTGACTTTTTCACTTTCTTACACATCTCACTCTCTCTATCTCACTTTTGCTCTCTCTCTCTTCAGTATGTGGCACTCTTTTCTCCCCATACCACAGTACTTTATGTTACATTTTCTATTATCCTGTCCTCCAGTTCAGTAACATATCTTCAGCTGAATATAATTTTTTTAAAACTAATTTAATGGGATCTTGATTTCAGATATTTTAATTATAATTTCTAGAATTTCTGTTGTATATTTTTGTAGATTCCCATTATCTGGTGACTTTCTTCAATTTTTCTTCTATTTTCTCCATTCTTTTCTAAATATTTTGAACATGTTACTCACAGTTCCCTTGTAGTCCTAATTAGCTAACGTCAATGTCTGTATCCCTTGTGAATTTCTTTATATGGTCTGTTTATACTCTTGATTTCTTTTGGTATGCTTGGTGATTTTATTACTTGGAAATCATTGTGTATAAAATCATAGAGTCTTAAATGATAATATCTTCCTCCCTAGTGGGTTGATCCTTCTGTCAGGCAGATACAATGGTTTCTGCAAATTTTTGATTAAATTAGGGATTTTGCTAAATTAAGCCTAGGCTGCATACAGAATTCAGCAACTGTCCTAAGGAAAATGAACTAGTCAATCCCAGAGGCTCCCAAATTTTTTGTCCCAAATTCTGCTGGTTTCTCTGTCCCCTTACATTGTCCATCTGTAGGTTTGTGCTCAGACACTCAGCCTCTGTCTCACACCCAAATCAGCAAATGTCCCCAGATTAAAATGGCTGCAAAAATCAGATTACCTCTGTGAGGTTCTCCCCTCTCTAGTTTTATCGTTAACTATGGTCCCTAGTGACAGTGCTTACAGATGATTTTAAGCCAATATATTTTCTATTTTATTTAGTTATTGGAGACTGGAAAACTTGAATATCACAAGCTATTTCATCACACCTGGAAATTGTGGTTCTTATCTAGGGAAATTTTTGATGTCAAATTTTGGAGCCTGACCTGTCCCCTCATCTCCCAACCTCAACATCAACCCACAATTTAGATGGCTGGTTCAGAAAAAGACTCAAATGATTACATTTAAAATAGTTATCCCTGTGGTTCTAGTCCCAGATGCAGTTGATTGATAGATCACATTCTGACTTACCACTAAATTCTACCTAAACTTTGAGGTAGAACACATTAAGTTTAGAGATATTAAGAAAGTTTTGTGGCAAACAGTGAAATGAGACTGAAGTAGAATGTAATTTTAAATCCCTTGTGTCCCATCTTGTCTCCCAGATCACAATAAGTAAAAGTTATGACTAAGAAGCTCAAAATTCACCTAAAATCTTTGCTCTTTATAAGACAATCTCTTCTAGCAGATAAAGGTTAATCTCATTACATTTTATTTTCAAGCAACAGCACCATGACTTTTAGAGTCTTATCTGGGAGGATATCACAATATGAAAGGATCTTTCATTTCTCAATAATTTTACTATTATTATTTTATTTTATTGTTTGTAACTTCTTGATACATCTACTGCATTTTCTCATATATTTTTGGTTAAATAAACTTCTAAAATTTATGTTTCAGCCTGAAAATTAGGAGTCAAATTTATGTTGGTTGAAGTAACAGCAAAACCTGAGAGTTACCCTTAGCTACAGATACAATAAAAATGTTAATTTCTAGGCTTTCCATGCCCATTTATTGAATGTTTCTGATCAGAGAATATACTATACTTCTAGGCTCTGATCTACCAGTTAAGGATTTGCTCTTTGTCTTCCTGTTTTAAGTTTAAGATATAACATTCCTTGGAATGCATGGTATGTTTGTGTTCATACTTAAGATATTACTTCCTGCCAACTCTATGGGGTCATAATGTGCCTTCTAATTATTCTCTGGGACTAAAACCTGGCTGATTCCCAACCACTTGGCATGGATACTAGAAGTATTCTGCCTTGCTTTACCAGATTCTCAATCTCTCCCTCTCTCTCCCTCATAAACCAGCTGTCTCTCTCATTTGCAAATAGCTACAAATGCAGGCTGTGTTTTCCTCCAAATTGGATTAACCACAAGAAAATATAACAAGCAAAGTCTGATGGAATAATAGCCATTAATTGGAGATGGTAGTAAAAAGATGGCAGAATAGGAAGCCCCAGACCCTCTTTCAGCTACAGAGACACTGATTCAACAACAATACAAGGACCACCACCCTTTGTGGGAAATCAAGAAAACAGTTCAAATGATCTTGCACCCCAAGCAAGCGTGAAACCAGCTGCATCAAAGCCAGTAGGGAAATTTGGGTAGTCACTTGCCAGAGCCCTTCCTTCAGCATCGACATAATCTGACTCACAGCTTCCCATTAGGGTGGAAAAGAGAAGACTGGAACACAAGTCTAACATTCAGACTTTTAAGGAGGCTACCAAGGGACCGTTTTTTGTCTTGCCTGAATCTAACTGTGCACAGGAAAGGGTGTCACGTTGGGGGCCACTGAGAAAAAAGGCAACACCTTGAATTAGCATATACTGACTTGCCATTGCCCCTCCCCGCAGCTCAGTGCAGACCCAGAGGGAGAAAACCCCCAACTTCTGGCTTCTCATTTGAATGCAGTATGCCTGCATCCAGCATACTGGATTCTTGGAGTGTTAGCCAAGGGACTGGTTTCTGTCTCATCTGTATTAGAATGCTGACAAGATCTAGAATACTCTAGATGCCTTGGGTCCACCAAGAGCAAAAAAAAGCTGCACAAAATACTGCTGTTCCAAAGGACTCGTAGTACAACAGACAGAGGCTGATACAGCTCAGTGGCTTCTCCTTTGGGAAGGAAAGGGAAGAGTGGATAACGCATCCAGCATTCCAGCTTTAACAGGTGGCTGCCCCAGAAACTGGTTGCTGTTTCACTAGGCTCAGAGTGCTTGTGGGACATGTTATAGTCTAGATGCCTGGAGGCTGCTTGGAACAAAAATGAGCTAGGAATTTTATGGGAGCTCCAGAGAATGTGCAGTACTCCAGACACCAGAGGTTGCAAGAGATATGAATTCCTGAAAAAAGTAAACAGCAAAACTTTTCCATTAAGAATTTACATGTAAAGGGGCCGGCCCGTGGCTTGGCGGTTAAGTGCGCGTGCTCCGCTACTGGCGGCTCAGGTTCGGATCCCGGGCGTGCACCGACGCACCGCTTCTCCGGCCATGCTCAGGCCGCGTCCCACATACAGCAACTAGTAGGATGTGCAACTATGACATACAACTATCTACTGGGGCTTTGGGGAGAAAACGGGAAAAAAAAGGAGGAGGATTGGCAATAGATGTTAGCTCAGGGCCCGTCTTCCTCAGCAAAAAGAGGAGGATTGGCATGGATGTTAGCTCAAGGCTGATCTCCATCACAAAAAAAAAAAAAAAAGAAAGAAATATAACAATGAGAAATAATAAGAATTTTTGGGGAATGAAATAGATGCTGAAGATGTGTGTAGTAAGAAAACAGAGTCAATGATATCTTCTAAGGCAAAAGTGTAAATGTCTGGAACCAGCAATAAAAATCAAGAATGGCATCTAGTCAACTCTGTTATAGACCAACATGAGAGAAAAAAGTCATACTTTGGAAGACTTCTGAGTAATACCTTTCCTCAGAAAAAGCTGGGTTCAGAAAGAGTAATAACATTCAAGGAGTATGTTACAGCTTAATGAAAATATTTCAAAAATTAGCAGTGGTGAGATGTTGTCATCAGAAAACATGTAAGTCTTTCTCTTACATTAGTTAACATTTTTATGAAAGATTTAACAGAGTATGCTAAACATCTAGTAGAGTACCTAGTACCTAATAGGCAAGAGATAAATAACTGCTCAATTTTGAATAAATTTCAGAAAGTCAACTGATAAACAACAAAATGCCTAGGATAATCTTAATAAGAAACATATTTGAGCCATCAGAAGAGAAAAACACAATTACCTGTAGCAACAATGCAAAAGTTTTGAATAAATGGTGAAATATACTACTTTTAAGTGGAAAGACTAAATATACCTTGAATAATTTATGTTTAATGCAATTCAAATCAAAACCCCAAAGAGTTATTTTGAAATAGAAGAAATTTTTTTAGAGTTTACTTTTGGAAGAAAACTGTGAAGGGAATAAGAAGAGCAAAAATAACTGAATATTTTTAACAAAATAAAAACAATTCATGCTGTGAATGTATAGTGTTTCTCAGATTCATTTAAATAACAAAATCCCATGATGCACCATTATAAATAATGATGAAAAAGGGTTAATAAAAGAATATAAAAACAAAACAAGATATCAGAGATATAAACCAAAGATTATTATTTCAATATAAGACCATAAAATTAAGCTTCATACATCTTTAAATTTCCAATTGACTATAAAAATCTTTAATAAATATTTTATAAAAGATGGTATATGATTATAATAATCAGCATAACCACAAATATACAAGGCATGTCATTTCAAGGGTTCAGAGATGACTTCTCAAAAGCTAATGACAAATGCCAGATCTCTTTTGGGCAAGGCCAATTTTTTCACTGTATACCTCAGGAATAATTTATTATTTTAATAAATATATTTGCTATTAACAAATGTTTACATGTTAAAAATATGCATTGTCAATAAGGTTAATAACTAATGGTTTTATAAAAATTTTGTGTTTTTGAATGGTTCCAAAATATTTTCACTACTCATGATCTGTACAAGGCTGTAACAAGTACCCAGTCTTGGATATAAAATTCTAAAAATTGCACATCGTTGATAAAGCTCTAGGTATTGTATAAAAATCATTGCATAACAAAATACATTGTAAATGAAGTTTTTCTGGAATCTCTATTATATTTCAATTGCTAATCCAGAATATTTAACCACCAAATTATCTTCACACTATGTTTGCAGGTTGCTGTTAGTCAACCATTTTCACCATAATGCTGTGTTTTTATCACCTTGAAACTTATTTGCATACAAGGTAAGTATTTATACTCCTGACAGATGTGTGGATTTGGAACAGAAGCTCTGCTTCAAGAAGCAGTTCTTCAGGCCAGTTGGAGAGATTCTCTCTGACATGTCTTATGCTGGTGTCCAGGTTGGAGGGACAGCAACTCTTCAGGGAATGTTCTTGTCTTAACAGAAGTTAGAAGATCCCATGGAGACGAACATAAACTTTTAATGAGTCTTAACGCCTAGTTTTGGAACAAGCACACTATCACCTCTGTCTCTATTCCATCAACTAGAGCTACGCACTCGGAAATCCCCAAATCAATGAGCTGGGGAAGTGTTCTTTTCTCCAGAGGTGGAAGAGGTGAGAGAAAATGAAAATTTGATTTAAAAAATGTTATGTGTTACAGTTACTCATAACTTATAATTACTTGAGTTTGAGAAATCAAGGAGAAACCAACTCATCTTTCCAAAAAAAAAAAAATGCAAGTGTGTTTTTCAATAATTAAATTAACCCAGATAATATGCATGCTTAAACAACAAAATTTGTTCAAGTAGCACCAAGGAAAACTCTTATTGTTTTAAAGTGATATGTCTCTGTAAAATACCTTATATTTTTATTGTTCAAAGTAGAATGAATTAAAGATTGCAGGGGAAAACGATTTAGGAAAAAGAATTAGAAAGATCTCCCTATAAATTGGAGAAATTCAAGTAATCAAACTAATGATACTTAACTGTGAATGAAAAAAAGGGCTTCCATTACATAATATTCTTGAAAGACCCTGTAACAACTGCGTATATTTTTTTTTACACTTTTTTTCCACTTACTAAATATCTAATGAAAACTCACTGTTGTGATATTACTGGCTTTCATCCTGAGACAAAAATCTCATTCTATACTTCTAACTTTATTTTCTGCATAATTTGTTCTACCACAAAACACACCACGTTACTATTCATAGCAGATGAAAGAACACGTGCCTGTGCCTGCAACATCTCTCAGTCCTGACAGATCTGAAAATATAAGGCTTTTGACAGAAAAATCTATCCATTAGCTTCTCCATTTGTATGAATATTGTTAAACATTTGTGGTACAATAGTTTCATCATACAGTTGGGATAACAATCAAGTGTTAGAATGGGGCCCCCTCTCTTCTAAAATATCTATTAAATTTTTATTAAACATTTCCTGTGGCATTCTTTGTCTAATTCAACAACATATCTTCTTCCTATAACTCACTTTTCTTACTCTAGTAAAATTCTTATTCTAGTAAAATTCAAGGTTATTTGCCTTATAGTACAAATATTAAAAACAGATAAGCTTTATCAACTATAAATCTAAACGATTGCAATTTCAGAGTTAAGGACTTTACTTCCCCCTAAAAAAAGTCAACTACATAGTTGATCAATAGAAATAAAGGATTAAAATATAGATAATGAGACTCAAGTGTTCCTTTCTTCACTCTTAAATCTTAGTTCTTCACAAATTGACTAAATGCAGGTATTTTCGGCAAAATTATATAAAGACTGTGGTTGCACTTCTATCTATCAGAAGAAGGCAACAGAATTAAGCTTTTAAAGTATAGAAGTCTGTTTTTTTTTCTTGAAGTGAATCTTAGAAACCTAAGAAATACAGTGACTCTAAGATTGTTTCGCTATTTGATTATCTTTCAGGGCTTTAGATTCTATTCGGATTTTGTAAACAAATAGTATGCCTTTTTTTTTTACCATACTTAGAAACCTCAAAAAATTAACCATAATTATATATTATCAAAAAAACAAATCTGAGTAAAATTCAAGTAATTTTAATATATTAAGTACAATTGAAAATTAATGAAAAATTGAAAATTAAAAAAAATCAATCTAAAGAAATATTTAGGTAGAGATTAATTGTAACTATATTGAGAACTATAATGTATGTATATAAATTTATATATTAGAAAAATAAACATAAAAATGAATAATATAAGCATTCTACCAAAAAAATGGAAAAAGAACAAAACAGATAAAAGTGAGCAGTAAAAAAAAAAATACATTTCAAATCCTAAAGATAATTCTTTGAAACACATAATAAAATGAAAAATTAAGTTAAACATACTCAATAAAAGAACAATTATTTCAAAGTGAAAAGACAATGTAACATTATCTCTTAAGATTGAAACCCCCAAAGTTTTTAGTTGGTGAAAGTAAAAAGAATTGAATATTCTAGTCAGAGTAAATAATTACAAGTTCAATTTTGAATGAGCAAATTCATAGAAATAAAGCTATGAATGGAATAGATGATTCTTTTTCAAAGAGTAAGATTAAAGCATTTTTGTTTGGAATGCATAGGATAGAGAAGTTTAATACTTGTCTGAATGAACATCTAAAGAAACTAAAGAAAGTGATCTGAAAAAATACATAAAGAAAATATTTCCATAAGTTGTGAAATGATCTCTTGGCAAAATTACTTTGCTTATAATCCCTACAAAATGGCCCTGCATAATCCATTACAGAGATTTTTATCCACTTAATACTAATCAATCAATTAATTAATGTGTAATGTTCATTAATAAAAGCAATTAGTTAATTATCTAATGTTTTGTAAAACACTCATAGAGATCCAATTCTTTGACAGGCAATGAGAGGTGAAAAACACGTGTTGAGGAAAAACTGCAACCCAGTGTTCCCTCAACACATTTTAGGAGTTGCAGAAACATGACAAGATGAAGCTAAGGAGAGATTTCTTAGGGAGGATGTCCCTATCCCTGTAGTGAACAGAACCAATAGATGCTAGAAATACTGATATTTACTACTGAATTCTACAGTTCTTTCCTGTTTATACCATGAGGTTATTTTGTGGATATTCAGAAATCAATTCTAAAGATTATACAGAAAGGAAAAAGACCCAGAATATCCAAAACAATATTGAAGAAGAACAGTCAGAAGACTACACTACCTAACTTCAAGACTTCCTAAAAGCTATAGTAACGAAGACAGTGGGGGTTGCTCAAAGAACAGAAAAATAGATCAGTGGAGCAAAATAGGGAGCCCAGAAACATCCACAAAATAACTTTTGTCTTTTGTCTGTGACGTGAGCCTTTAAATAAGGCAATCTCTACTTGGTGAGAACTTTCAGTGTCCCTAGCTACATTCGTTCTTGTGTTTAAAATGATAAAAAAAGTTATTTTCATGCAGTTATGCTTCTTTATGTCTCTCTCTTCCACAGGTTTTCGTGGCTTGGTGCAGTTTCTTCTGAATTTACTGACTTAATTCCCTGATGCCATGCCCTCCAACAAAGCAAAATATTGTCCCTCTTAACTCATCTTTTTATTAATTGTTTTGATTCAACAGAGGTAAAAATAATCTCAGTTAACCATTATGAAAGCTTACTATTCGCTAGGTATAATTCCAAAAGTTTTACATACACACACACAGGGATGAATTAGCTGTCTAGATAAAGATCAATTTTATGGACTAAAGCTATGAATTTTCTGATGTATTTATGGGTTTTATGGTATCAAACAGAGAAACTATAAAAGAGAGTGGAAAGAATGCCTAAAACTGGGAAATAAAACTAAAGCAATCCATAAAAATATCAGATTCACCATTAAATCTCTATTGAAAAAGAAAGAAAATTTTAGAATAAAACCTGAGAAATTGGGAGGTCACATTCTTTTTGCGTTAACTGGTTAATAGTTTAATTTTCCTCAATTTCTTTTCATTGACCTATCATGCAACCAAGTCAATCTGGGTAATCCCAGTTGACTGTTCCTTAAGGATGTACTTATTAAACCATTGTTGCATTTTTGAAAAGTAATTTCTGTAAACTTATCAGCATTAAAAACTAATGTACAGGGCCCGTCCCAGTGGTGTAGCAGTTGAGTTCACGTGCTCTGCTTCAGTGGACCAGGGTTCACAGGTTCAGATCCCGGGTGTGGACAGACGTACCACTTGTCAAGCCAAGCTGTGGCGGTGTCCCATATAAAGTAGAGGAAGATGGGCACGGATATTAGCCCAGGGCCAATCTTCCTCAGCAAAAAGAGGAGGATTGGCATTGGATGTTAACTCAGGAGTAACCTTCCTCAAAAAAAATAAATAAAACTAACACACAGACATATTAGTACTCATAATTCATTCCTCACCACCAATACTCTTCACAAATTCTACACAGAGAACATTCCACCTCTAACAATCATTGATCAAGTAATCTTGTTGAATAATCAATACAAAATTAAAAGCAGAATTTAACAAGGCTTCTCTGAGACTTTTATACAATAATTATAGATGTACATTTGAAAATGGCCAATATTAATTTTCCTTGAGATTCTAAAATATTGATACAAAATTATCTTTGCATTTTTTTAAAATTTCAACTTTTAGTAACATCTTTCTCTTAGGACTTGTTTACCACTTATTTATTTGCTTATGACTTTGTTATTTATGATCAAAACAGAAAACTTGTTTCCTTTTAATAATAACAATAAGAATATATTCTTATTTTATTGTTTTAAAACATTTTTAAATACTTTTTTTAATTAATAATTCCTAAAATAAATTTGGTATATTTTGATCCTATTCTTCCCCATGATTTTCACTTTTAGGAGAAAACTATGTTTAATTATGGAAGAGAAGTATGTCTCGTTTCTTTTCTATTTCCTCATTCACATTAAACCTACAACACCAATATTTGTGCCTATTTGGAGAAGAAAATTTTCAGCCAATTGAACCAACAGTGGCAGAAATATGAAGATGCTTTTGATATGAGTATTTCTATTAGTAAATTAAAAATAATATAAAAAAATAGTTTCTATGGAAAAATACAAACTAATTCAAAGTGAGGCAAAATGCTGGTAATCTTGAGGGCTGTGCAGGTATTTGATAAGAGGTAGCTATTTTTAATTGGAGTAGATAGTATTCCCAAAATTGTTCATTCTCAATCATAGGTGGTAAATTTTTCCAAGGCTAATTATTTTCCCTTATCCAAAGTGAATTTTCAGTGGCATTTAGAAAACTCTGATCAGTTTATCTTCTGAAATGTGAATGTGTATTTGATGTGAAGTCAAAGCATTATTTGAATATTTCTTTATATTCATCCTTAAGGTTTAAAAGCTAGCATATATACATCAAATATCTATTGAACAAAGAATGGTGTGATAATGAGGGGAAAACGTTCTTACCAAAGGCTCTGGATATAATAGCATTTGCTCCCTGACCTGCATCAAATCAAAAAACAAGACAAAAGGAAGAATAAGAAGAAGCTTCCAGACATTGGATCAAACAAGTTGGTTTCTTAACTAAATAAACAATTTAGAGCTTCTCATCTCTTCTCAGGGCATGTTCTTATGTCACCTCCAGTAGCAGTTCAAACCTGATTTTGTGATTTCTCTAACTAGGTATCAAAGTTTCAGACAATATCTTCTTCCTTTTTTAAGGTACTTTGTGGATAAATCTGTTGAACATAAACCACGCTGCAGCTCTTTGAATTCTTGATGCAGAGGTTTCATCAGGCCTACGCAGCTCACAAACACGTCCCCAAAATGATGTCTCACAGAGTTACAGAACAAATCACTCCCCCAATTTCAATGTCAGATTCAGTGACCAAGGAAACCTTCATATTATTCTGGAAGTTAGTTAAGCAAGTTTCCTTTCAAGTCAGTGGTGATATATAGAAAACAGGGTAAGGAAAGACAGGTTGTTGGAATTTTTATTCTGTTATATATTTTGTTCATGAGTTTCTACTTGGTCTCTTGATCTTATGTGATTACCCCTTCCATTTTTCTGAATTTTGTTGGGAAATGTTCATTTGCAGCAGCTGCTCTATTCTGGATTGTCACTGCAAATTGTCACTATCTATGCCTTTTTCCCTTTTCAGTTTTATCTGCCAGCTTTAATCAAAATCACTACTTCTAAGAATATTTTAATTGAAATAATTAATAAAAATACACACTTGTTTAGACTATTGGCATTCCACATACACTTAAATACATGTAAAATGCTTTTAATATTCAAACCTACATAACCCTTTGAGTTCCTGGTCCTCTAGCCTTTTATAGTCAGTTGTCTTCTTAATCCAAATAAAGTGGCTCCAGCTTTCATCCCAGGTCCTACTGAAAATCTCCCACTTCCATTACTAATACTTCTGATGAGGCATGAAGTGTTGGTTATGTTCTTCCACGGCTTCTCACCCCCGATATCTGTATCCAGACCTAGTCTCAATCATCACGTACCAGAGCTGTCTTTTTTCCCTTCTGTTCTGTCCATGTGTTTATTTTTCCTTGGCTGTAAATCCTCAAGGGAAAAAAAAAAAAAAAAAAAGCAAGTCTATAGCAGTGATACTTTGACTGAAAGTCTAAGGCTAACAGGAATATAGCGGGAAAGTAGAGATTAAAGCCCAAATCAGAACAAGGAACAAATCAAACACTTGCCATGAGTATTCTTCCAAGTTCCTGTTTCATCTTTCATCCTTGCCAATTTGTATTTCTTACCATTTATAATTCTCCCCAAACTCAACCTTTCCACCATTTTCTGGATAGTTCTTCCTCTCGATAACTATTTCTAAATTCCAAAAATTGTCTTTTCTCCAGAGTTTTGAGAAGCCAATTCCTAGATTCTTGACTGTATCGTATAAAGTGACATAACTCCTAAATTGCTTTACTCTTTTAATTTTAGTATATCTTCTTTCCCCCTTCAAATAAATAACAGCAAATATAAGCAAGGAAACAAGCAAGTAAAAGCCATTAACAGTATTTATCTAAATTACTCCTAAAAGTGAATCATCCTTATAAGAATCACTTAAGTTTTATAACAGAGGTTCTTGGACCTTATCCCAGACTTATTTATTTGGAATCACTGAGGTGTTGGCACAACAATTTGCCTTTCAATGAATTGGCAAGGTGGTGCTCAAAACCACGTAAGCCTTGACAACAACCTATGTGAAAACAAGAGCATGTTTCTCTCTTCTAAGAATTACAACATCCTCCTTAGATCTCTTCTCAAGCAGCAGATAGATTTATGTATTTTTATCTCTTAAACAATTTCCACTCTTTTGAAACATAGAGCTTTAGAAAATATGTTTCCTTTAATATTTCATTGGAAAATAATGACATATATTAAGTGCTATAAAATGTTTTATAATCACACTTATATAAGTGAAATTTTGCAGTAAAAATGATACAACTGTGACATCTTCAGTATTTGGAATTCACTACATGATGTGTGTTCATAATTTGTGCCAAAACAAAGTGTTTACTCTATGCAAATCACTGTACTAGACTTAAATAGAATATAAAAACTGCCCTCCTCTAACCTACGGTCTAAAGGGGAAGACCTGATATATGTACAAATTGGTATCAAACCAAATACAACTTGATGATGATTATTGAAAGAGCCTACAATGACAATTTTATATAGACAGAAAATATTTTAGCTGTGAACCAATTAGTGATGCATAACTATTTTTTAAGCTGTTGTTAAGTTGAAAATGATCGGACATTTGTCAACGATGATGAAAAACAAATGATGGAGGCAGTAATAGAGTATGTTTGTGGAACAATTGGTTAGGAGATAAACATTGTTGTTTGAGGATTAAATGAGAATATATACAAAATAATTTTAAAAATTAAGTGATTTTAAAGGAAATATTTCATAATATTAAAGTAAGTAAATGCTATTTTAAATTACATGATGGATAATAGGGGGCTATAGCTAAACAAGTGAGTTATTGACTATGATTTGAAAACCGGGAAGTCCATATAACAAATATAATTTTATTTAATAAAGAAATCAAATACTGAATATATAAAAACACTAGCACAAAAATTATTGAGGTATTTGCTAAATTCCACAATTGCAAGTGCTCTGATAAAACATTTTAAAGTTAGAAAAAAGATATTTCTTAAGACATGAAATATTATATGTAAAGTATAGATAAAAATTCTGTCAATTCTAAGTACAATCTTCAAATTTTCTTATAAGAAGAAATGTTTCAAAATCATGATCACAAAGTTTAAACATCTTTCAGTACAGATTTTTATTCAAATTTTTAAAAAACAACAAATGTATAATTAGGTAAATTAATTTTATCAAAGTAGCTACTGCCATTGATAATTCAGGAATTGTTTGCAATAATTTATGATTTATGGAAAACTATAATCAACTATAGAAACAAACTATAATCCCTAAAGTCTTTAGCATGCAGTTTATCATTGCATAATTTTTTGGATAAGGTGCAGTGATGACTGTCCTCACAGAGATGACAAACTGAGAACAAAAAAGACATCAAATGATTTCCAACATCTCAGATGATCTCTAAAGAGCCTCAGTAAGATTGAGTGTTTTCTAAGCACTGTCACCAAATGTGGCATTTAGGAAGATGGAACTGAGGAGCTGACAGTCAATTAGAAGTTCAAGGACACTATGATATGATGCATCTGCTGATTATAGGGGGGCATAACACTAATGGAGAGTAAGTGCTTGATATCAAAATGTGATGGAGTGACAACTGTTAAAGAAATATCAAAGAAAGGGTCTCTTTACAAGGAAGTCTACACTGAAAAGAAATCTTCGGTTTAGTCGTTAATTTTGTCAGTACAGTCAGAAAAAGAGACACTGAGAATTCTTTAAAGCATAGAGCTCTGTGGGACATATATTAACTACGTGATTGGATTGAGAAGATAGAAAATTCGGCACCTCCAATGGTATCAGATCTATTTGCATAAAACAAATTTTATTCATAATTTGTTTTTTTTAAGTTTGAAAAAGCTTACAATTGAATTGAATACAATGATCTATCAAATATTAAATTATTTGAAGGCAGTAGAGGCTTTGAGATGAAAAAAGTGGTGGTAATATTCTAAAAATAATATCTTGGAAGACAAAATATTTTCATAAAAGTACAGGACATATTATTAAATGAGTGATTCAAAGGGGCTTTTACAAATGAATGGAAAATATTATTGCCTCAATGATCATATGTGTTTGCTCTCTAAGGTAGCATGTTTTGTATTCCTATCTAATAGCTTCCATCTACAGTTACAGGCTATAATATATGAGCTGTATTGGAAGAAAAAATAGTACAGTCAACATACAGTGATGTTAAATTTAGAGAATTCTAGGCAGAGGAAATAGCATTTACAAAGACAAGGAGGTATGGAATAAATGGGCATATTTTGGAATAGTTAGAATATAGGATGAGAGAATCTTTTTAAGGTAGAAATATGGGCTATGTAGTCTAGAAATTGATCATAGTGGATTTTGTTTTTATGTATCAGATACAACATGACTATTCTTAAAAGTATCAATACAAAATAAATTTTATGAGATATTTTACATAATAATGATTGTAATATAGAAATATATTTCTAGAAGATTTAGACTGAATTAAGAAATCTGCAGATAAAAAGAGCAGTTAAAGAGAGATTGAATTATTCATGTTATAGCTGAAGATGTGCTGGGCAAAGGATGTAATACTATAAATAGAAAAAAGGTGTATTTATGAGACATTTGCGATGATTCATTATTCAGTCAGTGATGTATTAATAAGAAAAAGTTATAATTACAATAATTTTTCAAATTTGTATGATTTTGTAGTAACATGACTGATGAAAACAAATATAAGAAAAATAAACATTTGGAAAAGGAATATTGAAAAGGTTTAATTTGTCAGTGGGATGTCCATTTGGGCATAATATATAATTAACAAGAATTTTAAGAGAGAGCTCAAAAGAGAAGAAAAGTTTGACAGTCATTATTATACCTGTGTATTTTGAAGTTTCTTGTTTCAGTTAACTTTTGCTATGTAACAAATCATTCTAAAACTTAGTAGCTTAAAGCAATTCGAGCAGTTATTTAGTGCATGTATTTGCAGATTGACAAAACATCTAGGTGGTTCTTTTGGACTAGATCATTCTTAGCCAGTCTCAGGTGGGCCCACGTTATCTTCAGTCAGCTGGCGGGTTGGCTGTGGTTGGCTCATTTATAAATGTCATTCATAAGTGATATCTTGGAAAGCTTGGGCTACTGTTCATGTGGTCTCACTCTCCAGCACTCTGGCTTAGGTTTGTTCGTGGTTTCAGATTTGTAACAGAAGGAGGAGAAATATACAAAGCCTATCAAGTCAAGGCTAAGAAGACACATATCGCTACTTCCACTCCATTTTATGTGTCGAAGGCGGCCAGCCCAAGTTCAAAAAGGGTAAAGAGACTCCACTTCTTGGTGATTGGAACTATTGCAAAGAGAAAAGGGAAGAATATGAGACCATATTGGATAAATTGTCACAGAAAAATGCAAGTTCAGTAATTTCTAAAAGGGTGTCAAAAACAAAAGAAAAGGAATTTTTGATATTATGTCAAAAGTTGAAACAATGAAGGAAACTAATTAAAAACAGAAAAGGTCAGATGCTTAGTGGGAAGACTATAATAGGACTGTGTAAAGAATTACAAATCAAAAAAATTTTGAAAATTCTTATTTCAATATTTAATTTGTTTCCATTATCTACCTATTAGTGGTGAGAAAAGTAAACATTTTTAAGAAACATAAACCTGTCTTTCATGAACATATTCCATGTGCTGGAACTCTTTCTTGCGCAATGCCCTGCTTATTCATGTCGTCGGTTTTATTTCTAATTTTATAAACTTCTTATTATATCCTTTTCTCTGTATTTTTTTTTAAAAATCTAATAGATTTTACATTTTTAGAGTATTTTCAGGCATACAGAAAAAAATGAGTGGAAAGTTCAGAGACTTCTCCTATACCCTCTCTCCTTCTGCACACGATTGCCCCTGTTATTAACGTATTGCAGTAGTATGGTACATTTATTACAATTGATGAGTCAATATTGATACATTATTATTAACTGAAGTCCACAGTTTACATTATTTCACTCTTCGTGTTTTATATGCCATGGTTTTTTTGACAAATGTGTAAGAAAAATCCACCATTATGGTATCTTACAGAATAGTTCCACTGCCCTAAAAATCCCCGTGCTCCACCTGTTCACACTTCTCTCCTTCTCCCTGAACACCTGAACAACCACTGATCTTTTTACTGTCTCATTAGTTTTACCTTTACCAGAATGTCATATAGTTGGAATCACAGAGTACATAACCAATTCAAATTGGCTTCTTTCACTTAGCAATATGCATTTAAGGATCCTCCATGTAGTTTTGTGACTTGATAGTTCAATGCTGAATAATAGTCCCTTGTCTGGATGCACCACAGTTTATTTATCCATTCACCTACTGAAGTAGATTCTTTGAAGTATTGGAAATAAAGCTGCTACAAACATTTGTGTGCAGGTTTTTGTGTGGACATAACTTTTTAGTTTATTTGGATAAGTATCAAGGAGTGTGATTGCTAGATCATACATAGAAGTATGTTTAGTTTTGAAAGAAACTGCCAAACTGTCTTCAACAGTGTCTGTACCATTTTTCATTCCCTCCAGCAATGAATGAGAGTTCCTGTTGCTCCACATCCTCACCAGCATTTGGTGTTGTCAGTGTTTTGAATTTTAGCCACTCTATTAGATGTGCTGTAGTATCTAATTATTGTTCTTATTTACAATTCCTTAATTACTTGTGATACTGGCTATCTTTTCATATGCTTATTTGCCATCTGTATATCTTCTTTAGTGAGAAGTCTGTTCAGACTTTTGCCCATTTATTAACTGAGTTGTTTGATTTCTTATTGTAGAGTTTTAACAGTTTTGTATATTTTGAATACAAATCCTTTAAATCAGATGTGTTTTGCAAATATTTCTCCTATTCTGTGTCTTATCTTTTCATTTTCTTAACAGAACCTTTCACAAGGCAGAAATATCTAACTTAAATGAAATCCAACTTATTGATTTTTTCTTTCATAGATTATGCTTTTGGTGTTGTATCTTAAATGTCATCACCAAACACAAGGAAGGTTACCTAGCTTTACTTCTATGTTTTATTCTAGGAATTGTATAGCTTTCTGTTCTACATGTACGTCTATGATCCATTTTGAGTTAATTTTTGTGAAAGGTGTAAGGTCTATGTCTAGATTCATTTTTTTGCACGTTAATGTCCAGTTATTACAACACCATTTCTTGAAAAGACTATTTTTTCCCCATCAAAGTGCCTTTGCTCCATTGTCAAATATCACTTGGCTATATTTGTATGGGTCAATTTCTGGGCCCTCTATTCCGTTGCATTGATCCACTTGTCTAATAGTTCGCTAATACCACACTATCTTAATTACTGCAGCTTTATAGTAAGTCTTGAAGTCAAGTAATATCAGTACTCTGACTTTATTCTTCTCCTTCAGTATCGTGTTGGTTATTCTAGGTCTTTTGCCTTTTATATATACATTAGAATCAGTTTGTTGACATCCAAAAAGTAGCTTTCTGGGATTTTGATTAGGATTGTGTTGAATCTGTACATCAAAGTGGGACTAACTGACAACGTGACTATATTTATTTTTTCTATTCATAAACATGAATATTTTTGTTATTATTGTTTCCATTTATTTAGATCTTCTTTGATTCTTTCATCAGAGTTTTGTAGCTTTCCTCATACAGATCTTGTGTATATTTTGCTAGACTTATACCTCAGTGTTTCGGGTTTCTTTATGTTAATATAAATGGTATTGTGTTTTTAATTTCAAATTCTAAAGTTTTTGCTGGTATATAGGAAATCAATTGACTATTCTATATTAACCTTGTATCCTGCAACCATGCTGTAATTGCTTATTAGTTCTAGAAGTTTTTTGTTGACATTCGTTCTTAATGATTTAACTGATAATATTGGCTTCTTCATAGACAAATGGATCATCTGCCAACAGAAAGAGAGTTTTATTTCTTTCCTTCCAATCACTATACATTTGTATATTTTTCTTGTTTTATTGTACTAGCTAAGATTTCCAGTATGATGTTGAATAGAAGTGGTGAGAAGCGGAGATACACTTATTCCTGATCTTAGTGGGAAAGAATCTAGTTTCTCACCTTTAAGTATGATGTGAGAGTAGATTTTTATAGATGTTCTTCATCAAATTGTAGAAATCCTCCTCTATTCCTAGTTTGCTGAGAGTTTTTATCATGATTGTTGGATCTCAATTTTGTTTTTCTGAATCTGTTGATATGATCATGCAAATTTTCTTCTTTAGCCTGTTGATGTGATTTTTTTTTCTTTCTTCATATGGTAAAAACACTTAACATGAGCTCTACCCTCTTAACAAAATTTTAAGTGTACAGTACAGTATTGTTAATTATGGGCACTATGTTGTACAGCAGATGTCTAGAACTTATTTATCTTGTATATAATAGTATAAAATATTATTCTAGCTTCTTTTTGCAGATTTGATTGAATAATGAACATTATGTAAGTAGGGAGATTAGGAAATTGGAATGATCGAACTTAGGGACAATCATAGCTTGGTCCCTAGGGACCAAGAAGTGTATGATTTTAGAGAAGTCATAAGGAAAATAAAAATCCTTCAAGGAGGTGAGTTTAGTCATTTATCTTAAAAGCTGTTGGAACTTGGAGTTTTATACATTGCATTCTAGTCTATAATATTTGTATTTTTCTCTGTATTATCTTCACTAGTACTAGTACTAGTAATAAAAGAGGCACAATAAATGTGTTGAATAATAAAATATGGATAATAATAATATAATATTGGCATTATATATTGAATTGTGTCCCCCCAAATTTGTATGTTAAAGCCCTAATCCCCAGCACCTCAGAATGCAACTGTAATTGTAGACAAGGTCTTTAAAGAGATGAGTAAGCTAAAATAAGGCCGTTAGAGTGATTTCCTAATCCAATATGACTGGTGTCTTTATAAGAAAAGGAAGAGACTGGTGTCTTTATAAGAAAAGGAAGAGACTCCGGGAGTGCATGTGAACAGAGGGACAACCATGTGAAGACACACGGGAGAGGGCGGCCATTTACAAGCCAGGAAGAGAGGCTTCAGAAGAAATTAAACCTTCCAACACCTTGATCTTGGATTTCTAGTCTCTAGAAATGTGAGAACATAGATTTCTGTGGTTTAAGCCATCCAGTCTATGGTATTTTGTTATGACAGCCCTAGTAAACTAATACACATATGCAGTCATGCACTGCATAACAACATTTGGGTCAACGATGGACTACATATACAACAGTGGTCCCATAAGATTAGTACCACATACCGCAGGTGTGTAATAAGCTATACCATCTAGGTTTGTGTAAGTACACTCTGTGATGTTTGCACAGCAATGAAATTACCTGACAATGCATTTCTCAGAATGTATCCTTGTTAAGTGATGCATGACTGTATTTATTGATTTTAGTGTATCTCTTATTTATATACAATTATTCCTCAGTTGTGTTATTTCTGTCACTAACTAGCTTTGACAAGTTAAACCAGTCATTAATGTCTCTGAGACACAGTATAATGGAGGAGTTAGAAGAAACAAAAGTGCAAAAAGTTATATAACTGAGTTTTACAGAAGTCAAAGAAAGTAATGTTAGACAAGCGCCGAAGTCATGTGAAATGCCATTGACTAATGAGGACTTGGTCATTAAAATAATGAGAGAAAATCAATAGGAATGATGGTATGCTAAATCCCTCAAAAAAGACTCAGTTATCAATAGAATGAATAAAAGAGGTCCTAGGAAAGTTGATTAGGCCCTCAAATATTTTTGGTAAAATTAACAGTTTTATGACCAAATTATGAAAGTTCAACTTGAAATGAAGAAAGACATCTTACTAGTGTTGTCAGAAAACCATCAAAAAGTTCAACACTTGATTCATCATTTGTTCATTTGAATAATTAGCAAACTTTATTGTAACCTAAAATGCATTTTATATAAGGTAAAACAGTTTTTCTATAGTTTTTATTTTTCTAGATAAGTCCTCATTGAAATTTACTCTATAAAATGCGTTTATTTTATGAGTGAATTCATGCCAAATCACTTTTTCGAAGTTATAATTAGTTTTCCATAACAAAATGTCCTCTATGTCTGCAAATTTCTCTCAAGCTTACCTCAAGGCATCTATAAAATATTTGTATCTATATACTAAGTAGGTAGAAACACAGGTCTATTTAGGATACTATCAAAAGAAATTGATAACACAATGATCTTAATTATTTTTATTTCACGTATGTGTATAGATGCCACTTATAGACTCATACATTTCAAGTCAATATGATTTTTATTATGAATAAATATTATTATGCCAACTATTTTGAGACTCACAAAGGCTAGCTTGAGATAGTGCTAGAAAACCACTTAAATTACATGTCTTACTAATGCGTCTGATGCCATTTTCAGGCAAGTAGTTTGTTTATGGAGTTTTTGTGTAAGTACTATTTGGTGTGATTTGCAATTTACCAATTTACGTAATCCAATTAATTACTTATCTGGTCAGAAATACATGATAGCTGATTTCTGTCTGCTTTATAATAAGTAAACTCCTCTACAGAACATGAAGCACAAGAATTTCATATAAACCAATGATGTCTAAATTGTATTGTAAAAATCTTTCAAAATAAAAGTAGGCTATCAAACAGAGTATTCAACAATCTAAAAAAGATAATTTGCTTTCTCTTATAATTACTTTTTGTCATTCATACCATTTTTAATTAAACTAAAAATATCGTTGACTACAAAAGGCATCATTATTTTTTGAAGCATGTAGAAAAAATATTTTAATGATACTTGTGTTACAGTTTTATTCTGTTTAGTATAATTGCAAATAATAGTATTAGAGGATATATATTTAGAACTTTAAAGAAATGTTTATTTAATTTCTCCAACAGTATGATATAATAATCTTCATGAAATGATATAAACATCTTCATATTTACAAGAATGGAAATTATTCAAAAAACATTTGGATTTGGATAATGTTCTGGTAACTGCTCATGAACAGTTTATAACTGTCATGGAGAAACTCTATATGTAATATGTGTTTCATATTTCATTTAGTGTTTAAAGAACATAGCATTAGTCATTTAATACTAATTACCTGTACTTAGTATGTACACAAAATGGAAAATCTAATATTTTCAGCCTGATGTTTGATTTGACTAGGTTTAATAACTAAATTTTATATTTTGTTATACTCCCTGTTGAAAGAACGATACCAACCAGTTTTTCCTGTCCTACTCAATTCCAATTTAATAAAATAAAGGATGTCTCAAAAAAACAGAACTTTCTTGAATAATGATACTTTTTTATTCTAATTATGATAGGCATAGAATTCCTTTGAAGTTGACAGCAAAAAATTCTATTTCTGATGTTCTTTTTAGTCTGGTAATTACTGAATCATCGAATAAATCTCATTATAACTATTTGCTGAGAGAAAATGGAAATATAATGAGCAAGTGGAACAAAAATAGTATTTGATCATCCATCTGCATGTCAGTAAGACAGTTTTTTACTGAAGACCCTTTCCACGGCATCTATGTTGTAGTTAATATCTATTATAGAGATAAAAATACACTGAAGTTTACATCTCAGCCAGTTCAAGGGAAAAGATAAATGTGTTTTTGCTGTCTTGTAGACTTGTTTTTACATTCCTTGATAAATCTATCACTTAGTAAGGTGATCCAATTAATATTCTTTGGTTAACTGTTCAAATAAACACATTTGTTTTTTCTGAAGGTAGAGAGATGAAAGGCAAAGCAGAGGGAAGGTGAACTCGCCTTAAGCTAATTTTTCCCCAAAACACAAGCCCCTAAAAGTATAAAATTTATAAAAATACCCCCAGTTTTTCCAACAGCATAGAATTCTGCTATAGTAGGTTTATAATAATTTACTTGTATATATTTCCAGTTATCCATTAAAAAACTGTCCACAAGGAAAGTTGTATTTATATCACTTCATTTCTCTTGGTAGTCTTCCAGAGGACTTACTATTAATGTTGGCATTCAGTTCCCTAGAAACAATTAAGTCTGCTGTGAAATAATGCAGATAAATCAATAAGGAGATAGATAGATAGATAAATAGATAGATAGATAGATAGATAGATAGACAGACAGACAGACAGACAGAAACAAACAAAAACAATCATTAAACTACCATAAAATTCTCATGAAATATTTAAGCAGTTAGCATGGATCTTAAGCCCACTCATTGAAACACTATATCAGGAAAGGAAGGAAAAGGAGCGACATCTGTCCTATGAGCTGAAGAGTTCAGCAGTGGTACTGAGACAGATAGTGATAAAATAGGCTACTGTTATCACAGCCAAATAACTGTTTTCCATGATTGCCAGAGAGAAATTTAAAACAAATAAAATGCTAAATATAAGAGAATAAGTATTATAACCTTCAGTTAACTTGCTGATGTATAATAAATATCCATAAGAAAATTTAAAACCTGACTTTATTTAAAGATCTTAAGAAAGGAATTTGAGCCATTGGGTGCCCGATTCCAGTAAATCTATCTCATTAGGAGGAGCACAAACCTTCATCTTACCTGCTTAGGAGCCCCTAAAACTGCAGCAGGGCAAAATTGGTGGATGTAAACCTCAATTGTGCAACAAGTAGCACATCTTCCTACCTTATAGAAATAGTACAAGGTCTTTTTCTCTGGTTACCTGGTCAGGTATGGGCTCACTGGTGAATTATTTAAACACACACACATACACACACACACACACAACACACACACACACACACACAATCTTTTTGCCTCAATGATTGTTTTTTATTTATGTCATCTCTATTTGCCATTTTTCCCTAATAGCAATGCATATTTGTTTCTCATAAAAAGAAAAATTTGTTTAAAATAATAAATACACATATGCATAGATATTTTACTACATATACTATATGTACTCTATGTACATAATCTAAAAGAGTTTTATCTCTGGAGGAGCCAAGACATACCTGATGGTCCAAGAATTTGCCTTAGACAGGAACACTTCTTCAATTGTACAGTGTAGATGGAGAAATATTGGGTGCCAATGAATTAAATTTTTAGTTGGAGCAGCAGGGCGTTTCATGGGAAGTTTCTCACAGTTTTTTGTCAGTTCATTAGATTCTTGCTGCCCCATCCCTTCCAATTCCTCATGGCCAGTTTCTGTAGGGTGGATTTTGTGGGAGGTGGCCAGAAGCATGGGCTATTTTGACATTAGGAAAATGATACATTAATAAAAAGCACAGTGTTTTCCAGGCAGAGTTGAGGACCCAGTTGTTCCTGAAGGCAATATTCAGATTTATAAATTAAAATCACAACGAGATACCACTGTACACCCACTAAAATACCTAAGATTATAAATACTGAAAACACCAAGTTTTTGCAAGAATATGGAATAACTGTAACTGTTATTTATTGCTCCTGGTAATGTAAAATGTTACAACCTCTTTGGAAAAGATATGGAAAATTCTTATAAAGTTAAAAATACACTTACTGCACAACACAGCAATTCTACTCCTAGTATTTATCCAACATTAATGAAAATACATCCCTAAGCAAGGGATTTTATACACAGAATGTTCAAGAAAAATTTCTTCATTATAGCCAAACCTGGACACAGCACAAACGTGAATCAAACTATTTCATATTTATGCAAAAAACTACTACTCAGCATAAAAAGGATTGAGCTACTGATATACACAAGATAGATGACTTTCATTTCTCTTTCTCTGTGGGGGGAAAAAAGAGCTGGACACAAAACAACAATATCTTGGTGGCCGCAGGGTGACCTGGTAGTGGTTGTTGAATGCGAAGTATCACAAGAGAAAAATTTTGAGTTTTTCAATATACTATGTTGTGATAAGGATATGGGCTACATGGTTGAATGCACTTGTCAAAATTTAGCAAATTTTATGCACAGGATTTGTGCTTCTCCCTGTATATACATTTTACCCAAAATAAAGAACTGTAAACAAAAATTATCCAGGCTTATGTAGTTTTTCTCCACCCTCTACACAGCAGTTGAGTAAGGGAGCACCAAAAACAAAAACTGGAGTTAATTCAGAATTAGAGTTTGTTAGAGAGGAACAGAACAACAAGAGGAAGAAGTTGAACTTATTCGAAAGGAGATGATTAAAAGGAAGGACTATGGGGGGGTCGACTGTAGAGGGAAGGAACTGAACATTGGAAGGACATCAACGGGCAGATGTAAAGGGATCAAGTCAAAGAAAAAGTTTAGAGGGAGTAGCCAAGAAAAATGCAGGAATCATAGGAAGTCATAGTCAGAAAGTTCAAAGTTCAAATTTAAGATTTTTATATGATTCAACAATTCTAAGTTTGACAAGGTCCAGGGTTTGTAGACATGGGTGATGGACTGACATACCATGGTATATTAGTTTCCTGGGGCTGCTGTAACAAAGTATTGCAAACTGAGTGGCTGAGAACAGCAGAAATTTATTATTTCATGGCTTTAGAGGATAGAAGTTTAAAAAAGATAGTAATTCAAAATCAAGGTGTCAGCAAGGCCATGCTCCTTCTGAAGGCACTGGGGAAGGATCTGTATCAGGTCTCCTTGCTTCTGGAGCCTCTGGTGTCCTTGGCTGCAGATAGCGTTCTCCCTGTGTCTTCACACAGTCTTTTTTCTGTGCCTGACTCTCTCTCTTCACATGGTGTTCTCCCTATGTGCGTGTTACTGTGTGCAAATTTCCCATTTTTATAAGGACACAGTCATATTGGATGAGAGCTCAAACTGATGACCTCATCTTAATTAATCTGCTACAACCTTATTTCCAAATAAGGGCACATTCTGAAATACTAGGGGTTAGGACTTCAAGATATGAACTGTGGGGGACACAATTCAACATGCTACACATGGATAGGGAACTGGATTATTAAAGGAACTGAGACGTTAATGATGGATACTGAGAATGATGAGGAAGGGAGGATATGGTTATCTGACATGAGTCGATGGGAAAGGTGATAGTCTAGATATGGCATGGGGAACAGAGCAGATTGCCACAGAGGAGTGGATATGTGGATAAAAAGTAATAATTTGTTGAGGGAAAACCATGTTGACCATACGTACAGGCTGAGAATGCAGAAGAATTGGATTTTTGCGAAACGCAGCACAGTGAAAAGGCTGGGTGGAACACGGGAGGTCAGAGAGAGCAGCACTTACAAGGCAAGTACAGCTGAGAGCACCTCCTGGGCAACCCAGGCAGGAGTCGGTGCTCCCTCTGAACTGGGCACTTCCTTACTTATTGTACTTACCATATTTACTTAAAATGACATTGCAGTTTATATCCTTTGGTGCTTAGGAGGAAAAGGCCCAACTCTTTTCCCTGAAGGGTTTTGCAATAGCTGTTTCCTCTGTTTGAAACATGATATTTGCATGGCTGGGTCATTAGTGTCATCTGATTCCTAGCTTAAATGTCACCAGCTCAGAAAAGCCTTTCCCGCCAATGCACTCAAAAGTGGCTATATGGTAAATATTTATCACATCTCATCATATTTTAACTATTTGCATAGAAGGCATCACTCCCTGACAAATTTCTAATTTATTTCTATTTTATCTATCTATTTCACCACAGCATAACGAAATGTAAAGGAACCTTAATTCTGTTGATCACTTCTGTATTCCCAGCAACTACAGCAGTGATTGGCACAGGGAAGCTCTTAAGAAATATTTATTTATTTTTATTTTTTTTATTGAGGTAACATTGGTTTATAGCATTATATAAATTTCAGATATACATAATTGTAGTTCAACTTCTGTGTACATCATGTTCACTACTAAAAGTCCAATAGAAAAGAAATATTTGTTGAATGAAACATAATGTCTGTTTGGTTCATCATTCCTAGCACATAGCACAGAACCTGCCATATAGCAGATGCTCAATAAATAATTTTGAATTTGTTAATAAATAAATAGATGAATGACCAAATGTAATAAATGTTTTAACAATTAGCAGAGATGACATGGATTGAGAGATATGATGAAATTTTCTAGCTGAAAGTTTTCAGAATGAATTACTTCCACCAAAATGCTGAGAGATATAGCATGTGTGGTGTGCTGAATAACGGCCCCAAGAGATATTCAATCCTAATCTTCAGAACCAGTATGTTACCCTATACATTAAAAGAGACTTTGCAAATGTGATTACATTAAAGCCCTTGAGATGGGGATATTATCCTGGATTATCCGGGTGGGCTCAATATAATCACAAGGGTCCTTAGAAAAAGGAGGCAGGAGGATCAGTGTTAGAGAGTAAGTGATGCAATGACAGAAGAGATGGAAGGAAGTTAGAGAGAAATTTGAAGATTCTTCACTGCTGGCTTTGAAGATAGAGGAAGGGACCACAAATCAAGAAATATCGGAAACCTCTAAGTACATGGAAAAGACAAAAAAATAGATTGTCCACTAACATGTCCAGAAGGAATGCTGCCCTGGTGTATGCACTTTAGATTTCTGACCTCCAGAACTGTAAGAGAATAAATGTGTGTGTTTTGAGCCACTAAGTTTGTCATAATTTTTTATAGTAGCAATAGGAAACTAATAGAGCGGATTAGGGACAAAGATGGGAAGGTGAGATTCAGGGAATGGTTGAACACGTGAAAGAATTCTTGTATGGTAAATTTGATTTGCCACATTATATTTATAGTGCAGTTACTATGTCTATATTATAATCTATAACTGAATATATATATGTATGCAGGCATATATTTATATAGCTTTTCTACATAATATCAATAAATAGAATAAAATGAAATTGTTATTGCCTAATTACTACATATTTGTATGTGAAATAATATTTTAAAAGCCAGAAAATGTCTTCTTCTTTAGCCTTATTATGATTGTCCTCTTTATTCACTATCCTTTAGATGGTATATAATTCTCTCTCTTACAAAAACAGGAATTCTATAAAAGGAGTCCTTTAATTTTGCCTCAAAATAGACTAAATCTAAGTCATCACATGGCAATAAAAAAGCAGTTTATAATTTTTATGTGGTTACTACTCAAACTATGATCCAGAGATCAGCAGTTATCAGCATCACCCAGATACTTACTGGAAATGCAGAATTTTACTCCACCCAACCCTATGGAAGCAGAATTTGCATTTTAATAACACCCTCAGGTAATTTGTATGCATATTACATTTTGAAAAGCATTAGTTTATTTCATCTGATCAAATTTTGTTCTGCAAGTAAGAAACTTGTTATCTAAGAAATTAAAAATCAGGGTTAGGAAAAGAATTCAAATCCCACAGTTTTCAACCAGGAGCTCCTTCTTCTAGACCGTGTTTTTTTTTTTTTTTTGGCTATAATCTTAATAACACTATTTTCAAATAGTTTCTTCTTTTTTAGAGAATAATTAACACACATCTTTGATGTAAGTCTGAAGATAACCAGAAATCATCACTGTCATCAAGGCGCTACTATCACTATCTGTTACTATATTTGAAATATTTAATCCTTAAAATTGAAACCACCAACTACTAATTTTGAATGAATATTTTACCTTTAATTATTTTTTTCATCATTTATTGTCTTTTTATGTATTTATTTTTCTATTTATTTATTTTAAGGTAACATTGGTTTATAACATTGTATAAATTTCAGGTGTACATCATTATACTTCTATTTCTGCATAGATTATGTCATGTTCATCACCCAAATACTAATTACAATCCATCACCACACACATGTGCCTAATCATTCCTTTCGCCCTCCTCCCTCCCCCCTTCCCCTGGTAACCACCAATCCAATCACTGTCTCTATGAGTTTGTTTGTTATTGTTTTTATCTTCTACTTAAGGGTGAGATCATATGGTATTTGACCTTATTCCTCTGACTTATTTCACTTAGCATAATACCCTCAATGTCCATCCATGTCGTCACAAATGGCTGGATTTCATAGTTTCTTATGGATTGGTAGTATTCCATTGTGTATATATACCACATCTTCTTTATCCATTCGTCCCTTGATGGGCACTTAAGTTGCTTCCAACTTGGCTAACGTGAATAATGCTGCAATGAACACAGGGATGCATGTATCTTTACACACTGATGTTTTCATGTTCTTTGGATAAATACCCAGCAGAGTTTACCTTTAATTATGATGACTGCGGGGGTTGGGAGTGGTGTGGAAGACATGCTGTTTGGTTCATGAGAATTTTCTGTATTTGAAAGTGGTGGTGGGAATGTCCATAACAGAAGGAAAATAATTCCATAAAATTGAGGAAGTAAACAAAATCTTGAATATTAACAAGGAATTCAACCTAAAAATCCATGTAAAAACCCACGTAAAAATGAGAAAACAAGATGAAAAGTGCTGATTTGATGAATGTTTTGAATTATAAATTAGATTACACTTATTTTACTACCAATTTTGCTGATTTTTAAGAAATATACCAGAGGTACTGATTAAATTGTCTTGCAAAATATTAAATAAAATCCCCACATATTTCATTTATAATAAATGCCTTATATTCTCAAGGGAAAGATCTGAAATAAAGCTGTTTAAAAGGAGATCACTTAAATATAAGTGATAAAATTTCAATCTAAACAGCTTCCTCTGCTATATTGATTATAATAAATCAACTGGTGACATAGATGACACAAAATTTAAAATCAGAACACAGTCACAAAGAAAACTGTGGCCATTTAAACAGAGGATTAAATAATAGATTTATAAGAGAGAATCTTTTTTTATTATAATTATCCTGTCTGTATCTTTTTAATATATTGTCAAACTACATTCTTTTTATAAATTTTCTACAGGAAAAAATTATTTATTTATTTTAAGCAATCTAAAACTTAATCTTATTTATAGTATTATAGTTCACTGGTATTGGAAGGTCTTTGGTAAACTTACAAAAACATGCATCCAATTTTTACAGTTTTATGTTGACCACAATTAATCATATTTTTACTCCGCAGTTTCTCTCCTACCTGTCAAACCTGTCACATAAATATACACCACCCACAATGTCATTCCTTAAGAGTCAAAATGAAACCAATCATATTTTTTAGATATAAACATATTCAGGATATTTCATTATTTTCTTTATTGTTTAAGATATTGGGGAAAAAGCCATTACGTTTAAAGTTGAAATAATAATGTGATGTATCACAAGTCATCAAGTGCGCTTTCTTTTCATAAAACAAAATCAGAACAACAATGACTAGATTGATTAGGAGAATCTGATTTTTGTACATTTCACATGAGAAATGAAAAACGAATTATTTAAAATCAATAGCTATGAGAGTAAACCCATATCTTAGGCAGTATTAATACAGACAAGAAATAGATTTCTCATAGATAGATGTTTGATCAACAGTCTTATATAAGAGACAGATAAATGGATGGATGGTTGGTAGTTATATGTAGCACTCAGAAAATACATTGCTATTTTGAAAAAAAAAAACTGTTGTATAGATTATAAGACATATGTTAAGAATAGTGATAAGTCTTGTAAGTCAGGTGCAGTGTGACATGTAGCTGGCTATATCAGGAAAACAAGTCCTGGCTTTGTTACTTACTAGCTGTGTAAATACGCTGAAGTCATTGAACTTCCAAATACCTTTGTTTCCTTTTCTGTTAAAAGGTGCAGTTATATAAGCTCACTTCCCAGGGATAAAATTGAATGAATCTATTAATATTTAAACAATGATTACATCAAACTGAGTATAGACAAGTGAAAATAATGTGAGAATAAATTTGAATACAATCTGGATATCTCAGATTGTATCTGCATGAGTATGACAACATTGTCAGTATCATATGTGTTTAAAATATGTGGAGGTCAACATTTAATTCAGAGATAGCACCACCAAAGTGTCAAATTAATGAATCAATCAGTCTATCATGATATTTTTGTACTGAACTTTTAATTCAAACATAAACTCTTTCATTCCTTTCCAAGAACAACTAATATATCTAAAATGAGAGATATCTGCTTTTGGATTTAATATTGTAAGTATATAATAATATAATTATTATAACCATAATGATATAATTTGTAAATAATTTTTAATTTATAATAGTGATATAATATGTAAAATGTAAAGGGCTTTGCATATAGTCATAAATATTAATTGGATAAATAATAAAAATTCAATTAAACATGACAAATAGAATATTAGATTTCCCTGTTTTAATAATGATTCATCTTTTAATAATTCTTCTAGAGAAAACAAGGATTCTTGAGCCTCTTGTCTGTTCAGGAATCTGCGTTCAGTTGCTTCTGGTGAGAAGAGTTAGACATCATCATTCCCTCCAGGCTTTTGTCTCCATAGGTATCAGTCACTTATGTCCCACTGAGGGCAGAATTTTGTTCTGTTTTGTTTTTTTGAGATATAATTGACATACAACATTGTGTAAGTTTAAGGTGCAAAATGTGTTGATTTGATACACTTATATACTGCAATATGATTATCACCATAGTATTAGCTAACATCTCCATCAAGTCACATATTTATTTGTTATTTGTGGTGAGAATATTTAAGATCTACTTTCTTAGCAACTTTCAAGTATATAATACAGTATTGTTAACTATAATCACAATACTGTGCATTAGATCCCGAGAACTTATTCAGCTTCTAACTGGAAGTTTGTACCCTCTGACCAAAATCTCTGCATTTCCTGCACCCCTAGTCCCTGGTAACTACCATTCTGCTCTCTGTTTTTACATGGTCAGCCTTTTTAGATTCCAAATATAAGTGATATCATAAGTATATGTCTTTGTCTGTCTGACATCTCACTTGGAATAATGCCCTTGAGGTCCAGCTACGTTGTCACAAATGGCAAGATTTCCTTCTTTCTCATGGCTGAATAATATTCCAGTGTGTGTGTGTGTGTGTGTGTGTGTGTGTGTGTGTACACATCACATCTTCCTTATTCATTCATTCATTAATAGACATATAGATTGTTTCCATATCTTGGCTTTTGCGAATAATGCTGCAATAGACATGGGAGTGCAGAAATCTTCATCTTGTTTTCATTTCCTTTGGATATATACCCATAAGTAGAATTGCTGGATCATATAGTAGCTCTATTTTAAATTTTGGGGAACCTCCATACTGTTTTCCATACTAGTTGTACCAATTTACATTCCCACCAATAGGGCACAAGGGTTCCCTTTTCTCTACTTCCTCACCAATACGTGTTATCTCTTGTCTTTTTGATGAGAGCCATTCTAACAGATGTGTGGTGATATCTCATTGTGGTTTTGATTTAAATTTCCATGATTAGTGATGTTGAACATCTTTTCATGTGCTTGTTGGCCATTTGTACGTCTTCTTTCGAAAAATGTCTATTCAGTTCTTCTGCCCATTTTTTATTTGGATTTTTGGGGTTTTTTGTTATTGAGTTGTATGAGTTCTTTATGTATTTTTGAATTTAATCTCTTATCAGATATACAGTGTGCAAGTATTTTTCCCCATTTCATAAGTTGCATTTTAATTTTGTTGATTGTTTCTTTTGCTGTGCAGAAGCTTTTTGGTTTGATTTAGCCCCACTTATTTATTTTTATCTTTGCTGCTTGTGCTTTTGGTGTCATATCCAAAAAATTGTTGCCAAGACCAATGTCAAAGAATTTTTTCCCTGTGTTTTATTCTAGGAGTTTTATGGTTTTAGATCTTCATTTAAGTCTTGATTCCATTTTGAGTTAATTTTTGTGAGTGGTTTAAGATAGGGGTCCAATTTTATTTTTCTGCAGATGGTTACCCAGTTTTTCCAACACCAATTATTGAAGAGGCTATCCTTTTCGCATTGAGTATTCTTGTCTCCTTTGGCATAAATTAATTGACCATATATGCATGAGTTTATTTCTGGGCCCTCTATTTTGTTCCATTGATTTATGTGTCTGTTTTTATGCCACTACCAAAGTGTTTTAATTGCTATAACTTTGTAGTATAGCTTGAAATCAGGAAGTGTGATGAATCCAGCTTTGTTCTTTCTCAGGATTGTTTTGGCTATTTGAGGTCTGTTTTGGTTCCATACAAATTTTAGACCTGTTTTTTCTATTTCTGTGAAAAATGCTGTTGGAATTTTGATAGGGATTGCATTGAATCTACAGATGAATTTCGATAGTATGCACATTTTAACAATATTTATTCTTCTGATCCATGAACACAGGATATCTTTTCATTTGTTTGTGTCTTCTTCAATTTTTTTCATCAACATCTTGCAATTTTTATTTTACTGATCTTTCACCTCTTCATTTGGATTTATTTCTAAGTATTTTATTGTTTTTAATGCTATTGTGAATAGGATTGTTTTACTTAATTTTCAGATATATCATTGTTAGCATATAGAAATGTCATTGGTTTCTGTATGTTGATTTTCGTTGATTAGTTCTAACAGTTTTTGGTTTTGATTATGTTTGTTATTTTCTGTTTGATGAAGCACCAAATAAATATGTGGAGCACTAAAGAAACGTAGGGAAGTGGAGTTCATCTTTCTCTGCCCTATCTGTGAGTCTGGATTTTTGTCCTCATGGAGAAATGACAAAACTTGAGGGGGAATGAGTCATGCTCAATGTGAGACTGAACAAAAGCAAAGCCAGTGATGACATATGAACAAGATTTGGGAACAGAGTCACTTATCACAAAAACCTGTGTACAGCCACAAACAGATGATCTCAGAGAGCTCACAAGAAAATACCTCTATGTCCAGACAAGCAACAGGAAAAACCACAGGACCCCACAGATGAGCTCCTCTTCCAGACAGTGGAGGGAATTTCCCATAAGTGGTCTGTTGTTACTGCCCTTCAATGAGCAACCTAGTTAGGGGAATGTGAATAAACCTGCTCCTGCCTGTATGTAAGATACTACCTCTGTTTATTTTCTGTTGCTATATAACAAATTACCACAAACTTATCCCCTTAAAACAGCACACATTTATATATGTTTTTTTAAATTAATTAATTAATTTATTTATTTTTTCCCCAAAAGCCGCAGTAGATAGTTGTATGTCATAGCTGCATATCCTTCTAGTTGCTGCATGTGGGACACGGCCTCAGCACGGCTGGAGAAGTGGTGCGTCTGTGCGTGCCCGGGATCCGAACCCGGGCCACCAGCAGCGGAGCGCGCGCACTTAACCGCTAAGCCACGGGACCGGCCCAGCACACATTTATGGTTTCACAGTTTCTGTGGATTATAAATTAGGTATGGCTTAGTCGAGTTTCAGTTTCTGAGTCTCTGTAGGCTGCAATCCAGGTGTCAGTTGAGACTGAGGTCTCATCAGAGGCTTGACTGTAAAAGGATCCACTTTGAACCCACTCCTGCAGGTTACAGACAGAATTTACTGAGGTTCCTATTTTCTTTCTGGCTCTCAGCCAGCACATGCTCTTAGATCCTAATCTGCTTGCATCGTCCTATCATGTGGTCCATTACATAGCTATTTCAAACATGGCTATTTGTTTCTTCAAGCTCAACAGAAGAAGCTCTCTGACCACAAGGAGGGATCAGTCCCTCTCTTAAGAGCTTTAATCTCATTAATTGAGGCCCACACAGAATATTCTTCCTTTTGAATACTTAAAATCAACTGATTTGGTATCTATAGTACATTTGAAAAATATCTTCAGTTTTCTCATATTCTACAGGCTAAACGCAATAATGGATTCCACTTCCTTGCAAGGGTAGGAAATTATACAAATGTGCAACTCATTGGAGAACACCTTAAGGTGTGTCTGATACACTACCATTTGGAAATTTCCTGAAGAATGAGTGTGAAGTTGAAGAGAAGACTGATATTTCTGGGAGTAGTATTGATGAGTGATATCCAAATGTATCCAGGTAGAAAACCCTAAGCATGCTAATTGACTTGGGGTAATAAACATGTATGTGTGTGTGTGTGTGTGTGTGTGTGCGCGCGCCTATGTGCACGCATGTCCCTGTATCGGTATGTATGTGTATATTGAAATATAAAGTCCCCTAGGCATTTTTACAATTTTGGAAACCAGGTTACCTTGTTTAAGTCATCCCTAAATTAGTGTATGGTGGTCTAGTGGTTAAGATTCAGTGTTTTCACCACTGTGACCTGGAGTTGTTTCCTGATCAGGGAACCACACCACCTGTCTGTGGGTTGTCATACCATGGCAGCTGTGTATTGCTGTGATGCTGAAAGCTATGCCACCAACATTTCAAATACCAGCAGGTCCACCCATGGTGGACAGGTTTCTGTGGAGCTTCCTGACTAGACAGACTCGGAAGAAAGACCTAGCCACTCACTTCCAAAAAAATTGGCCATGAAAACTGTAAGTATAGCAGTGGAACATTGTCTACTACAGCGCTGGAAGATGAGAGGATGACGTGCGCGCGTGCGCGCGCACACACACACACACACACACACACACAAAAGACCTGGCAGGATTTTGGTCTGCTGTACACAGGGTCACTAGGAGCTGGAATCGACTGTATGGCATTAACAACAACAACAAAAATTAGTGTAAAATGGAGAGATCAACTTATATTTCTCTCACTTAGCAGAACCATTGTTACCTGAACAACTTTAAGGAGCTTTACGCTGAGGCCAGTAGTCTTGGATGGCTCCAGAGAGCTAACTTTTACCAGTGACTGCAGAAACCATCCTCAAGGGTGTTATTTTCCACTCCATCAGCAAGTAAGAAATACCAACCAGTCATAATTTGTGGATACAGATGACCAGTCTAAAGTTTTTATAATTATTTGGTCTGAAGACTTCCAGGAAGGTATCTAGTAAAAAAGATACAGGTTTGAAACATCAAGATTAAATATTGGCATAAGTGTTAACACAAAGATTGAGAAATTCTTGGATATACAGTGTTTTAAATGATGACTAATAGCTGAGTGTGTTATCAATCAGTATCAAAAAATAGACTCCCAAATTATTGTAACAAAGACCTCATACCTCGTAATTCTCATTAGCTATCTTTTGTCTTCTTTATTCATGAACAGAATAGGTAAGATTATAGAGCAAAAAATTAATTTTCAGAATAATTTTCCAATGAAAGCTTTTATGTGATGGCTACAGAATAAAATTCAGAATCTCTCTTCTTAGTTCATGTAAAATAGAAACTAAGCATGTGTAGATATCTTAAATGCAGTCCTTGGAGAAAAGGCTTACACTGTGTCCTCCCTTTCATGACAAATTATTCTACTGTGGTCACCACATGCTTTAGGATTGTGACAACTTAGGGTAAAAAGGTCAGCCCTGTCTTCTCATTTTATGTGTGAGGAAATTATGATCAAGTGACCCATACTTGGGAGCATAATTCATGAACCCAACTAAGAGTATGCCTTGTAGCTGTGCCTACATGGTTGCTGAAAACTTAATCTAACTTATTGTTAAATATTAGGTGGGAAAGCTGAGAGCCAGAAGGATTAAATTATTCAACCAAGGCTTAATATCTAATTGGTAGTTTTGAAGAGACTAGAATAAATATATCCTGAATTCCTTGTCTTTAACTGTCTTTGGTTATTTTTGTAGTATTACTCTCTGTTACTACCCTAAGTCTCCTGGAGGGCAAGATCGTGGTCAACATTAGGTATATTTCAAATAACTTCAACAATATTTCACATTATAGGTACTCAACAGGTGATAATTGAAAAGGTGAATGAATGAGAAGGAAATAATTCAGCCTATAAGACAATGATTTAACATAACCAACACTGAAAGACAGGAAAAGCCTCATTCAAATTATTACATTTATTTGTGCTAAGGCAAACAATGCAAAATAATACATCAAGACTTTTCTATTTGAAGGTAAAGCAAGGGCAGCTTTCTAAAATAAGGTCACCCAAACCCAGAGTATAACACATGCTTATCTCTAAAATATATTATTCTTGAAGCTTTTGAATTTCTGAAAATGCATTATTATCAAAACAGACACAGCACAGCTTGCCTAATACTTTGATGTTGGATGACTAGTTCTTAAGCTCTGTTTTCTTTGTGGTTAAATCCTTGGTTGAAGGGTTTGCAAGTCTGCCAAAATAAAATAAAAATATAAAAACACAAGATGGGATACATCTATACCACTAATCACTAGACTAAAATAAAAAGAGATTACAAAAGTATAGTGAGGTTTACATTTACCTTTTAATTTCAGTAATGATGTAGGTATTTCTCTTTTAAATGTGAGAATGTTTATTTTATTCTATACTTCTTGATTTTTTGTCTATCGACATCTTTGTCACATTAATTTAGTTAAGGTGCATTTAACAAAGCCAAACAGAGTATAAAGTTCTCACAATTTTGCTATCATGTCTTATATTAGCAAAAATATTTCAGTCTAAGTGATTGCATATAAGGATAAATATGAACATATTTTCATCAGTCCCTTATACAGAATCAAAGTACTGAGAGAAAAAATATGTAATTGGATATTTTGTGTGCAAGTATATTATGGGGAAAAATAAATTCGTTGAAATTAACTGGAGCATCACAAATGCATAGGCATTCTTTATTGTTCCACCTCAGATCTGATCCCCTTTTAAAATGATAATGAGTCAGAATAAATACATTTATATGCAAATATAATTTAAGCAAATATTACCTATGTAAATTGTATATACGTAGAGTGCAAAAAAGCTGTATTTTTTAGTAAATTCAACAAAAACTCCCTGACTGCTTACTAGAGTTCAGGCATTATATTAGACAGTAGAAACACAGGGATACAATCCCCTGCCTTCTAACACAATGATTTGCAACCCTGGCTGTGGTTCATTATTATTTATGGAGCTATTAATATAAAGACACCTAATCCCACTTTTAGAAATGGCGATTCAGAATCTCTAAGGCAGGTCTTATTGAATTATATTAAAACTCTACGATTCAAATGTACAAGTATTTTTGAAAAACCAGCCTTCTCTGTATGACTCACTGTGTAAGGAAGACATAATTAAAATATTTCTAAGAACACCATAGAAATACGCCTTGGATACAAAGTGATCATTGATGATATATATCTAGCTCATTGCATTTTTCCCCAAAACTCATTTTATAAGTCTCAAATTGTTTGACCTGGGTTTTAATAGATAGAGGGTAAGAAAATACAACAAATTTTTTTGCAAAGCATTAGTTATAGGACAGATGAGATTGAAGAGGCAACCATAGACAGATCATGAAGTGTGCTGAGCATTTTGGAGTCTTCCTTGAGGCAATAGGGACTCATTAAAGAATTTTAAGAGTCATATCTGTATTCTAAAAAGTGAACTCTGGCTGCAGAGTTAACATCCAGAGTCTCAATTCTTACAGGAATTGAGTACTACATCTCCCAGCATGCCCCACCATGACCGCGGAGCCAGGCAAGTTTCCTTGAGTCAGAGCAGCACAGTAAACATTTGGGGAAAAAAAAGGTCAGAGATGGTAGAATTAGTAAATGAAGACTTTTTAAAACAGCTGTTATAATATTTATAAAGATTTAAAGTAAACTGGGGAGATGATCTGAAATGACATGGAAGACATTTAAAAAGAAACAAATAACTTTTAGAACTTGGAGATTATATATCATATACATATCATATATGACATATAATCTATGTATATGATTCACTGAATTAACTTAACAGCAGATTAAATGCAGAAGAAAAGATTAGTGAAAATTAGAACATAGCAATAGAAGTTATCCAGACAGAAGTAGAAAGAGAATAGAGAGTGAAAAAAAAATGAACAAAGCCACATTAACCTGTGGAATAATATAAAATGGTCTAGCATATATGTATTAGACTCAGAGAAGGGCAAGAGAGAAAAGGAGCAGAAAAATATAAGCTAGCTAATAAAAGCCAATGCCAATAGTCTAGGACAGGCAGTGCAGGCAATGGGGTGGGCAGGCAGTTGCTGTGTTGACATAGACAATAATGTGCCTGCCATTGATGAAGTTGGTGCAAATTGATTAAGTGGTCAAACTGGATATTAAAGTCTACTTAATCATATGGAAGCTATTTATTGAACGCTTACTTTTTGCCACAAGTTTGTCTAGGTGCTCAGTGGTGACTTGGACTCTAAGAAGTGCATTCTAGAACGATTTTTAGAATGGATTACACCAAGAAAAAGATGAGGGCAGGGCAATTCCTTAGGAGACATCTACTATTGTCTAGCAGTGGGAGACAATGAGCACCTGAATTTGTCCACTGATACAAGAGGACGGGTTTAAAAAGCTTTATTAAGGTAGAATAGCATTTAGCCACTGACTGGATAAGGGTAAGGAATAATTCATACTAGATTTGAAATTTTGAGACATCAAGGAAAGAAAAAATTTTGTAGAGAAAGAAGGCATGTTCTAATGTGTATACATAAATAATTCAGGGGCTGGCCAGTGGCATAGCGATTAAGTTCGAGCGTTCCGCTTTGGTGGCCTGGGGTTCACAGGTTCGGATCCTGGGCACAGACCTACTCACCGCTCACCAAGCCATGCTGAGGCGGCCGCCCACATAGAAGAGCTACAACTCTACAACTATCATATACAACTATGTAGTGGAGCTTTGGGGAGAAAAAAAGAAAAATGAGGAGGATTGGCAACAGATGTTAGTGCAGGACCCATCTTCCTCAAAAAATAAATAAATAAATAATAAAAAATAAATAAATTCTGGACTAAATTGATAAAACAGAATAGTTATTAAAAAATAATTCAAAGCACTGACAGGACAAGAAGTTAGAAATATTAAGAAAATACATTGTAGGGCTAAACCTTGAGAGATCAGTATTGTAAATTTAGATTTAGGAATTATTTTCATTTTATTATTATCTCCCTTAATGCTGAAAACTGTATTACATAGTAAGTTTTTCGCAACAAGTTTTTATTTAAGTAATTGATTAATATGATTTGTGTATAAGTGTTTGGAGAAAACTGCAATATTTTTCATGATGAGACATAAAGCAGAGGAAGCCCTGCTTGGAAAGACTTAACAGCAGTTACTTAGAAGACTGAAGCCATAAACTCAAAAATGGTGACGAGAATGCACTGCAAGAGTGATTGTAGGATAGAATTTTTATAGAAGACACTTTACATACTATCAAAAAAGTTAAAGGATTGTATGTGGGCAGCAGCTTTTGTTAAGGAGTTTGGACTTGTGGAATTGAACTGAGGACAAAGCACACTGATTGTTCATTAAGGAAAAGGTGAGACACTGTGTATGTAACTAGGTCACAAAGCAATGAGAGCAAAACTGATCTGAGGTAATTTCTCACCGTAAATTTAAAATACAGCCCACAGGAATATTTCCAAATGTTAACGCTTTTAGTGCGTAACATAGCAGTACATAGCCATAAAGTATGCAGTGCTGAAAACAGCATAATCACCTAATAATAAAAGCATTGATTAGAAGGAAGTAAGCAATTGTGGCAAAGTCTATGGAACCGTTAACATTTCAAAGTATTAAGTAGCACTGCGGTCTTTTTAATATGCTGCCTCAGGCAGCCTTGCCATTGCAAAATGCTGCATGGTGTGTATGAGCTGTGGCACTGCTGCTACCTGCTGTCAAGGCTAATCCATCCAGATCAATCTTGGGTATCTAGAGGTTGTTTCCAGCCTGTTTATAAAAATAGTACAACCAAAACTAGCAGTGTTTCAGTTGCATTGAGGACTGTTATTTTATATTGATATGTAGAGTAATTTCGTATTTTTTCAATTTACTTTATTTCAAGAGCAGAAAATAGTAAGCATTTAAAAATATTTATTGGGCCAGCCCCAGTGGCCTAGTGGTTAAGTTCGGCATGCTCCATTTCGGTGGCCTGGGTTCAGTTCCCAGATACGGACCTACACCATTCCTCTGTCAGTGGCCACGCTGTGGTGGTGGCTCACATACAAAAAACAAAGAGGAAGATTGGCAGATGACGTTAGCTCAGGGCAAATCTTCCTCAGCAAAAAAAAAAAAAAAAGAAGAAGAAGAAGAAGAAGAAGAAAGGGACATGGTGCCTTCTTAACTATATATATATATATATATATATATATATATATATATATATGTTTATTTGTCTTCCCTAAAAGACTCCCTAAATTTCTCATTGTTTTCTATAATGGTGGAACAATTATGCTAGTGAGGAAAGTGTTGTATTCAACTCATTTTCTCTCACTTTCCAGAGTAGTTGTTGCTGATTAGATAGGCAGATGGATAGACAGACAGACACAAACACACACATGTATACTGTTTCACATATATATACAATTTATAAAGAAGTTTGACAGAAGAGATAATTCTTTTAATCAAAATCATAAAAATGCCATCAAAAAGTCTTTGGTAGTAACTCAAGAGCTTTACATGGATTATGTCCTCTTATTAGATATGGAAAAAGACTTACAAATGATATAGGTATTTTTACAGTTAGTAAATATATACTAGTGTGTGTGCTCATCGACGGCTGTATCTGTGTACTATTCATTTTTTATGTAATGGACAATCATTAGATACGTGATATGTCATTAGGCTTAAGCAATGTGATCAATTTCTCTTCTAAACCAAATTGTGAATCTCGTATAAGTACTGTATAATTCAGTTTAAATATAAAATTGTTAATGTTTAATTTTAAAAGATGTCATCTAAAAGCAAAAAAAAAAAAAGAGGCTACCAGTTTACCTCAGCAATATATTTAAGAAGAATGTTAATACCTTCTAAACTTATTCCTGGGAACTATAATTATATAGGAACTTGGGAGAAAGGAAGGGAGTAAAATCTAGTGATGGAATGTAGCAACCCACTCAGCAGATGCAGATTCAGTAGTAAACATTTAGGTTCCTTCTGGCGTTTTTAGAAGCTGACTGCCACCTCTATACTCCTCTTTATCATCATTCAATCAATTCAAAACAAGAAGAGAATAATGACTGGCTAGTGTTTTACTTAACACCCTCTCTTACTTTTTTGATGATTTGGGGAAATATCTGCTTGAAATACTACTGCTGTATCAACAAGAATCTACAAGATTCTAATTATCAAGCCATACATTTGCAGCAACAAATATGACCCAAGTGTTAAAAACAATTTGGAGGAAAAATTGGGAAGAAAAATGGGTTTAAGTTTATCAGCAAAACATCAGAACCACTTAACTGCTTGAGAGAGTTCAACAAATGTTGGGATAAGTTGATGAGAATTAATATGGCTCATTATTATCAATATATATTTTTCTTGGCATTTTAATTCTACTTTCAAGGATTTCACTTCAGTGTATCATGTCTTAGGACCATTGCTTAGGTCGAGTGTAGATTTTTATACATCAACTAACCAGTAGTGAGCTATCACATGGTACCGTACATCTAGTCAATAGTTCATTTGCGGTGCTATGACAATTTATGTTATACAACAATATTTGATCAATTATTCAATATATTATTTAATTTTACTCTACTCTTTCATACAATTAGGTACTGGAAAATAAAAATCACTAATATTAGTAATAAGAAGTCTAGATTTTCCATTCTTAATGCAATTATAACTTGGAAATAACTAGGTTTTCCAATGCAGCAAATTTTTAATCTCAACTAAAAAATTCACTAATTTTTAAGCATAGTCACTGTATATTCCATGGTGAAATAAAAACATACAATTTAAAATATATCAAAATGCTAGAAATACTTTGTCTGAAGTTGCAAAAAATTTCATACTGTATTTCAGTCTTCAAAGCTACCTCCTCTTCATAACTCTAACGTCTATTACTTGACTTTGGCAATTTGATTGGTGGTATATATTCACAAATCTGTCATGTAGCAAAGAATGGATTTTGGTATATTTTTCTTAATTAAGTATGATTTACGTCATTTACATTTATAACATCTTCTGTTTCTTGTTTTAACAATTAAACTTGTTAACTACTTAGTTTAGTCCCAACTTCACTTTTAGAAAAGAGATGGAGGGAAAGAAGCAATAAATGAAGCCAAGCAATTCAAACAATACCCAAAAAGTTAATTAGGATGTTGTAGTTGCAACAACACTATCGGTGGCCAGGATGTGGACAATGATCTGTCTTAGTTTAATTGCGATGACATTTTCTGATACAGGAGACTTTCTGGGGGGATAACATCCTACCAAAACTAAGAGTCCCATTGGATGTCTCAAATAGTTATGTTAGCATTTATCCATCTGTCCATACCAGATTATCCTCAGGACCCATATTTGTCAATTCTTAGTGCTACCAATAGCTTACAAAACACATGCGTAAAGTACAAAATGAAGACAAATAACACAAGATTCTTGTTTCCTGGCAGTATTCTTGCATGTACAGTAAACACTATTCTACCATTTTTACTTAAATTGAAGAATAAAGCATAAAATAATAAGTAATCAATGTTAAAATTTAAAGTTTAAATATTTTTCAATTTAATATTTAAAGAAACTATGTATTGTAAATGATCTAATACTAATGATAAAACACCACGCAAATACATTCAATTATTAGACTCTAAAACACTAGCATTATAAAAAGTTGATTGTGTCAAAATGCTAGCCTCTAAAAGACTAAACAAAGTTCAGATTACATTTTCTTGCCTCCCAATTTCTTGAAGCACAATGGAGAAAACAAGATCTACAAAATAGAATAATTGGAGTATTATATGGTGGCATATAAACAAGTGCTATAATATTTGCTAAAACAATAATTTATATGGATAAGTTATATTAAGAGGGGAGCATTGTAGGGTGGAAATATCAAGAAAGGATACATTCAAGAGATGGTACCTGTTATATACTTTACAGGGTATTTGTGTCTAAGATTCCAGGTAACCTCGCCTCTTCTATTTTCTGAACCATGCATGCCGTTTTTATCCATATCATTCCAAGAATGAATATCGGTCTCTATTTGATTCTCCTCAAAAGAGTAACAAAAAAAAACTAATTAGGTAATGTAGATTTTTACTAAAGTGTGTGTACAGAGGAAAAAAATTATATAATACACTTCTACAAAATAAATTAATACAAATTCTCCATAGATATATCTATTTTTCAATATCCATTATCCCTACTCAGATTTTTCTCATGTATTTCTTATACAGTGACAGCCTTGTTGGAAATGTTTTTTTTTTCCCTCTCTCCTGGATTTTCCAGAGACATTCAAATTCTCCTCTTTATTATGCAGCATATCTCAGCCTAAGCCCATGTCTTGCCTTTAAGTTTGCATGTCTCAATTCAGACAATGTGCTTTCATTTTACAAGATTCATCCTCCACTGAGTACAGTTTTAAAGTCCCTCTTTGAGTCTTTGAGCATACTCATAGTTCTACTCTCACTTAAGCTAATTTCTTACAAACAATTGTATTAGTGTCTTAAAGAGAAATTGGGGGAAGATATATTTTTTACTATAACGTACACATTCAATCATAAAAGCAGAAGATCAAACAAAACACAGAATAAGAAATAAAAACGGGCTGTGCAGGGTAAAATAGGAAGTTGAAAGTTTTGGAATAAAGTTCTCATATTTGTACATAGAGGAAGATACATTTAAGTTGATAATAGACAGCCAGGTGATTTTTTTTAACTTTTGAGTACTATAAAGGATTAGAATCCCATGTGATAAGTATCAGCAGCACCTTAGCAATCATGACAGTCACAAAGTCTAAGAACTAAATTTAGAGTAGAAATGTGGTGATGGGTCACAGATTGGGTCAAAAGTGAAATAGAGTGTGAGTTGATAGAAAAGAAGCCTATTGAAGCAAACCACATATGGGATGATTGGGTTTCAAATAAGTCAGCACAATGGGAATAAAGAGGGAGAGTGAATCTGACGACTTAGAATAATCAAATTTCACGCCCTGCTAAGACACGTGTTGTATTTATGTTTGCACATAAAATTTAGAGCATTAGAAACAATTAAATTGCGTACATGTTAACTCTGAAAGCAGTCAGGGGCAAACAAATAAAAATATCCTGCACTGTATTAAACAGTAAATCCAGAAATCAGGTTTCACAAGGCTGAAAATAAGCTTAATCTCTTGAAAAATATATATTTTATTGTATAAGTTCATTCTTCCCTGTTTTGTGAATTAGGGAATTTTCCTATGGTTTTTCACAAAAATGAAATATATCCTTATTTTTTTATCTTGTGTATACAGATACTAGAATATCTGACTCTAATTCTGAATTAATTTAACATAATTTTGATCATGAGTCTCTTAAACTGTGTATATTCTGAGTGGTCTCCAAAATGGGGTGACCATGTTCCAAAATGCTTAGGCAAGCATGCTAGCATCTTTGTGGGGAGAAAACTATTAGAACTACTATTTATACATATTTTAAATGTGCTTTTTTTAATATCCATTTTTGTATATGTTTAAAATACATATACTAGGGCCAATGTATATGTATACGATTTATAGATAAATATACTTATGTTTAATAAATATGCATGTATTTATGTATGTTTATTTGCATGTACACACATTACATCTTAATTCTTTTGTATAATGAAAAAGATCTGGGATCCACTGTTATAAGTGATGAACTAATCATGGCTGAAGATACCCATAGACAAATATTAAACTATATTAAATTATATATATATATATATATATTTCTCTTCACAGCATTGCTGTACAGAGGAGAAACAGCATCTAAGCGCCTCCCAGTCTAGCCTCAACAATACTCTGCCACTTCAGCAAAGAGGAAGTTCCTTAGCTCCTACTGGAGGAGAGGCTGTGAGCCATAAAGCAAGGTTGTTGGATAAAAAGACCCTCAGAAGAACTGGTTGCCTAAAGATGTCATCTCTTGAGCAAGCCCTTAGTCACACATCACCTTGGCTACCATGGCCCTAGGACTGAAATGAAATTTCTTAGACACCCCATACCATCTATATTGAACTGGTTTCCTGCTTTTCTCAAGAGACTACCATGATGCACTTCATCAGCCTCATACACTCCTTTAGACCATTAGAAACTCATACACCGTAGATACCTCATACACTTTATACACCATTAGAAACCCAAGCCTCCACATCCACTTCCCATTATACATATCTATTAATCTGACATAATTCTTTATACAACCTCCAAAACCGTCCTATGATATATTTTGACTGATGAGATCTATAATCAGCAAATTTCCAAACTATTTCTGTATGTCCATCTACTTCTTTATAACAGAAATTCATTTGTGTCTTGACAACAGTGCTATCTCTAAAGCCCTCTCAAATTAACGTTTTTATTTTCTTTTTGTTTTTGTTTAATGGCCACCTAAATTAGGACTCAGAGGTAGGTGAAAACAAAACAAAATAAAACAAAAAACTACTCTTTGAGCATGTTTTCTATCATTCTAATTCAGTTTCTTTTCTACCAACATTTTGACCTTACTGAAAACTCCAATTGATTTTTTTCTATCAACTACTCTTTCTCCAACCCATGTCTGCATTTTATTTACTACTCAACTTAGACTCAATGCTCCTTAATTATAGCAGCACCTTTGCAAACACTTTTAACTCCCTTTCCCCTTCTCCATCTGCTTTACCTGATACCTAATTAAACTCAATTTTCTGCCTTCTGCATGACTGCACACATCAGAACTGACTTCTCACCTTAAATTCAAAACTACAAATGTCAAATGATCACTACACTACTCAGAAATCTGACCATATTTTTACATTTTTAAAAATTCCCCACTACCCCAAATCTCTATTCATTTTCTACATCACTTTTAATTTTCTTTTTCCCTCTTCTTTCTTCATTCTCAGCTAATGACCTTAGCTCATGCTTCATTGAGAAAACAGAAACAATCTGAAAGGACTAATTTCATCTTATCAGGAGCAAATGCACTTGCACATGCGTCTATATTCTCTGCCTTCCATCTTGCTACCATGGATGAAATATCCCTGCATTTCCCAAGCAACAGGCAGTCTCTTCCTATATACTTGGATGCTCCTCTCTCTTTTTTCCTCAAGAAGTTATTCCTACTCTCTCCTACATGATTAGTTTCTGCATTTCAACTAGCTCATCAACATGGTCATACCAAATGCTAGTAGTCGGTGATCCTTAATTTTATGTCTGAAACTCAGACTTCTTACTCAGCATGCTGACGTGAATTTGTTCTAGTGATTTTAAATTTACCATGTCAAAAATATCTTGATTTCTGTTCCTGAAACTCCCATCTCACTCTCTTTTAATCTTTCCCAGTTTAGTAAAGATCATCACTTCCAATCAGTTGCTAAGTCAAAAGTTGAGGAGTTTGAGTACTACCTTCCCCTCACTCAATACATCAGTAGCTCTCAGTTTTCCCTGTCTTCAAAATCTATCTCAATGTCTAATGTCTCCATTTTGCACTAGCTCTACTATCACTATGCTAACCACTCTAATTTCTTCTTGGATTAATTAAGTAGCTTCCTATGTGTTCTCTCTACTCTCACATTTTACCCTTACAAACTATTCTCCACACAGTTGCATAAAACTCTTTAAAGCGTCTTCCATTGACACTTGAAATAAACTAAACTTTCTTCCAGCTAAAGCAGCTCTATATCACCTGCCTTCTTCACAAAGCCTGAAAGATGATCTCACCCTATAATTCTCTTTCTCTTGCTTCTATGGTCCAGTTACACTGCCCTTTTTTGGTTTCTTGAATGCATGGAACACATTCTTATTTTATTTTAGAGACATTGCTTGGAATATCCTTCAATGCAGTCTTTCCATGAAGAGTTCTAATTTGGGGTATGTGTGTTACCCTCTCAGACAGGCGTTTTTTAACCACTCAACCTCATGGAGCCACATTGTCAATTGTACCGTATCACCCTGATTTATGTTCTACATAGCACTTGAACATCTGGTCCAATTGCTTGTATAGGTATTTATGAAGTTACTGAATTATAAGCTGTCTCTTTCAGTGATATGTAACTTCTCTGTTCAATGCTACATTCCCACTTCCTAGCATAAGGCTTGACACATTGTAGGGTCTTAGTAAACAGCTGTTAAAAAAATAATTTTGAGATATTCATTGATTTTAATATTGTCAAAAAGGGATTAGCAACTCTCACAGTAACGAAGATCTACTTGGTTCCCATTTATGGTGATAGACTGAGGACCTTGAGTGTAAATCTTGCTTTGGAATCTTACAGTTAATGCCTCCAAAATCTAAAAACCACTTTATCACCTTACAGTGAAGACTTCACTTTAGATGTGTATTTAACATCCCGACAGTAGTGGATAAGGCTACCATTTACAACTTGCAGAAGAATAGAAGAATGTTATTAATAACAGCTCAGTAATTTTCATACTTTCCAAAACTATGCTACACTAAAAAAGACAATAAACATTATGCATAAGATCTAAAGGGAAAATAAGTTATTGCTAACTTAGAATATAATTTTTCCTTTTCTTTTTTATTCTGTAAGTTAACAAAGATCCATTTAGACACTGTTGTACTGAAAAGACAGTACATAATAAAATGAAAGCAGGTAAAAATATACCTGTCATCCCCCTTTCTACATGGATTTTGCACGTTTCCCACAAACTATTCTTACTTGCCGTAATTTGGAATAGTAAAAGGAAGAAAAAAATTGAATGAAAACTAGGCAAGGACAAAATTTAGTCTTACTTCAAAAAATTTACCAATATCTTGTCAGTATTTTAGGCAATTATTTAGGTAATTATCTCATCTACTATGTGATAATGATGAATATTCTGTAGCGGCTAGCTTTTTACCATGTGTGTATGCTTATAGAATTGAACAGTGTGTTGGGCTTTTGTATTTGTTTTTGATAATGGATTAATGGAGTAAACAGCAGACTACGTTCCTGTTTATGTTATTTTCCACTCATAGAAATTTTTGAATATCACTTTTGTAACACCATGCATCTCATATATGGATATGAAATAATATGTAAATTGAAGATTTATGCAACTTGCCTAAGAAGAGGGCCATCTGGAGGAGTAAATAAGGGGGTTTCATTAGATGGATCACGAAAGATGTCAGTTCTTCTCTGATCATTCCATTACGGATTTAGTTAGGGAAAAAATTTCAGAAACTAACAGAAAGAGAATACAGAAAGACAAGTGTGTAGAGAAAGAGATGAATGGAATTCTAGGCATTTTTTAATATGGAGAAAGAACACAGTAAAAGTGTGTGGAGATATAAGCAGGCACTTTAATAGGCACACGTCCAACTTTGTCTGTGTAATATATGGACACTTAAATAACCAACCTGGGACTCTGTGTATATGAATTAACACAAAATTGTTATCTTATAAGTCATATAGTTCAGAGAAAGAAAAGATTTAGAGCAAAAAATTTTTCAGATTTTCTATGTAACTTTCCTCTTGCAATATGAAGTCTCTGTTACATAATATTGAATGTCTACTCCAAAAGGATGGGAGTGGGAAAAACCAGGAATTGTTCAAAACACAAAGTCAGTGGCTTAAAAAAGGCAGAAATTTTTCAATTTGGCTATCAGCGATGTGACATCTTTTCATTGGTAGTGCTTCAACAACTTAAAAAAAATATATCACTTAAGGAATATTAGAAGATGCAAATGATAAAAGGGTCTAAAGAAATCTAATAGGAAATTAAGCCTACTTTTGCCCTTCCTGAAGACAGCTTCACCAATTTCTGTTTTCTGCAAGTTGAAAATCTGTAATACCTTTAATATGCTCAGCAACAGCTTGTAAGAAATCACTATGCAACACCGGGCACTCTGTATAGATATTCATTTCTATTTCCCTAGACTTATGTCTTCCACATGCTGTTTTTTTCTGAGTATGTAATCTATGCTTTGGACTGACTGACTTTTCTTTTTGTCACTATGTTTCATTTTATGCATGCTGACTCCAGCAATAGAGATCTTCTGGAATTGGCAAAGCAGCTCTATAAATGGATACTCAAACAAAAATTGTCAGTTTACCACATGGAGATTTAAACGAAAAAGGACTGAGAAGGATCATTTTCTCAATATAAATCTAGATGTGAATTTTGTTTTATGGAATAACTTACACTCTGGTTAATTTAAAACAAAAGAATATTTTATTTCTCAAAGAATTTTCTATGTTTTACAAGAGATGACAGATTCACTAAATCTAAATCATATTACATAGGCAGAGTAAATCCAGATTATTTAAAATAAAATCAAATTATTTTATCTTAACCTTTTCTCTAATTGTGTTAATACATGCTTTTGTACATGAATTTAAACAGTTAATAATACAAAACTACTAGCCCTTTTAATTGCAAAAGGATTATTTTTGAGATTTTATAAATAGTTCTTCACCCTTGTTAAATCAGGCGCAGGTTTAAAAACATCTCACAGTAGCTATAAGGTTATGAAGTAATCATTAGTACTATTAGAACATGATCACTTCTCTTAAAAAAAGCTTTCTGAAAGGAATTTTAAACTCAATTCTAACAAAATAATTAGTGTTACATAAAATATTAGAATTACATGAGCTACAATAGGAATTATGAAAAGATCACTGGTTTAGACCTTTGTTCTGGAATAGACTTCAACAACTGTTAGCCCTAGATCAATTCTGTAGTCTTTCTCGACGTTACAGTTTTCACTTGAAGGAGAAAGATCTCAATGCCAGTCTTTAATAGGTGGCAGTGAATTCTGCTACACTGAATTAGGAAATAGGTGTGCTTTGCAGCAAGAAGTAAAATATGTAGCCCAGAAATGGCTGGGCAAAATATAATGCTTTGCAGGCATTATCAAACTGGGTTATGGGACTGGAACAGCAAGAAATTATACATCTCAGCTGTTAAGCCTGAGTTATATGGGCTGATATATGCCCACCTCACCCTGAACATAAACGGAAAAGAAGACAGCAGGTAGCACACATTTCTGGGCTCATCTGTCCCGGCAGACGTCTCTCTCGATGTTAGCCGCTGAGACCATTGAATTTCAGAAGCATCCCCTTGAGAAATAAGGAGGCACTGTGGAGGTGCCTTCACTTCCACCATCGTGTGTATTTGACCCTCTGTGTTTCTTTTTCAGTGTTGCCTCCTAGCTGAGGCAAAAGTAAAAATAATTTTAACCAAGCTATAAATATGTATTAGACTTCATTTAATAAATAACTCAAATTTTCTAAAGTCGGATGTACACAGAAACCATGTCTTTGACGGTTTTTCAACTGAGTTGTTCTCAGTTTTATTTGCTTTCAAGTTTAATTTTCCATGACTGAAAAGAGAGAGAGACAGAGAGAAAGAGAGGGAGAACGGCCATCTTCAGCACCACTCACTAAACATTTTGGAGATTATTTTCATGCCAACAAGGAAAATCCATTCCAATTTTTTTGCAAGATGCAGACACAACTCAAATTCTACTTTCTTCTGAAAACTTCTTTGATTATTCCAGCTTTTATTTAGTACTATCTTTTTACAAAATATCATAAGCTTTAATAGCACTGATCTATTGGGTTATGTGAAGTAAAACTCTAGTAAAACACTCGGAAGCCTGCCAGCTCTGTTCATATGCTGGATTTTTTTCTAACATCTAAAACCAGAAAGGAGAAACAAAAATACACTAATTGAATTTGTGGATGATAAAGACTTGAAAATATTAAAAATCTGAATAGGCAAGAAGATGAATCAAAACCAATACAAATAAATGCAATAAGAAAAGTAAATCCTCAAAACAATTTAAAATAACTACGAATGTCAGGACTAGGAGATCTACCCAGAACCGAGTACTTCATAATTTACTGTTACTACAGCTTACAATAAAAAAGGGGCGGCAAGTTCTATGTTTCAAGCTAAATGTGCAGTCACAATGTGATATGTGGCATGTCCACAAAATACAAAAATTCAAATTAAGGCTGGATTTCTCAAAGCATAATATCCAGGACATATGTATATATATCCTCTATATATCCTATATATATATATATATATCTCCTCTCTCTCTATATATATGTATATATATAGTGTGTTTGATTGAGATATATATATATACTTCTTTACCTGTTAATAATTCTTATTTTTCAATTGTCTTATTTTTAGTAATTTTGTATCATACTTTTGATGTTGAATCATTTTATTCCCGTGTACGTGCCATCTAGTTACTGCCACAGGGCTTTTACAAATGCTATTTCTCCTAGCTTTGTGCTTCTTCCCTTTCTGTTTTTACTTTATTAAACTTTCAGCTCTTACCTCCATCAATACTTCAGGGAAACCTCTCTAAACCAAGTCAAATCCCCATATTTCATTCCATCAGGTCACTATGTGCTGCTCCTTTCCCAAACTAATGACAGCTGTAATTTTACACTTACTTCATCATTAATTGATTTAAGTTTATTATTTAGACACAGGAATCCTTTATGTTTTTACTGGTAATAAAAAAATGTCTTTTCACATATTTATTAAATGTATGAGTGAGTACATAAATAAAAGAAAGTAATAGTATGGATATTCTTATTTTATACCATATGCTTCCATGTTTCTTGATTTTTGTACTTTATAGTTTGTTCTCTTTTTGCTGCAAAGATTCTATTTGTTTTAATGTTCTGTATTGGCTTAAAATTATCTTAACTGTTTTTTCCTCATTATGGAAACAGTCCCTTGTTTCATTGAAGTCATTCAATCATGTATCTTTTTGAATATACCAAACATGTGGCTTTTATAAAATTTTTGTTTATTACAAAAAATCTCAATTTGGGGAGAAGGTTTTCTTCTTAATTTTCAGGCAATATTGCTTTTTCCTTATGCTATATTATCATTTTATTAGCTCTGTGGTGTATACTTTTTACTTGCTCTTTCCTATGTTTATTTACCCTTGAATATAAATATACATATTCAATATTTGCATCTCTACGTCTTATTAGAATACAGGTATCTTGCCCTCTCAGGTTTACCACTGAAGTTAGATATTTCTATTAGTGGTAGTACTGCCCCAGGAGATTATGGAAATTTGTATGTGGAAGTGGCGGGTGGCCACTTCCCTCTGGGAAGAGGGTGTGGCAGTATTTTTGTCTTCAAGTGAAATGGTCTTCAGACATTTTTCTTTCGTGCTTGCTCAATTTATTTTTAAATAACTATGTTTCCTCATCAGTTCCTCATCAGTAAACTGAAGTCTCAAATATATAAGCATGCAATTCTCAAAGAAAAAAATGTGTATAAATTTAAACTTGATTTTTTTCCATTAGATCATAGCACTTTGACTTTATTTTTTTCTGAATGAGTCATAATCCCAAGTATTACTGGTGTACAGTTAAGTATATTACAGATCTGGTAACAATTTATTAAACGAAAAGGAATAATTCTTTGGAAATATATTCTTCATTAGATGATTTTAGCTGTTTCCTTGGATGATTATTAACTACTCTTGATAAAAACAAGATTTAGCATCTTTTTCCGTGTTGCATTTCTATGGATGATTATTTTGAGAAATTTTTCTTTTTTATAGCAATGCTACTCAAGTTTTGAACTTCTTAATATGCACCAAAAATCTGATCAGAGTTCCCATTCTTCTGATCATCAGATATGCTTTAGATGCAGCTTGGGTACTTTGGAATCTGTGTTGCATGAAAGGGTGCATCCTTTATCATGTATTGGAATTGTTGTTATTACTAACTCTGCTCAGAGTGTCAATATTCTCCTCTCTGTGACTAAGGAACTTAGGATGCTTTCACATTTCCCCTTGACCTTCTATGTTCTCCTGGATTGTGCATTTTTACTTATGGTATCCTATGAATGTAAAAATCAGAAAGCTGATGTCAGTAGAATGATAGATAAAGTACAAATTTAGGTCAGGCAAGCTCAGCAAATAAGAAGTGGGCAGTGGCCCCCAATTTGTTTAGATCATTATCTGTTCATTGTGGTCACTGTGTTCCTGAGTAAAAAGTATATAATAGGATTAGTTTGAAAAAATTCCTACCTTTTCAGGGGTTATCGATCAGGTTGGAGTTCAGCATAAAGAATATGTTTAGTCCAAAATTGTGCTTTGTAATCCACTTACATGAGTTGCATAATTAGTGGGAAATCCCTCTAGAATCTGATTTATAGTTTTTTGTTAATTAAGATTAGAGGACTGACATCAATTTTGATATCTCTGTGTTTATCTAAAGAGGTATTTTCATGAAGCGTTGGGATGAATGTTAGATATTGCTTGTTAGTACTTGGTTTGACTTGGGAATCACTTCTGCTACTAAGGGGACCAAAATTATTTTGGTTTTTAAAACTCTGTAGAGTTGTGAATGTGTTTTGTTCGATTATAAATTGTTTCTTCTTTTAGTGACTGTCTCATGTATGTTACCTCATCTTTATTCAAACTTGAACCCATGCTAGTCTTGGCTCTAATCCTCTGAGGACTGATTTATTACAGGCACAGTCATTTTGTGTAATACCTCCTTTATTTCAGCATAAGACATGTATTTCTATATACTAGTTTCATTTCACAACTCTCTGTTCTAATAAATATGGAGCAAAATGTACATCAAAACTAATGCTTTCATCCTTCTCTTTGTATCTTCCAAATTATCCACTATTCTCCGTAATACGCACCTTCCACCCATTTCAAATTTTGAAAGGATGAATCAACTTGATTATTGTCCTTTCTACATTTAATACCTAGTGTCCATTCTTGCTTTCATCTTTTGAATTTTTAATCAACGTTCACATATCTAGGATGGCTGATGTTAATCTTCATCAAGCAAATCCTACCTCTAGGCTTGCTTAGAATGTAAATGTATATCATTTTACTTAAATAGCTATATTTGGTGTATTCAAGTTATAAAATAATTTCATCTATTTGTATTAAAGTATATATTTGATATTTCTCCATGACTTTGAGTGATGTGATTATTTCATCAGCTTCACAATGGAACTGCTGCCATATTCGTACGTCATTACGTCAGGAATACAAAAGTTATGATTATTAAAGCATTTTAGTCATAGTAAAAAAAATCATAAGTGAAATGCTGATGTTAAAAACCTTGAAAGTATCAGAATGGATTTAAATTAATTGTTTCAGATTATTATGATTTTCCTTTCTCTTAGCCTCTAAGGGACTCTTTCTCATAAAGTAATGTATATGCCTCTGGAAATTTCAGATGTATTATCACTTAATGTGCTTATTTTTCTAAACTCAAAACATTTTTGTCTTGGTCACATGCTAAATTTTTTATTTGTAGTTGATTTCTAGATTTAGAAAAAAATTCAGGTCTTAAAAACATACTTTAGATGTGTTTATATTATTTTTATTGTTTCATGTGTAATGTAACTATCATCTAAAAACTAAAGGTTTTAAGAATTAGCAAATAGTCTATACAGTTTTTTTCATCTTCTGCATCATGATGAAAATATAGACTACAAAAATTAGTATATCAGTGATGGTATGCGTTGTGGAATATTAAAAATTTTAGTTATACAGAATCAGATACTGAGGGGAAAAAACTTCATATATACCACTATTATCTGTTATAGTCATTCTCCAGATGCCTTTTAATGGCCATGCAATTTCAATTACTATTGTTCTCTGTTGTTTCTTATTTCAGTTACTCGGCTTTAATTCAATACTCTGAAAAAGGAAAAAGGAAGAAAGATGTAATTTGGAATATTTAGGGTATAATGACTAAATTATATTCAACTGCTATGAATAGTGAATTATCATAGGAAAAAATTAAAGGTTCTCCGAAAGATAGCATCAGAAATATTGCCTTCATCCTTTATTTTTGTGAAGGTTGTCATGATGTTGGCAGGAGTTAGAACTGGGAAGAGACTGAAGGACTTAGCGAAATTTTAGAATTTATATAAATTCAGTGCCACTTCATAGAATCAACTTTGGACATGGGCATTCTCTGAATCTCATAGTAAAGTACATGTGTCTCTATCTTGCTCTTCATTTTTAGGATCCCAAAAGGCCCAAACATCTAAAATATGTGTGTGGAGGAAAGAAGTGAAAAGAGTTAGTAGTAGTGCAAATTGTCACTTTATTATTAGTCCATTTTTCCTGGGTATTTTTGGGATTAACTACTAAATTCTCAGATTACCTAACTATCTTCTGGGATCTTCAGCTCCATCTAGAAGAGTCATCCATGTAAATGATGGCGGAGAGAGGGGCATGCTATCGGAGAAGGGTCTGGTATTCTCTGACAGATAAGAATTAGTCATATCAACCTAAAGCTGTCCATGATAAAGTGTAACTGAAAATGTAATCCCTGTTGAAGGAGGCTAGTTTATTAACAGCTCATATACTCCTTTTTTAACTCCTCAATTTTCTAATCTTAGAACCATAAAATCACTCTCACCTTTAATTTTGGTTTTTAAGACTACTGAAAAAAATCTATGACCAAGCCACTCTCTTAGATGTATTTGTTAGTTGCAATGCCTAAACTAAGTAATTTTACTTATTATTGCCTGTGTAGCTATATTTCACCAGCAAATAATATTCAGGATGCTAGCCCACTACATCATGACAGCAGACTAGCAACGATGTAGAAATAGACAAGTGTGTCTGAAAAATTAGCTTTATACAATCCAGCTAAATAATATCTATACAAAATTAGAGACTAGATTTCAAACTCATAAATATCTCCCAGATTCTGTTCTAAGTGTATTTATGGTATAAAATTATGGTATAAAATTCCTCTCAAAAATAGCAAGTTAGAAACATGCTCTTTTAAAAAGCCATCAACAAATATTTTAACCAAATATACTTTCTTGATGTGACTACATATGACATCTTTAATTAAAGGTTTTTAATAACCATGTTAAATGAAATATACAGTTGGGCTGTAAAGGCATTGCTGCCCAGGACCATATGTACTGCTTCGCTTCCTGCCAAAGTAATTGTGGTCATGTAGTTTCAACCTCTGTTTGGGCAAGATATTTATCTTTCTTTGCTTTAATCTGTTCTAATTACTTTGGATTCTTTACCACCATCACTCACAAAGAACCTAATTGCTTTCTCCTAGACGCCAGCCCTACTTGAAATCACCAATATGCTTTGTCACTGAGGGAGAAGCTAAGCATCTGTTACCACATCACCACCTCCTCTTCTCATGACAAAGCAGCTGCAGCAGTTTTGAGTAAGATTCTCATTCCATGTTCAGGGTTATGAAGAGGTTGATGTCTTTTTTTCTGTGAGATAATCTACTGAGGGAAAGCCAGGTTTTAAGAAGCTTCCCCAGTATTCAATGTGGCAATGAGGCACACTATGTTTTCTGTCATGGAGTCACGCAGCGGATTTCATTCTAGTCTTCCGTGAAGTGATATGCAACGTTTATTGACTACTTCTAAATTAATTCTACTGTCTTATTTATGTTACACTGTGTCGTTTCTAACCTAAGCTATCAGTAGAGATGTAGAAGACATTCTTATTCCAGCACTTCCATCTCAATTATAAGTTGTATTTTACTGCCTCTATTTAATAAGTCATGATTTGGAAGAGTTTCTCCTTCTATTTTCTATGTTCATCATAAAGAGTTGCAGGTAATGAATTCTGAGTTCATCCAAAAAAATAAACAGATTTTGTGAGGGAACATTCATTACTACCAAAATGTCTTTAATCATCACTTTATAAGAGTTTAAAATGTCTTCCTTCATATTGCCTTATCAATATAACAATTGATTAACAAAAAAAGAACATATCCAAAAAAACCCTACTATAGCATAGGTGACTCATTTTCACATCAAATGGCTCATCCATACATGCAGTAGCAGGCGGTATATTCTATTAGGAGACCCTGGAGGCCTGTGCCCTGAACCTACATAGCTACTAACTTTGATCTTAGGTTAACACTAAATCTCTTTTATCTATTTTTCTACCGTGAAAATAAGACTAGTACTTGCAATTGTTTGATACAGATATAAAGATTTAAAATATGCTGGCCTCTTTTGCTTTTCTTAATGTTAACCGAGGACACAGGCACTACCATTTTAACAGAGAATAGGCTAATATGACTGTACACACCCACAACTGGGGCTGGAGAATCTCCTCCTTCACTCACCTCACATAGGACAGTCTCAAGATAGAATCAGAGGATGGAATCAATGATTTTAAGCCTCTTGCTTACAACAGGAAGATTTTTCACTCTTTCTTGTAGAAACCTAATTCCACCCAATGATATTTCTATATTTTTACCACTGAATTCAAATTCAAGTCCTATGATTCCACTATGGATGACCTTTTTTTCTGGTTTAACTGATAAAATTAGGATCATGAGGTACGAACCCTCAACCTTCTGTCACTAAGCCTTTATTAAGCATTAATTCTCCTTTTTGTGTCTGAAAGTCTTAGACTACTAATATATCTCTTTCTTTTCCTTTTTACATAAAATCTTTTTGAAAGAGAAGTATCCATTTTCTGTCTCTGCTTTTTGTTCTCAGTGCACTGAAATCTGACTTCCCCCGAATCTGCTTAGCATGGAGATCACTCGTGATTCAATTCTAAATCCATTATAACTTTATCAAACACTTCCATGGTGTTTACTATGTACAAGTCACTATTCTAAGAACTTCACAAATATTCCTTAGTAAGAGAACATTGACAGGAAATCAGGTGCATGGGAAAATATCGTTAACAAACGTTTTAGTCTGTATTCATAATTCATTGCTGCATTTGATTTTGTTGTACACCCTGCTTTCTTAAAAATTCTCCTCTCTTCCTTTCCATGATGAAACTCTCGCTGGGATTTCTTTTATAGCACCTCACTCTTTTTCCTTAGTCCCCTTCTGGGGCTCCTTTTCAAATCTTAGTATCTTATTTCTCTACTCTTTTTCCTTTACATACTTTACCTCCGGTGATTCACACCTTTTGAGGGCTGCAATGCATCTCAAATCTAGTTTTCTTCCCTTGGCTTCAATTTCTTTTTTTGTTTGTTTATTTATATTCAATAAATGTCTCCACTTGTCCACAGCCTTCAAAAGGTAAGAATTACAAACTAAAGAGTATTAACCTCAAAACCCATCTCCCTCAAACTTCCCCATTTGCGGTAAATGTATCAGTACCCATCTCATTGCAAGAACTAAATAAGAGTCTCCCAAATTAGTTCACAAGTATTTGATTCTACATCATTAATATTTCAAAAACTTTGACAGAAATTTGCAACAGTGTATGGTGTATGACTATTTATTTAGTTCTCTCAATCTTTATGAAAAAAATCAGTAAGTGAAAGGCAACATTAACTTGGTATATTTTCCAGAATTTGAATGTATTTTTTAAGCAATTTTTAATGTTTAAAAACTACACATTTCAGGGCCGGCCCGGTGGCGCAAGCGGTTAAGTGTGCGCATTCTGCTGCAGTGGCCCAGGGTTCGCCAGTTCGGATCCCTGGCGCACACCAATGCACCGCTTAGCAAGCCATGCTGTAGCGGCGTCCAGTATAAAATAGAGGAGACAGCCCAGGGCCTGTCTTCCACAGAAAAAGAGGATGATTGGCAGAAGTTAGCACAGGGCTGATCTTCCTCACAAAATAAAAACTTACACATTTCACTTTTTATACAATATAGATTTAGATTTAGAACCTATTCAATAAAAAATAATGCTTCATCATTAAATACTTGAAGGCTTATAATCACAAGAAGAAATAAGAAAACTAAAGCTCAATCTACAATCTACATGAATCTATTCATGTTCTATAATGGTCATTTTAGTTATATCTCCATTCGGTTAAACATTTCATCTACACTGCAAATGATTTCCTTTATACTATTACGTATGCAGCATTCTACAATATAGATCATAAAAAATGATTATTACATTTGAAATAATATTAAGCCACACAATTTAGAACATTGAAAATGCTTTTAGGGTAGTCATTAAAAAATCATTATAAATGTTTTCTAAGAGAGATTTAAATTGAATATACTTCATTATCATGTTCTGACTGATTTAAAACAAAAATACGAAATGTTTTCCCCAGAAATCAGTGTCTCAATCAGGTGGATTAGATACAGAAATTTTCTTACAAAATAATGTTTATTTGTCAAAATAACATGAAGAACCACATAAGAAGTCCTTGGAATATATCCTCAGAGAGTAGTTTGGATTCTTTGAATGACCAAAAATATATTAAGCCAGAGTTTATAAAAGACGAACATAATTAGGGGTGAAGTGAGATGGAGCAGTCATTTTAAAAAAACACATTTTATTTTATTAAAACACTACACACAATATTTTACCATACCAAAAATTTAAAACTTTATAAAAGAACATAAGAAAATATTAGAAGATCCCTCTCTACATCTATTCTCATTTGTTAATTCCTAGAGGTAATTGTAGTTTCTGGCTTTTTCTTCCAAAACTAAATTTCAATCATTATCTTTAGTAATTTATTTTTTATTGTTTGTATACAAATCAGATTATATTAGACGCCCTATTCTAAAATATGCATATATCATAAAAAGCTTTTCAAGTTAACTGCATATGAATTGCCTTCATTCTTTTTTAGGATTAAATGTTACTTCATCTTATAGGTGTCCCATAATTTATTTAGCAATCTTGTATTGATGGATATTTATTTCATTTTTAGTTATCTTTTCATTATCAAAAGAATTTGTATATGTATATTTCTCTATCATTTGCTATGCAACTGTACTATGTATCCTTAGGAAGGATAACTTTCTCACTCTATTTCACACTGCTTAGCTTGTTTTAAGCCCACACTCATCAAGTCTCAAGTCGATTTCTTCCCGTTGTTGCATATATATTCAAGGAGCAATTTCAGACTTGAAAAATACATTCAATTTAGCTAAATCATGAAGTTTTCCCCCAATAGTCAGCTACATTTAATGTTATCCATCCAAAGTCTTTCCAGGCTTCTAAATTAGTGACAGTATCTCATAACTGAAATTCATGACAACTACAAAGAATTTCCTATAAGGAATAGTTGTCATATTTATTACTTGTTCCTCTTGTCAACTTTTTTTTTTATTTTCTTGGAAATAAACTGCAGTACATATTTATTTCCAGACTCACATGTAAAAATAATTAGATGTCAATCCAAGTCTGAGTAAATATAAAATAAAATATCTGTTTTCTTTTCATGTAAGCTGAATTCATGTCAGAGATCTTTTTAATTCAATGAAAACCACCTGACAGAATATGTTGAGGATCTTTATTAAAAATATAGCTGAGTTTTATGACCCCATTGTATATCACTCAATTATGATGGGTGCTGCTTCCTTTTTGTGATATTGTTTTAACTCTGTGCACTTATACTTTGAATGACAATGTAGTGACAAAACTCATGGAAGGGTACATGACAGTGCCCTCTCCATCTGCTTCCTTTCTGACCAGACTTGGTTCTTTAAGGTTGCATGAATGGTAACTAGAAATCTTCAAAGCAATTAAGTTTATAGTCATATGCCGACCTAAAAAGTGGTAGAAAAACAAAATTTAAGGTCATTCAGTCTTTCTTCATCATATCAAAGAAAAACAGATTTTTCTTTCTCTATGCCAATCTTTTATTTACTATCCAGCTCGTTTTCATTCTTTTACACTACTGCATAATTCTGATGAGGAAGCAATGTCCAATCCAATCTATTCAGCCTTCAGGTAATTACTTTGTGTACTTAAACTCTCATTCTCTTGAAATAAGATGAATAAAATGCCAGGATGCACAGTGACCATTTGAGCAGCAACCAGAGGTTATTGTCAGTCTTAACCTTTGCCAACCCAATTGATGTTGTTTGGTAATGTAGCTGTCAAGGACATTTCTCCAATGACATTCTTGCTTGGCTAGGCACTGTGTTTTTAAGGCTGAAGTTCTAACATTATAATACCCTTTTTTATAATTAATTCTGAATTACAGAGATTCCAAATTGGAGACGTATGAATGGCCAATAAGATTAGATAAATAGTGAATCTTTTTAAAACAGGTAGAAATTACTAAAATAGCCAAATGACCATTTCAAAGTCCAATGCACTGTAAGTGTGCTGCAATAAAATAATTAAAAGTAGCAGGGAATTAAATATTAAGGAACTGGGTGGCCAGATTGAAAGAATGAGATTTTAGAAATAATTTATTATTTATTTTCATCACCCTACAAATTCAGTAGGCACACGTAGAATCTCACACACACAAACGTTTTTGGTTTTTCCTGATAGCAAGGGCAATGTAGAAAATAAATTGTTTCCAGTCAGTTTTCTTTAAAATAAAACACAGGATGATCCAGGAAACTTTCTCAAAACAAAAATTAAATCTGGCTGTTGATTCAACTAATGTCACCTACATTCTATAATGTGTAACTCAAAGCCCAGGTGTCATAATGAGATCAGTTTCCTTCATCCAATAAAGATAACTTCAATGTTGCATTCTCCCCTGCTTTTAAAGTGTCTGTGTGCCACTTACATTGGTTATCCGTGGAAACAGGGCTTATAATACAAGCCTTCCACATTGATATAATAATTTACAAAATATACTTACACGTACTATCTCCTTTAATCAACAATCTAGCAATCGCTAAAATTATTCCCATGTTTAAAATGAAGATATTGAAACTATAAAACAGATATGCCTAGTGCCAAATTAGTGAGTCTTAGAACCAGACTTGAACTTAGAGTTTCTCTCTCCACAGATCATAACCTTCACCCTGCTCCACAGGAAATGCACAGATCCTTCACTAACACTAGCATGCAATCCTTTCAACAACTGAAAAATAATACATAAATGACCTGTGGTTGGCACTATTGTTCTTAGTGTAAATATATTATCAGGAGTTTCCTTTTCTTTTTCTTCCAAGACCATGCTTTCACTTTATAACTCGAGAATATATAAATAAATTGGCTGTGTACCAAAGTCGGACACTTTCATGTAAACTAGAGGCTATTTTCTAAATACTATATCATCCAGAACTATCCCTCTGAGGATATCTAACATTCTTATGGTGTTTTAGTCTTTATAGAGAGCCAAGTAAAGTAAAAAAAAAAAAAAAAGAGTAGATCTTGATTCAATTTTCATAATAGTGCCCTTGAGAAATTTATCCTAGTTCCTTCATGTCTTGAAAATGCAGAAGAAAGCACATTATTTCAGTTAAGTCCTCCCTCCTGGATTCCCTTTTTGACTTCCTGTTTTGACATATCATTCTCCCATTTTACTAGTCTCAAAAACTCAGGGATCTTTCATCTTTAATTTCTCCTTTCTCCTGTACAACTTAATCAGATACATGACTTCCCATTTCCTACCTGAGAACATTCACTTCACCACTTACTCTTTGTCCTACATTGGGCAAGTCAAACTCTGTGCTTCAGTTTATTCAATGGTGAAGTACAGAAAATAAAAGTAACCATCTCGTATTGCTCTTATAACATGTTAGTATTTCTTATATGTAGAGCCTTTCACATAATATCTGACATATTTTGAGTAATACATAATATTAGCAATCTTAGCTAAGTGCACAAAATCCTCTGAAAACCTCGCTCTGAAATTATACCAATTCCCTGCCCTTGCATTCACTATTTCCCACCTGCCAAACTGATCTTGTCAGTATTTTATAAATGATTTCATCACAAATCTGTTGCCACACCCTTCCCCAAACTATGCTCTTTGTTTACAATGTCCTCTTCTATGCTCTAGAATGGTGAAATTTCAAGTACTAGTAACCAAAGACTTAAGGACACAGTTCAAATTTCTCACCTTTCTAAAGTAATTTTACGTCTTTCATCACAGGTAAATCTCTCCAAACTCTGGAATCATAGGACTTATAACATAATTTATAAGATTTTTGTGAGGATAGAATGATATGAAGAGCTTAGTCTAATGCCTGATAAATAGTAAATATCCAGTAAATGTCAAATATCACATATAAATATATTATATATAAGAGCTATACATAGAATCTTTATCGATTATCTTCATCACTGCTTGACTGTCATGCACTGTCTTCTGATAAATTCTGGTTTTCTATATTGTCTTTTAAAAAATATATGAATATATGCCTTTCATTACCCATGTTTATCTTGTTTTCTCAATTCAACTGCAGATTATTTTGATTAAATAAATATTATTATGTCTTCAAAATTTATCAAATATGTGCCAAATCGTGACAAAAGTTATAATGGGACCTTTACCCACTGAATTCACTTTAAAATACAGAATGCATTTCATTTCCTAAATATAATAACATGCAGTTTAAAATAGAACACTAAAGCCACAGAATTTTGTGAGAGAAGCTTTGCAAGAGGAAATGAACAGCCTTTGACTCCCTAAGACAAAAATGGAAGAATTATCATTCAAAACATATCAGCCATGTGTTCATTATTCTCTGTCAATGACTTCTAACAATTGTTTGATTAGTTACAGTTGCTGGAATGTGACAGGCTTATTCTAGTGGCCTGGGAACCATGAATTCTTCAGTAATGGAATGCTTGGCCTCAGTTGTCTTTTAAAGCAGATCAATTACATAAAAGAGAACATTAAAGCAGAGTTTAAAATCATCAACAAAAAATTGGGGAAAGAAAAATATTACATGAAGCCATGACTACCTGAATTTAAGTATGTGTGTTGTAGGGTGTGTGTGTGTGTGTCTTCTCCAACTCATAGATTTAAACAGACATATAAAAATTTGGTTTCATAAGAAAAGGTCATTCGTTGAGAGAAGGCACTTCTCCCATACGTTACCATTTTTAAACACATTCATATGTGAATCCCAAAATAGGCAAAAAAGATTCTCTCTTTTTAAAAATCCTTGATGTTTAGAAAATTTTTCTTCGTAGAAGGATCTGTAGAAAGAGAGACTATATTTTTGAGACCTTTTCTCTCTCATCAGTTCTGGCTGATGGCAGTGAGCTTTGCTCTCGTTGACACGCATGGCCACTTACTGACAAAGTCACTCCCCTTATTCAACAGTTTTAATTATAAAAACTATTAAGAGAGAAGGATTATACCGAAACCATCTAATACATCCATGCATAGTTTGTTTTACTATTGTCTTTAATGCCTAAGGATGGCATTCATCAATTTTTAATATTTGAACTCCCTCACAGAGTGAAAATTTAAATCAACATTGGTTTGTGATGATACTTTCATGTCATTTTCTGCCCTCAGATTACAGGTCAATACTCAGCCCTCTTATCTTTCACAGTATCTCCTTCCATCTGTAAGGAAAAGATATATATTCTTAGGTATTAAACAATAATTGCATTACTGTGTACTTGTTTTCTAGCCTCTGTTTGAGCTATTCAGCGCATGGAAGGATTTATGCTACATGTAAACTAGAAATGGGTTTGTAGTGATACAACAGGAAAATATTAGCACAAAAAACACTGCAAGAAAATGTCAGAAATGTGCATTAAGAATTCTTATTTAGGCCATGTAAAATACTGTTAAAATCCTATATCAAAGTTAGAGACAGTAGAAGAGAAAGGAATAAAATTAAAGCACACATAAATGGAATTAAAGGTTAAGCAAATATAATTAACTCTAGGTTATTCCAAGTGATCCAGAAAAACAGAGGCATGAATAAATTTAAACAGTAGATGATAAAATAAAAACTTTCCTAATCATTTTAATTTGACTTCAAAATACATAGAGAAATTTTTTACATACATACATTCATAATTATACTTTGCCAGTCACAGTAAATTAATATGTGGATGGTTTATAGTAACCTAGAATTATATTGATTGATAAGAGAACATTGAATATAAAATATGCTACATATTAAATGTTTATAGATGACTCAGCCTTGACTGTACTGTGCATAATTGAAGCAAAAGTAAAAATTTGACTTTACCCAAAGTACACAGGGCAACAATAAGGTATTGGACACATTTAAATTAAAATCTTCTTCTAAGAATTTAATTTGGGAAAATAAAATTTGGGGAAAACATGATCTCTAGAAGTAATGGTATTCAATAGATTGTATATTAAAATACATCCGAGTCAACGTAAATAAACCTCTAAGCATCCAGAGCGCATCCTCTAAGAAATCAAGTCAATGTGAAGCCTCAAAAAAGAAGCTTCAAATGCATCAGCATGTTTCCAACACTGGCCAAGATCTAATTTGGTATTCTGAGCAGCTCTGTTCTAAAAAACAACTGGTTATTGCAAGATGACGACAGCATCAGATTTTGTAATCATCTACTAAACTGCACTTTTTCTGAATGCGTATCACCAAGAAACAATTTAAAATCAAATTTTCTTCCATTTAGGGAAGAGTGGCTTTTCTATATTGAGAGATTGTGACAAAATCAATCTTGAGCATAGAGTGTACTGTTTAAACAAGGTATTACCATGTTTTACTGGAATTAGTTGTTTATGGGTCATGTCCCAGTTAAACTCTAGTTGTTCAAAGGACAAACTATTTCGTTGTTCTCTCTGTATCCACTCAACCTGGGAGAGGCCCTGGTATCTAGGAATCACTTAGCGTTTGTTGAAGAAACCCTTTAGTCTCTTCTTTCCACTGCAGAATTAAAGTATTTCAATTTTTCTATATATACCACGCTAATTCAGTAAAACTCAAGTTCGAATTGTGATTATTTTTTAGGGTAGGAATTACTTATCTAAGGCCTAAATCTCTATATGATGTTATACTATCACCTTTTACTTTACTCTCCCCCCCCTTTTTAATTAAGAATATATTCAATCACAATCTACCCTAGAGAAAGTGCTTAGCCCAACAGTTATTTAATCTTGAAGCCTGTATGTTCTTAAAACTGGAACTTGGCATGGGTATAGTGTGAGCAGATGTTTATGGGAGTTCCAGAATAGGATAGACACTTAAAGATATTGAGTGATTCAGTGTACTGATTCTGCAAGCTGCTGTCAGAAAGCTGAAAGGCTCTATGGCCTTTCTGTGCATTGCTGTTTTCAGCAATAAAATTTGCATTTTAATCTGCAGGGATGTTCATATCTTTCTGCCAGCTAGTATCAGCATCCTGTCCAGAATCATCAAACTAGAAGCATGATGGCCTTGACAAATATTTCCATTTCACTTAGCAAATATTTCTTCCATCACTGAAAAGTTAACGCCTCCATAACCAGAACTTATATTACTTTGGAGGGGTCTAAAACCTCATTTAAACAAACAAAAGTGATTTCATAAGGAATTATATTGCCATAACAAATCAACAGTTTGAATAAGGGAATAGTCATAGGAGTCTCCAACGCATCTGGAGTGCATAGAACTCAAAGTGCTCAAAGGGGAAAACATTGTCCTTAGTTATGCTTGCTCACTTTAGCGGAAATTACACATGCATATCAGAGTAGAAGCAGTTCCCGCTCAACTCACTGAAAATTCTAATTAAAGGGATCCACACAGTGCTTATCCAATTATACCTATGGACTTGCTAAAACCACTTATGTAAGCAGGAATATAAATTAACATGGGTTGCTCAAAAATATACACGAAAAGGAATCATAATATTGAATTTAGAAAAAAGACCAGATATTAAATCACTAATACTTTCAGTTGCTGGAGGGATATTTAAAATGAGATCAAAAGGAGAGTAAAATAGGTTCTCTGCTTGATTTTCATAAAAAAAAAATCAATAAATGAACGTTTCCCTAAGAGTATCCCCAGAGATGCTTGGTAAAATGTCCCCAAGGAAGCTATTCTAAATTCCGTAAATTTATTGAAGGTATCCATTTACTTTCTGATATTTAGATAAGAAAAAATAAGGACAAATTGTAAACTTTTAACCTCATAGTGCGCTAGAGTATTGTATCATATCACTAAAATATTATCACTTTAGCTCCGATATCACAGTCTTGTCCTGTTTCTTTCACTGCGATTCTGAAATTCTCCACTTATTTCCTACTTTTCCTCCTCCTCTCATTTAATAACATGTACATGTTTATAACACTAGACTGTAACAGAAGCAGAATAGCACATTATTTCAGAGCCCAGCTCTGAGTCAGAGATAACTCGTTACTAATCTTGGCTATGCCAATTATTATCTCTGTAATAGTGATCCAAAAGTCAGTACTAATGGATTGGTGTGAGTTGGCAAGCAACACAACACCAGTATTTGCCATTCCAGCTTTGGCTGTCTTTCTCCCAGCTTTGTAGCTCCAAATCATTGACAGACAGCAACACCCTTGTGGTAGCCCTATGACCATCGCCTTTCACTACTTACCAGTATTGTACCTAGCCAAGCTGGTAGTAAGGAAGCACTGGCTATGATTTGCTCTGTTATGATTTATATAAACACTTCATTTTCTGTACTTTCATTTTCTGTACAGTTTACTTTATGAAAATACTGATCAAATGTATTTAGTTCTATGCTGTATGATCCTTGAAGCTAGAATCATCCATTTATTCATACACAAAACTTAGCTCAGAGCTATATAGGTAAAAGGTGCTCATTGAATTATCATTGAGTTGAAGAAAATATATATAATTAGTCACTTGACTTTCCTATTTAACTATTTACTTATAACTAGAAATACTATACATTGCACATACCTTTATATTATTAAATATTATGTGCTTAGACATTCATGAAGCTTTGGATCAAGATAAGAATAGTATTCTGGTACTCTTTCTATAGGAAAATAATATTAAAATGATATAATTTTAATTTGCAACCGCTCAGGATAAAAAACACTACATTCGGGAAATGTCTATGAATTTTTCTATTAAGCAATCCCTCAGCATTTTAAGACTATCGTACTGTATTGTAAGCCATGTTATGAATATTTTTGGACATACGTGTTATTGAATCTTTTCCTTACAGAATTTATGGTAGCTACTATTTCTATAGAGTATTGTCCGTTGATTAATAATAATTCTGAACCTGACTGGGACCTTATTTTTTGTTAATTAATGCTGTCTCAAAATTTCCTATTACTCATATTTCTTTAAAGCTTTGCTTAAAATATAAATCCTCTTTATTGACTGTACTGCCAGGTTGTAACTTTTACTACTGATTTTTGCCAACAAACTAGAGCTTGGTCCTCTTATTAACATAACAATTTTATTCGCTTTGATTTTTTCTGCTTCCCCTTGTGGTCACTCTGTTTCATCCTTTCAAAAGCTGACTCTTGAATATGACTCTTTTCACTTCTCTGTCTTACATGACTCTTTTTTCTGTCTTTGCTGTCAATGCGCTTTTTAGTTTTGGATTATTTATATATTTACATATACTTTTCAAAACGAATACTGCTTCACCGACAGCAAACTATCTTTTAGGACATCTGATTACCATATTTTTTAATAACATTAGTGACAGGAATGTAGATACATGAGTTCAGGTATTTGAAATGGAACCATCTCCAAATACTGCATTTATTGTTGCTAAGTGAGTAATATAAAAAGTTACCATTGAATTTCAAATACATGTAACACAAATAATTATGATGTGCTTTTTATTCCTCACATTCTTAGTAGCAAGATTCTACCTTCCACACTCCTGCACAAATGTCTTATTTTGTTTTTTTCTTTTTTGGAAGTCCCAAAGAATTCTTACCAACATCTCCTCAGCCAATATGTCAGCTAGTCTTCACCAGATGTCTGTCTTATTCCTCCTTTTCTACTCCAGTTCCCATTTTTGATATCTGCTTTGTTTGTAAAACTTCTTGAAAAGTTTCTCTGGCTCTCCTGAAGAGAAAGCTCTGTCCATGGTTATGATGTAATTCTTTCACGCTCCAAAGCTTCATCTCCCCAGGGTCCTAGAGAGCAATGAGTTCTGTGCAGAACTGGAGAGAGAAGACTCCTGCATAATTCTGTTAGGCATGCATATTGAGCCCTGATTTTCACCAAAATTTTCCATCAGCTTCTGCTGCTAACCCTTTATTAGTGTGGCCTCAAAGCAAAACCAGATGATTCTGTGTGGAGCAGAGGTCACTTCTTCCTCTCTATCCTCTTCAAACTCCTCCACAATATTTTGTCCCAGAAACATTCCTCTTTGCTCCAGAAATTTGATAACTAAATAATCCACACACGGGAATCGGATATATGTGTATAATAATGAAGGTGTGCCTATCTTAGCAAAAGCTATGCCACCTAAAGCAGCAGAACTAGCCACACGATGCTACTTGGCTTGAAATATGCCTAGTCTGAATTGAGATGTGTTATAAGTGTCAAGTAAATCATATATTTAGAAGTCCTAGAACAAAGAAATGTGTCATCTCTAATGTTTTATTTTGATTACACTCTAAAAGGAATATATTTTGGATATATTAAAATATATTTTTAATATTAACATCATCTGATTCATATTACCTTTTTAATATGGATACTAGAAAGTTTCAAATTACGCATGTGGTTGACATTATATTTCTATTGGACCATGCCAATATAAAGAATAATACTAAATTAAAATTTATGGTTACATTGTCTTTAACAGTCACATTTATTTTCAATGATAGCGTTAATTTTCTAATAATCCAGTGTACAAGGATGACTGAAAAGATTCTGTATTTTCCATATGACATATTACCTAATGTCATTTAATTCTCACATTATTCATTTAAAATTTGTTAGAATGTAAATAACTGTGCCATAGCCCAATTATTCAATAATTTTCAGAATAAAATTACTCTTAAAATAATTTCCCATATATTTGATGTAGTCAAATAACATTTTTTCTCCCAATAAGTCGTTAAATTCCTAATTGCAATTGATTGGTAATAGAAATAAATTAGAAAAATGTTTACCTTTGTTTAAAACATTAAACAAAATATATTTTGCAGCAGGGTTTTTTAAATCTTAAGTTGAATTATCCTTTCCAAATGTTATATTTGGACATGCTAAATTGGACATGCTAGATAATATAAGAATTCTCGAGGTAAAACTATTTCTGACATTCTTTTCCTTGACCTGCACCTTGGATTCTCTGATCACTTGTAATAAATGTCTGTAGTGTTCTTCAAGTTCTACCATAGAATATGCATTTACAGGTTTTATCTATAAGATAGTAACAAAGGTACCAAGTGGCAAAATTTTTATGGCTAAATATAATTATGGTAAAATTTTATTTAGTCTATATGTTAAAAATTATCAGATAGTCTTTGTAAGACATAAATATGTAGATTGAATATGATTCCTGAGGATGAATTAAATCCTCTGGAAATAAGGCAGCCAATTGATGAGGCGTCGTTTGATTAAATTCTCTTTTGGAGCATTAAGTGATAATTCTTAGGGAAATGCCTATGACTGGGGAAACCTACTTTACTTGCAAAGCAGTCATGATAAGATAATTTTCTGGCTTTAACTTTAGGAAGATGAGACACATAATGTGGGAAATATTGATCAGAAGTGTAAGTAGTCACAAACGTTGGATGACCACAAATAAGACAAAGGATCACTATGATAGGTTATTTGCATACATCTGTTTTTCTGTAATTTTTATATCTATTGTTCCTCCTCAGATGGGGTTTATATTTCTAGCTTCAATGGGTTCTTTCATTCTGATTGCACTGGTTTATAAGAGAAAACCTAACCCATTATCTGTGTGGTACTCAGTCTCAATATTCAATACCATACAGTGTTGATTGTGTTAAATAATTTATTATTAACTGAAGTTGAGGACATATCTATATAAAACTATACTCCTTATGGTGAAAATATTACAAACATTTGTAAAATAAAAAATTCATTGTGCATGACATCTGTTTATCTCATAGGATTTTTTTAGGATGGATAAATTGAATAATATCTTCAGAGTTATATACACTTTCTTATAAAAATTATTTAAAAAGTATAAAAATACAAGAAAATGAGGAGTCTTCTGAGTATAAGTGTATATGAATTATTTATCCAAAAGCATTTTTATAAATTGTTTCTATTGTGTGTTGGTGGTTTCTCTCCTGGTATCACAGCATTTTGACCAGCTTTAATAACATTATGGACAGATGGTAAGTATAAAGAAAACGGAAGTCAGGTTTAAGAAATATTATGAAAATCTAACTGAATTTCAGATTATTGCTTCCAATATATAAATGAAGTTTTCATAACAGCAGTAGCAATAGTAAACATATAGCTCATATTTTGTAAACACATACAGGAACAAGGATATTATGTTCTTTCATAAAATGACTAACAATTTTTCATTAGTATGACATCAACATATAGGACACATTTTTTTTTTTAAACATTTGAATGTCTGTGAGAGTCATTACATACTATTGAAAACAGAGTCTCCTGGAATTTATGTTGGTGTTAGTCGTATAAATTTTGTTTCTTTTCGTATTTGTTACCCTTGAGCTATATTATAGATAAGATTTATAAATGTGTATTTTATTATAGAACCTGATGACCACTATCGGATTTTAATAATTAAAATTTAAAAAAAATTATCCTGTTGCAAAGATATTTTATTTATTATCCTGAACAGGAATAAATATATTGCTAAATGATCTCAATTTGTCTCTATATCGCAATTACAAATTCAATGTCTCGTAAGAAGAACGAAATGCTGACGTTGGATTATATGAAACATATGGGGAATTTGAGAATAATATTAATTCCGCATATTATTAAATAATTGGATTCTTTTTTCATACTCAATTCTTTAAATACTGGTTTGTATTTTGTTTTTAAAGCATGTCTCAGTTTGAACTAGCTCAAGTGCTCAATAGCATCATGTGGCTGGTGACTAATGTGTTGGAAAGCAGAGCTTTATATTTTAGATATCTCAACGAATCAAGTATCTAGTGTTCACCATATAAATGTTTCCATTGTGATCCATCATAGAAATTCACTCCGGATTTTTCCTTTGGAATTCAGTAAGGGTCTGGGAAAATATTCCTTTAGACAACCAATCTTAACAGAGTCTCAGGAATATTTTCTTTCAAGTTGTCAGCTTTTAACCAGCAGTAAGCAGATAATGCAAAGAAATGCAGTGGGCACTAGAAAGACAAGTATGAATAAATGATTTATTATTTATCAGCTGAGACAGGACATGAAATACATCTAATGCACTGAGAAAAGAGCTATGGTGTTAAGTACAGAATGTAAAGTAAACACAACAGAGGAAGGGAACGATTTTACTAGGCGTAAAGACATGGATCAAATAATTTGAAATGGTCCTTAAAAGGTAAAAAAAAATTCAATAGCCTTGATCTAACTCTGTGTCCTCATTCAACCCTGGGCTACTGAACAAACCAGGGAAAAGTCATATGACACTGACTATGGGACCAATTTAAAGTCAATTAAAATCTGCAACTTCAATAGATTCTCAGTGATATCAGGGAATCCATCTATGCTTCTGTAATAGGAGCCGATTCTCCACATTTTCTCAAACCTTCAAGTCCCTGATACCTCCAACCCATCCATTCACCATTCACAGAGAAGACTACTTCCTTCTTTTGAGACAAAATAGAAGCCATACGACAAGAGTTATTTCACAGAAATTTACAAATATTCCTGCAACACATATGCACGTCTATTTTATTTTCTCCCCTTTAACTGTTGAAAATGTGTCCCTATTCTTGTCCAGTCTTAGAGCTGCAACTTTGTTATTCTGGACCGTTTAACCTCCCACTTTTTCTAGGATCTTGTTCTATCAACTGTATATTCTTTACACAATCTCTTCTCTATATCTATCTCTTTTCCTCTTTTCCTTCTTGTCTCTATATACATTTAAACATGTTCACGTTTGTCACATCTTAAAAGCAAATGAATACAAAATCCTTGCTTGGCTTCCACACCCCTTCCTGCATCCAACATTCTTTAACAATCAATATTTTAATAGGCATTTCCATCTTCATTATTTTCAATTTTCACTCCCAGGTTACCCCTTAATGGTTGACAGACCCTCTTCTGCCATGTGACTCCATATACAATGTTCTTGCTGAGGTCACAAGCTATTTCGGTTCCCTCTACTCAAATGAGGACTGTTCATTATCATCATCATTTCCTTCTTTCCTGAAACCATTGCTTCCCTTCCTTTCCAGGACACCTATAATTTTGGCCATTCCTCCTCAGCCTTCTTTGCTGGCTCACTGTCTTCCTTACATCCCAAATATATAGCTTCACTTCAGGTTTTCTCTCAGACTGTCTTCTCTCTTTATGTCACTTCACAGTCTTTACCAGTAATATATACAATTGTATGTCTTCCATTACCTTCATTTCTAAAGGTATATTCCTAATGTAAATCTTATTCTGCAAATCTAGACTATATATAAAATTAGATCTCTCTCTGGATTGCCTGTAGTCAACTAAATTTTACCATATCCCAATCATAACCTATTATATTATGCCCAAATTACTCATCTTCCTGTATTTTTTGTTTTAATTGTAGAATCACGATTTAACTGTTTATACAAAACGAGAAAACCATTTTTTGCCTTTGACTTCTTGATCCATGCTCCTTACCTCTCATCTCTATCTAATTGGTAACTGCATGCTTTTGTTTCTGCCTCCCAAATATCTACCATTACTATTTCGTTCATTTTATTTACAATGTCGCTTTTCTGGTTTAGGGGGATAGAATCAGATTAGTAACTTAAAAATAGCTGAGACGCTGGGGCTGGCCCCGTGGCTTAGCGGTTAAGTGCGTGCGCTCCACTGCTGGCGGCCCTGGTTCGTATCCTGGGTGTGCACAAACGCACCCCTTCTCTGGCCATGCTGAGGCCGCGTCCCACATGCAGCAACTAGAAGTATGTGCAACTATGAGATGCACTATCTACTGGGGCTTTGGGGAGAAAAAGGGAAAAAAAGGAGGAGGATTGACGATAGATGTTAGCTCAGGGCCAGTCTTCCTCAGCAAAAAGAGAAAAAAAAATAGCTGTGACGTAGAAAATGCACTGGAGGATTCTGTATAATAGGTAAGTTTGGTTTTTATTAAAATAATCTGTGAGAGTGTGATATCCACTTGTATTTCATTTTCCTTAAATATGCCACACAGCCATCCTTAGCTGAAGGATGATTAAGAAAAAGAGGGCACTAAATGTAGGTACATCAGCTAGTAGAAAGTTTCTGCCACAGTTTGAGTTTGTGTGTGTATGAGTGTGTCTTTGTGTTTGTGTGTAGCTGTATATAAAAGGGGTAGGGATAGTATCCTGACATGAAGAACAAAAGGGCATAAGTCTGGTTGTCGACCTCACATGGTTAAGTGACAATCTCACTATTATACATTTTATATATATTCAAACTATACCAAATTGTAGAAATAAAACATTTACAGTCTCTCCATGTTTCATCCTCAGACAAAGACTGAGGAAAAAATGGTGCAAAAATTATAGATATAGATTAGATAGATAGATAGATGACAGAGAGATAGATGGAGTATCAATGTCTATTTTAGTAAAGAACAGTCGTGTCTACTTTTATGAACATTTTTCTAATTGAATTCTTGACTACTTATTCCTCTTTCAAAAAGCCTGTAGACTTCACTCGTGATCTCCTTCACCCTGTTACCAACATTTTTAAAAATATCAAATAATAATGGTGATCATAATAGCGAATGTAATGCTGTAATATCAGATTTTTTAAATCCCATGTTCCCGTATGTGCTGTAGTTTATAAAGTACTCATCATTTTTAATATAAAATTCCATTATTTCTAGGTATTCAAAACATATGAAATATAAAATTTTACCAATTGAGATGTGCATATTGAAATTGTGTATCAAACAAATGTGCATTACTTTACATTTCCAGAATTTTCTGAAAAATTAAAAAAGATAGTAAACGAAGTTTGTGTTATAAGAATAATCCTTTCTCTATGTAAAGACTTTCTTAAGTTAAAAATTAATATGATAGTATTAAAAATGATATAATTAATTCTGTTTTGAAATATCCATCTATACATAATGAATCTGGAGATCTCAAAAGTATCAAGCAAAAGATGGGATTACTGGAAGATGAAGGAGTCAAGGAGATAATATTTGGAATTAGATTATAACTAATTATTCATCAAGGCTCATCTAGAGTAGAGTTAAAAAGAACTTTTTCAGGGCTGGCCCAATGGTATAGTGGTTAGGTTTGCACTTTCCGTTTTGGCAGCCCAGCGTTCATGGGTTTGGATCCTGGGCACAGACCTACCCACTGCTTATGAAGCCACGCTGTGGCGGCATCCCACATATAAAGTAGAGGACCACGGGCACGGATGTTAGCCCAGGGCCAATCTTCCTCAGCAAAAAGAGGAGGATTGGTAACGGATGTTAGCTTCATGGCTAATCTTCCTCTTGAAAATTAGTAAAAATATGCTCCAGATCTGATTATGACACAAATGACCAATTTAAATCCAATCACAATAAGCTACATAACATCATTTAATTTTAAATTTTATGACTAATTAAATATTCTTCACTTACATGGGATTTACATTTTGTGTATTTTGCTGTTAATAATTTATATGAGAATGATAATGCATGTTAAAGTTTATATTTCATTGTTAAACTTCAATTTTTTTCTATGACATGTTTATAACTTATTTTCAAAACAATTTCATATCTAGTAAATGTTAAGCTATCAAATAACACACTGATATTAATACTGATAATTAAGTAGTAGTATTGCTATTTTGCTCTGGCAATGTAATAATTAAATAATAATAATGATAATAGTAGTGGAAAACAGAAAAGATGAAAAAAGCAAACAAGGAAGGGCCAGCCTGGTGGCGTAGCAGTTAAATTTGCGCTCTGCTTTGGCGGCCTGGGGTTCACAGGTCCGGATCCTGGGTGTGGACCAACGCACCACTTGTCAAGCCAGGCTGTGGTGGCATCCCATATAAAGTAGAGGAAGATGGGCACGGATGTTAGCCCAGGGCCGATGTTCCTCAGCAAAAAAAGAGGAGGATTGGCAATGGATGTTAGCTCAGGGCTAATTTTCCTCACACACACACACACACACACACACACACAAAAAGTGAATAAGGAATAAGGGGAAAGAGATTAAATATTATTTTATATCTTCAAATCATTTTACAATTTATAAACACTTTTAAAAATAATTTTCTTGATAATCTCCCCAAAGCAAATTATTTAGTATCTAATCCACCTCAGCAATCCTCTGGCAGGGTCATGCATTAACCTTCATATCACTGGAAATATCATTTATTAAAAGATCTCAGGATCTAACTTTCCCCTGTCAAATTGACAATTCTTTTCCTTCCAATTCTCTCATTCCTTTAATTCCCAATTCATATATTTATTTACAGTATTCTTATATCTGGTTCTTAATACCTATCTAGAATCAGTATGTTAAACAGGATTTGCTTCATTTGTGTCTATGTTGAACTATTTTAATAATTTGTATGTAGAAGAAAGGAAGTAGTGATGATCAGTGAATACTGCTATCTACCTATCCAATTATTCTGAAATCCAAATGGGCAACAATATACTCCCTAAGAATGTGACACATAAGTGCCAAGTGGGGTTCTTGAGGTAGAATCTCCCTATTATTTCATCTACATGATTAGTAATAGATGCTTTAGGAATGCCTAACGTAAGTGCTGAACACGGATTCTGGAGCTAAAAGTACTTTACTATCTCAACGAAACACACAGAGTTGGAGCTAAGTGGGTGATGGGGAAAGAGAGAGGGAGGGCTAGGAGAAAAAGACAAGAAAGAAAAAAGTAGAAGATGAAAGGACAAAGAGCAGAAGGAAGAGGAGAATTTCAAACTTTCTGAAGGTCTCACCTGGAGATGAGGAGAGTGAGAAAAGAATCATGTTCACAAGGATACGTCTTATTGTGAGGGGAGGCATACAAATACTGTATTAGTGAGTGAAATAGTAGGTGTCTAGTTTTCATGTTAAAGAAATAAGAGTCACACATTGAGAATAGTAATTTGAATATCATCAGTAACAATGCAAAGGGAAGAAAAAAATAACACATTCATTCGAGTCATCTTATGAAAGAAATGATGTCAATTTACCTTATTGTTCCAAAAATGAAAAGACTGAATTTTCCTACTAAAAGAGAAAAATTTGTCAGATGGAGTTAAAAAAAATAACTTCAGCTACGACATTTACAAGAAACATCTTAAATGATGTGATAAAGAAAGGTTAGCTATAAGGCATTAGGTATTGCTTGTTTCACTCACCTCCGATCCCATCTATTCTATTCTTTCCTGGTAAAGCAGTGACTGGAAGGGTAAAAACACATTTCCCATCCTCTCTTGCAGGTAGAGTTCTGATGTAATATAGCTTCTGCGAATGAGGTGCCATGGCACAGAATTTACGAGTGAGGTAGGTGCCATCTCCCCGCACCTGCAGTGTCTGGCAAACAAATTTCAATAGCTGTGAGTTTTTGTGGTTATTGAGCTCCAATTCCAGTGTCCGTGCACCAGGATCACCAGCATGAAGTAGCAGCAGAGAAAGTAGAAGCAGCCGCAGTTTCCTGGATTCCAGATTGCCGCCAGGGTCGTCTAACCTTGGAAAGAACAGTCCAGTGGTAATTCCTTGACTTCCTCTCCCCTAGCCCTTACAAACATGTTTAATCACCAAATTCCCTTGAAATACCTACAGTGTTTTTCTGCATTGAACTATGATAGATACGGATGAGAAAAGAGAGGAACCAGGAAAATAGAAGTGAAAAGAAAGCAATAGATAAAGAACTAAACAAGATAAAGAGCTGTATTATATAATGGAATTTTTATACCATCATACAAATTATATAATGCAAGAATGCAGGAACATTACACCTGCCTGACTTCCACATTCTGTGCCTTCGCGCCATATTTGCAGTAGCTATTCCTAGCTACAAAAGAGATGGGGGAATGTGTTCTTACCTCTCCAGTCATTGCTATAGCAGGAAGGATAAAATGGATGAAATTCAGAGCAAGCGAAAGAAATAATACCTAATGCACATACACGTATGCTCCTTACATAAAACCTTTTTTGTCACATAATTTTAAGATGTTTTTTATCAGTAACATATTGTTGAAGTTCATTTCGAATACTATTTTAACAGGAAAACTTCAAATTTAGTAGAATATATTTACATATATAGTTTTTAAATATACCTACTCACACGTAAAAATATATAGTTTTTCTTTTCTTTTATGTAGGTTTATGGAGCATTTACAAATAATTTAAATATTTCATTATCTGTTTACAATGAAATCTTTAAAATATTTCCAAAACTAACATTTATAAGACATCTGATCATAACACATTCTGATTAAAAATAAACAGACTCAGAACAAAGAATTTTCCTATTTAGAAATAAAAAGTTCACTCCTAAGTAACTTTTATCAAAAAATAAATAAATAAAACTAGAAAATTTAAATCATTTGGAAAGCTATGAAAAGGAGAGAATTTCATACAAAAATGTTTATTCACAATGGGAAATTAAAATGTATAGTCTTACAAAAGTCAGAGTATAATGATGTACACCTGAAAAAAAAAGTATAGTCTTTAATGCTTTGCCATAAATGAACCAAAACTAAAAATAAATGAATTTAAATTTAGAACTAGTGGTCATTCTCCTGCACCCCCAACACTCTGTTCTTCCTTGATAGCAAAGATTCCTTCCTTCTTTTTTTTTTTTTCTTTTTGCAGCAACAATTTGCTCCGCCTCAGGCGACAAATCACAATCATTCCAAAACAGCAAAACCTATGGGCCAATCGGGCCCATCACCTGTTTTTATAAATAAACTTTTGTTGGACCACAGCCATGCTTGTTTGTTTACATACTGTCTATGGCTACTTTCACACTACACTAGCAGAGCTGAGTAGTTGCAACAGAGATTGTATGGCCTGCAAAGCCTAAAATACTACTCTCTGGCCCTCTACATAAAATGTTTGTTAGCTCATACTTGAAACCGTTTTTGATAATTCTGTTCTTTCCTGCCAGAAGCTCAATATTTATGCCTCCTCTGAGTTAGAACTGATTATGTGAGAGTCTGGACAACAGGACGAAAGCAAATGTCTTACGGAAGGCTCCTAGAAAAAATATTTTGCTTTTAAAAGAAAGAGACAGAAGCAAGAGAAAAGTATGGCCTGACATTTCTCTTTTTCTTCCTTTCTTGAATTTCCTCAAACTCTGGCAGCCATGTGACAGCACAAGGCAACGAGTAAGAGAAAAACATCATCATCAAATCATCGTCATCATAAGCAACAACGCCATATTTAGATGGAAGATTGACAAAATCGTGTCGGGTCCAGGATTTCATAGTTGCACTCCTGCTAGCCTTTGCCTGCTACTTTCATATATTCTTTTGTAAGATAATTTGATGTCTTTAGTTTCTAAACCAATATTTATAATCTATTATGTGTATTTTTTATTTGGTTGTACTATAAATTCCCCACTAGAATGCAAACTGAAAGAAAGCAAAGAAAATGACTATTTGGTGTATTGTTATATCCCTGCTGCCTAGAAAGTGGTAGGCACTCAATAAATCTTAACATTTTTCAATATTTAATATTATGTTGCAACTCTATGACAAGAAATTTGAAAATCTAAAAGAATTCGAAGGTTTCTTTTAAAGCACATATTACCAAATTTATCCCAGGAAATAATGAACTTGAATAGACTAATTAGCATAGAAAAAACTAGAAAAAACAATTTAAATATTTAATAATACCTCAATAAAAACTTCTGGTTCTAGTAACCTGTTAACAAGACAGCCAGAAACTCTTCCCACTGCAAATATTAGAAATGTCACGAAGAATTTGAGCATTTCTTTAAATGTGTAGCTTCAAATACAATGAAATTAGATTAAACCTTTGGTGCCAGGAATACAGAAGAACATAAACCAGTTCAGTCAACACATAGTGAGGGGATGTGTTGGCTACTCTGGGGTGGGACAAAGGACCACCCTAGTACCTACACAGGGGAAGGAATCGAGACCTGAGCCCATGGGAGACACAAGTTGCATTAAGATCCTCAGGTAAAGCAGGAATCCTCAAAGGGCTCCATAGTTAGTGGAAGGGTGAAGTAGGCAAAACAAGGAATCTACCTACAAGCAAAGAAAGATGACGAAAACTTTCTAACACTACGTGGTCTCTAGGTTCAAGAAAAATCTCTAGATAATTTGCAACCATGAGCTATATCACACATGGTTTTGAAGTTGGAATTTATGACCTACTTATTGGTACCGAATGCCTAATTTGAGAAATTATCATAAAAATCAGTTCCTCAATACTGACTCTGCCTGAGCACCCAGAAAAGTAAATGCAAAGCACTCTTCAGAGACCAGTTCTCCACCAGGGCTGCACAGAATCCCTACATTAATCTCTCAGTTGAAGTTGCTCGTGTTGTAACGTTTAAAAGCACATGAGCAAAAATCAGCATTTCCTACAAAGGGTCAATTTAGATTCATAAAGTTTTAAAAATATATATAAATTTTATAAAATTATTTATATATGTATTTATTTTGTATTTATTCATATATTTTAATAATAATATATAATATATATTTTATATATGTACTTATGTTTAAATTAGAATATGAACTTTAACTTTCTAAAACTCCCAGAGAGTAATTAAAGAATTCTTTGTAACTTAGAATTCCATGAAATAAAAATTTATTTTACTAAATTGAAGACATTTTTAATGCTTTATTTGAAACCCAAAGGAATTAAAGCCAAAATCAAAATATGTCCTTTTTAAACTAAAGCTTCCAAAAATTGAAGGCCATCATCAATCCTCATCCTCTGCAGTTCTAATTCCACTTGGTCTCAGCCCCAGGCACCTCACACAGATCCCCCAGGGAAATGAGACAGTTTGGGCTGCCTTTTTCTGGAATGGATGGTGTCTTCAAGACAGTGAAAGTTGAATTAGTCCAACAATAAGTCATTTTCATTTAAAAAAAAAAATCCAAAACGTTAAAATTTGCAAGACTATCACAAAACTGGTCCCACATTCGCAAAATTTAGAAACACAAGCAAATCCAGAACTTTTAGAGAAGTTCTCTTGGGTCAAATTTTGTTCACTCAACCCAGTATCATATTTAGTTTTGCAGATATCAGGGCAGAAGTAGATGTATGTAGTAAATGCTTCTTCTTGGAAGGAATGTAGTTGGAGAAAACCTTGACTTCAGATTTACAAGGATAACAACGTCCATCTTTTTTTGTATCTTTTGTCTCTTAGTCTTTGCTGCCTTATTGATTCTGAACCAAGTTAAACTACACCAGCCGCTTTCTCCTTTTACTTCTGAACGGCTGAGGGCTTCTGGAGAAAGTCACAAAACTGTATCAAAAGCTTCTGCTACATTTTCCTGGTTTCCAACCTTGAATGGCTCGTTGCAGCTTCATCTGCCAGCCTGTTATTCACTTCTAATACTCTTTTTGCATGTCCCTCGAAACATTAGTTCAGATGTTTTCTCTATATTCAAGCTGAAAACACCATACTCTGACATTTCATAAATTGCCTGACTTGGTATTTTATTAAAAAATCATACAAACAAAACACAGCAAAAAGCAAAATGTCTGGAAATTAATCCATATATTTGGATTTCCTTTGTGAAAAAGTCTTCAAATGGTTTGGATTTTCCCCTCGAGTCACTTCTTTAAACATAATAAAATTGTTGAGAATTTAGAAACGATGAATGATTTAGGCTTACATTACTTGCGTATTAAGACATTTAGTACAGAATTACACACATAACATCACGATTATAACTAGAAACATTCAAAAACATTTCTATCAGTTGAATTAAACAGACATGTTTCACTTATACTATTCTTGTACTTTAATCCTATTTTGTAATCTTACTAATGACACTTAACCAGACATTGCTATTTTAGCTCAATAGTTTTAGTTTATCTCTGTATCATTTTACTCTACTTTTCTTATGGGAATCCCTTCTTCTGTATCCCTGCTCCAGAACACACACGCATGCACACACACACCCTTCTTCTGCTTTATGTTGTCTATTCACTAAAGAACAGGACGATAATAGGGAAGTCAGCCTCAATACATGCAAGTCAGCTCTGCTCTTACCATTTGGATCAGACACTGTGAATCTCTCATATCCTAGGTTTTAAAACTGCTGGGATCAATACCCATAACACCCCTGTGGTACCAAGTGTATCCATCTGTAAAGCAAGCTTGTAAAGGACCAGCAACAACTTCCAGATAATAAAACTGTCCATTTAACAACCTCCTCAGGGAAGAAAAACCAATAAGTTCTATTATTCTGTCTATAATTGCTCAGGTTTCTATAGTAAAAGAAAGCAAGTAGAAGGATATTGTAATGAATGAATGAGTCTATCTCTGATTTCAGCTACAGAGGTAAAAGCTAAAACTTACCCGAAGCCTGCCTCTTGTTAATATTTTCTTCTTGTCTAGAAACTCATGCAAATCCTTGGTATTTTTCCAGGATCTCTCTACCATAGACAATTACCTATTCCCAAGACATATTTTTGCACCTGAGCAAGAGAGGAATAAGGTAAAGAAATGTCTGTTGCCTTCTTGATGAAGGATTCACTCACCTTTTGCAAATATTTTCCTAAATCATTCAACTTATAGACCAGATACATTTCTATTAGAACTCCTTATCTTCTGTATTTTTCAGGAAAGTTATCTGAGGGGACTACTTGAATGAAGTAAGATAGAGGGTCTAAAATTATTACATGTATTTATACATGACATTTTCTTTTACACATGACATTTTCTTTTTATAATTGATGGATCTGTTGTATAGTTCTTAATCATTTAAAGTTTGCTCAAAATAGGGCCAATGTCTTAAAAATATCTTGAATCTACTCAATAGGTATTCATTGCATTGACTTGATTTTGTTAACTGTTTTGTGACAAAGTCATGAAACTAATCCCCAAGGATCTTTTCAAATGACTATCAGATATTAATACAAGTTATTAATTATATTCTTAATTTTTATCTATCCTTATCAATTCTTCTTATACTTGTCATATTTGTTGTGATGTGACTATTTCATTAATATAAAAAATTTCAGGAATAATATAATTTAATGCTGAAAGATCACTGAGTGATCACGGTAAAACCACTGTTTGTAGTTAAGGAAACTAAAACAAAGTTAAGAAACTAGTTAATGAATGGAAAAACTCAGTTTCCTGATATTTTACCAAATGCTCTTTCCAGTATATATTGTTACTTTATGCTTAGATTTTTGTCATCTCCTTATTTCAAAACTGCCACCACGTAAGTATGTATGTGTTTACAGTCAAAGTAACATTTCGGTAAAATATCAGCATCTTTTGTTGTAATAAGTGGAAATAGATTTTTTAAAAACTTCCAAATAAATTAATCAAGTATTTATTTGTGCCTAATCATGTTTATTGTTTAATGTTTCTCAAGTCATCCATAAAAATCCTGTCAGATGGCCATGAAGGATCTGGTTCATTGTCTAAACTGTGTTTTCAAGGTCTGGAATTGTTAGTAGTTCTGAATTGTAGGCTAAGTTTTAGGTAAAACCTGTATTTAGAGAGAACCAGCCTATTTCCAGTGACAATTGCTCATATTGCTCTGTTACAATTTTTTAACCTCAGTGACCCTTACTGGTTGCAAATGAGTTAAATGTATTCATTTTGCCTTATTGTCACCTGCAAGTGGAGATTACCTAGCCCATCAGAGTTGCTTTACAATAATCATTACTCTAATAATGTTGAACTTCTTGCTGATCTTTTATTCCATTGAATATGCAATAGTGAGAGATCGCTCCTGTCAGAGTTTAAGGCAGGATTTTTAATCCTGATTTGCTCTAAACTAGCTCTGTGTGCTTGAATGTTACCTCCTTGGGATTTGTAAAACCAGGAATTGAGCGCTAGCTATGTATTACCAAAGGCCATTCTTCAGTTAGTTTGCCTAGGCTGTAAGAAAAGGAAAATTTAACAAACTTAGATTAAATGATAAGAAAAAAATACATATCTCACTTTGATTTAACTGATCTTTCAATATTTCTATTTAGAATATGGTTATACTCATGTTTTCCAATATCCGAGGACAATTTGGAAGTTTTGGTTTGCCTCTTTAACTTGGTGACGAGTGTCACATAAAATAGTGTGCTGAACAACTAGAGAAGATTCATTGATAAAAGTTAAGTTTAGGGACCGGCCCTGTGGCGTAGCAGTTAAGTGCACACAATCCGCTGCTGGCGGCCGCGGTTCAGATCCCGGGCATGCACCGATGTATGGCTTGTCAAGCCATGCTGTGGCAGCCTCCCATATAAAGTGGAGGAAGATGGGCACGGATGTTAGCCCAGGGCCAGTCTTCCTCAGCAAACAAAGAGGAGAATTGGCATCGGATGTTAGCTCAGGGCTGATCTTCCCCACAAAAAAAAAAAGGAAGTTAAGTTTATGTTACCACCTAAAATCTATAGTTTTTGTGTTTCTATGGTGAAGACTAATTCATAATCTAAGCATTCTTTAGCAAGATCTCTATGAAATATCCATGATCATGATGGGACCCACTTTAAAGGACCCAACCGTTGGTGTGAAATAGTTCTTTATTGAATGTGTCCGTGATATTTGATATTATTTTTGTTCTATTCTCTTTAAAGTCTGCCTAAGATATACAAAAACTATTTCAGAGACAGCCATCTGATATTGTGTTAGAATACTCAATAAATTTCTACAATATAAAAATATCTATTCTCTCACACATTTGGTCATAAACATAGCACTAGTATATGAAGGTGACAGGCATCCAAATAGACATTAAGTAAGAACCTCAAGGATCATGTCTGAAAAGCTAAAGAAATATTTACACAGGGAAATGACTGATAAAGTAATATGTTACATTATTGTTATATAGACAAGAGAATTTTATTGTAAATCTCAATTTACATTTGAACATAGTGGCATACATTTAGATTTTAAAAGATACAATAAACATTAAATTAAAAATTTGGAAAACAAAACATAATATTGGTGATTTACTTTGGATGAAATCCGAACTTAACCCAACTTACATATTTTTTTGAATAAAAATGTAAAACCATGTTGATTATTGTCGTGAAGTCAGTTTCCATCAGAAATAAGTGGAGATCATTAAAACTGGTTCTGCATTTTTAATATTTAAGAAATATTATTATATAAATAGATGGTCATCTTGAAGAAAGAGATTGAGATTAGGGAGAGATAGAGAGAAAGAAATAGAGGTAGATAGTAAGAAAGAGAGAGAAAGAGAAATTATATTAAGGGAATTTCAGCAATAAATAGAATGTGTTTTTCCATAACATTTGCTTGGTTAAAAATATATTTATTCTAAAATAAGGTAGTTTTTTAAGAGAATAGAAATACATGTGAGGAATAAGTCATGGCTTAAATACACTTAAAGATTATAATAGTTAGAGTCAAATTTCTAAAATGATATAGGATAAATAGAGCAATCAATAATGGAAAATTAACTAGAAAACAAATCATAATAGTCAGTTAATAGCTACCAAATTTCACAGCTTGTTGAATTCAAGCTATCGAACTTCTGCCTGCATAGTGTTCAGGAAATAATTTTAGTGGCCAAGTATTTCTACAAAAATTTGCTATTCATCATTTCTCATTCGTATTAATAATAAAGAAGAACATGGAGAGCTCTGGGGTTTGCATTCATTATAAATTCCATTCCATGAGGGTGATGAAACATTTCTGGCAACATAATTCATGGTCATTTCACTTTTTGTGTGTTCTCAAAGTCACTTGGCCTACAGAAGCAGAGCTTACTAAATCTTGCTTGAATGGTTGTTATAAGAATACTATTCTCTTGGGTCATGTCTATGGATCTCAATTGTATCCAATAATGTAATATTATTTGAACCATAATTGCCCTTATATACATCATTATTCTACATGTGGAACAACAAAATGTTTCAAAATTCATTTATTTTAAACACATAGCACACATACACCAAAAAACTTTTTTCACTGTGTGTGTGTCATACAAACTAAACCTAACCATGATGAAAGAATTTGTTTTGATGAAAATAAATATTGTTAAATTATAGTAGTAAAATTAATTCATTACCTACTTTTACTACAATTTCTTTTTTAAGTAGAAAAAACAAGCAAGGTGAATTATGTAGTACTTGGTATCCCATATCAAATTATTTTCACTAAGGCAGACACAAGAGAAGGAAGAAAAAGAAGAAGAAAAATACACTCTTAGTCCTTTGAAGTGCCCTGCCTTATTAAAGAAATAGAGACTAAGCATTCATTGAGTGCCTACCTTAATGCATTGCCTCATTTAATCCTCAGGACAATAGTGTGAAGTAGATGATAGCCTAGTACAAGGAGGAGGACATGAGGGAGAAAAGATGAGCCGTAGAGAAAATAAGCAACACATCCAAATTATCTAGCTGTAGAGTAACAGACATAGAATATAAAATTGGAATATTACCTGCCTCAAAAGTCCCATATTTTTTACTATGTTTAGCACACCATCAAGAAAGAAAGAGAGAAAGAGGGATGAAGGAAGGAAAGAAGGAAGGAAGGAAGGAAGAAGGGAAGAAGGAAGAGAGGAAGAAAGAGAAAGAAAGAAAGAAAAACAGGTCTAATGTGAGAATTGTTGTAATCTGGTATTTTAATTAAAAAATGCTATTTAGTATCTGATTATTGCATCTGATTTTCTACTGCTGGAAATATATTCTGAGTGCTTATAAATATATGTATATATTTCATTTTTGTCCCAGTAAAAAATAAAAAAACCAACTCTCATTGACTTATTTTAATGGAAGAAAGGTATTGACACTTCAGATAATAAAAATATGTCAATTTCATCAGATTTAGAAACAGAGAGAGTATAACAGTGCTTGATCTCCAGGATATTGGAGTCATAGAGATCTTAATACAACCTCATTCTGACATTTAGTGGATATGAGACTTAGGGCGAGGTAATTAACTCCTCTAAGTCACAATTTTCTCATTTGCAAAATGGAGTTAATGAAGACTATTTCATAAAGTTGTAGAGAGAGCCAATGATTTAATATATACAAAGCAACCTAGCATGTCGATTATTTTCATCATTGTTATTATTAATAGCAGAAGAAATAAAATAGCCTTGAAGTTACAAATATACATAATTAATGAATATGCAAAAATATAATAGTTTCAACCTAAATAAGATACAATTTATGAAAAACTTGTTTGACAGATTTCTTCTACATATGAATTTACTGTATCTGACTATTTTGAAACTAATTTTAAAAAATAATATTAAAGAACTCCAAGTGTGTATATTCAAAGGAACATATTAACTTAAAAACTCTCTAAACACTTGGAATTTCATCACAAGAAACTCCTTGAACTTTAATTTTTATTAATATTTTATTGTATTTCTGAAACTGTGGGGCTTCATTTGTAGAAAATATTCTCTAACATTATCTTATGCCAAAGATGTATTATACAATAATGAGGAAAAGAACAAATTTCTTTCTTTAGACAATGGAAGTTTATACATAGAATTAATCAATACTTTAAAACTTCTATGTCAGGGGCCGGCCCGGTGGGGCAGTAGTTAAGTTTGGTGAGCTCTGCTTTGGCAGCCCGGGTTCACGGGTTTGGATCCTGGGTATGGACCACTCGTCAGGCATGCTGCGGCGGTGACCCACACATAAAGTAGAGGAAGACTGGCAACAGATGTTAGCTCAGGGCTAATATTCCTCAGCAAAAAAAAAAAAAAAAAAATCTATGTCAGATATTATAATTGCATATAATTTTTAAGTGATTCTAATTTTTCAAACCCCTTGCCAAAAGATATATCCATATTTATTTATGTTTATTTGGCAAGAAGTTATTTCCTTTAACTAAAATACCATTAAAATTTAAGGCTGAATTAACTGAGAAACCTTTCTACTTCCTAGTATGTTACTTCAGATACGACACATGTTAAATCCTCCGAATCAAAGAAACTTTAATCCATAAAAGCAGTGCTCTCTATAAATGCATTATTTCTAAAGAAATAAGTTTTTGACATACTTATGCTTCTGCTATATTAGGTGCATTAAATGAGAACAATAAACAAATTATTCAGTTTCTGTTCATCGTAAATGGTCCACAGAAAGAAGAAATATCGCAAATAAACGCAAGTCAAAATGCAGTTACAAAAGATGGTAATGCATGTGCAAAGAATAAACAAAAAACTTTTAATCCAAGAGGAGATGTATTTCTTTGTCAAGGTAGAAGGATTTACAAGTTCCCAAGCTTTTTTGTAGTGTGAACACTTTGAATGGGTCGTGAGAGTCTCTAAATGGATAAATAGAGGTATAGATTTTGTGTCAGTTGTATCAATTACAAAATTCATTTCTTTTTCATCTAGTTTTAAATTGCTGATGCAGAATAAGAAAGGAATTGGATTAGCTAAATATGGGCATTCACATGACTGCCTACAAGCATTTAGGCAGATAGAGCCATGCACTCTCGAGTTAGATTCCTCTGTTAATGACGTAACGTATGACCATAATTTTGAATGTTGGAGACCAAGAGTAGAGTTTCAATCACAGCCAGGTTGTGAGTTGATTAAAGGGAAAAAATAAAAGAAATAGCGGATTTTATGATTTCCAGTTTTAGCTTGGACAAGTAAAGAGCATAGAAGTTGTCACCCTTGTCCTGACAATAAGAAAAAAGCTGAACAAAGTGAAAAGTCAATGACTCTTCTTAAAACTACCAGAGAATTTAAGTCACACGGCAAACCAAAACCCCAAAAACCTGGAGATACAGGTGAATACGGAGAGTCATATCTGAGATCAGCTTACCTGGAGTAGAAGCCTCTAGAGCCATAAACCAGTAGGAACGCTTCAAGGGTAATTGTAACTAATTGCTGCAGGCAGAATGTGGACCACTATGAGAATGAGAATTTTCTGATATCCTCTGTCTTAGGACACCCCCACAGACACACTTTAGGGACTTTACCTCCAGGAACCTCATCAGTTCCTCAAGGTGAAGAGCCAGAAAACCCTCAGAATAAGTGACTATTTTGAAATACATCCAGAGCAGTCCCCAGAACAAACGCTTACTCAACAAGGGCAAAGACTTTATAAGAGTCTTACCTAATTCCAATCCCTCCAGCCTTTCTTTCTCACCGAAGGAAGGCAGCGGGAAGCTGAAAAATACTTGTGAAAATCATAGCCCAGAGACATAGGCCAAGTAAAAGACTAAAATTTATCATATGATTATAGAATGCTTCCTCTCCCCCTAAACCTTATCTGCCTCAACAGAGCTTCAGCACAATAAGAATAAATTACAGCTGAAGGGCTGCAAAATGTAGACTCTATTTTGAAAGAAGGAGTTCTTAGGGAAACCTGATGACAATAGAGAAGACAAAAAAAAAAGAGGAAATTGAAGCCTCTGACACCTACCACTAGAGCAAATATTAAACACAGCCCAATTCCTAACCAGATTAACATATAATCTCACATTAAAGGCCTATTTAACTCAGTTCATATACATTATGTCCAGCTTTAAACAAAAAACTTCAAGATGTGCTAAAACAGAAGAAAACAAATAGTCTGAAGACGTAAAGGAAGCATCAGAACCAGACTCAAATATGGCAGTGATTTGGAAATTATCAGACTGGAAATTTAAAATCACTCAGATAAATATGTTAAATGCACTAATGAAAAAAGTAGAAAACATGTAAGAACAAATGGGCAATTTGTTCTTTTTTTTGGCCAACACAGAGATGGCAATTCCAAGAAAGAATCAAAAGGAAATACTAGAAATTAAAAAAAAAATAACTGTAACAGAACTGAAGAATGTCTTTGATTTGCTGATTAATAGACTGTACACCACTGAGGAAAGAACTTATGAGCTTGAAGAAATGTCAATACAAACTACTCAAACTGAAATGCAAAAATAAAAAAAAATTAAAAAATGGAACAGAATATCCAAAATCTCTTATTATGAAAGGTAGCATATACATAGTGGAAAGAAGAGGAAGGAGAGGGAGGACAGGGAGGAAGGGGACCTGGGGGAGGAGGGGAAGGAAGGGGAAGAGGGAGGAGGAGAAGGAGAAGAAAGAGAGAAATAGCAAAAGAAATATTTAAATAATGGCGGAGATTTTTTCCAAAATTAATGCCAGACACCAAACCACAGATGAAATTCAGAGAACAACTAAGCAGGGTAAACACCAAAAAATCTACACCTATGAATATCATATTCAAACTGCAGAAGAAAGACAAAGGTCTTGCAAGCAACAAGAGGAAAAAAACACCTTAGATACAGAGGAACAAAGAGATGAAGGATATCAGACTTCACTTCACAAACCATGCAAGCAAGAAGAGAATAGAGTGAAATATTTAAAGCATGAAAGAAAAAAATCCACCAAACTAGAATTCTTTTCTTTCCGGTTTTGTTTAGATAAAATCGACATAATCACTATATAAGTTTAAGGTATAGAGCATGATGGTTTGATTTACATATATTATAAAATGATCACCACTGTAAGTTTAGTTAGTATCCATCATCTCATATAGATACAATAAAAAGAGAACAAAAAAAGTAAAAAAACAAAAAATTTTTTGCTTGTGATGAGAACTCTTAGGATTTACTCTCAATAATTTTCATATATATCATACAGTAGTGTTAACTATAGTCATGTTGTACATTACATTTCTAGTACTTACTTGTGTTGTAACTAGAATTGTGTACCTTTTGATCACCTTTCTCCTATTCCCCCTCCCCACACTCCCTACCTGTGGTAACAACAAATCCCTTTTTCTATGAATTTGGTTTTCTTATTGTTGTTTCATTTTTAGATTCCACATATAAGTGAGATTACACAGTATTTGTCTTTCTCTGTCTGACATTTCATTTATGGTAATGCCCTCAATGTCCATCCATTTTGCTGCAAATGGCAGGATTTTCTCATTTGTTATGCCTGAATAATACGCTATTGTGTATATATACCACAATTTCTTTATCCATGTATTTACCAGCGGATGCTTAGGTTGTTTCCATGCCTTGTCTATTGTAAATAATGCTACTATGAACATGGTGGTGCAGACATCTTTTTGAGTTAGTGTTTCTGTTTCCTTTAGATACATTGCCAGAAGTAGAATTGCTGGATCATATGATAGTTCTATTTTTAATTTTTTCGGAAACCTCTATACTGTTTTCCATAGTGGCTGTCCCAATTTACAATCTCACAAACAGTGTACGAGGGTTCTCTTCACTCCACATCTTCGTCAGCGTTGTTATCTCTTGTCTTTTTGATGATGGCCATTCTAACAGATGTGACATGATATTGTGGCTTTGATTTGCATTTTCCTGACGGCTAGTGATGTTGAATATCTTTTCATGTACCCGTTGACCTTTCTATACCTTCTTTGGAGAAATGTCTACTCAGGTCTTTTGCTCATTTTTTAATTGGATTATTTGCTTTTTTGCCATTGAGTTCTATGAGTCCTTTATACATTATGGATATTAACCTCTTATCAGTTATTTGGTTTGCAAATATTTTTTCTCATTCCATAGGCTGTCTCTTCACTGTGCTGATTGTTTCTTTTGATATGCGGGAGCTTTTTAGTTGCTTGTGCATTAGGTGTACATCCAAAGATCATTGCCAAGACTCATGTCAAGGAACATTTTTGTAAGTTTCCTTCTAGGAGTTTCATGGTTTCAGGTCTTATGTTTAAGCCATTAATCTGTTTCAAGTTCATTTTTGTGAGTGGTGTAAGAATGTAATATTCCGTGAAATTATCTTTCAATGTAAGGGAGAAATAGACCGTCAAGCAAACAAAAACTGAGGCAGTTAACTACCAGTTTAAATTCTCAAATTTCTTTCTGTGCCAAAAATGTTGAAAGAAAATATGAAACATATTTTATTTTTCTAATTTTTAAATGATCTAAATGATACCTGCTCAAAGTAATGATAGTAGCAATATATCATATGGATATATATATCAGGATATGTGTGATTACATCATATGAATAAATAAAATGAATGACAGTAATATTATAAGGAATGAGAGGGAAGAGTTGGGAATACTATCTTGTAAGATACCTACACTGCACTTGAAGTTCATAGTATCATTTGCCAGTAGGCTTAGATTAATTACACATGTATGTTGCTAACTCTAGAGCAACCACTAAAATTTTTTTAAAAGAACTATAATTGACATACTAAAACAGAAGATAAAATGGAATCATATAAAATACACAATTAAAACCAGAAAATACAAAAAAAGGGTGAAGAATAAAGAGAGCAAGTGTAATAATATAAAACAATTACCGAGATGGTAAATATTAAGTCAACAATTACAATAATCAACTTACATATAAAAGACAGACTGTAAAAGGAGGTAAAAAAATACATAACTACATATTTTCTACAAGAAACAGACTATAAATATAAAGAAACAGGTGGGTTAAAAGTCAAGGGATGAACAAAGATAAGCCACGTAAGCATTAATCAAAAGAAAGCTGGAGTAGCTATATTAATTTCAGATAAAGCAGACTTCGGAACAAGGAAAATTATCAAGTGGAAGAGGGTTATTACATAATCAAAAAGGGGTCAATCCTCCAAAAAGACGTGACAATCATTAACCAATAGAGCATCAAAATATGTGAGGCAAAAACTGATAGAATTACAAGGAGACATAGACAAATTCATTATTATACTAAGAGGCTTCACTAACTCCCTTTCAGTAATTGATAGATCAAGCAGGCAGAAAATCAATAAGTATATAATTGACCTGAATTGCCCCTTCAAGCAGCTTGATCTAATTGATATTTATGGAATACTTCATCCCACAACAGCAGAGTACACATTTTTCTCAAGATCTCATGGAATATTCACCAAGAAAGACCACAATCTAGGCCATCAAAGAAAATTAAAAAATACACCTTAAGATAATAAAATAAATAAAATACACCTTAAGAAAATGGAAACAATAGAAATCATACAAAATATGCCCTCAAACGACAATGGAATTAAACTAAAAATCAGTAACAGGATGATAGCTGGAAATGTCCCAAATATTTAGAGATTAAACAACACGTAAAAAACATACAGATCAAAGAATTCTCAAGCGAAATTTAAAAATATTTGCAAATAAAATAAAAATGCAACTGATCAAATATTGTGGGATACAATGAAAGCACTGTTTAGAGCGTAATTTAAAGCATTGAATGCATGTATTGAATACAAACCACTGAATGAATGGTTTTTATTAAACAGGCAATATGTCTCTTGGGGGAGTTGAAGTAGAAAAACAACTCAGTAAAATATTTCAGCCCTGAGGTCCAAGAAATAGATTTAAAAGTCTTGTTTCCAAAATAATATTTCATGAAAAGTTAGTTTTGTTTAGGGAATCAAGAAAGAACTAGATTCATTTTAAAAATTTGATTCATGGGAAAGTAAAACTAAAAGAAAACAATTATATATAGCAATTATAATAATTATGATAATATGTTATAAAACTGTCAAAGGTTCAGAAATAGTCAAAGTAAAACCAATGAATCACTGGAGTTGCAATTAGTAAAAGTTTATCATGTACACACCGAAATATAGTTTGTAATCCGGGAACATGAACCAAAACATGGAATGAGGCTCAGGGTTATATTGTTGTAAAGCAGCTTATATAGTGAGAAAGCAATGACTGTTTATTCTTTTCAGTGATTGGTTATATATTAGAAATTTCAGTGGCTACTGCATATCAACCTTGGGAAACAGTTCAAGTTTTGCTTATGATTTCCAGAGGCATAAGCAAGAAATGACCCAGGTCGAGTTAGTCTGGCAAAATAACCTTTGTTTGTACGACTCAACTGGTTCTCTCTGCTCAGGGAATGTTCAAGGTTGGTCTCCATTTCTCTCTGATTTTAACAATTCCCCCCTTTTGGTCATTCCCTCAGCAGGCTGAGAGTATGACATTCTTCTTTGTTGCCACTGTTGATGTAGCCAAGGTGTCCCCCACTACCTGAAAGTTCGCTTTAGGACACTTTGCTTTTACGAAAGACCTACGTTAGTACCTGTTTTCACTAACAGAGAGAAATCTGAAGATTTTTCCTTTTTAGAAAAAGTGAAAATAGTGTTCAGCATTTGTTTTGCAGTGAGCCCTTATAGAGGCTAAGCAGTCAAGCATGCTGTTGTATTTCAAACCCGCAACATCAGCCAAAGCAGACAACAAACCTCAACCTCCGAGATCAAGGCAGGCAGACATAGAAGAAGGTGTAGACAATAGCGATCTGCCTGCCCCAATGGATTCAGATGACAATAAGATGTTAATAGACGACCTTCTTCCTCTCTATCCTACCCCTCAGTCTCCTGTACCTCCCACCACCCAGCTTCTGATGACTCAGCCTAACACAACATCATCACCACCACCAGCTCTCGGCCTTCCAGTGTGCTTGCTGTCTTCTCAACCTTGGTAAATGAGACTATACTGAATATACATTATTTCTACTGTCTATTTCTACTTTCTATATAGAAATGCTATGTATTTGTCATATTATTCCTGCCTTTACTATATGTTAGTGTTATTTTAGGTCTCATGTGTTATTTTGTATGATATGGCAGGTTATTTTTTGGATCCGGGAACACTTAAAAATTTTCCCGTATAAATTAGTGGTAATTGCTACTTCACTTTATACCATTTTGGCTTAGGAAATGTTTCATCGGAACGTTCTCTTTCAGATAGTGGGGGAAACCAGTATTCACTATTTCCTAACTAGTTGTGTCATAAGGCTGGAGGGCCATGTAGTCACTGTCTTCATTATTTGTGTGGTTATTGGTGATTTCATTCAGTTGTCTGATCCTGATGGATGCCATTTGGCATGTGAGTGGCTGTCAACAAGCATTTAAATCGTCAAGAGTGTATCATGTACTAGAAAGGTTAATATGATGACTATATGGAGAACAGTGGCTGAGAATTAAAAAAATTCCCCAGAGCAGAGATTTCCAAGAGCCAAGATTTAACCAATTAAATAACTCAAATAGGTTATAATCTTTTTTAAGTTATTTACATATGCACAACATGATTAGCAAAATACATATTCAGATGATTACTTAGGACAAGGTAAATATGAGGATGCTTTATTTCAAGAGATGATGTTGCAGGTGACCTTCTACCTAAATTAGGTAACTTAATGAGAGTCATTTCTATGGAAACAAAAAGAAAGGCTAATAGCAAGGTTGAGCAAATTATATATTCAGTTTCTGAGTTTGGAGAGCAGCTGGTTGAGAAAATTTCTATATGACAGTTTCCAAGCATTTTTGGATGGAGTGAGGGCAAGCAGTGACAATCTGACAGATCTTCCTGGTTCGCAGTTTGAATACCTCTGGTGATCTTTCTGAGCGGCTACATAGCAACAGGCATGAAGATTGTCCACACATGAGCTGTTGTGGTCATTTCTCTGAAGTTTGTATTAAGTTGTCCAGCTTTTAGCTTGCATAGCTTTGGGAAAACGGCAGTTTTAGTTTCATAGTGATACCAAATCAAAAGAGTGGGAGAAAACTGGAAATGTTAGTTTGGAGAGTTCTAGCCAAACATTGGAGGAAAATAGAAGAACTGAGGATTCAGTCCAGTTCACAGGTAGAAAACAAAACTTTAAGGACGATTAACAGCATTAGAATCTAATATCCACAATGGTGTGTTACTGAAACATAATTTTTTCTTTTTATTCATCTTCTTTTCTATCAGTAAGACTAATTTGTTTGCAAATTAATTCTAGTTTCACCAAACTTGGCCTGATTATTTACATAAGTGCAGCAAGAATAGTGACTGACCATACAGGCTCTTTTAAATCTGCTTTGCTGGAATTTTTTATAAGGAATCTCAAATTGGACTTTCAAAAGTCTCTCGAGGCTAGGAAGCCAAGGCAAGGACTTGTCCAATTGTGTCTTGTTAATGAGAAAACAGATTCTTATTGAACTTTTGCAAACAAATATATCGTCATGTAAAATAAGAATATTTAATGAGAGTTTCAGAATTCTGGAGGGATCAAGTAGGGAGAAAAAAGTAAATGTTTCAACCATTGTTGTAAAGATACTCTTTACCAAATTGCTGTAAGTTATAGATAGCTTAAAAGAGGGGAGAAAAGAGAGTCCTTTGTACCAGGAAAATCAAACAATAAAGAATCAGCAATGTTTTAAATAAAGTCGTAAAAATTGTAATCATTTTTATCAGTTCATCCAGTGATGTAATTTTTGTTTTGCTTTATCTTGGGGTAACAGCTTTATGAATCAATCAATTTTCCATTAGAGTTCTAGAAATTCTTACCCACTTCAGTGTTATCTTCTTAAGGTTACCAGAAACCTGCATTTTACAGTACTTGTAAGGGTTTCTTCTATGAATCTCTTTGAAGATGAAGCATTTTTGCAGGAACACTTTTGCAAAAGTATCAGAGTAAAAAAATAACTGTCTATAAATGACAAAAGACATAAAAATGGCTATAAAGATCTGCTGAGAGTTCACTCACACACACATAAATGATGCAATTGACAAGCAAATTTGGTTATTTTTATGTTATACAATATTTTAAGATAGCTGGAATTATGGGGGTGACTGCTATCATTATATCAGAACATATCAGACATTTAGAAATTTTAGATAATATTTGAATCACTTATTTTAATAACATATATCTCATATAAATATGATCTAAGAAGGTTAAACATTACTTTTTATTTGACAATGCTTCCCATGTAATTTAATATATCAAACAAGCCAAAATAAATTAACGTTTCTCTTTTTACTTCATTTAGAATTTGATTTGGGGAAGTTTGTTTAAAATGTCAAAAGATTTAAAATATTTGATCAAATAGGACCACAGGCCACTGTGAAACAATACTTGGTTGTCCATTTAACCAAAGGTACAATTACAAAATTTTAAAGGCAAATAAAGAAAGTTATATAGTTATAAAAAAAATTCTTAGTTCTTTTAATATTGAAAAGACTCATTTTTTTTTAATAATCAAGAAGTGACACAGACAATGTGGAGCAGAGGAAATATTTTCGTTAAGACATAGAATCTTTGCTTTCTAAGTAGATTACATTAAAGCTCAAGAAAAATCTTTTTTAATAATTTCTTATTAAGAGCAGACCAATAAGTTAAGAAATGTTGTCCTTTTAACAGAAAGAAACCCAAATTCTAATTTTGTACGAGTGTACTTCTGATATAAAAATTCTTCTCTTCTTTTTAACTTAAATCTATTCTAATTTTAGTCAGCTTGACCATACATAAAATTTCTTTCTAAAGATTCTTTTTCCATAAACTTTTGGCAACATTCCACAAATCTTCTGCAACTTTCTATATCCAATTAGGTTTTGTCCTATTTTTTTTCTTTTTCTATCTTGGAACAATTATTTTATTTTAGGACAAAAATCACCTTCTTTTTTTCTTTACCAAAAAAAAAAGTCCTTTATAGTTTTCCTTATTCAAAAAACACATTCTATTTTTCTTACCTACTATTTTTATACTATCATTTTCTTTTCCCTTATTATTTCTAGTAGTTTTGTAAAAAATCTTAGTTCTTTTTTCAAATCAATTTTGGCAAAAGAACTTCCATAGCAGTCTGTATTTTTTTTTTTTTTAATTTTTTGTTTATTGCAGTAACATTGATTTATAACATTGTAAAAGTTTCAGGTGTACATCATTGTACTTCTATTTCTGCATAGATTACATCATGTTCACCACCAAAATACTAATTACAACCCATCACCACACACATGTACCGAATTATCCCTTTCACCCTCCTCCCTCCCCCCTTCCCCTCTGGTAACCACCAATCCAATCTCTGTCCCTATGTGTTTGTTTATTGTTGTTATTATCTACTACTTAATGAAGGAAATCATACGGTATTTAATGGGCAAAAGACCTGTACAGACATTTCTCCAAAGAAGATATACAGATGGCCAACAGACACATGAAAAGATGTTCAAAATCACTAACTATCAGGGAAATACAAATCAAAACTACAATGAGATATCACCTCACGCCCGTCAGAATGGCTATAATTAACAAGGCAGGAAACAACATGTGTTGGAGAGGATGTGGAGAGAAGGGAACTCTCATACACTGCTGGTGGGAGTGCAAACTGGTCCAGCCACTATGGAAAACAGTATGGAGATTCCTCAAAAAATCAAGGATAGAACTACCATATGATCCAGCTATTCCACTGTTGGGTATTTATCAAAAGAACTTGAAAACACCAATTTGCAAAGGTACATGCACCCCTGTGTTCATTGCAGCGTTATTCACAATAGCCAAGACTTGGAAGCAACCTAAGTGCCCATCAAGGGACGAATGGATAAAGAAGCTGTGGTATATATACACAATGGAATACTACTCAGCCATAAGAAACGATGAAATCCAGCCATTTGTGACAACATGGATGGACATTGAGGGTATAAAGCAGTCTGTATTTTTAAGAGTCTTTTTTTTTTTCCTTCAGTTTCTGTGGACAATGTTTTAGTTAACTCCTGGGGTGTTTACATTTCAAAGGCATGATAAGATTTACAACTCCAAGAGAAGGAGAAAAAAATGCAAGTTTTCTCCTAGGCATTTTGGGGTAATTGCTATTTAAAATTTTCCTTTGTATTAAGGGTCAGACAGCAGGGGTGTTTTATGTCTTTCCTCACCAATCACCATAACATCCTCTTTTTTATTTTCATCACTTTCCCAGAGATTTCATCTCTTAACAGCCTAATCAGGCTTTGTCACAAGCACCTGGATCTTAATCTATGGCATCTTTTGCCCTCTTAGCTTTGAAAAATGACACTCTAAGGTCTCTAACTTATTATCTTGTTCTTCCACTTTGTCTGCCAGCTCCGAAGCTACCAGACTAGTGGACAACCTCATATCCTTCTCTAATGTCAGCTGCTCTTCCAAATTCCTATGAGTTTCAGCCTGTAGTTGGGCATCGGTGTCCCGCTGAACTGCCCACGGTAGAGGCCAGCCCACTGCAGCAGCCATTCATTTCTCTTCTTTGCCACAATGTGCAATGCACAGCTTTTCAAACAAATGCGTTAAAGCAGCCAGTATTTTCTGGGCATCCCCAGGCTCATGCAGCAGTCCATAAGCCTCTAATATATGGGCTATCCCTTTCCATGTACAAATTTTTCAGAGTGGCATGTGGGTGATCAAGATTTGGCCACCCTGAAATATATCTCTTTACCTTGATTGTTTTCTCTGATGGACATTTGACCTCCCCCACTAACTGCCTAAAGAATTTGACATAGTAACTCCTTCCTGGAACAGATCTTCTATCTGATGGCTGTAATATAATGTAAAATAGATGTTACAATAGAAAAGGCACCAACAAGCCCATCTTATTGGAAGTTCTGTCTCTCTGGCCACATTCTCTGGATGGCCCTGTGAGGAGTTGCCAGACAAACATTTACATTTATAAGGGAAATCTCCATTTGTAAGGGTATCTCACTCTCTGTATTGGGAAGAGGGGGGATGGCCTCATTCTAGAAACTTATCAATGTGGAAAGTGAGGCCTTAAATCTGCATAATAACCTTACTCATGTTTACTGTGCTTTAGTGGTAATCTCCTGTAACTGACTCCCCCCACCCCCAACATCCACCTTTGTCCTTAGCTGAACATGGTATTTAAGACGAGAATTTCTGTTATTGTGTTGAGAAACGCAGTGTCCCTGGTTTCTCCCATGTATACATGTTATTAAACTTGGTATTATTTTCTCCTGCTAACCTGTCTTGTTAATTATTTGGCCAGCCATAAGAACCTTAAGGGAAAGGGCAGAGAGGGATTCTCCCTCTTCCCCCACAGGCACAAAACATGTGTGTTAATAGACCTATATATGCATTAAACAGTTAACCATCATTTTAAGTTTTTTTCTTGTTGATAAATTTTGAAAATATGCCTGCTTTTATCAAACCAATGCATTTAAACTAGGCTTTTATTTATCAAAGATTATCCTAGATCATGTGAACTTGAGAAACATTTGGGTTAGTTTCTATTTTTCTAAAATTTAGAAATACTTAATTTATAAGCACTTAGTTTTAAGCTAATTAAATAGAGCTCTTTTACAAATTAATTTTGGCAGTACCATCCAGAGATAGAAAAATATATCTACAACATACACATATAGACATACATAAACATATAGACAGACACAGAGATCTTATAGATTTTGTTTTATTAAGTTAAGGTTACCTAGTCGGATGGCCAAAGTCTTTTACTGAAGATTTTTTTATTTGCATGCTGTAGGGATCCTTTTAGAGCTGTTTTTGGAGTCATTTTCCCTTTAAGAAGCTTCTGTATACAAATTAAAGAATGTATTCTATTGTCTCTGAGAGGTTTGGATTTCTCTCTTTTAAGGGTACCCCTTAAGGTGGACTTTTCTAAAACAAAGTCTTCCCAGAATGGCCATTACAATTTCAAATTATCCAAATGTTTACCCATTTTTCCAGAAAGGCACAAGAGCCTGGTCCAAGGACCAGGTGGAACTTATCTTACCTTTGGATTCCCTAAAATGTCTTGACTATGAGAGGCCTGTTTTCCAGCAGCTGTTCTGCAACTCCAGGAATCACTTGTTTTTCCCCCTTTTGAACAGGATGAGTGACTTACCAGGAAGCTTCAACAAATAAAAACAGATACGAAAAGCAAAACAGACACAGAAAGCAAGTGTGAGTAATAAAGTTGGAGATCTCAAAATACAAAGAAAGCAGAGCTCAGATCCAAGAGAGACTTACCTTCAAATTCCAGCGTTGACAAGAGAGCAGTGAGCAATATGTGGGAACCAGCACCTGTTTTCTCATCAGCCTCGGAGTTATTGAGAGTTCTTGATGGATCCCATTTCTGACTCAGTGAAATGTCAAAGGTCCAGAAATAGCCAAAATAAAACCAATGAATTACTGAAGTAATAATTAGTAAAATTTTATTGTGCACACACCAAAAAGAAAGTTTGCAAACCGGGAATGCTCAAACCAAAACATGAAATGAGGGTCAGGGATATATTATTATAAAGTAGCTCACATAGTGAGAAAACAGTGACTATTTATTCTTTACGGTGATTGATTATATTAGATATTGGTTACAATAGATTAGTTATATATTTTCAGTGGTTACATCATATCAACCTTGGGAAACAGTGCAAGTTTTGCTTATGATTTTCAGAGGCATAAGCAAGAAGTGACTCAGATCAAGTTAGTCTGGCAAAATAAGCTAAATTCAGCTTTGTTTGCATGACTAAACTAATTCTGTCTTCTCAGAAAACTTTCAAGATTGGTCTCCATTTGTTTCTGATTTTAACAACTACATATCTAAGTAAGCTGCAGGAAGAGACGTAGCAATCTTTAGTGACATGCTGGAAAAATATAAAACATAAAACTAGATCTCTTTTTCTTTTATATTTTCCTAGTTTTATTGAGAGAAAATTGACATAACATTGTGTAAGTTTAAGTGTACAACTTGTTGATTTGAAATGCTTACATATTGCAAAATGATTACAACATAGCATTTGCTACCACCTTCATCCATCACATAATTACTATTTCTTTTATGTGGTGAGAAAATTAAAGATCTACTCTCTTAGCAACTTTCAAGTATATAATACAGTATTATTAACTAGAATCACCATGCTGTGCATTAACTCTCCAGAATTTATTCATCTTATAACCGAAGTTTGCACCCTTTGACCAGCATCTCCTTATATCCTGCATCCCCCAACTCCTGATAACCACCATTCAACCCTCTGTCTCTATGAGTTTGGCTTTTTTAGATTCCACATATAAGTGATATCGTACACTGGTTGTTTTTCTCTAACTTACCTCTCTTGGCAAAATGCCCTCAAGGTCCATCTATGTCGTTGCACATGGCAGAATTTTCTTCCTTTTAATAGCTGAATAATCTATATATTATATAAATAACATTACATATATATCACAATTTCTTTATCCATTCATCTGTGATGGACACTCAGGTTGTTTCCCTGTTTTGGCTGTTGTGAATAACGCTGCAATAAAAACGCAAGTGCAGCTACCTCTCCAAGACCCTGTTTTCATTTTCTTTAGATATATACCCAAAAGCCAAAGGTGGGATTGCTGGATCCAGTGGTAGTTCTACTTCTAATTTTTCGAGTAGTCTCCCCACTTTCTTTTGTAAGACTAGACCTTGACAGTCATTCTAGGTACCTAAATCAAAGACGCAAGGATAAGTGCAGAAAATACCGTAAATAGAACAGAGAGAATGACTGGAACTCCAAGATATCTAACAGGTGGAAAGAAAAGGCCTTGCGAGAGTACCTCAGGGTAATTTCCAGAGAAAGAACATAGATTCAAAAGTATATATTGAAAGTACCTCTTAAGCAATAGATTTAGGGTTTGTAGTAAGAACTAATATGAAATTACCATTTAAAGTTTCCAAACATTCATAATGGATATACTTGAGATGCAGATACCAGACAATGAGCACAAAATAGTTAATAATTATTGATTAACTATTAAACTTGCATTATTTTAAATATAATGTACTATACTATAAATATGAGTAGATAATTTGTGTATTCCCTGAGCACGTGCCCGTGCCATGAATGAACTTAAGACCTTGATTGTCTAGTTCAGCAGATTCAAGTGTATATACAAAACAAAATAGGTAGAAATTATTTGGCATTACTAATTATGAGCAGATGCAAATATAAGCATAACTATTAAAATTTGAGATTTAGTTCTTTTGAAGTTTCTTCTTAATATGAAAAAAGAGAAATCTATTGCTGTAAAATATTAGTTGTTTTGCAAAACTGAAAATGGCTCTCATGGAGGCTGGGATTTTTATCTCAAACATTCAACCAAATAACATAATCCATAATATGTCTAGGATTTAACTAGCTTTACTTAATTATTTCTGGTCATTAAGTTAATACACAAATTATGATCACTGAGGCTCACTAAGGAAAATATGACTTTTATTACATTTTATAAATAGCTAATTTTCATATTAATATAAAACACACAATGGAAATTGCACGTTCCTATAACTTGTTTAAATATATTATAACATGATATCTTGTTTGCACAGCAACGTAATCGTTATGTTTTGCAAGTGTTATGTAAATTACTAGTCATGAGAAAATGTGTGCCTACAGTACCAGATTTCCGAATTGTCTTCTACTATTTCGAATAATTTTAATAAACACAGTGTTTTCTAGTAATAAAACAGACTTTTAAATCTATATCTTATACCAAATTCACTTGAGTTCTAAAAAGCTATAGGTTATTTCCCAAACAGTTGCCATATTTTGATTTCTACAGTCACCAGAGCAATCATGAAACATTAATTTCTTCGATAGATATTTAAATCTCAAAGTATTGCACAGTTTACAAAGTAAATACAAAGGAAAATGTGATTATAGTTAATTAAACTATTGATAAGGAAACTCTTCAGAAGAATCTTAGGATTTTTATTAGAGTTATATTCATAACAAGCTGGAGTAATTTATCAGAAATAAAAGTATGGGAAATATATGAACTTAAAATTACTAAAATCAAATTTAGAAAATGAAGAAATATTTTTCATAAAGTTCTTCAAGAAAATGTATATGTTTATAAAGGCATTAACAGAAACCAATTGTTTAAATACTTTTGAGTTTACAGGTCGTTATACATAAACATTAAAACTATAATGAATTGAAGATTAAATGTTAAAAGATTGCTCTGAAGTTGTTATAGATCTTCATAATAGTGAAAACAATATATTTATTAAAGGATAATGGGGAAAAATGTCTTAACATGAGTCCTAGTCCCAGTTGAACTAGTTAATAATCATATGACGTTAGGCAAGGCCCTTAAAGTATAGAACTTTGTATGACACCAAAATCCAGAAACAACACTGACTACCTCCAAAGGGAGAATGAGTGAATAAATTGTGGAATATACATACCATGAAATATACATCAGTAACAATGAATGAAATTAAATGATTCACATTAATATGGATGATTTTTTAACATAATAATGGTGAAAAATACTACAATAATACATGCTATTCATTTTATAAAGTTAAAACAACTAAAGAACATGTGTATAATTTAGGAATAAATTAAAAATTCAATAAAACCATAGCTATCACATGTTTAAGGCTCAGCAAACTTTTCCTTCAAAGGTCAGATTGTAACTAATTTAGCTTGTGGGTCAAATGGTCTCTATTGCAATTACTCAACTTGAATGCAACCATAGACAATACATAAATAAAATTTTATTTGCAAAAACAGATGGCCAACCTCCAGGCTGTAGTTTGCCAACTCCTGGTCTAAAAAATTAAGGGGGGCCGGCCCGGTGGCGCAAGCGGTTAAGTGCGCGCGCTCCGCTGCGGCGGCCCAGGGTTCGCTGGTTCGGATCCCGGGTGCGCACCGAAGTACTGCTTGGTAAGCCATGCTGTGGCGGCGTCCCATATAAAGTGGAGGAAGATAGGCACCGATGTTAGCCCAGGGCCGTCTTCCTCAGCAAAAAAAAAAAGAGGAGGATTGGCGGATGTTAGCTCAGGGCTGATCTCCTCACAAAAAAAAAAAAAAAAAATTAAGGGAAGCAGAGGAGGGTGGTAGTAAGATATATAAACATATATTATTTTTATATCTCTTATTCTGGATGTGATTTTTGAGGGCCTATTTCATTATTAAATATAAATACTTAATTACCTACACAAAAGTGACCCATGCAAAAACTAACTAAAAGAATGGGTCATAAATCAAGGATTATAAATGATCCAAATCTGTGCATTTTAGTTTTAATTTTTAAAATACCACCACATAAAAAAGGAAAATATGAAGAGGAAAAGCAAACAGCAGACAAAACAGCTAACAAGATAATGTTACCAAAGGTAGTATATATATCTTATGTAGTTATTTTACAATGAATTAAAAAGCAGTAAATAAATAAAATTGAATTATGAATCAACAGCACAAAACAGAATAAAAGTTTAGAAAGATAGAACAAAGAGAGCAATTAAGAGAGAAAGATTTTTAAAAGGAGATAAAGCACAAACTAGGAGAGCTCAGGACAAACAAGAAATAAAAAATAAAATAGTCACAAAATAAAGTGAATTTGGAAAGAGCACAGTCAAGGTAAGACCCTACTGAAAACAAATCGAGAATATGAAAACTAAAATATCGAAAAGAGAAAACGTTAAAAAAAATAAAAGTTTTCTCTTCCAGGAATCATAAGGTTCCTTCATACTTACATCACCCCCTCCCACAACCCAAATGTAACAACTAAAATTCTGGAGCAAGAACAAGAAAAATGTGATGGCTTTTTTTGATATGTCAACCTCACTAGTCTAAGTTCCCCTGTTACATCATCAAAATTCAAGCACTAATCTAGGTGTTGCTTTAAATTGGTGTTGCTTTGAATGTATCTTGCAGATGTAATGAAAATCCCTATATAGAAAATTTAAGTAAGGGAGATTATATGTGTAATCTGGGTGAGTCTGATTCAATTAGTTGAAAGAACTTAAAAACAAGCTGAGGCTTTTTCGAAAAAGAGAAGAAATTATATCTATGAACAGCACCAATCAATGCCTGCGAGTTTCATCCTGCACATGAACTTGCATTCTGATAGACTACCCTACTGATTTTGGACTTGGTTAGTCAGTTCCCACAATCACATAAACTAATAGCTTGTAGTAAGTCTCTGAATCTCTCTGGTGATTCTGCTTCTGTGCATAAACCCTGACTGATACACAAGAGCTAAAACAATGAAAGAACATATTATATCTAAACAAAGATACATTATGTCTCAAGGTGCAAGAGATGGAAGAAAAACAGATAGCTGTAAGGGTGTCAGACTTGAAGAAAAAAAAAAACCTCATAAGCAAATAATAACTTTGTCAGCTATTAAAACTATGCTGAGGTACATAAAAGAAACTGTGTTCATAGAAATGAAAAGACAAGAAACATTATGGAAACCAAATGAAAATTATAATTATAAATTGAAAATTGAGTTGAAAAATGAAATTTTGCAATAAAAATTCACTGATTAGGCTTTATGGCCTGTTGGGGATGAAGGAAGAATAATTCAGTGAATTTGAACATAGACTTAAAAAAAATTATCTGGAGTAATGTACAGAAATACAGACAAAAAAAAAAAAAATGAACAGAGGCTCAGAATCACCCGGATAAATATAAAATGTTTTACATATTGGTAACTAGAGTTTCAGAAAGAGAGAACAGTGGGACTGGAGGTAATTATTTGAAAAAATAACAACCAAATTTTTCTAATATTTAGTGAAAGATATAAATTCAAAAATTCAAGAAACTTGGGTTCCTTCATAACAGGAATATCAAAACAAATCAACATACAAACAAAAAAGACTGATTTAAACACCATAATCGAACTGCCACAAACTAAAGATCAAGAAAAAAATGTGAGAGCAGTCACAGAATGATATATTACCTACAGAAGAAAATAAGTTTTAATAACAACTGACTTCTCACAAGAAAAAATAGAGGACAGAAGACTGTGCAACAACGACTTTAAAGTGCAGAGTAGAAAAAGCAAGGAAAAGAAGAAGGAATCCCTGTCAACCTAGGATTCTACACCCAATGAAATACCCTGTGAGAATGGAAGTAAATTAAAGAGATTTTTGAATAAAATAAAACTAAAATAATTAGTTTCAGCTCTTTTGCACTAACAGAACTGCTAAAGGAAGGTTTTCATACTATAGGGAAATAATAATAATATCTGATATAATGTCAGATTTCCATGAAGGGGTAAAGACTACCAAAAATGGAGGCCAGCCCGGTGGCATGGTGGTTGGGTTCACACGCTCTGCTTCAGCAGTCCAGGGTTCGCAGGTTCAGATCCCGGGAGCAGACCTATGCACTGCTTATCAAGCCATGCTGTGGCAGGTGCCCCACATATAAAGTGGAGGCAGATGGGCACAGATTTTAGCCCAGGGCCAATCTCCCTCAGCAAAAAAAAAGGAGGATTGGCCACAGATGTTAGCTCAGCCCTATCTTCCTCACCAAAAAAAAAAAAAAGTTAAATGTGTGAGTGAATTAAAAAAACTGCATTTTCCTCTTAACTTCTTTAAAATATGATTATTATTTAAAATCTAATTGTGACATTATATGTGCATTGTATAAAGGATAAGGGTAAAATGACCTCTCTTGTTGAAAATTTACTATTTTTGCATGAGGCGGTACAATAGCAACTCTAATTAGACTCAGAAAATTTAAGAATGTTAAGAAGAAACATTTTGTTAAAAAAATTAGAGTGTAAAGAAGTATATTTAAAAATCCAATGAACCAATTAAAAGCAATTTTAAAAATAATCTAAAGGAAGGTGAAAGAACTAAAAACCAGAAGGAGCAAACATAAAAACACATAATAAAATGGTACATTTAAATATAAAAGTTTGGGGACGGGCCCTGTGGCCTAGTGGTTAAATTTGGCAAGCTCTGTTTCAGCAGCCTGTGTTCGGTTCCAGGCACGGACCTACACCACTCGGTGGTAGCCATGCTGTGGAGGCAGCTCACATATGAAATAGAGGAAGATTGGCACGGATGTCAGCTCAGGGCAAATCTTCCTCAGCAAAAAAAAAAAAAAAAAAGTTTGAAAATTACACTAAATATTATTGGACAGAGCACACTAATTTAAAGGCAGAAGATGTCAGAGGGAAGAAAAGAGCAAGACCCAATTACTTGTTACCTAGAGATTTATTTTACATGTAAAAATACAGATAGGATGAAAGCACAAAGGTAGAGTTGTTATACCATGCAGGTTCATGAAGGCTGCAGTGACCATATTATTAATAAAAAAAATATATTTAAAAAGGAATATTACTTGAAATGAGAAACATTATATAAAAATGAAACATAAGACCGTTAGGAAAAGTTAACAAACTTAACTGTGTATGTGTCTATTAACAGAGCATCAAATTACAAGAAAAATAACATAAACAAAATTAAAAAAAGAAAGAGACATTTCCACAAACATGGCTGGAGATTTTATTTGCCCCTTCTGGCACTTTATAGAACTAGAAAAAAATTTTAAAAGACATAGGAGAACACTACTGTCTACATTGACTAAATTGAAATTTAATGAATGCTGCACTCAACAACTGCAGAAAGCTCATTTTTCCAGGGTTATGTGGTACATTCACCACAGAAACAATATATGCAGTCATAATTCAAGCTTCAATTAATTTAAAAGGATAGAAATGATACAGAGCATCCACTTCCACCTAAAACATAGAAATCTTGAAAGAGTATCCCTCTCACCAAAACAAGGAGGAAAGCCACATAAACTATGGAGCCATAACTTCTTTGAAGCTATCAGAGAGCTGACATTATAGGGTAACATATGAACAAACGGACTTGCATGGAATGCCGTAAAGGTGATGCTTAGAAATAAATCGGTAGTTTTAAATGCTTCTATTAGAAAATGTTGAAAATGTCTAAAAATCACTGAGATAAGTTTCCACCTTCAAAAGCTAGACAAGAGAAAAGAAAGTAAACATAAAATAGGTATGATGGATGAAATAATAAAGATAACAGAAAAAACAATGAAATGGAAATGGGGAGGTAGAAAAAATATTTGAAGTGCCTATTGCCAAAATAGTTTTAATATTAATAAAAAAACGTAAAAGCCGTGAACCAAAGAACTTCAATCAATAGTTAGCATAAGAAACATAAAGAAACACACACTATAGCAAATCATGATCAAATTATTGAAGAGAAAATCTTAGAGGAGAACATCTTAAAAGCAGAGTAGGAGATTATGTAAAAATAAAAGCAATTAGAAAATCCACAGACTTCTCATGCAATATTATGCAAGTTATAAGACAATGATAGACTAGTACACCTCTGAAAGAAAACAAAAGAAAAATGTTTGAAAAATCTCTAAACCTGTCATTCTAAAACTCCACAAAAATCTTTCAAAAAAAAAATGGAGCTATTACTCTCAGAGATACAAAAATGGAGGCAATGCATTGTCATCAGATGTACACTACAGGAAATGTTAAAGGATGTTAACAAATTCAGGCAGAAGAAACTTAATAACACATGTATTATTGGACCTATAAGGATGAATAGAGAGTAACGGAAATGGTAAATATCTAGATAAATATAAAATATATTTTTTCAAATTAATAATTTAAAAGGAAATTGACTATCTGGACCAAATATAATAACAATGCATTGGTCTATAAAATACATAGAAGTAAAGTGTAAGACCAAAGAGCAAAGGTTGGGAGGTAAATAAAAAATTAAGGTGATAAGGTTTTTTAACTACAAGTGAAATTTTATAATATTTTTTGAGGTTAGACTGTGATAAGTTAAAATAGCATACAATAAAATATAGCACAAACACTAAAAAACGTGCATCTAATGTGTAGTAGTGAAGATAAAATAAGAAAATAAACCAAAATAGGGCAAAAAATAAAGGGAAATGTAAAATAAAAAAGACTTACAAGACAAATAGAAATGAATACAATGATTGATTTAAATCTAATCACATTGATAATTACATTAAATATAAATGCTACAAATACTCTAATTACAGTCATATGCCGCATAATGATGTTTCAGTCAATGACAGACAGGCATATATGATGGTAGTCCCATAAGATTAGTACCATATAGCTTAGGTAGGGATAGGCTCTACCATCTAGGTTTCCATAAGTACACTCTATGATGTTTGCACAATCACAAAATTGCCTAACGACACATTTCTCAGAATGTATCCCTGTCATTAAGTGATATAAGATTGTAAAAGAGAGAGACCATTAGATTCAAAAACAACCATGAACCAAACACAGAAAACCTCCAAAAAAGCTATGAAAAAAATATTTTAAATACAAAACACAGTTAAAAATATGTTAAAAGAAAAATGATGGAAAAAATGTATAGCATGCAAACACTAAACAAAAGAAAGATGAAATGAGTATATTAATCCGACAAAGTAGATTTCATGATAAGGAATATTACCAGGGATAAAGAGGAGAGGAGCATTCCATAATAATACAAGGGCTAATTCATCAAAAGGGCATGAGAATAATAAAGCTTCAAAATACATGAAGCAAAAAACTGATAGAACTGAAAAAAGAAATTTTAAAAATCAACAATTATATTAAGATATTTTGACATTCTTCTCTCAGAATAAAACAAGTACACTAAAATTCAATAAAGATATAAAACACCTGAACAACAGTATTAATCAGCTTGAACTAATTGATATAGAGAGAGCACTACAACAAACAAAATCATAGCACACATTGTTTTCAAGTACACATTAAATATTCACCAAGATGGATGATATTTTAGGTCATAAAATAGTCTCAATAAATTTAAACACATTGAAATCATATAAAGTATGCTACAAAGAAATTAAACTAGAAAGCATTAACAGAAATATATCTTGTAAATCATGTAGTATTGGAAAGTAAACAACACACTTCTAATAATCCACAGAGTAAAGAAGAAATCAAAGGGAAATTGGGAAATATTTTTAAGTGAATGAAAATGAAAATACAACATTCCAAAATTTGCAGGATGCTGTTAAAGAAGTAACTAGCAGAATATTTTAGAAATTAAATGATTAAATTAGAAAAGATTAAACTTTCAAAGCAATAATCTAAGATCATACTTTAAGAAACTGGGTGGGATGATGGTGGGGGGTACTGAGATAGAAAAATAAATCAAAGCAAGCAGAATGAAGAAAGTAGTAAAAGTAAGAGCATAAATCAATGAAATTGAAAACAAATTATAAAATAATATAGAAAATTGAGTACAAATGTTATTTCTTAGAAGAACAATACAAATAAACCTCTAGCCAAAATGACCAAAAAGTATGAGAGAAGACAAATTTACCAATATCCTACAGACATTAAAAAAATAACGTGATAGTACAAACAATTTCAAAAACATAAATTTGACAACTTACACGATATAGACAAAGTCCTTGAAAGATACAAACTGCCAAAGCCCAGTGAATAATAATTAGCTAAGGTGAACAATATTCTAAGTATTCCTTGGGCGTCTTTGGCAATGTAAGGGTGGAGGGTTGAGGTATCTGAAAAAGACCGTACTGGCCTTTTGACTACTTAGGCATATGTATTCTCGATTATTAATTTATGGAAAATATATCTGAATGTGTGCTGGTATATTTGTGCAACAGACAATATATCGTGAGTTTATAAAATATTTCACACAGAGGCTCAGAAATGTTAAACCACTTCCCTAATGATACAACTTATGAGCAATAAATGGAAAATAGGGTTAGCCTAAGAGTGTGTTCTGGCTGAAATAGAGATACTCTTCTTCCTATATCCAGATTCCGGTTAATTTCAAGATTGCTATTCTAGAATTTCCACAATTCATGAACCTATGTATCTTGAACACGGAAAAATTCGTATGTCAAAGTAATTGCAGCTTAACCAATAATTGTACATTGAAACGATAGTAGTAGTCTGCTGTTTGCCTTGAAATGATTTACAGGCAGATTTTCAGTTTCTGAATTTTGGTTTTATAATGAATGAGCTTTTGCAAGTATCAAGGAAATGTAGCTACCATTCTGTTTTCTCAATGAAGAAGAAACTACATCTTCTAGGACTACCAGAGGACATAGAGAATGGCCACTAAATTAAATATAGTCTTAAAAAAAGTTAACCAAATTTGATTTAAAACAAAAAAATAAGGATATCACACAGAGCTTTAGCATTATTTTTTAATGAATCCTGACATTTTTGTCTGAGTTTTGTTGTCAGATTTTGGAAACCCAGTGAGAAAGCCCAAGCTGTGTCCCTGTGGTAGTGGTTTGGATCTTGTCAGCAGTATGAGGCATGACTGGAGTATCAGAGGTGATTAGATGAAGGCATTTTAACTGAGCCTCTTCCCTGTGTTAGTCAGCTCAAGCTGCATAACAAAATACCATAGGCTGGGTGTCTTTAACAACAGGAATTTACTTCTCACGGTTCTGGAGACTGGAAGTCCAAGATCAAGGTGCCAGCAGGGTCCATGTCTTGTGAGGACTCACTCCTTGGGTTGCAGACAGCAGTTTTCTTGCTATGTCTTCACATGTTTTCTCAGTGTGGGCAGGTGGAGAGAGAGAGAGGAAGCAAGCTCTCTGGTATCTGTTCTTAAAAGTGCATTAATCTTATCATGAAGGCCTCACTCTTTTTTTTTTTATGTGTTTTTTTTTTTTTTGTGAGGAAGATCAGCCCTGAGCTAACATCTATGCCAATCCTCCTCTTTTTGCTGAGGAAGACTGGCCCTGAGCCAACATCTATTGCCAATCCCCCTCCTTTTTTATTTTTTCCCCAAAGCCCCAGTAGATAATTGTATGTCATAGCTGCACATCCTTCTAGTTGCTGTACGTGGGATGTGGCCTCAGCATGGCCGGAGAAGCGGTGCATTGGTGCGCAACTGGGATCCGAACCCAGGCCACCAGCGCGCACTTAACCGCTAAGCCACGGGGCCAGCCCCGAAGGCCTCACTCTTATGACCTCATCTAAACCTAATTACCTCCCAAAGGCTGAGACTCCAAATACCATTGCTTTGGCCATTAGGTCTTCAACCTATAAATTTGAGGGGAACACAACTCAGTCCACAGCACTTCCTGAAGGGTTACAACCAGAAAAGGTGACCGGAAGCAGAAAGTTTGGGAATAAAAAATAACGTAGAGGTAGATGTCTTGCTGGAAAGGGCTACACACAGCCCAGAGACTGAGAGGACTGGGGGATAATTATTCTCTAGGTATAAAGGGAGGTAGGCAGGAGTCTATAATTTAAAACCTTGTTAATATTAACTACTCATGCACACTCTCTTTGTCTATCATTTTACATTTTAAAGACCAGATAATATCAGGGACCTCAATATTAGGAGTACATCAATGTCAGTTGAGAAGCTGATTAGTAGATTAATCATCTAACCAAATAAACGTAAAAGCAAAAATACTCTCCCCTTGCCTATTTTTCCTGTTAGGTTTCCTAAGAGATATGTATGCTTGTATTTCTCACTAAAGGAATTAGAAATCACAAAAGAGATCTTTTAAATTAAATTGTATTTAAAAACTTGTTTAATAAATAGTGATAAGATAAAGGCCCAGATCTACGGTTGCCAGATTTAGCAAATAAGACAAGGACATCCAGTTATATTTGAAAAATAGCTCTAACTGATAAATTTTTGTAATCTATTGAAAAAAGTTGAATACAAGACATTTAGGGTGTTCTGACAAATTCGTTACAGAACTCAAGATAATAGCATTAAATACATGGCATGTTCTGTCTATACAGGCAACCATACCTACATCTTGCTCTTCCGTTGTGTTCTTTATAAGATTCCAAACCCTAAGTTAAGGATTAGCATTAATTTTAAAATAGAAAAAAGAAGTCAGAGGCATGATATCCTCCACTGGACAAGAATCTCAGCTTTTAAAGCATTATTGTTGTTTATACAATACCTGTGTGAATGTGAAGCTACAGTAACAGAAATAAAACACTTTGAAAAACTTGCTGATGCTCAGGGAGCCATGAAGTAATCTTTCTGAAGTTATATTTCTGAATTTGTATGTCTTTTAGATTTTGAGTAGGATAAATTGAAGAAATATGACAAGATAGAAAAGAAAACAAAAGAACAAGGAGCATTGACAGAATCTAAGCAATTCTGATTATATGAATTATAAAACCAAAAATATACTTGGCTTTAAATCTGTGGCTGTAAAAGAGTGAGGCGACATGACAAACAGATCTCACATTACTTGTTCAGTAAGCCATCTTGCATGTCAGATTTCCTGTGGCAAAAGCACAAAAGCTGAAGTGGACTTGGGACCACAGAAGAAAATCAAGTGTGCCTTTAGCATTTACAGTAAGTGAAAAGCAGACATTTCATCTACCCTTTGTCCCACACTTGGGAAATAAGGCTGAAGGCCCTTTGTACTTGAGATGGTATGAGAACACTCCTCGTGAGGGAGTCTCTTTTATAATTACTCAACACGACTGGGTGTTACGGGGTGTCTTAAAGGTCAAACTAATATTGGCCATAAAGGTTAAAAATCTGACATTCCTGGAGGTGGGAGGAACAGAAGAGAAATGTTTGCCCTTAGGGAAAATCAAATATTGAAACAAAAATATGTGATAGAGAACAAAGTTAAAGGATATTTAAGAGAAAAACACGACCATACAATATTATGTAAAACAACATGAGAAAGTGTGTGCTTGCTTTATATGTGAATCACTTTCTTCAAGTAAAGGCAGTTGAAATATTGACTCGAGCTGGAAGTCACATTATGTGGACTAATTCGATCATTTCATTATAGTATGTACAAGTAATGACACAGTTATCTGTAAATATATGTTTCTAAAATAATACTACAGTAGACAAATATGAAAATAAAAAATATAAGGACAGAACAAATGTCACAATCAAACAGCTTTCACTGGTTACATAGAATTTTATCATAATCAATTCCTTGATTTTTAGAAACTGTATTATAAATTGTACTGTAATCTTTGTGCTTTAATTGAGCATCAATATTTTTGAGTGCTGACTATGTAGTACTAACAATAGCTCTAGGAAACAGCATTATTATCAGTATCTCTATTTCATAGAGGAAGAAACTGAGATTCAGAGTTTGGATTTAAACCTAAGAAGTCCAATTTCTGTGCCTGTATTCTTTACATTTATGTAATCTTATTGATGGTTATTTTAGAATAACTCCCAATGAATGGAATTACTACCTCAAAAGTATGAAGAACTGTAAGACTCTTGATTGATTTTGCCTAATATCCCTCCAAAGATGCTATAGCAATTTATTCTCTCACTAAGTTTCTGACAGTGCATGAATCACTATGTATTGTGAATTTATAAAGTACTTCACATAGAGGCTCAGAAATGTTAAACCTCTTCCCTAATGACACAATTTATGAGCAACAAATGGAAAATTGGATTAGCTTAACGGTGTGTTGTGACTGAAGTATACTCTTCTTCCCATAACCAGATTCTAATTAATTTCAAGACTGCTAGTAATAGAAATTAAAATTAAGAGAAAAAAAAATTTTGCCGAAAAGTAGCCACAAAATGCTTTATTATAGAGTACATTTTTATTTCTCCTATTATTAACCTGCTTTGATATATTTGATTATATATATATATATTTGTAAAATTACATATACATATCTATATACCCACTGCACCTGGAAAAAGACTTGAAAGAGATGCTGTGCTCAGAGAATGGAAGTCAAGGCTGTGGTGGAACTCCATCAAGGAAATCTGAACAAAGTGTGCACTGTAGTTAATAACAATGCATCAGTATTATATCATTAGTTGGAAAAAATATACCATAGTGATGAAGATGTTAATAGTAGGGGAAATTGGGTGAGGGGTAGATGGGAATTTTCTGTACTAATTTTGCAACTTTTCTGTTATTCTGAACTATTGTAAAATAAAAAGTTTATTTTAAAAAGCTAGTCTATGGTTTATTATCATATTAAAAACTTTGCCCTGAATTCTTTAAATGGAGTCACTCCATTCTTTTTTTTTTTGGTGAGGAAGACCAGCCCTGAGCTAACATCTGTGCCCATCTTCCTCCACTTTATACGGGACGCCGCCACAGTATGACTTAACAAGTGGTGCCTCGGTGCGCGCCCAAGATCCTAACCAGCGAAAACAGGGCGGCCACAGCGGAGCGCACGCGCTTAACTGCTACGCTACCAGGCCGGCCCCTCCGTTCTTTATTGAGGAAAATCAAATTGGTATGTCAGCAGCTTCTATAGAACTGAGTCATGGCTGGAACAGCAAATAGAGAGTAAGATTTTTCTAAGAACCTGGTCAAGGAATTTTGAAATCCTACTGAGAAATTAAGCATATAGTGTGTCCACTCAACTGCATATATGGAAACAAAGTCATCAGCAGCAGATGTAATAGCACTTTGTTTGAATCTTTTCTTGAAAATCATAATAAACTTTTTAAAACGTTCTATTTCTTTGATCCACTTGAAATATTCAACACTTGGTTATTTCAAGTTAATTTAAGCCATTTTTTGTATTATCCAACAACACTTATTTTATCTTCCTTAATATGTTCATATTTGGCTGGATAGTTGCTCATTAATAAACCCATTTAAAGACCAGTATTTTTGTAAGAGAGGGAAGAAGGAAACTGAATCAGTTACATTTACTGGCTCAGGGCAGCTCTGAGGAAAAAGTCAGTGACAGAAACAGGTTGAAGCTATTAGCGAAAAAGAAATTTGAAGAATGACAACTATTCAATTTTACATATTTAAAATTTCTTCATCTTATTGGGAAAGAAAATTTGACAGTGGACTACTTAAAAAGGTAATTTTTAAAATATATTTCAAGTACCATGATAATTTTTATACATTTTAATGTATATCAAATTGGAAAGCTAGATTCTCAGCTCTGTAGTCATTTGTAAAATAAGAAGCAAAACACTAAAAGTGAATCATGCAAAATTAATACTGCTAATATTTGGATTAATTGGAAGGTTGGCCCATATATGTGGATATCTACGCATGTTTCCTGGGTAAGTAGCCAGCTGGATTCTTTGTAACTCAAAAGCCTGAAGAAGACTGTTAAAATCAAAGTTAATTTTTCTGAAGTAGAAAATTTAGTTAAAATTTTCTATTTATGTAACAAAAGTAAAAAAATACAGAATAATTTATAATCAAATGAAAAGTATATACCAGATTAAATATATACAGTTCTTTGTATATCAATTATACCTCAATAAAGCTACTGAAAATTAAAAAATTGCTCTTCAAATAGAAAAAAATTATATTTATCCAAGAAAAGTTTTCAAATGGTGTCTAATGAGCTGACAATGTCAAATTTTCCTTAAGCTGAAAATTCAAAAGAGAATCATTTATATTGTGATAGACATTGCTCAGAAGGGATCTAGCTATCTCTGCTTTTAAATGAGGTTCCCTTGATTATATGTATAGGAAATACGGCATAACCCTGCCATAGTCATTGCACTTTGAAATTATAAAAGGGGAGAAATGAACATTAGTTTCAGATCCATTACTTCTCCAGAAACTGCAGGCTGCAATCAGTCAATAGAAATAGGGTATTAATAATTGAATTAATAGTGCACAGTGAAAATGGAGCTCAACAAGATCGACAGGTTAAAGGAGTTTAATTTTGACTCAAGTTAATTGTTATGGCTAGAGAAATGGCACATTTGTGACATAGAAAGAGACTAAGTATCATTATCCTGTAATAGCCGAAAAGTGTTCAAGAAGGAAATTTTTATTATACGTTATTACAATGAGCCAGGATGATTGAACCTTCAATTCTTCTTGTTGCAGACTAGTATACGAATTAGAATATTAAAACAATGGCTTCTGATTCAAAAAATTTTTATTTAGTACCATATTTTAGAGCACACATAACAAAGTTTTCATTATTTTATATATTCAGTCATATCTAGACAGTTTGACAATTATTCATAACTTTTATTACTTATTATAATGATTACTAAATATTTGCTTTATTAGCTCCTTTAGAAAGCACTGGTAATAAATGTAATCATCTCTATCAATAGAATTGAGAACTACCTAGTTGGTGGAAGTATATCATAGGATATTCTTATAATATACCTTTATTTTCTAGATTCTAGATTAAAAGTGAAGAAAGGTTGCAGGTGACACAGTTGCTTCTGAACAGAAAGATACCAAACACTAATGAAGTCCTCTTTCTTTAGAAGAAATCCCAGACAGAAATAATGTTAAGAAGTAATATTCCCTGACATGAACCAAGTTCTTCTTACAATTGTAGAAAGTCAGAATTGCATGAGAAGAATCTTCCAATGTTTCTGCATGTCCTCTGAAGTCCAAAATAATAGCAAAGGCAACTTTTAAACACTAAATCTAAGTATAAAAACAAATCTCTTTTTACCAAGTATATCAGATGGGTCCAATCTGATTTGATAATATCTGTGTTCAGTTTTAAAAATAACTAGTGGAATTAGTAAGGGTTGGCTTTAGAGATGGGAAAGTGCTGAATGCTACATTTTATACAAAAATATATTGATCTTTAAGCCACTAAGACTGGAAGGATATGATAATCCCAATATTTCCAGTCATAGATGCCAACTCTGTAAATTAAATCAAATTCCTCATTCTTTTATTTTTAAGAAATATTCATTGGGTCGGCCTGGTGCCGCAAGCGGTTAAGTGCGCATGCTCTGCTCCAGCTGCCCAGCCTCCGCTGGTTCCGATCCTAGTCGCGCACCCGACACACTGCTTGGCAAGCCATGCTGTGGTGGCGTCCCATATAAAGTGGAGGAAGATGGGCACGGATGTTAGCCCAGGGCCAGTCTTCCTCAGCAAAAAATGAGGAGGATTGGCAGATGTTAGCACAGGGCTGATCTCCTCACACACACAAAAAAAAGAAATATTAATTAAACTATAAAAGATGAGCTAAATGGTCTATCAAAGATAGATGAGAATGATCTATCTTTTCAACTACATAGGACAATATTAACTAGTAGAAATTCAGAACAATGTTTTTTATGGATCCTAGCATCTAGTCACCTAATTTCACAGATGAAGCGTTTGAAGCTTAGAGAAGTCAGACTTGTGTCCCCGGTAACCTGCCTAGGGCAGATTGCAAATGCTTGTAATGCTTGCAAATCTGTGCTTATGTAAACTGCTATAGATATTACCTTTTTATTAGCCATTAGCTGCCAGTTATTTGGGGAACATAGATGTGCAAGCAAGGGATAGCAAGTAGTGTCCACATTGGAGTTTCCTCTCTATTGAGAGAATCACATGTATGGCATGATCATAATGATTCTCCTATATGTTTTCATAGAAAAGTTAATTAATTTCTAACTTGGGAAGTATCTTTTTTACACTAGGTTACATAACATCTATCCTCTTTCGATGTTCTCAATTGTCTTTACTCTTCCTTCCCTTTTATTTCAGTCAGTACTTTATTCCATTTATGTATAATCCCCAAACAACTCTGATGATGAAAGATAGTAGTTTTAGTGATGGAAAGGAAAACAGTGTATTTGGAAATATATTTTGATATCTAAAATAAATTTCAATAACCTCTAAAGTTATTGCAAATCCATAAATTCTATACCTCCTTTTCCTGTAATAACTTAACATGATGTTTTTCATCACCAGCTCTCACAATAAATAGAAAGATAATTTGATATGTTTGCACAATAAACATTCTTATTTTTTGTTAAAAATTTTTGTGTGTGTTTGGAGGATTGTGAGATATCAAGTTTCCTTCAAAAACATAAATTAGTTAATTTAGTGAATACAGGAGACAGAGCCCGGGTCAAGGAAGCTTTGAGAAGGAACCTAAAACACAATATGAAGAGACTCCAGATCTTTAGAAGGTTTTACATTCTTCCTACAGCTGGAGAGGGGTAGCCATGAGAATAATCAGAGTCCTGCAAGATGGAATGTTATGTTTAGAAAATATTAAACTAGAGATTGTATATCATAGTGGTTCAGGGCACATGCTCTGGAAACACACACTGCCTGAGTTTGACACCCAGTTCTGCCACTTACTGCTGTGATATTTGGAGTTTTATTTAACATATTGTATCTCTGTTTCTTCATCTGTAAAATGAAGTAATAATAGTACTCCTTAGGGTTATTGTAAAAAGTAAAATAGTCAATACGTGTAATATGCTAAAAACAGTGCTCAGCACATCACAAGTCCTCAAAAGAATTAGCTATTGTTATTTTTCATCACTTTTTGTCAGTTTTCTTGAAAATAACCTCTTTATGCTAATGATATTATGATGAAAAGCACATTCAAGTAAAGTAATAGTAATTAGAGGCAAAGCAATTTTTAGAGAAGGTATTCTAAAATGTTTCTAAGCAAAACCTACATCTTCATGACTTTTGCAACTAACATTCTAGACGAGAAGTAGATGGCATGCAAAAGCATAAGTCTTGAAAAGCAGAATGGAGGCAGAGATCACTGCATGTGAGCATGTGAAATAGGTAGACTCTGTATTCCATTATCTGATTACTAGGTTTATGGGTATCAGAGACAGTTTTACAGCGAGAGCTGCAGAAATAGCACCAGTGGCTGCAGTATTTATTGACCTTTCCATTATGGCATCACAGGTGGGAACTTGACTGGAATGGCCAATAGGCCAGACACAGTCCCATGTGACTCTAGGTATATAATTGCTTTTATTAAATCTCTTTCTGCTAGAAATATCTAAAGTAGTTTCTGATTTTGTTTTCAGAGTTGAATAATACTGTGCTTGAGACCAATAGTAACTGCAGCATGTAACCACTAGGAGTAGAATGGCCATGGTCACTGTAATGAATAGCAGGGTCAACTCTGTTATCAAAATAGTTTCAACTACAAATTCTTTGGTGGGGGCTAATTGATCATGGTGCCCCTGGCACTACAATAGATGAGCAATCTAAAAAAGTCCTATTGGACCTGTGACCAAAAAAATAATAGTAAGTAGGTAGGTAGGTAGGTAGATAGATAGATAGATAGATAGATAGACAGACAGACAGACAGACAGATAGATAGATAGATGGAAAGAAAGAAAGAAAGAAAGAAAGAAAGAAAGAAAGAAAGAAAGAAAGAAAGAAAGAAAGAAAGAGAGAGAGAGAGAGAGAGAGAGAGAGAGAGAGAGGAAGGAAGGAAGGAAGGAAGGAAGGAAGGAAGGAAGGAAGGAAGGAAGGAAGGAAGGAAGGAAGGAAGGAAGGAAGGAAGGAAGGAAGGAAGGAAGGAAGGAAGAAAGAAAGAAAGAAAGAAAGAAAGAAAGAAAGAAAGAAAGAAAGAAAGAAAGAAAGAAAGAAAGAAAGAAAGAAAGAAAGAAAGAAAGAAAGGAAGGAAGGAAGGAAGGAAGGAAAACTCTCTAAGTCTGGAGAACATAACTTAAGTCATTACAGTGGAAAGTCAGGATTCTTCACCCAAATTCTAGACCTGAGTTAGTTCATAGACACAAAGTCTTCTGCATGACAAGAGAACTAAATTCTTTCTGAGCAAGAATATTCTGACATTGTCACAAGTGTGCTTGCATGACTTGTGGCCACTTACTAAGGTGAATTTGTATAACAGCAAAAAAGACAATGCTCAGAGGATTTTGATTCATGGACTTTGAGTTGATATGAATTTCTGGCATCAGCAAGTCACTGTGATTTACCACTCAGATGGAAAGAGGAGGGAGGCAGAGGATGGCTTCAGTATGTCTCAAAAAGGTCTACTATATTTGTGAGCCCACTATGTGCTTATTTCCCCACCTCCTACATGCAAAAATGAATTAGCCACAATTGGAACCTGGCAGAATATCCAGTTTGACTCTTTGTGATAAGAGAGCTTTGGTGAAGCCCCTTTTCCTCTTTACTAAAATAATAAGAAACCTCCAATACCATATCCACCATAGGTTTCAGAAATTAGTACCACTATCAAGGACTTAAAACATTGAGGACTGGTGATTCCTACCACTTCCCTCATTTTTTAGCCTATTTATGTAGAAAACACATGAATCTTGGAGAATATAAATGGATTATTATAAACATAACTGGTATTAACTCTAACTGCAGATAGTTTCATAATGTAGTCTCTTTACTGGAACAAATCAACACAGATCCTGTCATCTTTTATAAAGATTTCAGACTAATAATTTATATTCTATCCCAGGCACCCATGAATACTATAAACAACTTGTTTTCAACTGACAGTAGCAGCAGTATTTCTTTCTGGCTCACTTCAACTTTCTGTCATAATCTAGTCTACAGAATCAGTGAGCACCTCCCAGCTTAGGACCATCATCCAGAACCACCATATTGACTGTATAGTAGGCTGATTAAACCTAGAAAATCAGAAGTAGCAAGTACCATAGGTAACCTGGTAATACATATATGGGCCGGGTGATGGGAGAAATCAAACAAAAAATTTAAGATACAGTGAAGCTTCTGAAATGCAGTGCGCTGCAGCATGCTACAATATTGTCTCTAAAATCGAATAGCAATTGTTAAATTGTTGTATTCTCTACCTCTAAGAAAGAGGTGCAACACTTGTTTGACCTTTCTGAATTTTAGAGGAAATAAATATCGCAGGTTGGCGTGTATCTCCAACTCGTTTTAAAGAAATCTTTAAAGCTACAGATTTTCAATAGGGTTCAAGAGAAGACTTTTCAGCTTATCTGGGATACAGTGCGAGCCCTGCTGCTTGATCCACATGACCCAGCAAATCCAGATCCCCCTCTCCTGTTTCCATTACATTATCATATACAAAGTGTATATTTCTACAAACTTTATACTTCAGTATGTTATTTCAGGATATAAGTGTGGGATTGAATTCGAAGAGAAATGAACATCGCCACCAACAGTTGGATATAGTGACTGCTGTGGAAAAGGGATGTGGCCACACACACAACTAGCACTCTAAAGTTATAATAGGAAATAGAGTTAATTAAGGGAATACTTGTAGAGAAAGAAGTATCAAAATACACACAATTCCTGACTTAAGTATAAGGAAGAGATGATAAATAGTAATTATGGCATTCTTCAGAGAGATGTCTAAGCTGCGTATTCCAGGATTCCAGTAAACAGTGACCTATCCCATGTATTGTCCTACACATTTATAAAAATAGAGGGCAGGGAATATGTATTTGACTGTCTTCAAGAAACTTCCCCCGCAAAGCAGATAAGATCCCAAGATTTGAGAGCAGACATTTTTTTGGAGGTGATAACGGGAAGCACTTACAGAGGATATAGCTAGTGATGTATGTTTTATAGGTAATTTTCAACTGTGGATATCGATCATAAGTTCTACTAGTTATTAGTTGAGAGGGGCTGTGGGGGTCATTAACACCTTGGTACTTCTAGACTGCCGCATGCACAGGCTGAGCCTGCTCTGGCATCCACAAGAATCTTTTCAGCAATAATGAGCAGGTGCTTGCAGTAGGAAACAATTACGTTGGCCTGTACGAGGCACTAAGTGACAAGGCAGTACAGATGGAGGAACCAACAGGATCTTCTATACTTTGGTCTACTCCTTCCACAACTGAGATCCACTCATTATGCTATGTTACTAATTCTCTATTATGACGGCTGGTCATAACTTCTGGAATAATAATTACAACAGTAATGTTAAAAATTAAAGGGCTACAATGCCATAATTGCTATTTATCATCTCTTCCTTATACTTAAAATATAAATAATGTTACCAAAGACAAATTCCTGTCCTTTCCATGGTGAAAGCAGTCCGTCTTGTGAGTTGACTTGCCATCAGGTGGATGGTTAGTCTCCTAGAGAGATAACAACAAAGTGAGGACTCAGAGTTGGTCTCTGCTGGTGACTTTAGCCCTGACAGTAGCTAGATCAATCTTGGTGTGGTGAGAGGATGTTCATGCTGTTGGGCCCAGACATACCCTCCATGCTTGACACCATGACAACTCTGTTCATAGGATTGTTAGGCAAGCACAGTAGTGACCAAGGATGGAGAGTAGTTAATATCCATGAATGTGTGTATGTGTGTGTGTATATGTGTGTGTGTGTGTGTATATATATGTATATATGGTGGTTCAGTATCTGTTCTGCAGAAGATAGTGCTCTCGGGACATGAGACACAAAAATTCACATACTCATGCTGATTCCCACAGACCCATTCACAGCCTTTTTCCAAGATTTTCTTGTCAATGATATTACAACCTTGCTTCATTCAGCACCAGAGGAAGCAGTCAAGACATTCACATCTGCTCATGAGTCTATGTACAACCTTACCTCTAACCACTTCTTTCTCTATACAAAGATGATTCAGGAAAGTGTTAAAAAATCTGTATACTATTTTCCCTAACCATTGTTTTCAGTGTGGGAATGTCATTGGCAGCATCCCACTTTTGTGTTATAATAATATATGGAGATGACTCAACCTTGAACCTGGCCTAGTTTGTTTCCTGATGATAAAGAAACAAATGATGCTATAGGTATGAGCTGAGGGAGGGGTGTTAATGCGAGAGAGGTGGTTGGCATGGAATCTGGGACAGTTGATCATGCAATTTACTTGTACCATCTGAACCTGCTGAGAATCAGCTATCAAAAATACATATTTTGATTTACCATGTCACTGACACTACTATAGCTCCTTTCTAGCCTCCCAGCTTCTGCTCTTTTCTCCTTATAACTTTTTCTCAAAACAGTAGAAAAAGTAACTTATTTATAAAAGATAAATTATAGTGAGACACTCTCCTGCTTAAATCTCTCTAAATTATTTCCATAACATTGAAATGAAGTCCAAACTCAATAAGAGGCCTACAACATGCCACCTAACACGGCTCCTGACTGACTCATTTTCTACCTCCCTTTCTCTCAGTAACTACTGTCCAAATCTATAGGCTTGTTTGTGATATTTTAGAGGAGAATTTATATTTATTTGTTGACTGGATTAACAGTTTGCATTCAAGTTCAGCACCAACTTGAGTAGACTAGCTCTGCAAATTTAATAAGCTGTTTCATGGCTAACTGTACTAGGACAGTTTTGAAACTGAGCATAACTGTTTTTTCATACTAGAAAACCTCATAGCTTTAACCCACATCTCTAATTATGGAATTATTCTGATTCCTGAAATACTTTTCGTAACTCAGTATAGTGCCCCATGATTTTATATCACCTAATGTCATACATCCTAATTAAAACAGATACTGTGCCATATATTACCAATAAATATTGAATACTGAACTCAAAGAACTTAGAAAATGCCCAAGTTACAGCTCTTAGATCAATGTTAACTCAATCATATACTATGTGGTCAGTCTGATATAGTTAAGAACGAACAAACACTACAATTACTGTGCAGTATAATGAATAAAAAAACCAGATTTTTAGAACTTTAATTTTAAAATATGTGATTATAAAGAGTTTATTTTATATTTTAGTACTGAAACTATTTTAAAGCAATGTTTGGAGACCTAAAGAAATAGAAATGAGACAAAAAATGAACTTGCTAAACTAGAAAATTAAAGTAACTTGCTCCTTTTTGGTATCTTGGAAAGTCTGAGACAGTTGGAATAATTAAGAAGGATTCTCAAGAAAAATTTCAAAAAGAATTTTTGAAATAATATATCTGACACTAATATATTATTTTCATTGATTCATTGCCTAATGATAGCAAATTATAATAAAATCTAATGAAAATAATGTCTTATAAGATAAGAAATGCCTCCTTTTAGCAGAGAGTCCAGATGTTTTTGGAAATATCTTGCACTTCTGTGAGAAGGGGTGATGAGTAAAAGATATTTCATCATATAAATTAGTGACAAATTCTTCTCAGCAATATCACAACAGATGTGGATTTGAGTTTTGATGGTAGCTACCAGCTGTTCTTCTCCCTAACCCACCAGAAATCATGCACATGTGACATCTATGGATAATATGGAGTGAAAAGAACCAGCAAAGACCTCTTATAGGTATTGTTAGGAAGATCCCTTCTTTCTTTTTCTTAGAAGATGTGTTTTGCTAAAGTGTGTGAATTTTTTAAATAAACAAACATAGACAGTGATCTTGAGTCTAGTGCGTAAATTCAAAGTTTATATCTATTTCAGTAAGATCAGGTTTCTGTCTCCTGATCCATGTTTTTCCTCTTACACATCTCATGTAGAAGCTAAACAGTTTTTAACATACTTTGGAGCTTGTTTTTGAGATGACTATCTAAAACTTTCACTATGTGGCATATAAAAATTCACTTTGAGATTCCTTAGTGCATTTCCAAGGAAGCGGCAGTCTAGACATCTAACACTGAAACGGAATGAGCCTGATAATCATGATTAGAAAAAATATATTCCTAGTAATGGGATACTTGGACAGAGAAAATTAACACGGCCTTGAATACAAGCCCCAAATTGAAAGTCACAAAGGAAACCATCGCAAGTTAATAGGCAACTTGCATCTCATATGGACTACCCTAGGAAATATACTCTATGATAAATGACTGTAGAGATTCTTTAATAAAACAAAACTTTAAGATTCGCACTGTTTTTTGAACTAGCCACCTTAAGTATACTTTAAACAGAGATTGACACTTATGAAAGCAAGACTAAGATATCCAGAACTTGTTGAGGAAAGTAAGAGAAAAGGAAGCCTTAACTGCATTGTTTGTGCTTAAACCTGAAGACATATCTACCAAGAAGTTAATGTCAGAAGTTGAGCTAGAGTCAATTAATACCAAAATATTTGGGCCTAGGAACACATTTATAACAGTGTGTTCACAAAACACTAATAGCTCCTATGTATGTATGTGTTGTAGACAAAACAATAATTGCATCATGAAGAAATTCTTTTTTCTTTGCAAAGTTATCAAAATTTGATTCATCTACAATATTTCTACTTTGCATCCCTAAAATATATAAAAATACTGGCCCCGTGGCACAAGTGGTTAAGTGAGTGCACTCCGCTGCGGTGGCCTGGGGTTCGCCGGTTCAGATCCCGGGTGCGCACCCACGTACCACTTGCCAAGTCATGCCGTGGCGGCATCCCATATAAAGTGGAGGAAGATGGGCATGGATGTTAGCCCAGGGCCAGTCTTTCTCAGCGAAAAAAGAGGAGGATTGGCAGATGTTAGCATAGGGCTGATCTTCCTCACACACACACACACACACACACACAAATATATATATATATATAAAATACATAATAAAATAGATTTTGAAATGAGAATTAAATGTAAGATATAAATAAGCATTTACCTTTTACCTTGTTATACATAAGTGCTCATATCTCATTTAATATAGAGTTTTGTGTATCTTTATTATCTGCTCAATATTCAAAACAATTGCTCAAGAAGATATTTATTTCCATGTTGCATCAAATGTATTTGGATATTTTGGTTTGTCTGAAGCATAACAGAAAAATTCCATTTCTCACAGACTTAACGTAGCAATGGAAAAATATTTTTACTGCAAACTTTGCAATATTTGGGAAATATTAAACTAAACTAATATAACATCATTTTTTCAAATATTGAAAAATTATTTCCTTCTTTTTAAAAATTAATAGACTATTTTATGAACTGTTTTAGTTTTACAGAAAAATTGAGCAGATAGTACAGAGATCTGATATAACCCCTGTCCCACATTTTCCCCTATTTTTAACATCTTGCATTAGTGTGGTACATTTGTTTCAATTAATGAATCAATATTGATACATTATTATTAACTAAAGTCCATAGTTGACACTAAGGTTTGCTCTTTGTGTTGTGCAATTTCATGGGTTTTGACAAATGCATAATATCATTTATCTTTACAGACCATTGCAGTATCTTCCCATATAGAATCACCCTAAAAATACCCTGCACTTTATTTACTCCACTCCCACCCCAGACCCTCTGGAAACCACTCATCTTAGTATCTCTATAGTTTTGTCTTTTCCAGAGTGTGTTATAACAGGAGATATACAGTGTGTGGCGTAGCCTTTTCAGACTGGCTTCTTTTACTTAGCAACATACATTTAAGATTCCTCTGTTGTTTCGTGACTCGATAGCTTGTTTCTTTTTATTGCTGAATAACATTTCACTGTAAAGATGTAGGAAAGTTTGTTTATGCATTCACCTATTGAGGGGCATAAGGATTGCTTCCAGTGTTTGGTAATTATGAATAAAGCTGCTATAAACATTTGTGTGCAGAATTTTGTATGGACCTAAGTCTTCAACTCCTTTGCGTAAGTACCGAGGAGTTCAATTGCTGGATCATACGCTATGACTATGTTCAGTTTTGTCATAAACTACCAAACTGTCTTCCAAACTGGTTGCATCATTGTGCATTCTCCCCAGGAATGAATGAGAGCTCTTACGGCTCCACATCCTTGTCTATACTTAACATTATCAGTAGTTTGGATTGAGGCCATTCTAATGGACATGAAGTGGTATTTCAATGTGATTTTAATTTGCAATTCCTTAAAAACATGATGTTGAGCATTTTTTCATTTGTTTATTGGCCATCTGTATATCGTTTTAGTGAGGTGTCTATTCAGAGCTATTGTCCATTTTTTAATTTGTTTTTTTTTTTTTGCTTTCTTATTGTTGAGTTTAAAGAGTTCTTTGTATATTTTGAATAAACGTCCTTTATCAGATATGAGTTTACAAATATTTTCTGCCAGATTGTGGCATACCTTTTCATTATCTTAAAAGAATATCACACTGAAGTCCAATTTATCATTTTATTCTTACAGGTGGTGCTTTTGGTGTTGTATCTAAAACATCATCGCCAAACCTAAGCTCACCTAGATTTCCTCCTATGATGTTTTCCAGAATGTTTATAGTTTTGCCTTTTACTTTTAGGTCTGCAATCCAGGTGTAAGGGCTGTGTCCATATTCAGTTTTCTTCTTTTGTTTTTTTTTTCATGTGGATGTCCAGTTTTTCCAGCACCATTTGTGGAAAAGTCTATTCTTTCTCCATTGAGTTGTTTTTGCTCCTTTATGAAAGATCAGTTGTATATATTCGTGTGGGTGCATTTCTTGTGTCTCTACTGTGTTCCATTGATCTATTTTTCTATTATTTTTTCATACTACACTGTCTTGATTACTATAGCTTAATAGTAAGCCATGAAGAAGGGCAGTACCAGTCCTCCAACTGTGTTTTCCTTTTTCAGTCTTGTATTGGCTATTCTGGGTCTTTTGCCTTTCAATGTAATCTTTAGACTCATTTTTTTTAAACACCCACCAAATAACTTGCTGGAATTTTGATTGGGATTGAATTGAATTTATGTATAGACTTGGAAAAACTGACATCTTAACAATATTAAGTCTTCTTATCCATGAATATGGAATATCTTGCCATTTGTTTATATCTTCTTTAATTTTTTCATCAGTTTTATAATTTTTCTTCTATAAATCTTTTATATATTTTCTTATATATGTACCTAAGTATTTCCTATTTGTTGTTGCTAATGAAAGTGATATTATGTTTTAAATTTCAAATCCAGTTGTTCATTGCTGGTATATGGGGATCAATTGACTTTTGTATGTTAACCTTGTATTATGCAACCTTGCTATAATTGGTTACTAGTTCCAGGAATATTTTGTCAATTCTTTGGGATTTTCTTCAGAGTTATTTGTGTCATGTTCCAACAAAGACAGTTTTACTTCTTTCTCCTAATCAATATGCATTTAGTTTTCTTTTCTTGTCGTATTGCACCAGCTAGGACTTCCAATATGATGTTGCCTTGTTCTCAATCTTAGAGGGAAAGCATCTAGTTTCTAACCATCAAGAATGATGTGAGCTGCAAGTTTTTGTAGATGTTCTTTATCAAGACGAAAAAGTTTCTCTTTTTTCCTATATTGATAAGAGTTTTTACCATGAGCAGATATTGGATTTTGTTAAAAGGTTTTTCTGCATCTATTGATATAATCATATGATTTTTTTTAATTTTATTTATTTATTTTTTCCCCCAAAGCCCCAGTCGATAGTTGTATGTCATAGATGCACATCCTTCTAGTTGCTGTACGTGGGACGCGACCTCAGCATGGCCAGAGAAGCGGTGCGTCGGTGAGCGCCGGGGATCCAAACCCAGGCGGCCAGCAGCAGAGCATGCGCACTTAACCGCTAAGCCATGGAGCTGGCCCTGATTTTTTTATTTTATACTGTTGATGTGATGGATTGCATTAATTGGTTTTCAAATGTTGCATTAGTCTTGTATATCTGGAATAAATTGTACTTGGTTGTGATGTATAATTATTTTTATACATTGTTAGATTCTATTTGGTAGTATTTTGTTGACAATCTTTGCATTTATGTTCATGAGAGATATTGTCTGTAGTTTTCATTTCTTGTCATGTCTTTCTCTATATTTGGTATTAGGGTAATTCTGGCTTTATAGAATGAGTTAGGGAGTATTCCATCTGTGTCTATTTCTGGATGATATTATGGAGAATTGGTCTAATTTCTTCTTTAAATGTTATGTAGAATTCAATAGTGAATCCATCTGAGCCCAGTGATTTCATTTTGGAAGGTTATTAATCATTGATTCAATTTCTTTAATAGATATAAACCTATTCAGATTATTTATTCCTCCTTATGTGAGTTTTGGAAGATGTGTCTTTCAAGAAATGGTTCATTTTATCTGAGTTATCAAATTTGTGGCCATGGAGTTGTACATAATATTCCTTTATTAGCCTTTTAATGTTCACGGGAAAAGTGGAGAGGTCTCTGTTTCGTTCCTGATATTAGTAATTTGGGTCTACTCTCTTTTTTTTCTTAGTTAGCTTGGTTACAGGTTTATCAATTCAATTGATTTTTTCAAAGAACCAGATTTTGGTTTTATTGACTTTTCTCTGTTGTTTACTTGTTTCAATTTCATTAGTTTCCACTGTAATTTCATAGTTTCTGCTGTAATTTTTATTTCTTTTCTTACACTTGCTCTAGATTTATATTGCTCTTTGCCTTTAGTTTCCTAGGGTAGACACTTGCATTATTGATTTTAGATCTTTCTTCAATTTCAATGTGTGTGTTTAATGCTATAAATTTTTGTGTAAATACTACTATCACTGCGTCTCACAAATTTTGACAATTATATTTTCATGTAGTGTAAAATATATTTTTAATTTCTCTTAAGATTTCTTTTTTGATTCAAGTGTTATTTACAGGTGTGCTGTTTAATCTCGAAATACTTGATGGTTTTCCAGACGTCTTTCTGTTATTGATTTCTAGTTTAATTCCATTGTGCTCTGAGAAGATACTCTGTGCGATTTCTATTCTCTTACATTTATTAAGGTGTATTTTATGGCCCAGAATGTGGTCTATCTTGGTGAATGTTCCATGTGATCGTGAGAAAAATGTGTATTCTCCTCTTGTTGGAAAAAATATTCTATAGATGTGAATTAAATTCAATTGATTGATGGTGCTCTATTGTTGAACTATATCCTTTCCAATTTTCAGACTGCTGGATCTGTCAATTACTGAAAGAGGGGTGTTTAAGTCTCCAAATATAACTGGAGATTTGTCTATTTCTCCTTGATGTTCTACAGTTTTTGCCTTGCAAATTCTGATATTGTGTTGTTAGGTGCATACACTTTAAGAACTGTTACATTTTCTTGCAGAATTGACCTCTTTATCATTATGTAACGCCTTTCTTTATATTTGATAATTGTCCATGTTCTGAAGTTTGCTGTATCTGAAATTAACACAGCAATCCAACATTCTTTTGATTATTGTTAATGTGGTATATTATTCTCCAGCCCTATACTTTCAATCTATCTATGTGTTTCTATTTCAAGTTGGTTTCTTATAGACAACATGTAGTTGGGTCTTGTTTTTTTAATCCATTCTTTCAGTTTCCGTCTTTAACTGGTGTTTATAGATCATTCACATTTAAAGTCATTTTTGGTATAGTTGAGTTAATAGCTACCACATTTGTTACTGTTTTTTATTTGTTGCCTTGTTCTTTGTTTTTTGTTTTTTCTTTTTTCTTTTTGTCTTCCACTCTTTTTCTACCTGCTTTGGTTTTAATTGAGCATTCTTTTTTATTCAGTTTCCTCTTCTCTCTTACTATATCAATTATACTTTCTTTTTCTGACTTTTTTTTAATAGTTGTCCTGGTGTTTTAAATATACACTTACAACTAATACTAGTTCACTTTGAAATAGTGGTATAGACTTTCATGAGTGTTGCAGGTGCCTTATAACTTGAGTATTCCCAATTCCTTACTCCCATCCTTTACAACATTACTGCTGTTTCACTGATCCGTATGCTATAATCACCAATACATTGTTGCTTTTATTACTTTGAATAAACAATTATCTATTAGATCATTTAGAAATAAGGAAAAAGAAATATTTTATTTAACTTCATTTATACTTTCTCTTTCTTTAGGTAGATCTGAATTTCTCACCTATATTACTTTTCCTTTCCTCTGGAAAACTTCTTTTAATATTTGCAAGGCAGGTCTACTGGTGTCAAATTCCCTCAGTGGTTATTTGTATGAGAAAGTCTTTATTTCTCCTTCACTTTTGAAGGACAATTTTGATGGATTCAGAATTCTAGGTTGGTGGGTTTCTTTTTTTCACTATTTTAAATATTTTACTCCATTCTTTCTTACATGCACAGTTTGTGAAGAGAAGTCTTATTATTTATTATTCTTGTTCCTTTATAGACAATAATGTTATCCTCCCCAGCGTCTTTAAAGATTTTTCTTTGTCTCTGTTTCTCTACATTTTGAATATGTGATATATCTAGGAGACGTTTTTTTGGTATTTGTCCTTTTTAGTGTTCTCTGAGCTTCCTGGGTCTGTGGTTTGGTGTCTGCCATTAATTTTGGAAAATTCTTCAGCTGCTATTACTACAATTATTTCTTCTGCTTACTTCTTTTTTTTTTTCTTAATATTCTTATTCGATATATGTTACATCTTTTGTAACTGTCCCACATTCTTGGATATTCTGGGTTTTTTTTTTTTCATTCTTTTCATTTTAGTTTTGGAAATTTCTACTGACATATCATGAAGCTCGCTAAATCTTTCCTTTACAGTCCAGCCTGCTAACAAGCCCATCAAAGACATTCTTCAGTGTTTTTTTTTTCTAACATTTTCTTTTTATGTTTTTCAGAGACTTTCCCTATCTCTTGTTACATTATTGATCTGTTCTTGCATTATCCACTTTTTCCATTAGAGCTGTTAGCATATTAATCATAGTTATTTTAAATTACTGGAATGACAATTCTAAAGTTTCTTCACATCTGATTCTGTTCTAATGCTTATTTTGTCCCTTCAGGTTTTTTTTTTTTTTTTTTTGACTTTTAGCATGCCATGTAATTTTTGTTGAAAGCTAGACATGATGTACTGGATAAAAGGAACTGAAGCAAATAGTCCACAGTGTAAGGTTTCATGTTTGTCTGGCTAGGAGCCAGTCTTTAATGTTTGCTGTAGCTTTCAGTATCAGAAGCTCCAATTTCCTTTAGTGAATTTGTTTTTTCTACACTGTTGTTACTAAGTTTTTCTATAAACTCCTTAAATAGAGTCTGTGTCTTCCAGTTCTCTCAGCTGCAGTCCAGTGCAATCCACTGTTATTACATTGTTCCTAATGACTTTTCAGCTGACTTTCTTGGGCTTTGCAGTTATGCCTTATCTGGTCTGACCATCTCATCTGAAAATGACTTATTTTGCTTCATTTAACAATATAAAATACGATATGCATTTATACTACATATTTATCCAATGCACACACACATGTGTTAATTTTGATTCACTGCATTTGCTAGTATGTCCAGGATAATATTACATGAACGTGCTGATAGTAGTCATCCTTACTTTGTTAGACCTTTAATGAGAGTGTTTCTAGTGTTTCACTACTAAACGTTATGTTTGCTATTGCCTCCCTCCCTTTTCTGCACATCTCTCTCCTTCCTTTCTTCTCTCTTTCTCACACTACCAGTCTTTAACTAGTTAGCTTTCATGTTAAAAAAGAATCCATCCATTTTCATTAGAATGGAATTTAAGAATTTGTCAAAAGCTTTCAGACTTTATAGAAACAAAAGAATATTATTCTCTTCTTTCATCAATAAAAATATAAAATCAGAAATATAAGTATCCATTCAATCAGATAAAATCAGCATTAATTTTAAAATGGTGATGCATTTTACTTAGATATAAAAATACTTTGCTCACACTCTGTTTTATAAAACATTTTGTTTATTTATTCAGAAAAGCTAAGGATTGGAGTGCTTACAAACCATAGAGGAAAAAAATTAGAGCCTGTCTGCTGTCTAATGAGGTTGAGACAAACAATTAACTCTGAAATTGACTGTAGTCGATTGTAAGTGGCAGAGTGTCTGTATTGTATTTTTTTCTCACTCAGTGTAAGAGACAAGAATGATATTTCTTCCAAATTATTTTATTACTGAGGCTACCTTTAGTCATCCGAAATATAAATTTTAACGTTGAGGTTTATATTAACTCTAAAGGCTTCCACTGTTTTCTTTGAAAAAATTTTCAAGAGTCACATTTTTGGGGGTTGGAGTGGTAGGTATGGTGTTAGTTAATCAAATGTGATATCTGCTATTGTTCATTTAATTCATAAATGAAATCACTTGCCTATGTTTTGTTTTATTTCTTGTCTTTGTTCTAAAAAAAAGCTAAAATAACCCTCCAACTTTTTTTGTATATTTTCAAATGGCTGCAATATTCTGCTTTTTTCCTTTGTCAAAACCTTAAAAACAAAACAATAAGCATGCTTTTGACAGTTTCTGAAGCTAAAAATTTATGAGCTTGGTTTATATTTTATATTGTAAATGTAAGACTGACTCAGAGCTGAGGACTTAGCCCAATTTGAGTTTCTATCCACCGATTCTGTATAAGTTACCTTAAACTGTTACATGGCTTAGAATACCATTTGTAAACTGATGATCCTAAAATATCAAATCTGGCCTTGTTCTCTTTTCTGCATTTCAGAATTATACATTCAGTTGCTTATTTTTTATTTCAGTATAGATGTTTAATCTTTCACTTATGCTGGCCAAAACAAAATGCTCAAACCACTGCCCCCTCACCAGCAGTGGTACAATGCTCCTTTATCAGCATCACTCCATCATCTAAGTAGTTACTCAGCTCAAAACCTCCAGAATCATTCTCAATTCCAATCTTCAGGTATTTTCTACTTAAAGTGTGATCCTGGACCACCACCACTTGGGAAGTTGTTTGAAAGGTGTTATCACGTGCCCCCATTCAAATCACTATCACGTGCCCCCAATTCAAGCCCCAATTCAGAATCTACATTTTAACAAGATCCTCAGATTTGCATAATTATCAAAGTTTGCAAAACACTGCAACAAGTCATCCCCTACGTCCAACCTATCAGTCATTATTATTACCTCTACATCCAAAACTAATGCAGAAGAGAATAACTTTTATCATCTCCATTGTTACCACTCTAATCCTTCATTACCTCTCAACTGATCTACTTCCCACTTACACTTTGTTCCTCCATGGTACGTTCTTCCCACAGCAGCCAGAGTGTTCCTGTAGAATTATATATCAGATCCTGTTGGTTCCCTATCTTATCATTGCCCTTGAAGCTCCTTAGCCTGTCCTGTAATGTTCTGTTTGATCTGTCCCTGTCTGCCTTTCTGCCTTTATCACCTACTACTCTAATCTCATTTAGTATTCTTCAGCTACAATCGCCTATTCTGGAGACATGGCCATGTGGTACCCCATGACCAAGTGTTCTGTCTCTACCAGGGCCCAGTAACATGCTGAGAGCTGTTTTTCAAAAGGCATAAAACCCTTCACTGCCAATGGCATGACCCTGTCCCAGTACCCTAGGGATCTGCCTTGTGATTCTTCTGCTGGAATTTGCTCTTAAACTCCAAACTGCATCTTTTCTCATCCCTGAGACCTACAATAACACAGTGTCAGGCAGATCACACCCCCCAAGCTTCAGGGCTGTTAGCATTGCAGCCTGGACCTACTGCCAAGCACTGTCTTGCTCTAGGCCTCACTCAAGTTTGGTAGGCTTTATGTCAGCCAAAGTATTGGCCTGAACTGTATACCTATGGTAGGATACGTTGTCTCCAGAAGCAAAAGAAGTCTACCAGGTGCTTCCTTCTCTGTAGTAAAGATAGGTAAGATGCAGCAATTTGTCTTTTATTTGGAAGGAATAGTCTTACATACCCCTGACCACCAGGCTCTAGAATTTTACTGAGTGCCTGGTCTCTGAAACTTCAGAGAGCTCATCTTCCAAGATCTGGAGAACATGCGTTATCAAGACTTTTGGCATACTGGCCACTTATTGCTTGTCCTGTCTACGACATGATGTCATAAATATACTGCATCAGTGGAATGTTCTGAGGGATGCCCAGGTGGTCCAGATCTTTTTGGACTATATTATTACGAAAGACATGAGAGTTAACATAGCCTGGTGGAAAATCTATAAATGAATGTTGTTGTCCATTTCAACTCTTTCTGATCCCCTATACTGATAGGAATAAAGAAAAAAAACACACACTCACTAGATCTATGGTCAATATTTCATGTGCTGAGGCTTTATTAATCTGTTCTAACAAGGACAGCACCTAAATATAGCAGCTTCTAGTGAATTCTGTTTGGTTTAATCTACTGTCATTCTCAAAGATTCGGTCAGTTTCCGTCAGAGCCAGATTTGTGAATTAAACTGAGATGTGACAGGGACTACTTCTCCTGCATCCTTTATATCTTTAATGATATCACTCACCCTTGCCGTCCTTCTGAGGTTGTGATTTGACTTTTGATTCACGTTCCTGGCTGCAAAGGGAGGAGGCAGGGGGAGGGCATCCGCAGAGCTTCCACTCAGCTTCCCCGCTGTAATAGTTCTTACCCCACATGTTAGTAACGTATAGAGCCATTCCAATTCTCAAATATGTCAAAGTCAATTATATGCTCAGTGTCATGGACTGAATTGTCTTCCTCCCAAAATGCATATGTTGAAGTCCTAACCACCAGTGTGACTCTATTTGAAGACAGGGCCTTTAGGAGGTAATTAAGGTTAAATGAGGTCATAAGAGTTGGGCCCTAATGTGATGGGCTTGGTAGCCTTGTAAGAAAAGGAAGAAAGAGCGTTCTCTTGCTCTTTCTCTCTGTACACACACATCAAGGAAAGGCCATGTGAGGTCTTAGCAAGAAGGTGGCTGTCTACAAGTCAGGAAGACAGAACTCACCAGAAGCCAAATTGACTGGCACCTTGTTCTTGGACTTCCCAGCCTCCAGAACTGTGAGAACTAAGTTTCTGTTGTTTAAGCCACCCAGTCTGTAGTATTTTGTTATCGCATCCCTAGAAGACACTCAGGAAGAGAAGAGATGACCATAGATTGGGACCCAGGACCCGGTGGACCTATCACCATTTGCCCCTATTACTTCAGCCCCATTAGCCCTATTGATGTTGAAGAGGTCAGCTCTGTGACCACCTCTGCTATCACCAGCCCTGGCTTTCAGAAAAGATCTAACAATGAACATAATAGTGATACTTGTTCCTCTTTCACCAGAACTTTTCTGATAGTGTGGTCTTAGCACACATAATGATGTTTCCAAAATGATAGCAGCTGTGGCTGTTAGTTACCTATTTTCCTTCAGCAGCTTCTCTTGAAGGATTTCTGAGTGGCACACATGCATAGCCAGCCGACCTCCCAAACAAACTACTCAAACCCAAGTCCTTTTCTCCAGGTCTGCTTTAACAGGAAAACAAACTAAGAGAGCATTCCTGCTTTTTTTTCTCTTTTCTCAGTGAATTTATGTAGCAGTGGTATAATCTGTGAAAATATGGAGAACTTTTGAGAAACAATTTTTTCCTAGTATTTTCCTGGTGAGAAAGTTTAAACTAGTAATTTCATTTCTTTAATGATTATAGGACTATTTATATTTTTAAATATATCTTTTAGAATCAGTTTTGATAACTTATTTTATCTTGGAATGTGTACCATTTTGGCTATGTTGTAAATATTTTTGGTATACAGACGTTTCTAATATTGGAATTACTGGTGCCATTAATCCCACTTTTTATTGCTAATATAATTTGTCTTGCTTCCTAACTTTCTTTCTTGTCAATATTGGCAGATATTTGTCTATTTTTGTAGCCATTTATTTCTATTGGAAAATATACTCATTAATTTTTAGTCTTTCTTCTCTTGTAAAACGAACATTTAAAAATAATAATTTTACTTATAACTACTACTTTAATATTCATTTCTAAGTATTTTTAAATTATGCATATAATCACTAATGTGTCAACTTGACTGGGCCATGGGTTGCCCAGATATTTGGTTAAATGTTATTCTGGGTGTATCTGTATTAGTATTTCTGGATGAGATTAATATTTGGATTGATAAACTGAGAAAAGCAGATTGTTTTTCCCAATGAGGGTAGGTCTCATCCAATTGGTTGAAAACCCTAATAGAACAAAAGGTTAAACAAGAGATAATTTGCTCTCTCTGCCTAATGGTCTTCAAGCTGGCACATCCGTCCTCTCCTGCCTTCAGACTCAGGCTGGACCTTATACTAACAGCTCTTCTGGTTTGCAGGCCTTTGGACTGCACATCATAGGATATCTCAGCCTACATATTTGCCTAAACCAATTTCTTGTATTAAACTATATATATTCTGTTATACATATCATATGTATGTTATATGTATGTGATAAATCCCACTGCTTATTAAGGCATCTGGATGGGTTTTAAACAGAATGAGTGTTTAACAGTGACAAACATATTCTTCTTCTTTGAAACCTGCTATTAAATGAAAAAAAAAAATCACTCCCATAATTTAAAACCCTTTAAAAATTATATACGTATATGTATGTATATAATCTTATTGGTTTTGTCTCTGGATAACCTTGACTAGTATAGGTTTTGGTACTGAAAATGATTCTAGAGGAACAGAATTTTAAGAATAAATTTTCTGAATTAGTTCTAGGGTTTCCAGAATTGGTGTCAGTTTAGAGCTAGTGTCCAGTAGTCTCTGAAAGTTCTGATCATTTTCTTTTTCCCAGTGCTGTTGTCCTGGCAAAAATAAAAGTCTGTAGGTCCCTTTGGGAAAGGCTAGGAGAAAGATTAACAGTGTAAATTTTTGAAAGTGTACCAGGGTCCTTCCTCAAAAGGACCAGGCTTCTGTTTTATTCAAGAGATTCTGGGTCTATAAGCTAGCTCAATCTGGGAATTGATTGAGGGACCATGACTCTGTTTCTATGATTCAGATTAGACTTTTATTCATGTGACCTAGAACTTTTCTGCTTATACAGGTCAAAAGAAGATTCTATAACAGATCTAAGCTGCTTTGCAAGCTTTTCTACAGCTTGGCCCTAGGATCTAGGCAATCCAGTGGCACTTGAAGTGTCAGTAGCAGAGGAGGAGGCTGTTTGTAGCCTTGGAAAGGCCTCTATAGATGAATCACAGCCCAGGCCCTTGGAATTCTGAAGCAAAGCTCTACCATCTTCTGGCAACAACTATTTTTCTTTTGAGAAACCTCCTCTCGCCTACTACTGAGCCTTAGTAGAGACTGACGTTTAATCATGGGCCACCAAATTACCATGTGGCCTGAGCTACCCGTCATGAACCTGGTACCATCTGACCCACCAAGCCATAAAGCTGGGTCAGCACAGCAGCACTCTCTCATCAAATGGAAGTGGTATATGATTAATCAGTCTGGGTAGGCCCCGAAGGCCCAAGTAAGTTACACAAAGAAGTGGCTCATATGCCCATGGTACCCATTCCTGCTACATTGCCTTTTCTCTCCCAACCTGTACCTATGGCTTTCCCTATAGGGAGTTCCCTATGATCAGTTGACAGAGGAAGGGAAGACTCAGGCTTGGTTTACAGATGGTTCTGCATGATATGCAGATATGCATGCACTACCTGAAAGCAGACAGCTGCGGCACTACAGCCCCTTTCTGGGATATCCTTGAAAGACAGTGGTGAAGGGAAATCCTCCTGGTGGGCAGAACTTTGAGCAGCATATCTGATTATTCACTTTTCTGTGGAGGAGAAACAGACAGCCATGAGATTATGTACCAATTCCTGGTCAGTGGCCAATGGTCTGGCAAGATGATCAGGGATTTGAAAGGAACATGATTGAAAAATAGGTAACAAAGAAATTTGGGGAAGAGCTATGTAGATAGACCTCTCTGAATGGGCAAAAAATGCGAAGGTGTTTGTGTCCCGTGTGAATGTACACCAAAGTGTGACCTCAGTTGAGGAGGATTTTACTAATCAAGTGGATAGGATGACTTGTCCTGTGGATACTAGTTATCACCCAGTGGGCTCATGAACATAGCGGCCATGGTGGCAGAGATGTGAATTATGCATGGGCTTAGCAACATGACTTCCACTGAATAAGGGCTGACCTAGCTATGACCACTGCAGAGTGCACAACATCAAGTCCCCAATATGACATTATTCCCTGGGGTGATAATCCAGCTGCCTAGAGACAGGTTAATTATATTGAACTGCTTCTATCATAGAAGGGGATACATTTGGTTTTCATTAGAATAGACACTCTGGACATAGATTTGCCCTCCTTGCTCACAATGCTTCTGCCAAAACTACCTTCCATGGACTTACAGAATGCCTTATCCATCATCCTGGTATTCCATAAAGCATTGCTTCTGATCCCAGAACTCACTTCACAGCCAAAGAAGTATGGCAAAGTATGGCAATGGCATAATCATGGACTTCACTGGGCTTACCATGTTCCCTACCATCCTGAAGCAGCTGGCTTGACACAATCATCTTTTGAAGACTTTGTTGCTGTGCCAGCTGGGTGACAATACCTTGCAGGTGTGAGGCAAGGTTCTCCAGAAGGCTGTATATAACTGAATCAGTGTCCAATATATGGTGCTGTCTCCCATAGCCATGATTCATGGGTTCAGGAATCAAACGGTGGAAATGGGAGTGGTCCTATGGCCCCTAGTGACCCACTAACAAAGTTTTTGCTTCCTTTCTGCAACTTTATGTTATGCTGGCCTAGAGATCTTAGTTCCAGAGGAAAGAATGCCTCCACAAGGAAACAGAACAATGATTACATTGAACACTGCTATCTGGCCGCTTTGGGCTCCTCATGCCTCTCATTCAACAGGCAAAGAGGGGAGTTACTGTGCTGGTGAGGGTGATTCATCTTGACTATCAAGGGGAAATTGGAATACTACTTCACAATGTAGGTAAGGAAGAGTATGTCTGGAAGACAGGAGATCCCTTAAGGTGTCTCTTGGTATTTCCATGCTCTATGATTAAGGTCAATGGAAAACTAAGACTCAATCCAGGCAAGACTACTAATGACCCAGACCCTTCAGGAATAAACTTTTGGGTCATTTCACCAAGTAAAGAACCAGGAACAACTGAGATGCTTGCTGAAGGTAGAAGGAATACAGAATGAATAGTGGAAGAAAGTAGTTATAAATAGCAGCTACAACCAGTGAGCAGTCACAGAGACGAGAACTCTAATTGTCCTAAGTATTACTTCTTATTTTGTTATGGATATATTTGTATACAAATATCTTTTTCTTCCATCTCTTATTTTTTTTTATCATGTAACATAAGATACATTGACTTATATCATAGTATTTAAGTATTGCTAATTTTACGTAATAATATTTACACTGGAAAGTAAACATCACACAGGGACTTTACCTCACCATCTGGGGTAGGGGTAGTGCACTTTTAATTGTGTGCAGGATACTAGCATCGTGCTAGGTGGAATTGTGATGTTGTTATTGTCTTTATTTGGAGATTAAGTATGGTTTAAGGAGATTCATATGGGTGTCAAATTGACAAGGGGTGGACTTGTGATAATTAACTTTAGGTGTCAACTTAACTGGGCCATAGGATAACCAGTATTTGGTTAAATGTCATTCTGGGTGTGTCTGCGAGGATGTTTCTGGTTGAAATTAATATTTGAATTGATAGACTGAACAAGGCAAATTGCATTCCCCAATGTAAGTGGGCCTGATCCAATTCATTAAAGGGCTGAATAGAACAAAAGGCTGAGCAGGAGAGAATTCGCTATTTTGGCCTGATGGTCTTCAAGCTGGGTGTGACACTGGTCTTCTGCCTTTGCACCCAGGCTGGAACTTGCACCATAGGCTCTCCTGTTTCACAGGCATTTGGGCGGAAGTTCTTGGAGCTTCTTGGCCACCACAATTGTATAAGCAAATTACTTACATGGAATCATATATATATCCTATTGGTTCTGTTTTCTCTGTAGAACCCTGACTAATACAATCCATTATGCTTTCTTTTTTGATTTATGAACTTTTTTTTACAACTGTGGTTTTAGAATTCCAAATGTATGAGTATTCTTATTAATAATTTATTTTATTGACTTCAAATTTATTTCATTGTAGTCAAAATACATGATGTACATATTACCATCATTTTTCTTTTTGGTGAGGAAGATCGGCCCTGTGCTAACATCTGATGCCAATCTTCCTCATTTTCACTGAGGAAGATTAGCCCTGGGCAAACATCTGTGCCCATCCTCCTCTACTTTATATGGGACGCCGCCACAGCATGGCTTGACAAGCGGTGCGTCGGTGCTCCCGGGATCTGAACCCGCAAACTCTAGGCCACGGAAGCGGAGCACGCACGCTTAACTGCTGTGCCACTGGGCTGGCCCCACATGTTACCATCTTTTAAAAAAATTGTTATGGCTTGATAAATAATCAACATTTGAATAGTTCACGTATGCTTGAGAAGAATGTCTAATCTCTAATTTTGCAATGATAGGTAGATAGATATCTAGGAATCAAGTTTGTTAATTGCATTTTTCAAATTAACTACACATTTATAAGCTTTTCTTCTAAATGAGATATCTATAAATGCATGAAATGTTTTAAATTTCTCATTGTGGAAATAGATTTTTCAATTTCTCCTTCTTGTTTTATACGGTACATAAAATACATAATTTTTGTATCTTCTGACGAATTGTAACTTTTATCATTATAAAATGGCCTTCTATATCTGATAATGTGTTTGTTATAAGATATATTCCGTCTAATATAATTAAAGCTATGTAAGATTTCTGTTGGCTAGCAGTTGCCTGGTATTTTTTTTCATCCCTTTACATATTTCCAAGTGTTTATGTTTTAGGTTTGTTTCCTATATAGAGCATATTGCTGTATTTTTGAAATACATCTGACACTTGTTTTTAAATAGTGTATTTACATTTTTCATGATTGTGCACACACTGGAACTTAGCTTTAACTTCTTACATTTTGGATTTTCTTATCTTGCATATTTTTCTCCTTTCTTGCCTTTAAAAATACTTAGTTTCTTAAAAAAAATGTGTTTTTTAATTGAATTTTCCCCTTTACTCATGTACAAGTTATACTCTCTCTGTTCTTTATCTGGCTATCCTTAAAATTTTACCAAGCATAATTTACCATATACAGTGTAAATGTAACATCTCCCCCCTAAACAAAATAAGCACTTTAGAAAACTCAAATTCTAATAAATACCCTCTTGACTTAAGTTCTTTACTAGGATTTTAATCCCGTCATTTTTTTTGTGTGTGTGTGAGGAAGATCAGCCCTGAGCTAACATCTGTGCCAATCCTCCTCTTTTTGCTGAGGAAGACTGGCTCTGAGCTAACATCTATTGCCAATCCTCCTCCGTTTTCTCCCCAAAGCCCCAGTAGATAGTTGTATGTCATAGTTGCACATCCTTCTAGTTGCTGTATGTGGGACGTGGCCTCAGCATGGATGGAGAAGAGATGTGTCGGTGAGCACCTGGACCCGAACCCAGGCCGCCAGTAGTGGAGTGCGTGTACCCAACCACCAACCCATGGGGCTGTCCCAATCCTGTCATTTTTAATATCAAAAATGAGACGTTTAAGAAAATCAAAACAGAATTTTATTTAATTTTATTTTTACCACTCTCTGCTCATCATTCTTTCTGGTATCCCAGAGTTCTCTCCTAAGTCCAGAGCATATTTTACTTCTTATAATGAACTTCCTTTAGAGATTCCTTAGTACAGATTGGCTAGTGGTGAAATCAGTTTTTGTGTATTTAAGAATTTTCTTCATTTGTCTTTTTAAAAAAAATGTTTTTTCTGGATACAAAAATTTTGATTAATAATAATATTCTCTCAGCATTCTACTCCAAAATATAGAACCCTGTCCTCAGGCTTTAGTTGCTGAGAAATCTGTTATTGGCCTAATAGTTGTTCCTGTGTATGTGATCCTCCACATCTCTCTGGCTACTTTTAAAATATCTTCTTCATGTCCGGTGTTACTCAGTGTTCCTATAACGCCTTTAGATGTGCACATCTTTGTATTTATCTTGTACATTTTAAATTATGCTTCATATACCTATGGATTTACATCTTTAGTTTCTTCAGGCAATTTTTCAGTCATTCTGTTTTCAATTATTTTATTTCCACCCATCTCTCTAGTCTCCACTTTTGCATATTTGATTAGACACATACACTAAACTTTCCCATTCTATCTTTCATATCTCATAAGTTCTCTCGTATGTTTTTGTTACCACACAAAGATGAGGTTCTCCTACCAGATTCACATAAAAAAGCCAATTATTTTGGCAACAGCTTTTGGGAAAAGAAAACAGCCTTATTGCTAGATCTATCTGCAAGGAGACAGGCGGTACACGATGTGTCTCCAGGCTCCAGGCCTTCTGACAAAGTTCACGGGATGAGGGGCAGGGCAGTCTAAAGTGTGGAGATAGATGACTGGAGGTAAGGAGAAGTAAGATAATTAATGATCTGCGCATGTGTAATCAAGCTCTATGGCTCTTCATAGGACGCATGTTTACAAAATGGTGGTGGTAGTATGATCTGAGGGTGGAGTTTTCAGCCCCTTGACATCAAAAGGGTCACTTATTTGGCCTTTGCTCAGGCCCAGTTAATGGGTTGGTGGTCTCAACCAGCCTGAACTGATCAAGGGGGACTCTCAGATCCTGAAAAACTATTCTTCATTACTCTGTTGACAAGATAGGGTCATTTGAATAGGGCCTAGTAGGCCCATGGTTACAGTTTTATTTCCTTTTCTATCTAGAACCTCTCTGGAGCCACTTTAGCCCCTTTCAAAGGGCTCTAGTTTGATTTAAGCATCTCTAGTTTTATCTTGCATTTTGCTGTTGACCAAAAACTTTGTTGACTAACTGTGGCACTAATATTGGGGTTGCCCTTGGGGTAACCCCACCTTTAACAGATACTTTGCTCTATTAGTTTCAATTCAAGTCTCAGTCCACAATCTCTTCCTCCTCACCTTCTGTTTTCAGGAGGCCCTTCCAAATATCTGGACTGCCACACTTCTTTTGTCACTCCTTTTATGCTAAATAGTTCCATTTTTGGTCAATTTAATTTTTAACCAACTTTATGGAGGTATAATGTACACACTATGATATCCAGCCATTTTAAGTGTTTAATTTTATGAATTTGGACAAATGTTGATAGTTTTGTAAACATCATAATAAACAAAATTTAGAACATTTCCATCACACTAAAAATTCTCTAGTTCTCCTTTATATTCCATCTTTTCCTTCCAGCTCACTAGCCCATGGCAACTAATGATCTGCTTCTTGTTACTACAGTTTTTCGTTGTTTCTCTTTTGTAAAACTGCATGCCATTCACCCAGAAGACCTAATTTTACCTGGGATTGTATTCGGTCTTGCTTTCTATAAGGATTATTTTTATTGTCTTTTTTGTTTTCAGTATCACTAAAGACAATTACCTCTAGATATATCCATTAAACTTCTTTTTAGCTTAGAGTCACCAAATGAGTGAGATCCAGAATTTGTATCCTGCCTTGGGTAGGATACAACAGTGGTAGTAAGGAAAGAATGTCTGCTCTTTTTCCCAAGGGTGTTTACTGCACCTCTTGGTCTGTCTGCAGGAGTGTGTGTGTGTGTGTGGGTGTGTGTGTGTGTGTGTTGGGATCATTGAAAGATTTTTTCTGGGATTTCTCTCACCTACCTTTAATTTTTTCATTCTTTCTATGTAGGACAAAGGAAAGAGATCTGAAATCTTCATGGAACTAAATTAGAGAGACTTGTAAAAATGTAAAAATATGTATCTTTCAATGAGCACTGCTTTCAACAAGATTAGAACATGAAGCTTGGCACCTTCTTTGTCTAACCACTATAGTGTATTTTCCTGGCTTGTTTTTTTGTTACTTTTTTTATTCTTCTTAACATTTTGTCTATGAGGGGGAAATTTAGAAGTCTAGCTTGCCTCCAGCTTACTATCCCAAAATTTTAATTCAGTAGTTTTGAAACCACGTATATTGAAGTAAGAAGGAATATTGTTATCTCCAGGAAATGATATATTTTTAAATAATGGCAATGGAGATTTTTAAAAATAATATTTGGATCAAACCTATTTAGTTTTGTCATTTTGTCAAAAGAGATTATTAAAATACTCCCACCTCAGTAATACAAAATAAAAAGATACACAGAGACATTTTAAATACTTTGTCTTCATATTACTCTCTAATTACCCTATAGGCCTGTCTCCATATTATACTGTAATTTCTTTATAACATGTATCCTTTGCAGCCTGAAGGACTTGCAATGTGCATGGCACATAGTATAAGTTTAATAAAGGATTTTTTATTGAATGAATGGAATATTGGGATTTAAAAGAAAGTTACACCTCTAATATTTCACATATTTTGAAATTAGAGCCACATACATAAAAAAGGAATACAATTTCTGTTAAATAAAGACTAGAATTTAAACTGTATAGAAATGTCAGTTCTTTGCAATTTGTATATCAGTTCTGACAATGAAATAAACAATTTGATACTAGAAAGCTGATTATGCCAGGAAATATCACACAGGATCCAACAGTCAAACAGCAGATCACACCAAACTAGGAAAATGGCAGAAGAAGCACTAGGACAGACATTGTATAGTTATGTAAGATTTTGCTGAGTGTCCTACTGAGGATGAATGGATACTTAATAATAGAGCCTCAGACTTATGCAATATTTGTAGAAGTTATAAATATATTTAAATTGATTAATCTACATGGATTGCACTATTCCTGATGAATGTGTTTGCAGCATCTATAAAGCTAGCATATTGATAAGGCCTTAAGGGAAGATACTTAAGCAGAGACTGCTGGCTAATAATCAAAATGAGTTTTCTCTTCTTTATGGATCTAAAGCCAGACTCCATGTGAGTGGAAATGATAAGTGCCACCTCCACATCAAGCCCTTGGAAACCTCCATGTGCCTGTCACCAGCCTTTTCCATTTCCGGATAATAGGGATGGATTCTACCCTCAAGGAAACCTTCAAAGGCATGTGTTGAAGATGTTGGCACCTCCATCAGCCTGGGTTCCTGAATCCCAACATAAAGAAAAATCACCCCATCCCCTACCCCCAGGACATGAACCAAAAATAAACATGCTTGTTTTGAGCCATTATGCATTTGTGGCCTGTTTGTTACTGCAGCTACCTTAACTAATACTACTCTTGACCCTAGCAGCATCAACCAAACCTTAGAGGTACCATCTTGTTATAAAAAAAAATCTAAATTAGAGTCCAGCTCTGTGGCGTAGTAGTTAAGTTTGCATGCTCTCTTTGGTGGCCCAGGGTTCGTGGGTTCTGATCCCGGGCATGGACCCACACAACATTCATCAAGCCATGCTATGACGGCATCCTACATATAAAATAGAGAAAGATTGGAACAGATGTTAGCTCAGTGACAATCTTCCTCACCAAAAAAAAAATCTAAATTAAATCTATTCCTGTTTGGGCACATTAATCCATAAAGAAAAGCCATCTCTCTGGTCTCCCTTTCTATATTATAAATGAACAAGACATAAATATTTATACATTCAAATATTCCATAGAGCCATTATTTCAATACTGATAAATTAATACCTCAATAAATATAGACAAAGAGTTGTAGAAATGAAGACAGATTTTTCTCTCCTTTTTGTCTTATGCTATTAGAATAAACTATAAAACTCTATGCCATTACTTCTTATACAAGTGAATTGACATATATATGTGAAATATGCTATTTAAAGAGCAAACACATACTCATTGTATTTATGTTCCTTTAAACATTTGCTTTACACGAACTATATTTTCTCCAATGTTAGAACTTATCACAGGATTTAAATGAGTTGATGAGTTGGTTAAACTCTGAGGCAAACTACTTTTGTTCCAGCTGAGAGATAAAAAGCAGTTTCTTTGTAGTATTTTGCAAATCCTTATATAATAAAAATGTGTCAAAAAACTCAGAAGGTAGAAAATCGAGACTGTAACAATAGCCTTGTCACTAAACAGTTTCAATATATCAGTGTAACTGTGTTCCGTGTGGGACAACAACAAGACATTCAGCAGGAAATTGTATGATTAAGGTCTTATGGATATGGTCATTAAAGGTAGCAAAGGACTCATGTTCTGTGGAGGAGTGCTGTCCAAGGTGTTCTCAGCAGTTTTCATCTCATTTTTTAGAGAGAATCATGCAAAATGACATGTGTACACCTTGACGACTTGCCCACAGGGGTTTCATTAAAAGAATTTACCGTGAAAAATCTTGATAACAGCCTTTTGTTGGAAAAGGTAGCTGTCAAATTCTGGTCTTTTGCAGGGCATAATGAGCTACTGACATTGCTATATTGTTCTGACTAAAACAGGGTTTTAAATGGTTCTTTAGGAATAAACTCCTACATTTGTCACATTTTATGTAATTTGGAAATTTGGTTCTGAATGTTTATGATGTCGCTCACCTAAGCTCTGTAAGTTGTTCATCCTAAGGTCATCCTCTGATAAGAAGAAAAAGACAGCACAAAAGACAAAGATACACTTCCAGAAATACACCAGACGCTCACTGTGGCTCTCATTTGAGTTAGTGATTTCCTCTGTATAACCTAGTTCCTATTGCTATAGAGTTTGAGTTTAAATTGTTCAATTTTCTTTTGAATTCCCAGTTTCTTTACAGTTTTATAGTACTTATTCTTATGTATTCACAACTAACACCCCATCCTCCCAGGAACCAATTTTTTTTTTTTTAAAAAAGGAAATAAAAACATTCTATTTTAATTCTTAGTCTGTGGCAGTTGGTATGTGCTTAAAATGGAATGAGTAGTTTGAAACTATTTCAATGCCTTGAGTCCTCTATATACGTCTGACTTCAAGTACAAACCAGTTTAAAAAATACGTATTTTTATGCTTTTTGTTGTAACACCCAAATTGTGGATTTTAAATGCTAAGGTATAGCTAGGCAGGAATTATTTTTTTACACTGTAAATATTCTTTCTATCCTCTCATTTTATTCTTGATCATTTTCTTAAAATAGATCTTATTCATTGTCTTTGTATTTCCCTGGTTATGTCTGTTCAGAGCTCAATCATCCCTCACAGTGCCTTGACTCATTATTTTTTCCCACAGGAACGGATAATACATTGATCCTGCCACATATTTTCCAGTCCTCATCTGTATCCTAGTCTTATTTTTCTCTGCTTCCAGATTGGAATTCATGGCTTATCATTATTATCACTCTCTTGAAACATCCTCAGCAGCCTACATAATCTATTTTGTCCATAAAACTGCCCAGAGAATCCCCAGTCTGGGAATCTTCCATTAATTCTGTGCTTGAAGAAAAATACCCAACCTTGTTGACTGGACACATTTTAAATCATGGCCACTAACCTCAGGTGGGCCCCTAAAGTGGCTTAGCAATCCTTGTACAATTCCCCAGTCCAGTAACTCTCCCACTGTCTCCAAGAAGTATTTTACACCATCTTCTCTTTCCTCAAAATGCTACACGACCGCTACTCCTATCCCACTCTTACTTTTATTCCATTTCACCAAGAAAATAGAAATAATCACAGAAAAGAAATTCTAGATGTACTCAGCATCCCATTTCCAACTCACTCACCATTGTTCTCATATATTCGGTCCTTACTCCTGTTAATAATGATGGATGGGCCGGCCCCGTGGCTTAGCACTCCGCTGCTGGCGGCCCGGGTTTGACCCAGGGCGTGCACCGACGCACCGCTGCTCTGCTTCTCCGGCCATGCTGAGGCCGCGTCCCACATACAGCAACTATAAGGATATGCAGCTATGACATACAACTATCTACTGGGGCTTTGGGGGAAAAAATAAATAAATAAAATAATGATGGATGGTTCCACTTGTTCACTAAACACCATAACTCTCCCTTCCTGCTGTACAACTTTACAGCAAAATTGCTCACTATCCCCATGTCTTCTTCTCTCAGTCTTTCTTGAACTCACTAATTTTCACTCTTATTACCCAAAAAGATATCTTCACTTATATCCACTTCGCTAAATTCAAAGGGCAATTTTCTGTTCACATTTTACTCAATCTGTCAGCTTCACTCAATTTGACAGGCTTTAAGTACCATCTTCTTGAGGATGATTGACAAATACTTCTAGTTGAGATATTTACCCAGAATTCTAGACTTGTATATTAAGCTAGTTACTTGATGTCTCCACTCAAATGCATTAAGCTTTACTCTTGATTTCTATTTTTAAATATACTCCTCCCATATGTTTCTCCATCTTAGTAAATGGAAACATCATCTTTCCAGTTATTCAGGCAAAATAAATCTTGAATTTATTTTAGAATCCTATCTTTCTTTTTATACTTCCTGTCCAAATCATCATTAAATATTTTCTCTACACTAAAAAACATTCAAAATCTGTCCTTTTCACACAACCTCTACCAGTAGATACTTGGTCCAAACGATCATGTTTTTCTCCCACCTGGATTGTTGCCACAACCTTCCAAGTGGGCTCCTACTTTTATCCTTGTCCTCCTGCATCCCCTTTTAACACAAAAATGAGAGAGAATGATATAAGCCAAACCATTACACTTCTCACCATTTTTATCTCACTTGGAGTACAATATAAAATCCTTGTCTTCATCCTATAAAATCCTGTAAGATCTGACCACTGCTGCTGCTCTGACTTAATATATTACTTCACTCAGTATTGTTCACTGTGCTCTAGTCACACAGGTCTCCTTGCTGCTCTTCAACATGTCAGCCCCCACACCTCTGCCTTTGAAGTTGTCTTTTTTTATTTCTAGAATCTTCTTGCCCCAGAGTTTGTATCCTCCTTTCATTTCCTTGATGAATGTTACACTCTCCAGTCTTCTGTTACTATCCTATATAAGAAATTCCATTCTTTGTTCTGCTTCATCCCCTTCCCTTGTTTTACTCTTTTTCCTATAATTTATTACCATACGTCATAGTCCACTTTTTATTTGTTTATGTTATCTTCCCCAACTAGAACTTGAGTTCCTTGAGAGTAGTGTCTACATAAAGTTTCCAGCTGCTACATGTGTTCCATCTCACACAGATATTCAATAAGTATTTGTGGAGTGAGTGAATTAATGCATCTTCTTGCAAATAAATTTTAACAAGAATTATATCTTCAATTGTTATATAGGACATTATATCAACTTACATTACATTGATCATCGATCAATGGAGAAAATGTCAAGTCCTTGATTATACAGATTTCAGATAAACATGAAACCGTATTGGGAATCAGAATTTGGCTTAACTTACATTTTTGATTATTTCACGCACACAAATTTAAGTCTTACTCCCCCCTTATTACACAGTCTTTTGATGTTTTTAAGATACAAACTGTTAGACCTTCATTAGTCACTGAAACACACTGAATTTTTTTCCAAACCATCTATGTTCTTATTCTATTTTTGAATACAAGATATGACATACACAACTCCTAGTAAATATAGATTGAAAAGATATATTTGATTCTGTCAATTTTTTTTACCTTAAGGTTTTTAGTTTATATTTATTTGAAAGGGTTCTTTCGATACATTATATTTCATGACATCTATGCCCTCATTATTTATTAGCTTTAATATAAAATCACGTTCTTCATTGCAGGTAAGATATTTCACTTTGAATTCTGCTTTTGTGTGTTTCTCATTTTACCCTTATTATTTATTTTTTTGTTTACCTGGTATGCTTTTCTGTTTTTAATGTTTAATTTCCTTCCATCCGTTATTTTTAAACATTTTTTTATGTGAGAATCTTAATTTAATTGCATATTGTTTTAAACCATTCTGTGGTTATTTTCCTATTAATAGGAGCGTTTATGACACTTACATTTATTATCGAGACTAATATAAACCTGGCTTTGTTTACTTGAAATTTTCTTCACACCTTGCTATGTGGATCATATTTGTCTGCTTTCAACTTGTATTCTTTACAAATTAAGAATTATATTTTAAATTCCACTGGTTGTTTACCTTTAAATTTATCAAATGTAAGTATGACACCCTATTTCTCTAATTATCAAAAACAATGAAACGTTTTTCTGATTTTTAATAAGCAATATGAAATATATTAATAAATTATTTTTCTTTCTTCCTCTCAGTTTTCATGATTATTCATTTATTCCTGGAGTTTTAGATGATATTATTATTTTTACTATATATGAAATCTATTAAATTGAGTACCTTGATGGAACATCTTAAAGAATATTAATGAGATATTGGTATGAAAAAAGTATGCATGAATATGCTAATCCTGTTTTGATTTTGTGTATGGAATGCATGAATGAGAAATATTTTTTTAACCAGTCAGTATTAATTTGCAACATACATCTTATAAATTTCAACATAGGTTAAAATTTATGTCACAAGTAAGATAGAACTGTTGAGCTATTCATAACTAAAATTCACTTTCTCTGAGTGGTTGTAGGAATCGATCAGGAAGTCAAAGATAAACTTTCATTTATCACAACTCAGACATAAAAAATATGGATTATTGGAGAGCCAGCCTGAACTGACAGAGAAGCTATTGAAGGCAGAGAAGTGGAGCCACACTGCAAAAGAACTGGATGACCTACTTAGCCATTTCAACTTTCCATGTAGGAGTCTTTCATGGATGCATTTGAGTAAAGGTAAAGGCCAAGAGAGGTGACTCTTGGTCATTAACATATCTGTTCCTATTATTGACTGAGCGGATATAGAGGAAATGAGGAATTGAATGCACTTCCTTTGTTGTCCAAAACATGCCATAAATAGTCCTGAATTTTCTAATGTTGAATAGTCAATTAAATTAAACTATTTGCATGATTTGGGAATATAACCTGGACTGGGTTTCATTTCTTTGGTTAACTTGGGCACTAGGGAGAATAATACATATAATGCGACAATAATAAATTATTGTCTCTCCGTACACACATATACACACATAACATATGTACACACAAATTTATGTTGTTTGTTTACTGCCAATATTTTTATTCTATGCATTTTCTAGTCCTCATTCACTAATCTTGGTTTTTCTTTCACTTGGCTGGAAACTGTTTTTAGGTAGTTTAATCAGGAAAGTATATATTATCTCTGTCTTTACAGTCCTGACACTTTTTAAAATTATTTTATCACATAGACATCATTGATTACCTGCAATGACCCTCCAACAATCACCTTCTACTTCCTGCTCTATTGCATCTTAGAAGCTATAGCCTCTCAGCGCATGTAGAGAGAAAGGGTGAAAAACTTCAGGTTTATTCTGGGTCTTGACTTCAAAGGGAGATCCTGAAATAGTTGCTGATGACTTGCTATTTTTTATTTGATTCAGTCCCTGTATCTTGACATAATGCCTAATCATATATAAGTTATGTTATGTTCCCACTTTTTAAAAACATTATCTTCCCAGTTCTGTTTAAGTTGATGGAGTTTTCCTTCTTATGTGGTTCATTTGTGATGCAATTGAGGATATGAAAGAGAGAACATATGCTTGGAATGTGAATTTGTTTTGTGTGTACAAGAGGTAAGGTACATACTGAGAAATAAAGCAATTAAATTTCCAGTCTAATATTAAAATGAAATTGAAACAAATCAATAAAAATGACTTTCTAGTTGGTAAGCCCATTGCCCCCATCTGAAAGTAACCTCTGAAAGTATCTTTAAATTACTTTGAATAGTCATAAATTTACATAATGTTTTTTTTTCTCTTCCCTGAACTCTTTATGTTGCCCTGACTAGTTGTTTAAATAATAATTTCCTATAGGATGTAACCTCACTGATATTTGGACAGCTTGCTCTTCAAAGTGTAACACTGAATCTATTAGTGTATGCCAAGGAATCTTGGAAGATACATAGCACTCAAACAAGACAGATTAAAAAATTCTTCTCTCTCTATACCTCATGTGTTTTACTTTCTTTAATAACTTTTCTCCCTTTGATTCAGTCTTGAGCAAGGACTTTGCCTTCCATCCATGAGATTATAAATGCTGTTTAACGTAATTCTTCCAAGACATGTGTCTTAGTCAAGGTTTTGCAGAGGAAAAACAGAACCAAAAGGATGTGTGGGTGTGGGTGTGGGTGTGGGTGTATGTATGTGTATAAAGAGAGTTATTTTAAGTCATTGACTCATAGGATTACCGGAGTTATCCAAAACTCACCTGGCAGGCTGGGGCAGGTTGGAAACTCAAGCAAGAATTGATATTGCAGTTTTGATCTGAAATCTGTTGGGCAAGCCAGCAGGCTGGAAACTAAGACAGGATTTCTGTTACAGTCTTGAGATAAAATTCCTTCTTCTTGTAGATGCCAATCAGATCTACAAAATACCTTCACAAAAATATCTAGAGTAGGATTTGACTAAACAACTGGTACCATAGCCTAGCAAAGTTAACGCATAAAATTTCACCATCACAATATGTTCAGTAAAATACCTGAGTCACTAGAACCCAGCACTTTAAAAGAAGATAACTCCTCAAAATTTATAAAATACATATACTGTTAAAAATACTTTTATTTATGTAAAATAATAATCATTATAATATTTTCTATATTGGTAAAAACAAAACATAGTAAAAAAATAGACATATTTTTTATATGTTTTCATATGTTTGTTTTGGACATCCGTTCTGGAGAGAAAAGTTTAAAAACTGGGACACAACATTTAAAAAAAAAAAATTGCGGGCTGGCCCCGTGGTGCAAGCGGTTAAATGCGTGCGCTCCACTGCGGTGGCCTGAGGTTCACTGGTTTGGATCCCGGGAGCGCACCGATGCACTGCTTGTCGAGCCATGTTGTGGCGGCGTCCCATATAAAGTAGAGGAAGATGGGCACAGACGTTAGCTCAGGGCCAATCGTCCTCAGAAAAAAAGGTGGGGGGATTGGCATCAGATGTTAGCTCAGGACTGATCTTCCTCACAAAAAAATTAAAAAAAAAAAAATTTGAAATGATCAGTTATCAAGGAAGCGACAAAGGTGGAACAGTATAACGTTTGGAAAAGGGAAAGAAGGTCTTTTACAGTACAAAATCAATTGGATATCCAGTCCAGGAAAAAAAAAAAAAATGAAGTTGACCACTAATTCACTCTGTTCACAATTATAGATTGTAATTCCAAATTATAATTCATATTGTAGATATAAATGTAAAGATAAAATAATAAAATTACTAGAAGATTACTCAGAATAATATCTTCATGAGTTTGCAGTTGGGAAAGCACTTACCATAAAGGAAAAGATTAGTAAGTTAGACTATGCTAATATTAAGAATTTCCGTTCATCAAAAGGTACACCTAAACATGAACAGGCAAACCATAGACTATGAGAATATAATCACAACACATTGCAACAAAGGATTCTCATCTAGAATATCAATATCTTCTATAAAATAATATGAAAAAAGCCAACCCAATAAAGACTTGAACATGAATCTCACAATAGAATGTCCACATAGCTAAAAACATGAAAATGTATTCAAACTCATTAGTCACTCTGGAGATGCTAATGAAAATTACAAGTGATATACTTTTAGAGACACTTCAGAATTGCTTAAAAAAAACACACTGAAAATACCGATTGTCAGTGATATGAAATAACTGAATTCTGATATACTACACTGAAGGTGGTAAATTAATACAAACACTAAGAAAGAAAGTTTGGAATACATGAAAAGATTTAAAATGTTAATTCATTGGGCACCTTAAACACATATTGTTTTTTTTTTCATTATTCCATACTTCAGTAAAGTTATTCAACATAAGAATATAGTCATGGGCCACATAACAATGTTTTGATCAACAACAGACCAAATATACCACGGTGGTCTTATAAGATTAGTACCATACAGCCAAGGTGTGTAGTAGGCTATACCATCCAGGTTTGTGTAAGTATACTTTATGATGCTTGTACAATGATGAAATCACCTAATGACACGTTTCTCAAAACATATCCACATCATTAAGTGACACATGACTAAAAAGAAAGTGGTCTATGAGGTGGTATATTGTCACTGACTAGGGGCCTCGAGAAACTCAAAGGTGGGTTTGGAAGCAATTAACTGTTTTTCCAAGTTGTTTCTTTTCCTTTTTTGTGTTAAGGAGATGTAACCAGCAGCCATCCTGAAACTGACCAAGCCAGGATATAGCCGTCCTGAAACTGATCAAGGCTCACCACAGAGCTATGCCCACGACCTTGCCTTATCTTTAATGCGAAGATCTCTCCAGGAGGAGCTTAGGCCTCATTATGTGGAAGCATGTTCTCCAACTGAGCCTGTGCAAGCAAATACCCGCTTCTCCCTTTTGAATATTCATTCCCCAACCAAATAAAAGTTCCTGCTTTCCCTTGTTCAGGGACGCCATGACTTTGGAAATGATTCCTCATGGCCTCCTATTTGCTGAAAATACACTTTACTTTGTGAGACAACTTCCACTGGTGTAGAGTCTTATTTAACTCATCAGGGGGCGAGCCCTGGTTCGATATCAATATGAGGTGCTGTAGAAAGGCTAGATTTTATTTTTTTAAATTTAAAAAGTATTAAAATATGTACTATATTGTCTTATTTGTGTAAAATAAAATTGATAGCCTTTTCTGAAGGGAAATATAAGAAACTTTTTAGTACTTGGCAAGTAGAAAAGTGGATGGAATTTTTTTTTCATTCTATAAATTTCTGTTGGAACATTCTACTGTGTATATGAATTACTTTTATATTAAGACAAATAAAAGAAAAAAGAAAGAAGACTATGTACTGGTAATATTAATGAAAAATTTTGCAATATAGTATAATTCTATAATAATGTAAATGAATTCCAAAAATAGGCAATTCAAAATGAGATCAGCTAAGTTGCTGGAAGAAAAGTGTCTTAGCAGTATTTTCAAATTCTCCCTTGGTTTCTTAGTGTTTTCTAAATTAATAAATTATTTAATATTCTGCTTAGGTAAATATTAAAGTTATAATAGTTATTTGTTTTATATGAAAATACTGTTTTTATTAGAGAAACATCTTGAGGTTTAATTAACGTTTAATATAAGCAAACAAAGGGCCATATTATTGAGGTCTAATTCTTGCACTTGTCACTTCCATGGGCTATAACATTGCATAAGTTACCTAAATTTTCAGTTTGCCACACAACGAACAGACAATATTTTCCATTTCATATGGATATTGTTTGATGTAATTAATTATTCTTTTTAAAGCACTCAGACACTTCATGTTGAGCATTTCAGAAAATTATGTATTGATTTTGTTAATAGTCTTTTTAAAAAATTTTCCTCCTTTTGTGCTCTTGTGTTACTCTATAATTACATTGACTTGAGTGTTGTGTTACAGATTTTCCTTTGGTGGAGTGCCCTTGCAACTATTTTTCTGCTTTGCCATCTAATCAAAAACATATTTTAATGTTCTCAAATATGATAAATGAAAGGAAGTAAGGCATGAAGGAAGAAAGGAAGGCAGGAAGGAAGGAACGGAGGAAGGGTTAAAAAGTAACATTAGGAAAAGGACACTTTAAAAATAAAATGTGTAAAATGTGAATATCACCACATAAACTAAGAGCAATGAACTTGGAAGCTTCATGTTAATTTTTCTTAATTTTTTTTTATTGTCATTGACTTCCTTCCCTGTATTTCCCTATAGGGGCTGAAAGTCTTAGAATTATGTTTTCCAGATTTTCTCACTTGTAACATTCTAGACGCAGTTTGCAATCCGTTGGTGATATACACAAACAGATGATGTGGACTTTGACAGATGCGGAGATTTTTGTAGCAGCCTCTGCCTGACAGTCACTCACTTCTGCCCTGCAGATGGAGTCAGCAGCAGAGTCCTGGGCATTCTGACCATGGCAAACAACAGCAATCTCTTCATCTCTGGCCCATAGCTGTAGCAGTTAATATGAAAACTGGTGGTGTTTTCTCTCTTACTCTTCCAGCCTTTCCAATGCTTTTATGGGCACCACATTCTCTGAATTAATTCCTTTCTGCTTTAAATGCCTGTAATAGTTTCTGTTTTACTGACTGAACCTTGACTAGAAAAGTATTCCTGTAATGAAGTTTGTACTCTTTTGACATCATTTTCTTGGTCTAGGAGATAGTTGTTTTTGATGATAGTTGAAGTAGTCCTGTTTCATTAAATCATCTGATATTACACTGTTAATTATTTCCTGTGTCTAAAATCCTGTTTCCAAAACTTCAGGCTTTTGGAGGAAAGCAGAGGCAACGTAAACTTCTTTTCAATCCCAGATGAAATTATTTTTCAATCACTATATATAAAAATTTCTATCCTTAAACCTTATTTTTGTCCTAAAGTCTTTTTACGTATGATACGACTATTAAAATAATTGTCTTAGTTATTTTGGCTAGCATTTGTCTGTTATGCCTTTTGCATCTCTTCTCAGTATTTTCTGTTTAATTATAGCTATGTCTTTGGTAAACAACATAGAGTTGGAATTTTAAAAAATGGTCAAATCTGATAATCTTTTAACTAGGAATTTTAATTAGTTCACATTTATTGTGATTAACAATACAGTTTGCCTTGTTTCTACTATCTTATTCAGTGATTCCATATGATCTGATGAACTATAACAAAAAGAAAAGTAATATGCTTTCAACTCATCTATTATGCAGCAATGAAAAAAGAAAAAGATTACTAAAATTTAAGATTTGAAATACCATGTCCTCTGGGTAAAAATAGCAAGGAAGTCCTACCTCATGGGAGGCCTGAGTACTTGTTTAGCCCCTCTAGCAGCTACACATGCAATTTAGAAAGATTCTCCTTTACCTTTGCCCTTTAGAGAGTAGATTCCTTGTCCATTTTCCTATATGGCCACATATTACTTGGGTATTGAGAGAGATTCTCCTCCTCAGACATGCAAAGCATTTACAACTCACTTTTTTGATATAAGTCTAAGAGCCAAGAGATAGGATCAAGGCTTGAAAAGAAAAAGTCACTGATCACTAGATCTTATTTGGCAACACAATTGCCTCAATTATTTGTGTGTAAGTGGGTGGGGAGTGAGTTCAATCTATTTAAGCATAACTGTAGCCAATGGTTTTATCCATACATAGTCTTTAAGACTTAAGAGTCTTGCCTTTTAACAATAGGCCTCTGTGCTTTTCCCAGCCCCCTAACTTCTATCTAATGACCACTGCCTTGAGAAAATTTGAAACAGTAGTATCAAGAGGAGAGGCACCTTAATGCTCACCTATTCAGCAGATTTTTATTGAGCATTAACCTTGTTCCAGATACGTTTCTAGGTACTAGAATAATAAACAAAACAGAGAAAAATTACTTTTCTCCTTGAGCTTATAATACAGTAGAGGGAAAAAATAAGAATTAAGCAAGCAGCATACAGTTTGTCAGATTGCAAAACATGTAATAGAGAATAATAATTAAGGATGGGAAATGAGCAGTGTGTGTGAGAGGGAGCTGTCATCTAAAACGCACATTCAAGTATGAAGCCCAGGATCACTTCAATGTAAATAGTTAGGGAGAAGGAGAGGAACTAGCAAAGGAGAATGGTGAGGAGAAGTTACCAGCGAAGAAGGAGGAAACTAGGATAGTGTGGTACCTGTAATTCAAGGGAAGAAAATGTTCCAAGCAAGAGAGTGGCATCTATTTTTCCCTATGCTACATGGAGATCTAGTGTAACCTTCACTGTTTGTTCAGCTGTAGGTAAAAAGAACTGATTGCACAAGGTTTACAAGATAAAGAGAGGAGAATCAGGGGGAATATCAAGTATGGGCAATTCTTTCCAGATGTTTTGTACAAGAGAAACAAAGACAGGGGTTTATCTGGTGAGAGAAGTGGGGTCAATAGGGTTTATGATGATGGAAGAAATAATTGAATTTTTTTTCTTTTTTTCCTAATGAGAATAACAAAGCAGAGAGGAAAATTTGAGAATGCAGAAGGCAAGAAAATTAATATAGTTCTGTCATTAAGTAGGTGAGAGAGGATGGGATCAAACACCCAACCTGAAGTTTAGACCACAGATAGAAGGAGTACAGACAAGTAATTATAGTGTCAGAAGTGAAAGATGAGTGAATGCATCAGGGATAAGTGATTGTGGACGTGTGCAGAGTTCTTTTTCTGATTTTTTCAATATTGAGTGAAATAAGACACTAACTCATGAGCTGAGAGTGAGGACCAAGGGGGATGTATAGGGAGATTCAGGAGACACGAGGCGATATGGAACAGTCTTCAAGGGGAGTAGGAGAGTGAGGGAAATGTGGGATGATTGCCAGGCAGATTTTAGAGTCCATTGATATTCATCGTCATGGATATAAAGTAGACCAGTTAGCTAAGGGACTGGCTAATATCAGATGTAAGATTGATAAAAGGGATTGATATGTATATGTTCAGATTAAGAAGTACTTGCATAGTGACACAGATGCACTATAGTTTACAGCAGACTGCTTTAAGCCAGCTGGCCAGCACAGAGCCCAAATTGCCAGGGGTATCACAGAAGAGTCAGGGTTTAGGGAGAAACTTCAAGAAGGGTCCAGTTCTCACCCCAATGGTGGCATCATCAACATTTGTGCATACTTGAATAGGAAACATGACCATGGCCATGACAGCCACACCTCGACTTGGTTCAATGGTTCTGTAAGTCCCATTGTGCCTAATCATTTTTGAACATGCAATATAAGTTCTTAATTTCTTAGACCCTAAACTCACATTAAAATTACTTGTTTATCTTTTGTTTGTGTTTCCTTCTGTCAATCATTGTCACTCTCATGAAAATCATGACACCCCTATATAAATATGCAAGGTGTTTTTTTTTGTTATATTATAATTGCCACAGTTGTTTATTCTTTATTCTATATTTAAACTGATTCACTGTTTACCACCAGTTCTTTCATTCTGTGACTTTTCTATTCCATAGTTATTTTTTAAATGTTTTGAAATATTTGAGACAAGAGTTAGAAAGGCCAATATGGTGTGTAGACATGTACTCATCCCACCACACAGCTTAAGAAATAGAATATTGACACAGTTTAAGCTCTGTTTATCCAACTCTCTGCTCATATGCCCTTCCCTCTATGCAAAGTTATCATTATGCTGTACTTAGTGATATAATATCCATGTATTTCTTAATGCTTTAACGGCATATGTTAAGCTTTGTATTTTATATTTTAACAATGTGTGTTAAAAGATCTTAAATATAACTCTACTGTTCTATCATTTGTGTGCATTGTTTAGTAGGATTTCAATCTTTATATGAATGATAGTATACTGCACATCTCTCTCTTAACTTTTCCCCCACTAGTGTGCTATGAAGGTTAATTTCTGCAATCCTAGAATTAATCTGAACTATTTTGCTAAAGTTCCTGTGTGTCACTCACCCTGATAAAATCAGGGAACATACTGATTGATAGTGTTTCTTTGTAATCATGGGTACAAGGAGTTTCAGGGTGGTTTGTATCACCTTGTCATCATTGTATTTGATACATTAAGATTGAGAATGATAAGCTGGAAGGCTTTACTGTTAAGCTGGTTATATAGCAGGAATATGCTTGTGTGGCCAGTATGGTATAAGAAACCGTGACTAAGGTTCCATTTTTACTTCTTGGGTCAGAGGTATTTTGTGCACACATTGATGATTTCTGATCCAAGGGAAATATATAGAAACATATGTGTATATTTTCTCTTTTTTGAGGGAGGGAAGTAGGAGCCAGAGCCTGGCATTTCAAGGCCTCATGCTATGAAACATCTTTGGGTTATGAAATAAACCCTTAATTTAATGTTGTTGTCATACTGTATCCTTTCCTGTAATAAACTGCAGATTTGTAAACATTGTCATTTGGGGCCCTGTAAGTCTTCTTTAGCAGTTGAACACTGTCTACCTACCACGGTGCACCTAGCAGCATTATATTTGTGAAACGAATTCACGTTGATAGATACAGCACTAATTACTTCAGATTTCCTGCCGCCTGCGTATTTCCATTGCATGAAAATACTATAGTTTATTTTTCCATTATCTTATTGATAGATATTTAAGTTGTATTTTATATTAAAAACAATGCCTCAATTAGCATTCTAGTATATATCTCCACCTGAATTTGTGTATGAATTGAGCTATTAGGTCAGAGGACATAAGTAACTTCAATTTCATTTAATTTTGCTGGAATGCCAAGTTCTTATATCCATTTATATACACAGAAGCAGTATATAAGTGTTCTCATTCTCCTTATCCTAGGAAAAATTTTTTATTTTTAGACTTTTACGTGTCAGCCAATCTGTGAAATGGTCATTGGGTTAATACCGTGATTTTCCTGGGTTACGAGTAAGTATCTTTTATATATTTATTGGCCATAAATATTTTCTCTTTGGTGAATTACTTTTCACAGAAAAGTAATATTTTGCTTATTTTTTCACCTTTTTTTCCTGCCTTTTGCTTATTTTTTTCTACTTGCGTTATTTATCTTTTTTTATTTCTTTGTACAATTTCTTCACATAATCTATATAACAAGACTTTTGTTTATATGTACAGCAAATATCTCCTATAAATCTGGATTTTGTGTTTTCACTTTTTATTTGTCTTTTGAGGATTTTTAAATGTTGTCTATTTTATAAACTTTGCATTTGTTTCTGCTTGTTTTATGTCTTGTTTTAGAAATACCTACATACTCTGAGTAAGGACATTTTCCTATATTTTCTTAGAAATTTTAAAATCTTAGAGTTTCACCTTTACATTTTTAATCCATCTTCAGTTAACTTTATGTACGGTGATAAGTAGGAGTAACATTTTCCCCCCATATTTATAGTGAACTTTATCAGTTGTTTTTTTTTTTAAATCTAGAGGATATTCATTTTTATTTATTTATCTATTTATTTTTTGTGTGTGTATGTGTGTGTGTGTTTGTGTGAGGAATATTAGCCCTGAGCTAACATCTGTTGCCAATCCTCCTCTTTTTGTTGAGGAATATTGGCCCCAGGCTAACATCCACGCCCATCATCCTGTACTTTATATGTGGGACATCTGCCACAGTGTGACTTGATAAGCGGTGCATAGGTCCGCGCCTGGGAGCCGAATCTGTGATCCCCGGGGAACCTAACCACTATACCACTGGGCTGGCCCCAGTATCAAATTTTTTTATTGGCGTTTCTCCTTTAAAGATATAAATCAAATTAATGTATTTTGTTTTCTTGTGGGTTTTTTAGTACATTAATGTATTTTGTTTTGTTAGAATATTTTTGCATTCTTGAAATTAAACCCAACTTGGTCATGACTTTTGGTTATATTTCTATACTTAATTTGAGTTTTTCAATGTTCACATCTATGATCGTAATTGAGATTACCTTATAACTTTTGTCTGCCTTTGTGGAATTTTGGTACCATAGTTTAATAGTTCATAAAAGAAACTGATGAATAATTTTTCTTTTTTTATCCTCTGGCAAAATTTGTACCAGTTTGGGATTTTCTGTTCCTTGAATGTTGATAGTGTCCTCGACTAATTGCCCTGAGGAACTCAAGGATGGATTCAGAGGCATTTGACTGTTTTCCCAAATTTTTTTTCCTTTTTGCTATGTTAAGGAGATGCAATCACCAATGACCCTGAACCAGACCAAGCCTCACCACAAGAGCCATGCCTATGACATTTGCCTCATTTTTAATGCTAAGATCTCCTCTCTGGGAGAAGCCTAGGCCTTATTGCCATAACCTGCAGTGTATGTGGAAGCATATTTTCCAACTGAGCCTGCACAAGAGAATACTCACTTCTCCCTTTTGAATATTCATTCCCCATCTGAAATAAAAAGTCCCTACTTCCCTTTGTTGGGGGAGAACCGTGACTTTGGACATGATTCCCCAAAGTCTCCTATTTGCTGCAAATACACCTTACTTTTTGTGACAACTACTTCTGGTGGATGTCTGATTTAACTCACCAGGAGACAAACCCATTTTGGTTTCAGTAACAATAGGACTAGTTGGCACAAATATCTGGGGTAGGTGCTTTTGTTGCAGGAAGTCTTAAATATTCTATTTATTTTATAGTTTTAACAATATTTTAGATTTTCTATTTAGTATGTAGTCTTTCTTAGGACATAGTTTGCTTATCTTGGTTTTAAAATATGCATCAAAAAATTTTTCATAGAATTTTCTTATCTTCAACTACTCTACCCATATCAGCATATCTGATTTTCTAACATATCCCCCAGACTTTCACTTCTCCAGATTTTTGACTAAATTCTGATTGATAAAGTACAAGAAGTGGTTTGGGAAAGAGAGCCTTGAGGACAAGTGAATGTTTTTCAGATAAGACAGAACAAGAAAAAAGACAAATCCAGTTGTATGCTTTTAATTAGGAGATAGAATACAAGGAAGGAGATAGAATACAAGAAAGCCTTAAACTATAAGGAGATAGAATACAAGAAAGCCAAACAAACAAGAGGATAATACCAATGGAAAACCATTGTAGCTATAGTAATACCAGTCATTATCGGTTCCTAAAGAATAGTAGTAAACTCAATGCACTCAAGGTTAATATTGAGCAATGGATAAATCCCAATAGTTATACTAGTATCAGTCAAAATATATAGGGTCACCACTTTTAATAAAAAATTCAGCAAGCAAATGTAAAAATCTTAACTTGCTTACAATTAGTAACATAATCTGAAAATTGATAAAAACAAAATTACAGAATTGTGATAAATAAATCAATAAATAGACAAAAAATCTGCAATTTCAAGATAAGACTATCTTGAAAGAGTGGATCTCCAAGTATGATTGCTGAAACAGTAGCATAAGTATCACCTGGGAACTTGTTAGAAATGCAGATTCTCAGGATCCTCCCCAAACCTACTGAAACCAGATCTCTAAGTGTGTGACCCTGTAATTTGTGTTTTAAAAATATCTGCAGTGGGTTCTGATGCACAGTAAAGTTTGAGAAGCACTGCCCTAAGATCACCATTCATGGGTCCTAACATCCCTCACACAAACTAGAATCCATGACCCGTCATTAAAATCCCAACCTTGTAGAAACCCTAAATTTCCTTTCTCCTTTATCACCTTATTGTACCTTGCTGGCAAACAACAATCATTAAATCCAACTCACTGCACAGCTGAATATAGCAAAAGAAATATCTACAAACATGAAAATTGGTCTCATTTTAAATGCACAACCACTAACATCAAGTGGGCCTTTAGTGCTGCTCCAAGATCCTACTACGTAACGGAGCCCACTCACTCTTCCATTCTCCTAGAGTATTTCACACCTTCTCGCCATTCTGCACACCTCCGATCTCTTCTATCATTCTCATTCTAATTGGATGAGCATGTTTCCTATTTACAGAGAAAATGGAAATGATCACAATAGAATTTCCTCTTGCTGATACCAACAGGTTTAACAACTTAACTTGCATCTGCCCATTTACTCTGCTGTCTCGCCTGTTGCTGTGCAAGGACTATGTGTGCTCCTATTTAAGGCAGTGGCCATTCTTGTGCATTTGGTCTCATCTGCTCTTACCTGATCAAGGACAGAACTCCAAAAACTACTCCCACTCGCTTGCACCATTTTATTCTCCTATTTACTGGAACATTTTTATCAGTGTATAAACATCTTATAATTTCTTCCGTTAAAGAAATATTGGGGGTAGGCAGCAGCCAGCCTTGTGGCCTACAGGTTAAGTTTGGCGCGCTCCACTTCAGAGGCCCAGGTTCAGTTTCTGGGCACAGACCTATACCACTTGTTGGCAGCCATGCTGTGGTGGCAACCCGCATATAAAATAGAGGAAGATTGGCGCATATGTTAGCTCAAGGCGAATCTCTCTCAAGCAAAAAGAGGAAGATGGGCACAGATATTAGCTCAGGGTGAATCTTCCTCAGCAAAAAAAACACAACTTTTCTCTTGACCCACAGGATATTTTTCCCCCACTTCCTCAAATCTTTATTACGATCCCTTATTTCTCTCTCTTTTTTTCTGCTCCAGTCACACTATCATCTTTGTGTTTCCTGAAGTAGCCAGGCAAGCTCAAACCTAAGGATCCGTGCTCTTAGGTGTTTCCTCTGACTGCAATTTTCTTTCCTCAGGTAATTGCTTAGTTGACTTCCTCCTCTTCTTCAAGGCTACCTTACCTCTCACTTTGTGAGACCTACCTGGACAACTCTATTTAATAGTGTACTATCATCCTCAGCCTTGGTACTCCTGAATCCTCTTACTTCTACAAGTTTTCCTCGTTTCTACAGCATTTAGCATGTTCTAAAGGTATGCAATTACTTATTATTCTATTAAAATATGATAGAATATAAAGTCTAAGATGGTAATAATCTCTGTTGTACTCACATATGCATCCCATATCTGGAACAGGTCTGAACTTCTGCATGATTAATAACTATTAATTGAATAAATTTATGCAAAGAAATGAAAATCACTAGTATCAAGATGTTTTTCAAGGGTTATTAACAGAAAATGGGAACATTAGAGAACTTTGAGTTGAAACACATGTTTGAAGAATAAGAATTTTATATTCCAGGAACGTTCAATGCTTTTACCATGCTTTTTTCACCATCCCTTGAGGGATTCTCTCAAGCCTGCCCTCACCTTTGTAATTAGTCCCAGATCATGAAGGGAAGAGAATTCTGGGAAATGTAGTTCCAACTTATCTAAGTTAATATAGTATGAAACATCCACTTCTCATCTAGATATCCATACTAGATATCCTCTTTTAACTATTCTTAACCTATAAAAAGAGGCAATATTTAAATCATTTTCACATAATAATGCAATTATTCCTTGTACAACCAAAAACATGTTAATTCACTCCTGAAAGGAGGACGTAAAACCCCATATATCATTTATTTATTCTTGATTGAAGTTTGAGTCCACTTCTAACTGTCACAAACCCTTTCATATCCTTAAATCCTGTTATATAATGTTAATATTTATTAAAATGTTTTATTTCAGCTGATAAGGCAATGGAATGGAGGAAGGAAATGATTATTAACATATACACTGACGTATTAGTATAAAAATAAAGAAGGATGGGTCGGCCCGTGGCTTAGCTGTTGAGTGTAAGCACTCCGCTACTGGTGGCCCGGGTTCGGATGCCAGGTGTGCGCTGATGCACTGCTTGTCCGGCCATGCTGAGGCGGTGTCCCACATACAGCAACTAGAAGGATGTGCAGCTATGACATACGACTATCTACTGGGGTTTTGGGGAGAAAAAGGGGAAAAAAAATAAAGGAAATATTATAACAATATATACACTGATGTATTCAAATAAAAATAAAGAAGGAACTATAATAACTACTGCTATAACTGTTACATTCTTCATTTCATATTTTGTTGCTGGTATTTATATCTGCTTCTTCCACTATCCATTTCTTATTCCCTTCACCCTCAGCAAGCAATTTTTCGGTTTATGATTACTTGCCTTGTGGATTCTCTGAAATTTTCTCTTGATGAGTATGGGTCACAGCAGTCTTGCCTGCTATAGGTTGTAATAGTTTTCCATTACTTTTTATTACAGGACATGGGAGTCCTGAGAGGTGTCTCATGGATTATCCTTCATTCCAGACATTTGGCTCCTTGCTCCCATTATGTAGTACCAACCCAATTTCTCTTTAAAGTGAGGGTTAATCGCCCTATTCAATACAGTAACTCACTTCTCTGCCTGTTGGTTTATTGGAATGAAGAGTCCAAAGAGGCTATATGGTAGTTTCAATTCCTAGTTTAATGAAACCATTGTCATATCCCCTGCTGAAAGCTTTCCTTGCATTCAAACTAAGACCTGGATATCTTAGCACAGCCAGAGACCAAAGTTGTGGAAATGGCAAATAAAATGTTTGCTGCTCAATCAATCATTAAGTATAATAATGAGAGAATCTGTTCCCATTTCATCCCTTTGAGTCCTAGACCCGTGACCAGTAGCTATGGGATAAAGCACCACATAATGGTTATTGATTTAGAACATATACATGGAGGAAGTTCCAAGATGGCAGCATAAAGACCCTGAACTCACCTCCTCCCACGGACACACTGAATCTGTCCCTAAATATAAAATAATTTCTCCTGAAGAAGAATTGACAGCTGATTGAACAGCTTCTGCACAACAAACAATAGAGGGACCACATATATAGGGGTAGGAGAGACAGAGACATGGTATTGACAGGAACCTCATCCCTGAGGCGGCAACCTGCAGCAGGGAGAGATATCACTGAAAGGCCCACATGCAGGCTTGCCCACCCTAGAGTACAGTGAAAAAAACAGTGGTTAAAAAGGCATCTAGACTAAGTGGGAAGGAAATCTATTTGCTAACCCTAAAGCATCTGCCAAAGGGGTAGAGAACTGCTGGAAGTCTCTCCAAGGTCAGAGATGCCAGCAAGTACCATTTTTTGCATTCCACCTCAACCTAGATAGTGCAGGTGGAAGTACAATCCAGATTCTCTAGCCAGCCTTCTACAGCTGCACAAGCACACCATATACCCCTGACCTACACAAGCTCAGCCATCCCCCAAGGTGGCCCTGGCACGGTGCACCCAAGGAACACCTGGCCTGCATCCACTCCAGCTCCAGCCAGCCTACCAAAGCTGCCTGGAACATGTGGTCTACACAGGGGACACTCCAACACAAGGCCACTCCTTCAAGAATTGAGAGAGGTAGCTGTTTCATCTAATTCATAGGAACAAGCACAGAAAGTCAAACAATCAAAACAGCAAAAAAGAAAAGAATTTAAAAAATGAGAATAATTTAGGAGACCCCTGGGACAACGTCAAATGCTGAAAGGAAAAAATGTACAACCAAGAATACTCTACCCAGCAAGGTTATCATTCAGAATCGAAGGAGAGATAAAGAGTTTCCCAGACAAGAAAAAATTAAAGGAGTTCATCACCACTAAACTGGCCTCACAAGAAATGTTAAAGGATATTCTTTAAGCAGAAAAGGCCATAACTGGAAATAGGACAGAATATGGAAGAGAAAATCTCACTGGCAAAGGCAAATACTTAGTAAAGGCAATGGATCAGCTACTTAAAAAACTAGTATGAAGGTTAAAAGACAAAAGTAGTAAAATCAACTAGAACTAAAATAAGTAGTTAAGAGATACACAAAATAAAAATCTGTAAAATATGACATCAAAAACATAAAATGTAGGTGAAGGAAGTAAAAATGTAGTGGTTTTAGAATGCACTCAAACTTAAGCAATTATCACCTTAAAATAGACTGCTATAAATATAGGTCAATATATATGAACCTCATGGTAACTGTGAAAAAAAACCCCTACAATAGATACAAAAACAACAAGGAGAAAGGAATACAAACATAACACTAAAGAACACTATCAAACCACAAGGAAAGAGACCAAGAGAGGAAGAAAAGAACAGAGAAGAACTACAAAGACAACCAGAAAACAACTAACAAAATGGCAATAAGTACATACCTATCAATAATTACTTTAAATGTAAGTGGACTAGAAGCTCCAATCAAAAGATGCAGGGTGGCTGAATGAATAAAGAAAACAAGACCCATATATATGCTGCCTACAAGAGACTCACTTCAGATCTAAAGAACACACAGACTGAAAGTGAAGGGATGGAAAAAGACATTCCACACAAATGGAAATAAAAAGAAAGCTGGGGTAGCAATACTCATATCAGACAAAATAGACTTTAAAACAAAGACTGTAACAAAACACAAAGAAGGGCATTACATAATGAGAAAGTAGTCAATCCAAGCAGAGGATATAACATTCATAAATAGTTCTGTGCCCACCATAGGAGCAGCTAAATATATAAAGCAAATATTAGCAGATAAAGGGAGAAATTAACAAGAATACAATAATATTAGTGGACTTTAATACTCCACTTACATCAAGGGATAGATCATCCAGACAGAAAAATCAATACGGAAACACTGGCCTTAAATGACATATTAGACTGAATGGACTTAATAGATATATACAGAACAATTCTTCCAAAAACTGCAGAATATACATTTTTTTCACGAGCACATGGAACATTCTCCAGGATAGATCAAATGTTAGGCCACAAAACAAGTTTCAATAAATTTAAGAATATTGAAATCATATCAAGCATCTTTTCTGACTACAATGGTATGGAACTAGAAATCAACTACAAGAAGAAAACTGGAAAAAAACGCAAACATATGGAGACTAAACAACATGCTACTAAACAACCAATAGGCGAATGATGAAATCAAAGAGAAAATAAAAAAATACCTTGAGACAAATGAAATTGGAAACACAACTTTCCAAATTCTATGGGACACAGCAAATGCAGTTCTAAGAGGGAAATTATAGGCCCACCTCAAGAAATAAGAAAAATCTCAAATAGCATTTAACTTTACACCTAAAGGAACTAGAAAAAGAAGAACAAACAAAGCCAAAATTAGTAGAAGGAAAGAAATAATAAAAATCAGAGCAGAAAGAAATGAAGTAGATCCTGAGAAAATAATAGAAAAGATCAGTAAAACTAAAAGCTGACTGTTTGAAAAGATAAACAAAATCAATAAATCTTTAGCCAGACTCATCAAGAAAAAAAGATAGAGGGCCCAAATAAATGAAATCAGAAATGAAAGAGAAGTTACAACTGACACTACAGAAATACAAAGGATCATAAGAGACTACTATGAACAATTATATGCCAACAAATTGGAAAACCAAGAGAAAATGAATAAAGTCCTAGAAACACACAACCTTCAAAGACTGAATCCTGAAGAAATAGAAAACCTGAATAGATCAATTATAAGTAATGAAATTGAATCAGTACATAATTTTAAAACTCCCCAAAAATAAAAGTTCTGGAACAGACTGCTTCACAGATGAATTCTACCAAACATTTAAAGAAGAATTAACACCCATCCTTCTCAATTTCTTCCAAAAAATTGAAGAGGAAGGAATGCTTCCAAGCTCGTTTTACAAAGTCGGCGTTACAGTGATACAAAACCAGACAAGGACAACACAAAAAAAGAAAATTACAGGCCAATATCCCTGATGAACATAGATTCAAAAATCCTCAACAAAACATTAGCAAGCTGAATTCAACAATTTGCTAAAAGAGTCATACACCACGATCAAGTGGGATTTATTCCCAGGATGCAAGGATGGTTCAACATCTGCAAATGAATCAACGTGATAGACCACATTAACCAAATGAAGGATAAAAATCATATGAGCATCTCAGTAGAGGCAGAAAAAGCATTTAAAATTTCAACATCCATTTATGATAAAAACTCTCAACAAAGTAGGCATAAAAGGAATGTACCTCAAAATAATAAAGGCCATATATGACAAACCCACTGCTAACATCATACTCAATGGTGAAAAGCTGAAAGTATTTTCTTTAAAATTAGGAACAAGGCAGGGATGCCCAATCTTGCCACTTTTATTCAACACAGTATTAGAAGTCCTAGCCACAGCAATTAGTCAATAAAAAGAGATAATTGGAAAGGAAGAAGTAAAACTGTCACTATTTGCAGATGACATGATACTATATATAGAAAACCATAAAGACTGCCAAAAAACTATTAGAACTAATAAATGAATTCAGTAATGTTGCAGGGCACAAAATTAAAATACAGAAATCAGTTGCATTTCTATGCACTAATAACAAGCTATCAGAAAGAGAAATTAAGAAAACAATCCCATCTACAATTACATCAAAAAGAATAAATATCTAGGAATAAATTTAACCAAAGAAGTGAAAGACCTCTATACTGAAAACTATAAGACATTGTTGAGAGAAATTGAGTATGACACAAATAATTGGAAAGACACATAGTGCTCAAAGAGAGGAAGAATTAATATTGTTAAAATATCCGTACTACCCAAAGAAGTCTACATATTCAATGCAATCTCCATCAAAATACCAATTGCATTTTTCACAGAACTAGAACAAAGAATCCTAAAATTTGTATGAAACCACAAAAGACTCCAAAAAGCTAAAGAAATCTTGAGAAAGAACAAAGCTTGAGGCATCACTCTCCCTGATTTCAAACTGTACCACAAAGCTATAGTAATCAAAGCGGCATGGTACTGGCATAAAAACAGACACATAGACCAATGGAAGAGAATAGAGAGCCAGAAATAAACCCAAGCACATATGGTCAATTAACCTATGACAAAGGGCAAAAGAATATACAATGGGAAAAAGACAGTCTCTTCAATAAATGGTGTTGGGAAAATTGAACAGCTACATGCAAAAGAATGAAACTGGACCACTGTCTTACACTATGTACAAAAATTCAAAATGAATCGAAGACTTGAATGTAAGACCTAAAACTGTAAAACTCCTGGAAGAAAACATAGGCAGTCAGCTTTTTGACTTTGGCAATCTTAGCAATATTTTTTTGGACCAATATCCTCAGGTAAGGGCAACAAAAGCAAAAATAAACAAACAGAATTACATCAAACTAAAAAGCTTTTGCACAGAAAAAAAGAAAACTACCAGCAAAATAAAAAAACAATATTTGCAAATCATACTTCAGAAAGGGGTTAATATCCAAAATATATAAAGAACTTACACAAATTAATATCAAAAAAACAAACGAACTGATTAAAAAATGGGCAGAGGACTTGAATAGACATTTTTCCAAAGAAGACATATTAGACGGACAACAGGCACATGAAAAGATGTTCAACATCACTAATCATCAGAGAAATGCAAATCAAAACCACAATGAAATACCACCTCACACCTATCAGAATGGCTATTATCAAAAAGACAAAAAGTAACATGTTGGCGAGAATGGAGAAAAGGGAATCCTTGTGCACTCTTGATGGGAATATAAATTGGTGCAACTACTAGGGAAAATAGTATGGAGTTTCCTCAAAAAATTAAAAATAGAACTACCATATGATCCAGCAATTCTACTTCTGGGTGTTTATCTGAAAAAAAGAAATGAAAACAGTAATTTAAGAGATATATGCACCCTTATGTTCATCACAATATTACTTACAGCAGCCAAGATATGGAAGCTACCTAGGTGTACATTGATAGATGAATGGATAAAGAAGATGTGGCATATACATTCAATGGACTATAACTCAGCCATAAAAAAGAATGAAATCTTGCCAATTGCAACAACATGGATGGACCTAGAGGGTATTATGCTAAGTGAAATAAGTCAGACAGACAAATACCGTATGATTTCACTTATATGCGGCATGTAAAAACCAAACCAACCAAACAAACAAAACAAATTAGACACAGATTCATAGACAGAGCAAACAAACTGGTGGTTATCAGAGGCAAGAGGGTTTGAGGGAAGGTGAAATAGGAGAAGGGGATTAAGAGATACAAACTTCCAGTTATAAAATTAAAAAATCATGGGGATGTAATGTACAGCATAAGGAACATAGTCAATAATATTGTAATAACTTTGTATGGTGACAGATGGTAACTAGACTTATTATGGTCATCATTTCATAATGTATAGGAATATTAAATCACTATGACATACACCTGAAACTAATAGGATATTGTATGTCAATTATATTTCAATTAAAAATAAAACATATACCCATGCTGGATTACATTATCCTAGACCAGCAAGATATTGCCATCAGCTTGTACTCTACATGAATTTTCAAAAGGTCATTTGTTATTCTACTGGAACAGCCATTTCAAGGTGAGAGGGAATATGTAAGACCAGTCAATTCCACAAACATGCATTCCTTGTTAAACTTCATCATATATAAAATGAGTTCCTTGGTCAGAAGCAATGCAGTGTAGAATACCATCATGGTGAATAAGTCATTCTCTAACTACATGATAATGGTTTAGGCAAAAGCATTTCAGGCAAGGAAGGTAAATCTATATATTGCATAAGTGAAAACTCCCTCTTCTAAGACAGGAGGACTCAGTGTAGGCAATCTGCCACAGGTAGCTAGATGAATCCCTTGGAGAATGGTGCCATTTTGGAGGCTCAGTGTCGAACCAAGTGTGCACACAGGAAGTGCCAACTTGCTGTTGGCAAGTCAGACACTCAGCAGTGGGTATTGTTTAGTGAGCCCATGCATAACTTAGCCCCTTAAAGGCTTCTATAGCTTTTTCTTATTTTCATGAGTTCTCAAGGACAGTTGCCCAACATTCTTTCATTTTGTGCTCCTTTTTAAGCCAATTCTCAATCCTGACATTTGGTATGGAGTCATTCTCCAATGGAAATCACCAATAACACCACCACACCAACCTCAGTAAGGGCCTATGGTTCTTCACTAAGCTCCTCCTAGGTAAGGAGGCTTTCCTTGATTATTCAGAAAACATCCAAGGCCAGGTTGATTTTTTTTTTTTTGTGAGGAAGATCAGCTCTGAACTAACATCCATGCTAATCCTCCTCTTTTTGCTGAGGAAGACTGGCTCTGAGCTAACATCTATTGCCAATCCTCCTCCTTTTTTTTCCCCCCAAAGCCCCAGTAGATAGTTGTATGTCATAGTTGCACATCCTTCTAGTTGCTGTATGTGGGACGCGCTCTCAGCATGGCTGGAGAAGCGATGCGTCAGTGCGCGCCCGGGATCTGAACCTGGGCCGCCAGTAGCAGAGCCCGCGCACTTAACCGCTAAGCCACGGGGCCAGCCCCTAGGTTGAAATTTTTAAAGATGCTTTTGTGAAAGCCTTCTGTGCTTGTCGTTAGCTTATTTACTTCCAGATCTATTTCTTACATTTCTCTTGCAAGCTACAATTCAAAGGATCCTTTGCTCCCTAGCTTCCTCATGGATTTGGTCAATGGGAGGCAACTGTGGAAGATTTGATGGAAGGAAGGAGGGAATAAACGAAAATGAGAGCAATGAAGAGAAACCTAGGGCATTTCTCCTCATTTCTCTCTGCCTCCATTGACGCGTCTAGCAGTAGCTTCATGTGATTTCAATGCCATTGGCTTGACCATCCTTTTGTGGCATTGGCTCCTGCAGGGTAGCACTGCTTTGGTTCAATCACAAATCAAAATTCTGTGGTTTCTGATCTCCTCCCTGTGAACCTCTTGCCCTAAGGATGGTGACAGCTTCTATTTCCTTTTTTTTTTTTTTTTTTGGTGAGGAATATTTGTCCTGAGCTAACATTCACTGCCAATCTTCCTCTTTTTGTATGTGAGCTGCACCACAGCATGGCCACTGACAGACACGTGGTGTAGGTCCATGCCCGGGAGCCAACCCGGGGCCACTGAAACCACACGCATCGCACTTAACCACTAGGCCACCGGGGTTGGCCTGGCATCTTCTATCTTCTATTTCTAATCTCTGGGTTGCATTACTATCTATTACTATGAACCTCAGCTCTCCCATCAACCTTGAATTAAATTCCCTAGGCTTGAAATATCTGGAGTTTTCCTAAGTAAACCTTCACTTATACTCACTATTATCTCACAATAATCAGAACAAAATATAGATTTTTCTAGCTTCTCCTCCATCCTTTATATTCAAGCTTTGCATCTTTTGTAAACCATTACTTGCTAAGAGTAAACACAATTTAATAAAAATGGACACTGCAGTTCTAAGAGGGAAGTTTATAGCGATACAGGCCTATCTCAACAAACAAGAAAAATCTCAAATAAACAATTTAACAATGCACCTAAAGGAACTGGAAAAAGAAGAACAAACAAAGCCCAAAATCAGTAGAAGAAGGGAAATAATAAAAATCAGAGCAGAAATAAATGAAATAGAGACCAAAAAAACAATAGAAAAAATTAATAAAACCAAGAGCTGGTTCTTTGAAAAGATAAAGAAAATTGACAAACCTTTAGCTAGACTCATCAAGAAAAAAAGAGAGAAGGCACAAATAAGTAAAATCAGAAATGAAAGAGGAGAGGTTACAACAGACACCTCAGAAATACAAAAGATTATAAGAGAATACTATGAAAAGCTATATGCCAACCAATTCGACAATCTGGAAGAAATGGATAAATTCTTAGAATCACACAACCTTCCAAAACTGGATCAAGAAGAAGTAGAGAATTTGAATAGACCAATTACCAGTAAGGAGATTGAAACAGTAATCACAAACCTCCCCAAAAGTAAAAGTTCAGGACCAGACGGCTTCCCTGGTGAATTCTACCAAACATTCAAAGAAGACTTAATACCTATCCTTCTCAAACTCTTCCAAAAAATTGAGGAGGGGGGGAAGCTCCCTAACTCATTCTACGAAGCTGACATTACCCTGATACCAAAACCAGACAAGGACAACACAAAAAAAGAAAATTACAGGCCAATATCACTGATGAACATCGATGCAAAAATCCTCAACAAAATACTAGCAAATCACATACAACAATACGTTAAAAAGATTATACACCATGATCAAGTGGGATTTATTCCAGGGATGCAGGGATGGTTTAACATTCGCAGATCAATCAACGTAATACACCACATTAATAAAATGAAGAATAAAAATCACATGATCATCTCAATAGATGCAGAGAAAGCATTTGACAAGATATAGCATCCATTTATGATAAAAACTCTGAATAAAATGGGTATAGAAGGAAAGTACCTCAACATAATAAAGACCATATATGAGAAACCCACAGCTAATATCATCCTCAATGGTGAAAAACTGAAAGCTATCCCTCTAAGAACAGGAACCAGACAAGGATGCCCACTCTCACCACTCCTATTTAACATAGTACTGGAAGTCCTAGCCAGAGCAATCAGGCAAGAGAAAGAAATAAAAGGGATCCAAATTGGAAAGGAAGAAGTAAAACTGTCACTATTTGCAGACGACATGATTTTATATATAGAAAACCCTAAAGAATCCACCAGAAAACTTTTAGAAGCAATAAGCGAATATGGTAAAGTTGCAGGATACAAAATCAACATAGAAAAATCAGTTTCATTTCTGTACACTAACAACGAAGTAGCAGAAAGAGAAATTAAGAATACAATCCCATTTACAATTGCAACGAAAAGAATAAAATACCTAGGAATAAACTTAACCAAAGAGGTGAAAGATCTGTACACCGAACACTATAAAACATTTCTGAAAGAAATTGAAGAAGACGCAAAGAAATGGAAAGATATTCCGTGCTCTTGGATTGGAAGAATTAACATAGTTAAGATGTCCATACTTCCTAAAGCCGTCTATAGATTCAATGCAATCCCTATCAAAGTTCCAACAACATTTTTCACAGAAATAGAACAAAGAATCCTAAAATTTATATGGAACAACAAAAGACCCCGAATAGCTAAAGGAATCCTGAGAAAAAAGAACAAAGCTGGAGGTCTCACACTCCCTGATTTCAAAATATACTACAAAGCTATAGTAACCAAAACAGCATGGTACTGGCACAAAAACAGACACACAGATCAATGGAATAGAATCGAAAGCCCAGAAATAAACCCACACATCTATGGACAGCTAATCTTTGACAAAGGAGCCAAGAACATACAATGGGGAAAAGAAAGTCTCTTCAACAAATGGTGTTGGGAAAACTGGATAGCCACATGCAAAACAATGAAAGTAGACCGTTACCTTACACCATACACAAAAATTAACTCCAAATGGATTAAAGATTTGAATGTAAGACCTGAAACTGTGAAACTTCTAGAAGAAAACATAGGCAGTACGCTCTTCGACATCGGTCTTAGCAACATCTTTTCAAACACCATGTCTGACCGGGCAAGAGAAACAACAGAAAAAATAAACAAATGGGACTACATCAAACTAAAAAGCTTCTGCACAGCAAAGGAAACCATCAACAAAACAAAAAGACAACCTAACAATTGGGAGAAGATATTTGCAAACCATACATCTGATAAGGGCTTAATCTCCAAAATATATAAAGAACACATGCATCTCAACAACAAAAAAACTACCAACCCAATTAAAAAATGGGCAAAAGACCTGAATAGACATTTATCCCAAGAAGATATACAGATGGCCAACAGACACATGAAAAGATGTTCAAAATCACTAACTATCATGGAAATGCAAATCAAAACTACAATGAGATATCACCTCACGCCCGTCAGAATGGCTGTAATTAACAAGACAGGAAACAACATGTGTTGGAGAGGATGTGGAGAGAAGGGAACTCTCATACACTGCTGGTGGGAGTGCAAACTGGTGCAGCCACTATGGAAAACAGTAGGGAGATTCCTCAAAAAATCAAGCATAGAACTACCATATGATCCAGCTATTCCACTGTTGGGTATTTATCCAAAGAACTTGAAAACACCAATTTGTAAAGGTACATGCACCCCTGTGTTCATTGCAGCGTTATTCACAATAGCCAAGACTTGGAAGCAACCTAAGTGCCCATCAAGGGACGAATGGATAAAGAAGCTGTGGTATATATACACAATGGAATACTACTCAGCCGTAAGAAACAATGAAATCCAGCCATTTGTGACAACATGGATGGACATTGAGGGTATAATGCAAAGTGAAATAAGTCAGAGAGAGAAGGTCAAATACCGTATGATTTCCTTCATTAAGTAGTAGATAATAACAACAATAAACAAACACATAGGGACAGAGATTGGATTGGTGGTTACCAGAGGGGAAGGGGGGGGGGGAGAAGGGTGAAAGGGATAATTCGGTACATGTGTGTGGTGATGGGTTGTAATTAGTATTTGAGTGGTGAACATGATGCAATCTATGCAGAAATAGAAGTACAATGATGTACACCTGAAATTTTTACAATGTTATAAACCAATGTTACTGCAATAAACAAAAAATTAAAAAAAAAAAAGAAATGGACGCTGCATTAGCCCAAGTCTAGATATACAAAACAAATATTTTCTAGTGACTATCATAATTTGCAAAGGCATAGTTTATATTATTATAATTTGCAAAGGCATAGTTTATATTATTAAACAGAATAGTCATCTTAATCTTAAACATCTGTTCTTGCATTACTTTACTTCATGTAGGTTTTCACAATGGATAGATACTTTCCTTATATGGGCATAATTAAGAGTTCACTAAAATATTTTCTATTTCAGATCCACCTCTAAAAGAAAATTACTCCTAAAATAAAATCTTGTTACTATCTAAAAAGGAAGGAATTCATGACAATTTGCATCATTACGGTTTTTGCCCTTCATCTTAAACAAAGCAACAAAACAAAAACACCGTCACATAATTTTGATAAACACATATCATATTTATATATAAACATAAATAAAAATGTAGAGATATATAGATATATCTGAACCTTCTCTCCATTTATTCTAATAGTTTCAAAAAGATTAAGAAAATAAACTAATAACAGCTATAACAATAATCTTCCTTTATGTTATTTGTCTCTGTTATTCCAATTCTGTAATGCCAATGTGTGATTTTATAGCCACACTTGGAGACTACATGGAAGATATTTCACCATATCATAAATCAATAAACTGGGGAAAATATACTCCGTTCCAACATGATGCATTATTTAAACAGTACAGGTCATAAATTTTCCTATTCTGGTATATTCTAAGTATGAGAATTTGCAAGTGTTTGGCTTTATGGCAAAGAAGGTTTAACTTTTTGAAGTAATTAATGTCACTGTTTTCCTTTTGCTACAAGCCTGCTATGTGTATTATTGTGAATGATACTTATAGAAATTTTTTGAATCATCTTCATACTCCTTTTACTTTACTGTCTGCATGCTATTTCCATAGACAGCCCTGCTTTCCCACATAATCTCCTTATTCCTATGGAGACTGGTCTCAGTATCTTCTCAGGCCACTGAGTCGCCTCACCCACTCTCACACCTCAGCTGCATTATTCCTAACTTCTTTAAACATGTCAGCTCCAAAAGGCGAAAAAATATAAAACCACAAATCATTTCTTTATTATTTTATAGGGAAAGGAGAAAATGATACTTTTTCCTTCTAAAATTCTTGTTTGAAGGACATTGTCAAGTCTTGGTAATTCCTTCATGAATAGGCTCAACTATTAACTTGTTTAATATGTAAGACACCGTTTATACGTGCTAATACCATGTCACCTGGACCTTAAGGGAGCTTATGTTCTAGTTCTGAGTGACAAAAATAAACAAGTAAATAAGGGAACAGTATAATTTCCTAGTATAATAATTGCTATTTTAAAAAGCTTGTAAGATTTGATTCAGAAAAATTGAAGGTGTGATGAAAAGAGGGCAATTTTACACATGCTGTCTCTGAAGAGGTCACTTTCAAGCTGAGGCAAAGAATGAGAAAGGGTCAGCCATTCAAGGTCTGGGCAATACAGGCTCTTGAGAGACAAGAAAAGCTTGGAGTGTCAGAGAAACAGAATAAATGTCAGGGTGGTGAAGACACAGTTATGAAAGGAAGGAGTTGTGCAATAAGCAATCTAGATATAGGCTGAAGACAGACGCTATAGCTTTCAGGCTTGCACAGAGCTTGGATATTTTTCCTAAGTGTCATGGGAAGCCACTGAAAGATTTTAAGCATGATAGTGACATAATCTAGTTTAAGTGGAAGATGAGAGACAATTTAAGAGGCTATTAATTGCAGAATTCTAGGTGAAATATTTGGGGATTGCACTATAGTGGTGGCAGTAAAGATGAGAAAAATAGATGGATTTAAATTTTATTTGTTGAGTAAATATACAAGTCTTGCTCAAGGGTTGGAAGAGGGTTATGAGCATCTGTGCGAAATAAAGAAATGGGTATTAAATTACAGATAATAGCATTATTTGGTCCTGTTCTTGCTGTCTCTTGCATGTGCTTAATACTTTCATGTGTTCTCTCTTAATATCTATGCAAAGTGGACTCTCCCCAACAACCACTATAAGTATGAATCCATAAATATATTTATCCATTTGATTATTATCCATTGTCCTGCACATTAGGTTATTTTCTTTTACATTGTATAACAATTCCTGTGATGCAGGTCCAATTTGAGACAATGAACAAAGTAGTAAAAATAAATCCAATTTCAATAAATATAAACTAATTATCTTAGTGAGAGATATCTTATTGTTATGGCATTTCACAGAACATCCTTACATTTAAAATTTTACAACAACATATGTCTTATAGGAACCAGTGGATTATAAATCTATAAAATAATGATTAATACTTTGACAAGACAAAATTAAAACTAACTAGTTAATGGATTAAGAAAAATTTCTTTAAAATCTAAAAATAATTTGAAAGAAAATAAAATGAAGGGAGTCTATACAAATGATATTTAATGCAACTAGTTTTTAGAATTTGAGGAAATTTAATTAAAAATAATAGGATAAAAAAGAAAACAACGCAGTTCAAAAGAAGGTTTAAGCAATGGAGAAATGAACATCTAGCATTAGAAATATATTTGCACTCAAGAATGACAGCCATGATGAACTCTTGCCCGTGGACCAAGAATGAATCTGGTAGATTAGCATATGGCAAAATTCACACCAAATGCAAAGAAAAAAGAGAAATTAAAAGGTCACAATTTGGGACCGGCCCAGTGGCATAGCGGTTAAGTTCTCTCACTCCTCTTCGGCAAGCCGGGGTTCACAGGTTCGGATCCCAGGCGCAGACCCATGCACTGCTTATCAAGTCATGCTGTGGCAGGTGTCCCACGTATAAAGTAGAGGAAGATGGGCATGGATGTTAGCCCAGGGCCAATCTTCCTCAGCAAAAAGAGGAGGATTGGCAACAGACCTTAGCTCAGGGCTGATCTTCCTCACCAAGAAGAAAAAAAGTTACTATTTATAATATTAAGTATGATAAAGCTTAAAAGTCAAAAGATGGAAAAAGAAAAGACATAATTTGCAGCCATCATTATTTTAGAAACTATAACATTATTCAAAATTAGGTATTTTAACAAGTGTTCCTCTTTGTTTTGGTTCTCTTTGACCACATACTTTTATTCTCAAAGCTATTGAGTTATATCACTAGTGTCTTTTGCATTCACATTATCCACTTCAGTATTTCACACACTTCTTGATTCACAATTAATATTCACAATAATATGTAGAATCTCAACACTTTGTTACCTTATTTAGTTATTTAATCACTTTTATTAGGTATATAAGATGTTATTTTCCCTGCTCTGAATCTAGCCTTGGTTAACAAAAGATATAATTTATTGCTTTTTCAAGTTCAGCATCCATGGGTCATATGTACTTTGTCTTTACCTTTTTCTCCACGAATAGAAAATAAAATTGCCTTGACAATCTTTCTATGAAAGGCTGACTACACTTTCTAGAAAAGAAAATTTGAAATAATTTAATGTAAAGTCGGAAAAACAATTATGATGCAACTAGAGAGAATAACGATCATGTAGCTTCCTCTTTCATTAATGTATTGAGATCATAGCATAATATATCTAAAACATTTCTCATGGCTTTAGAGGTGTAGTGTTCATACCCAGACCAAAGCAAAACATGTCATGTATTCATCTCTTCACCTGTAATCACATATAATAAAAGGAAAAAAAAGTCTGAACAGTTGGCAACAATATTCCTTTTAGAAGAGGTAATATCATAGTAAAAAGAACCACACAAAATAGAGAACAAAAAAAAATCTTAATAAGCCTTTCTAATGCATAGAGTGAAAGTCAAGATCCTTTAGTTACAGAATCAAAGAAGAAAAAATAACGTGTAACCATTTTGTAGAAAAATTAACACAACTTTCTCACTTCCCAGTTTTGTGACTTATTATTTAGTTATTTAATCTATTATTTAATCTATCTGGATCTGATTCATCATTTGTGAAATATGTGTAATTCTTGTACCTAACTCATAGAATTGTGTGAGAAATAAATGAGAAAATTAAGGCAGAGCACTTAAAATCACACCTGGCACAGAATAAGTACTCCATAAACGTTAGTTCTCATTCATGAACAATGATCACCTAGCCTTCTTCCCTTACTGAGCTCTGAGAACTCCCAGAACAAACATACCAGGTTAATTTAATACACCTCTGGCTGATGGAAGACGTCCTCACTGGAAGGAATAAACTGCCCTGGAGAAAAGACCTAAAGATACTTTTATTTTGATTTTCTAAATATAATAGCCCTGCTACATCATCCTTCAGTCAAATTCACAGTTGATAAAACACATGAACACACATGGTGATTGCAAACAGCTTTTTTTTTTTGGTGAGGAAGATCATCCCTGAGCTAACATCTGCCAATCCTCCTCTTTTTGCTGAGGAAGACTGGCCCTGGGCTAGCATCCATGCCCATCTTCCTCCACTTTATATGGGATGCTGCCACAGCACGGTCTGACAAGCTGTGCATTGGTGCGCGCCCAGGATCCAGGCCGGTGAACCCCGGCCTGCCGCAGGGGAGTGCGCACACTTAACCACTTGTGCCACCGGGCCGGCCCTGCAAACAGCTTTTTAGTGCATAATAAATATGTTGAGACAGCTAAGGAATCTCAAGGATTTGAGGAAAATAAAATCTAGTAATAAGACAGAAAACAAAAAAAGCCAACAGAAAATAGGAACTTTTAGAAAATATATAAAAGTAGGGAAAAGGAATCTTCAAAGGTACTGTTATTAATATAACCTTTAAGAGCTGAGACAGCATTGCATCTACAAAAAAAGTAAAAGAACAGGCTACTGCTATAAAGAAAGGCCATTCACAGAAAATAAGAGCGCTTGAAAGTAAAAATATTTTAGCAAAATAAAAATTCAATAGAAAGATTAGAAAATAAAGATGAAGAAATAGAGGAAAAAAGAAAAAAGAGATTAAAAATACAAGAATACATATAATTGAGCTATATAACCAGTCTGTGGAAACACTGAGCTTTATATAATAAAAGTTATTTAAAAAAATAGATACTAAAAATGGGAAGAAGGGATTGCCAAAGAAATTAATCAATGGAATTTTCAGATTTAAGAAACATTTTCTTGATGGCAAGGATCCACCAAGTAAATACCTAGGATAGTAAACCTAAATGGACCCAAATAAAGGCCTATCTTTGTGAATTTTAGAACATTCAGAATTATGAAGAAACCTGAACATTCAGAGAAGAAAAACAAATCACAAGGAAAGGATGAAGTATGAATAAGACACCTATATTCTCAACTGCAACCTTGGAAACTAGAGAACACTAAAGTGATGTCTCAAACTTTCCCTTCCAAAAATTTATATCCAGTCTAAATTTTAATTAAATGTAAAAACAGATTAAATAAATATATTTTCACAAACTCAGTGTCTCAATAATGCCTCTACTGAAATCTTTCTCAGAGAGAACTAAAATATACACTTCACCAAACAGGAGATAGAAATAGGAGATCCAGTAAACAGGAAAATTCTTACAATAAAAAGGTGAGAGAAATCCAATGATGACAAAAGGAGATCCCAAGATCTACAGGAAGACTAACAAAGTGTACATAAACACATATACATATACTAAAATATACACACACATATGTATGTGTGTATATATGTACATAAATGCGTATATGTATATGTACATATGTAATTCATAATAAATAATATACTCATAATATATAATTATATATTATTATAAATATATGAAATTCATAATAATATAAAAACTGAATGATTACCTATCCCAAATCATAATGGAAGGTTTGAGGACTAGAAATGATGAAAAAAGAGAAATAAAATTATAAAATTTTTGTCTTTTATAGTAAAGTGAACCCATCGACAAATGCTTAACACGGAAAAAAATAAATAATATTATAAGGATGTTATTTAGAAAAGTGAGAGTGAAAACCCTTACCATTTGCTAAGAGATTTGAAAGCAATTGCTTCTGGGGAGCAAGAAATAACAAGTGGGGAGGGAGAAGATAATAGCTGTTGTTGATTTTTTAAATATATAATCAGCTTTATAAAATGCTAACTCTCTGAAATGAGTATATACAATAGTATTAGTCAGGGACCTTCATAAAAACAGAACCAATAGAACAGCAGGATATGTGTATATGCGTGTGTGTATCTATATCTGTTCTATATCTATATCTGTCTATCATCTATCTATCTATTTATCTATCTATTAAGAAAGATTCATTTTAAAGAATTGGCTTACATGATTTTGGGGCTGACAAGTCCAAAATCTGCAGGGCGATTGGCAGGCTGGAAACCCAGGGAAGAGTCAATGTCGCAATTTGAATCAAAAGGCAATAACACAAGCAGAACTCCTTCTCCTGAGGGAACATCAGTCTTTTTCTCTTAAGGTCCTCAACAGGTTGTATAAGGCCCACGAATATTGTGAAGGGTAATCTGCTTTACTCAAAGTCTACTGACTTAAATGTTAATCTTACCTAAAAAATACTTTCACAGCAACTAGAATGATGTTTGATCAAATATCTAGGTACTCATGACTAGCTAAGTTGACACATAAATTTAACCATCACAACAACTGTGAGGAAAATAAAATTTAAGAAAATAATAAGTTATATATGTTGTGGAAAACTTCCTTGTGCAGAGCAGATCTTCTGAGACCCCTAATGAATAGAGTCAACATTCACGTTTCAAGATTGTTCCTCCTAAATCCATCATCCCACCTTTGGATTTAATTAGTATTGGCAGTTGATGGAGTCCTCAACCTACTCCCTTCCAAAAATTAGACTTTGATAAATACAAAAATTTGAAACTCACTTTCCTTGCTATTAAGCATTAGTATAACTGTCTCGTGTACTTTGCTACGGGTGATAAGAATAAATAAGTCAGAACTCATTTCCTATGCTCACTTCTTAAAAATACAGTGTTTAAGAATGATGATTCAAGTCTTTTGCCCACTTTTAATTGGATAGTTTGTTTCTGTTGTTGAGTTGTAGAAGATCTGGATACTAGAAATTTATCAGATACATGATTTGCAAATATTTTCCCCCATTCTGTGTGTTTCTTTTCACTCTCTAGACATTTCCCCAAAGAAGATACACAAATGGCCAACAAGTACATGAAAAGATGCTCAATATCAATGATCATTAGATAAATGCAAATCAAAACTACAATGAGATACAACTCCACACCTGCTAGTTTTCCATAATAATAATAAATGAAAAATAACAAATATTGTAAAGAATGTGGAGCAATTAGAATCCTCATACATTGCTGGTAGAAATGTAAAATGGTGCAGCCACCCTGGAGAAGAGTTTCGCAGGTTCTCAAAAAGTTAAACATAGAATTACTATATGATCTAGCAATTAAACTTCTAAGTATATATCCAAAATAATTGAAAACAGGTATCCAAACAAATACTTGCACATAAGTCTTCATAGCAGTGCTAGTTACAATAGCCAAAAGACTGCAACAACTCAAATATTCATCACGTGATAAATGGATAAACAAAATGTAGTATTTCTATGCAATGGAACATTATCCAGCCATAAAAAATAATGAACTACTGATACACATTACAATGTGGACGAACCTTGAAAATATTATGCTAAGTGAAATAAGCCAGACACAAATGGTAACATATTGTATGATTCCATTTATATGAAACATCCAGAATAGGTAAATCTATAGAGACAGAAAGCCAACTTTGCAAGGGCCAGAGAGTAAGGAGTGATTGCTTAATGAGTATGGGGTTTCCTTTGTGGGATGATGAAAATGTCTTGGAATTAGACAGAGGTGACGGGTGCACAACACTGTGAATGTACTAAATGCCACTGAATTATACTCTTAAAATGGTTAATGATTTATTTCATATTATGAAAAATTTACCTCAATTAAGAAAAAGAATTGTAATTCAAACACCTAAAATAAGTGTGAAGCTGTATAAAAACCAAACACTATAATACAAGTAGAAGCAAAGATTTATGATCACGAAGAAAATAATTAACACAAATAAAAAATTAAGAACAATGTCATGATGGAGAAGCGTCTGTGTTGAGATTTGAAAGATTAATAGAATATTAATGATAGAGAAGGTCATATGACTTTCAACCTATGTGTTTAATATGAACAAAGACATGGAAATGTAACAGTATGCAGAATATTCCAGGCTCTATGCAGAGTTTGGGATGATTGGAGGACAGAGTGAATGGAGCAACATGGTTAGAAATGAAAACTCTCAAACAGGCAAAAGCCAGACAAATGTAAGACATGATATTTTGCCTTAATTCTGTAGATACTGGTAGACTATTGAGGCATTTTGAAAATAAATTAAAGAGACAATCTGTTGAGTTAGATTTCTTTGCTTGTCAACTGGAAAGAAGAAATATTACATGCATTTAAATTATTTTAAATAGTTTAGGCAAAGGTTATAAAACTCTAACCTGAAAAGGGGAAAGAAAGGAAAAAAATGGAAATAAAATGTTTTGCATGGGTAGCAGTGATTAAATTTGGTCTTTAAGCGAATATGTTAGGACTGGGATAAGGAACAGATTTAAATTGAGATAGTTTGGAGATTTCTAGTTCTATTTTCTGAATGAAAGATGGTATCTCTTATGGAGAACAGAGATATGGAAAGAGGAGAACAGTGGATAAAACAGTTAATTTTGATCACTAAAAGCATATGGTATGTTTAGCATGTGTTTTATTTATTGATGCAAATGTCACCAGCTTTCACCCTTCAGGGAAGATGAGTGAAGTAGTTTTTTGTTTTTTGTTTTTTTTGTGTGTGTGTGAGGAAGATCGGTCCTGAGCTAACATCCGTCAATCCTCCTCTTTTTTTTTTGCTGAGGAAGACTGGCCTCAGGCCAACAAGACTTGCCTGGGTTAACATCCATGCCCATCTTCTTCCACTTTATATGGGAAGCTGCAGTTTTTCATGTATATCTCAAACCAGTGTTCTGTACACTTCCCTGGAAATAGTCGTCATGGGCTTGCTACTGTTGAATTTTATTCCCCATGTAGTCACTGAAGGAGCTCCATTTTATTTTATTTATTTATTTTATTTATCTCATGGAAGGAGAATGCTATTGCAATCCCTAGGGTACCATGTCTTGAGGTTTCCAATCCACTAGATGCCAGAGAGGAACTGGGTTAAAGCTACAGGGAGGGAAAATTGTTCCCTCCCCTCCACAATGCTAGGCTCTGTCACCTCAGAACTAAATGTCTGTGAATGTTCTCATTAAAGCTTCAGCTTTCCTCTCTCCTCAGGCTTTCACTAGAAGTTTCAGTGGTGTTCCAGGATCAGAGGGGGTATACATACTTTGCTATTTCTGTGGCACCTGTCACACTCAATACTTCTCTTCTGCCTTGGAGCACAGCGCAAGCTTCCTTGCATACTAAACATGCAATACACAGGTGTTTCCCTGACTTAGATATTTTACGGCTTACCAAAATTTAAAGCAAAGCATTTGCTCACCACCATAGAGTAAACAACTTTTTCCTTTGTCAAATAACGCCATAATTTCATAAAAAGGCCATTTTACCCCCAAAGTTTAAAGGATATTATCTTAGAATACAAACATTAAATTCTTTCAATGTTAAAAAAATTAATGCACTAATACATCTGTAATTTCCTTATGTTCCTGAGTATTGGGTAAAATTTTATCAAACACCACCCCAGTCCTTAAGAGCAATGCTTGAGCAGAGCTGCAATAGAAGATGGGAGAACCGCCCGCCAAGCAGTGCTGCAAACAGTCCGTCTAATGAGGATACTCCACTATTAGGCAAGAATATCGGTTATCCCACTCAGATCAAAATAGAAATCTTATTTTCAATTAGCCAATCCTCACGTGAAAATTTTGTTTAACTTATTGATACTCGAATTTAATTGTTTGCACCTCATGTTTCCAGAATATATGAATCTCTTAGATAAGCTTGTCACATCTTTCTGGAACATGACTTTTTCCTTGAGGTTTTGAGTACAAAAATGGAAATAAGTTGATAAATTATGGTTTAATTCAAATTCACAAGTTGTATTCGCATAAAATATATGCAAGTGTTTCCTCAGATTATTTTCATAAATACGTGGGACAGGGGTGGTGTGGGGAAGAAGGTCTGGAGGATACAAAGTCATTCTTTTTCGCCCATAGGTGTATTTTGATGAAAACATCTGAGAAACATTGCACTTAATCCCAAATCAAAAATTATATCTTTAATTATATCTTTATAGAGAAAACAGGGGCATATTAACCTTCCTATTAAAACAAACACATCCAAGTATATATTTTATACTATATACTATGCACTCAGTGATTATAAAAGTATTTTTTATTCAAAATCAAAATTTTCTTAATATATAAATTTAATTTGTCATTTCATTATGAAAACCTAAAAATATTCTGAATTTATTCAAATATCTGATTTCTGGAATGGAAAAGATGTTTTTCCAATTTTTAAATCTCAATATTAGTACACATTTGTTCCAGATAAATTGTTTAAATGTATACAGATAATTTAACATCCTATCTACTGTATTGTCATTTATTCCCTGGTCTTATTTTAAACTGTTGGAATTTATTTCAGGATTTTTCGGTTCATACACTAAGAACATTTTCTCAGACCAGAAAAAAAGTCCGTTCGGGAATGTCCTACAATCATTGGACTGATGAACTGACAGAGTGAAGGCTGACGTTACCAAGCAGACATGGTTTATAGGAGAAATTAATAGACCCTGAAAGTGTTTAGAGAAAACCCTGCATTGTGTTTAACTACCAAATAAAGTAGTCCACGAGCTCTTTCTCCAGGCTCTGAAAAGTATAAGGTAATTTTCTGTTAAAAGGAGCACAGCCCATGCTCCATAACTTCGTACACTTGTCCTACAGCACCAATTACAATTCTTCAATTCCTCAAAAACACTCCTCCTTCCACTTTAAATCAGAATAAAGTAAAACCACAGTGAGAAATGAATTTTATGAATAAAAAGATAAACATGGGGGAGGGAGAGGAGGCACTTAAAGTGTTTTGGGATCCTCCCTCATCCAGAGATCTTTAATATAACACATTCACCTTGTCTATTTTATTTCAAGATACCAAAATCAGTTCATCACAAACACTTAAGTGGTGTCAGGCATATGCAGAACATCAGATGGATTACTTTGAGATATATTTTTTTTAGAAAATTTTTTGTTTAAGTAATTGACGGTAACTGGGCTTACTTCCAACCAAATGGTATAATTAATTGAATAATGTCTTGGAAAATAAAAAGGGAAAATGTCTTGAAAGTTGTCCTGATTTTTAGGCTCCCAGAGATCATAATGTGTCATATGATTTGATGGGAGAGGAGTTCATGAACAAGTCTTGTATCCACAGTAGTAGAATTTGACAGTCTTCCCAGAGTTTTTGGCATCATGGGGCTCGTTCAATTCTTGTCCATATTACCATATCTCTGCACTGAAAATGCCACAAGAATTTCTTCTGTCCTCAAACATACAGACATATGAAAAAGCCTGAGGTTATATAGTTTCAAGGTAAGTAATAATATAGAGTGAATTTCAATGTGGGGTTTTCTTGCATAAAATATATTCTAATATGAATTTTAGCACATATATGAAAAATAGTCTATGTCAGTTGAAAATTTAATTTCTTTTCCTACCTTATAAACTCTATTACTTTTGGAAAATTTGTTAGTGTATCTATTTTTTTTTTTATTTTCATTAAGTATCTCGTAATTTTCAACATTTAATTTGAAATTAAAATTGGTAGCACAATTGGCACTTTGTTAGTGTCCAATAAAAATGTATTGATTGAATGAAAAAATAAATACACTACTTCACAATGTTTAATCATTTTAATTACTTATATGAACCTCAATTTTCATAAGTGTTTTTCATATAACACTTTATTTGAGAATATACATTATATTCATGCCTACATATTGTTAATTATGCTAGTAACAAAGTTTAATTCAGGTTTGCATTCCCTCATTTGTAAATTGAGGGCTTGGGCTAAACAGCCTCCAGTAATTTTTAACTATGATTTCTAGTACTTTATAGTCAAGAGAAAATATGAAAAGAGTTTTCAAGTCTGCTACAGTATATTCTTATGGTTTAAGCCCCCTAAAACCCATCCTTTTTACTAAAATCTTTGTTGTTGCTTTAGTGCTGTCTAGTTGATTTCAACTCCTAGGGACCCTGTGCACAGCAGAGCAGAACTCTGCCCTGTCTTTTTGCGCCATTCTCTCACTTTTTGGCACTATATCACACAAGGCTCTGCTGCTATTCTTAGGGTTTTCGTGGCCAATTTTTTTGGAAGTGGGTGACCAGGCCCTTCTTCCCAATCTGTCTTTGTCTGGAAGCTCTGCTGAAATCTGTCCACCATGCGTGACCCTGCTGGTATTTGAAAGAACAGTGGCACAGCTTTCAACATCACAACAACACTCAGCCGCTACAGTAGGACAACTGACAGATAGGTGGTATGGTTCCCTGACTGGGAGACGAATCTGGGCCATAGCAATGAGAGCACTGAATCTTAACCACTAGACAACCAGAGCTAGCTAAAATCTCTGTATGAAATACAAAAAAGCTACTGCCTGGGAACTTGAAAGACTAAACAAAAATAGGTTTGATTCTGGAGGGCTATTAAAACTTATACAGGGACAAATTTTTCATTGTCATGCTTGTTTTTGTTTTCTCTCTCATGGCTTTACCCCAAGAGTGAGACCTAGTTGCAGAGAAGTGCAGCAGTGTGGAGAGAATAAAACAATAGAAATTCCATCTTTCAATCCAGAGGAAACAGAGAAAGGATCCCCTGCAGACATAAAGTAAAGGATAATCCCAGAAAGAAGAGAGCTGGAGGAGATTTCCCTAATTCTATGTACAAACTTTACATGTATTAGCCTAACACCCAAGCTACATAGCACAGGACAGATCCAAACAGCATAACAGAGCCTTTAAAAGGTGATCTGACATTTGAACCACCCACAGAAATCTCAGATTAACTTCTCAATAATGCATGAGTGTGCAGACCAAAACCAACATAGTAAAGACTAAAACAGTAAAAGGAAGGAAATATGAAATTAAGAAAAATAATAGGAATTCTTATCAGTGAAAAAAAACTATAAAAAGAAGTCAAATGAGAAAATTGGATCTGAATAATAGAATATGTTGGGGGCAGGGTGGGGGGACAAAAAATGTCACTGAATGGCTTAATAGTAGAATGTATATGACAGAAGAGTCAGTTAACTTATGATTGACCAGCAGAACTTCTGCAATTTGAAGAATAGAGAGAAAAAAGAAGACCGATAACAAATGCACAGCTTTTAAGACACCCATGGGAAACTATGAAAAAGTCTAATATACGAGTAATTAGAGTCCCAGAATAAAATGAGAAAGGCATTAGGAGAAAGAATCATAAGTGTGTATATGTCTACATATATATTTATTTTTATACTTATATATGTATGAATACACACATGGCAAACACACACATATACAGACATACATATATGAAACAATGGCTGAAAATTCATAAATATGGTAAAAGACATACATTTACAGATTCCAGAAGCTCAAGATTCCAAATAGGATAAACTCAAAGAAAACCACACCTAGACACATCATAATGAAACTGCTAAAAACCAAAGAGAAAGAAAAGCTCTTAAAAGCAACTAGAAGAAGATGAAAAGTTACAATGATTGTGAATTTCTCATTAGAAACCATTGTGGCTAGAAGACAGTGGAACATCTTTACAGTGCTTAATAAAAGTACTGTCAATCTAGAATTCTATATGCAGTGAAAATGTCCTTTAGATGTAAAATGAAAGTAAAGATATTCTCTGATGAACAGAATTTATTTATGGAAAAATTACTCTATTGTTAATGCAAATGGCAGTCCATCTAGATAAAGGTAAATGGTACTGGAAGGAATCTTAGATCTTCAAAAATCAAGAGAAAACAACAGAAACAGTAATGAGCTAGATAAAGATAAAAGACATTTACCACTTATGTTCTTTAAAATATGTATGAATGTTTAAAGTAAAAATTATAAAACCTTCTTGTGGAGTTTTCAATGAATGTGAATTTATAATTACAAAAACCATAACATGAAGGTTAGTGGGGGGATAAAAAGACCTATATGTCTTCAGGGATTCTATATTTTAAGTGTAGTTGAACAAAATTAACCTTTAGTAGACTTTAAATCTTTACGTGTGTACATTACAATCTCAAGAGCAACCAGAAAAAATAAAAGGCAGTAGTTACAATGAAATACTAAAAAGAATATAAATACCCCAAAATAAGATAGGAAAAGAGCACAGAGATACACAGAATAGAGGAAACAAAAATGAAACAAATAATAAAATTGTAGGTCCAAATTTTAACCTACCAATATTTACATTAAATGTTATTATTTTAAAAACTCCAATTTAATTGCAAAAATAAAGTGGATAGAAAAGCAAGACCCTACAATATATTGCTTAAAAAAGACACACTTAACTATAAAGGAAAAGATAAGTTGAAAGTAAATGAATGGAATATGATGTAATTAAATTTCTCTTTAATAGTTGCTTTGTAGAATATACGACTCTGTTAAATTAGACCGATTAATAACTTTCAAAAATTCTCTCCTATGTCTTTTCTGATTATAAGTTTGCCACATGAGGAAAGGTAGAATAATATCAAAACTACAATGGAAAGTAAAAATCTCATATAGCCATAGTAGACATAGAGGGACTACAAGACAGAGATTTACAATGTATCTATTACTCGTTAATTAAAGCAGCAATTTTACATTTTGATAGGGAAACATAAAAACTTACATCCCAAAATAATCTTGGCAAATTCTCTGAATCAAAGTATGAAGATTAATATGATATTGTGAAAAATTCAGAAGAAATTTACTTAAGTATAAATCCTAAAATAATTTTCACAGTGCAGAAGGTAATCGCACTGACCCAACTAAAATGATTGAATTACTGAGAAGTGGGAACAGTTCATTTTACATTATGGAATGTTCTCATGTGATGATTTAAAAGATGGTATTTAGTACTAGAAATAGACTTGAATTCACAAATCGGAATCTTTTGTATGAGTCAGAATAACTGACTACATGAAATCAAAACTCTTGGGGCTTTATTAAGATGTGAAGAAAAATCACCAAAACTATTTTAAAAAATATAAGAGATATTTGTTTTTCAGAAGCAATATAATGAAAAGTATGATTAAATAAGCCATAAAGTCTATCCCAAAGTTTGCTTCAAGATTAAATTTGATATGACCTTGGAATTTGAAGCTTAAACAGTTGATGAAAATTTATTGAAGCCATAGGCTAAAGCTATGAACAAATATATTTCAGGTTGAAAAAAAGTAGCCATGCTTGAAAATGTGCCCTTATGGAATGACAGAGTCAAAAGATGTGTTATAAATTTTTCAAAAGTCATACTAGAACAAACGAATCGAGAAGATGATGTTAAGCTGGCAATTTTCTTTAAAGTTGGTTGATAAAATTGGAAGCAGGGGTGAGAGTAATTTGGACATTTCCATGGTCTTTCCTCCCTATGTTTATAAAGATAACGACTCAAATTATTTTATTTACACAGTATTGACTGGTAAAAAATTCATGAGGAAATTTCCAAAAAGAGGCGTGAAGTTTTGTGTTCAGTTGTTATCATTTGACATGATATTGATTAGGAAAAATAATATGTGGATGTATGCCAAATTTGGGCCCAGCATATTTGTGGGAGGGCATGAGTTTCATTTTAGCAAAAGTAAATTTCAAGTAGACAATTACATGTATTCGTCTAGTGGTCTTGGCTTAAGAGGAAGAGCTTTAGAGATTGCTTTAAGACCACTGGAACAAAAGATAAACTAGAGAAAATATGCAGAAAAAGAAGAGCACTGAGGAATTAAAAAATTCAAGTAAAGGAGAAAAGTGAAGGAGATGAAAACTACATGCCTGTAAAGCTAGAGGAAATCCAGGAGATTATGGCAACACAGAAGCAAAATGAAAGATTTATGAAGAGCGATATCGTGGTTTAAAGCCCGATTTCAAAGTCTCCTTTATTCAAAGTAAAAAATATAAATAAATAATTGATAAAACAGAAAAATGTATCGGCAATGACCAAAGAAGATAGGTTGACTAGAAAAAAAAAATAAGTAAGATAAAAATTCTCTAATAATCTGCAAGGCTAGGTTTGGAACACCCCATATTTTTATTAACTCTAATTTCCATAGAAACACAATAGAGAGAGAAGTGGATGTACAAATTCCCCAAATATCTCATTAACAATTTCTTACTTCGAGAGGATATAATATAATACTTAGGGTTGAAAAGAGAAACACCAGAAGAACTAAAACTAAAAGCAAAAGAAGAAAATTGGGCAATTAAGGAAAAGTTGAGAGGAAAATTTACACATGTTATTCTCATACATAAAATTATTAAGGTAGCCATTAAAAGAATGAATGCAGCGGACTGTCTTCCCAACAAACCACCATTTAAGTGGAGAAAATTTAAAAAAGCAATCATTTAAAGTCTCTGGGATTTTAAAGTCTCTTGAAAAGAGCCTATAGCAAATGGAGAAACATTCGTTCAAGAAAATCTACTAAATTTCAGTGAAAAGTGGGATTTGGTTGCATTTGAGCCACAATCTTTGATTGAGTGTTTTCTTTCGGTTGGGTTTTCTACTAAGGTTTGCTTTTAGGAAGCAGAGAATGCTTTCTGATTGACTTTTAAGTACATTTGGTAGTCTTTTGTTGTGTCTCTATCTCCTGCTACATACCTGGGGGCTTTCCAGGCTGGTCAAGGTCACATAGGTTTTCCTGTTTGAATGGGAATAATGTCCCCTCCATGGCTTTGGGTCTAAGTCTTACATAGGCCATCTCCAAGTTCCTACTTTGGTCATTCTCTGCACTGGATTTGAGAGGTTGACCATCATTTGTGTCTTGTGGTGTCTCCAGATCATCAATTCTGGGTCTGCTAACTGGATTAAAATTCAGGAAAACTGTGTTCTAGTGCTGGTTTTCTAGTATTGGCTTTTGCTACTGCGGGAAATTTGAGTAAGCTTATGAGGCTCACCTCCTTGTCTGTGACATGAATAGTGGAATGAATTGATCTCTGTTCAACCTCCTGAATTTAAAATTCAAAGAATCTATCACCTGACAAATTCAAGGAAAGTTTCGTCCTAGATTTCCATGGTAACTTTATTGTGCAAATTTAATTTAAGATGCTGCTAAATGTAAAACTGAGCTTTTACTGCAGTATTTTCCAGCAGATTTAATTTGAGCATTCTAGGTTGCATGGCTAACTAATCTTTTCTCTGAAATTTTCCACTCTATTTAATGATTCGACATATTTTAGCTCTAACTTCATTTGCTAACGGGTAACAAATCATCCTAATTATTATGTAAGTCAAGATGATTGTATTCTTTTTATTACTTTTGTTTATTGCTTTGCTTTGCAACACTGACATCTTTTATATGCCTTCTTATTTTCACTCATTACATACTTCTAACATGAGTAAAACTGCTATAAAGCCTTATTTTTCATGTTAGTGAGCAACTCTGAGTGAATCAGTATAACGAATGTTGTCAATTTGACATCTAATTCAGCAATTCTAAATTTTCTTTTATAGAACAATGTCAAATTTTTTTGCTTTTTAGAGTCCCTGTTGAATCCATTTTGCTGTATTTGTTACTTTTTTGGAATCTTTGTTTTAATATGAATGTTTAAATGTCAAGCAGTCATTTTTAATAGATTATTCAATTTATATGAAATCTATAAATACTTATCCTCCTTAAGATCAAACTGGCATGGTCATCTCAGATAAAGAAGATATTCATGCAGGTATTAAAGTAATTTCTCATACTTGCAGGTGGAATATGAAGTAAAAATATTTTTATTGTATTTTACTAACATTCTTCATAACATAAAACTCAAACACACAGGCAGCATATAAAACTAAATTTTCTCTTGCCACCATCCATTTTTAATAATACACATATCTATGATCCTTATAATTGCAGACTTAAGTAGAGTCAATCAATTTCACTCAGAGAAAAGTGTATCCAAAGAGAACATCAATCCACATCCATTTATGAAATTTTCCCTTTTTAAGTCTAGAGATAAATTATTAAAATCAAACTAAAAAAGTCACCAAAGCCTTGTCAAATTGAAAACTTGGTATATTCTGCAGAATGGAATTTATATGTTGGATTTGGTTTCTGACTTCAATGCATAGTTAAACTGTATTTTTACCCTTTAAAAAATAAAAATAAAATGTATTATCTTTTTAGTGAGAAAAAATACACAGAATAGTGCCTATCAACTTTTGTATTTAAGGAATTGTCTAACCTTGTATCACATTGAGAGTGAGTCACTTGGGAAATGGTCAAATATATTAAAATATTTTGTCATAGCTTTTCAATATTTGTAATGAATTCTAACTTTATACCCTTTCAGTACTTTTGATTCCTTCTATTCCCTCAAGTTCTTCCTTTTATTGTTAAGGGATGCAGTGAATTAAACAGCAATATTGTAGCAGAAATCTAAGGAGGAAAGCTGTTTAGATAAAAACAACTAATTCAAGGTGTCATGAGATGGGAAGAATGAGTTCATAGTTATATGGTGAGATGAGCCCTAGCAACGTACTCTGAGTCTCTAGGCAAACGTCTCAATCCTCAGGTTAACATTTAATTCCTTGACTGATGTCATGAAACCTAAGCATGTCAGTGGTGGTACTTGTGCTTTCTTTGATTAGACTCAGCTAGTTTACCATCAAGCTATTGCCAGACCAGAATCAGTCATGCTATTAAAATATCAACATATTATTTCTCTTTGGGAAAACACATGTCTATGAAAGTAGTCTAAAAATCTTAAAACTGTTTGATCGTTGTTTTAGACAATTATCTAAAATAAACTATTGACTAAGTTTTAAATGATTTTTTTCCTAATAGAGGTAAATTTCAGAATCTTCAATGACTTTAAGCCTGAAATGGCTCCTTGGGGCAAAATCATAAATAATACAATTTAGAATGATGTTCTAGTCCTCCACAGTAATCTCTCTTACTCAAATATGTTCTTTATCTTTTACCTCCTCAAATTGTCAAAAACTGACACAGGATCAATTGAATTAATTCCCTAGAGTCAGTTGGGATTTTAACAGATGATGAAAACATCATTTTTTCCTAACCAAATTCTGAAAGAAATGAAAGCTATCAGGAGTCAGGCAGATGAAGAGTAAAAGGCTAGTGAGTTTTTTGTTTGTTTGTTTGATAGTGCTGTTTTAGAACATAGCCTAAAGTGGGCAGCAAAAATGGGCTTGCTAATGCTAAACATCAGAATTATATTGACTTTTCTACTCAGCCACAAGCAACTCTATCTAGCCAATTGAAAGACTTCTCCAAAGAGTAGGGTCTTTTAACTGCTAAGTTTAATGCAAGTCCCAGAGTAACCCAGAGCACATGGACTCTGCAGACAGACAAATCCCCCGTAAAGGAGGATCTGAGCCACATTTGTTGTGAAACTTGTATTATCCTCACTAATGAGGTAAGTCATTACCTGAAAGAACAGAGAGAGTCCAAGAGTCTTTGAATAATGGATCTCCCTCTACTTGGAAGTAATCATAAGAAGTGAAAAATATGTACCCCCTCAAAAAACCTCAGCTTTTTGTTTTTTTAATCCACTGTGCTAAACCATTAAAGCTATAATCAAAGAGGATGATTCAGTCTATTGAGACAGACAAGAAAGGACCCCAAAACAAGGACTGCTCCTTTATAAATGCTCTTGGAAGCATAAAAGCCTTAAATGGGTTACAATAGTGCATTAATTAAGTTAGCTGCAAGGCCATTCTGTATCTAAAACTGAAATTTTATTCCTTCTTTCATTTCCCATTCTAATTTTTTTCTAGCTGTATTTTTCAAGGTAGCCTATCAAAAGTCCTTCAATGAAATCAAATGACTTCACAAAGATATTCCAATACAATGCACCAAAAAATGTTACCCACATTTGAATTAACTGCCTCGTATTATCAAATTCTGAGGGAGAAATTAAAGCTACAAATTAAATTCTCTTGAGAATTAAAGCCCAAATTAATCGAAGTTCAAAGACAAATTCTCTTTCATGTTGATTTGAAGTTAAAAAAATAAAGTCTCAAATGTAACCTACCTAATTTATTAATAAATTATTTGTCTTCTAGAAAGATTATCAATGCTTAAGTAGATTTTTTTTTCTTTTCATATAGCTACTGCATAAGCTGTCTCTAACTGAGATGAATGTGGTTCATTTAGAGCTCCAGGAGTGGTATTAATCCAATAGTAAGGCTCTAATATACTGGCTATTAGAGAAGACATACTGATAAAAGGACACAGCGTTAGCATGGAACTGATACTACATGCCAATCTCCAGAGCCTAGAGCAGTTGTGTCACCAGGATTGTGTTATTTCATGTTGTGTTACCGGAATTCAATGTTTGGTGATTTTAGCTTTGTTAGGATGATGTCTATCAATGCTACTTAACCAGAATCCATCTTTATGATATTTGTATGTGTGTACGTGTGTGAGAGTGTAGAGGTGAAAGCTAGCACTCAGAGAGTAAATTAGAGCCATTTCTGTCTTCTATTAAAGTTCACAAATTTAAAATGGAGACAGCTCCAGTCACTGGGCCTTAACTAAGGTGTATTTCATTTTTTTTCCGTATATTCAAAATTCTTAACTTGCATTTTCCCTTTGAGCCCTGTGTTTCTGGCACTCAAGTGTTGTGTAATCCCAGTGTTTGTTTTAGCTTAAGAATTATCCCAGGGGTTTCTGGAACTGAATCTTCTATGGATGCTTCTGAAGCTTATGCCCCAGAATAATGAGAACCAATATCCCTGCCATGTGCTCCTCAAACAGTTTGATTTGGGTCTTTAAACTCCAAAATCATGATCATAGATTGTATAGTCAACATAAAACCCAATTAATTACAGGCCATGACATATGGGGTGAGTCTTGAGCCTACGAACAAGCCACAGAAACCCAAGGTCATCTCATACTTGTCCCTGAATGCAGAATGCAATACAGTCATGCACTGCATAACAACATTTCAGTCAATGACGGACCAGATTTGTGACAGTGGCTCCCTAAAATTAGTACTATATAGCCTAAGTGTGTAGCAGGCTATACCATCTAGGTTTGTGTAAGTACACTTTATGATGTTCGCACAACCACAAAATCACCTAAAGAGGCGTTTCTCAGAATATATTTCTGTCATTAAGTGACACATGACTGTATGCAAGGCCATCTAAACAGTTTGAATCTAGAAGCTCACCGGTGTTCTATGGCTCAAGCAGAAGTGAGGTGCCTTGATGTTTGATATCCCATCCTGCAGATATAACTAGTAATAGAGGAAAGAAGTCAATTTTTTTTTTTTTGCCAGTGTGTATCAAAAAATTTCAACTCCTAACTCATCCTCACTTACAAAACAGTCCAGGGTATGGTTGTTCAATTTAAGGTTAATCTACGATAGCCTGCACCATAAGGCCCCGAGCCTGTGTTTTGACCTTCTTTCCATTTAACTCTATCCTCGTGTAGACTTCTCTTCATAAAAATGAACAGTGGCCCATATAAAAACAGACATAAGGCGTAGGGAACTGCCATTATCAAAATCCCATGTAGTCCTTTGGCTTAAAGTCTATAGTTTAAGTTTGCAGCAGTTAAAAGCCAACTACTCGACTGAGAAAACAGTCACATGGCAAATATAGGCCACTGTAAATCTTCCAGGCAAAACAACAGCCACTACTGCTCTAACTATACAAACAGATCCTCATTGCCCTTCTTAGTTTAGTGCCACCAACACTTCAAGTCCCTTCCCCAGCAGCACCAGAGCCTCAATCACGCCAAATCACTTTGATCTGTACAATTCTCCTCTGAAGTCTCAAACTTCCCTGATCCATATACAAGTTACTAACCCTTCACCTCTAATTTGAACTTATCTTCCCCAAACTGCAGGCCTCCCCTGCTGGGGGCCTTTCCCTATAAAACCTAGAGTACTGAAGAACATAAAAATAGTGAGATCAAAATAGCGTGTTTAATATTGCCTAGTTATGAGGCAATTATGGACTTGGAATAGTGAACTGTAGAATTAGACAGACAACCCACCCAGATATGGTCTTGCTGAGAACCTCAGGTATCTTCCAATTAGACAGAGCCTTGACTTCTGAGCCACTTTTGGTTGGGAGCAAATCAGAGGACCTGCTCTCTGCAGGCAGGAAGCTTCACAGAATGGAGTAACTGAGATACCTGGTTCTCTGTGCCAAACTTGAAATAATACAACAATTATTTTACTTCCCTGGGGGAAGAGTGAGTGAGGAGTGAGGCAGTAGAGAGGATAAATGTTCTTCTACATGGAGGAAAATATCAGTAATTGAGAATAAGTGGTTTCTCTAACAGGACTCATGGAAATATGTCATAGGTCAGATCTTTAAATAGGAACAGCAATGCCCACTCTAGGAGAGGCATTTGACACAGCCTAGACTTCACAGAGTTGCCGTAGCTCAAAGAGAGCCCAACTCAGTTACACAAAGTCCCACTTAACTGTCACCTTCACGTGTCCGTTCTTACAACATTTTATTGTTGGGAGCTGGCGATTCAAAGATGAGTAATGAATGGTCTTTGATCTCTAGGAGCTTATGACAAAGATGAAGGAGAAATATGTGCAGTCAAAATGAAATGTGCTAAGATACGTAAGAAGCATGTATAAAACCCAGTGGGAGCACCAAGACAGGAACTCAAGTGCAGGAGCAGGTAGTTAGTTTCTTTACAATACGAAAGCCTTAATGATTTAAAAAAATACATAATATTACAAGAGGATGTTGAATCATAGAAAGACTATTCATAACTTGACTATGAATATTTTATATTTAACCCATTAAATAGTTGATGTTATAATATGTATCCTAATTCTTCTATCCCAAAAAAGGCATATGCAAACATTCCCAGTGCCACAAAAGTAATACATAATTTTGGAGTTCCTGAGTAGTGATCTTACGGATGGGTTGTCTGCCTAATTCTGTGGTTCAGTATTATAGAAGCCCATTGTTACTTTCTTTATATCTCTGCCATATCTTCCAATCAGGTCAGTGAAAAAGATGAGTAAAAAGAAATGAAAGATGTTAGAATCCTAAATAACAAAAATAATAAAATAATTTTTGGAAACTTAGTACTATAATCAAGACCAGAAATATGATAATTTGACATAAACATTACTGTTTCATTTCTATATAGGTCCAGAAGAATTCTCAATACTAAAATCATGATGTAATTATGCTGTTTTATTTTTTTGTCTATGTATATGTGCTTAAGGTAGTTGCTAATAAATCATATATTCTGTGATTTTTTTATAATGTTTATACTTTTATAGTTTTAAACTTTTGTAATCCTTAATAACTCTTTTGTTAACCTTATAAGACTGAGTGAAAAACAAAAACAAAATAATCTTTCTAATATGCTAAGTAGAATTTACATCAGATAATCATCTTTTGCAGCATAGTAAAACCAATTCTTCTTATGGTTAATAATATGAAAAAACCTACGAAGCCCTTAAATAGAAGATCAATCCTTAGAAATAGAAAATTTTTCTGCTTAGGGAAAATCAGATGTTATTTCAAGAAAGATTTCAGGAGACAAAAGTGCTATCTGTGAACCTATGTTCCACCATTCTAGAAGGAACTTGACAGGATCTTTCTCTTCACATCAATTGATTCTTACTTTTTTTTTCTGTAGCCAGGACATCTTAGAGATATAGGAGAAATCAATACTGACATCAATCATTTAACACACGTTTACTGAACATTATTTAAAGCAACAGGGGAGGGAGAAGTTGGGAGGAAAAGGATAGAAAAAGCAAATGACAGCTTCCTTGCTCTCAAGATGCTTTAACTACATAATGAAATTGGGAGAAGAGCTACATTTAATTGGCAGAAGAAATAGCCCTGGGGTTGCAAAATCACATGTCTCTGTGATCCAAGCAGGTTATGTAAAAGAACAAAGTGGCTGCATGTCACACACAAGGAATAGTATAAAATGTGATAATTTAAGAGTCTATGCCCATCCTAAATTATTAACTTTTATTTTTTAATGTTGCATTAGCTGAACAAACATATCCTCAGGCTTCTTCCAGGTTGTAACTCTGGGGACCAAAGCTCCATGCACTAATGGTTAGACATGGCAATACATATTCTATGGACAAGTAGAGTAGACCTGCTAGGCTTCTGTTTGCATGAGAGATTTAAAAGACCCTGATAAAGAGCCACTCATAAGGAAAGTTATAGCCTAATAAAAATGCTCAAGTTGTAGCCAAAAAGAAACAAATCCAAACAGACACTGATGTGCTGATGTCTCACTTAGATCTGTCCCTTTTCCAACCTCCAACCCTGCCCAGGTGCCTCATCCCACGCTCGAATCAGCTAACCAATGGAGCTTAATTTGTGCGTCACTCTAAATCCTGATTGCAAGGAATTAGGAAACATGCTGATGGTAACTGGATCATTTAACCTACTGGACAGTAATGAGACTTATTCCATCTAGAACAAAAAGGCCTTAATATTTACTTAGGTGTGAAAAATACTTTCTAGTATGTGGTTTCTTTTCTAGAGTCCCTTCAAAACAAAGAGAGGATTTAAGAGAACATTACTCCAATGGGTTTTTGTATTAGTGGGAATTAAGAAGTATTGTATCACCTCCACTCCATTCAGAATAAAATACATAAATAAAAAATCCAATTCTGACCCATAATACCTTGTGTAACATTTTAGCCATAGTAAAATGATAAATTATGTCACTAATGTACAATTTCTATTGCTGATAGAACTAATGCTATAGACTCCACACAAATTTTTATATTTGAGCGAAATATTTTACGCTTTTTGAATTTTGTTTTGGAATGGCCTCGTGGAGCAGATAGTAGACCCTATGCCCCAAATTCTGTAAAAATAAAAAATTGTTTCTGAGAAATTTAATGACAAACCTACAATAAAATTAAGTATGGTCATGGTTCCAAGTAGATCAAAGAGTATAGTTTGTTTCTTAACAGATTAGTAACTCCTTCCTAACTGTATTAGTTTCCTATTGCTGATGTAACAAATTACCAAAAGCTTAGCATATTAAAACAACCCAAATTTATTATCTTACAGTTCTAGAGATCAGAAGTCTGAAAGCAAAGTGTCAGCGGTGTTGCATTCCTTCTGGAGGCTTCAAGGAAGAATCCATTTTTTTGCTTTTTTTCAGCTTCCAGAGGCTGCCAGCATTCCTTGATTCACGGCCTCTTCCTCCACCTTCAAAGTACATCTCTCCACCCTCTGGTTCCATCCTAACATCTTTCTCTGATTCTGATCCTCTTGCCTCCTTCTTGTAAGTACTTTTGAGATTATATTGTGCTCACCCAGATAATTCGAGGGACTCTTTCTATCTCAAGATCTTTAACTAGACCATATCTGCAAGGTCCCTTTTGCCATGTAAGATAACATATTTGCAGGTTCTGAGGATTAGGACGTGAACATCTTTGGAGGGCCATTATTCAGCCTACACATTAATACTATAGATAGCTACCTTCTTCACTGTTTTGTTTTAGGGACTTGCAACGTGGATGGCAAATTGTCAAGGCCCCACTATGTATTTGTTGAGTGAATGAAGTCAACCATATCCCTGGGGGTACAATGGTTAGTATTATCACATGTAATGGGATCCAAGCAGAGGAAGGGATTGGAACAATAAGAATCATTCATTAGGAGACTCTGTGACATGAAAAAGAGTTGGAAGGAGCCCGTATCACAACATTGTAACCCAGCTGGTACATACTTCCTCAAAGTGGGAATGCAGGACACATTTTGTGCAGCTAGCCTCAGGACTATGAAAAATAATAATAACTATAATGAAACAGTGTAGCTGAAAGAAGGACCATGTTCCCAATTAACTTTTACTTTCCTTCACCCTGTTTCTTTATTTGAATTTCTTTAGTTTTTTATTACAGAAGCTTATAATTACAGGAATATCAGAAAATAGTCAACTCTGCTCACCCTCCAAAAAAAAAAAACATATCCTCCATGATTATTTCCTTTTTTCTTTACTTTTCAGAATTAACATAAATGTTATTTATTTAAAGTTGCAAATAGTAGATAAATGTACAAAGTAAAAATAGTAAAGTCCAGTATTTTCCTTTTATCTTTTTCCTAGTACCCAGAGAAAAATCACCTTTAATTATTTGGTTAGTATTCTATAAAATGGTTTCTGTGTATATATGCAGAGATTTTGGTCTTTTTATTTTTTACAAAAATAGGATAAAACAATGCATTCTATTTTAAACATTGGATTTTACAATAATCAGTTGATCCTAAATATGTTCCCTCTCCAGTACACTTAGAACTACTTCATTCTGTTTCATGGACATCTAGAATTGTAGGATATGAATAGAAAGCAATATGCCTTATATTATGATTTTGCTTACCTTTACTATATCCTTACTTATGTTGGATATAATAACATTAAAATAATACATTTTACAATACATTTTAGTTTGCATTTTTTAGTTATCAGAATGTTTGAACTTATATGTGTGTGTGTTCATTTTCAGAATAAAACAAATTAGTATAGATATTAAATACCAATGTTAATACTTGACGGGAATGGAATCTTGTGAGAAATATAATTTTCTGGAAGAGAAAGGGGCTTCACAGGCCTCCAGAGATGAGGCCTGTAGCAGATATGTTGGTTAAACAGTTTCCGCTCTTTGTTGCCTGTTAAGGAGGAATTGGGAAAATGGTTGTTAGCCAGATACTGGGACTTAGAGTTGCAACAAGAAATCCAGATGATACTTTTGTTTTTCAGTCACTCCTCTGGAAGGGAAGGAAAAGAGTCTGGGAGTTCTCAAAGCTGATGTAGGAATTTTGGAAGGACAAGAATACTAAAAGATTGTATTCTTTTCTCTAGGAAGGAGAAGGTGTTTCAAGAATCCCCAAAGTTGAGCTTTGGGTGGGCCAACCATATTTGATGTGTGTGTTGCTCTCTCCTCCAAGGGAGAGGCACAAGATTTAATTAGTGTTCAATGCTGAGTAAGGCTTTGGGCAGAGCAGCCTCTATGCTCCACAAACCTGAATGCGAATGTGTCATGCCCACTGGCACAGAGACACCTCCTCTGGTCCCACTAATTTCTCACTCCCCTTCTACCCTGACCTCAACTGCCTTATGGATTCAGGATGGGGTTGAGGTCAACCTGTTCCGAAGAGACCAGCACTGCCGCACACTTTTTTAATATGCTGGGAAATGACAAGGAGGCTAGAGATTTGAACCAAGGATTTGATGTTATAGCTCTGTTGAATACAGACACCTAAGTACCTAGTCCCATGGAGGAACATGGTGCTAGGCTTAGAGATGACCCAAGTGCTGAGAAACATAGAGTAGAACCATGGTGCCATGTGAGGGGGCAAAAAGAGAGAACCCTTGAGCCCTGGGCAGTTCCTAGACTGTGGCAAGTACACAGGGGAAAAAATGAATCATGGGGCTAGAAACCAAAGAGGAAAAAAAAAAGATACAGCCTTTCCAGCCATCCCTGTGACCTAATCTCACTGCAGCCCCACTGCTGTGTTCCCAGACTCCCAGCTGGGAGATACCAGGCAGTTGTAATTTTAATCTTTGAAGTGCTGACTAAACAGCTAAGGGTTTGAGCAAACGTGTATTGAAGAAAACAAATGAGGTTAAAAAGATTTTGTGTTGTTTTGTTTCTTCTGTATATGAGTGTTTGGTAGAAACTGACCTGTGTCATATGCTTGTAATTCCCCAACTCACAATACCTGAGCAGATCATCCCAATTGTGAAATCTTTAGATAGAGAAGTACATTATTGGGAAGAACTCCCCTGCCGTTTGCCACCAGTGGGTGTGTTAGGATATAGCACAGTTGCCTCTAACCTTTGAGGTTCCCTAGTCAGAGAAAACTGCTGTTTTATCTTTGATCTCTTACCACTAGAAAGAAAGCAGTATGTAAAGGAGGCAGCATACAGAGGAAAACAGCCTTCAGCTAGAGGTGATTTTTGGAGTGTTGGACATGGCAACTAGCTTTTGAAAAACTTGCTACTGAGCTCTTATTGAAATTAAATGCTTGACCCATAGAAGCCTGGTGACTCTCCAGCCTGAATATCTATTTTTGGGTGGACTCCATGGCTGCCAAGGTGGAAAGCAATTAAAACAAAACAAAACAAAACAAGCTCCTTGCTTGTCAAATGGACTTGGTATATTAAGGCATGCAGCTCCTCTGTCCCAGTAGTTATCTTGTCTTTATGTGAGAAAGTGGTCCCCATCCCTGTGGGGGAAAACTTTATCTCCCACTCCAATGTCTCAAGCAAAACTAAAGCCACTGGCTATTTGGGAGCCTTCAGTTCAGAGATTCTCCTGAAGTCATGGGTCTATCTCAGAAATGTTTAGTTGCTGAAACCCCATAATATATGCTGTAGCTGTTCTAGTCTTCAGAATTAGTTGTGATTTTTACCTAGGAATAGTTATCAGAAATGTTCAAGTATTTAAGGAAACACCTCAGATGCATACTCTGTGGGCAGTTTTACCTATAATGGGAGATATTTCATTAGAAAGGGTGATATAAAATTTGGCATTAACTTTATCTGAAGTGATAAATGACAGTCTCTCTGCTCTTGAAGGCATTCACATCAGACTCCACTCACTGGTCAGGTTTGTTACTAATGATAGAATTGCCCTAGACTTCCTCCTTGTAGGCCAAGGTGAAGTATGTGCAAATTTACTAAAATATCTTGCTGTATTTGAATTAACACCTTGAGCCAGGTGGACAGGTAGAAAGCCAGATGGCTTTCTACGGTAGACTCTGAAAATTAATGGAATTTGTTTAGTTGACAATCTGTGACCCCTGGGGGCATGCATGGCTGAGATCGACACTGCTGGGTGGTCTCACATTGACTGCTCTGAGTTCATCTGCTAATAGCCTTGATAAGTGCTCTATAAGACAAACCAAACAGATTGGTCCTATCCCCTGTTGGTAAGAGTAATCAGAATGGCCAATGGAGTGGCATATAAATGGAAAATTTGACGTAAGCCATACCATGAGTAGCAAAGAGTGAAACTTTAGGGAACATATTGTCATGTTTCATAGTGGTCAGGGCTTTTTGAGTAAAAATTCTGACAACCTGGGTTAAAGGATACTTGAACGGTAGGCATGCCTTGGAAGTTGCAGAACTGCAGAGAGATTTACAGGTTTATTTTTCCCAGAGCCATTGATTTGTTTGTCTTCCAAACATTTAAGGACCTTCTCCTATTCTGCCAGAGAGGATTCCTTTACAATAGCAAGGTAAGGACTTCTCTCCCTCTTTCAGGAGGGGAGGAGCTGTTGTGTAGCAATTCTTGTGTAAGCTTTGAAATCCATAATTTCAGACTTCTCTCGTATGGTCTCGCTCTGGAGGTGCAGCATCCATCTGCTCTCATCATGTCACCCCAAGGAGCAGAAGCGGTTATGAGGAACAGGCGTAGTTACTGCTCTAAGCAATAATAAATCTGATCTATGGTCCAGAAACTTCATGCTTGCTTTCAAGATAAGTAAATATAGATATAAAAACTCTTCCTTCAGTTATTTATTCCTGGACACTAAGTTATCTCTTTATGAGAGGGTCTGTGAAACACCATCTTAAAATTTCTGAGGTTTTAGAGTACAATTTATAGTTGAGTTTTTTCCCTGAGGCATTCCTTACTTTGAGAAATTTTTGCTGGCTAGAAATGTTGAAAATAAGAGTTTTCTTTTTTTTTTTGGAAGATTGGCCCCGAGCTAACATCTGTTGCCCATCTTCCTCCTTTTTTCTCTCCAAAGCCCCAGTAGATAGTTGTATGTCATAGCTGCACATCCTTCTAGTTGCTCTATGTGGGACACCGCCTCAGCATAGCTTGATAAGCTGTGAGTAGGTCTGTGCCCAGGATTCGAACCAGCAAACCCTGGGCTGCCAAAGCAGAGCGTGCATACTTAACTGCTGCGCCACTGGGCCATCCCCAAGAGTTCTATTTTTCAATTCATCAAGTTATTGAAAATTTTCTTGAAAATGAGAGTTAATTCTGTTTTTTTAATTGAGAAGTTTTATGTGTACAACATCATAATTCAACTTCTGTATACACTACAGTGTGCTCACCACCAAAATCTAGTCTCCATTCATCACCATACAATTGACTCCCTTTATGCATTTGTCATCCCCCATCTCCCTTCCCCTCTGATAACTACCAATCTATTCTCTGTATCTATGTGTTTGTTTATGTTTGTTCACTTATGTATTTATTTATTTATTTTTATATTACACATATGAGAGAAGTCATATGGTATTTGTCTTTCTCTGTCTGACTTATTTCACTTATCACATTACCCTTAAAGTTCATCCATGTTGTCACAAATAACAAGATTTCATTCTTTTTTAATGGCTGAAAAGTATTCCACTGCATATATACATACCACATCTTCTTTATCTACTCATTTTTCAGTGGGCACTTAGGTTGTTTCCAACCTAAGTTATGGCTGTTGTAAATAATGCTGCAGTGAACTTAAGGGTACGTATATCTTTTCAAATTAGTGTTTTTGTATTCATCAGCTAAATATCCAGAACAGGAAAACCTGGATGATATGGTAGTTCTATTCCTAATTTATTCGGGAATCCCCATGCTGTTTTCCATAGTGGCTGCACCAATTTACATTCCCACCAACAGTTGTAGGAGGGTTCCGTTTTCTCCATATCCTCACCAACACTTGCTATTTCTTGCCTCTTTGATAATAGCCATTATAATGAGTGTGAAGCAATATCTTGCTGTGGTTTGATTTGCATTTCCCTAATAATTAGTACTTTGAATATCTTTTCCTGTGCCTGTTGGCCATCTGTATGTCTTCTTTGGAAAAATGTCTATTCAGATTTTCTGCACATTTTTTAATGGGGTTGTTTGTTTTTTTGGTGTTGAATTGTATGAGTTCTTTATATATTTTGGATGTTAATCCCTTATCAGATATATGATTTGCAAATATCTTCTCTCATTCGATAGCTTGCCTTTTTGTTTTGTTGATGATTTCCTTTGCTGTGCAGAAGATTTTTAGTTTGATGTAGTTCTATTTGTTTACTTTTTCTGTTTCGCTTGCCCGAGGAGACATATCCAAAAAGATATTGCTAAAGACTGATGTCAAAGAGTGTACCGCCTATGTTTTCTTGTAGAAGATTTATGGTTTCAGGTCTTACATTCAAGTCCTTAATCGATTTTGAGTTAATTTTTGTGTATGGTATGAGGTAGTGGTCTAATTTCATTCTTTTGCATGTGGCTGTCCAGTTGTCCCAGCACCATTTATTGAAAAAACTTTTCCTTCTCCATTGTATGTTCTTGGCTCCTTTGTCATAAATTAGTTGCCCGTATGTGTCAGGTTTTATTTCTGGGCTCTCAGTTCTGTTCTGTGATCTGTGTGTCTGTTTTTCTGCCAATATCATACTGTTTTGATTACTATAGCTTTGTGGTATAATTTGAAATAAGGCAGCGTGATTCCTCCAGCTTTGTTTTTTTTTTTTTCCCCTCATGATTGTTTTGGCTACTCAAAGTCTTTTCTGGTTCTATAGAAATTGTAATTTTTTTGTTCTATTTCTGTGAAAAATGTTGGAATTTTGATATGGCTTGCCTTCAATCTGTAGATTGCTTTAGGTACTATGGACATTTTAACAATGTTAATTCTTCCAATCCATGAGCATAGAATATCTTTCCATTTTTTTGTGTCTTTTTCAATTTCTTTCAACAATGTCTTATAGTTATCAGTGTACAGGTCCTTCACATCCTTGGTTAAATTTATTTCTAGGTATTTTATTTTTCTTGTTGCAATTTTATTCTTCTTGTTGGTTGTTTTCTTAATTTTTCTTTGTGCTAGTTCATTGTTAGTGCATAGAAATACAACAGATTTTTCTATATTGATTTTGTACCCTGCAACTTTACTGTATCCATTTATTATTTCTAATAGTTTTTTGGTGAAGTCTGCAGGGTTTTCTTTACATAAAATCATGTCACCCACAAAGAGAGACAGTTTTACTTCTTCCTTTCTAATTTAGATGCTTTTTATTTATTTTTCTTGCCTAATTGCTCTGGCTAGGAATTTCAATACTACATCGAATAAGAGTGGCAAGAGTGGGCATACTTTTCTTGTTTCTAATCTTAGAGGGATAGGTTTCAGTTTTTCACTATTGAGTATGATGTTAACTGTGAGCTTGTCATACAAGTCCTTTATTCTGTTGAAATACAGTCCTTCTATACCCATTTTATTGGCATTTTTTATCATTAATGGATGTTGAATCTCATCAAATGCTTTCTTCGCGTCTATTGAGATGATCAAATGATTTTTATTCTCCATTTTGTTAATGTGGTGTATCATGTTGATTGATTTGCAGACGTTGCAATATCCTTACATCCCTGTAATACATCCCACTTGATCATGATGTGTGATCCTTTAAATATATTGTTGTGTTTGGTTTGCTAACATTTTGTTGAGGGTTTTTGCATCCATTTTCATCAGAGATATTGGCCTGTACTTTTCTTTTTTGTGTTGTATTTGTCTGGTTTTGGTATCAGGGTAATGTTGGCCTCATAAAATGAGTTAGAAAGCATTTCCTCCTCTTTAATTTTTTGGAAGAGTTTGAGAAAGACAAGTATTAAATCTTTTTTGAATGTTTGGTAGAATTCACCGGTGAAGATGTTTGGTTCTGGATTTTTGTTTGTTGGGAGGTTTTTGATTGTTGTTTCAATTTCCCTACAGATGATCAGTCTACTAAGATTTTCTATTTCTTCATAATGCAGTCTTGGAAAGCTGTATGATTCTAAGAATTTATCTATTTCTTCTAGGTTGTGCAATTTGTTGGAATATATCTCTTCATAGTAGTCTCTTACAGTCCTTTGTATTTCCATGGTGTACATTGTAACTTCTCCTCTCTCATTTCTGATTTTATTTATTTGAGCCTCCTCTCCACTTTTCTTAGTGAGTCTAGCTAAAGGTTTGTCAATTTTGTTTATCTTTTCAAAGAACTCGCTTTTAGTTTCATTGATCTTTTCTGTTGCCTTTTTATCTCTATTTAATTTATTTCCACTGTGATTTTTATTATTTCCTTCCTTCTACTGACTTTGGGCTTTGCTTGTTCTTCTTTTTCTACTTTCTTTAGGTGTAAGGTTAGATTGCTTATTTGAGATATTTCTTTTTTTCTTGAAGTAGGCCTGTATTGCTAAATACTTCCCTCTTAGTACCACTTTTACTGCATCCCATAGATTTTGGTTTGTTGTGTTTTCATTTTCATTTGTCTTCAGGCATTTTTTTTATTTCTCTTTTGATCTCTTTGTTAACCCAATAGTTGTTTAGTAGCATATTGGTTATTCTCCACATATTTGTGATTTTTCCAAGTTTCTTCCTATAGTTGATTTCTAGTTTTGTACCACTGTGGTCAGAAAAGATGCTTGATATGATTTCAATCTTCTTAAATGTACGGAGATGTTTCGTATTCCAACATATGTTCTGTCCTCGATAGTGTTCCATGTGCACTTGAGAAGAATGTATATTCTACTGCTTTTGAATGGAATGTTCTGTATATATCCAGTAAGTCAATCTAGTCTAATGTTTCTTTTAAGGCCACTGTTTCCTTGTTGACTTCCTATCTGGATGATCCATCCATTAATGTAAGTGGGGTGTTAAAGTCCCCTACTATTATTGTGTTCCTGTCAATTTCTCTCTTTGGGTCTATTAATAATTGCTTTATATATGCTGGTGCTCCTATGTTAGCTGCATATAAATTAAGAAATGTTATGTCTTCTTGATGAATTGTCCCCTTTATCATTATATAATGTCCATCCTTGTCTCTTGTTATCTTTTTTGGCTTGAAGTTTATTTTGTTTGATATGAGTATAGTTACACCCACTTTCTTTTGGCTGCTGTTTGCTTGGAGTATCATCTTCTATCCCTTCACTTTGAGCCTATGTTGGTCTTTAGCGCTGAAATGAGTCTCCTAGAGGCAGCATATAGCATCCAGCCACCTGTGTCTTTTGATTGGTGAATTCAGTCTGTTTACATTTAGGGTGTTTATTGATATATGAGGACTTAGTACTGCCATTTTATCTTCTGTTTTCTGATTGCTTTATATCTCCATTGTTTCTTTTTCCTTGTGTTTCTGCCTGCATTTTAGTTTGGTGGTTTTCTGTGACGTTTTTCTCATTTTCCTCTTTTTTTTGTGTTTTGTGTCTCTACTCTAGTTTTTTGTTTTGTGGTTATAATGAGGTTTGTTTAAAACATCTCAGAGATAAAATAGTCCTTTTTCTGCTGATAGCATCTTGTCTTTACTTGGTTCCATCATTTTCTTCTTCCCTTTTTATCTTTTTGTTGTCACAAATTATCCCTTTTCATGTTGTGAGTTTATGTTGTTAAGTGTCACTGCAGTCACTGGTGTTGCCACTGGGGGCACTGGGATGGCAAATGCCTCCACCGTCCAGGGTCACCTGGGTCACAGACACTACCTCTGCAGCATGTGGGGAGGAGGAGAGTAGGAGGGAAGCCTGGTTCTCATGCACTGCCACCACATGCAGGGGGCCTGGAGTTGCAGGTGCTGCCATGACTGGAGAGACCAGGGTTGAGGTCCCCTCCTCTGCTGCTGCTGCCCAATTTCCTGTGGCCAGGAGGCAGAGTTGTGCATGTCACCTTCTGCTACTGCTACTGCTACCGGATTTCCTGAGGCTGTGAGCTCAGCGGGGGGACTGGGATTGCAAACACTGCCTTTGTTATGCCTCCATTCCACTCTTCTGTGTTCCAATCCACCCACCTTCAGATGTACAGACGTGTCACTCTCTCTGGCATCCTAGTGTGTTGAGCAGAGGAAACTTTGTTGAGTTATGGATGTTTTACTAGTTATAGATTGAAGAAGAGAGACAAAGGGAAAATCTTATGCCACCATGATGCTGACGTCACCTTCTCTGAGAGTTAATTCTTTATCTCATATTTCTGTTGCAATATCTTATCATCCTAAGAGAAGCCAAATAGCATTTTCAACATTCTGCCTGAAATTCTTCCTAGTCAGATCAACAAGTTCATTGAGTAGGTTTTCTATCTCCCATTACCAAAGGCAATATTGTTGCAATTGTTTCATCAATACATAAAATAAGTCTCCCTTTCCCCACTCTGCAATACTAATTTACTCATTGTAATTCCAGTCTTTTTCCACTATTCAGTCTGAAAACTGATGTTATAATTTTTTAGTGAGGTTGGATATTCTCTTCACATGCTTATGGGAAGCTTTAATATCCTCTTTTTTTCTCTTTGGTGAGGAAGATTGGCCTTGAGCTAACATCCGTTGCCAATCGTCCTCTTTTTGCTGAGGAAAATTAGCCCTGAGCTAACATCTGTGCCCATCTTTCTCTATTCTGTATATGGGATGCCACTACAGCATGGCTTGATAAGTGGTGCATAGGTCTGTGCCTGGGATCCAAACCTGCGAACCCCAGCCCGCCAAAGTGGAGAACGCGGACTTAACCACTATGCAACCAGGCCGGCCCCATCCTCTTTTTTTTTTAATGATTTGTTTAAACCCTTCACCAATTTTTCTATTGAGTTGTTCATCATTCTTTTCCTTATTGATTTATGGTAGCTACATCTCCCTCTGTATATATTTGCCTTATAAATGTCGTTCAGAAAATAGCTTTAAAAAAAAAAAGTGTTACCCACAGGTTCAGCAGCAAAGTCAACCAAATGTTGGTTATTTCCTCAATTGGAAAGTTGACATTTAAACAATATTACTAACATCCAGAATTCTTATTTTTTAACACAATAATAGATGCATTAAATAGCTATATCTTTAAAATGAAAAAATTAAGACTGTATCTAGCTGTACTGGTTATAGAATTTAAAAATCGAGTTTGTCATATAAGAAAGAATATTTTTTATCTGAAAACTTAGAGTTACACATCTTCTAGTATTGAAGCTCAAAGAGATGACTATCCTTTTTACTTTTTGAATTAGTAATTTCAGTTAGCTAATATTTATATTTAACCATTCAGTTTCTCATGCTTATTTGTAGCATATTAGCAAATATTTATCAAATTCCCTTAGAAATATGAGAATCTTTTGTTGTTTTTTTAACAGATTTATTGAGATAATTGATATACAAGAAACTGCACATACTTAATGTATACAATTTGATGAGTTTGGACATATGCATACTTCCCTGATACCATCACCTCAATCAAGATAATCGACATATCCGTCGCTACCAAAAGTTTCCTTGTCCCTCTTTGTTTTTTGTTGTGTGTGTGTGTGTGTGTGTGTGTGTGTGTTAAGAACGTATGACTTGAAATCTACCCTATAACCGATTTTGAAGTATACAATACAGTATTGTTAACTATAAGCACTATGTTGTATAGCAGATCTCTGGAATATATTCATCTGGCAAAACTGAAACTTTATACCCACTGAACAGCACCACCCCATTTTCCCCACCCCCAACCCCTGGCAATTCTGTTCATTACCATTCTTTGCTGCTGTGGAACTCCAAGAACTATGGATGTACACTACAAGGTACTGATCCTCAAGATATAAACTATCTAGCTTAAAACCAAACTAACACACATATAGAAAATACAAAAACAGATTAATTTGAAATGTCATTATGACAGACCATGTAAACACAGTCAGTTAAAGGCATAGACTCATTCTAAAAGAAAGATTAAATGAGGTTTCAAATGTTGCAATGAGCTGTAAAGCAGACAAGTTCGAGAACATCCTCTACACTATAAGGAATATGCTGCTTATTACAAAGCAATTTTTGTTAGTCTTGCCTATAAGTAAAACGTACTCTCATCTCTCAATGTGCTGGAAGAGATAATATGTTAGCTTACTGATATTTTCCCAAAAGTTTCAACATGATAATTAATTTGGTATTATAAAGCTTTTGGAATCTATATCATTATTTTCTACAATGTTTAAGTTTTTAAATAAAGAAAACTACAAAAACAATATACACATATAGACAAAAGTGTAACATAGATACGTCTTCTTATTCTTAGTCACATATTGCACTCATTAAGACAAAGAACATTTATCATAAAAATAAAATAATCTCCAAATAATTCACATCTGATTATTTGCTCTTCCTTTCTTATAGTCCATATATGAAACTCCTTAAATACAAATAAACTTCTAATTCAATAGATGCAGGAAAAAAGGAGAAATTAGAAGCTACTTTTGATTAAAAATCTTAAGAAAATAGGAAAATAGGGAATTTTCTTGTGTTAGTTATCTATTGCTGCCTTATAAACATCTCCCAAAGTTCCAGCTTATAAGAACAAATATTCATTATCTTATATAGTTTCTAAGGGTAAGGAATCTTGAAGAAGCTTTACTGAGTGGTTTTGGCTTAGAGTCTCCCCTGAAGTGGTGGTCCAGCTGTTTGCCAGCACTGCAGTCATCTCAAGGCTTAACTGGGGCTTACAACCTCGTCTCCACGTCACTTCTGCCTCATTCTATTAATTAGAAGTGAGTCAGTAAGCCCAGCCCACACTCAAAGAAAAAGAAGTACTCAAAGGTATAAATATGTGTGGATTATTAGGACTCAACTTGGAAGCAAGTAAACACTTTTTTTATATCTACAAAATGTTAGAGCAAAATCATATTAAATAATGAACTACATGGAGTTTTCTCTCTGTAATGGTTAATTTTATGTGTCAAGTTGACTGGGATAAGACATGCTCAGATAGCTGGTGAAATATACTTCTGGGTTTGCCTGTGAGGGTGTCTCCAGAAGAGATTAGCATTTGAATCAATAGACTGAGTAAAGATCATCCTTACCAACTCTGATGAGCATCATCCAATCCATTGGGGGCTTAAATAGAACATAGAACAAAAAGGTGGAGGAAGGGTGAATTTGCTCTCTCTGCTTGAACTAAGACATCCATCTTCTCTTGCCCTTGGACACTGAAGCTCCTGGTTCCTGGGTTTTCAGACTCAGGTTGAGACTTACACCATTGGCCCTCTAATTGGCGGGCCTTCAGACTTAAGACTGAATTACACCACTGGGTCTCCAGCTTGCAGATGGCAATATTAGGACTTCTCAGACTCTGTAATGACATGAGATAATTTCTATAATAAATCTCCTCCTGTATATAAAGCTACATATATATCTTATCGGCTTTGTTTCTCTGGAGAAAATAATACACCCCCTGACATCAGGAATGGAGTAATGATGCCCTCAATCATCACTTCTGTCCAATATTCTACTGGAAGTTCTAACCAGTGCAATAAAAATAAATGGCATAAGCATTAGAAAGAACACAATAAAACAGTCATTATATGTAGATAACACAAATAGATCATTTAAAATAACATCAAATACATAAAAATCTAGAAATTAAACTTCAAAAGATATGATCCCTAAACTAAAACAATCTATTGTAGAAATAAAGACCTAAATAAATGGAGGAAGATGCTATGTCCATGAATTGCAAAACTTAATATTGTAAAATTATCAATTCTTTCTAAGTTGATTTACCTATTTAATGCAATCCCAGCCAAAATATTAAAAATTGACAAGCTGATTCTATTATTTAATACATGGAAATACAGGTAAATTTGAAGAAAAAGACGAACATGACTAGAAGACTAATTTAATTATATCAAGACTTATTTAGTAACATAAATTAAAGTGTCATATTTGCACAAGGATGGAAAAATAGATCAAGATGCAGAATAGCCCAGATATACACCTGTCACCTGAATGATTATAAAGGTAATACTGAAGTACAATACAGTTGCTCTGGGTCAATTGGATATTCATTTGAAAACAAACTAAAAAACAAGAACCTTGACCCCCTACTTCAAAGCAAAAGACACGTATAAGCTATTCATGGCAGAATTATTTTTAGTAATGAGCAAATATAAAACACATAGCCATGAATCTTAGAATGAATAGGTACATTTTAATATATTAATAAAGCAGAATGTTATACAAAGCAATAAATATTAACAAAAATCAACTGTATGCAAGAATTACTCTCACAAATGTATATTAAGTGAAAGAACCCAGAAATAAGAGTAAAAACTGTTTAATTCCATTTGTATAAAGTTCAAAAATAGATAAAATTAATATGTGGTGTTAGAAATAGCATTGTGATTATCTTTGGCCCACAGGTGGGGAGAATGGAAAGGAGCTCAAAGTGGGCTTCTGGATTTTAAATAATTTTTGTTTTGTTTTTGTAAAAAAAATCCTAGATGCTTATTACAAAGCACCTTCACTCTACAGTTTTGATTTATATATGTTTACATATGAGTATTATTCTTCAATTAAATTGACAAAATAGACTTCTTTTGTCAAGGCTGAACAGGAAAAATTATTAATGCAAAGAGAATCATTTTAAAAGTCCTATCTTTTGAAGCACTTTACATTTTTAGTTTAAATTTTATATAAAAATTCTTGCTGATAATTATAATTTAAGAAAATCTAAAATATTCATGGGGTTTTATTGCTATGTCATCAGGTAAAATCAATAAATATGAGGAATTGTGAAGTAAAGGTGGCATTATGCAGCTTTGAATGAGCAAAGAAGCAATCTTGAAATAATAGAGATGGCTCCTTGTCACATTCTTAGTGTTCTTCCAGACTTTTTTTTAATTTCATAAAAATCTACAGGCATTTCATAAATTGATGGCTGTAATATATGAGGTATTTAGTTTGAGGATTAAGCTATAAGAAATTGTGTTCAGATAGCAGAAGTACATGTTCAATATAAGTAAAGCCAGTACTAGAAAACTAAATATATAAAAACAACTGTCAAATCTACTTGCACATAATGGAAAGAAGTATAATATTTGGAAATAATGGCAATTATGGAAAGAAGTATAGTATTTGGAAATTATTAGGTTTAGCAAAAGTAAGTGAAAGACTATTGGGTGCAACATAGTAAAAAAGAGGCACAAAAATCCAGGCAATTAGGTATTCAGTGTTTGGATCTGGTGAATGTTTCTACTTTTAAAGAGGAAGGTTGGAAGTTACAGTCAAGAAAGCACTTATAAATGAGTTTAAGGTAGAGAATATAATGAAAACTGACAGTAGGAGGAGCAACAGCAAAGTCCAACTGAAGTTAAAATTAGTGAGCAAACAAAGGCCACTTATTTTTTTAAAACAATTGTTAAATTGGTGCTGTATCTTGAGAAATGGCTTATCCTAGATGGTAGTCACGTGGCTCTACTAGTAGAGATTAAAAAGATGTGGGTGCAGGGTTGGGGTGGTTCACAGAGATTCAGTTTGGTCATGACATTGCCTTGGGATAACCCCTTGACCAGACGCATTACTCTACTGACAGTATTCTCTTTTGCCCAAATAGGATGTGCCACTTGCAGAGATTGATTAGTTTACTTTGTAATCTTTCCAAATGACCCTATTTTTTAATTTTTCTATATTTTATATCAGAATAGTCTGAATACTAGTTTACAGACATTATTGACCACCTGTCTCTGAGTGCTTTTAAGTTATCACATTTTATCATGCAATGTTAAGTTGATGATATTTTTTAAAAAGCTGAGCACCTTATGAGAGAAGCTACATATTAAGGGCTTTCATATTCATGGATATAACATTAATAACTATCTTACATGTTGAATTAATAATTTTGACCTTTACCTTAAGGATCATGTCTTTGTCAAGATTTCATGGCCAATGTATATGGAGTAATTTCAATTAAAAATTTAGTTTTTTGTTCAATTATATTGGCAAAGAAGCAGAGTAATATTATTAACAATTGCTGCAAATCTGAATATTTTCTTCAATGAGCTTGACTTCAAATGTACTAGCAAAGTAAGATGCATTCTTCTTCCTATAGCCCAAGGCAAAACTCAGCTTACCTGACTGATTTTAAGATTAAATCAGTATATCTACTTATAAGCAACACTGCCAGAACATTGATCTGATAATAAATAATGTAGCTTGTACTTGAAGGCCATGGACGTTTCCTTTTGCAACATCTTACAAGTACAATTTTCTCAGTCCCCTAGGGAATGTGATGGGAAAATTGCTCAAGTGAAGAAAAAGTCAGTTAACGTGAAGGTAAAATAGAACAGGTATTTCACACATTTTATCAGTGTCTTCTTTAATTCAACACCTGAGAATACTTTTATGTAATCTGTGTAATCAGTAAAATTTTTCTAAATTATAAATATAATAAAAGGACAAGCTACTCCCGAAAGTATGAACACATTATGTATTTAGAAGTTAAAAACAGGAAAATAATAATACAGGTCCCTTATTGAGACCGACAGAGTATAAGGTAGGGGGAAAGGCTTCATATGCAATAACTCTCTTAATTCTTATGTGGTAGGCAGAATTCTAATATAACCACCAATTACTCCTGCCCTTGTATAATCCCCTTCCCTTGAGTGGGAGTGGGACCATCATATGGATGGATGGATATCACTCCCATGATTATATTACATTTTATGGTAAAATGAATTTTGTAGATGCAATTAAGGTCCCTGATCATTTGACTTTGAGTTAATCCAAAGGGAGATTATCCTGAATGAACTGACCCACTCAAGTGAGTCCCTAAAAAAGACAAGCTGCAACACACACTCTACTGCTGGACTAGGTGAAAGAAAGCAGCCATGTTATAAATTGCCCACAGAAGAGTCATGCAGCTGGGAGCTGAGGCTAACTTCTAGGAGTTGAGAGCAAGCCCCAGCTGATAGCCAGCAAGAAGAGACACACACACACCAGTCCTACAACCTCAAGGAACTGGATTCTGCCAACAACCTGAATGAGAAGAGGAACCAGAGATCCAAATGAGAATCTTAGGCCCAACCAACACTTTGATTTCAGTTTTGTGAGAAATGAGCATAGAATCCATTATACCATGCCCACACTTCTGATCCACAGAGACTGTGAGATAACAAACTTGTGTTGCTTTAAGACACTAAGTTTGTGGTAATTTTTTACACTGCAATAGAAAACTAATATATCTCACAACAGCCTTGCAATGCAGGCATTATTATCCTTATTTAGGACAATAAGAACACTGAGGCTCAAAGAGTGAAAGAGCTGGGATTAGTACAAAGCTCTATTTTAAATAAATAAATACATACATACCTATATTCTCTCCACAATCACATTATTGCCTAACTAGCTCACAAAATTTATTTCCCTCAAATGTGAATCATCATATTACTATAATTTTGTAATTTATAAGAGAAAGAAGACTCCACACAGATCCCCTATCTTTCAAGAGATAGGGTTAACCAGAGAAAGACTTGTGAAATATGACAGCCACTCTTCTTTTTACTGACTCCATAGATTTGCTTTTTCCAGAATGTCATATAGTTGGAATCATACAATATGCAAAAGTATGTGGCTTCTTTCACTTAGTAATATGATTTCAGTTTTCTCCATGTCTTTTCATGGCTTGCTAGCTCATTGCTTTTTATTGCTGAGTAAAATTCCACTGTCTGGATGTACCACAGTTTGTTGATCCTTCCACCTACTGAAGGATATCTTGGTTGCTTCCAAGTTTTGGCAACTATGAATAAATCTCCTATAAATATCCATGTGCAAGTTTTCTGTTGAAATAAATTTCAACTCCTTTGGGTAAATAAATATCATGAAGCACATTTGCTGGATTGAATGGTGAGAATATGTTTAGTTTTGTAAGAAACCACTAAACTGTCTTCAAAAGTGTACCATTTTACACTCCCACCAACCATATGTGAGAGTTCCTGTTGCTCCATATCCTCACCATCTTTCTGTTGTCAGTGTTCCAGATTTTGGCCATTCTAATAAATGTATGCTGGCATTTTATTGTTTTTTTAATTTGCATTTCCATGATGACATATGATGTCATGTTACCCACTCCTCTTTTCGTATGCTTATTTGCCATCTGTATATCTTCTTTGGTGAGGTGTCTGTTAAGATCTTTGACCCACTTTTTAATTGAATTTCTTGTTTTCTCATTGTTGAGTTTTAAGTGTTCTTTGTATATTTTGGATAACCATACTTTATCAGATGTGTCTTTTAGACTAATGATCCACTTTGAATTAATTTTTCTGAATGGTGTAAGGTGTATGTTCAGATTCATTTTTTTTGCATGTGGATCTCTAGCTGTTCTAGAATCGTTTGTTCTAGAGACTATCTTTGCTCCATCATATTGCCTTTGCTCCTTCGTCAAACATAAAATGACTATATTTACGGAAGTCTATTTCTGAGCTGTCTTTTCTGTTCCACGGATCTGTTAGTGTATTCTTTCACCAATACCACATTGTCTTCATTACTGAAGCTTTACAGTAAGTCTTGAAGTCAGTAGCATCAGTTCTTCAACTTTGTTCTTCTCCTTCAATATTGTGTGGGCTATTCTGGGTCTTTTACCTCTTCATATAAACTTAGAAACAATTTGTTGATATCCATAAGATAACTTGTTGGGATTTTGATTGGGGTTACATCGAATGTATAGATCAAGTTGGAAGAACTGACATCTTGACAATATTGAGGTAGAGTTACTTTTTATATAAAGTATAGGAGAAAAATTTCAATTTCAAAGTGATATTTGAACAGAGACACGAACAACTTAAAGACAGAGGATAGAAAACAGCATTTCTGGTAAAGCACAAATGAAAAGGGGGTGCGAAATGCTTGTCACGCTCATGGAACTTCAAGGAATTCAGTGTAGTTGCAATACAGTGAACAATGGAGAGGGAAATAGAAAATAAGGTGATAGAAGTAATGAGAGTCCATACACTATGGGATTTGATGGGCATTTTAAGGACATTGGCTTTTACCTTGAATGAAATGAGATGCCACTGGAGAGATTGAACACAGAGGTGACATTATTTGCTTAAAATTTTAAAGGTTCATTCTTGCTTCTCTGTTAAAAGTGAATTGTTGGAAAGAGAAAGAAGAATTCAGGAGGAGGAGTGAAATTCAGAAGCTGTTGTAATTCAAGCAAGAAGTGATGGTGGCATGGGTCAAGATGAAAGAGGAGGGAGTGGATAAGAAAGCTTCAGACTCTGGGGATATTTTAAAGGCAGCATCAACAGTAGACAGATTGAATGTGAGATAAGAGAGAAGGATGAATTCTGGATGGCAACCAGTTGCTTGTCCTGAGTAACTGGAAGGATGAAGAATCCCTTTTCTGAGGTAGGTAAGAATATGGAGGAGTGTATTTGGAGATGGGAAATAAAAAATATTTTGGGGACATTTGTTAAGTTAAAGATACCCACTAAACATCAAAATAGAGACGTAAAGTAGGCAGGTGTATATGCATCTGAAGTTCAAGGGAGTTGCAAGTCAGCAGCACAAAGATGATATCTAAAGCCAGAGACTGGATGGAAATTCCAATGGTGTGAATGAAAAGAGAGAAGAGAACATTTGAGGTCTGAGCCCTGAGATGTTAAAGTGATGAAGTAAAGTCAGCAAAGAAAATTGAGAAAGAGCAACCATCGTGGTAGGAAAACCAATAGTAGTTTCCCCAAAGCATGTGAAAGGTCATCTTGATTTATCAGTATTCATTGAAAACTGTCGGGCTCTGAGAGTGAGGGGTGAAGAGTAAGATTAAGGTGAGAATTGAGGGTAAGTAAAAATGAAGAGCTATGTTTTCTTAAAACAAAATTATTTCTGTGCTGCAGTTGGGGTATGTCGACATTTACCAGTACTCTGATTTAAAAAATATAAACTTACTTTGTATTATTTATAACTCTGAATTCTGAAGACCCTATTTACAAGTATTGTTGACTAAACTCTGTCATAGTTTAGTGATTCAACTGTATCATCTGACCTCCATGTGTTATGACTTCAAGGTCTAACATTATTTTAATTCTATCTATCAATCTGCTTGGAATGAAAACATATGGAAATTTGCATTGATTTTTTTGATGGATTATCTGAGGATTAACTGAAGGTTATGTCCAAGTCTAAATAATGAGCTCTTCTCATCTTACACTCCTCATTGACCACTGATCCTTCAAAAATAAAGTAAAATGATAATGATAATAACAAAAAAATGATATACATGCAGTTTCATAAAACACCTGGTTTAAACTGTAGAACACATATTTGCATCTCTATTGTAGTTAAATACATACTTATGTGGTTTTTGAAGAAAATACATATACTTTTAAATGTTAAAAGACTTATCTGAAGTTGTGAAAGGTGAGCTTTCTAAAGCAATACCTTACAGCAACTAGAAAGATGTGCAGCTATGACATACAACTATCTACTGGGGCTTTGGGGGAAAAAATAAATTAAAAAAAAAAAAGATGTGAGTGTTGCTATATTCACCAATACTAAAGCAATACCTTTACATCTTGCTGTGAGGCATGATATTGACTTTTCAAATATGATTTTTACCTTCTAACATGAAAAAAACAAAATATATTTTAGTATAGAATTAACCTGGGAATTAAAAATTCAGAACAAGTCTTAAATACGCAAAGAGTTTACACTATAATTCTGAATAATGCATTTAACCTATAATTTTAAAAAGAATTGAGCATATCTTCTTCAGAAAAATGTCTATCCCGGTCCTCTACCCATTTTTTAATCAGGTTGTTTGTTTTTCTGATATTAATTTGTATAAGTTAATTATAGTTTTTAGATATTAATCCCTTACTGGATGTATGATTTGTAAATATCTTCTCCTATTCAGTTGGTTGATTTTTATTTTGTTGATAGTTTCCTTCACTGTGTAAAAGCTTCTTAGTTTGATGTAGTCCCATTTATTTATTTTTGCTTTTGTTGCCCTTGCCTGAGAAGACAGGTCCAAAAACAACATTACTAAGGCTGATGTCAAAGAGTATACTACCTATGTTTTCTTCTAGGAGTTTCGTGGTTTCAGATTGTATATTCAAGACATACAGATGGCCAACAGGCACATGAAAAGATGTTCAACATCATTAGTCATCAGGGAAATGCAAATCAAAACCACAATGAGATATTACCTCACCCTGGTAAGAATGGTTATTATCAAAAAGACAAAAAATAACAAGTTTTTGTGAGGATGTGGATAGAAGGGAACCCTCGTGCACTGTTTATGGGAATGTAAATTGGTACAGCCACTATGGAAAACAGTTTGGAGATTCCTCAAAAAATTAAAAATAGAACTACCATATAATCCAGCAATTCCACTTCTGAGTATTTATCTGAAGGAAATGAAAACACTAATTCAAAAAGATCTATGCACCCATATGTTCATTGCAGCATTATTTACAATAGTCAAGATATGGTAGCAATCTAAGTGTCCATTGATAGATAAATGGATAAAGAAGATGTGGTATATATACACACTAGAACATTATTCTCCCATAAAAAAGAATGAAATCTTGCCATTTGTGACAACATGGATAGACCTAGAGGGTATTATGCTAAGCGAAATAAGTCAGACAGAGAAAGAAAAATACTGTATGACTTCACTTATATGTGGAATCTAAAAAACAAAACAAGACAGAAACAGACTCATAGATACAGAAAACAAACTGGTGGTTGCCAGAGGGGGATGAGAGTGGGAGGTGGGTGAAATAGGTGAAGGAGATTAAGAGGTACAAACTGCCAGTTATAAAATTAATATGTCATGAGGATATAATGTACAATATAGGGAATATAGTGAATAATATTGTAATAACTTGCCATGGTGACAGATGGGAACTAGATTAATCGTGGTGATCATTTTGTAACGTATATAAATATCAAATCACTATGATGTACACGTGAAACTAATATGATGTTGAATGTCATACTTCAATAAAAAAAAGAGAATTGAGCAAAAGCAGATAACGTGAGTCACGTCTTTGCCAATGCCTAAATGTATGACTCTATGTATATATACATGAAGTAAAACATTTGATATTTTAAATCTAGAACAGTTCATAAATTTAGTCTTATAAATTAAAAACTGAAATCTTAGGTATTTCACAAGTTTATACAATTAGAAACAGCAAAACATATTAAATGGATCCTTAAAAATGTAGAAACATATGTAGAGGCATAAACTAAGACACTTTATGGCAGCACACCATGTGTTTGGGAGAATGCTGTACCTCTTTTCAAGCAAATGAATTATTTTTAGGTATATATTCTCATGATATTATCCAAATGAGCTCTTCTTATTGAGTGTTTAAACCTTGTTTTTAGCTTTCTATCACAATGATAAAGTCTCTAATTCACTGCAGTAAACTATATATTCTCAGTCAAAGAGAACTTCTCTGTCATATCACTTTTCTTTTGTAGAGACCTCTATGATCTCTCTGGCATTGTTATCATCCCTGCTTGTGAAGTTCTTTGAAAACACTTCTGGTTATGGGAAATTTCAAACATATACAAAGTAAAACAAATAGTATAATAAAACCTCATGTACCCATCTCCTAGCTTTAATAACTTGACACTCTTGATTCATCAATACTTACCACAATTCCAAGCTCCCCTACTTTATTATTACTATTTTATAGGTTATTTTTGAGGTAAAATCAATGTGTATTGAATTTCACACATCTAAACTGTATAAATTTGACAAATTAATACCTTTATTTAACCCAAATGCCTAGTTAGCTATAGAACATTTCTATCACTTCAGAAATTTCTCCAGTGGCCCTAACTGGTCCATCCCTCCCAACGGAGGCAACCACTTTTCTGATTATTTTCGTTATGGATCAGTATTACCAGTAAAGGAATGTAATAGAAATTGAATCATACAATTCTTTTGCATCTAGCTCTTTTTACACAGCATAATGTCTATGAGATTCATCCATGTTGATGCAGGTAGCAGTATTTTATTCCACAATTTAGTGGTATATGTGCATCCATTCCCATGTTGATGGATCGTTTGAAGTTTTGGTACATTATAAATAAAGATCCCATGAGCACCCTTGTATGATTTTTTAATAAAAATACGTTTTTATTGCTATTGAATTAAAATACCTAAAAGTGGAATTGCTTGCTTAAATGGTAAGTTGTTTAAAGTTAAAAGAAACTTCCAAAACTTTTGACAAAGTGGATTTATCATTTATATTTCTATCAGCAATATATGAGATTTCTGTTTGTTCCATATCTTGACCAATATTTTGTGTTTGTCAGTTTTCTATTTAAATAGCTTTATTGAGATACAATATATGTACCATAAAATTCACGCATTTAAAAGGTACAACTCCCTTATTTTTAGTATATTTACAGAGTTGTGTGTAATAAAGAGAAAGCCTCCATTTTGGATGTTTGATGTGGAAGCTTTCAAACACTATCCCTTTTCGCCCTTTCTTTTCTCCTTTTGTCCCACATATGGGCAAAGCAACAAGAAAGCCCTTACCCTCCCTCCCTTGGCACTGGTCCAAAATTCAAACCATGGAAATCTTGGCCCATCAGCAAGAACTATCACTTTGGCCCCACTTCCTAGCCACAATAAAAGCCCAAGTCACTAGTCTGTCTTCACTTTTGTCACCAGGACTGGCTTGTGCCAGTCCTACTCTCCCTGGACAGTCCCATTATGCGAGTAATAAACCTTTTCATATCCTTTTGGTCTGTGGAGCATAATCAATCTCAACATACAAACTATTTTTGGGTAAAAGGTTGATCCCAGCATCCATGGGGAAACTACAAAACATTGTGTAACCACAGAGTCTAACTTTAGAACATTTTTACCACCTCAAAAAGAAACCTCATAGATGTTAGCATTCACTTCTAATTATCTTCCCCAACCTTCCCCCAGCCTTAGATGAGCACTAATTTATTTTCTGTCTATAGATTTGTCCATTGGGCGCAATTCATATAAATAAAATCACACAATAGGTGGCCTTTTGCCACTTCTTTCACTTAGCGTAATATTTTTGAAGTTCATCCATAGTGTAGCATGTATCAGTACTTCACTCTTTTTCATTGCCAAAAAATATAACATGTGTGAATATACCACATTTTGTTTAATGACTCACCAATTGGCGAACATTTGAGTGTTTTCCAGTTTTTGACCATTATGAGTAATGCAATGAACATTCATGTGCAAGTCTATTTGTGGAAATATTTTTTATTTCTCCTGTGTACTCTTAGAAGTAGAATTTCTAGGTCATATGATACCCTATGTTTAAAATTCTAAGGAATTTCCAAACTTTTTTTCAGAGTAGTTGTGCGATTCTACATTCCCAACAGCCATCTGTGGGTTACAACTTCACATCTTTGCCAACACATATTATTGTTTGTGTTTTTTTTTATTATAACTGTCCTTGATCATTGTTTTATCTCTATTTGCTTCTAAGATTTTTGACAAACTATCTATAAAATACATTTTATCTGTTTATATATGTTTTTATTTCTCTTGTGGTAGTAGAGAAGGAACAAAAATTAACTTAATCATATCCGTAGATTTGATGAAGCCACATACAGTCTATTACTTTCTGATAACTTACAGAGCTAACAAATTAGAGTAAGAAGACCCTAAAAAAGCCACCCCACAAACAGAGTAATATCCGGATATGGTAAAGAATGGATTGGAAAGAAGAGATTAAGAGCAATTTTTTGAATCACTAAAAAATTTTAAACATAGTAAGAAAAATCAAGTTAAAAATCATAATACTGAAAAGAAACAGTTCAATTCTCCTTTAAATAAAGTGAGCAAAATGAAAGATGTCATTGTCACTTTCCATTTAGTATCAAATTTATTCTGAATTACCAATGTCTAAATAGATCTCAAGACAAAGGGAGAAAAAAGACAACTATGGGTCTTTAACAGTACTTGGCAAAAAAAATACTATTTAATTGGATGTCTAAAAATCAATTTTTGTTCTAAGAAATAAAGCAAAAGTACAATACACTGGCATAAAGCAATCCCAGTGATACCATTTACTGAAGCAAAATCCCTAAAATAGACCATCTTTGGTAATCCAATAGCTAGTAGACTCTAATATCTAAACTGCTCTCAATCAATAGCTTAGAATATTTCAATAAGGCTACATGTATCCATGTGTTCCTAATGAGATGAGTTTATGAACTTGAATAAACAAAGTTCCCAGATTCTTTGTTTCACTTTTTAACTTAGGTATTTTATATTGCATATACATCCTAGACACAGTAGAGAAATAAAATGCATTCTGCCTTTGTTATAAGATTTAAGAACTCAAGTTGTACCTGAATATGCATAAAGAGATATATATGTATATGACATTTATCATACTAAGAGAAGTAAACACTAGTTAAAATAATGTAAGCCTTCATGGTGTTGTAAATCAGCTAAAATGTTAAGTATTTACACAGGTGAAAAAACATTTGAAATATAACTAAATTATTTTCTATTTTTAGGTATCCTTGAATATTAAATTATTATATATATATTTTTTTGCTGTGAAATGTACCTAACTATTCCAGGGAGTACCTTAGAACCCAAGCAGATATATATTTAACAATCTGACTTAAGTATCAGTGCCTGAGTTTTAAGTTTTAAAAAAAAATTCAATTGTTAGATTTAATACATTTATTACAGTACTTAAGTGATTCTTTAAGAAAAATACTGCAATAAATCATTGTCTGGAGATATTGTTTATCACTTATATGGTAAGAGACATTAACATGATTTATTTGAAAATATTCAAAGAACACTGAATACTACCACATTTATCTAATTTATAATTCAACTATTTATTTCAATTATTTTTTTGCATAATGGACAACACTAGTTTATCCAAGAGCAGTGATTAGATATTTTAAATTAAAATTGTATATGTGTGTATATCTGTGCTTGTTTTATAGAAAAGGTAGATGTTTTTCTTTCATTTTTGTCATAGTGAAGTTGTGAATCAAATCTGATGGATACTACAACAATGCAGTTCCCTTCAAAGGGTACCAAATACTCTTTGATCAAATGAGAAATGATCCAAGTCCAAGCCTGTTTTAAAAACCCATGGAAATATTAGATTCAACACTTTTCTCTTTATTTCTCCTTGAGTTGGTCCCTTGATGATCCTTTTTACTAAAAGGAAAAGGAAGGGAACTAATCTAATATAGAAAATAAAGTTATGGAAACACCATGTGGGTGATATTTCATTACAGGTAGATTTATTGTGACTTAAAAATCAGCATTTTGAAGTGAAAGTCATCAATGATCTAAGGACATGTGTTCCCTTCAGAAGTCACAGTTGCTTCATTTATGTCAGTCAGGGAATTCATTTTTTATGGTTGAATTTTACTGCTGTTTAGATGCTTGTTTGATTTGAGAACATCTTAAATTTAAATGAACATATCAGTGCTGAAGCAGTCAAAAAAGATTGAGTTTATTCATAGATGGAATGGCAAAACATCTTATCAAAGTGCAGACCAGAGCTTTCAGCAGCTCTCTATCAACCCACAAAATTATCAAAACCAGGAATGATACCAAAATGTCTTTACTAATGTTATAGCACATTTCCGTGTCATCAGCAAACTGAATTCCGTTAATAGATAGCATTCGCTGATGTACTGTTGTAAAGTTGGCCCACACTGGTTTTGGAAAATACTTTATCCAATTCAAGTTTTTTTCTTGCTATCAAAACACCATCTTGTCGTCCTCCCTAAAAGAGAAATATGCATCTTTAATGGTACAGTATATATTACAGAGTGAAGAATAATCTTCACAACTAAAATAGAGATAAGGGAACTATTTATAACATCTTAAAAGATAGAGTGCTCAAATATAGATGCTTCCAATGCTACATTTGACTTATGTTCTCCTAAATGATAGAAGCAATGTATATGGCTTTAGCAGTTTGAGGAATGTGAAAATCACAAATCTTATCTACAAAGTTTCTTAGAACAAATAAGGAAAATATTAACCACTTATGAAGTGATGCAATTCCATGAAACAATGTTTTACTTCTATTTTTCCACTTAAGATTCTCTTATTTTTGTGTGCAAGCCCATAATGTGGTGTTAATTATACAAATTACCATTAACAATGCTAGTTTCCAAATACAAAGCTGTCTCCTGAGTCAGCACAGTACTAGTGTACGCACTTTTGCATGCCAGGGAGGAAGCAAAAACAAGTGCTGAAATTCATATTTTTTCTCCTACTAGAATATAGACGTTATTAGACTCATTTTACGACCCTCAAGAGTAATCCTATTCTTTGGGTCAGTGGATTCTTAACTGTGTCCTCTGAAGCTTAGTGTTCCATGGAAGAGTCTTCAGGACGCTGAGCGGGATCTGTAGAACTTGTAGAAACTTAAGCAGGCTGGCTAGCTGGCCCCATGTTTGTACTTTACACAAAACAAACTTATTTTTAACTTCTTCATATATAATTGAGTTCCACACTTAATTTTTAAATAAACTTTTTATTTTTGAATAGTCTTAAATTTACTGAAAAGTTGTGAAGATGGTACAAAGCATTTCCCTATGCACCAGACCCGGTTTTCCCCACTACTAACATGTTACTTTAGTACGGCACATTTGTCACAACTAATGAACCAATTCTGATGCATTCTTATGAACTAAAGCCCATACTTTATTCATGTTTTCTTAGTTTTTACCTAGTGTCCTTCTCTGTTCCAAAATCCTATCCAGCATTTCTTATCAGATTTAGTATTCAGAGTATAAGTTCCTCGTATGTGACAGTTTCTCAGACTTTCTCTCTTTTTGATGATCTTGACAGTTTTGAGAAGTATTGACCAGATATTTTCTAAAATGTTCCTCAATTTAGGTTGGTGTGATTTTTTTTTATTAGTCTGGAGTTATACACTTTTGGGGAGAAAAATCACAGAGGTAAAATGCCATGTTTGTAACATCATATCAAGAGTAGATTCTACCACCATAACTTGTCAATGTTGATGTTAACCTTAATCAGCTGGCTAAGGTTGTGTTTGTCATATTTATCCATTGTAAAGTAACTTTTTCTCCATTTTTATGCTTTATTCTTTGGTGGAAGTCACTATGAGTAGCCCACACTCAAGAAGGGCTTCATCTTCTTGAGAAGGGAGTATCTACGTTAATTATTTGGAATTGTATATGGAATATTTGTCTATTCTCCTTATTTATTTATCTAATCAATTATTTGTATTAGAATGTCCTCATAGACATTTATTCTTTGGGTTATAGTGAAACTGGTAAACAATTAGCCATTGATGATTAAGTAGCTAGTAATGTTTTGTTTTGTTTTTTTCTTTTTGCGATTACTGATTATAGCTTTTAGTTGTTTACCCACGCATTGTTAACTATGCTGTTTAGGCAATATGCTACCTGACTCCCATTAGGTTCTTATAGATAACATCTCCCTAGGGTCACCATGGTAATGGGTGTTTGAGCTATTTTTCAGGAATTAGAGCCCCTTGTCCACTTCAGGCCAGTTGAGACCACCAACCCATCAACTGGGCCCCAGCAGATGTCTGATAAGTGACCTTTTGACATCAAGAGGTTAAAAACTCCACTCTCACATCATGTTAACACCACAATTTTGTGAACATGCATCCTATGAAGAGGCATGAAGTTTGACTACACTTGCACAGACCATCAATTACCTCATCTCTCCTCACCTCCAATCATCTATCTCCACATTTCAGGCCATCTTGCCCTCCTACCCTATAAATTTCCCTGAGTCCCCATTTTCAGGGAGGCAGATTCGAGACTCACTTTCTCGTTTATTGACTTGGCTGCCTTGTGATTAAACTCTCTGTCTGCTGCAATCTCATCATCTTGGTGTTTGGCTATCTAGGCAATGGGCAAAATGAACCTGGTTCAGTAACAATAGGCCAAAACTATCTGTTTTTGGCTCAAATTTTTCCAGCTTTGACAATTGAGAGCTGTTTCAGTTGACTCCTATGTCGCTTTAATGTACTCACATCAATGTGTGTTTGTGTGTGTACTTCCTTACCTCCTGACTACAAGAAGATTCAGGCTCATCTTGAGTATTTCCTGCCCCAGTCCTAGAATCATCCAGGAGCTATTGGTTCCTTTTACCGGGGAATGATATTATAAAACCCAGATGTGGGTGTTGATATGCTTGTTGCTACTGAGAGTCCACATTCATTTTCAATAGAAAAAAAATCACTGCTGTTAATATAAAAGTTAAATCATTGCTCTAAATGAATTTGATCTATTCTCTCTCTCTCTCTCTCTGTCACTAAGTCAGATATTCAGTGTTGTAATGTCTGTCCCCATTGCTCATTAATTCTGGGCTCCAACATGATCCAACCTCTAGATTTTCTCCATTCTCTATCCTTAAGCATTTCAAGTTCTCTTCCTTCAGGACAACATTTTCTTCTAAACGTCAACAAATAATATACAAACAAGTACTTATTGATATGAATATTATGCTAATGTGTTATATAATGTGATCTACTTAGAGATATCAATTCTTATATATTACATAAAACTAGAAAAAAATGGTTTAAAAGGAATTAAAGCAAACTTGTTTGGTTAAAAACATCCAATAAGTAAGAGAACATATATTTTTCCATAGACATCAGCAAAAGTATTAAAATAATTTTAGTATAGAAGTTTAGAATTTTAAAAAAAGGAAATTTGGGAGGGGAGAAGGTCTCAAATCTATTTCTTGTTACAAGAACCTGTCAGGGTTTTCTATTTCTTATATAGTCATTTTTTTTAAAAAACTAATATTCAAATAACTTCTGTTCTCCTCTTCACTTTCTACTTATTGACATAACTTTTAAATTTATTTTACCCTGTTCTTACAAAGTCCCTATGCTCTCTACAAGGCAAACATTGAATTGAAAACAATAAGATCAGTCAGTTTCAGTTCACAAGGTCTTTAAATCTTATTACAGTCAGGCGCCACATAACAATGTTTCAGTCAGCAACGGACTGCATATACAATGGTTGTCCCATAAGAGTAATACCTTATAGCTTAGATGTGCAGTAGGCTATACTGTACAGGTTTGTGTAAGTACACTGTATGATGTTCACACAACAACAAAATCATGAAATTGCCTAGTGACTCATTTCTCAGAACGTATCTCCATCATTAAGCGACACATGACTATATTAAGCTTTAATCTCCAATGGTCCCAAACCCTTCTTTAATGCTTCCTTCACATTTTGGTTAAAAGTATATCTTAGAACCTGGAAAAGCAAAGAACTCTCTAGTTATCTGATGGCTGTAATAAACCATCAGGCAGGCAGGCAACTTTTTCCCTAGTTTCTTAGGAGTCTAATAGTTTGAAGGATTTGGCCATACATTGCTCCCTTCCCTCACATATGAGCAATTAGAACAACTGCTACCTAATGAGGTAGCTTAAAAAATACATATTCATTATTATTCTCATGTCTATGGGTCACTTAGGCAGTTCTACTGATCTAGAGTAGACTCCTTTGATCTTGGAGAAGCTTGTTCATATGCCTGTGTTCAACTGCTAAGTTGACCAGGAACCAACTATTTTAAGTTGGCTTCTTTTATATGCTAGATGGTTACTTGACACTTATCTGGGACAACAGATATAATCGAACTATGTTTTTTCCTTTATCCAGCAAGCTAAGTCAGCCTTATTCACATGACCATCATAGTGTTCCCAAGGAGAAAGTAGAAGTATACAAGGTTCTTTGAGGCTTAGGCTCAGAACTGACACAATATTATTTCTGTCTCACTCTATTAAAGACAACCCAAATGATACAGGTTGGGAAATAGACCCCACCTTTTGATGGCAAGAGTCATAGCATAACGCTGCAGATGCTTCAGGTCAAGGAATAAATGGAAAGGATATTTGCAATCAATCTACCACATCATCTAAACAGGGAATCAAAAAAATCTAATATCAGTGCACATCAATATTTAATTGTCAGAGATAGGTGTAGGAACTGTCAAAGGAAATTGAAATACAGAAGCCAATGAGATAGAAGGAAAACAGAATAATACTTGTGCTCCTGGTGATGAGTAAAGAATGGGTTTCAAGCAAAGGGAAGTGGTCAGCCTCTCAAACGGTGCTGATTTGTCCAGTAAGATGTGGCCTAAGAAGTGATCATTGAATGTAGCCACATAAAAATCAATACTTGGGCAACATGGTAGGAACAAATCCTGGCTAGATTAAGTTTAAGAGAGAATGAGAGCTGAAGTATCAGATCCCACAGGTTAGGTGTTCAGTCCTGGAAGACTGTTTCTTCCCACATTCCCTGCCACTTCAGACACCAATCTCAAGTCCAGGTTATCATCCGTGCTTCTGACATACTGGCTATAGATCAGAGGTTCCAACAACCCCCTCCTGAGGGTCAATTCATTTGCTAGAGCACCTTACAGAACTCAGAAACATTTTACTTACTAGATTACTGGTTTGTTATAAAAGAACATGACTCAGGAACAGCCAAATGAGAGAGATGCCTATAGGGCAAGGTATGAGGAAAGGGTGTGAAGCTTCCATGCCCTCCCCAGGCATGTCCTTTCCCCAAATCTCCAGCTGTTCACCAACCCAGAAGCTCTCCAAATCCCATATTTTTAGGTTTTTATGGAAGCTTTATTACATAGGTATGATTGATTAAATCATTGGCCTTTGGCAATTGTAGTAAATCATCAGCCCCCCTCCCCTTCCTGGAGGTGGAGGGTGGGGTAGGGACTGAAAGTTCCAACCCTCTAATCACATGGTTGGCTACACTTGCAACCAACCCCCATACTTAGGTTCTAGTCCAAAAGTCAGCTCATTAACATAACAAAAGGCACTTTTTTAGCTCTCATCACTTAGGAAATTCAAAAGATTTAGGAGCTCTGTGCCAGAAATGGAGATGAAGACCAAATATCATTCTTATTATAAATCACAATATCACAGATGTAATTATTACTCAAACCACCACCCGGTTGAGAGTAAGTGGATCTGTCCCAGGTAAACCTAAATATAATGCCTAGGTGGAGCAATTGAATCATTCATTCATCTTTACAGGACGGAAGTCATTTTGTATGGATACAGATGATAATATGTTGAGAATTGTATGGTGGCAGAATGCTAATATTGTCTTCTGATTGCTTCTATTTTCTCGAACATAAGAAAACAAGATAATTAAATAAGAGTAAAGGATAGAAGAAGAAATATTAGAAGTTTAATGAAAGGAGAGAGGTCTATTTAAGTGAGCAAGTGAATGGACTAGAGAATAGTGTAGCATAATAATGCTAAGCAGCACTAGGGTTCCACTGAGGGGAGTGGTTGCAAATTTAAAGTCATCCTAGTAAGCTGTTGTTGGTTGTATGTATTTCTCCAGTTATATTAGGCCGTGCAAGCACAGGTTAGTCAGAACATTGGATTTTATTGAGAGTTGGCATTTCTGCAAGTGAATACAAAGAAGCAAGAAAGGAGCAAGGAAGTTTAAGGGTAGCAGGAAAGTGATTATAATAAAAGATCACAGAATCAAACAAGAGTAATTAGGGAAGTGACAATCTGAAGTGTGTAGATGCAGTCAAGTGAGATAAGATCAGTAAATTATATATAGCAATGGAGTCAAAGAATTGTTGGAGTACCAAGAGTGAGTGGAAAAGACAAGAGGTAGAGGTGAAAGAGGAAAGTAGAATGATGCAGGAATTCCAGTTATTTCCAATGACAGAGGGTGGGAGTGGCTGAGATAGGGCGGTGGACAAGTCACTGGAGGACAGGAAGTGAAAGAATTACATATTAGAGTATTAAAACTACTCACCACTGATTATGACAGGAGTAGTGCTACAGAGAATGGCAGTGAGACAGGTGCTAAAGCTTTAAAGAACAAGAGTGACTCATCAGTAGAAGATGGCACCAAGGAAAGAGTGTAGATATAGCTTGATGACAAGAGAGTTAGATCTGAGTATGTTAGGAAGGAAGGTGGTAAGGAAATTTATCTCAAAATGACAATGAGATACAAGAAGGATATGGATCCATCATCTAGCCACTACGTGACAGGCTTACAAGGGAAGCAGAATCTTCACAGGAGAAACAAGTTTCAATTTATAACAAAGAGAAGTAGCAACTGGAGAAGATAAAGGTTTTACTGATGATAGACTATGAATTGCAGAAGCATAGTTAGAATATTTTAGTATTTGGAAAGGCATGAGAGATAGGGCAGATTAAAAGATGTAAAATGTGTTTGGAGTGAGAATCTAAGGAGTGAAAGGTGACCTGGGAATCTTGGTTTTCTTGTTTTTATTGATGTAAACAAGGATAACTGGCATAATAAGATTAGTTCCTATAGCTCAAAGAATTAAATGGTACTGAGGGTGTGAATAAGAGTAGAGAGGACAATAGGTATTCACTGTTACATAATTTCTAAAAATCATATTAAATAGAAATGATACCAAATGAAATGAAAATTAATTATCCTAACCACTCATATGTAACCTCTAAGAACAGTTTCTTATATAATCATCCAGGAATGCCTATGCATATGTGAAATATATCGTTAGACAATTAGCTATAATTCATGTATATATAAATACATCTGCAAGTATATTTATACAGAAAAAAAGGTCACACTATGTATTCTGTTCTTTGTACCTTTCATCTCAATTTATCTTGGCAATTTTTTTCAATAAGCATATATGGATTTTTTTTTGTTACATTCCTGCATTACAGACTTTTGCATTAATTTATTTAACCTTTTTCTACTAATGAACATTTAAACTGTTCACAGTTTTCTTGAACTTGTAAGCAATAAATACTGGTGCATGCTACATTTCACAATGTATATGAGTGCAGTATGCATTATGAAAACCTTGAAGCCACCTTATGATATACAATGATATTTTCATTTTAGATGGTAATTTTTGCTAAGTTTTTCCTCTCAAAAGCTATGAAAACATGCATCAGTAGTACATGATATACACAATGCATTATGGATGTTATCAAATTTCTTAAACTTTGTCAATTTTCTGTTTGAAATAGAAAAATATACTGCTTTAATCCAAAGGCTTCCAATGTCAAAGGTGGGAATTTGGGCAACCATACACCACATGCACACACACAGACACCCACGCACACACACATAAACATATTTTTAGAGAAGTTATTTGGAAAGTGAAAGTATTTGATATTCCATAAATCACTCCACCCAAACAATTTCTTACATCTTTTCATAGGGCCAGCCTTGCCTGTGTGCAGGAAATGTCAGCCTTACCACTTACTGTGAAGGAGAGAAATGATTTATTTGATATTTATTCTGAATATGCACAAGCCAACTAGGGAAGCAGCTGAAATTGGACTTGAATAATTGCAGTCTTTTTTCTCTTCTCTCAGGCATGTAATATTCAAACCCCTGGCATATGTTAAAGAGTGCTTTACCTCTGGCATTCTGACCTGGTCCTTTGAGGGATGTTTAGCTTGGAACCCAGCCCTAGACGTCACATCATTATAAACTCAATTTCCATCTTTTAGTTGTCCTCTGGACATGTGCTGAAAACTTCAAATTTCTATTCTTAACATGAAGTGTCTTAGTGATATATTTCAATTTTTTCCAAGTATTTTGGATTTCTTATTTACCTGTTTTATTGCTTTTTATTTTATGCTATTTAATTAAGATGAGAAATTAAAATAAAGTTGCCTGATAAAAACATATCTTTGTTTAAATAAAAAAGTCAATTAACCCATCCATCACCACACATAGTTTTGTTTTATATTTGTTTGGTAAGAATGCTTAAGATCACTCTCTTAGCAAGTTTCAAGTATACAATACAGTATTATTAACTATAGTCACTACACTATACATTTAAAAAAGTCTGTTAAAGGAGAGAATCATAAAATAAAATTTAAAAGATCCGTAAAATAATTTCATACTTTAAAATGTGTCCATTTTAATTTAATTCATATAAGTTATTTTCCAAACACTTGATGCACAAAGTTTCCTCGAAGATTCCTCTTTGACTATGCATCCTCTGATTGACATTCCAAATCTTTTATAAATCATATCCTTAAAATATGATAAGGAATTAAATTATTAAACATCAATTCAGATTGCATCTAGAAAAATAAAATATTTTCCAATATTTAAAAAATGCCTCACCTACTCCTAATTTGACATTTTTAAGAGACACGCCTTTACCAAATCTTTCCAAAATATTCAATTTAGCTTTAACATAAATTATTATTTATTTTATTTAAATTATTTTCTGTTCAATTTTCTTGAATTAATTAAACTATATAATTATAATAAAAAGCAGAACATTTTATTTTAAGCGAGCACAATGGTCTTTTGATAACCAAGTAGCTCCCCTGGATGGAACGAGGTGCTTGGATATACTAGAAAGAACTCTACTAGCCAACTTACTTATTTAATTATTTCTAATTAAATTTTTTTTTTTCTTTTACAGAGGGAAAGGTGTGCATAATTTTTTTTTTGGAAACTCATTTGAGTGAAGTGCAGTTGAAAAGAAGGCATCTTCTATTCTATTACATGCTATTTATGATGAGAAATACTTTACCGTTACTATTATCAATTCACAAACAATCCTAAAACATAGGTATTAACTCCCAATTTGCAGATAATGACCTTGAAAAGGATTGAGTAATTTAATCAAGTTCACACAATCAATATGTGTTGGAGTTAGAATTCCAATCCAAATTCATTTGACTCTCAAAGAAACCTTCTCTTACATTGAATGACTTTCTGCAAGATAACATCCCTAGGGTACTGAATAAAGCCCATGATCCCAACACTGAATGTCTGGTGTAATTTACCCTAGATCACCCCCTACATGGGCTCTTGGATCTGAAAAACTTATCAAGCTCTGCATTTTTAGTTTGTTTCTTAGATTTAATGGAGGATCATCTGAAAAGAATGATAATTCACATCTAAATATTTGAGCTTATTGAAACTATCAGAGTTTAATGCTTAACGTCTGACTGGATTCTCTACAAATAAATAATAAGAACAGCCAGAAATCAAGGTCAGACTACCAGAAAAGTTTTGTTCTGAAAATCCTAATCCATGGTCTTAAACCTAGAAAACTATGATTATTAACCATACTTCACCATTAGCCCAGCAGCAAGGAATGAAAAAGAAATGACTAGAAAATCAGGCTCAGGAGCAATAATGTTCATCCACTTTCACTAGGGGGCTAGGTCGTTCATTGCACAATCCATTATTAAAATGGATGCGGAATGCCATCTCTCTTTTTTTCTTCCTCTTACGTGATCTAACTGATAACTTGAACAGTGTCTTTTCCTGCATAGATGAAGTTTAAGTTGTCTCTTCTCTCCCATTCAGTCTTCATATTCAGTTTTGTTAAAGCAGAAAAATGATGGGCCTCTATGGCCTGAACCTTAAAGTGGGTAATCTGTTCAAGTATACCAGTGTTCTTTGCATTTGGGGATTTGAGACTCAAGTCTAGCTAAACATATAGCATATCATTCATTTCCTTTCTAGTTATCTATTTTCCTATAAATCTCCCTTGAGGTGCTTTAGAGAGTGAAGGGTGACTGGCATGCTAGAATTGGTAGTTCTAGGTATTAATCCCATCAGAATCCTTTCAAAATATGCTTGTTTCTTTCTTGTCAAATAACCATCTCAAAAATTCCCTTATGCCCCTTTATACTTGATCCCTGCTCCCCACCCCTGTGTCTTGATCTGGTTTTATCCCTATAGTGTTTCCCCTTACAGAACGTGAAATGAACTGAATCAAATGGAATCAAGACTTTATTTATATTAACTTATCTTCCCAATCTAAACTTCTTTTATCAGATTTTTTTTTATTCAAGTATAATTCACATACTATATTCTATTAGTTTCAGGCGTAATCATAGTGATTCAATATCTATATACATTAACAAAATGATCAGTGCAATAAGTCTAGTTACCATCTGTCACCATACGAAGGTATTACAGTATTATTAACTATATTCCCTATGCTGTACATTAAATTTCCATGACTTACTTATAACTAGAAGTTTTTACCTCTTAATCCCCTTCACCTATTTCACCCATCCCCCAGCCTCCCTCCCCTCTGGCAACCACCATTTTGTTTTCTGTATCTATGAGTCTGTTTCTGTTTTGTTCTGTTTTGTTTGTTCATTTGTTTTGTTTTTTAGATTCCACATATAAGTGAAGTCATATGATAATTATCTTTCTCCGTCTGACTGATTTCACTTAGCATAATACCCTCTAGGTTCATCCATGTTGTCGCCAATCTAAACCTCTTTTTTCTCAGACATTGCATAATTTTCCAAACAGATTATACTTTACTTCAGTTTCATTAATAGTTTCTAAGACTACACTTAAAGGTATTTTCCTCATAATCTCTGATTTCTTCTCCTGTTAAGTTAATTCATAAACATGAACTTCAGGATTAGCAGAAGAACCACAGAATCGTCCCTCTTAGTATTTCAGGATGTTTGAACTTAGGAAAAAAACTCAAAAAAAAAGAAAGAAAAAGAGAGGAGAGAGAAAAATGGGAAAGAGATGAAGAAAGGGAGAGAAAGGGAAGAGATTGAAAGAGGGAAAGAGAGAGAGAAAGAGGAGAGAAAAAGGAAAGAATTCGAGAGAAAATAATTTCTTTTCTTGGTCGAACTGATTACCACACATTTATAATGTTGAAAGTTAAAACATTGGGTATGTCTCAGATAAATTAACTTAAACTTCTTACCAAATTGTTGACATTTTTTATATATTTGTTAGCAACAATATGTAATTTTATTGAGCACATCTAATGGTCTTATGGCCATAATTCACTAGAATATGTTAAATTTAATAATAAAATCCTAGTAAAGCCAGTAGTTATTTGGATGCATACCTTGTTCCTTCTGTTGAAATGCAAACTCTTTTAATATAGGCTTTTTCGTCAAACAAAACAATGTTGTCCACATCCTATGTGATGTGGGAATTTAACTCAGGAAATATCTGTGGAATAAATGTGTGAATTTATCAATTAATTATAATATTGAGCCATAATTGTTCTCCAAAAATGGGAAACATAGTAAAAGGAGTAAAACATATTCACACAAAGGAGCCTTGGCTCATACAACATAGTCATGCACTAGAAATTAACTGTAACCTTTCTGTGTACAGGCGCTAAAGAGGAAGTAGGCACAGCGCACGTCTTAGTACTTGCAATAAGATCAAACAAGGTAAAATTCTATTTCTGTTAAAATTCCGTTCTGTTTAAATTCTTCTGATTAGTCCTGTTATGAAAGCCCTTTTTTTTTTTTGTCATAAATTTTAGTAAAGAGTTACAGCTCAGTGATCAGGCTGGTAATAGCTTCAGAAAAGACTAGAAAAGCAGAGATGTAAATCTGAAAACTTAGGATTGTAAAGAAACTTAAGCTGGAAGAAGAGAATTTGGGGTTCCTCACACTGAAGAAAAACTTATTTAAAAAGAAAAAAGTGGGGCCAGCCCAGTGGCGCAAGCAGTTAAGTGCGTGTGCTCGCTGTGGTGGCCGGGGGTTCACCGGTTGGGATCCTGGGCGCGCACCCACGCAGCGCTTGGCAAGCCATGCTGTGGCGGCGTCCCATATAAAGTGGAGGAAGATGGGCACGGATGTTAGCCCAGGGCCTGTCTTCCTCAGCAAAAAAGGAGGAGAATTGCCAGATGTTAGCACAGGGCTGATCTCCTCACAAAAAAAAAAAGAAAAGAAAAGAAAAAAGAGCAAGTACAGTTCAGGCAGCTCTTGAATATGGACTTAGGGAATTGAAAGGAAATTTAAAAATTGAGGAACTGAGAAAGAGAGAATCATTTAAAATTTAAATAAGCAATGCAATATTAACATTGAGAATAAGATTTGTAGGAAGTTACAGACTAGAAAAACAAAAAAGTATGAATCTAAGAGAAAGAAGATATCAAATGCTAGAGTGACATGTGCTCCTAGATGACCTTTTTCTTCCTAAATATATTCATTTTTAAACATTCACCATCATTTTCACTGCTTAAATAAAGAGAAACAAATTGTTGCTATTAGAATTTTCAGAGAGCTAGACGTAATACATGCATAGTGTTTTTCATAACATGATCAAAGTAATTAAGGATTTCAGAAGGTCCCTTTTCTTTGGATTCCCCACTCTAAAACCTCTTTCTAACTTTGAAGAGGAATGAAGATGGATACACATTTCCACAGTCATGTTACTCAAATTTGGGTGATGTTAATTACTACTTAAATCGAATGCCAGTTCAATTTATTTAACTATTTAAATCGAATGCCAGTTCAATATTCCTTAACCTAATGACTAAGTTGTAAAGTTAATCACCAATAATAATCTTTACACAAAACAATAATGTGAAATAAGGAGAAAGGGAAAAGAAATTCACACACTCGCATTTAACAAGGGAGACAATATGGGTAAGTGTCACAATTCTTTAACCACCCTTGAATGTGCATTACTTTATTGTTTCACTTTTTCAGTCCATCACTTTTATCCTCAGCCACGACCTCAGCGGTTGGAGATTTTTATTGTTTGGGTGACTCAAAATTTCACTCCTGGAGAGTAGAAGTTCTCAGCAGTCCTGTCTTTTTTTGGTTGTTGTGGTTTTCCTTTAACTATTATTATTGGACACAGAGGAATGAAGATACAGCCCAGAGAATCACCTGTGTCCAAAAAAAGTCCTCTCTGTCACCTTGTATAGTAGAAGGCAGATCTCCCTTAGTAATCACCACAACCAATACAGTAATACTCATATTTGCCTGTAGAAACAAAGGTATGAGATCCTAGTAAAGACAGGTATTAGTCTAAGTACTCAATTTCATGGAACCATAAATTACCCCTTTGGCTAATGCCTCCAGTTCACCAAATCCCAAATTCGTAAGACTAGAAACATAAAATTTTTAAGAGAATCATGAGGAATAGTAGTGAAACTTGCCAATCCCTCTTTGATTTCTTGTTTCCTAGACTCATGCATTTAGCCAGGAAGGAATAGCACCATGTCAGTGGTTCAAAGAAAATACTGCATCGTGTGATAGAAACTGAAATTTTCAGGAAACTCAATTTCCTATTCGATAGAAAAGCTCTGATCTGTGAAGTGATTTAGGAATGGCGAGAGCTGTGACCTTTGACAACTCAAGTTAAGTTTCTGGTATTGGACCGGGAGTTTTGTCTGTTATGGAGATTGAGGAATGTTTTAGTAGGCTGCCTATCTGTTTTATTCTCAAGGACACCATATTCAATTAACTAGCAAGAATCCTAGTAGATCAAAACATTCTGATCGCTATTATTTCCCTGCTGCACGTTATGGTAATTGTGGTACCTTGTCTATTAGAGTTAAGTACTATTACTTGACCCTTACTACTCTAAGATCATATCATCCCTACTTAAATAGGGAAGCCATCCTAATGGTAGCGTTTGCCAAAGTCATATCTAGCCTACAGAGGACCGCCACCACAGAGATCTTCAAGTATTCTGGTGTTCCCTTCACTAATGAATTTATCAATGTCTTAGTGAATGGAGTGTCTTCTAGGCCTTATTAGGGATGTAATGGAGGATGGTATGCAGGTCACACATGATAAATGCACTCCAACATTTCTTTCTTCCAAAGAAATTCTTTCTGCCTTTGTACTTCTTATAGCATTTCAGTTATCATAAATCCAAGTTTAAATGAACAAAGCAAGTAAAGAATTGGAGGAAATTTCAGATGCTTGAGCTAACTCATTAAATCCAGAATTCGTGGTAAGGGCAGCTATATCAATGCATTTGGAACCTGGAAACTGAAACAACTACTGCTGAAAGGAGAAAGAGCTATTGCTAAGGTGGTACAAAACAGGAAGAACCAAGTACTTTTTCTATCTTCGTGTGCTTTAGTCTCCCTCTTGCATTTCTGTTGGCAGAATGCCACAAAAAGTCAGCTAAACAGGAAGAAATAAGTTTTGCAGTACCTCACTCCCTCCGTAGAAGAGGGAGAAAGAGGGAGGACATGGAAATGAGAGAAAATAACTTAATTAATGATGCAGCTCCTTAAAATAACTTAAAACAATTGCATGCTACTTCACACATAATTAAGCTGACATTTGAAATTTTCATCATAGGTTTAAATGTATTTAGTTTTGTGTTAATATGAGTTAGAAATCTTCAGCAGTTTATAAGATGAAATAAGATAAGGATTCAGCCATAACTGGCATATCTATGCCACAAAATAATTTACAAAAATAACTTCAAACTATGTTATTACATGTCTCACAATGGACTTGAAATGTTATCATATGTAAATTTTGTGTGTGTGTGTGTGAGAAAGATCAGTCCCGAGCTAACATCCCTGCCAATCCTTCTCTTTTTGCTAAGGAAGACTGGCCCTGGGCCAACATCCGTGCCCATCTTCCTCTACTTTATATGGGATGCCGCCACAGTACAGCCTGACAAGCTGTACATCAGTGCGCACCTGGGATCTGAACCCAGGCTACCAGCAGTGGAGCGCGAGCACTTAACCGCTATGCCGTGGGGCCGGTCCCCATATGTAAAAATTTTATCATAGTAAGTTTCCTATATCTGGAAAATATTCTAGTTAAATTTTTAAAAATTAGGCTCTATATCTAACCTATAATTTTTGTTTTGAATTCTTAATATCCCAACATGGCCCAATAAATATAAGAACATAAATATGAATAAGAGAGGGAAAACCAAAAGTACTATAGAATTAAAGTGGTTTAATTAATTAATTAAAGATGTTTCCTAATGCAAATACCATACTTTGAAATACCCATTTATTTGGTTCTTAGGATATTCTTATGTTCTTGAGCACTGTACTGCAGTGAGATTTGGGATGAGTAAGCAGTTTGACTTCTGTGTTAGATCTCATTATCACCTCCTATGATGCATCCCTGCCAGTTTCCATGTGAATCATAGGTCTTCATGTAGAAGAATAGCTGTTTGCCCAACTTTCAGGCTCGAGCACAAATCTTTTTTAGCCAGTGAAATATAAATGGAGGTGACGTTTGATAGGACCACACAGAAATTTTGAGAGCCACTGTATATTTCCACTAGCTTGTTTACCTCTTCACCCCGTCATGTCCCAAATAGGTGCTGCTCCTTCAGCCTGAATCCAGAAATAAGAAGACTCTTTAAGAAGGTTTGACGCTGAGCTTTAGCTTGGAGCTCAGCCATAGCTAATCAGTAGCCAACATGCAATATGAATACAAAATAATTTTTTGTTGCAAGGCACTGAAATTGAGTTGTTTTTTGCTAGAGCATAAATTAGCAAAAACTGAATAACACCTCTATTTTGATATAGTAGGAGAGAGGATATTTTGAACTCATGAAAATTCTAGAGCAATTTCGGTAAAAAGTATACCGAAGTTGAGTATAGGGAGAAAAATTCACTCTAAGCTAACATCTGTTTCCAATCCTCCTCTTTTTTTGCTTGAGGAAGATTAGTGCTGAGCTAACATCTGTGCCAATCTTCTTCTATTTTGTATGTGAGACCACCACCACAGCATGGCTGGTGAGTGGAGTGGGTCCTCGTCTGGGATCTGAACCCACGAACCCGGGCCACTGATGTGGACAGTGTGGAACTTTAACTACTCAGCCACAGAGCTGGGCCCTCATTATATTTATGAAAGAAAAAAGATAAAGCAAGAAAGCAAATACATACCGTATAGCTATAGAATATCAAATTATCAACCAATAACAGACTATTTTAAAACTGCAGGTTTTGATTGAAATAAGAATGTCTCAACAATAAAAGCCATAGCAGTTTAGAAGTTGAGAAAGGTTATATGATTGGAAACTTGGTATTCCAAAGAAAAAGCTCTTTTTCACATTTTTGTCCAAGAAAAATTCCCAGACTTGCTACAGGAAAAACACAGTTTATACACCATTATTTAATTCTTTATTGTGAAGCTCATTTTAAACTATGGGAAATATTCAAGATATTTCATAAGATAAGCTCCATTTCCATCACTAATTTATTCTGTTAAAGTTAGTATTTGCTATTAAACATAAGCTTTTTCCCACACGACATTTTCAATGGCAATTGAAATAAGTGCTCATTTAAACTTTTTACATCTTTAGTTTAATACTTCCTCTCATTTCACATTTTTTGTGTTCACAACACATAAGGAAGTGAAAAAATTGTGAAGGTCTAATTTGAAAGAGCTTTGAGTCACTTTTTAAGAACATACTTATCTTTCATGTTGCTGTCGTTGCCATGAAACTATGACTAGACCATTCCTTGCAGTAGTGAGGCCACTCTCTGAGTTAGTTTAAAACTGAGAAAATGGGAAGAATTATTTCAGACTAGCATAGCATTGCTAGAACAATCCGTGTAAGTCAAGGCCGAATGCAAAATTATATCTGTTCCAGAAGATCTTCCCTAATGCTGTGAAAATATTTATTTTTATCTACATTTTTATTGTATTTTTGTCATCCCAGTCCCTACAACACGTACCATTTTCTCATTATATTATAGAGCTTTTGGAATGTCAAAACCGTGTCTTATTCATTTTCACATAAACCTGATTTTAATACTTCTCTAATAGAGTGTGACAAATTGTAAAAATGTGAATAGATTCTCTCATCCCTTTATTGATACCCTCTTGAAATGAAACTCTGAAGCTCTTCCCATTAAAATGTAGTCTATTTCACTATTTATTCTCGCCTTCCTTTTTGATATTTTTTTCCCCAATAGAATGTGGTAGGAGTGGCTTTGTTCTAGTTATAACTTTGGTCTCAAGAAACTTTAGCATGCTTAAATTTTGCCTCCAAGCCTGTTGGAGGCTAAGAAACCACATGAAGTAGAGGCAGCGTATCTCATCTGTGGCTGTCAATACCAGACATCCCTCAGCTACACCAGCCATTCACTGTAGATGCACGAATGAGCCCAGCTGAGACTCACTGAAAAGAATCACCACCTAAACCCATCCCAAACTGTTGACTTACAGAATTGGAAGCTAAATGATTGCTTTGTTAGGCCCTAAGTGTTGGGGCAGTTTGATATGCAGGAAAAACTAACAAACTCATAGAGCAAATGAAGTGAAAACCAAGTGACATAAGAACTTACCTTCTCTTCTACAAACCATTCTCAGTGTCCTATGCTCTTCTTTTTAAATTCTATTTTTATTTTCTTGTTCTAGTCCTCTGGTACGTACAATTTGATTGATTCAATATGTCCCACAGTCAGTAATATAATGTCATAATCCATCCACATTTGAACTCTACCTTTTTTTCCCTACATCTTATTTTCCACTGAAGATTTCAAAATTATCTTAGATATTCAAGAATTATTGGAAAAAAATATTCAGTCTCTAATGTGTATTATGGCTGATATTATTTGTGTCCTGATTTAAGTAAAATTGTATGATATCTTAGATACAAGCATGGTTTTGAAAATTTTAATACACGTATCTGGGAATATCTTGGATCATGTAAGATCTTAGATCATGGACAGTTTGATGCTGGACAATTATGATGAAAGTCAGAGCTCTTTGTGTTGAGTTCATGGGTATGAAGAGAGTAAATAATCCATAGGTTGCTGTGAATAAGCATGAAAAAAGGCATAGGGATTACTTGAGACAACAAGAATGTCTTTATATGAAATTACATTTGTATAACTTTTTTATCATGGTAAAATATACATAACATGAAATGTATCATTTTAACCATTTTTAATTGTACAATTCAGTGGTGTTAAGTGCATTCATATTGTTGTGCAACCATCACCAATTTTCATCTCCAGAACTTTTTCGTCATCACAAACTGAAACTCTGTACTCATTCAATAAGAATTCTCTCCTCCTCCAGAGTCTGAGTTTCTATCTCTATGAATTTGACTATTCCAGATATCTAATATAAGTGGAATTAAACAATATTTGTCCTTTTGTATCTGGCTTATTTCACTTAGCTTAATGTCTTTGGGGTTCACCCATGTTGTAACATGAATCAGAATTTCATTTCTTTTTGAAGGTGAATAATGTTTCTTTACATGTATATACCACACTTGTTTACACATCCATCCTTCAAAGGACATTTGAATTGTTTCCACATTTTGCTATTGTGAATAAAGCTGCTATGAACATGGATGTACTGACATTTATTTGAGTCCCTGCTTTCAATTCTTTGGGATATATATCCAGAAGCGGAGTTGCTGGATCATTATTTACTTAATTTTTAAAATATATTGCTAGATATCCATATATAACTATAAAACATTGAGAATTATACATAGATTATTGAGAAATCCATCCACCAATGTTCCAAATAAGATAAACGAAAACTGTGTTTCAGGTTGTTATGGTTGTACAGTTTCACAAAAAATAAAAGAAAATTGGGCTCAGGTCATCCCTTACTGCCCATACTCCCGTCTTTCCCTGGAAAGTTACCTGACCATGTGTTCGGATTCTCAGCTGGAGGTTGATAGCATCCTCCTTCAGAGTCTACATGACTCCTTTGCATTCAGATTTTCCGTAACCAACTCAGAAGCCTCTCATCATGCTCAAGAATTCCATCTGCATCCTGAGTAATCAGAAACAGTGCTCATACTATCAAGCACTGTATCTACAAGGAAATAAAGAGAATAAATTCTTAACGACATGGTCTCTTGTCTGTCTTGTATTTATTGCATTATAACCTGGAATCAAACACTCACATATAGGAAGCAAATGAAGAGGCTTTATTGTTAACAACAAAAAAAAGTAGTGCAAGGCTCAGGGCTTGCTTTCTTTTAGTTTGTCAAATTTCTAGTAGAAGTAAGGCATTCACAAATACAAAGGACAGTATGATTTTGAAGGAAAAAAGACACAGTCTTGGTTTTGAGATATACTCTAATAAAGACCAATGAAAACTCTTCTTGAGAAATTCCTTAAAAATTTTGAAATGGCTATAATTTTCCCAATTTTGTAGAAAATGTGACTCTGTATTTGTCTTGGAGTTATGGAGTAGAGATGAATAAGGAAGGAATTAGGAACTTCAATTATATTCTACCGTAAGTAGTAAAATCAAAACCTTTATCAGAAGACACAGAACACAGAAGAAGAAGGAAGGAATGAAAGAGGGGAGGAAAGAAAGAAGGAGAGAGGGAGGGAGGGGGAAGAGGAAAGCTGGAAGTGATACCTGCTGGGGCCTATGAAGTGTCTTGAGGATTAAATCAATAGCAGTAGACTGTGGTAATGAGGTAATAAAATAATCCAAAGATCAAAGTAAGAATTTTCAACTTTCCTTAAGAATAAGAAGAAGACATTAAAGCGTTTTTTAAAAGGATTAGCAAGATCAGATTTTTGTTTTAAAAAATATTCTCTGATTAGGTGAAGGAACTAGAATAAACAAAAGTAGATGTAGAGAGGCCAGATAGGAGGATTTGCAGTAGTCCTTGCGGAGGATTATGCTATATGGGACTAAGGAGGTGATAATGAGAGTAGAGAAAAACTATTTTAAAATGTAAGAAGTAGAGGAGAAGAATGGAGGAGTAGAAGATGAGTGTGACTGTCAAATTTCTGGTATGAGCAAGTGATGATGGTAATACCTACTAAGACGGCAGACATTTGAGGAAATAAAGAGATTTGGACTAGACGAACATTAAGACACTTTGGGGATTAGATTAGAAAGCAGTATCGTGCTACAGTGAAGAAGCACACCCCCATGCTCTAGTTTGATTGCACGAAATGAACTTTCCATTGGTAGAGTAGAAGAATATAATACTCTGTTTGGCTAAGAGAAATATAATTATAATGTATTGTAACTGAGTTAAACAAATAGGAAGATAGACTGGGCTTTTGACTGATGCCTTCAATTTCACTGTAAATCTCCTGAGTCCAGTGATTTTGTCTTTATCTTTTCTAAGTTGTGCCCTCTGATCATCTTCTTAAGCTATGAAGAACTGCCTGTATTTTTTTAAATTAAATTGAAAACAGAAACTCTTTGTGCTAAATGTGAATTTCTTTGGTGTTAAGGGGCTTGTTATTGGAGAAACTCAAATAACATTGAGGATAATAGTGTTCTCAGTATTTAGAGATTAGAGGAACAAATTTGAATACAAATTTTTTTATTCAATTCAGTTTTTAAACCAGCTGTGATTCTGCTTACTTACACACAGCATTATGTACATATTTTGAGGAATATATCAAGCACAAAATACAATGGAAGAAATCATTTGAAAAGAATATTCACACATAAATAAAAACCTAAAAATAGTTGATTTTATAATTTATATAACTATATAACTATGAAAGTATATTTCCCTAAACTATGTTACATGAAATTATGATTATAAATATAAAAGGATTAACAAATAGAGTATTAGATATACTTTTAACATTAGACATATATATTTTTAAAATACAGTTTATTGAGCTGAAATTCATATAGCATGAAATTCACCAAATTAAACTGAACGATTCAGTGGCGTTTAGGACATTCACAATTTTGTGCAATCACCGCCTCTTTTATCTTTAATTACAATCACCTCCTGACTATGGCTTGTCATCCTTTTTGTTTTTTCTTTTTATTGAGGTAACATTGGTTTATAACATATAGATTTCAGGTGTACATCATTATATTTCAACTTCTGTATAGACTGCGTTGTGTTCACCACCAAAAGTCTAGGTGCTATCCAAAGTCTAGGTGGCATCCATCACCGTACACATGTGCGCCTTTACTCTTTCGCCCTACTCCAAGCCCTTCCCCTCTGGTAACCACCAATCTGTTCTCCCTATCTATGTATTTGCTGTTTATCTTCCACATACGAGTAAAATCAAATGTTAATTGTCTTTCTCTGTCTGACTTATTTTGCTTAGCATAATACCCTCAAAGTCCATCCATGTTTTAGCAAATGGCAAAAAGTCAACTTTTTTATGAACATCTTTTCATGTGTCTATTGGACATTTGTATGTCTTCTTTGGAAAAATGTCTTTTCAGATCCTCTACCCACTTTTTAATTGAATTGTTTGTTTCTTTTGTTGTTGAGTTGTATGCATTCTTTATATATTTTGGATTTTAAACCTGTATTGAATATATTATTTGAACATTAGTTGGTTGTCTTTTCATTTTGTTGATGGTTTCCTTTGCTGGTCAAAAACTTTTTAGTTTGATGTCATCCCGTTTATTTTTTCTATTGTTTCTTTTGCCTGAGGAAACATAATATTCAAAAACAATACTGCTAAGACAGATGTCAAAGAGCATACTGCCTACGTTTTCTCCTAGGAGTTTTATGGTTTCAGGTCTTACATTCAAGTCTTAAATCCATTTTGAGTTAATTTTTGTGTATGGTGTAAGATAATGGTCCACTTTCATTCTTTTGCATGTGGTTGCCCAGTTTTCCCCACACCATTTATTGAAGAAACTTTCCTTTCTCTATTGTATGTTCTTGGCTCCTTTGTTGAAAATTACCTGTCCATATATGTGTGGGTTTATTTCTGGGATCTCAATTCTGTTCTATTGATCTGTGCATCTATTTTTGTGCTAGGGGCATGCTCTTTTCATTACTATAGCTTTGTAGTATATTTCGAAATCAGGGAATGTGATAACTTTAGCTTCGTTCTTTTTTCTCAGGATTGCTTTGGCTATTCAGGGTCCTTTGTTGTTCCATATACATTTTAGGATTTTTTGTTCTATTTCTGTGAAAAATGTCACTGGGATTCTGATAGGCCTTTCATTGACTCTGTAGATTGCTTTAGGTAATATGGACATTTTAACTATGTTAATTCTTCTAATCCGTGAGCACAGAATATCTTTCCACTTTTTTATGTCTTCTTCATTTTCTTTCAACAGTGTCTTACTGGTTTCAGTGTACAGGTCTTTAACATCTTTGGTTAAATTTATTCCTAGGTATTTTATTCTTCTTGTTGCAGTTGTAAATGGGGTTCTATTCTTGATTTCTCTTTCTGCTAGTTTTTTGTTAGTATATAGAAATGCAAATGATTTCTGTATGTTGATTTTGTACCCTGCAACTTTACTGTATTCGTTAATTATTTCTAACAGTTTTTGGGTGGGTTCCTTAGGGTTTTCTATATATACAATCATGTCATCTGCAAATAGTGACAGTTTCACTTCTTCCTTTCCAATTTGGATCCTTTTTATTTCCTTTTCTTTCCTAATTGCTCTGGCTAGGAATTCCAATACTACATTGAATGAGAGTGGTGAGAGTCGGCATCCTTGTCTTGGTCTTGTTCTTAGAGAGATAGCTTTCAGTTTTTCACTATTGAGTCTGATGTTAGCTGTAGGTTTGTCATATATGAACTTCATTATGTTGAGATACTTTCCTTCTATATTCATTTTATTGAGAGTTTTTATCATAAATGGATGTTGCATCTTGTCAAATGCTTTCTCTGTATCTATTGAGATCATCATGTGATTTTTTTTTATATTTTTATTTATTTATTTATTGTTTCCCCCAGAGCCCCAGTAGATAGTTGTATGGCATAGCTGCACATCCTTCTCGTTGCTGTATGTGGGACGCAGCCTCAGCATGGCCAGAGAAACGGAGCGTCGGTGGGAGCCCAGGATCCAAACCCAGGCTGCCAGCAGCGGAGCGCGCACACTTAACCTCTAAGCCATGAGGCCGGCCCCATCATGTGATTTTTATCGTTCATTTTCTTAATGGAGTATAAAATATTTATTGATTTATCAGGGTGTTGAGTCATTCCTATATCTCTTGAATAAATCCCACTAGATCATTGTGTATGATCCTATTAATGTATTGTTGTATTCTATTCACTAATATTTTGTTGAGGATTTTTGCATCTATGTTCACCAGCAATATTGGCCTGCAATTTTCTTTTTTTTTGTATTGTCTTTTTCTGGTTTTAGTATCAGAGTAATGTTGGCCTCATAAAATGAGTTGGGATGCATCCTATCCTCTTCAATTTTTTGGAAGAGTTTGAGAAGAATAGGTATTAAATCTTCTTTGAATGTCTGATAGAATTCACTAGAGAAGCTATCTGGTCCTGGGCTTTTTTGTGGGGGGGAGGTTTTTGATTACTGTTTCAATGTCTTTACTAGTGATTGATCTATTCAGATTCTCTATTTCTTCTTGATTCAGTTTTGGGAGGTTGTGTGATTCTAGGAATTGATCCATTTCTTTTATGTTATTCAATTTTTTGGTGTATAGGTTTTCACAGTATTCTTTTATAATCCTTCGTATTTCTATGATATCCATTGTAATTTCTCCTCCTTCATTTCTGATTTTATTTATTTGTGTCTTATCTCTTTTATTCTTAGTTTATCTAGCAAAAGGTTTGTCAATTTTGTTTATCTTTTCAAAGAACCAGCTCTTAGTTTCATTGTAGTTTTCCATTCTCTTTTTAGTATCTATTTCATTTATTTCTGCTCTGATATTATTATTTTCTTCTTTCTACTGAGTTTGGGCTTCCTTTGCTTTTTCTTTTTCTAGTTCTTATAGTTGCAGTGTTAGATTATTTGAGACTTTTCTTGTTTCTTGTGGTTGGCCTGTATTGCTATAAACTTCCCTTTTAGAACTGCTTTTGCTGCATCCGATAGATTTTATTATTTTCATTTTCATTTGTCTCCAAGTATTTTTTTATTTCTTCATTGATCCAATTGTTATTAAGTACTGTATTGTTTAGTCTCCACATAGTTGTGACTTTTCCACCTTTTTCTTGTAGTTGATTTCTAGTTTCATACCACTATGGTCAGAAAATATGCTTGATATGATTTCAATCATCTTAAATTTATTGAGACTTGTTTTGTTTCCCAACATATGGTCTACCTTTGAGATGTGCACTTGAGAAGAATGTGTATTCCACTGTTTTTGGATGAATTGTTATATTGTTATATATGTATAAAATTATATATATATATATATATATATATATATATATATCATGTTATATATGTATATGTAAAAAGTCCATCTGGTCTAGTGTTTTATTTAACACCCGTGTTTTCTTGTTGACTCTCCGTCTGCATGATCTCTCCATTGGTGTAAGTTGGGTATTCAAGTCCTCTATTACTATTATTGTGTTGCTGTGAATTTTTCCCCATATGTCTATTAATAGTTGCTTTATATACTTTGGTGCTTCCGTTTTAGGATCATATATATTAATAAATATTATTTTTGTTGGATTCTCCTCTTTATCATTATATTATGTCCATCTTTATCTCTCTTTAACTTTTTTGGTTTGAAGTCTATTTTGTCTGATATAAGTATGGCTATACCTGCTTTCTTTTGGCTGCCATTTCTTTGGAGTATCATATTCCATCCCTTCATTTTGATCCTATGATTGTCTTTAGTGCTGAGATAGGTCTCTTGGAGGCTGCATATTGTTGGGTCTTGTTTTTTAATCCATCCAGTCACTCTACGTTTTTTGATTGGTGAATTCAATCCATTTACATTTAGGGTGATTTTTGATATATGAGGGCTTAATACTGCCATTTTATCTTCTGTTTTCTGATTGTTCTACATTTCCATTGTTTCTTTTTCTTTGTGTTTCTATCTGCCATTTCTGGTTTTCTGTAATATGTTTCTCAGTTTCCCCTTTTTTTATGTTTCATGACTTTGCTCTGAATTTTTGTTTTGTGGTTACCATGAGGTTTGTATAAAAGATCTCATAGATGAGATAGTCCTTTTTCTGCTGACAGCATCTTATCTCCATTTTGCTATGCAGGTTCCATCCTTTTCCTCTTCCCCTTCTATGTTTCTGCTGTCACAAATTATCCCTTTTTGTATTGTGAGTTTGTTACCAAATCAAAGTGATTATAGTTATATTTAATGCTCTCTTTCATTTTAGCTTTTACATTATAATTAAGTATTTACTAACATATTCTGGTATGGAGTTGCAATTTTCTGATTCTATCTGTCTATTTATCACCTTTCTTAAAGCTTTGCATACCTGTGCCTTTTTGTTTCAGAAAAGAGAGCGCTTTTCAAGATTTCTTGTAAGGCAAGTCTAACGGTGATGAACCCCCTCAGCTTTTGTTTGTGTGGAAAAGCCTGTATTTCTCCTTCATATTTGAAGGATAGCTTTGTTTGATAGAGTATTCTTGGCTGATAGTTTATATCTTTCAATAATTTGGATATATCATTCCACTCTCTCCTGGCCTATAGAGTTTCTGCTGAGAAATTGCTTATAGCCTAGTAAGGATTCCTTTGTCAGTTATTATTTTCTTTTCTCTGATCACCCTTAATATTCTTTCTTTGTCACTGACTTTTGACAGTTTTAATATAACGTGTCTTGGAAAAGGTTTTTTTGAATTGAGATAAGCAGGTCTTCAATTGACTTCATGTATTTGTATATCCAGTTCCTTCCCCAGGTTTGGGAAGGTCTGAGCTATTATTTCTTTAAAAAAGCTCTCTGCTCCCTCTCTTCTCCTTCTGGGTTGCCCATTATCCTTATGTTGCTTTTCCTAGTTGAGTCAGATATTTCTTGTAGAATTTCTTTGTTTTTTAAAAAATCTTAGTTCTCTCTTCTCTTCCACCTAAATCATTTCTAGATTTCAAGCTCACTAATTCTCTCTTCTACATGGTCTGTTCTATTTCCAATGCTTTCTACTTTATTCTTCATCTCATTTATTGTGTTCTTCAGCTCTAGAATTTCTGTTTGGTTGTTTTATAGAGTTTCACTGTCTTTGGTGAAATACTCCTTCTGCTCATTAATTTTATTCCTGAGCTCGTTGAACTGTCTTTCTGAGTTTTCTTGTAACTCTTTGAGTTTCCTCCTGACAGCTATTTTGAATTCTCTGTCAGTTAGATTGCAATCTTTGGCGACTTTAAGTTTGGTTTCTGGAAATTGTCATTTTCTTTTTGCGATACTATATTACTGTAGTTTTTCATGGTGCTTGATAAGTTGTTCTTGTGAGGGCACATTTGTGGTAAAAAACACCTTTCTTATTTGGGTAAGGTTTTGTTTACTTTGATGCTGAGCTGCTTTTGGTTATATTTGAGAATCTGCGCTTTCCACTCTCCATTGACTCTGCCAGAGGTGCTGTCGGTGCCCTCATTGCGCTGCTTGTGACTCCGAGGTTGCTGATGCCTTGCTGCTTACAATGCTGCTGTAGCCATGAGTGTTGCCACCAGGGTCACCAGGCTGGTAAGCACCTCTGCTGCTTCTTCAGTCACCTATTTTGTGGGATTCCCCCCCTACAGTGGGGGGATGGAGATAGTGGGGTGAGAGCTGGGGTCACAGGCACCTCTGTCATATCTGGGCTTGCTGGGTCTGCAGGCCCCTCTGCTATGAGTAGGGAGGCCAAAGCTGCTGGCACCACTGCAGCTGGTGGGGACCAGAGTCGTGTGCATCACTGTTGCTGTCACCTGGTTCTCTGTGGGCTCTCCATGGGCTCAAGTGCTGCTACTTATGTACCACCTGCACTGCTGCTCCCAAGTTTTCAGGGTGTACTGGCACCATTGCTGCTCTGGGGGCTGGGTTTGTGGTGTTACTGCCAACACTGGCTGGGCCAGGGTCATGGGCGACACCACCACTGCCACAGGGGGAGGGTTACCTAGGTCACAAGCACCACCAGGGTTCCTGAAGACTCTGGTCTCGAGCACTGGTGCAATTCCTGGAACCTCAGGTCATAGGTGCTGCCACCACTGCTGGGGGCCCGGGATCTTGTATGCAGCCTGTGCTACTGAAGGGGCCAGTGCTGGAGGTGCTGCCACTAAGAAAGGGTGAGAGGGCTGGGTCATGGGCACTACTTGGGGTCCTGAAGCCTCAGATTGGGGGTGCCACCTGCCACTGCTCAGGGAGGGGGGCGGGCTGAGTCATGAGTGCCGCTGCGGTTCCTGCAGCCTCAGATCTCAGGTGCCAGTGTGATTCCTAGAGCCACAGGTCATGAGCACTGCTGCCACTGCTGGGGATATCGGGGTCTTGGATGCAGTCTCCACTCCTGGGAGGGCTGGGGTCGAAGGCACCACCGCCAGGAGAGCACGAGGGGTCTGGGTCACAGGTATCATCAAGGTTCCCAGAGCCTCCAGTCGCGGGCCCTGCAGCGGTTCCTGGCCCCTCCAGGAGCATGGGCTGAGGTTCTGAGGGCCAATATTTGCAGGGGTTACCACAGTTTCTGGGGCCTCTCCTCTCAGGCATAGCTGCAGTTCCTGGAATCTCCAGTCTCGGGAGCTGCTGCTGCTGCCTCCCTGGGTTCCACCTCCTCCAGGAGGTCCAGTCCACCCACTTTCAGATGTGTAGATGGATCTCTCAGGCATTCTACTGTACTGTACAGAGACTCCCTTGTTGGTCTATGGATATCCTACCGGTTGTATCTTAGAGGGGAGAGACAAAGAGAACAACTCACTCAGCCATGATGCTAATGTCACCCCCTAGACCTATATTTTAATAAAAAGAGCTATTAGTTTAATCAGTATGTGTTTAAACATACCTCTCTATTAATCTAAAGATAACAGTAATTATCTATTGAGAAAAAGGAATTACTAACAACATACGAAAATACCACTTTTTCCTCAGATTGAAAAGTGTTACTATTGACTATATTTTATTTATCTCCAAACAATACCCTATATAATTTATTATGCAACATTTTAAAGCAACTATGTTTCTCATTCCTTAATGTCACAGGTTGTCAAGGGCAGACAGAATGGCTGTCTGTTTAAGAACTTTGTTGCATTTCAATGTCCTATAATTAGACAGGTGTCATGTCCATTCTAAGGAGATCTATCAAAATATGCTGCATTTTTTTCTTTATTTTTTTCTTGTCTTCTCAGTTTGACAGAATTGACTGAAAGGAAAATTTAAATAAAGAAACATGTTTGATTTTTTACTTGAGCTACTGCCAAAATAGAAAAGCAAAAGAGAAATCAAGGGATAAGTAACTGTATAATGGGTAATATTTACCTGGTAACAAAATTTCATTTGCATGACAGTCCTGCCTGGGGCATACGAAAACCTTGGTCCTGATGCTAGTTACCATTTATACATAGATTAATGTTTATGTAGCCCAGTTTGATCATCTCTAGACCAGTCATATTAGCTTAGGTAGATATTGACATAGAACAATCTTTGTAGAGTCAATGTGTATATGGTAGAAGTAAATGGTGAAAATATGTGTATGAGAATTTAACTGGAGCTTTTCTATTTTTTTCTCTTTAGCATCCTTTTAAACGCTTATATCAAGCTCATGCTCTATAGTGAAGTTTCCACAATAGAGAAATAGTGTGTGTGTAATGTATGCCTAGAAAACACATATTCTCATTCTGAGAAGTAGCCATAATCATGAGTGTGCCTTGAGCAGACTTTCTCTTATAAGTACCTTTACCTAAGTTATCTTATAATAGAAACAATCAGAGTGAGCCAAGTAATCAAGCATCGAAACTAAAAGAAGTTCTATGTGTTCTTTTATAGTGGCAGTGATGTACATAAAATAGCTTAATTGCATAATTCACCAACAATATATCTTCTTGACTTTGGGTTCCTCTAGGAGCAGTTTCCTTCTTCTTCCTGTTCTAGTTTCTCAGTCTGAATAGAGAGGGAAAGCTTTAATTATTCCATCTTGTCTATATCTATCTCTTCTACAATATAACAGTACAATCTCTGTATTCTGAGGCACATGGGGTAGGATGCCATATTTTGACTATTAATACAATAATCAGTGTATCCTTTTTGTAAATATTATAAAGAATCACCTGAAGCTTCCAAACAGCAAGAGAATAATTTGAATGGTAAATCATAACACAGCACTTATAGTGCTCAAAGAATGATTATTTTAAAAGTTTATACAATGTTTAATGTTTTAAATTTGGCATGAATGGAAAACTTTTTGAATTGCGAGTTACTAACAATCATTGTATCTTTAAATATTTATAGAAAAAGCTATTATCTTACTCATTCCTTCTAAAAAATATGCTAGACACTGTACTAGTTTTTTTTTTAATATAAAAGTAAACAAGACAGAAAAAAAACAGAACCTGATGTTCTGATGGGAGTAAATATGTAAGAAGACACATATTTTCAATTAATGTTAACTGAAATTATACAGAAAATGAATATAGAAAATAAACCAGGTGATGGGATAGATGGTGACTGATAAAGTTTCGTTAGTGAGATACTCAAAGAATATCTTACAGGAAGTAAAATCTAAGCTAAAAATGAGTATTGGGACAAGTCCAGCCATGCAGAAATTGAATAACGTAGAAGAAATGGAGATTTCCTAGAAACATACAACCTCCCAAAACTGAATCAAGAAGAAATAGAAAATCTGAACAGACTAGTATCAAACAAGGAGATTTAAGTAATAATCAAATGCTCCCAACAAAGAAAAGCCCAGGACCAGATGGCTTCCCAGCTGAATTCTACTAAAAATTCAAAGAGTTCCTTACATTCTTCCCGAAACTAAAAGTACAGAGAAATTCTTCCAAACTCATTTTATGTGGCCAGCATCACTATGACAACAAAGCTAGACAAAGAACCACAAAAAGAGAGACCTACAGGCCAATATCTCTGATGAATATAGATGCAAAACTTTTCAATAAAATACCAGCAAACTAATTCAAGAACACATCAAAAAGATTATATATCATGACCAAACGGAATTTACCCTTGGGATATAAAGTTGGTTTAACATATGCAAAACAACCAATGTAATACACATTAGTAGAATGAAAGATAAAAACCACATGATTATTTCAATAGATATACAAAAAGTGGGACCAGCCCCATGGCGTAGTGGTTAAGTCTGGCATGCTCCACTTTGGTGGCCCAGGTTCGCGGGTTCAGATCCAGGGCTCAGATCTACACTACTCTCAAGCCATGCTGTGGCAGCAGCCCATATACAAAGTAGAGGAAGACTGGCACAGATGTTAGCTCAGGGATAATCTTCCTCAAGCAAAAGAAAGAAGAAGATTGGCAACAAATGTTAGCTCAGAGTGAATCTTCCTCAGCAAAAAAATGATACAGAAAAAGTATTTGGCAAAGTTCAACATCTATTCATTATCAAAACTAAATAAAATAGATTACCTCAACACAATAAAAAAAATTTATGTGAAGCCCACATCTAATATCATAACCAATGGGAAAAACTGAAAGCTTCTCCTCTCGGATCCTGTACAAGGCAAGGATGCCCACCCTTGCCATTTCTATTCAACATAATACTGGAAGTAGTAGCAAGAGCAATTGGACTAGAATAAGAAATAAAAGGCATCAAATAGAAAAAGGAAAAGTAAAATTATCTCTGTTTGCAGAGGACATGATCCTGCATGTAGAAACCCTAAAGACTTCATAAAGAACTGTTAAAACTAATAAATGAATTTAGTAAAGTTGCAAGATACAAAATATACATACATAAATAAAAAATCAGTGTGCTTCTTTATTCCAACAACAATCTGAGTGAAAAGGATATCAAGAAAACAATCCCAGTTACCAGCATCAAAGAGAATAAAATAGTTAGGAATAAATTTAACCAAGGATATGAATGATCTGTACACTGAAACATATAAAACGTTGAAGAAAGAAATTAGAGTAGACACAAATAAATGTAAAGACATCTTGTGTTCATGGATTGGAAGAATTCATGTTGTTAAAATATTCATTCCACTCAAAGTGATATACAGATTCAACGTAATCCCTACCAAAATTCCAGTGGCATTTTTCACAAATATAGAAAAGAAAATTCTAGAATTCATATGGCACCACAAAATATCCAAAATAGTCAAAACAATCTTGAGAAAGAAGAACAAGCTATAGTCATTAAAACAGTGTGATATTGACATAAAAATAGAAACATAGAACAATGGAACAGAATCAAGAGCCAAGAAATAAACACAAGCATATACAGTCAACTAATTTCAACCAAGAATATACAATAGAGAAATGTTAGTCTCTTCAATAATGGTGCTGGGAAAACTAGATAGCCACATGCAAATGAATGAAATTGGACTTCTAGAAGAAAACTGTAAGAAAAAATCTATAAGAAAAATTATTCTTGACATTGACCTTGGCAATAAATTTTTGGATATGACGTCAAAAGCTCAGGCAACAAAAGCAAAAATAAACAAATGGGAGTAGATCAAACTAAAAAGCTTCTGCACAACAAAGGAAACAACAAAATGAAAAGGCAATGTGTGGATTGGGAGAAAATATTTGCAAAACATTTTTCTGGTAAAGGGTTAATATCCAAAATATATAAGGAAGTCGAACAATCTAATAGCAAAAAAACAATTAATCTGATTAAAAAATGGGCAAAGGACTTGAATTTCTCAAAAGAAGATAAACCACAGGTATATGAAATTGTGCTCAACATCACTAATCATCAGGAAAATGCAAATCAAAACCACAATAAGATATCACCTCACACCTTTTAAGATGGTTATCAAAAAGATAACAATAACAAGTGTTGACCAGGATGTGGAAAAAGAGAGAAGCCTTTTGCACTGTTGGTGGTAATGTAAATGGGTATAACCATTATGGGAAATAGTATGGAAGTTCCTCAAAAAATTAAAATAGAACTACCACATGATCCAGAAATCCCACTTCTGGGTACATATCCAAAGGAAATTAAATCAGTTCCTCAAAGAGATATGTATGCTCCCATATTCACTGCAGCATTATTTATAATAGCCAAGATGTGTAAACAACGTAGTGTCCATTGATAGATGAATGGATATAGAAATTGTGGTATATATGTACAATGGAATATCATTCAGCCTTAAAAAGAAGGAGATCTTGCCATTTGTGACAACATGGACAAACCTGGAGGACATTATGCCAAGTGAAATAAGCCGGACACACAAAAAAACATTTCATGATCTCACATATATATGGAATCTCAAAAAGTCTAATTCATAGAAGCAGAGAATATAATGGTGGTTACCAGGGGTGGAGAGGTGGGGAAAATGGAGAGATGTTGGTCAAAGGGTACAAAGTTGCAGTTGCGTGGGATGAATACATTCTAGAGATCTAAAGTACAGCCTGGTGACTATAGTTAATTTTGTGATATGTACTGGAAATTTACTAAGAGAGTAGATTTCAGGTGTTCTCATCACATACAACCACAAAACGTAAACTATGTGAGGAGATGGATATGTTAATTAGCTTGATTGTAGTGATCATTTAACTATGAGTGTGTGTATTAAAACATCATTTTGTACACCTTAAAGTTTTTATTAAAAAAATAAATAAAGTTAAAACAAGGATGTATTGCAAAAGGCCCTGAAAGAGGAGCAAACTCATTTCAAAATACACATCTTTGTCCTTCACAGCTCATCTGTTCTCAGGTCTGAAACTGATCCACATGTGTTCACATATTCATCTTGAGTGATTTTGAGTGGCTGATCTGTGCCATGCTCGTGCCTAAGTATAAGGGATTCACAATGTCTCAGAAGAAATAAACATTTCAACAAATCACTGTAATGCAATATATAGTAAGTGCTATAATATATATGTATACATAGATTTAAAATTTGTATGTTCTAGCTCAGCTTAAGGTAGCCATCACCATAGTAAATCAAAATATGCAAAACACCAAACTTACTCTCTTTTCTCCCCATACTCTCTAGTTCTTCCCCACAAACTAGCCAATTAATTCCTTGTTTCAAATTTTTCATTATTTTTAATATTCACAATCCCTAAACATAAACCACAAAGAGTCCTTTGATGATTCTACTTCATTTAACTCATATTTGGACCTGTAAATGCCTCTATTATGGCATACTTAGTATATTTGACACCCAAAGCGGATTATTTTCTAACACCCACTTTTTCTATACAAGAAAATTATTCCAGCAATAATCCTAAAATAAAACAAATGATAACAACGGCCATGAAGAAAATTGTGAAAATTTTGTTTTATTGAACCTCATATATATAATCATGTCATTTGAAAATATACAAATTAACAAGTAAATATTACAGAAATAAAATAACTCAAATTCTGTTTCATCATTTTTAAAATCACTGTACCCTCTTTGCTTATTTCAGAGTTCCTGTTTTTCATTGAATAAATATCTAATACTATAGGGCTTTTAAACACAAGCTTTACCTGAAATGAGCTCAAAGGATCCCAAATTCTCATGAACTGACTCCTGAAATGAACTGACGTAGCTGAGGCCACGTGTAATGAGAGTTGATTTTATAACTAGGAGTTCTTTGAATTAGAACATCTTTGTGTTCTTTGCAGACACAATGTTTATTAAAGGAAAAGTAATTAAAGTATGTTAAGTTAAAGCTTATGTTTATATGATTAAAACTCATCAGAAACGAGGGCAATTGTTTGGTACTTAGACCAAAAATAAGATTTTTTCAAGAAAAAGTATTTTATCACTTATATTAGAAGCAGACAAACTTTTATTCAGTTTTATTATTGTTCTCACATTCCCTACAAGCAATACATCTCCCTATTGCCTCAAATCAGGCCAGAACACTGACACTACTTGGCCCTTGGTTCACCACTCCGTTATTTATTTTTTTATCTGTACAGAAACCAGGTGCTCATACACTTACCTTAGAATTATTAAAATGGGTTTGTGTATTTTTCGGTATTTTCTGGTGATTGTTTTTCCTTTCTCAGAGTCAGCCTGAACACTGCTCCAAGATTAGCCTTCCTAAAATAACATCTACATCACGTCCTTATCCAGCATCAAAAAGTAAAGATCAAACACATCAACTACTTATTTTCTTCTACATTAAGCCTAAACAATTTTACTTCTCTGTTAAAAACTGACAGAATCTGTTCACCTTTTGCCACTTATCTTTTCTCTATAAATCCTTATTTTGTCGGCCCTAATTCCTCATTGTTCCTACATATGCCACGCTAATTCCCACCGATATGCATATTCTGCTTCTCCTTCTCAGAACACAAGGCTCAATTCTGATAAATCCCTTCCTTTAGGGTGAGCTTAACACCTTTCTCCACTAAATTTTCTGTGACTACGCTAATTCATAACAATCTAACTTTACCTTGAACCACTATAATCAATTTATATTGTATTTCTATTCTAAATTTTATCTACTGAAAAAGTACGCATATTATTAGTACAGAAGGAGATATGGGGGTTTACAAAATAATTTTTAGAAATCTAATCATTTACGAGTAAAGTTTAAAGGTTTTATAAAGGAATAATATATCAGATAGAGTTGTATCTGAAAATACAAGATTTCCTGCTCATCAAGAAAGTAGCATTTATAGATTTTTTCATATGAGCTTTGAAGAACAATTTAAATATGTGATATTATTTTTGAGAAATTTCTCACAGTATTTTAATAAAGTAAAAGGTAAAAGTAGTACAAATACTTTAAGTGTAGATGTAGTCCTTGTTTCTCAAAGATATCAGTGATAATTTGCTATGAATTCAACTTTTTGTAAGGTTACTTTTCTATTATATGAATAGCTTTCTAACCAATGAAATTAGTAGTTCAGTTTTAAAATCATTCTATTTCAGGTAGATTTCCTAGGTAGATTACAGTTGCATATATTTAAAAATGTGTTAGAGTTGAAATAGATATATTTTTTCATTAAAGAAAAACATGAAGATTTTTTTTCTCTGCAGGTGATAATACTACATATTCTATCATATGTCATCCCTTCACATCTGTGTAAAACTTATTGTTGAATTCCTTATGGCTTTCAAAGCCATTATTTACTTGCTTTTTTGATGGCAGCAATGTAGCTATAGCTTCTTGCTGATTTCTGTTGGTTAGATGGTTCCTCTCCATGGTAATTTCATTATGTCTTCAACCTGTGTTCCAACTCTCACTGCAATTATATGTGAAATTTAAAGTTACCAGATTGTGAAGTTATGCTACCTACAATCAGCTACCTAAAGGTAATTTTCCCATTAATTTCTGGATCTAGACCAAACTTTCCTTTTATACAAATTTTAAAAACAAAAAAAAACAGAATTCCTTAAGGAAAAAGAGTCCCTTATAGCTAGGTTCTTATAGCTGGGATTTCTGCTGAAACAGTAATAATGAACATCTAGGTCTCTGAAAGGCAAAATCTTCCTTGCAACCATGAAGCTCTTTTTTAATATTAAGTAAAATTATGTCTAATCTCTTCAGTCAAAATTCTTTCGAAATTATGTTACGCTCTTTCAAAGCAAGTAAAATTTCCCAACAAATGATACCAGCTAGTGTAGAGTATTTTCTAACAGACTTCATTATCCAAAAGGTAGCCCCAAACCAGGGAGTCAGACAGAGCTCTAAGCCATTAAAAAGGATGCCATAAGCTCATACCCTAAAGCTTAAAGCTTATGCACTCAGAATTAATTTCGCCTATGTGGATCAAGCTAATTCTCAGCTATGCCAGTTAAATGAGGAGTTACTCTACTTAATAGTCCCCTGGCATAGTATGATGGTACTCAAAAGTTTTGAAAAAGCTAGTGTTTCCAAAATGCTCAAGATATTACTTGGAAGGTCAGTCTCACGAAAAGAAAAAAAAAGGATAACTGAAAAGAATAACTAACTAGAAGTCATGCCCAATCTTTACTCCACAAGGCTAGCTATTAATCCATTCTCCTTTCCTTTCAGAAATCAGTGAAGTTACAAAGAAGTATACGCTGCTGACTAGTACAAGGACTTTGTCATTTTCCTATTCTTAGTGAAGATATTGAAAGAATAACTGTTCGTCCTTAAAAAGCAAAAAGAAAACCACACACTGTCCCAGATGGAAAATTCCATAGTGATCATTTAGTTCAACTTCCTTCTTCTTTATCTGAGAGAACTAAGGGCCAATAGGTTAATTGATTTGCTCAGACTAAAATTTTTGTTTCCTGAATCCCAGTTCAGGGCAATTTTATCTTCACCAAAGATTCTTAGCTTTCTGGTGGCTGGGGATCAATTGAAGGTCACCTGTTGATGAAACTAAGGATGTTTTCACCGGGAAATACACACATGCCCAGTGCTTTCTATAATTTCAGATTCTGAATTTACTTTCCCTACAACACTATGATTAGAAATGATTATTTTTGTAATTTCCAGACCTACTTAAAGTATGTGTTGAGGCATCTAACCAGGCCAGTTTTTTTTCTTATCCTATAAATTGCTCTTACAGAGATGACTGTTGTTGATTTTGCTAACAACCGCATGTTAGCTTGCTTAAGATTAGTGGAGATTTATGTGGAAATAATACTAATAGGCATTGCCTGCATTTGTTTTACTAATTATTTACTTCTGAAGAAGTCTGAGGTTTTTAAGTTTCCATGTTTGTAATCTAGCCAGAATGTCCATGTGTTAGCATGTGATCAGGATTAAAATCATATTAATTTTTAATAATAACCAAACTAGGATAGATTCCAGTCTTGATGTTTGTATACACCCACACATAAACATACATCACACTTAGTAGCCTTTTCCAAAAAATTCCCCAATTATTACTTGGAATCTTTTAACATGTACTTGAGTATGTTTAGAGATCTGTCAGCATATGAGTTCTGTCCTGCTCTTCTTTATCTCCTACTCAGGTTCCATGTTGCAATGGCTCCTCTCATTGAAGCTGCTTAAAGAAACTTTACTTCTGCCATACAAATATCCATTTTCATAAGTCCAATATTCATGCCAAGGGTGTTTAGTTCTTGAGATGTCAGAATATGTTAGCTTGCATACAGATGTTGTAAGCATGATCTTCCCCTAATCTATGCCATATGTACTGTCTCCTAGAACAACTCTAGATGCATTAAGCATCTCATAGAATTATCTTGTCAATATCTATGTCAGGTGCTAGCCCTCTTCCTTGACCCAGAATCTCAAAATTACTCGCAAGAAAACAGATCCTTCAATTTGCAATTCTCATCTCCCCTATAGAGAGTCAAGGGTAGTACACTGGCTCAAGTCCATGAAGTTTCTCCATCTCTGGGATTTTGCTCAAGTCTTAGCCACTTTGGCAGCTCTAAACATCAGCTCCCCTGTCTTTATCCTACTTACCCCTTTTTTAATCTTAGCATTCTCTTCCCACCTCTCTGTGAATTGGCAAATGTCCTAAGGGAAAAACAAAACAGAGCGAACATGTAGCTCTCCTCTGAGTGTCTCTCTTAGGAATTTTATCCTTGCCAATCCTGGCTGCACTGGCTCCTCTCCAGGGCCTTTACAAAGAGGTTTTATGTATTTAATCTAGTTTCGACAGTTCTTTTCAGTAAGCAGTTGAGTCTGTTACAGGCTATTCTGTCATGGTGAGAACCTACGGTCTCTTCTTGCTAATGTTTTTTTTCTTCAACAAATTTCTTACCCTAGCTGATTTCTTAAAAATTGGTCATTTTGCCACACTAGTGAAAGCTTTCCAGATCAGCTTACTCCTTAGATAAAAATATTATCTAACCTGGTTCTTTCATGCCGTATTTTTCCTTACAAAATTACATTTAGTAAATAGCGGAATATAAGTATCAATTTGTGTCTAATTTGTTAGTAAGCCTCTCTTCTTAAGTGATGTACCAGACTAAATATACCATAATTCCACAGTCAAAGAAAAAAATTATTTTCTATTCTAAAGTTTCAGTCAGACTAGTCACACCTACCAAATTCCAGGAGTGTTAACACTCAGTTACTGTAGAGGAATAAAACCACCAAGCCCAAAAACAAAAGGCAGTACAATTCTGACAGTAAAGATATTTTCAAATATTGCTCCAAATATTCGAGATTTCTTCTTTTAATACTGCAGCTTGAGTAAAAAAATAAAATGATATTGACCACTTCTCTTTTCTCAGTCTTTAACTTCATTTTCATAGCTACTTGGCTATTTTTAAATGAATCCTCCTTTGTTTAATGTTTTATGCCATTCTTGATTCAGATTTCAACTAAATTTAGTAAAGCAAGTTATACAATTTCTTTTACGTTTTATGTGTCAGATTCTTATCTGCCTAAGATAATTGCTTGTCCACCACAATTTTAGGATGATCTTTGTATGCTTTAGAATATATCATTCTTACTGGTGCATGTAACAATCCTTCAGCTATGTCTAGAACCATAATAACCATCTTCTGAGTATTTATCACCTGAATTTTAAATTTAGGGGGACTTGAATGCAAACAATTTTATTAGCTTGTCAAAACATCATTCATAGGAAATATGGATTTCCTCATACATATTTATTTCGATATAAAAGAATATATTTTCTCAAGATAATTTGTTATCTCAGATAAATATCTCAATGGAAAAGTATGTGACAATTCCTGAGTTAATTTTACATTTCTATCAAGGGGTTAATATTTCTGTTTCTTCTTTGCTTATCTTAGTGATGGATATTTTAGAATAAGTTGAGAATGAAAACTTTTCTTGCTTTTAATATTGATCTACCCTTGGGGACCATACTCAGTAAAACATGGAGACTAGAAAAATAAGAAGAGAAATAATAAATTTTTCCATTTAGTAATAAGTTTTCATGATTTAAGGTATTGCACTATTTTATCCATATTTTTTAAAAAGATAACTCATTTCTCTCAAGCAATAGGACATCAACAGGCTTGCATAAATTATTATGTTTCCTTACAAGTTTATGAATGTCACTTAACGTTTATTGTATAATCAAAGAGGAGATGTTCTATCCTAAGTCATATACCTAGGACAATAAAATAGCATAAAAATCAAGAATGCTATCCTGTGTGGGAGGACAGGAGCTAAGAGAAATGTGAGGGCCTGAATATGCATCACCTCTTAGGACACTGAAAGGAGTTTGGTTTTTATTTTTACTTTCAAGGAGAGCCATGACAGGGCTTTAAGCAAGTGAAGAACATTATCTGATTTTAAAATATCATTATGGGAGCTGTACGGAGATTAGATTGCAGTGGAACAAGGGTGCAAGTGATGAGACCTGGTACAACTGCATCGTATTTCACTCACTAAATTCTTTTCTGAATCACAGCTTCTGGTCTCCCGATGACTGAGACAGTTCTGCTCTCCCTTCCCCACTTCCAGGATTCTTTTGAGAAAAATCACTCTGAAGCCTTCTCTTTTGCTTATGGGGTTGCAAAGTTTTTATTTCAAGACTCAATTATTTATATTTTATATTTTTCTGCTATTTCAAGTAGATTTGGGCATGAAGGAAAGATAACATGCATACTCATGCACAGATCTAGAATTCAGAATCTATAAAGACACTTATCATCCAGCATTTTGATCAGGTTCATTCTGGAAATCTCAGTTTAGGTAACATATCAGAGATATCTTTGAAGTTCTGTTGCTATTGTTATTTATTTGTTTGTTTAATTAAATAGCTGCTTCTAATTTTATAGGCAAAAGATTCTATATCCTCCTTGAATAATAGTTTTCATGACCATTTCTGCTTTCAAATCATGGAGAGTTCTACAAACATATGTATATATGCCTAAGCCCTTCTCAGCTATGCTGAATCAGAATTGTAGAGATGTAAATCTGATAATTGTATTTCTATTAATTCCACAAGTGACTTTGATGAACAGTCTGATCTGAGAAGCATTACCTTAGGGTAATATGCCCTCCTTCTTCTCCACTGTTTTAGAATGATTCTATGTAATGAGTGATGTCACCCATAAGACTATGTTGTAAATATGATCGATGTGAGGCAGCAAATTAATTGGATAACTTATCTACTAATTTAGATAATTTGGATGCAGCCTTTTCTAACACCATAAATTAGAAGATAATCATTCCTCTCTGTGAAGATGACACAGTTTCATTATAAAGAAGCTTTAAGCGATTGAACCTTTGACTAATTATTGTCAGAAGAATAGCTGAGCAGCAGCTGAGCTAAAACAAAACTCTAACATTCGACAAATGTTTTCTAAGTTTTCACTGGCTAACATTACACAATCTCACTCAGAAGTCAAATTCTTTGTGACTAAATTATTGTCATTCTACAGGGGCGAAAATAAATTACTACTGGGGTCAAATTGTCCAATTAGTAGCTTTTCACCCTATATAATTTATTACTTGAAAAGAATCCCAGTATCACACTCATATTTTCACAATTGCAATGTGGATTTATCTGCTAAATATTTAATATGGAAATATACTTTCTATACAAAAAATCACCAGTTCTTCATTTTATACTTTGTGATACCATGGACAATGATTTTTTATTCTCTGTGTACAAAATCAACAGTTTTCCTATGTAAATAAATAGATGAGCAGAAGAACTACAATACAAGAGAATGATTGAAACATTACATTTCAAAATAACATTTACTGGCTGGAATCATACTCCAGGTACTGAGTCAGTATGTGATGTTGATCAATTAATATATACTTTTTGATCCGGTCATCTTATCTCTAAAAGGGAATAGTAACACATTTCTAAAATTACTGTGAGGACAAAATGAAATAATCTTATAAGTGGCAAGCAGAGTTGCTGGCATATAATTAGGCTCAATATATTATTCACAGTTGCTCATGCCTAAAACACGATTGCAATGTCTACAGATCAATGCTTATTTTTCTGTTCTATGCAGCCATGTATTTTCCTAGTGCCTTCTTCTTCTTTATCCTATTTTTTCCTGCCACCTTCTAGAACCCACACAGACCTATTGCTGCAAAACCCAGCAACTGAAAATAGTTCCACTTCTCTTCCTTTTTTCATTATTACTCTAATGTAGTAGTTTTATTTGACTCTGTTTATTAATGTTGACATTCTAGCCTATTGAGGTGTCCCTTTTTCATGAATTTGGTTTATGGAGTTCCAATAGCTTCATCAGCAGTCTTTATCGTGAGGAAAATGTTCTGCTTTAGGAGTTCTAGTTCTGACATTTGGTGACATTTTCCCTTACTGTTGACAGTTTTTTTTTTTCTTTGGATAGTGAACCAGCCTGTTGAGGTGTTTCATTTGTTTTATCCATTCTGTTTTCTACCTCACAAAGCGCTACAAAGTTCTCATCTCACTGTACATTCTTGTTTGCTTTTCATTGGCGCTACTTTTGGCTTCACCTCGAATTATTCTGTTGTTTAGTAGGATATGGGAAGTTGACTTTTCTCCCTAGGCATCAGGCAAACACATTTTTGTTTCCTTTTATAAGAAATTATCCTCCTTCCATAATCATTATGTTGTCTGAAGTTATTTATTTTCTGAAGCACTGTAAAATAAAATTTCTTAATTCAACTAAAACCTAATTTTGTCATTATTTTGCAACCTGTTCTATGTTTATTTATATTAAGTGTTACCCAGTCAAAAAGTTTTTATAGAATCCTCTTGTCTGTTAGCAAATTTTCTATCTTTATCTATCATTTGCAATAAACATTACTGTCCAAAATTACTGAAGGGAAAATGTCTGTGTTTTCATAGCGTAAGAAATATATTTTTATCATTGTGAAAATGAACACGATTAAGGCAACACTTTCTGGCTACTGGTGGGAATTACCAACAATTGGATAGCACTTAACCGGATTGATGCTCTGCCTCGCAACTATTCCCACAACACCTGACAAAGCAATAGTAACATTTCTTTCCACAGCGCCTGGCATAAAAAATCACAGTGTGTAACATTCTTGCAAAGCTTGGAAGTTTGAAGTACTTAATTATTTTTTTATTCTTATGTCAATCATGCCCTCCTGCTGTCTCAAACTTTAAATTTTTGGTGCCTCCAGCTCTCTAACCCACAATCATTATACTTACTTTACTATTGGACTTCTACATTGTTAGGTTAGAATCTGTGTGAATCCACATAAATAATCACAGTCTCATACACACACACAGACACACACATGCACACACTTCACCATATTGAACAATTTTATGGTACTTTTTCAACACCAACCTTTTTTTTTTTTAAATGCTTGATACAAATTTGGTGAATGTTAGAGTCAGGATTTTCTGTGTGTTGGAGATAAATTATTCCTCCATATAACAAATATATTTTAAAAATGCAGAATAAAGGAAGATTCTATACATTTTCACAGCATAGCTGATTCTCCACAGAATATATTCAACTGTAAGATCAGAGCTATAAAGAAGAGATGGTTTAATTAAAGCACTATATTTACAGCTCCCTATTTAAAGAATCTCTCAAAGGAAAGGTTAGAGCATATTATAAAAGATGAACTGTCATCACACCAATATTAATTAGCTATAGACCTTCTTAAAGAGTGGAGAAACACTCTCCCAATTTCTCTTGAGGAGAATTCTGGACATTTTGGTTGAATTTGTTCATGCATAGATAACCTCAACAAGATTATCTTTGCCCTTCTCCTGTAGTTTTTAATTATTTCAATTTGCCAAGTCCTTTTTTAAAAATCACTTCTGTCATAAATTGTAATTTGTATAGTTAAGGAAATGAATGCTAAAAGCCGTTTGGGGGCCAGGCTAAACTCTCCTATCTACCTCCCACATCCCTTAACATCATTATTGTTGGCAAAGATTTAAACTCCCTAATCATTTCATTTCACCCATCTTTTAGAACTCCAATCTGAGTTGAAACCAAGTGTTTTTCTTGTGCCTATCTAAGGTAGCTGAGTCCTGCCAGAGGTCACGACACTGCTCAGAGGAATAACACCACTGTAAACTCCTGGGCACCACTTCAGTTAGTTTCTTGGTTTTGACCAGCAACATTACCATTTCCTTTTTCAACTAACTCGCTAATTCTCTTCAATCCCCGTTTTAAACCTTCTTGACTTGCTTTCAAGCTCCTTAGCACATGACATCAGATCTACTTTAAAGAGAAGAAATAAGTCATCTGGTCAAAAGTCTCTCAACTTGCCACCAACAAATTAATAAATGTATATTTACCTGAACCTCCTTCCCTACTGTTCTAATGTATGAATGACTCTGGTTTTATCTACAGCCAATTTCTTTCACTTTGCCTTCATCACATCCCCTTCTTCCTCTCAGCTGTCTGGTTAGATATTTTCTTTCACAGCCTCTGGATACACATTTGTCCTTTTATAGTGGACTTTTCCTTTGAATATTGTTACATGTTAAGTTCTTTCCCATATAAACACAGACATTCCCTTGACTCTGTTCCTCTCCAGTTCACTCTATCTCTCATTTATTTTACATTTTATTTTTATGAACTTTTGTATGCCCTTTACGTTTCTATTCCTTATTTCCAACTCCCTCCTCCATTCAATTTAGTTTGGCTTCTGACTCCACCACTCCTCTGAGACTGTTCTTGCTAAGGTCACCAAGACACTTCTCTTCTCTAGCACATCTCTTAGAAGTCTCAGAAGCATTTCAAACAATTTATCCAAATTGAACTTATAATTTTTCTCCCTAAACCAGTCCATCTATAGAGTTCCCTAATTAAGCCATCACACACCCAGTTTCTCAAGCCAGAAAACTCGATGGCATACTTGCCTTTTTTTCTAGCCCTTACTTCCAATTAGTATAACTTACAGTGGGTCTTCCTAGTCTGAGGCTTATAGGAGGCACTCAGTAAATGTCAAGTATTAAAAATAGTAATAGCAGAAATTATCACATCTGGTTTCCCTTAACTATTTGTGTAAATTTGTGTTTTACATGTGTTTTCTCCAAAAGGTTTCAAGTTCATTGGGGAAAAACATTTTTATACTCACTTCTAGTCCCCAATTCCTACCACAATAACTTCTCAATCCCAATTTTAACATGCATAAGGAATATTAAGCTGTACTTTCCTTTGAATAGATATGAAACAACTGGCAAATGGATAAAATAGATAAATATAAAGTCATAAAAGATGAAGAGAAAAGCTGAATATTTAATAAACCTCAAGATAGAAGTGCATTGTCTTAATATAAAACAAAATGAAGAGATTACACACATATCAATAGATTTTACTACTTATAAAGTTAAAATAATTATGAGGCAAAAATAATGCTAAAGCAAATTAAAGAACAAATCACAAATTCTGAAAATATTACAAAAAACAAGTTATTGCAAAAGATCTTTGAGAAAAGAGTTTGGCTTTGGCCTGGACTATATATACTTATCTGTTACAATCTGATATATATCCCAGATAGGCCTAACCCAGGCCCACAACTGGGATTCAGTCATTTCTTCACATATTTTTCCAATATTTAGACTCTCCAAACTTCTTTGAATGGTGGAAATACATTGCAGGTTTTGGTGAAAGCAGAGCTGAGCGTGTCCATGTACACTGGGGCAACATTAATGGGGAAGTGGGCAAGCCACAGACATCCAACACCAGCTCATGGTGATAATGAGGGGAAAATAGAAAAAGCTGCCTTCCAGAAAGTACTAGGAAGAGATTCTGAAACTGGCATTAACACTGCTCTGGTGCCAGCTGACAATGTGTGATACAATGTGAGAAGGCCACTCATCTTACCCCCACATCCAAGACAGAATGGCTTTGGAGAAATTCAGTATCTAGTCAAAACAGAAGTCATGCCCATGAAAAATTGAATGGAAAATGGAATAGCATTGCCAAGTGGGTGCAGCCAATACCTGTAAAGACTGTTGGTACCAGAAAAAGCCCTAATAGCAAACAATAAGAAGGAGAAGAAAGCATAGAATATGGATACACTTTGTAGTATGTAAAAAGAGAATTCCTCTGAATTTATTGCTGAGCATGTGGGAGACACTCCTGAAGATGACTTGAGATAACTGAAAAAATAAATAACCGAGGATATTTGGAGTCATAGTAGTAGCTGGTGAGAAAAATTAATAAAATTATGGTTATTGGCACTTGTGTATTTTATTTGCATCCATAGCCTGATGAGGTACAGAGAATTATCACATCCACACATACATACACACACACACACACACACACACACACACACAAATATAGCCTAAGAGTTCTACATAAAAACACAGGAAAAAGATCTATAATCAATATAATAAATGGATAACAGTGGTTAATTCTCTATCATGAAATTTTAGGTCAGTTTAATTTTCATTTATATATTTTTGGCATTTTTCAGTGTTGCCACAATAAAATACATATATATAATTTTTTACGGTAAATAAGAGAATGTTACTCAAAATGAAAACAAAGATAAGCATATATTTATTCTGAGTTTTATTTACTCTCTTATTGCTAAACACTATAATAGTAATTTGTCAAAACTTCTTATCTCTAAGTCTGAATTATTGTTTTTTGTATCAGGAAATGTATTTGTGTCCTTGATATTAACGGACATGTGGAAAGCAGGGCACTTCAGAACAATGAATAAGAAGAATAAATGTATTCGTCACCTATTAAAGGAAGAGGCTCAAGTCAGCTGCAGATATTTAAAGAGAAAATGTTGGAATAAGCAAATATGCAAAGCTGAAGAGAAAACAGTGAGATGTAACTAGATTTGGATGACATGATCTTTTCTCTCTCTGTACGCCAGCATTTCCTCTCACAAATTTTGGCTTCTGGTATATGCGTATGAAAAGGAAATCTTAACTTCCGGCACTAAGCTCTCGTTTCCATAAACCAATAGCAGAGTCTTGTCAGGTTGCCCTTGAAAGCTTGTTCTGGGCTATATTCCTATATTTGAAGACATGGCTTACGGCTGAAGCCCATGAGACATGTTCTATAGACTACTTAGAGAGTTTCCCCAGAACCAAATAAGAGCAAGTATTCATCTGCTTTAGCAAACAAATAAAAATATTTGGTGGGAGAAGGAATATCATATGTTTCTGAGTTCAGAACTGCCATGCAGCAAGGAAATACAATTATAAATATTTGGATATTTCCCTGAGATCACGTGCTAAATATATATATATCACACACTAAATATTTATATATATACACACACACTCATATATCTTTTAGGTATATAGATTCTTTATATATATATAATGAATATACAATATATTTATTTATATATTATGAACATTTAGTATTTACCAATATTAGGTGTATGTTATAACTTTAAAGTGAAAACATACATATTCAAAGATTGAGGGATGAATTATAGTTATTCAAAGTGCAAAGATAAGAGTTAGAGCAAGTTAACAGAAAAAGAAATGGGATAAGGATTGGAATAATAAGGCATTTCAATTGAAATAAGTAATCAATTTTTCCCATAATTACCCTGACATAATTTATTTCATTTTTTTTCTGTTTGCTAAAAAGGCAGGATAATGTTCACTGTCCTATTATATAGATACACGCACACATATATATATTTATATATAGACATACATACAAATATACACGTATATTTATGTACACACACATATATCGGTATATGTACATGTGTGTGTATTTAACTTCCAGAGGTTTATACATTGACATTTCACCATTTGTGTTAATCCTACTAAAATCCTGCATTTGATGAAAGACATTGCAAGAGTACAAAACTGTGTGTGATATTTAGAATCTCATTTAGATGTCCTAAAAGATACCATAAACCACAGAACAAGCCAATAGTCTAAATTCAATGTTTAAGCATTTACTCTGCTTTCAAATCGCTTAAAAATTAAGTTCACGTGATTATGCAATTTTTTATATTCCAAATTTTGAGTGCATTTTTTTGAATGACTAAAGTTTATACACACTGCTAATATGTTACCTTGGTGACCAGCTTCTTATTTCTTATAGAATGCCATAGACTCTGTGCAATTTATTTGAATTACCTAAAGTTTAATGCTCAGGAGTAGTAAGTTGCTGAAAAGCCACAAAGCTGTTGAATTGTAATCAGATATATAATAGAGTACTCATATATTCCCAAAAGTAATGATGATTCCAGTCAAAGTGGACACCACTTTTTAATGAAATTGTATGCATTTTGTCTAAGAACTTGTAGACGTATGCACTAGGCAGTTGATAATTTCATAATATTTAAAAATCAATGCCTATTAAAAAGTAATATCAATTCTAGCATGGAAAGAGAGACTAAAAATTAAAACTTGACGTACATATCTATTATTATTGCATTAATAAGGCAGCCATAAAGCAGTGCAATATGAATGATGTGTACTTTAAGTACTCATAGGAATATAAACTTTGTATCGCTTGGGTGATTCTTTAAGTTAAACAAATACAACTTAAAGGTTAATCTGTATTTTGTGTTAATATTGGGAAAATTCTCAATCAATTCTAAAATTCAGTCTCCAATTTATCCCTAATGATAGCATGTTCTGTGATTCACTCTGCATAGAGAATCAGAAATAAGCCTCCACGGTCTATAACAAGATTTGTGCATCTTTTCCCCTGAGAACTAGATGTTTCCCAAAGTGACTTCTTCAAAGATGCTATTTAAGAGCATGAATCAGGGGCCGTCCCAGTGGTGCAAGCAGTTAAGTGCACACGCTCCCTTGCGGTGGCCTGGGGTTCTCTGGTTCAGATCCCGGGCACACACCAATGCACTGCTTGTCAAGCCATGCTGTGGCGGCGTCCCATATAAAGTAGAGGAAGATGGGAACAGATGTCAGCTCAGGGCCAGTCTTCCTCAGAAAAAAGAGGAGGATTGGCATCAGATGTTAGCTCAGGGCTGATCTCCCTCACAAAAAAAAAAAAAGGAGCATGAATCATAGAAAATTAGAAATTTTAAAAAATTGCTGGCATTTGCAAATGCATGTGTGTTAAACAAAGATATTGAATGCCGGGCCGGCCCCGTGGCTTAGCGGTTAGGTGCGCGTGCTCTGCTACTGGCGGCCCAGGTTCAGATCCCTGGTGCGCACCAACGTACCACTTCTCCGGCCATGCTGAGGCCACGTCCCACATACAGCAACTAGAAGGTTGTGCAACTACGACTTACAACTATCTACCGGGGCTTTGGGGAAAAAACAGGAGGCTTGGCAATATATGTTAGCACAGAGCCGCTCTTCCTCCCCAAAAAGAGGAGGATTAGCGTGGATGTTAGCTCAGGGCTGATCTCCCTCACACACACACAAAAAAAAGATTAAAAAAAAAAAGATAAGATATTGAATGCCAATGGTGTTTTCAATAACTTTCTTATTCATTTTTCCTTGCTAATTTGTTATATAGAGAAAAAGAACAAGAAAAGACAGCTGCATAAAAATTAGCTGTATTTTGTTAAAACAACTGTCAACTTGAAAATCAGATTTCATTTTCAAGATCATCTTCCTTGATTTTATTTTTTGAAAATGCTTCTTAATGAAGCTTTATGGTGACCATTTTATGCTGATTAAATACTATAATCCTCTTATTTGTACAGATTTGTGCGGGTCCCTTGTACTCCTCACATTTATTAAACCTAGGATCTAATGAAGCTCATGCAATGTTTCTGGGTGATTATTACTTACAGTCTCAAGTGAATTTCAGTTCCAGTCCATTTACATTTATGTGCTGAAAGTAAATGATTAATGTGAATTTTTACACATTTTTAGATTTAATTTTTCAGAGTAATGAAACTATAAATTTCAAGCTCTTGGAGGCTTCTTATCTCTTATTTAATTCAGTATGTAATTGAGAACAAGATTTTAATATAGATGAGAGGACTTTCCAAATTTAAATTGATTAGCTTTTAAGCTACACTAATAAATGTAAAGCAAAAGATTTGACTGGTGTTTAAAACATAAAAACAATTTTGAAAAAAATTGAAAATTCATAGCATTAATTTATTTCCCCAAAATAGTGTTACAATATTTTCACCTCTTCAGTGTGCTTATATAGCTATTTCAATCTATGTCATACTTAGAAAAATAGATTTATTCAATACAAATGTGGTTAAAAATTCTATACACTCAATCAGCTATAGAGAAATGTAGAATTCTTGCTCATAACCAGACCATCCACACTGAACTAATTCTTTTCCATAAAATGAAAATAACTGTAGATTTATCCCAATCCTTATTTAAGCTTCTAATTCTTATCCAACTGACATAGCATCTGTAATTAAATTACCAAATTATCATTTTTATTATCTTTAACATATTAATTATTAATAAAACAATTATAGGTTTACTAAGCATTGTATCAGCAATAATACAAGCAATTAACCATAGGAAATAGCTTTCTTTTTTTAAATAGATTTTGGTTTTTAGAACTGTTTTAGTTTCACTGCAAAATTGAGTGTCAAGTACAGAGAGATCCTACACACTCCAGCCCCAACACATGCATAGCCTCCTCCATTATTAACATCCTCCACCAAAGTGGCACATTTATTACAATTGATGAGCTTACACTTAACATCATTATCATCCAAAGTCCATAGTTTACATTAGGGTTCACTCTTGGTGTTGTACGTTCTATGGGTTTGGACAAATGTATAATGACATATATCCACCATTATAGTACCATACTGTACATAGTTTTACTGCGCTAAAAATCCTCTGTGCTCTGCCTATTCATCCATCCCCACCCCAATACCTGGAAACCATTGGTCTTTTTACTTTTTCCATAGATTTGCTTTTTCCAGAATATTATATAGTTAAAATCACATAGTATATCGTCTATTCACATAGGCTTCTTTCACTTAGTAAGAAGCATTTAAGGTTTCTCCATGTCTTTTCATGGCTTGAGAGCTTATTTCTTTGTCACATTGAATAATGTCTGGATGTAGCACAGTTTATTTATCCATTTCCCTACTGAAAGACATCTTGGATGCTTCTAATTTTTGGCAATTATGAATAAAACAAAGCTATATAAACCAAAGTTTATAAACCTTTGTGTGCGGGTTTTCATATGGACATAAGATTTCAACTCCATTGGGTAAATAGCAAAGAGTGTGATGGCTGAATTGTATGGTAAGAGTATGTTTAGCTTTGTAAGAAACTACCAAACTATCTTCTATGGTGGCTATACCATTTTTCATTCCTACCAGCAATGAATGAAAGTTTCTTTTGCTACACATTGTTGCTAGTATTTGGTTATTCCAGTGTTTTGGATTTTGGCCATTTTAATAGGTATGTAGTGATATCTAATTGTTGTTTTAATTTGCAATTCTCTCATGACATATGGTATGGAGCATCTTTTCCATAAGCTTATTCGCCATTTGTATACCTTCTCTAGTGAGGTGCCTGTTCAGGTCTTTTGCTCATTTATTAATTGGGTTGTTTGTTATTCTTATGTTGAGTTTTAAGAGTTCTTTTTATGTTTTGGATAATAGCCCTTTAACAGATGTGTCTTTTGCAAATATTTTCTCCCAGTCTGTGATTTGTCTCCTCATTCTCTTGAGCTTTTATATGTTAAAATTATGAACTATTTATGGTATCTAAAAAATGGCATTTATTCTTCCTCTAAAATTTTAAATATAAAATTTCCTTGGTATTAACATAGTTCCCACTTCTAAAAACGTATATGGAAAGAAATGCTTATTTCAGAATTGGTTGAATTATTTTTTATTTAGAAATAATTTCAAACATAGAAAGATTATTATAATGAGAATAATACAAACAGTCATATACTCTTTGCCTAGATCAATCTCCTATTTCATTTGCTTTGTTATTTGTAACATCCACTCTCTCTTTCTCCCCATACACACTCACACACATACATACTTTTTTCCTGAAATATTTGAAAGTAAGTTACTTACAGCATGGCCCTTTAGATTTAAATATTTCAGTGAGTATTTCCTATGAATAAAGATATTCTTTTTTATAACCACAGTATAATTACCAATCTCAGTAAATTTAACATTGATATGACATTTTAATCTAACTACTCTCCATATTCTAATTTTGTCAGTTTACACAATAATATCCTATATAGCATTCTTTTTTCTCCAGTATAGGATGGAGTGCTATATTTGAGTCAGAAAAGTAACATCTGTAAGTGTATTTCCTAAAACATACTTATATTAGTAACTTTGGGTCTCCTCACTTTATTTTTCTTTTATTTTGTTTTAATATTAATTTTTTTTTTTTTTTTGGTGAGGAAGATTGGCCCTGAGCTAACATCTGTTAACAACTTTCTTCTTTTTACTTGAGGAAGGTTGTCACTGAGCTAACATCTGTGTCAATCTTCCTCTAATTTGTCTATGGGATGCTGCCACAGCATGGCTTAATGAGTGGTGTGTAGGTCTGCACCCAGCATCCAAGCCTGCAAACCCCAGGCCACTGAATTGGAGTGTGCAAACTTAACCACTTCGCCCCTGGGCTGGCTCCAATATTTTGAGTAATTTTAGATTCACATGCAGTTGCAGGAAATAATATGGGAAGCTCCCTTTAACCAGTTCACCTTCCCCAATGGTAACATCTTCCAAAAACATAGTCTAATATAATAATGGGTACATTGACATTGTATGCAATCAAAAGGTAAAATATAGTATGATTATATTCATATAACATTATTTAAATGGTAAAATTATAGAAATGGAAATAGAGTAATGATTTTTCAGGGGCTAGAGACAGGTGAGGTGAGAGGGGAGTGTTGCTTATAAAAGGGCAAGAGCAGGGATCCTTCTGGTGATGGAACAAAATAGGTATTATTGAAAGATCAATAAGTTTCTCCAAAGAAAATGTCAGTAGGTCTGTTGTACTCAAATGCCACTAATATCAAGGAGATTCTCTAAGGGCACAAGAGTCTTTTTGCACAGAAAATTGAGTTGGTCAGATTTACCCAGATGTCTATGTGCTATAGTTATTGAAAGCAAATGACCCACATTGGGTTAAATTAATATGACTTTAAGATTGCAACCTGCTGTGGTAGTAAGAAAACTGTAGATTAATAATAACTTTTACACTTAAAAAGGTAAAACGAACCTGTCTCTCCTTTAGAGGAGATAGTAAACTCTCAGAGAGAGCTTATACATGGAAGTTTATACTGGTTACTTATTTTTCTCCCTGATAAACTCAATCATGGCTTTATTCATGAAACATAATATAGTTACTACTGTAAATTAAGGATGATCTAACTGCCTATGCGTGCACCTTGTGTTAAATCCCCTAACATCCAACTAGAAAATATTTGAAATAGTGTCTTACCATGAGTGAAGCCATGTTTGGCTGCTCCATTGACCTACAGCCACCAGCACAAAAAGATATATAAAAGCTGCTTTCTGCGTGGTGGGAACTGGTCCTTCTCCCACGGAGATAGTTGCAATGTGTAAAAATTTCAAGGCCTTTCCAGCACCGCAGCCTGGGGCAGACTGGCCATCTGTGCTGGGCTGGGACGATAGGCAAGGTAAACAATGCACGTACACAACTACTGGGCTGGGAAGATAGCCAGGGGGCTCAGTGCACCTACGCCATTGATAACCATTTGTGCATGCGACCACTAGATGCTTGCTCTGAAAATAAGCTCTGTAACTGTTTACTCAGGAAATTACTGATGGTATAAAAACTACTGGAAACTGAGCCCCAGTGAGAGTTCCACCTGTGGAAGGGACGCTTTGCACAGGATGTGTGATCCTTGCCCAGCCGTGTCGATTGACAGGACTTTCTGGGCAGAGGGGCGTGGATGTTGTGAGTAATTGATTTATTGGGAAGTAATTGATCTGATGTATTCTCTTTTCAGTCAACCTGGTGTTTCTCTTTCAGGTTGATTTGTGTCATTTCCCTTCAGTCGATCTGGTGTTTCCATTTCCCATCAATCTGATATTTTTCCCTCTTGTTATATGACCTATTCGAATCTGCTGCTATCTCAGCCGATGTGGATGTTTTCCCTTTCCAGCGGAGCTGGTGTTTTTTCCCTCTTATTATTTGACCTATTAGGATCTGTTTGCGGACTATCGCCTTTACTATCCTCTATATAATAAAATATACCTTCAGTCCATTTGTTTGGAGTGGAAAGTTTTTTTTACGTCTCGATCGAATCCCTGAACCTCTCATAACAAAGAGATCATAGAGGAAATTCTCGTTAATAAAATTAAATTCCTTTCCTGATTGCCTTTATGTTATAGCATTTACTCATCTAATCCTGGAGATGAGAAACTATAATAATTGGATAATTTTTTTTATTCTCTTTCTTTTTTTAAAAATCTTTAAATATCCCTGCGTCTTATTTCTAATTCACTCATTTCTACTTTTAGTGTATATGAGACAATATCTTATCAATAAATATTAACACACATAATCATCAATAATAATTAAATGATAAATCAGAGCGGCAATAAATTATTGAGTCAATAGTAAGGACCCAGAAACCAAATTGCATATGTTCGAATCTTGGCTCCTCCACTTAGTAACTGTGTAACCTTCAGCAAGATATTGCAGTTCTTTGTGTCTCAGATTTCTCATTGGAAAAACAGAAAATAATTTTGCCATCTCTGAGGATTTTTGTGAGAATGAATGGAATCAACGATGAAATGCCATTAGATTTATGCTTGGGGCATAACTAGTGCTCAGAAATGTACATTTTTAAATCAGAAATGTAATTGATTTTAATCCACTATGTAAATTAAATGACAGATTAAACTACTTTAAACATTCAAACAGACTCAAACATAACTTAATGCCCAGGTAAGGTAACTCTTACTGAAAATACACACATTGTTAAGACAGCAGCACTATTACTATTATTATCATTATCGCCTCCACAAAACTTTTTAAGTCAAATTGAGAGAGTCAATTATAAAGTCTTAAAGTATATAAAAAGCATTTAGCTATCTAAAATGGCTGAGTTAGTTAATGAAACACTAAATTGTTTGATCTTGATAGTTTTTATAAGTTTCAGAGTTAATGACCATATTCTTCACTTCTTTAAGAAGCAACCATCAGATGGAGATATTTTCTTTAAGAGATTCTTAGAGATATTATTGCTAATAGCTGAGCTTATCTACCATTAAAATAGACAAATTTCTTCAGGTCTTAGTGAACTAAGTCCCATTAATATAATAGAATTATATTGAGAACTATGGAAATCTCTTTTTCATTTTTCTAAAAGTTATACTTTAACTAAAATTCTACTACTCACTGGCTTTGGGGGATCCAATTCTTCTATGGCTATTTCATAGAGTAAATGATTGGAAAATTATAAGAAAAAATGACCGTAATTAGATAATCAAAAACTATGCAATATTTTTGGCTACAGATACAATATATCAAATGGATTTCCAAGATATGTAAATATACTATACGTGTAATACGGTGAATAAAATTTTATTGACCAGATTTTATCCTCCCAAAAGGCCTGTATCTTTATGGGAGAAGCACCGTGATAAATTGCCTACACGAGAGACAGACCGTGAATGGTATCATAAAAGACAAAAAGCTTCTCCCTAAACTTACAAGCACAGGTGCTCTCTACTTTCTAAACTTATAAGACAAGAAAAATAATTATTTAATTTCTGGAAAAAAGTAATGGAGAATGAAGGAAAGGGGGAAGGGAGAGAAAGGAAAAAACAAAGTTTGCTACATAGTATGCAGTCGGAAATTAGATATCTCCATACCCCAACCACACAATACCTCAGAGTTACCTTCAAGGAAAATAAACTTAGCAAAAGTGGTGGGATGTTATTGTCACGATTAGGTTACAAATGCCTGTGACTTTCTTCTTGCTTGCAGCCTCTCTTGACCTCTTCCTTGCTCCCCGCCATGTTGTGAGGTGCTGTAAGGAGAGGCTCTCAGGCAAGGAGCTACTTAAGGGAGTCTTCAGCCAACATTTTCTGGAGACTGAGGCTTCAGTACACCAGCTTGCAGAGAATTGAATGCTGACAACAAAAAAAGATGGGTGATCTGGAAAGCACGTCCTTCCCAGTCAAGCCCCACACCCAATAGGAGTCTGCTGCTTCAGTCAACGCCTTAATGGCATCTATGTGAGATAATCTGAGGTGGAAGACCAGCTAAGCCATACCTGAATGCTTGACTCACAGAAACCGTAAGACAATAAATGTGTACTCTTTTAAGCTGATAAACTTTGGAGTAATTTGTTGCACAGTACTAGATAATTACATGTGTGTGTTTATGTGTGTAATTATAGTTATAATTATGCAGTTATGAATCGTTTTATGTATATATAGTTATATATATGTAGTTACACATAGATATATAATGATATAAATGTATCTAGTTAGATATTATATACACTTACATATATAACTATATAAGTATATACTTATGTTTATAGTAATAATTAATAACTCAAAACTCCTAAAGTTTTGACTTTAATGAAAAATTCAGTTCTTTTAAAAATTAGAATCAATATTTTATAAGAATATATTTTCAACAATTATGTGTATTTTTGAAAGACTCTCACTCAAGAAATCTGAATTTTTTTCTCAGTCAATATGTAATAAACAGGACAAACAGGTGACTTACCTGTTTGGTAACTCACATTGATACAGGTTACAAAAATAATAATTATTATTTTGTTTTTGCTCAGAAAAACACGATTATATACATGAGAATGAGGAAATTATATATGTGCAAGTAATCTTAAACTGAGGATATTTATTGTATTATTGCTTTAATTAAGCTGGTATTGAAACTGGATATCAATGATTAAACAAGTAGGTTTTTTTATTCTACGGCTGCATTGAGTAATATCTAAAATGTACTTATGATTTAAAGACATTTAGAATGAAGGCACAGCAATTAAATCTGAATAATAAAAATTAAAATCTGCTGATTATAATTAGAAATTGATTAAGTTATGGGGCAGTAGGAATGTTTCAAAGCTTGATAAAATGTTGGCTCTTATTTTTGATTAATGTAAGACAACCAGAAATAAATGAAATAATTTAAACAAAATTTAAAGAAATACAGAGTTGAAAATGTAATCAACCAAGAGAGGAAGATTGTATAAATGCTTTTAATGGTTGCATTCCTAGTATTATTTAATAATTTTAAATATATTTTAAAGATAGCAAGTTATTTTTATTAAGCTCAGTTTATGTACTCCAGTTATGTGATAGACTATACAGTAGAATTATGTATAATATATATCACCCTTCGATTTTAAATATACTGATTAGGTTAGTGATTATTCAATAGGAAAAAATGAAAGTCAAAGTTCCTTCATATTTAACACAATTTGCTAAAAGTTCACAATGTATTCATATTTTTACCTAACTTTCATTTTAACAAGTGTCTCTAGCATTTTCTCAGGTTTTATATCTCAATTCATACGATTTTATTTTTTAGAAAACTGTTACCTGCCATCACATTTTAAAGATAATTTACTCTTTCAAAAACAATCAATCGTCAGGTCAAGACAAATATAGAAGCATTGATGGAGTTGTAATTCTTGACCAAGGATAAAGAATACATTCTGCTTTAATAATTTATCTGTACATTTCCATGACTTTTTTTAATGCTGTAAATCTGGAAAATCTCCTGTAAACGCTCCCCCACACACACACCCCCACCACAAATACACACACATCACTGAAGGATTCTGACTAGTTTATTTATTTATTTTTTAGTGATGGCATTTTATATAGGTGTGTTTTTTAACTCTTAAATAATGAATTTATGAGTGTAAAAATACGCCTGGCACTTTATAAAGACCCTAGGTGTTTATATTATTATTATTTATTTTAATTGTGAAGGGTTGCAGTGGCACCTCCAAGGTTAGTGATGTGATATTATAGGCTATTATTTTTGAAAAATGTATATTCAAAAAACAATTTAATAATCACTATGTCACTAAATGAAATTAAATCCTGACAATTTTCAAAATGCACTTAAAAAAAAAAGTACAACTGCAGTGGTTAGTTTCTTTAGTCATAGAGAAATGCGAATTAAAACCACAATAAGATAGCATTACATACCTATTAGAATGCCTATTATCAAAAAGACTGATCATACTAAGTATTGGTAAAGACGTGGAGCAATGTGAACTCTCATACTCTGCTGGTACAAACACTTTGAAAAAAGTGTTTTGTTTTGTTGTTTAATTCCAAACTGGCAACTTCTGTCTTCTTCTTTGAAAATTTGATCTATTTTAATCTAATGTTTACTTTTTATTATATTGTTTACATCCTCTTTAACTTGTTTTGTTCTTTGTTTGTTCATATTTCAATTTATTGCTTTTTTCCTACTCTTTCTGTAAATGATTTCTAACTTAATCCTACTGTACTTAGAGACATACTTTGTATATTTTTCAATCATTTTAAATTTACTAAGACATTTTATAACCCAGCATTTGGTTTATCTTTGTGAATATTTCATGTGAAACTAGTGCCATTCAAATCTTCTATTTGATAACTTATTAATTATTTGTTCACTTACTCTGAGAGAGTAGTGTTGAAAACTAAAAATGTAATTATGGATTTGTTTTTCTTAATTTATTTCAATCAGGCTTTGATTCATGCTTTCTTTGAAGCTTTGTTAATATGCATATATGCATATACACATTTAGAATTGCTATATATACTTAAGAATTAACCCCTTTAGCATCATTAAATTACTCTCTTTCAGTTATACTTCTTGATCTGAAGTCTACTTTGATATGATTATAGCCACAACATTTTGTCTGTATTTTTTCCATTTTCCAACCTATTTGTAATTTTACATTTAAATTGAGTTTCTTTAAGACAACAAATAGATGAATGTTGCTTTTTTCATCCGTTCTAAAAGGCAATTTCTGCCTTTAGGAGTGTTTAGACGAGTGCTATCCAACAGAACAGTGATGTTGGAAATGTTCTACAATATGGAGCATGTGAAATATGGCTAACATAACAAGATATTGAATATTTTTTAATTACTTTAGATTCAATTAGTCACAAATGTCTAATGTACTGGAAAGTTCAGATTTAGGACATTTACCTTTACGGTAAATATCGATATGTTTGGATGTAATTGTGCCATCTTGCTATTTGTTTTCTGTTTGTCTAATATGCTCTTTTTTACTTTTTTCCTCTTTTCCTAGAATCTTTTTGGATTATTTGAATATGTAGGTGATATTCAATTTTATCTTCACCATTGGTCTTTTAGCCCTAAAGTTTTGTTTCATTCTTGGTTTAGGAAGTGCACCTTTAAACTATCACTAGTTTTCTTCATGTATTCTACTACTTCTTATATAACTTAAGAAATTTACACTAGTATATTTCAATTTTCTTTCTTCCAAACTTTGTGAAATTGTTGTCATGATTTTTCTTATGTCATAAACCTCACAGTGCATTCTCATTATTTTTCTTCTAAATGGTAACTATTTCTTAATTTTTTTTAATGAGAAAACATTCATTTTATATTTGCCCACATATTTATCTGGAAATAGTCACAGGTAAAAATGTACGATACAGAAGGGATTAATGAGCACACAAATGCCAAGTACGTGAGTCAATAAAACAACATTTACTGTGCATAGCAAAATTGTAAATCTTTCATACTTTAAAATGTACATATAGCTGAAATGCGTGACAACAAAAGCATAGGCATAAAGGGATTAAAGAGAGTGAAGTCTCTAAGGCTCTAGCAGTTTGGGTTAGTGATAATATAATTTGATTTAATGGAATAAATAATAAATTGTAATAAGTAAACTTTAAAAGAACAATCATAAATATATAACCAACAAGTTAACAGTAAGACATAATCAAATATTTTTAAAATAAATAAAAAATACAACAAGCAGGGAGAAAAAGGGACATACAACATATGTGCTAAATAGAAAATAGAAATACAGAAGATGTCAACCAAACTATAATAATAATTACTTTAACTGTAATTGGAATAAATACTGTGTATAAAATATTTTAGGCTAGATTAAAATATTAAAACCCAACTATATCCTGCTTATAAGATATACATCTAAATATAAGAAATTTTGAAAGTAAAACAATGTAAAAATTATTCCATAAAACAGAAACCCAAAGATAGCTGCAATAGCTATACTAATCTCAGATAAAGTAAATTTAAGGCAAAAATATTACTAAAGATAATCCATAATGAGAAAAGATTTAATCTGTTATGACTATGTCACAATTCTAAATCTGTATGCATTGAATAACAAGCTTCAAAACACATAAGGAGAAAAATGACAATAATAAAAAGAAAAATTAATAAATTCTAAATTATAGTAGGAGATTATAACATGCTTTGCTTTGTAGACAAAAATACTAATAAAAATATGAAGAAAAATATAAAAATATGAACCAGACAATTAACAAAAGTGACCTAATAGGCATATGTATCACATAGCTCCAAACACAAACAGCATTTATATATTTTCAAGCGTCATAAAACATTTACTAAAATAGACTATGTATTGGGTCACAAAGACATCATCAAGAAATTTTAATTTCTTAAGAATTTTCAAGAATGTTTTATCTGACAACATGCACTTATGCTATAAATTAGTAACACAACCTTAACTAGAAAATCTCAGCTTCCTGGATATTAAACAATATACTTCTAATTCCAGTAACTAGGTAACACTTGGATCTGCTTCCGTTGACTGTGTTTTCTCTTAATTATGAGTTATATTTTTCTTTTTCCCTGAATATATTATAATTTTTATTGTACCTCAGACATTGTGAATATTAATAAAAGTCTGTAGACTAATACACACACGTATATATCTATATAGATAGAGATATATGGATTTCCAAGGGAATAAGTCTTCACTTCTGCCTGAAATTAGTGTGAAGTTCTTCCTAGAACTGGGTTGAGTTTGCCAGGTGCCATTTTTGACTAGATTGAGTTGACCTGTAATTAGTACAACTCCTAACATCCTTTGCAGCTTCTACCTTCTTGATTCTGTCAGTATTTATGCCCAGAGGCAGTTGAGCTGTGGTTTCAACTTTTTGATTCAACTCTAACAGATTACCAGAATCCAAATGCAGACTTCATAAAAATGCATGAGGATGTGATTTGTCCCTTTTGTCTAGCCCCCTCCTCCTTTATGCCATTTTCTTGGAGAAAAAGTGTGTGTGTGGGATAAGGCCAAGATATTTTCTGTTATTTTTGGGACTCACCCAGTTCCAATTAACCCCATAAGCCCATGTTATTTTCCAAGGCTCTGTTGATTTATTCTAGTCTCTTCACCTATGGCTGGCTTACTTCACCATTCTCTTGTGCTTAAAACAAGTATGGAAGGTGTCATGGTTCATTGGAACTTCCATATGTGCACCACTCTTTGCTACTCTATTATGAAGAGTTAGCATTTTAAAAATTATTATTATTTTATGTGGTTTTTGTTGTTGCTGCTGTTAAAGGAGCAAAGGTCTTTCACGTTCTTCTGTATACTAAATAGACATAACTAATGTTCTTCTAAATGATTGATTAATCAAAGAAGATATCAAAACAGACATTAAAAATTAAATTGAACTGAAAAATAACTAATATATGGTCTAATCAACATTTGTGTAATACCACAAAAACAATACATAGAGCAAAATTTCTAGCCTCAAATGCACGTCTTAGACAAGAAGACACTGAAACTCAGTGATACTAGTTTCTTCCACCTAAAGAATCTAGATAAAGAAAAGCAGATCAAACCCAAGGAAAATAGAAGGAATAAATAATAAAATTAAGACTAGAAATCAATAAGATAGAAAACAAATGTATACTAAGAAACATTAAAAGAGCTAAAGGTTATTTGCATGAAAATTTTAACAAATTTGATAAACTCCAACAAGGAGCAGTCAAGAAATAGAGAAAACACACATTATTCACATTAGAAATGAAATTAGGGTATCAATACAAATCCTATATATACTAAAAGATGATTAGGGCACATTTTGCACAGCTATTTGTCAATAGATTTAAAATTTTGACTGAAGTGTACAATTAAAAAAAATACAACTTAACAAAAGTGACAAAAAAGGAAATTGAAAATCTGAATAATTTATTCTTTAAAGTAATTGACTAGTTTAAATTCAAGAATGTAAATAAATGTTCCACATTTTGATGGGAGAAACTGCAAGTGATTGTAGACAATTTTGTAGTCTACTATAAATCTTTAGTATCTCACTCCACACAGCTTGTTTATTAAACAAATATCTTGTTGGGAAGATGAGCTTATTTTGAAGAATTATTTCTTTTCTGGCAGGTTGTTCTTTTCCCCAAAACTTTTTTAGATGTCTCTTTAATACCATATTCAAAAAAGAATTTTTCTACTATTATCTGTATTTCCAAAAGTTTTCCATTTAATTTTCATAGAAAAAGCAACCATATTTTTGGGTGAATTTAATAAAATTATATGATTGCTGTAACAATCAGTTGAGTAGCATTCTACCTATCTTTTTGTTAACATACAATTCTTTCCACTGATCTATGCAGAATTGCATAGGCTTCTTAAAGATTGGCCTACTAATAATGGAAAATAAGTATGATGGGTATTCAATCAATTTGTTTTACAAAAGGAATAGACAATATCAGTCAATCCCCAAGATTGGCCTGAACAATTGGAACAATAAGATTGTATTAACAGAGATGGGGTAGAAAGAAAGTAAAATAGATTGGGGGCAGAATAATAAGTGATTTCGTTTTGTACATGCTAAGTTTAGATATTAGCCATCAAATGGAAATGTCAAGTAAGCAGTTGGATATTTGAATTTTGCTTTCAGAAAAGATGCCTGGGCTGCAGATAAAATTTGATGATGTCGTCTTATTAATGTTGCTTACAACCATGAAATTTCATTAGATCTCTAACAGAGTAAGCGAATTTAGGGAATATAAGCAGATCAAGAAATAGCCCATGGGTCCTCCAACATTAAATGATCATAGATAAAAGGAAAACCAGCAAAGAAAAGAAAAGAAGCAGTCAGCAAGGTAAAAGGAAAACCAACTAAGTTGTCCTGTAAGACAAATGAAGAAATGTTTCAAGGAAGAGGCAATAATCAATTATCTCACATGTGCTGATAGTCCAGCAGGATATGCCCTCTTTAACATGACACATATATTGATACAAGAGAAATCAAAGTATTTAATCAGTGCTATAGAAGTATTCATAGATTCTACAGCTTGATTGTTTCATTTGTTTTAGTGTTACATGTATTTTTACCAATAATATTTTTACTAAGGACTTCAAACCGTGTTTTACTTCTCGTAAAACACATCAGAAAATAATAACTAAAAAGATCTTAAATTTATTGACTAATTCTAGTATCGCAGACCAAAAAACATATCTTTGTCCCTGCGTATTCTAAATCATTATTTTCAGACCAATTCATTCAGGATAAGGGAGTAGAATTTTCCAATTTCTTTTCACTTAAATGTAGACAAATTATAGTAGAAATTATCAATAACAAACTGAAATAGAAAGAACATCATTTGCAGAACAATCACTATGAGTTTTATATATTTACAATATTCATTATGTTTAATTTCATTAATATCAAAGAAGAATTAAAATTTTCATGCTTTGCCAAAGCACTTTTATTTCCACATGAGGTGTTTAATAACACTAAAATTGTTTATATAATAATTAAAATTAATTAAAATAGCATCTCTTTTGCACATTTTGTCTGGTAACAAAATATAAAATACAGATATGTATTATTATATATTATGTTATATATAATAATATATTTTATTATATATTTATATGATATATAAAGATACTATTATATATAATTATATACAATATATGATATATACATTATTTTTTATTGAGGTAACATTGATCTATAACATTATATAAATTTCAGGTGTACATCATTATGTTTTGAGTTCTGTGTAGATTACATCGTGTTCACCACCGGAAGTCTAATAGCCATCTGTCACCATATACATGTGACCTTTTACTCCTTTTGCCCTCCTCCCTCTCGTTTCCCCTCTGCTAACCACCAATCTATTCCCTGTATCTATGTGTTTGCTTGTTGCTGTCGTCGTTTTTTATCTTCCACATATGAGTGAAATCATATATTATTTGGCTTTCTCCATCTGACTTATTTCGCTTAGCTCAGTATCCTCCAGGTCCATCTATGTTGTTGCAGATGGCAAGATTTCATCTTTTTTTTTACTAAGAGCCCTACACTTTTACCCTCCCCCCAACATGTTTTGTATTTTTGATATCATATTTTACCTCTTTTATTTTTGTGTATCCCTTAACCTCTTATCATAGATACAGATGATTTGAGTACTTTTGTCTTTTGACCTTCGTAGTAGCTTTATATTTTGTTGATTCACTACCTTTCCTGTATATTTGCCTTTAACAATGATATTTTTTCTTTGATAATTTTCTAATTTCTATTTGTGGCCTTTTATTTTCCACTTAAGTCCCTTTAACATTTCTTGTAAGGCTGTTTAGTGATGATGAACTCTGCAAGTTTTTGGTTTTTTGGAAAGCTCTTTATCTCTTCTTTCATTCTGAATGATAAGCTTGCTGTGTAGAGTATTCTTGGTTGCAGGTTTTTTCCTTTTAGCACTTTGAGCATATCATGTCATTCCCTTCTAGCCTGTTAGGTTTCTGCTGAAAAGTCAGCTGGTAGATTCCTGGGGTTTCCTTTGTTTGTAACTTGTTGCTTTTCTCTTGCAGCTTTTAGGATTCTCTCTTTATCTTTAATTCTTGACATTTTACTTGTGATGTAGCTTGGTTTGGGCCTCTTTGGGTTCATCTTGTTTGGTAATCCTTGTGCTTCCTGAATCTGGATGTCTGTTTCCTTCCCCAGGTTAGGGAAGTTTTCATATATTATTTCTTCCAATAATTTCTCTTCCCCTTTGTCTCTCTCTTCATCTTCTGGGACACCTATAATGTGGATATTAGCATAGTTGATGTTGTCCCGGAGGTCCCTTTGTCCTCATTCTTTTTAATTCTTTTTTCTTTTTTCTGTTCAGTTTGGGTGATTTCCCCTACTCTTTTGTGCAGATCATTGATCCATTCTGTGTCATCTACTCTGTTGTTGATTCCCTCTAGTAATTCTCTGTTCAGCTCTGATTGGTTCTTTTTTATATTTTCTAATTCTTTGCTGAAATTTTTACTATGTTCATCTATTCTTCTCCCCAAAGCAGTGAGCATCCTTATGACTATTAGTTTGTAATCTTTATCCAGTAGCTTATCTCTGTTTTATTTAGGTCTTTTTCTGAGGATTCATCCTGTTCCTTTTTTTGGAACGTATTCCTTTGTCTCCCCTTTTTGCCTACTTCTCTGTGCTTATTTCTATGTATTAGATAGATCAGCTATTTCTCCCAAACTTGGAAATGTGACCTTATGTAAGAAATGCCTTATGGGGCCCAGCAGCATGTTCCCCTCTGATCACTCATGCCAAGTGCTCCAGAGATGTCTCCTGTGTGGGCTGCATGTACCTTTCTGTTGTGGCAGGGTTACTATTGCTGCAGGTGCACAGGTAGGCTAGGCGGGCCCCCGAGCTGGCTGGTTGTGAGGCTTGGCAGCATGTGGCTGTTACAGGCACTTTATTGGACAGGGCAAACCCCCGGCACAGCTGGCTGTGAGATCAGTAGCAGACAACAACTGTAGTGTTGCTGGGAAGTGAGTCAGGCCCCTAGTGTGGCTGGGTGCTAGGCCCCGGGGCATACAATTGCGGTAGGCCGCATGTGCAGCTCCCTGCAGCTCTTAGCTGCCTCTATGTTGGTGTGTGGGGCAGGCTTAAGGTGAGGCTGGCTACAAGACATGTGGCTGTGGTTAGCCTGGTTTTTGGCAGGGTAGGCCTCTGGCAAGAGCTGGCTATGCTGTGCTGATGGGTGGAGCATCCTCAGGTGTGGCTGCATACAACTGTTTCAGGCATTGGAAGGCAGGGCAGATCCCTTGTGTGTCTGTTTGTGATGACCAGCAACGCAAGCCCTCCATGGGCCTGCTGGTGGGTGGTGCTGGTCCCTGGGGCAGGCTGCCTGCTGCCTGGCTGTGCTTGATTGTCTCGGTTGCTCTAGTGGGTGGGGCAGACCCTTGTGCTAACAGACTAGAGAGAGGATTCCAATGGTGCCTGCCAACCTCTGTGTCGGCAAGATCAAAAGTAGTCACAATAATGACTGCTGCCAGGGTCTCAGTCCCTGGGAAGTGGGCCCAGCCACCTCCAGCCTCTCCAAGATGCGTTCTGAGCTTAGTAAGTGAGTCTCTTTTACTAATGGACTCTGCACTTTTCTATCTGTTTTTGTGCTTGTTTCTGGGTCGAGTGAGTTTGTGCATGGGTCCTTTAAGAGCAGGTTTTTCTTTCCCTGAAGTTCTATAGTTTTCCTGGGCATATTCCCCACTGGTTTTCGAAGCCAGCAAAGGCAGGCATTATGGGATCTCGTCTCTGTTGTGCCAGATCTAGGGGCTGTAGTGCCTAATGTGGAAATCAAATCCCCCACTCCTCTGGGAGGAGCTCCATACCTTTGAGATCACTCCTGGCCTGGAAGCTCTGTGGCTACAGTGTGGTTTATCCTCAGCAGCATTGTTTCTCTGCCTCTTCCACTCCTGTCTGTGTTGTTCCTTGTTGTGGAGGTTCTTTTATTCAGTTTCCAGATTTCTCTCAGAGGAATTTGTTCCACAGATATTTGTAGTTTTGTTGTGTCTGTGGGGAGAGGCGAGCTCAGGTACCATCTTCCAAACTCATATACAGTATGTTAATATTTAATATATATTGTGTATGATTATATATTATTAATACATACAAGCATAGTTCCATATACACATTCAAAGATACACGTATTGCACAAATGCTAAAATGTAAAGAGGAGACCTGGAGACGAAAGGAATAGAGAAAAGAAGAAGAGAGAGAAAAAGGGAGAAATATAAGTAATAGAAAAAGTGTAAGAACAAGAGTAAGAGCAAATAGAATATGAGAGAGGATATGTTGCATTAGAAGTTGAATTGAGAAAATTACATGGCTGCATTCTGAACTCTGAACAAATGTTAACCAACTTTATACTCTTAGTTTTATTACAGATTTTAGCTAAACTGGATATTAAATACAAATTCTCAGTTCCTTTAAAAAAGATAAAGTCAGACAGTATCAATGCTGAAAAAAGTAGAAAAAAATAGCTGTAGTCCCTTCTGGTCTTATATTTTTTGTTTGTTTATAGTCATTATTCCTCCTCCTTTCCATTTCAATGGGTGTTCTGCATTTAGAGATTCAGATTATGCCTTGGTTTGTAGAGATCAGCTTTATAAAATGTTTGAATTTATCCAATTAGAGTCTCCCCAGGGCCTGCAATCTAAAGTTAATAGTTCATAGGTGGTTACAGCTTAAGTGCCTAGAGGGGTCACAATGGAAATGATGTCTCTTTGATGTACTAGAGAAAATAACTCAGCTGGAGTGCCGTACTTGCTGTGAATTGTAGCTGAAGAATGGTTTATGTACTCGCCCTTCATTGTACTGCTTTCTAAAATTTAATTCAAATGTCTGAACAGAAGACTATAAAAAAGTTCCATACCAGAGAGCATTGATTGAGAATGAGAGGAGCTTTCCCAGCAAAAGCAAGTCCCCCGACTTTAGATGTTTAGATTTTTGAATGCTTTTTTAAGTTTGGCTCCTTTTACTTAACTTTTTTTTTTTTTTTTTGAGAGCATAACAAACTGAGCTAAAAAAAGGCTCTGCTGGGAGTGACTTTAAGGTTTAGCATTCTTTTTCACTGGTCGATCATTCCAAACAAAATGTTTCAACTACAGTGACACAGTGGGATTGAGCAAAATTTTGCCTTTGCTGCATCTGTTTGATTTGTATTTATGTTTACCAAGGGTGGATATTATGTTAGTGTAAGCAAAGTAAAACTTACAATGCATAGCTCTGGGGTAATTTGATTCCATTCGACTTCATAAAAAAGATGTAGTATGGACTAGATTACTGATTTTAACAGTCTGTTCAACAACTGAATAAATGTATGTCAAAGCAAATAGTAAGAGGTATGTAGGTTAATAATATTTAAACTAGTTCAGACTTATAGAAACCATTACTGTGCAGAGGAAAGAACAAAAACTGGAAGGAAAAAGACACGGGTTCTAATTCGGGCTCTGTTACGGGTGGATGTAAACAAATACAAACCTGGTATGTGATCTGCAAAATTAAAGGGTCATTTAGCTCTTTTGGCTATACTTTTAATGTTCTAGTTACCTCTATTTTTTTAATATAAAATAATGTACATTTATTGCAAAAAATTTATAAACTACATATGAGTACAAAGACCTTAATAACTCATTACTTACAGTTAACCACTAGTGTTTTTTTAGTTTTATATTTTTTAATATTTTTTCTAAGCATGTTCATGTGTGTTTTTTCTTTATCAAAAGATCTTAGCGTACTGTTTTACACATTTTTTCACTTGAAATATAAATTGTAAGTATTGATATTTGTGTGTTCATTAGTAATGACTGCAGAGTATTCAGGTCTAATGTAGTCAAATTTAATAAATCCTTTATTATTGAACATTTAAATTGTTTACACTTTTAACTATTATATAAAAACAGTTGAACATCATTAAAGGGAATTTTTCAAACATTTTTATTTCAACTAATTTAACAAAAGTGGAATTTCAAGGTATATGATTATATAATTTTTATTGGATTTTTAAATATGTACTTAGAATTTCCCAATAAAAATTGCAGTATTTATTTTTTACTCTGGTTTTAAGTAGTAAAGTTAAAAAGTCACAGTTGCTTTGATGAATATTTCTTCCCATATTTCTGTAACATTAGGTATTAATGCAGTTTTCATAATCATACAGCAGATGAACTGTCATAGACATGTCCACTTTCACATTTTCTTCAGGTGATCTGTAAGTATTTAATACATTTTATTTGTATTAAAATAAAGCTACTATAAGAAGATCTAAATTTTGATGCCAAATTATGAATAAAATCCAGAATCATCTGGAAAATTTTTCGCTTTCACGAAGGTGTGTTTGCTCTGAAAATGGAAATTCACAGAAGATAAAATTTCTGGGAGCAACTCTCTCTGTCTTTGGGCTAAAAGCAGTGTTGAAGGGGATACAAAGAAAGATTATGAGTTATTGTAACATGAAAAGGGATTTTCGTCTAGACAGAGAATATTTTTAGCCATCCTCCTATGCTTTTATTATGACACTATTTTAATTTTTTATGAAAATGTCAAAAGTCACATCAGCCTCTGTCTTTTCTACATTACCTCAAATATTGTGATAATAGTGTCCTAGCAATGATTACAAAGTATTTTCTCAAATTATTATCCAAAGGCTCTAAAATTGTATATGGCCATCAGCAGTGTGTAGGACTGGTCTTCCTCCAAAACTTTTGCCAGCATTATATCATCACATTTTCAAAAATCTGTCAAATTAAGAGCTCCCTTATATGTTTACATTTCTAAGAATTTACCCCAAAAATGCTGCATTATGTATATCAATCAGGCTTCTTGAACATGGGACAAATGTGTTTATAGAATTCAATCTATAGCCAAATCTCTTTTCTTGTCTCTTATTAAAATTTTATTACTAATATACATGAAGTAGAGCCAATAAAGCATGATACTATATCTATGATTAATTTCATTCCTGCACATTCCTATTCAGAAAACTTCCCATTAAGATACGAAATAAACAGAAGCCAAAGTGCCCAACTATGAACATACTAAGAGTATGCAGTAAGTAATAGTAATGGAAATATATGTTAGGGTAAAAAGAATAAACATCCTTCTAGCTTATTACCATTGCAGCTATTAGCGATTTGCTTATAAATGACTCTAATTTGGAGTTACACAGCCTAGAGGAAAACTTTTAGAGTAATAAGTGAAAAAGTGGGAAAAATAAATTGCTTTATTTAACAACATGGGCATCAATAATTTCTGAAAGTCTGTAACTCTAACAATACAAGTATATGAAAAGACCCATCTATGAATATACAAAAAGCTATGTTCTAAATTATTTCAAAAAATTCAAACACCCCACAAGAAAAAAATAAAGAACAAGTTGAGAAATTTCACAAATAAAAAATACATATGACTGGGGCTGGCCCAGTGGCATAGTGGTTAAGTTTGCACGCTCCACTGTGGCAGCCTGGGATTCACAGGTTTGGATCCTGGGCACAGACCTATGCCTCACTTATGAAGCCATGCTGTGGCAGGTGTCCCACATATAAAGTAGAGGAAGATGGGCAGGGATGTTAGCCCAGGGCCAATCTTCCTCAGCAAAGGAGGAGGATTGGCAACAGATGTTAGATCATGGCCAATCTTCCTCACCAAAAAAAAAAAAAAAAGTACGGAAGATCAAAAGCAATATAAAGAAAAACATAATCTGTACAAAAATTTTTAAAAATAATGTAACAGAATACATTTTTTCTAAAAATGTCATCCAAAATGTATACTAAGATGGATCACCTAGACCTTTGCTTGTGGAAATTTAAATTTCTACTGCAATTCTTATGTCAAAACCATTAATATAGTCATAAAATTTGGCCAAAGATTTTACATCCAGGGATACAAACTAATGACTAACAAAAATATATGCCAAAAGATGACTGTAGTAACACCTCTAGTATCAAAAGATGAATACAGTAGTCCCCCTTTAACGATGAGGGATACATTCCAAGACCCCCAGTGGATGCCTGAAACCATAGATAGTACCAAACCCTAGATATATTATGTTTTTTCTCACACATACATACCTATAACAAAGTTTAATTTATAAAATAGGCACAGTAAGAGATTAACAACAATAACTGAAAATAGAAGAATTATAATAATATACTATAATAAAAGTCACCTTGGATCTCAGCATACAATTTTTTTTTGCTTTTTCAGAACTTTCACCTTTTCACTTCAAGGAAGCACTTTATGGCTTCTCTTTGGCGTATCCGAACTGCCAGCATCACTACTCTTGCTCTTCGGGGCCATTATTAAGTAAAAGAAGGGTTACTTGAACACACGTATTGAGAGACCATTACAGTCAATCTGAGTTACTAAGTGACTAATAAGCAGTAGCATATACAGCATGGATGCACTAAACAAAGAGATGATTCTCAACCCAGGTGGAACGGAGTGAGATGACATGAGATTTCATCGTGCTACTCAGAACAACAGGTAATTTAAAACTTATGAATTGTTTACTTCTGGAATTTTCCATTGAATATTTTCAGACTGTGGTCGACCACAGGTAACTGAAACCACGGAAAGCAAAACCATGGATGAGGGGAGATTACTGTAATACAAACCAAAATATTTAACTACTGGACATTACTAGGTGCATATGTGTCCATTCATTGAATGCGACTGTATACAACCGTTAAAATGTTGATATAAATTTTAATTAAAATATTAATATAGAATATTTTAATGATCAATATTTATTATCAAGTGAAAAGAGGATAACAATCCAGTATGTGATATAATTCAAAAATAAAATATTTAGACAAACACATGAAGTTATTTTTGTTTGTTTGTTTTTTTGTTTTCTATGGTGAGGAGGATTAGCCTTGAGCTAACATCCATTGCCAATCCTCCTCTTTTTGCTGAGGGAGATTGGCCCTAAGCTAACATACACCCATCTTCCTCTATTTTATATGTGGGACGCCTGCCACAGCATGGCTTGATAAGCGACGCGTAGGTCAGGGCCCAGGATCTGAACCTGTGAACTCTGGCTGTGGAAGCAGGTCATGCGAACTTAACCACTACACCACGGGGACTGGCCCCACATAAAGTTTTAAAGAAACAAGACTGGAAGAACATATTCCAAAATATTAAGCATAAACATCACTGCATGTTATCATTAAAGGAGTCTTTTTTTCTTATTTGCACTTTTCTATATTGTCAAAACATTCAATATTTATGATTTTCTATTATAGATTTTAAAGAAAGAAAAAATATGTTTTAAACAATAGCAACAAGAGCAAAATACACCTGTAAGCTATTAAAAATTTTGTTTTTATGTTTGGAATTTACTTTGACAAGCTTTAATATGAAATGCTAAAAACATGAGGACATACCTTTCCTCTTATATAGACTCTGAGAATTGCTACCTTTTTCTACTCTAAGAAGAATTTGTGAACTGAAACATCCTTCACAGGAACTATCCACTATGAAAATAATTCATGGGTCAATAGTATCAATTTGATTCAACTGACAATTTGATTGTCAGTTTTAGATCATTAAGCTTTGTTTCAATGTATCTACAGTGCTTCCTTACATATTAGTTATCTGAAATCCTTTCTTGATTTTTCTATCACAACCATTCTTTTCCAATAGAATTTTCATTTATTTGCAATTTTTCAACCAATTCAGTCTTCAGCATAAGAATATAATGCTTGGCCATTTGTTTTTTTTTTTTTGGTGAGGAAGATTAGCCCTGAGCTAACCTCCATTGCCAATCGTCCTCTTTTTCCTGAGGAAGATTGGCCCTGAGCTAACATCTGTGCCCACCTTCCTCTATTTTACATGTGGAACACCGCCATAGTGTGGCTTGATAAGCGGTGCATAGGTCCACACCCAGGATCTGAACTTGCAAACCTTGGGCTGCCGAAGCAGAGCTTGTGAACTTAACCACCGGGCTGACCCAGCCATTTGCTTTTAAATGTGGTTCTTAAAGTGAGAAATAAAAATCAAGATAAAAAATGTTGAGACAAAACTAAATCTCTAAATCAAGGTTTAGAGAATTTCTTCCTTCTATGAATATAAAGTAAATTTACTTTAAAAATTTCTGGTAGGGGCCGGCCCTGTGGCATAGTGGTTAAGTTTGCACGCTCCTCTTCAACAGCCCAGGGTTCACAGGTTTGGATATCAAGAGTGGACCTACACACCACTCATCAAGCCATGCTGTGGCAGACCTCCCACATATAAAGTAGAGGAAGATGGGTGTGGATGTTAGTGCAGGGCCAATCCTCCTCAATAAAATGAGGAGGATTGGCAACAGATGTTAGATCAGGGCTAATCTTCCTCACCAAAAAAAAAAAAAAACTTTTTGGTATAAAAAACATATAGGAATTCCTCGAGACTCTTCTTTTAATTTAATATTCTTATACCTTCCTTCTTAAACAAATTAACTATATTACTAAAAATGAATGGAAATATGCCTTTACATTAAAATTAGGCTTACAATACTGGTATCAGATACATGAAATTGACTGATCAACTCAGAGTAATGGTTATCAATCTTTTTGTACATAAAAAATCTCATAAAAATGCAGATTCTCAATCTCCACCTCAGAAATACTGATCCAATAAGCTTGGGATTAGCCTAGCAATCTGAATTTTTTAAAAACTCCCCAAGTCTTATTGGTGAAGTTAAAACTTTATTTTGAGAAAAGTTGACTTAGCAAATTATTGATATTATCTTTATGTTTTATGGGAGTATCGAACATTGTACATAAGTAAAAGTGGATATATTGCTCTCGATAGCCTTCATATTTATTGAGCAAGGTATCAAATAATGTGAATTACAGTTTTACTTTTTCTGACAATCACAATTGTCTGCCTGGCATCAAAACCACAAATATTATAACTCATTAATAACTCAGTTTGATTAATGTGTCCAAGGTGTCTAATGAAATTAGCTGATGGAAGTAAAATGTTGATTCTCATATGCCTTTTTCCATCTATTTTGGTACTGCCTAATTTCTGGATAAATGGGATGAAACTCCATGGGAGAAAAACACAACAAAAAATTTTCAATAAATCTTATTAATGAAAACATATTTTATAAAACATTTGTAAGTGATCTCTTGCCTACTATCTCAACTCATAGGATGTAAAGTAAATTAAAATGAGAACATGATCTTCCTGGTTTTTCTGTTAGTTCAGAATTAGAATGGAAAGAAATATAGAACTAAGAATGCAACTTCCAAAGAGTCATCATAACTTGAAGAACAATATCTACAGTCATGCATCGCTTAACGACGGGGATACTTTCTGAGAAATGCGTCATTAGGTGATTTCGTTGTTGTGCGAACATCATAGAGTGTACTTACAGAAACCTAGGTGATATGGTCTACTACACCTCTAGGCTATATGGTACTAATCTTATGGGACCACCATCACATATGCAGTCAGTCGTTAACCAAAATGTCATTATGCAGCACATGACTGCATACCATTTCACTCTATTTCCTTTTCAGTAATCCATTCTTTTGAAAGGACAAGGTTTTCATTTCAAGTACGGGCAACAAAGGATAGCACTTTGCATTCAATTGTTTTTTTCTGCTCTTCACTGGTGGTTCCACTGTCTCTCTAACCTTACTTCTCCTTTTTATTTCTTTTTCATATTTTTCCTCTTACTGAGAACAAATACAATTTAAGAAGACAAGTCAGAATTAATAGTCTCTGTGACAATAACTCCAAATAGACAGTAGTGTAAAGAGATACTGACTGAGAACATTATTTAAACAAGGGCAAGACTTCCCCATACATCTTTGGCTTCATTCTGTCTTCAATCTACTCTTGTCAATCAAGATTCTTAGATCTGGCAAAGAGAATAAAACATTAAAAAGAGCAATCAGTCTCTGTTCTAGGATCAACTGTTCTATAATGCTGGTTTTCTTGTGTCCAGACTTTAGATCTTGCCAAACTATTTGGACTTTGTTTCTTACTGCACTTGTGCTATCTGTCAAATTGCTTTTATTTAGTGTACACCGGGTCAGTGCTGTCCTGCCTCTACTCTCACTCCAGAAATACGCAGAGAAAGGAAAGCATTTCAGTCTATTACTCCTTGTTAAAACCATAAGAATAAAAAAAAATTCTGTAATACATCTGGAAATGTATTTAAAATAAAATTGTGAGAAAATATGAAGTTAATTTAATAAATAATATATCTACGAGCAATTAAAAGTACATTCTACAAAGTCCAAACATAATAATTCTCTCTTATTGTATAGGAAAGATGAGATGTTCAATAAATGAAGAATAAATTCTTGAAGTAGGCACTGGAGGAGCCTTTCCATATATCAATTCTCCTCAATCCACAGGCAATTTCCCTTTTCAGGTCAAAGAGAGTATTCATTATTTCAAAATAATTCAAGTTCAGATTGAAAGCACTTGCATTATGTCTAATATTCATTGTGGCTGATATTGCTAACTCACCAGTTTTCTAAACAGCTAGCTGAGAAGGCGGAAGCAGTGAGTTGGTTTTTAAACAGCTGACTGAGAAAGGGGCACAAATGATAGGAGAAAATTTGCACTGAGTCACCTACTTAATCCAGGGCTTAGGCATAACCATTTCATTTGTATCTGCTTTTTTCTTTTTCCTTTTTTTTTAATTTAGCAATTTCCTGTTAGATTCCCAAACACAAATTCCTTTGTTAAAATTTTTGAAAATCTCTCTCTAATTAACCAAAAATCTTAATCAGACTTTATTCGTGTCCACAGTGATTATTTTTCATTCACTAGAAAACTAAATAATGCTTACCTTCAAATTATAAAAGACTTTTTAAAGTATAGTTTAACCCACGGTTACATTTGGACTTAACTGATATTAACCAAAAGTATGCACTAAAATAAAAAATAAGCTCTCTTTTGCTGACATCAATAAAAAGTAAAGTTAGTAAAGTGTCTTTTCCCACTTCTTTAAAATGCTAAAGCTATTTTGACACTGACTTATATGTCTTTTCCCATTTTCTATTAGATTCTAAATATCAAAGTCCCAGAAGCAGCAGTTTTGCATCACTGGCTAATACTGGCAGAGGCTACAAATTTTCATTATATGTTATTTCTGTTTTCTCAGTCTCCATGTCATCATTTTAATCCTTACTTTCTGCATTCATGATACATATTATTCCTGTATTTGAAATATATACAATGCCAAAATGGTAGTAGTTACAGTCATGAGAACTGATAATCAAGAACTGATGTGATGAGAATAATTGAAATGTATTAAAATCAGAAAAAAAATCTAGACATAAAGATTTATAATATAAAAAAGTGTTTTAGGGGCCAGCCCATGATATAGTGGTTAAGTTCACATGCTCTGCTTCAGTGGCCCACAGTTCATGGGTTCAGATCCTGGGCACGGACATACACACCGCTCATCAAGCCAGGCTGTGGTGGCGTCCCACATACAAAATAGAGGAAGATTGGCACAGATGTTAACTCAAGGACCATCTTCCTCAAGCAAAAAGAGGAAGCTTGGCAATGGATATTAGCTCAGGGCCAATCTTCCTCACACACTCAAAAAAAGTGTTTTAAAATGTGTTTGAGGATTTCAAGAAATACGGTTCTATGAAATCCACAATAAATGTTTCCTAAATAAGGTATTGATTTGCATTTCCCTGATAGTTAGTGATTTTGAACATCTTTTCATGTGTCTGTTGGCCATCTGTATATCTTCTTTGGAGAAATGTCTGTTCAGGTCTTTTGCCCATTTTTTAATTGGGTTGGTAGTTTTTTTGTTGTTGAGATACATGAGTTCTTTATATATTTTGGAGATTAAGCCCTTATCAGATGTGTGGTTTGCAAATATCTTCTCCCAATTGTTAGGTTGTCTTTTCGTTTTGTTGATGGTTTCCTTTGCTGTGCAGAAGCTTTTTAGTTTGATGTAGTCCCATTTGTTTATTTTTTCTATTGTTTCTCTTGCCCGGTCAGATGTGGTGTTTGAAAAGATGTTGCTAAGACCGATGTCGAAGAGCGTACTGCCTATGTTTTCTTCTAGAAGTTTCATAGTTTCAGGTCTTACATTCAAGTCTTTAATCCATTTGGAGTTAATTTTTGTGCATGGTGTAAGGTAAGGGTCTACTTTCATTTTTTTGCATGTGGCTATCCAGTTTTCCCAACACCATTTGTTGAAGAGACTTTCTTTTCCCCATTGTATGTTCTTGGCTCCTTTGTCAAAGATTAGCTGTCCATAGATGTGTGGGTTTATTTCTGGGCTTTCGATTCTATTCCATTGATCTGTATAATGCAAAGTGAAATAAGTCAGAGGGAGAAGGTCAAATACCGTATGATTTCCTTCATTAAGTAGTAGATAATAACAACAATAAACAAACACATAGGGACAGAGATTGGATTGGTGGTTACCAGAGGGGAAGGGGGGAGGGAGGAGGGTGAAAGGGATAATTCGGTACATGTGTGTGGTGATGGGTTGTAAATAGTATTTTGGTGGTGAACATGATGTAGTCCATGCAGAAATTGAAGTACAATGATGTACACTTGAAATTTTTACAATGTTATAAACCAATGTTACTGCAATAAACAAAAAATTTATTAAAAAAAAAAAAAGAAAGCATTTGGGAAGAACAATTAACTTCAGATAGTATCTTCCCAGATAAATGTACAAACACAGAGTTATGAGCCGTTTTGAGGGGCCTGGCAAATCCAGTCTGAGTTTTACAATGGATCATCCAAAATACAGATTAAATTAGTAATTTTCTGAGGGAAAAAAAAAAAATAAGGTATTGAAAGAAAACATATTAAAATAAAAATAAACACTTATTGATAATAGTCTGAAGCCACAGTGAGTGACAATTGTATGAAGCTCTGTGACAGCTGAGTTCTAGCTCTGAAGTGGGTAACAATGGACAACAGTTGTCAAACCAAAAGTACCTACTTGTAGGGTGGAAAACAGCAGATAAGAGCCAGGGGAGGAGTCTTTAACTGAGAACTGCTCAGGAAATGGGGTTAAATAAAATTGAGCATTTTTCCAGGTCTATGGCTCATATAGAATAGCACACTTGCTAATAGATGGGAGTAAAGAAGCCTAAGAATACAGGACTGAGAGAATGATCTCCCAAATCCCCAGTATGTCCACAAGAAGGAAAATCTGACTGACCACTATAACCTGGCTATTCACACATGGCATCCCAAAGAAAAAAGTTGACATAACTGCAAAACTGCCAGACAGAAAAGAATAAGCATAGACTGGAAAAAAAAAAAGTAAAACATAAGAAGATCATGAAGATTAAAATTAAATAGAAAATAAAAACAAAAACAACAAATGAACACATAGACACAGAGATTCAATTGGTGGTTACCAGAGGGAAATCAGGAGGGAGGAGGGTGAAAGGGGTGACTTGGCCCATGTGCATGGTGATGGATGGTAATTAGTCTGGGTGGTGAACATGATGTAATCTACTCAGCAATTGAAATGTAATGATGTACACCTGAAGTTTATATAACGTTATAAACTGATGTTACATCAATTAAAAAAAAGCACACGAGAAAAAATATTATTACACAAAATCACCCAACCAACTGAATAATCAGGAGATTAAGTCACTAAGATTTGTATATGACATCACATTTTCAAAGAATGTTAAAAATAAGAACAAAGAAGACTCTCAAAGAAATGAAGGAAGAAAATATTTATAAAAAAAATTAAAAATTATAAAACAAAATAGGCTATATAAATCAAAACCAGATAGACATTGAAAAGAATTGATTGGAAGTACTAGAGAAACATAATTCTCATACTAAAAAAATTCAACAGATGTAGTACACTCTAGAATGAACACAATGAAGAAAACAAATGATTTGGAAGAGAATACTGGAAAATTCATTCAGAAGTCAGAAAAATAGACTAAATATGAGAAATTTAAGATATGGATACTTGATTGAGACTCCAATATATGTTGCATAGAATCTCCAGGTAGAAAGATTAGAGGAAATAACAAATAACAATTAATGACTAAGAATATTCTAGAATTGACAAAACATGTGAGATGTTAGAGTAAAAATGCACATGAATTGTGAAGCAGTATATTTAAAAATATCACCTAATTATATTGAATTGATAGAACATCAAGAACCAAGAAAATGTTAAAAAGCAATATAACAATAATTTCAGAAATGCTATCTACAAAAGATAGATTTAGATAGTGTTAACTTTGTAAATATTTTTCAAGGTGCTTATTTCACTTGCCAAGTATACAATTGCAGAAAACAATCTGAAAAAGGAGAAACTAGATTTTGATGTAATGAAACCAAAATATTCTTAACAAAGAATATACATATCAGAAAACTTCAGAAAAATTCTAAGAAAAACTTAAAAATAAATTGAATTTATACACACAAAATGTGATGACTCATGTACTAATTTCACTGGCCTCCAGGTGCCCAGATATTTGGTTAAACATTAGTCTGGGTGTGTTGGTGATGGTGTTTCTGGATGAGACTGACATTTGAATCTGTAGATTTAGTAAAGCGGATTGCTCTCCCCAGTGTAGGTCGGCCTCATCCAATCCATTGAAGGCCTAAACAGAGCAAAGGAGGAGTAGTTCTAGAGGAACAGAATTTGAGTGATGAATTTTCTGAACTGGTTGTGAAGTTTCTGAAATTAGCTCTCCAATCTGATTAGATTTAAAGATACTAATGTCTCTATTTCCAGTAGTAAAGAGAGCACTGATAGTCCATGGTATGATCTAGCAATAGAAGTATGCAAAGCAACTCCATTGGATATTCCTAATCAACCACTTATAAGAAGCAAGAACAACGTGGGTAACTCTGTACATGATACTTACTAATGTTTTTGGAAAACTAACAAATACTATGAAGTTGGCTACTTGCTTCTAATGTTTTTGGACGAAGTGGTGAAAGAAAAAGATTAGCTCAGGGATTCAAATTTCCAGCTCAGGTGACTTAAATGACTGAAAGCTTCTATGCCTGCCCTGAAGGAGACCCTTATCTCTTGTAGTTGCAGGGCTGAGAATACTGAAAATTAAATGCAAAATCTCATCCTGTGACTGGCTGAATTACAGTGCAAATTGAACTCCCAGCCTTGCAGAGTGCTTACTGTTAAAAGTGAGAGCATTGATTGGGAAAGAATGAGATCCTGTAAACTGAGATGGGAACATATTGGAAGACCCTAATGCAAATGGAACACTGAGACCTTAAATTATTATTATTTTTTTTTTGCAGTTATATGTACATAGTTTATTTTTCTAAAATAAATGCAATAATAATATGTGTATTTTTCTTCCTTACTATGAAATATTTTAAATATAGGAAAAAACATATGAAATATATATGTATAAATTATAAAGCACAATAACAAATAGCTTTGTAATCACCAGCCAGTTGGAGAAATGGAATATTACCTACACCCTGAAGCCTCTGTGTGTCCCCCCCATCACCTCACTTTCTCCCATATGGAGACCCTAAATTCTGAGAAGTCTTCTTTGTCACATGCCTCCTCAACCCCAGCAGAAGAAGCCTCTTTGCTCAGAGTGTTATTAGCCTTTCCACCCCCTTAAGGAGATTAACCCCGCATTGCCTGAGGAAACTGTAATAGTCTCTTTTGAGACAGTTGTCAAGCCAGACAATGTTGATATACCTCAGGACCCACCCCCAGCATCATTCTTTGCTTCTAGACCTATAACTAGACAGAAGCCCCACAGTCCTCTGAAGGTTAGGTACAAAGCATGACCCAGGAAGAGATGTCCTACAGTCCAAAAGAACTACTTGAGTTTTCTAACTTATACAGACAGAATTCTGGAAGGACATGTGTGGGAATGGATACTAAAGGTACGGGACAATGATGAAAGGAACATGAAGTTGGATCGGGATGAATTTGTTGATATGGCTTACTAAGGGGAGATTCTGCATTTGTGTTGTAGCTAGGAGAGTTAGGAAGGTATTTCAAGTTTGTTTATTCGGTTGACTAAAATGTGGATCAAAAGGCGGTCCACTGTGAGCAAATTAGAAATGCCCAATCTGCCTCGCTTTAATACAGGGGAAGAAATTCAAAGGCTTAAGGAGTTTGGAGCATTAGCATGGATTTGTCATTTAAGACTTATTCACTTACACTGGCAGGGTCTGCACGACATACTTTTTAAGGGGAGTCCCTGCATCATTGAAGAGCTCTATGATCACTCTTCTTTCTAGGCCAGATCTCACAGTGGGGATTGAAGCCACTGAGTTGGGAAACTAAAATGCAATTAGAGTAATTGTATCTCCGGGTGGCAGGGGCCAAGTGACAGCACTCCATCACCAAAAGCCAGCTGGGTGTGGTGATGGACAGCAGAGCCAAGAAGCAATCAGAACAAGCAACTCACACAAACCTAAGGCAGTGGCTAGCTGATCACGGTGTCTCCGGATGAAATATACAGGAAGCTTACTAAATTATTACATGATCTGTACAAGCAGTAAAGTTCTAAGTCAAGTGAACAAAAGTCTAACCTGAACCATAAGAACAGAGTCACAGCCCCTCAATCAATTCTCAGACTTGAGCCAGTTTACAGACCCGGAACCCTTTGAAAGAAGGGGAGGCTGGGTCCCCTTGAGGAAGGACCCCGGTACACTGCCAAATATTTATACTGTTAATCTTTCTTCTGGCCTTCCCTAAAGGAACCTATAGCCTTTATCATGGTAATCGTGCATTTGGGAATACAAAATAAGTTGATTTTCAGGAAGAATTGCATACTGGCTATGAACTGACGCTTATTCCTTGGACCCAAAACATCACTGTGACTCACCAGTCAGAGTAGGGGTTTTTATGGAGGTCAGATGATCAGGGGAGTTTTACCTCAGGTTCATCTCACAGTGGACCCAGTGAGTCCCCAAACCCATCCTATGGTTTTTTCCTCAGTTCCAGAATTCCTAATTGGAATAGACATACTCAGCAGCAGGAAGAATCCCCATATTGGTTGCCTGACTTGTGTGATAAGGGCAGCCACAGTAGGAAAGGCCAAGTGACCTAGGCCTTTCCAAAGGCCTAGACCTAGACCAAAGGCCTAGAGGTGACTCTACCTAGGAAAAGAGTAAGCCAAAAGTGATACTGTATCCCTGGAGGGACTGCAGAGACTAGTGCCACAATCAAGGACTTGAAAGAAGCAGAGATGGTGATTCCCATCACATCCCCATTCAACTCGCCTATTTGGCCTCTGCAGAAGAGAGATGGTTGTTGGAGAAAAACCGAAGATTACTGTAGGATTAACCAGTGATGACAGCTGCAATATCAGATGTGGTTTTATTGCTTGAGCAAATTAACACATCTCCTGGTACCAGGTATGCAGCTATTTATCTAGAAAATGCTTTTTTTCCCAATACCTATTAGTAAAGACTACCAAAAGCAGTTCGCTTTCAGCTGACAAGGCCAGCAATCCACCTTCACTGTCCTATTGCAGGCGAATATAAGCTCCAGTCTTATATCATCATTCAGTTCACAAGGATCTTTACTATCTTTCCTTTCGACGAGATATCACACTGGTCCATTACACTGATGTCATTGTGATAATTGGACCTAGTGAGCGAGAAGCAGCAATTATTCTACACTTATTGATAAAACATTTGGTTGTCAAAGGGTGGAAAATAAATCTGACAAAAATTCAGGAGGCTTCTACCTCAGTGAAATCTCTAGGGGTCCAGTGATGTGGGATATGTAAAATTATACTTTCTAAGGTGAAGGATAAGTTGTTGAGTCTGGCCCCTCCTAAAACCAAAAAAAGGCACAACACCTAAAGAGCCTGTTTGGACTTTGGAGGTCACATTCCTCATTTGGGCATGTTACTTCATCTTATTTACCAAATGACCTGAGAAGGTGCTAGTTTTGAGTGGAGCCCAGAGCAAGGGAAGGCTCTGCAACAGATCCAGGATGCTAGGCAACTTGCTCTGCCACTTGGGCCATATGATCTTGGAGATCCAAGGCAGTTAAGGTGTTAGTGGCAGATAGGGATGCTGTTTAGAGCTTTTGACAGACCCCTGTAAATGTATCACAGCCCAGGCCTTCGGGATTTTGGAGCAAAGCCCTGCCATCTTCCACAAATAACTATTCTTCTTTTGAGAAACGGATCCTAGGCCTTAGAGACTGAATGCTTAGCCATGGGTCACCAGGCTACCACGTGAACTGAGCCACACATCATGAACTAGGTATTATCCCAAAAATTTGGGAACTCATAGCAGCACTCCATCATGAAATGGAAGTGATCTATGTGATTGGTCTTGAGCAAGCACTCAACACACAAGTAAGTTTTATAAAGAAGTGGCCCAAATGTCTATGGTGCGCAGCCATGCCCACTCTTGTCTTCTCTCTCCCAGCCTGCATCTATGGCCTCATGGGAAGGTCCCTATGATCAGCTGACAGAGTACTTGAACCTGGTTTACAGATGGTTCTTATCCATACACAGGTACCACCAGAAATTGGACAGCTATAGTACAAGACATCCCTGAAAGACAGTGGTAAAGGAAAATTCTCCTAATGGGCAGAACTTTGAGCACAGCACCTCAATATTCACTTTACTATGAGAGAGAAATGGCCAACATGTGATTATATACCAATTCATGTGCTGTGATCAAGGATTTGGCTGGATGGAGTTGGAAGAAATATGTTTGGAAAATTGGTAACAGGAAAATTGGGGTAAGAGGTATGTGGTTAGATCTCTCTAAATGGACAAGAAATTTGAAGATATTTGTATCTCATGTGAATGCTTATTAAAGGGTGACCTCAGCTGAGGAGGATTTTAATATCAAGAAGGTAGGAGGACCAATTTTGTGGATACCAGTCAGCTCCTTTCCCAGTCATCCCTGTCATCACTGAATGGGCTCATTCATGAACAAAGTGGCCATGAGCAGGGATGGAGATTAGGCATGGGCTTAACAACATTAACTTCCATTCATCAAGTCTGATCTGGTTATGGCCACTGTTAAGTGTCCAATCTGTCAGCAGCACAAACCAACATTGAGTTCTTGATATGGCAGCATTTCCTGGGTTGATCAGCCAGCTACCTGGTGACAGGTTGATTGCATCAGATTATTTGCATCATGCAAGGGCAGCATTTTGTTTTTACTGTAATAGACATTTACTCTGAATATGGATTTGCCTTCCCCGCACACAATGCTTCTGCCAAAGCTACTATCCATGTATTTGAAAAATGATTGCCATCATCACGGTATTCACAGCATTACTTCTGATCAAGGAACTCACTTCACAGCAAATGAGATGTGACCATGGGCCCAAGCTCATGGAATTCGCTGATCTTACCATGTTCCCCACTATCCTGAAGCAGCTGGTTTGATAATGATGGAGTGACCTACTGAAGACTCAATTATTATACCAGCTAAGTGACAGTACCCTGGAGGGCTGGGCCAAAGTTCTCCAGAAGGCTCTATATGCTCTGAATCAGCTTTCAATAAATGGTGTTGTTTTTCTCATAACCAGGATTTGAAGGTCCAGAATCAAGGGGAATGGGAGTGACACCACTTAATATTACCCCTAGTGACCCATTATTAAAATTTTTGCTTCCTGTTCCCACAACCTATGCTTTGCTGGCCCACAGGTCTTATATCCAAAGGGAGGAATGCTTCCACCAGGAGACATGACAATGATTCCATTAAACTGGAAGTTAATACTACCACCCAGCCACTTTGGACATTGTAAACCTCTCAGTCCACGAGCAAAGAAGTGAGTTATTGTGTTGGCTAGTGTGATTGACCCTGACTACCAAGGGAAAATTGGACCACTACTCTCCAGTGAGGTGAAGAAGAGTATGTTTGGAATATAAGAGATCCCTTAGGGCATCTTTCAGTATTAATATATCTTGTGAAGAAGGTCGATAGAAAATTACCACAACCCAATCCAGGTAGAGTACTAATGGCCCAGAGGCTTCAAGAATGAAAATTTGGTCACTCCACCAGGCAAAGAACCATGACAAGCTGAGGTGCTTGCTGAAAGCAAAGGAAATACAGAATGGATATTGGAAGATGGTAATTACAAATACCAGTTACAACCACGTGACCAGTTACAGAAATGAAGACTGTAATTGTCATGAGTATTTCCTCCTTATTTTGTTTTGAATACATTTGTATGCAAATATCTTTGTTTTCTTCCCTCCCTTACTATGGAACATGAGATATATTGTCTTTATATCATATCATTTAAGTTATAGAGTATCAACGACAAGAGTGAACATGACTCAAGGTCTTTATCTCTTCTGGGAAAGGGGTTAGTGTATTTTCTGTTGTACACAGGATAGTTGTCTCGTGTTAACAGAACTACAACCTTGTTATTGTCTTTATTTGAAGATTATGTATGGTTTAAGGAGATATGTATTGGTGCCAAGTTGACAAGAGGTGGACTTGTAATGGTTAATTTTATGTGTCAACTTGACTGGGCCATGGGATGTCCAGATATTTGATTAAACATGTTTTTCCAAAAAAAAAAAAATCAAAATCCTGAATATCATCCCCCCAAATCCATAAGAATATTAAGAATGTTTTTTAAATTGAAAAACAATAAGTTGGCCCTTGCTTAAAAACCTAAAATATGTTATAAAACTATAATAAGACAAATCATATCAATTTCATAAAACATAACCCATCAATTTTAAAAGCTCGATTAAAAAAATTATATTGAAAAATCACCTTTAAACATGTAAAATACTATTTCATTCTCACCATATACAATTACCTGAAATAAAGTATAGTAATATGTTAGAAGTATGAAGTTATCTAAATGTGACATATTTTTGATAATTGTAGGAGTGGCTAGTCATTCTTTCTCAAGCAAGCTAGACTTGAGTGCAAGCACTTTTGTCAATTCAATTGTAAGACCACTCAAGGTATGTGCCCCCTATATCTACAACCTAGTCTTTGACAATCATTGCTTTATACATATTCAAATGAAATTGTTAAAACAATTAGAAAGTGTTTTCCTCACTCTTTATCACCAACAATGAAATAGTTTATGACTTGTTCAAAAGTCACTTGGGCATCATACAGTTTCAAGAATGCATGAAATAAGATACAGAGACATTAAAAAATTAGATTTATTATAATAATTAAATCATTATCATCTGATACCAGAATAAATTGCTCGAAGAGCAACTATTAGTTTCATAAAAATGACTTTACCCATTTGACCAATTGTTTCATGTGCTTATAATATAAAATGTGTTATTTCAAGTTAGCTTACACAATGATGAATGCAGTCTAAGAGAAAAGCATTAAAAGTAAATATTTGCTTGTAAAATAATTTATAAATTTTTTATGTAAGTATATTCTGGAGCTAAGCAATTTTAGTTTCAACAAACATTATAATTAAGACTTACAAATAAATATATAGTCAGTTAAGCAAGGTATTAAATAGGTAGGTTTTATTAAAAAATGTTATTTCTAGCTTTTTTTCAATTACATTTGAATTCATATGGGGTATAAATTATTCTGGGTCAGGATTTATGTGATTCTAACTTATACAAACAAAAAAAGTTAATAATATTCAATAGTGATCCTTATTGTGAAACAATAATGTTAAAATACTTCTTTTCTCATAACATTCCTAAGACACTTGCATTATTTATTTCTGAATGGTATTACTTTATTGGGGAAATATATTACAAATAAAACCTATTTCAGCACTATTTAAATTATCTTTATGACCAGTCAATTCTTGTATTTAAATTAGTTTGAAAGACCAATTTCTTGAACATAAAACTCTCTTCCATTCTAATAATGTTTCAGTAAGATTTATTTTGTTCTTTAGAGAAAAAACACTCAAATTGCTCTGGTTGATACATAATGATTGCAAAATACACAGGAAATCAAGGGGTAATGGGAACAATACCAGCAGTCATACAGCCAGGCCTGAGGACTATGATAAAGTTGATCACTCAGTTTGGGAAACTAGCAACAGGCTGAGATTCTACTTTGTTATGGAAGACTCTACCTTCTGTCTACTGCATAGCTTCAGCTATGATTTCTACTGCTTCATGCCTTTTTCTGACAGTTTTCTCTTTTTTTTCTATGTTTTTCTTCTATACCTTGCTTTCATTTGAATATCTCTGCCTGTCTCGGATTCAAAGTTCCCAAGAGAGATCACATAATTGGTTCAAATTTTCAGTAGGGGGTAAACCTCAGGACAGAGCTGCTAGGTGCTCCCAGGTGTCTTACAAATGGCTGCTGTTAAGTGAAGTGCTGATTCCCAGTCCAATTGGTTGTGATCTTCACAGTAGAATAATGTGGGACGCCTCAGAAGGAGGATCTAGGCGGATCACAACAACTTAGACTTTACTGAAAGGGCCAGAGTAAATGATGAGTATGTCGGAGAGCTTCTCCAATACAAACATGATGTTTTTAATAGGAAAGTGTCCAAACTGTTGTGTATGTATTAGTAAGACTACCCTTCTGTGTTCCATTCATAATGGAATGAAATATAACATAATATCCAGAGAAAGATCTAAGAATTGGGAAAGAGCAATTGGATACAGTGGGCTTCAATAAAAGCAATAGAAGAAGGCTTTGAAAACTTATCCAAGATTGGGGAGACTTTTTTTATATACATAAAGAACAAAGTTATACTAGCATGAGTGACATGATTCTTGTAGGCAAGCACATCTTACAGCTTTAAGCAAAAAATTAACCCTCGTGAGAAGTTTATGATTTTTTTATAAATATTTCTGAGACAATAAAAGAAAAGAAAGTCAAGGGGCTGGCCCAGTGGCATAGCGGTTAAGTTCATGTGTTCCACTTTCATGGTCCAGGGTACATGGGTTCGGATCCTGGGCACAGACCTACTCACTGCTTATCAAGCCATGCTGAGGTGGCATCCCACATAGAAGAACTAGAAGGACCTAAAACTAGGATATACAACTATGTACTGGGGCTTTAGGGAGAAAAAGAAAAAGAGGAAGATTGGCAACAGATATTAGCTCAGGGCCAACCTAAAAAAAAAAAAAAATAGCAACCTGAAAACTCTGCAATTGATAATCATTCCAAAGTCTCTCGTTCTTGTTTCTCCTCTAGAGCCTTCAAGATTTTTCCTCCTTTTATCCAAAAACACATATTAGGGAGAGGGAGGGGAGCTCTAACTAATAGTACTGTGAGAGGTGATCAAGTTCACATGACTCAAGAGAAGAAAAGGAACTGGCTGATTGGGGCTGTAGGAATAGTGGGCCAAAGAAAATAGGACAAGGAGAACTCTAGGAAGAGGGACTGGTTTTAAACAATGGAAAGTAATGAGGAGAAAGGGACAACATGAGCAAGAGTGAACATATAGTACCATCATAATCTGCATTTGTGATGGTGAGGTCCTGTCTTGTTATCTGGTCATCAAGTGATTGTGCATCATCTCTTGATTCTGCATGGTTTAGATTTGATATCTGAAATATTTAGTAAAGATATGCTTAAATGCTAAATTTCCCACATGGTATGTTTCTGCCTTGGACTGACATAGAGAAGAAAATATTTCCCTCTTCTTCCCAGTAATGGTAGGCAATAGGGGATATGGGCATTATGGGGATATGTTATCAGAGATACACCAAATAAACACGGCTAGAGAAAGAAAAAGGATGATAGTGCAGTTCTGCCCTTCCATAACTGGTGAGCCAATGGGAAGAGAACCTAGTGCACAGGTGGTATGCGCACACACAGGCGTAAATAAAGTTAGGATTACTACATTAAAACAAGTGCATTTGTAGAAAGTACAGTCTTTCAACTTTTACTTGTAAAAGATAAAAATCCTTCTCTATTTTCTTTTTATTTATTGACTAAATTATGATTTTAAAAGGCAAAGATTTGTGTGATGTGAAGAGAAACCGTACTATTGATCGTAAACTTCCTTATCTACCCTAGTGCATCCTAATCATACACTCAAAGAAATCCCTCACTTGGAGATTAGAAAATCTACTAATTGTATCACAGCTCAATCTTGGGGTCCAGTCAACGTCTGAGGTGACTTAAAACATATAAGAGCTCTGGCTTTATATCCCATCACATATTCCTTATCTCCTTCAGGTCTTTAGTTACATTCCTAAAACAAAATGTTTTGTTCATTTAGGGCTTAAATATTAGAAAGTTCTGTTTATTAAGTATATGCCTTTCAAAAACACAAACTTTTTTTAAAAAAGTGTGATGAAACATATTTGGATAATGAATACACGTGAAAAAAAGTTTGTAAATATAAAATAAATAAATGTTTTTGTACTGGGACATAAAAGGAAAATATACCATTATTTTTGCTGTGAGGGATTAAAATATACTAAATATATTTATATTTATATAATTTTATATATATTTATACATAATTACATATTTTGTATTGTATTAATATATAAATATATAAAACATATATGTGTATATGTTCTATATACATTATGTATTCACCCTAATGCTTTGTAATTCTGAACTGCTAGAAATAGGGAAAAAAGGAAAGAACATTAATGGGCTGCCTGTGAACAATATTAATGGTAACACAATCAAAAAGCTTAAATATGAATCCTTGTTGCTTTTCTCTCCCAGATTCCTAGGATTCAGTGTTTCAGAAGAGCTAATGTAGTAGTGATCACGGACGCTGAACTCAAAGCCAAAGAAAAATTTGAGCCCTAGAATCCGGCTTGGTTTTAAGCTGAGGCACCATTCTTCGATAATGGACCATTTGCTGTATGGGGAAAAACAGCAGAAAAATGTGTCTTTTAGGCCATAAATGCTAGGCATAATAGTCAAAGCATTTTGCAGTTTTTCCACACTTAACAATGTTTATTACTACCAGAGCAACCCAATACACTATATATAAAATAAGAATATACTTCTGTATTACAGCAGTTAGTTTGGTGACTGCTCCCTAGCATAGTTTATACTTGCTTTTCTTCCCCTCCAATAAAATTCCTTTGGTTTTCTATAGATGGAGTATGTGTAGAGAATTAAGTCTCATTCTTTTCAACCACCTAATCTTTGCGTGTAAAGATATTGATTTAAAGAGAAATTTGTCCATTAAATACGTATTCCACTATGATAAAGCAGAGCTATAAACCTTTATTTAAAAAATTATAAGCATTAGATGGAGCAAATTATTAGTATAGTATTTTTAGTTTAGTGAAACATTTGAAAATAACATATTTAGTTTGTGGAACCATATATCTTAACAATATTAAGTATGAAGCATTTAATCTATTTACGGCCTTGTTTGTGTGGATATTATTTATCCTCATAATGCCTGGAAACAATAAAAAAAACTCCTCAGGGCAATGGCAGTATCAAACATCAAACTCCAAGGAGTGCAAAGCAAAGAACATAGTAAACACAGATCGGCAGAGGCTACCTCTACACATACAATTTGAAGCAAAAGCTTGAGTTGTCTAGACAACCAAAAAATACTTCTATTTTTTTAAGAATATCAAGTACCATGGGTAGGAATAAAATGTCACTTGAATTATAAAGATACATGCTTTATATTTCACCTCTATACATAGCATAAATCGCCCCCAAAAAACATTGCCAAGCTTTCAAAATACTGCTTTAAAAATAACCTCTTTTATGTTTGAGGGAATTTATTTCCATTTCTGATGTGTATATTTCTCAATAATCACAATGAGGCATTATATAAAAAGGGGCAGATGATTGCAAATCTGTAAGACATTTAAGGCCACTTTGCTGCTTCTAGGCAGCACATCTTTTTAGATAGGAAAGGTTTATGAAACTTTGAAATTTCTGCTATTAAGTAGGAAATCATAATCTGATTCTTGAAATCCCCTAGCATACTCAATAGCATTGCTTACATATTGTCATGATGAAATTCTATCTAACAAGAAGAGAGCTTAAGCAAGAAATCGCCTCCGCCAGCACAGTTGACTTGGCAAGTACATGGCTTGCATGAAAAGCAAAGTTTAAAAATGCTCAATCTTTGTTATTTCCAACCCCTAGAGTTACATATTTCTAGAATGCTATCCATTTGGAAAGAAAGAAGTAAAACTATCTCTATTTGCAGATGACATGTTCATGTATGTAGAAAATCCTAAGAAATTTGATAAAATATGACTAGAACTAATAAATGAGGTCAGTGCATTTGAAGGATATAAGATCAATATACAAAATTCAATTGTATTCCAATACACTTGTAAGGAACAATCTGAAAATGAAATTAAGAAAACAATTCCATTTACGACAGCATCAAAAAGAATAAAATACTTAGGAAGAAATTTAACAAAAGAATTGCAAAACATATTCTGAAAACTAGAAAATGCTGTTGAAAGAAAGATCTAAATAAGTGAAAAAATATCCCAGGTTCATGGATAGAAGACTTAATATTGTTAAGATGGCAATACTCTCTAGATTGATGTGCAAATTCAATGCAACCTTTATCGTAATCTCAGCTGGCTTCTTTGTAGAAATTGACAAGCTGATCCTAAAATTCATATGGAAATGTAATGGACCAAGAATAACCAAACAATATTGAAAAGGAAGAAAAAGGTAAGAGAACTCAAATTTCTTGATTTCAAAACTGAATACAAAGCAAAAGTAAGTAGTGTGGTACTGACATATTGATGAGCATATAGATCAATGGAATAGAATCAAGGATGCAGAAATAAAGGATATATCTATGGTCAACAGATTTTCAACAAGGGTGCCAAGACAATTCAATGAGGAAAGAATAATATTTTCAACAAATGGTGCTGATATAACTGGATAACCACATGCAATGAAATGCAATTGGACCCTTACTTCACACCATATACTAAAATTAACGGAAAATTGATCAAAGACCTAAATTTAATAGCTAAACCTATACAAATCTGAGAAGAAAATTTAGGAGTAAATCTGCATGACTATGGATTTTTAGATATGACACCAAAAACACAAGCAAATAAACAAAAGGATAGGGGCCAGCCCCGTGGTGTAGCAGTTAAGTGCTTGCGCTCCACTGTTGGCGGCCCGGGGTTGGATCCTAGGTGCCCACCGATGCACCGCTTGTCCGACCATGCTGTGGCAGTGTCCCATGTAACGTAGAGGAAGATGGACATGGATGTTAGCCCAGGGCCAGTCTTCCTCAGCAAAAAGATGAGGATTGGCATGGATGTTAGCTCAGGGCTAATCTTCCTCACAAAAACAACAACAAAAAAAATAAAATAAAAAAAAGACAAATTAGACTTCATTAAAATTAAAAACTTCTATGCTTCATAGGACACTATCAAGAAAGTGACAAGTCACCCAACAAATGGGAGAAAATATTTGAAATAATATATCTAAATAGGGATTCATACCTAGAATATATAAATAATTCTTACAACTCATAATAAAAAAATAAGTAACTCAAAAATGGGCAAAAGATGTGTATAGATATCTCTCCAAAGAAGATGTACAAATGACTGATAAGTGCAGGAAAAGATGCTTGGCATTATTATTCATCTGTCAGGTAAACGCAAATCAAAGCCACAATGACATATCACTTCACACCCACTAGGATGGCTAGAATAAAAAAGCCAGAGGGGCTGACCTGGTGGTGTAGTGGTTAAGTCTGCGTGCTCCACTTCGGTGACCCAGGGTTCACAGATTCTGGATCCTGGGCGCAGACCTACACATCGCTCATCCAGCCATGCTGTGGCAGTGATCCACATACAAAAAAATAGAGGAAGATTGACACAGATATTAGCTCATAGACAATCTTCTTCAAGCAAAAGGAGGAAGATTGGCGACAGACATTAGCTCAAGGCCAATCTTCCTCACATACACACAAAAAGCCAGACAATAACAAGTGTCTGCAGGCAAGTAGAGAATCAGAACCCTCACATACTGCTGATGAAAATTTAAAAAGATTCAGTCACTTTGGAAACTAGTCTGGCAGTTCCTCATATGGTAAAACACAGAGTGATCATATAACCCAGCAATTCCACTCCTAGAAATGAAAATATGTGTCCACATGAAAACTTGTGCATGAATGTTTACAGCAGCATTGTTTACAATAGCCAAAAGGTGAAAAAAAGCAAATGTCCATCAACTGATGAATGGATGAACAAAAGTAGTATATCCATGCAGTGGAATATCATTCAGTCATCAAAAAGAATGAAGTGCCAACACATACTACAAAATGGATGAACCTTGAAAACATTGTATTAAGTAAAAGAAGCCAGTCACAAAAGAGCACATAGTGTATGATTCCATTTAAATGAACTGTCCAGAATGAGGAAATGTATTGAGAAAACAAGTAGATTAGCAGTTGGTTAGGTCTGAAGGACTGGGGAGGAAGAGGGTGATAATTAAAGGTGATGAAAATGTTCTAAAATCAGCCTTGGCAATGATCAGCTGTTTCAAATACCATTGATAAATAGAAAACTAAGGATTAGATGCCACAATTCGGAGGTAACTGACAGAAGCAGCATCAATAGAATGATAATGAGTGATAGCATAGGTGGATCGTGTCCAAGTGAGAATGGGACAGTTAAATCATAATTTTATTACAATTCCTGAAATTTAAAGCAAATAAAACAAGTATACCTGCGTATAGAATGGGCGACTTAAGCACACATGGAACAACTATTTCAAATAAATTTAAATTCAAAAATTTGACTGCACATGGCTATTCGGATATACTTTAACTAGGGTGGCCAACTGTCCCATTTTATTCAGGATTGATGAAGTTCCAGGAACAAGAGAATTTTGGTTTTAAAGCCAGAATGCAGAACTTTCAGTGCTAAAAATGTGAACATCCCATAACAGCAACAGAAAAACTGCAAAAGAAACAAGTAAATTTAATTGGTGTTCCTTAGCAATGATATAGTTATAAATTATACTAATATTCTGAATCTATTGTATTCATGTTCACTCACACAGTAAAAAATTATGTTAATATGTGACCAAAATTTTCAAGTAAGAAAAAGTGACACTAATATATAACCAAAAACTTAGGTAAACTCTATATTCCCAAACTTAAACTCACAAAGTATTTGGGTTTTTTTTTAAATAAGCTTTTTAAAAACTTCTGTCCACTGAAAAGGATTCATCACCAATTCAGTAACAATGAGCACCCCTAGTGTCTATATTATGAATTCTAAATCATACTTTCCGAAAAGAAGAGCAAGGACTCTGGAAAAATAGCTAATCCTAAATCTGTCATACCAGAAAACAAACCATGGAGCATCTTTTGTTTATAAGAAAACTATCAGTGACTACTAGAACTACTCCATAAGGACTTGAGAACCAATATGAAGAGGCTCCATTAGCCAATGTCAGGAACGTTGGAGCACCAATGAGAATAATAAATGCAGTGACTTGAAACATACTAAATCTTTAAAAATTTTAAGTTCATAATAACACTTAAAATATAACTATTAGTGACCTTTAAATACTGCTAAAGAAACAAACCAATATCTTAAACTGATAAATGAAGGGAAAGAATAAAGCATATAAACTTCATTTCCTACATGAACCTTATCACTCATTTATGGCAACTTTACCCTGATAGGGGAATATTCTCCTTTACGGAAGTAGTCCAGTGAAGAAATAAGTTAAAAATAACAGAATTATAAAATCAAAAATTTTATAAACCTTTGAAAAAAACATGAATCTAGGTAATGGTCATCAATGATTGCCAACCTAACAATAAGACTCATCATAACTTTAGCTCTTAATACTATTTTACAAGAAATCCAAGACAGAGAGAAACAGGTTAACACAATGGGGATGAGAACAGGCAAGTGTAGAAACATTTTGATGACTAATTTTTTTTTAAGTGAAGCAGAGAAAGAGAAAGAAACTATAGATTGAGAGACTTAAAATTAATTTAAATGTGTAGAGCCTCTTTACATTCTAATTCAAACAAAACAAACTAAAATTTTAGCAGAGAATTGGGGATATTTGAATATTGACTTGATAAATGACAATACTAGGGAATATTGTTCCTTAAAAAGGTGTGGTAATATTATTGTGATTATATTTTTTAAACAATTGCCTTTTTAAAAAAATATATACCTACATATTTACGGATAAAATTATAATCCCACTGAGATTGGAGGTGTGAGGGAGGTATAAAGAAACAAGATTGGACACAAGTTAAGACTTGTAGAAATAATTGTAGAAAAATTGAAGACATTGCCTTCAGCCTTTTTCTGAGTTGACTTACTGCTGTGATACAAAATTTCCTGCTTTCATGTTTAAAGCCTTGCACCCTAGGTGCAGGTGTTTTTTCCTCTCAGCCTGAGGGCTTTCTCCCACACAGTAGAGGCGTTTTTCGTTCTCCTCTGCATAACCAAGAATTGTGTGGAGTTAACAACTTCAAGAACAACTCTCAATTAAACCAATGAGAGATGAGAGTAGGTGAATAAATGCCACAGCCTCCCCAGACACATTTCTCAGAGAGTCCCAGTAGGGTAGCCAGTAGCTCAGAACAGTAACTCATTCTTTTGTACATCCTTTATTAGGGTTACTGATGTTCTCTAGATCCCTCATTTGTGTTTCTAGGCATCATCTCCCAAACAAACCACCTGTGCTTGAAGCCTTCTTGGAAGGTCTGCTTTGGAGGGACCCACTTTAGTACAGTTCAGAAGTAAACCTAGAAAGCAGACATTCCAGATGGGATCCTGTAATTAGGTCAGTCCCTAGTCAGATGGCAACAAGGACCTCACAGCTGATGATAAGTGGGATGGTGATAGCCTATATCAAGATACAGCATCACAATTACTAAAACTCTCATCCTTAGGAAATAATTTGCGAGTGAAATGGGAAGCACTGACTTGTGAAGTATCACTAGCAATTGAAAGATACAAGGGCAAAAAATAATTATAAAGATTGTGGAGGTGCCTTAGCAGTTTTGAAGGAAAGTGAAAGGCTTGAATCAGATAATTATCAACTCAGGGAATGTTGTAAAAGCAAAGTATCCTACATAATACCATTTAAAGACATCATTTGCTGTAAAGAATTCGGGTCCAGAATTTGATCATAAGTATAACAAAGTTACAAAGGAGAACCAATGCAAAGACTGGCAGACCTTCCATGCTAATGTTAGGTCTGAGATAAGGAAGAAATAGGAAACTGAGACTTGAAATGGGAACCCTTAAACTCTCTGGTCCAGAAGAAGAATTCCCATTACAGGAGAGAAGACTTCCTTTAGCAGGAGAACATGCAAAGTCTTCACCTGAGACAGATGTCTTCTATGATGATGCTTAACCTCCTTATAGTCTGTCTTTGTCTATTTTGATTTCCTCTAGACCAGTAACTAGGGTCAAGACTCATCATAGACAATACAGGGAAATATGGTCCCTGCTGCAGAAGGAAATATATCCTTTACCAAAATAACTGCAGGTCCTGGGCAATATAAACCAGCAGAAATTTGGAGAACATATTTGGGAGTAGATCTTTATGGTGTTGACTCCATCAACATGGAATAAAATGACTGGATGGGGGAGACTTTATTGATATAGTGACACTCTCCTATGATTCAGAATAATGTCCTAAAAAAGACATCTAGCATTGACCCTAAGTCTTGCTGAGATGGCTCCTTGAAACTTGGTAATGACAATAGTTTACAGTAAATGAGGTAGAGATGCCAAAATTGCCTTCACAGAGTATCGAAGTAGGAATTAGTAGGCTCAAAGATTTGAGCATGTTATAAAGGATTTGTTGGGGGACACCAAAGTCCACCAGCTCCTTATGTTTCTCAAGAGGACCCAGAGGACAAACTCTTTGCTAAAGGAATAACAAGAGCACTAGTGAGAAAGCATTTGATGTGAAGCTCCGTGGTGATCTTCCTCTGAAGTCCAGGAATGAGGACAGGAGATGGTGCCTTGGAACTAGGCCCCCTAGTGCCAATGGGATTAGAGGACTACAGAATATCAGAGGCCAGATGCTAGTAATTAACCAACATAATTAATTTGTCCATAATTATCTAAATGGACAGTGAGATTGGAAAGATAACAAAGCGTTCTTGACTCATGAGTATCTGTGGCAATGGTAAATAGACCATAGTGTTCCTAAGAAACATAAAAACAGGCAACAAAAACATTAACGTACAAAGCTCAAGAGCTGAAGGCTGATGTCGGTCACTGAAGGGAAAACTGTGATCCATTTCCCAATTTCTAGACCTGAGCCATTTCTCTGATACAGAACTCATCAAGAAAAGTTAGGGAACCTTGCAGAGGATCCTTACAACAACACAAGTGTGTGGGTTCACCCAGTTCTTTGCACAAAGTGGTCTTAGCCATTTTCTCCAGACGATGCCTTGTATTTTCAGTATTTTGAGGTATCTAAACTCATATATGTAAAATATATTTATATCATGGGATATGCTTTAACTGGAAAGGAAAATATATTTTTTAATGTATAAACCCAATTCTGACCCACACATCTATGGAAAGCTAATCTTCGACAAAGGAGCCAAGAATATACAATGGAGAAAAGAAAGTCTCTTCAACAGATGGTGTTGGGAAAACTGGATAGCCGTATGCAAAAAAATGAAAGTAGACCCTTACCTTACACCATACACAAAAATTAACTCCAAATGGATTAAAGACTTGAAGGTAAGACCGGAAACTATGAAACTTCTAGAAGAAAACATAGACAGTACGCTCTTCGACATCAGTCTTAGCAACATATTTTCAAGCACCATGTCTGACTGGGCAAGAGAAACAATAGAAAAAATAAACAAATGGCACTACATCAAACTAAAAAGCTTCTGCACAGCAAAGGAAACCATCAACAAAATGAAAAGACAACCTAACAATTGGGAGAAGATATTTGCAAACCATACATCGGATAAGGGGTTAATCTCCAAAATATATAAAGAACTCATGCATCTCAACAGCAAAAAAACTAACAACCCAATTAAAAAATGGGCAAAAGACCTGAACAGACATTTCTCCAAAGAAGATATACAGATGGCCAACAGACACATGAAAAGATGTTCAAAATCATTAACTATCAGGGAAATGCAAATCAAAACTACAACGAGAGAGTGACGTCAGCATCATGGTGGAGTGAGCTTTCCCGTGAACTCTTCCCCCGACAAGATACAACAAAAGCAACAGCCACAGACCAACAAAGGAATCCCAGACACTGAAAACCTAGAGCGGAGGGATCCACACTGCCGCACATCTGAGAGCGGAACGTGCTGGGCCCCCGGAGGAAGTGGGGAGAGGTAAGGAGAACTCCGCTCCCTCCCCATCAGATCAGCGATCCCGGTCCGCGTGGCTCCCAGAGAGGGGGGAGGGGCGGCCCTTGGCGGGGAAACCGTGGCTCTTTGGACTTTCTCAGCCAGTGGGAAACTCCCACACAGAGGACTCAGAGAAGCCACAGGGCTACCATCAACATCTGAGCACCCCAGAGAGCGGATAAAGAGGGGCAAACGAGAAGCCCCCACGTCAGGGACCCAGAGGGCAAAAGAGAGAGTTCCCCCCTCCCCGCAACCCGGAGTCTGCAGCTCGACCAGACCAGACCTAGCGATCCGAGGCAGTCCTGATCAAACGACTGGACCCGTGGATCGCAGTGGGGAAAAAAAAAACAAAACTGCGGATCGCAGCAGAAAAACCGGGGCAGAGCGCAGGGGGCTTAGACTACACAGCCCTTTGCCACCAGACAGTGGCGGCAGGTGGAAATTGCAACCAGAGACTTCCAGGATGAGGAAAAACAAAACGAACACAGGAACCACAATGCAAAAATATATGAAATCACCAGACCAGAAACAAAATGACAAGCACCCAGAAATCAACCCCGAAGACACAGAAATCCATAAACTAAATGACAGAGATTTCAAAATAGCTATCATAAAAACACTCAACGAAATACGAGACAACACAGACAAACAATTCAATGAGATTAGGAGTTTCTTCACAAAAGAGATTGAAATCATAAAGAAAAACCAATCAGTGCTGATGGAGATGAAGAACACAATGGAGGAGATAAAGGAGAATCTGGAATCTTTAAAGAACAGAGCTGACAATATGGAGGAAAGAATTAGTACTTTAGAGGATAGGAATACAGATATACTCCAGATGGAAGAAGAGAGAGAACTAAGACTAAAAAGAAATGAAGAAAGACTCCGAGAAATATCTGACTCTATTAGAAAATGTAACATAAGAATTATAGGTATTCCTGAGGGAGAGGAGAGGGAAAGAGGAACAGAGAGCCTATTCAAGGAAATAATAGCTGAAAATTTCCCAAATCTGGGGAAGGAGCAGGAAATACCAGTAAGCGAAGCCAACAGGACACCTATATACATTAACAGACAAAGGCCTTCACCACGACACCTAGTGGTAAGGCTAGCCAGGGTCAACGACAGGAAAGAATATTAAGGGCAGCTAGACAAAAACAAAAAATAACGTACAAAGGAACTCCCATCAGGCTCTCAGCGGATTTCTCAAAAGAAACTTTTCAGGCTAGAAGAGACTGGAATGATATATTCAAAATACTGAAAGACAAAAACTTTCAGCCAAGAATACTCTATCCAGCAAAAACATCCTTCAAATATGATGGAGAAATAGTAACTCTCCCAGATAAACAAAAGCTAAGGGAGTTCATGGCCACGAGACCCCCACTACAAGAAATACTCAAGAAGGCGCTCAGGTCTGAAAAAAAGAAGAGAAAGGGAACACAAAGCTTGGAGGAAGGAGAAAAGTAGGTAGACAAAATCAGAGAAATAGTAGATCTTTACCGGAATAGGTTAGCAACCACTTAAATACTAAACTCAAAGATCAAAGGAAGAAATTCACCAAAAATAAATTTAACCTCATCACTGTAAACACACAGCCACAACACAAGATAGAATAAGGTATACCAAGAGCAACTTAGAAGGGGAAGAGGAAAGTGACTGAATTGACTTAGTATAAGGAAATAGGAGGCTATCAGATAATGGACTATCTCATACACAAGATTTTTTGCCCAAACCTCAAGGTAACCACTAAACAAATAATCAAAGCAAAACCACATATGATAAACAAAGAGAAAACTAGAAGAATCATAAGACAGAACAACCAAACTGAATTGGCAGTCCAAAACAAATGGGACAAGAAACAAAGGAAATGCAAAAGAACCAGAAAATAAGTGACAAAACAGCAACATTAAGCCCTCATATATCAATAATTAGCCTAACTGTAAATGGATTGAACTCTCCAATCAAAAGATACAGAGTGGCAGGATGGATTAAAAAGCAAGACCCAACAATATGCTGCCTTCAGGAAACACATCTTAGCACTAAAGACAAGCACAGGCTCAGAGTGAAAGGATGGAAGACAATACTCCAAGCTAATGGCAAACAAAAGAAAGCAGGTGTTGCCATACTCATATCAGACAAAGTAGACTTCAAGATAAAACAGGTTAAGAAAGACAAAGAAGGGAAATATATAATGATAAAAGGGACACTCCATCAAGAAGACATATCACTTATAAATATATATGCACCCAACATAGGAGCACCAATGTACATAAAGCAACTATTAACAAACCTAAAAGGAGAAATCAACAACAACACAATAATAGTAGGGGATCTTAACACCCCACTTACAGCAATGGATAGATCATCCAGACAAAAAGTTAATAAAGAAATATTAGACTTAAATGAAAAACTGGACGAGATGGACCTAGTAGACATATACAGAGCACTCCATCCAAAAACAGCTGACTACACATTCTTCTCAAGCACGCATGGAACATTCTCAAGGATAGACCATACGTTGGGAAACAAAGCAAGCCTCAATAAATTTAAGAAGATTGAAATCATAAGGCTATGAAACTGGAAATGAACCATGAAAAAAAAACTGGGAAAGTAACAAAAATGTGGAGATTAAACAACATGCTACTGAACAACCAATGGATCATTGATGAAATTAAAAGAGAAATCAAAAACTATCTGGAAACAAACGAAAATGATAATATGCCATATCAAACCATATGGGATGCAGCAAAAGTGGTCCTGAGAGGGAAACTCATAGCGATACAAGCCCACCTTAACAAACAAGAAAAAGCCCTAATAGGCAACCTTAAATTACACCTAACAGAACTGGAAAAAGAAGAACAAACAAAGCCCAAAGCCAGCAGAAGGAGAGAAATAATAAAAATCAGAGCAGAAATAAATGATATTGAGACCAAAAAAACAGTAGAAAGGATTAATGAAACAAAGAGTTGGTTCTTCGAGAAGATAAACAAAATTGACAAACCCTTAGCCAGGCTTACTAAGAAAAAAAGAGAAAAGGCTCAAGTAAATAAAATTAGAAATGAAAGAGGAGAAATTACAACAGATACCATGGAAATACAGAGGATTATAAGAGAATACTATGAGAAATTATATGCTAACAAATTGGACAATCTAGAAGAAATGGATAAATTCTTAGACTTATACAACCTCCCAAACTTGAACCAAGAAGAAATGGAGAATCTGAATAGACCAATAACAAGTAAAGAGATTGAAATAGTAATCAAAAACCTCCCCAAAAATAAAAGTCCAGGACCAGATGGCTTCTCCAGTGAATTTTACCAAACATTCAAAGAAGATTTAATACCCATCCTCCTCAAACTATTCCAAAAAATAGAGGAAGATGGAACACTTCCTAAATCATTCTATGAGGCCAACATCACCCTGATACCAAAACCAGACAAAGACAATACAAAGAAAGAAAATTACAGGCCAATATCGCTGATGAACATTGATGCAAAAATCCTCAACAAAATATTGGCAAACCAAATACAACAATACATTAAAAAGGTCATACACCATGATCAAGTGGGATTTATACCAGAGACGCAGGGATGGTTCAACATCCGCAAATCAATCAACGTGATACATCACATCAACAAAACAAAGAATAAAAACCACATGATCATCTCAATAGACGCAGAGAAGGCATTTGACAAGATACAACATCCATTTATGATAAAAACTCTCAATAAAATGGGAATAGAAGGAAAGTACCTCAACATAATAAAGGCCATATATGACAAACCCACAGCTAACACCATACTCAACGGGGAAAGACTGAAAGCCATTCCTCTGAGAACAGGAACGAGGCAGGGCTGCCCACTGTCACCACTCCTGTTCAACATAGTACTGGAGGTTTTGGCCAGAGCAATTAGGCAAGAAAAAGGAATAAAAGGAATCCAAATAGGTAACGAAGAAGTGAAACTCTCACTATTTGCAGATGACATGATTGTATATATAGAAAACCCTAAAGAATCTGTTGGAAAACTATTAGAAACAATCAACAACTACAGCAAAGTTGCAGGGTACAAAATCAATCTACAAAAATCAGTTGCATTTCTATATGCTAATAATGAACTAACAGAAAGAGAGCTCAAAAAGATAATACCATTTACAATTGCATCAAAAAGAATAAAATACCTAGGAATAAATCTTACCAAGGAGGAGAATGACCTATACAATGAGAACTACAAGACATTATTGAGGGAAATCCATGATGACATAAAGAAATGGAAAGATATCCCATGCACGTGGATTGGAAGAATAAACATAGTTAAAATGTCTATATTACCTAAAGCAATCTACAGATTCGATGCAATCCCAATCAGAATCCCAATGACATTCTTCACAGAAATAGAAAAATGAATACTAAAATTTATATGGGGCAACAAAAGACCCCGAATAGCTAAAGAAATCCTAAAGAAAAAGAACAAAGGAGGAGGCATCACAATTCCTGACTTCAAAACATACTACAAAGCAATAGTAATCAAAACAGCATGGTACTGGTACAAAAACAGACACACAGATCAATGGAACAGAACTGAAAGCCCAGAAATAAAACCACACATATACGGACAGCTAATTTTCGACAAAGGTGCTAAGAACATGCAATGGAGAAAGGAAAGTCTCTTCAATAAATGGTGTTGGGAAAACTGGACAGCCACATGCAAAAGAATGAAAGTGGACCATGTGCTATCGCCATTCACAAAAATTAACTCAAAATGGACCAAAGACCTGAAGGTGAGACCTGAAACTATAAAACTCATAGAAGAAAATATAGGCAACACACTATTTGACATTGGTTTTAAAGGAATCTTCTCGGATGACATGCCTACCCAGACTAGGGAAACTAAAGAAAAAATAAACAAGTGGGACTTTATCAGATTAAAGAGCTTTTATAAGACAAATCAAACCAGAATCAAGATGAACAAACAACCAACCAGCTGGGAGAGAATATTTGCAAAACATACATCTGACAAGGGGTTGATCTCCATAATATATAAAGAACTCACACAATTGAACATCAAAAAAACAAACAACCCGATCAAAAAATGGGCAGAGGTAATGAACAGATACTTCTCCAAGGAAGATATACAGATGGCCAATAGGCACATGAAAAGATGCTCAACATCACTAATCATCAGGGAAATGCAAATCAAAACAACACTAAGATACCACCTCACGCCCGTTAGAATGGCTATAATCACCAAGACAAAAAACAACAAATGTTGGAGAGGATGTAGAGAAACAGGAACCCTCATACACAGCTGGTGGGAATGCAAATTGGTGCAGCCTCTATGGAAAACGGTATGGAGATTCCTCAAAGAATTAAAAATAGAGATGCCCTATGATCCAGCCATCCCACTACTGGGAATCTATCCAACGCACCTGAAATCAACAATCCAAAGAGGCTTATGCACCCCTATGTTCATTGCAGCATTATTCACCATAGCCAAGAAGTGGAAGCAACCTAAGTGTCCCTCGACTGACGATTGGATTAAGAAAATGTGGTATATATATACAATGGAATACTACTCAGCCATAAAAAAAGACAAAATCGTCCCATTTGCAACAACATGGATGGGCCTGGAGCGTATTATGTTAAGTGAAATAAGCCAGAAAGAGAAAGACAAACACTGTATGATCTCACTCATATGTGGAATATAAACCAACACATGGACAGAGAAAACTGGACTGTGGTTACCAGGGCAGTGGGGGTGGGGGGTGGGCACAAGGGGTGAAGGGAGTCATATATGTGGTGATGGATAAACAAAAATATACAACCCAAAATTTCACAATGTTAGAAACCATTAAAACATCAATAAAAAAAAAAGAAAAAAACTACAATGAGATATCACCTCATGCCCTTCAGAATGTCTATAATTAGCAAGACAGGAAGCAACATGTGTTGGAGAAGATGTGGAGAGAAGGGAACTCTCATACACTGCTGGTGGGAGTGCAAACTGGTGCAGCCACTATGGAAAACAGTATGGAGATTCCTCAAAAAATCGAGGATAGAACTACCATATAATCCAGCTATTCCACTGCTGGGTATTTATCCAAAGAACTTGAAAACACCAATGCATAAAGATCCATGCACCCCTGTGTTCATTGCAGCGTTATTCACAATAGCCAAGACTTGGAAGCAACCTAAGTGCCCATCAAGGGACTAATGGATAAAGAAGATGTGGTATATATACACAATGGAATACTACTCAGCCATAAGAAACGATGAAATCCAGCCATTTGTGACAACATGGATGGACATTGAGGGTATCCTGCAAAGTGAAATAAGTCAGAGGGAGAAGATCAAATACCGTATGATTTCCCTCATTAAGTAGTAGATAATAGCAACAACAAACAAACACATAGAGACAGAGATTGGACTGGTGGTTACCAGAGGGGAAGGGGGGAGCGAGGAGGGCGAAAGGGATAATTCAGCACATGTGTGTGGTGATGGGTTGTAATTAGTATTTGTGGTGAACATGATGTAATCTATGCAGAAATAGAAGTATAATGATGTACACCTGAAATTTATACAACGTTATAAACCAATGTTACTGCAATAAACAAAAAACTAAAAAAACAAACAAACTAAAAAAAAAAATTCTGTAAAACAATTTTTTAAAACAGGAATATACGTAAGATCAAAATGCTCATATAACGTAATTTTTATTGTTCTTTTGTCAACTTGTTTTTATTTTAATAACTTTTTTCCGAAGATTGTGCATTATCTTTTTTTGTATTGTATTGGCAAGTGTTAAAATGCAAATATATCCCTAGTACATGAGGAAAATAAAGTCTCAGAGCTATTTCCAGAAGCGAACTACCAGGTTTGAAAATGAATGCTGAAAATTTATCCAATGAAGAGTAATGATATCACAGAAAAGGCATAAGCACATTTCCTCTGGGCACGTCTGGAAGCAACTATCCAACTTTCTGCTCCTATCTTTGGTATCAGAGTTGGAAACCTGAGAGCAAAAGTCCAGACCAGCTGGCCATTTTAAGGGTTTATAAAGATCTTTTATTACTCTTTGAGAAAATATATGAAATGAAACACTGTCCTTCTTGGGGATAGCTAATATTATCTTCCTTGGGGATAGTCTGAATCTTCTATATTTATCTACTCTATCCATTTCATACTTTGCTAGAATGTCCAATTGATTATTATAACAAGCACAAATGATTGCACAACATTAACTATGTACCAGGCAATTTTTGAGGTTGCTCACATAAACTAATTTAGTTATCTGATTTAATTAATAGCAGGGATTTTGTTTTTCTTGAAGTAAGGTTGTTGAAGTGTAATTTATAGTAAAATTCACCCTTCTTAGGTGAGCAATTTTATGTATTTTGATGAACATGTACAGTCTTGCAGCCACAACAAGGATATTGAATGTTTCCGTCACCCCCAAAAGTTGCCTCATGTCCCTTTGTAGTTACTTCCCCCTACTCACCCCCAGCCCTTGGCAGCCATTGTTGTGATTCCTCTGTATAGTGTTTCCTTTTCTCAGAATGTCATATAGAAAAATCATACACTATGCAGTCATGTAGTTTGTGGTGGGGGATTCTTTCCATTATGGCATTTTTGAGATTCCTCTATGTTGTTGCATGTAGCAGTTCATTCCTTTTTTTTAATTATTATTGATGTTTTAATAGTTTATAAAATTGTGAAATTTTGGGTCGTACATTTTTGTTTGTCCATCCCCATATATATGTCTCCTTTCACCCCTTGTGCCAACCCACCACCCCCATTGCCCCTGGTAACCACAATACAGTTTTCTCTGTCCATGTGTTGGTTTATATTCCACATATGAGTGAGATCATATAGTGTTTGTCTTTCTCTTTCTGGTTTATTTCAATAGCAGGGATTTTTAAGACCAGAATGTAGAAAGTCTAACACTAGATTATCTCTGCTTCCAGTTGACTTGATGGCTAAGATTTCTTACTCTTTTAGCCTATAAGTGAGACTCTTTGAACATATATAGACACTAAATTATGATAGGATCTTTGTTCTATCACAATCTATGTAGTAACAGATGTTCACACCAAAATTATAACCTTTATTTTCTCCATTGCAACCACCCACAAATCTCTGATTACTGTCATATTATGTGTCAGTGAACTCTTTCATATACATGAGCTATCCCAGTCACCAGACTTCCAAATATGATCATTAATTTATATTCCATTTTTGGAGGAGACTTCTTAAGGCTCTCCATGTTTTTATCTACCTAATCGTGGCTTGTGACACTTTCTGTCGTGACTTAACACATTTTATGTCTACAGATATGAAGAGTATTTTAGTCAAGATCTAGAAGTATTCTTTTAGCAACCACTCAAACTGGAATTATAGATCCCACCTTTTTTTCTTTTCAGTATCTGTTAACACAGCTGTTATACAAGCAGCCAAATAAAATTTAAGGATCTATGGCTATTCGAGTGGTCTTTCAGAATATTCTGTGCATAACAGCAGACCCCCATTGATTACAGGTACATTCCAGCATCTTGTCTACTGGGAAGGTTACAGAAGAGAAAAGCTGTCTTAGTAATAGGTCCACCTATGCCAAAGAAATCCCAGATTTTATTAAACTGGATTACTCTAAGAGGAGAAGAAGGGCATTATGAGTAACGGTGGGCTGATGACAGATACCCATGTGATCCTTGATATGTTTGTGTGCTTAATTGTGTTATCTCTCCACAACACACACCTCCCCCAACAAATCTTATCCCACAAGTCTGTAATCAGAGTTTATGTAAATTTCCAAGGCCAGGGACCTCTCAAATGGCACCTTTTTCTCTTGAATAAATGGTGTTGAGAAAACTATATCCATGTGCAAAAGAATGAAATTGGACCCTTATTTTACACCGTAAACAAAAATCTACTCAACATAGATTAAAGACGTAAACATTAAAGGCATACCTCGTTTTATTAAGTCTCGCTTTATTATGCTCCACAGATGTTGCTTTTGTTACAAGACCCTCCACTAACAAAAAGATTACAATTTGCTAAAGGCTTAAATGACGGTTAGCATTTTTTGGCAATAAAGTATTTTTTAATTAAGGTGTGTACATTTTTTTTTAAACATAATGCTATTGCACACTTAATAGCCTACAATACAGTGAAACATAACTTTTATATGCACTGGGAATCCAAAAAATTCATGTGACTTGCTTTATTGTGATACTTGCTTTATCATAAAGCAAGTGGTAGTCTGGAATCAAACCTGCAATATCTTCAAGGTATACCTATTCCTGAAACTGTAAAATTCCTAGAAGAAAACATACAGAGAAAGCTTCTTGACATTGGTCTTTGCAATAATTTGAAATATGAAATCAAAAGCACAGGTAACAAAAGCAAGATAGAGAAATAAAATTATACCAAACTAAAGAGTTTCTGCACAGCAAAAGAAACAATCCACGAAGTGAAAAGACAATCTACTGAATGAGAGAGTATTTGGGAACCATATATCTGTGAAAGGGTTAATATCCAATAATTATAAGGAACTCATACAACTCAACAGCAAAAAAAACAAGTAACCTGATTAGGAGGTGGACAAAGAGCCTGAATAGACCTTTCTCCGAAGAAGACATACAAATAGCCAACAGGTATTTGAAAAGGTGCTCAACATCACTAGTTATCAGGGAAATGCAAGTCAAAACCACAAAAATATATTCCCTGATGCCTGTTAGAATGGTTATTATCAAAAAGACAAAAGATAGTGAGTGTTTCCAAGAATGTGAAGAAAGGAAATCCTTGCACTCTGTTGGTTGGAATGTATATTGGTGCAGCCACTATGGAAAACAGTATGGAAGTTCCTCAATGCCAAGCAAGAACATCATGCACCAGTTACCAATGTCAGGAGAGGACTCCAACTACATGGAGGATGGCAAAGGTCATCACCATGCCAACTACCAAGAACAGAAGTCCAAACATTTCTGTTTACTTCATCTTGATATTGGAAATACCAACAAAAACACAACATAGTCAAGCATTAGATGGAACAACTCTTTTAGTCACACAGAGAAGACACAGAGCAAAGTCAGCTCCAATAGCGTCCATTGGTCCCCCAGGGCTGTTAGTTCCTCTGGCAGACAACTTAGGACAATCGGCCTACAGGCTGCAGTAGAAGGACCTCTTCCCTCTCCTTCCCCAGTGAAGTCTGAAATACTGAAAGCTTGGGGCATGCCTGAGGACCATTGATACACACACTTAAAATAAACAAAGGAGTACAGTGAACCTGAAAAGAAAAAAACATTCCCACATAAAGCGATAAGCCCAGCAAAGTCTGCATGGGCTCTTTATCATTTGCTTAGGAATTGTTCCCGGCCCAAGTCTAATTCTTATGTGGCTGACCTAAGGTAGAAAAACTGTGCTCATGAAACTGCCTTTCCTAACACTTAAAAAATTAAGAATAGAACTGCCATATGATCCGACAACCCCGCTTCTGAGTATATATCCAAAGAAAATGAAGTTAGGATCTTGAAGAGATAGCTGCACTCCTATGTTCATTGCCATGTTATTCACAATAGCCAAGACATGGAAGCAACCTAAATGTCCATTGATAGATGAATGGATGAAGAAAGTATGGCATTTACAGGTAAAAGGATATTATTCAACCTTAAAAAAGAAGGAAATTCTGCCATATGTGACAACATGTATTAATCTGAAGGATATTATGCTAAGTGAAATAAGCCAGATGCAGAAGAACAAATACTACATGATCTCATTTATATGAGGAATCTAAAATAGTCAAACTCACAGAAGCAGAGAGTAGAATGGTGGTTACCAGAGGCTGAGGGAAAGGGGAAATGGAGTGATGTTGGTCAAAGGGTACAAAGTTTCAGTGATACAAGGTGAATAAGTCCTAGAGATCTACTGTACAGCATAGTGCATATGGTTAACAGTATTGTGCTGTACACTTAAAAGTTTGCTAAGAGGGTACATTCTATATTAAATGTTCTTATTCCACAGAAATATATAAATAAAGAGGGCAGGAGGAAACTTTTGGAGCTAATGGGTATGTTTATGGCATTGATTGTGGTGATGGTTTCACAGATGTATACTTATCTTCAAACTCATCAAACTGTATACATTAAAGATGTGCAGCCTTTGGTATGTCAATCATACCTCAATAAAGTGGTTTAAAAGAAAAAAAAAAGCTATTCTGGCCTATACATAGAAGCAATTAAACAAAAACTGAATAAATAGTCAAACACCAAGCCAGAGACTACGGTCAGTGATCCAGAAAGGAGTGTTCAAAAAATACACAGTGTGAGAAATGAGACTTGAAAAACACCACAAAGGGTAGAAAATCAGGCTAGAGAATTAAATTCCCATGTAGAAGAAAACAAGAAATAGACTGTTTGGCAGTCAAATAACAGGCAAATAATGGGCAAAGCCTATGTCATTGCTAGCTTTAAAAAGCAAACCAAAAGAGCTCTTTTGCAGTATGATGAAAGTGGTCCAGGTTTCATTAAACATTCGTGGAATAAAAAGAATGGGTACATTTATATTCGAGACAGACAGGAAAAAGAGTATCCTTTGAATTTACAATCCTGCCATTAATTTCCTCTTTGATCTAGGGAAAGTCCCTCAATCTCTTTGGGCCTCAGTTTCCACATTCATGCGAAAGTTAAAAGATAGGGCCGTATGATTTCCTTCATTAAGTAGTAGATAACAACAACAATAAACAAACACATAGAAACAGAGATCGGATTGGTGGACAAAAGAGGGGAAGAGGGGAGGGAGGAGGGCGAAAGGAATAATTCGGCACATGTGTGTGGTGATGGGTTGTAATTAGCATTTGGGTGGTGAACATGATGTAATCTATGCAGAAATAGAAGTATAACGATGTACACCTGAAATTTATACAATGTTATAAACCAATGTTACCGCAATTAACAAAAAATTAAAAAAAAAAAGATAGGGCCATTAAACTTTCCCTTGAGACAAAAAGTTTATGTTGTATGATGCAAATAAAGGCCATTTGGATTTTCACTTGTATCACTGGAAAAGAAACTTAGAACAAATAACTAGGATCATGAGTAAAAATATTCCAACAACAACAACAAATCTATATAAAGGAAATATCAGAGTCCTTATTCAGCATTCTCTTGCCAAGGATGTATCACAATGTATTGAGTAACATTGAGAACAAAGTCGAGTGAGTTCAACTTGTATAATGGATAAGAGAACAATTACTTATATCTTGTAAGACACAATGTATGGATTATTAGAGATTGGGAACATTTTTAGCACACTATATGAAAATTCAAGTGTTCAACAATAGACAAATGATTTCTACTTTTCTCAATCAAATGTTTAAAAATCTCAGAAAAGACATCTTTCTAATATTTGTCATTTATTCACTTGCTGTGTAAGATTGAATTGTCTATTTCATCTGTGTCTCTAATTTCCTTTTCTAAAGAATTAATAATTACAGAATGACAATAAAATATATGGAAACTACCTAATGAAAGGTGCTATATAATTGCAAAGTGATATTAGCCATATTAAAATATTGTTACATCTTATTGAAAGCCATCAAGTTGAATGTTTTTCAATTTCTTGTTACCACCCGCACATGTTATCATGACAGAAAAGGCACCAAACTAAAATTCAAGACATTTGAAAAACTATGCAAAAGTTTGCAAAACTGTCATTATTTAAGTAGTTTAGAGAAAACTGTGCTTTAAAAAAAAAAAAAGCAGCCAACACACATAAAAAAGAATTAGGTTAGTGCAGAGCACCTCATCTGAATGCAGAGAGAGGGAAGACACTAAACAAGTCAGATTAATGTAGAGAAATGGGTTGTTTTCCCAGAATCATTTTGTAATCAGGTAATGTATCACATTATCCAATCATGTCTGACAGGAAGGTTGCTTTATCTTACCTTGACTAAGAAGAGCAGTCTAAACTGTATCACTTGAAATTATAGCTTTTCAAATTGAATTATATTATTTTACATCAGCCATGTCAAAGTTTTTACAAATTGTTAATCTCCTGGTAAACATTCTCACATCTAAAACACAATTACATTTTATTTACAAGCAAAGTGAATGTGTTAGGGAAATGTAACAGATAGTTATTATGCGTAAATTGCCTCCGGTCCCTTGGGACTAGAAAATGAGACACTGCATCTCTTAGGGAGATCCTAAAAGAAATATTGATAGGTAAATAGAATCACTGAACATTTGGTAAATTGCCATTTCAATGAATCACGTCCTTCCTAAATTCAGGAGGTAGCACCTTCAGAAAAGCAGGAAAATTGGGAAATGGATATGAAAGCATTCTAAAAATGAATTAAGAAAACTTTGACCTTTAATACTGAGAGTCACATTTAGAAAAAAAAAGGATATACTCTTGTCCACATATAGCAAACTGTCTAGTTCATATATAGGCACGCGTATCACAAAACATAGCGCTCACTCAGCCTCTGCTTAGTCAAACGTGGACACAAAGAAACACAATAGTTCTTCTAAGCTGGTACTAGACTTAGAAAGTCAACCAGGAGGCTACCTTGTTGTGATTCTTATGTGAACATTTATACTAATATACATAAAAAGCAAAATATCTTATGTGCCAGAAAGTAAATGGAATATATTCAGATTATCATCAATCAAAATTTGTCATGGTTTTCATGTACCGAAAATTTATGATTATTTTCCGTTATATATCTGATATTCAATAGTTGAGTACTTTTAAAAGCAATTATTTTAAATGTTTATGAATTTTCATGGACATGGAAGCTCATTCTTATGACCCCAATATTTCATTAACTTTAATAAAATGCTAATGAATATTATTTGTTAATGAACAATCTTTCAAGAATTCTGTCCACCTTGGGAAGTACATTGCCTAAGTTTTGTAAGGAAAAACTTTGACATCTTCCCTATAGTTTAGTAGAAATTTCGTAGAGAGAATTGTGATTTATTTGATTTTTGATGCTGAATAGAAACCTTAGACACGTGTTTAACAAAATCTATCTGAATGTTTAGATAAGCCACATCAGGAATGTGTTACTCTTTAGTCTGTATCTTTTTATTTTCACATTATATATTATATGAGATCCTAAGTACCTTAGGATCTAAGTAACTCAGGTTTTAGCTTTCCAATTAGGAGGCAGTAATCTTAAACAACTGTTTCAGGCATTTCATTGGTTTAAGTCACCCAAATAGAGAAATAAAGTGTTCTAAATACAAAGATTCCTTGATAAATATGTTTGGAATGAACTGTATTGTAATGAAAAATTTCCACCCTCTAGATATTGGGTTATATTCATTTTTATTAAGTTAATTCATTTAGTCAATAAAAATTATATATACTTCATGTGTCAAGCAATGAACTCAACATCGGAGTTGCAGAGATGAGGATTGTCCCCTATTTTCTTTTTTCTTTTTTTTTTTGGTGGAACATTAGCCCTAAGCTAACATCTGTTGCCAATTTTCTTCTCTTTCTCTTTTCTCTCCAAAGCCCCAGTACATAGTTGTATATCCTAGTTGTAGGTCCTTCCAGTTCTTCTATATGGGACACCGCCTCAGCCTGGCTTGATGAGTAATGAGTACGTCCGCAACCGGGATCCGAACCTGCGAACCCTGGGCTGGCAAAGCGGAATGCAAGAATTTAACCACTATGCCACCAAGCCGGCCCCTGTCCACTACTTTCAAAGAATTCACAAGAACAGTTTGTTTCTAACCATTTCAAACTATGTATACCAAAGCATGAATTGTAGAACAGTTTAATTGCAATGATCCCCTTGTCTTATTCCATCATACTTTATTATCTAACCAATAGTCCACGTTTCTTGTAAACGGCAGATCAGCTATCAAGTCAACTCTTTAGATCCTTGCTTTTTCACTTTCTTGCTTTTTCACTTGCCTGGTTCCTTGCAGCTTCACTGAGTTCTCTGAAATTTAGTATGTTAAACAGATATTCAGTTAACTCCAGCCTGCTATAATAATGCAGTTATGGGGCACAAAGCAGGCACATAAGAATCAGTGCTTTTAAAATCATCTTTGATATCTTTCTGACTACTGTTGCAACCAAAGCAATTTGACACGGCAACAGTGAATGCAACGAACCAATTTGTAGCAAATAAGAAATTATCTTTTGTATGTAAAGCTTAAGGAATTATTCTGGGGCTTTAGGGCAGGTGACAACTCTTCTTGGTGGGGGAAGAGTTAGGCTTATCTGAGTATGAATCAATGAATGAATAGGATGTGTATTTATTTTTCACTTCCTAGCACGTATTAGTAAGCCTGGCATATAGTTGGTGCTTTCCTATTTTCTTACTTTGCAGGCCATTTGAAAATTAAAACATTCAACCCCTAGGAAATATCACTGCAGTATAATAAAATATCCTTCTCTGACACCAAAACATCTTTTCTCATATTTATTTTTCTTGAAGTTTTGCAATTTGATAGGACTCATGCTTTATCCTTTTTTAGAATTGCTTCTAATATTTTTTAAAGTTTTTTTCATAAAACAGAACAGGGCTTCAAATAATATTCCATTTCTGGTTACAAAATCTAAAGAATACAAAAAAAATAGAATCCAATTTGAAAAGTCTTCAAGATAAACATTTTCTTGTAAACAGAACCATTCCTTCAGGGATAGTTCTATAACCAAGAGTGCATGAAACCCTGGAGATAATGAAACTATTTTATTTTCCATTTGTTTAGGAAAGGCCAGAAGACTATTTATGTACTAATAGGTTTATTAATAAAACTGAAAAAGCAATAACCTCACCTGTATAGTGATCAGTGAAGCCAGAGATAATGGAAAACCATCTTTATATAAAAGGAAATTTTATGCCTCTCATGACTACCTTTGATTTTTTTAATAATGATTCCATTTGATGAGCCTCTCTTTTTTTCTGTTTACATATGTCTCTCTACGTTTCATTTTAAACTAAATGAAAAAATATTTAGATAAAGTATTTTTTCTTTGCATGGATATTATCAAACATGAAAAAGCCTCTTGTAAATTAATAAAACTCCTGCACATTAATGGTGCTCATTATAATCTTCTTGTAAAGCTATTAATTTGGTGACTTTGCTAAGTTATGTCCTCATCAGCATATGTCCTTAGCCAAGTTTGCAATGACCCATTATAATCTATCTTTTCAAAGTAAGTTATGCATTTTAATGAAATATCTACAAGGAAGATGAACTGGCTATTTCCAGCACTTGTAACTTTGTGGCTGGGCTATAAAAGGAAAAAAAGTAGTCAAGAAGGAATTTTGGAAATCAATTATTCTATGTGTGCTGAAATTAAATATAGATTCTACAGTTATGTTTATATGCATGAGAATGACCACTATGAAAAAAATTTATCTAAACAACCAGTTAGTAACACTCAATTTATTTTCACTAGAAGTTCTAGTGTATATTAAAAACATCATTTTCCAGATGTTTTCTCCTCTTTGATAGGAAATATAATAAATAGTTTATCATTTGCCCTTTAAAATTAAATATTAGGGCCAGCCAGGTGGCATAGTGGTTAAGTTTGCACGCTCCACTTTGGTGGCCCAGTGTTCACGGGTTTGGGTCTCAGGTATGGACCTACACACCACTCATCAAGCCATGCTGTGGTGGTGTCCCACATACAAATTAGAGGAAGATTGATGCAGATATTAGCTCAGGGACAATCTTCCTCAAGCAAAGAGGAAGATTGGCAACAGATGTTAGTTCAGAGCCAATTTTCCTCAAACACATTCAAAAAAGCATAAAAAAAAATAAATGTAGATTGTTAGCATCAGGTATAGATCTCAGACTCTATCCACTTTTAGGATGAATGTGTCCAAATAAGGTTCTACCTACATTATCTGATAATTTAATTAGATTGTGCTTAACTAGCAAATATGATCAACCCGATGAAATATACCACAAATGCCTTTCAGCGATCAGGTCATTGTTAATTTGCTGATTCTATGTGCACTGTCTGAGACAGTATAATGGCTAAAAATTGATAGACTCCTGAGTGTTTACATTAAAAATGATTAAAGGAATAAATTCTGAGTAATTCAGTTTTGATAAAATTTAGACGTTACAATGAGCAAAAGAAGCAGCTTAGAGATATAATGAATCCAGGAGAGCTGGAAGGCAAAACTGAGTTGAACTATAAAAAGGAAGAAAATGACCATAGCTGGCTAAGCAAAGGGATGTGTAAAGAATGAGACCAAATGGATTCTGTCAGAAAAAAGCATAGAAAAGAGATGAGTTCAGATAAAGATACCATGAGAGGGGCCAGCCCTGTGGTGCAAGTGGTTAAGTGAGCGCACTCTGCTGCGGTGGCCTGAGGTTCGCCGGTTCGGATCCCGGGCGCGCACCGACGCACCACTTGGCAAGCCATGCTGTGGCGGCGTCCCATATAGAGAGGAGGAAGATAGGCATGGATGTTAGCCCAGGGCCAGTCTTCCTCAGCAAAAAGAGGAGGATTGGCAGATGTTAGCTCAGGGCTGATCTTCCTCACAAAAAAATAAAAATAAAATAAAATAAAAAAATAAGATACCATGAGATACTTTTGAATAACTTTAGTGTTAGAATGTATCATATGACAGGAAATTTGCATGAACAATTTAAATAAATATTTTAAATATTTATTAAAACCTATTATTTAAAATTATTTATTAAAATAAAAATAAAAAACAAATTCAATCCTTTTTAAAGTTGGCAGTGAAAGTATAAAAAATATTTTTCTATAAATGGATCTAAGAGCCAGAGTATCACTCACTTTCAAAAGTGCGAAAGGAGTGCAATGTGGATAATTAAAGGTAAGATGAAAGTGTTGTGAAGAGTGGTAAAATATACAAAGTTACTTTCTACACAGAATATATGTTTATCAGTAGACTAACTGATTCTTTAGCACAGAAAATGTGAGAGAAAATTTTTTTCAAGATAATTATAAAGAATTCTGTATGCTAGTCCCTGGCAAGGAAAATTCTGAGACTACACGGAATACTGGATTCTTTTATAAAGAAAGATGCTTAGATTTAATTTCCAATACTTGAAGTAAAAATTATTATTCACTTTTGGTAACATTGATTGCAGTTTTTGTTGATGTCTATTCCAGATCCATGATTCCGTGATTTTATGAACAAAGAACCTTAAAAAATGTAAGCATGTAAACACAAGGTGTTTTTAAATTTATGAAGCAAAAGTGTTGTTTCCTCTTTTTTAAAATGGTTTATTTTTAGTTCCTAGTGGTTTTCAACACTTTTTGGAGAGTCATGGATGCCATTTATGAATCTGATAAAAATATCCATCCTTTCCCCAGAAAATTCTCTTAGTCATTTCTCAAAATATTTTGCAAATAAAGTGGGGAATGTTCACGAATTCTCTGAAGTCAAGTTAGTAACCACTTACGTAAATTATACTCTATATCAGTATAATTTAGGAACAGGATTATGAGAAAATGCCATACTAGTTTTGCAGAAGCATCAAGGCATCCATACCCAATCTTCCCTGCTGCCACACTCGGGGCCAAGGAGGTTGTTTTAGTTGGATCTACACAGCAAGGAAATGGAAGACTCCAGAATTGACCAGTGACTTAGGGTTGTTTGCAGACTACCATTCTATACAACTCACTTTAAGAGATCTATTAACCTCCTCTTAGTCTTTCAATTTATTTCCCCACAATTGTCTAAATCATTAGACAAAAAATAACCACAAGTGAGTTTTCAGATTCTTAAGCATATTTATTAGTACTCTAAACAGTTGCAGCCAGGATATATTTTAAAGTGTATATTTTGGAGAATAAATTAAAATGGTTGTTATGTAGCAAGAAATGAAAAGCTGAAAATTGGATATTTGCCAACTGTACAATCCTATGTTACAAAAATGAGAAAATTCAAGTATACCTAGAGGAGACTTCGTCTAAATAATCTAGATTTTGTGTATGTGTGTGTGAGGAAGATTAGCCCTGAGCTAACATCCGTTGCCAATCCTCCCCTTTTTAGCTGAGGGAGATTGGTCCTGGGCTAACATCTGTGCCCATCTTCCTCTACTTTATATGGGATGCCACCACAGCACAGTTTGACAAGTGGTGCATCAGTCCACGCCCAGGATCCGAACCTGTGAACCCCAGGCCACAGAAGCGGAGCACATGTACTTAACCACTGCGCCACCAGACTGGCACCTAAATAATCTAGATTTTTTTTTCAGCATAATTTTATATCCCTCAGGTAATGCTTATGACTATATTGCATATGCAATAGTCACAAATTTGATCAATTCAAAAATAACTAGTAAATAGTCTTGTAAAGCCGATAAACTTTTTTAGTATCATGAAAATTACCTTATTTTTAAAACTTTAGACTTTCCGTTTTGAGCTGAATGGTGCAAAATATGTTTCTTCAATCGAAGCTATAATAAATTGATGACTTTGTTATTATTTTACCTTTATTCAGTATGATTTTAAGTATAACAATGTAACACTTCACTTTCCTAAGGGTCAGATGGTTAAACACAGTTAATACTTTAAAATTTGAAGATTCTATGAGTTCTACTCAAGGTTGAGAAGTATTACTCTTTTGAATTTTTATATTGTATTTTTTCTTAGTCTAAAAACAACCTTTCAACTACACACTTTCAAATAAACTCTTTCATTCAATTAAAAGATGCTTGGACAAATTACATTTGAGTTAAGAATCTTCAGAGTCAGGTTAACAGCACAGTAAAATACTTCACTTAGCATCCTTTTTCATTTTGCAATTTCTACGGCACTAGTATTAGTATTACACAAAAGGGTGCTGGTAAGTGGTTTGGATGCTCTGGTATTTTAAAACAGTAAATGCAATTAAGCTTGGATAAATAGATCACTCTCCAAACACTTGGCAACCTTTTTAAGGAAATCCAAAAGTAGAGAAAAGTACTTAGGGAAGCTTTTTCAACAACTTTGTAGGGATATTGGGGAAGAAAATACTTTACCAAGTAATGGAGGTGTCCTCACATGCAAATCACTGCATTTATTACTTTCTCTCACCAAAAATATTCTGTAAAAATTGCTTTTTAGAGTACAATAAAATTTATTTTTTATGACAAACTTGACATGATGAAAGATCACTTTTCAAAAAAAAATATTACTTTTACAAAAAATACCTATGTAAAATGTTTTATTCACACATCTGAGTATCAAAGATCATAAAAATAACTAACTGTCATTGGTGAAATCTATTTCCCATGGGTAAACTGACATTAGTATGGAGAATTTTTTTTTTTTTTTTAACTAAGCTCACTGAACTTTGGCTCTGTGCTAAACTACCAATGATCTTGGAGCATTTTAGCCAAGGGGAACTTCTTCTTGTCCTCTGGGAATATCACTCCGAATATTAGTTTCCTCTAGCATCCTTACTATTTATTAACATTGTAAGATATATTTTTGGAATATTAATTTTAAATGTGTTCATTTAGAGACAGTTAACACAGTGGAAACCTGAGTGAGATCATTAATAAAATCTATGAAACTTGTGTTGAAAAACAGAATTGAAAGTCCAGTGGTGAGCGATGCTTATATGACTCACTGTTTTGGTGGGTAAGAAACATATATTAGCATCTGTTAGAACCATCCAGAAATGTCAGGTTTCTATCAGAGATAACAGATGGAAAATATCCCTTTAAAAATTGTGACATTTGCTTTACAGTATCTGTTCTCATTCATGAGACTGTAAGGATCTGAGAACATATGTAGCCTAAATGTAGTTTAGGTAGATAATTACCCAATAGCACTTATTTAGCAAATACATATTACTAGCCTGTTATATGCCAGCAATGGAATTTAGATTCTAGTGGAAGAGACATACAATAAACAAATTAATAAAAAAATTAATAAATAAAAATTTGGGAAGGTTAGGTGGCCAACATGGTGCCATTTCAGAGAATAACAGGAATACACTTAGCTATGTTAGATACGAGGACAGAGAAAGGCCTATCTAAAAAACTAATTTTTAGGCAGATTCCTGATTCTAGGTGAGAACTCTAGACATATACAATGGTGGGGAAAATCATTTCTATACAAAAGCCATCACCCAAAAGAGCATACAGTACCGACTACACATTGCTGTGCCAGACACTATACAAGGTCAACGCAGAATTGCTTTTCATTACACTTTACCCATATTTTTTTATTATCTTCCATTGCAAGTCAAAAATGGAACATTGGATTTAAGTGATTCTGTCTTCACAACTTTTTAGAGAATATTTTCTTCTATCCAGGCCACAAATCCTCTCTTCTTAGCATCATAGACTATCAATTAAAACTAGGTCAGCAACTATAGAGGTTTAAAAAAGCCACATTAATATCCTTTACATTTCTGCTGATGTTAGTTGTACTTCTTTTTGCTCTGGTGCAGTAGTGAATGCATTCTGGAGTTTCAAATCATTAATGACTCTGTTCTGAAATTAATAAAGCAGGTAAACGGCTTCAGATATTAGAATCTAAATTGTGTGCTTTGTAAAAACTATAATTCACAACGGTATATATCTTGTTGCGTTTACATTGGAGTCACTTTCTATGCAAGAAAAAAGTATATTCCCTATTTTAATAATCAAATGGGCATATGATTCAGGATTAGAAAGTCTATCATCCCTTCTACCATGTAATTAAGTTATTACTTCTCAGATTGTATGCTTATATGAGAAGAGTACAGTATAATTATTATGCAATAAGCCAAAATAAGATCTGCTACTAGTTCTTTGAGTTCTCTTACCATAGACACAATATTTCAAACCTCACTCAACTTAGAAACATATTTTGAGCAAGAAATATAATTCTATGCTCCCAAAAGTAACGAGTACTCAATTTTTAGTCCTGAGTACTCTGATTTTGGTCATTGTCCTTTTCATACCTAACTCATGCAAGAGAGATGAACAACGACACGTAAGACCTTGAGCTCTGCTGCCAGACAGACAGATCTGTTTTTTGTTTGTTTGTTTGTTTGTTTTTTTAGGCAACATTTGTTTATAACATTATATACATTTTGGGTGTACTTACTTCGATTTCTGTGTAGACTACATCATGTTCACCACCCAAAAACTAATTAGCATCCATCACTGCACACACGTGCCCTATTACCCCTTTTGCCCTCCTCTCTCCCTGCGTCTCCTCTGGTAACCACTAATCTATTCTCGTTATCTATGTGTTTGTTGTTGTTGTTTTTATCTTCCACTTATGAGTGAAATCACATGGCATTTGACTTTCTCCCTCTGACTTATTTTGCTTAGAATAATACCCTCAAGGTACATCCATGTTGCTGCAAATGGCAAGATTCCATCTTTTTTATGTCTGAGTAGTATTTCACTGTGTATATATACCGCATTTTCTTTATCAATTCATCCACTGATGGACACTTAGGGTGCTTCCAAGTCTTGGCTATATACAGTTTTGAAGCCTGGCTTTGTCATTTACCATCTGTGATCTCAGGTGAACTATTTAACATCCCTAAGTCTGTTTGCAACTTTGTAAAATGGAGGTGCCTGGCTCATAAGATTATTATCCAGGTTAAGTAGCATAATATATTTGAAGTACTTAGGTACTTAGCACAGTGTTGACACGTGGTAAACACTACAAATTGAAAGTTATTATTAATTACTGTTATTGTTGATTAAAAGTAAAATTGTGTTTTGTATAAAACAGTAAAGTTTTCTTGTATCTTTCAGAACTTTTACATATGTTCTAATCATCTAAATTCTATTCATTGTTTAGGATCCCTAAAATTATAAACTTGAGTGATAACTTGGGCCATCCTACTGTATGTTCAATTCAATGTGGAGAGGAGTTGGAATTAATGACTAAGAAGAGATTAATTAAAGGGTTCACACCAACCTAAGAATAAATTCAAAATAAAAATTGTAATGTTTTAACACGTTTTCAAAGGAGATGTTAGAAAAAAATATTGTTCTCAAAAGTTCTAAGTCATTCCTTTCAATGACTTTTCAAATGTTAGGGAGACTTATCCTTCTTTCATACAAAATTCTAGGATAACAAATCCTGGAATTTAGTCAAGAAAACAAATAGGGGACACATAGGAAATACTTCTGGAATAAGTTTAACTCTGAGCTATCATCAAAAAATGTTGTTGAATGTGCCTTTTCAAATGGCATAAAATAATTTTAAATATGCTATCTATTGCTAAACAAAACTGAAAAATTTTACTTACCTTTATTACCTAGTTGAAGCTTATTTTCATCATAATGTCCTCCTTTCTGTCATTCCACTCAGGACTTTTTCACTTTTGCTTTCCTTGACTCACCCCATGGCTCTCGTCAGATCTGCCTGATTTTTCGGAGTTCAGCATTAATACTGCCCCTTCAGAGAAGCCTTCTCAGCCCACCCCATCAAAAGTACCCAAACCAAAAGATACACTCAATCACGGCAACCCAGTTACTTTACTTCATCCCACTTATAAACAGTTGTAAGATGGAAGTTTTAGTTTATTTTAATTTATGATTTAGTAATCTGGTATTCTCCATGCAGACAGAGACTACAATTATCCCTTCCACTGATATATTTCTAGTGCCCAGAAGAGTACTAGGCTTATAGTAAGTACAGAAAAAAATTCAAATTAATGAATGGAGAAAGAGGCAGTTTTAGTTTAGCTTTGTTCAGTTGAGGGAGGGTGCAGGGAAAAAAATATGAGTTAAATTTGAAGCAAGAAAAGTTTGAGATAGTTATAAAACATCAAAGGGAAACTACTACATGGGGGGTTTGATGTGTAGGCTTATAGCAATGAAAGCTGTAGAGTTTGCATATACACATTTGGGAATCATTTTTCGAAAGATAGGCCATGAGTGAGGGTAGAATACACATATTTCAAGAATGTAGAATAATAATAGTATAGAAAAATATTTAAAGAACACCAACCTTCAGAGGATGAGCAGAAGAGAAGCCTGTTTAATGGACTAATAAGGATCCACAGGGAAAGGAGGAAGACAAGGAAGAGTGCCACGGAGAAAGAAGAATACTTCAGGAAGAAGGGGAGGATCAACTGAGTCAAATGGTGCTGACAGGTCAAGGAAGAAAAGAAATGGAAAGTGTCATTTGGATTTTTCAGTGTGGAAATTACTAGTTATCTTAGCAAGAATAGTTTCAATAGAGAAGGCTGGAGTGCGCTGAATCGTGAATTGGAGGCAATAAAGTGGAAATAGTGTGTGAAGGGAACTATCTTGAGAAACTTGACCAAGCAGGAAAGGACAGATTCATAGTCTCTTATGGGAAAATTTGGGTCTCAGATGTGTTTTGGAACTCTGAATATTTCACATGTAGGAAAGGTAAAGAAACATATATTGTATGTAAGTCACATCTCAATGACTTCCTAGCAGCATCCCAAAATCAAATAGTATATTAGAAATTCCATTAACTTTTCTGGAGTAAAATAAATGTATATATGAATATTTGTGTTGTTAGATAAGACTATAAATAGTCTTTTCTCTATCAAAGTCTGATAATGACTTTAAATGAAATTTAAAAAATGAAATAAAAAAATGACCCACTAAATGGAATAAAAAAGAAACTTTCTGGTGTTCAACTTCTTTGGATGTCCGGATTGGGGCAGAGAAATTATGTAGAAAGATACGGTGCTAGCTGGAGAGGGATTTGCCTATAAGACATTTATTTTGTTTTGTTTTGGTTTGGTTTTCTATTACCAAAGTTACCAAAACATATCTAAAAAATGATACAGGGGATCCTAATAAAACAGCAAGCTGCAGACTGAGGAGAGAGATTTCTAATAGAATTCAAGTCCCTGAGAAGTAAATTTTTAAGAAAATCCAGAGGACAGAGAGAGGGGCTGGCATTTCATAGAGAGATGGCACACCTTTAAATTATACCCAGAGAAAAGGAAAGAAAGGGTATATATGCAGAGAATTTATTCATTTGGTAGAGAGAAGATAACAGGATTCATTTTTAATAGTTTTTATTTTCTCTGTGAAATGTTATAAAAAGATATTATCTGGGGCCGGCCCCATGGTGTAGCAGTTAAGTGTGTGTGCTCTGTTGCTGGCAGCCTGGGTTTGGATCCCAGGTGCACACTGATGCACCACTTGTCAGGCCATGCTGTGGCAGCGTCCCACATAAAGTGGAGAAAGATGGACACGGATGTTAGCTCAGGGCCAGTCTTCCTCAGCAAAAAGAGGAGGATTGGCAGATGTTAGCTCAGGGCTGATCTTCCTCATAGAAAAAAAAAAAAAAGATATTACCAGAGAGTTTAGAGAATAGAAGGAGAGTCCACTGTTTGAGTATAAAAATATTTCTCAAAGAAATAGTCTTTGAGGAATGTGGGAGAGCAAAAGTTCCTATAAAAAATGCTATGTTCGCATCAATGTGGTTAAACTTGATAAGTTAAGATTAATTCAATCATTCTCTATCTTTTTATAAGGGTCTATGATGTTACAGATCTGTTCTAGGCGTTAAAATAGAGGAGGAGGTGAGACAGAGTCACCTGCCTGTAAATTAAATCCTACTGGGAGAGAAATTTCAATTTATAGTAAACATATTCAAAAATTAAACCCTCAAAAATGAACTAGGCATATTTCTCAATTCATTGAAGCTTATTGTGCAGAAGTGTATGAGAATAGACTCTAGGGTCAGGGTTTTCAGAACTGGTGCTGAAATATCAAATTATTATAGCCAAATTAGAACAAGAAAAATTGGTAAAATAAATCATATAAAAATCAATTTTTTTGACCTCACAAAAATCACATGATAAAAATTTCTGTAAAATTATATATATTGTTTAAATTTTAAGATAAAAAATAAATATCAATATAATGAATAGTTTATTTTTTATAACATAGTCATTATCTTTTAAAAGTTACCATAACCTTCCGTTGCTGTGTGCTGATCTGATAGTGTTTGAACCACATGTTATAGAAAACTGGTTTTATTTCACAAAGTCATCTGGGGCAGGCAGATGACTGAATCATATTAGCAATTACAAATCATGTAAAACACATTTCCTTCACTAGCCATGGCATTTTCTCTGTAAGAAGCATCTTTCATCTCTTCCTGAGGGAACAGTATAATATAAAAGAATCTCACTGAAAGTGTGTATCAAGAATTGTTTCTTGATTACAGTGTCATGTGTCATGGTGCTGTGGTTTGAAGTCTTTGTGCTTCCCTTCAAAACACTAATTTTGAACACTTTTATATCAGCAACTCGAAATGTAATGTCCTGAAACCTGGCACTCGAATTGCAAACTGAGATGAATATTTTTTTACAAGAATAAGTGCAAGGCGGTCAAGCCATTTCATTTTTTTTATGTAGCTTCTAGGACTTTTCTAGTCATCCACATATAAAACATGTTCTCTGTACTTCTAAAGATTAACAGTTCAGCAATATGTTGTGCAACAGCAAGATAAAAATTAAATAAAGGCTGATGCCAGGAAAACTTACTTTTTTATTCTGGGATATAAAGAACAAAAAAGACTGAATGTTGGTCTCGAGTGCTTTTCAACTAGCGATGGGACAGCAACTGTTCTCAACATACTAAATACAAATCAAATTTATAATCTCTATTTCAGATCCTCAAGTTATTTAGGTTTTATTATATGGAATGTGTTAGGGCCTATACACACACACATTACAAAAGCAGATCTGACTCAAAGATTCAGGTGGTCTATGGTAGGGTGAGCAACCTCTGTGTGAAGATAGTGTTTTAGGTTCTCCAGTGTTTTCATAGCTATGGATAGAGAAAAAAAATAGACATATGGAAAGTTTTGGACTATCATCACATGTTTACGAAGCCTAACTATTTTATTTTAAATATAGAGAAATTTCAACAGTGTGTCTCACTTCTAAGAGTACCATCCTTCAAGATGCGGTATGTTTTCAAACCACGAGTCACTCTACTGTCTTGTGTTATCTCCTAAGGGGCTAATAGGCTTCCAAATGAGGAGACTACCTTAGATATCATAAGTTTTTAAATTTATCACATGGCATATCAACTCAACTGAGACTTAAACTTGCGTAAGGAAGATGAATTAAGTGTTGAGTGAATTGTCTCGTTCAAGACTAAAGTCTGATAAGAACGGGTGATCTCAAAGAATCGTTAAACAGATAAATGCCTTTCATGTCTAGGTTACTGACTGTTATCCGTTTTACTTAAGTAGACATGTAAATGTCCATCAATGATTGGTTTTAATCATTATGTTGGTGGTCTTAGTCCATTTCCTTCTACGTTAGAAAAACACTACACGTTGGCATTCTCAAAAAAAGGAATACAAATCAAAAAATAAGCATAGATTGTGAAAAACTACAACCTTTAATATCCTCCATGTGATCCCAGAAAAAATAGCTTTAAAGTGGAATGTTTCATTTATTTATGTAGTTGTGAAAATATATGAAATCAAATATAAATATAAAAATGCATATATGAAATAAATATATGAAAAGCTGATTCCCTTATTCTTGCTGCCCTTTTTCCATCAGTGCAAGCACTGTAATCTTTAATAATAAAATTAAACACTTACGGTGTACTTACTCTGGACCAATAACTTGCAGAGCTGGGATTTGAACCCAAGCAGTGTGGCTCTGAAGTACATGTTCTTAGCCAGTAAGTTCCTTCACAAATACTTTTTAAGTATTTCATTAAAACCTACTGCAATTTAACCCAAAAATGTTATTGAGCAATGACTATAAAGCACTGTGCTAGAAGCTTTAGAGTCCCAAAAATGGAGACTCCCGAAGCTCATGGTTCAATGCAAGCAAAAGCTGTGATAAATTCAGCCTATAAGGAGTAGAAATTAGGGTATTATTTCTACGTATTATAAATAATTCCACTTGGGAATGTCCAGAAAGACTTCCTCAATTTGATTGTCCTGGTTTGTCAGGACACTGTTCTAGTTTTGGCACTGAAGGGCCCATGTCCTGGTAATCCCCACAGTCCCTGGCAAACTAGAGTGGTTGGGTCACATAGCATAGTCTGGTAAAAATAGTGCTCAACACAAAAGAACTGATAGGTACTCACACAAATAATTGTACACGAATTTTCACGGTAGCACTATTCACAATGGCTAAAAGTGGAAACAACCCAGATGTCTGTTAAAGGATGAATGGATCAAGAAAACATAGTATATACGTACAATGGAATATTATTGAGCCATAAAAGGAATGCAATTCTAATGTATACTACAACATAGATTAACCTCAAAAACATACTAAGTAAATGAAGCCAGACCCAAAAGGTCAAATATTGTACAATTCCATTTACATGAAATATCCAGAAGAGGCAAATTTATAGAAACAGAAAACAAATTGGTGGTTGCCAGGGGCTAGGAGGAGGAGGGTTGGGAGCAACTATTTACTGGATACCGGGTTTTCTTTAAAAATGATGTAAAAATTTTGGAACCAGACAGAAATGGTTGCACAACATTGGGAATGTACTAAATGCCACCGAATTGCTCACTTTAAGATGCTTAATTTTATGTTGTGTGAATTTTACCTCAATAAAAAAAATGTAGTATTCAAAGTTCTAGGAAGCAAGTAGAACAATTTTAGACATCCATTAATGTACAGCTCTCTACAAAAAATTAAAGAACTGATCTTACAAGGTACATAATTATTATTAACTAGAATAATCAATCAGTTAAAGGATCAAATTATATTAATTCTTTTTGTTTTGTTTTGTTTTGTTTTGTTTTGTTTTGTGAGGAAGATCAGCCCTGAGCTAACATCCATGCTAATCCTCCTCTTTTTGCTGAGGAAGACTGGCTCTGAGCTAACGTCTATTGCCAATCCTCCTCCTTTTTTACCCCCAAGTCCCAGTAGATAGTTGTATGTTGTAGTTGCACATCCTTCTAGTTGCTGTATGTGGGACGCGGCCTCAGCATGGCCAGACAAGCGGTGGGTCGGTGCGCACCCGGGATCCGAACCCGGGCCGCCAGGAGTGGAGCACGAGCACTTAACCGCTAAGCCACGGGGCCGGCCCAATATATTAATTCTTTATTATAGAATATGCTGGCTTTGTTCTTTTAATTTTGATGCATGTTTTGACAAAAAAGAAATAACTTGTCATATTTTGATAGTAGATTCTTAAGATATTTATGAATAGTGGTGAATTAAAATAATTGCTGGTCTTAGTTTTTGCCTAGTTACTCTATAACTCTGTCACCTATGGACTGTCTACAGTGTTAGGAAAAAACATAAGAGATCATAGTCTTGCTTAGAAGTATCACCACACAAAGGTATAGGAATAGCCTTTGGCCAAAATTGACTGACTTGCTAAAAGCCATGTGGTATTGGTATTTTAGCAAATTCCCTTTAGGAAAGTTATTTCACTCTTTTATTTTTAGGATTTAATGAGAAAAAGAATGTGCAGCTACTATAATTTGCATCAGCTGAAGCATTAAATTTCATGATTTACTTGTTCATGGAGGCATATGAAATCAGATGTAATATTCCTACAAAGAAACCATATTCTTACTACCATTTAAAGATTCTTATTCACTAAAGCAATGGGAAAACGAAAATTAACCTTAGTACGTAATCTTTGTTACTATAAATCTTGCCTTCTAGGTTATGACCTTCTTTTTTTCAGTTGAAATGCAGCTTCCAAATGCACCATTGATTTTTCTTATAGCGTATCAACTCATCTGTAGGTGAACTAATAGGCAAATGAAATTCTAGCTCTAAAATTAGATTTGGTGCTCTCACTTCAGTAGTTCCATTACCATTCCTTTGCTGCCAAAATGCATTGCTTCAAAGCTAGAGCACATAATGATTAGAAATCACTACACCAAAATACATTTGTCTTTATTTTGGGATGCTGTTGTTTTTATTATTTTAAATATTCATATGTTGACAGAACATGTGATCGCTTCTCTGGCAATGTTTCCAGTAGATCCTCAGTTTATACCATTCCATCACACTTCCTGAGTTAAACATAATTATCAGAGCACTCATAATATTGGAGACAGCATTTTACTATGTACAACCCTGATTGGCATCCTTGGATTTGTGGAGTGTACAGCCCTAAGGTGCGTCCTATCCTCAAGTCATCAATATAATAGAGTGCAAAATAGTTTTTTCGAAATATTCATTTCATATACTTCTATTTAATTCAACAGGGTTTTTTGGTCACTTTATTTTCTCGTGACTACTATCTGCATAATCATTTAATAAGCACTATATAAAAGTATAGAAAAAGATGTATCAGAAGGTGTTACTGATTCCAGATGCCTCAGATATAATAAATTAACAAAATCAGTAATTAGCAATTAATGATGTGATATGTTATGTACAATATACACTATAGAAATTCTGAGAAAAGAGAGAGAACATTTAGTTGAGACGGCAAGAAAAGCTTTCATGAGGAACTTGAGATGATGTAAACAAAATTGTGGAATTAGGAATGCTTAAACTGTGTTTGCGTAACAACAATAGAATCAGAAACAGACTGTAGGCAAGGACAATAAAAATAAATGTAACAAAAACAGGGAAAAAAGTGAGTTTTGGCTGATTGTCAAATATTTTAACCGGTAAAGTTAAGACAATTTGAAATTTAAGCTGTAAGGAATGAAAAATTCTTGAAAAATTTTCAGTGCCCCCCACACAATCTGATAAATAAAATTAATATGGCAGTGTAAGCATGACCCATTGTGGGTAGGAAGAGACTAGAGGCTGAAAAGCCAGTTAGGAGGCTATTATCATATTCTATATTTGAGGTAATGAGCCCCTAATGTGGTGGAGGCAAATACATTTGGGAAAAGAAAAAGTTATTTGCCTTGAAAAAGACAAATAATTGTACCTAGACATTAAATGCCATGGTTATAGGAATATTGTGTTGCAAAAGAACATTTGATCACATGAGATAATATTTGAGACACTGTTTTTAAAAGCAGGTTATAATATATTTTACTTTATGATTATTATGGTGCAAAAATAAAAGCATGCCTAGAAATGAGACTGGAAAGTACACAATACAGATATTAATATTTGGTATGTTGCAATGGTAGGCTTATAGTGTTCTTTGGGATTTTTGTATGTACCTTTGATATTCTAAAGTGAATATGTAATTAAAAATGTTCATATATATTTTTAAAGCATTTGATTTCTAACCTATAAAACAGTTATAAAATTCAAATAAATGAGATATATGAATATATCAGCACAAATAAGTTGTACTAAAGAGGAAGTATACTGTAATTGTATGGAAACACTAGATTGTACCACAACATATAACAACTCCATATTGTTATAATGTAATTAAACAATAGTTCATGAATTTCATTGCTTTCAAATATATTAAAATAGGATTTGGTGTGACAGATTTTGATAAAGCACTTAGCCTAGAGTTACTTTTATATGTAAGGCACTGTGATAAGTATTGAGAATGTGGCACAAGAAAGAGTTCCTGACAAGAATTTATTCACAGTTTGAAATGATAAAACACGCACACACAAACTAGCTCTTCAACATAAATACCTTGGCCACAAAATAGAAGATATAGATGCACAGCATTTTGAAAAAGAATTTAAAAGAAAAGACTTGATGTTCTTTACTGAATTGTAAAGATGTTTTTCTTACAAAAATATTCAGCGTTGTTACAGTCAAAAATGTTTATTTTCTGGGGGCCGGCCCATGGCTTAGTGTTTAAGTGCACACGCTCCGCTACCAGCAGCCCAGTTCGGATCCCGGGCAAGCACTCACCCACCGCTTCTCCGGCCATACTGAGGCCGCGTCCCACATACAGTAACTAGAAGGATGTGCAATTATGACATACAACTATCTGCTGGGGCTTTGGGGAAAAAAAGGAGGAGGATTGGCAATAGATGTTAGCTCAGAGCCCGTCTTCCTCAGCAAAAAGAGGAGGATTGGCACGGATGTTAGCTCAGGGCTGATCTTCCTCACAAAAAAAAAATAAAACAAAATTAAAAAAAAAAAAGTTTATTTTCTAAAACTGAAAATTCTGTATAGATGCTGAAGTCAATTATATCAAAATATAAATTTGGAATTCCATGTTGGTAAAGGATACTATTAATTAAACTAGGGAGTTACATGAGTTTAGAAAATTTGGAAGCATCCAAATTGGACAGGATGGTGTATGGGAGAATAAGTTGTTTGTAATATGTCATACAGGGAATAGAAAACAACGAGAGTTATTTAATAGAAAACAATGAGAGCAGAATAATCTAAAATATCACTGTTTTGGAAAGAGCATTATTTTAGTGGTGTGGAAAATGGAATGCAGGATCCTGAAACTAAAGTAAGAGCGAGCGAGGGTGTAAGAAGAAGGGGTATAGATGATAAGCGATGAGGCTAAAGACATGTGGAGAGGCCTCGCCACACGTGGCCAAGTATAGCAAGCTAATGAGTTTGTGGGTGATGCTCGCACAATGGGGAGCCAGGAGAAGACTATAAACAAGGAAGCACTGTGGTTACTAACACGGGAGGGTAAACAGATACTAGGTGGGTGAGCTCAGTTTTGCCCATGTTGAGACTGCTGTCCCTTACAGGACATATAGGGGGAGTTGCTCCAAAAGCAATTCAATAAATAGTTCTAGAGCTCCAGAAAGTGGTGCAGGCTAGTTAGACAGTGGAATGGCAAAATTCACACATGGAGAGAGCATAGAGTAAGAGTAGAAAGGGTCTAGGACAAAATCCTGAGGAACACATACATTTAAGGAAAGTAGGGGAGTAGGGATTCATATATGGAACCACAAAAGAGCAATCTGAGAGGGAAAATCGTAGCCAGGAAAAAAATCTCTCATAGAAATCAAAGAGTTTTAAGAAGAAATGATTCATAGTGACAAATAACCAGTGATGTCTTGGTAAGTGTTGATAATCCACTAGGGAGTGGGAGGAGAGACGTTAACTTGTAGAGTTTGGTGATTTCTGTGTTATAAATATTCCCAATATGATCGATTTTCAAACTATCAGCATGATGTCAAGTGGCTCTCAAAATTCCTGAAATTTTAGCAATTGGCTCTTTTGAGTGGATAAAAGCTGGCTTCTGCATACCATTGTATCAAGTTTAACTAAAATAGACTTGAGAATTCGTTAGATTACAACCTTGGGTGATTGAGACACTTTTCTATGTGTTGGGGGGAGAGAAGGGAGAGGCAGAGAGAGGAGTGGTGTCTAAGAGGCCTGAGTACAGTGTCCTTTTGCTTCACACAAAAGCCTTTTATTCTGCATTCTCAACCATAGCGAAAAATTGACTCTGATAGAAAGTATGTTGATGCCCTATCACACTAAACAAATATTTTTTGACCTTCTAGATGCTTGTAACTGTATAAATATCTTTCCTGTCCATTGACTAACAGATGGACAAATTTTTAATTCCATAGATATGTAAAAATACAAGTAATGACAGTTGCGTTAGAAATAAGAATACAAAAAAATTGTATCTCATTTCAAAGTTTAGTAATAGTACACCAAGTGTAATTAATACATAAAAGAATAAAATAAAGGCCTGATGTTTTGGTTGCTTTTTATCTGAATCTTTTTCATAATTTGGACTAAGTTACTCACGTATTAGCAAAAACTATTATAAAAAGTATATTTATAAATATAATTTTAAATTTACTATGCTTTTATATATAATAAACTAATATAATATATAAAATATACTTTTATATATAATAAACTAATATAAAAAGTATATTTACTGAAACAACTCCTAACCTATAAACTTTTTTTAGGACAGAGACCATATTCTCAATGTCTGAATACCACTAAACAACAGTGTATACTACGGAGATTTTCACCTAGCAATTAAATGTGTATTCTTCATTTAATTCTCTTGGGTATCTAACAAAAATTGTACAAAGTTTTCTACTGAAGGCATTCAATAAAATTGCAAAGTGACTGATTAGAGGAAGAAAAAGGAAATAATGATTTAAAAGAATGAACTATTTGTCCAGGAAAATAAATATTCATACACGTTTGCATATTCTTTAAGAACACTTCATGTATATAAGATCATCTTTTATTAAAGCTGAATAACTTCATGTTTTCAGGTGTATTCATTCCACTGATTTAACACATTCAAGCAAAACCCAACCCTTCGGTTTCTGTTGCAGTGAGTCAGCCCCACAATGTTGTAAGAATTTATCATTTGGAAGAATGACTGGTTTGACACTATGACTTGATATATACATCACCTACCTGGCTCATTTCCCTGGCCCTAGCTCACAAGGCCTCCTGTCACCCAGCTCATCTTCACATACTTCATCTTTTACCAGAGTACATTTTTTTCTGCCTGGAAAGAGGGACAAAATGCATTTCACATAAGCTAGAGTTTTGTGTAAGTTATTTTCCTTTTTCAAAGCACTAGAACAGCTTTCTGGGTACTGTACTGCAAGTGAGTTGACTAGAGCTTTCATCATGAGCCCAAAAGACAGTGCGATTTCAGTTACATCTCTCCAGATATCAAAGCCTGTCTTGTAGGCACTATAGGATAATATCCTTGTCTGTTATTACAAACATAATTCTTCAGAATTTCTCATCCTTTTAAAGGCCTACTAAAATTTCAAACATTGAAGTTTTTCTTTTGTTTTGGTGTAAATTTTGTTTGGATTCTATTAATTGACTCATTGAAAATTTCTTCTTGTTGTTAATATGTGATTTTTCACTTTAACTTAATGTTAGTTATTTGCTGGCTGGCCTTACCTATATTGCTTGAGAGATTTTTCAATCTTTTGTAAATAAATACCTGCTTTTTGGTACTCATTCTGAGGCATCCTGCATAGAGCTGCCCATGAAAGTGAAATTTGGTCATGGATAAATATCTGAGATTCAGAATGTTTGACCTCATGATTTTTATTTTGGTTTATGTTGGAAGCTCTTGTTTATTTCACTCACTCATAGACTCTTATTCATGTAGCATGTTTCTCATGATCTACAGCTGCATAAATGGTTATTATTACTTATTAGTGGCCTTAGAGAATTACTATATCTTTGTCCTCAAAAGTGAATTTCATGTGCATTTTTTAATCTCTACTTTCAGATGAGCGTGGCTTCCTAAATTTATTGAAAATGTGTTTCCATGTGGTCTAATAATAGACAAATAGTCCAAAACTTATTTTCACAAATTTAGATTAATAAATCTTGCTAATACATGCCATTTAAAGACTTATTTTGACTAGAAAACATCACTTTCATGGGCCTAATATGAAAGAACATTCAAATATCAATTTAATTTCTTGCTGTGATATTTTCTCTATGTTAACTGTGAGATAATTTTATATGATGTTTCTCAGCAAATAATTTGTACAGTTAGTAAACTCTCTCTGACATTGTCTATAATATTTTCATTTCGATGGCAAGTAAATTTACTAGATTTTTTTGTTTGGTCTCCCAAGGATATATCTACCACTATATCAATCTTTCATATGTTCTGTCACCAAACCAAACTCTGTGCAATTGTAAACCAAATATACAATGATCACAGAAAAATGTAACCTGAGATCTAAACAGCTGTTTACATCTAGAGTGCTCAAAAAAGAGCAGGAAAATGATCTATTAACAGAATGTCTACCAAGTAGACGAGTAATATTCTAACTTGGAGCACTTCACTGAAAATTGTATCATTTCCAGGCAGAAAAGATACTTTCTATCATCAAGTAGCATATCCATGCTCTAAATTGGAATCTTTATATGTGAGGTACATTGTCTTTTGAATATCACTTCATTGGCATCAATTTTTTCAGTCTTTCATGCTATTTAATGTTGCTATTTAAAAAAAGAGATCATTTTTATCAACTTCTGTATCCTTGAAGTAGAATACGTGTACCACACTGACAGGCAGACAGTATCAGGGGAGTTATTTACACATTAGCTCTCAAATGCTTTGTGAAAAAACAGTTTTTACTGTCAATGTCAATTATTTATTATTTTGTTGCCACAGCCATTATGTACCACAGTTATGGGATTTCTTTTGCAGAATATGGCCTGTTTCATGATTTAATGTCAAAGCAAACTTCACAGTAGAATAATACACATGAGTAAATGTGACCCTCAATTAGACGGTTAGTACTTTGAACCTGTTATCTTCCAAATATCAATAAGGTAGTTAATCAACTTTGCTTGTAGTCCTTATTGAAATGTTTTGAAGTGGCTAGTTTTTTCCACCTAAGAGTGTGTTTCTATAAATTATTTAAATATATTTGCTTTTAGAGGCATTCTTATTTCTATACACTTAGGATCATAACTTTACATCTTGAAAGCACTGCAACAGAAGTCAGAACAGAAAATCATCATAGAGCATCATACACTGTGGTTATTAATTGTCTCAGTCTTTTTCAATACCATTATAACCACTAGAGTCAATACGCTTAATGTAACAATGTCTGAAACCCCATCCCTACAATCATCTTTTATCAAATATAACTTCTTTGAAGAACAGAAGCATTTGTATTTTTCAGCAGAAGTTTACATGATAAAAAAAATCCATATATATGTGTTTCACATTTTTTAATTCATAAATGGGTCCCATAATTGGTATACTAAGACTGGAACTGATTCAAATATAAGCGAAATATGCCAAATTTTATCCATACTTGTTTTAATTTTGTTAATTATAATCAATGTAAAAGAAGTAGCAGTGCAGACCATTAAGCCCTCTTGTGCAACTGTTTCACAAACAGTGCAAGATATTAAGTAATACATGTTCTGTGAAAAATAGCTTAGTATTTCACAACCTTCTATCAGGAAAACCATTGTGGATGATAGGTTTCATATTAGAATTGCAGATGTGGGGTTTGTCTCAGAAATCAAATCTTATTAGGTAATATAGCACAGATAAGTTTAGGAAGTGTATATAGAATCTTAAGCAACAGCCCAAAGACTTCCTAAAGGAAATAAGTAGACATTAAAGCAAATATAACATTGGATTCTTATGAAGAAATTACCAATTTAGGAAAACAAACCTGGAAACGATGGGTACATGGACAAGAACGAGAAATGTATTGAGATTGGATCATAGTAACAACAATAGACTAATACCACAGAAATAATGAAAGAAGTATTCACAGTAGAAACAAGAGAGAGGAAGTAGTTAAGAATCAACCCCAAAATTCTTCTCTGAGTAGGATATAGAAGTCTATGAAAGACTTTTACATCTGCTAAAGCAAGATATTACCAGATAAACCAAACTATCAGACTATTTTTATAGCCATCAAAAAATTTTGGATAAAGAAATTCAAAGTAATAAAACTCTGCATGAAATTTTCCACCCTGGATGAGTACACAATGTAAAATCTTTCATACTTGGGGATTATAATAGAAGTTGGGGACAGGGCATGCAAAAGAGAGTGAATGTTTCTCAGACATGGAAAAACCAGGCAAACGTCTGATGAACCTATGGGCTGGCATGTCAGATTTAAATCTGAAGGAGATCAGATGCATGGAGAGTTTTGCTGAGTAAGCAAAGGCTACAGGTGGGGCTGCACAATCTTCCAATTGGAAAATCATTTAGTCTAGCAAGCTCATGATTTTGATGCTTTGTGATCTCAAATTGCCATGGTCCTCAGCAGCCCTTGTCCCGCAATCTCAAAATCTCAGTCTTGAAATCTCATGGCTTCATGGTTTCATGTTCTCTTAGTCTCCCAGTCTCCCATCTAAAGAAAAAAATGTCTTGAGTTTCCAAGGTTTCAAAGTAGTGCAGTGTGAGTTCTAAGAGTATAAGATATTTTCTCCTTGAGAGGAAAGCCTGAACTTAGTTCAAGTATTTTAAAACAGAGGTGAACTATATCTAACCAAAGTTGCAAATAAATTACTCCCCAATTAAATTTCTGATATTAATGAAATTATAGGTCCTTTAGCAGTGAAGAAAGTTGAGAATGGGTTGAAATCAGAGATCTTCTAAGACTCCTTGTGCCTAAACCCATAGTAGAACTAAAACCGTAACCCACTCCAAAACTGCTCAACATCTAATTATCTAGTTGGATCAAACTGATCATCTTCTTATCCTATGTCTTAAGTTGCCTAACAAAGGAAAGAAAATCAGAAGAATGTGACCCCTAGACAAAAGCAAAATTAAACAATATGAATACACCCACACACCAATGGTGCAATCCTCAATAAAGAATTTTAACATATTTATGAAAAATATCTTATAATTAATATAAAAATAGATATAAGTTAAGAGATAAATTTCAGAACATATTTGGAAACTGTAAAAAAGAACTAAATTGAATTTCTGGAATTGAGAAATATATCTGAAATTTAAAAAAAAATTATAAGAAGGGATTAACAAGAAAAAAAACACGTGAGACCAGTCAATAGAAATGTTTAAACTTAAGAAAAGAGAAAAAGAAATTGAAGTAAAATACAGTCTCTGTGACTTATGAAAGAATCCAACAATCAAACATATAATTGGAGTAGTAAATAGTTAAGACATAATGGTATAGGAAAAATATTTGATGATATGTTAAATGAATCTTTTCCAAATTTGATGAAAAATTGCAAATTACTAATCTAAGAAGCTTAGTAAACCACTAGTAGAATAAGTATAAAGAATATCATCTCTTAGCAAATCATAGTCAAACTACTGAAACCAAAGGTAAGAAAAATAATCTTAAATACAGAAAAAAAAAGGAATACATTACACAAAGTGGAACAACAGCAAGCAAGAGAGCAAATCAGAAATGATAGGCTCAGAAAAAATGGAACAATATCTTTAAAGTGCTCAAAGGAAAAATACAAGAAAACAACCTGTTAACCTGGAATTCCATATCCAGCAAACTATCTTTCAAGAGAAAAGGAGAAGACTTCATCTCTTACCAAGATGGAGTATCAGGAGTTAGTTTGCTTTTCCTGTCTGAACCATCTAAAATACTGGATAAAATATGATTCGTAAATAAAATAGATGACATGATGAGCATTGTCATTGTATATCAGGAAAGGAAGGGCCATGATCCTTAAGACATGGGAAACAAATAAAATGAGCTTATGATTGCTTCAACTTACTGACTGCAGAAAATTTACAGGACATGGTACATGAAGATGAATCCCAGGCAGAGTCTACAATCTCCCTGGGTTGAAAAGATAGAGCTCATTTTGCTGTTTGAAACAAAAATAATAACAATGTATTGGGAATTTATAACATTTGTAGAAGGAAAATACATGACAACTATAGCACAAAATATAGAAGAGATCTAAAAGGAGTTTATATTATACTGTTATATATTTTAAAAAAAAAGTAAATTTAAACCTAACTATATTAATTAATACTTTAGATGCAAATAGTCAAAATGCTGTAGTTAAAATGAAAAAATCAGCAGACTGTATATAAAGCAAGGCTCAACTCTATGCTATTTACAAGAGAAATATGTTAAATATATCCCAAAGTGATTGAAAGAAAGAAGATGGAAAATGAAAACACTAAGTGTAAGAATGATAGTGTCGCGCTATTAACATTTTTAAAAATAGACTTTGAGATAAGGAGTCCTGTCAGAGAAAAAGTGTATCTTTTTTTACAATGATAACGGTTAATTTCTCAGGAAGATTTAACTATCCTAACTGTGCAATTACTAATGACAGAGTTTAAATATGCATAAAGCAAAAACTGACAGAAATAAAAGGGAAAAAAGACAAATCTGTAATCTTGGTTAGAGGTTTATAACACCCTCATCACTGTAAGTGAGAATAAAAAGAAAAATCTTAAAAGTTAGACATAGATGACAAAGAACACTTCAACCAACTTGAGTTAACTGACACTTATAGAACATTACATACAAAAAATATAGAATATACCTTCTTCACAAGTGCATGTGGAATAATAACCATATTTTGGGCCTTACAACAAGTCTTAATATATTTAAAAAGTTGAAGTAAATATACAGTAAGATCTCTGAACACATGAATTTTAATGAAACAGCAATAGCAATAAAATCTATAAAAAATTCCAAGTAGTTAGAAATAGGCAACACACTTCTAAATCACCTGTGGATCAAAGAAAAAATTACAAAGGAAATTTTTAAAAAATCAAACTAAATATCACGAAAATACAACATATCAAAATATGTATGAATCTGCTAAATCAGTAAAATGTATAGCTTGAAATGCATATATTAGAAAAGAAGAGGGTCCGGCCCTGTGGTGCAGTGGTTAAGTTCAGTGTGCTCAGCTTCAGCAGCCTGGGTTTGCAGGTTTGGATATCGGGCATGGACCTACACCACTAGTCAGCCATGCTGTGGTGGTGACCCACACAAAATAGAGGAAGATTAGGACAGATGTTAGCTCAGGGCTAATCTTCCTCAAGCAAAAAAACAAAAAAAGAGGAAGATTGGCAATGGATGTTAGCTCAGGGTGAATTTCCTTAGGAAAAAAAAAAAAAGAAACAAATTATTAAAATCAATGATCTACATTTCAACCTAGCAAAATCTATATAAAGAAGAGCATATTAGAAAAAATAGTAAGTGCAGGAAAGAAATTTAAAAAGATAAAAGGAGAGCTCAACACAATAGGAAACAAATAAGAAAAAAATCAAAGAAACAAACATTTGTTTTTTAAGTGAATTAATAAAATTGCTAAACCCATGGCTAGAATGACAAAGAAAGAAAATATATTATCAATATCAGAAATGAAAAATGTGACACCACTACAGATCCTAGGGGACCATTAGAATATAAAGAGGATATTATAAACACCTTTATGCCTATAAATATGGCAATTTAGATGAAATGGATAAGTCATTTGAAGAAAACACATACCATAACTGACAAAAAATCTAAGTAACTATCTTTTCTAAAAAATAAATCTGTAATTTAAAAATGTTGAAAAGAAAAATTCAGACTCATGTGGCTTCAATAATGAGTCCTATTCTGTCTTTTAGGAATCTTTATTCTACACAATTTTTTTCAGAAAATAAAGGAGAAAAGAACAATTTCCTTCTCAATTTATGAGGCTGTCTAATCCTACTGCTCAAAATCAACAAATTCATCATAAGGAAAGGAATTGATAGATTCCTTTCTGATATTTGAGTTGATATTATTTCTGGTATTATGAACAAAACTGCAAAAAATTGCAATGCTATTTCAGAAAATTGAATATAGAAATATATAAATATTATACCACATTATGAACAAATTGGTTTTATACAATCAATAGAAGTTTAGTTTTTACATTCAAAAAATGCATAAATGTGAAGTTCCACTGCCAGGATGGCATGTGAGGAGCTCCACAGACCCATTCCCTATAGAAATGACAATAACTGGTGAAAATCATTCTTAAAACAACCAATTTAAGTCTCTAGAAATTATCCCAAGGTGATAGAGCCAAAGAAGAAACATTGATGCAAAAAAATCTGCTAAATGTCAGTTAGAACAGCAAAAGACTCTGGAACTTGAGCCAGATCTGCTCCTCCCTCCCTCTCACCCAGCTCAATAACAGAAACTCCACTCTGGAGGTGTGTGGCCAAGAAGACAAGAGGTTTTGTCTTCTCTCAGCTCCCAGTCAAGGGATAAGGTATCTCAATGGAAGGAGAGATATTTTTTATCTCCTCTAGCTTTAAGTTGTTGAGGCAAAATTCCTGATAAGACTGATTGAAAGGTTAGGATCTCCCTCCCCCCATCCAGTCCCCACTGATAGCATGGAGGCGTGACTGCTTGTTTGTTAGGCGTGGATACTGTAGCTTCAATAACCTTTGCTCCAGTTCACTTGCAGAGCAGTGGTTCTATAGCAATAGAGGAAAGACAAGAGGATCAAAGGCTACCGTCACCCTGCTTGTAAAGCAGGGGGTTACACTTGCCCCTAGCTCCAGAATAGTTACTCAAAGGTTTTGCCTAGGGTGAAAGGAAGTCCTTAAGAACAAAGAACTCTGACACTCTGCATAAACACACTGAATTTACTTGAAAAAGTGTGTGGGACACTTCATGACTAAGAATGCTCTTGAAAATAATGGAATGTTTGGTAGTAAACAACTAAAGAAAGTGGCTATGTGAAAGTGGCAAACTAAAGCATAGGTCAGCTAGTTTACTAGAGAAAAATAGGGAAAGAGACAGCAAGAAAAGCCCTCCTTGGATTGGAGCAAATCTCAATGATCTTCAAAAATATTCCTGCTAAAATCAATGCTATTCTATCATGACTGTGTGAGTGTGTAATGCTGTACCTTTAGAGAAGAGATATCACAATACAGACTTAACTAAAAATAGTCCAAACAAGTCAGCAACCAAAAAATAAACAAACAAGGACAAAATCAAAGCCTAGAGGGAGGATCAATATCCTGGGTTACTGCTACAATATATAGCATAAAATGTCTGGTTTCAACACAAAATTCTGAGACATGTAAAGAAACAGTAAAGTATGATTCATACTTAGGAAAAAAAAAACAGGTAATAGAAATTGCCCATTGGAGGGTCCAGATGGTGACTTTAACAAAGACTACAAAGCAGCCATTATGAAAAAGTTCGAAGAACTAAAGAAAGCCATACATAAAAAAAGTAAAGGAAGATATGATGACGATACTCCATCAAATAGAGAATATCAGTAAAGAGATAGAAATTATTAAAAAAGAACCATATGCAAATTCTGAAGTTGAAAATTACCATAACTGATATGAAAAATTCACTAGACGTACACAATATTAGATTTGAACTAGCAGAGGAGTCAGCAAACATATAGACAGATAAAATAGAAATTATGCAATCCAGAGCATAGAGGAAAAAAAAAAGAATAAAGAAAAATGAACAGAGCCTCAGAAAGATGTCAGACACTTTTAAGAACACCAATATATACATAATTGGAGCACCAGATGTTGACAAGAAAGGGAAAGAAAAATATTCAAAGAAATAATGGAAAATTTTCCAAATTTGATGAAAAACAATCTACATATCCACGAAGCCAAATAAACTGAGTAGGATAAAAATAAAATTACACACATCCAGATATATTATGATAAAAATACTGAAAGGCAAAGACAAAGAAAAATTTTGAAAGCATAAAAGAGAAACAATTCACTAAATACAAGTAAACTATAATAAGATTAACAGCTGACTTCTCATGAGAAATCGTGGAGGACAGATGGCACTGGCAATGCAGAAAGAAAAATTTAACTGTCAACCAAGAATCTAATATCCAGCAAAAATATTTTTCATAAGTGAAAAGAAATAAAAACATTTTCAGATTAAGAAAACAACAACACAGAGAAAATTTGTTGCCAGTAAATCTACCTTACAAGAAATACTAAAGAAATTACTTAAATCTGAAAGCAAGTGGCCCTAAACAGTAACTTGAATCCACAGGAAAAAACAAATAGCACCACTACAGGCAATTATGTAATTATAAAAGAGAGTATAAATGCATATTTATTCTCTGTTCTTCTCTTCACTTATATAAAAAGCAATTGCATAAACAATAAGTGTATAATTGGATAGTTGGACCTGTAGCATACAGAAGTGTAATATTTTTGAGAATCACATCACAAAGGAGAAGGGTTAGAGCAATGATGTATTGGAGTAGGAAAATGACACCACATGGTAACTTGAATTGACAGGAACAAATAAAGAGAAACAAAAATAATAAAGAAGGTTAATATAATATACTCTATAATATATACCTGCTCTCCTTTCTTCTCTCAGCTTCTTTATTGACATATTATATAAAGTAATAATTATAAGAATGCATTATTCAGCTTGTAACTTATATATAAATGTAATATGTATAATGATGGCATAAAAAAAGGAAAGATAAATAGAGCTATATAGGAGTAATGTTTCCATATATAACTGGAATTAAGTTAATATAAATCTAAAGTAGATTCTGGTAACATAAGATGTGTAATTTAAGCCTTAGAGCATGCAATAAGGAAATAATTTTAAAAATATGGTGAAAAAATTCTTAAAGAAATTAAGATGTTACATAGAAAATATTCACTTAGTGCAAAAGAAAGCACTAAAAGAAGGAGAGAGAGGAAAACGTGCAAAGCATCTGAATAGACATTTGACCAAAAATGATATACAAATAATCAGTATGCACATAAAAAGATGCTCAAAATCATTAGTCATCAGAAAATTAGAAATCAAAACTGCAATGAGATATCTTTTCACAACTATTAAGGCGGCTATAATTAAAATGACAATAAAGGGGCTGGCCCAGTGGCGTAGTGGCTAAGTTCTTGTGCTCTGCTTCAGCGGCCCAGGGTTCACACATTCGGATCCTGGATGTGGACCTAACAGCGCTCATCAAGCCATGCTGTGGCGGCAGCCCACATACAAAATAGAGGGTGATGGGCATGGATGTTAGCTCAGAGCCAATCTTCCTAAGCAAAAAGAGGAAGATTGGCAACAGATGTTAGCCCAGGGCCAATCTTCCTCACTTAAAAAAAAAAAAAACACAATGAAAAATTGTTGGTGCAGCTGGCCCAGTGGCTGGTGGTTAAGTTCGTGTGCTCCACTTGGCAGCCCGGTGGTTCACAGGTTCAGATCCCAAGCTTGGACTGATGTATAGCTTGTCAAAACATGCTGTGGCAGGCGTCCCACATGTAAAAAAGTAGAGGAAGATGGGCACAGATGTTAGCCCAGTGCCAATCTTCTGCACCAAAAAAAAAAAAAACATTGTTGGTGAACCTGTGGAGTAATCTGAACCCTCATCCATTGCTTATGGTAATATTATATTAACCACGCCATTTATTTTCTATAGCCTGATGCTTTGACATCTTGGGCCTTGCTATTCCTCCCAGGATTAACTAATTTCTAAAAATAGCAAATAACTTGTGTGAGAGTGTACCTTTCATATGCAAATCAACCAAACCAGAGCCCATATCCCCAACTATCTGCTTTATCTGGTGGGTCACTATCCATCTGTCCTAATCACCCTAGGGCCAAGTACCAGAAAACCAAGGACTGCCCCTATGCCCCACAGCCCACTGAAATTATTCAAACTAGCCAATCGTAAGCCTGTTTACCCTGCTTCCTTTGTTCCTTCTCAAGGAAACTACAAAAAGGCTCTTGCACACATTTTGCCTCACTCCTCTCTGGCTCCTGACCAACGCTAGTGCTTCCCCATGCGGCCCCCCATGATGTGGCATGCCTTCTCCTCTAGGGATCTGTAAGTATAACAAAGTGTCTTTTCAATGGCAGTCATCTCCTGATCTATTGGCCTTGCCATACCTAAATAATAGTAAAACCTATATTTAAAAACATGTGTAAGGTGGTGCATCTGCTTTGGAAAATAGTCTGGTGGTTGAACATAGAGTTACCATATGACACAAAAATTCTACTCCTAAATATGTACCTGAAAGAAATGGAAATGTCTGTTCATGCAAAAATTTGTACACAAATGTTCATAGCAGCATTACTCAAACAGGCAATGTCAAAACAGCTCAAATGTCCGTCAACTGATGAACGAATAAATAAATATGGTATATCCCTACAATGGAATAGTATTTGTCAATAAAAAGAAATGCAGTTCCAATACATTCTACAACATGGTTGAACCTTGAAAACATGCTAAGTGAAAGAAGCCAGTCATAAAAGACTGTGTATTGTGAGATTCCATTTACATGAAATATCTGTAAAACACAAACCTACTAGGACAGAAATGAGATTAGGGCTGAGGCCCTTTGGAGGAAATGGAGGTTAACCGTTAATAAGTACGAGGTTTCTCTTTGATGTTCTAAAACTGATTGTAGTGATAATGAATATACTAAAACCACTGAATTACATGCTTTAAGTGGGTGAATTATATATGAGTATATCATAAATCTGTTATAAAACAAATGTGTTAATATTATTGACTACATTAAAAGAATAAATGAGAAATATAATAATCTCAATAGAACAGAAATAGTGCTTGACAAAATTTAGCACCCATTTATGATTTTAAAAAATAAAAGAGCAACTAGAAAATTAATGACTTCTTCAATTTAAGAAAGTAACTGCAAATAACTACAGCTAACATCATATCGAACAGAGAGAGAGAAAGTAAAACGACTTGTATAAGATAACACATAGTAGATTGATTCATAATAGCCAATAACTGCATAGATCACAAATGTCCATTAAAGAGAAAAGAGATGCAATCAATTATGGTCTCTTCATGTAATGTAGTACTACTCAGCAATAAAATGTACACACTACTTATATATGCAACAGCATGGATAAATCTCAAAATCATGTTTAATGAAAGAAGATACAAACAAAATGAGTACATGCTGTAAGATTTCGTTTACATGAAGTTCCAAAACAGGCAAAACTAAGGTATAGTGATAGAAATTAGGTTAGTGGTTCCCTGGTGTGGCAACAGGGATTAACTTGGAACTTTGAGGAGTGCTTGAAATGTGTTTTGTTTTCGGTGGTGGTTATGAAACCGGCAGACAGCCATTGATGATTAAACAGCTAGTAACTATGGGGAATTGGAATTGGCACACTCAAAATATGTCTCTGCCTGAATGACATTCTGACCCCCACCGGCGCTAACTGACCAAAGGAGTTTGGGATGGGAGGCCTGCCCCCAGAAAAGGCCATTACTATAGATATCTCCGGGTACCTGGGTGGGTCGTGCTAAGCCCATTATTAGTTCTAGTTACCCTTTATGAGATACATTTACATTTGTAAAGAAAATCTCCATTTGTAAATGTATCTTCTTCCCTGCACCAGGAAGAAGGGGGAATGGCCTTACCTAGAAATTTATCAGAATGGAAGGCGAGGACGTAAATCTGCATGATAACTTACTCATTGTTAATTGTTCTGTTTGGGCAATATGCTATCTGACTCCCACAAGGTTGCTATAGATGACATCTCCCTGGAGCCTGGATTACCATGGTAATGGGTGTTTGAGCTATTTAGTTTCAGGAACTGAATCCCTTGCCCACATCAGACCAGATTCAGACCACCAATCCATCAACGGGGCCGTTTTGACGGCAAGAGGTTGGAACCCCACCCTCATGGCATGCTACTGCCGCCATTCTGTGAAGATGTGTCCTACGCCAAGAGGCATGAAGCCTGACTACACTTATGCAGTCATCAATTCCCTCCTCTCTCCTCACCTCCAATCATTTCAGACCACCTTGCCCTCTTCTCCATAAATACCCGAGTCCCTATTTTCGGGGAGTCGGATTTGAGACTTATTCTCCCGTTTTCCTCACTTGGCTGCCTTGTGATTAAACCCTCTCTCTCTGCAATCTCGTCATCTTGCTGATTGGCCTTCTGGGCGGCAGGCAAAAACAGACCTGGTGAGGTAACAGTTAACATTGAAATATACATTAGACAAAACTCATCAAACTGCACAATTACAACATGTGCATCTTCTTGCATGTAAACACACCTAAATAAAGCTGACAAAAAATAATTAATTCATAATATCAAGACTAGAGGACAATGAGAACGGCACAATAATTTACTGAAATAGGTATTTACAAAGTAGAATTAACTTTGGAGAGATTCCTTTTAACCTTGTGGTCTAAGGACATAATGGCTGAGAATACTGTCCAGTGAAATATAGTTTCTATCTCTTTCTTCAAAATTTAGTCTATAAGTCAGTGCCATTTATATTACTATTCACTTCATAAATGCCAGCTTTAATTTAGTTACAGAAAATATTTTCCATTAAGTAAATGTGTATGCTTTGTATTCACCTTTCAGAAAAGAATAATACTTCATGATTTCTTTTTATCTTATTCCCTAAAAACTGGTATAAATATATGGACTACATATTTTGAAATATATTACTTGAGTGCTTCAAATACCTTCCACTTCAGCTTCCTTCAATTGAATTTGGCATTTTGATGTAAAATGTGCTTTGATTCCTTTTAGAAAAAGCAAAATACACATCTTAATACTAGTAATAGCATCAAAACAATGCTCATCGCAACGCATTGTTCAATTTCAGTGAAAGAGGATATACTTGAATAATGTATAGTAAAATGCCTAAGCAGCACTTCTCTGATGTTTTCAAGTGCTAAAGATTGTAAATAAAGAGTCAGAAGCATCCTTTGAAGAGGTTTACACTTAAGCTTAGTTATAGTTCTCTGGTGATTAATTATGGTGGCCACACTAGCCTGATAGGAAGAGCTCAGGGCAGATAGAGATGATTTGTTTTTGTTTCTTTTTCTTTTCCACTCTCATTTTAGACAGAACACAAGCATAAATAGCCACATCTGAAGACACTCCAGGTGCTACTCATAGCAGCTGCAGTGACAAAGTCAGAGGCCAGTAATTCTATGCAGCAAAAATGTGAAAGAGCTACCTGTCGTCAATTAGAATCCTCAGTACACATTTTGCAGATGGATAATGAGCATGCTGAGTAGCATCAGCTTTAGGAAAAAAGTACGAAATATCTAAAACATAGCTTTGGAAAAATCTTGTTTATCCTTTTTATTCAGACACCTGGATTAAAGACACTTTGAAAGAGAGAAAATTAAGGTTGGTGATTAGGACATCTTGTTTGAATTTTGAGGTAATGTGAAAGTGTTTGAAAAGGCTAAATGTTTTTTATATATGTAGTATATTAACATTAGTATTCAAATATGTTATTGGCTTTATTTTTTGTTTGTAAGCACAGACAAGTGAGTAAAAGGCTTCATTTCTACTTAATCAATTAGTATTTGATTTCCCATTAAGAGATATATTAGGGTCTATGATAAGGGCCGAGCTGGTGAATTTTGTAAAATCAGCTTCATATCTCTGAAAGGAAGAGTTGTAATGCCACAATAGCTTTAATATTCCTTCTGATTCCTAATTCTGTTGAGTAATTCACTAATAAGTCAGCATTTTTGTGGGCCTACATTAGAAGGCTTTGTCTCTTTTTTTCCACAAAGTGTTTACTTAATATTATTTCTATATTATGAGTGCCCTATATAACTTAAAGACAGCAATTCCCTAAAACGGTTTCTTTCTCTGAAAAGTAGGTTGATCAATAACATGCCACGTATTGTTTAGTCTTCTAGTAGACTGAAACTTGAAACAAGTATCACATCTTACCAATGAGCAATCTTCTTCAAAAAATGAATTTTTTCTATCATATTCTATGTGAAACAAGTGCAAGAGAAAAACATTTTCCCTAAAATAACTCTGCAAATCTAATATGAAGAACTCACTAATCTTCATTACGTGGCAGAAGTTATTTAAGCTATTTAGCTCTTAGGATAACAAAGATTTGAATTTGACTTGAATGTAGAAAACAACTACAGTACATTTTCCATTTAGAATGAATGTAGTTTAAATGAGGTTTAATTTTAGAACATAGTTATAAGGCACCTTCTGTTTAGAAATCCTGCTGTTTGGATGTGATTTTATTTCAGAAAATCTCCAGTCACAAATTCCGTTTTCTTCAGAATGCTGCCATGTGAATGAGGCTTTTGAGAAGAGCACTTGCTGTCACTAGCTACCTTCCATTCACAGGACTGCCTTCTGAATATGCTTTCAATTAGGAAATTTCAATAAGTTCATTTTAAAATCCAAAAAACCCAATTCAGCTCTGTCCCTTTGAATTATCAGGCCATTTTGAAACCCAGCCCCTACTGTTCTTGATGTTGGGAGTCGTCCAAAAAGGCAAAACAATAAAATGAAAATCACATGCAAAAAACTAATTCTAAAAATTATCCATTTTTAAAACTTTTATGCTGAAAGGACAGATGGTATAGTCAGCACACACAGGGTCATGCATCTTTGGAATTCTAATCACAATATCCACCTCCTATCGTAAATAATTCTATCTGTAAGCACTTGTAACAGTATTGAAAGAAATGAAGCAAGTAAGTATAAATCTGTGTTGTAATCACTCAGAACACAGAGAAGGCAGCCTCAAAAGTTAGCAAATGAAAGAAAGAATGAAGGGCAATAATGAAGTGTCACAAGAATATTATCCTTCCATTCTAGCACAAGGATTTACTACGTAAAAATCTATCCCATTTTCAATTTGTTGTAATTCCTTCTGCATTTAGTTCCAATAAAGTCTGTTTGAGAAAAATTTCCAGTAATCATCACGTTGACACTTCATCTAGACTAAGTGCTAATGAGCCAAGATTTTTCTGCCATAATTTTTACCCAAGAGCTCACACTGTCACAGCCCATCAAAGGAACAGTGCCAGGCACATTTTCAATCTAAAAACACTTGCCTCTTTCAGAAGCTTCTGTTCTCAAGTGTAGGGGGTTATTTGTTCCTGAAAATCTTTTTCCTTACTCTATTTCAATTGTCTACATGACTTGTAATGAAATGGAGCAAGAATAAAAATGTTCCCTTCACTGGCAATTTGTATCTTTCTTTATCCTTTCCAAATCTGATGATTTTCATTTAGACCAAGCCCTTTAGGAGGAATTCTCCAACAGCCATGTATTTTCCTGATCTTAAAATAAATTATGGGAAATTTCTTAGATAGAGGAGAGAAAAATATTTTGATGAAAAGGAGACAAATTAAAGAACTTCTAGTGAAAAAAAGAACAAAAGAGCCTCAAACGTCTAGAAGGTACTGAGTAAATCTATTTCACATTAATGGTACTTTCTTAGCTGTATCTTCCTGATGTCTTTTTCTTTTCCCCGACTTTATAAGAATCATTGCTGTCATACAATCTTTATTTCTCTTTTTTTCATGAGTCTCTTTAGAGCTCTGAAGCTGGCATTTAATCCTAATGGGGATAGTAGCCTTTTAGATGAAGCCTTGAGATGAAGACGCCTGTTATTCTCTATTAGGATATTTTCACTGTTTACATGATAGAAATTCAAATAAAGAGGAAATCATTAAGTTGCGTCATCACTACTCCCTGCCCTTCCAAGAAATAACAACATAGTCATATAAATGTAGTCAAGTCATATAGAACTTAACTCATAGGAGAATTGCTGTACCCTTATATACAACTTCTCGAAAGACTTGCTATATTTGCTGTTTCCACTTCACATCTGCCCATTCTCTCCTGAATTTTATTGCCAGTTGTTAGGGTAGCACTCTCAAGTAAAGAGATCAGCATTTTGTCAGTCTGCAGAAGTTTCTCTCTTGTCTCTTTTCTGTCTTTCTGGGTCACCCAGCTCGGATCACAGCTATTCTGGACATTTTGAAAGGAAAGCCAATTGCTTTTTCCCTGAGTTCAGACCACATGGGATTGAGAAGAAAATAAGAATAGTGTTTTTTCCACCAAGCTCTGTGCCAGCCAGATCAGAATTGGACTACATTTCAGCTAGGGATCTGAACTCTAGAAATAGAGTTGTTTCTATATATTTTTGTATTTTTGCGTTGTTGTTCTCTTACTATTCCAGTAAAAATTCCTGTCAAAATAATTCAATATTAAACTGTGTAGAAAAGAGACTCTTGTTTATCCAAGTCTGGATAATTTGGAGTGGAAAGACATCAGAGCAGTAAAGTATTCAAAAGCTTGTTCAAACACACACACACACACACACACACACATACACCACGCCCAGAAGCAAAAGGATGGTGCTAAAGCAGATAGAAATAGGAGATGGGGAGGTAAAAATAAATAAAGATGCAGATTCCCCCATATCTTTATTTTTTTCTCTTGAAGTCTAGTGTAGTGATATTGCTAAAATAACGTATCACCCGTACCTTAATGAGTTAGGCCACTGAAATAGTGTCAGATATTTCAGTGGGTATTTTTTCTAAGTATTTCAGAGACTGACTATAGGACTTGACTCAGGAGAGGATTGCTGTGCGCTTGTATACAGCTTCTCAAAAGACTTGCTATCTTTGCTGCTTCCACTTCACATCTGCTCATTCTCTCTTAAACTTGCTCTAAACAGCTGTCTGGTGCATTACGCCACAAATCTACCCTTATTAAGGTCGCATTGCACACTGAATGATAAATTCTCTGAATTCACCTTGCTCCACTTAGCAGCAATATTTGATATAGTTGATTACTTCAGCCTCAAAATGCCTTCTTCTCTTAACCTCAGGGAATCCACACTCTCTTTGTTTTCCTTCCCCTTCATTGATATCTCCTTTCAGTCTTCTTTGCTGTTTCACTTCATCCATTCAACTCGTAAACACTAAAATGACCCAGGTTCAGGGCTTGAATGTCTTCTCTTCTCAACCTACATCCAACCCCTAGGAAACTTGATACCCTCTCATGGCTTTAAATGCCATCTATTCACTAAAGATTCGTCAATTTATTTCTTCATCCAATCATCTTCTCTGAATTCCAGACCTATATATAGTCAATTGGTTTTTTACATCCTCACTAGGACATATAATAAGAACCTCAGATTTAACATGGAGGCAGCAGAGATGACTTGGTGACTTGCCAAAGGTTTGTGCTTTTACTCATAGTATAGAGCTGATGAGAAAGATGTGCTCAGTCTGAAACTACTCAGTCTCAGAAACTACATTTCCCTGTAGCTCCTCCTAACCTAATTTCTAGGTGGACTTATGTCACTAAGTCTTGGCGTTAGAATGTAGGTGGAAGGACTGTGGGTCTCCTACAGGCTGGAAGTAGGTATAGAATGTGATTTCCTACTCTGCTGGTAGAGGGCAACAAGGTAATCTTAAAGCCAAAGGACGGTAGAATCATGAGATAGAGACAGCTCACATTTTAGTCAATCTTAAGGAAAGAGCGTCCAGAAGAATTTCCAACTTGGACATCTATGTTGGATTACACGTGAGTGAGAAAGAAATTTTTATTGCACTAAGTCATGAGATTGTTGAGAAATTTGTTACAGCTTTAACAATAATACCCTAATCATTACAGTCTAATGCACATACAGAAAGCAAATTCCTGATTTACTTTCTCATCCAACCCACCTCAAAAAACAGAAACTCTGATTATCTGTCAGTTGCTTAGATTAAAAATCTTGTAGCCATCCTGAACTGCTCTCTCTCTCATATCTCACATGCAATTTACCTACAAGTTTTATTGGAACAACCATCAAAATAAATCCAGACTCTAAGAATCTCATCACATCTTTTAATCTATGCATCATCATACCTTGTATCAACTACTGTAACATTTTTCTGTTCATTCTTGTTGCTTCCACACTTGTGCACATATAATAGCCTTTATATTTAGTGATGTTTTTCATAAGGAAGTCAGATGTTGCTGGTCAGGTTCCCAGTGAAGCAGACTCTGCTACAGAGATGAGTGTGAAGGGGATTTATTATAAAGTGATGCCCTAGGCATCATCACCTGTGCAGAAGGAAGCAAGATTGGGCAGAGGGAGAGGATGAGCTGCAATGCAGTCTCAATGAAGGCTTCACCTTATCCCGTAGGAGCTCTGAAATTGCTGTGGCCTTGCATAGTTGTTCTAAGTTTGGGCAGTAAAACTGAGGCTTTATTTTTGCAGCCTGCCCCAGGAATGAGGCATGCCTTGGCAAGACAACTCTCTTCAGTTAAGAAAATTCTAGAAGGGGACTGATGGTGGTTTTCTGCTGCCAACATTTTCATCGCCTGAGGGAGTAAGACCTTCAGTCCTGAAGGGGGACATCATAGTGTCCACTACATCAAGTCTTGTCACTTCTATGCTCAAAATCTTTCAGTGGCTTTCCATGTTACTCAGAATTCAAGTTCAACATCCTTTTCAAGACTGTTAAGAGCCCTAGGGATCTTGATACAAACTGTTCTTATATTCTCTCTCAATAATACCTGCCTCATTCATTTTGCTTCAGCCCCACTGGGCTATTGCTCTTGGATGTCAATCATAGGCCAACTTCAGGACTTTTCCACTTGTTTTTCCCATATGTCACATGGCTTGGTCCCTTACTTTAATTCAGGGAGTGGCAATTATTTTTCTGTAAAGAGCTAGATTGTAAATATTTTAAGATTGTGGGTCATATGGTTTTTGCCACAACTACTCAATTGTGCTACTGTCACCCAAAAGCAGCAATAGACAATATGTGAATGAATGGCTGTGTTCCTATAAAGCTTTATTTACAAGAACAGTTGGCTGTATTTGGACTATGGGCAATAATTTGCTGACTCCTACATTAGTCAAATCTTGGCTCAAACGTGGCCTCCTCTGAAAGCACAATAGCAAGTTGATTAAGAAGTTTGGTTTAGAATCTATGTCTATTCCTCTATGTCTCTTCTGGCTCTGACAATTCTTATGTATATAACTTTCAGTTTTTCTGTGCCATAATTTCCAAAATGAGGATTATAATAACTCCTTCTACATAAGGTTATGCTGATGGTCAAATGAGATAGTACATATAAAACAATTGTAACAGTGCAGGACGCAAAATAAGTGCTCACTAAAAACCACCTGCCCATCACTCTCAGTTTCCTCATATTTCCCTACCCACTTTCCCTTCTACCTCCTCCCCTGCATTGCTACTGAAGTTCAGGGTAAACTCCATCCTCTAAAGGCAACTTCCTGTACCCTGACTGCTCTAATTAAAATAGTCTTTCTCCTAGCACTCTCAATGTTTTCTTTTGTTCCACTTCTTTATATTTTTTTCATGAAGAGCTTTTAATATACTATAATAATGTACTCCTTTCATATTTCTATTGTTTATTGTCTGCCTCGCTAGAATATAAGTTCCACAGGGCACGGATTAGTCTGCTTGAGTAACTGATATGCCCCAAGTAGCTAGAATAGAACAGTGTCTGGCACACAGGAGGCTGTCAATGAGAATTTGTTGAATATAATGTCATTAACACATTGCCATTCTGTTCATTTTTTTATTTCATTCAATTTTTTTGAATTAATTAAATGTATATGTGCTTATTTTCTTTCCAAAATTACACCATAAAACTGAGGAACGCCAAGTCTCTTCTCAACACCCTCCCCTCGTCAACTAGCAAGAGCAATATTACACAAATGTTAGAAGTTCAATAAACATTTGTTGAATGATTGATTCAGTAAATGGCGAAGTGAAGGGTGGCTTAATGAAGTTATGTAATCTTTCACAACAGTCACAGAGCTAAATCCACAGGTTTTTGTTGTTGTTATTTGTTTTTATATTTAATGTAAGATGGATGTGAGTTTTTATTAATATGTGTTATAATATTTTGTTTGAAGAAATAATAACTTCTACACAGGAACAAGTATTTAGCTCCAATGACTCTAAGTAAATTATTACCACAAGTGACCATTTTCAGAAGCCCTGAGGCATCGGCACTGCTGGGCCAGACTAAACGTTTTGGGGAAAGAAGTAATTACTCCAGAACACTGTGTTTTCCAGCCATTTCTGGAAATCATTCAGCAACATAGAATTATATTTATTGTATTAACTTTACTAAGAGGTTGACTTTTATTTTCCTTCTTTTCTGAAGAAAAAGAAAAGGTAAATTGTACCATCATTATTGTGAAATTGAACAAAGGAAGTTTCAATTACATTTATCTTTACAATACGTAAGGAATTTTTCAGGGGAAAAAATTCAACTTAGCTTCCTGTCCAGGCAGTCAATATTTCAAGAGTATTTCTTAAATATGAGCTGATCAATGGGCCTGGAGTGGCCAGATTCTCTGAAATGGCCAATTTATCTTAAGAAGGCTTTCTGTTTGAAATTTTGATTCCCAACATACAAGCAATGTTCTTTCATTGCGAAAATTCAGCCTCATCCCAAACTCCGTGGTTGAGTCCTATACTTTTGCTCTGTCCTCCCCTGGTTATTCCCAAAGATCAAGAGGTAACTTACAAGTATAGGGTAGGAATGGTCATGGGGAAGAATCCACCATGAGCAGTATGGGTCTTCTTTGTCTACTGCATGACCTGTCTGTATTTTCTCACTCCCACAGATCACTACTCACAGAGCAGTCCTGATATTCCTCTAATCCACCTTCTTACCTTTGTCAGTAAGGCCTGCTATGAAATCCTATATCTAGCTGTTTAAAAACAAACCAAAAACTTGAATTCCAGAGTCAGATATCTAGGGTTTGATGCTCTTGTTTACTCCTTACTAGCAGTCCTTGGGCAAGTTACTTCAGCGCTCCAAGTCTTAGTTCTCTCATCTTTAAAATGGTGATAAAAATACCTATCTCAGGTGTATTGTGAGTTACATGACATCTAACTAATAAATCCCTTAGCACAGAGCCTGAAACAGGCAAAGCACATAATAAAAGGTAGCTGGTATTATTTTTAATATGCCAAATTTATATTATTATTGTTAGATGCTTAAAAATTAACTAGCTGGATTGATCAAGTACAAGTCAAGCCTAGCAGAATTTTTTTTAAAAATCGATGAAAATTAGGTGTAGCTAAACTTAAGGACATGATGTAAAAACATATCCAGTGGAACCACAAAGAGCTATATCTAAGCATGTTATAAGTGGACTGGTAAGAGTTAGCTTCCTTCAGCTGTTCCTCTATTTCAAATTTATTCTACCTGTTGCAACAACTTAACCCACCTTGAGTTTTTCACTGAGGTAGTGGTATGACTTCTCTAAATATTCCACCCTTGATCGCCAGTCTTTATCCGTGCTCTCGGGCCTACGGCTCTTCCTTTTACTACATGATCTAGGTCCCAATATTGTCCCTTCCACTAACTCTCCTCAAATTCACATGAGGAGATATTTAGTTAACCTTTTTTGTAGGTAAAATCCATTGTAAAGTTGTGAGAAAGTATATGTTTCTTCACACTATTTTACCCTTCCTTCCTCTATCCCAAAATGAGAATTAGAGAAAAGAATAAATATATTGGGAATTTTATCAACCATAAATAAAATAACCTAGCAATATTTAGACCTGTGTGATTAAGTTCTTACTATTTCCACCACGTGACCCCAGTTTAGTCAAGGATACTTTAAGTGAGAATGTGGTTTATAAAGATTTTGAGAATGAACCAAAATAAATAGTTCAATATTCAATGTTCATTGAATATTATAGTTAATTTGAATAATATTCAAAACTTTATCTCACATAATAAAAAATGTACAGGATAGTTTGGAAAATTATGTTTTATTTCTCACTGTTTTGTAGAAATAATGGTTAGTTTCAATATAGGTTAAGAAATTATGGGCCGGCCCCATGGCTTAGTGGTTAAGTGCGCGCGCTCGGCTGCTGGCGGCCCGGGTTCGGATTCCGGGTGCGCACCAACACACCGCCTCTCTGGCCATGCTGAGGCCGCGTCCCACATACAGCAACTAGAAGGCTGTGCAGCTATGACATACAACTATCTACTGGGGCTTTGGGGGGGAAAAATAAATAAATAAATATTAAAAAAAAAATTATGAATTATAACTAATAGAAATTAAAATATGCAGTGCTTAATACATACTATTATGTAAAAATTATTGTCATAATGGCATTTACCAAATTGAAAATCGAATATTTTTTGTATTTTTAATTAAATTTATTAGATTATTATTTTGATCTTATTTTGAATATCTGATAAAGATTTGAGTCAAAAAATCTAATCTTTTTGTTTTATAATTTAATTTTTAATAAACAATTGGTGCTTATTTTGTGTAAAATTTAAGTAAATGTAGTATTTAGTAAACAATACAATTGTTCATGATTTTACAACTATTAATGAAAAAATGGACCCAAATTATCTGTGTGCTATACGCTAATAAAAGTGAATGACAGTTTAACAAGTACATTAAAACAAATGCAAAATGTATCTTTCCAGATTTTTATTTAGCTAATTAGAAACACTAGGTATCAGAAGAGTCATTCAACAATCAAGGAAAAGGCTTAGTTTTAAAAGCCAAACTATCTTGATATTTAGAAAAGCAGCAGAGCAGTAATTTCACTTCTGTCTTTATGAGTGTCTTGCTTAAATTGGGTATTGATGGGTTCAGTCCCCATTGTTTAACGGAAAAAGAAATCTTTGCTCAGAGCAATTAAAAGGACTGAAGGGATGATAAATAATGAGATATCTATGAAAAAGGAAAGTGGTGTCTAACAGGCCTGCCAACTAACTCTACTCCATAATAGCAGCCCTGGCTGGGAGATTTGATTATGTTGTTGTGCAACAATGATAGTCCCTGAGGACTGAATTGCATACCTGCTTTGTATTACCATTCAGGCATTTAATCACTGTTGAGGTTTTATACTATGCCATTTTCTGGTAATCGTGTAGATCGCCACAGGAATTCAACACATTCCTAAACTATTTGTTTTTATGTTATTTTCTTTTTATCTCCTCTGTTTACATTTGAATTGGTAAAAGAAGTTTAACAGTATTTAGACAATTCTGGTTTTATGTAGTTTCCAGTTTCCCTGTCAATGCAGTAGTAGGTCTAGTTACCAATTTCAGAAAATAGATGTGATCTGGTTTCCCTACAGGAACACATGGATGAGTAATGTGATGATCAGGAGCAGGAGTTGCTCCTGCCCAAAGACTGTGCCCTTGATGCTGCGATCCACCCAGCACAGCAATCCGTGACACACATCCCTCTCTACAATGTTTGTCCACAAGGACTGGCTTTATATCACCCTCCTGTATCCCCTCTAGGAGAACATTACACTGCTATCCAATCTGTCTTTTCAACTTCCTGAGAACAAATTACAGACCTGAAAATTGAGTCAACCCATATACAGTAGTAGCTCAAATCCAAGCTCTGTTAGTCACAGAAAAACTATTTCCCAGTTTCGCGATGTTGTATTGGTGTGGTTTTCCTAAAGCAGAGCAATAGGGCTACATATTTTTGTATGCCCTTGAAGAGCTTCATCTAGGTGACTTGCACAAGCTCATCTCTCTTAAGTTAACCTGAAGTAGTTTGTTTATCTGGCTGTTAGCCATTCTCTTGACAATTGCAGTATAGCAAAATTGAGTTTTTAAGACCAAAAAGAAGTGAGTACATTCCAGTTTATTGTTTTTGAGGACATGGCCTTCACAACCCTTTCAGTATTAAACATGGTGTCTAAGAGGCTTGGTTGGCATTTGTTGAGTAAATGAACATAACAGCAGTCTTGTAAAGTGAGCTAGGTTGTCTGTAAACTTATTGGAGGTGTGGTCACTGGCTAACATAACCTGGTTCTAACTCAGCATCATACTGGTAGGAAGGAGAGAAAAGCATTCTCCAAGATTCTCCAGTGATCTCTGGCTGGTTCAGACAAATGCCAATCCAGGGAAAATTCTAATAGTCAAGAAGGGATCTCAGTTAGAAAAACGTGAAGTGTCTTAGCGAACAAAAAGTAGTTGAAGAGCATGGCTACTGGAATCGTTACAGGGCACATTTAGATTTATGAGAAAGTCTCCATAAAGACTGATTAGTGCTGGCAACTCCTGTCCTCTTCATACCAGGCCCCAATGTATCATAGTATTATGACTAACAGGTCATTGGTGTTTCCTAGGTTAGTAAATCTTAAGACATTCTCTTAGATAAATTTATATTTTTGATTATTTGTAAATGCTTAGAATAGAGTCAGAAACGTAAGCTGATCAATAAACATTTGTGTTGATCCTTCCTAATGAATATACTAGACAACAAGTATCAGACAAGCAAAATGATCAGAGAGAAGGAGTAATATAATGACTTGAAAGCAATAAATAAATATTTAGTTGCAGAACTAAGTGTCGGTTGGAAGGGACAGGCCAGAGTATGCAATGGTATATGCTCTGACATGTAGATATACCATGATTGGAAAATGATATGTAAAAAAATGTTTAAAATTTTTTATTGGTAATTATATTAAGGATGGTAGTATTTGTGTTGTTAACTGAAACTATTATGGATGTAATATGGCACAAAACAGATGAGTAATTATGTCATATTCTAATTGCATCATCCTCTGTGTCCTTGAGAAGGAAGATTCTCAGTGTGGAAAAAAGAACACACAGATGTTAGGTGAGGTTATGTAAAAACCTAGTATTCTTGAATTTGAATTTCAAGTATCAATATGAACTCATAAGCTATTTTATCTCTAAAAAAAGTCCATCCATCATCTGTCTATCTATCTATTTCTTGCTCTCTTCATCTAACTACTTCTGTATGTATGTAATTTCCTTGCTCCATCCACTGAAAACTTAGAAATAGTGAATGAGCATCCTTAACGGATGCCCAGATTATGGACTTGAAATATCACTTTCCTCTAATAGAAACCAGAGCTTCTTAGAGAAATGGGTGATTCCAAGTCTGGGCTTAAAATGTTCAATATGAGCCTCAAACATCTTGTCATACCAGATAGCAAGGAAGCTATTAAAGCCTACCGAGGATATGTCAGAAGGACTCAGGAGCCAATCTAAAGAGCACCCCACTGGCCAAAAGTGGGGCAATTTGATCATCTGTAAGGAGAATAAATGCAATGTATTGAAACACACCAAATTATTTAAATCCATAATAATTTAAAAACAAAAAAACCTAAATGATCACTTTTAGAGGATAATAAGGAGCCAATTCAATATTTTGAAAATATTCAAAATAAAGGTAAATAAAGGGAAAAACAAGCAATTATCCTGCATTTCCTATACAAAGTGTACCTCTGTGTAGCTAAATAGATGATGAGGAGTTTCTCATTAAAGAAGAATTCCAGCTAATGAACAAGGAATGATAGAATCAGAATATCACCATTGTGATGTACACCTGAAATTTATACGTTATAAACCAATGTTACTGCAATAAAACAGAAAAAAAAATAATATCACCATTTTGCAACTGCTAATCAATTAATGGATGTAGGCACTTGATGCCTTACATTCCATTCCATTAATGATTGCCAACATCAAAAGAATTGACAAATAAACATCATGTGCCTCTTGATATTATAAATTATAAAGTGGTCTTTCCAGAAAAAAAATCAAACCCAAAGTTGACCAATTCTTCAGAGTCACTACCAATTTACAGGAAATATTAAAAACAGAGGAACATTGTAGGAATGCAATTAACAAAATCCAGACCATAGGAAACTCTTCAAGACAAATTGAACCAATTTCTTCAATAAATAAGCTATACTGTAAAAGACATAAATATTTGTGTTGAATATTTGAACAATAACGATATCATTCACTGCACACAGACTATTTGACAGGACTTACAGGTGTAATTATTTATAAAGCATCTTATCTATGGTATATGTATACAATGGAGTACTACTCAGCCATAAAAAAATACAAAATCATCCCCTTTGCAACAACATGGATGGAGCTAGAGGATATTATGTTAAGCAAAATAGGCCAGAAAGAGAAAGACAAACACTGCATGATTTCACTCGTATGTGGAAGTAAACCAACACATGGACATGGACAGATAGAACTGTTTGGTGGTTACCAGGGACAAGGGGGGTGGGGGATGGGCACAAGGGGTGAAGGGATGCATTTATATGGTGAATGACAAACAATAATGTACAACAAATATTTCACAATAAAAAAATTAAAAATTAAAAAAATATATAAAGCATCTTGTCAAGAAGCTTATAGTCTCATAGAAGAGAATCAAGGGGAAATACACACAAGTCCAATAACATATCCAAACTATTATTGTTTTTAAAAGCTGTTAAACTAATATTTATCAAGAGATTGCTATATGCCAGGCACCATTCCAAGTGTTTTATGTGTATAAACACAGTTAAAATTCTCATCAACCTAAAAAAGACGCAATATCATTATCTAATTTGCAGAAGAGGAAACTGAGGCGCAAAGAAGTAACCTAACTTGCCACTGTTCCCCAGCTAGTTTGTGGTAGAGACAAGATTTGAACCCAGGTAGTCTGACACTCTAACCTTAACAATAATACAGCATGCGCTCTATTAGAGATTGGTCTATGGTTTGCTGGGTGTAACAAAGAAGAAGTGACCAATCTGGAGATGCTTTCAAGGAGGTGACATTTCAGGACAATTCAAAAGATAATCAGCAAAATGTTCTACTTTCTCTCCTTACAGTCCATCACTGGAAATTATCTAAGTAAGCATACCTTCTCTTACATATCCCTCCCCCAAAGTCATCTCTTCCTTATTTCTAAGACTTCCAACCTATTAAGCCTGTTTATGCTGGTTTATACCATGATCCTTTTCCTAGATACAAAAGTCAGAACTTGACACGAAGATGACCACATTAGAAATTTGAGAAGTTAATGAGCAAATGCAAAGATTTGCTTCAAATTAAGCTTATAGATATCTCTTTACCTCAGAGTAGCAAAATTATATTTTCATATAAATATTCCATGTGGATCAAATTAAATGTATATCGGAAAGACAACCTGATACCTGCATATCACATGGTATCAGCATGATGATTCCCCATCAAAGGAGAAAAAAACAAAAATTTTCCTGCTCGTAATTGTGTTCTAGAGACTTCTCTCTAACTCCGATGCTAAAATAATCAAACTTCAAGGTTTTTCAGCTTTATAAATTCACCTACTTTTCCAATAATAATCTGATTAGCATCAAGAGTATTTGTTTAACTAAAAGCTGCATTTAAAAACTCTATCAGGTCTGGCCCTATGGCTTAGCGGTTAAGTGCATGCGCTCCGCTGCTGGTGGCCCAGGTTTGGATCCCGGGCGTGCACCGACGCACTGCTTCTCTGGCCATGCTGAGGCCGCGTCCCACATACAGCAACTAGAAGGATGTGCAACTATGACATACAACTATCTACTGGGGCTTTGGGGAAAAAAAGGAGGAGGAGGATTGGCAATAGATGTTAGCTCAGAGCCGGTCTTCCTCAGCAAAAACAGGAAGTTTAGCACAGATGTTAGCTCAGGGCTGATCTTCCTCACAAAAAAAAAAAAAAAAAAAAAAACTCTACCAGACTCCAGCCATATTTCAACATTCATTTTCATATGAAATTTGCTTGAGGATTCAAAGTACTGCTTCTGTTAGACTTTTAAAATGTTATTTTGCTCAGTATAACCTCATACATATTCTATAATATAGAATCAAAAGTACAGAATATGTACCCACTAAATATCTATAATTTGGGCAGTAATAGCAGTGCCTGGATTTTATTATCTGTAAAATGGCAGTACTTATTATGTTTATGCCAATTGTTATTCAGAGGATAAAAAGTAACAAAAAAATTAGCGATTGCAGGATAGTGATAGAAAAGTGATAAAAAGTCATATTAAGGTACTTAAGTCAAAATCTTTTTGATCTTTTTCATTCATAAAAGGAAAATTAAATGTCAAATAAATGTTTCAGTGGTTGGTATTATTATATAATTATAGATATCTATGTATAATTTATATTTATTTGTTATATAAATATAGATAATTATAGTTATTTATATTTACAGATATAGATATTTTATATTAATCTATGTTCATGTAGTGCTATACAAAAAGACTCATTTTTCCACTAATAGAGAATAAACATTACATTTAAACAAATTAATTGAATTTTAACTATCTTCTGGCTATTAGATTCCTCCTGAAGATACAGAATAAAGAATTTAATTCCTCTGTACACATTACTGTTGACTTTTTAGAACATATTTTCTAAGAGAATTATCTTCCCATAGCAACATAACAGATTAACAAATTATTGTACCATTCCACAGAACCAGGAAGAACACCCCCCGCACTCAAAATCTCATTCCTATTTTGAGACTGATGGCATTGCATACTCACCAAGAGTGTATGAAAAGGTTTATTACTTACATAGTGAGGCTTTCTGGGTAGAGTACAGTGGCTCCCAAGCACATTCAAAAATAGAGAGGAGAGAGGTTTGGGGTTTTTATGGTGGAGCAGCGGTGAGGATTCCCACATCTGAGCAGTGCTTTGAACGTCTCACCAGCACTAAAGAGAAGATCATCCTGACATTATATTCAGCTTTCTCAGATGTGGGGACTAGGGAGAAGAGGAGGAGGTGAGGCTTAAAAGCTATCAGCATACAAACATCAAAAAAAATAATGGAGTCACACTCTTTATTACACAAATATAAATTATTGAAGTAAGGCAGGAGGATATGATGTGGCAGGATATGAGGCAGCTGTGGGATATGATGCCAGTAGGGGCCAGATCATGGAGGCCCTTGGAGGCCATAGGAGGGGGTTTGAAATTACCTATAACTGGAATAAGAGGATATAAAATAGTTTTAAGCACAGAAATGACATAACGTGATTTACATTGTTAAAAAATGCCTTTGGCTGCTTGGTATAAAATAGGCTCTCCAGATGCCATGGTAAAATCAGGGAGGCAGTTAGGACTGCAGTAGTACAGATAAGAGGAGACAGTGGCTTGCACCTGAGTGGTGACACCAGAGATAGGGAGAAAACTAGAGATACATGTTTGTAGTTAGAACCTAGAGGACCTGCGGAAGGATAGAGGTGGGAGGTGAGAGAAAGAATGGGACGTGAAAGAACCTTCCATTTTTGACTGTAGCAACAGGTTCATGGTTGCACAATTTATAGAGATGAAGGTTTCAAAGTAGTAACTGTTCTGCAAAAAAATCAGGGATATTGCTCAAATAAATAATTGTTGAAATGAAAAGGGAAATTAAATATTTGTACAGAGAGAGATTCTCTAAATGTCAATGCAGACATTTATGTAAATATTAAGGAACCAAATTTGTAAACCTGCAAATTACCTCAAGAAGTTTTTAGGTATTTTAAACTGTTAATTTCCTCATAAGTGTAATATAATTCATCGTTTCATAGTAGTTCTCCCAATTTTCTCATCTCTAAAAATAAAAATGTTGTGATTGTTTCTAAAGCCATTTTCTGCTCAAATTGTATGTCACTATGATTCTAGATGTACAAGGAATGGTTGAAATATGATATAAAAAACCCGTGTGTTGCCAAGTTAGAAGGGGAGCTTTGTGTTCAAGAATGATGAATAAGAAGTCTAGAAATCTTTCTTGAGTCTTTATTATTTAGGTCTTTGATGTTTCTGCACTGTCAGCTAAGAAGAAAATTCTGTTTTTTACAAACAGTTCTCTAATGATAACAAATGGTCAAATTCAACTTGGCAAAACCCCCTTTTTCAGAATATTCTTTCTGGAGATTGATGACACAATAGCTTACATGCGCCTACTTGCTCTACAAAAGATATAACAACATGTAAAATGATGAGTTAAAAGGAACAAGAGTGCCATATCTTCAACAAATTTCTTTTCATTTAGGTTACTCACTTCCCAAAGGCTGCGACATCTTACATTTTAGCTGATTGGACTACCCCTGTTTAGAAGGAAATCAGAAAGAATATTACCAAAGGGACTTCAGAAGCCAAATAGCTTGACCTTAAATCATGGTGATGACCTCTGAACCAGTTTGTCTCTTATTTGTCCCTGAAAGTTGCATGAATAATAAATAAAACTATATCACCAGAGGTCTACACAGGTGCTGTGTAAGCCAAAGAATGTAACAACACAGCAAAGCTTGAGTCTGAAAGCTAATAAATCAAGAACTAGTCTACGTAGTAAAACTGCACAATAGCATGCCTGGTTGATTGCCATGGCAGCCACATTGAATTAAATCAGAAAAAAAAAAGAAAGAAACAATTGAGCTCCATTGTTTTATTCCTTTTAAATCTAATAGAAGCAGAAATACAAATGTTTACCATTCTTTTAGCAAAGTAGACTTTCAAAAGATGAATGTATCCACCTGTGTTGTACATGAAACATATATCATGTCAGTAAGCACTAGACTTCTCTCATGGGTAGAAGTTATGCGATTTAAAACTTACTCCCTAAGTTCAGCAGTTAAGGTAGGTGAATCATATCTCTGCCAAAATATAAAGAAATAGAAGTTGTTTTATTGATGCATTCATTTAGTAAGCCCATGATACCTCATTAACTAAAAGAGCCATGTAAACCTGCAACAGTTTGCAGACTATTATGTCAGACTTGTTAGGGATTAAGTAAAAGTATTGCAAACCAATTCCTGAGGATTTCTAGAAGGTAATTAGGTAAGGATATGTGGTATAATGCTCACAAACAATGCAGTTTTGTATAATGGATTTTGCTTGAGTGTTTCTTCTCATACCACTGTTCACTGAAAATCTGAAAGTTGTAACTGACCCAGATTTTGAACTGAGTGGAAACTTTTATAACAAGTTAAAAAATGTGAATCAAAATATAAGTAAACAAAATATGTTATTTTAAAACTATATTTAAAATTTATATTAAAATACAAATACAAATGTCTATAATAAATGTTGTGAGATCTTTTAAAATCCACTATAGTTTTTTATTGTTTCTTAAAAGCTGCTATTATATCTAGAGACAATAAAGTATTGAGACATAATCTCTGTAGCCAGAATTCCCATTATGGCTGTGTGACTCTTAGCAAGTTACTGAACCTCTCCGTGACCCAGTTTCCTCATCTGTATAAAGTGAAACCTAATAATGATACCTATCTCCTAGGATTGGTGGGAGAAATTCATAAATGAATACAAGTAAAGTCCTTATAATAATGGGTGGTATAGTGTAAACAGTGATAAAATATTAGCTATTTCATTATATCAAATCAGATTTTTCACTTTTTATATGCCATGGACTCCTTTGGAAGTCTAGTGAAACATTTATCATATTAATATTTTCTTTAAGTGCTTCAAATAAAATAAATATGACTATAAAGGAAACCAATTATTTTGAAATATGCTTCCATCCACACACTCCCAGGGATCCATGAACACAGGGGTCATTCAGGAACACTCCTGAGCTTTATAATGTCAAATAGGTCGTGTTGTTACTCATCCCTTTAGTTGGTTTGTTTTTCCTATAATAAACTCTCTATCCACGCAGTATCATTAGCCAATTGATTGTACTTAGTGTGCAATTTTATTGCTTACTTTGGACAAATGATGAATTTTTGTTCTTTTGTACTAATTCGATTCCGAAAATGTAGATTTTGTTAGACATATATATGTGTATTTCCAAACATTTTCCAAATTCTGTGTATATATAAAATAAATCCGTATTATGTTAACTTCTCCCAAACAGACCATTTCTAAATCAAAGATAGAGCCTTTGAAAGATTTAAATTTTATCAATATTTTAAAATAATCAAATAAGGTGTTGAGTGATAATGCACAAAACTCTGGAACAAAAAATTTAAATAAATAGTGACATTAAATATAGACCAAGAAAGAAATCATTTTCAAAGTTACCAAATAAATGGGAAGAGAATTGCTTACACAAGTACTATGCAAATTAGACAAAAGTGTCCTAAATTCCTATAACTAGATATAGCAAAGGACACTTATAAAGAAGCGATAATAGATCAGATATAGAGTGGCAGGAAATAGAATATGCAAACAGATGAGGTTTATGAAGCTTTTTAAAAGAAAACTAAATAAATCTTACTGATATTGCACCGATAAACAATGAAAAATCCTAGTAAATAATATTTTCAGTATATTCCGATATAAAACTGGTGCAAATTTAGTCAATACTTGCATTTAACCTTTATGTAATAATTCAGTTAAAAAGTTCTAGCAGTAGAATTGTTTTACCTTTATAAATTATAAAACCTATAAAATAAATAATGTAGTACATTTTTCACTTTACAAATACATGGACTGAGGAAAGAGTGAGAAATATGATTTGAATTAAGTCTTTGAGATCTTAATACATTAGTCAACATACTTTTAAAATTAGTTGCCAAATAATTATAGACAAGAAGACTTTTTTCTATGTCTGAAAAGAGTAGTTATCAAGTAGTTTTAACATTGCTGTGTTCATAGCCAAAAAGCACTAAATTATATTAAAAACAATGAAAAAACCTCTCATGGTAGCATTTCATCAATACTAAATGCACTTTCCAAAAGAAACTTTGAGCAAAAGAAGAAAAAACCATCGGTGTGCAGAATAGAAGTGTAATTGATACCAATGGTTGCTCAACGGAAACCTAATGTTAAACACAAGATCCACTTGTCTATTATATTTTCTTTTAAAACCAAATAATTTATTATTAAAAAAAGTCTTTTTTTATATCTTTTCTTTAGAGAGTTTGCCGATGAAAGATGGGAAGAAGTCAGCTTCCTCAGATCACTTTTGGTTTTGGCACCTCCTCTCTCTATTAATTTTAATTACCAATAAAAAAGAAAGTTTATGCTTAAGATCCAATAAGAAGTTGGTGAGCAGACAGATTTTAACTGTAGCCAATCCCTCTTCAAATTCTATTTGGACCAGTACCACAAAAACGCCAAGGTCTGTAATTTACATAGCAAAGTCAATTTCTAACTCCCTCAAATTACACAATCCAGGATGAACTGGAGACAGCAGAATGTGTCAGAAGACAAGGATACACTCAATCAAAATGTCTGCTTTCATCCATAGTGCTGTATATCAAAATCTTAAGTGGCCATGATGTGTCAAAGCTACATATTACACACACATGTGTATGCATGCACACACGCTCGCACCTTTGAAAAGAGACGATTTTACTATCTTGGGAGGATTGAGAAGTAAATTATCTGTTACCTAATAAATGATATAGAATCTTCCATAGAAAAATGTCCATATGTGCAAACAATTTAGCAAAATTTACAAACAACTTTACATTTAGCTTTAGAGTCTCTGTGGAGGAGTCTATGAACCTTCAGTTTAACAGGTACAAGTTTAGATTTACTTTAAGGCTTGTTCTAAAACAGGATGGCATCTCTTGTCTAAGACCAATTATAATTAAATAAAATGGATCAGCTCCCAAAAGATTCAATACTAAGAGCTGCCTTTTCAAAACCCGCCAACATGAGAATATACAATAAGCCACGAGGTATTAAAAACACAACGAAATAAATGCATACACACCTACAAGCGTGCACATACACACAGTAGGTTCATTCTAACTGTGAAGGATTTGCAATCTACATGGAATTTAACATTGAAAGATAAATAAAATCCTACACACTGCTCTACACTGTCACTACTATTTCTGGGCTATTTCCACATAGATGGACTAAACCATTACAGAAATCTTTTTCAATCAAGTGTTTGGGCTTTTAGCCCTGCATACCAAACTATATTAGGCAGAGATTATCATGTGATCTGTCTGTATTTTATCAGCCCAAACAAAAGTTGCTATCAAACTGGTTCTAGGGGCCGGCCCCCTTGCTTAGCAGTTAAGAGCACGTGCTCCGCTATTGGCAGCCTGTGTTCGGATCCTGGGCATGCACCGATGTACCACTTGTCCAGCCATGCTGAGGCAGCATCCAACATACAGCAACTAGAAGGATGTGCAACTATGACATGCAACTATCTACTGGGGCTTTGGGGAGAAAAAGGGGAAAAAAAGGAGGAGGATTGGCAATAGATGTTAGCTTAGGGCCAGTCTTCCTTAGCAAAAAGAGGAGGATTGACATGGATGTTAGCTCGGGGTTGATCTTCCTCACAAAACAAAACAAAACAAAACAAAAACAACTGGTTCTATAATGGTTGTTTTACAATATTTTAAGAAATATGTGGCAAGTGTGTACTGTGGCTACAACTAATATTATGGTTTTCTGGTCATCATTTTCTATTCTCATTCATCAATAGTTGGAATTTCCTAAATATTCTTTCATTTTTGGTGGGTTGAGTATAGACTCTGGAGCTAACCTGCCAGGATCAGAATCCTGGTACTATCACCTACCAGCTGTGTGACCATGGGTAAGTGACTTAATTTCTCTGTGCCTCAGTTTACTCAACTGCAAAATAGTGATCAAAAACAATACTCACAATATGGGGTTGTTTTGAGGATTAAATAAGCTAGTACATACCAAAGTACCTAGAATAGTGTTTGCCTGACCCAACAAGGTGTTTTTAAGTTTTGAATATTATAATTATTCATTTCTTCATAAACTAAGGCACAGAGTAAATGAAGTTTCACACAGTTTCAGTTCAGGATATACCAAAATTGGTTCTGAGGAACGTTGATTCCTCAAGATGATACAAAGTGTTGGAGAAATAAAGTTTATTATAGCTCTCTTAGAGTCAGAAAGCCCGTCAGCTTATTAAAGGCTCTGAGAAGTTAATACCTATTTTAACTGGTTTCTCCAAACTTATAAGATTATATAACCCAATTTTGTCTCTTTGTTTATATAAGATTTGAATAAAAAACTGTCAATATCCTGGAAATAATATTTCCCCACTGGATCCAAGGGAAGGGAGCAGAACAAGACTTAAAGCAAGACTGGAGTGGCAATAAGAATTTCCACATCGTTTGTGTGGCAGCATCGAGGGACAGCCTCATTCTGGAAATAGAAGAGGAGCTAAAAATAAAATCATTAGCATCCTGAAGACCCTGTCTATGGAAAAAAATAGAGTAAAAGACATATTATAAAGACAGCAAAGTATTATGTTTTCCCAGAATAAAATGGTTTGGTGATAAGGAAGAAATTAAGAGCTCTATCTTTAAATCCATTTGGTCAGATCATGGTGTTAACCCATTCCTGTTGTGGTTGTCTACACATATCTTAGCCAAACTCATTTCTCAATGGTGTTTGTTTCTGAATTAATAAAATTCTCTCCTATTCTAGTCTTTTTATTATCTTTATTGATTTCAATATCCACCTAGTTAGTACTTAAATCTCCTCTCTTTCAATGATCTTCTACCCGAATTTAACCTCTTCCTCTCATTCCTTCAATCATATGCCTAACCCAGTCCTTACAAATGACTATACCTTACACAATTTCAATTTCAAATATCTCACTCTCCAATCACTACTTTTTCTCTCCAAAGCTCATACTCTCTGGTACCCTTACACTAAAATGCTTCAATTACACCAAGATATCTTTTCACTACCCCTCAACTGATCTTCACGTCCTCAATTACTTCCTTATTCAGTGTAGATTACATGGCCCGTCACTAAAATCATACCCTGAATAGACCCTCAATTCTCCTGCCCTCTTTAGTGTACCTGCTTGTTCCATTTGCAGGACAAAATTCTAATCCTGATGAAATCCTATGCATTTCATATTTTGTACCTCATCCACTCAAAAGAATATGGATAGAGAAAGACACACAACTATGCAAAAAAGATCTGATTTTAAAATCAAAGCTAGTAATCGCAAGTGGTTCCTAATTACTGCCTGGTAATTATACCAATTTCCAAAGTTCATTTACCCTCATCCTCTTCCAGACTATTTCACAACTTCTAGTCTCTAAAATCTCTATTCTCTTTCTTATTTTCAGCAGATGTCTCTTTTTTCCTATTTCACTGAAAGAAATAGAAGTATTTGGAAGAGCACTTTCATAGGCTGCCACCAGCACATTCATCAACTCACCCATATCTCTGCCCATAGACCAATTGTCTTTGTTCATAGATAAACTAACATTCCACGTATATATTATATCTCAAGGTTTCATACATTCTCTCTTGAATTATCAAATGTATTCAGCATCTGACTACCTCTTTTCACCTCCCCAATGACACTGGAAATCCATTATTATTTCTCTGTTGACTTATTGCAATAACTTTCTACCTAATCAGTCTCCCTGCTTCTGTCCTCACCTCTCCTACTATATATCCTCAACACAGCAGCCAGGATATGACATTACTCTGCTCAAATTCCTCTAATGTTTTCTGGTTCACATGGAGCAAAATCTAACATCTTTTTAATATTTACAAACACCTAGTGATCTGGTCTCTCATCTGTTTTCCTGATTTTCCTTGAACATACCACCACAGGGTCTTTGCCCGTGCTTTCTCCCTACTTAAAAAGTTCTCCCAATATCCATGTGGATTTCTCCGTCATTTCCTTTAGCCTTTCTTTAATGTCACCTTATTATTAAGTCTTCTCTGATTATTTTACTACAAGTTGCATCAAGCCTGGCCAAGGAATTTTTATCCTCCTGCTTTGCTGATTTTTTTTCCCCATAACAATGCCACTGTCGGATATTTGTTTGGTTAATATTTGTTGCGTTATTCCCATGTATAATTAAAGTGACACACCCAGGATCCCTAAAGTGCTGCTCAACTTCTACACCTCTAAAATGTAAGTAGAACTGCTGGAACAGACAGATGCACAATTTTCCCACAGCTGTGATTCTTTGCTCCAAAGCTAATCCCATCTCAAATAGTTCCTTCTAGCCCCATCTTTCACTTCTTTATATGTAACTTGAACAACTTAAATGTGAGCTTTAACTGTTTCTTTTTGTTCTAATGCACTATCATATATGGCTATACCCACTTTGGTATTATTAGGTCGTTATCCCAAACATTAAGAACTATAAGCATGTTCTCTTTACAAGCATTAGATCTTATAAAGAATAGCCAATTCATACAGTTTTTCTAAAAACATACAATGAAGGTGAAATGCAGTAATATGTAAAAATGTTTTACACAAGTGTTTTAAGGATATTCTGAAGCCCATTTTAAAAGAAACATTTAATGTAGAAGATTAGAAGTAAGCAATGGTTACTAAATTCTATAGATATTTAGAAAATAAATTAGATGTTGTCATTTCAAGATTCAATCTCTTGTCAACTGAAAATCAGAAGAGGGAGGTAACTCAGACTCCAACAAGTCTGCTAGTAAGTCTGCTCTCATGATTCAGAGAACACATATAAATCAACAGTGTGGCAGAGATTTCCACTCATACATTCATCATGTGACTTCATTCTGACACATCAGCCATAATTCAATCAAATGCTAAAGACAACCCTCCCCTACACCATGATGCTAGAGAATTCCTGGTGACATTGCAAAATGAAAAAAAATTTAGAAACACTACGAGAACGATCTATTCACCATTGTAATATGAGAAACAATAATAACAACTACCAATTATGGAGTGTCAATTGCCTTGGGTTAGGACTCTAACACCATTTTTAATATCCAAAACAGGTTTCCAAAAAGTCATTCTTACTCCGTATTATAGAAGACAAAATTGCAAATCAGAGGGGTTAAATATACGTCTTCAATCAAACAACTAATAAATAGTAGAACTGAAATTACACCCCAGGTCTGTCTTATTTCTTAAACTATGTCAAACTTCCTCTCATTTTTGTATTTAGTAAAGCTCTTCATAACAATCAGAAAAAAATTTAAATCTAGAACAAAGAAACTTTTAGTGACAATTATTAATCAAATTGACATGTATGCAACTCAAAGAAAAGTTACAAAAGGGAATGGATGTGGAATTGTCCATGTCGTAGACTATGAAAATGATAAAATTATTTTTATTTGCATAAATTGGGTTATAAATTTGTAATGAATGAAACCTAATGTCTTTAATTATTATTAAGTGGCCAAATACAAACATTCACAAGTACATATAAAGTTAGATAAAAGTTTATGTGACTTTAATTCTAATTGTTTGTCTTCTATTACCATTATAATAATATTCTCAAATTTGCCAAACTAAAGGCCTAGACAAAGAAAAAATACAAACAAAAACATATACATTTCATACATTTTTATGTGTAATATATAGAAAACATTTTTGTTCCTACCTTATATTGACATTTTTGCATTCGTGTTCAGGATTACAACAGAAAACTGAATACAGCAAACCTTTTTAAATGTCAAGGGAGAATACAGCCATGCCTCAAAGCACAAAAAACAACTGAAATATACTGTAATAAGTTCTATAGTAAGGATGAGTACAAAGAGACTTTGGAGCCCTAAGGAAGGAGTAATGGATTCTGCCCACGATGGGGAAGTGGGAGTTGGTAGTAGAAAGGCCTCAGAGAGAAGATATAATTTGAGCTATGCCTTGAAGGATAGATGAATTCCACTGGGTTGAAAGGAAGGAAATAATATTTCAGGCAGACAGAACAACATGAGCAAAGGCCCAGAGGAACAAGAGAGCATGACATACTCATTACAGTGTTTGTTAGAATTCTTTAGGGTCTAGATTATAGGGTTCTTGGATGTGGAGTAGGGCAGAAAGTTAAAAGAGACGAGTCCAAAAGAGAGGTTGGAGCTTTGAATATTTTTATTAAAAGGTTGGAGTTTATTAGGTAAATAAAGTGAAGCAATGAAGGATTTACATTAAAAAATAAATTCAAATCTATGTTTCCACAAAAATAACTACCAGCATAATTGAAGATGAATTTGGAGATAAAACTATTACGATAGTCTTGTTAAGAATGGAACAATGAAGATTTGGATCAGGGATAAGGAGAGACACTGTGTCAAGCATATTTCTGAAGTAGAACTGAGAGGACTTAAAGACCATTTGCCCGTGGAGGATGAGAAAGTTTAATAAGGATACTTCTGAGGTTTCTAGGTGGGACAACCGAATGGATGACGCTCACATTAAATGAGCAGAAGAGGTAATGAACCTGTAAGAGATGGCCACTTTTCAAGAGAAGATTTTGATTTGTCTGTAAAGCATTTCAAATGGATATGCTTAATGAACTTTTGGAATATGGGTCAGGAGAAACCTGGGAATTGGAAAGATATTATCTGAAATAATTAGAGAGTAATATAGGGTACTGCTTGGAAGCTCAGAATCTAGTCTGGCAACCTGTATTTGTAACCTGACTCCAACACAATTAACTGTGTGACTATAAGCATGCAACTTAAACTTTTATTTTCCTTATTTGTGATACGGAAACAATATCAGAACCTATACCATTGGGTCTGATGAGAATTAGATGAAAGAATACAAATTAATTTCCTAGAACCATGAAAGCATTTAATAAATGTTATTCATTATTATTATTGTCAGAGGATAGCTAATAGTTTAAGTGACAGAAGTGGGTAAGATTGGCCAGGGAAAAAAACAGAGAACGGAAGCAGAACAAGGCAGAAATGGAAACAATTGAGAATACCCAAACCTATGATATGTCCAGAGAAACATGAACAGAATAGCCTAGAAAGCGATATGGTCAAATCCAGAGGTCAAAGAGAACTAAGAACACAAGATTGTTTAAAATCGTCAAACACTGCAGAGAAGTAGAAAGTTCACTGCGGAGAACTGAAAAGCAGGCATTGGAATTGGCAATTAGGAGTTTTATGAGGGATGTAACAACAGTATTAAACCCGCACTCATCTTTACAAAGCTTATAATCTGTTCAGAAGCCTATACAGTGTGAACTAGTTCCATTAATTCAATAAATATTTATTGAAAACCCACTATGTGCTGGAAAGTGTAAAAATATAAGGTCAAAATTAATAATGGAGACAAAAATTGTTATAGCATTGCAGAGAAATTCTAATGCATGTTGCAGTAACCAGAGAGAACACTATATAAAAGAAGTGAGAACTAGAATTAGGAAGAGAGGAGTGGAGAGGGCAGTCCATGAAGGAGAAATATTAGGAACAGATGCTTAAAATGGGAACAATAATTGAGCTTTTGTCTGGATTTTAATGAAATATTAAAATATTTCATTAAAGGCATTAAATGCATAAAATTCATAAAATGGATTAAAGATGGCATTTCTTCCTTTTGATACATATATGTAGAGAAGAAAAAGAAGTAGAGAAAGGCAGTTATCTAGAGAAATAAAATTGAATAAGCTTTAGTCATATATTCAGAAAGAATCCTTTTAGCTTATCCAATGGAATAACATCAAGGAATTGTTCAAAGAATAGCATGGTAATGTAGTTGAAATAGAGTACAGTTTGCTTTTAATGTTTTAATTTTTTTAAATGTATGATAACTTAGCAAAAAAGATTTTGAGTCATTATCAAATTTATTATACAAATATAAGTGATTCTATTGTACAAATAAGGTACCCAAAACACTCATTTTATAAAAGCAACTCATTCAGCGAACTGTGGATGTGAATGTTATCTTGGTGTTGAATTTTGTGGTTTTATTGCCTTGTTAAACATAATCTGAACAATCACATAATAAATCATAGTGAATATATCTTATAAATAATACAGATAATCCTCAAAAGTATAAAATAAAATTGTCCCTGTAATTACATGATTCAATTTTCCATATTATCATTGAATCCATACAATACTTGTCTTTGGACACTAAATTCTAAATAAAAAATTTTCTTTAAATGTTCAATTAATTTTTGGGTAGTTGCCTGTCAATTTCTATATTTTATCTTTCTCATACAAGACTTGCAATATATACAACCAAAGAAATATTTGGTGCAGGATATTCATGTGCCATTTATCCCCTAATGACTTATGTTGACAGGGTATCTCACAAATATCCATAATAATTAATATTAAAAGTATATAACTAGAATGTTAATAAGATTTAATGCTGTTTAAAATAGATCAGGGACTAAGTTGCAAGTTTAATGTGATTTATATGACTGATGTTTAAGTGTCTAGACAATTTATATTTAATGACACCACGAGAATTAAAATTTTAAAACATCTATACAGATTAGAAATATCAATTCATCATTGTATTACCTAAAACTGAAATACTTGATTAAAATAAGTAGAAAAATTCTCTTGGTATTAAGCACAGAATTTCTTACTTACTTAAAAAGAATACTTAAAAACAATTTTTTCCTAGCTAGGAATTTAGCGAATGCTTTATAGTTTATAGAGATGACTATACGCAAAATGAAGGAAAATAATATAGACTAATAGTACTTATAGTTCATGACTATTCTAATAAGATATTTTTAACGACAAAATTTGCTGCTTAAAAATCAAGCTAGACTTCTGGTTTCCAGTCCAACAGGTAAGGAGCTTGGAAGTCACCATTCTGTCCTAACAACAAGCGAAAAATTGAACTAAAAAAGTAATGACTTTTCTTAGGTCTTCAGGAGAAGTAAGGTTACAGGGCAAACTGCTTATCTTAGTCTGTTTGGGCTGCTATAGCAAAATATTCACAGACCGGATGGTTTGTAAATGACAGAAATTTATTTCTTACAGTTCTGGAGTCTGAAAGGCCAAGATCAGGGTCCCAGCATGGTTGGGTTCTGGCGAAGCCCCCAGTTGCAGACTGCTGACTTCTATCTCTGTCCTAAAATGGTAGAAGGGCCCAGGGATCTTTGCTAGGCCTCTTTTATAAGGGCGCTAATCCCATTCATGTGGACCCTCATGACCTAATCACTTCCCAAAGGCCCCACTTTCTAACGCCATCACCCTCAACATTAGATTTTCAACATACGAATTTTTGGGGGACACAAATATTCAGACCATAACACCAGAGCATGCAAAATTGGTGAGCCCAACAGGTCATAAAGAGAATCACAATATGCCTGAGTAGAAGCCCAAAAGCTGAAACCTCCATGAGACCCAGTGCCTTAGTAGGGAAACCTGAACTGTAATTGACAAATTGCTAAAGGCTCAGTGTGGACAAGACCGAGAGTCAAAAACTCCAGGGGGACCTAGTCATAGTGGCCCCCACACTTTTAGAGTTTTATTCCAGGAGCTTGACCTGGTTCTCACAGTGAATGTGAGAAAAGGAGCCATTTTGAAATACACCAGAGCATTCTGTTCTTAACAAGTTCTGCCTTCAGAAGAAACTAACTGAAGCCTAAAATTCTGGGGTTTTATCAGAGCCTAACTGCCCGGGGGGAAGGGAAATACCCAACTCTAGCCAGTTCTAGCCTTCCTCTTGGGAGAAAAGAAATACCCTATTCCAGCGTCCCTTAGCCATCCCATTCCATCTGACGTTCACAGTGCAAAGGCAGAGGCCTAGCAGACTGTGACCTAATCGTAGGACTATAAGATAATTTCCATGACCCTACACCTTACCAACGTATTAGTAAAGGCCTATTTAAGCAGTTTCTTTTACCCAGTACATCTTTTCTGGCTATCAAGAAAAGATTACAAGGCATAATAAAAGGCAGAATTACATGACAAAAAAAACAAGAATCTAGACACAGATCTTATCTACTTTACAAAAATTAACTCAACTTGAATTACATATCTAAATGTAAAACACAAAACTGTCAAACTTCAAGATAACACAGGAGAAAATATAGATCACTTTGGGTTTGGTGATAACTTTTTTAGATACAACACCAAAGGCACAATCCATGAAAAAAAGAACTGAAAAACTGGACTTCAGTAAAATTAAATTTTCTGTTTTGTGAAAGATACTGTCAAGAGACTGAAAAGACAAGTCACAGACTGGGAGAAAATATTTGCAAAAGACATATCTGATAAAGGAGTGTTATCCAAAATATGCAAAAAACCCTTAAAACTCAATAGTAAGAAAAAAATAATCCAATTAAAGAAATCAGCAAAAGACTTTAACAGACACCTCATCAAAAAAGATATAGACGTGACAACTAGGCATATGAAAATATGCTCTACAGCATATGTCATCAGGGAAATGAAAATTAAAACAATGAGATATGACTACACACCTACGAGAATGGCCATTATCCAGAACACTGACAACACCAAATGCTGATGAGGATGTGGAGCAACAGGAACTCTGATTCATTGTGAATGGGAATGCCAAATGGTACAGCCACTTTGGAAGACATTTTGGCAGTTTCTTACAAAGCTAAAAATATTCGTATCATATGATCCAGCAATCGCACTCCTTGGTATGTACCCAAAAGAGTTGAACACATGTCCACACAAAAACCTGTACAAGGATGTTTAGAGCAGCTTTATTCATAATTGCCAAAATTTGGAAGAAATCAAGATGTCCTTTCAGTAAGTGAATGGATAAATAAACTGTGGTATATCCAGACAATGGAATATTATTTGGTGATAAAATGAAATGAGCTATCAAGTCATGAAAAAGACATGGAGGAAACTCCAATGCATATAGCTAAGTGAAAGAAGCCAATCTGAAAAAACTATATACTGTATGATTTCAACTACATGACATTTAAGAAAAGGCAAAACTATGGAGACAGTAAAAAGATCAGCAGTCAGGCTTCAGTTGCCAGTATTTGGGTGGGGTGGGGGAGACATGGATAAGAGAAGCACAGAGGATTTTTAGTTCAGTGAAACTACTCTATGATGCTATAATGGTGGGTACGTCATTATAAATTTGTTCAAACTCATAGAATGTACAACACCAAGAATTAACCCTAATTTAAACTACCATCTCTGGGTAAAAACGATGTGTCAATATAGGTTCATCACTTGTAACAAATGTACCACTTTGGTGGGGAATGTTGACAATAAGGGATGCTACACATGTGTTGGGGCAGGGGGGTACATGGGAAATCTCTGTACCTGCTGCTCAATTTTCCTATGAACTTAAAACTGCTCTAAAAAATACAGTCTATTAAAAAAAAACTCAAGCTACGAAAATTATTGTATTGGAGATGACAACACAGCAGTCATCAAGTTTTAAATTCATGTTCATTTCATAAAACATTATTTTAAAATAGTTGTCAAAAATGTATAACAATAGTAATTACCTTTTAATAAATAGAGGGCATTGTGGGTTCTTCCCAACAATCTTTGCTGCTGCCCAGTTTGATTTGATTTCTGTATAAAAAAACACAAAATCTGATAAAATACACCTTTATATTTAATGTGATTTTATCAAGACTCCCAAAATAATTTCCATTATTATGTGACGATTTTTCTTCTTTATTCTAGACATCCCTCAAAAGTTTTCCACTGAAATAAGCAATACATTTTAATAGGAGAAAACACATCACAAGAGATTTCTAATTTGTTTTCTTTTTAAACACAGGGTTCAAGTACAAAACTATCACCTAAATTTTAAAAGAATCATTTTTTAATGAACACAGAATAAGTCTAGTAGAACAAAGGCTTGTTAGTTGCAACCTGAACAGATTTGGAAAATACATTTTGAAAGGAGTAAGCAGATAAAAAGCCTAATAACAAATATAAGCAAAAGTTATTCATAAAAAAATAAAGGGCTGGGGGCCGGCCCCGTGGCCTGGCAGTTAAGCGCGTGTGCTCCTCTCCTGGCTGCCCGGGTTCAGATCCTGGGCGCGCACTGATGCAGCGCTTCTCCAGCCATGCTGAGGCCGCGTCCCACATACAGCAACTAGAAGGATGTGCAACTATGACATAAAACTATCTACTGGAGGGCTTTGGGGGAAATAAAGGAGGAGGATTAGGCAATGGATGTTACCTAAGAGCCGGTCTTCCTCAGCAAAAAGAGGAGGATTAGCACGGATGTTAGCTCAGGGCTGATCTTCCTCACACACAAAAAAAATAATAAAAAATAAAGGGCTGGCCCCGTGGCTTAGCAGTTAAGTGCGCGTGCTCTGCTACTGGCGGTCCGGGTTCGCATCCCGGGCGCGCACCAATGCACCACTTCTCCAGCCATGCTGAGGCGGTGTCCCACATACAGCAACTAGAAGGACGTGCAACTATGACATACAGCTATCTACTGGGGCTTTAGGGAAAAGAAAGGAGGAGGATTGGCAATAGATGTTAGCTGAGAGCCAGTCTTCCTCAGCAAAAAGAGGAGGATTAGCATGGATGTTAGCTCAGGGCTGATCTTCCTCACAAAAAAATAAATAAATAAATACTTTATATGAAGAAAAAGTAATTTGAATTGTTGATGTTAAGGTGTATCAACAGTCCTTAAAAATAAATATGTTTAATTCTAAAATATTTCTATTTTAATTTGATTCAGAAGATCATAAATATTTTAGTTATACTTATGAACAGAATTTTCCTATTAGTGAAATACAAAGCAAAAAAAAAAAAATCCCTGAAAAATGTATATTTGTGAAAGTAATAATTTTAATTAAGTGACTTAGTACAAAGTTGGCACAAAGCTATGCATATTGGACTTCTCTCTCTCTCTCTTGTCATTTATATACATTATATATATACGTATAATGTTTGAAGAAGAAAAATGAGGTAGCCTAAATCAACTTTAACGTACGTAATATGAAATTAATATACAACTTATATCATGATATTCGATAAGAAAACTGGAAACCTATCATTTCTCTTTACATTTTGCAAATTTAGTAAATAATTTTACTAATTTCACAAAATTCAGTGACAGAGTGTGCAATATTATTCAAAGTCTGGTTTTATTTATCAGTAATTGTCTCCTCCCTCTCCTTCATCCAAACTTCACTTCTGAACAATAGTCTTTAAAATCAGATTTTATTATTTTTGACTTCTCCCTCCAGAACATGGAGGGCAACCTATGGTTCACTGCCTGTTTTTGTAAATAGTATTTTATTGATACAAATCCATACTCATTTGTTTTTGTATTGTCTATGGCTGCTTTCCTGGTATAACAGAATTGGTAGTTACAAGAGAGACTGTATGGCCCAAAAGGCAGAAAAGATTTACTATCTGGCCCCTTTCAGAAAAATTTGTAAATCTCTGCTTCATAAGACATAAAAGTTCAAATCAGCAATTTAGATTACTAAAGGATGTCACCAAGAGATAAATAGCCTTTTATCTTAAAACTATGTTTACTTTTTAACAAATCAAGGCATTTTACTAGAAAGGATGGGAGAAATCATCTATTAATGTAATATATATTATATATATATATATAAGTAATTTATTTTAGGGGTCAAATTAATTGAGGCTGATAGAAGGGGTAAACTCTGCCTGATTCCACCACCAAGTGGCAGAGCCAGGACCGAAAGAAAAGTCTGCCAACTCCGACTACATGCTCCTTCCCTGTCACCAGCTGAACTAGAGGCCAAGATGAACAGAAAAAGGCAATTTTCAAGACATATAGCAATTCAAAATGAGTAATACAGATGAATGTACTTTATAAATTGTAAAACACTAAAAATTCTCCTTGTTATTATTATCTTTGCTAAGAAGAGTCTTAGGCCTTTTATTGCCATCAATTATTATCCAGTAGTTTTGCTTGACTACTCAATGGGTAACTGTTCATTGGATAAATTTGTCAAAGAAGTGTGATTTTCCTTCACTTTTTTTGCTTCTGGTACTACACTATCCTTAGAAGTGAACACTGGTGGATGTTATTTATTACATATTTCCAAGGTGTTTGCACAAAACTCACTTTATAAAGTTTACAAAATATACAGCATGCATATAGCTTTTATTCACAATGATTTCAAAACATCCGTAGTATTGACTTAGACACAATAAATGAATTGCATACTATTCAACATATCAATATATAAAATTAATTATTTGTGAGTATAGAAACTAGTTGTATTCTTTAACTTAAAGTTGATAAAAAGATAAATAGATGATGAAGAAAAGAGACAAATTATTTTTGTGAGACATCAAGAGTATATTTTATTTATGAGCTACATTTGTGTTTAGATCAAGTATCAAAAGCTACCAAATCAGAAGATTTCATTGTATGTTGTCTAAGGTCTCACTCAATTGTTATGTTTTATGGTCATACTAATAGAAATTAAAATCCCACTAATCTTAAAGGAAAAGCTTTCAATTTTCCACTGCTGAGTATGATTTTAGCTAGCTTTTATTATGCTGAGGTAATTTCCTTCTATTCTTAGTATGTTGAGAGTCTTTATTATGAAAATGTGTTGAATTTTGTTAAATACTTTTTCGTCATCGATTGAGATGATCACGTTTTTTTTTTTTTTTCTTTGTTCTCTGACTGTGGTGTATCATATTAATTGACTTTCGTATGTTGAAACATTCTTGCATTCCAGAGGTAAATCCAGCTTGGTTGAAGTATATGATTCTTTTAATGTGCTTCTGTATGCAGTTTGCTAGTATTGTGTTGAGGATTTTTGCATCTAAGTTCATCAGGGATATTGGTCTGTAGTTTCCTTTTCGTATAGTGTCTTCATTCACCTTTGGCATCAGGGTAATGCTGGTCTTGTAAAATAATTTTGGAAATGTTCTCTGCTCCTCAATTTTTTGGACGAGATTGAGAAAGATTGTGGTTAATTCCTCTTTAACTGTTTGGTAGAATTCAGCAGTGATGCCATCTGATCCCGGCCTTTTCAGGATGTCCACTCTTGCCGCTTCTATTAAAAATAGTACTGGAATTCCTAAAGAGGGCAATTAGACAAGAAAAAGAAATAAAAGTCACCCAAATCAGAAAAGAAGTAAAATTATCTATATTTGCAGATGACATGGTCTTATAAGACAGACTCCTCAAAAAATCCTATTTGAACTAATAAATGAACTCAATAAAGTTACAGAATACAAAATAAACATACAAATATCAGTTGCATTTATATACACTAACAACAGACAATACAAAAAGGAAATTAATAAAATAATCACATTTAAATATCATCAAAAAGAATAAAATACTTAGGAATATACTTTATTAAAGACTATATGTACAATGAAAACTACAAAACATTGATGAAAGACATTTAAAATGACACAAATAAGTGGAAAGAAATCCCATATCCATGGATTGGAAGATTTAATATTGTTAAAATGTTCATACCACCCAAAGCAATAAGGATTCAATGCAATCTCTATCAAAATCCCAATGCCATTTTTTACACAAAGAGGAAAAACAATCCTCAAATTCATATGGAATTACAAAGGATTCTGAATAGCCAACAGAATCTTGAGAAAGAAGAACGAGGCTGGAGGCATCACACTTCTTGACTCAAAATATATTATAAAGCTGCAATAATTAAAATGGTATGGTACTGGTATAAAAACAGACATATAGACCAAGGGAACAGAAGACAGCCCGAAAGCAAACCCGACCATATATGGTCAACTGATCTCCAACACAGGTGCCAAGAATACACAATGAGGAAGGGATAGTCTCTTTAATAAATGGGATTGGGAAAACTAGATATCCACGGGCAAAGAATAAAATTGGACCCTTATCATACACCTACACAGAAATGAAGACAATATGAATTAAAGACTTAAATGTAAGACCTGAAACCATAAAACTTCTCAAAGAAAACATAGGGGAACGCTCCATGACATTGTTCTTGGCAATGAATGCTTGGATCTGACACCAAAAGCACAGGCAACAAAAGCAAAAATAGACAAGTGGGACTACATCAAACTAAAAACCTTCTACATAGCAATGGAAACAATTAACAGAGTGAAAAAGCAACTTACAGAATGGACAAAAATATTTATAAACCATGTATCTGGTAAGGTGTTAATATCCAAAATATATGAGGAATTCATTCAACTCAATAGCCATAAAGCAAATAACCTAATCAAAAATGGACAAAGGAACTGAATAAATATTTGTCCAAAGAGGATATACAAATGACCAAAAGATATATGAAAAGATGCTCAACATACCTAATCACTGGGAAAATGCAAGTAAAAATTTCAAGAAAATATTATCTCACACCTTTTATCAAAAAAAACAAAATATAAATGTTGGCAAGGATGTAGAGAAATGAGAACATTTGTACATTGTTGATGGGAATGTAAAACAATGCAGCTGCCATGGAAAACAGTATGAAGATTCCTCAAAAAATTAAAAATAGAAATACAATAAGATCCAGCAATACTACTTACAGGTATTTATCCAAAAGAATTAAAATCAGGATCTTGAAGAGATATTTGATGAATGGATAAAGAAAACGTGGTGGATCTATATACATATGTACATATATATATACATGCAATAAAATATTATTCAGTCTTAAAAAAGAAGGAAAGCTTATCATATGTGACATGTATTAACCTTGAAGACATTGTATTAAGTGAAATAAGCCAGTCACAGAAGAACAATTACTGTACTATTCCACTTATATGGGGTTTCTAGCATAGTCAAACGCAAAGAAACAGAGAGTACAGTGGTAGTTGCAAGGGGTTGAGAGAGGGAGAAATAGGGATTTGCTATTCTCAATGAGTATAAAGTTTCAGTTACGCAAGATGATTAAGTTCTAGAGATTTGCTGTACAACACTATGTCCCTAGGTAACAATACTGTATTATACACTTAAAAACTATTAAGGTAGATCTCATGCTGTGTTCTTACCACAATAAAAATAATAAAAATTAAAAAGTAAGAAGGCTACTAATCTGATAAGATAAAGACATGCAAGAAAACATAAATACAGATTAAAATTGGATTTACTGTGATTTAAAATTTATTCCCAAAGCCAAATTTCTTGAACATGATCAACAGTATTTGATTGATATAACCTCCTTTTCAACACATACATCCAATTTATATAAATATTTTCTATTGCATTTTTCTAAATATAGATTTTGTGCTCAGCAAAGTGTAAATTAAGTAAAATGATATCTGAAACATAGAGAGCTTAATTAATATTTTGAAACTGTTGAAATGTATATTGGCTAATTCAACGCCAAGAAGATATTGTCAACACTGAATTCTGATGTTAAACCTCAAAAACGAATTTTCTGTAAATGTTAGCAACATTCAAATTGATCAAATGAAGAGTGGAACAGAGAAAAAGATGACGGAAAGAGATGGAGGAAAGTATCTTGAGCATTATTCCCATCACTTCATGCATAAGAAGCCTAACCTAAGGGGAGAGATAGTCGACGTTCTCGCACATAAGCACTGAGAGCGATTCAAGTATCTTGACTTCCTGTTAAGATACCTCACTCAAAACAAACTATTAGGTCCATCCCTCTGGCAACGTGGGTTAGAGATTAAGGAGGAGGGTATTGAACTGTTCTTTTCAGAGAATGATAAAGTAGCTTTGGAAGTTGCTCTTTGTTTTCTAGTGTTGGCATTTTATTTGTTATACGGGAGATATTTTATCAGTGTTAATTCTACTTTGGAAAATATTTTTTGTGTATATTGCTGATATAAAATAATCATTTAAGTCCAAGTCTATTTTCAAAAGTCACAGTATATTCTTATGAAGCAGGTCATTATTTAATGTTTCATTAGGTTAGCTGGAAATTTATGACGATTTTTTCTTTGCTTAATGGCTTGCTTATAGACATTTGTACTGTAAATTGTTTTAACTTTCAGTTTGCTGCTCATCTTTGTTAGAAATTATTACTGTATCTCTGGTCTGAGTCTTTGTTGTCTATTGTCGACCTCACTGACACCCACTTTAGGAATCTCTCACTCCCTTTTCACATTATGTTGTCTAATCTGTCCTTCTTAGTAAGGAAGGTAAGCCCATGTCTTGACATTAATTCTGTGTAAAATAGAATATTAGGAAACAACATTAAGTAATTCTGGTCACTAGCAATCCAACATGGCTGGGCATTGCAATGTAAGAGATGTGAGATGATTTATTAGAAAAAATAGAGTTTATATAACTTCTGAAATTCAAACGTTTGCATAATACCCTGCATGTTGTGATAATGGTAAATGGTATGTGATAACGGTAAATATTTCCAATGTTAATTAGGTCTGCAGTGGCCTAGCTCATATATTCTGTGGTTATCACGTGTTCTAAGTTATTCCAACTAGACTTTCAACGATCTCATTATGATGATGCATAGAAGATGGTAGATAATTAAAAGTGAGATCATTATGTAGTAATTGAAAAGCAGGTTTTAAATAAGAGTACTTGAGAAATTCTTATACACTTAAGATTAATTCTTCTCAAATACAAATATGTGTCAGAATAACCTGTGGAACACAGAAAAAGACAATGTATGAGGCCCACCCAAGAATCATCTAAGATAGAAACTCAAAAATGTATACTGTTTAAAAACCTAACAGGTGACTCTGATGTGCAATTAAAACTGAAACCTATCGCTTTTCGTACAAAGGGTGTTGGCATAAAATATAACATTTTATTTTAAAATTAAAGGATCTGGTGTGTGTTTTTCACTTATCTTCTTGCCATAATAGGGACAGAAATAATTATTCCTAATGTCAGTTGGGGATTGTGAATAACTGCAAAAAAGAACAGAAAATTTGAAACATACTTCTAGAACTTAAATGTATAACTTAAAATACTACACTAACTATCCAGAATTTTCTACCATGAAATATGAAAAAAATACATTGGGATGTAAATTTTTAGGGGAAAAATTTGAAAAATTTTACCTACACTATAAAATTATATCTTGATCTTGAATATCAAGAAGAACATATAATCTTAGATCTAATCTCTTTTATGGGAACTTAACCTAGAATTATCCTAGTATGCTTAAAATGGCTTAAGTAAAGGGCTATTCATTGAAGCATTTTTATAATAAAAAAGACTGGTAACTATCCATATTTCATCAACAGGTAACTAGCTATATAAATGAAATCACACAACATACATACAATAAAATACCATGTAATTAATAAAAAATGGGGAAGCTGTGTACTATGGAAATATCCCAAAACATATTCAGTTCAAAAAAAAATGATGAATAAATTAGTGTGTATAATATGATGACTTTTGTGTAAGAAGAGGGAAGATATATATATTATACAATATGAAATATGTGTCTAATATAGGTAAACTCAGTGCACCTGTCCTTCACAGTCAAGAAGGCAAGCCCCTTGACTTACTAATTCTGTACAAAATGTAGTCTTAGAAAGTTCATTAGTTCTGACATATTAGCTTTTGCTTTGCATCATATGAAAAACTTCAGATGGATACACATAAAAATAATAAAACTAGAGAGAGATCTGCCTATCTAGAGCTAGATAGTAGATATCTTTCTATTTATTTTAGTTTTTTACTAGTTAGTCATGTAGAGAGATATATTTCTATATCTATATCTCTATATAAAATTAGTGATATATATCTATATTTATATATATATATCTATATATATATAGATATATATATATAAAATCTCCTATTCAAACAACAAATACCTTAGCAACCAGTGGCAAACAAATGGGAGGCAAGTACGTTGGGAGCAGTCTCCCTCTGAGTGGAGGCAATAATGGGGCGCATTTTCTGTGGAGAATTTTAGCCAACAGTAAAACTGACTAGAAATCACCCTGCTTGTTATTTTAATGTGCAGGAATTCTAAATAGTGTCAGTGATAAAATGTTCCTTCCTCCCAGAATGGACTTCTCCTATTGTCCTCCTATCCTCCATATGCCACTGACAATAACAAATTGAATTACATCCCAATCAGAATTTGGGTTAAGTTAGTTGCAACAATCATTTCAAATAGATAAATGAGTAAAACCGAGTAAACAGAATATTTTCACAATTATCCATTTGAGTTCCAATGCCTGTCTTCCAAAACAATTATTCTGGTTTTGTTTGAACTACACTTAATGGAAATTGACAAACAATCCCATTTACTTTCTAGGGTACTCTTGGGAATGGGCTACTAAGACAACATCATCAATGCAGACAAGAATGCTTGTTTTTCTGTTTACTAGGATATGATTGCTTGGAAATAAACTACAGAGAAGGAGAAATAGAGTTTCATTAAATTATATAAATAGAAATATGATGAGAATTAAAATATATTTATCAGAAGGCAATTTCTACCAACTTGTTTCTTGAAATTGTATGATAACATACCTCAAGAAGACTTAAAACCCTTAGATTTATATTTAAACCATACATTGATTTATTTTTAGGTTTTAAAAGTACAGATACACTGATGAAAAGTTGTAGAGGCATTAGAGGGCTCTTTGGTCCATTCCTTCATACATTCATTTTTTATTCAGTGAATATTTATTTAGTTCCACTAACAACAAGGTAACATGCTACACATTGGACATTCAGCAGTAAGCATGATGCATGAGATACCCTCCCTCAAGAAGCAGTAGTGATGACAAGAGAGAATAAATAAGTAAATTAGTAGATATTGAAGATAATTACAAACTGTGTTAAGTACAAGAAAGAAAATAAACAACATGGGAATGGAGTTGGGGAGTTGTTCTCTAGGTAAGATGTTAAAAGAAGACCTCATTGGGGCCAGTCTGTTGGCGTAGTGGTTAAGTTCAGTGTGCTCTGCTTCTGCAGCCTGGGTTTGAGGGTTCAGATCCCTGGCACGGACCTACACCACTCATCAAGCCATGCTGTGGCAGTGACCCACATACAACATAGAGGAAGATGGGCGCAGATGTTAGCTCAAGGCCAATCTTCCTCAAGCAAAAAGAGGAAGATTGGCAATAGGTGTTAGCTCAGGGCCAATCTTCCTCATCAAAAACAAACAAACAAACAAAGCCCTCATTAAGGAGTAATAATTTGAGCCATGCCAAAACCCAATAGAAAAAATTCCATAGAAAGAAAAGAGTAAAGTTCCTAAAGCAAGAAGCAGCTATGCATATTCAAAATCAGAAAGGAATGTGGTGTAACTGAGTATAGAAGAAGGGTGGTATTAGAAGAAGGTGCAGAGTTACTCAGGTCTCTGATCACGAAAGGCCTTGCAGAATATTGTAATGGGTTTTACTTTATCTTAAGTGCAATAGGAACACATAGGAGAGTTTTTAATCAAGGAAATGATGTGATATGATTTTTGCTTTTGAAATATAGTCTCTCTGGTTATGGATAATGGCTTAAAGAAAGAGAGAAATAGACATTAGGAATGTGTTGCAAAAGTCCAGGTGAAAAAAAGGTGATATTAGCTTAAACTAAGATGGCAGGACATGGAGAGAAGTAAACAAATTGAAATATATTTTAGAACAAAAGTCAACACATCTTCCTGATTGTGTGTGTGTGGTAGTGGGGAGGGATGAATGAAAGAGAAAAGATTAAGTGAATCTCATAGTGTTTTGGGGGGGCATAGGAGGGGGTTTTGGGTTTTTTTCCAGCTTTGAGCAACTGGTTCTAACAGTTAATGACATATAGAAAACTGAGAAAGAAACAAGTTTGGAGAGAAATGAAAGTAAGAGGGGTGTACATATTAAGTTGAAATGCCTAACTGACATGCAAGTGGACAGGTAAAGCATAGAGTTGGCTACAAAGATCTGGAGTTCAGAGGAGTCAGATCTTCAAATGCAATTTGATTAGAAACCAGCAAGTGGTAACAATTTTCTGTCATTGAACCCAATGAAATCACTCTGAGGGAGAGAGTAGATAATGAAGGGAAGAGAGCCCAGATTTGGGACATTTGATGTAACAGAGATAAGGAAAAGCCAGCAAAGGACACTGAGAAAGTGAGACCAGAATAATTGGAAGAAAACAAGGAGAGTCTGTTGTCATGAAAGCCGAGACAAGAGAGTGTTTCATAAAGGAATAAGTGAGCATCTGGATTAGGTGCTATTAAGAAAGCAAATTAGAACATAGAGGTATCCTTTAGATATGGAAATTTGGAAGTTTCAGTTGACTGGGAACACAGGACCCATTTGTTGTGATGGGAAATTAATGAGAGGTAAGGAAGTGAAGATAACAACACTAAAGTAGTTTGGTTTCAAAAAAGATCAGTTAGACAGGGTCATAGCTGAAGGGTTTTAGAATGAAGGCAGTTCGTTTGTTTTTATTTTAAGTTGTGAGATACATATTCCATGCCTCCCCACCCTCAATGTAGGAACAAGCCAATAGAAAGGGAGATATTTCTAATGCAGTAAAAAGAGAATATTGCCTGTCCAGTATTTATAATGGCAGTGATGATAGGGTATAAAAATATTTTTTAGGGGCCAGCCCGTTGGCATAGTGGTTAAGTTCAGCACACTATGCTTTGGTAGCCTGGGGTTCACAGGTTCAGATCCCATGCATGGACCTACACTACTAGCCAAGCCATGCTGTGGTGGCAACCCACAATCAAAATAGAGGAAAATGGGCACAGATGTTAGCTCAGGGCCACTCTTCCTCACCAATATATATATATATTTTATGTATTTTAGCCATTTGCGTAGAAAAGAATCAACCATTTTATTTTATATAAAGTGGCAGAAATATTTGATTTTTGCATTATATGAGGAAAAGACTACTATAACTTATAAACTGGTTGTAGTTTTGCCTAGTTAAGAAACAGAGGGAAAGAAATGGATAAGTTTGCTGGAGGTTCAGCTATCTGACAGCTCCTAGTTTCCTTGATGTCCCCTTTTTTTGATAATTCCCACTGACAGAACAGTTCCAGGGGAGAACAAGGATTCCAATTCAGCAACAAAACTGACAGTGATCCAGGTCAAGCCTATGGTCAGATAGTCATAAAGGAGTGATTTCTTGCCCTGAATCAGCTTCAAAATCTCCTGAGATCTTGTAAAAACAAAATTGTTGGTGCCAATCCTGAACTATTGAACCTGTCACCAATGCTGGAGACAGATGCACGGGGAAATGGATTTTGACAAGCATTTCAGGTGTATGTATGCTGTTCTCTTGGCCCTGGTCTTCAGATCTGTCAGTGTTCAACAAACAGCGTTGAGAAACCTTAGTGTCTTAGTCCACTCAGGCTGCTATCACAAAATACCATAAACTGGGTGGCTTAATAACAACAAACATCTATTGCTCACAGTTGTGGAGGCTGGGAGGTCCAAGATCAAGACACTGGCAGATTTGACGTCTGGTGAGAGCCTACTTTCTGATTCATAGATGGTGCCTTCTAACTATAACCTTACATGACAGAAGGTGTGAGGGTCTCTCTGGGGCCTCTTTTATAAGAGCACTAATCCCATTTGTGAAGGCTCCTCCCTCATGAACTAATAACCTCCCTTGGAAGTTAGGATTTCAACATATGAATTTTAAGGTAACACAAACATTCAGTCCATATCACTTAGGTAGATATAAAGAGGGAGGATAATCTAAATCAGCAAATTTCAGCAATAAATAACCGTGTAGAAGCCATGCTGGGAGGTCCTGAACACACAAAAAGAGCACACAATGAAACCCATCTGTGTCCGGTCAATAGTCAGCCTAGCAATCCATGGAGCTTATCATTTCCCCCAAAGAAAACTCACTTCATCAGGCAGAAATGAGAAATAGATGTTTTACTGAAGATTACAGAAGAGAAATGAAGGTGATGGCATTTATCACACAACACGTAACATATTAAATCAGTACCACATGTTTCTTAATTTCTCTTCTCAATTATTATCTGAGTTGTTTCGTTCTTGCATATGGCCTCTAAACTCCCTGGTTGCTGACTGAAGTTCCCTGAATATTTCATCTTGGTCTTTATTTGTATCTCTTTCGTATGCAGAGAAATTTAACTCCCTCCGAGTTACGCAATTGTTGCATTCTCGAAGGCATCCTTTATTACTGTGTTTAAGTTTTTGAAAGCTTAGCAAAAAGGACTTTATAAACATTCAGTGTATGTTCACGGAGGGTGGTAGAGAATTATAAACACTTTTTCTGTTATATTTTTTCATATGAGGGAGATGTAATCATTGATATCTTAAATACACTGTGTAACAGGAAAAGTTGACTACAGTTTGTAAAATGAGAAATTTCACCAAGAACAAGACAAAGAGCAAGTTGGCCTCAGGGATGGTGTGCAAAGACAGAGCAGCTCAGTTGGTGTTTATACTCTGCCAAGAAGCTTTTTAACTTCAAGGCCAATTTCCAGGACAAACCTTTCTTTTCTTATGTAACAAACAGATGCTGGGGCAATTCCTTAGTAAGTTACCTGAAATCTTAGTAATTGGACCCCAAGGTCATATAGAGAAAAGATGAGTAATGCTGTTTTCTAGCACAAGATTGCCAATTAAGGAGTAAAAGGCAGGACTTTGGTGAGCCCACAGTGGAACTGAGGAGTCAATGAGATGAAGATGTCTCTAGAAATTGGTTTTTAGGTACATTTTTCAATTTAAATTAGGAGCTGGGCTGGGGGAAGACCATCCCTGGCATCTTGACTAAATGAAGGTAGATGCTCAGTTAGAAAAAAACAGAGCAATTTTAGAACTAATTTTTGAAGCAGGAAGATGTTAAATCTTTCTCTATTGACAATGTGAGATTGTTAGTACATGAACATTTCTTTCAATATTTCCGCATTATTTATAATAATTGAAACAAGTATTACAAATAATAAGCCTATACTTGAGCATATGGTACTAATTTTAAACATTCTTCTGAATTAGCATTCCTTAAATCCTTACTTGTAAATGTGGAATAGACCCTATACTTGGTATACAAGCTCTTAGCAGAATTTCCAGGGAGCTTTAGATAAAAAGAAAACTTTTTATAGTTTTTTAGCCTTGAGTTCAAGAAAATACTTCACCCAAGCTGTTTTAGCTCGGAAATATGAGAAAGAAATGAGGACTGTGTTCGTGATTGAGTTTACTATACTCTTTTCTAGAATTGTGTTATACGTCATAAAGCCCTGAGGTTATTGATGAAGTAAACTGGCTCAAGTAAGAATGTCATGAGCAGTCAGATGAGTCTATATGTAGGATTAGTCCAGCCTTGGAGTTTGGAGGGGGAAGTTCATATTCTAGAAGGTCTAATAAGAAATCTCAGCAGAGATATTGACTACAATCTCAGATTGCTTATAATTCTCTTAGCAATAGTATCCAAAACATCCTACATTATTTTACCAGGTTTTTAGTTTGCTAGTAAGAAAATCAATAGAAAGAAAAACAAGAAAGTGATCATCAAAGAATAATAGGAAATGTTGCTTTGGTGGAAATTTTTAGAAATCACATTGTTGACTTATGAAATTTTGGTTGAATAATAAAGAAACTATATTCCATCATAGTTATTCTGTGAAGTATCCAAATATTCATGCTATTCTTTTCAGGATTAGAAAAGTAAGAACACAATGTATAATATTTTCTATACCTTGTCTATATCCCCATATAATATGTCTATATTTAGGGGTAAAAATGTTTTCCAATCTTACTGAGTCCATGGTAGATGTTAATAGATTTTTTTTTTTTTACAAATTTTATCAGATATAGTCTGAAACAGGTCTTTTGGAAAAGCATTTTTATTCCAAAATGTATATAAGAGAAAGTCAACCTGCCAATCTTTTCTGTTTCTTAGAGGTACAGTGTATTTAATGAGCATGTCCATAAAATGTATGCTACTCACTTAGTTTACTACACTATCGTTAATGTCATTAATTATATAATAATGTATTGTACATCCTTATTCTGACATCCTAATGAGGTGAGATATTAAATAATCACAAAAATGAAAACAAAATTTCAAAGCATGATAAAGGCCAGAAAAAAAGTATAATTTAGTTTGTACATCCATAACAGGAACCCTGTCCTGAGCTTGGCAGACAGGGAGGACGAATAGGAGTTAACTAGGGAAGAGTGTAGATGATACTTCCAAGAAAGGGAACATCATATAAAGGCTCTGAGGCTAATCCGAAGGCCCTTGGAGTTATCGGAGTATAGAAAGTACAAGAAAGAGAGTAGTGTGAAGTGAGAATGGAGAAGCAAAGACCAGATTCTCCAAGGCCTTGTAGCTCATGATAAGTACTTTAAAATTTGTCCTAACAGCAGTGCAAAGTGCTTAAGGATTTTAAGGATGTGGAATGGAGGCAGGAAAATTTAGCAGAAAATTAAATACAGGGATTTTTATTTATAAATGATCTTTCTGACTGCCATGGATTGGAAGAATGCCAGAGCAGATACAAAGAGATCAATTAGTAGGGCTCTTGTAGGGGTCAAGGGTGAAGGAGTGTAGTGTACTATCCTAATGCTGAGAATTGCCTTCCAAATATATAATAAAAAGAAAAGGTAAGCTTTGTGTCTAAATTTGCCCCCTCCTATAATGCCTTTTAACCTGTTTCCATTATATGTTTCTAATTTTTATCTTACTCTAAATTAGAGCTGTCATCAAGTTTCTATCTCAAAGTGATTGCCTAACACATATATTTCGTGCTCATATTATATCAGTGTTTGCTTTATACTCCTGGCACTCAATATCTCTGATTTTGTAAAGCAAATTGAATTGAAATTCTGGATTCTAATTCAATGTTGAAGTTCCCCAATTTGAATCCAACTTAACTTTTAGACTTCATAGGCTTTTTTTCCCCAAAATATTAGCCACCCCTAATTATAATGTCATTAAAATTTCTTTTCTCTAAATTCCCCTACCTTAATTTTAAAACTCATTTAAATTATATAGTTCTTTATTTAAAATCGTTATTCTCCTTAGGACAGTAAGATGGAAAAAAAATAACTTTTCTAAGGCAAATCATTTTTCAAAATTGGCTTTAAAATTTATCAATGCTAAGCAGTACACAAATAGTTAATTAACCTAATTAATTGGAATAATCATGCCTTATATCTTTAAACCAGAAAACAAGAATATTTCAGTTCTATCTTCAATGTGGAGTTCTTGGGTAACTAGAGTTCAAGATCTATAGTATTTATTTAAACTTGAGTTCGTTGCTATTTTTAGGGGGGGTTTTTGCTGAGGAAGATTCTCTGGAAGCTAACATCTGTTGCCAATCTTCCTCGTTTTTTGCTTGAGGAAGATTAGCCCTGAGCTAACATCTGTGCCAATCTTCCTCTACTTTGTATGTGGGATGCTGCCACAGCATGGCTGACGAGTGGTGTGGGTCTGCGCCCGGGATCCGAACCCGGGAGCCTGCGTCGCTGAAGCAGAGAGTGCCAAACTTGAACCACTTGGCCACAGAGCCAGCCTGCTGTTGTTTTCTTTCCCAGAGAGAAGGGATCATTGTAATATGCGTGTGAACATCTCATCCTGCCTTTCCTATTTCTCATCCTTAACCGTGAGAAAGGTTACCAAAAACTGCCTCGTACTCCATATGTTGAAATACAAAGAAGTAGCTGGACGGTAAAAGATAAAAATGTGTGCTCTGCTTCTTTTTTCTCTCCTCTGTACCATGATCTGTCTCCTGCCACTGTGACAGTGCCTCCTCAACTGAAAAATAAAAAAAGTGTTAAGATTCCTCTACCCACCTGGTGAACAGATTGCCTCAAAGATGGCCTCGCAATTCAGTACTCACTATAGAGACTTGCGTGATAAGATTTGACAGAGGCTAGAGTAAAAACACAGTATTCCTTCAGGTAAAACTCTGCTTAAAATGTAGCAGAATTCCACTTTGCAATTGTCTCAATACGACAAGGAATAGTATGACTTCAAACAGAAGAAAGGGCTAACTATTCAAGGAAATCCCAACTGACAGAACATGAAAATTCAAGAGTGTGGAGATAAGATTCTAATTAAAATTAATTAAGCAATTCTTGTTTTCCCAAAGTTTAGCATTTCTCCAAATTTTAAGCAAGTGATTAAAATATTCATACAAGTTTTTAAAAATTCTACCTTTAGAATGGACTGCTAAGTAACTTTCAGTCACACATGTTTTCCCCTTGAGTAGTCTTAGGATAAATTTCATACAGCCTTTCCCAAATGAAACTGATTCAGCTTTTCCTGTTACCACTTAATCCTCTGAGATCCCCTGCCCCACTCCTGACCAATGAGCCTTAAACCCAGGAAACAAGACTTGTCTGACAGGACATATTTTTCTAGGCACATTTGCAATACCATCAGCTAGCAGCTTCCCCTCCTATAACCCCAGACTACGCACCACAAAAACACCACCTCCACGGAGTCCAGCTCACCTCCCTATTTTCCCTAAGTCCAAACTTCAGCAATTCTCAGGGATCCCCTATTGTTGCCAAGGCACTGGCACATGAATGGAGGTAGAGGAAGAAGGAGCAGAACCACTCCACTCTCTCCAATAGTCCCCCTCCAATCCAGTCCATTATCTCTCCACTGCCTCCTCTTTGATTTGAGACTGATTACCCTGAGTTCCTGACAAGCTTTCCACAACTTCATGTCCCAGTCAGCTCAGCTCTCCTTTGCTAAGACAAGCCATATGGCCAATGACCACACTGCAGAATCTCCTAACCAATTCCACGAGTGACGTCCCGGGTACCCAGATTTTTCTCCTCTTAAAGGGCATAAAAATTTCTATTTAAGAATCAATATAAAAAATACATGTGTATATGTCAAGTACCAGAGTCTTTGCAAAAAGCAAGCCCTCAATATATGAGTATTGTCTTTCTCACTATTATATTGGAGAACAAATCTGAAAGGAGAATTGATGAGAAACTCAACCATAAGTCAGCTCGACGTCATCCTTTTTATAAGCAGAAAGCTTTTATTACAAGAATATTAAAATTTACAATCATAAAAACACCATTTTCTTTCATATCTCCTTTAAAATATTTTTCTTACCTTTAATTATTATTCTATCCTGTTTTTTAAAATTCAACTAACATGTATTTTGGTGGCTGTTCTATGTAGATATACAAATATATTTGCTGAAATTATGCCTGCCTTTAAAGATATTACTTTATTATTTCCAGTAATAACTATAATTATTATAATGATAGAGTGGCAAATATATACAACTATATGTAACTATATGTGATTAGCTCTAATACAGAAAATATATGAAAACAGGAACTGTTTTGTTTTTTCCTAAATCTTTTTATGGCTTAGGAGATTCCATAAAGGTACCCTTGTAGAGTCTGTGTAAACAAATAAAATAATGAGAAAAGGGAGGCTAATATCTTGAATTTTGGAGGTAGTTAACAGTATAATATCAATAAATATTTCAGGGAATTGTTTTTGAGAATTGTCTGAAGAAAGGAATTGATTTCCTCTTTCTCTGATTCTTTCGAGATCCAAAGATGTTGAAGCCTAATGAGCAAGTTTTCAGTTTAAATGTTAAAGGATAAATTTCGTATAATAGGAGGTTACTTACAATATCATCTTTTATTATTTATCTGAATATTGAAAGTTCAAAGGAGAATTTTCTCATGTCTCTATATCCTTACAAATAATGTAAAGTTTTGTGCTTGTTTCTTATCTTGAACCTATTTTTTTCACGAATACGTGATTTTAGTTAATCTGTTACTTGCCAATATGTTCTAAACTGTCAATTCAGCTGTAAATACACCATGCTTATTGTTCCCAAATAACTATTTATGGCATATAATTAAAATAGAAAGATATAAATGTTATAATTGAGTCCTTTTTCAATATGGAAAGTAATGCAAGGAGACAGGTTTTTTTGGTTATTTGGGACTCCTTAACTTGTAGGAATTTCCCATATGAAGTATACATTACAGAAACAGTAAAAAAAATTCTAAAATTTCACTTTAAAATAATACACAAATTAGTAATATAAATGGACATAAACATGCTTTCTACCTTGTCAGTAAAGATTATCTTTTTTTTTTTTTTGTGGTGAGGAAGATTGGTGCTGAGCTAACATCCTCTTTTTGCTCAAGGAAGATTGTCCCTGAGCTAACGTCTGTGCCAATCTTCCTCTATTTTGTATGTAGGACATTGTCAAAGCATGGCTTGATGAGCAGTGTGTAGGTCTGTGCCTGGGATCTGACCCAGTGAACCCCAGGCCGCTGAAGAAGAGCACACGAACTTAACCACTAGGCCACCAAGCCAGCGCCTAAAGATTTTCTTTTATGGACCCCTGTTCTGCCTCAATCTATTTTTTGCTGCCCATGCATCTGAAACTTCCTCTTCATTTCTACCTAAGAACTCATTCAACTTCCTTTTTTTGACATTTTTCTTAGATTCTCTTCTCTCACACAATACCTTAAGTTGATACGCAAGAAGTATAGGATGAATTTTCTTGAGTTGCTTCTCTAAAACAACTACTGTACCAAAAGACAGAAGAAAATGATATTGTCAGTGAGCAATGTTTTACTCTTGCTTTTGTTTTAATACCACCAATAAGCCCAGCATTGTGTCCCATCCTCTTCCCATGCTTCATGGATGTTATATATAGACCAATAAATTTGAGTAATGTTAAATTCTTTAGTATAGAAAATACTCTTTAGCCACCATACACAACTGTTCTGAATACCATGCTGATTCAAGAGTAACCTTTGGAACTAGGAAGTAGAAGATGAAGAGAAGCAAGAAAATGTAAGGACAGCAATAATGGGTAAAGATACTTTATTATCCAAGAACATATTGCCTTTGTGCTATGTAAGATGAACTTTTGACAAGTTAATTGGTCATTTTTCTTATACAAACTCTTCAGTTGCTCCAGTCCTCCAGCACATAGAAGCATTGTCCACCTGCAGTAGAGGCTGCATCACAATTTGCAACCTTCTCGACATTCAGACACAGTCATCTTCTGTTTCTAAGATGTAGACTGAGACTTGGAGAAGCATTTCCTTGGGGCTTGAATGGGCATTAGTCATGAAAATGTATAGAGCTCTCAAGTGCAGTGCCCAGAGTAAGTGGCCTCTTATCTAAATCTAAGCACTGTCCTGAGCACCAAAGTCTTGAGAAATCAAGTGGCCCAGAAGACATCTAAGTAACACAAAGAGTGTGTTGCAACAAGAACTATGGCAGAAAGTACACATCAGAAATAGGTGCTGATTTTCAAAACCAAAAGACCAGGAATGACCCATTAAAATTGCTGAGTCTTCACATCAGTGGAGTTGAGTCTTCAAACCAGTGGAGACTGCAAAGATCAGGATCCATTGCCAAACAGAGATTCTCAAGCTTGGTTCGTATTAAAATCTCTGTGGTGGCGTGAACTTTTAAAAATGCCTGTGCTAGGGTCAATCACTCCTTTGTCCACAGAGTCTGATTCAATTCCTCTTGCAGAGATTGAGAAGTACGGGTCTAGCTAGACACCATTCTTAATGACCACATGATCTCCAAAAAAAAACTTGAGAGTTTAGTCAACCCCTGAGATTAAGAAAAACAAAGAGGGACAATTTGGAATTTACTGATTCAAACTCATTTAAGACGGGAAGAACAGTTTTCTTTCATTTTAATTTTTTATTATATATTTTTATTACTTTAAAAATATTTGTTACCTAGTGAAAAATAGGGTAATGTCCTAAGTTTAATTCACTTTTAGAAAAAAATTAAAATATTATTTCTGCACTTTTCTAAAGCCCATGTATATTTTAACATGCCATAAATATAGTTTAACCTAAGTTAGGACCATTCTCTACACACTAGTCTTCAACGTGTTTTTTCACTTAAAGTTGGCTATAGATTTACTCTTGAATTGTTTATGAAAAGTATGTATATTTATATAATCAGAAAAACACAGACAGTACAGTTAGAGTAGAATAGGGAATAAAAACCTTTTAAAAACCATTTTGAGTAATCTTTATAAAAAGATAATTGGGCAATAAATATTTAATATTCTGAATAAGAGAGAGAAAGGGACTGAAAAAAGCCTATAACAGCTCTTAATCCCGAAATAATTTGATTTTGGAATTATACCTTATACCTATTAAAAACAACTTCCACATACAAAAGTTTGATAAAACAAACCTGTCCCCAATAGTAAAGATATTTACCTATAGTGCACACTGATGAAAACAGATAATTACATATATATGATGTTATGTTACATTGCCCTTGGGAGAAGTGAAAACTAGGTACTTCAGTAAATTCAGTATGTTGTGTGTACAAACTAATCTAAACTTTAAGTGTGATTAATTAGCATTGAAGTATTCTTATCTAAATTAATACCACAAAGCTATAAACAAAATTATCATAAGAAATTTTAGAAAAAGTATATACATTATATACAATTCTTGAAGTATGTCATATGTATATTAAAGTGGCATATAAAGTACACTAGTCTTAAATACAGAGCCCATGAAATAGCACATATTTGCACCCCTATGTAACACCTGCTCTAGAAAATTCCTCCATGCTCTTTCTCAGTTAACACCAAGACACAGACACAGACACAGACGCACACACACATACACACACACACACACACACACACAGAGGTAACCACTATCCTGACTTTTATGTCTATCAATTGGATTGCCTATTCTTTACCTTCTTTGAAATAAAATAAAACAAAATGTAGTTATTCGGATCTGGTGTCTTTCACTATAACATGGGTGATAAATATCCATGTTATTGTGGTATCAATAGTTTGTTCTTTTTTATTTTTATGTAGTATTCCGTTGTATGAATATACTACAGTTAACGTATCCATTCCATCATTGATGAACATTTGAGCAGTTTCCAGTTTTGGGTTATTATCAATCTGCTATGAATATTCTTTTCTTCTGATAGAGTTATGTATTCATTTCTCCAGGTTTTGGATTGCTAGGTCATAAGGTAGGTATATCTTTAGCATTAGTAGGTACTGCCAGTTGTTCAAAGTGGTTTAAGCAATCCATACTCCAACAAGCATTATACGAGGATTCCAGTTGCTCCATAGTCTCTTCAAGCCTTGGTATCACCAGTCTTTATAATGTTTGCCATTCTGGTGGGTGTGCATGATAGCTCATTGTGGATTTAATTTACATTTTCCTGAAGGATAATTGATATCAACCATCTTTTCATATTCAAATTGGCTATCCTCTTTTGTGAAGGACCTGGTATTTTAGGCCCATTTTTATTGGATCATTTCTCTTGTTTTTATCGAAGTATGAGAATTCTTTATATATTCTGGACATGGGTCCTTTCTCAACTAAGAGTATGAAGAATTAGCCTCTCCTTATCTGTCACTTATCTTTTCTCATAAGGTATATTTTTATAAGCAAAGTTTCTTAAACTTAATGAAGTTTAATACATTGATTTTTGAATTTTATGATTAATGCTTTCTTTTTGTATCTTTTTAAAGAACTTCTTGCTTACTCCAAGGACATGAAGCTATGCTTATAAGCTTTCTTCCAGCAGATTTACTTTTTTTAATTTAAACATGTAAGGGTAATAATTCACTTTTCCATATAAATATCCAATTGCTCCAGTACCGTTTATTGAAAAGATTGACTTTCTATGACATCTTTGTTTTAAATCAATTGACCATATTTGTGAGGGTCATTCCTAGACTCTCTCAGTGGTTTTTTAATCATTTTGTCAATCTTTACATCAGTAAGAATCTCTCTTGATTACTGAAAATTTATAGTAAACCTTGAAATATTGAAGGATAAATCCTCTAATCTTGTTCTTCTTCAGGTTCTCTTGGCTATCCTTTGTCCATGGTTTTTAAAAATTAATTTAGAGTAAGCTTGTCAATTTTAAAAACACAAAAAATAAATGTGATGGTTTTGCTCAGATTGCTTCAAATTTATAGATTAAGTGAGAACTGATATCTTAATGAAATTGAACCTGCCAATTATTTAGGTCTTTTTAAAATTTTTCTTATCAATGTCTCATAATTTTAAGTGTAGGGAGTCCTTCATATCTTTCCTTATATTTACTTGTAGTCTTTTGATGATTTTAAAATATTATAAATTATATATTTTAAATTTTCCATTGGTATTTGCCAGTATAAAGACATAAATTGATTTCTGTATATTTACCATGAATCTTTCAAAATTGTTAAATTTATTTGTAAATTCTATAGTGTATTATAGAGTCTTTCAAAATGCAGACAACTTTCTTTTGTGAGGCTAATGATATTTTATTCTTTTTTCTTTCTAATTATAACATGCATTTACTTATGTTACAATAAGTTATGAACATACAAACTTGGAAACTCTAACATTATACAATGTTTTGCTTCTCATTTTAAGTAATTTTTATTCTATCACTCTCTACAATTTGAAATATGTATTGAAACTGCAAGTGAAGATAATTTCATCTATCTCATGGGAAGCTAAAGATTTAATGCAACCTGGTAGAACCATAAAGACAAATAGAGAAATTCACAATTATAGTTGGACACTTCAATAGCCCTCTATTAACGATGGATGGAACAACTAGACAGAATATCAGCAAGGATATGGAAGAAGTCAACACCACCATCAACCAACAGAATCTAATTGGCATTCATAGAACACGTCACTCAACAACCACAAAATGCACATTCTTTTCAAGTATCTACAATACGTATACTCAAGCCAGAGTACCAGTTTCTGGTCTGGCACGTAAGATGCATGAAGTTGCTACTCCATCCTAACAACAAGTAAAAAGCTGAACAATTGAAAAAGGAATAACTTTTCTTAGGTTTGTCAAAGAAGTGAGGTCACAAGGCAAACAGCTGCACTTAAAATTGGAGACATCAACATGCAAATACAGAAAATCATAACTCACTGGAGCAGTAATCAACTAGCTTAAATCTATGTGGGAACCAGTGCTAGCGTGGGAAAACTTGAACTGTAATTGATGAGGCTCAGTGTGGACAAGAGAGTCAAAAACTACAGGCAGACACAGTCATAGAGAGGCCCTCACACTTTTCTGAGTTTCACCTTCAAGAGATTGACCTAGTTCTCACAGTGAATATCAGAGAAAAATCCCCTCATGCTTTCAGCAGGAGGAGAAGAAAAGGAACCTTTTTAAATGCATCAGAGTATCTATACTTCTTAACAAGGTCTGCCCTCGGGAGAAACTATTTAACTGAAGCCTAACCTGCTGGGGTTTTATCACAGCTTAACTGATCTTGGGGAAGGAAAATACTCTCTAGCCTTCCAAATGAGAGAAGGGAAATACCCAAATCCAGCTCAATAAGCCATCCTGTCCCACCTAAGGGGAGAAAAACTGAAAGGCACATGTGAAATTCACATTCTCAAGGCAAAGGCACACTAAAAGAATGAGACCTAATCATAGCACTATAAAATGCTTCTTATCCCCCTATACCTGACCACCACATTACTAAAGGTCAATTTATAACTGTTCCTTTAATCCAGTACATAATGTCCAGCTATCAAGAAAAAATTATAAGACATACTAAAAGACAAAAAACACAGTTTGAAGAGACATGGCAAGCGTCAAAATCAGACTCAGATAAGGCAAGGATGTTGGAATTATCAGACCGAAAGTTTAAAACAACTATGATTAGTAGACTAAGGACTCTAATGAATAAAGCTGACAACTGGCAGAAACGGAAGGACAATGTAAAAAGAGAGATGGAAATTAAAAAAAAATCAAAGAGAAAAAATCAAATAGAAATCAAAAACACTGTAACGGAAATGAAGAATGCCTTTGATGGGCTTATTAGTAGACTGGACACAGCTGAGGGAAGAATCTCTGAGCTTGAGGATATCTCAATAGAAACTTCAAAAGTTGAAAAGCAAAGGGGAAAAAGAGTTAAAAAATAAAACAACAGAATATCCAAGAACCGTGGCAAAAGTATAAAAGGAGTAATATGGGCATAATGGGAACACAAGAATGACAAGAAAGGGCAAAAGGAATAGAAACAATATTTGCAATAATAATGACCAAGAATTTCCCCAAATTAATGTCAGATACCAAGAACAGATCCAGGAAACTCAGAGAACACCAAGGAGGATAAATGCCAAAAATCTACACCTAAGCATATCATTTTCAAATTGCAGAAAATCAAAGATAAAGACAAACATCCTGAGAGAAGCTAAAGGAAGAAACCACTGCACCTATAGAGAAGCAAAGATGAGAATTACATCTTACTTCTACTCAGAAACAATGCAAGAAAGAAGAGAGTGGAGTGAAATACTCAAAGTTCTAAGAGAAAAAACCCTACTAACCTAGAATTCAGTACCCTGAAATATAGTCCTTAACAAGTGAGGGAAAAATACTTTTTCAGATGAGAAAATATTGAAGAGATTTGTTGCCCTAGACCTGTCTTGTAAGAAATGTTAAAAGAATTCTTTAGAGAGAAGGAAACTAATATAGATCAGAAACTAAGATCTACTCAAATAAAGGAAGAACACTGGGGGCTTGCCCCGTGGCCTAGTGGTTAAGTTTGGCACGCTCTACTTCAGTGGCCCGGGTTTGGTTCCTAGGTGTGGACCTACACCACTCCTCAGTGGCCATGCTGTGGTGGCCACCCACATACAAAATAGAGGAAGATTGGCATAGATGTTAGCTCCAGGCAAATCTTCCTCAAGCAAAAAGAGGAAGATTGTCAACAGATGTTAGCTCAGAGTGAATCTTCAGCAAAAAAGAGAGAACACTGGAGAAAGAATAAACGAAGGTAAAGAAAAAACTTTTATTATTGTAATTAATCTAACATAATTTGCTCAAAATAATAATAGTAACGATGTATTTGAATATATATGCATATATAAATATATGTATATACGCTCATGTATCAGCGAAATGAATGAGAGAAAAAAGAGGAATAGGATTATTTTGTTATTATAAGGTACTCACACTATCCGTGAAAGGGTACATAGTGTCATTTGAAAGTGGATTTGGATTTGTTGTAAATTATGTTGCAAACACTAGGGCAACCAATAGAAAAGGTAAAAAAGAACGTATAACAAAGAAGCTAAAAAAGGAGAGAAAATAGGATGATATAAAATACTCAGTTGGAAGGACAAAAGGCAGAAAGAGTGGAAAACAAAAATAGTTGCAAAGAACAAGGGCAAAAAACAACAAACAGTAACAAATATGGTAGATATTAATCCACTATATCAATAAACACATTAATTATCAGTGGTCCAAATATGCTAATTAAAACACAGAGGTTTTCAGATGGATCAAAAAGTAACATAAAACTGTATGTTGTCTATAAGAAACTCACTTTAAATATAAAGACACAGATTAAAAGTAAAGATATAGAAAAGCTATACTATGCTAACACTAATCAAAGGAAAGAGGTAGTAGCTATACTAATTTCAGACAGAGTACTTCAGAGAAAGGAAGGTTATCAGAGACAAAGAGGGGTATTACATAAAAAAGAGTTCAATTCTACAATAAGACATAGCAATCTTCAATGTGTAATACATAACAACAGAGTGTCAAAATACATTAGGAAGAAACAGACATAACTTCAAAAAGAAATAGATGATTCCACTATTATATTGGAGACTTACACACTCCTCTATTAGAAATGGACAGATCCAGCAGGCAGAAAATCAGTAAGGACTGAACTCATCAAAGCACCATCAATTAACTGGATATAATTGCCACCTATAGATTACTTTATCTATTTTCAGCAGAATACACATTCTTCTCAAGCTCGCATGGACTATTAACCAAGATAGACCACATACTGGTCCATAAAACACACTTTAAAATTTTTTAAAAAAAGAAATTATATGATGCATACTCTCAGACCACAATGGGATTAAACTAGAAGTCAGTAGTAGAAGAATAGCTGGAAAATCCAAAAACTTTAGAGATTAAACAGTACAGTTCTAAATAACACATGGGTGAAAGTAGAAATCCCAAAAGAAATTTTAAAACATGTTTAACTAAATGCAATGAAACACAACTTACCAAAATTTGTGGGATGCAGCAAAAGTAGAACTTAGAGGGAATATATAGCACCAAATACATATATAAGTAAAGAAGAAATATCTAAAATCAATCAAGTGTGAAGTGATTACTCATTGTGGTTTTGATTTGCATTTCGCTAATGATTACTCATGTTGAGCATCTTTTCATGGACCTACTGGGCATTTGTATGTTTTCTTTGGAGAAATGTCTATTCAGTTCCACTGCCCATTTTTTAATCAGATTGTCTGTTTCTAGTTATTTTATTTTTTGTTATGAATTATTAATATATTTTGGATATTAATCCCTTATCAGATGTATGACTTGAAAATATTTTCTCCCATTACATGGATTGCTTTTTAAATTTGTTGATTGTTTCATTTGGTGGGCAGAAGCTTTTCAGTTTGATGAAGTCCCACTTGATTTTTCCTTTCACTGTTTCTGTTTTTGGTGTCGTATTCAAAAAATTATTGCAAATACCATTGTCAAGGTGCTTTTTCCCTATATTTTCTTCTAGGAGTTTTATGCTTTCAGGTGTTATGTTTAAGTCTTTAATACATTTTGAGTTAATTTTTGTGAGTGATTTGAGATGGGGTCCAACTTAAATTTTCTGCATGTGTTTTATTCAGTTTTCCCAGCACCATGTACTGAAGAGACTATCCTTTCCCCATTGAGTATTCTCGGATCCCTCATCAAATATTACTTGACTATATATGCTTTGGTTTATTTCTGGGCTTTCTATTCTATTCTGTTGGACTATGGGTCTGTTTTTACGCCAGTATCATACTGTTTTGATTACTATAGCTTTGTTATAGAGTTTGAAATCAGGAAATGTGATGCCTCCAGTTTTGTTCTTCATTCTCAGGCTTACATTAGCTATTTGAGGCCTTTTGTGGTACCATATAAATTTTAAGATTTTTTTCTATTTCTGTGGAAAATGCCATTGGAATTTTTATAGGGATTACATCAAATCTATAGATGGCTTTGGGTAGCATGGACATTTTATTAATTCTTTTACTCTATAAACACAGGATATCTTTCTATTTTTTTGTGTTTTCTTCAATTTCTTTCTTCAAAGTCTTGTAGTTTTTATTGTAGTGATCTTTTACTTCCTTGTTTAAATTTATTCCCAAGTACTTTACTGTTTTTGATGCTACTGTGAATGAGATCATTTTCTTTATTATTTTTCAAATATTTTGTTGTTAGTGTATGGAAAAGCAACTGGTTTCTGTATGTTGATTTTATATCTTGCAACTTGACTGAATTCATTGATTAGTTACAAGAGTTTTTTGGTTGAGTCTTTAGAGTTTTCTATATATAAGATTATATAATCTGCAAAAAAAGACAATTTTACTTCCTCCTTTCTGATTTGATGAAGAAGAAAAGAGATAACAAGTGTTAGCAAGGATGTGGAGTAAAGGGAAAACTTGTGCGCTGGTGGCAGGAATGTAAACTGGTTTAGCCACTATGGAAAACAGTATGGAAATTCCTCAAAAATTTGGAAGAATTAAAAATAGAACTACCATATGATCCAGTGATCCCACTTCTGGGTATATATCCAAAGGAAATGAAAACAGGATCTCAAAGAGATATCTGCACCCCTACGCTCATTGCAGCATTATTCACAGTAGCCAAGATACGGAAACAGCTTAAATGTCCATCAATGGATGAACGGATAAAGAAGATGTGGTATGTATGTGTGTATGTGTGTGTTGTGTGTATGTGTATAAAACATATATATATTAGAATATTATGCAGCCATGTGAAAGAAGGAAGTCCTGCCATTTGCAGCAGCATAGATGAACCTAGAGGACATTATGCTAAGTGAAATAAGCTAGACAGAGAAAGACAAATACTGTATAATATCACTTACATGCAGAATCTAAAAAATATTAAAAAGTAAACTCATAGAAATAAAGAGTAGAATGGGGGAAACTGATAAAAAATATAAATAGAAAAGGATCAAAGTATATCACTACAAAGAAATCAAAACAGAAAGGAGGAGAGGAAGAGAAGACTGAGAGAACTACAAAACAGACAAAAAACAATTAACAAAGTGGCAATAGTAAATCACTACCCATCAATAATTACCTTAAAGGTAAAAGGATTAAATTCACAAGTCAAAAGATATAGAGTGGCTGACTAGATAAAAAACAAGAACCAACTATTTTCTATCTACAAGTCACTCACTTCAGATTTTAGGGCATATATAGGCAGAGAGGAAGGAGATGGAAAAAGATGTCCTATGAAAATGGTAACCAAAAGAGACCAGAGGTGGTTATACTTATTTCAGACAAAACAGACTTTAAGTCAAAAGCTGTTACAAGATACAAATGTCATTATATAATGATAAAAGGGTCAATTCAATAGGAAGATATAACAATTATTAATATATATTAACCTAATCAGAGTACCTAAATATATAAAGCAAACATTGATATATCTGAAGTGAGACATAGACAGCAATACATTAACAGTAGGAGACTTCAATATCCCACTTTCAATAATGTATGGATCATCCAGACATAAAATCATTAGGGAAACAGAAGAATTGAACAATAGTATAGACCAAATGGACCTAACAGACATACACAGAACATTCTACTCAATAATAGCAGAATAGACATTCTTCTCAACCATACATGGAACATTATCTGGGAGAGATCATATGTTAGGTCACAAAACAAATCTGAACAAATTTAAGAATATAAAAATTCATTCCAAGTAAATTTTCTAACCACAATGGAATAAAACTAGAAATCAATAACAAATGTAAAATAGGAAAACTCACAAACATGAAAATTAAACAACACATTCTTGAACAACCATTGGGTCAAAGACAAAATCAAATGGGAAATTACAAAATAACTCAACACAAACAAAAACAAAAACACAACACACCAAAACTTATGTGATGCAGCAAAAGCAGTATCTAGAAATGTTTACAGCAGTAAATGTTTACATTAATAAAGAAGAAAGATCCCCAATAAACAACTTAACTTTACACTTCGAGGATCTAGAAAAGAAAAATAAACTAAGTCCAAAGTTAGCAGAAAGAAGGAAATAATAAAGATTAGAGCAGGAAAAAAAATGAAATAGAGAGTAGAAAGAGAATAGAAAAAAATCAACAAAACTGAGTTCTTTTTAAATAAATAAATACATAGTCTTAGCAAACCCCAGCTAAAGTAACCAAGAAAACAAAAAAGAAAAGACTCAAATAAATAAAATCAGCAATGAAAGAGGAGACATTACAACTAATGCCACAGAAAGAAAAAAAATAATAATAAAAAGATAATAAAGGACTATTATGAACAATTACACACCGGCAAATTGCATAACCTAGAAGAAATGGATAAATTCCTAGAAACATACAACCTACCAAGACTCAATCAAGAAGAAATAGAGAGCCTGAACAGACCAATAACAAATAAGGAGATTGAATCAATATTCAGAAACCTCCCAACAAAGAAAATCTCAGGACTAGATGGCTTCGTAAGTGAATTCTACCAGACATTTAAAGAAGAATTAATACCAATCTTTCTTAAACTCTTCCAAAAAATGGAAGAAGAAGGAACAATTCCAAATTCATTTTATGAGGCCAGTATTAATACTAAAGCTAGACAAAGAAACCACAAGAACAGAAAACTAAAGGCCATTATCCCTGATGACGTGGATGCAAAAATCCTCAACAAAATATTAGCAATCCTGAGAAAAAAGAACAAAGCTAGGGACATCACACTTTCTGAATTCAAAACATGTTACAAAGATATAGTAATCAAAACAATATGGAACTGGCATAAAAACAGACATATAAACAAATAGAACAGAAGAAAGAATACAAAATAAATCTATGCTTATATGGTCAACTGATCTTTATCAAGGGTTCCAAGAATACACAATGGGGTAAGGATAGTCTCTTCAACACAGGTATCGGGAAAACTGGATATCAACAAGCAAAAGAATGAAATTGGACCCCTATCTTATGCCATACAGAAAAATTAACTTAAAATAGATTAAAAACTTTCATATAAGACCTGAAAACATAAAACTCCTAGAAGAAAGTATAGACGAAAATCTTCTTGACATTAGTCTTGGCAAAAATTTCTTGGATATGACACAAAAAGCACAGGCAACAAAGGAAAAATAGATAAGTAGAACTGCACCAAACTAAAAAGCTTCTGCACAGCAAAGGAGACAACCAACAGAGTAAAAAGACAACCTACTAAATGAGATAAAACGTTTGCAAACCATGTACCTGAGGAAGGGTTAATATCCAAAATATATAAGGAACTCCTGTAACTCAATAGCAAAAAACAACCCAATTAAAAAATGGGCAAATGACTTGATTAGACATTTCCCCAAAGAAGACATGCAAATGTCCTACAAGTATAGGAAAAGATGCTCAACATCACTAATCATCAAGGAAATGCAAAGCGAAACCACAATGAGATAACACTTCACATCTGTTAGGAAGGCTGTTCCCCAAAAAATAAAATAAAAATAAAAAGATAAATGTTAGCAAGGATGTGGAAAAATAAGAACACTTGGACACTTGGTGGGAATGTAAATTGGTACAGCCACCATAGAAAGTAGTATGGAGATTCCTCAAAAAACTAAAAATAGAGTTATCATATGATCTGGCAATTCCGCTTCTGAGTATATACTCAAAATAATTGAAAACAGGGCCTACAAGAGATATTTGTACATCTATGTTCATAGCAGTATTATTCACAATAGCTAAAACCTGGAAAGAACCATGTTGTTTCCATTCAATATTGGATTGTATTCCATTCAATATTCAATATTGTCCATTCAATAGATGAATGGGCAAGCAGAATGTGTTACATCCAATGGAATATTATTCAGCCTTAGAAACGAAGGAAATTTTCACATATGCCACAACATGGATGAATCTTGAGGACATTATTCTAAATGAGATAAGCCAGTCACAAAAAGACAAAATTGTATGATTTCACTTATATAAGGTACTTAAGAGTAGTTGAAATCATAGAAACAGACAGCAGAACGATGGTTGCCAGGGGCTGAAGGGAGGAGGAATGTGGAGTTATTGTTTAACGGATACAGAGCTTCAGTTTTACAAGATGAAAAGAGTTATGGAGATTGATGGTGGTGGTGGTTGCACAGCACTAGGACTGTATTTAATACCACTGAACTGTACACCTAAAAATGGGTAAGTCGGTAAATTTTATGTTATATGTATTTTACCACAATAAAACAATTAGGGAAAAAAGTAAATAAATACTAGATAAATTTCTTTCTGTTATCATCACTTATGTTAGAATAAGTTTTAAATGGATACATTTTCTTCTTCATTTGGATCCATGGTGGAGTAAAATAGCCATTAATTTGAGTTATAGTAGGAAATTTCTCATCAGGAATTCTCAAAAGACTACAATGAATGTTCAAAATACCTCAATAGAAATACATAATATTATTGGAGGCTGAAACAACGTTAGGAGATACTTCCTAATGTATCTTTTTCAAATAACTAATCATACTAGAGTAAGAATATAAGCATACATGTTATAAAATTTTATCTAACAATATTGATTTCCCTTTGTTTTCTCTTGTTTTTCAAAGCCACTGCTTTTATTTTCTTTTAATTGAGATTTTAAAAATTGCCAATTATAGTATAGTCCCAAATCTAGTAAGGCATTTAATGAAAGCATGTATAGAAGAAAATCCTCCCTTTATTTATTCTCATTCAACCTTTTGGATCGAAAAGTCAAATCACTTCTTTTTCCAAAATTGTGGAGGAAAGGAGTTAAATCTGATGGGAGTGAGCACTGACGTTCTATTTGCCTTCATATATTTCTCCAATTTCTCTGCATTTAAAGATCTGATTTAAGTTAAATATCTGATTTAAAGATCTCAAAAGTGATAGAAAGTAGGCGTAGGTGGATTAGTTCACAAGTAAGAGAATATTTAAGAGTATTGTGTATAGTATTTTATATTCCAGGAAACAGGCCACTGGAACATTTAAATGCAATACACTTTCCATTCGTACTCAGTAAGGCAACAATTTCCCCTTCATTCAATACAACTGCATCCACCAAATATTTAATCTATTATTAGAAAATTAATGCTTAATTGCTTCAGTAGCAAATATGTGAAAGGTATAAGGAAATCAGAAAGATATAAGATATATTGCTGTCTTCAGTGAACCTATAATATACCTGGAGAAGAGACATACACATCAAAACAGTTGCAGAAAGATTAATATTAATTTTAAATTGTATGGTCTAAGAATCATGTATGATGGGAGGTAAAGTTTCAGGAATAAAGGGCGTTAGATTTCTTAGAAAAGAATGGTTATAATAGCCTCTTTTTACAAGAAAATATAAGAATTGAATGAGGAAGTACTGGGAATTAGGCTTTCAAAGCAGAACAGGAAGCAAATGAGAACTTCAGGACTCGGTACTACTAAGATGCTGCTATTGTTGCCAATGAGTCTGATACCTATCATTCTTCCTTCAGCTATCCACAACAGCAATCTTGGCTTTTCTCCTCCATTCCCTAAAGCAGACTGACCTATTCAAAAAGAATTTTATTAAAACCAAGAGCTAGCAAAATAGGAAATAAGAAAACATAAGCAATATAAAAAATATCATTTACAAAATAGAGTTATTTGCTTTGACTTGACTAAGAAACATAGTGAGAAATATTTTTTTATCATTTTTCAATAGGTAAAGGCAAAAAACTAATTCATTTTCACCTTATTTAATATTTTTAAATAACAGATCATTAAAAAGCTGTGTAACTCTCTTTAGTGAAGGCCAACTATGATAATGTGAATCTTTTATAAGCAGGGTAATTTTTTTATTATTATAAAATTCATAGAAAATTATTAGTCATTAGTGTGTAGCCTACACTTCTTAAGAACTTATAAAAGATTAACTCATGTTTTACCATTTAACATTGCGTGGGAAACTAAAAATTTTCAAAAAAGTTATACTTATATATTTAGGTCAAATAAATCTAAATTATGGTAAGAAAATAATAGAATTTTAAAATTATATATATTTTAAATATTTGTATAAGTCCTATGAATATTAATAAACTACAAATTCCATTATTCATATAATTATCTCACTAATCAAGAGACCTAAAAGTGCAAGGAGTCTTTCAACTGCCCATGTGCCAAGCACAATGATTGGTTTTTGAGGATGAAAAAAATTTATAAGAGATGGTAAATACCTTTAGTGAATTTAGAATACAGAAGATAGCACTGTCAATTTGGCTTGATAGTATTCCACTTTTCTGAACTAAAGGCAAACACCATTTGAAAAAATCTAATATCTTTCTGGTTCAAAATCTATCACAGGACTCTTGCTTCCAGCCAAGATGGAGTAACAGGGATCTTCCAATCTAAATTAATTTAAAAATCTGAACAAAATATAGAAAACTATGGTTTTCATGACATTGACAGAAAGCAATAGAAGATGGTGATGGCAAAGACACAGGAAACAAATGAAAGAGCCCTGTGATTGCCCCGGCTTACTGTCTGGAGACAGTTTCCCAGCAATGACACTGAGATGGGGAATTCAATTGGACCCAGTCTTATCCCTGAGTTGAAGAGTTATATCTCACAAAAGATACGCAAAATCTCTACATCGCAAACTACAAAACATTGCTGATAGATATAACTTTAGAGCTATGCCTTGGTTATGAAGGAGAAGACTGAGTATCAATAACATAATTTTCTCCAAATTGATCTACAGACTCAATGAAATCTCAATAAAAATTCAAGAATTTTTCTTCTTAAAGTATGCTGATTCTAAATGCAAAGAACTCATAGTAGCCCCCAAAAAAACCTTTAAAAAAGGAAAAATGCAGTTGAAGAAATTTTACTGCTTAAGGTCCTAAATTACTATAAAGCCACAATAACCAAGACAGTGTGGTGTTGGTATAAAGGTAGACAAAAGAATATTGAAACAGAATAAAGACTCCAGAAACAGACCTACACATGTATGTTCAATTGATTTTTAAATAAAATATACAGATAATTCAGTGGAGAAAAAAATAGTCTTTTCAACAAATGATGCTGGAAAAGTTGGATATTTATATGCAAAAACTAAATTTCAAAGCATACTTCACAGCATCTACAAAAATTAATTCAAAGTGTATTATAGACCTAAATATAAAAGCTAAATCTAGAAAATATCTAGAAGGAGAAATAGAAAAAATTTTTGTTATCTTGAGTTGGGCAAACATTTCTTAGATACCACTACAAAAGCATAATCTATTAAAATTGGAAAATTAATAAATTTTACATAAAAGTTGAAAAGTCCTAGCCTGTGAAAGATAAAAAGACAAATCACTGAGTGGGGAAAAATGTAGGAAAATCATTTATCTGATGAAATACTTGTCCCCAAAATATATAAAAACTCAAAACTCAGTAATAAAAAACAGATAACCCAATTCAGAAATGCAAAAAAGATTTAAAAGGACACTTCATTAAACAATTGATATGGTTGGCAAATAACTGCATTAAAAGATTCTCAACATCATTAGTCTACAGGGAAATGCAAATTAAACCACAATCGAATGCCACTGTATATTAATTTGAATGTCTAAAATTAAAAATATGTATCATACCAAATGTTAGTGAGGATGTGGAGCCACTGTAATTCTCATACGGTGTTGGTAGAAATGTAAAAATTAACAATCACTTTGGAAAAAAATTTAGCAGTTTCTTACCATATGGAAAATTCATTTCAGTCTTTGGTATTTACCTGAGAATGAAAGTTTATCTTCCATACAGAGATTTATACACGAACGTAGTGATGGTGTTGCAGTAAGTCCAACTATCCTCATTTATTTTATCTAAGTTTCATTCAGGAAATTGAGGCAGTTCTATATGCAATACTCCAAAATCCTAAACAGCTCACTGTTTACTGACTGGTGAATGGATAAACCAGTCGTGTAATGGCCATAGAACGGAACAGTATTCAGTTGTAACAAAAAATGAACTATTGATATATGCAATAACATAGATGAATAATATGTTCATTAATTATGTTCATATAATTATATTCATATAATTAATTATATGTTCATATAATTACACAATAATTATGCTGAAGGAAAGAAGCCAGACAAAAAAGTACATACTTTATGATAATTTTCATAAAGTTCTGTAAAATGTAAACAAATATAGAGTGAGAGAAAGCAGATCAGTAGTTCCCTGAGAATGGGGCAAGATAAGGATCAGGGAAGGTTAAGAGAGAAGTGGTACAAAGAGGCAGGATGAAACTTCTGTGGGCAATGAGTATGTTCATTGTTTTGATTAAAGTGGTGGTTTTGTGAGTGTATACCTACGTCAAAACTCATCAAATTGCACACTTCAAATATGTGTAATTCATCAAGGGGTATTTTGTCCTTCCCATATATCCAACCCTGGGATCTGCAAGTTTGGAATTAGGGTTCCCCCAAGAGGCACAGTCTTGCTAGGGAACACCACAAAGGTCCCACTGAACTACAAACTACAGCTGCTGCCAGGGCACTTCGACTGCTTGTGTCTTGGCACTATCTGGTGAAAAAGGAATCGTCACTGTTTCAGAAATAATTGACCTCATCAGAAGGAAGAGATAGGACTCTTCTACAATGGAAGTGGGGAAGAATACATGTGGAACCCAGGTTCTCCAACTGGAAACTTTTTGATAGTTTTTTGCCTCATGGTGAATGTGAATAGACACGTGCAGCAATCTTGTCCTGAAAGGAGTATGATTGCCAAGAGCTGAGGATGCTGAAGAATTAAGATTTGGTTCATACGGCCAGGTAAGTCACCAAAGTCTGTTGAGGTGATAGCGTGATAGCTGAGGTGAGGGGAATTTAGAATAATGAAGGAGAAAAAGCATGAGAACCAGATGTGTCCCTGCAACTAACTCCAGTGATGGTGTTGTAGCCTGACCAATGATCGGCATTTGTTTTATCTAAGTCTTACTTCAGGAGGAGAGACCTAAAGGAAGCTTAGAGTAATGGCTGTCTAAACCCGTGTGGAGAAGTAAATCTATGTGGCTCAAGGACTGGACTGTGGTGGCCATGAAAATGTGACCCTCATCTCTCCTGCTACAGGAAGAATAGCTAACAACCTCTGCTGCTATTCTAGATTCCTCCTCAAATTCACACCAAGAACAAACTTCCTGTAGAGCTCCTCCTAGTCAATACCTTGGCAAGGTGAGGATGGTAATGGGCAAACCCATTACATGAGATGCCAGACTCTTTCAATAGGCAACTTAAGCTCAAGGACTCCAATTGCCAAAATTTTTTGAAACTGCACTGTGATCTGAGACCCCTCCTAGCCAATTCACCTTCTTCCCTCTCTCATTCACAGATGTCCGATCTGTATTGTTTCCTGTGGCATGAACCTTTTCACACTTACTTTGGTCCTCTCCCCTTTCTACCTCACAAGTGTTTTTTCCAATCAATCTCTTGTACGTCTAACCCATCTAGATGTCTGCTTCTCAGAGGACCTTAAATAACACAGAGATATATGAGTTGAGGGTAGGAAGAAAAGAGGCTTTTACAATAAGAATTATCTATCTATCTGTCTATCTATTATCTATCTATCTATCTATCTATCTATCTATCTATCTAACATCTGTCTATCTATCTATTAAGAGGCAATAATATTCGTATTGCATTTAGGAACACTGAAAATATTGGCCAAACTAAGGGAGATTATATATTTTAATGGAAAATAAGGTTTAGTACAATATGTGACTCTCACTAAATATTTTAAACTAATTAAATACTAATTTTTAGCGTAATTAAATTTTGAAAAACTTTTAAAGCTTAGAAAATTTAGATAACTAGAGATAGCCAGTTGTCCTAATATCTGTTCAACTGATTTTTAGCTGGGCACATAGCCAAGCAGATAAAAACAACATCTCTCTTGAGCAATGTAAGGCAAAATCACAAAGTTCAGGCCAATGAGATGTGATTGGAAATGAAGTGTGCAGCTTTTAGATCATGTCCTGTCTCCTCCTGTCTTCTCTCTCGTGGAAAACGTTAGTTATCTTAGATAAGGGAGACAAAAGTTACTCTCCTGACAGTGTACCAACAAAATAGGAGTAGCTGGTCCCTGACAGTAGAGAGCTGCCACTTCAGGCTTGGAATGTTAAAACCAGATTTACAAGAGAAACAATAAATTTCTAGCTTGTTTGAGATACTCTTGTTTTGGCTCTTTATTCCGGAGCCAAAAATTAAGTCCTAACTAATATAAAATATAGGAGAGAATGTGGCAAAATAATGTAGATTTTTGAGCAAGACAGGGACCTAAAAAATGTCTGTTTAGAAACTGTAACTCGTGTGTGTGTGTGTCTGTGTGTGTGTGTGTGTGTGTGTGTGTAGGGAGACAGTATATATGGATAGGAAAGATATGAAATAGGAGATTTTAAGGAAATAATTATACGATTTTGATCATTTATTTGATAAGTAATCTAAAGAACTGGGGAGAAAAGTGTATCTTTCAAATTTTGGAAATAAGAGATTAGAAAAAAGATAATACGAAAACATCTGTAAGCTTAGATTAAGCCTATCTCTTGGAATGAAAAACCAAATTCAATATCATTTTTTGGAAATCTCTCAGTCTTCTTTTTTTAAAAAACTAAACTCCATACTGTATTTGGATTTCATTACTTTTTCCCTAATGTCTTTTCGCTGTTCCTGGACCCCACTCAGATTACCACTTTACATCTAGTTGTCTTGTATTTTAGCTTCCCTTGGTTTGTGAGTTTCTCAGGCTTTCCTTGTTTTTGATGGCCTTGACAGTTTGGGGTACTTTGTAGAATGGGTATTTTGTAGAATGTTCCTCAGTTTGGGTTTGTCTGATGTTTTTCTCATGGTTATACTGGAGTCACAGATTTTGGAGAGGTAGACCACACATGTGAAGTGCCATTCTTATCACATCATACCAAGTGTACATGCTATCAACATGATTTATCATTGATGATGGGAACCTTGATCATGTGGATAAGGTAGTGTTTTCCAGATTTCTTCACTGTAAAGTTATTCCCTTCTTCCTTTCCATACTGTATCTTTTGGAAGCAAGTCACTAAGCGCAGCCCACACTCCAGGGGCAGGAAAATTTAAGCTCCACTTCCTTATTGAGAAGTATCTACATAAATTATTTGAAATTCTTTTGCATGGGAGATTTGTCTCCTTTCCTCCATTTATTTACTTCGTCAATTATTTATTCGTATCAGTATGGACTCATAGATATTTATTTTATAATTTGAGTTATAATCTAATACTGTATTATTTGTATTGTTGCTCCAATTGTTCTAACTTTGCTTTGGCTATTTGGAGCTCTTTCAGGTTGATTCCTGTGTCCCTTTGACATGACCCCAATTTTTAGTCTTTTGAGTACTTCTTTACTATCTGGCAGTATGAGATATTCCAGAATCATCTTGTATATTCTCTACCCCAGACCTAGTATCACCTATTTTCTGAAGAGTTCTGGTTTCTTATGTTAGAGAATGCATTAGAAATCAATATCTGGATACTAGGTGTCCTCATCGCCACTAGGTTGTAACTGCTTCTAGGTGCCCTCAGTGAAAAAAACTAGAAAATAAATGTATGTATACTAATCCACGTGTACACACAAATCTCTAAGCATTTCTGCATTTGTGCAACTGTATCTATATTAAGCTAACCATGAGTTAATACTGATGACTTTTCTCCAGTACTACATGGTTAATTCTAGCCTTTCCCTTTTACCTATCTGTAACTTTCCACTCCAACAGTGAGACCTCTGACTCCCACCATTTGCTAACCACTCACTTATTTGTTCAATCCACCATACACGTACAACAGTTTTAGAATGCTAACCCATACCTTTAAGAGAAGCAACTTCTCATACATCAACTAGAACAGAGTGTTTACGTACAACCTCTATACATCTTACAGTTGGCAATGAAAACACTGTTTTCCACAGTTACCTTAGATCAACACCTTTTATCCCACTACTTCAGTAAGGTTATTTTTATACATATGTAATACTATTAGATGATATTGTCACAATCTGTATTCCTTTATGGGGTCCTCCAGCATCTAGTGGATTATTTTTTTTCTTGCATATACTAAGGTTCACCATACAGATTAGTTCCACCACCCTAAAATATCCCCTTTGCTTCCTATCATCAAATTATTTTCCCTTCCGAATCTCTGGCAGCCAGTAATCTGTTTTTTGCATTTTCCAAAATGTCATATAAATGGAATCATATAATATGTAGCATTTCAGTCTGGCTTCTTTCACTTGGCAAAATTCATCCAAGACTCATCATATTTTTATGTGCATTATTAGCTCATTCCTTTTTCTTGCTGAATAGTATTCAATTGTATGGATATATCACACTTTGTTTATTCATTCAAGTATTGAAGGGCATCTTGGTTTCTTCAGGCTTGAGGAAATAATGAATAAAAATGCTTTAAACTTTCATGTGCAGGTTTTTGTGTGGAAAATAGTTTTTAAAGCAGTTGGGAAATTGATGGATCATATGGTAAGTCTGTATTTAATTCTATAAGTAACTGCCGAACTCTATCATTTTGCATTCCTATCACCAATGAATGAGAGTTCCTATTCTTTCACATCCTCACCAGCGTTTGGTATTGTCAGGATCTTTCTGAATTTTAACCATTTTAATAATAGTTTATTAGTTCATCACTGTTGTTTTAATTTGCATTTCTCCGGTGACAAATGATGTTGAGCATCTTTTCTTATGGTTTACTATTTTTGAATTTTAGGAATTCTTTGTATCTTCTAGATACAAGTCTTTTATCAGGTATGTGATTTGCAACTCTTTTGTCCAGTCTATGGAATGTAATTTTATATTCTTAAAATGTCTTTCACAGAGTAAAATTTTTAATTTTGCTAAATCCAATTTGCCTATTTTTTAAAATTTCACGCGTTGATCTTTTTGTGCTGTATATAAATATTCATTGACAAACCCAAAGTCATGTAGATTTTCTTGTACATTTTCTTCTAGAAGTTACATAGTTTTACGTTTTACATTTATGTCTATGACTCATTCCGAGCTAATTTTTGAGAAAGATGTAAGGTGTTTTAGTCTGTTTAAGTTGCTATGCCAAAATAGCATAGACCAGATGGCTTATAAACAACAAACTTTTACTTATCACTGATCTGGAGGCCAGAAAGTCCAAGATCAAGTCATCAGCTTGGCTGCTTTCTGGTGAGGGCCTTCTTCCTGATTCATAACCAGTACGTTCTCTCTGTATCCTCACGATGGAAAGGTCAAGGGATCTCTCTAGGGTCTCTTTTACAAGGGCACTAATCTCATTAATGAGGTCTCTACTCTCATGACCTAATCACCTTCCAAACACCCCACCTCCTAATACCATCACAGTGGGCATTAGGATTTCAACATATGAACTTGGGAGGGACACAAACATTCAGTCTATAGTATTTGGTCTTTGTCTAGATTCACATTTTTTGTGTGTGGATATCTAGTGGTTCCAGCATCATTTCTTAAAATGATTATCCTTTATCAATTGATTTGCCTTTGTGCTTTTGTTAAAGATTAGTTAATTATATTTGTATGGGTCTATTTCTGGGCTCTCTGTTCTGTTCCAATGAACTATATCTATTATATCTATCTTTTGTCAATACCATACTGTTGTGATTTGTGTGTGTGTGGTAAGACACTTAGCACAAGATCTACCCTCTTAACAAGTTTTTAAGTGCACAACACCATGTTGTTACCTATAGGCAAAATTCTGTATATCTTGATTATTATAGCTTTATAGTAAGTATTGAAGTCAGTATCAGCCTTCTGATTTTAATTTTTTTCCCTCAGTCTTATGTTGGCTATTTTGAGCTTTTTTGTGTGTGTGTGCCTTTCCATATAAACCTTAGAATCAGTTTGTTTATATCCACAAAATGACTTGCTGTGATTATGATGGGGATTGTGTTGAAACTAAAGATTAAATTGGGAAGGATTGACATCTTAACAATATTGAGTCTTCTGATCCATGAACATGAAATATCTCTCCATTTATTTAGATTTTCTTTGATTTCTTTCATCAATGTCTTATGAATGTCTATACAGATCCTGTACATATTTCGTTCCGGGCTATTGTAAATAGTATTTTCCTGACTTCAAATTCCATTTGTTCATGCTTGCTCTGTAGGTAAACAATTCACTTTTGTCAATTTCCTCACATGAGACTTGTTCAAAAATGTACATAGCAACTTTGTAAAATAATAGTCCCAAATTGGAAAGCAGCCCATGTGACCATCAACAAGAGAAGGAGAAAAAAATGTGGTATACTACTTAGTGATAAAAAGGAACAAATATCAATCAATATTTGCAAATATTACACTGAGTGAAAGAAACCTTACTCAATGAAGTTAATACTGCATGATTTTATTTATATGGAGTCTACCAAAGGCAAATTTAGTCTATTTTTAAAAAATCAGAACAGTAGTTTCTTTCTAATAGGGGCATGAGATAACTTTCTGGAGATATAAAAGTATTCTAAACCTTGATAGAGGTTTGGGTATTGCTGATGTATGTATTTGTCAAAACTTATCAAACAGTAAAAGTAGAATTCTCTCCTCTTGAAAACAAAAGCAAAACAAAACAAATTCTGAATAATGATTTGCTTGGCAAGATGTTAGGGGTGAAGTGTACTGATGTCTGTTACATACACTGAAATGAGAAAAAAGTAAGTGAGATGGATTGATGGGGAGATTAAAGGATGTACAGATGTACGAATATGTAATGAAGAATATATGCAAAATATTTATTGTAGAACTTAGGTCATAGGTATACGTGTATTTTGCGCTATCATGGACTGAATTGTGTTCTCCTCAAATTCATATATTGAAGCCGTAACCCCCAATGTGACTGTATTTGGAGAAAAGGCCTTTAGGAGGTAATTCAAATTAAATGAGATCATAAATGTGGAGCCCTAATCCAATATGTCTGATGTCCTTATAAGAGAGAGAGGTACCAGGACTGCATGCACCAGAGGAAAGGCCATGTGAGGACATACTGAGAAGACAACCATCTGCAAGCCAAAGAAAGAGGCCTCAGGAGAAATCAAACCTGCCAACACCTTGATCTTGAACTTCTAGCCTCCAGAATTGTGAGAAATAAGTTTCTGTCATTTAAGCCACCCAGTCCGTGATATTGTGTTATGGTAGCGATAGCAAACTAAAATACGTGTACAATTCCTTCAGCTTTTCTGTATGCTTGAAATTTTTCATAACAGAACGTTGGGGAAAAATAACAAATAATTCTAGGAAAAAGTGTATCCTTCTCCAAATCACTATTGACAGAGTTGGGTGAAATTTTCCACTAAATTCTTAACAGAATTTTCCAATTTGTACTTTCACCCATAAAGTATGAAATAGAAATATTTCAGTCTATATTTTTTTCACAGAAGAAGAAGGCAGTAGGAAAGAGGATTTGAGTGTTTATGATTCCTAAATATTGTACATATTTTCATATTGGCAAGATAAACATCTTGGCCTAAATATTTAAAGCAATGCATCTTCATCTTTATAACAGTTAATTATCTTGATACAAAGCCTCAAAACAGATGGATATCTAGGAACGTATCCAAAACCAAACTCGGAATATTTCCATGCATGATATAGTAGGGTCCATGAGAGACTAGCAATGGAATCTGTAATCTTTGCTAATAAGACTTCCAGCTGGGCGTCGGTATCACATTTTTTTTTTAATTAATAGACTTTTTAGAGCAGTTTTAGGTTAAAAAAAAATTGATGAGAAAGTACAGAGGGTGCCCATATACCTCTTTCCTGTGTATTTCTCTCTCTACCGTATCACCCTCACCCCCACATCTCCTGCCTCCCCCAACAGAAAGTTTCCTCTATTATTAACATGTAGCATAGTGTGGTACCTTTGTTGTAATTGATGAGACAATATTGATACATTATTATGAGCTAAAGTCCATAGTTTATGTTAGGGCCCACTCTTTGTATTGTACATTCCATGGATTTTGACAAATGTAAGATGACACGCATTCACCATTACAGTGTCATACAGAATAGTTTCATAGTCATAAAAATTCCCTGTACTCCACATATTCATCCTCCTTCTCTATCCCTAAAACCTTAGAAATCATTGATCTTTTTACAGTCTTCATAGTTGTGCCTTTTTCAAAATGTCATAGTTGGAAACCTACAATATGTAGCCTTGTCAGATTGGCTTCTTTCACTTCTGTCATATCTTTTGGGGACTTGATAATTCATTTCTTTTTAATCACTGACTAATATTTGATTGTATAGACGTAACAGAGATTATTTATCCATTTACCTATTGAAGGACATCTCGATTGCTTTCAAATTTTAGCAATTATGAACAAAGCTGCTATAAACTTGTGTGTGCAAGTTTTGTGTGGACATAAGTTTTCAGCTCATCTGGGTAAAAATCAACAGTCATCATTGCTGGATCTTATGGCAAGAGTACATTTGGTTTTATAAGAAAGGCCAGACTGTCTTGCAAAGTGGCTGTACCATTTTGCATTCCGATCAGTGATGAGTAAGAGTTCCTCTTGCTCTATATCCTCACCAGCATTTCATGTCGTCAACGTTTTGGATTTCAGCCACTCAGTTAGATGTATAGTAGTATCTAATTGTTGTTTTAACTTGGAATTCCCTTATGACACATGATGTTGAGCATTTTATTATACATTTACTTACCATTTGTGTATTTTTTTTGGTGAAATATCTGTTTCTTTTTCCCATTTTAATTAGGTTGTTTTCTTATTCTCGAGTTTAAGAGTTCTTTGTATATTTTGGATAACAGTTCTTTATCAGATATGTGTTTTGCAAAGATTCTCTCTGAATCTGGGGCTTGCTTTTTTTTTTTTTTAGGAAGATTGGCCCTGAGCTAACATCTGTTGCCAATATTCCTCCTTTTTTTTCCTTTTTTCTCCCCAAAGCACCAGTAGATAGTTGTATGTCATAGTTGTACATCCTTCTAGTTGTTCTATGTGGGATGCTGCCTCAGCATGGCTTGATAAGCGGTGCATAGGTCGGCGCCCAGGATCCGAACCGGAGAACCCCGAGCTGCCTAACTGGAGCACGCGAACTTACAGCTACGTCACCATGGGCCCAGAGGTGAGTCTTTCTTTTTATTCTCTTAACAGTGTCTTTCACAGAACATGAATTTTTTATTTTAACGACGTCTAACTTATTTTTTTCATAAATGGTACTCTTGGTGTTGTATCTAAAAACTCATCGCCAAAGCCAACGTCACCTATATTTTCTCCTGTTATCTCCTAGTTTTACAGTTTTGCATTTTGCATTTAGGTCTATGATACATTTTGGGTTAATTTTTGTAAAAGGTGTAAGACCTGTGTCTACGTGTAAGATCTGTGTCTAGATTGTTTGGAGTATTTTTGTTTGTTTTGCATAGGGATGGCCAGTTGTTCCAGCACCATTTGTTGAAAAGACTATTTTTTCTACATTAAATTGCCTTTGCTCCTTTGTTAAATATTAGTTTACTAGAATTATGTGGGTCTATATCTGGGCTCTCTATTTTTTATTGATCTATTTGTCTATTCTTATGTGAACACCACTCTATCTTATTAACGTAACTTTATACTAAGTATGACATCAGGTACTATCAGTCCTCCAATTTTCTTCTTCTCCTTCAATATTGTGTTGGCTATTTGGGGTATTTTGCCTTTTCAGATAAACTTGAGAATCAGTTTGTTGATATTCATAAAACAACTTTCTGAGATTTTGTTTGGGATTGTATTGAATATATAGATCAAGTTGGAAAGAACTGATATCGTAATAATAATGAGTCTTCCTATCCATCAACATGAAATGTATTACCAATTATTTAGATCTTTAATTTCTTTCATCAGAGGTTTGTACTTTTCCTTATATAGACCTTGTACATATTTGTTATATTTAAGTATTTTGGTTTTTTTAGGTGTTAACGTACTAAATTATATTATGTTTTAATTTAAAACTCCGTTTGTTCATTGTTGGTATATAGGAAAGTGATTGTTTTTATAATTAACCTGCCACTTTGCTATAATTGCTTATTAGTTTTAGGAGGTTTTTTATTGATTCTTTGGGGTTTTCTACATAGACAAACATGTCATCTGTGAACACAGATGGTTTTATTCTTTCCTTCCTAATATGTATAATTTTTATTTCATTTTCTTATTGCATTAGCTAGGACTTCTGGTATAACACTGAAGAGAAGTGGTCTGAGAAGACATCCGTTGACTTGTTGCTAATTTAGTGTGAAGTATCTAGTTTCTCACTATTAAGTATGATGGTAACTGCAGGTATTTTGTAGATGTTCTTTAACCAGTTGAAAATGTTTTCTCTATTCCTAGTTTACTGAGAGTTTCTATCATGAACGGATGTTGGATTTTTTCAAATGCTTTTTCTGAAGCTAATGACATGATCATATGATTTTTATTCTTTAGTCTGTTGATATGATGAATTATATTACTTGATTTTCAAATGTTGAACTAGACTTATGTGACTGAAATAAATCCCACTTGGTCACAATGTGTATATTTTCTATGCATTGTTATATTTAATTTGCTAATATTTTGTTGTGGATTTTTTCATTTATGCCTATGAGAGATTTTGTTCTAAAGATAAGAGTGAGTTTTATCTTTTCCTTATTGTAAAAAAAAGAAAGAAAAGCTAAAATATTCGTGTCTGTAAGTTGTAATTCAAACTAAAAAGAATTTGCACATCTTTTGAAAATTAAATCCCCAGTGATTTTTTTGTTAGTATACTGAGAAATTTTAAAAATAATCTTTAAAAAAAAAACCAGATTTATTCAAATGTTCTTAAATCAGAAACTGACATGATCCAAATGGTTTCCTAGAAAGATTAATATAGAAGTAATATAATATATGGAAAAGAAGGAGAACAGATGGCCAGCAGTTCATTTAGAAAGATATGCAAAATTAGGGGTAAAGAAATTGAAAACAAAGCAAGAGATATGAAAAGCAGACTTGAAATTAATATCTGATTTGATATTAGCAAGAGACAGAAGCCAGTAGGATGGATTAATGAAAGAGATTTGAGCTAGGATAATTGAAAAAAAAGACTATAACTGATCAAAGAAATTCAAAAGAGGAACACTTTATTGATGGGAAAATAGCAAATTAAATTTTAACATTTTACACTGCACTCAGGGGCAGGGAATCTGAGCAGAGGTCTGGCAGTAATTAGTGATATAGAACCAGAAACCCAAAGAAAATGTGTTGATATTTGACTTCCATTGTATCGCACTCCTTACCACGCCCTCTTTCAAATTCTCCTTATGTGTGTAAGTTTGACTACTTCTAATATGTCTTCTTAGTGGATGCTATGGTGATTCTTAAATGTGTGTCACCAGTTCAGACTTGTCCTCAAAATTTCAGACACCAGTGAATACTGAATATATTAAAACAATACCCCTCAGTTAACTCAAGGTGTCAGAGTTCAAATCTTTCCCCAAAACTTGTTTATGCCAGGGCTTCTCCATCTCAGCTTGTGGGACCATCATTTTTCCAGTCAGTCAAGTGAAAAACTAAGAAAGCACAACTTCTCCCTTTTTCCCTTCCCCTCTTTCACACACACCACCTCCCCCCCGACACACACACCCAACTTGCTGAATTTACATCGTAAGTCACTCTCAATGCAAAGCTTTTTTCCATGGCCACCAACCACTCCCTTCTTTCTGGTTTCTATCATTTCTTACCCTGCCTACAAAAGACTCCTAATTGAGACCAATATTTTTGTTCCAAATTGGACCTTCAACTGAGTTCAAAGTAGCTCTTTTTATACACAAACATATCTCCCAGCCATTTGAAATCTTATTACGGCTCATTTTCTCAAGATACAAAAATTTCTAAGTTGCCCAACCAAAAATCTTTTTAAAAAAAATAATTGATTTACCATAAATCCACAGAGCTTCTTGTATTTCTCTCTTTAAAACATATTTCTACTTGTATTTGCCTCATAATGGAGTATGTGGTAAAGTGTGGTGGTACAAATAATAGCTAATTCATTTAGCAATTTTCCTGTTCCATTTCCCATTATTTTAAAAAGAATACGTCTTTTTTGTGAGAGATTCATGCAAGAGCAAAGGAGAAGCATCAGAGTTCAACACACACACGTATACATACATTAACACATCATCAGTTATTTTTTAGCTCTTCTTAATACCCACTATTAGGACAAATCTGAAGAGCAAAACACTTTCAAATAGCTGAAACAGTATGGATTATTGATGCTAATTCTTTTAAATGTAACTGAAATTGTTATTGGAGAACAAAAATTTTTAAGATGGAATGAATAAACCCAAAGGATAAAACTTTTATATAATTTCTTTCCAATTATGTTGTTCAAGAACATAGTTGAGATTTATCTTATCAAATAATATCATGAAGTAGTCTAATTAGAGTCACTCAATCTTATTTCATCTTCTAAAATATTTAATATTTTATACTTTCTATTAACAAAAAGCAAAGTAAATGCTATCCAGCAGACTAATTGGTTTTCATGAATTTGAAATTTCCCCTTTATTAAATACATGGAGAATGTTATCAAGATTCATCTCATTAGAGATTGATTTCCAATAAAATTTTACTTTTTATCTTGAACAATTATTTATCAAACTTTTTAAAGCACTTTGATTAATTGTGTATTCATTATAATTGTAGTGTTATCTAAATTTTGAAAAGAGATATAATGTTTCATAACATTGTCAAAGGAAATAAACTTATTTTAAAATTTCAGTACATATATACATTAATATATACATAAATACATTAATTTATACATATATAAGTTCTATGAAAGAATTATAGGATGATCAAAGACTTTCAATTGTACAAAGATATTAATTTACATGTTTAGTATTAGATATGTAGGGTTAAAATAATTACGCTAACATTTTACACTCATTATATTTTATTATATGAAGAGATTCCATGGAGATAAATTAATTCAAATTTATTTAAATTATTAGGATATAAGTCTGTAGAGGAAGACGACTAGAACTAAAGTTCAAGGGTGAAAGAAAAATGTAAAATTCTGAATGTTAGGAATAAGCTGTCACTTTTTTAACCTGAATAGTGGTAGATATCAAATCAATCTGGCATTTAGATTCCTTTGGTTGTATTTTAAAAAGTGATATAACAGTTTTGTTTTCAAGTGTCAACATTTACAATATGTGAAAAACTACATCCCTTGTAACTATTTAAACTTGATGAAACATTTTAGATGAAAACACAGTCATGCATCTCTTAAGGATAGGAATACATTCTGAGAAATGCGGTTTGGCGATTTCATCATTGTGTGAACATCAGAGTGTACTTACACAAACCTAGATGGTATAGCCTAATACACATCTAGCCTATATGGTACTAATTTTAAGGGACCAATGTCGTATACGCAGTCCGTCATTGACCAAAATGTCATCATGTGGGCATGACTGCAACTAAAGACAGCATAGATTTCAAAATTATTTCAAATGGAATATAAGCAAAAATGATCACAATCCTTAAGTGATATCTGAGCATATACATTTCTTCCCATTCAGGATTTTATCTATGTAACGCCATAGAAAATGCTAACTTCCAGGGAAAGCTGTTGCACAACATTTATTCCCAACATATTTAATACTTGTCAGCAAATTATCTCCTGTATCTAATGATTTGTTAGAATTTAAATCAAATCCTTCTTCTACCTCTAGTAAAGACGTACAACCACTATCAAAATTTTTCTATTAAATAACCCAAAATACACATACAAAATTCATTCCTTGCACTTGCTTTTTCAACCCTTTAATTCATTTATCTAGTTAAATCAAACTCTTCAAGCATCACTAAGAAATCTATGTAGCAAAATTGAAATTCCATTACTTTCTACTTCAAACAGTGTATAGGATTTTGAGGTCTTGTATTGCCAGATAAAGCTTAAATGAGGTTTTAAAATCACACTACTTTTTGTAGGTGAAATCCTGAGCCTCTTTGAACTGGAGCTTACTATCCTTTCTACCCACATGAAAGTGTGTTTAATTCACAAAGGAAAACAGTGGATTTATTAATTAAAATGGTTTATAAAGTCCATGTTAATAGTCGATTTACAGAAGAAAGGAAAGATTTTTAGGGAATACAGAATAAGCTATTGGAACACAAAGCAGTGGTGACCTTCTAGCACACTAGCAAAGTGAAGTTAGGCATCTTAATTGGCAGAGATCAAACAATAACTGAAAAAAAACAAAGAACTGACATATCAGAAACATGAGACAAGTTAAACAACTTCTGAAAATAATTTCTTAGTGAGCCTAATGGTTAAAATAATAATACTAAGCAACATTTTTAAATGCAGTATGCTATAGTATATAAAGAGATACAAAATATATAAAGAATTTCAAAGGTTCTAGAATAGGTTAACCTGGCAGCATAAGAACACCCCAAATAACACCCGATCCCTTGCTTTCCCCTCCAAAGTACTTGCTTAGGAAGGAAGGAGCATTCAATACACGAACTGATTTTTCAACATGTAAGATGACAAGTTCTACCTGGCCTGGATTCCCAAATGTGAGCAACAACCATGCCAAAACCATTTTTATTAACTTCTGTAATTACCTGATATTCTATCATCAAAGGCTCCCTGATACAAAGCAGAATAATATTCTATCAGAAAATAAAATAAATTGTTAAAAGTGAACTGTTGGTAAAGAACGATTAGCATGTTTTGCTGTTAAAATATACTTAAATTCAGCTCAAGTCTTATACGTCATCTAATGTTCTGGTTACTATCGCTGCATAACAACTCAAAAACTTAGTGGTTTAAACAACAACAGTTATTTCATTATTATTTCTCATAGTTCTGATGGTTGGCTGGTCTCAGCTAGGTGGTTTTTGACTTAGAGTCTCATGCAACTACAGTAGGTGGTGGCTCTGGTGTCACTACAGAGGCTTCCTCCCTTCTGTCTAGTGGTTGAGACTGGCTGTCAGCTGGGATCTTCTCTTTCGTCATCAGCTAGAACTTCTACATGTAACCGCTTCATGTAGGTTGCTTGGCTTCCTTATAGCATGGCCAATGTGTGTGCACCAAGAGAACCAGAAAGAAACTAAATAATACCCCTCCTGTCATAGTCACAAATCTACCCATATTCTGGGGGAAAGAACAAAGATCCCCACCTCTTGCTGGGAGGAATATCAAAGAATTAAGGGCTACGTTATAAATCAGTCACAGTTTACATACTGGCAACAAATTATTTACATTCCACCCATATAAAAAATTTCGGAAGCCAGATGATATAAAACTTAATTGTCATCTTATGTAATGCAAAGTCAACTCATATGTTTGATGATCCTTCTTTCCAAAGGAAGTATTTTGGCCTTCTGAGAAAAGGGAGGCATTTAGTCAATTAAATTCCTTTGATACTCACAGACTGTACTATCCCATAAAACTCAAAATAAATTTTAATTATGAATCCCTTTATAAGACCTCTTAAAAGTCTCATCAGATAGAACTTGAGGCCCAAAATCTTGCCATCTAAGTCAAATCCAAGTTGAAATGAGGGTGTTGGGTTTATTGGGAACAACTTCTCTGATAAGATATCTATCTACTTGATGGTCTATGAATTAAAAAAGACAAGTTATCTGCCCTACATAAACCCAATACACAAGTATTAAGGCTTTATAGAAATAAAGGCTGCTGTTCCAAAAGGGGGAGCTGGAATGCAAGGACCAGTCACTGATGTGCAGCAATTCTGAATCCTCGCTAGGCATACGTTGCCAGGTTTTTGTATAGGGCCTAGTACTGCTATAATTACTGAGTTATTGGAAAGATACATGAGAAGAGTTTCTGGGATGCTAGTAATGTTTTGTTTCTCGATCTGGGTGTTGGTTAAACAAGTACATTCACTTTATGAAAATGCACCAAGCTTTACCTTTAGGATTTATGCATATGTACATATAGACATAATATTTCAATAAAATATTGCATTCAAAGAATATGTAAACAGGGTTCCACATGTAAAGAGCTTGGAAGTCACCACTCCACCCTAATAACAAGTAAAAATCTGAACAGACCGAAAAATCAACAACTTTTCTTGGATCTGTTAGAGGCGAGAGGATGCAGGGAAAACCACTTACTGCGATATTGGAGAGACAGACAAGCCAAGATAGGGAATCACAGCTTACCAGAGCAGAGAGTCACAAGCAGAAATTGCCCTGGCAACCAGTTCCGGGGTAGGAAAATCTGATTTGTAATTAACCAATTGTTGGAATCACAGTGCAGACAAGTCTGAGAGTTAAAAACTCCAGGGATACACACTTACAGTGAGATCCCCACAATATTATGAGACTTACCTCAAGGAGCTTGACCAGGTTCTCACAGTAAATATAAGAGAAAAGGCCCTCATGCTTCCATCAGGGGGAGGTATAAAGAAACTATTTTGCAATATGCCAGAGCACTCTGTTCTTCTTAATAAGTCTCCTTTCAGGAGAAACTGGCTAACCAGACCCGAACCTGCTAAGGTATTATCAGAGCATAACTGACCTAGAGGGAGGGAAATACCCAACTCCAGCTCATTCTAGCCATCTTATCTTCCCACATGATGGAAGGAAGGGACTGAGAAGCACTTGTGAGGTTCACAGTCCAAAGGCTAGGCTCAATAAAAGATGAAGACTATAGAACTATAAAACAAACACCTCCCTCCTGCTAGATCTTACTACTACATTACTAAAGGCCTATTTTTACCCAGTATACCATGTATAGCTACCAAGATAGAATTATAAAACATACAAAAGGCAAAATCATAATTTAAAGAGGCAGAGCAAGCATGGGAACCAGACATGGTAGAGATTTTGGAATCATCAGATCAGGAATTTAAAACAACTATGATTAATATGCTAAGGTCTCTAAGGGATAAAGCAGACAGCATGGAAGAACATATGGGCAATGTAGGTAGGGAGATGGAGATCCTAAATAAAAAACCAAAAAGAAATGTTAGAGATTGAAAACATTGTAACAAAAATAAAGAATGCCTTTGAGTAGATTTATGAGTTGGTTGGACATAGCTGAGCAAAGAATATCTGAGCTTGAGGATATAGCAATAGAAACTTCCACAAGTGAAAAGGAAAGAAAAAAAGACTGAAAACAAACAAAACAAAACAGAATAGAATATCCAGGTACTGTGAGACAACTGAAATTAGTTGTAAAGTACTTATAATGGGAATACCAGAAGGAGAAGAAAGAGTGAAAGGAACAGAAGAAATATTTGAAACAATAATGACTGAGAATTTCCCCAAATTAATGTCAGATACCAAACCACAGATCCAGAAATCTCAGAAAACATAAAGCAGGATAAATGCTAAAAACTACCCCTAGGCATATCATTTTCAAATTATAGGATATCAAAGATAAAGAAAAAAATCCTTAAATAAACCAGAGGAAGAAAACATTTCACCTGTGGTGAAATAAAGATAAGAATTACATCTGACTATACTCAGAAACCATGCAAGCAAGAAGAGAGTGTAATGAAGTATTTAAAGTGTTGAAAGAAAAAAAAACACCAACCTGCAAAAGTGAAGGAGAAATAAAAACTCTCTCAGACAAATAAAAATCAAGGAAATTTGTTGCCAGTAGACCTGCCTTGCAATGTTAAAAGAAGTTCTTTAGAGAGAAGGAAAATAATATACATCAGAAACTCAGCTCTAAATAAAACAAGGAAGAGCATCAAAGAAGGAATAAGTGAAGGTAAAATAAATTATTTTTTTCATATTCTTAGTTGATCTAATGGATGACAACTTGTTAAAATATTAAGTTACAATGCATTTGATGATGTCTACTTATATACATATCTTATGCATGTACATATGCTTACATATCCTTCTATACGAGTGAAATTAATAATAGCAATGAATCAAAGGATGGGAGGGAAAAATTAGGATTATTTTGTCATTATTTGGTACTAGCACTACCCATGATGTGGTATAGGGCTATTTGAAAGTAGACTTGGATTAGTTGTAAATGTATATTGCAAACTCTAGGGCAACCACTAAGAAGAGTAAAAAATAAGTATAACTGATATGCTAAGAAAAGAAAGAAAATGGAATCATATAAAATGCTCAATTAAAAACACAAAGGCAGAAAAACAGTGGAAGGTAAAAATAGGAACAAATAACAATGGCAACAAACAGAAAACAGTAACAAATATGGTAGATATTAATCCAACTATTTCAATGGTTATTTTGAATGTCAATGATCTAAATGTGCCAATTAAAAGACAGAGATCAGGCCAGCCCTGATGGTCTAGTGGTTAAAGTTCAGCACTCTCACCACTTCCGTGGCCTGAGTTCATTTCCCTGTCGTGGAACCATACCACCTGTCTGTCAGTTGCCATGCTGTGGTGGCGGCTCACATAGAAGAACTAGAAGGACTTACAAATAGGATATACAACCATGTACTAGGGGGCTTTGGGGAACCAAAAAAAAAAAAAAGAGGAGGAAGATTGGCAACAGATGTTAGCTCAGGGTGAATCCTTCCCTGAAGGAAAAAACAGGACAGATATTATCAGACTAGATCAAAAAACAATACCCAACTATACATTGTCTACAAAAGACCCACTTTAAATATAAAGACACATATAAATTAAAAATGAATGGATGGAGAAAAATATACTATGCTAACACTAATCAAAAGAAAGAAGGCATAGTTATATTAATTTCAGACTAAGCAGACATCAAAGAAAGGAAAGTTATTAAGGATAAAGAAGAGCATTACATAACAAGAAAAGGGGTTAATTCTACAATAAGACATAACAATCTTTAAAGTGTATGCATCTAACAACAGAGTGTCAAATTATGTAAGGCAAAAACTAACATAACCACAAGGAGAAATAGATGAATCCACAATCAAAGTTGGAGATTTCAACACTCCCATATCAGAAATAGACAGATCCAATAGGCAGATTAGTAAGAACATAGTTGAACTCAACATCACCATCAGTCAACTGAATATAATTGACATCTATAGACTGCTTCATCCAACAGCAGCAGAATGCACATTCTTCTCAAGCTCACTTGGAACGTTAACCAAGACAGACCACATTCTGGGTCATAAAACACACCTTAACAAATTTAAAAGAATAGAAATCATAAAAAATCTACTCTCAGACTACATTGGGATTAAACTAGAAATCAATAACAGAAAGATAACTGGAAAATTCTAAAATATGTGGAGATTAAACAGCTGACATCTATTTATTTATTTATTTTTTTGTGAGGAAGATCAGCCCTGAGCTAACATCCATGCCAATCCTCCTCTTTTTGCTGAGGAAGACCGGCTCTGAGCTAACATCTATTGCCAATCCTCCTCCTTTTTTTTTTTTTCCCAAAGCTCCAGTAGGTAGTTGTATGTCATAGTTGCACATCCTTCTAGTTGCTGTATGTGGGACGCGGCCTCAGCATGGCTGGAGCAGCGGTGCGTCGGTGCGTGCCTGGGATCTGAACCCGGGCCGCCAGTAGCAGAGTGCGTGCACTTAACTGCTAAGCCAGGGGGCCGGCCCAGCAGACTTCTAAATAACACATTGTCAAATACAAAACTCGAGAGAAATTTAAAAATATTTTTAGCTAAATGAAAATGAAAACACAACTTATCAATGTTTGTGAGATGCACTGAAAGCAGTGATTGGAGGGAAATTTATAACATTGAATGCATATATTAGAAAAGAGAAAAGATCTAAAATCAATAATCTAAGTTTTAATATTAGTCATTTAGAAAATGAAGCTCAAATTAAATATAAAAGAAGCAGAAGGAAAGAAATAATAAGAGAGCTGAAATCAATGAAATTGAAAACAGGAAATCAATAGAAAAAATGAATAAAATGAAAAGTTGGTTCTTTGAAAAAAACAATAAAATTGATAAACCTCTAGTCAAGCTAAGAAAAAAAAGATAGGACACAAATTACTAATATCAGAAAAGAAAGAGGAAATATCACTATAGATCCCATGGACATTAAAAGATAATAAAAGAATACAATGAACAATTTTATGCCCACAAATTTGATAATCTAGATAAAATGGGCTAATTCTTTGAAAGATGTAACTTGCCAAAACTCACACAAGAAGAAATAGACAATATGAATAGGCATATATCTATTAAAGAAATTTAATCAATAATTAATATTCTCCCAAAACAGAAAGTACCAGACCCAGACAGCTTCACTGGTGAATACCATCAAACATTTAAAGAAGAGATTGTACCAATTCTCTACCATCTCTTTCAGAAAATAGATGTAGAAGGAATACTTCCTAACTCATTTTATGATACCAGCATTACTCTAATACCAAAAGAGGACAAAGACATTACAAGAAAGGAAAACTGCAAACCAGTATCTTTCATGAACATAGATGCAAAAATTCTCAACAAAATATTAGCAAATTGAATCCAATGTTGTATAAAAAGAATTATATACCATGGCCAAGAGCTTGAACATTCAAAAATCAATTAATGTTATCTGTTACATAAATAGGCTAAAGAAGAAAAATCACACTCTCATATCAATAGATGAGGAAAAAGCATTTGACAAAATCCACCACACATTCATGATAAAATCTCTCAATAAACTAGCACTAAAAGGGAACTTCCTCAACTTTATAAAGACTATCTAACAAAAGGATACAAGCTAACATCATAGTTAATGATGAGAAGCTTGAAGCTTTCCCACTAAGATTAGAAACAAGGCAAGGATGTCCCATCTCAGTACTCCTTTTCAACTTCATACTGGTTGTACTTGCTCATGAGAGATGACAAAAAAAAAGGAAATAAAAGGTGACAGATTGAGAAGGAAGAAATGAAACTGTCTTTGTTGACAGATTACATGATCATCTATGTGGAAAATCCAAAAGAATCCACAAAAACCTCCTGGAACTAAAAAGCAATTATAGTAAGGTTGCAGGATACAAGGTTAATATACAGAAGTCAATCACTTTCCTATATATCAACGATAAACAAATGGAATTTGAAATTAAAAATACAATCTCATTTACCGTAGTAGCCTCCCAAAATACCTAGATATAAATCAAAAAAAATGTTTAAGGGGGCCGGCCCGGTGGCGCAAGTGGTTAAGTGCACGCGCTCCGCTGCGGCGGCCCGGGGTTCGCTGGTTCGGATCCCGGGTGCGAACCGACGCACTGCTTGGTAAGCCATGCTGTGGCGGCGTCCCATATAAAGTGGAGGAAGATAGGCACAGATGTTAGCCCAGGGCCGTCTTCCTCAGCAAAAAAAGAGGAGGATTGGTTGATGTTAGCTCAGGGCTGATCTCCTCACAAAAAAAAAAAAAAAAAAAAATGTTTAAGATCTATATAAGGAAAAGTACAAATCTGTGATGAAAGAAATCACAGAAGATCTAAATAAATGCTAATATATTTCATGTTCATGGATTAACAGACTCATTATTATTGAGATTTCCGTTCTAACCACCTTGATCTATATATTCAATACGATCTCAAACAAAATCTCAGCAAGTTATGCTGTGGATATTCTCAAACTGATTTGCAAGTTAATATGGAGAAGTAAAAACACCTATAGTAGCCAACGCAGTATTGAAGAAGTAGAACAGAGTTGGAGGACTGACATTATCTGACTTCAAGACTTACCACAAAATCATAGCAATCAAGAGAGTGGTATTGGCAAAATAGTAGACAAATAGGTCAATAGAGCAGAATATAGAGCCCAGAAATAGACCCACATAAAATTAGTTAACTGATCTTTGACAAAGGAATAAAGACAATGCAATGAAGCAAAAATAGTCTTCTCAATAAATGTTGCTGGAAAAACTGGACATCCACATGCAAAAGAATAAATCTAGACAAACATTTTACAGTCTTCACAAAAATAACTCAAAATGGATCACGCACTTAAATATAAAACTCAAAACTATGAAAGTCCTAGAAGGTAACATAGGAGAAAATCTAGATGACTTTGAGTGTAGTGATGATTTTTTAGTACAACACCAATGGCATTATCTATGAAAGAAATTATTGGTTAACTGGGCTTCATTAAAATTAAAAACTTCTGCCCTGTGAAAGACAATGTCAAGAGGATGAAAAGAGAAGCCACAGATTGGAAGATATTTGCAAAAGACGTATGATAAAAGACTGTTATACGAAATATACAAAGAACTCTTATAACTGAATGATAAGAAAACAAACCACCTCATTAAAGTGGTCCAAAAACCTTAATAGACACTTCAACAAAAGATGCACAGATGGTGAATGAGCATATGGAAAGATGTTCTACATTGTATGTCATTAGGGAAATGCAAATTAAAATGATAAGATATCAATATACATCTCTCAGAATGGCCAAAATCTGGAACACTGACAACACCAAATGCCGGCAAAGATGTGGAACAACGGGAACTTTCATATTGCTGATGGGAATGCAAAATGGTTCAGCCACTTTGGAAGACAGTTTGGCAATTTCTTACAAAACTAAGCAATCTCTTACCATGTAATCCCACTGTCATGCTCCTTGGTATTTACCCAAAAGAGTTGAAAACTTATGTCTACACAAAAACCTGCACACAAATGTTTATAGCAGCTTTATTTGTAATTGCCAAAACTTGAAGGCAATGAAGACGTCCTTCGGTAGGTGAATAGACAAGTAAACTATGGTACATCCAGACAATGGAATATTATTCACTGCTAAAAAGAAATGACCTCTCAAGTCTTGAAATGATATGGATGAGCCCAAATGCATATTACTGAGTGAAAGAAGCCTATCTGAAAAGACTACATAATTTATGATTCTGACTATATGGCATTCTGGAAAAGGCAAAACTATTGAGACAATAAAAAGATCAGTGGTTTGTAGGGGTTAGGGGTAGGGAAAAAGATGAATAGGGGAGCACAGAGCATTTTTAGGACAGTGAAAACACTCTGTATGACGCTATAATTGTAGATACATGTCGTCATACATTTGTCCAAACCCATAGCATGTACAACACCAGGAATGAACCCTAAGGTAAACTCTGGACTTGGGATAATTATGATGTGTCAATGTAGGTTCATCAGTTGTGACAAATGTAGCACCCTGGTGAGGATGTTAACAATGGGGCAGGCTGTGCATGTGTGAAGGTAGGAGGTATATGGGAAATTTCTGTTCCTTCCACTTCATTTCCCTGTGAACTTAAAACTGCTCTAAAAAATTGTCTTTAAAAAAAAATGGAGGGAAAAACATTTTAAAAAAGAGCATGTAAATATCTTACTTTCCTATGAACATTCACTACTACTAATTAACCGTTAATTTCTTGGAGAAACAGAAAATCCCAAATAAACAAAATCATAATTGTGTTTAGTTAGAGCTTAAAATGATGAGTGATTCTGTAACAGGCTTGGCCTTAAGATGATCCATATTTCTCTCCATTCCGAAAGTCACTACCCATGTTCAATTTACTTTTTTAAAATATGATATATAGTTATTTTAGAAGCTACCTCTGAGGATTAAAAATGTGCAAACACACAAAATTTATATACTGGAGTTATTCAAATGTACTTATATTTTATTGAAATAATTTAAAGTTGTACCACAAAATAAATCGTATAGTCATAAATCATGTTTTGTTAAAGAAAAGCTTTTGTAAAGTGAAAGAAATTTATACTGTTTTTGAACTTTTGCTGCCAAGACTTCCCCCAAAGAGAATCAAAAATTTTAAAATGAGCCAGATTTCGCTAAAGGACTATAGCTCAAATGTGTTTGGATAGCCTTCTGCTTTTCCATTTGCTCATGCTATATATCTTATAGTGATTCTCACAATAACCTCCCACATAAACCCACCAGTTAGTTACAAGGTGTGCCCATAGTAAATCTGGAAGGCAGATGGCAAGCATTGCTCTTCTGCCGTGATCACTTTACTTCCTCTTTTTTTCTCTTCTTGGAACTGCTTTATCTATACTTCTTCTAATGTTAAAATTATTAGATTTTTTAACACTTTCATCTTTATCTTCCTAGAGTCAGCCTTAGGACTTATAAACACTTTAACCATTTAAAATCTTAAATTGTAGACAACTTGGACCATAGATGCCTTATAAGTAATACGCTACCTGCTGCAGTTTATATAATGAGATCTGGATAAAATGAAGGGAAATCTAGATCTTTAATAATCACCATGTGATATTGCAAGGTCTCTGCATGCTAATTTGAGGTGTTTAAATTTTAAGAAAAGTAAGAAATGATAGTACTACATATAGTACAGATTTCTATTTGGTGACTTTATGTCATAGCAGGACAATGGGTGGCTTCAAGTGCAGCTAGGATCTAGCATATAAGACTAAAGGAATCAGACAGATATCTTAAGTCCAAGGACAAGTAATGAAATTTAGATATTTCAGAAGTATCTGGGAGTTTTTAAAAGTCCTATCAGGCACTTTAAAAAGTTGGAGAGAATTTGCAGGTCTCAAGTATAAAGGTAGAAAACAATTCATGTCTAAAAAAACAAAAAGCAGATGTTGGTACCCACGAGCAAAAATAATAAAATGAACATGGCCCTTTTTAATATTTCCCTCTGAGTTCATACATGGAAATAGAATACTAGGGAATGATAGCAAATTCTCTGACATCTTATGAATAGCCAACTTATTCCAGATAGATGGGCTAGCTCTAATTTCTTGAACACTGTGCCATTCCTGACCTTATCGCTCAGCTATCATTGTAATAACTCTGCATGATAAAACAACCCTAACACTCAGTGGTTTAAAACAATGCAACACTTATTCTCATGGGTATACTCAGGAGGCTCTGTGCCAACTTGTCATGGCTGCACACTGAACACTGCAGATCTGCAAGTCTGCATCTGTCCTGCATGTCCCTCCCTCCTTAGACTAGTGGCTTAGGAAAGGCATGTTCTACCCCGAGTGACTGCAGAGGCACAAAAGGAAGTACCCAATCACGATGACACATTTAAAGTCCTTACTTGTGTCCCATCCACTAGCTTGCCATTGACCAAAGCAAGTTATATGGCAGAATTCTAATTCAAAGTATAGAGAAATATAGTCCACTGTTTGTGGGGTGAACTGCAAATTGGCATAGCAAAGGAAACGCATACAGAGAAGAGTAAAAAATTGAGGCCAATAATTCAATATACAACAGTGGTTCCATCTTAGAAGTGAGCATTTATTTGGTGGAGAGTACGGTAAGGCTAGTTTTAAATTATTTTTGGATCATCAAGCCAAGCTGTTTCCAAGATTAACATGTAACCTCTAGGACATCATTAAAAGGCAGAAGATTAACTTTACACAAGGCCTGTGTCCAGATCTTATTTTGTGAAGAAAGACATTCAGAGTTTTGAAAAATATTATTTTCCTATTCCATTTGGACTACTATAACAAAACACCATGGACTGAGTAGCTTATTAACAATATATTTCTCACAGTTCTGGTGGCTGGAATTCCAAGATCAAGGTGCCATGATGGTCGCATTCTGGTGAAAATCCTCTTCCTTGTTCATAGCTGGCAACTTCTTGCTGTGTCCTCTCATGGTGGAAGGGACTAGGGGGCTCTGGGGTCTCTTGTATAAGAACACTAATTCATTCAAGAGGGTTCCACCTTCACACCTATGCACTTCCAACAGGCCTCATCTCTTAATACCATTATCTTAGGGGTTTAGGATTTCAACATATGAACTTTGGGAAGACACAAACATTCAGATCATAGCAATTATTTTCAGAGATATGTCTCATTTTAGATAATATCCACCAATTTTATAAGTACATTCAAAGTGTTCCAAGTGTCCATTCATTCATCTATCTATCCATAACACACATGTGTATTAATACTGTAGGAATATACAAAAATACATTCACTGATTAAAATTACATACTCCCAAGTCATCTCCTCTATCTTTTCAACCACACGTAGTGCCACTTTTAATTATATTCTTTTCCTCAGTGAAAAACAATCAGTTAAAAGTAAAGCTACTTGAGATGCCTGGCATGACAGTGACTCCAAAACGATTCAAGAGGCATAAATGCTTAGTAAATATTACCACAGATAGATTCTGATTATATTGAGCGAGAAATCTTACAAAATTCTTAAATATTTTTTTAAATGCAAATCTCAGTTATTTAGTTTTTCTAACTTACAGTAAATAGTCATCTTCTGCCAGAATCACCATGCGAAGAAAAGTAGGTCTTTAATAATCTGTGTTCCTATTGACAAGGCAAATTAAAGCCAATATTTTTTTGACCAAGTACACAACATGCTAATTGTTTTCTGTGGTATCAAGCTATTACTTAAATATTAATTCATTTTTTAAAAATAATGCTCAGTCTGTTATACATATAAGAGCTTTCAAAATAAGAATCTTGTACTTCAGTACATTTAAATTATATTAAACAGGCCAATAAAATTTTCCGAGAGCCAATGATTGATTCTTTAATCACTCTGCTAGTCCACAGGCATCATTTGATTATCCTGCAATACTTTGTTACAGTGTTGCTGATCTGTGACTATCATTACTAATAGCATTTCCCCAGAATAAAGCAGATCCACTTCTCTCGTTGACAGCATCCCACAGATAGAAAAATCTTGTCAAATGCACTTTGCTAAAATTAAAAAGAGAATGAGAGACTGTGCACAGAGCAGGTGGTGTCTACTCACGGAGAGAATTCTATTTTTATGCCTCTAATATGCATTTCTCCTTTCCCAAATGTGTCACTGGAGTTGCAGTAGAAGATAAAGTAAATCCTAAAAGGGAATAAAAAGTATTTCACGTCAAATCAGAAGTTCCAGGCCCCACATCGCATGCCTTTAATTTATAATAGCTGTTGCCCAGTATGCAAGGTTGTCTGTTTGCATCCGGCTTCAAGTCAGTGCTTTGATAGTTTATAAATCCCTATTTGTTTTTGATTCTAGTGTTCGCAAAGATATAACCCTCCCTTAGCATCTTTAATAGTTGAATTAGTAGGGATAGAATAGGCTTTTGCTTGGGTAGCAAACATCCCCAAACCTCAGTGGCTTAAGGCAACCAAAGTTTATTTCTCACTCACCAAAGCCCAAAAAAGCTGTCCTCCAGCAGCAGGAATGCAGACTGCTTTTGGCTCTGCCAAGTCAACAGGAGGACTCTTCCAAGGCACCTGCTGCAAAGGAAGAGAAAGGTTGAATAATTGCACAGGGAGTTCCCACTGCTTCAGGCCAAGAGTAACAAATGTCCGTTATGCTCACAACTCACACGTCAAAAATAGTCGTATGATCTGCTTCATAAGCTAGGAAGTGTGGTTTTCCACGTGCCTAAGCAGAAGCAATACAAAACAGGATCAGATGAACACACGTCATTGTCTCTGTCACACTACTGAAAGCACTTCTTTTATATAAACTCCAGTGTAGTGTAGTAAAAACAAGAGTCAGAATGTCTGGGTTAAGTGACATTAGTAGCTTGACTCTATTTCAATTTCCCCACATGCTAAATCAAGATATTGGACTAAATGATCTTTGGCTTTTTTACAATTAAACTTTCATAATTACCTATTCCTAGGAAAGAAACTCTCATTTTGTCTTTTACTATAATCGTTAGCCTTTAGAAAGCTTGACTAGCACCAGATATTATAAGAGCAGGATCAGCAGTATTTGAGGAATGATTACATCACCTCAGGTTAGCAATACAAAGACAATGGTAAGAAGATTATTTAATTGAGCATCATCCCATATGAATTACATAATAAGTAGAGCATAGACTCATAATCATAAGATTAGGAAAAAATCATCTTTTAAGATTTATGCTTTTACAAAAGTGTAACCTGATGAATTTCAACTGAAATCACCACCACTTGAGTATATTTAGGCCATTTTTTTGTCTCTCTCCTAACTTTCTTCTGGTCTATGTGTAGGCCTGGTAGATGCATGCTGGAGAAATGTTGAGGCAATAGAAATAACATGGAGTTTGATATAAGGCAAGTTTTTATTTGAATTATAGTGTTCCATTTACCAGGTTGATAACCTGGTATTTCCTATGTAATATTGAGATGGATGTGTTTAAAAACTATAAAATCACTGAATTTATAAATGGACTGAATTTAACATTGCGACATAGGAAATATATTAGTAAGTTTCTGCCCAATGAAGGAAATCATAATTTAGCTCACATTCCAATCAGAAATTTACTTTTTAGCTCAAAGAGGGTTAAAATTCCTCCCTTTGGCACTGATCAGAAGAATGTAGAAACAGATACAAAAAACCAATGCTATCCAGTTGTGGTACAATAGCAAGAAAGCAAAATAATACCAACTTAATATAAATCAGACAGCTAGTATGTAGTAGAGCACATTAGAGGGGAAAAAAATCTCTATAATCAATTAGTAGAGACAATTTAAAGAAACTACAGATTAACGCATATGTTAAGGGAGAGGAAGAGGCCCTCAAAATGAAAAAAATAATCAACCTCATCATAGAAAAATGCAGACTAGTTTTCACCAGTTACCAATAAAAAGGAACTGAACATTGATGCAGAGCCCTGCTGTATAGTTTGCCAGAGTGAGAGTTACTGAGGTCAGCTAAGTGTAATGTATACAATTATATATAATATAGATTCAGTCTTTCTCAACAAATGCCTGTCTGTTAGTATTCATATTCATCAGATCCAAATTTGAAGAACTCAATCAGGTATTGTTATAAACAGATGCCTCACCTTAACATTGCTTAAATAATCTTAGGCAATAAGAGATGGAAAATGAGATGCACAGCAATCTTCACAGAATGCTATCTTAGCAAGGTTATTTTCTCATAGATTTAGTATATGTTACTTTCTCCTGGATTTTCTGCACCTTTCACATGTAGCTACCCTTTCACATCTCCTTTTGGATTTCTCCTATAACTTAACTCTAAACGTTTGAGTGACTCTCAAGCTCAATTCTTGAATCTTTTCTTTTTTTCCATTTACTCATTTCCAACCTATATTTTCTCCTGTTTCATGGCTTTAAAAGCAATCTATATGATAACTCTCAAATTTGTATCTCCTGCCACAACCTCTTCTCTTCATTCTGGACCCAAATATCTAATGGCTTACCAGATAACTACTTCAATAACCAAAATCATGTCACATTTAATGTGTTCAAAACTGCAATTCTGATTTCCACTCTGCTCCCAAATTGTTCTTCCCTGTCTGCTACTTTTCAGCAAATGGCAACCCAATCTGTCCAGTTTAAAATGCAAAACAAAACTTGGAATCATACTATATTCTTCTCTTTTCCTGACAATCTGCATCCAATACAATTTCAACTTTCAAAATAGATCCAGAATCGGACTTGTTCTCATGATCACCAATGCTATTACCCTAGTCTAAGCCATCCATATTCTTATTCTAATCTAAACGACTGCAAATGTCCCCTAATGTGCACAGCCAACACTTTGCCTGGTGTATAGTAAGTACACTTTTCCTACGTATTATCTATAGCTTCTTGTTTGTTATTTCTATTTTCTCCATTTATTTCACCTTTGGGCCCTTAGTTCTTTGGACTCTCTCACCTTAATCTTCATAGACCACTGATCCTTTTAATTAGAACCAAGGCCGTATGGTAGTTTTACACATCACTGATTTCATAGCAGCACACTAATACTAAAAGAAGTGTGTTGACAATGCTAAAATTATGTTTTGGACATCTGCCTCACTATAGATTACATCATACGTGTTTTCTGACAAAAGGAAATGTTAGAAAACACCCGATTGTGTTTTTCATAGATTATAAACAAGCCTGCTGCTAAATCATTGACAAACAAATTGTGCTCTTTGTGGATTAATAGAACCATCTGCAAAATAAAAATAATATTTCAAGTCTACCTGAAAAATCAACGAAACTAACAGTAGAAATCATTATTTTCATTTTAACTACCTGGACAACTTGGCAAATTGACATTTCTGATGTGCCCAAATATAGATTGTAAATCTTTCACTGTCAGGAAAAAAAAATCCCAATCCCCCAAATTATCAGGAATTTTGAACTTTATCTAAGGAGGAAATTATTTTAAGTCAATACATTTTATCTTTCAAATAAAAATTTGCATCTCAGATTGTTTAATGTGAGCTTTTTAGAACTCAAGAGAGTTAATATTGAAGCTAAAGAAGGAAATCCTCAATTAGTCTAATGGGATAGATGATCTTCTAGTGGCAGAATGAGGCAGCTGAATTTTCATTTGTAAAGGGAATATAGGAAACAACAATTCTATACAGAATGATGCAAAACCTAGAGCAACTGACAAAGGATTTAACAATGATAATTCACCATTTATTGAACAGCAACTCCATACCAGGCCTTAATGCTTGACAAGTTATTATGATGATGTCACCCAATTTTTACAACAGGATTTGAACACACCTCTATTTAACTTCATAACCAGTATTCTTAACAACTTGGCTATATTTACTCTAAAAATAATGGTAATTTTTTAGTTTATGAACACCTTTTTCATAAAAAGCTTTTTTTCAGTTATTATTTTATTTAATTCTCTCAATAACTCTGCAAAGTATTTAACCATTTTGAACATAAGAAAACTGAGACCTACAGGGAATAAATAAATATTCCAATTTCACAATGTAAATGACAGAGCTCTCTAACTCCAAAGACCCTACTTGGATTTCATTTTACCAAAATTTCAAAAAGAGGAGGTATCTAAGAGGATCAGACATCAGCAAGATGGCAGAATAGAAGTTTTCTACTGACTTCTCCACAAACAACACCAATTCTTACAATCACTTATGGATGAGAGTACCTTTGTGGAAGTCCAAGAGTCCAACAGAGAAGTTCCAACACACTGTTAGACCGAAAAATTCGAGATTGTAGAGGGTAAGAGGAATAGTTTCACTACCCGCATCACTCCTCCCCCACAGCAGGGCCCCATCTCTGCCAATAGAAGATCATCTACTCCGTTAGACAAATTGAGGATTTCCTTCTTAACTCCAATATTAACACCATTGAGTTCTAAAAGGTTCACATTAAACAATCTGAAATGCAAATTTTTATTTTAAAGATAAAACCTATTTACTTAAAATAGCCATGCCAAGAGAGAACATCTCAGCCTGCAGTTTCTCCCATGTGGTAAAGTGAGTACCTGGCATCCCTAGCTAAGGGGTCCCACTTCTTTCTTGCCCCATCCAGAATCCTGAGGTGAGCCACACGACTGGGAGGTGAGGAGGGGCTGGGAGAACAGCAACCAGGGTTCTCAGAGGGCATCAAAGGGACTTGTATCCTACTAACCACTCCATGGAGTCCATCAGGAAGCCTGCCCACAAGCCACTGGGGATGCCTCGCTTGCAGATTCCCCAAAACTAGCCCATGGGCACCCCCAATGCGCCATGTGACTCACCTCCTCCCACCCCCAACTCCTACCCTGTGGCCAGCTCCTTGTGCATGCCCCTGGGAGCTGCGAGTACAAGCCTTTGCAGACAGCTAGTGAGTATGCACAGAAAGTCAGCCCCACTCTGTGGGGTTAAGAGAGAGCACACAAAATTAAGCATTCAGCACCATCCAAGGGAAAGCAAATGGGAGGCTGTCAGCATCTGATATGGTTTTGTAGGATTTAAGGAATGCATACAAGGTTAAGAATATCCCCTTGAGAGGGAACAAAAAGTGTGGAGCAGGCGTATTCTTAGAAAAGGACTGAGAAAGCTTCAGAATCCTTACAGGGCTGACAGAAGGTTTTTCTCTCCCAAAGCTGATCAGTAAAAACTAGAGAAGGTGACTGGTTTTTCAAATGCTAAGACAGTAACACAAGACTTCCAAAAACGTGATAAATAAAGAAAACACGACACAGCCAAGGGAACACAATAATTTTCCAGTAACCAACTCCAAAGAAATGGAGATATGTGATTTGTCCAATAAAAATTAAAAATAGTTGTTTTAGGGCCAGTCTGGTGGCATAGTGATTGGGTTCACGTGCTCTGCTTTGACGGCCAGGGGTTCGCAGGTTCAGATCCCAGGGGTGGACCTACATACCATTCATCAGGCCATGCTCTGGCAGTGTCCCATATACAAAAGAGAGGAAGATCGGCACAGATGTTAGCTCAGGGCCAATCTTCCTCACCAAAAAAAAAAAAAAAATAGTTGTTTTAAGGAAGGTCAGTGAGCTACAATAAAACACAGAAAAACAATTCAATGAAATCAGGAAAACAATACATGAACAAAATGAGAAGTTTATCAGAGAGATAGAAATCACAAAAAAGAACCAAACAAAAATTCTGGAGCTGAATAATACAAATAACAAAATGAAAAATGCAATAGACAGCACAAAAAGCAGAGTTGATCAAGCAAAAGAAACAATCTATGAACTCAAAGACAGGTCATTTGAAATTATCCTGTCAGAAAAGAGTTAAAAAAAAAGAATGAAAAGAGTGAATAAAGCCTACACGAGATATGGGATACCATCAAACAAAACAATTTACACATTATTAGAGTCCCAAAAGGAGAGGAGAGGGAGAAAGGAGCAGAAATCTTATTTAAAGAAATATGACTGAGAACTTCTGAAATTTGGGGAGAGATTGCGACATTCAAGTTCATGATGCTTATAGGTCCTCAAACAGGTTTAGCCCAAGAGGATCTTCTCCCAGATACAACATAATACAACTCTAAAACCAAAGACAGAGAATTGTAAAAGCACCAAGAGAAAAAACGTTCTTCAAATAGAAGGGAATCCCCATAAGGCTATCAGCAAATTTCTCAGCAGAAACCTTGCAGGCCAGGAAATAATGGAATGATATTCTCAAAGTGCTGAAATTTTAAAAAAATGCCAAACAAGAATACTTTACCTGGCAAAGCTGTACTTCAGAAATTTCAGAGAGATAAAGACTTTCCCAGACAAACAAAAGCCAAGGGGGTACATCCCACTAGACCTGACTCGCAAGAAAGATTAGCAGACATTTTGTCCTGTTCAAAATGTCCATGGAGAAATTTGGTCCATGCCAAAAGTTCCTTGATATTTGGTCCTGTCCAAAATACCCCTTAGGCATTTGGTTCACACCAGAAGGTCCTTTAAATTTGGTTTTATTAAAAACATCCATGTACATATTTGGTCCATGAAAAATGGTCCTTGATATTTGGTCTTGTCAAAAATGTCCATGTGTAGAAAACATCCCTGGGTTCAAATAGGCCATAACATTTATGTATAATTTTGGTTTACAGGCTTAATACATAAAAAATATTATCATGTTTTATTCATTCAATAATTGTGTTCTGGCTGTATTGCCAGTAATAACCCTTCTTGCCTCTGTAGCCTAGCTGGTAATGGCACCTGGAGCTAGGTAGGTGGGTCGGGGTTCAAATCCTGCAGAAGAGAGGGATTTGTAGTAACTATGCCTACCAAGGAAGAGTCCTATAGTTAGAGAAATGCACAGAGGATGACAAGTTGAGGACGGGATTTTGTGATGCATGATAAGGTTAATATGTCACCGGGCATTTGGTTGGATGTGGCTGAGTCATTCAATAAGGGCAGAGTTTGAAAGGAGGAGCTTCATCAAGCTACTATATAAAATGGGCAGGAAACATGTTGGCAGAAACAGTTTACAGAGCATCTCATGTGTTGGGGAGGAGTGAGAATGGGTGTGGCTCTCCTACCACATAGCAGTCAGGTGTAATAGCCATCACGAGGAGGATATTGGGCATCTAATTAGCTCCCCTACAACTATCCTATTGCCCAGAGTTAATGGGTGATGTTTCCCTTGAATCAATGTCCTATAAAGCACAACTGTGGTAGACTGCAAGTGTCTTGGACTACCACAGAGGTTTTAGTGGGTGTGACTCCCACACTTACCTGCCAATCAGGGTGGACCACCATGTTCTCAGCTGTTGTCTTCCTACTGACCTGGCCGAACCGGGTGTTGAATTTATAAGACATTAGTTTCCCCTACCAGTAAACCAGTGACCATTGGCCACATGGCCACAAAAGAAAAAATAAATAAATAACCCTCTTCTGTTGCTTGACAATATGACATCTGTATTTGAAAATTCTCGACGGAATATGGCAGAAGTAGCATACTCATAAAAAGAAAAGTCAATGCTATATTGTAATGATTTTGTTACCATTTCCATTCCTTTAACATAAATAGAAGCAAAAGGTCTTGGCACTGTGAACAGAGGCGAATCTGCAATGTCTGATTTCAGCTAGTCAGGATTTGGATGACATCACAATTATTCAAGATGGAACAGGAAAACATCAGCACAACATTGATATTAAAGGGGAAGTAAGGAAAACCCTGAATAGGTTAAAATGACATGCAGAAGAACCAAATGTAACATAATTGCAGGTACTTCAAAAAACTGTCATATTCATGATGATGAGGTCCTGTTATTGCTACCAGAAAGAAACTCATCAAAGAGGCAAGTAAATAGAATTCGAAACAGACATTGACTCCAAACCCAACTTCATTGCATGGAATTAAAATGTCAGAGGAGTATAAAGTAACCAGATATGGAGGACCATTTATTATGTTTGATTCTGGTGCTCAAGATGATGAAAGAATTCTTATTTACACAACTTGTAACAATATTCGATATTTAAGTGCCAGTACCACGTTATTCAGTGATGGCACCTTCAAGACGGCATTAATATAGTTTACTCAGTTTTTTACTGTGCACAGTGTAGTACTGGTTTATACTATGCCATTGATTTATGCCCTAACAATGAAAAGGCAAGAAGACACTTACAGATATATATATGAGAAAGTACTTGCATTTGCCTGGGAAAGAAATCTTGATGTTAACCCTTCATTGAGCATGATGGATTTTGAGATTGCAGAAATAAATGTGATTGATTACTCCTAGCAAATGCACAAATAAAAAGATGCTTGTTTCACTTTTCACAATCACTGTAACAAAAAAATATCTTCTTTAAGTCTAACGTACGAGTATATGACAATGGAAAGTAACACACATAAATGTGCATTCATGTTGTTTGGACTTCCATTTGTGCCTTTGAAAGATGTAAATGCATCTTTTGAGTACATTGTGGAGAACAGAAAAGAAAATTTAGATGACCTAATGGATTATGTTGAGAGAGTGTATGTTCATGGAAGGTGTGACAGAGGCAGAAGACCAGAAGCTCCAAGATTCCCACCAGAAACTTGGAATGTTTATACATCAGTACTAAACAGAGATCACAGGACAAATAATGCAGTGGAAGGCTGGCATAGCTAATTTCAAAAGCTGATGGTAGTGCATCATCCTTCAATTTGGAGATTTATTGAAGTGTTAAAAGATGAACATCAAAGCAATGAACAAGTTATCATCTAGGTTCTTGGTGGTCACACTCAGATACAGCCACCAACTTCATAATTATACCAAGAAAATCAAATCTGTATAACTGAAATTGTTAACAGATATAATAAATAAAAAGCCAATAATCAGGTTGATATTTATTTGACAGTAATTTCTCATTGACTTAAGAGAAACTCTGGGAAACTTTATGATGAGGAAGAACAGGAATAAATGTGAAATCCAAAATTCATAATGAATTACAATAAAAATAATGTAAATAAAATTTTAATGAAGCTAAATGTTTGTGTTATTTAACAAATCGTGGACCAAATGTCTCAATGGACATTTTGGACATGACTAAATATCAAAGACCTAGGACTTTTTTGGCATGGACTAATGGTCTCTGTGAACATTTTGGATAGGACCAAATGTCCTGCAAGGACAAGAAATGCTGAAAAGACTTCTTTGAACTGAAAAGAAAAGACACTAATTAGTAATATGAAACTATAAAACATACTGAGGAAAGTAAGTATATAGTTAAATTCAGAATATTCTAATACTGTAATATGGTGGTGTATTAATCACTTAACTGCAGTATAAAGGTTAAAGGACAAAAGTATTAAAGTAACTATAGCTACAATATTTTGTTAATGGATACACGATAAGAAAAAATGTTAATTGTGACATCAAAAATACAAAAAACTACTCTTGTGAGAGGAGTAAAAGGGTAAAATTTTGTATCTGATCGAAGTTAAGTTATCAGCTTAAAATATATTGTCAAAACTAAAAAATGTTTTATGTAAGCCTCCTGTTAACCACAAAGCAAAAACCAAAAGTAGATACAGGAAAGATAAAGAGAAGGAAATCAAAGTATATCATTATGGAAATCATTAATTCACAAGAGAAGATAGCAACAGAGGAAGAAGGAAACAGAGGAACTATAAAACATCCAGAAAATAATTAATAAGATGGCATTAATAAGTTCTTATCTATCAATAATTACATTAAATGTAAACAGAAGAGATTATCCAATCAAAAGACAGAGAGTGTCAGGATAGATTAAAAAAAGCCCCAACTATATGATGCCTACAAGAAACTTACTTCAGATTTAAAGACACACATAAACTAAAAGTAAAAGGGTGGAAAAAGCCACATGCCAACAAATGAAACTGCGCCACTATCTTACACCGTAAGAGTCAACACAATATTGATTAAAGACATGAACATAAGATCTGAAAACATAAAACTTCTAGAAGAAAGTATAGGTCATAAGTTCCTTGACATTAATCTTGGCAATGGTTTTTTTTGGATTGACAGCAAAAGGAAAGACCACAAAAACAAAAATAAACAAGTAGGACCACATCTAATTAAAAAGCTTCTTCATAGCAAAGGAAACCATCAACAAAATGAAAAGGCAATCTACACAATGGAAGCAAATATTTGTAAATCATATATCCAAGGGATAAATATCCAAAATATACAAAGAACTTATGCAACTCAAGAGCAAAAAAAAAAAATCCAATTAAAATATGGGCAGAGGATCTGAACAGACATTTTTTCAAAGACATACAAATGGCCAACAGGTACATGAAAGGGTACTGAATATCACTGACTATCAGTGAAATGCAAATCAATACCTCAATGAGATATCACCTCAGACGTGTTAGATAGGTTATCATCGAAAAGACAGGAGTTAAAAGGGTTGCTGAGGATGTGGAGAAAAGAGAACCCCACTGCGCTATTAAAGAGACTGTAAATTGGGCAGCCACTATGAAAAACAGTATGGAGGTTCCTCCAAAAATAATAATAGAACTACCATATGATCCAGCTATCCCATTTCTGAGTATATTCCAAAAGAAATGAAAATAGGATCTCAAAGAGATATCTGTACTCCTATGTACTTTGCAGCATTATTCACAATAAGATATGGAAACAACACACACAATGGAATATTACTCAGCCAGGAAATCCTGCCATTTGCAACAACTTAGATGAAACTTGAGGGCATTATGCTAAGTGATATAAGTCAGACAGAGTAAGACAAATACTGTATGACATCACTTATATGTGGATCTAAAAAAGCTGAACTCAGGGAAACAGAGAGTAAAGTTGTGGTTACCAGGGGTCGGCAGGTGGGGGAAATGGGGAGATATTGATCACAGGGTACAAATTTCCAGATATAAGATTAACAAGTTCTGGGGACCTAATGTACAGCATGGTGATTACAGCTAATAATACTGTATCACGTACTTGAAGGTCGCTAAGAGAGTAAATCTGAAATGTTCTCATCACAAAAAAGAAATGGTAATTATGTGGCAATTGGAGGTGGTAGCTAATTCTATGGTGGTAATCATTTTGCAATATATAAGTGTATCAAATCAACACATTTTAGACCTTAAAATATACACAATATTTTATTTCAATTGCATCTCACTAAAGCTGGAAAAAAGGTGATACACCACATTAACAGAATGAAGGATGAAAATTGTCTAATTATCTCAACAGAAGCAGAAAAAAGCATCTTGACTAAATTCAACATCTTTTCATAATAAAAACTCTCTATAAATTAGGTATAGATGGAATGTACCTCAACATAATGAAGGCCACCTATGACAAGCCCACAAATAACTTCATATTCCATCATAAAAAGCTGAAAGCTTCTTTTCCAGTTTCAGGAAGAAAACAAGAATGCCCACTCTCACCACTTCTATTCAACATAGTATTGGAAGTCATAGCCAGAGCTATTAGGCGAGAAAAAGAAATAAAATCTATCCAAATCAGAAAGGAAGAAGTAAAATTGTCTCTGTTTGCAGGTAACATGTGCTTGTGTATAGAAAACCCTAAAGATTCCACCAAAAAAAACCCATTAGAACTAATAAACAAATTCAGTAAAGTTGCAGGATATAAAATTAATATACAAAAATCAATTGTTTTTTTACACATTAAGAATGAGCTATCTGAAAGAGAAATTAAGAATATAATCATATATACAATAGCATCAAAAACAATAAAATCCTTAGGACTAAACTAAACCAAGGAAGTGAAAGATCTGTACACTGAAAATTACAAAACTTTGAGACAAGAAATTGAAGAAGACACAAATAAATGGAAAGACATTTCATGTTCATGGATCAGAAAAATTACTATTGTTAAAATGTCCATACCACCCAAAGCCATCTATAGATTCAGTGCAATCTCTATCAAAATTCCAGTGGCATTTTTCACAGAAATAGAAAAAACAATTCTAAAATTCATATAGAAACACAAGAGACCCCGAAGAGCCAAAGCAATCTTGAGAAAGTAGAAGAAAGATAGAGACATTACATTTTCTGATTTCGACCTATATTACAAAGCTACAGTAAACGAAACAGGATAGTTTTGATGTAAAAACAGACACATAGACCAATAGAATAGAGACCCCAGAAATAAACTCATGCCTATATAGTTGACTAACGTTTGACAAGGATGCCAAGAATACACAATGGGGAAAGAAAATTCTCTTCAATAAAGAATATTGGGAAGACTGGATATCCACATGCAAAAGAATGAAATTGGACCCCTATCCAGAGTTACTATCCACAATAAGAAAGATGTATAAGAAACTTATATAACTCAATAGCAAAAAAACAAAAAATCTAATTAAAATGTAGGCAAAGGACCTGAAAAGATATTTTTCCAAAGAAGACCTACAAATGGCCAACAGGTACATGAATAGGTGCTCAAAATCACTAATTGTTAGGGAAATGCAAATCGAAACCACAATGAGATATCACCTTACATACGTTAAGATAGCTGTCATTAAAAAGAAAAGAGATAAATGCTGGGGAGAATGTGGAAAAAAGGAAATCCTTGTACACTATTGGTGGGAATATAAACTGGTATAGCTGTTACGGAAAATAGCGTGAAGGTTTCTCAAAAAACTGAAAATAGAACTACCATATGATCCAGCAGTTCCACTTCTGGGTGTGTATCTGAAGAAAACAAAATCAGCATCTTGAAGAGGTATCTGTATTCCCATGTCCATTGCAGTGTTATCCACAATAGTCAAAATATGGAAACAACGTAAGAGTCTGTCAACAGATTAATAGGTAAAGAAAATGTGGTATGTATATACAATGGAATATTATTCATCCATGAAAAAGAAGGAAATCCTGCCATTTGCAACAACATGGATAAACCTAGAGGACATTATGATAAGTGAAATAAGCTAGACAGAGAAAGACAAACGCTATATGACCTCACTTACATGTGGAATCTGAAAAAGAAAAGTTAAACTCATAGAAACAAAGAGCAGAATGGTGAAGACCAGGGGATGGAGGGTGGTGGAAATGAGGAGATGCTGGTCAAAGGGTACAAGGCTTCAATTATAAGATGAATAAGTGTTGAGGTTACAACATATAGCATGGTGACTATAGTTAATAATAAAACTGTATTGTTACCTTGAAATTTGCAAAGAAGGTAGATCTTAAGCATCCTTACCACAAGAAAAATAAATGGTAATTATGTGAGGTGATGGATGTGTTGATTAACGTAATTGTGGTAAGCATTTCACAAAGTATACTTACATCAAATCATCACATACACTTTAAATATATACAGTTTTATTTGTCAATTATACCTCATTAAAGCTGGAAAAAATAAAAAGAGGAAGGGTATGAAATAATAATTCTGAACTTCTGGACTGAAGAGCTGGGGTCTGTTATATCAATCTAGGATATAATGTATCCTAGTCTCTTAAAAGGTAGAATAAGAAAATATTAATAGTGATCTTTCTTTGAGACATAAATGGCCCATGCCACAGACAGTGAGAGAGAGAGACAGAAAATTATTTCTGGGGGAGGATCCACAGAATCATAGAAATTATCTCTTACAAATCATACACCTATGAGTAATTATGCCCTGAAGATGTTAATTAACACAGCATATCAGTCAAAGTCTAATTAGGAAAATAGAAAACATTCAAAGTATTGCAAACAGTGGATATTTAATTCAGGGTTTTGTAATATAGATGTTATGGGGCTGAAAACACAAACAAGAGAAAGCTGAGGGGTGTCAGGGGTCACTTAGACCACACTAAGGCCTGAAGATTCACTAGAACAATTCATAGGACTCAGAAAAGCTATTATTCTCATGGTTACAGTTTATTACAGTAAAAGAATACAGATTAAAATCAGCAAACAGAAGAGACGCCTTGAGTGAAGTCCAGGAGAAACTAGGCACAGATTTCCAAGTGTCTTCTCCCACTGGAATCACACAAACACATTTCATCCTCCCAGTAATGAAGTGTGACAACATGTGCAAAAGGTTGTCAACCAAGGAAGATCAGACAAGCCTTGGTGTACAAGGATTTTTAGGGAGTCAGTCATGCAGGCAGTGACTGACCTCAGCTGCTCAGACTCCAGCTCCCCAGAGAAAATATAGGCATTCTTTATAGATCACATTGTTAGCATAGACTATCTAATCACACTGGTACCTCAAGCCCCATAGTTGAAAACATACAAAATAGATGTATACCATAAATCACATTATTAGCATAAACTATCTGATCAAACAGGAAACTCATGCCCCAAAGCCTCAGACATACAATAATACTCTTATCAGGCAGAATATTCCAAGAGTTCAGAACTTATCTCCCAGGAAGCAGTCAAGGGCTAGTCCTAAACATAGGCTTTTCTTGGAAATGTGCAGGGTTTGAGCAACTCAGTCCTGCTAAGTTAATCCTTTTCTGCACATGAGGTAACCCAGATATATCGATGACAGGAGGTGGCAACTCCTACCTCTAGCGCTGGTAGAAGAAAGAGTAAGAACTTGGAGACTCATCCTTTACACAGCTGGGGCTTAGCCAGCTTGGTAGGGGGAAGAGCGGATGTGAAGCTGGAGCTTGGAGCCATTGAAGGAGATTTAATTGCCCGGTCTTTGTCTCTCTGAGGGACCGCAGCAAAGCTGGCGCTGGAAGTGCCAAACAAGGCAGAGCATGAAGCTGTAACGGTCTTCTCTTGCTGGAACAACAGTATTAAAAACTGAAAACAGGAAGCCTCTTCTCTCATCTTCTCACCTTCTCATTTTCCTCTAATGCCTCCCTTAGGCTTTTCTCTCTCATGCTTTACTGCCAAGAGTCTGTGAAATTTAGCATGCAGACTCCTGCTCCAGCAAGGTCAACAGGTAAATAACCATCACACTAACCTGTAGAAACTGCTAGTTCACAACAGAATCCGAACAACATAGAAATTTTCTTACTTATGACCAATGGTCTTTCCACGGTATCTTGACAACAAAGTTGATGAGAAAAGTGATTAGGCAGACAGCGTGGTATGGACACCAAAGGAGTATAAAGTTTAGCTGTTATAGGAAAGGACCTTTAAAATTATAACCCTCTAACAAAATTAAAAATTAAGGCCAAATATTAGAAATCTTGGATTCTTATCAACTTTCTCTATGACCTTAGTTAACTCACAATTACCCCTGGTTTTAGTATCCTTATGTGTAAAGCCAATGATAAGAACTATGAGTTTATTTTCAAAATAAAATCTGAAAGAACCCAATTAGGCCTAGGAAACAAGATGGTTTGCCCAACCCAATTTGCTAAATTGGCAATGCACTGAATTTACATTTTTTTAACTATTTGGTTTTACTGGACCAGTTTACATTTTGCCTTCATGAGAGCATTTTAAGGAAAATTCAATTAGTCTTTGCTCTGCAGGTGAGGACTAGGGGGCAGAGAGATCTGGAAAGTACCACCTGCTCAGTCTAACTGATGGATGATTTCCTTTCCTTAAGATTAATGTCTTTAGGTGAAAAGACCATCTGTTGTCCTAACATGCCCACGATCTGTCTATTCGGAGGCAATATATAACTGCTAGTACCACATGTTAAAAACACCTGTGTTTCCAAATTCCTTCCTGTAAAATATCTTCACAACATATTTACATCTATGTCAGTCCTTTGCTTATGGTGAAATAACTTCAATTCTTGAGTTTAGGTGATATATAACAACATCCAGAGAGAAATAAGACCTGTTAAGGTTCCATTCTTTTGACATCTCCTTCACAATACATAGTCAGAATTTCTGAGCATAAGCCTGTAATATGCAGGTTTAATAAGCACTCTAGGTCATCCCTATTCACTCTTAAATTGAAGTATAACCAGCTGAAGGGTTTATCTCCTAGTTTGTCCACTTGGGCATATTTATCCAATTTTTATCATATTTATCCAACAATATGATTATAATTACCGAGATAAGTTCCAAACACATTGTATTTGCTTTCCATGCACAAGTCTGTGTGTAATGAAAGAGTTCCAAACTCAAACTTCATAAAAATAGTTTACTTAAAATGATTGGAGTCACATTCTAATAGAACTTTATACAGGTTACTACTCAAGGTTATACAATGATACCTAATACAAATCCCTAGTGTCTTCTCACTAAAGAATGAACGATAACTCTACCCACGTGGTTAAGAGAAAGTACTGTTTCATTTCTAGCTTCTTTGTTGTGGACCTTATCTTTGTGTGTGTGTTTTGGAGGTTAGAGGTATCGGTTGTGTTAAATTACTCCTACCAAAAAGTATTACTCCACGACTGACTTGAAAGCTAAATAGATTGCACATTGCACAGGAATTTAATGCTACTTCTTATGCGATATTAAGTCTTCAACCCCCTTGTTCCCACTCCAGTATTTGACGCTTTTTTTTTTTAAAAATAGCCTCATACTGGACAGGTTACACATGCACAACTGATTCCTGAATCACTGATGACAAAGAATCAAATTGAAAAATATTGTTTATGTCTGCAAAGGAAGTTTATGATCAACCATATGTTTTTTGTGTGTGTATGTGAGGAAGATCGGCCCTGAGCTAACATCTGCCAACCCTCCTCTTTTTGCTGGGAAAGACTGGCCCTGGGCTAACATCCATGCCTATCTTCCTCCACTTTATATGGGACGCCGCCACAGCATGGCTTGACAAGCCGTGCGTCGGTGCGCGCCCAGGGTTCCGAGCCGGCGAACCCCAGACTGCTGCAGCGGAGTGCGTGCATTTAACCGCTTGCACCACAGGGCTGGCCCCATAGGTTTTCTTTTTTAAGTGGTGTAAAATACTATTCTTCCAAAAGGTTAGTTTAAATTCTTGTCCCTATAGCATTTTCAAGATTTATTTCATAGTTTAAAAATAATTTGCATAAATTATTCTGAAGAAAGTTTATGACACCTCTTTTCAAACAAAAGGGATCATTTGTAGGGTACTTTGGTATATTCCAACCACAGGACATGTGGTCAAACCATGTTGTTTACCTATCAAATTTTGGACTTTATATAAAAACATGTTAAAATATTATATTCAGTAGTCAAGTGTTTCTTAACTTCAACAAATGCAAATCAGATGAATACTTAACAGTCTTGGTCTTTTTTCTCCTAGTTAATGGATAGAATGAATGTGATTGATAGATTTATGACCTGGGTGGAATCTGGCTTCTCTCTTGGTTTGTAGTTTGAAGTTTTCCTTGATGAAATAGTATATAACTTTAGAAGAGATTTTGTATGTTTTTGAGAGAATGATGATTGGCTTGTAGTTTTGAAGCTAGTTTAATTTTGCATTTTCCATTAAAAATATCTTTTGGACCCTTTCCTCTGTAAGGATGCATCCTTTTTTCATGTCAATGTTGAACCTCTATGTAAGTTCTTGAAAAGCAGATATTTTTATATCCCTAACCTTGCTAGACTGTCTGTCAATCAGGCCTTTCTTGTTTGCTAAGAAGCACAGTGAATTTTACTTCTTTCTAAACAAACTTTGAAATGAAATTTTAATTTGCTATTGGATAAATATGACTTTTAGATATGAATAAAATATAATATTTAAACTATGCTCCTTGTCCTTTATTTGACTATTTTACCCATTTGATTTATCAATTTATCCTATTTTTATCTTTTTATTTAATTGTGTCTTTTGGATAATCTCCCTCTTCTCTATTTGTATACCCAATTCTGTCAAACTCTTCATGCTTTAAAACACCATAAGGCAATTCTGCATCACAAACAAAATATGTTTTATGAAAAAAGTTAATTTATCTTATTCTGCAAGTTTTCTCATGATGTTAGTTTAACTCTATTTCTTTTTCAGGGTACTCAGAACTTGTCTTTACTTTCCTAACTGCTTAATGATTCTTGGTTATTGACTTTCTCCTTACTTACCCATCAAGATAATTTTATATAAAAAAACTTCAAAACTTATTTTTCCTTTTTCTTTTCTTTCTTTTTTTTTTTACTACATTCAGGGTTTGAGGTTTACAGTTGATTTTAAAATTCTGCTTTGAAGAATTAAGATAAGGAAGAGACTGAGAGACAGAGATATTTCCTCAGCATTTTAGATTCTGTAGTTTGGGCAGAGAATTCATCTTGTTTCTCAAAATTCAGTGATATCATTGAAGGTACACAATTATTTTATTTATTTCCATCAAAGAAAATAATCCTTCAATACATTACTTTGTATATAAATTTAGGTGATGTCATCTGTACTTCCTTCTCTCAGTGGATTAATAACGTTTTTTACACAGTATTTGCAACAGTTTTACAAAGGTGAACAGATACAATTCTCATTCACTGTGTGACCCTCTTATGTACTTGGAAATGAAGTGCTTCAAATTTTCTTCTCTGTTACAACTACATTAAAGCTCTCCTGCTCTATTTGTATGAGCTTTTCAAAGTGTGAATCTTTACCCTACATTGTCATTTAAATATAAATTCCATATTCATGATACAGCATCTGAGATTTTTATACAGATCCTTTGGTTCTATTTTTGATTCACTCACCACCTGATTGACAATCTCTTACTTAAGATCACTATTGACTTTTATAAACAACTTCTTACTTGACAGATGGAAAAAAATTTAATAATAAACTCTAGAATGGTTCTGTCTTAAATATAAGCCAGAGGATAGTATATCAAAAAATAATAAAGTCAAAGTTTTTGAAGTAACTTCAAAAGTAATGTAGTTTAATCCAACTTCTCATCTGATGCTTTAATGTCCATGACCACATGCCCATAAAGGGTTTGGTAAGCTCCAAGATTGAAGATATCTAGAGAAGGAAAATACCCAGGGAAGGAAATGTTGTTTCCTTTCATGCTGATTCAAAAGATTTACCGCACTACAATCTGCTTACCGGCACTGTTTCCAGCTCTTTGAGCCTAACAGAACAATACTAATTCATTCTTCTTATGACAGACACCATTATAAATATTTGAGTAAGGGTATTGAGGAAGGTGTCTTCTTTCTTACACAAACCTTTTCAAATTTGGACAACCATACATGTTTTTAAGTCCATTCATCATTCTAGTCCCAGTCTTCTGTAATGGAAACTCTGTGACAAGGAGAGCTGAGCTGGACTATTGCTTCCATTAGGAATTTTTGTTTTTCTATCACTGAAGCCTGATGTCATATTAACTTTACTCATACTCAATTACATTGCTGTTTTGTATTGCACTTTTTCCACCTAAAACCCTTGTGGTAAGCAGAATAATGCTCGTTCCCTAAAGATGTCACATCCTAATCCTTGGAACCTGTGAATTTGTTACTTTACATGGCACAGAGACTTCACAGTGTGATTACACTAAGGAATTTGAGATAGGGAGATTATCTTGGATTATCTGGGTGGGCCCAATGTATTTTCATTCTCATTAGCAGGAGGCAGTAGAATCAGAATCAGAGAAGGAGATGTGACAACAGAAACAGAAGTCGGAGTGATGTTGTTGCTGGAAAGGAGCCAACAGACAAGAAACATAGGCAGCCTCTAGCAGCTGGAAAAGGGAAGAAAGGATTCTCCCTCAGACTCTCCGGAAGGAATGCGGCTCTGCTGGTAGCCTGATTTTATCCTTGGTAAGACCAATTTTTGGACTTCTAACCTTCAGAACTATAAGATAAATCTGTGTTGTTTTAAGCTACTTAGTTTATGGCAATTTGTTATAGCAGTAATAGGAAATGAATACATTTCCTGAATCATCTTCTTCCATATTGCTTCTAAGTCATGTAGTCCTTATGTAATTTATTCTTAAGAACTCCATAAAGTAAATTATAGTCATTCTTTTTAAATTTTAGATCATTGGATTTGTCTCACTCTCCATTCTTTTAATACATTTTAAATGCTGATTTTGACTTCAATTACTAGACTTGTCATTTTCATTTCTCCAGAAAACTTGGTAAGCATACCTTTTGTTATATAACTGTGATACTGGAAGGAATGTTTGCTTCACATAATCTACCAGCTGCATTAGTTGGTCTCTGCCTTTGAGGAAGGATATAGTTATGAGCTACTGCTACACTCGCCTGCCTCTTGCCATAGTGTAGAGAAGATGAGTTCTAGCTCCTCTCATTCTAACAATATCAGGAAAAATAAGAAGAAACAAAGAAGTGTTGACTGTTTTCCATTAGGCATCTCAGAATCCAGAATCACATCAAAAATAGAAGGTCACCACCTAATTTACTGAAATTCCAACTGCAAAATATGATGGCTAACAGGGAAATGTTCTATAAATAAAAGAACTTAATATATCTAAAATGAAATATAAGGATTGATGTACAACATGAATTAATCATATGCCACATATCAGGCACTGAAAGAGGCATTTTTCCATGCATTTTCATGTTTAATCCCCACAACCTCCACTCTATTTAGTAGGTGTTATCTTCATATATGAAATTACTCACCTCTGATCAGACAACAATTTGCCTAAAAATCACATAGCTAGCTATAAATGTTGGAGATGAGAATCAAACCCCTTTGATGTTTTATCTTTTATTATTATTACCATAGTCTTTTGAATAAAAAGACATGCAATATATTAATATCCATATTTTTCTAGTAATAAAATTGATTTATTTGTTCCAAATAAATTCCAGGATTTTTAATTTGGAATATGCAATAGAAAAGAAAATGTTTCTCGAAACACTAAAACACCTGCAGAGTAAATTAGAAAAATCAACCATTGCCTAAATTTTATAAGGATGATTTCATTAACAAATTGTTGGTCAACTGGTGAGCTATCAATCAAGTCTTTATTTCTTAGATTGACCTAAGTATCTCAGCTGAAAAACATATTTATTTTAGTCTCATTCCAGATTAAAACATTTTTAAACTGTCATCCATATCTAAGAAAAAATAGGTTTCCTGAATAGAACTTCCATCAAATCAATTTTAAAAGATGCACTTTTATCTTTAAAATGTTCAGGTCACTGTAATTACCTACCCTGATTCTTTTGAAGATAAAATTTAAATTAAAAAAAAAGATATAATGATACATGGGTCAGGTATTATTAGGTAGTGCTCCATAAGCAATTAGTTGCTATGCAACAATCCTTCAAAGAGTAACTGAAAATGACTTTTTATAAAATAATATTCTTTTATATTCTAGCTGGACTCAAACTATGCACATACAAAAAAGAAGTATTCAGTCTTACGCAAATTCTGATCTTATTCATGTGTACATTTAATGATACCTTGGTTGCATGAAGGAAGAGTGCTCTGTTTGACTATGAGTCATACACCACCATAACCTTTAAATGTGTGTTTGTCTATACAAAAATAGAAGATGACAATGGGAATAGTGGTATTTGGTGTTATCATCCAACCCTGAGAAACTCAATACACTACAAAAGTATCTTTTCTATAAAATAAAGCATCTTTATTTTAGCAAAAGATAAACCAAATAAACTGGTAAATATTATCACCAACTCAAAATACCAATTTGCTAATGAAGGAAGTAGAAATATATAGCTAATGTTCAGCATTATTGAAATAAGCAACCATTTACTTCAGAGGAATATGGGTAAATCCACTTCAAGTTCAGAATTTGGCAAAAAATGAGGTATTGATTTTAGTAAGAGGATATCCGTAAGATATTTCAGCTGCTGCTCTAAAATCAGATGCCCTATTACTATCATCTGAAGGCATGTTCTAGACGTACCCCCACAACTGTAGTGATCAATTTCACACCTAACTATTATGTCAGCTGGAACTTCAGAAATGATTACAATAGTAGTTCTCTCCTTTTCTCTTATCCACAGTGATTTTTATTTCTCAGAAAAAAAATGTACAAATCATACAATGTATATGATTTTATTTATTCTAAAAAATCCATATATTTTTGATATGTATAGGGATGGCCCTATTTGTTCTACTGTCCTTATATATGATATGTGCATGAATGAATGGATGGGATTAAAATACACAAAATGTATATACATATATTAAATTATAGATATTTTCCCCTCAAGGTTTTTATAATTTACTGGTTTGTGATACTATAATATTACTCCTATAATACATACAAAATGAAATTGCATAGTTTAAAGAATTGTACTTGAAGTCAGGAAATCTGGTTGGTGTTTCAGCTGTGCCCCTATAAGCTATGTGACCTTGACCAAAACAGTTTTTCTCTTTAAGCTTGATCATCTGTAAAGTGAGCACATTAATATCTATCATGTTTGATTTCTATACTGACTGGTTTGAAAAAATAAAGTGATATAAAATTGCTTTATATATAAATTACATTTGATGAATCAAGTAATGATGCAAGTGAGATTGTTAGAATTTTAGGCTGTATAATCATAGAAATTCACAAAGAGCAGAGGTCTTTTTGTTGGTTTTGTCAAGATAGCCTTAGAAGGCTTACTAAAAAAGGTGAGATCCTAGCTTATTACAAAAGATTTGAATCAAGAGGACTTTCCTATTATGGGGAATTACATGAGCACAAATGTAAGATCAGAAAAGAGAAAAACATACTTGGGAGCAGTGGAAAAATCATCCTTCTTGGAATGAAACGTTCATGTTGATTAACAGGGAGAGACATGGTTGGAAAGACCGGAAAAAAGAGATTGGACTTAGTAGTACTTTGTAAAGTAAGAACTTCATGATTATTCAGAAGAAAAAGAAAGAGAAAGAGGGAAAGAAGAAAGGATCAAAGGAAGGAAGGGAGGGAGGGAGGAAGGAGACAACAAAAGGAAGAGATAATGAGGAAGAAAAGAGACAAGAGAAAGTCCTGTTATGTGTCAAGCACTATGATAAGTACTTTCATATAATGCACATGATCACCATAGATACTTTCATCCATACTACAAATTTTAAAAATTAAAAGAAATTACCTAGCATGCCTAAGTCACAGTGTGAACAAAATAAACAGATGTGACAGATGTGAGTTAAGTTCTAACTAAACACATCCTATGCCCTTTCTGCTATGGCATGCTACCTTTCACTGTAACCTGCAGGTAAGGAAGGATTTTTGTGAGTGTGAGATAGTAGATATATCATGTAATGATATAAACGACAGCTTATCCAAGTGTACTGTCGTATCAGCATATAGCATGTTTCATTTTCCTAAACTAGCAACAGATATTAGGGAAAAAATGCATTAAATCAAAAAACAAAATCTGTTCCAATTCAGCATGTCTGATAGAGGCTTTAGAAAACCTTTCTCAAAAAAGTATTTAACGTAACGGCCAATATCTTCAGAGATTTCACAGGATTGATTAAGAATGACAATTTTTCTTAACTTAACCATCTGCTTAGACAAATGGAAAAAATAATATCCTGAACTGTACTCAGATGCCCTGGTTAGATAGGCATTTTATCAGTTCATGAGCTTTGAGATTTTCTTCATGGGTTTCTTCTAAATTAAGAGACCAGACAATTCTCCTTTGATTTTATTATCTCCATGTTAGCACTTGCTTAAAGAGTATATTCAGAAATACAGATTAGAAGCAAGAAATATAATATAAAATATAAAGAGATGTATTCTAAAACGCAAATGATTTTCCCCAATTTATATCAAGATAGCAGGCAAAGTTCTTCTTAACTCCACACAGGCCAGCAGGGATCATGGCACTCTAAGGATAACCCCACACCTGAGAATTTGGAGTCACACAGTGCCAGCGCTCACTAGGGTCTTCCACTTCTTAGGTGAGAAAAGAGCATGGTCCAGAAAGTCACGTGTTGCAACAACCTCTTCCCCATTTTCTATTGGCAACAGCTCATCCTCAAGATGACTAGAACTTACCTCTACCCACTTCTTGCCCAAATAGATTTGGTTAAAAGAATTCTTATTTTCAAAGGAGTTGCCAATTAAGATTCAACTCTATGTTATTTCTGGGGCCAGCCTGGTGGCACAAGCAGTTAAGAGCACGTGCTCCACTGCGGTGGCCTGGGTTTGGATCCCGGGCATGCACCAATGCATCGCTTGGCAAGCCATGCTGTGGTGGCGTCCCATATAAAGTGAAGGAAGATGGGCATGGGTGTTAGCCCAGGGCCAGTCTTCCTCAGCACAAAAAAAAAAAAGGAGGATTGGCAAATGTCAGCTCAGGGCCGATCTTCCTTACAAACAAAAAAAAACTCTATGTTATTTCTATTTGCAATAAATTGCCCTATTTTTTTCTCAATAAGTATCTTTACTTCACACTAGATCAATACTGGCTAGTACATCAGAATATAAATGAGTACTCCACAGATAATCATAATTAAGTTGCAGGAAACTTTTTCAATTTCCCTCTGAATAAAGAGAAAAAGAATTTATGAAGCTAATATCATATTGCTTTTTTTAATATCATATCTCTCTTTCTAAAGGCAAATAATCATCTCAGTCAATCAAGCAGAACTCCTTTGATTCATAACTCGACCTTTATAAAATATTTATCATTGACCTGTTGCTTTCTGAAACTCTCTCTTATTTTGACTTTTAAGACATCACTTGTGTCTCTCTCTATCTGATTACTCTTTCTCAGGGGACTCTGCAGATTTGCTTTATACATTTTCCCTTAAACATGCTTTTGTTCCCCATGGTCTGCCTTAGACCCTTATCTCTTCTTTCTGGACATATATTCCTTGAATGACAGACCAGCCTCATAGCTTCACCTACAACCGACATGCTACTGAATTTAAATCTACATCTCTATTCTAAATCTCTCTCCTGAACTTCCCTCATACATTTCCCTCTTATGTTGCATATCTCACAGATAGTTCAAACTCAACATGTCATGCCGAGTTGGGGATGTTTCCATGGCTTGTATGAAGAAATCAAATTTATCACTTGACATAATAGGTGTCTGCTTATTTTTTTCCTCCTGCACATTAGAATATCAATTCTCAAGGAATAATGATATGATTCTCAATGGATATTTCTTTCAAAAGTAATTTTTATATAGCAGAGAGGAAGAGAGGAGTGTTATACAATAAGAATAAAGTGGTAGAGGATACCCAATTGTATTTGGGAATATCAGCTGATGTTACAACTTACACATCTACCTCCGTACTGAGAAGCATCTGATGATTTATTCTGTCATCACCTTCAATCACCAAAAATAAAAAGGCAATTTATCACCAAGAACATGAAAAAGAAAGTAATCTCTTGGTTTCCATTTCAACCCACAACCTAACTAGATATGAGAGATAAAAAGAAGGAAAATAATTAAAAATATAGAGGAAGACAGTGGAAGATGCGGTAACATACAAAGGTTTGCATTTATTAGCATCATATAATGACTGGCAGATTTTCTTACTTATAGCCTTGTACCTAGAAGCCATGGTGTAGCACTTCAATAAGTGAGCAAATAATTGTATTTTATAAACCTAAATATTCCAGTGGAAAACGAGAAACTTCATGTTATCTCTGAATAACAGAGAAGCATTAAGGGAGCAACAATGAAATAACAGGCCTAGTGTGTTACAGGTTAATGAATTGCTGGTCTAGATAGTTCAATCAAAGCAGGCCAATACTGATGTGCCTTTAGAAAGACAGATGGGATATTGCCTGTGCCATTCAATGTAATGAATTGTCAGGGAGAAAAAACCTCCAGTATGTGTATAATCATTTATAAGCAGTGGAGGAGAAAACTAAATTATAAGAAGATGTATTTCAATTCACCTAAGGAAAAAAACAAAGACGTTTCTGAGTGTACAAAATGTTTTTTTTAAAATAGTCAGTTATTTTACAGAAATTAGCTATTTTCCAAAGTGACTTGTGTTGGATCTGAATACATGAATACAGTCTGATGATCGCATTACAACATGGCAAGAAAAAAGATTTTCAATTCATTAATAAAAAAAGACAGGGGAGAATTTCAGTTATAGGCAAAATGAGAACTAACTCTGAAATATCCCGGGGTAGAACTTGGATATCAGAACTATGTCCAAGGCATCTTTGCATCTTGAACGCCTAGCAGAGCACAGAGTAAATACTCAACATGTGCTTGAATAAATGAATGAGGACTAATCAGAATTCTAAAAAATATAAGGCTTTTTAAGCAAAGTTGTGTGCCAAGGATTTTCACACTTACAGTTACATTTATATTTCTCATTTACTTTAATCTTCATACCAACCCTACAAAGTAAGTATTATTATGCCCATCTTCAAAAGAGAAAAGTGAGGCAGAGGAAGATTATAGTAGCTTCCCAAAGTCAACAGAGTTTGTAGGTGGCAGAACTTGGTAAGAACATATCCTCTATTTTCTAAGTGGCTTCAAATTGTATTCTCTCTTTCTCTCTGTCATTAAATTACTGTAAAACTCATTGCAATTTGACAAGAGATACAAGAAAATGTTTCAGAGCAGGCATTCCCTATATCTCCAAGTAGACCAGTTTCTTTGGTGATATCATCAGATCAAAGGAAATGGGAAATTAGTACTAAATATACAATCAGAAGTTTAATGCTTTTCTTTAATCGGATGTCAGGGCAAAATTAAGGAAGAGATAACTTGACATTTTCATTGCGAATATTTCTTTCCACCTCCTCTACCCATCCTCTGTGGAAATTATGTATTCAACTGATTTCAACATTTAGTAAAACAGCTATGAAATAGTATTCCATTTCACAGGAGGCTAATGAAAAGAGATGTCCATTGCCAAAAAAAATATGCAGTGACAGAGGGCAACTACTAGGACTGACAAAAAAAAAGATATGACTAGGGAATTGATCTAAGTCAGGTATGTTTCAAGAGTTGATATCAGCAGTACAATCCAGTACCCTTGGATCCTTACTCTTACTTTCTCCCAAACTTCAACACAGGGTTTATGACCTTGAACTTGCAACCACCAACATATGGATACCCCTCTCTCTGGAGTGCTCTTAGAAGTCTTAAGAATGCTTCTTTTGCCTAGCAGATGGCAGAATTAGGATTTGTCTGTATGCTGTACAAAGTGAATTTTCCCATTAAAAAAAAATGCCATTAATCATGGCATTTTTCTGACTGTTCAGTCAGAACAGTGCTATAGTCTGAATGTTTGTGTCTCCCAAATTCACATGCTGAAAACCTAATGCCCAAGATGATAGTGTTGGAAAGGGGGGCCTTTGGGAGGCGATTAGGCCATGAGAGTGGAGCCTTGTCATTATAAAAGAGACCCACTGAGATCTCTCACCCCTTCCACCACGTGAGGATGCATGAGAAGTCAACAGTCTGCACCCCAGAAGAGAGCTCTCATCCAACCATGTGGACACCCTGATTTCAAATTTCCAGCCTCCAGAACTGTAAGAAATAAATTTCTGTTGTTTATAAGCTACCCTGTCTGTGATATTTTGCTATAGCAGCCCGAATGGACTAAAACAAACAGTCTAGACCATGTATGAATTTATTGACCCTTGTACAAGCGTTGACATTAACCATCAGTGACATGGGGATTCAATAGATTGTTCTGAGGAGAGGAGTGATATGATCCAACTTCAGTTTCAAAGGATCATCTGGCTGCTGTGCAGAAGTTACTCTTTCCAAGGGCAAGAGTGAAATCAGATTTAGAATCGCGTGCACTATTCTAGAGAAGAGCTGATGGTGATAGTAGTGGGAGCTCTGAGAAATGGTAGGATGCTGAATATTTTTTGAAAGTGGATACAAAGGATTTGCTGAAAAAAATGAGGAATCAATGTTATTGTCGAGTTTTGTGCCTCTCTGGTACTGATCAGTATTTAATCCAAACCCTGGAGTTGATCCTTATTTTTGCTGCAAATCCAGAGAGGTGAACATTCTCCCTGTTCTGAGTGTGTCATACTTTGGTGGTATCCCAGATTATGGTTACTTGGCATTCATTTTTTGAAAAAAATTAACAACAAAAAAATGATCTAGCTGTAAGAAACCAGTTTAAAAAAAAAATAGACAACTGAATTAACAATTAACTTAAGCATGCAGTAAGGGGAAAAAGTTTACTTGGGATCCCAACCGTAATTTGGAAGTACACAAGGCAAGGAGAGGAGAACTATGTAAATGAGGCAGAAGATGAGATTGATCTAGTATTTCTCAGGAGTAGACAGTTGCTTTGTCAATCAACTGTGTACAGTGGAACAGGAGAAAGAAACACCACGAGAGCATGAGAACTCATTAACACTTTTTCAGTATAGAGATCAAGAGCTACCACCCATGGGTTTATTGTGCCTCCACTCAGGCTCTTCATTTCTCTCGTGCCATCAGCACAGGACAACTCAAATGGGAGCCCTGTCTTTGGAAACAGGAGTTACTTGTCAGGTAGAGGTACCTCTGGTTTATCTTCCTGGGCACAAGAATTATTCAGTGACTTGCTACTATGGTAACAAGATATAAAGCAAATAAAAATAACCAACACGGCTATTGTAACTTTCAGTTTTTAGCAAAGTGTTTCAGAGGCCTTTAAAGATTCATAGCTTCTGTTTGCTGTTTTCTCATACCATGCTTAAACTGTTTTTACAATTCTTCCAGGCATATAACCAAAAGATGAAGTTAAAAAATTACATGAAAAAAGAGATCTATTTGTTCCTTTTCAAAGGGAGGGAGAATATCACACATTAAGCTGTGATAAATAAAGTTCCTATTGTTGCAGTCTGCTTTGTGTAGCGAATGGCAGGGTGCTCCATTGACTCAGCTAAGAGCCAGTTGTAACCAAGAAACTTGTCATAAAGTAACGCAGCACCTGAGAGAGATCAATGCCGGAGTGTTCATTAAACTAAGACAAGAAGTATTGATCTACAGGAAAGGAGAAGAGCTCCAGGGAACTTTTCAACGCGGTATGGAGGTAGGAGAAAGAAACAGACATGAGTGAACTAAACTGTGTTTTTATTCTATTTCCTTTATCCAATGTAGAGTTTTCAGTGTAACCACCGGAACACATAAAATAAAGAAATGAAATACCGGAAAAACAACGGGACTCAAGCAGTCTGTAAAGTAGGGAGGAGTGGATGAAGTACCCACTACAACACCTATGCAGCTGCAAAAGATGTGTTTGTAAGAGTTTGATCTAAAAATGTGAGCATATTTCCATCAGTGGTTTGGAAGATTTCATTTGGACAGTGTTAATACTTAAAGTATATTCTTAATTGCACAGCCAAAACATTTAGAAACTAGACCAACACTGTTTATGAATCTCTAAAATTAGAGGAAAAAACTCAGCATAATCAGTAAAAGACTACTGCATTTTTAAGGTGACAATAGTCCATGGACTAGGAACTCACTTCTACAAACATTCCTTGGTATTCATTTACTAACAAAAAAAGTTATGTTAGTCACCATCCACTTCCTAACCTTTAATAATACTAATTATAAAAACTACCAAATTCTAGCAGAAAATTGAAATAATAGATTAACTGATAGAGAAAATATAAAATATCTAGCCCAATACCTTGGAGATATATTCATTCATTCATTCATTCATTCATTCACTCAATAAATACATATTGCTTACTTTTTTCTAAGTACCCTGCTAAGTTTGATTTTGAACTCAAGTTCAGACCTTACAAACAAATATAGGTCCAGCCTGCATGGAATTTATGCTTAAGTATAGAAAAAAAATTAATCAAATAATCACACAAATAAATATATAATTTTAAAAACAGTGCATTTAAATAAAAACAAGATACCATTAAATTCTATAACAGGGGAGTGTCATTGATTCTGATATTTTTTTCCTGAAGATATGACTTTTGAATTAATATTTGAAAAATCTACATTGTGCTATCTGGATGAGGGGAGTCAGGATATGAGAGGGGAAGAGCTTTGTACACTTAGGGAGCAGCACACATAAAAATCGTGCAGAAGAAAGAAGCATAACGCTTTAACCAACTGAAAGAAGGGCTGTGTGGCTGAAGCACACAACAATGGAGCCAGATGAGGCTGGAGGAGCAGGTGGGAGTCAGGTTAGATAGAATCGTGAACATCAGGCTAAGATTTTATCCTAATATTAATGGGGAGCCATTAAAAGGTTTTAGGGGATGGGAAGTGTCACTGCCCAATTTATATTTCTAAAGGACACTAGAACATGGAAAAAACTGAAGAGGGGACAAGCGTGTTTGTAAAGAGTCCAGTTTAAAGGCTATTTCAGTAAAACAAGCGCAAGATGATGGTGCCTTGAAGGAGCATAGTGACTGATATTCCAGCTATGAACCTGAAACCAAACAAGTTATGTACTTCCAAAACACAATGGTCAGACAGACATAGCATAATTGCCATTTCTAAAGGGAAAAATAGGGGCTGGCCCGGTGGCGCAGGCGGTTAAGTTCGTGCGCTCCGCTTTAGTGGCCCGGGGTTTGCAGGTTCGGATCCTGGGCGCACACCAACGCACCGCTTGTCAAAGCCATGCTATGGCGGCGTCCCATATAAAGCAGAGGAAGATGGGCACAGGTGTAGCCCAGGCCCTGTAGCTCAGGACCAACCTTCCTCAGCGAAAAAGAGGAGGATTGGCATCATATGTTAGCTCAGGGCTGATCTTCCTCACTAAATAAATAAGTAAATAAATAAATAAATAAATAAAAGGGAAAAATAGAAAAGAAGAAAGGGATAATGGGTCCCAAGTAAGTCCAAACCTTAAGACTTGAGAATAACCCTCTGTGGCTCAAGGTTCTACCCTCCGGATTCACTGGGGCAGTGGACTCACCTCTGTGGCTCTCCTGGTTTAGAGTTGCACACCCAAGGATCTCTCAGGATGGCGTTGTGGCCCCTAGGCTCTGCATGATCCCACCTCCACAGCTTCCCTGGGCACAGCCCACACTGCAGCTATCTGCAGGGACCTCACCCCAAGACACGAGGGAGGGGCATCCCCACCTGCGTGAACCAGAGAGGTGGCTCCACCTTTGAAATTGCTCTGCCCTGGATCCTTGCACTCTGGGCCTGTGGTGGCAGTGGCAATTGTGATGATCTCTGAATCGCCTTGGGGGAGTTATTTTCCCCTTATCTTGAAGAATAGTGTCTGGCTTCTGTTGAGATGGCTGATGAGGTCCTTGGTTCATGTCCATACTAATCTCCTTATCCAATGTTTGATTGGCCACACTCTTAATGTTCTCTTCTGAATGTGCTTTCTCATTTTTTATAGGGTGGGTAGATTGAGCATTTTCCAAATCTTCAAATTCTGGTTCCTTTGTGCTTAATAATTCCATCTAAAAGTCATTTCTCTCTTCTCGCATTCTACTAGAGGCAGTCAGGAGGATCCAAGAAACTTCAACACACTGCTGAGAAATCTCCTGAGCTAAAAATATCCAGTTTATCACTTGCAAGTTCTGTTTTCCACAAAGCACTAGAACACAAACATAATTCACCCAGGCTCCCTGCTGCTTGATAACAAGGATCACTTTTTCTCCATTGTCCAATAATATGTTCCTCATTTCCATTTGAGACCTCATTAGTATGGCCTTTACCATCTATATTTCTACCAACATTCTGTTCACAATTGCTTAGGTATTCTCTAAGAATGTGGAAGCCTTCTCTATAGCTCTCCTCTTTTCTTTTTGAAATCTCATTAGTCCATTCAGGCGCACGTAAGAAAAATACCATAGAATGGGTCGTTTAAACAATAAACATTTATTTCTCATAGTTCTGGAGGTTAGAAAATCCAAGATCAAAGCATGGTCAAAACGAATGTCTAATAAGGGCCCACTTTGGTTTTGAACTCAAATTCAAACCTTATAAAAAAATATAGGTCCGGTTCATAGATGGCTGTTTTCTCATATCCTCACATGGCAGAGAGAGGTGATAGAACTCTCTGGAGTCTCTTCTATAAGGAGACTAATCCCATTCATGAGAGCTCCACTCTTATGACCTAATCACCTCCCAAGGGCCTTACCTCCTAATATCATCACATTGGGAGTTAGGATTTCAACAAACATTTAGTCGATAACAATCACCATACTCATATAACTTATTTGGTAGAAGTAGGTGCTAAATAAATATCTGTTAAAACAATGGCAAGTACAAAAGGAAGGAGGCAGAGAGGGAAACTAGGACATAGTAATTTCTTAATAAATATTTGGAGGAAAGAATGATGGAAGGAAGGAAGTTTGGATGGAGGGAGGGAAAAGAGAGGAAACATCTTGGCAATCTGGCAGAAAATTGATGAAATAGGGAGCATTAAATTTCAGATCAAATTTAAAACTTACAGGACCAGAATCCCCTAAATATTTATGAAATGTACACCTATAGATATTACGTGTGATTTTAAGATGTCTCTTATTTTCACTACCGACAAAATTAAATCTTTAAGATTGGCATGCATGTAGTATTCTATCAACATTGATAGACTAAATACTTTTGCTGAAAGGACATTGTATAAACCGTAATTGACAATAAGATACCAAGCAACTATTGGATGATTTTTGGTAGACAGCAGTAACAAACAGATCACCTTCGACTATTCCAATGAGAAATGTATCATTTAAACAATCAATGTTGAATAAGCAGATTTTAATTGTCATAAAAATGATACTTGCAATCAAGCAAGAATGAACTTGGTCCATTTCCAGGCAACTCCCTCACATACTCTGGTAAAAACCAAAGTCACTCTGGAAAAGGCAAAACTATGGAGACAGTAAAAAGATCAGTGGTTGCCAGAGGTTTGGGGAGAAGGAGGGATGAATAGTTGGAGTACAGGGGATTTTTAGGGCATTGAAAATATTCTGTATGATACTGTAATGGTAGATACATGTCATTATACATTTGTGAAAACCCATAGAATGTACAACACAAAGAGTGAACCCTAATGTAAACTGTGGACTTTAGTTAATAATAATGCATCAATATTGGCTCATCACTTGTAACGAATGTTCCACACTAATACAAGATGTTAATAATAAAAACTTAGGAGAAGGTGGGAGTATAAGGGAACTCTGTATAATCCATTCATTTTTTTGTAAACCTGAAACTGCTCTAAAAAATAGGCTGCTATTAATTAAAAACAAATCGAAGTCATTACAATCTTTTCATTTTTTGCTAACATCATAGTAACTGTATTTTGTCAGATAACAGTGAGCCCCAACTACTTGAAGTAAGAATATAAAGAAATAAAAATACTAAATGTAAATGAAGAATAACTTTGACAGGTTAACCATATTGACATCTTGCACAGATTTAGACTTAAGAATGTGGTATTCCATTTCTATTCCTAGAAAAATTCAATCTTGACCACGCTGTCAGCCTTGGAAAGATGGCCTATAGAGACAGTGAATGCTTGATCTCATTATTTTAAGGTTCATACAACAAAACATTCCTACAAATACTTTTATGGCCCCTCACATTGTAAGAATAACACTTTATTAGTAAACAATGTCATTGCCTATCAATTAAAATAGATCATTAGAAGAGAGCTGAACTGAGCAAAGCTTAAAATCTTTCTTCAATAAAACCTTGTTCAGCCATCAAAGAACACTTAACTTTCAAACACATGTGTAGCTGCCTATGGCCATCCTAAGAGAGAAAAAGCGGAGCTTGTGAGATGGTCATTCTCTAGAATCTTGGATGTAAGACTACAGAGATGGGATGTTAGTGTCCATTACCTCTTTGTGCATGCCATCCAAAAAATGGGATAATTAACTTTTTGTTATTTTTGTTGTGTTTTGTTTTTTCATGCCTGATGCATGCACCTACTTGATGCAGATGGAATAGAATGGATGGGATAGGAAATTTTCAATTATTCTAGTCTGTTTTGGCCATCTGTAACTCACCTACTTATTTATAAATTGTGCTTCTTTTATAAACTGTAGCTACTTTATCACCAGATAAATCTTCAATCATCATCAATTTGTGAAATAAGTGACGGCTTGTCAGACCAGAACATACGAGTAGGTCCAACTCTGCATCTAGAGTATCAGATAAAAATTATTGGATATCCATGAACAAGATATTGTAATCCTCAAGGTTATGTGAGTTATCTTAACACAGCTAGACTTTGTGCAGGATCCTTATGAGCAATTATAATGAGGCAGCTAAAGTTAGCAAAATATTTAGATGTAAAGTAGTGAGAAGCATTAAGTAGCCACTTTTAAGTATTTGCTATGTTCCAGATTCTGCTATATGGGTTAAGGTACCCTCTGTTCATCCAGCAAGTAGTTTTTGTGCATCTTCATTAAGCCAAGAATAGTTCTAGACATGAGAGATACAGAAGTAAACCAAAAGTTCTGCTCTCATGAGACTTGATGTTCTAGGGAGGAGAAGGAAACACAAATGAGGGAACTGGTAACTGCATACAAAAAAAATTGAGGGAGACTTCACCCTGGAAGAGATGCTTGAGTTAGACCTACTGGATGGTCCTTCTCTAAGTGGAAAGGCCACATAGATCCATATGTGCGTGGATGGAAGGCTAAAAAAGCATGATACATTTGTAAAAGAGCAAATGGTTTGTGATGAGTGTGCCATACAGGAAGGAAGTATGTAAAAAGAAACCAGAAAGGTTAGCCACATTATGAAATTTTAGATATATCATAATTTACAGCCCCTTGCATGTTTTTAAGCCAGAAAGAAATATGATCAGTTCTGTTTTAAAATAGCATGTAGATTGAATTTCAGAATGTGAAAATGAGTAGTGAGCATCGTCAGGAGGAAAATACAACAGTTCATGTGAAAGATAATGAGAACACAAAGTAAGGTTCAGATGATGAGGCTATAGACAAAAGAATCATCTAAAAACAGAATATAAAATGTACAATCTGGAGCAGGTGTCATGGGCCTGGGCTGAGACAAAGGCAGAAGGAATTCTGACAAAAGGAGTCAGAAATAAAGCCTGTGTGTATCATACAGCAGCAACAGAAACAACAGGAGAAAAAAGTCCCCAGAAATGGCAATTGAATTTTGTTTAAGACTTAGAAGGCTGTCAGAGTATATCATTCCCAGTCACTTCGAATATTACTTATGTAAATACTGTTATTTTATAATCTGAAATATCCCTTATATCTATCAAGCTAGTGTGAGATGATCTAATAAGATGTCATAAGTATCCTGTAATGGCAGGAAAAGAAGAAGAAAAGAAAAAAGAAACTGAATGAAAAGTACATAGAGATCTAAAAGCGATTCTCAAATCTCACAGTCACACACTTCCATCCTCTCATAGCTGTAGCACAGTAGTTTCCAGCATATTCAACATCATTCTAGCTGATCCACACATTTTCCTAGTTTATTCACTTTCCTACTCTCCACTCAAACCTCCAATATGTCTTCGCCGTATTTGCTTTGAGATGATAACTTCGCTTCCTATTTCACTGAGAAAAATGAAGACTAGCAACTACTCAAGCACCTAGACATGTTCTATTAACTCGCATTTAAAGAGCTTTCTCTTGACCCCACATCTCCTTATAGCTGCTCCCCCATTTTTTCACTCCTCATTACAGAACAAAATCTTCTCAGAGGAGTTGTCTGTACTTATTGTCACCAATTCCTCTCCTCCTTTTCTCTCTTGAATCCACTTGAGCCAGACTTTCTTCCCCACCACTACTCCAAAACTGCTATTGTCACAGATGCAATGGACCCTGCATTACTAACCCCAAAGATCAGTGCTCAGTCCCCATCCTGCTTGGCCTGTCAGCAACTTGGCCTTCAGTGACACAATAGATCACTCCCTCCTCCTTGAAACTCTTGCTTCTCTTGGCTTCGAGGAACTAGTCTTGTTGATTTTCCTCTGCCTCACTGGTTAATGCTTCTCAGACTCTTGCTGACTCCTCCTCATCTGCCTGGTCTCTTCCTGTTGAAGCTCTCAGGACTTAAGGCTTGATCTTATTTTATTTTCTGTCTATACTTACTCCTTTGGTGATCTGATCAAGTTTCTTGGTTTTAAATAGCATCTCTCTGCTTCTGATTGCCATATCTATATCCCCAGACTGGACCTCTCCCTAACCCCACATTAGAATATACAACTGTCTATTTACCATTTTTATTCTGAAGATAATACATATTGCAAACCCAATGTATAAAACTAATCTCCTGATTTCCCCTATCTCTACAGTCTTTTACATCTCAATTAATGTTGATTTCATTCTTCTGGATGCTCAGGCCAAAAACCTTGGGGACATCCTCTCTCCTACACAAAATTTCAATCCAAAAGCAAATACTAAGGCTTTATATGCAAAATATACCCAGAGTCTGACAATTTCTTAGCATTTTTACTGATACCACCCTAGTCAAACCACCATCATCTCTCCTATGGACTATTGCAACAGCCTCCAAACTTGTCTTCCTATTTTCATCTATGTCCCTCTGGCATCTGTTCTCAAACAACAGGCAGAGTTATTATCTTAAAACTTAATTCAGACTGTATCATTCTCAGCTCATAACCTTCCCAAGGCTCCTCATTTAACTCAGAGTAAAAACCAAAAGCCTCTCACCAGCCACTTATATGGCCACATCTCCTACTACCAGCTCCTCACTCGTTCTGCAAAACCTACTGCCCTCCTTGCTGTTCCACAAGCACACCAGGTACTCTCCCAACTCGAGGAATTACCCTTGCTTCAACCTCTGTCTAGAATTCTCTTCCCCTAAATATCTCAATAGTTTCTCCTTGGGAAGTTTTACCCATAATAATTTTCTTCTAATGTACAATATAATTTATTGGTCTCATACATTTTCTCTGACCATCCACCAGAATGCCACCTTACTGAGGGTCAGTGATTGTTGTTGTTATTCACTGTTGAATCTACAGCGCAAAGATCCATTTCTAATACTTGGAAGGCGTTTAATAAATAGTCATTAAATAGATAAATAATGAGTATTTTTGTCTGACAAAATATTATCAGGCTGAATACTAGAGACAAGGAGTAGTAATAGGGAAAAGAAAGGGTGAAAAGGAGTTTTACTATGCCAAAACAATATTAGAGAAGAGGAAGCCTCAAATCATCTGGTAGTTCACCCCATATCTGGATAATAGAAATATTTTGAGTAAAATGTTCATTTTGGAAAATTACATTTGGATAACCTAATTGCATTTAAATTCATTTTATCATCAGGTTAATACAGGGCATGATGCCTGCATTGTACGAATTTTACAGCTTCATAAGCTGAAACACAGAAAGACTAAATATCTTATCCAGAATCTCAAACAAGTCAATGATTGAGCCATAAAAATAAATTGTGACTTCCACATTCCTAGACACTATTTGAAATCACTAAATGCTACTTCATAAGACAAATAGATTTAAAAAATATATAGCATTTTGTAGTCATATGGTATTTTCCCTAAAGAATAATGGCATAAGGTTTTTGATATTATTGCTTCTATACTGTTACTCACAGCCGGAAAGAAACCGATAGCTAGGCCAAGAGAAGAATCTATTTTCATGCCAAATTATAGCCATTTACAAGGATAGATTCACATATAACATATGGCCCAAGTCCTGCTCATGATTATTAAGTTTCCAAAGTGTTAGATGTTAAAACATCTTGTTCTCGTTTGTGCTAGCTTAGTTATTCCTATTGACATTAATAGGAGTTCTAGAACGCATTCAGAGAATGTGTAGTATTTCATAGAATTTTATTACCAATTATGAAATGGCCACTTAGGATATCTCCAGTCATATTTACTACGATGTTACACCAGCATATTTTCCCTGAGAAACATTTCAAGTGATCCTCAAAGGGCTGTGGCATATTTTAAACAGAATTACTATTGTGACATGATTAATTTTTAATTCTTGAGGGTTAAAAGCATCATCAGTCATTTTTTTTTGCATTTAGACCAGGATATCCTTACTGTGTATTACCTAAATGAAGGCTCAAGAACAGCACAATAAGACGTAAACACCCGTCCTTTTATGGCTCACCGTCTTTGAAATGTATACTCGAAAGGGATGTCTGGCTCCTGGACTTTAGATTAATTTATTCAACTATTTTAAAGGCTCTCAAATAACCTGGAGATAATAATTGCTTCCATATTTACCAGCTCATTGTTAAAGTTTTTATGAAGTGCGTCTTTGTAGTCTTATAATTAGGCCTGTGGTAGCAGAGGTTCTCTTTGCACTTTTTGTGTACATAATGTATAAATGCTGCAGTCCTCCAGTCACAGCAGTTAAGAAAACATGGCACATATAAAATAACGAAGCTAGAGGAAACCTACTCGGTTGCTTCTTTGTCTGACTTTCTTTCCTGCAGAGTGTGAAAAGTGGGGCTCTCAGGTACACGTAGGTCTCGAAAGTAATTTCCTCTTATTTCCTGGAAAGTCCAAATTATTTTCTATCCATTCTGCCTTCTCTAGTGTCAAAATTAGGGGAACAAAACCTTCACTTTCTCTCTAATTGTTTTTACTCTGACTCAACTCTCTGCTTTCTATTAGAAGCATAATTCACCAAGCTAGTAAGTATGCTACTTTTTGACTTTTATATCTTCTTTTTGACTTGTTTCTTAATATTTTGTTGTTGTTGTTTTCACTGAGGTCAAAAAGGAAGGATCGATAAAACCTGCAACAAATAGGCCATAAAGAAGCAGGCTGCACTGTTTATTGGACTAGACTTATACTAACACAGCATATCAGCTGAATGTTAAAAGTGTTAAATTGTCTGTAACAGAACAAAGTGAGTTACTAACAGATTCATTTATCCCGCAAAGAAATTTGAAAGCCTCATGAGCATGTTATGCATTTGTCTATTCTCATATACATAGATATATCTCTGTGTGTGTGTGGTGCATGCACATGTGTGTGAATGTGTGTGTGTGTGAATGTGTGTTCACATGGGCTATCAATTTTAAATATTTTAGGTTTTATAAACATTAATTATTTTAACGAAGATGTGTCAGTACCAGCCCTCTTATTCATTTTTGAGCCTGTGTTCTGACAAACGTTCACCAAACACGGCAGTAAACTAGGAACAATGTATACTTTTCTATCTTTTCTCATTCTCTTTCATTAAAAGTCAGCTGAGATTAAACAAAATATTTTTGTTTACAGTTAGTGCCAGTGAGAGCATTTTTCTTTAAGTTCTCTGAACAAAGGTTTGTGTTTCCACAGCGTGATTGTTTCTGTTTGAGGTTTCCTCCATTTTTCACGATGAGGACAAAAAACCAAAAATGTTATCTTGTGTTTCCAACCTATTAAAATTTTCTTATTTACCTTGAAATCTAAAATGAGCTATTTCCTTCCTCGTTAATTCATTCATTTTATGCATTCATTCTTTCTTTGGACATTTATTGAGTGCCTACGTGAAGCATTAGTTTCAAGTTTATAGTTTAGTGACAAAGAGTAACACATAAATAAAATGCATTGAGATAAATGCCATAAGAAAAGTATGAGTGGGTGCCATGTGAACACAAAGGAATGAAATAATTCTGCCTAGGGAAATTAAGGAAAGCTATCCATGTGGTAATATAAGTTGAATTTTGAGAGATAAAGATTTCATAGGCTGCTTTCCCTGTCTCAAATGTGGTGCTAGAATGCCTTTATACTTCAAAATGACCTGAATCATTCAAGGACACAACTCCTAAGAAAACTACAGATTGATCTATATGGGTGGAATATAAAGTAGACAGAAGAGTATGGAAAGAAATAAACTCTCTAAGAACTAAGGAAACAAATTATTAAGGAAGTTTTATGCCGTGTTAAAGCTCGTAAATTTTATTATGCTGGTAATAAGGAATTTATGAATGAAAATGGCCTGATTAAATTGGAATTGGGGGGCCAGCTGGGTCGCGTAGTGGTTAAGTTCGCGCACTCCACTTTGGCAGCGGCTCGGGGTTCGCAGATTTGGATACTGGCATGGAGCTATGCACCACTCCTCAAGCCATGCTGTGGTGGCGTCCCGTATACAAAACGGAGGAAGATGGGCATAGATGTTAGCTCAGGGTCAATCTTCCTCAGCAAAAAGAGGAAGACTGGCAACAGATGTTAGCCCATGGCCCATCTCCCTCACCAAAAAAAAAAAAAAAAAAAATGGAATTGGTAACCTTGTGGTGTTATGCCATATGAACTAGTTAAGATGTCCTCCAGACACCATTTTTTCAGGATGAGAATGATGCTTCACTCAATGGAATGAGTCTAATGATGGTGCCAGGTGAAGTTATTTTAGAAAGAGACATTCATAGTAACCTAAAAATATGAATTAAATTTGAGAATCTGTAGAACATTAGAGTGGAGGAGGAATGTATCAATTATTTATTTACGCTCTGTCTTATATCCCAAAAGGTTTTCTAATGGCTTAGAGAAATATATACACTTCAATAAGATTGTAAAAGATAAATAAACCAAAGTAAAGAGTAAAGGAAGGTCAAAATGTAGAGTGAAATTAGACAGAATAAATCATGCATATCTAGGCAATAAAACTAGGCATACTTTCTCAATACATTTATTTAAACATAAATTAATTCAAATTTTATTGTTCAATTTTTCAGAAAATAAAAACTAATAAAAAGCAATTTGTTTAAGCTCAATAGATTTAAAAACAAAGATATGAAGGACTGGGTAGTAAAATAAATAAGGAGAATAGAAGTTCAGGATAGATAATAAGGAATCGAAAAGGCAAAAGGAAGTAAAGTATTTATTAAGCACTAATTTGATGCAGGCACTATCATAGGAACACACACATGATTCTTACCATCATTACATGCCTTTATTTCATCTTCTACATTTCTGTCCATGCTACGGTGGGGTTTGTGGATAATTTTTATCTTCTAAATTGTCTTAAAATTTTTATATTAGACTTACTAAGCCTATATTTAAATTCATGTTAATTATTTTCCATTTTTAATGGAATATTAAATCATGAAATATTAAATTTGGAATAGATCAAAATCAAAGTCTTGCATACACCTTTTGCATCTGAGAAATCAGAATCCCAAAGATGAGAAATGATGTGTGAAAACTTACTGTTTGTCAATGCCAAGTTTACCAAACATGAAGTTTCAGTCTCAGCATTAAGCTAAGTATAAACTGGTTACATTTGGATTCCTCTGCCTTTGGTAAAAGGAGTTATATAGTAATTTTTGCCTAGCATGATTTTTTTTACTTGTAATTCAAATATATATGAATGGATGATTGTTTTCTACTTCATCAATATACAGTTTGCAAATACTCATGTTGAGCATAATTTGAAAAAGGAGAAATACTGGTTTAAGAATATAAAGGTAGAATAAAATAGAAAAGAACAAGAATAAAAGATTTTTCAAGAAAACTTGAGAGAGATAAGGAAAACTAAGGAAATATAAATTAATATCCTTAGGCCTACTTTTCCATTTAAGTTAGATCATTGGAAGGCATGTAAGTCAGTTTGTGACATGTGCTTTTACATGACTTAGCATGAGCAAGATGAAGGCTGTCATTGTGTATGAAGGAGAAATGCCAGCATAGCTATGACCAGTAGATTAGAGTTTATTCAGCATTTTTCCAATGAAAAAGCCCATATTACTCAGAGACCAGTTCACAAGGGTCAAACATCAGAAAGGCATTGGATATTTGAACATAGAAACAGTCATCATACCCCCAAAAGCTTCTTATTAAACATCTAAGATAATCTGCAACAAAGTAAAACACATTTACAAAGAACTCATTGAAGCTGTAATATAAAACTACAAATTACAAATATAAATAAATGTCCTATAAAATTCCTATCAAGGAGTGGATGATGATAAACTTTACAATATCTGTTGGTATCATTATAAGACACAGAAATGTCACTGATATTTATATGGGCTGTGTTTGTTGTTTTATTTTTTGTGAAAGCAAAAACACTGTTTTGAGGATTTCATGGATGTTCTAGAAACCTGTGCTTTCCCTCTTTCCAACCCCACCCTACCCCTCCTCTCTGTGGTAAAACTGAACACCAAAATTGGCCCTGACCCTGCACAATATGCAGCATGAAATGAGAGCTCAAAACTAATCTTCCATTTTTGGAAGGGATGTTAAGGACATAATGATTACTGCCTTTCTTTCAGCCCTCATTTATTTCAGGTTTTGTTCTTCATTTAAAATATGCATCTCCTGAATTCTTCTTATGCCTTCTGAATAAATGAATACGTGATCAGAATGAACAAATAAAGATCTTTCTCTCCTGTCAAATAATAATTGATCATCAGAATTGGGTAAATTCAGGTCTTTGTTAAGATAAAGTCAGTATTCAATGTTGACACTTTCAGCCAAATTTTGTTTTTTGATACACAGTTCTACATTTATGTTAGAAATATATATTAGAAAACCAGGAAATCAAGAGGGACCATTATAAATCAGTGCTGGGTTACAGTGCATAGACTCTAAAACAGTTGAGAATAGGACTAAGGAGCATTGGAAAATGGTAATAAAAGTAACAAGAAAAATTACTCTTGTACCAACCACATCACTATTTTATTATAATAGTTCGTGGTTTGTTCTGCCTGTTTGAGATTTTGCTGATTCTCAAATTTTTAGCCACTAAAGAGCAAGGGGAGTCAACAAATCAATCAGTAAGTCTGAATTCTGAAATCAGTAAGATCACACTCCTAAAACATGTTCAGACTTTGCAAAGGAGATTGTGATATAGCCCACGTCCCTATGGCTAGCATAAAGTGAAAAATTGACATTTTCTTTATTTGTTCTGAGAATTTCCACCTTTATGATGGCTGTAGAAACCTTAACAGAGTATTTGACCATTAAATTTAAGTTTCTCTGCAGACATTAAATTTCAAAACTGGGTGGGCCTTGAAAAATCATCTCTTGATTCGTCTTCATTTTACAGAAGACAGGATTACACATTTGAATTTCTATTTCCATTTCTCTGAGTATAAAATTAAAGAAAATGGACACTCTTACTGAGTGATATCTTCGTTCAAATGACATTTCTTTAGCTCAAAAGCAGTGCTAGATATCTGTTTATTCATCTATAGAAAAGTTGTAACTATTGAGCATTAAGGAGCACTTTGAATAAGACAGATACTTAAGTAAATAAGTTAAGTAATGTTTATCTCTCTCCTCTCATAATAGGAGACAGAATCAAGAAAAGAAGGCATTTTTGCAAATAGATTCTGTCAGCAGTAAATAAGCTGTCTACTTTTAAATTTTTTTTCATATAATAAAAGCAGAAAAAGTTCTGTACATTTTTCCTTTGGGTGAATGATTTTTTGTCGTAAACTTCTACATTTCATATCTTCATTTTATTTTCTTTACCTTATTGCTAGCATGTGTAATCAAAGATAGTGCTATGAGGGGCTGGCCCAGTGGTGTAGTGGCTAAACTCTTGTGCTCTGTTTCAGGGGCCCGGGATTTGCAGGTTCGGATCCCAGGTGCAGACCTACACACCGCACATCAAGCCATGCTGTGGCTGCATCCCACATAAAATATAGAGGAAGACTGGCACACATGTTAGCTCAGGGATTATCTTCCTCAAGCAAAAAGAGTAAGATTGGCAACAGATGTTAGCTCAGGGCCAATCTTCCTCCCTGGAAAAAAAAAAGATATTGCCATGGAATCTCAGAAAAGAGTGTATTTTCTACTGTTAACAGGGGAGATTTTAGTAATCATAAAACAGATAGCTGAAACTTCAATCTAAGAGAAAATATTGATGTATGTCATAAAAATGTGTATCCTCTTTAGAGTTTAAACTGTAGCAATTAACATCTACCTAGCACATTTATGTTGTAAGTGTTAATAACCCTTTCAAAGTGAACAAGATTTTCATCTCAGAGAAAACATCTTAGTTTTATAATCTAACCAAAATTTGATAGTATATTTTATAGTAAAATTTTGGTCAGACTTTGAAACTGAGATAAAATTAATTATTAGAAATAATTTGTTAATTGATAGAGTCTTTAAATGGATATTCTAGAATATCTTTTGGTATAAAAAGTAATGTGAACCCAGTGCCTAATCTTGGTTTCTGATGTCATTGTCTAATAAAAGCAATCAAGGCTCCTTGGAGAAATGACTAAATCTAGGACTAAGAGAGGGAATATACAAGATGAGGCTCAAGCATCTTGTAGTGCCAGAAAGTAAGACAGTGGTCAAAAACAAAAGGATGGAGATATGTCAAAGTGACACAGAAGCCAATTGAAAGAGCTTCCAATGATCAAAGATAGAATAACTTGAGCAACAAAATAATTAACATATTATTATATCATACTCTAAATCTTTTTTACTTTTTTAAAAGTATAAAGTCTTAAAAGTATAAAATCTTTAAACTTTTTTAAAAGTATAAAGATATAAAGTTAACATCAGCCTGAAGTAAATAAGTGATTGAATAAATAAGTAAATGGAGAAGAAGAGAAAACCTCTTGTGTAGGAAAACTCCAAACAATTTATGTGTATATCATCCTTCAAGGAGGTGAGGCATAACTCTTCATTCCTTAAATGTGAGCTTGCTTCAAAAGTGACTTGCTTCAAAAGAATGCAGCATGAAAATGGGGAAAAGTAACTTCACAGTTGAGAAACCTAGAAAATATTACCTCAGCCAGGTAATCATGGTTAACATTAACAGTGATAATTCAAGATAGAGCAATTCTTCCTAAAGAACTGAGGGTTGATTGAGTAGCTTCTGTACAATGACAGAGGGACTGTGTAGAGATGGGTAGGAGAGACAGAGAATGGGAACTCCATCCTGATATGGTGACCTGCAGTAGGGAGGGGTATCACTGAGGGGACCACACACAGACTTGCCTGCCCTGAAGCACAGCATAAAACAGCAGTTTAAAGGGCACCTAGATAATACAGGAAGGAAATCCATTTACTAAACCTATAGAGTCTGCCAAAAGGGTGATAAAATGCTGGAACTACCCTGGGGTTGGAGGCGTGCATTATTTTGTGTTATCTTTCCACCTTGATAGAGCACGTGGGAATACAGCCCAGACCCTCTAGCCAGACTGCTAAGGCCACCCAGTGCATCTTCAGTCCCTGGCCCACACCAGGTCCAGCCAGCCCACCAAGGCACCCCAGATGCTGTGAGCCTGAGGACTCCCCTGGCCTATACCCACCCCAGCCCCAGCCAGCTTGCCAAGATACCCCAGATGCAACACACTGCTGGTCTTCTCTGGCCCATACCTACCTCAGCCCCAGCTGGCCTGCAAAAAGGCTCCCAGCATGCACGGCTGACACAGGGAGTGCTCCTACACAAGACCACTCTTTCAAGACCAGAAGAGGTAGCTATTTTGCCTAATTCATAGAAATAAACACAGAAAGACAAACAAAATGAAGAGACAAAAGAATATGTTCCAAACAAAAGAACAAGATAAAACCCCAGAAAAAACCCTTAATGAAACAGAGATAAGTAATCTACCTGATAAAGAGTTCAAGTAATGGTCATAAAGATGTTCACTGAACTCAGGAAAAGAATGGAGGAACACAGTGAGAACTTCAACAAAGAGTTAGAAAATATAAGAAAGAACCAATAAAAGCTGAAGAATACAATAACTGAAATGAAAAATATGCTAGACGGAATTAATAGCACATTAGATGATATAGAAGAAAGGATCAGTGATCTGAAAGACAAAATAGTGGTAATCACCCAATCAGAACAGTAAAAAAAGAAAAAAAAAGAATGAAAAATAATAAGGATAGTTTAAGAGAACTCTGGGACATCAAGCACACTAACATTCAAATTACAGCTGTCCCGGAAGGAGAAGAAAGAGAGAAAGGGACAGAAAACTTATTTGAAGAAATAATGGCTGAAAATTTCCCAAACCTGGGGAAAAAAAACAGACATCCAAGTCCAGGAATCACAGAGAGTCCCAACAAAAAGAACTCAAAGAGAGTCATACCAAGACATATTATAATTAAAATGGCAAAAGTTAAGAGTGACGTCAGCATCATGGCGGAGTGAGCTTTCCCGTGAATTCTTCCCCCACAAAATACAACAAAAGTAACAGCCACAGACCAACAACGGAATCCCAGACAGTCAAAAGCTGGAGCGGAGGGATCCACACTGCCGCACATCTGAGAGCGGAACGTGCTGGGCCCCCAGAGGAAGTGGGGAGAGGTAAGGAGAACTCAGCTCCCTCCCCATCAGATCAGCGATCCGGTCCGCGCGGCTCCCAGAGAGGGGGGAGGGGCGGCCCTCGGCGGGAAACTGTAGCTCTTCGGGCTCTCTCAGCCAGTGGGAAACTCCCGCACAGAGGGCTCAGAGGAGCCACAGGGCTACCATCAACATCTGAGCAACCCAGAGAGCGGATAAAGAGGGGCAAACGAGAAGCCTCCCACGTCAGGGACCCAGAGGGCAAAAGAGAGAGCTCCCCCCTCCCCGCAACCCGGAGTCTGCAGCTCGACCAGATCTAGCGGTCCGAGGCAGACATGAATAAACTGGACTGGACCCGTGGATCGCAGTGGGGAAAAGAAACAAAACAAAACAAAACAAAACTGCGGATCGCAGCAGAAAAACTGGGGCAGAGCGCAGGGGGCTTAGACTACACAGCCCTTTACCACCACACAGTGGCGGCAGGTGGAAATTGCAACCAGAGACTTCCAGGATGAGGAAAATCAAAACCAACACAGGAACCACAATGCAAAAATATATGAAATCACCAGACCAGAAACAAAATGACAAGCACCCAGAAATCAACCCCGAAGACACAGAAATCCATAAACTAAATGACAGAGATTTCAAAATAGCTATCATAAAAACACTCAACGAAATACGAGACAACACAGACAAACAATTAAGTGAGATTAGGAGTTTCTTCACAAAAGAGATTGAAATCATAAAGAAAAACCTATCAGGGCTGATGGAGATGAAGAACACAATGGAGGAGATAAAGGAGAATCTGGAATCTTTAAAGAACAGAGCTGACAATATGGAGGAAAGAATTAGTACTTTAGAGGATAGGAATACAGATATACTCCAGATGGAAGAAGAGAGAGAACTAAGACTAAAAAGAAATGAAGAAAGACTCCGAGAAATATCGGACTCTATTAGAAAATGTAACATAAGAATTATAGGTATTCCTGAGGGAGAGGAGAGGGAAAGAGGAACAGAGAGCCTATTCAAGGAAATAATAGCTGAAAATTTCCCAAATCTGGGGAAGGAGCAGGAAATACCAGTAAGCGAAGCCAACAGGACTCCTATATATATTAACAGACAAAGGCCTTCACCACGACACCTAGTGGTAAGGCTAGCCAGGGTCAACGACAAAGAAACAATATTAAGGGCAGCTAGACAAAAACAAAAAATAACGTACAAAGGAACTCCCATCAGGCTCTCAGCGGATTTCTCAACAGAAACTTTTCAGGCTAGAAGAGACTGGAATGATATATTCAAAATACTGAAAGACAAAAACTTTCAGCCAAGAATACTCTATCCAGCAAAAATATCCTTCAAATATGATGGAGAAATAGTAACTCTCCCAGATAAACAAAAGCTAAGGGAGTTCATGGCCACGAGACCGCCACTACAAGAAATACTCAAGAAGGCCCTCAGGCCTGAAAACAAGAAGAGAAAGGGAACACAAAGCTTGGAGTAAGGAGAAAAGTAGGTAGACAAAATCAGAGAAATAGTAGATCTTTACCGGAATAGGTTAGCAACCACTTAAATACTAAACTCAAAGATCAAAGGAAGAAATTCACCAAAAATAAATTTAACCTCATCACTGTAAACACACAGCCACAACACAAGATAGAATAAGGTATAACAAGAGCAACTTAGAAGGGGAAGAGGAAAGTGACTGAATTGACTTAGTATAAGGAAATAGGAGGCTATCAGATAATGGACTATCTCATACAGAAGATTTTTCGCCCAAACCTCAAGGTAACCACTAAACAAATAATCAAATTAAAACCACATATGATAAACAAAGAGAAAACTAGAAGAATCATAAGACAGAACAACCAAACTGAATTGGCAGTCCAAAACAAATGGGACAAGAAACAAAGGAAATGCAAAAGAACCAGAAAATAAGTGACAAAACAGCAACATTTAACCCTCATATTTCAATAATTACCCTAAATGTAAATGGATTGAACTCTCCAATCAAAAGATACAGAGTGGCAGGATGGATTAAAAAGCAAGACCCAACAATATGCTGCCTTCAGGAAACACATCTTAGCACTAAAGACAAGCACAGGCTCAGAGTGAAAGGATGGAAGACAATACTCCAAGCTAATGGCAAACAAAAGAAAGCAGGTGTTGCCGTACTCATATCAGACAAAGTAGACTTCAAGATAAAACAGGTTAAGAAAGACAAAGAAGGGAAATATATAATGATAAAAGGGACACTCCATCAAGAAGACATATCACTTATAAATATATATGCACCCAACATAGGAGCACCAATGTACATAAAACAACTATTAACAAACCTAAAAGGAGAAATCAACAACAACACAATAATAGTAGGGGATCTTAACACCCCACTTACAGCAATGGATAGATCATCCAGACAAAAAGTTAATAAAGAAATATTAGACTTAAATGAAAAACTGGACGAGATGGACCTAGTAGACATATACAGAGCACTCCACCCAAAAACAGCTGACTACACATTCTTCTCAAGCGCGCATGGAACATTCTCTAGGATAGACCATATGTTGGGAAACAAAGCAAGCCTCAATAAATTTAAGAAGATTGAAATCATAACAAGCATCTTTTCAGACCATAAGGCTATGAAACTGGAAATGAACCAGGAAAAAAAAACTGGGAAAGTGACAAAAATGTGGAGATTAAACAACATGCTACTGAACAACCAATGGATCATTGATGAAATTAAAGGAGAAATCAAAAACTATCTGGAAACAAACGAAAATGATAACATGTCATATCAAACCATATGGGACGCAGCAAAAGCGGTCCTGAGAGGGAAACTCATAGCGATACAAGCCCACCTTAACAAACAAGAAAAAGCCCTAATAGGCAACCTTAAATTACACCTAACAGAACTAGAAAAAGAAGAACAAACAAAGCCCAAAGCCAGCAGAAGGAGAGAAATAATAAAAATCAGAGCAGAAATAAATGATATTGAGACCAAAAAAACAGTAGAAAGGATTTATGAAACAAAGAGTTGGTTCTTCGAGAAGATAAACAAAATAGACAAACCCTTAGCCAGGCTAACTAAGAAAAAAAGAGAAAAGGCTCAAGTAAATAAAATTAGAAATGAAAGAGGAGAAATTACAACGGATACCATGGAAATACAGAGGATTATAAGAGAATACTATGAGAAATTATATGCCAACAAATTGGACAATCTAGAAGAAATGGATAAATTCTTAGACTTATACAACCTCCCAAAATTGAACCAAGAAGAAATGGAGAATCTGAATAGACCAATCACAAGTAAAGAGATTGAAATAGTAATCAAAAACCTCCCAAAAAATAAAAGTCCAGGACCAGATGGCTTCTCCAGTGAATTTTACCAAACATTCAAAGAAGATTTAATACCCATCCTCCTCAAACTATTCCAAAAAATAGAGGAAGATGGAACACTTCCTGAATCATTCTATGAGGCCAACATCACCCTGATACCAAAACCAGACATAGACAATACAAAGAAAGAAAATTACAGGCCAATATCGCTGATGAACATTGATGCAAAAATCCTCAACAAAATATTGGCAAACCGAATACAACAATATATTAAAAAGATCATACACCATGATCAAGTGGGATTTATACCAGAGACGCAGGGATGGTTCAACATCCGCAAATCAATCAACGTGATACATCACATCAACAAAACAAAGAATAAAAACCACATGATCGTCTCAATAGATGCAGAGAAGGCATTTGACAAGATACAACATCCATTTATGATAAAAACTCTCAATAAAATGGGAATAGAAGGAAAGTACCTCAACATAATAAAGGCCATATATGACAAACCCACAGCTAACATCATACTCAACGGGGAAAGACTGAAAGCCATTCCTCTGAGAACAGGAACGAGGCAGGGCTGCCCACTCTCACCACTCCTGTTCAACATAGTACTGGAGGTTTTGGCCAGAGCAATTAGGCAAGAAAAAGGAATAAAAGGAATCCAAATAGGTAACGAAGAAGTGAAACTCTCACTATTTGCAGATGACATGATTGTATATATAGAAAACCCTAAAGAATCTGTTGGAAAACTGTTAGAAACAATCAACAACTACAGCAAAGTTGCAGGGTACAAAATCAATCTACAAAAATCAGTTGCATTTCTATATGCTAATAATGAACTAACAGAAAGAGAGCTCAAAAAGATAATACCATTTACAATTGCATCAAAAAGAATAAAATACCTAGGAATAAATCTTACCAAGGAGGTGAAGGACCTATACAATGAGAACTACAAGACATTATTGAGGGAAATCTACGATGACATAAAGAAATGGAAAGATATCCCATGCACGTGGATTGGAAGAATAAACATAGTTAAAATGTCTATATTACCTAAAGCAATCTACAGATTCAATGCAATCCCAATCAGAATCCCAATGACATTCTTCACAGAAATAGAAAAAAGAATACTAAAATTTATATGGGGCAACAAAAGACCCCGAATAGCTAAAGAAATCCTAAAGAAAAAGAACAAAGCAGGAGGCATCACAATTCCTGACTTCAAAACATACTACAAAGCAATAGTAATCAAAACAGCATGGTACTGGTACAAAAACAGACACACAGATCAATGGAACAGAATTGAAAGCCCAGAAATAAAACCACACATATACGGACAGCTAATTTTCGACAAAGGTGCTAAGGACATGCAATGGAGAAAGGAAAATCTCTTCAATAAATGGTGTTGGGAAAACTGGACATCCACATGCAAAAGAATGAAAGTGGACCATGTGCTATCGCCATTCACAAAAATTAACTCAAAATGGATCAAAGACCTGAAGGTGAGACCTGAAACTATAAAACTCATAGAAGAAAATATAGGCAACACACTATTTGACATTGGGTTTAAAGGAATCTTTTCGGATGACATGCCTACCCAGACTAGGGAAACTAAAGAAAAAATAAACAAGTGGGACTTTATCAGACTAAAGAGCTTTTATAAGACAAATGAAACCAGAATCAAGATGAACAAACAACCAACCAGCTGGGAGAGAATATTTGCAAAACATACATCTGACAAGGGGTTGATCTCCATAATATATAAAGAACTCACACAATTGAACAACAAAAAAACAAACAATCCGATCAAAAAATGGGCAGAGGAAATGAACAGACACTTCTCCAAGGAAGATATACAGATGGCCAATAGGCACATGAAAAGATGCTCAACATCACTAATCATCAGGGAAATGCAAATCAAAACAACACTAAGATACCACCTCACGCCCGTTAGAATGGCTATAATCACCAAGACAAAAAACAACAAATGTTGGAGAGGATGTGGAGAAACAGGAACCCTCATACACAGCTGGTGGGAATGCAAATTGGTGCAGCCTCTATGGAAAACGGTATGGAGATTCCTCAAAGAATTAAAAATAGAGATGCCCTATGATCCAGCCATCCCACTACTGGGAATCTATCCAACGCACCTGAAATCAACAATCCAAAGAGGCTTATGCACCCCTATGTTCATTGCAGCATTATTCACCATAGCCAAGAAGTGGAAGCAACCTAAGTGTCCCTCGACTGACGATTGGATTAAGAAAATGTGGTATATATATACAATGGAATATTACTCAGCCATAAAAAAAGACAAAATCGTCCCATTTGCAACAACATGGATGGGCCTGGAGCGTATTATGTTAAGTGAAATAAGCCAGAAAGAGAAAGACAAACACTGTATGATCTCACTCATATGTGGAATATAAACCAACACATGGACAGAGAAAACTGGACTGTGGTTAGCCGGGAAGTGGGGGTGGGGGGTGGGCACAAGGGGTGAAGGGAGTCAAATACGGGGTGATGGACAAACAAAAATGTACAACCCAAAATTTCACAATGTTAGAAACCATTAAAATATCAATAAAAATCAAAAAAAAAAATGGCAAAAGTTAAAGATAAAGAGAGAATCTTAAAGACAGCAAGAGAAAAAATATGAGTCACATACAAAGGAACGCCCATAAGACTATCAGCTGATTTTTCAGCAGAAACTTTGCAGTCCAGAGGGAGTGGCAGGATACATTTAAAGTGCTGAAAGGAAAAATGCTTACAACCAAAAATACTCTACTGGGCAAGATTATCATTCAGAAATGAAGGAGAGATAAAGAGTTTCCTAGACAAGTAAAAACTAAAGGAGTTCATCACCGCTAAACCAGACTTACAAGAAATGTTAAAATGTCTTGTTTAAGAAGAAAAGAAAAGGCCATAACTAGAAATAAGAAAGAAAAAAATCTCACTGGTAAAAGAAAATATTTAATAAAGGCAATGGATCAGCCACTTAAAAAACTAATATGAAGGTTAAAAGACAAAAGTAGTAAAATCAACTAAAACTATAATAAGCAGTTAAGGTACACACAAAATAAAAGGATATAAAATATGACGTAAAAAACATAAAATGTGGAGGAGGGAGTAAAATGTAGTCCTTTTAGAATATGTTAAAACTTAAATGATTATTACCTGAAGACGAACTGATATATATATACCTATATATATATATACCAATGTATATATATATATAGGTATATATATAGGTATATCTATATAGGTATATATAGATATACCTATATATAGGTTGATATATATGAACCTCATGGTAACCACAAACCAAAAACCTACAATAGAGGCACAAAAAATAAAGAGAAAAGAATCCAAACACAACACTAAAGAAAACCATCAAACCACAAGGGAAGAAACCAAGAGAAGATGAAAGGAACAAAGAACTACAAAACAACAAACAAAATAGTGGTAAGTACATATCTATCAATAATTGCTTTAAATGTAAATGGACTAAATGCTTCAATTAAAAGACACAGGATGGCTGACTGAATTAAAAAACAAGACCTATCTATACCGCCTACAAGAGACCCACTTCATATCTAAAGACACACACAGACTGAAAGTGAAGGAATGAAAAAAGATATTCCATGCAAATGGAAACAAAAAGAAAGCTGGAGTAACAATACTCATATCAGACAAAATAGACTTTAAAACAAAGACTCTAACAAAAGACAATGGTAAAGAAATCAATCCAAGAAGAGGATATAACATTTGTAAGTATTTATACACCCAACATAGGAGTACCTAAGTATCTAAAGCAAATATTAACAGACATAAAGGGAGAAATTGATAATACAATACAATGCAATATAATAATATAGGATAGTAATAGTAATACAATAATAGTATGGGATTTTAATACCCCAATTACATCAGGGGATAGATCATCCAGACAGAATATCAATAAGGAGACACTGGACTTAAATGACACATTAGACCAGATGGACTTAACAAATATATACAGAACATTCCATTTAAAAACTACAGAATACACATTCTCTTCAAGTGAACATTGAACATCTCCTGGATAGATTACATGTAGGGCCACAACACAAGTCTCACTAAATTTAAGAATATTGAGAAATCATATCAAGCATCTTTTCCAACCACAATAGTATGAAACTAGAAATCAATTAGAAGAAAACTGAAAAAAACACAAACACGTGGAGACCAAAAAACATGCTACTAACCAACCAATGGGTCAATGAAGAAATCAAAGAGGAAATCAAAAAATACCTTGAGACAAAAGAAAATGGAAACAAAATGGTCCAAAATCTATGGGATTCGGCAAAAGCAGTTCTAAGAGGGAATTTTATAGCAATATAGGTCTACCTCAAGAAATAAGAAAAATCTCAAATAAACAATCTAACCTTACACCTAAAAGAACTAGAAAAAGAAGAATAAACAAAGCCAAAAGTTAGTGAAAGGAAGGAAATAATAAAGATCAGAATGAAAATAAATGAAATAGAGACTAAAAAACATTAGCAAAGATCCATGAGACTAAAAGCTGGTTCTTTTAAAAGATAAAATCTATAAACTTTTAGCCAGACTCATCAGAAAAAGAAAGAAAGGCCCCAAGTAAATAAAATCGGAAATGAAAGAGAAGAAATTACAACCCACACCAGAGAAATGCAAAAGATCATAAGAGACTATTATGAACAATTATATGCCAACAAATTGGAAAACCTAGAAAAAATGAATACGTTTCTAGAAACACACAACCTTCCAAGACTGAATCATGAAGAAATAAAAAATCTGAAGAGACCAATCACAAGTAATGAAATTGAATCAATAATTTAAAAACTCCCAACAAACAAAGTCCAGGACAAGAGAGCTTCACAGGTAAATTCTACCAAACATTTAAAGAAGAATTAATACCTATCCTCAATTTATTCCAAAAAATTGAAGAGGAAGGAATGTTTCCAAACTCATTTCATGAGGGCAACATTACCCTCATATCAAAACCAAAGACACCACATAAAAAAAAATTACAGGCAAATAGCCTTGATTAACATAGATGCAAAAATCTTCAACAAAATATTAGCAAACCAAATTCAACAACACATTAAAAGGATCACACACCATGATCAAGTGGGATTTAGTCTAGGGATGTAAGGATGGTTCAGCATCCAAAAATCAATCAAGATGATGCATCACATTAATAAAGAGAAGGGTAAAAATTATAGGATCATCTCAATAGATGTAGAAAAAGCATTTGACAAAATTCAACATCCATTTATGATAAAAACTCTCAACAAAATGGGTATAAAAGGAATGTACCTCAACATAACAAAGGCCATATATGACAAACCCCCAGCTAATATCATATGCAATGGTAAAAGCTGAAGATTTTTCCTCAAAGATCAGGAACAAGACAAGGATGCCCACACTCACCGCTTTTATTCAACCTAGTATTGGAATCTAGCCACAGCAATTAGGCAAGAAAAAGAAATGAAAAACATCTAAACTGGAAAGGAAGAAGTAAAACTGTTACTATTTGCAGTTGACATGATGTTATATTAGAAAACTCTAAAGACTCAACAAAAAACAACTATTAGAACTAATAAATATATTCAATAAAGTTGCAGGATACAAAATTAACATACCTGTGTTTCTATACACTAATAATGAGCTATCAGAAAGAAAAATTAAGATAATCCCATTTGTGATTGCATCAAAAAGAGTAAAATACCTAGGAATAAATTTAACCAAGGAGGTGAATGACCTGTACTCTGAAAACTATATTGAAAGAAATTGAAGATGACACAAATAAATGGAAAGATATACTATGCTCATGGATTGGAAGAATTAATGTTGTTAAAATGTCCATACTACCCAAAGCAATCTACATATTCAATGCAATCGCTATCAAAACACCAATGGCATTTTTCACAGAACTGGAAGAAAGTATCCTAAAATTTGTACTGAACCACCAAAGACGCCAAATAGCCAAAGCAATCTTGAGATAGAAGAACAAAGCTGGAGGTTCATGCTCACTGATTTCAAATTATACTACAAAACTATAGTAATCAAAACAGTATAGCACCAGCACAAAAACAGACACATAGATCAATAGAATAGAATAGAGAACCCGGAAATAAACCCACACAAATATGGCCAATTATTCTATGACAAAGGAGGCAAGAACGTACAATGGAGAAAAGACAGTCTCTTCAATAAATGCTTCTGGGAAAACTGAACAACTATATGAAAAAGAATGAAACTGAATCACTATCTTACACTATACACAAAAAATAAATTCAAAACGGATTAAAGACTTGAATGTAAGACTTGAAACTGTAAAACTTATAGAAGAAAACATGGGCAGTGAGCTCTTAGATATCAGTCTTAGCAATATTTTTTTGGACCAGTCTCCTCAGGCAAGAGCAACAAAAGCAAAAATAAATAAATGGGATTACACTGAACTAAAAAGCTTTTTCACAGCAAAGGAAACTGTCAACAAAACAACAAGGCAACCTGCTGAATGAAAGAAGGTATTTGCAAATCATACATCTGATAAGAAGTTAATAACCAAAATATATAAAGAACTTACACGACTTAGTATCAGAAAAACAAACAACCTGATTATAAAATGGGAAGAGCACGTGAATAGATATTTTTCCAAAGAAGACAGACAGATGGCCAACAGGCACATGCAAAGGTGATTGACATCACTTATCACCAGGGAAATGCAAATCAAAATTACAGTGAGATATCACCTCACACTTAGTGAGAATGGCTATTATCAAAAACAAAAAATAACAAGTGTCGGCAGAGGAGATGGAGAAAAGGGAACACTTGTACACTGTTAGTGGGAATGTAAATTGTTGCAGCCACTGTGGAAAATAGTATAGAGGCTCCTCAAAAAATTAAAAATAGACCTACCATAGAATCCAGCAATTCCACTTCTGGGTATTTATCCAAAGAAAATGAAAACACTAATTCAAGGAGATATATACTCCATTATGTTCATTGCAGTATTATTTATTGTAGCCAAGATATAGAAGCAACCTAAGTGTCCATAGATAGATGAATGGATAAAGAAAAAAAATATATATATATATATATACACACAATGGAATATTACTTATCGATAAAAAAGAATCAAATCTTGCCATTTGTGACAACATGGAGGGACTTAGAAGGTATTATGCTAAGTGAAACGTCAGACTCAAAAGGCAAATACTATATGATTTCACTCATATGTGGAATCTAAAAAACAAACAAATGAACAAACAAAACAAAACGGAAACAGACCCATGGATACAAGACACTGGTGGTTACCAGAGCGGGTAGGGTTGGGGGTGGGCAAAATAGGTAAAGGGGATCAAGAGGTACAAACTTTCAGTTATAAAATTAATAAGTCATGGTGATGTAATGCACAGCATATGGAATATAGCCAATAATATGGTAATAACTTGCTTCGATGACAAATGGTAACTAGACTTATTGTGGCGATCATTTCATAATACATATAAATATTGAATCGTTATAATGTACACCTGTGACTAATAGGATGTTGATAGTCAATTATACTTCAATAAAAATAAAACAGTGATTATTTATATTGATAGTATGTACTTTTGAGATGAAGTGGTGAAAATGGCACTTTATCTCTGTAATCTTCTTCCTAAAAACCCATTTCCTCAGTCTAACCAAGAAAAAATGTCAGACAAACCCAATTTGAGGGATATTATACCAAGCACCTGATCAGTACTACCCAAAACCGTCAAGGTCATCAAAAGAAAGTCTGAGAAACAGTCTTCGCCAAGACAAGCTTTAAAAGATATGATGGGTAATTGTCATGTGGTATCTTGGATGGGATCCTGAAACAGAAAAAATGTCACTAAGGAAAACAAATGAAATCTGAATAAAGTGCAAGCTTTAGTTAATAATAATTTATCAGTTCATTAGTTGTAACGAATGCACCAGAGTAATGTAAGGTTTTAGTAGTAGGAGAAACGGGTTGTGGGGTATACGTAGCATCCTTGCAGCATTTTTTGTAAATCTAAAACCATTGTCAAATAAAAAGTTTGGTTTTTAGAAGAGTCCTGGGAAATATTCCTACAGTTGTACAAAGGGTGAAATCCCTTTTTATGTGGAAGCAATCACTATAAAATTGTTTATAATACATTTCCTTGAGCAGTCATTTCTACTTTTTTACGGATAAAACTAGAGAATATTTCAGAACAATTTATGACTCATTTGCCAAGCATTTAAGCACCTAATATGTTATCTATCTCTATTTCCACTACTGAGGATTGTAATAACACCAATAATAATAACTGATATTGAGTAAGTAGTAAAGATGAGGTAAGTGCTAGTTTTTGTACATTATCTTAATCATGGCAACAGAACAAGGTTTTTGCACATGGAAAGCACAAGAAAGCTACAGGAAGTATTTGTGATTCTCAATTTTATGAGAGGGATGACAGGTCTAATGGAATCAGCAACTGATACAAAATAAAGCTGGAACTATAATTCCAAGCTTGTGGTTTAAGTCCAGGTCTCTTTGCCTCAGTGATTACAGCTGCAGATGCTTTCATTGTAACTGCAGGGGAAGACAAAGAGGTGTGACAGAATCAAGGCATTAAGTCACATAAATTCAAGCTTCTACTTCCTGGTGAAAACTACATGATTCATCTTTATATCAACCAGATGGGTTGCTTTTTAAAGTTTAATTAGATAGGAGTATGTCCAGAACATTTATGAACTATCTAATTAAAGTTAATGATTATCAACACATATGAATAAATATAAAGACAATTTCTCCAATATGCTCTGTTCATCCATTCTGAGGCCTAGAAAACTTTTTTTTTTAATTCAAAAACACAAATAATGGAAAATAACTCTAGCCTCAACACAAGAGACCTTAAAATGTTGCCATAATTATAAGAGGAAACCTTGGAGAGCTCATACAAATTTGAGCACCAATACGTCTCCTAATTGTATGTAAATTTTCTCAGATTTTTTCTGTTAAAGATTTTTCTATGATTTTAAGTTATACAATGGTGATATAGCTTCATAAACAAACATTATATTTTAAGAAGACATATTCTTCCTAGAATATAATTCTTTTTGTTTCACAGTTAGGAATAGACTCTCTGTAGCCTCACAGAGTATATGAATGAGGAGAAAATCAAATGATGTACCTGAAACTCCTCTGTAAATTGGAAAATACTATAAGCATTTTGGTGTTATACTTTGTTCTAGGTTTACATAAGAAAACGTGCTACCTTTTTATTTCCCTTGTTGACAAAGGCACATGCACTTTCTAAGTGTTTTGACAAGTGAATCACATAATTTGCAGTAAATGCAGAAATATGATCTTCTGCTGATTGGCAGCACTTTAAAAATTTTTATTAAACTAAAGCACCTGTGCAGAACAGTACACATATCATAAATCTGTTAAGTTTAACGATTTTCCATAACTGAGTACACCCATGTAATGAGCATCCATACTAAGCAAGACTACATCACCAGCAATCAGAAGTTCCTCTAAACGCCCTCTGTAGCCACTATCTCCCAAGGGTAACCATTACCTTTACTTCTAACAGCATAGGTTAGTTTTACTTGTTTTGTACTTTATTTGATTGACTGTAGAATGTGCAGTCTTTTGTATCTAGGTCCTTTCACTCAGCATTTATGTTTGTGTGATTTACCCATATGTTAAGTACAATGAAGTTTGTTCATCTTCCTTGCAGTATATTATTCCATTTTGTGTGACTGTACTATAGTATACTTACCCATTCCTTTCTTGACAGGTATTTGGGTAGTTTCTAGTTTGGGGCTAATATAAATATTACTGGGATTTTACTACATGAGTTTTGGTGGATATGTGTACACGTTTCCATTGGGTTTCTAGGTCTTAGATTATGCATATGGTTTGCTTTAACAGATACTACTGCCAGCTTTTGATGAATAGAAATTCACTTAAAAGTCACTGAATACTTATGTTTAAAAATAAAACACTAATAAGCCCTATTCCAAAAGCAAGCGAGCTTGGTCAGCATCTGAACTCTTGAGTATAAAGTATGAAGCATATCTGTGAAAAGAAGTACCCAAATAAATAGAATAAAATATTTTTCAGTTACTTTTATATCAAAAAAGTCTCATTGGAGGCTCCCCTTCAAATGATTGACTTTCAAGCAAGGCATCGTTAATAGTGTAGGTGATGTACTCTAAACTTTGACTTTGTGAATAATGGAAAGAGTGCTTATTGGGGCATGCAGCAACTTTCAGAAAGCCCTTTCACCATATAACATGTCAGAATAACAGATGGCATACTCTGTAAAGAAAATTAATTTAAATAAGTCAGGTAAAAACCCACCTTTCTTGAAAGAAAAGATGTTTTGTATAAGAAGTTCATCTTATTTATTGCATACCTGGACAGGTAATGTATTCAGATTTTTCCAGTCTATTCTTTTGTAATAAAACAGATTTCAAACACTCATCATGAGTGCTACTGCTTCTCATATCCTCCGCACTTAATGTATTTTTATCATATTTTTAATTTAGTTATAGAATTCTGTGTTTCTAATTAACAAAATCTGCTTTCTTTTTCTTTGCTATACCAACTGTGATAAACTTTCCATTTTAAACAATGATGGGACCCTTGAAAAAAATATGGCAATATTATTTCTATGATTCTTTAATAAGTGATATGTTACCTGTGTGGGGGGCTTCTCTATTCTAACTACAAATTCATAAATTAAAAATGTGCTGTTTTTTAAATATTTTATAAAATTTTACACTGCCCAATTATCAATTACAGATATTGAAACATGCAGTGCTTCTCTTTACAATAATAGACTTATGAAAAGCAACATTCATCTACATCATGTTATTAACCATTTCACATGCTAGGGTCAGAATTTATTGATCTTCACAACACTGAATATACCTTTCTCATTGGAGACATTATATAAGAACATCTCCACTGATAATTTAAATATATGGCAAGTTGCCAGCATTAGAGTTTGTATCTGTATATACATATATATGTACGTAGGTGTGTGCGTAAACCTGTGTTCTTACACGTAAATTCTAGTGCAGATAGATTATACATGTGCACGTAACGGCCTAATAAATATGAATGTTATTAATCATTAACTCAAGAAATATTTTGAATTTCTATTATGTTCTGTGGTCTGTGCTAAACACTTGAAGGATGACAAGGCTGAGTACCACAATTAACATATGGCCTAGAAAGGGATGTAATACATGCACACAAGTAAACGTAAGCTACAAAATGATATGAGCCATGAGAAAGTTACACAGCAATACCTCGTTTGTGAGGGTAGTGTTGTATTTTATGGAGAATGAGGAGCATGGGAGGATGATTAAAAAATGATGTGAGTTTTGAAAATGATGGGTAGAAACTGGACTTGTGGACATGTGAAACAGGCATTAAATGCAGAGAGAACACAGGCAAAGGCATGAACAGGGCAAGCAAGCAGTTTAGTTTGATTGGGACATAAAATCTAGTAAGAAGAGGAATAGTAGGCAGAAATGTGCTGTGTCAGTCCCATTCTGACCTGGATGAACTTGTCCCTCTAATTCTGGGTCCTAACTCAATGGGAAATGTCCATAGATTCACCGATTTTCTGTTCCCTCATCTGTAAGATAATTGAGCTCAACTAGATCAATTAGTTTTCAAACATAAAAGTTATGAAACTCCAGTTGTAAATTCATGTTATGAATAGTATGTGATATTTATTTAATTATATGTAGATATGAAACCTTTCCACTTAAAGATGATATGATCTTCTACTACAGTAGACAAATATACTTGAAAAAATAGTGTCATAAAATTGTCTTTTAAAATGTGTACTTTTATAGATAACATTATTATCATTTTGGATAACATAATTGTTTATTCAGAAAAGTAAAAGAAACTGAAAAATGGATAAATGAATGGAGAAATCAGAAATTGGCTAGGAAAAATGTATATGTATGACAACAAATTAGATGATATGATCAGAGAAGTACTTGTATTTACAATTACCAGGGTAAAAAGAATCCCTAGGAAACTTTAATCAAAGCATATAAAATATCTATGTGAAACAAAATTTTAAAAACTAATACGGAAGAAAGTACCATCACTTCCACCTCATTCTTTTAGTCAAAACAGTCACAGAATAGGAAAGTAATTGGAGGTCAAATTGTTTTCTTGGATAAGTATATCAACATCATAAAAATGTAAATATTTTCTCTGAAAAAACCAACAGGATTATTTTTGAACCAAACTAATTCTGATATTCTAAAGGAAAAAATAAACAAGAATTTCTAAGAACATTTTCATGAAAAACTGCACTGAAGGGCTGTATCCTTTCCAGATGATTGTAAAACTGCAATTATTGAAACAATTTTTACTTGAACACGAATAAAAAGATCAAAAGAACAGATGAAAATGTCGCAAATGGAATTTAAGGTAATTGAGTATATGATGTGGGTGAAGTGGGGTGGGGTGAAGATAAACTATTCAATAAACGGTATTGGAAACACAGAATAACCACCAAGAAAAAAATGGATTCATAAGATAAACTTAAAATAAATTACATGTAGTTCAAAGATTTGAACACACACACAAAAAGAATAGTATTAGAAGAAAACATGAGAAATTTAAAAAGTAATTTCAGAATGAGAAAGGCATTTTTAAACATAAAACAAATATATAAATTAGGCTTGAACACAAATTTTTTTAATTTGTTGAGTACAAATACATAATCATGAAAACAAACTGGGAAAATCACTTGCAATTCGTATAACATGAAAAAGATTAATGTCCTTTATGTATATGACAGATTAAATACGGCTGTAAATTCGTTAACACTCCTTCTTTCCAGAGATATAGTCTATTTCCCCTCTCCTTGTTTCTGGACTCATCAGTGACTAATTTGACTCTAGAATTAAGCAAAGTGATGCTATGTTTGTCCCAGGCCTTTCCTTTAAAAGGATTCACAGTTTCTGCCTCGATCAGTTGGAGCCCTGGGACCACCAAACTGTGAGGATCTCAAGCTGCCCACTTTGAGAGACTGCATAGAGGGAGATGCTTAACTAGCTCACAGTTGCTTATGTGAATAAAGAAACATTCACATGACTCTAGTCTCAGTTGTTATCTGACTGCCATCACATGAGAGGCACCAAGAAAAACCACCCAGGTGAGCCCACCATTCTATGGCTTTGGAACCATAAAAGATAATAATAAATTATTGTTTTGTCATTGAGTTTCAGGATGGTTTATGAAGCAATAGATAACCAAAACAATACAAAAAGAGCCCCTACCAAGCGAATAAAAAAATCCAATAACCAAACAGAAAAACAAACAAAATATACATGGTAGATTATATTTTCCAAAGACAGTCACCGCAAAAGCTCCAATCCAACATGCTCCTCCACATCCCCACCGAGAGGCCCGTTTCTCCTCCTCTTGAGTCTAGGCTGACCTAATTGACTTGCTTAACGATGGAATACAGATGAAATGACATTCTGGGACATCTAAAGCAAAGCCATAAAAAGCCTTATAGTTTTCAACTGGATCTCTTGGAACACTGACACTCAGGATGCTCCTTCTCAGAATCCAGCTGGCATGTCATGAGAAACCCAGTCCACATGGAGTGGTCAAGTGTAGGTACACCAGTGAGCAGCCCAAGCTGACCTCCCAGCAAACAACCAGCATCAACTGTCAGCCATGTGAGTGTACTATCTTGAGTGTCTAAATTAGCTGAGAATTCAGATTACTGAAGTCCCATATATCATCTAACTATAACTGCCTGAAAGACCCTAAGAAAGAGCTGCCCCCATAAAATCATGACCCTGGTTGTGGAGCTCCTAAATTTTGGTTTAGATTTTATACAGTAATAGAGAAAGAACTGTGGATTATTATATGTTTCCATCTCATATGCTTGTGTGCAATTTCACTCCTCCAAGAGTTATTGTTGATTTTTTTGTCTTCATTTTCTTAGATCTGGATAGGCCCTGTGGCTGCTTTGAGCAATATAGTATGGTAGAAGATATGTTATCTTGTGCTGTTTCCTGACTTAGTCCTTAAATAGCTTGGCAGTTTCTACGTCCTGCCTCTTTAAAATACTGGCTCTTGGAGAATTCCCTCTTGGAAGGAAGCTACCGTGTAAAAAGTGTGACAACCTTGAGACAACCATGCCCTGAGAAGAACAAACTATGTAGAGTGGCCCTGGAAAATGAAATGCAATGTGGAGAAAGAGAGGACAAGGAATACTATGGAAGGCAGAATAATCTGCCCCCTCCACCCAAATGTCCATTTTCTAATCCCCTGTGAATATGTTACCTTAGGGAAAGAAAAGGACTTTGCATATGTGACTAAGATTATAAATCTTAATATGGGGAGATTATTCTGGATTATCTAAATTGGCCTCATGTAATCAATAGGCTTTTAAAAGTGGAAGAGGAAGGCGGAAGAGTGAGTCAGAGAAAGACAAGGGAATGAAAACGACGAGAGAGTTAAAAACAAGAGAGAGACCCAATCTATCATGGCTGGCTTTGAAGATGGAAGAAGAGGACCATGAGCCAAGGAATGTGAGCAGCCTGTAGAGCTGGGAATGGCCTTCAGCTGACAGTCAACAAGGAAGCAGGAACCTCAGTTGTATAGCTGAGGTAAAATTGTGAATCATTGGAGGCTGAAATTCTGCCAACAACTTAATTTTAGCCTTGCGAGACCCATGTCAAACTTCTGACCTACAGAACAGTAAATTAACAAAATTATTTTGTTTAAGCCACTAAGTGTGTGGTAATTTCCTATGGAAGCGATAGAAAACTAATATAAGAACCAAGCTAGCAGGCATGTAAATGAACCATCTTGGACATTCAGCCCAGTTGAGTCTTCAACTGACATAGCTCCCTAGCTCCTATCTGTCTACAACTGCATAAGATATCTAGCAAAAATTTCTGAGCTGAGCTGAATCAACCACAGAAACAAGAGATAGATAACACATTTTTGTATTACACCACTAATTTAGGGAGTTATTTTCACGGAGCAACAGAGAACTGAAAGAGAAATAACACATGAACAGAGAATTGACAGAAAAAGAAACACAAAATGCTCTTAAACTTGGGAAAATTTGCTTAACCCCATTTGTACTAAGGAATATGCAAATTAAAAGTATACTGGAAAAGAAGACTTCTCATTTAAACTCTGACATGTAGAGAGCTTGGAAGTCTTCACGCCCATCCATACAACAAAAAGGCAGAACAAACTGGATCAATTATTTTATTGGATTGATTAGAGAATTGAAGTTGCAAGAAAAACCACCCCAATCTGGAAAGACAGATTCATCTAGACACAGCCAAAATCTGCTTAACTGTAGCAGAAGCCACTGAAGCCATAAACTGGTAGGAACACACAAGTGATAACTCGGAAGTATTGCTGGAAGCGTGAGAGTGAGAAATTCCTGGGGCCCCCACAGTTTTGTGAATTTTACTCCAGGAACTCCACAGTGTTCTCACAATGAAGACCTGAGAAAGATTTCCTTATGGCTCTGGCAAAGGGAAGGGAAGAGCAATCATTATGAAATATGCTCAAAGACTTCTCCATAACAAATTCCAAGGGAAAAGGTTCTGTTAGAGCTTTATCCCAGTTGAGTCAAGGGCATTCATCCCCGTCATACCCTCCTCTAGACTTCCTGCCTCAGGTAAGGAGAGGGGGAAATTGGTCAAGAAAGGTCAGGACATCAAGGAAATACACTGGGACCACTGCAGCCAGGGAAAAGAGTAGGGAACAAAGGGACAAAAAGGGTATACTACTGGAAAAATACTTAGGAAGGCCACAATGAGCTCCAAGACACAAGTGCACTAAGAACTGAGATTTAATTGAAAAATTATAGAACATTCTCTGTCTTCCATACCCTACTACCATATCAACAGGGCTCCAGCATAATAATAGTGGTTTAATGCTTAAAGAGTTGCAGAACAGAGACCATCTCTGAGGCTAAGTACTTAGGAAAGCACAAAGTCAAGACGGGAGACATAAACAAAGACACTAGAGGAATGTGAAGCCCTTATATCTATAGCAAACATTAAACAGAGCTCAACACCTAACCATATTAACATAAATCCTCATGCTAAAGGTCTATTTACCTCAGTTCCTATTACCTGATACATGTCTAGCTTTCAAAAAAACACTACAAGGTGTGCCAAAACATAAGAAAAAACATAGTTTTAGAAGAAAAGCAAGTGCCAGAACTAGACTCAAATATGACATAAATGATGGAATATCAGATAATTGAATTTAAATGAACTATGATTAACATATTAATGGCTCTAATGGGATAGTAGGCAACATGCAAGAACAGACTGGTAATGTAAGAAAGTAAACTCTAAGAAAGAATCAAGAGGAAATACTAGAAATCAAAAACACCATAACAGAAATGAAGAATACTTTTAGAGGCTCGTTAGTAGGTACACTAGACATGGCCAAGGAGAGAATCAATGAGATTGAAGATAGATCAATAGAAACTTTCAAAATAAAATGCAAAGGGAAAAAACAAACAAACAAAGAATAGAATAGAACATCCAAGAAGTGTGGAGAATTCCAAAAGGTATAACATAGACATAATTGGAACACCAGAGGAGAACACAAAGGACAGAGCAGAAGTAATATTTGAAGCAATAATGGTTGAGAAATTTCCAAAATAAATGACAGATGCCAAACCACAGGTTCAGGAATCTCAGAGAACACTGAGCAGGATAACTATAAAGAGAAAATAAAAAGCCCTGGGCATATCAGTGTATTCAAACAACAGAAAAATGAAGACAAAAAGAAAATCTTTAAAGAAACCAGAGAAGGAAATCCTTATCTACAGAGGAACATAGATGAGAGTTGTAGGAGGCTTCTTCTCATCAAAAACCATTCAAGCAAAAATAGAGCAAAGTGAAATAATTAAATTTTGAAATAAAGAAAAAACATCAATCTACAATTGTGTAGCCAGCAAAATTATCCTTCAAAAGTGAAGAAGGAATAAAGATTTTCTCAGACAAACACTGAGGGAATTCATCACCAGGAACTTGCACTAAAGAAAGTGTTAAAATAACTAATTCAGGTAAGAGAAAAGTAGCATAGGTCAGAAACTACATCTACGTAAAGAAAAAGAAGAGCACCAGAGAAGGAATAAATTAAGGCCGAACAAAATATTTTATTTTTCTTATTCTTAATTGATTCAAAAAGTAGCTCTTTTAAAAGAAATAACAGTAACAATGTATGGGGTAGTTATTGCCGATGGTTAAATAAAATTAATGACTGCAGTATCACAAGGAAAGGGAGAGAAGAATTAGGAATACTACTCTGCTTTAAGACATCCATACTACTCTTGAAGGGGTAGAGTATTATTTGAAGGTGGACTTAGGTTAAAAGTGTATACTGTAGGGGCTGGCCCGGTGGCATAGTGGTTAAGTTCACATGCTCTATTTCGGCGGCCTGGGGTTTGCAGGTTTGGATCCCAGGCACAGACCTATGCACCGCTTATCAAGCCATGTTGTGGCAGTCATCCCACGTATAAAGTAGAGGAAGATGGGCACAGATGTTAGCTCAGGACCAATCTTCCTCAGTAAAATGAGGAGGATTGGAAACCAATGGTAGTTCAAGGCTAATCTTCCTCACCACACACACACACACAAAAGTGTATATTTTAAAATTTAGGTCAACCACTAAATTATTTAAAGAAGTATAATCGATATGCTAAGAGAGGAGACAAAATTGAATTACAGAAAATGTTCAATGTTCAATCAAAACCAAAGAAAGCAGGAAATGAAGGAGAGAAAAAAAGAATGAATGAAACAAACAGAAAACTATTATAAACATCATAGTTGTTAATCAAATTATATCAATAATTACTTTAAATTTGAATAGGCCAACTATACCAATTCAAAGATACAGATAGTGGACTTAAAAAGAAACCAACTATATGTTCTTTATAAGAAAACCACTTTCAAGACTTACACAAGGTTAAAAATAAAGGGATGGAGAAAGACATGCCATAAGAATAAACACTAATTAAAAAGAAATCTAGATCAGTTAAATTTATGTTAGCAAAGCCAGCTTCAGAGCAAGGAAAATTATAAGGGATAGAGAGTGGTGTTACATAAGGATAAAGTGGTTAATTCTCTAAGAAGATGTAACAATACTAAACCCATATGTACCTAACAACAGAGCACTAAAATACATGAAGCAAAAATTGATAGAAATTAAAGGAAAAATAGAGAAATCCACAGTTATAGTTGGAGACTTTGACATCTTTTTATTAGTAATAAATCAAGCAGGCATGAAATGAGTAAGTATATAGTTGACCTGTAGAGCACTAGCAACCAAATTCACCCAATTGACATTTATTGAATACTCCATCCAACAATATTAGAATACACATTCTTCCCAAGCTCATAGAACATTCAAGATAGACTACAGTCTAGATGATAAAACACATATTATCAAATTTAGAAGAAGAGAAATCATACAAAGTATATTCTCAGATGACAATGTAATCAAATTATAATACAGTAATAGAATGATAGCTGGAAGTCCCACAAATATTTGGAAATTAAACAACACATCTCTTGACCTTGCTGAAAATATAAAGCACTCTACATATTGAATAGTGTTTGACTACTCTCTATTTCTGCTAAAAAAGAAAATGGTCTCATGTTGAAGTTCAGTTATAAATAAGAACTTCTTCACGGTAAACTTTACAACCATAAAATAGTATAATCTCCACCAAGAGTTACTAGGAATGTCATATTTCTTCTCAGTATAAAGGTATTTTGGGGAGCATTAGAGATTAGAATCCTATATTATAATGTTATTTGCTATTGTCTCTCCATAGAAATTGTCTACTATAGTGAAATCACTCACCTACACTTCTTTTTCAAATTAGATTTATTTTTATTAACCAAAGCAGTCATTGAAATCTACTATATTTTAAGAACCAAAGCATCTTCTAATATTTTGAATAATAATGATATCAGTAATAGAGCCCCTCATTCCCATTTCATATGCTAAGTTTAACTTTGGAGAAGGTAATTTCTGCAAAGCAAGATCATAATAATCTCCCTCAGTGAATAGTGAAATTTGGGGAAAAGAATTTAACCTCTAGGCTTAATCTCAGATTTTCTTTGAAATTAAGATTTCATTGGGGGTAAAAATGTTATGATAAAGTACTTTTTAAAAATTTTCCTCCAAATGTTAAACAAACATAAATTTACTCCATAGTTTCAGCAATCAGTATGGATATAGAATAGAATACAATATAAAATAGAAAAGAATGTAGAATATAGAATAATTTACATTCTAACAAAAACATAAATGAAAAACATTTTTTTTCATTTCACTAAAATTTGTTTAGGCTACAGATAGCTCTGTCTCCATTAAAAATGTGATATTTAAACTTACAAATTTCCAAAATTAAAAGTATTTTATAATTATATCACTTTGTTTGTAGTTATTACTTATTATACTCACACTTGTATCAAAGACCAAAAGACTGTACCAGCAGAAAGGGGTAAAATCTACCAAAAAGAATTAGCTTTCTTTTCTGAGAATGTATAACAATGTAACGAAATGAAACTGAAAACTACAAGCTGTTTGTTTTCATCAGCTCCACCTAGGCAGACAAGACCAATTTGTTTGTTTCAAAGCATTCTGACATATAACCATATATTTAGAGGTATCATAGCCATGGGAATCAATTCATCCCTGAATATGGAAGGAGAATATGGCCTGATAAAGTCAAATGGCCTCAATTTTAGAAGACAACTTTTGTTAGAAGACAACTATTGTTTAGATCAGATCATTATAACATAGAAAATAATTTATTCCGTTCGATGTTATTACTGTTTCCTACCCACACAATCTTCATTCTGTGATTCCCAGGGAGCACACTCTAACAATGGAAGTTATTGAACAACTCTGAAGTTAATAGCATTTCTTACAGATATTAAATATGTCTTTTCATGTTGCCATTTTCTATTTTTTAAAAAAATAGAACAATTCTTTATTTTCCCTTGAGTACTATTATAGATAATTGAAAATGAAAGTTTTATGAGATCATCACAGAAGTAATTTTAGGTAGATGTGGAGCAATCTGAGAATTAGTCAATGAACAATAATCAACACCTTGCCATCAGAAGATGGATTAAAGAAATAGTAGTCAATATCCCACTAGTAAATCCATTATAACCTTCACATAGAGCAAGTAAACCAGGTTTTTTTAAGTAAATCAGGACAATTAAAAGTGAATTTTAACAACTGAGAAATGAAGGGGCTAATCTATAACAGAAACTAAATAAATTTGTTACCACGTCTGTTCCACAAAAAAGAAACTTTGCAAGTCATTATTAAGCATATTAACTAAACCATTTGTTAAACTGTGTACACTGGCATAGGTAATGTGTGTTAGGTTTTCTAAGATAACCCCTTTTTAAGGGAAACATAGAGATAGTAGTTGTAAAACATGCTTCTATATCAAATTAACTATTAAAAAGTATAAAACTAAATATTTTCTGCTAATAATTTTCAATAAGAGCAATATAAATTAATGCTCTTGAATCATAAATTTTTGAACCAGAGAAAAACTGTAGCTACTAGAACTTAATAATAACTCTAATTACCATAATGAACTCTCAGTTCACAAGAGCTAATGAAAATTTCAACCACACTGTGTGGAATGAACACAGAACTCCAAATGAAGGACTTGGATTTAAGCCAGTTTTTGCACACACTGGCTATGTATCTGCGCAAATCATTTACCCTTGTGAGATTTGATAAAAATTTCATTATTTCTTTAAAAAATTTATACCTTGAAAATGCAACATGAAAGTCAAAGAAGTCTTTTTGAATTTGAAAGGCTGAAACTTGTCTTGATGGGTAAGGTATTTTGTTTATAGTACTAGCCTGTTCAAAACACTCAAGGTCAGTCGAGAGACTATGATTCTAGCAGCAATATGATTTCCATTTTACATTAACTTGGTAATTATAGCCTTGCTTTATTGGCCCCTGTGACAAATAGCCCTTTCCTCTTTTAAAAAACGTCATCTTTGGGGCCAGCCTGGTGGCATAGTGGTTAAGTTCGCATGCTCTGCTTAGGCAGCCCAGGGTTCACAGGTTCAGATCCCAGGTGCAGACCTACACACTGCTCATCAAGCCACGCTGTGGCAGCGCCCTACATACAAAATAGAGGAAGTTAGCTCAGCAACAATCTTCCTCAAGCAAAAAGAGGAAGATTGACAACAGATGTTAGCTCAGGGCCAATCTTCCTTACAAAAAAAAAAATCATCTTTGCTTTATATGTGAAAAACTGTGTCCAGGTTGGAGGTTACTGAGCATTTTCCCTACTTTACTGTAGAAAACAGCACCATCCGAATATTGTGAGAACTCCTCTTGTGTGTCATTGGCAATGCCCAAAGGTATACCTGAAGAACCCCAATTTAAGCTAAGTGGCTTTGTGGAAGAGATGGAAAGCCCAGTAGACAAAGGAATATCCTGCACAGACCTGGCCGACCCTTTTGTGAGACCCCAAAGATTCTCAGAAATATTGGGAAGGGGTAATTGGGACTTCCTGGGGGTCTGATCCTACCTAAGCTGGTAGAAACACTAAAGTCACTGGAATTTAAGTGAGAAGTAAGTGAGACTGTTCAGAGTCCCCCAGAATAAGTATCAAGTTTCCTTAAGAGTACTATGTAACTAGAAAGTTGAGTGAGGATCCTTTCCTACTCACATAGCTCATGTTACCGGATTGGCTGCTTGGGTGGAGAGAACCGTGTAGAATGGGAATCTTAAAGATAAATATGATTATTCATATAACTCTTCTCTGGTTTGAACCAAGGACAGGTTTATTTAGGCAACATCTGTCTGATAACTTACCTAAGAATCTCTATTGAAGAAGACATTGCTTTACTCTGTCAATTATATCATCAGTAATCAGTGCAACAAGGCTGCCTATAGCCTGGATATTTTAATGTATTTGAATTCCTGTCCTTTAAATCAAAGCACTTTGCATCTTGCTCATTCCTTTTTTGGGTACATGATACATTAATCTTCAAGGCTTACAATTAGTATGGTCAGGAAATGGTTTTTTGAAAAAGTGGCTGAATTACATTGCACTATTTAAAAATCCGCTTTAAAATTTTAGCGTCTATTTTTTATCCAACAAAAATTAATTTGAATTAACAGACTTTCCCAATCTATAAATAACCTAGATAACTTAAGCTTAAGGCACTAGACTGATTTAGACTGTAATGCGAATTATTCTAATCTTCTTATCAGATTACCTGAAATTGGTGTCCTGTAACCATGTATGTTTCTCCCCAAAAAATTAAGCTCTTTGAAGGAAGAGTCTATGTCTTATTTACCTGTGTCTCCCTGGTGTCTAGCAGAGTTCCTGGCACACACTTATTTCTTGAAGAATTACACAGAAGGAATAGGAATCTTATTTAGGGATGAAAATGGATTTTGAGTGGACGTCATCTGCACTGTGGGACAAGTTAAGAACAGTATTATGTATGTGAGGCATTGGATGACTATCAAGGCTGGGATAAGGGACCTAGGCATAGGACGTGGTGAGGGAGAAAGCAAAGAATCAAGAATACATTTTACCCGTTGGCAATTTTTCTGAGAGCTCTTATATGGGAGACCCTGTATCTGTTGAAATCAGTTTCTCACTATTTCCAAGGGTGGCTAATACCTAATAGGTTTTTATTAGCACATGACAGAAGTATTCACTTTTCCAAAAATGATCCCCAGCAAGGTGGCCTTGTAGAGAGAAGAGTGTCCTCTTGCAAAACTCCATGGAGACCAGCTACAGTTAAGGGTTGGGGAAATCAATATTGGTAGATGCTAAAGTGGAGGATGAGCCCTGGAAGGCTCTGGCCCATCCTGCAACGACAAAACTTGGACCTCAGTCCCTGACAGTGGCAGGGTAAGGGCCGGGACTTCCCTTGACTTGCAGCCTATAGATCCTTAGCAAAACCACTTGAGTGCCTCTCTTCAAGTCTTACGTATGGACCTTTTAGATCCCTATGCACTACCCCAAATCATGGTGGGTAGTGGGCTAACCACGCTACAGCTACTGTTTTGTTCTCTTTGTTTCTCTGGAAGTTTCCCAGGAAACACTATAAATACTATTCTAGGCTTGATATGTGCCTTGAATTGTCTTCTGCCCTTGTTCGTTTGACAAAGATGAGGCCCAGTATTGTGAAAACTGGAATATAAGTTTTGACTAAATAGTGTGCCAACTAGATCACTCTCAGTTAAACTTAATAAGGTTTAGTCAGTTGTGTTATGTTGTTTGAAAAGTCTCCTTCAAAATATTTTTACTTAAAACTAGCAGTACCCCTCAGCAAAATTAAGTAAAAGTCAACATATTTCAAATTGACATATACTTAAGTGCCTGGTACGTATAAGTTTTCTATTCTCCTTTTTTGCCCCTGAACAGCAACTACTTTAAATGAAATAATAGAACTAAAAAGAGCTTATTATGTTTGCACACTTTTTGTGCTTGATCTCAGTTTTACATGACCCTTTAGGGAACTCGGATTCAGGAACTTGGATTCATGGGTTTGGGGTTTTAGCTGCAGCCAGTCACTGAGCAAATTTAACAAGCTGCTATTAGCAATCAGGGCTATGAGCTGTGAATATACCCACTGAGGTTTTCTTCTCGATTTAATTGAAAGAATTTAAAGAAAATTGAAAAGGGGAGATTTTTGGAGAGTGAGTGGGCAATTATCTGAAGCATTGTATATCAAGAACCAAAGCCGTATTAATTGGTCGGTTTTTTATAATCTCTAAAGCTTATTTTCTGCAAAAAAAAAAAAGAAAGGGTGAAAGAAAATGTGGTATCTTTACTACTAATTACAAGTCCTGGTCATAGAATCCTGTAATTGAGTCACTGTCATGCATTAATGCCAAAATATTATCCACATCCTATATTGACTGTAACTTGAAAGTTCAAAGCAAAAATTACAACGCTCACTGTTGCCCTTATGTGGTTGTGATAATAACAGAAAGTGAAACATTACGTAGCCTGCATCATGGCCAATCTTAGTTAGGGAAGGCATCTAATTTAAATTATGGTAAATAGGATTTGAATTAATCACTTTTTGTGAGTCATTGTTTATTCAGTTTTATTTTAATAACTTATTCATGAACACAAGTAAGTAAAGAAGTGAGTGAAAGAAAAGCAAGTAATCCCACAGCTTCCCACTTCTAGGTATTTAATATTTAGGTGGGCCAAACATGTGCATTTTTTAAATTTAAATAAATATTACCAGATTACTTTCTTTTGAAAGTAGGAGAGACTATCTAGGGATCTAAGATTCTGAACAGGCAGATGGAAGAACTAAAATCATTGGAATTTAAGTAAGAAAGTAAATGAGATTTGTGTAGACTCTGAAAGACAAGCAGTAAGTTTCCTTAAAAGTATCATATAACTAGAAATATTATTGGGGACCCTTTATCACTCACATTGCTGCTATTACTAGACTGAATGCTTGGAAGGAGAAGAATGTAGAATGGGAATTCTAAAGATAAATATAATTATTCATAGATCCCTTTCCCAGTTTAGCTGGGCAATACCTGTGTGAGAGTGCTAATTTCACCACACACTTGCCAGCACTGGATGTTATCAAACATCTGATAAACGATAACGACAAAAATGGTGGTCTCCTGTTTTCATCTATACTTTCTCGATGTAGTTTAAGTCTCTGTATTTTATTTTTGTATCAACCATTTGAAGTTTCTCTTTCTGACATGTTTATTCATACCTTTTGCCATTTTTTATTCCCATGTTTGCCTCTTTCTTGGAAATATAGAAGGATATTTTAAAATATTAGATTTTTCAAATGTTTTCTTTTGTAAAGGATAATATTAATGTAGTTATGTAGCCAAAAAAGAAACAAAATTTAAACATATCAAACATGGGTGTCCAAGTGGGACATTGTATCCCATCACAGCCTGCTTTTTACTTTCTAAACCAAGACATTGTTCTTCATACCTCAGCATTGGCCTTTTTCCTTCCTTACACTTTTATTTTGGAGTGGAGATTAAATTATATTTTAGAAATATTACATAAAACAGGTTCTTTTGGACAACATAAATAAATTCTGCTTGACACAATGTGTGGAGGCCAGGAATAGCTATTTTTAAAATGGCTAATTTTAATCTATCTGGAACACAGCAAATAAATAATACTTTGGGAAGCCCTTGAAACTATTTATCCCCTTGGTATCAGTCTGTCTCTCCCTCTCTGTCTTTCTCTCTCATTCTCTTTCAATGTGTGTATGTGTGCATGTGTTTGTGTGTGTATACTGTATTTCCTTGTACTGTTCAAGCAATCATTCCAGTAATAATTTAAGCTTATAAAAAATCATCTAGCTTGTGACTTACTGAAGATGATTTTAAAAGCAATAGTGCCAGCTGACTGATACACAAATGTTCAGGGAGTAAGAAGGTGATAATTTTTTTGTTTTGTATGTTAAAGCCAGTATTCATATATCAAATTTGTAAAAGAACGAAACATATTAATACAAATATGTAAAAATTATACACGTGAATTAGATATGTTTTTCAGAGTGGTTATATAAGTAAGCATAAGTGAGGCCATCTTGTTACACTAAATGGTCCCAGCCCCTCCTCTGTATGACTACTTGCTGCTCTGCACGTACTCCAAAAAATTCACATACTCTCCTGATTTATGGCCTCTGCTAACGTATGTACTCCCCCATAGCTTGATAAATTAAAAACTTTGTTCTATGAGTTTCTCTCCAGGAACAGGCTGACCACAGGCAGGAAACACACCTACAAGGTATCCATCACAGCTGACAGAAGAATGGAACACTGTGATGCCTGGAGCCCATCATGCCTGGAGACCAACATCCCTGGACCCCGTCCTCACTGGCCATTTTCTCTATATAACTGCCTCAAGATTCTATAATCTTTGAAGACGGGTCATCGAGACATTAGTCCCCTGTCTTCCGATTTGCTGGCTAATCTAATTAAACTTCATTTCTCGATCTCTAACTCATTGTGATTAATTGGCTCAGGTCGTGGTAAGCAGAGTGAGCCCATTGCTTTGTTTCAGTTACTTGGAATGCCTATACCTGTACGTCAGTAGTGCATCTATTACACCATCGAATATTTTTGGAATTATTTTCAGAGACACAAAAGCATGAATCTTGTAGTCACACTTCATATTTTAACACCAAAGTATATGTTAGAGCTTGTCATCTTCCTATTCAACAGATAACTTTGAGTAACTTTTTTACTATTGCTGAAATTTACCACCTCCTTGTAGACAGTGTTGGTAGTATGTGCATGTTAGCCCTATTCTACAAACTCATTAAGGATAGAACCTGCTTCTTTCTCATGTCTGAACACCCTAAGCAAGATCTTAGAGTAATGCACATGGCAAATGCTGAATAAATACTTTCTAAATTCTAAATTGGTCAAGCTGTGAAGGCAATTCTCACAGACATTCCAAAATGTTTAAAGTAATGGCAGCATCGTTGGAACAAATGCAAAGCTTCAAAGCTGACTATTTTGGCATGGGCAGCATTCATTCGGATACCTAAATTTTGTCATGTTTTTGGAACCAGGAAGAAGTTTCATTACTCTGACATGGTTTTGGCAAAAATCATTGCAAAAGGAGTTTAATTCAGAGGATGAGTCATGGCAGTCAAAGCAGGGATGCAATAATATCCCAATTCAAGCAAAAGTCATTGTGAATCAGGATCTTTAACAGTAGTCAAGGATATGGCATGGTCTAGTCTCTGAAAAAAAGACTTAGAATAGCTAAAAATAATGACAAAGCACGCTGACGAGATTTCATTGCCATTAAAGTCTTCATGGTGGTTTAAGAACTAAGAAAAACAATCAGACACATAGTGTGAGGTGTAAACAGATCATTATTCCAAAGCAATATATTAATTTAGAATTCATTCCCTAAATACTGAGTTAATGGCAGCAACTTTAATTCAAGGGCCTACACTATGGTCAACCAAGGCTGTGGGTAATATTTTCTGCTGAGATCAGGATTAGTTTAGGAATACAGTGCATAGTATAGAGCACGACCAGTGAGTTCAATTAAATTAATCTAGACCACAGAGCTGCCCAATATAAAGTTCTGTGGTGATGGAAACGTTCTAATGCACTGCCCAGTATGGGACTCACTAGCCACATGTGACTGTTGAGCACTTGAAATATGGCTAGTATGACTGAGGAACTGAAGGCTTAATATTATTTAATAATATTTAACTAAAATATAAATAGCCACAGTCTAAAGGATAACTTACTAAACAGCACAGATCTATAGCAAGGAGTTAGCAAACTACAGCCCATGGGCTGAAAAAGTATGATTTTATATTATTTACGGCCACACTCATTTGTTTACATATTGTCTATGCTCCTTTCACACTACATCAGGGTTGAGTAGTTGTGACTGAGACCACAGGACCTGCAGAGTTTAAAATATGTGCTAGTTGGCCCTTTAAAGAAAATGATTGCCAATCTCTGGTCTAGAGAAGTCTGGATTTGTAGCCTTATTTTCGTTCACCCTACTGATGAGCTGCACATGGCCCAATCAAGGCAAGAACAAAAAGTTAGTGGGCATTTGGAAACTATCCAAACTTGATCTTCCCTATGATTTTGTCAAGCTCCAACTTTAATTGTAGCTGCATGTTTAGACTAGAAGAAGAGAGCAAAGGTTCTTGAAGGCAAATATGATGTAGGACTATGAGGGCAAAGGTAACATACTGACTCATTCATCTTTGCATATATCACAGTATTTAATACAGGGCTAGAGAAAAGTGAAACAGTCAATAATTTTGCTATTGTATTCAATTTAACCCAACTGAAGCTATATGCCTGTCTCTAAAAAGACTGGACCTAAACTAGACAGCAAATGTGACAAAAACTACGTTTTTCCTTAAGCCTATAGGATTTTATATCCTTCTCTTTCAAAATATAATATTTGCTATAAAAGGTCAATGAGGCTACAGTTAAAATCAGAACTGAGTTTTTTAGTGCGTCATGTTTGTTAGATTTGTAAGTTGCAAAGACTAATCATATTCATTAGCTAATTTTGAAGAATAGTTCATTTTAGCAACAAGTCGGGTTTTTTGAAAAGAAAGCCTCTCTTCTCTTTAAAAGGAATTTACTCTATAAGTTTTGGGGAAAAAACTGTTTCACACTGAAGCAAAGAGACAACTGCGTGATTATTTTTTCAAATGCAATGTCCATGAGCCGGTAAAGAAGGGAACACTTCCTCAACAGCAGGAACAGGAAATTCAGTCCTGGTCACCAGTCCAGTGCAAGGGACCACTGTCAAATTATTCGCACACTCATTGCATACACCATTCCTTTAATAGACACAGAAATGTTTAAGTAATGTTGGAGTGCAAGAGGCTGAGGTAGCTAGAAAGAAAAAAAAATCCTTCATTTTGTTTATAAGAAAACAGATGTTAACAGGCTAAGAGCTGACAAGGTCAATAGAGTATATTTGGCCTACAGTTTTGGAATTATACTTATGCCAGAGAGAAGTTTTGGGACTTAAGGAATGAGAACTAGGGTATATCAATATTTATAAACTATATTAGGATTGAAATAAGCTGATAAAACTAAGAATTAGTGAAAAAGCAAATAGTGTGATTAAAGGAAGCAAAGTATATATTAAATTGCATTTTAAACTTGTTCTCTGTGTATGATCACTTAGTGATCAATAATATGAAATGAATGCTTTAATAGTTTCAATAGTTACATATATATATATGTATATAATGTGTTTTAAGATATTCAGATGTCTTCTGTTTAAAGAGTAGTCATCTAGCCATTGAAAAGGTTCTATCTAAATTCCTTTAGAAACATATGGAAGGAAAAAACACCTAAAATAAAAAATACATATATATCTACAAAGATAATATAGGAAACTAGAAATTCCTTTGTCAAGATATTTAGAATCCTTACTACCAGTGAATAAAAATTCAAATCAATTTCTCTACATTCAAAAGCTAATCCTCAGCCAGCATTTTCTGCAGTAAGTTAAATACAGTGAGTTTTCAATGGAATAAGGTTTTTTTTTCATTCCATTGAAATACTCATTCACTTATTTACTCAGTTAACAAATATTTACCAAGCATCTACCATGTGCCACACACTTTTTGAGATGCCTAGGATATAACAATGGCCAAAACATTGCCCCTACCATCACGGAATCCCCTTTTAGAAAGAGGGGATTCTTAATATTTCTATAAATATCTAGTAATAATTTATTACCAAAACACCAAACTTTTAGACAAATATTAAGTGTGGTGTAGAGGTTGTTTACTCCACATTTTTGCTTCCCACTCATTCCATGCAGATGAAAGGATTACTCTTTCTTTTCCTCCTAATATTAGGTTTGGCCATGTCATTTGAATAAACTGTAAGTGAAAGAGACCTCAATTTGAGTCTCTGCATAAGGATAACATAAAGCCGGTCTCTAAGCTGAATTGTGACGGAACTGCGGTGTGAGTGAAAAATAAACCTATGGTGTTATTAGCCAGGGTCAGCAACTATTGCCCATAGATCAAATCCAGCTCACCACATTTTTGTAAATAAAGTCACATCCATTAGATTACATACTGTCTGTTGCGACGACACCTGAGTTGCGTAGTTACGACACACAACAACTGAGAATAACTACTCAGGGCAACTACTATGGCCCACAAAGCTTAAAGCATTTACCATCTGGCCTTTTACAGGAAAAATTTGCTGACGCTATTTTAAGTCACTAAGATTTTGGTATTGTCTGTTATTTTAACATAGCCTAGCTGTTATGGGCTGAACTGTGTCCCCCCAAAATTCAAATGTCAAAGCCCTAATCCCAAGTACCTCAGAATGTGACTGTATTTGAATATTAAGCTTTGAAAGAGGTGACTAAGTTAAAATGAGGCCCTTAGGGTGGTCACTAATCCAATCTTACTGGTGTCTTTATAAAAAGAGAAAATTGAACACACAAAGAGATAAGGGATGCATGTGCACAAAAGGAACAGCTTGTAAGGACACAGCAAGAAGGCGGCCATCTGCAAGCCAAACGGAGAGGCTTCAGACGACACCAAACCTGCTGATATCTTGATCTTGAACTTCTAACCTCCAGAACTGTGAGAAAATAAATTTCTGTTGCGTAAGCCACAAAGCCTGTGGTATTTTGCTATGGTAGCCCTAGCAAACTAATATACTAGCCTATCCTGACTGATGCAGAAATTGGTACCTAAATGTCAGGTGATGGTGTAACAAACAACAACAAAATATGGTGACTGTATTTAATTTGCTAAATCATCATATGCTGCAGAATGTGAAAGAATTAGTTAACTGCTTAATTCAAATTACTATATTCAAGCAGTATTTTTCAAGATATCATGTTACAATGGTAATAACTATTACTAATATAACTATCTGTCTATCTATATTTCTACTTCTATTCTATCTTTATATCTAGCTCCTAGGCTCTCTTAATCTATATCAAATGTTGCTTTCCTTGATTTTGTGCATACATATGATTTCATTGGTGATTTTTTAAGTTAACATAACCCACTCTGTTCCAGACAGCCAGAATACATTGTGTATCTAAAAAGCCAAATGAGTATAAAATACAGTATGGTTGTTTGGTAATTCTGCAACTAAAAAAATGGCAGGAAATGGCTGTTAGTCTCCAACGACCTTGAAATTGTTTGTCTTAGTTTGCCAAAACAGGATAAAATGTGCAAACCAGTTGACTACAGTTGTACTTATAAATATTCTTTATTAAGAAAATTATCTGTACTTTGTTTCTTTATATGTTAACAGGCTATTGTAACCTTTTTAACATCTCTCTAGCACATATTTCTTCAATTCTTCATGTTCAATATGGATGTATTACTCAAGATAAATCCTTGAAGTGTTCATAATCGCATAAGAGGGGAAACTGACATCAAAACAAGTTAAGGTACCTGTGGTGGCTTCTTGGGTAAAAATCCCCAGTTAGTCCAAAGCTATGTCCTCATGTCTATCTCCGTTTCTGTCATATTTCTCAGAATAATCTGGCAACATTCTGCAAAAACAACAAAAAAATGCATTTAAGAGTTTGCCTGTAAATAAATCTGTTTATTATGAAAGGCAAACCAAAAAAAAGTTTAAAGAAAAATAAGTAAAATCTTGTAAAGTTCCATTAGTTATGTTTCTCAATATTAATTTTGTCACTCAAATCATTTGGAAGTAGGACTCATTAAATGGACTAGGACTCATTAAAGTCACAATAATTATTTAAATTTGACTTGAAATTTGGTAAGACAATTCAATAGCATATATATATAAACATATATTCATTTTTCAGGCATTAATAAGCTTTATGATTTGTGAATGAAATGCTGATATGTTCTTGAAAGAGGTAGTAAGGTATGAAATGTATACAAGAAGTAAAATAGAAGTCTTTTTGATTTTAGCACTAGCTATCCTTGTATATGTTTAGAGGTTTCAGAAGCATTTGATTTTTATAGTATAATCCTGTATATTTTAAAAGTCTATGTTTATTTTGAAAATTTATTATCTATTTTTTAGTGTAAGAGCTAAATTTTGAGTCCATGGTGAACAGTAATGATCTCTCCAACTTTTGTCTTTTCCTTGCTTTGTTTCTTTTTCCTGTATTCATCTTAATGACATTGTTGCTCTAAAATGAACACTACACATAAAAAAGAATACTAAATGTATATATATGACATATATGTGTGTGTATGTATATATATAGTATATACATATATATATAATATATATTACATATATATTTTTAACCTGCAATCACCTTCATCTATTTAAACATACAAAACATAGACACTAACAATTTTTGCAGTTGAATCTCTACTATGACTATGTTTTTAATCTTCTCTTGTTCCATTTATAATCTGTAAAATAAGACTGATAAGACTGACTTGTGTCAAGTAATTATTTCTTGCTTTCTAAGTAATTTAAAATCTAAGCTAATAAGAATATTTCTGAGTAATTCTCATTTAATTACTTCCAAACATGCAAAATATTTCCATTGAAAGCAGTCAAATTGTCACAAATTGTACTGTTTTAATTCAACCTTCAGTTCTGTATAATGAGAGCTGAGGATAAAAATCTAGTTTGAAACTTAACAAGATTCTACACTAAAGAAAAAATATTGGCTTCACATCTTCCTAGAAACTGCTCTGTTCAATATCCCATGGCAAATTTTGTCCTTGCAGCAAAAAGAAAGATGGATTATTTGTGTCTCATTAATTTTTATGTAAAATTATTCTTTGTTCTCTTGGTTACTCCCTGTCTAAATTGGAAGGGAAATAACTAAAGATTCTTTCATGAGTTTAATTGTCTAGATTTACACATCTACTACTTGTGATTACAAAATGAATATTATGTATATCCATGGTAAATATTTAGTAAGTATTTTTTGTTATTTATTGCATTCATTTTAGGGCAATGACAATGTCATTGAGATGAATAAACAAAAAGAAACAAAGCAAGAAAGAAACAAGAGGTGGGAAGATGATTACTGTTCACCACGGACTTAAAATTAGCTCCTATACTAAAATATAAATAACAAATTTAAAAAACAGCCATAGACTTGTAAAATATATAGGATTATGCTATAATAACCAAATACTTCTGATACCTACCATATTCAAGGACAGCTAGTACTAAAACCAAGACAACTTTTATTTCTTACTTTACTACCTCTTCCAAGAACAGGTCAGAATTTCATTTACAAATCACAAAGCTTATTAATGCCTGAAAAATGAATAAACTAAAAAATGAAATGACTTTCATTAAAATAATAAGTATTACACTATTAAATAATTTCCAGTGTCTTAGTAAGAAAGTAAGAAGAATGTTTTTCAGGGTTTTTTCCTTGAACCCTGTTAGAGGCTGCCTTTATAGATAAACTATAGCAGAATCAAACACACTTTTCTTAATATCTTGCATTTTGATTGTTCAGAGAATCAAGATTATCTGGGGAAGAGAGGAGGGACACTAGGAAGACATTAATCACCCAGTAGAATTACCAAAAAAAACATATGTGCACAAGGAATGTAAATTTCCCCAAGGATATAGACTAAACTGAAACAGAGATAGACATAGATAAATAAATAGATATGACATAGATACATTTTTAAGACTCATTGCATTTTACATGACATCTTAATAATACTTACTTATTGAATTAATTTATTAAGCACATGGGGCTTTTCTTTTATCCAAAGTATACATTCTCTCTATTTTTCTGAGTCCACTGAAATTCACATGTGGTTACAGATCAAAGTATTCTTGTTTTAAAATTTATCATTACTAATAGGCACTATTAACTTCATGAATTAAAAAACATAAATAATATGTCAAAAAGCATAGTCATCAGAGTCAGAAAGATGAAGCTCTCTGCCCCCTAGTTTTGCAAACTCTGTCCCTCATTTTCTTACCTATATAACAAGAGAAAAAAATTAACACCTTACTAAATTGTTGTGCTATGCATACGGTTATTTTCACCCATACTATTTTTATGATTATAAAAACTGAAATTTCTTTTCAGTAATCAAGTGCAATGATACTGAAAAATTTTCCAATATGTCTTCAATATCAATTCACCAGTTTTTAATAATTTTTTTAAAAAACCTAGGGGAGGGCTGGCCCCATGGCTTAGCGGTTAAGTGTGTGCACTCCGCTACTGGTGGCCCGGGTTCAGATCCCGGGCATTCACCAACGCACCGCTTCTCTGGCCATGCTGAGGCTGCGTCCCGCATACAGCAACTAGAATGATGTGCAACTATGACATACAACTATCTACTGGGGCTTTGGGGAGAAAAAGGGAAAAAAAGGGAGGAGGATTGGCAATAGATGTTAGCTCAGAGCCGGTCTTCCTCAGCAAAAAGAGGAGGATTAGCATGGATGTAGCTCAGGGCTGATCTTCCTCACACACACACACACAAAAAAACCTAGGGGAGGGGCTGGCACGGTGGTGCAAGCGGTTAAGTGCACGCACTCTTCTGCGGCAGCCCTCTGTGGGGTTCACCAGTTCGGATCCCAGGCGCGCACCAACGCACCACTTGTCAAGCCATGCTGTGGCGGCGTCCCATATAAAGTAGAGGAAGATGGGCACAGATGTTAGCCCAGGGCCAGTCTTCCTCAGCAAAAAAAAAAAAAGAGGAGGATTGGCAGATGTTAGCTCAGGGCTGATCTTCCTCACAAAAAAAAAAAAAAACCTAGGGGAGTTGTTGTACCCTACACAAGGGAGGTAGATTGAAAGAGAATTGAGGCAAATATTCATTTTTTCTCTGACTCATTACTATAACTTTCAAAAATAGCCTAGAGGGATCATATGGCATATACAAAATATAAAACAATAACCATTCAGAGCTAACTTGATAGTGTTAAGAAAAGTTACCCGAAAATATATATACATCAAACATTGAAACACTAAATTAACAAAACCAATGCCCTTAAATATCCATTAAGCTGGATATTTAATATATCCAACCATGTGCCAAGAGTTCAAACTGACTTCAGATTTCAGCAAAGGATGTGCTTTGAAAGTCACTGAAATACATATCGAAAGAAAGAAGACAAAGGGATGAATTTGAATACAGGTAAAATTACAGACATGGAATTCAGACAACAAGAGTCCAAAATAAATATGCCCAGTGTTATGAAGAAAGGAACACAGAAAAGAAGGAAGGGACACAGAAAATGCAAGAGAAAAAAACTCATTTAAAGATTTAATTAAAAAACTCATTTACAGATTTAATTAAATAAAAGGAGATATAAATCTGTTTAAAAGGCACATTAGTATGAGGAATAGTTAGGAAAACTTCACCAAATCTGAGACATAAACTATCAAAATCTACTAAAATTTAAGAATACAGAAAGCCTTCACTAGACAGATTAAAAGGCTGCACCTCACAGTCAACAGGGAAAAATAAGAAAGTAGGTTGGTCTCAGATCTCTCCTCAGCAACACCAGATTTCATGATATAATAGAGTAGTGGTTCTAACTAGCCGCGATTTTTTTCCTTGGGGACATTTGACAACATCTAAGGACATTTTTGATGGTCACAACTGGGGGTGGGTACTACTGGCATCTAGTGAGTAGAGAAAGGGACTTGCCCAAGGGTAGTGGTGTTGTTAGGGCTTGAAAAATAGGATGTTGTGATGGGTTTCATAAGTGACGCTCCACCATGTAGAGGCAGTGGGACTTCTGATTTGGCAAATGTGTTTGCTGAAAAGAACTAAATCAAGTGCCAAAGTCTTAATACCTGCAGCAAAAGATGTCATTGCCCATACATGGTATAGAGGCTGTGGAGTCATTTGCCTTTGAATGGACCATGTAGGCTTGGACAATAAGCATCCTAAAGGCAACCAGAAAGGACTGAACATCAAAGGCTCCTTCCTAAGTGTCTAGCGTACATCCTGCTAAGTAGAGAAATGAGCTCCCATCATAACTAAACTCTTCTCACCCTATTAAATGGTGGCTGAGAGCCAGATTTACTTTAAGTGAAAAATTTAATATGCTTTTTCTACTCCTCAGGAAAAAATTTATGATTTTATATTTATTATCCCATTTAATCTTCACCACTCTTGAAAGACGGTATTGTTTATACCTAATGAGGTACAGAAAAGTTAATATATGTTTAGTGGGTTAACACAGACAATGGAGCTAGTGACAGAGAACATTTTTGTATGTGAGTAATCATAAGAGAAAGTATTGACTCACATAATTGAAATGTCTGGGAGCAGAGTTAGCTTCGAGCAACAATGTTGATGCAGGGCCTCAATGGATGTCATCAAGATTTAGTTTTGTTTCCATATTTTGCCTCGCTCTCTTCTGTGCTGGCTTCATTTTCAGGCTTCAGGTGGTGGCTGGATGGCTGCTAGCAAATTGAGAGCTAAATCCTGCCAGGTTCAAGTACACTGAAAATGTGGTGCTTTCTCACAACAGTCCCTGCAGGTGGCACCAAATTGAATCACGTGCCTGTCCCTAAAATAGTCATTGTAGCCAGTTGAATGGAATTCTCATTTTGGCCAGGCCTGAATAGAGGTGTCGGGGGAGACAATCCCACAAGCACACAAACTGAGACTGAAAAATGTGGTTAGTTTTCTCGGAGGGCAAAAGAAGTACAGTTCATAGAAAGTTAATGAATACTGAGTGACAAAATAAAACAGATGCCCACTACAGGCCTCCCTAATAGCCCAACTCCTGACTTTGGGCCTACAGCTACATGACTGCCCCTTCAGGCGCTAAAGTTTGCTGTCAAGTCTGAAAGGAGATAGTTGTAGAGACCCTGGGAGATGGGAAGAGTGATAGGATAGAGCCCTGGGCAAGAATCTTGAAGAGGGGGAAAATATCTGGGATGCTTCTGCATTCCTATTGATGGACCATCCAATTAGCTCATTCCCACTTCCTAAGTCTTCTCATTTCAAATTCTTTTACCTTCACTCCAACAGGGCTATGGCCAAAACCTAGACCTCACCACAAGGGACAGCTCTGCCTTCTGAATAAATACAGTGTCACATCCTACCCTGCGACCTCAACCTCTTCCCCTTCTAGCTCACGCCTTCACATGCCAATTCTTCAAGCTTGCCAGGACCTCCAGTCTTTTGATCCTTCCATTAGCAACTTTTTGCTATCATTTCCTCCTTCTCCACAGAAGACTTCATGATCCATCACTTAAGTAACATCCTAAATACCCCCACCCATTTTCCTTTCCTCATTCCTGCCTAGCAAAATCCCAACTCTGCCTTTTCCAGACCTGCCCTCTACTTCAGTGGCTCAGCCCTATTGGATAAAATCATACAAATGAGTCTACAGCTAATCATCAACTACAATCCTGCTTGAAATGTATTCATTCATTCATTCATTCTAGGTATATATATTTACAGGTATATTTATTGAGTGCCTACTAAGTCCTAGTCACTGTGGAGCTCACATCATTGTTTCCTCAGTGAACACTAACACTCACATCCTCCTCAAAACTATTTCAAATCTTTTCTAGTTTCCCTAAACTTCTGCCCCCACACCAACTCAGCAGATGTGCTGGACCCCCTAAAGGCATCATAAAAGAATGAATAGCAAAGACTCTTTCCTAGGGTATTTTTTTTTAACAGTGTACATCCCACTGAATAGGGAAATGAGCTCCCATGATAATTAAAGCCTTGGATGGGAAACAATCTCTCCTTCCCTTCCCCTTCCCCTTCTACTCCTTGTTCTCTCTCTCTTTGTGTCTCTCTTCTCTCTCCCCCCACATCTCTCTCTCTTCTTTGACCCTCTCAAACTGGGATATGTGCCCTTACTCCTCCCGTCACAGTTCACACGCTGCGTTGTAACTTTTGCCTTATCGATTCTCCCCTAGAACACAGACCATGTCTATCCTTTTACTGCTCTGTTTCCAGCTACTGTGGCTTATCATCCAATGGGCTTCCATAACCCTTTAGGGGAACAGATGAGCCGAGGGAGGGACTCTTGGGCTGGAGGGCCCGGCTCAGCACTCTGTGGGGGTCAGGGCCACACCAGGGGTGAGGACTGAGCAGCATTTCCTCCTCCTCCTCCTCCGGCTTCCTAAGGGAGGTTGCATGGCTTCACCTCTGGGCAATGAATTTAATCTCTGTTGCTTCTTTTTTTTTTTTTTAATTGAGGTCACATTGGTTTATAACATTGTATAAATTTCAGGTGTACATCATTATACTTCTATTTCTGCATAGATTACATCATGTTCACCACCCAAATACTGATTACAATCTGTCACCACACACATGCACCTAATCATCCCTTTTGCCCTCCTCCCTCCTCCCTTCCCCTCTGGTAACCACCAATCCAATCTCTGTCTCTATGTGTTTGTTGTGGTTTTTATTTTCTACTTGTGAGTGAGATCATACGGTATTAGACCTTCTTGGTGTGGAACTTTTTGGATGCCTCCCTTGCCAAAGGGCTCTTCCAACACGCCTGCCTTTTCTGTCAGGTGTGTGGGGTTCTTGCTGACAAGGTCTCTAAGGGCCGCTCCCCAGTGAGAGGGCTCGCATCCTCAGACCCTCATGTCTGGCCTCGTATGCAGAAGGTCTTCCGAGGGCATGCTCAAAGCTGAGCCTCCTGGAGATGGGAGCGACCTTCTCCGTGGGCAGTCGGCGGAGATCACCGTCATCGCCTCCATCACGACTCCTGTTTACTGAGGCTTCACCGGACGCTGGCTGCCGGGCCTTGGGTGAGTCACTGCACCTGAGTCCCAGGTCTCAGCTCTAATGGGATATATTAATACTGACCTGGTAGGGCTATTGTGAGGAGTGGCATGAACAAGCAAAGTGCTTTTACATGGGCAGAGGTAAAGGCTGGGCTTGGGGCTCTCCTGCAATTGCCACATGGAATTGGTGAGTGTTCTTGTCCTGGGAGCATCTTTGAGAGGCCCAGTCCCCTGGGGGTTGGGCTGCAGGCTTTGACAGTAGGGCAGAAAATCTGAGGCAACTGTCTTCACAAACTCAGGTACTGACACATTCATGATTTATTGAGAACCTACCATGTGTCTGGTACTGTGCTAGATAGGAACCCCCATTACCCAGGATTCCGCCCTTCAGCCACTGCTCTTCTCCGACAGTCTTCTTAGGTGACTTAAGTGAGTCATACACTTGTTACCTGCACCAGTGGGATCAGTGCACTTGGGTCCCAGGTTCTTGGTCCACAGACACAAAAGAATTCGAGAGCGGACACACAGCAGAAGTTTTAACAGAGGAGGATTAATTAGCAAAGCGAGAGTACGCCCCCAAGGGGAGGGATGGGCAGGCTCCAGGGGAGCTACTGCACAAAAGTCGTGGTGGTCGGTGGCTAAGGAAGGTCGGGTCCCAGGGGCGGGTAGGGTCTTGGAACGTGTGCCAATCAGGGCATTGTCTCCACCCCCACGTCCAGAGGGGCAGATTTTTTCCTTATATAGGCATCTCCGGAACTGTCATGGCAGTGCTCCCTCTCCGCCGGGGGGTCAAAACCGCAAGGCAAATGAGGATATAATGAGGCTTGGGACTACCCTGAGTTGGGGGAGTGTTGCACATTCAAAGAGCGGAGGCCTGGCAATTACGACGTTGCACCTGGTGGAGTGACCTTGCTCCCAGCTCATATCTAGCTTCCTGCCTATCTCACACTCATGTGGTTATTTCAATGTTCACTTTTCCTTTCTTTAAGCTTCAAAATCATCAATCCAGTTGCTTTCTTAACATTCTCAACCTCGATTTCCCACAGAGACTCCAAACCTAATAGCTTCAAAATATAACCCTCTGCCACCAATTTGCTTTTGCCCTTGTATGGGCAATATCAATTAGTAGCACTGAGTCAAGTAAGAAACAGCCATTCTTGTTTCTTTCTTCTTCATCCTTCCCAAAACTAGTCAGTCACCAAGATTTATTTATTTTACCTTCTAAATATTCCCAAATCTGCCTCTTATTTCAATTTGAAATACCACCATGGTAGTTCAGACCTTCATTGTGTCTCACTGGAACTGTGCAGGAGGCTCCTAACTAATCCATTACTCCAATTTTGCGCCTCTTAAACCTTCCTCTTTACCACTAAACAAAGCAATCTACCTAAAACAAAAGTGACCACGGTACTCACTTGCTCTCAACCCTCAGTGGCTCTCTATTGCTAACCAAATAAAGTATGTACTTGCTAACATAGTATACAAGGCCTTCCACTAGATCATCTCTCTCTGCTTCATCAGCTTTCTCGTGGAATTACTCTCTGCTGTGTATTTTTTTTTTTCCTCCAAAGTAAAGAAATTCCTGTTGTTACTCCTAAAGCCCTCATGCTGGTCTGTGCTTCCATGTCTTTGCTCATAATGCTTTCTCTGTCTGAAATACCCTTTTCACTCTTCTTCACTTGGGTGTTTCTTAACTCTCTTTCTAAATTCAGTTCAGGTATTATTAATTCTTTCGAGAAAACTATCCTGAAGTTCCAGGTTACTTGGACCTGTCTCTCCTAATGAATACGAGCATTACACCACTGGTAGAATAATAACAAAACCCATCACCCCCACAACACAGGTGAATACATGTGGTTGGAGAAGGGGACAAACACCCCACCCCTGGCAGAGGGGCAAAAAACAATCCTGGGCCCAAGCAACTAGATGTGCCCTATAGCTGGAGGAGAGGAAGGATCACTGAGAAAACTCTACCCTCAAGCTATAGGTACACAGGGCCTGTGTAGGCCTGAGGCTAGACAAGGACAATAGAAAACCCCAACCCCACCATCACTAGGTTAGCAATCCTAAAAAGCAATAGGAGTCTATCAATGGGGGAGGGGCCAGAGTGTAGAGAGAGAGCTTCTCTGAGATGCAGCTGACTAGGGAAGGCCTAAAGTTAGTGGTGGACTAATAACATTGTCAACAGCCCCCCTGAAATGCAGCTCTCACCCTCATTACCTACCATTACCTCATGGTAATTACAGAGGTATTTAAGGCTGATATTACATTGTACACATGGGACAAATAGACAACAACTAGCAAGAAGGTAAATTTAACTACAGCTTGTCATTAACTCTATTAAATGTATTATCTAATTAAAAGATGATGATTGTAACATTGGACCCAACTATACCATATGCTATATTTAAAAAATCTGTTTTAAATATAAAGACATAGATAGTTTAAAAGTAAAAGACATACCACACTTACACTAATCAAGAGAACACTGATAATTAAAAGAATATCAAACAAAATAGACTTCAGAACCAGGAAATTACCAGAGATAAAGAGGGACATTTATATTACGTGAAGGGGACATTCATCAACAAGATTGCAAAAATCCTAAATGTTTACACTCCTAACAAAGATTCAAAACACATGAAGCAAGACTGAAAAAACTGCAATCTATGGTTACAATTGGAGACTTTTTACACTCTATTCTCAGTAACAGATAGAAAAAGTACATAGAAAATGGGTAAGGACATAGAAGACCTGAACACTATAAGTCAACTTGACTAATTAACGTGTATAGACACTACACCCAACATGAGCAAAATATAGTAGTCCCCCTTATCCACAGGTTCACTTCCGTGGTTCAGTTACCTGCAGTGAAGTGCAGCTGTCATCTGCTCCTGGCATCCAACCATCAACATCATCATGGCTCGATGATCCTCCTTCTGATGTATCATCAGAAGGTCAATAGTAGCCTAATGCTACCTCACAATGTCTATATCATTCACCTCACTTCACCTCATCAAGTAGGCATTGTATTGTCTCACATCATCACAAGAAGAAGGATGAGTACAGTACAATATGTACTTTGAGAGACAGAGACCACATTCTCATAGCTTTTATTACAGTATATTGTTATAATTGTTCTATTTTATTATTACTTATGTTATTAATCTCTTATTGTGCCTAATTTATAAATTAAACTTTATCGTAGGTATGTGTATATAGGAAAAAACACAGTATATGTAGGGTTTGGCACTATCTGCAGTTTCAGACATCCACTGGGGGTCTTGAAATGTATCCCCCACAGATAAGGGGGTTATGGTATACACATATCAGTAATGAAAGAGGAAACATCACAACTGATCCCACAGACATTAAAAAGATAATAAGTGATTATTATGAACAACTTTGTGACAAAAACTTTAATAACACAGATGGAATAGAAAAATTCCTTGAAAAGCACAAACTATCAAAGGTAACTAAAGAGGAAATAGATAAGTAAATAGTCTTATTTCTATTAAAGAAATTGAATTCATCCTTAAAAGACTTCAATCAAACAAATAATCCAGGCCCAGATGTCTTCACCAATGGACTCTATTAGCCATTAAGGAACAAATAAATGTCAATTCTAGGAAATTCTTCCAGAAATTAGAAGAGACGAAAATGTTTTGAAGTGATAAAAATATTCTATATTTTGATTGTTATGGAGTTACATGACTGTATTCATTTGTCAAAATTCATACAATTGTGTAGCGATATAGAGTGAATTTTACTTTGTATAAATTATATCTCAATAAAGCAGACTCAAAAATTTTTAAAAAGCCAACCTAGCTACAGGCACATTATTCTATCACATATGAATCTACTTGCATGGAAATATATTTTATAGTAGATCAGTTGGATTTTTTAACTGGAACATATTTTTTTATTTAAAAAAGAGTTGTTCCATGAAATATATGATCTTTAAAAAAAAGTATTTAGAGGGCAAGTAGGGATTTTGGTGAAAAGTTAAAGTAGATGGGAGAAATCAAGAGACCTTTCACAGAGGAAGTATCCATAGGTATGATTCGAAACAAGTAAACATTGTGTTATAAAACTCAAACTGCTTTCCTTCACACTGTTCTAAGAGACGGGGGTAGGTTAAACAGAAGGCTTCTCCTGCTCTCCAAATCAGAATGATTGTGCAGGTTGGGGTAGGAATTTGGAAGAGCTACATTGCTCTATAAAATAAAGGGAACATATTTTAAAATGTTGTCAGGAGGATGGTAATATGGGAGAGAGAAAAGAGAGTGACAAGTAGGGTGGGGTAGAGTTGAGATCCCTCATGAATGAAGAAGCTCAAAGGGAATTCAGGAGAAAAAGGATTACTAAGAGGGAAATTTTAAATTGTTTGCCATAGAGCGTGCTATGCGCTTCTCCTGCTCTTTGTCATCCTTACAGTATGTTTAGTAAAGACTACATTACTCATAATTCAATTTTGTGAAATTTTGAGGACAATTAAAGAGAGGCGCTGAATTCTGTCTGAGTTGATGCAAGACAAAACAGATTGTACAGAGAAACTGAAGAAGGTTTCCAGAGTATAAATCCCTGGGAATTAGCAATACTATCTGGGAGAACATAAGATGTTCAAAAGCTATGGAATTGGTGGACTCCGAAGTTGAGATTTCCAATGAGGAAAGAAAACCAACTAATATCAAAGTCATAGGTTGAATAAAAAGGGAATCGTGCAAAGTCTTTATATGGTATAATGAAAAGATGCAACTGGAAAGTAAGAAGGCCCAGAGAAAGGTGGAGCAGCCTAGGAGGATCAGGAGTGATGGAGGGATCAGCTAAGCTGGATGGTGGCATGAAGGGCTATCCTTCCTTTTTTATCCACCCCCGCCTTCAGGAGCCCTTTGTGCATGTCCTACGACTCTGTGATGCAGGCCTGGAACTCTAATCTAGAACTTGTTTTCTCAGTGTTTGATTGTCTAAGAGAGGAGCAGATAATAGAGAACTATCTCTTCTTTTCTGAGGAGCCTTAATATACTATGGTTGAGATCTATCTTCACTTCACAGGATACTGATTCCAACTGCTGCTCTCTATATAGAGTGGGGATCTTCCTTCTCTTACTCTACTACCTACAGAGGAATCTAGTTTTACCCATATTTTGGAAAAATAGAGACAGAAATCAGATAAGAAAACCCTGGGCCCAGTCCCTAGTATAATATTAATTTTATGCATCAACATGGTTAGGCCGTGGTACCCAGTTTTTGGTGAAACAGCAGTCTACATGTTGCTGTGAAGGTGTTTTTCAGATGTAATTAACATTCAAATCAGTATGCTCTGAGTAAAGTAGATTACCTTCATAACGTGGTGGGCCTCATCCAATCATTTGAAGGCCTTAAAAGAAAAGTATGAAGTCCTTGAAGAAGATATTCTGCCTCCAGACTGCCTTTGGACTCGAGACTGCAATATCAACTCTTCCCCGGGTCTCTAGTTTGCTGGTCTGCCCTAAAAATATCTGACTTGCCAGCCCCCACAATCAAGTGAGTCAATTCCTTAAAATAAATCCTCCCCTCCTCTCTCTCTCTCTGTATATATGTGTGTAGATAGATAGATGACAGATAGATAGATAGATAGATAGATAGATAGATAGATAGATAGATAGATAGATAGATGATAGATAGAGAGATAGATAGAGAGATAGGTAGGTAGATATAGTTATTTTACATTTGACATTGAATACTAATTCTTTGGGTTCTCAAAGTCTTGTCTCCCCAGAGTGGCCCCCAAAGGACTGTTTTACTCATGCTCTTATAAGATCTCTTTGTTCCTACTTTCACCACATATAACCCATTCTCTAAGTTTTCTAGTATGGAAGCTTGCAAGAAAGAAGCCGAGGTTGCACTGGACTTGATTTCTCTTCTGAAAAGGTGATTAATCTCTTCCACCATTTTCCTGATCCCTCTTTCTAGCATGGTCCATGCAATTCCAGGGCCCCAGTATAGTCTGAGGTTGACATGGGTGAGCGGAACTCATAGGGAAGAGAATATGAAAGGAAGCTTCAGGGTAAGGGCTGAAAGAAGTGTTAAGTATGGGATGTGAGGGAAACTGATATCCTCTTGTACCGTCAGATCCTCCTACGCCTATTCTGCCCCTGACTGAAGCTTGTTCCTCTTGTCTTCTACAGCCATGTGGACCATCTTCCAGATTAGGGCAACTTTTTGCCATTGTTGCAGCAAGATTTCTGATGTGAAGTGTGCAGTGTAATGTCTTCGGAAGCTGACCCTCTGCTGTTTGTGGTTCCTGTAGAAGATACTCCTCTCTCTGTGTTCCCTTTGGTTTCCACAAGAATTCTGATTCATTTCTAACTCTGGCCAACTTCCTCTCAACAAACACTTAAGAAAACCAATTACCAGCCCCTCTGTTTGAGTCCTCTCTGCTTCTTGCCTTCAACTTCTCACTGGATTTTGCAGAGATATTGTGACCTGCCTCTCTGTCTGAGCCCTCTGAATACACAAAGGAGGCTCTTCTTCCCTTACTGGATCACTTTTTTGCCCGTGACCCTCTCACCTCCCTTTTTCTCATTGTATCCTATCTTTATAATGAGTCTCATTCCTTTAGCATTCTTTAACCACCATGACTGGCTTTTTCTCTGCCACAGAGTCCTCTCTATCATTGCCCCTACATTTTCACTGATCTTTTTTCCACCCTTACTGATGGCCTTATTCACCCCTGCCTTCAGAGCCTTCCTTTTTATTGGGCTCTTGCGATATTTCACATATCTTTCTTTTACTCCTACCACTAGCTTTATCATCTTTGCTGCTGGGGATCTCTCTGGCACTGTAGCATATCTTCCCCCAAATTTCCAACTTTTTACCCTCAATACTGGGCTTTTTTCTGTCACCAGAGCCATTTTTACCACTGTATTTCACATCTCTGATGAACCACCTTTCATGCCCAATACTTGCCTTTTCCCTTCTTCCCTAGAGTACTCAAATACTGGATCCTTTCTCCAACCAGACTTCACTTTGTCTCCAGACCCTACCTGCTCCCCAGACCCCACCTAATCTTAGGATACCAACCACTCAACAAATTGATACACTTCATGCCTCAGTTGGCTTGGCTTCTAAGATCTCATAGTCCCATCCTCAGGATGTTTCCACTGGGGCCATGGCTACTGAACAGTTGATTTGTGTCTAGTCTGACTGAGACATGTTATAAATGTAAAGTACACATCAAATTTCAGAAACTTAGTATGAAAAAAATAATGTAAAATATTTCATTAATATTTTTATATTGATTACATTTTGAAATAATATTTTAATATAGTCAAATATATTAAATACATTATTAAAATAATTCCCCCTGTTTGTCTCTGACTTAAGTGTGACTACTGGAAAATCAAAAATTACACATGTGGCTCAATTATGTGGCTTATGTTATGTTTCCGCATATTTCTGTTGGAAAGCACCATGGTAGACGTTCTCATCTTAGACCCCTTTACCTCCATTCCAATATGGCTGTGGCCTCAACCTGGAGCTTCCCACCAGGGACTGCTCTACCTTCTGAAATAGTATACTCTGACATCCCAACTTCTGTCCCCAACCTTCAGTCCTTTTAACTTCTGTCCTCAACAAGCCAATTTTCCAACCTTGTCAGGACCTCCATTTCATTGGTCCTTCCATACACTCCCTCGTCATCAGTAACCTCTTATCTTTAATACCTCTGCCTTTAATACCAGTACCTCATGGTACACAGTATAAGCCATAGTCCACTGCCACTACCCCCATGGCCATCCTCTTTCATCATTTCTATATGGCAAAATACCAACTTGCTTCCTTTTTAGACTTTTCCTATAGTAAGTAGTTAATATCTCTTAGATAAAATCACACACACACACATACACACACACACACACGAGACCATACTCTCTTGGTCTAGAAAGAATAGCACTAATACTGCTGGAAATATAATCATTCGTTCATTCCATATACATAAGGTGCCTAGTATTTCTAGGCACTGTTCTAAGCACTTAGGCAACATCAGTGATCAAAACTGACGAACCTCCCTACCTCCTGTAGCTTATGTCGTTTTCCTAGTCAACTCTCTTTCCCATCCTCAAAATTATTTCAAACTTTCACTTTCCTCAAACTTCTGTATTCATTGCCTCAAGAGATCTGCTAGATTCCCACTCCACAGAGGAACTAGAAGCCATTAGATGGGAATTTTTCATCAACAAACACTAACGTCCTACCTCTCCTTTAACTCTGTTTTAACCCTGCCAAAAGGGGATAGTTACCCTAACTTCCCCCATCACAAGGCGTTTCACAATGTTTTACTTTTAGTTTAATCATCCCCCTTGGGGTAAAGGATCAAGCCTATCCCGCTGACTGCTTTATCTCCAGTTTCTTGACTTAGCATCTAGTTGGTGATCAATACACCTTTGGAAGAAGGAATGAGCAATGGGAGGGACACCTGGGAAAAGGACCTGCCCAGTGTTCTGGGGGCAGGGCTATCTCCAGGAACAGGGCCTCACTGGGCTTCCTCCTCATGGTTTCTAGTGGCAGCTCTCTCAGGCTTCCTCCAGGACTCTGAATGCTGACTCCATTGCTTCAGAGTTGGAATTTAACTTCACAGCTTGTTTTAGAGCTTCCTGAATGCCTGAGGGATCTTGCAATGGCTCTGACATTTTTAACTCTGTCAAGCCCCCACCAAGCGTCTCCTTGGAGTTTCCCAGTTCCCTGATGTGATAGTGGAATTAGAAGGTCCTCATAGGCTTTTCATGTGACACTCAGGACTTGACAGGTTAATAATAATAATAATAACAATAATAATAATAATAGTATAGACTTCTGTTTATTGAGCTCACATCATGTACTGGCTACCAGGCCTTGGGCAAGTCATTTGATCCAAGTTCCAGATTTCATCTATTAAAGGAGATATATTAATGCTTAATAAGGAGATATATTAATGCTAATAGGATTGTTATGAGGCATAGAATGCTTTTCCTCTTGCATTCTCATCATCAATTATTAGCACCCAGTCATCCAAGTAGGAGACATTGAGCCATCCTACACTCCTCCCTCATTCTTCCCACAATTACTCAATAAGTTTTGCTTATGTTTTTCTGATAGATATTTCTCAAATCTGTCTACTCAAGGCCTAATCATCTTTCACCAAAACTGCAGTACCTCCTATCATATCACCATCACACCAGCTTTGCCCCTCTTATAATCTTCACTCTTATTACTACTTGAGAAAAATATACTTAGCATGACACTTCCATACTGGAAACTCAATTACTGTCTGGTCTACCAAATAAAGTCTGTACTTCTTATCCTGGTGTATTATCTGTTTTTATTGATTTCTAGTTTAATTCCATTTTTGTAAGAAGACATACTTTATATAATCTCAAGCCTTTGAAATTTATTGAACTTGCTTTATGGTCCAGAATATAGAATATAGTTTATTTTGGTGATGGTCCATGTGCACTTAAAAAGAATATGCATTCTTCTATTGTTGGGTGAAGTGTTCTACAGATGGAAAGTAGGTCAAGCTGGTTAGTAGTGTTATACAAGTCTCTGTATACTTACTGATTTTCTTTCTATTTACTTCCTCAATTTCAGAGAGAGGAATGTTGAAATCTCCAAGAATAAATGTGAGGTTATCTACTTCTCTTTTCAGTCCTATCTACATTTGCTTCGTTTATTTTATAACTCCATTATTATGAGTATATACATTTAAGACTGCTGTGTCCTCTTGGTAAATTGACTCCTTTATCATTATGAAATGTCTTCTTCTATCCCTGATAACATTTGTTTCGAAATATACTTTACCTGATAGTGATATAACCATTATAGCTTGCTTTTGATTAGTTTTTACATAGCATATATTTTTCTATCCTTTTATTTTTAAACTATCCCTGTCTTCATTTAGAGTGAGATTCATTCAGACAGCATATATTTGGATCCTACTTTTTAATCCAATCTAACAATTTATACCTTTTTAAAAATTTCAGCTTTACTGAGGTATAATTGACATATAAAATTGTAAGATATTTAAAGTGTACATCATGATGATTTGATATGCATATACATTGTGAAGGTATTCTTCCCATATAGTTAATTAACACATCCATCACCTAACATGTTAATCTTTTTTATTATTTTGGTGAGAACATTTAATTCTACTCTCTTAGCAAATTTCAATTATACAATACAATGTTATCAACCATAGTCACCATGTATTACATTAGAGCCAAACTCCATATTCATCTAATAGCTGAAAATTTGTACCCTTTCCCCACCTCTCCCTATTTCCTCCAACACCCAGCCTCTGGTAACCACTTTTCTACTCTCTGTTTCTATGAGTTTGATTTTTTGTTTGTTTGTTTGTTTTGTTGTTTTTTTGTGTGTGTGAGGAAGATCAGCCCTGAGCTAACATCCATGCCAATCCTCCTCGTTTGCTGAGGAAGACTGGCCCTGGGCTAACATCTGTGCCCATCTTCCTTTACTTTATATGGGACGCCACCACAGCGTGACCTGACAAATGGTGCATCGGTGCGCGCCTGAGATCTGAACCCGGGCTGCCATCAGTGGAGTGCGCACACTTAACCACTATGCCACAGGGCCGGACCCTGATTTTTTTTTTTTTTTATTGCACATAAAAGTCATACCATGCAATATTTGTCTTTCTCTATCTGACTTATTTCACTTAGCCTAAGGCTGTCCAAGTTCATCCATGTTGTTGCAAATGACAAGATTTCTTTTTTATGGCTAAATAATATTCCATTATATATATACCACATTTTTTAATCCATTTTGTCTGTCAGTGGACACTTAGTTTGTTTCCACATCTAGCAATTGGTCTATTCATATTTTCTATTTCTTCATGACCCAGTGTTGGTAGGTTGTATCGTTCTAGAAATGTATCCGTTTTTTCCAGGTTGTCCAATTTGACAGCATATAATTGCTCATAGTAGTCTCTTGTGATCCTTTGTATTTCTGTAGTATCAGTTGTCACATCTCTTTTATTTCTTATTTTATTTATTTAAGTCCTCTCTCTTTTTATCTTTGTGAGTCTAGCTAAAGATTTGCCTATTTTGTTTATCTTTTCAAAAAAACCTGCTCTTAATTTTATTGATCTTTTCTATTGTCTTTTTAGTCTCTATTTCATCTATTTCCACTCTGATCTTTGTTATTTTCTTCCTTCTACTAACATTGAGTTTAGTAGGTTCTTCTTTTTCCAGTTCCTTGAGATGTAAATTAGGTTGTTTATTGGAAATCTTTCTTATTTCTTAATGGGTGCTTTACTGCTATGAACTTCCCTCTTAGAACTGCTTTAGCTGTATTCCATAAGTTTTGGTATGTTCTTATTTCCATTTGTATTTGTCTCAAGATATTTTTTGATTTCTTTTTTGACCCATTGGTTGTCCAACAATGTGTTGCTTAATCTCCACATATTGGTGAATTTTCCAGTTTTCTTATTGTAATTGATTTCTAGTTTTATATCATTGTGGTTGAAAAAGACGCCTGATATGATTTCAATCTTCTTAAATTTATTAAGACTTGTTTTGTGGCCTAAAATATTATCTCTTCTGGAGAATGTTCCATGTAAACTTGAGAAGAATGTGTATTCTGCTGCATTTGGATGGAATGTTCTGTAAATATCTATTAAGCCCATCTAGTTTGACAGGGCATTTAAGTCCAACGTTTCCCTATTGATTTTCTGTCTAGATGATCTATCCATTGATGAAAGTGGGGTATTGAAGTCCCTTACTATTATTGTATTGCTATCTTTTTCTCCCTTCAGGTCTATTAATATTTGCTTTATATATTTAGGTGTTCCAATGTTGGGTGCATAAATATTTACAAACTTTATGTCCTCTTGTTGGACTGACTCTTTTATCATTATATAATAACCTTCTGTGTCTCTTGTTACAGTCATTGTCTTAAAGTCTATTTTGTCTCATATAAGTATAGCTACTTCAGCTTTCTTTTGATTTCCATCTTCAAGAAGTATCTTTTTCCATTCTTTCACTTTCAGTCGGTGTGTGTCCTTAAAGCTTAGCTGAGTCTCTTTTAGGCAGCATGTAGTTGGGTCTTATTTTTTTATCCATTCAGCCACCTTTTGTCTTTTGATCAGAGAATTTCGTCCATTTACATTTAAAGTAATTATTGATAGGTATGAATTTATGTTGGTTCGCAACATCCTCAGGAGTTTCCCGAGTATAATCTAAAACTGGTCCCTATACATGGAGGGCAAGGAGAGACTGAAGAAAGAGGCAGACCACTCCAGCTTGGTAAGTGGCAGTTTTAATGAACAAGGGAACTTACTTATGAAGCTTGTCTTGGGAGGCCACAAGATAAATAGTTTTCCATACCCACCTGCTAGAATCTCAAAAGTTTATATAGAGCCTTAACTGGGTTCAGTCAGGTACACAGTCCAGATGGTCTCATCACCATATTACTATCTCAAGGCTATATCCTTGGATCAGCTTCTGGGAGCAAGGCAGGCAAGCAGAATGATCATTTCAAGGACAGAGGAGGTGGTGAGGAGCCTCCAATTGCCTGAGGGTCAAACTGGCAGTCTGATGACCTCCCGGAACAACTTAATGTTGCCATTTTGTTAATGGTTTTCTAGCTATTTTGTAATTCTCTTGTTTCTTTCTTCTTCTCTTGCTCTCTTCTTTTGTGATTTGATGATTTTCTCTAGTGTTATGCTTAGATTACTTTCTCTTTACCTTTGGTGTATCTGCTAATGGTTTTTTGCTTTGTAGTTACTATGAGGCTTACATAAAACATCTTATATTTATACTAGTCCATTTTAAGTTGATAACAACTTAAGTTCAAATTCATTTTAAAGGTCCACATTTTTACTCCTCCTTCCCACATTTTATGCTTTTGATGTCACAATTTATATTTTTTATTTTGTGTATTCATTAACAAATGATTGTAGTTATAGTTATTTTTAATACTTTTGTATTTTAATCTTCATACTAGATTTATAAGTGATACCCACCACCATTACAACATTGCAGTATTTTGAATTTAGCTATACATTTACCTTAACCAGTGAGATTTACATTGTCTTATGTTTTCCTATTATGATTAGCATCCTTTTGTTTCAGCTTGAAGAAGTCCCTTTAACATTTCCTGTAAGTCCAGTCTAGTGGTGATGAACTCTTTCAGCTTTTGCAGGTCTGGAAAACTCTTGATCACTCCTTCAATTCGGAAGGACAACTTTGTTGGTTAGAATATTCTTGATTGGCAGTTCTTTTCTTTCAGCACTTTGAATATATCATGCAACTCCCTTCTGGCCTGCATAGTTTCTGCTGAAAAATCTGGTAGTAGTCTTTTGGGTTTCCCTTGTACTAACACCTTTATTTATTTATTTATTTATTTTGCTACTTTTAAGATGTTCTCCTTGCTTTTGACAATGTGATTATAATGTGTCTTTGTGTGGATCTTTTTGGATTCTTGTTATTTCAAACTCTCTGGACTTCCTGGATCTGGATGTCTGTGTCTTTCCCCAGGTTAGCTTAGGTAAGTTTTCAGGCATTATTTCTTTGACTAAGATTTCTGCCCCTTTCTCTCTCTCTTCTCTGTCTGGGATCCCTATAATGTGAATATTGTTTTTCTTGATGGTGTCCCATTAGTACTTTAAGCTATCTTCACTCTTTTTCATTTTTTTTTCTTTTCGCTCCTCTGATTGGATGAATTCCACTGCCCTGTCTTAAAATTTGCTGATCTTTTCTTCCACTTCTTGTAGTCTGCTGTTTAACCTCCCCTTTGAATTTTTCAATTCAGTTATTTTATTCTTCAGCTCTGTGATTTCTGTTTGGTACTTTCTTGCAATTTTTATCTCTTTGTTAAAATTCTCATTTTCTTCATATATTGTTCTCCTGATCTTGATGAACATCTTTATGACCATTATTTTGAACTCTGTCATCTAAATCACTTATCTCTGTTTCTTTAAGGTCTGTTTCTGGAATTTTTTCTTGTTCTTTTGTTTGGAACATATGCCTCTGTTTCTTCCTTTTCCTTTACTCTCTGTGTTGGTTTGTGTGCATTACATAAATCAGCCACCTCCGCCAGTCTTGAAGGACGGGTCTTGTGTAGGAGGTGAGCCTTGTCCTTTGGTCCAGCCAAGCTCTTGGTTGTCTCTCAAACTTTGTGATTGTCCAAGCTGCCTTCTTTGTTCTTAATGGCTCCCAGGAGTTGAGGATGTGTCAAGACCTGTTTCTATGTGGGTATTTTCTCATTCACCCAATATGTAGGACTCACTTAGCTAGTTTCTATATTTCTTTCACAGAGAATTGCTCCATGTTTAGCTATAGAGTCAGTGAATCCCTGGAAGGAGGTGAGTTCAGGATCCTCCTATGTAGCCATCTTGGACTGGAACTCTCCTCCTCCAAAGTCTTTACAGCCTAAGGACTTGTTTTTGTCTTTCTTTTTCTGGCTCATTCTTAGCGTAATGCCCATGTGATCCAGCAGTCCCACTTCTGGATATATATCCAAAGAAAATGAAGCAGAATATCAAAAAGATATCTGCATTCTCATGTTTATTCCATCCTTATTCACACTAGCCAAGACATGGAAACCACCTAAGTGTCTGTCAGCAGATGAATAGATAAAGAAGATGTGGTGTAATAATAATAGAATATTATTCAGCCATGAGAAAAAAGGAAATCCTGTTACTTGTGACAACATGGATGGACCTTGAGGGAATTATGCTAGGCAGTGATTTAATAGGTGTTACCTAGGTCTCTTTATTGGTGTGCTGTAATAACTTTCTTTATCTTTTTTAATTTCTACATTTTTTGAGTGCTGGCCATGTATTACATATTGTACTAGACTCTGGTGGTTATACAGTGAAAAAAAAAATCCTTTGCCTGAAAATAATAAGAAGGCACTCAGAGAATAATGGCAAAATGAAAAAAGCTATCAGGGCAAATTATTTGCAAAAGCAAGAGAAGAATAACTAGAATTATTGATAAGAGCATACACATTCCCTCCATACTCTGTAGCTTTGTAAGTGTATATTTTCAATGATATATTATTCTTTTATGTCTATTATCAAAAATAACAGTGTAAAATACACAAATATCCAAAACCAAAATGTTTTTCTTTGACATCACGTTTTAATCAATAATGCATATATGAATAAATATTATCTTTTGGCCATATCCATTAACAAAAGGAAATACAATCTTAATAGACTCTTTGTGGCAAGACTGCTCTTATCTGTATTTGGGAATATCATCCCTAACTCCCTTGTGCTTATAAGAATAATTCAGACAAGTAATAGAATGAAAATCAACTACTATCCTTTTGAGAGTCACAAAATTATTAACTTAGAGCATGAGCATGAGCATTTCTCTCTCCAATAAAGGATTGGAGTTCTAATTTCATTACTGAAATGGAACTTTCTTTTTCCAACTGGCAAGGAAGATATATTACAGGAAAACAATGAAGCTAGTTTCTGTTCTTGCTGCTGCTGTTTGACAGTAATAAGAATAAATATAAAATTGCAAATATAGTATAAATATTAGATGGGAAATAGTGATGTTACCATAATTCACATTATCTTTCATTATTTTCAGCTCACTATTTTTTTATAGCCCATGCTTGAAATAGCATTATGCAATCTATAATATACACTAATTGAAACTGTGTCAGCAGTTAGCATTCTATTAACTAGTCTAACTTTCAGGGGGTTTAATTTTAGCTATTGCAATCATTTTGTATCAATACTTTTCCTATGTGTTCTTAATAGCGTACACAGTACGGTTGATGAGTTCTATTCTTATTTTGGGAGGTTAGAGGGCAGACAAAGAAGGAAGATTGTGCTTGTTTGATATATATTTGTTTTCTGTTACCAATATTTGACATCATTACACTAGTCTGCAGTGAGTTGAAGCTAAGGGTAAGAAGTTATTTTAACATAATTTTAAAATTAATTCCTTTTACTTTCTTGATAACAAACTACTAGAAATCTCAATGTAAGGTTAGGCTAGACTTGCCTTCCATAAATCTCTGCTTTTCTTGGTTTCTTTTCTGTTACCGCTCTAGGAATGAAGATTAAACATAGATCAACTAAATGCTATTCAATGAGATACCTAGTCACCTATCTAATAAGTTACACAAATCAAAGACAGAAGTACTTCTAAGGTCACTCAGAACAGATATGTTTTCTTAGGTAAATGTGCTTTGCCGGAGTATCTTTTTATTTGTACCCAGAAATAGTTCATATATATAAAATGCAAATCACAGTATTGCAAAAATTTCCTCTAACATGTAGAAGCCTTTTTTTTCACACTACAAAGTAAAAGAACCAATGCCCTGTTCAAAATAATAGCATGTTATCTTCCAGTCTTCACAAAGTATGGGAGATCAAGCTATTCCATAGTCAAAATGTCAGCCCTTTCTCAAATGATCCACAAACCCTACCTCTGGCTAGGACATATTTTAGGATCCCTAGACTAATAACTTCCTGATTCCACATCTGGTTAGTATTACCTGTGATTATATCAAGACCCAATTTATTGTTATTATTTTCCCTTATTCTTTGAAATGTTGTTCCCTTACCCCCAGCCTTATAGATATTAGCTTTGCAGATACTATTCATATTGTTGCTTTTTTCCGTCTAGATCTTTGCTTTATTTATTAATCCTATTTCTTCTGTTTCCCAAATCATACATTCTTTTTATTTCTTTTATTTTACATGCCTATACCACTTTTCTAATTGGATAACTCCCATTTTAGGGAAAATGGCCCACAGAGTACACATAAAGAACAAGTCAGTTATCCTTATGGGAAGCTCCTCCGAGTAACCAAAGGTGGTCTCATTTTGAAGAGATCTCTATGGTCACCTGAGAGCTACATGATCAACTGGAGGCATCCTTAATCACTTGAATGTCTCTTATGAGCACTCTTAACGTGTAGGCTACTGTATTTTGGAGAGGAAAGTAAGTTAATGCTAGGCTTCCATACAAGTATATCTCAGGGGTGCATGTCGTGCCTTTGGAAAGAAATTTTTATTAAAATTGTTGGGGCTCATAAAGAAGGATCTAAACCAGTCACTGAACACAGGTTGATAGTGCTTCCAATGTGGCTTTAGGGTTCCCAGTTCAGTTAAATAATTGGCTCTAATCCTTGTTTTTGGAGGGACTATTTGAAGGCAGCAGTCCAACTTGCCCTGTTTTTCTACCCCATGGCATTATTTTACCCTGTAGAATACTGAGCAATGAATATGAGAATGGAGTGAGGAAAATATCCAAAAGTGTTGACCAATGTTTGCATGGAAGGTGGAGGTACTCCACCCTCAACTTCTGTTTTAGTAGCTATCTTGGTAAGGTTAATGGGAATAGTCAGAATCGTCGGAGAGGGATATGGCAGACTCAACAACGAGTTAAACTTATGGTGTTTACAGCAGTTGAAGAGAACTGCACCAAGGTATTTTCCTTCATGAGGAAGGCTCCAGGGGTGAATCTGAAAGACAAAGATAATTAAAGGTCTTTCCTCAGCTGTACTTTTGAGGGTCTGAAATGTTCCCTGCCCAGGCACCAATATTGTTGTTATCTCACCACTCTGACAAAATTCAGGTGTCCTTTTCTGGTAGCTATAAATTCAACTGTTTCTCAATTATCTCTTGCTCAAATCCAGTTCTTTTGTTAGATGTCAGGTTTAAGAAAGAGGATCATGTTCAGAAAACATACAGAAACCCATTATGCCCCTCACTTTGGCCCATATGTTCCACTATAGAGGGAGTTGACAAGCAATATATTCAACCAGATGGTCATCACCCACATGATCTGTGGCCATGCCAATTTAGCAATAGCATCTTGGTGGCTGAATCAGAATCAATTTTGAATTCACTAGGCTCTCTCGTGGCCATGCTTCCACCCAGAAGATATGCCAACCAGGCTAGCTTGGGCTTGCTGTTAGGAGAAAGAAAGAAGCAGCATACCCAGGAATGATCAGGGAGAATTCCCAAACTCTCAAAATAGGTCTTTATAACCCTACCCCTCTCATTCTGATCATTGCCCAGGACATGGCTGAAGGAAGATAATTCTTTTTGAAGATTGTCATATTGAGTGACCAAATTGCCTTATTAAAAATGTGGTAGAGTCAGAAATCTTTTTGAGTCAATTTTTACAGAGGCTATTCCAACAATTAACAGTATCAGATGATAGGGAGTATTAACTGTCCATTGAATACTTTGGCTTTCCATTGTCAGATTGTAAATGGTCCAGAAATCTGAAGACATAACACAGATTAGTTTCAAGGGCTATAATGGTGTGTCCAGAGTCAACTGGATCAGACTAGAAGGACAACATTGTAAGCTAAAAAAACAACAAAACAGTGGTGAGGAACCACTGATAACCAAGAGGAGGGGCAAAGATTCATGTAGTCAAACTGTCAGGAGTGGGTTGGGACAATGCCCTGTAGCATATGGCCTCCCTCAATGAGAGACAAACAGATAAAATTTCTGCAGACGTCATAAGTATGTGTTCAGTGGTAGCCTCTGCACCAGGAACGTGTGCCATTCTGTTATGGTTGCAAATGTATTGCCATGTCCAGTATGATGATGGATCCAGGTAGCAACAGTGGCAATCTGGGTGGTGCAGCCTCAATCAGCAAATTGACTCCAGTCAGTTTTATCAGAAAACATGCTCTTACCGTGGACATTTACGTAAGTAATCCAGTTAATGAGCAATCATTACTTGTTTCCTCAGTTCATGGCCCCAAAATGAGTGTCTTTTATTCAATAGCCTGTAGTTTTACAAGGGGCATACCAAATGGCTAGGGTCAGTAAAAATATAACAAGGTTTATTAAGGGAAGCATTAGCCACAACTATGAGAGTTACTTTAGTACTGCCCACTAAGTAGAGTAGGTAGCCATGACCATTTTTGGTTCTGCATAATCAACACTGTTGTTGAATAGTTGCCCTACCCAGAGGACACCATCAGCATCCAGCTTAGCTAAACATCAGTGAATCAGGCCCAGACATTTAGGAGAACCTCTGTGAATCTGAAACAGCAGCTCTGCTTCAGACAGCAAAGTGAGGGATAAAGTTTCCCCTAAAGGGATAGCTGCCACTTTTTCATGTAAAACTGAGATATAGCTATGGTCAGCCTAGCTGCATTCTGGAATATGCCATTGCCATTTGACCAGCAAGGCTTTTTAGATTCTTTTCACCTTGTTAGTCATTGAGTTGACCACCCAAAAACGTATTATCAGACCAAAGAATTATAAGGTCTTCATGAGTCAGGCATTCAGTTTTAACAAGAGCTTAGAAGTAAGGTATTAACTAAGTTTTGTCAGGGAGGCTACAAGTCCAAAACTCCAAGAGGCATCTCCAGGTGGGAGGTTGCTTTCCTTTGCCAGAGGTTCCAACTAGAAAAATCATCAGTCTCAGAAACTTGTAGTTCAAAGGAATCATTAGAGCTGTAGACCCCCAAGAGTACTAGCATTTCTCTAAATCCAGTTCTTCCTAATTGGCAGAATCCATTTTGGCACTTTTGGGACAGGGAAGAATAAGCATATAACACTTCATTTTCTACTATACATTCAGAGGTAGAAACAACAGAACATTGATTCAGCCCAGAGAGCTGCACTCACAAGGTCACATTACCTTCCCTCTCCACATTCTTTTCCCTTCTTTCCTGCCCAAATCCCATCAGTTGAATCTAGGCACTCCATCATTTCATAGAACTGGATAGGTTGGTGCCTTGGTTATTAATGTGCTGGATAACAGAGTAATAAAAGTTTGAATACCCTCATATCCTAGAAATGTCCCAGTATAATCGTACATATGGCCTTCATCCCCTCTTGGGGATTAGGGAGACATCAGGTGATTAAGGGTGATTAATTAAGGGTGATTACCCTTAATCATCTTTGTCTTAGCAGCTGAGGTCAAGGTAGAGGAATAAATTGGAGGTGGGAAATGGAAACAGCATGTTTGAGAACTCTTTCAAACTGACTGTAAAAGTGAGAGAAATAGGGTAGGCAACTGATAGAATATGGCGCCAAAAGAGTGTTTATTTTGTTTAAGGTGGAAAGGACATTAGCCTGTTTAGAAGATGATACAAAGAAACTTAATACAAGATTTATTCCACTATTGTGTAATGGTACACTGGGGATTCTGGCATAGAGTAGGTTCTAGATTCAGAGAACAAATAAATAGATTACAAATAATCAAGTTATCTCACATGTATTATCAATTTATATGACGTCAAAAATATGTAGTCTCTACTAGAATTTGAGTTGTATTTTTACTTATTTTAAAATAGAAATCTTCAACATGATTTTGACTAACCAGACAGCTGCTTTAAGGCACCCAAATTTAAGCATGAAGTTATGCCTTCACTGGGGAAATTGCTTTAAAAAAAAGACCTGGCTAGCATTAAAACCCACTTAAATGATCTACAGATAGTTCATGAAAGTCCCTAAATAAATCTCTCCCCTGACCATCCCCCTTGCAAAAAAAAAGGAGAAAGGGAAGGATAGAAGGAAGAAGAAAAGAAGGAAGGAAAGAAGAGAAGAAAGACAAGAAAGGAAGGAAGAAAATAGGTTTATGAAAATTCTCTTGACAAAACATTCTCATCTGCAATAATTTCATTCAGGCATATCCACTCCTAAAGGTAAGCAAACTGAGTGAAGATTAAAACACAAAGAGAAAGGGCAAAATACAGATTGATTGATGTATTTATTTATACTGCTTGTTTTAGAGTAGGAGAAAAACCATGAATGTAAAGTTGGTAAAGTCCTCTCATTATTTCTACCACTTTGGCAAAATTGGTGTGACAGAGGAGAACAAAGAGAGAATTGTGTACATAGCATGAATTTTGGCTTTATGAACAAAAGTCTATTAGCTTATGGATGTCAGAAATAACTGTGTAGGTGTATTCTAGAGAACTGAACTATGTTCACATAAAAAGAAATGGTGAATGGTGTCTTTCTAAATGTGAAACTATGCAGGACCCTGCTTTGCAATACCAGGAAATCTGCAAGGGGAGTGCTGAGATCAATGTCATTATCCAGAAGGCATTACTGAAATAGATTTTAAATCCTTTGATGTAATTGCTTGCTGAGTTTGCCATTACAGCAGCTCTGTCTTTTTGACTGATTGAAGGCCTTTAACAGCTCAAGTTTTACTGAGACTGCCAACATACTATGTTGGAACCTTAACGTTAGACAGATGTTTGATGTTTAATTTAACTAATATGGCACACCATGAGTCAACAAAACACATTTTGTGTTAATGCCAAAAAAAAAAGTGAGGCATAGAAACACATGCAGAGTTAATCTTCCTGTTTCAGCAGACAAGCCTTTGCTCTTAGATTTATTAACATGAATTCTGATTTGAAAACCCTACGGCATTTTTCCTGCCACTGGAGGAAAGCAGTCTTGATTCCACTGGAGCATTTAGAACCAGAACTCAACGAATAAATTAACAGTGTATAAAATCCTCAAGTAAAGTGTAAGGAGCAATGAGGTGAATTTTTTTTCTTTTAGACAGTCTTTATTTTCTATGATTCCTTGAATAATTATTATTCTTTGTGATACTTCTCTTTTTATTTTCCCACAACTACCTAAGACAACCAGACAATAATGTACCTGGTTAGCTTGTCTTTTAATTTTCTTTCTTGCTGAAGAAAGACTATTTGACCAAAAACAAAGAATTTCTTTCAATACTTCCAGTATTGATTGTGTCTAATATAAAAAATATATTTAATATCACCTAGTAGAAGATATTTCTCCTTCTCAAAAAAAAAATGGTGGCTATACATTCTGTTCAAGAAATATGGCTAACACTGTTAGCTTCTCCAGTTAATATCACTTTCCTAACATCATTTTGAGGGAAAAAGCTGGAGATTATTTTTTCAATATGGTTTTTGCTAAAGCAACTATCTCAATGTCGTTGGCCTTTTTAAGTTTTACAGTTACTAGTAATAATAGCACAGTGGTTGTAGTGGTGATGGCAGTAGTAGTGGTTGAAAAATTAGAAGAAGATATTTGAAAACCAGGATAATGGCACTGACAAACACACAGTAGTGTTGTATAGATTTCAGTGTATTTTTACTAATATTACATTTTGACTTTCATGATAACTTTATGCAATAGGTAGAGAAACTATCATTATTTTCATTATATATTTAAGGAAACTAAGGCCCAGAAAATTTTGGTGACTTTTTAACAACATTTGACTATTAAGTTGTTCAAGTCTAGGTCATCTGACTCCAAATCTAATCATATACCTGATAGGGTTATGAGTTTTCGCTGGTCAGAAATAATAATTAACCATTCCTAATGATGTGTCAATTTTATCAAGATCATTTTCATACCAATATCAATAAGCTGGTTGTGCTTGTTCAAATTTCAATTTAGTTTAAATGGAATTTCATCTTGATTTGTATATTTACTTTTTTTAAAAATTTATTTACTATTCTTAAGATTCAACGTATTTAAATTAGCTGGTTTATATGCTCATTCATTCATTTAAACCTGCAGGTAAAGCACACACTACACGAGACTCAATGAGTAAGCATTCTTCCTGCTTCATGTAACTAACTCTGACTCATTCTTCATATCTCGGTCTCTCACGTCTGTGGCATCTCTAACTGTAGTCAGAGATCCCAAAGACCACCTTTAGGTCAATGCTTCTCTGGAAGGACTCACAGAACTCACAAAAGCTCTTATACTCCTAGTTATGGTTTATTACTGTGAAAGGATAAAGATTAAAATCAGAAAAAACAAAAGGCACATAAGGCAGAGTCTAGAAGAGCCCAGTCACAACTTTCAGTTGTCTTTTCCCAGTGGAGCCTTATAGACAGCACTTAATTCTCCCAGCAACAATGTGTGACAATGCGCATGAAGTGTTACCAGCCAGAGAAGCTCTCTAGAGCCTTCGTGTCCAGGATTTTACTGGATATTGGTCATGTAGGCCTGGAGAGCCCCCATCGCTGACCTTAGCTTCTCAGTCCCTAGTCTTCAGTGGTCAAATTGATACCATGTGGCCAAAGGCCCCCACCACCAATCATGTTGTTAGCATAAACTATCTGGCCTGGCCCAAGGACCCAGGTAAACAAAGACACTCTTATCAGGCAGAAAATTCCAAGGGCTTAGAGGTTCTCTCCCAGGAGATAGGCAAGAGTCAAAACTTCTTTTGGAATGTGCAGGGTTTGGACAACTCTGACTGCCGAGTTAACCCTTACCCCAGATTAGCACTCATTACATTTCCAATTATGTTTTCAAGAGCTATCTTTCATTCTAATTATAAATGCAACAAGGTCAGAGATCATAAAAGTTTCTCCACCTTTGCTTGACAAAAATGCATAGAAGTTAAAGTACTGGTAAATTAGTTATTGAAAAGATAGAACATGAAAAGTAGTTTGAATAGGATAAGGGAAATAAAGAATGGGATTATTTCTTAGTTTAAATGTCGTTTTGTTGGGATTCTTTTGGGATAATAACTATTTTTATGTTTGAATCTAGCATTTCCTAACTTCATCATGTTTTTGTAAATTCTTCTTGAATCCTGAATATTTTCTTTTTTGATCATTTCTCTATATTCATGCCTTATACTCTGCTAAAAGAAACAATTTGACACTTTCAACATTCTGCCTGGAAGTCTCCTTAGCCAAATCTATCTTTGTAATAGGTATATTTCATTTTTTCAACATTACAACAGATTTGCCAAACTTTCAGCCACTCCATAACATGGACTCCTTTTTCTCCAGCATCTAGTTACAAAATCTCACTGTCCTCCTTCCTTTGCTAACAGTTTCTTTGAGATACTCTCAACTTATGTTCTCTTTCTCATCCTAAAACAATGCCAATGTTATAGTTTTTGTTATGGCAGTACTTAAACTTCTGGTACTAATATCCATTTGGATTAGCTTTTGCTGTATAACAAGCCAGTCCAAGACTTAGTAACGTAAAATGACAATTTATTATCTCTTGTGGTTTTATGAGTTGACTGTAGTTGGTTGAGTAGTTCAAACTTGGAATTTCTTATGAGGTTATAGTAAGAGAGCAGCTGGGGCTGCAGTCATCTGAAGTCTGACATGGCTTGATGTCTAAGATTACTCGCTCACATGACTGGCGGTTAATGCTGTCTATAAGATGGAAGATAATTTAGGCTGTTTTATGGACTGTTTGTGTCCCTTAAAATTTATATGTTGAAGACCTAACTCTAACTTGATGGTATTTGGAGATGGGGCTTTTGCGAGGTAATTACATTTAGCTGAGTTCATACCAAGTATATGAGGTTCATGTAGTGGTGTCCTTGTGAGATCAGGCAATGGCAAACCTTGGTTAAGGGTAACGAGTCAGGGATAGCAGACTTTTCTTCCAGCTGATATGTCAAGGAACAACAATTTTTTAAATCATATGTCATATTCAATAGCTAGGTTAAGTTTTAAGGCATTTAGTACTGTAATATTATGGATGGACTCTAATTCCCACTTTGGTTTAAGTACTATCAGGGGCCCAGCTGAGAGGATAGGGCCCTGGTCTGATAGAATTGGTGCCTTATAAGAAGAGACACTAGAAAGTTTGCACTCTCTGTCTCTCCACCATGTGAGGACACAGCGAGAAGATGGCTGTTTGCAGGCCAGGAAGAGGACTTCACCAGAACCTGATAACGCTGGCACCCTGAATTTGGACTTTCAGCCTCTAGAGCTGTAAGAAAATAAATTTCTTTTGTTTAAGCCACCCGATATATGGTATTTTGTTATGGCAGCCTGAGCAGACTAATACAGACTGTCACCTGGAACACCTACACACGGACTATCCGTGTGACTTGGACTATCCGTGTGACTTGGACTTCTCATAGCATGGTTTCTGGGCTCCCCAAGGGAGCATCCCAAGAACAAGTGTGGCAAGAGGCACAGGGAGAACCTAAAAGCCTTCTTATGACCTAGTCACACAAGTCCCATTGCCGATTCATGAGAGGAAGTGGGAATTAGACTCTACCTATTAATGTGAGGATCAGCATGTGCTTAGAGAAAAGAAATTGTTAGCAGCCATCTTGAAAATTATCTTGGCATTTGAGATGTGAGAATCCATTTTTCTTTGTTCCCTGGTCTTGAGTGATCTAATTCAGACAAATCTGGGCAACTTTGTAACCAAGTGTATGAGGTTCATGCACTGGTGTCCTTGTGAGATCGGGCAATGGCAAATCTTGGCTAAGGGTAAAGAGTCGGAGATAGCAGGCTTTTCTTCCAGATGGTATGTCAAGGAACAATACTTCTTTAAACTATGTGTCATATTCACTATCTAGGTTAAGTTTTAGGCATTTAGTACTGCAATATTATCAATGGACTCTAATTCCCACTTTGGTTTAAATACTGTCAAGGGGCCAGAAGATGTCTCAGTATCTCTCATGCTGTAAATTTTTTTTTATCTTGGAGCACTCATCTCTAAATACTAATTCTAATAATAAGAGCTAAAAAAACAACCAAACCAACCAACAAGCAAACAAAAAAAAAACCCTCTACTCTTAAAAATGGTTCCACTTTACTATTTAATTGTTATTCTAAAATGTAAATTACATTTTCATTCATAATTCTCAAGAAAAGCATTAACCTATAGGTCTGCAATACATTCTTTCCCATTACTAGTGGGATTCCAGGAGGATATGCCCACAAATTAAATTTTATTTGCTAGAGGAAGGATCCTTATCTATGGCATGCTCACTTATCTAGGATATTTTTTATGGTAAATGAATCTATAATCTATGGGTAATGGTTCCTTGGAAAATGTTCTGTGTGCACTGCAACTATCTGAGTATAAAATGGAGATGTTTCATGAGGACGGCCTGGTGGCCTAGTGTTTAAGTTGGTACGTCCGCTTCGGCAGCCTAGGGTTTGCGAGTTCAGATCCCAGGTGCAGACCGACGCACTGCTTGTCAGGCCATGCTGTGGCAGCATCCCATATAAAGTAGAGGGAGATGCGCACAGATGTTAGCCCAGGGCCCATATTCCTCAGCAAAAAAGAGGAGGATTGGCAACAGATGTTAGCTCAGGGCTGATCTTCCTCACCAAAAAAAAAAAAAAAAAAAAATTGGAGATGTTCCATGACTGAAAAGGCTCTCTTCTGTGTAAATAGTGTAGCCATGTACATTACTTGGAGAAATCACATGCTAATCTAAGCCAGAACATGTCTTTAAGAAGAGACAGGAACTAAAATCTGTACCGACAGTCGAGGATCTCTCCTTTCTTCAGCTGTGCCTCATGATGACTTATGTCCTTGAAATTGTTAATAAAGCTAATGTCAGGTAAGACCTTTGATTTCTGTTGAGTCCAACTTAACAACCTGATCCTTTGCATTATTTTAACAATGATATTAACTACCATTTGTTGACTGACAAGTTATTAATATACTCATTTAATTCAGTCTGTCAAAGAATGACAAAAACATTACTTAATATCTTAAAGAAAATGACAAAGAATTTATTACATAGCATATTAAGAGAAAGTTAGACTGGCCAGGTACAATCTTTGAGCAGAGCAGACTGCTGGTCTTCTACAGAGTTTTTGGGAAGCATGAAGCACAGGAGTGGCTAAAATTCCAAAGGCTTAAGTGGGCTGACAACCTATGTGGAAGCTGGTTGCTCAGTTGAGATACGTGTTGATTATCTGCCATCAGAGGTATGTATTTTGAAGTGAGTCTGTTCCTGATTGGCTGACTTGCCAAAGTACAGGACTATCACAGATTTGCTGGCTTTCAGACATGTGTTTTCTGAGAAGAATTGCTATTGATCAACTGAATAAATTTAAACTGTTTCTGGTGGCTATATACGTAACCATAATTCCAGAATAGTCAGTCTGTCCTTTAGAATGTGAGGTCATTGTTTACTCTCCAATCAAAAATGAAGGAAAGCAGGTAGGAAGGAAGGGAAGGAATGGCAGGGAAGGACACATCCAGTGCAATATTTGAGATTCTGTACCACGTGTGCATGCGTTTGTAGCCTTCTTTCTGAGACTTACACATATTCACCCAAGAATGCTATACCAGAGGTTCCGTGATATACATCAAACCCTTCAGAGATGTGCCTCCAAATATTAAACAATGTGTAAAAATATATATTTTATACATCTAAAGACACAAATTATCATAGCAATGCCCTTTTCCCCAAAAAAATTTTGAGCTGAATATATGAAACATTGAAGTGTATGAAGGGGTACAACTAACAAAAGACATGAGAGACATAATTGAAATTCAACCTGCCACCAAAGAAGAAGCACTTGGGTTTTACAAGAAACAAGGGAGAACTTCAGAGTACTTTGGCAAGTATACAGTGGTACTCAAAAACTTTTAGTACAGAAGGTTTATTGAGTGAGTGATGTATAATCATAGATGTAAGTTAATCTCTTCAGATGGACCATCAAAAATTCTAGTTATTCAAAATGTTTCTCAAAAGAAAAAAATAAATAAAGGTGAAAAACCATTGCTGTGTACTCCTGCTGACATCATCAGCAGGTGGTAGAAAAGAAACTCCTCTGCACCATATTGATCCTTCGAGGAAGCATCTGTATTCCTGAAATATGAAAATGACACAAGAGGAAAGGATCTATATTTTATGTTACCTTCTTTAACCCACTGAGCTTCATATTTTAATAATACCTGTTATTATTGAACTCATATGTTCTGAGCATGTTTTGGAATGTATATATCCTAACATATATGTGTTATAGACATATACACCAATACACATATAAATATACACATACACATTATGGATTGAATTGTATACCCTCAAATTCATATATTGAAAACCTATCCCCTCCTGCAGTACCTCAGAATGTGACCTTATTTGAAAATAACATTGTTGCAAATGTGATAAATTAAGATGAGGTCATTAGGGCAGGCCCTGATCCAATACTACTGGTGTCCTCATAAGAAGGAGAAATTTGGACACAGAGGCAGATACACACACAGGGAAAATGGCATGTGAAGACAAACGCAGGGGTCAAGTAATATTTTTACAAGCCAAAGAAGGCCAGAGAGTGCCAGCAAAGCACCAGAAACTAGGAGAGAAGCATGGAACAGATTCTTCCTCAGAGCCCTCAGAGGGAATCAACTCTGCCGACACCTTGATCTCAGACTTATGGCCTCCAGAACTGTGAGACAATAGATTTCAGTTGTTTAAACCACCCAGTTTCTGGCACTTTGTTATGGCAGCCCTAGCAAACTGATGATAGAGACAGGTAGATAGCAGACAGATAGACAGAAAGAAAGAATTATTCCTCACAGTGTTAAAATAAGTGTTATCTCTAATACTATTTTTAAAATGTTGAAACTGAGGCTTTAAATGGTGTGTTTCTTAAGTGCCTTGCCAGCAATTACAAAGCTGGAGAAGCAGCAGGGACAGGATTCAAATCCATATCTGTTTGACTTCAAATCTCCCCTTCTGTCATCTGCATGATTCTGCTTTCACTCTACTACCCTGCACCTTAGCTGTAAACAAACTTTGAGGAGCTGAAGCTTTCTATAAAACTGATTTCTCTTGGTTAGTCAAGCTTCTTTAAATTCATATTTTGAGTCATTGATTTTGAGTTGTTTCGGTCAGCATTACATTTTCATTATTAAAATTTTCCTGACCGCTTACATAACTACCCTCTTACCTAAGTCATGGAAATTCCGGCTTCTTATTTTCCCAGAAATTGTTAAGATATTCTAATCATCTTTCCCACTTATTTCTGTTTATCAGGCAGAAATGAATTTCAGACATTCTTATTCTTTCTAACTCTTCCTTTTCTTTCTGTTAGATGTTCCTGTTTTTAGCTTCATGAATGTATATAGTAGTCCAAGTCCTATAAGAAGAAGTGGATAACTGATCACATTGCTTGAATTCAGAGAACCAGCAACTAAAAGTCTTCCTTTAACTATGTAGTGATAATGAAATCTCACCCTAGGTGTTTTATTCATTTAAATCAATAATAGAATCACTCTTTCTAAACCAATGCCTAGGAATGGAAATAATTCAAACTATTATAATTCATTTATCCTATAAACCAAATGAATTTTATCTTCTTTCATGTGAACAAAGTTTTTTCTATTACTAAACTCAGAAAGGCCAAGTTTACTCTTTGTAGTCCACTGCAAAAGCAAATTCAAATTAATTCCATGAAACTTGCTTAATAAAGTCTCATGTTCAAGCCAATAGATAGAAACTTTAAGTATCTTATGTCATCAAGTTTTTTTGTTTTCTTGTCTAAACCTGAATTCCAAACCTTTGAAAGGAGAAATTTTAGGACCACGTGAGATGTTTTCAGTCAAACTTTTCATGCCAGTGCTTCATTGCATAATCTATCAATTTGCTTTCAAGTGCAATTCAAACTATTGACTGTATTCTGACAAGGATTTGATTTATAAATGTAGTATTTCATCTCTAAGCATGGCCACCATCACTTTCTTCACTCTATATCCACATCACAGTCCTCCAACAAGAGGAGGAATCTAATTTCTCTTCCCTTGACTCGACTGGCCTTACTGATTTGCTTGACCTATATAAGAAGGCAGAAGGGATGTTCTGGGAATCCTTTACAGCTTCTGACTGAATTTCTTAGAACACTCAGTTTGAAGACACTCCTTCTGGGAACCCAGCTTCTCTGCTCTGAAAAGCCCAATAACATGCAAAGGCCACATATTGACACAGGAGCTCCAGCCAACAGCTCCAGCTGAACTTGTAGCCAACAGCTGTTGGCAACTGCCTGCCATATGAGTGAGCCATCTTGGATGACCAGCCCAGTCAAGCTTCCATCTGACTGCAGCCGCGTGAGACACCAAGTGAGAACAACCCAGCTGATCCCAGTACTGTGAGCTGATGATAGTATTGTTTTAAGCTCCTGTGTTTTGAAGTTGTTTGTTACACAGCAATAGATAAAGAAAAAATAAGATTGGCTTGTGATTTACTCTTTGCCTAAGCACCATTTCCGTAAACAGATTCCAGATATTATTTCCGGGTACCTAAAAGCAAAGCATTTTCATCAGTATATTCTTTGTAGAATCCTGACCCCTTCTGATGGGAGAAACAATCTATCTGATTAAGTGGTCCAAGAAGTAGAACTTTGGACACTAGTTAATTTTTAGAGGAACCATGTTTTTAAAATAAGCAGTTAAGTATTATTTTATTTAAGCTAACAAATGTTTTATTTTTAACATCTATAGCTAATTATACCCAGTGTAGTTTCAATTATGGTCTTGTGCAGTGAGTAATAGCTGCTTTATGGAATCAGGATTGGAATAACTGCCAGGCCACTTACAGTCTGCATGAACTTGGGAATTAACCTTTAGCCTTGTTTTCTCATCTCTACAATAAGTATTATGATGGCACATTACTCACAGAGTTTTAGTGAATCTTAAATGAGGGCATATACATATAGCATGTTGCTTAGCACCTGATAAGCATTGATCAAATGTTATTGTTAGTCACTAGCATATTAATAACTAAAGAAATTTCAGAAACACAGAATTAAAATACCTTCTAATATATAAATACAAGATGTAAGAACAGGGCTCACTATTGTCTATCTGTTAGAATATTTGTCAGTGATCTCTGGGAATTAATAAATTATTGTTAGTTACTGAGTGTGTGTGTGCGTGTGTGTGTGTGTGCTGTCAGGGAAAGGAAGACTGTCTCTGAGGCACAGAGTTTTACCAAAGCCCTTTTATCAAACCTATTACCACAGAGTATTAAGGCTCTTGAACTCTACTGACACAGGATAGAATTGATTGCTGGCATCCACATTACAGACACGGTCAAGTTTATGACTACTTGCAACTTATTTCATTGAAATGGAGATTTAAGATCAAATAATTTGCCAGAATCAAGGGTAAACAACTTTTCCAGAGTAGTTCTTCTATGACTAAATTATTTAGAGTAAGAAATGTGTTGACTAAATATAAGAGCTTCATTTTTAAGTTTAACTGCCCAGAAAACATTTATTTTGTATCACTATTAGAAAATATTATAGTGTCATTCAAATGTAAGTGAAGGGACTTTTTCCTAAATACAAAAATATATGTTTAAAAAATTCTTATGCCAGAAGATTTTTGTATTATTTTGTGTGCCTGCATTTATGAGTATTTCCATTCACTGAAATTTTAAAAATTTAAATTATTGAGTAATAAATATTCGATATAAATTGTTTACTTCCATGTACATGATTTAAGCTTAGTCATATAATTTTCAGTCTTTCTTTCTCCACTTTATTTATAATGATACTTCATATTTGCTTTTACTTTTCTCTGCTCTGAACTGAGCAGAAGAAACAGTACTCTGGACAATAAGGTAGTTACACTTACAGAGACTGGACAATAGCAAATATTGGTAAGGCTGTTATTGCAATAAACTCCTAACTGGTCTCTCTGCTTCCATTCTTGGCTCTTCAATCAATTCTCAACACAACACTCAGAGTGATCTTGTAAAAACAAAAGTGAGGTCTTGCCACTACTATGACCCATCCAAACAGCTTTCCATCTCACTCAAAGTAGGAGCCAAATTTATCACAATGGCCTAAGGCCCTACATCAGCTGCCACTCACCTCCATTCCATAACTTCTGTATTTTCTTCTCCTACTATTGTTTCCAGGACTCACTCCACTTCAGCTACACTGGCCTCTAAGTTTTTTATTTAATTCACCAGACACATTCTCACTTCATTGCCTTTGCACTTGCTGTTCCCTCTGCCTAAAATGCTTTTCTTCATTCACTCATTTAATTATATTTATTTATCACTATTTTTGTGAGATAAGCACTAACAGCTGAGAATACAGCAGTGAACAAAACATTCAAAAATCACTGTCCTCATGGAGGTTATATTCTAATGGGATCAGTAAACAAGATAAATATATATTTATATGTGGAGAATTATAAGAACTAATAAGAAAAAGTTAAGAAGGGATGGAGGGCAGAAATATAGGAGATGAAGACTGAGAGAAATGTTAGACACAGTGATCAATTCTACAAGTGACTTAAATGTTACAATTTCAATGAAGCCTTCTCTACACTATTTACTATTGCAACACTGCTTTCCTGATGAATATGTTGATACCTCTTCCCTGAATCCTTTGTCTCTATAGCAATTATTACTATCTAATATATTTTATATTTTAGTTATTTACCTGTTCATTTTCTGACTCTAGTTACTAGAATATAACCTCTATATGGAGGGATTTTTGACTATTTTATCACTATTACATATCACAATCTAGAATAATGCCTAGCACATGGTAGACACTCAATAAAGTTTGTTGAATAGATGAATGACCAAAGTAAGGAAATATTATGATAACAGTTGAGGAGCAGAATGGCAACATCAGACCAAGTAGGCCAACAGGGTTGAGGGTAGTAAGTGAAAAACAATAAGGAAATTTACCACAATGGATGATGTGGTCATAGAGAGCTAATCCCAGAGTACAGTAGGGAGATCTAGGGCTCTCTGAGCATGAACTACCCTCTCCTTTATCCCACCAAGCTTCAAAGCTCTTTTTCCCCATGGTATTCCAGGAATACCCATAGTAAACAAACACTACAGTGACTTAAGGTCAGTAATTATTTTATTTGTTTTGCAAGGAGAAAAATAGAACTAGTGGCAAAAACCATACTGAAATTTCTCATAATCATAATAAACCTATCTAATCATAGTAGACAGTACTATCACAATAGAATACATACTAGCCAATACTCTCCAGACTAACACAAATTGGAAATAAATTGATGATATTTTTAAAGTGATAAAAATATTGAAACTGACTTATGCAGAGCCAACAGATAATTAGGAGCTGATGAAAGTGATTATGTGTGTTTGCATGGGCTATAAATTGCATTTTCTTCTCTCATTTCTTCTTTTTTTTATGTTGCAGGCATTATACTTCTAAGGGGCATTTTAATACTAACAACGATACATTCTCATCATTAACATTACAAGGGCTATCTCTTAGTTTTATTTTTGTTCTCAGATAATTCTGATGTATTTTGATTCTTTAAACATTTTAAATGCTTAATAAATCTTTCCTGAGTGAACACTACTGCACAAGTGTTATTTGGATATGTTTGAGAATGTCTGTATTACTTTTCATATAGAAAAATATCGTTTTCAATTAATTGTTAGAATAACTATGATAGTCTTTGGAGAAGATACTTAAAGTTTAAAATTAAACTCTCCATATATCTATGACTTTAAATGTTAATCTAAAATGTTTCTAAGACTTACTTACATGTGCAAAAATGCTCTGGTTGTATAGAACTCTAAATTAATTTTAAGAAGCCAATGGAATAAGAAGTGAGTACTTAAAAGGCAGCAAAATCTCAATTTTGGTACCTGATTTGACATATGCCATCCTTTGAAGACATATGAAGATTCAATCTCCATTAAAATATCAGTGGATGTCTCTGTCACCTGGCCAGGAACACTACCGCTGCAATCTGAACAAGGATGACTTTGGGAAAGACCATAATGTTCTTCATGCATCTTGATTGTCATGGCTGTATGTCAGTTATGCTTATTCCAGTTGTGTCGAAGGTAATCTTAGGTGCAAACAGCTCTTTAATATTTTAAGAATTAAACATGTCAACATTTATAACTATATAATCAAGAAAAAAACAGAAGAAAATAAATGGTGAAAACTAAAGAAAGATGAAATGTTATTAAATTAAAATAGTTCATAGAATGCTAAACAGATTTTTTGTACCTACAATTAAACAAAATTCATAAAGTTTAAGAAAATTAAACACAATGAGAAATTTCTACAAGCTTCCAGAACAAGCAAAGGAAAAATATTAAGATTTGTATAAAATTTTTTAAGTAACTCTGGATATATAAAGACAACAAAATCTTATTTAAATAGTTGAAAGATCATTATTTTCAACCCATAACTTTATATTTATCTCACTAAACTCACATATTGATGCAAAGACAAATCTAAATTTTTCTATATGACTATAAACCTCAGTAGTTTGGTCTCACAATACACTCGTTGAGATTACTCTTGAAAGATTTACAACAGCAAGAAAGAGAAGTAAATCAAGAGAGATTACATAAGATTTAAAGGCAAAATATTACCATAAATATGATCTTAATAATTAGAATACACCATGAGAAAATAAAAAATGAACGTAAAACTTTTGAAGTGGGAGGAAGCTGGGAAAGAATAAAACAGAAACAAATAAAACAATTATAGCAAAGATAAAATGTGAAATAGGGTGGTGAAAATAGTCCCAACTTAATTATAATTATGTACAATAGAAATGAATTAAATGCTCTAGTCCAAAGAACAAAGGCTCTCAGATTGAATTTATAAAAATAAATTCAGCAATGTATTATGTGTAATAGATATACTTGAAGGAAATAGAGAAAGGAGGCTGAAAATAAAGGGATGAAAAAGGATATACTAGGCAAACCAGGATATATTAAGCAAAAGAAAGCCTGTTGCAATTTTAGAAACAAGAAAATTCCATCTTACTGAAAAATATTGTAAGAGACAAATAAAGGCATTATATCATGAGAAAAATTACACTAGATTCAGAAGGGATTATGATTACGAATATGTATACAGCTAACAATATAGATTTAAAATATATAAAAAGGATTTTTTTGAATCATGGAAAAACTAGATCAACAAATTTAGTGGATGATTTTAACACTAGGCTCAGAGAATGACATAAGAGGCATACAAAGAATAAGCAAAGATGCACAATATTTGAAAAGCATAATTAATATAAACTTGGCAGCTTGGAAGCAAAAAATTGTTGATTATTTTGGTATAAACAACATATATTAAAGAATCAACTGTAAGTGGCTTACAAAAGATGCCTTAGTAAGTTCCAGAAAACCAACATTCCATATTCCTTAACGATAATGCAATAGTAGTATAAATTAACATATAGGAAGTAAAAGCAAAAATCAAAACAAAATCTATGTACCAATCCTCAAATATACTAGTAAGTGACCCATGAATTTAAAATGGTATCATTAAGTAAAATTCTAAAATACTTATAACTAACAAAAATGAGAAATCTACATTCTAAATCTGTTAAGTAACTAAAAATAAAGTGAAAGAAAAATGTATAGCTTATTGCATCCACCTATATATGCGTTTGCCGTTATTTTACCAAAATAAAAACAAAATGTGAAGAACTAAACAAACTGATTCAAATTTATACATTAGAATAAAACTCAACAAATAGCTTTCATCTTTAAAAAATTAATGCAGATGTGAATTAACACTACCAGATATTAAAAATATACTGAAAATCACTATAATAAATATAATATGGTACTAAATAAAAAAAAAATTGAATTCAACTCTCTGAAACAGCCCCATCGATAAGCAAACCTTATAGATTTTCACAATAGCACACACCTCAGTAGAGAAAAGATGAGCTATTTAGTAAATGATGTTGCAGAAACTTAATATTGAAAAAAATGAAGTTGGATTCCTCACATCACAAACCTGTGAACTCCAGGTGTATTATATCTCTAAATATAAAAGGTAAAATTATAAAGCTAAAATAGAAAATATAGGAGAATTTTGTATCTTTGTGACTTGGGGGTGGATAAGGATTTGATGAGCACAAAACGAAAAGCAAATTTTTTCGGTGTATTACTACGTCAGAATGAAGGATTTCTGATCAACAAAGCACATAATAGATAGACTGGGAATTGATATTTGCTACATCTGAAATCAACAAGAAATAAACACCTTGTAATCAAAGAAATGCAAATTAATACAAGAAAAGATTTATCACTTTACATGATAATTTGGCAATTTGGCAAAAATTGGAATTGTGTATAATACCAAACTTGTCAGGCTATAAGGGATAGGGGACTTTCATGGACTAATGGGAGTGGAAACTGGTGCAGTCATTTTGAAAGTAAGTTGGTAGTAAAAAAAAAAAAAAAAATTGAGAACCACGTGTAATTTAAAATACAATGTCAAAGTATCATTTGTGCAAATTAAAGTACAATGAAACAACACAAACATTACTGTATGTTTTATAAGATCACACACATGCACATACACAAACACACTGACTGAAGTAATAAATCAAATCATAAATGTGAGAACCTATAGGGGAAAGGAGAAAAGAAGTGGGAGCAGATAATTAAGGGGAAAATAAAAGTAAAAATAAAATAAAACCAAGAGATAGCCCTTGCAACGTGAATGATGAGAATGTATTGTAAAGATAGTAGTAAAATGTCCCTTAGAAGTATGATGCCTGCAACATAAAAAAAAGAAGACATGAGAGAAGAAAATGCAATTTATAGCCCATTCGAACACACATAAACAATTTATCAGCTCTTAATTATCTGTTGTCTCTGCATAAGTCAGTTTCAATATTTTTATCACTTTAAAAATATTATCAATTTATTTCAGATTTATGTTGGTCTGGAGAGTATTGGATAATACGTATTCTACAGTGATTAGACAGGTTTATTATGATTATGGGAAATTTCAGTACCGCTTTTGCCACCAGTTCTTTTTTTCTCCTTGTAAAATTAATAAAATAATTACTTGTATGGTTATCAAACTTTTTAAGAACACCAAAAGTGTAACTGCCAATCAATAATAAGAATATTTTAAATTTCTACTAAACACCAGCAGCTATACAGTGTTTTTAAAGTAAATCATACAAATCAGCTGCAACATTTAAAATTATTCACACATTGGTAGTAATAGCATTTATGGTGTTAACTGTCTTGACTTTGAACTGTCATTTGCAGAAATTTATAACACAAATTAGAGGCAATAGTCCATACAAGAAGAGCCTTTTGTTATTAAATAGGGCCCTTCAATTCCAAAGACTAAAGAACTCAACAATGTCAAATACAGTCTTATAAGCAATTAGGATCTATATCTTGTAAAAGCTGGGTACTTCATAGTGGTTTCCTATTTGTCTCTGACAAATAACTGTTATAAATGAACTCTTTGATCATGCTAAGTGGTGGTTGTTTTCCTCTAAAAATATTAGATTTCTTATTACAGTCTTTTTCATTTTGACCAAGTGTATTCTTTTCACTCTTTGTCTTGAAAACTGTATTATATGACATCAGAAAGGTTTCAGGCTATTTAGAAGATCAGATTTACACACAGCTACAGAAGATTTAGTAATAATGGAGCTTTGTTGGATGCTAAATTGACTATTCTCAGTTAGCCAAAATAACGTTTTTTTTTATTATTATTATTGATGGAGAAATGTCACAATGGGCAGTAGTCATTCTCTCCCTCACCACAGCTATCTTTAAATCTCTTTTTGCTTTTACTCTCTCTTAAAATAAAAAAGGGCACTCCGTGAATATTTGATAGCAATAATAATGATTAAGCACTTTTTTAAATTTTCAGATTTCTTCCTTTTCTACATGGTGGATTTTCTTTCTTATGTTCACTTTCCACTTTGGCGCTTAGGTTTCTATAGTACTATCCTATTACCATAATTACTACTCACTTTTCTAATTTTTCCCCATTTTCCAGAATTATGTTTTGTTATAATCATACTTCATGTTACAGAATGAAAAACTAATCAATTTAACTCTTCTATAATTGACTACCTAATTTAGGATGTCAAAAGCTTGATTTATAAAGAACTCTTTACTTGTAGAAACAGTAGTCTGATTAGTTTATAATATTTCAGCAAGAAGTTATAAACACTTATTAAATTGCAAAACACCAGGACCCAACCAATACTCCATCAAAGCAAGAAAAGATATAAGCTGAGTAATGAACTATATAGTATGTCTCCAAGAGAGTAGATGGAATATTGAGCGCTGTACTGCTTGAACTCAACTATTCCAAGACCACTTACAGCCAAGGTCTGCTTGACAATATCAAGCTGTTGAAAACGCAGGGGGTTGGGGTAAGCAGAGGGGTAGGAAGTAGAATTTTTGGTAAGACTGACACTTCTCTAATAGATCCTCAGCCTTTGAAAGAATCAAGTTAAAAAAGAGAACTAAACGAAGAAGAGTTAGCAGATCAGGACTCGGGTGTAGATCAGAGGTAAAATAGAACTACCTTTTTTTTCATCTTTTCATGGAAATACGTTTAGACTTTAATACTATTATTATTGTATAACAACTTCTGTACATCATAACAATAAGGAATATTGGATAATAGGATTTGTTTTGCTGATACATGATAAAATGTTTCATAATTGAATATTCACTTAAAATTGTATTATACGAACTTCTGTACCTATCTTATCCTCAATAGGTCTTTTGTGAATTCATTTCTGAAACATCCAATATCAATGCAAACTGCAGTTATTAACAATTCAAAAATAGCAATAACATGGACATAGTAGCATCACATACTATATGTATTCCAACAGTGTGTGTTCATCTGAAGATATTGATTTGGCTGTTTACTAGAACAAAGATGCATCCAAATGAGTCTTGCATTTTAACTTCACACGATACATGCCTCTCAATCATGTATAATAATTCTAAATAAACACTTATTATTTTTACTTTTTTATTTATACCTAAATAATATATTTTAAATGAGAGAGAAGCATAGAAGCCCAAAAGGGGAAGAGGAGAGATCAAAGAATCCAAGCAAGCCTTCCCTTGGTGGGGGTGAAATTACCCAAGCTGCCAGCCTGCAACAAACCCAAACAGGAGGAGGAGAGTATGCATGCTTCCACATTAAATGAAGTTTGAATGCTTCACTATTATTTAGAACAGTTGTATTAATTATTGAATGTAGAATTTTTTTTAACCTGAAACTGGCCGAATAGTAATCATCCTAAATTTTCTCTAGGAACATAAAGTTGGATCAGGCCAAATTTATTGATATGGGCTCACTAAGCAGAGATTCTGAATTTAATGTTGCAGCTCAGGGAGTTAGAAAGGGCTCTAAGAGTTTGTCTGGCTGGTTGGCTAAAACACAGACTAAAAGATAGCCCACTGTTAGCAAATTGGAAATGCCCTCCCTTGGTTTAATGTAGAGGAAAGGATTCAGAAGCTTAGGAAGAATGGAATGTTAGAGTGGATTTGTCACTTAAGACCTACTCACCCATACTGGGAGAGTTCAGCAGACATACTTTTCACCACTGCTTTGAGAAATAATTTTGTTGGGGGAACCCCAGCATCCTCGAAGAGCTCCATGATTGCTCTTGTCTGCCGTCCAAACCTTACAGTGGGAACTATAGCCACTCAACTGGAAAACCTAAATACAATGGGAGTAATTGGATCCTGGGGTGACAGGAGCCAAGTGAAGGCACTCAACTGCCAAAGGCAGGGTGGCTTGGTTACCACAGTGGACAGGACATCAAAGTCAAAGCAACAATCAGAATAGTCTGACTCATGCAGACCTATAGCATTGGTTGGTTAATCCTAGTGTTCCTAGGAGGGAAACAGATAGGAAGTCTACTAAATTCTTACTTGATCTGTACAAGTAGAAAATTTCTAGGTCAAGTAAAACAAAAGTCTAACTTAAATCATAAAAACAGAGTCATGGCGCCTCACTCAATTTGCAGACTTGAGACCGTTTATAGACCCAGAACCCCTTGAATGAAGGTAAGGCTGGGTCCTCTTGAGAAAGAACCTTGGTATACTACCAAAAATGTATACTGCTAATCTTTCTCTCAACAGTCCCCAAAGGGACCCAAGGGCTTTTGCCATGGTAACTGTACATTGGGGAAAAGGAAATAATCAGAATTTTCAGGGACACTGGACACTTAGCCTGAACTGACACTGATTCTGGGAGACACAAAACATCACTGTGGTCCCCCAGTTAGAGTAGGGGTTTGTGGAAGTCAGGTGAACAATGGAGTTTTAGGTCAGGTCTCTCTCACAGTGGCTCCTCAAATCCATCCTGTGGTTATTTCCTCAGTTCTAGAATGCATAATTGAAACAGACATACTTAGCAGCTGGCAGAATCCCCACACTGGTTCCCTGACCTGTGGAGTGAGGGCTATCATGGTGGGAAAGCCCGAGTGGGAGCCATTAGAACTCTCTCTACCTGGGAAAATAATACATGGAAAGCAATATCACATCCCTGAAGGGATTGCAGAGATTAGTGCCCTTATGAAAGAGATCCCAGAGAGATTCCTCGCACCTTCTGCCATGTGAAGACATGGTGAAAAGGTGGTCCTCTAGGAGCCAGGAAGCCAGCTCTCACCAGACACTGAATCTGCCAGAGCCTAGAAGAGTTTTGGGGTGCATGCTAGAAAAAGCCAAGATTATCGTGAATGGAGCTTTAAGGTGAGGGGTCAGAAAGAAAACAGGAGAGCTGTAGAGAGAGCCTCAATCTTCCTAGAGAACACCTTAGTAATACTGAACAGAATGTTGGTAGGAGCGAGGACTGTGAAGGCCATTCTGATGAGGTCTCAGATGGAAATGAGGAACATGTCATTGGACACTGGAGGAAAGGCCAGCCTTGTTTCAAAGCAGCAAAGAACTTGGCTGAATTGTGTTTGTGTTCTAGCGTTGGAAGATAGAACTTGGAAGCAATGAAAGAGGATATTTGGCGAAAGCTATCTCTAAGCAAAGTGTTGAAGGAGCAGCCTGGCTCCTCTTATAGTAAGACTGCTTATAGTAAAATGAGAGAAGAGAGAATTGACTTAAAGTCAGATGGTTAATCAAAAAGGAAGCAGAACTTACAGATTTGGAAAATTCTCAGGATATCCATGTTATAAACAGCGAGAACGCATGGTCAGAAGAGAACACTAAGAGTGTGGCCAAGGGACTGTTTGATAAGGAGATGAGTATGGATCAGCCATCTCTACAGAAGCCAGGAACCATTCTCCAAGACTGTGGGAGAATGACCCTGAAGGCAATTCAGAGCTCATCAGAGCAGTTTCAAATTAGGCGCTGCCAGCACCTGTGGAACACTCCCACAGGGAGCTCTGCTCTCTGCACTCCTCGGCTGACCTAGGTGTGGCTTCAACAGGCCTGGGTGTGGCAAGGGCCATGGTGGCCACCCCTCTGGAGGGCACAGGTGGCAAACTTTGGTGGTATCGATGCAACACCTTCTCTGCCAGAGCGCAGAGTGCACCAGCTGTGAGGATGTGGCTACTTTCATCTAGATTTCAAAGGATGCCCAGCAGAGCTGCAGGCATGGGACCTCACCCTAGGAATGTTGCAGGCAAGCGACCCCTGCGGGGGTGGTGGGTCCAGTCAAGCCATGGAGGCAGGGCCACAAAAAGCCATGGAGGAAGAGCTGCCTGGAGGCTTGAGGGGCCCAACCTCTGTCTAGCAATGTTGTGGGCAGCAGGACTGCTGCACGGTGGGCCCAGAAGGTGGTCCCTCCACTCTGGTCAGTTTAGAAGGCAGGAGCCCTACCCCAGTGTGCCCAGAAGGTAAGACCTCTACCCTATTGAGCCTGGAGGGCAGAACATCAAGTCAAAGAGGATTACTCTAGAACCTTAAGGTCTAACAGAATTTATGCTGTTGAGTTTTGGACTTGATCAAGAGCTGTCCCTCCTTTTTTCTTTACTATTTCCCCCATTTGGAATGGCAATGTCTATCTATGCCTGTCCCACCATTGTATTTTGGAAGTGTATAACGTATTTGATTTCACAGGTTCATAGCTGGAAGGGAATTTTCCTCAGGATGAATCATACTTTGAGTCTCACCCATATCTGGTTTAGATGATACTGCCCAATGTCATATCAGTAGGAGGTGAGGCCTTGGGAGGTGATTAGGTCATGAAGGTGGAGCCCTCATGAATAGGATTAGTGCTCTTATAAAAGATACCCCCAAGAGATCCCTCCCACCTTCTGCCATAGTGAAGATACAGAGAAAAGACAGCCATCTATGAACTAGGATGCTATTTCTCACCGGAAACTGAATCTGCCAGTGCCTTGGTCTTGACTTCTTAGCCTCCAGAACTATGAGAAATAAATGTTTGTGGTTTATAAGCCACCCAGTCTCTGGTATTTTGTTATAGCAGCCCAGACAAAGATCAAGGAAAATTCTAGTTCCATTGAATAAATTTAAGGAAACTATAGGAGACATTTTAATTCCCGCTATTATAACATGCCAGGAGCTGTGCTTGTTCAACGACATTATTAAGTACAAAAACTGAAAAACCAAAAAATAAAAGCATACGCATATTTTTAGATATATGGAGGTACATTCCAGAAGAGACATCAGAAAAATCACAAAGTGATTTCATCTAAGGATAAGAATCAGACACTGGGAGAGATGGGGATAGTGACTGCTGTTTTTCATTCTATTATTTTGTTATTATGAACAATATTAAAATACAAATATAATATTATTATATAACATTATTTGTCTTTTAGAACTATGTACAAGTATTGATTTGGTAAAGATAAGAGAAATTTAGAAAATAAGTTTTAAAAAATCTGGGAAAAGGTCTTGATCCCAAGCAGCTAGGTGAAGCTCCCTGGCTCTATCTACCTTTGCAGTGAAGCAGCAGGATGTCACGTGGTCTGTGACTAATGTTCTACTAGACAAGAGAACTTAAATCCCAGCAAAGACAGCAAAAAGCCACAAGACCTTAGGCAACTCGCAACCTCTGTGGAATTTAGATTCAACATTTGCAAAAAGAGGGAGTGGGGCTAAACAATGTCTCAATTTTTTTTCAGTTCTAATATGTAAAAATTTTATGATTATTCTGCAGTGGTTGGTGTCTCTAATAGACTAGCACGTACCGTGGCTCTGTGCCTCCTTATGCTGCTTCATTTTTCCTCATAAAACTTAGCTTTATCTGAAGTATTTTATGTGTATGTGTGTATATATATAGTTAGCACATTTATTGCCTGCCTTTCTTCCAGTGTAAGATTTTTGAGGGCAAGGAATATTTATCACTTATTTATCACTGTATTGTATATCTTGTTTATACACAGTAGGCATTCAACAAATAAATTTTGTCAATTTCAAAACTGTATGACAATACCACTGCATAGCAATCTTCTTTGCTTGAAACACTGATGACAGCGCAAGAAGATATGAGATCATTTGTGACTGAAGCTTTTAAGTAAACAGTCTAGAAAATGCAATGTATGCAAACTTACATCCCATTCATTGTAGCCTTCTAACATAATGTCAATAACTTAATTTGATTGCAAAATATTTTTCTGACCTTGACATAACTCGGTCCTATGTGCAATATTCTTACAAAACAGTATTCAATTTACGCTATAGTTTTTGTGTTTCAGCTTCTCTTCCTTTGCATTCAGCTCCTCTGTGCCATTAAAAGATTTGGTAAGCCACTCTGCTAAATAGTTGAAAGTTGGGCACTTCAGCTATAAGCTTTTAATTCCATTTCATATCATTTATTAGGCAATAGAGAAAACAACTTTAATTTCATTATGGTCCATCAACTGGGAATGAAATAAAAATGTTCTGTATATCTTTGATGTTCTGTAAAAGAACTTCATATTCCTGAGTGAATACAACTCAAAAAATAGAAAATCTGTATTCTGGATAGTTAACATTAATGCTTGAATGGCATTTAAACAAAATTGACCACATCAAAATGAATCAAGGATAATCCTAGGTATGCCAGCTATTTATCCCTAGAGTTTTATGCAGCTCTGATCAAGTCGTAAAGGGAAAAATCATGATTTGGAGATAAACTGCATGAGTTCTCAGATCATTTCACATGACATTGGCCTTCATTATTAATCAAAGATCTGAATCTTGCTCTTTGGGAAGATGTTTTTTTCAAATGTCATATATCTAGTTTGATTAAATTAAAACCACTCAAAGAAAAAGTGAAAATAAAGGTTTTTTCTTAACAAAATTATTTATCAATTAAAATATATAGATACTCTTCCTTCTTTCCCCTCTTGCTTTCTTCCTTTCTTCATTCTTTGGGTAATTTAGTCAAAAAGCCATTAGAGACCTTTCACTTCCATTCTTCTTTGTCATTCCCCTTCTCCAATACTTGCTGGAGGCAGCTGAGGGAGTTAGGCACCCTTCCAAAATGACAGCCAGGCAAGGTTTTGGGCAGCAGCTCTGTGGCTAAATTAATCCATTTAGATGGATTAATTTCAGAGGTATTGAAAAAGCAAGCAAATGAGAATCATGTTTCTCACTGTCAGAAAAGAGAACCACAAATACAGAAAGGGGAAAAGCTGGAATGAATTCTGTGAATGTAGGTTGGAATTAGAGGTATCAGGGTAAACTTAAGGTATTGCTGTGAATTTAAGGGGAGAGGAAGAGAGAGAAACATAGATATAAATGTGTGTATATGCTTGTGTGTGTGTACATTACATGTACATATACCTACACATATTCCACATATATGTTATTTTTTCATAGTTTAATTAGCCAACTGAGTGGGATTGGAAATAGTGAACTCAAGTGTCAATAAGCACATTTAGCTTATTATTTCTCGGTTTCTAAATACCATTCTCCACTAACAAGAATCAGGGCTCATTAGAGAAATGGCTTATTCAGGGACCGGGGCAGGAAAAACACAAATACGCGTAGAATATATTGATGTGCTGGAAAATAAGAGAGCCCTCAAAGAATGATGGGGAAATGTCAAAAATGACAAGAAACCAGCTTAAAGTTGCTCCAATGGCCAGATTTGCAGCAATTTGAGCATCAAAATACAGAATGATATTGTTAGTTGACATTTTATGTAAAGAATAATGAAATTAGAAAACCACCATGTGGCAAAAATCATAGTAATAACTGTTTCAGGCAAGAATCTTCATTGGATGCTAAGAGTAATGGGTGAAAGTTTGATAAGGAAAGCTAAATTTACATACCCTTAAAGTGTCTTCCCACAAAATGCAAAGTAATTATTTATTACAAAGGAAAAATAGTAACTTTACCTAGGAGACATCATTTTAATAAAGTGATCAATGTTAAAATCACCAGTAATGAGAATGGGAATATTGACATTGTAACCATCTATGGACAAAGTACAATAAGAAGAACATCTTAACAGTAATACAGCATCACTTAGGTGATATTCATGCTAGATACATAGGTATAGATAGGTGGGAAGGTAGGTAGATAGGTAGGTAGAGAATACGATTAAACAAGCGTGGTTGAATGTATCAATGTGGAATCTGGGTTATGGGTGTTCATCCTTCGTACTATCCTTGCAGGTTTCCTGTAAGTTTAAAATTATTTTAAAATAAAAAGTAAAAAAAAAAAAAAGTATAGCTAAAAATTCTCCTATAGAAAATGACAAAATAGTTTTACATAAAGGAAATCAGCTAATGACAGTTGCTTGGTCATATTATGTTGGTGAGCACAATACAACTTTTGCTCATTATTTCGTTGTGTTTCTAGAGAAAGTAGCTAAGTCGACGGGAGCTTTGCTACAAATGGGAACCTGGGCGAAGTTATCACCAAATAGAGAAAATTAGTAAAATGCTTGCTGTCAGCAGGCCTGCTGGGAGGGGCATCTGTACTGTTACATTAATTCTTTTACTCACTGCTGTATATACCCTGCCTTGATGTGGATTACAAACGAGATTGTGTTGGGGCACACTATTTTGTGTTTAGGTTCTCTTCAGAACTCAGGAGTTCAAGTACCTTAGAAAGTATAGCTAGATATAATCTTTATATATTCTTGCCAACTGTTTGAAAAATACAGAACTGAACAAACCCTTCGCCCCCTGTTATCCTTTCCTCTATGCTTTTTCAGTAGAAGAACTGGAGGCTGTACAAGGTTTGCCTTTTTACATATTAAAAAACAGTAATAGAATATAGAGTTGAATATATAATAAGCACAAATTTTTTATCATGTAAGCATTACATGACAGTTAATATGCAAAATAGTATTCTGAGACGGACTTTCATCATACAGTGATTCACACAAAAAGAATCACTGTAGCATTAATTACAATAGTCAAGATTAAGAAATCATCTAAAGGGCCAGAATGCATACCTGATCAAATTATTGTCATATATCTATGCACTAGAATTCTTTACAGTTATTAAAATCATGTTTTAGAAGGTAAATTAGTGATTTTCAAAAAGGCTCTCTACATATTAAAGGAAAAAAAGCAAAAGTAGATTAGATAAATATAGCCAGTATGGTCTCATAAATAGACAAATACATATATTCAACTCTAAAAATTGTTTTCTTTGAGTGATATAATTATGGATAATTCTTATTTTTTCATTTGCAATTTTTGCTTTTTCTGAATTTTTTGATATGAACTTGTCTTGCTGTCAAAATCAGGGGAGTATGCTAATTTCATTTTGCAAATGAAATGTGTATATTTTCATGTATTTCCTTTATATTAGTCCAGGTTTCATCACATTTCTTAGAAGCCTTTTATAGGCTGAAAGAAACTTGAGGTTGTATTCACTCTCAGAAGTAAAATTGACTCATTTTAGTTCCTATATTTGTATCAGCTCAGCTTGAATGCCAGCAGAGATTAATGGGTGATTCTTTATCTGTGGTTTTCCAGGACTGCCTCATTTTAGAAGCAAAGAGCTGTATGAAGCATCCTTCCATTTCATGCCCCTGTTCCACCAAAAGTATCTAACTTTTTAAAAAACTTTCTGATTATGCCTTTCTTCAAAAATATTCTCCATAAATAATACTTGACAATTAGCTACTTCTGCCCATTTACTAATTTCTATCTGACCTTAGATTCAAAAGAAGGACCTTTGATTAAAATGACTTATGTCTCTGGATCTTTTATTTAAATATCTGAGTCGATAGAGAACACAGTGGTCTCTAGGATTTCAGATTTTTATTTCAGCATCCTCAAATTTGTCTTAAATATGGAATAATACCACATCTAAATATTTAAAATATAATTGTTACATATTATATTATATAAAATATATAATATATAATTTATTACGTAAATTATAAATGTCATGTATATTTCAAAAGTTATATGATGATTTAATAAATTAATATCTGGATGATAGTAAGAGATGAAAATGAATTGCACAGCTTCTGTAATATAAAATATAATCATGGGGCCGGCCCGGTGGCGCAGGCGGTTAAGTGCGCGCGCTCCGCTGCGGCGGCCCCGGGTTCGCTGGTTCGGATCCCGGGCGCGCACCGACGCACTGCTTGGCAAGCCATGCTGTGGCGGCGTCCCATATAAAGTGGAGGAAGATGGGCACGGATGTTAGCCCAGGGCCGTCTTCCTCAGCAAAAAAAGAGGAGGATTGGCGGATGTTAGCACAGGGCTGATCTCCTCACAAAAAAAAAATATATATATATATATAATCATGATATCTTGAATCTTTCATTTATCTAGTAAATTCTCATTGGATGGCTACTTTGTGCAAATTATTGTATTCTCTGCTAGGGGGTACAATGAGATATTTTGGAAAATTGAATTTTTTCTCTTTTGAAGGGTTAAATTTAGGCAAAAGCCAAAATAGTGAAATGATTAAAGTGAAATAAATCTTTCTTTAAAAGTAAAGGGAAATATTAAGTAGCACAATAGTGCAATCATACTCAGTTTTTCATATGCAATGCTAATCATTGTTCAGGGTTGATCCTCATTCCTCCAAAGTCAGGAGGACCTGCAGATTATCACAAAATTGATATTGATGGGGAACTGATAAAATGAGAAGAAAAATTATTATATGTGCTTGTTATACTGTTAGTGGTTTAGATACTTAGACCAAATGTAATCACATTTCCATAGCCTCCTAAATCCTATAAGCAATCTGTGGTCCTCAATCCAAATAGATGAACTTAATGAGTTGTGTCTTGGACCAATAAATAGAAAAAGAAAGAAAGGAAGAATTGTTAGTATGTCACCAAGATGAACCTATTATTATTAGTGGGGAGCCTGAATTAACTGTAAGCGACCTTGGCAATGTATCCATTTCCTTCCTGGAACATAATATGATTATACTTCCATGTCATTACTGTAGTGTTGCTTTGTCATTATTACAGAGAATCTGGAGCATTTTTCAATCATCAGTAGGAGATGGGGTTAAGATGGAGGGGAAAAGACTCTTAGAAATTTCTAAGGAAAATTTTTTCCCTTCAAGAAAAGGTTGTTTGCAAGAGATCCGTTAATAATGCAAGAGGTTTCATAGCCCCATCTAGTGGTCAGGAACTAATTTACTCACATATCACCTAGATTAGCAGCTCTAGTTTTAAGATACGTATGATTTCGGCAATTGTGGAGTATCATTATGTTCCTAGGTGACAGGATAAAAGATAAGCACGCCATGTTAGGCAGAAGTTGAATATTAAGCAAGTGTCTATCCATTTAGTAATTCTTAAAATAATAGAAATATTCATCTCCAGAGCCAAACTCATTTAGGACTTACTTTGTGTATTTTAGAGCTGATTTCTTGTTTAACAATTATTTCTAGCGTTTGTAGAAACCTTAAATAGCATTTGGTACAAAGCTTGGTAACAGCATCATATAAACAGTTCTTGATGTTTTAGAGAATACTAGCATTGCCTCAGTCTTATAAGCTAAATAAAATTTCAAAGAATCTTTATAACTAATTCTGTGTCTTGGTCAAATTGGAATACTTATGGTTGTAATTCTTCTAGAATTTTGAGACACAAATGAAATAGGCTGAACATATCTCCAAGCTAATCCACACACATTCCATCCTCACCACAGCCCAAATACTGAAGGATTCCAATTTTTAAGTTACTCATATACCAACCTTCGACTATGAAAATATTCTTCAAAAACTTGTTGATAGTCAGTAAAGATTTTAGAAACCATTGTATTACAGAAAGGAAAAATACCAGTGAGTACACAAAGTTACCCTGCATTTCTACTTAGGCAGCAACATGAGATGAAGCATCTAGAGACTGAAAAGGAAATCCGTCAAGAACTGCATGTCCTTCAGGATGTTATCAGGTACCGCGTCACTCATACAGCAGCGTGTAGCGTAGAAAGCAGAAGTGGTGCACAACAGACTAACCAGTTGTGAGGCTTCCACTGTTCAGAGATGTTACATCTGGCCTCTTAAGCAGTTTCACAGTCATCATCAATAAACCATAATCAGTATGTAATGGTCCGACAAGATCACCAACAAGAAGAGCCTGGAAGCCAGCCAGTCCATCAGCACTGACAGTTCACTGCAATTTCGTCCTCCTGAGCTGGACACGTGTAGAAAATGGATGACAACAAGGAGTACAAAGAGCAACTGTTGGACAGGGAAAAGTGGAGAGAGACAGCAGGAATGGAGGAAATATGCTCTAATGGTGAACTGAAATCTTTAAACAAGGCTGGAGCAGCCAGCCAGACTGTGGGTTTAGACAATTCAGTAGGTAGTTGTTTCTAGTTCATGCAAAGCAGATATATATCAATATATTAAAAAGTTGTGTGATTCACACGTCAAGAATCATAATCATTTGCAAGATTTAAGTACATAATTAAAAATGATAGCTAAAATAGTCATAGGTTAGTCTACTTAGGATTCAAGGATGCAAAGCGTTCCCTAACTTTTCAATACTGATAATCATTATTAATTTTGACTGTATTCACCCTCCCAGAATATTTCTCTGAGTTTTAATCAACCATGGATTGAGACTCTTGACTCTCTTCTTACCAAGGAACAAATGTGAATTTATGAGTATCCAAAAAGGCTGTACCAATTATGCTGAAAAGTGGAACTCCAAAGGACAAAAGCAGAAAAAAACTGGATTCTTTCTGATCACTGTCCCTGGGAAGATAGTTTTCTCCACCCCTAGGTGAAACTGGGCCTTACCCCATGGTTTCTACTCTCTCTTTGACGATAAAAATTCCTTTGATCACTTTTAGTCACAAGAGAGTCTTCATTCTCTAACAGCAATATCTAGCATCTGTCAATCTGTCAATTATAATCATAACTGAAACGCTTCTCTTCCTTTAGCTTAGGGGGAGGGGAAGGGTCGGGATAAGAGGGGAACATAGCTAACTTGACTTTGTTTTGGACTCCTTCATGGCTTAAGTGGGTATTAGGTGGGGAATAAAGTTCAGAAAAGTCTCCCCCATCGGTGGTATTGGCCTAATCTCACAGTACTTTCTACTGGCCTGCCGTATTTAAGTCTGACTCTTTCACTCCAGGTTACTTGGGAACTTTGAAGACCACTCCTCCTTGCTCCTTTTCTTGTCTCCTCTCCCCCTAACCCCCTAAAGCAAGGAAATCTTTCCTCTCATCATCAATTTATGTCTCTTCCTTTGCCCTCTTCTTCTGCCATATGGCCTGAAGGCTCCTTAAATTTGTTGTATTCACATTCCCTTCTCAGGCAAAGTCTCTTACCATAGCTCCAGGCCAGCTCACTCTTCCAAGTGACCCTCTGAACGCAAATCAACAGCTTTTCCCCCGGAAATTCTGGGAGTGAGTGCAGTTCATTCTCAAGGCAGACACATCTCACTCATCCATCAAAGTAGCTAACAAGACACAGTTAAGCCTCTGTGCCCCACAGACTCCATTGGAAACATACAAAGCTCTTAGATGTCTCTTTGAAACCCTAATCTCCAGACTTGAGCAAGGGGGAAGCAAAACCCGTCCCTCTACTATGATGGAGTTCTACTCAGCACATCCACAACTCTCTCCAAAAGAAATTCTTTCTGGGGCCGGCCCTGTGGCTTAGCGGTTAAGTGTGCGCGGCTCCACTACTGGCGGCCCGGGTTCGGATCCCGGGTGCACACCGAAGCACTGCTTCTCCGGCCATGCTGAGGCCGCGTCCCACATACAGCAACTAGAAGGCTGTGCAACTATGACATACAACTATCTACCGGGGCTTTGGGGGGAAAAAAAAGGAGGAGGATTGGCAATAGATGTTAGCTCAGAGCCAGTCTTCCTCAGCAAAAAGAGGAGGATTAGCATGGATGTTAGCTCAGGGCTGATCTTCCTCACAAAAAAAAAAAAAGAAAGAAATTCTTTCTGTTTTCCCAAGTTCATTCTTGGTCCCTTCAATCCTTTTTATAGTCTGATAATTAAGGATCTCAAGTTGTTCTTAGCCACTTGCTTTGTAAGTCTTTCTTAAGTGATCTAGCAAACTTCCAGTTGGAATATGTGCATGGTTAGCATCTCCTAGCTTTACCTGTGAAAAGGATCTGAGGGCATGTAGAGCATATTTTATTTGGGAGGTGATCCCAGAAATACCAGTGGTGAGTGGAGAAGTGAGCCTGAGGAGGAAAGGAAACCAATAAAGCAAGTCTCTGCTGTGGGTACCTGGAGTCTAACCCTACAGAGGAGCTCTGAGAGTCAGTATAGAAATGTGCTTCAAATTTATCCCCACCAAGGATCAAGGAAGCCAGGGTGTTCATGCAACCATGCTCATCAGTAACTGGTTAAAGTTCTGTTCTCAGAAGAGTGAGCATCGGGGTTAATTTTCTAGCTATCCTGGCATAGCATGTCACATGTGAAGGTAGAGCAGGCTCTGACCACAGAGACAGAGCTCAAAGAAATATAAGGGCTGTCATTTGAAATTTGGACAGGTGGTCTCAAAATAGTAAAGCCCGAGTACATATGGACCAAACAGCTGTTGCTGCAGGGCCCAGTAGCCTAAGACAGAGCAAGTCTTATCTTGACATACAATTGAACTGACAAACAATAGTACTAAAACAGAAATCAGGTTCTTTAAAGGGGATTGTCAAACTCTACGTTCCTTTCATGATGTGAGTGGTGGCTATGAAGCTGTAAACATTGATCAGTGACACCAACATTCTCTTTGAAACTCTGAGCAGAGTTGCTGATCTGGAATCTTTACAGGCTTTCTGACCAGGATCTGCTCTAGAACTGAAATATATCTCATTACAGTTCCGTTGGAAACCTTGAGGCCAGAAAAGCAAAATGAGAATCTCTTTCCATTTCCTCTCTCAAACTCTGCTCTAATGCAATCTCTGAAGACAAGTTTCTATGTGTTACACCTTCTCCTAGTATGTCATCAACCTTTTCTTCACAATTCTTTTTTTTTTTTTTTGGTGAGGAAGATTAGCCCTGAGCTAACATCTGATGCCAATCCTCCTCTTTTTGCTGAGGAAGATAGGCCCGGGCTAACATCCGTACCTCTCTTCCTTTACTTTATGTGTGGGCTGCTGCCACAACATGGCTTGACAAGCAGTGCATGGGGTCCACACCCGGGATCTGAACCCATGAACCCTGGGCCACCGAAGCGCAGCATGCGAACTTAACTGCTACACCGCTGGGCCTGCCCCTCTTCACAATTCTCTTTCAACCTCCTTGCCATAGCTGAAATCTGGCCCTCTTCCAGTGACAAGACCTTCTGCTGCCCTTGTCTACATTCTGCTCTCAGCTGCTGCTCCCAGATCACGGCTACCTCCCCCTTTTGTTTAAAAGTCCTTCTTCCTCATCCTTTACTACTCATTGTCTCTTTCTAGTTGGTCATCTTCCAAAATTCATTTACAATGTTGGCACATGGTTCTTATGTCCGTGTAAGTAACACATATAATACCTATTTCTTATAGTTCTTGAGTGCCTTCAACTTGACCCTCACTTCACCTCTCCTCTTCACATCTGTAGCTGTGATGCAAGTTTACCATCACCCAGAATCACTCCACCTCTGAAATCTTATTGTATAATATCTTTGTCTCTGATTATAATCTCTATTATTACAGTATTTTTAGTCCTCCTATCCTGCAATGTCTTGTTCTTCAAGAGTTCTATAACTTGACATTTTCTCCTAATCTACAAATTCCTGATGTCCTCACTTTCCTCCTACTTAGGCTAACCTTTGTCAATACTCTCAATCCCCTTGCCCTTATGTCACTCTCAGCAAGTAACTCCCTGACCGTGATCTACCTTTTTGCTCCTGTATCAGAGCTGTTTAAAAGTGCTAAAATAAGAAGAAGTAGAAGGAGGAGAAGAAGGAGGAAGAGAAGGAGGAGGAGGAAAGAAAAGAAAAATTTTAAAAATTCAAAATTCATACATATACGTTTTCTCTGTTATTTGTTCTTCCCTGGTGTTCCCTCTTCCGTTGCTACAAAATTCTCTCAAATCTCTGCTGTTATCTTCAAACTACCTAAGCCAACACCTACTCAGTCACTCTCAATCCATGATCATGCCTACCATGACAGAGAAGTTAGAAAATTCTGGTGAAAATACACTTTGCTTACTGATCTTAAAGAAAAATGTCTCTCCTCTAAGAATCTTTTTTCCTACTCCATGTTCTGTTAACCATTGTGAGTTTTTGTATTTGAAGGAAATGATTGCAAAGCAATTTTCTTGCCTAAATGAATATATTGAACCATGAAACACTAAATTAACATGTGCACCCTATTTTATCAGTGGCAAACACAAAATGCATCATAATGCACATTGTGGTGTTATCAGGAGACAGCACTTTTGAAAGAGCCAGAGATCAAAATCATAGTAAATACTTCAGGCTCAACACATCAGCCAAATTTAAATAAACTTAAGTTCTCAAATTTTAGGATCAGAATCTTTTGTATTTTGTTTTCATTTATTACTAATTTATTAACAGAGAAGTGACATAATTTAGGAAGTCTCTTACATTTTGTTTGAATCAGAAATGAATTTTAGAGTAAATGCCAAGAACAAGAGTACAAATTGGAGGTAATAAAGGCTTAATCTATTGTGGGTGTGGCATCAAAACAAAGTACAGTTGCACTAAATTCTTGTGGAAAACTATTAGTGACAGGTTGAATATGGAATGTGAAGAAAAAGGACTTCAAAGTTAACTTTAAGAATTTTGAGCCAAGGAGAATGATACAACCATCATTGTATCATTAACATAAATAGGAATGATGCAAATCAGAATCTTTGTATGGGGAAGAATAAATCTAGTTTTAGATGCATTAAGTTCGAAGTGGTGATTCAACATCTTACTGGAGACCTAAGAGGAAATAAAGAAATGGGACCAGAGCTTTCTTGGCAAATCAAAGCCAAAGTATTAAATGAATATCTTCATCATAAAGGCAAAAGTTGCAACCAGGGAACAGAAAACATGGGTAAAGAGAAGGGAGACATGAATACATCATTAGAGAAAAATATCATCATGTTCTTATTTAGGCCAATATCTCTTTGAGTGGAGTGGGGTAGAGGGCTTTATAGTCAGTTTAAACAGTAAGAAGAGCCTCAATTCTTCACTAAAGTTACTAAAAACATCACATGAATACTCTTTTAAAGACCCTTTCTGATATGAGTTCAGTGAATGCCTTTTGTATTCATAAGAATATTCAATATTTCAGGGTCAAAAAATATTCTTTTCTCTCTTGCAGTGGTAGAAGTGTTTGTTTGGGGTTTTTTTTTTTTTTTGCTATTGTCCATTTGCAGCCTTATGGATGCTCTATTCTGCTTATTGATTTAATAATTCTATGCCCACCTAACTGATTCTGTTCTTCCTTCCTTCTCTTCCATGGGTTAAAATGTAACAGGACAAAGTGCCCGACCTTACAGTAATGTGAGAAGATGGGAGAACTTGTTAACGCACAGGCAGAGGAAGAAAAGTGTGACTAACACCATGAGTGCCACAAGGAATCGTATCAGACACGAAAAAAGAAACCAATATTTTCGGTACCTGTCACAGTACTGTACTACATCCTCATTTCTACTGAATGCTGCTATTTACCCGACAGCCCCTAAGAGCTCTTTGGGAGCTACTGTGATTTCTCAAATAAATATGTATTTCAGTTTGTGCGCTCATCTTGAGAACTCATTTAATTACCCGGTAGATGTTAACAATGTCTTCCCAGCTGTTACTTTCTATTATGTCCTGTAGATGAACATTTTGGCTCTTTTTAAAAATGCATCTTTGACCTAAGGATGACGAGGGTGCTCAAGCAGTTGTGGCAATAGACAGTATAAATTCTCCTCAGTTGGAAAGTGAAATAGGCAGCTTTCCTAAAAATTACGCTGGTGTTTGACTTCCACACATGAACGCACATCATGTTTAAGATTTTCATGAATTGTAACTTTAAAATATTTAAAATATAACTCACGTAGCCTTGATGAGAATCCCTCTGGACACCACTTTAAATCTATATAGGAAAATGCTTATTACTTAGTTAATCCTTCAGGTCACTAAAAGGGACAAGAATGAAAAAAAAACATTTAATCATAAACTACTTTTCTGCTTAACGCTTCACATCACGGTGTTACGCACTTTTAGCTATGGGTAGTACATTCTTATTGAATAAAACCAATTTTATTCCTCTGTAATTTCAAAGATCTAATGATTCTTTTGGCCCATCAAATTTGAAAAGCTTTCTATCAATGTATGAATAAATGCAAGTATATAACAAATTGCATTGTAATATAGTCACATGTATAAATAAAAAGATGACTTTCTTCTAATTCACTTGCTTTTACAAATTATTTTTTCTCAGATACCTGAAAAGAAATTTGTAATTGGCTAGTTTCTTTCTTCAAAGCCATTTTGTCTTGAGAAACCTCAAAAAGAATTTTAAGAAAACTCTGATTATTCCGTTAGATTTCTTTTCCCATTCAAGATTGTATTTCTAAAACACAGAAGTCCATCTGAGAACACTTTTTTTGTTTCATTTCGTAGCAAATAGAAATTTATCCTGCAACTCCCTACAGAAACCTGAGAGAAAAATCAATGATCACTTTGACAAGAACAATGCCACTTTCTTTTGATCGGGTCACCTAGCTCCTAGTAACCTGTTCTCCCAGGACAGTTTATCCAGAAAATCAGACCAATCACCCCTGAGCTTGCTCAATACTCTGGTTACCAATCACGCACAGTATACAAGAAGCCTTAAACTTTACAACTACTGGGAAGCTATTTCTTAGTGTACCTATTTCATGGTAAGAATCATTATATTCCTCTAGTACAAAGAGCAGCGGCTGCTGTGACCATTCCCATTTAGATTTCTCTTTTCAGTCTGAATCAGTAAATGGAGTGAGGCACATTATCCTCTTTTAGGAGATGAGTCGCTATAGGATATTGTTTGAGAACATGGTCTTTTAAGCCAGACTAACAGGGTTTTGAATCATGATTCCACCAATTACTGACTTTGTATCTTTGTATTCTTGGACATGTTACTTAAATCTCTGAACTTTAATTTCACCATTTGAAAAATGCAGATAATACCAAAAAGGATAGTTCTGTTTGCTTACTTAGATGATGCTTATAAAACCTTTAGTATAGAGCCTTATACATGGTTAGTCCTCAGGAACAGTGAATTATTTTTATTGATGTTGCTATAGTTCTCTGTTTCATTTAGAGAAATAACCTATTTATATTCAAAAATCTTCAAGGATAGTATTACAACCCAAATATATAATGGCCATGATGCTATAATTATCTTTTAAATTTTGAAATATTTTTGAAGTGAATGGATTTACAGCCTAAATCTATAGCTCTAAAAGATCTTTGAAGTTTTTATTGACTCAAAGGAAAAGAAAAAAAGAGGCAATATTTGAGATCTGGGATAAAAGCTCAGAGTATCAGGAGCGGGTAAAGCAGAGGTCAGAATTACCTTCTCCAGGTGTATTAATATCTGTAATTGTTCATTACAGAACCAAAGCTGCCTCCTTAAGAACCCACATCGTGTACTTAATCCTCAGCAGAAACTCCATTTCTGATGGTGGGAAAAGTGTGCATGGATTGAGTCCTCTCCCCGTGAAGTTCTTTTTTTTCTCTCTCAAAGTTATTTCCAGCTATAATACAAAACTTGAGAATTGGCTGCTTCTTAGTAAATCTATGTCATTATAGCAATAGGTAATAGGCAGGTAGTTACAAGAGAGGAAGAGGAATTACCACATGCTAGTACTGCTCTAAGTGCTTTTCATGTAATGACTCACATAATCCTCATGACAACCCTGTGAGATAGATACTATTGTTACCTCTATTTTATAGAGGAGGGAACACAGGCACAGAGAATTTAAGTAACTCACCCAAGGTAATGGCTCATAAATGACAAACTCAGGCAGCATGCTTCCAAGGCACTTCATAGGACGCTACACTGTCTCAGTGAGAAAGATAAAGATGACAACTAATTTAGTATAACATTGATTTTTAAAATTTTACTTTGTAATGATAGTAAATCCATTTAATAGATGAGATAATTGAAAACAGATTAAATGAACTATCCAAGATCTCAGAACTCTTTAGAGATGAAGACTGGATGACAACTCAGGTTTTCTTTTTATGAATGCTCTTCTTTTCTTCTGTACCAGAGCCCAATAGTCGCAAGATGCAATGGTAATGACTCTGTAAACTACTTTAGTAACTATATTTTACCTGGAATGGACAGATTTGTTTACTTCTATAAACAAATAGAATTTTGAAAGGCTAGCATTAAAACCCTACCAAATGGCATACCTTTAAATAATAAATATAGATATTATAGTTGTGAAAGTTATATTTAAGCAAATTTGTTGAATTGGATAAAGAATATCAAGATAAAAACCAGTTAATAGTATGCATTTTGAAATAACTATTTATAAGGGCCGCTTGCCAAGAAAAACAAAAGTTGTCTAATTTTCTCTAGTCTTAACAGAAATACAGCTACTGTAACTTTAAAATATACTATGAGATAGAGGAATACTTTCTAGCATGTATTAGGTATGGAACAAGCTGGTAAAATAATCTGAACTATAGATCATTATTGGTTAATTAAACTCTGTTTTGTAGATTCAAAATAGATAAAGCAATGTTGCCACAACATTTTATTAGATAAAAGGAAAAGAAAACAAACTGTTAGTGTGTTGTACATTATGCAGGGTTTATGAAGAAACATAAACCTAGTTTCTCTGATGGAGCTCAGATGAGAGGTAAGATAAATATATAAAAGTAGGCTCTTCCCTATTTATAGCAAAGCATCAACTGTAGCATAATTAAAATGAGCATAATGCTTAACAAGCATTACAAATATTGTCAACAATCAGTGGTGAGATGTGGGTAAAGTTACTTAATTTGGGGGTCACAGTTTCCTCATCATTCAGATTAAAGAGTTGTACAATATGATATCTTGGATTCTTCCCAGTTCTAATAGTCTATTTCATTCATAAAACTGGTTTATAACAGCTGCAGCAATATCAATTAATAGTGAACATTAAGAGGGTCCAATCATTTGGACTATATTATTTGTGCCGTGGTCTAGATTATGAGTTACATAGTTAAATAGCTTCTGTCTACTCAGGACTTTATTTTTTTATTCATTTAGTCAACAAATATTGTTGAAAACCTTGTTTACCTGCCTCTGTTCAAAGGGCTGGGACACAATGATGAGTAAGACACAATGCCTCTCCTAAAGAAACACACAGCCTGGCCAGGAGGCAACATATTATATTTAAAAATCCCTGTTTCTCCATCTAAATGCTAATTTAGTGCTCTTGCTGTAGAAACAACAGATCTATCAAAGTGGAAGTCCTAAGTGAGGAATATAAGGAAGCCTTAACAATGAAGACAATATTTGAGCTAGGTTTTGTATGCTAAATAGGAGTTTACTGAGGGAGAAAGAGCACGCAAGACAGAAGGAAGAGCTTGTACAACGACACTAAATAAAAAATGGCCTGGTGAGCCCAAAGTTCAGGGTCATAGGAAGAAGATAAGAAAGGGAAGAGGGGAGAACAGTTTTCCTTTAGAAAGTGGATTATATAGTGAATCATATAATTAAGAAAATAGTTATGTTCTCTTGGTTAGCATAAGGGCCTCTCTGGTAAGCATCTACCTGGGAAACAAAAAACTTTAGGAGCCAAACTGATTTTTATCCAAATGTCTCATCCTTACAGGGACCTTGTTTTAAATGTCAGTCTAAGGTTTGCCAATGGCCCTATCAAATGGCCTGGCCATTATCTATGAGTCCAGTAGATTCACAGTCTTCTATATTCCCACCAAAATGGCCCTAACTGTAGCAACTCCTGTCAGGGATTAGGGGTGAAGGTTAGCAGGAGTGGACATAGATAATATATCGATACCAATAATATATTCAGTAGTGGGGTCATAACAGTAGAGGCTCATAGTGGCCCAAAGGCACCCATCTATAGCCAGACTTGGACAAAGGTCCTGGTGGTGATGGCCTCAGATCCAAAACCAGACAGCATTATTTGTTTTAGCCTCATCTTGGTGCCGAGTCACCACAATTACTTGTCCACTGGAGTCTAGAAGGCCCAAGAAATGCCATTCTCCCTCACCTCCTCACTGAACGCTAATCTTGGCATAGGGCCTTTTGTCACTCCTGCGGACTGAGGGCCATCAGCTTAATCCCTAGTCATGTTTATTTCAAAAGCCAAGAGGTCTGGACAAAAGTGAGTGAAGCCCTCAGACCTATCCCCTGGCTCACAGGGAAGGGTGGACAGAATAGCCCTATCAGTTATAGGGGCCACCTGTCAGGATTTGGCCACAAATTTTGTCAAGGAGGGAGCTGGGTTGAGCAACTGGCCAGGTGTGGACAGCTTTTTTGGCCTGACGTCACAGGGCAAGTTGCTTTGAGAGGATCCCAGCCTCCCCCAGAGGAGGGTGGTGCCCAGGAGGCAGTGGCGGCTGCTGCTTGCACTCTGTTATCCTGGCAGTGGCTGCCGTCAGGGCATTCCGAACAGAGATGGTTTATGGTATTGTTCCCCTGACATGCCACTCTCCTTTACTAATTTTAGCAAAATTACCTCCAGAGGGCACGTAACTAAGTTTCTAAGATCTCTTAGGGACCACTGGGCAAAGCAACCACAAAAAACTCTACGCTCTTTTTTTTTTTTCTTATGAAGTTTCAACAGCTTACTGCACCTCAGAGTGTATATCAGTGCCAGGGGTCCCCTTAGAATTACTCAGCTCATGGGAGCACACGGACTGACTCTATTCTCATTCGTGAAGGGCCCTAAGCAGTAGATAGGGAACCGCTTCCTTAGCTTTCTCTGAATTCGCTGTTGTATGTCTAATCTGACCCACTGGGTGAGTTTAGCCAAAGAGCCAGGGCTAAAGAGGAGAACCAAAGGTACCCCTGGGAACCAAAAAGCTTACATAAACAATCCGCTAGCATCCTCCAAGAATGTCCCCTAGGCTTCCTGCTAGAGCTTCCCAAGGCCCACTGGCAAAATGCCCCCACAGAACCCTCAAACTCTTGCAAACAATCCACAAGCACCCTTCTAGAATGCCCTATGGACTCCTCCAGCACCTCACAAAGGTGTCCCAGGAGATTTTCAGGCTTTTTGCTCATATAGAATGGCATTATGCTTAACCGGCTATTCCACTCGCAGAGCCAATTCATCAGAAGATCAGGTGCGCTGGAAAGAGCTGAAGTCTCAGGTGTCAGAATAGCCAATTAAAAACAGTGAGCGAAAATTAAAGTATTAGCAAAGCCATTAGTCACTTGTGATGGTAAAAGTAAGAAGCTAAAACCAGAGAAAGCACCAACTCCCCGCTGTTCCATTTTTCCCCATGGAATAGCACATCAGTCAGGGTCAGGTGGATCAGCACAGAAGTGGGGGTGGTCTCGCTGTGGAAGGAGCCCCAAACAAAAGACTCTTGGAGTTTTATGGACCCAGGAGCAGGAGGGCAGGGTAAGGGGGAAAGGCTAGGAATGGAAAAGCACTGAGTATTAAGTCAGAGGGGAGAAAATGACTTCAAGGTTCTCTGTTAAGGAGACATCCAAATGTAGGCACCTAGGATAGAAATGCAGATAGCATAAGACCGTGGGCAGCTGGGGGGGTGGGGGGGGCTGAGTCCTTGACTGCAGTGTGTTGACTGTGTACCAAGTCTGTGTAGGGAGGGCAGCTTTCCCCATGAGGCCTGCCCAGGGTGGGCCTGAAAAATCACACATGCGTTTTCTGCTCAGGAGCCAGACTTTTCAGTATGGTTTGCTAAGAAGTTAAATTTTTATCCCATAGGTAATAGGAAACAAAAGAAGGTTTTAAGGATGGGAAATGTCATGGGCTGCTTTGGTTTTGTTTTGCAGTTTTGGGTTGTTTTTTTTTTTTTTTTGGTGGGGAAGATTGGCCCTGAGCTAACATCTGTTGCCAACATTCCTCTTTTTGTTTTTTGCTTGAGACAGATTGTCCCTGAGCTAACTTCTGTGCCAGTCTTCTTCTATTTTGTATGTGTGATGCCACCACAGAATGGTTTGATGAGCCGTGTGTAGGTCCACACGCAGGATCTGAACCTGTGAACCCTGGGCCGCCAAAGTGGAGCACATGAACTTAACCACTGTGCCACTGGGCTGGCCCCCAAGATTTTGTTTTTCTTAATTGGAACTATGGAACATAGGATGAAGTGGAGAAAAACAATTAGGCAAGGAGAGAACTCTGCAATAATCCAAACAAATTCCATTCTGAATCATGATTGTGGCAAAAGGGTGAAGAGAAGTACTTAGGTAAACAATTCAGAAATGAATTCAATAAGATTTGTTAAACAATTGGATATGGAAGATAAAAGGAATAAATAAATCATTGTCAATAACAAACACTTTAGCTTAGAAGATACGGCACTGGATATCTTTAGTGAAGATGGAGAATATAAGAATAATATAAGTTGAGAGAGAAGTTTATGGTTGGGTGGAAGTCAGTCTAACGATTTCTAATTATTTTGGCAGCCAACAAAATATTCTGACATAAGGCCTACAGTTTATATGAGAGTTAGAACCCAGAAATTGATCTGGGAATTAGCAGGTAGATGTTCACTGATTATGCCAATTATCCAGATAACCAAGAAAACAATAAATGTATGCCATTCTTATCTGGATATTTAAAAAAATATGATTTATAGTTTGAACTTTATGAATAATTGTATAATTCCTATTTTTGCTATGTTTACAACTTTAAAAAGACTGTCTATCTGAATATGAAATGGATCTAGAAAACAATTGTGAATCATTGTGATAGCATGTCTATAAAGTAATGAAACAAATTTCTTATTTAGTTGGTGAAAAGATGATAGATAGACAGACATATATACACGAATATATGTATATAATGTGTATATATATATATATATACACACACACACACACATTATATACTATGTCCGGTATATATTACATGTATACATTCAGTATACATCAGCCCAGACACTTACCAACGACATAAAATTCATTCAAGAAGGAAATAAAGAGAAAGAATAATTTTTTCAATAATTTACTTACATTTTATGTTACTTTTCTCTAACATGTGACTTTACTTTCTAGAATTAGCCAACTACTCTGAGCAACGAGAAATGACTTACTTGGGTGGCCCCATTCTGGGCTTATATACCCTTCCTAATAATTGCAAGATTTTCTTTACTTCTTGCTTAGCTCAAAATCATCAAAAAAAATTTTTTTTGTCACATTTTTTTAAATGTAACAATACTTGTCTTAATTTGTTCAGTTTTCCTCTTTTTCAGTCATCAGTTTTTCTGTAAACTGTTCTTGCCTCTTGTAGCACTGTTAATTTTGTCTACCTTTGAACTTATACATATATCAGCACTTACCTTATACATAGTTATGAGCTACCCGAGAGCAGCAATCTTGCCTTATTTACTTTGTATTTCCAACAGCTGGGTCAAAAAACATTTGCGAATAAATGAATGGAGGATCGACATATTGAAGATGTACCAGGAGTTGTAAATTCTTGGCTAGAGATACGTCTTCCTTATTTTAAAATTTGAACTATTTTTGTTAAAATAAAATTCAGGTACTCTTCTCTTGCATTTAGCAACTTGTTCATACCTCTGGAGTATGGAATCTAAAAATTATTCCTTAATTCTAAAATTAATGTACATGTACCAGATTTAGATTAAACTATATCTGAAAAGTGTTACCTACCAAATAAAAACAACTAAAAATAAGAGTGGTTTTAATATGTTTTTCTTTTCAAAAAAAAAGAAAAGAAAGAGAAATGAAAGTTACAGCCATTATATTTTTAAGAGTGAATAGAATTGAGATGAACTAAGAAAAGCAAGACAATATGTGTTAAACTGTTGCTTCTGATTTCTGAAATGAATTTCATTCTTACATTCCAAGCATTAAAACTGTACCAAACTGAAACTGATTCTGCCTAAACAAAACAAAATGGTATAAATAGTTCCCCACCAAAAAATGTTTAAGTTCTTCTTTTACCTTCACATTTATTGATGTTCCTATAAAATAAATTCTCAAGTTTTAAGTATATTGATGTTTAATTCACCTTAGAAATTTATGTATAAATATTCAAACAGTAAGAGAAAAATAGGGCTCATGGGATGTGAAAGTGTGGCATTACAGGCTTAGCCTTACCGTGGAGGAGAAAATGAAACTTTCTTCCGACAGCATTTCATGGTAGTTAACCATAAAATAAAATTGTCAGGTTACCAACACTGTAAAAATCCTATACAAATATAGGTCATGGTATTCAGCCCCCAGTTGTGTCTCTTGATAGCAATATTTCTGAGCATTCAGTTGGTTTAAACTCTGTTTTGGAATGTCAGCCTGGGTTGGCAGACACTTAGAACAGCCTGACATAGAAAGTCAAAGCTTAATAAGACTACTCAGAAAGCAGCAAATCACAAGAGGCTCATTACTGCACCAAATCTGTAACTATCAATTCCTCACCAGAGGCTCTTACCTGATATGGTTTTGAACAATTTCCTGGGGTGGATAGGGCAATAAAAGACTCTGGGTGTTATGTTCCTAATCAAAGTTTCCCATGTAATAGTAAAATGACCCCATTTATCATTTGGTCTGCTTGTCACCCACTTAGTGTACACTATATCAGACATTCTTAGTCTACCACGAGAAACCGATTCTACACTGTATCGTGATGAATGACTCACCCTAGACTTCCCAAGCTTTCCTTTCTTGGATCAGGGTCATATGCACATTTGCTGCCAAATGGATTTCAGTTAATCCATTAAGAGGAGAAAAAAACTGTCAATATGAAAAAAGAAAGTTCAATTAACCAAGAATTTTAAACACCTTTTAAGTGCTGATTTCTGAGCAAGGCTTTGCTGAGGGAGAAAAAAAAAAGGAGTTCAGATACAGTCCCTGTCCTCCAGAAGCTCATAACCCAACCTAGGAGAAGCATAAAATAAAAAAGAAATTAAATGTTAACCTCTATGATACACATATAAGAGTTAAGCAAATGTGGAAAGAATAATAGCCAAACTATTAGATAATTCACAGAGCAACAGGACTTCCTGTAATTCCATCTCCTTTCCATTTTTCTAGATTCTGTGTTATGCAGCATCATAAGATGTTAGTTTTAGAGAACATCTGGTAGTTCACATCTACTTACTGCTGTTATTTCTTATATCCTAAAATCTGAGCACCTTGAAACCAAAAAGACTTATATTTGTTTAACTCCATTTTGAAAGACTGTGGTTTTACAATTTAAGTTTTAATTCAGAAATTTTGAATAAAAAGTAGTTTTGTTCAAAAAACACTGAAGCGTCTCTGAAGCAAGTCAGAGGAAAAACAAAGGTGGCAAAAGTGTGCTTGGCTATCTGGAGACTACGTATTAACTGACACGAGAAACTAATGAAAAATATCATCTAATCTGACATAGGGCAGAATGGATTTAAATTGGTTGAAGATGTATTACACTCATTCAAAAATGTTGAAAAGAAAATTCAGTCTACAAAGAGAAAATGCCTGTCGGGCCTTATAAATCCTATTTCTAGAGCTTAAAAGGAAGTATGACTCAAATGTGATTTATAATATAGGTATGTACATATAATATAGCTCTTCACAGAGACATGTTTGCAAGGAAGGCAAAGACACTGCTTGTAGGAACACTTTTTCAGCATTACACAGACACAGTTACATAACTACAAAAACTCAAGGCCATTATTTCAATTAGAATTTGATATTTAATGGAGAGACTCTGAAATGCCAAAGGATGTTCCTGGAACTGAGTTGGTTATGGCCAAAGGGATGGGCTATTCACTAATTTAGCTAGTGATTCTTGTAAGTATATGAATATGTGTATACATAGGTGTCTGTATGCATATGTGTGTTGTGTATATAAACTTTAATCATTCTGAAACTCCACTTATAATAATTTAACAATGGGATTTTATTTTAAACAATGAGAGAGATTCATTTAATGGTTCTTTTTAAAAAGAATGAATTGTAGTGTGAAATTGCAAAAGAAAATACTCAGTATTACTGCATATATGTGATAAATTCTAGAACAGTGTCACAATTTCACTGACCTCATATGAGGAAGATAAAGAAGGCATTCAAAAAAGTTTAGTTATGGGGCCAGCCCAGTAGCCTAGTGGTTAAGTTCGGTGCACTCCACTTTAGCAGTCCGGGTTCAGTTCTTGGCACAGACCTACATGACTTGTCAGCGGCCATGCTGTGGTGGCAACCCACATACAAAATAGAGGAAGACTGGCACAGATGTTAGCTCAGGGCGAATTTTCCTCAAGCAAAAAGTGAAAGAATGGCAACATATGTTAGCTCAGGGCAAATCTTCCTCAGCAAAAAAAACCAGTTTAGTTATGATTAGTATTATCAACATCATTATTATATGATTTTTTCCAGTAATGTTGAGAGTTGCTAGAACTCCTACAATAAATTGTTGTTCTCTTCTAAAGGGAAGAATGAAAGATTTCTGCACATATTTTAAGCATATGGGTATTTTGCAAGGATCAGTATGACAAGGAACTACAGAATGTGGTTAGACAATCCAGCTTTAGTTGAGGTGATGATCTGGGAGCAAAACATCCCAAAATTTTCCTAGAAAGTTAAAATTTCCCAAGAGCTATGGAAAGATCTCTTAGTTTGTCTATATTAAATAAAGTTGTTTAGAAGGAAGCTAAAGATAGGGACGTAACATTTGATGGCAGAAAACAAGAACGAACTTGGGGCTAGAAGCACTAGTTCAAACTCAGAGACATGGATTGGTACAGACTAGGACTTTTAGGTCATATTCCTGCTAAGCAAGACCTCAGGGAGCAGGGTAAGAAGATAGAGTCCCCATCTCCCCTAAGAATTCCTGCCCTCCAGGACACTTGACTCAGGTCAGTTACTGCATGCACCACTTGTTTCCTCTATTCTAGGGGATGGTTATAACCAGAATGTCTGTGACCACATGGAAATTAAACACTGTTAGCAAAAGTATTCCATTCTGCTTGGGAGGAGCAAAATGTACAGGCCTCTGTGAATCAATAATCTTTCTATTTTAGTTTGTGAAATTCAGCCATAGAAAATCCCTACCCTAATTTATCCAGAAAGTGAGGCTGGAGAAAAAAAGTCAGGGGGTTACCCCTCTTCTCAAAAGAGAAATAAATCCAAATGAAGGAGATGAATAGGACAGGCATATCCCAATTATATTTTATCCTGGTGTTAGAAGATCACAAACATAGTAGTAAGCACTGTTTCTAAGAGTAGAGTATATGGCCAAAGATGTAGACTGTGGTTTCTGCTTACTTTTTATGTCTCTAAATCCTCTCAAAGAGAGATGCATTTCCCAGCTACCCGAGGCATCTGAGAGACTTATGGAGAAACAGCAGGACCTCTGACTGATGTGCCTAGAGTAAAGGTGGTCTGATGGAATGAATTCACCACCGGAGGGGATGGGCAAGCAACTCTTTCCAGGACTGAGCCTTAGGACTGAGCTAAGAAATTATACTCTAAACGGGGCTCTCAAGGAGTCTCTTTATAGCCTTCAAAGCAGGAAATCTAGGAACTAAGTCAAAGGAGACCTGAAATATGCTGGTTTGCCTGGAACTCCCCAGTTTTAGCCCTGAAATTCTGGTGTCCCAGGAAATTCCACAGTCCTGGGCAAATTGGGATGGTTGGGTAGGGGCATATAAGTTATAGAATTCAATTTTGTGCCTTGACTCCCTCACCTATGACTTAAAGGTGTATTTATGAAACAACTTTGAATGAGGATGAGAAACTTTTTTTTTCTATGAAATGATGTGGAGAAAGCAGCAGTGCCTAAATTACTATTGCTAGAATTATCATAGGGAAAGGGCTATCTTAATAGGAGAAAAAAAATGCAATAGTTTTGTATTTGGGAGTGATAGAAAGTAAGCCTTGCCCCTTACTGCACCCCAATTTTAGGGGTTAGTAGTAAGTTAGCTTCTGGCTTTAGATGAGGGAAAAATCCTGCACATTATAAAGGAAGAAGAATTTGGAATAGAGTGTAAGTGGTAAGGGGAAAGGACAGTCAGCTATGTGATGTGACCCCTCAACATGAACACCTACCTAGCTTCAGTAAAGTCAAAAGAACTTATCGATGTTTGGTGCAATTTTTGCAATTGTGAAACTGAAGAAGTGGCTGAGTGTGAAAATGAGCAAGCCCTGCAGAAGTCAAGATTCAGAAGACAGAGAAAGCTGAGGGAAGATAAGCAATACCTAGGGTTTGGAGTGTGGACTTCCACAAGGCAGTGAATTCAGGTCGCTTCACGAAGGTTTCTGCTCAAAATGTCACCTTTTCAGAAAGGTATCTCCTGATAACCCTACACAAAATAGCCACCACCTATTCCCATCAACCTCTATCCTTTTACCCTGCTTTTATTATTCTTCATAGCACTTTTCCCCACCTGATATATTATGTGATGAAATTTTAGGGAGTTTAAAATATAATACCCATTTCCTATCCTCCCGTGTTTAGATCAGATTGAGAACTAAAACACCGGAAAGAGACACATGAATTTCAAAATGTCAACTTTATTACTTATAAAGCCAATATCTGGGTCCTCTGCTCTCTCCTCCCCCTCATAGGGCATTGGTTTGGATCTGTTGTGCAGATATGCCTATCCACGATGGCTGCTTCACAGGGCTCTGCTGTAGAGGAAGAAAAAGAGCAAATCTCCATTGTGGAGAGAGAAGCCAGGGGAGTTGCATTAGCTTAAGTTGCATCCATGGAAACATGGGAACAGGTGAAAGGAGGTTACCACCTCCTAAAACACTATGTATTTGATTATTTGTCTAAAACGTAAGCTCCATTAGGGCAGAGACTTTGTTTCGTGAACTAATGAATCCTCAATTTCTAGAACAGGGTCTAGCATTCATTAGGTGTTCAACAAATTTTAGTTGAAATTAACTTAAAACTAGGGAGAGATAAATTAATTTCAACCAAGGGGCAGTGGGGACTTCAGATGACATCAGAAATATGTGAATTTGAGTTAATTAGGAAACATTCAGGAGGGACAATCAACATGATGATGTGCCACCCAGATCCTCCTTCAAGGAAAGACTTGCTGCTCAGCTGCAGGGAATGCCGTCAGCAGACAGCATCCAGCCATTAGCTCCTTCAGGTTCTGCCTCAGCTGCAGAGACATCCAGAATCACACTCTTCCCAGAGAGGCTTACATCCAATGACCAAGCAAAGTGGGACTCTAAGAACTTGGCCATTCTGAGCCAGTGCAGGGCTCCTCCGGTGGGCAGTAACAGCTCTGGAGCATCTCATAGGGTCATCTGAGACTTAGTGAGGGCTGTACCACGAGCCAGTATTTCTCTCTGCCCACTTCTTTCTCTCCCTTCCTTTCATGGGTGTTGATGCTTAATAATCATTTTACACACCTAATTCTGATAGGATGGAAAAATATCCGCCATATTTGGCAACCAAAATGACATTGGTATCCTTGAGGAGGATAGCAATTGTTGGGAGGAGGGTAGATTTCAATTGAGTGAACAAAAAATGAAGACAGTTAAGGATAACCTTTATATTCAAGAACTTTGGAGGAAAGAGATGGTTGCTACGATGGGAAGAAATAAGTAACGAGAAGGGTGTAAAGAAGAGAAGAAAAATAACAGCAAAAGGCTTGTTATTTGTTGTCTGTATATGTCAGCAAGCAGAGATTAAAAACAGCAAGAGGAAAGCAAGTGACAGTCACTGCCAAAAGTGATATGTAACAGAAGAGCAGAATGCCAGCTGTGAGAACTAAGAAGAAAAAAACAAAGCACTTATGCAGAGTAGGCACAATCAGTTATGACCGAAGAACTCCTTTAGGAAACATGCACTTTTCCATCCTATGGAACATTCTTAAGAGAGATTTTTTTTTTTCCCTAAATGGAAACAAACAAACAAACCAAGGAGTTATTCAAACAGAGCATCATTGACGCATGAAAACCTTGTTAGGCTGCTACTCTACTGGCGCAGACACCAAGTCTAACAGGATGGTGGTATTTTGTGGAGAGCTCAGTTGCACTGGAAAAGGCACCTGTGTATCATCCCTCAATGACAGAATAGGCATCTGCTCCTTGGTTTTTGTTTTCTGTTTTCTTATTTTCTGTGTAGAGAATTTGTTTTATTTTTATTTAGTTATATTTTACAGACAGTAACACACAGTTCAAAGTCTTAATGTTTAAAGACCATTTTAAACTGACCAAATCACATCACTAAATGTGTAATACTTCAAAAGGATTAGTTTCTTTAACTAGTTGTGGAAATGTTAGCCAGGTAAAGTAAAATTTTATATACCTCCAGATACGTGATTAATTTAATATATGATAACTGGTTGGAAAGGGAGAGGGACATATTTTAAATTCTTGAGGTGATTCGGTTTTTTCCAGTCCCCGCAGTTATAAAAGAATATAAAACTATGTTTTTTTCCAAACATTTGATTCTTATCAAAGATTTCCTTGTGCTTTCCCCCCACTGCCCTAAAACAACGGAAATAGCTGATGTCTTAGGTAGAATTCAAAAGATGTCCCCTCGAAATGTTTGCACAGAAGATGGCAGCGTAGGCAGACTCTGAACTCACCTCCTCGCATGGACATAGCCAATTTACAACTACTCGTGGAAAGATTACCCCTGAGACAGAACTGAAAACTGGATAAGAGGAACTCGTGCAACAACAGACAATCCTAACTGAGGTAGAAGAGGCAGAAACTCCCTTCTGGAGAGAAAAAATGCTGCCTTCACAAGCCGCCAGCTTCACAGCCACCTGGGAACAGCCCACAGGTCCGCGGCCCTCCCTGGAGAAGCGGGGCCCTGAGCTGGGGAGCGCCCCCGCTGTGGGCATTTTGTGGACCCAGCACAATCGAGACGAGTGGCATAATATCTGATTTTGCCTGCTACTAAAACATTGGGGAGTACCCCCAGAAAAGCCGGTTCACAAAGAAATTAAAACCAGCTCTTAAAGGGCCCACGTGCAAATTCACCTGTTTCAGAAAACAACCTAAAATCACCAGAAAGAAAGATGCACAGCGCTTTGGTGAAAAGAGACTCACCTGATAGGCCCTGTGTGCATCTCGGTGAGAGGTGAGACCTCTCCAGGGACTGGGACATTGGCGGCGGGCATTGTTGTGGCCTGGTGTGGGCGTGCTGACACAGATGCCATTGGAGTTCTCCCTGGGGCCTGCTAGCCCAGGTCTGCCCCACAGGCTAGAGCACTGATTTAATCCAGCTCATCCAGGGCAGGCAGCCCACCCTAGAGACTGGCCCCACCCAACAACAAGCCCTCAGGCAACTTGTGGGCCTGAACAGATTGGCGACTGGACTCTCTGCAGCCTGGCAACTGAGCCGACTTCAGTGGGGCAGGGTGTGCACAAGGAGCGGGTGGAGAGTGTGGGGCGGTGGTGGAGTGTGTGGGGCTCCAGCCGTGGAGAGACTGGGTCCGCTTCGGGAGGTCGGGGCACACACATGGGGCAGGACTGTGTTGACTGTGTGTGTGGACCTGTGGGCGGCAGGGCTTGTCAGCTGCAGAAGACTTGTGCTTCTCAAAGACCCAAATGGGGGTTTGCCCCACCTTCCAAAGCCTGAAACAATTGGGTGCTCCTGTGCCTGAGGCCAGCCACACCCAGCTGAAATTCTCAGAGAGCTGACAAGAGACCTAAAGGCTGGAGGCTTATAGCAATTGTAAGGCCCTGAGCCTAACAACCTGCCACGCTGGGGGCCTACTCACTTAAAAGAAAGACTGCAACACAAATATGGTATTAGAACTTGCAGCCAACTGTGCTGGGGCTCCCCACACCTGATAAAGAGACTGAAGGGCCCACAACAACTACAAGCAGCTGAGCATTACAACAGCTGGCCAGGAGCATAACTCGGCCTCCCTGGGCACCTACAGGGAGAGGAAACAGGCCACAACAGAAGGACACATGTAGCCCACATAGGGGTCACCCCTGGAATATTGAGAACTGAGGGAAGCACACTGGAAGCCTCCTAAGGCATCACTTACATAAGGTCACCTATCCAAGAGCAGGAGACATAGCTGACCTACCTAATACGTAGACACAAGCACAGGGAAAGAGGCAAAATGAGGAGGCAAAGGAATACATTCCAAGTAAGGGAACAGGACAAAACCCCAGAAAAGGAACTAAGTGAAACAGAAATGAGCAACCTACCCGACAGAGAGTTCAAACTAAGAGTGTTAAGGATGCTCACTGATCTGGGGAGAAGAATAGATGAACTCAGTGAGAATGTCAACAAAAAAATGGAAGATATAAAAAAGAACCAATCAGAAATGAAGAATACAATACTGGAAATGAAAAATTCATTAGAGGGACTCAAAAGCAGAGTAGAGGATACAGAAGAACAGATTGTGAGCTGGACAAAAGACTAGAAGAAATTACCCAAGCTGAACAGGTAAAAGAGAAAAGAATTAAAAAGAGGAAGGAAGTCTAAGGGACCTCTGGGACAACATCAAGCGCACTAACATCCGTGTTATAGGTGTCCCGGAAGGACAAGAGTGAGACAAACGGGCAGAGAATCTATTTGAAGAAATAATAGATGAGAATTTCCCTAACCTAAGGAAGGAAACAGACATCCAGGTACAGGAAGCACAGAGAGCCCCAAACAAGATAAACCCAAAGAGGCCCATACCAAGACACATCATAATCAAAATGTCCAGAATTAAAGATAAAGAGAGAATCCTAAAAGCTGCCAGAGAAAGACAAGTTACATACAAAGGAAACCCCATAAGGCTATCAGCTGACTTCTCAGCAGAAATCTTACAGGCTAGAAGAGAGTGGCACGATATATTTAAAGTGCTAAAAGGAAAAAACTTACAGCTAAGAATACTCTACCCAGCAAGGTGATCATTCAAAATGGAAGGAGAGATCAAAAATTTCCCAGACAAGTAAAAATTAAAGGACTTTGTCACCAAGAAACCAGTGCTACAAGAAATGTTAAAGGGACTGATTTAAGGGGAAAAAAGAAGACTACAAATAGGAAAAATTATCTATTTCCATGATAAGAGGGTAATGGATACAAATGCACAAAAAAGAGGTTAGATATGATATCAAAAACATAAAAGGAGGGAAGAGGGGAGTTAAAGAGTAGAGCTTTCAGACTGAGGTCAAACTAAAGAGACCATCAATTCTGTATAGAGAAGAAAGGAACAGAGAAGGAATACTAAAACACTGAGGAAAAAAAAAGTTAAAAAATGGCAGTAAGTACATACATATCAATAGCTACTTTAAAAATCAATGGACTAAATGCTCAAATTAAAAGGCATAGGGTGGCTGATTGGATAAAAAAACAAGACCCATTTATATGCTGCATACAAGAGAAACACTTCAGACCTAAAGACACTCACAAACTGAAAGTGAAGGGATGGAAAAAGATACTCCACACAAATGGCAATGAAAAGAAAGCTGGGGTAGCAGTACTCATATCAGACAAAATAGACTTTAAAACAAAAACTGTAAAAAGAGACAAAGAAGAGCATTACATAGTGATCACGGAAACAATCCAACAAGAGGATATAACACTTGTAAATATCTACACACTCAATGTAGGTGCACCTGAATATATATAGCAATTATTAACAGACATAAAAACAGAAATAGACAGTAACACAATAACAGTAGGGGACTTTAACACTCCTCTTACACCAACGGATAGATCATCCAACCAGAAGATCAATAAGGAAACATTGGCCTTAAATGACACACTAGAACAGATGGACCTAGTAGATATATACAGAGAATTCCATCCAAAAATCGAAGAATACACGTTCTTTTCAAATGCACATGGAACATTATCCAGGATTGACCACATATTAGGCCACAAAACGAGTCTCCATAAATTTCAGAAGATTGAAATAATACCAAGCATCTTTTCTGACCACAACGGTATGAAACTGGAAATCAACTATAGGAAGAAAATTAGAAAAGCCACAAATACGAGGAGATTAAACAAAATGCTACTGAACAATGACTGGGTCAATGAAGAAATCAAAGACGAAATAAAAACATACCTGGAGACAAATGAAAATGAAAATACGACATGCCAGAATTTATGGGATACAGCAAAAGCTGTTCTAAGAGGGAAGTTATAGCAATACAGGCCTATCTCAACAAACAGGAAAATCTCAAATAAACAATCTAATAAGGCACCTAAAGGAACTGGAAAAAGAAGAACAAACAAAGCCCAAAATCAGTAGAAGAAGGTAAATAATAAAAATCAGAGCAGAAATAAATGAAATAGAGACTAAAAAAACAATAGAAAAAATTAATAAAACCAAGAGCTGGTTCTTTGAAAAGATAAACAAAATTGACAAACCTTTAGCTAGACTCACCAAGAAAAAAAGAGAGAAGGCACAAATAAGTAAAATCAGAAATGAAAGAGGAGAAATTACAACAGACACCTCAGAAATACAAAAGATTATAAGAGAATACTATGAAAAGCTATATGCCAACCAATTCGACAATCTGGAAAAAATGGATAAATTCTTAGAATCATACAACCTTCCAAAACCAGATCAAGAAGAAGTAGAGAATTTGAATAGACCAATCATCAGTAAGGAGATCGAAACAGTAATCAAAAACCTCCCCAAAAATAAAAGTCCAGGACCAGACGGCTTCCTTGGTGAATTCTACCAAACATTCAAAGAAGACTTAATACCTATCCTTCTCAAACCCTTCCAAAAAATTGAGGAGGGTGGGAAGCTCCCTAACTCATTCTACGAAGCTGGCATTACCCTGATACCAAAACCAGACAAGGACAACACAAAAAAAAAGAAAATTACCAGCCAATATCACTGATGAACATCGATGCAAAAATCCTCAACAAAATACTAGCAAATTGCATACAACCATACGTTAAAAAGATTATACACCATGATCAAGTGGGATTGATTCCAGGTATGCAGGAATGGTTCAACATTCGCAAATCAATCAACATAATACACCACATTAATAAAATGAAGAATAAAAATCACATGATCATCTCAATAGATGTAGAGAAAGCACTTGACAAGATACAGCATCCATTTATGATAAAAACTCTGAATAAAATGGGTATAGAAGGAAAGTACCTCAACATAATAAAGGCCATATATGGCAAACCCACAGCTAATATCATCCTCAATGGTGAAAAACTGAAAGCTATCCCTCTAAGAACAGGAACCAGACAAGGATGCCCACTGTCACCACTCCTATTTAACATAGTATTGGAAGTCCTAGCCAGAGCAATCAGGCAAGAGAAAGAAATAAAAAGGATCCAAATTGGAAAGGAAGAAGTGAAACTGTCACTATTTGCAGATGACATGATTTTATATATAGAAAACCCTAAAGAATCCACCAGAAAACTTTTAGAAGTAATAAACGAATACGGTAAAGTTGCAGGATACAAAATCAACATACAAAAATCAGTTTAATTTCTGTACACTAACAACAAAGTAGCAGAAAGAGAAATTAAGAATACCATCCCATTTACAATTGCAACAAAAAGAATAAAATACCTAGGAATAAACTTAACCAAAGAGGTGAAAGGTCTGTACACCGAAAACTATAAAACATTGCTGAAAGAAACTGAAGAAGACACAAAGAAATGGAAAGATATTCCGTGCTCTTGGATTGGAAGAATTAACATAGTTAAGATGTTCATACTTCCTAAAACAATCTATAGATTCAATGCAATTCCTGTCAAAGTTCCAACAACATTTTTCACAGAAATAGAACAAAGAATCCTAAAATTTATATGGAACAACAAAAGACCCCAAATAGCTAAAGGAATCCTGAGAAAAAAGAACAAAGCTGGAGGTATCACACTCCCTGATTTCAAAATATACTTCAAAGCTATAGTAACCAAAACAACATGATACTGGCACAAAAACAGACACACAGATCAATGGAATAGAATCAAAAGCCCAGAAATAAACCCACACATCTATGGACAGCTAATCTTTGACAAAAGAGCCAAGAACATTCAATGGAGAAAAGAAAGTCTCTTCAACAAATGATGTTGGGAAAACTGGATAGCCACATGCGAAAAAACGAAAGTAGACCCTTACCTTACACCATACACAAAAATTAATTCCAAATGGATTAAAGACTTGAATGTAAGACCTGAAACTACGAAACTTCTAGAAGAAAACATAGGCAGTAAGCTCTTCGACATCGGTCTTAGCAACATATTTTCAAGCACCATGTCTGACCGGGCAAGAGAAACAATAGAAAAAATAAACAAATGGGACTACATCAAACTAAAAAGCTTCAGCATAGCAAAGGAAACCATCAACAAAATGAAAAGACAACCTAACAATTGGGAGAAGATATTTGCAAACCATACATCTGATAAGGGCTTAATCTCCAAAATATATAAAGAACTCATGCATCTCAACAACAAAAAAACTACAAACCCAATTAAAAAATGGGCAAAAGACCTGAACAGACATTTCTCCAAAGATATACAGATGGCCAAGAGACACATGAAAAGATGTTCAAAATCACTAACTATCAGGGAAATGCAAATCAAAACTACAATGAGATATCACCTCATGCCCGTCAGAATGGCTATAATTAACAAGACAGGAAACAACATATGTTGGAGAGGATGTGGAGAGAAGAGAACTCTCATACACTGCAGGTGGGTGTGCAAACTGGTGCAGCCACTATGGAAAACAGTATGGAGATTCCTCAAAAAATCAAGGATAGAACTACCATATGATCCAGCTATTCCACTGTTGGGTATTTATCCAAAGAACTTGAAAACACCATTTCGTAAAGATACATGCACCCCTGTGTTCATTGCAGCGTTATTCACAATAGCCAATACTTGGAAGCAATCTAAGTGCCTATCAAGGGACGAATGGATAAAGAAGCTGTGGTATATATACACAATGGAATACTACTCAGCCATAAGAAACGATGAAATCCAGCCATTTGTGACAACATGGATGGACGTTGAGGGTATTACACCAAGTGAAATAAGTCAGAGGGAGAAGGTCAAATACCTTATGATTTCCTTCATTAAGTAGTAGATAATAACAACAATAAACAAACACATAGAGACAGAGATTGGATTGGTGGTTACCAGAGGGGAAGGGGGGAAGGAGGAGGGCGAAAAGGATAATTCGGCACATGTGTGTGGTGATGGGTTGTAATTAGTATTTGGGTGGTAAACATGATGTAATCTATGCAGAAATAGAAGTATAATGATGTACACCTGAAATTTATACAATGTTATAATCCAATGTTACTGCAATAAACAAAAAATTAAAAAAAAAAAGATGTCTCCTGGTTGTTCAGTCAAAACTAATTTAGAGACTGTTGTGAAGGAAATTTGCAGATGGAATTGAGGTTACTAATCAGCTAAGTATAAAAATAAAGAAATTAATCTGGATTCCTGGGTGGGCTCAAGATCATCACGTGAGTTTTCAGAAACATAAAAGGAAGGCAGAAGAGTGAGTCAGACAAATGCCATGGAAGAGGAAGGCAACAGAGAGATGAGGCAGAGGGAAGTCAGAGAGATTTGAAGTATGAGAAGGACTTGATTCATCATCTCTAGCTTTGAAGATGAAAGGGACCTTGAGCTAAGGAATGCAAGAAACCTCTACACACTGAGAGCAAACCCCATGCACGACTAGCAAGGAAACAGAGATCTAAGTCCTGTAATCATCAGGAACTGAATTCTGCCAATAACCTGAATCAACTGGGGAGGGGATTCTTCCCTAGAGCCTCCAGAAAAGAATCCTACCTGGCTGAAACCTTGATTTTGGCCTTGTGAGACCAAGCCGAGAACCAGCTGAGCCACGTTGTACCAGCTTTCTGACTTGTGGAAACTGTGAGATAATAAATGGGTGTTTTAAGCTGCTCAATTTGTGGTAATTTGTTATAGCAGCAAAAGAAAACCAGTATAGCTAACGACCAACTAAATAACATTGCAGTTTTTACTCCCAATTAAGTCTTTCCTGCCCAGTGTAGGTGGAGTCTCAATTTTATAACTCTGGATTTTAATCCCAATTTGTCTAAACTTTTTATGTACCACGCAGCATGCTTTTAAATTGATAGGTGAGGTGTTGGACCCTGAGGGTATTATGTTAAGCAAAATAAGCCAGACAGAGTAAGACAACTACTGCATTTCACATGTCATGTGGAAGATAAACAAACACATGGATAAAGAGAACAGATTAGTGGTTACCAGAGGGGAAGGGGGCTGGGGGTGGGCGAAAGGGATAAAAGGGCACATATTTATGGTGACAGATAAAAATTAGACTATTGGTGGTGAGCATGATGCAGTCTATACAGAAACAGATAAATAATAATGTACAAATGAAATTACACAATGTTATAAACCATAATGCCCTCAGTAAAATAATTGATAGGTGTTGTCACTCCCTTCATAACAAGAAAAGCACTGTGCTGTGCAAAATGAGTTACTATCATTGATACCATTGGAAGAACAATGATCTATAAATTGAAAATATTATCAAGTGGTAAATTATAAATACCAATTAAATGTACCCTACCGTAATCTGCATGGGATTAATCATGAGTTTAAGTATACCTGGCATTAAAATTTCTTGGAATCTACTAAAATAATCCCATTTAAATGGAACTAAAGTCGATAGTATAGCTTGTAAAAATGGCAGAACTTGATAATGAAAGTATAACATTTATCATTTAAGCAAAACTTTAATTCTTAAGATTTTAAAACACTTAAAAACACTAAGTGTTCTTCTCACTTCTTGGCAACAAGAGGTGAAAACATTTTGCTTGCACACATAAGAACAGAAGTTTTACAGCCCGGCAATCATTTGTGTAATGCATTCTGAATGAACTGGGATTGTTCTGTGGTTCTGAGGCTCATTCCTGGGTTTCCTATCTAGCTTTAGTTTTTATTAATCTTCTGATTCCTGATTCTAAATCCAGGATGCTACTAAGTATGATAGTCTCTTAAACATATTTCATTAATGTCCTAATGGTCACTAAAGGAAGAAAACACTCTCATATGTTATTTATTAGCCATCTTGAAAGAAAAGAAGAAATGGTATCAGACTCCATCCGTTTGGAATTAATTGTCTGTTCAGCCATCCTATCTTTAAATATGGTTCACTTTGGGTTGACTGGCAAATAATTAACATAATTTAGTCTATAAATATCATCATTCCACATTTTCTCAAATTCTTATGTTTTGTTCTAATATAACAACTTGCCTCAGCTACATCTTTCCACTGACTGAAAAGCCATGGCCTAGAGCTATTTTTCCAGCACACCTAACTCTTTGGCCTTGATTGAATGTTAGTCACTCCAACAAGAGAGCATAATGACAACGCTAAATGCAACTGCAAATCAACTGTATCTTCTTTGAGTTGTCACAAAAATATTTAAGATTGTTCTTTCATGTGGTGCAGCAAGATAGACACCTGATTTAAATAGACATTCCTAATGAGCTTCAGATGAGCTGCCAGCTGAAGCACAGAATCCTATTATAAGATATTATAACCTATTTGGATATGATATGAATTTTCTTGAGTGAAGGGCAATAAGGACGTAATGAGAGCTGACATTGGCAAGTATTCGATTGTTAAAATACATGATTTCTTAACTATGTATTAAATAATAGCTTGCTGCCAATGCATTAAATCATAAAGTTTAAAAAAAATCAGCTTGTAGATTCTTGGTCGTTATCTAGGAATTACAGGGCACTGAAGCAGTATGGATAATGGTTAAGAACTTGGGCTAGGAAGTCAGTAGCATCAGGATTTGAATTTGTGTTTCATCACTCTTATTAGCTGTATGATAATGGTTATGTTATTCAATCCCCCAAGCCTCAGTTTTCTTGTGTTTAAGTGAGGATAACACCTACTGCTTAGGAATATTGAGAGGACTAAAAAAATGTGGTATATAATGCACATTCTTTCTTTTTCTCCTTATGGCTTCTTTAATTAGGATCCATCATTGATGCTAAAGTGGTAGTTGGTGATGCATTCTTCCCTCTTAGATAATGTATTTGCACTTTTCACAATAGAAGTCTTGAGACCCAATTCTTTTTTTTTTTTTAATTTTTATTTATTTATTTTTCCCCCAAAGCCCCAGTAGATTGTTGTATGTCATAGCTGCACATCCTTCTAGTTGCTGTATGTGGGACGTGGCCTCAGCATGGCCAGAGAAGCAGCGTGTCGGTGCGCGCCCGGGGTTCCGAACCCGGGCCGCCGGCAGCGGAGTGCGGGCACTTAACCGCTAAGCCATGGGGCCGGCCCTTGAGACCCAATTCTTAACCAAGCAATGGTAATGCTAGAAACTTCTGCTACTATGGCAGATTTTGTGACACATAGATTTGAGGAGTCATTCCTCTCAGGAATTCCTCCAAGTTGCTTTAATGGACTTACCTTCAGGTAATTTCCACACTTTCGCCCAAGAATTTTTTTTTTTTTTTGTTTGTTTGTTTGTTTGTTTTTTTTGTGAGGAGATCAGCCCTGAGCTAACATCCGCCAATCCTCCTCTTTTTTTTTTTTTTTTGCTGAGGAAGACGGCCCTGGGCTAACATCTGTGCCTATCTTCCTCCACTTTTTTATATGGGACGCCGCCACAGCATGGCTTACCAAGCAGTGCATCGGTGTCGCCCAAGAATTTTTGCCGTTGGTTTATAGTCTTCTCCACTTACCCAGCATCTCCTACCTTGCCAGTCAACTTAAACATTCCTGTGAATAAGCCACTTAGGATCCTAATCCTACAGTTGCTTCACCTGTTTATTCCAGGGACTTTCAAACTCCATCCCAAACACACATGTACACTAAACTCACTGGGTTTAAAACCAGCTCATTCCTTTTCTTCCCAAACCTACTTTTCCTGCTATATTTCCCTTCTCCATTAATGTTACCATCTAGTTGCCTAAGCCAGGAATCTTGGCATCATCCTTAATTCTTTCATCACTATCCTTCCTATGTCAAATCAATGACTGGACTTTGTCAGGCATTCATAAAAATTAGCTTCCAAATCTATTCCATCCTTTCTATCACTTTTGCTACTGTCTTAGATTCAGCTTTATTATTTATTATTAATTTTTTGTTTTTAACCTTAACGACATCTAAAATGAAGTCACTATCTCAATGATCAGACTCCTAAAACCATCCTTCACATAATTATAGAATATAACTTTGGAACTTAAAATCTTCAGCAAATGCCCATCACCTTTAGGATCAAAATCCAAATATTGCACAATATCAGGGCTTCATGCCACATCTCTAAGCCTTCAACTCTCTCTCTTACCATCTCCCATGAATATCCTTTGTTCCTATCATACTGAACCATTTGCTCATCTCAAATGTCATTGTACTTAAAGCGTTACACGGCAACATGTACAGTCTCTCCCCAGAGTATTAGCCCTTTAGAATAAGAACTCTGTCTCTGTGCTTCTCTCTCTCTCCCTCTCAACTTAATATCCACAGTGCCTTGAAACATTCATAGAACACAAAGAGTTTGTAGAGTAAGTAAGTGAGTTATTAAATGAATATATGAATGGATGACTGTTAGCAAGGTGGCAAGTAGGATTCTATGGTATACACAATAATAAAAAGACAAGGTCCTCTACTCTTCAGGAGTATATTATTTTAGGAATTATTAAGGAGTATACATTAATAATTATAAAATAAAAAGTAATAAGTTCCAAATGATAGGTATAAATAAATAGTCACACGCATGAAGAGAAAAGAGAGACTACTTAGTCTCTTTTCCTGGAAGATAAAAGGATAAGAGAGCAGAAAGATTTGAGAATAAGGTAATATTTGAGTTGAGCTTTGAATGATACATTCTCTTTGATGATTAAAAAAAAAAAAATCAGGGGTAGGTTTTTCTAGCATTCTCTGTTCCTTCTCACCTTCCCCCAACTGAAGGTGTAGGTTTGAGAACAGTGGCTACTCTAATGGGTAAATGAATTATTGAATTTGTAAACAAGAGAAGTAGAAGGTAAGGCAAGTTGGGTTCAGACTGCTGATTCCACTAAATTTTATGCTAAGGAATTTGAAAACTTTTAGGTAGGCAGATAAAATAACTTTATGCCTCATTCCAAGAAACATGTCAGTTTCTCTGAAGAAATAAAATTAAATGACATGGTAAAAAAAATGTACAATTTTACACTAATCGATAGCCTAGTATTCTATAATAAATATTTTGTCACTTGAAATTCATCTTACTGCTTGTCTCTGACAGATAGGGGCTATTTCAGGTATCTCTTTCCCCACAGACTTTCCGGGGACTTTTCTTCATTTAAATTATACGGATGCCAGAGGATTCTACCCCAGTAAGCTTTCTTTAAATTTCACACATTTTTTTTCCAAATACATTGACATCAAAAACACCATCCAGCTTTGTCTGGAATTTAAAAAGTCTAAATGATTGTGCTAAAAAAACAGAAAGATATTTGTATGCTTCATGCCCTAATCCTGCCACTGCCTTTCCACTAGCTGGATGAATTCAACCAGCTTCTTAAACAACACTGCCATCTCCCTGACCTAAATATAATTCCTTTTCAGCATGTCAGCTACATGTCTTAGATGAACCTGTAGTGATTAAAATTTAATGTGTATTCTGTCGTTTTATTCATGTCTTCTTTCTTTTTAATCAGTCTGTCACATTTTGACGTTGAGTAGGTGAATGAGAAGCAGCTTTACGAATACTTCCTAGTTCATCAAGCATTCTAAGTGCAAAATGAGTCCCAGCTTGTAAATCTAAGATGACATACAAGATGAGCCAACTGCTGGAAGTGGGGGGGCGGGGGAGCTTTTCAGCCCATGTTCCGCTAAAGCCAAGAAAGTTGAAACTTACGTTTCCAGAAGCTCAAAATACATTAATAACAATAACTAACATTTATTAATTTGTATACGCCTGAAACTGTTCTTTAAATTGATCATGTTTTTAACACTCTCATTAATTCTTTGATGTGGGTACTATTTTATAGACTAGCAACCAAGACTTAACGATTGTAGAATGATTTTCCCCCAGGATGACTATGTTCCATATTTATACCTCCCTATTGATGGTTAGAGTCGAGGCTCCCAAGACACTGTGGAAACCGGGTTAGAATTTACATGATACCTGCTTCTTATATCTCTTGCCTTTCTATCCTTGATTTTGAACCAAGCTGTAAAAGACTACAAAATAACATTGTTGGAAAAAGGATGATTTTTAACACACATGCAGCCTATAAGGCAAAGCTACCAAAACAATGATGGTTGCAAACTATAGCTTTAGCCATTATGTGGAAGGAACTCCAAATATTATCAGTTTGTAAATAGGAGTAGTGCTTCCATACTATCTGTTGAATTACTATGAAAACTTTAATGCAAAACCATATATTATATTAAAATACAAGCAGTAGACACAGCAAGAGGATGAATGGCAGACAAAAAGAGGCCCCATCCACCTTTAATAAAACTACAGCAGGCTGAAAGGAATCGAGAGTCTGCAACTTCCAATATACTCTGCAGCTGGAAACTGACATCTCTTCGTTTCGGCATTCACTTTCCTCAACTGTTTCCCCTACAAAGCACATTTGGCAGATACCTGAGTTACAGTACAGGAAGAAGCTAAACCAATTTCTAAAGATCATATTGTATGATGGGTTTCTGGGTTATGAACACCACTCACTACTCAAGATTTGGATGTTAAGATGCAGTAATAGATAGTACAGAAAGAAATTATTAAAATAGGGCGTCTAATCTTGGTTTCTGTTCTGTGATCCAAAGATGAGTCTCTATTAAGTTCAATAGGCATGTGAATGATAGTTGTAGGATGTAGATCTAGGCTGATAAAAAACAAAGATATCTTTGTATTTATCAGTTGTCTATCTGGAAACAAACACTACATATGCAAATATGTAGGTGAAAGTCCTGTGAATTAGCCTGTAATTCAACAATGCTAAGATTTTTTGTTATAAAGACATTTGCATCTCCAATAGCCTACTGGTGTTTTTTTATCTGGCACATGTAAATTCAGAGATGCTAAAAATTACAATTACACTCCAAAAAAGAAATAGGTGAAAATTAGAAGCAGTTCAAGAAAGGAGTCCAATTCAAGCTCTAAGCAATCTTTCTGGTAAGTTTTACTTCTGTTTTAAGCTCATTGTTCCTTCTTAGAGACACTATCATTCACATAGATTAGCTCTCTGATGAACCTGTAGTGTCACCAAGTTCAATATTACCAACTGTTAGAAGAGTTCCTTATATGAAGCTTATCACTCAATGAAATATTTACATACTTAATTACCTGTGTGATGGGTTTAAATTTTACAGAACAACTAGAGTATCTTATTCTTTACCTTTTAGTAATATTGATGGAAGTTATTAAGATATATCATACCCCAGAAATGTCCCATAAAGACTTTACATATATTGAAGTTAAAGTGGTCCTAATAATGTGATTTATTGACTATATACATACATGTTCTAAAACTGCTTTCAAAACCACCAATATTAAATTTAAGCAGTTATGTATGCCTCCTTAATAACTTTCTGTCCTGGATATATTTAGTTTTGCCTTGTCTCAAAAAAAATATTTTACTAAATTAAATTTACTTATAGGAAATAAGAAAAAAAAAATAAGAATAAAATTTAATTACATTTCTCAATTTTTAACCCATGCATTGGGTTTATTTTCTTCTAATAAATGTTATCACTATAGTAGAAAATTGTGCCACCAAATATTCAATTTTGTATTATATTCTTTAAAAATCTCTAAATGTACAAGACTGTGGAAACCATAAGCCTCTGATGGCTATCTAAAAGCAGCTTTTATATTCTAAATCACTGATGATCATCTTGCATATTGTTTGCAACATTCATCTTTCCAGTGAAAAGATACAAGGAAAAGATAAACAGTGAGTGACAGTGGATGGTGAAAGATTTGGACATTACAAAGCCTGAAATGTGTCTTGCTGACACAATTGTTAAATTCTGTCCCTCAATTACTTTTTCAGAAAGTAGGAATATAGTCATTCTGAAACTAATATTCTGTGAAAACTCAGGCAAAACATCTATAAAGTGATTTTTTCTAAAGATAGTTTCATTTACTCTAGCCGAAAACCTTTTGGCAGATTATTTTTATTGATAGCTCTATATATGGTTTTATGATTAAATTCTGATGTCCAGGCCTCTGGATTATGTTATGCAGGAATTACGAGGAATCCTGGTGGTACTTCAGTAACTGAAAATGTGGAAATGGTTGAAGCTATATCTGGGCTACAAAGCTGTAAATTCCCAAACTCTTGAGTGCAGTGTCTTTCATCTTTGAATTCTACTGCCTAGTATCTCAATAAATTGTTGTCAGTGTTGTTTTTTTGTTATTGTTGTATAGTAACAACCACTAAGTACCTATTATGTGCCAAGCCCTAAAGAAGTCTTTGTGTGTGTGTTTGTTTTGTTTTAGCCCAGAACCTCTCTAATCCTAACAATAGGTTGCAAAATAGTTATTATTATCCCCACTTTACTGACGTTGAAACCAAAGCTCAAAGAAAATAAGTTGCCCAAGTGACACAGTCTCTAGGCCGCATAGCACAAGTCAACCTGACTCCATACTATGCTCTTTCCAATGCATCTTATTGAGTTGACATAATTTCCACATTAGTAATGCTCCAATGTAAATGGAATGAAAAGAGATTTGTTTTGTCATTTTAATTAAATATTAAAAATGAAATGTTTGAAATAATCACCAATAAGCTCTTACAGACATCCCTTGGGGAATCAAAGCCATCTGCTCTGTAGCAGGCATGAATCTCGTTAATGTCCAAGTAGCACAGCAGTCTAAATCATGCCCTGTTGCTCTAGAAGAACTAATACAAATCATGGGGATAAATAGTAACATAAGTAAGGAGAAGATATGATATTAACTGATTTTAGTGATGGCACTTTTCTAGAATCTACAGATATGGGTTGAATGGAAGAGGTGCTAAGTCTTACTAAGTTAACCCCTGCTCTTTGAAATCTAGTAGTGTTGTGTTTCAGCCAAAGTTCGGGGTAAAATGGATTCCAGTTTGTCTCCCAATCTGGTGAGAGCCATTGTCACTCCACAAAAAGCCACACACCAATCACTTCCCACATTTGTTTTCACACAGGCACTCTCTAATTGATGATCTGTCAGCAAGATCGAACTTATTCTGACAAGATCTGTGAGTTTTATAAGAGCAGTCAGAGATTTGTTTATTTTTCTAAGGAGACCAGCTTCAACTCTGCTGATAATGTGTTTTCTTTCGAAAATGAGGAGACAGGCTGCTGGAATCATCCCAGAATCCACACCAACTGACAGCTCCAGCTTGTTTGGTCCAGAATGCCCACATTCTAGCAGGTTTAACATTATGCACACGTTAGGCAAGTAGCAAACAATTGCAGAAACAGTGGAGATGAGTATAGAGGGCTGTAGGAAAAGGACTTCACAAAAACAAGAAAAACTCTATCTATTGAATGAGAATTTTGAGGCTATATTATGTTGAAAGGAAAATAGGTAGAGAGGGAACTCTTATGAGATACGACTGTGACAGGTCTAAGAGTAGAAAGAAATAGATAAGAAAAAGAATAATTTCCTTGAAGAAAGCCATTCAGAAAATCATATTTTAAGGTTTCTATCAAAAGAAGAAAGGAGACAATATTTTAGGATTGATCTTGCGGTCAAGAAACAGAGCCTCAGAATCCTTCTGAGCATTTTATTCTTGGAAGCCACTACGAATTGACCATGGTTAGTACTCCAAGTCTGCACTGCCACACATTTTTCTCTCTCCTACCTGGCTTGCTCATGACTGAAGTAAACCTACAATCACTGAGCTCCCACTCTCCACCTAACTAAAATTTACTTGTGTATGCACAGCTGTGAGACCTTAGCCACCAACAACCAATGGCAAGTATATAAAAGATCAAGTGTCAAATTACCTTTGTCCTGAGACATGACTTCATCCGTTCTGACTACAGATGCAGCAGTTTTCCAGTACTCAATCTTACAGGACTTTCTTTTTGCTGCTCATTTGACAACCATGATATTTTTATGTAGTCTAAGTGATACCAAAATGAATACCCAAGGAAGTCTTAAAGGGCATGAGAAATCATGAAGTGATATTGTGAAATCTGAAGGTGTATGTGCACTGTGTTTCCAAAATGAAGGAGTGACCCCATAAACCTCTGCTGTAGCTTGGTGATGGTGGGAATTTATGTAGACTATTTTATGTATGTCAACTTCAGGCATTTTTTTTTTTTTTTTGCAGGGAAAGATTTGCCCTGAGCTAACATCTGTTGCCAATCTTCCTCTTTTTGTTTTCCCTCCCTAAAGCCCCAGTACATGGTTGTATATCCCAGTTGTAAGTCCTTCTAGTTCTTCTATGTGAGCTGCTGCCACAGCATGGCAACTGACAGATGGGTGGTGTGGTTCCTCAACCGGGAAACAAACCCAGGCTGCCAAAGCAGTGACAGCACTGAACTTTAACCACTAGGCCATTGGGGCTGGCTCAACCTCAGGCATTTTTAGGCAACACTTGTAGGGCTCCCTCCTTGCCATTGATTATTGACTCCCATAATCCTTCAATTTCATCCTCTTCCCATCCCCAGGTCTCATCCCACCAACTAATTACAGCTAAGTGACTTTGAAACAGGCAATTACCCTCGTTGCACTGTAGTTTTCTCCTTTGAAAAATGAGATATTTGAGCTAAATGTCCTATTATGTCTTGTTCAGACCTGAAGTTCTATATAAAAAAGAGAACAAGCAAAATATACTTTCTATATTTCAATGTGATATTTCAAGATATTTCTGCACAGGCAAGACCTGACAGAGCCTCAGTTAGGTGATTAGTAAATATGTGCTTCTTGGCCAAACACCTTAATCAAATATTGTAAGTAACAGAATCACAGCTGGATGATTGTTTCATACTAGCTAACCTAGAAAAAATGTTTTTTCTTTTAACCACAGATAATTTTTTTAATTGAGGACCTTAGAATTGAAGCAGTTTTTCAGGAAGAATGAAAGTATTTAGGCTGCAGCCCAGGAAATATATACGCCTAATTTAGGCATATATAACTATTAGGGATCAATATGAGTAAGTCCCAGATAGAATGAAGTAAGAACTACAAGCTATGATTTAAAAAGAAAACAATTCTTTTTAAAACTGATTTTTAAAAATTGCTTTTTTCCTTTTCCACCACTTTCCCCTTTTTCCTAGGTGTGAAAGAAAGAGGGAAATGGTGATATCTGAGGCAAATCCCCTCTAAACCCAAACTTGAACTCAAAATCTAGCTATTTACAGAACTGCTGAGACAGAGTCCTATACTCTCTTTAGAGACTTCTATTTAAGTAGAAAAGCATGAGAGTGTATATATGCTAGATGAAGAAAAATGGAGGAATTCTGTGCAAAATCACTGAAAGGAGAGAGAATAAGAAAAAAAGATTCCAGACTCTGCCTCTACCCCCACATAGGAAATGTTTTCTAAGCCCTAATAAAGAGAAGAATTTGAGGTGGTGACTAACGGACATATTTCCATGGAATTCTGTGGAGGCTGAAAGGAAAATACTTACATTTTGGAAAGAATTTTAGCTTCGGGATCCTTTCAACCTCAGGAAACACTGGGAGAGAGCATCTTGGGCAGGTCACCACCAAAAAATGGGCATGGCAGCTGCCAGGCAGACGATTCAGTGGTCCTGCTTGAGGCAGAGCGCCAGAGTTGGGGACTAATTTAACATAAGCAACAGACCCCATGAATGACTAATGGAAATACTGGGATGGTGCGTATTGCAGGGGGCTACAGTTCTTGAAAGAGTATGGAGGGACCTGATTCAGGGAAATTTGTACTAGGCTGAAACTTCATCTAAACTGCTACTATTCTAGAAAAAATTAAAAATTCCTTTTAGCATTTAAAAATCTTTTAATTCATTTTTCCTCCCTACATATTGGTCTCAATTATACTTGTTATTGTTTTCATACTCATCATACTTTATCCCAAATGAGTTAGACATTGATAAATCCTCTAATAAAGATTTTTAAAGTGTCAACTTGATTTTAAATGAAGATCAATACAGAATATACCACCCCCAGCACCTGTGTTTTAAAAGTAGTTCACAGAGATTGATTTAACACCACAACTGTGGAGAGCATGATTGTTCTGCCTCCATGTCCCATTTTGCTTGTGGCCAAGATAAGGCACAGAGGAATTATGTGATTAGCCCAAAGTCACACAGCCGATTGGTGTCAGAGCTGAGATGGCCTATGTTTAGCCCATAGGGCTGTACTCTCTGCCATTCTCATTATTTACTGCCGTTTTCATCCCCGGCTAGCTGTCCTGAATAGCCCCACTGTTCCACACCAAAATGGCTAAGGTCTTGGTCAACAACCAGCCAGTGTTGCTATAGATATTGCTCTGTGAACCTATTCTCTTTAACACTCCAGGGAGAAAGAGGAAGTTTTCATTATTATTGATTTGCTCCTTTGCTGGATGATGTGTTGTCAAGTAAAGAGAAAGGCAAGACCAGGAGTAAAGACTCAATCATTTTAATCCCAGCTCTGTCTGTGGCTTTGGGCAAGGGCCTTCATCTTACAAAACTTCGGATGTAAAAGGAAACTCAGAATGCCCATTTCAGCAGTCTTTGAAAGAAACTCGGATATTTTATAATATTAAAGTGGAAAGATTTATCAAGGTTATATGATTTCCAATTATTAATTTTATTGTTAGTATTCTGATGCTTTAATACTATATTGATTAGGAAACAATGATTGAACTCTTCAAAGAATGTCAAGTTATCAAAGCAAAAACTGCCTATGGATTCACCTAATCCTACTCCTCTTTTTTCCTTAAGAAATAAAGCATTCTTCTAAAGCCCCCAATAAAGGTATTTGCTTCAGTTTGTAAGAAAGAGTTTTGCTACTAATATGCTGGAAAAGAATATAAGGCAACCCTTAGAAGCAGACAAAGATTTATTACCAACAAGAAAGAGGTTTTGGTTTGGGTATTTTCATTTTCACATATGAGCTGAAGTGCTTTTCAGCTTTTCTAAATCAGAAGTGCTAATAGAAGATGTAAAATCCTTGCTTTTATGACTGTGACAGCACTTTAACAAAACACTCCTCAATGCTTGCTGAGGTGAAAATTCTTCTCTTCAAGTCTCGAAACATGGTTTTAGATCTCTCTGATTATTTGCAGATGTGGTTTTGTGTTCATTTATTTTTTATAATTCATAAAAAATGCATAAAAACGTAAAACCCCTACATTCAATTCTTACATCTAAATGGACTCCTTTACTGCCTGCTCCGTCTGTGAAAATCTGCTCTTGTGGCCAGGCACCTGCAGTGAATATTCACAAAGCTGCAGTTCACCAGCTCAACACGAAATGGGCCCTTTGCAGGACTCTACTGCAAAATAAGCCTTGACTCCCTACCAGCCTGACTGTCAGAGCTAAAAAAGTGAGCATTTTCAGGTGCAGTAACAGGACAGCAAGAAAAGAGAACCTCAGATGGTAGAAGAATTCTTGAGGCATAACTGGATCAAGAGAGTGAAATCTACTCCTAATGTTTAGTTCAGATTCTCTTTCTGCCGAAAATACAAATGTTTGTGACTTTCCTGCTGCCTCAATGCCATTCTCCTATTTCTTTCTTCTTTTATCTGCACTTCTCATGAATAAGATAATAGAGGTCAGGTAAAGAGGGTAAAGGAATTGGTTTATTTTATTGCTCTTTTTAAAAAAAAAAAAAAGAAAGAAAAAAAAGAAGTCCTGTTGCCCCTACCCCTTCTTCCGAATGTCTATTTGTCCAGTTGCAATACCATTGATTTACTCACTCCACTGAGTGAATTTATAGCTACAGCAAACGTACTTTCCTCCTTGTGCTCTTGCAGAGCAACTGTTATCAAATGAGTGCAGTGCCATCAACAAGAAAGATAAGTACCTTCCATTTCCCAATTACATGTGAGTAGTCAGGAAGCAGAGGGCCAGCGGGCTGGATGACAATCCTAAAGGACAATTTAGAGTCAGGTCACATTGCAGAGGGCTCTGGAGTCATTTGTAATTGGACTTGCTAGCAGGTAGCCTTAATAGTTTTTCATTTTCTATCAGATATTTCAGGGCAGATTACAAAGAAAGAGATGTCTTTTAGTGGCATATTTCTACCTGACAGAGTCTAACATAAATGTTGAATGTAATAAGCACTCAGATGGTTTTTTTAATCAAATCCAACTCTTCTCCTACCCAACTTTCCAACTTCAATGATTTTCCCACCCTACTCCTAACCAACTTCAATGTGTGAATAGATTTTAAAATTTTAGAACCAAGCTTCTCAGAATTGGGTGTCTTTTTTATCCTGTTTTATGTCAGATTATTATTTAATGCACCAATTGGGACAAAAGTACATCAAAAGTAATGAGATCAAACTAGGAAAGCAGATATATAACCAGTCATCTAGTTTTATATATGCATGTGTGTTCATATATGTGCATATCCATATACATATATATACATTATATACATATATATTATGTATAGTATGTATATGCACATTATATACACATTGTGTATTTTTGTTATACATATATATATACACAACACATTTGTACATCCTTCCCTATAGTCATATCTTTCTTTCTTCACAAGGAAAGCAAGCAACACCAATTCTAATACCACATCATTCTACACAAATTGTATGTCCCTTGCTTCATTTCCTCAATCTTTTCATTGAGAGAGAGGTTCAATTCATTATCTTATCTTCATTTGTCATGTTAATAATACATCACCAAAAGGCATGTTTAATCTGTTTCATTCTCTCATGTCCATTCCTAGGATACTACTTTCCTTCTGCTTTATGAAATGCCAGTTTTTCTTCTCATCTATTGTTCTGCTCAAGAAAGAATGAAGCTTTTCACGGAAGCTCAAGGTCCACCAAATCATTAATATAGAACTGGGGAAGGGGTGTGTATAAGATTGCTGGAACTTTTGAACACAAAGGAATTTTCAGTTTTGGGAAGTGTCCAGGGCCTAATAACACTTTCTACTTTTCTTCAGAACAAAATGTACATGATATTAGCAAATATTAACAATAATATTTCAGCTTCTATTATGAGTCATGAAAATGGCTTGCATATACAGAATTAGAAAGACATTGCTTTCACAGAAGGGCACCTCACCACTCATGGATGATGGTGTTTTGACATGGACCAAGCATGCGTATTCTTTGTAGCATTATCTGTTGGGAAGAGAACAGGCGTGGCAGGCTGTAGATAGTTGAATGGGTCTTAGGCAATGAGTGATTCAAGGCAAACTGAAGTTGTGAGAGTCGATACTGGATAAATGATACTGTCAGAGAGAAGCTGGTTTCCACAGAGAGTCCTCAAACCACTATTGCAGAGTAATCAGAACTCATTGACAACATTTACAGTAGTTGAGATAGTTTGATTTGATCCTGAAAATTAAAAAAACTTGGGAATACAAGTTCCCATAAAGTTTTTCCAATTGTATCTGCCAACTTCATATACTAAATCTCACCTAAGATACCAGATAATCTGCATTTCTGGCACTACCAACTCTGGACCTTAGAGGGAAATTTATCAAAATTGGTTAATAGCATAAGTTTTGAAATAAGATATGGATTTGAATACTAACTTTGTAGTTTCTAAGCTATATGACTTTAGTCAATTTTTATAACTTGCCTATAAAATACATACCAAAATATGGGGCATAATAGACACTCAATAAATGGTAGCTCTTATAATACTATTTTAATGGATCTTTTTTAAATATCCCTAGTCCAACTATAGCTGCAATACTAAGAAAATACAAATCACAACAGTAAGACTTTTAGATGCCATTAAAGTTTGTCTAATCTTTTTCTTTTATAAAGATTCACCCTGAGCTAACATCTGCTGCCATCTTCCTCTTTTTTTTTTTTCCTCTCCAAAGCCCCAGTGCATGGTTGTATATCCTAGTTGTAAGTCCTTCTACTTCTTCTACGTGAGCCACCACCACAGCATGGCAACTGACAAACAGGTGATGTGGTTCCCTGCTTGCAATATGAACCCGGCCTGCCTAAGTGGTGCGAGAGCCGACCTTTAGCCATCAGGGCTGGCTCAAGACTAATCTTTCAGGGCAGGGGACGGGTACTGCATATTATCAGAACTTCTTTATTCCATTTTATTAGAAGCAATAATAATCTTACTATAAAGGAAAACACTTTTTTTTTAATCATCATCTTTTTCCTCTTCATCGTTGCCCTCTACTTAATGCTTGGTAAGCACTAATATACATTATCTTCTTTAATGTTCACAACAAGCTGATCAAGTAGGTATTTTTATTCACTTTACATATAAGAAGACTGACACTTAGAGGAGTTAGCTAACTTGCTTAGGAACACACAGTTATTAAGAAAAACAATAAAGATTTAAAACCAAGCGTTTCTCAATCCAGAGACCAAAAATCTGCACTGCACAATATACTTTATCCTGTAGCATGTTATATCATGGAGAGCAGGAAGTAACTTAGTGAAGATATTGAGATCTTTCTGGCTTAAAGGATGATGCCTCTACCTATTTTTTCATGTTCAAGGGTTTTAATATCAATAATCCATGATTTTTTCAAGCAATGTTGTTTAGAATACATGTATTAAGAGAAAAAAGTACAAGAGTAGTATTGTTTTACCCAGCAAAATTGCCTTTTCTTTCAGTAACTGGACTGTGCTAACCAGCCATCTATTCATAAGCAACAATGTTCTAAAACACTGGCATCTTGTGGTAGCCTAAAGCTATGACTGCCCTAAAAGCAAGCATCAAATCTGAGATGTCACTTGTTTTTATTTGTGTTTTCTCCTCATCTGGCTAAGTCACAGTGAAGGACAGAGGAGCTGTTCAGTTTCACTATGTCAAGACTGATGAGACTGAACTGCTCATGGCTTATTCTTGAGTTCTAAATTATCTTTTGTTGAGGAAGGGTAATGTAGCAGGGGGAAAATGCTCACTCCCTTTTTTGCCAGTTTTCACTGCAACATCAAGCACGAAGCAAACAATTCTAATTAGATTCTTTGTCATTTGTATACCAGTAATTCTTCTTTATAGGTAACAGAAACGCTGTGCTTTCAGAATCAGGTAGCTTTTCCTTCTGCCAGAGACAAGCAATCTATACTATGTTATCGATTTTCCCCACCAATTAATCCATTGATTTTGTTTCCATCTATAAAAACAAGAGCAACAAAAAGGAATACATATCCAATGGGAAAATGATAGAAATTAAAAGTCAGCTATGAATAAAAATCATTAATAAAAAATACCTGCTATATTTGCATTTTCTTAATAGCTTTTTTTTCACATTTTTCCAACAGAAGGTTTCATAGTATGCTCTTGAAGCAGAACAAAAGCCCATGAAAATGATATAAGAAACTCCTTTGGAAGAAATGAAACTACAGAAGAAATAAGCGAGTTTGTATTTTGTGTACATTTGGCTTCTAATTCAAAAGTTTATGGTTTTCTTTTCACATTCAGTTGACACACTACTATATCTCAGGCTGAAAGATCTGAACTACCACCACTCATGAATTGCAAAGGCCAAGATGTTTAAAACTTTTACTGGATTTATGACCTAGAAAAGCAAAAACAGAGCAAGACAGAGACATGAATGGAACTATAAAGTAGATTTGAATCTATCTTGTAGGAAAATGGAATGAACTAAAAAAGTTAGGAGATTCTAGAAGTTAAAAATTTATCCAAGGCAATGGTGACTGACCAAGTGGGTTACATGAATGAATGTGTTGATTCATTTCTGACTGACTAGCTATTATATATATCCGGCAGCTTTGCTTATGGAAGATGGGGGTGTATCAAGAGTTTCAAAAAGGCTTCATTTAAATTTCAGTCTGAGTGACCCATGTAAATTATAAAACAAAGATCACATTATAAGGGAAAACAATGTCTCTTTTTCTAGGAAGCTATACCATCTTAATGATCCTTAACTACTAAATATCACACTGAGCAGTCTAAAATTTTTAAGCTGAAATTTTCCTGGAGGCATATGTGTCAATTCTGTAGTTATCATTTATCTTGTGTAGGAAAGCTTACATTATATGAAACATCAAATGCTAGATAGAATTTTAATCGTCCAATCACAGAGATCTTCTACTGAGTCATCTCAAAATTATAAGATATTAAGAAATAAGTAGCTTTCATAGAATAAAATACCCACTGATTAGAAGGCTAGTGTAGCTAAGAAGTGGTTCATGCCTGATCTAAAGCAGTACCAAAGGCATGGACAGAAAAATTCAATAATAGAAATGCTATACAGGTAGCATCTTTGGATATTGGTGATTAATTGGCCTTGTGGGCAGGAATGTGGACTTGTGAATGAGTGTAGAATGACTCTCCTAATTCCACTTAAGATAACTGGGTAGATGGTGATAACATTTTCTGAATTAGGTCACACAAATAGAAACAGACTGGGAACAAAACATAATAATTCCTTTTGGAACATGTTGTGTTTGAGCCACCTGTATGAAAGATGAGTGTCAAGATGTGGAATGGGCAGCTGTATGTATCAATCAGAGCTCAGAAGGAAAGTCAGAACTTAAGACATGGATTTGAAGTCATTAGCATATGAGCAATATTTAAGTCATAGAAGTGGATAAAATTGACCAGAGAGAGTATATAGAGTAAGAATAAAACAGGCTAAGGATAAATCAAGAACACCAACGAAAACCTGGAGAACAGCAATGTGAAAAAAAAAAAAGAGCATTAAAGGAGACTAAATAGAAAAGTGAGCCAAAGAAGAAAACAGGATAGTAATAGTGTGAGGGGCAAGAAGATAACCAAAGAGAGCAGTCATTCAGAAGTCAGAGAGGAAAAAGTCTGCAAAATCATTTAGTAATTATCTTAATCTGCCAGGGCTGCTATAACAAAATACCACAGACTGGGTGGCTTAAACAACAGAACAGAAATTTATTTTCTCACAGTTCCGGAGGCTGGCTGTCCAAGATCAAGGTGTTGACAGATTTGATTTCTCTAGAGACCTCTCTCCCTGGCTTGCAGATGGTTACCTTCTCTTTGTGTGCCCACATGGTTTTTCCCTGTACATGCACATCCCTCATGTCTCTTCCTCCTCTTATAAGGACACTAGTTACATTGGATTAAGGTCTCATTCTTATGATCTCATTTAACTTTAATTATCTTTTAATCACCTATAAAGGCCCTATCTTCACATACAGTCACATTGGGGGTTAGGGTTTCAACATATGAATTTTTGGGGGTACACAATTCCGTACATAACAGAGATAAAACTTTTATTGACTGCTAAGGACTGAACGTCTGTGTCCCACTGAAATTTGTATGTTGAAACCTAATCTCCAATGTGAGGGTATTTGGAGGTAGGGCTTTTGGGAGGTGATTAAGTCATGAGGCTGGAGCCCTCATGAATGGGATTAGTGCCCTTATAAAAGAGGCTCCAGAGAGCACCTTTGCCCCTTCTAGCATGTGAGGTTATCGGGAAAAGACAAGCTGAATATGAACCAGGAAGCTGGCTCTCGCCAGACATCAAATTTGTTGACACCTTGATCCTGAACTTCCCAGCCTCCAGAACTGTGACAAATAAATTTGTGTTGTTTATAAGCCACTTTCTCTATGGCGTTTTGTTATAGCAGCCCAAACATACTAACACATTGACTACTCACTGTTTATAAAATAAAATCCTAATTTGTTAGCTTGACATAAAGTTCTTTACAAAATGGCTCCAATCAGCCTTTCAGTCCCATTTCCATCTCTTTCCCTGTGTTATATCCCATATTTTAATTCCACTGAAGAAATCTGCTTTCTCCTGATTATGCCTGATGTTTTTATGCCTCTGTACCTTTTAGGGTCATCTTGATTCTCTACATGAGAAAATCCTACTCCTCTTTGAAAACCTCCTTCAAATGTCACTTCTTTTCAACAGACTTCCCTTATCCTTCCTAGGAAGAAGTGCTCCCCTCCTCTATACTGCCTCAGCATTTTGTTCCTATGTCACAAAGCACTTATTAAATTCTATTATAATTACCCCTACTAGAATGTGAGCTCATCTAAGACAACCTATATCTTATTCATCTCTTATAAATGTGTCCTCTAGTATTGTGCCAGACACATACCAGACGTTTATCAAATATAATACAGTAAATAAATGAATAAATAAAAAAGAATAAGTAAATGAATGAGCTGCTACACTTTCTATAATGAGTTATTTCTCTAACATAGCTGTTATTAAATAGAAAAATACTCTTTCCAAATATTCATATAATATGAGATTAGTGTTCAACTGCTCTAGATGGTCACAATTTATCAAATACACACAGTGCAAAAACAAAACAAAACAAAACAGAAACACTATGGTAGAGGTGGTAGAAAAAATCAGATATTATAAACAAAACATGATTTGAACTTTGGCAAATTTGTACATTAAAGGAGAAGTCAGTCACATTGCATGCTGGAATAAAGCACAGGACCAAATTGCATTCTTTGAAAACCTAACTGTTACATGTTTAGTTTACCTTGTCCTGTTATCCTGGCAGTGAGCATCGAATTTGATGTATTTTAGACACAAAAGATTTGCCTGGGTGGATGATACATTATAGTTCCCTTCAGGTTCTTCAGTATAGGAGCCCAATAAAAGGTTATCCAGGTTAGCAGGTACCAACTTTGTCTCCCTACTTTAAAACAATTATAAACCTTCAAATATCTACACACTATTCTATTAATTAACAATGGAATTATTTATCCTTCAAGAATGGACGACATAAATCTTTCCATATTGCTGAGGCAATAACTAAAAGATTAACAGTAAAGGAGATAACCAAGGTAGAGGTCCAAGAAGCTTGTCTCACTCAATCTCTGTTTAGGGACTCAGGGGACTCCATTTTCCTAGTTCCCAAGTCACTACCTGTCAGCAAACTTGGAGATACATTGACTTTCTCCAGGCACAGGGGCACAATTATTTTCATGACAGATGATTTCCAATCCAGTTCATTAGCTCTTGTATTATTGTCTCAGACCAACTGAAACAAGACCAAAATCATTAGTCATTTTCTCCAATAATCCTCTCTGCTTCTCTGATTATTTTAATGACAGATCATTGAAGCTCAGCCCACAGATTTTGTTAAAAACATCCTACTAAAGAATAGTAAGATGTTCTTCTCTACTGTCATTTTTAACAGTCTCTGTTCAAGTCATTCTGAATTCTAAGTAAAATGCTACGTATCAGTGTCTTGTTTTCCCAAAGCTGAGCAAATTTGTCAATAGTGATTTTCTTCACAGCAGCCAGAGTAATCATTCACTCTCCTGTTCAAAACACTCCCACCATATTGCATCCAAACTCCACGTGGCCTACAAGGCACTACATGCTCTGTTCCCTGCCTACCTTTCTTACCACTTCTCTGACTAATTTTTGCCTCCTTGACTCTGCTCTAGGTTCATTGCAGCAGTTCCTCTAAGATGCCATGCTTTTTTTTTTTTAATTTTATTTTATTGAGGTCATATTGACTTATTGTGTAAATTTCAGGTGTATATTATTATATTTCAGTTTTTGTATTGACTGCATGGTATTCACCACCAATAGTCTGGTTTTTATCTGTCACCATACATATGTGCCCCTATACCCCTTTAGTCCCACCTCCACCCCCTTCTCTTCTGGTAACCACTAATCTGTTCTCCTTATCCATGTGTGTGTTTCTTTATCTTCCACATATGAGTGAAATCATATGGTATTTGTCTTTCTCTGTCTGACTTGTTTTGCTTAGCATAGTACCCTTAAGGTCCACCCATGTTGTTGCAAATGGCATGATTTTGTCTTTTTTTATGGCTGGGTAGTATTCCATTGTATATATATATACAACATCTTCTTTATCCATTGATCCATTGATGGGTTGCTTCCACGTCTTAGCTATTGTGAATAATGCTATGATGAACATAAGGGTGCATAAATATTTTTGAATTGTTGATTTCATGTTCTTTGAGTAAATACCCAGTAGTGGACTAGCTGGATTGTACAGTATTTCCATTTTTAATTTTTTGAGAACTCCCCATACTGTTTTCCATAGTGGCTGCACCAGTTTGCATTCCCATCAGCAGTGTATGAGGGCTCCCGTTTCTCTACATCCTCTCCAACATTTGTTATTTCTTGTCTTGTTAATCATAGCCATTCTGACAAGTGTGAGGTGTTATCACATTGTAGTTTTGATTTGTATTTCCCTAATACTTAGTGATGTTGAACATCTTTTCATGTGCCTGTTGGCCATCTGTATATCTTCTTTGGAAAAATGTCTGTTCATATCCTCTGCCCATTTTTTGATTGGGTTGTTCATTTTGTTGTTGAGTTGTGTGAGTTCTTTATATAATTTGGCAATTAACCCCTTGTTAGATATATAATTTGCAAATATTTACTCCCAGTTGGTGGGTTGTCTTTTCGTTTTGTTCATGGTTTCCTTTGCCATGCAGAAACTTTTTAGTCTGATGTAGTCTCATTTGTTTATTTTTTCTTTTGTTTCCCTTGCCTGAGTAGACACAGTATTTGAAAAGACACTGCTAAGACTGATGTCAAAGAGCATACTGCCTATATTTTCTTCTAAGAGTTGTATGGTTTCAGGTCTTACATTCAAGTCTTTAATCTGTTTTGAGTTATTTCTTGTGTGTGGTATAAGGTAATGGTCTATTTTCATTCTTTTGCATGTGGCTGTCCAGTTTTCCCAACAACAATTATTGAAGAGACTTTCCTTTCTCCATTGTATGTCCTTGGCTCCTTTGTCAAAGATTAGCTATCCATAGATGCGTGGTTTTAGTTATGGGCTCTCAATTCTGTTCCACTGATCTGTGTGTGTTTTTCTGCCAGTACCATGCTGTTTTTATTACTATAGCTTTGTAGTATATCTTGAATTCAGGGAGTGTGATACGTCCAACATTGTTCTTTTATCTCAGTATTGTTTTGGCATCAGGGTCTTTTGTTGCTCCATATGAATTTTAGGATTCTTTGTGCTATTTCCATGAAGAATGTCATTGGGATTCTAACTGCGATTGTACTGAATCTGTACATTACTTTACATAATATGGACATTTAACTATGTTTACTCTTCCAATCCACGAGCATGCTTATTCTTACTTAGGGCTTTTGTATCTGCTATCCCCACTGCTTAGAACCCTTTATCCCTCAAGCTTTACAATGCTCATTCCTTCACTTCATCCAAGTTTTCAATTAAACATCACTTGCCCAAAATACTCTTTCTAAATATCCTGCCTAAAACACGCACGCGCGCAACATACACACACACACACACACACACAATCATCTGTCAATCCCAGTCATCTTGATCTGCTTTTATCTTCTTAGCACTAACCACTAAACACTATCATATTACATATTAATTTACTTGTTTTTTGTATCTGTCTCCTATTCTAGACCTATTCTAGAAAGTAGAGTCTTAGGAAAACAGGGCCTAGAACAGTGCCTACTACATAGTAGACACTCAATATTTTTTCAATAAATAATAAATTGTTAAGAGAATGATTTGTGCTTCGAGACAACTCATAGAAATAAGTCTAAAGGTCATACTCCTTCAAAATAAACATCAGAAATATTTATATTGTTTTATGGAATTTGACATTTTCCAAAGTAGAAGATAGAGAACATTATTACACAGCAAAAGCTAGTGTCCTCTGTTGAGGCAAAGAGTGAGAAGCCAGCATTAAAAAAATCTTGGCAGAGAGTGACGTCAGTGTCATGGCGGAGTGAGCTTTCCCATGAACTCTTCCCCTTACAAGATACAACAAAAAGAATAGTCACAGACCAACAATGGAATCCCAGACAGTGAAAAGCTAGATCAGAAAGATCCACACTGCCGCACATCTGAGAGTGGAAAGTGCTGGGCCCCCGGAGGAAGTGGGGAGAGGTAAGGAGAACTCCTCTCCCTCCCCATCAGATCAGCAATCCCTGTCCGCAAGGCTGCTGGCGGGGGGGGGGGGGGGGCGGCCCTCTGCGGGGAAACCATAGCTCTTCGGGCTCTCTCAGCCAGTGGGAAACTGCCACACAGAGAACTCAGAAGAGCCACAGGGCTACCATCAACATCTGAGCACCCCAGAGAGTGGATAACATGGGGCAAATGAGAAGCACCCCATGCCAGGGACACAGAGGGCAAAAGAAAGAACCCCCAGCTCCCGCGAACCAGACCCTGCAGCTCAGCCGACCAGACCAGACCAAGCGATCCACGACAGGCCAGACCAAGCGATCCAACCTGCAGATCACAGCAGGAAAACCATGGCAGAGCACAAGGGGCTTAGATTACACAGCGCTTTACCACCACACAGTGGGGGCGGGTGGGAATTGCAACCAGAGATTTCCAGGATGAGTAAAAACAAAGCCAACACAGGAACCACAATGCAAAGATACATAAAATCACCAGACCAGAAGGAAAATGACAAGCACCCAGAAAGCAACCCTGAAGACACAGAAATCCATAATCTAAATGACAGAGATTTCAAAATAGCTATCATAAAAACACTCAACGAAATACGAGACAACACAGACAAACAATTCAATGAGATTAGGAGTTTACTCACAAAAGAGATTGAAATCATAAAGAAAAACCAATCGGTGCTGATGGAGATGAAGAACACAATGGAGGAGATAAAGGAGAATCTGGAATCTTTAAAGAACAGAGATGACAATATGGAGGAAAGAATTAGCATTTTAGAGGATAGGAATACAGATATGCTTCAGATGGAAGAGGAGAGAAAACTAAGACTAAAAAGAAATGAAGAAAGTCTCCAAGAAATATCTGACTCTATTAAGAAATGTAACATAAGAATTATAGGTATTCGTGAGGGAGAAGAGAGGGAGAGAGGAACAGAGAGTCTATTCAAGGAAATAATAGCTGAGATTTCCCAAATCTGGGGAAGGAGGAGGAAATACCAGTAAGCGAAGCCAACAGGTCACCTAAATATATCAACAGGCAAAGGCCCTCTCCACAACACCTAGTGGTAAGGCTAGCCAGAGTCAATGACAAAGAAACAATATTAAGGGCAGCTAGACAAAAACAAAAAATAACATACAAAGGAACTCCCATCAGGCTCTCAGTGGATTTCTCAACAGAAATTTTACAGGCTAGGAGAGACTGGAATGATATATTCAAAATACTGAAAGACAAAAACTTTCAGCAAAGAATACTCTAGCCAGCAAAAATATCCTTCAAATATGATGGACAAATAGTAACTCTCCCAGATAAACAAAAACTAAGGGAGTTCATGGCCACGAGACCCCTACTACAAGAAATACTCAAGAAGACCCTCAGGCCTGAAGAAAGAAGAGAAAGGGAATACAAAGCTTGGAGCAAGGAGAAAAATAGGTAGATAAACTCAGGAAAATAGTAGATCTTTACCAGAATGGGTTAGCAACCACTTAAATACTAAAATCAATGATCAAAGGAAGAAATTCACCAAAAATAAATTTAACCTCATCACTGTAAACACACAGCAACAACACAAGATAAAATAAGGTATAACAAGAACGACTTAGGAGGGGAAGAGGAAAGTGATTGAATTGACTTAGTATAAGGAAATAGGAGGCCATCAGATAATGGACTATCTCATACACAAGATTTTGTACACAAACCTCAAGGTAACGACTAAACAAATAATGAAAACAAAACCACATATGATAAACAAAGAGAAAACTAGAAGAATCATAAGACAGAACAACCAAAATGAATTGGCAGTCCAAAACAAATGGGACAAGAAACAAAGGAAATCCAAAAGAACCAGAAAATAAGTGACAAATCAGCAACATTAAGCCCTCATACATCAATAATTACCCTAAATGTAAATGGATTGAACTCTCCAATCAAAAGATACAGAGTGGCAGGATGGATTAAAAAGCAAGACCCAACAATATGCTGCCTCCAGGAAACACACCTATGCACTAAAGACAAGCACAGGCTCAGAGTGAAAGGATGGAAGACAATACTCCAAGCTAATGGCAAACAAAAGAAAGCAGGTGTTGCCATACTCATATCAGACAAAGTAGACTTCAAGATAAAACAGGTTAAGAAAGACAAAGAAGGGAAACAGATAATGATAAAAGGGACACTCCACCAAGAAGACATATCACTTATAAATATATATGCACCCAACACAGGAGCACCAAAGTACAGAAAGCAACTATTAACAAACCTAAAAGCAGACATTAACAACAATACAATAATAGTAGGGGATCTTAATACCCCACTTACATCAATGGATAGATCATCCAGACAAAAATTCAATAAAGAAATAGTAGACTTAAATGAAAAACTGGGCGAGATGGACCTAGTAGACATATACAGAGCACTCCACCCAAAAACAGCTGACTACACATTCTTCTCAAGCACACATGGAACATTCTCAAGGATAGACCATATATTGGGAAACAAAGGAAGCCTCAATAAATTTAAGAAGATTGAAATCATAACAAGCATCTTTTCAGACCATAATGCTATGAAACTGGAAATGAACCATGAAAAAAAAACTGGGAAAGTGACAAAAATGTGGAGATTAAACAACACGCTACTGAACAACTAATGGATCATTGACGAATTTAAAGGAGAAATCAAAAACTATCTGGAAACAAACGAAAATGAAAATATGCCATACCGAACCATATGGGATGCAGCAAAAACGGTCCTGAGAGGGAAACTCATAGCGATACAAGCCAACCTGAACAAACAAGAAAAAGCCCATATAAGTAACCTTAAATTACACCTAAAAGAACTAGAAAAAGGAGATCAAACAAAGCCCAAAGTCAGCAGAAGGAGAGAAATAATAAAAATCAGAGCAGTAATAAATGAAATTGAGACCAAAAAAAACAGTAGAAAGGATTAATGAAACAAAGAGTTGGTTCTTTGAGAAGATAAACAAAATCGACAAACCCTTAGCCAGGCTTACTAAGAAAAAAAGAGAAAAGGCTCATGTAAATAAAATTGGAAGTGAAAGAGGAGAAATTACAACGGATACCACGGAAATACAGAGGGTTATAAGAGAATACTATGAGAAATTATATGCCAACCTATTGGACAATCTAGAAGAAATGGATAAATTCTCAGACTCATACAACCTCCCAAAACTGAACCAAGAAGAGATGGAGAATCTGAATAGACCAATCACAAGTAAAGAGATTGAAATACTAATCAAAAACCTCCCAAAAAATAAAAGTCCAGGACCAGATGGCTTCTCTGGTGAATTTTACCAAACATTCAAAGAAGATTTAATACTCATCCTTCTCAAACTATTCCAAAAAATAGAGGAAGATGGAACACTTCCTAAATCATTCTATGAGGCCAACATCACCCTGATACCAAAGCCAGACAAAGACAGTACAAAGAAAGAAAATTACAGGCCAATATCGCTGATGAACACAGATGCAAAAATCCTCAACAAAATATTGGCAAATGGAATAAAGCAATTCATTAAAAAGATCATACACCATGATCAAGTGGGATTTATACCAGGGACGCAGGGATGGCTCAATGTCCGCAAATCAATCAACGTGATACATCACATCAACAAAACAAAGAATAAAAACCACATGGTCATCTCAATAGACGCAGAGAAGGCATTTGACAAGATACAACATCCATTTATGATAAAAACTCTCAACAAAATGGGAATAGAAGGAAAGTACCTCAACATAATAAAGGCCATATATGACAAACCCACAGCCAACATCATACTCAATGGGGAAAGACCCAAAGCCATTCCTCTGAGAACAGGAACGAGGCAGGGCTGCCCACTCTCACCACTCCTGTTCAACATAGTACTGGAGGTTTTGGCCAGAGCAATTAGGCAAGAAAAAAGGAATAAAAGGAATCCAAATAGGTAACGAAGAAGTGAAACTCTCACTATTTGCAGATGACATGATTTTATATATAGAAAACCCTAAAGAATCCGTTGGAAAACTATTAGAAATAATCAACAACTACAGCAAGGTTGCAGGGTACAAAATCAATCTACAAAAATCAGTTGCATTTCTGTATGCTAATAATGAACTAACAGAAAGAGAGCTCAGAAAGATAATACCATTTACAATTGCATCAAAAAGAATAAAATACCTAGGAATAAATCTTACCAAGGAGGTGAATGACTTATACAATGAGAACTACAAGACATTATTGAAAGAAATCCATGATGACATAAAGAAATGGAAAGATATCCCATGCATGTGGATTGGAAGAATAAACATAGTTAAAATGTCTATATTACCTAAAGCAATCTACAGATTCTATGCAATCCCAATCAGAATCCCAATGACATTTTTCAGAGAAATAGAAAAAAGAATACTAAAATTTATGTGGGGCAACAAAAGACCCCGAATAGCTAAAGCAATCCTAAGAAAAAAGAACAAAGCAGGAGGCATCACAATCCCTGACTTCAATACATACTACAAAGCAACAGTAATCAAAACAGCATGGTACTGGTACAAAAACAAACACATAGATCAATGGAACAGAATTGAAAGCCCAGAAATAAAACCACACATATACCGACAGCTAATTTTCGACAAAGGAGCTAAGAACATACAATGGAGAAAGGAAATTCTCTTCAATAAATGGTGTTGGGAAAACTGGACAGCCACATGCAAAAGAATGAAAGTGGACCTTCTGCTATCGCCATTCACAAAAATTAACTCAAAATGGATCAAAGACCTGAAGGTGAGACCTGAAACTATAAAACTCATAGAAGAAAATATAGGCAACACACTATTTGACATTGGTCCTAAAGGAATCTTTTCGGATGACATGCCTACCCAGATTAGGGAAACTAAAGAAAAAATAAACAAATGGGACTTTATCAGATTAAAGATCTTCTATAAGACAAACGAAACCAGAATCAAGATGAACAGACAACCCACTAGCTGGGAGAGAATGTTTGCAAAACATACATCTGACAGGGGTTGATCTCCATAATATATAAAGAACTCACACAACTGAACAACAAAAAATCAAACAACCCGATCAAAAAATGGGCAGAGGAAATGAACAGACACTTCTCCAAAGAAGATATACAGATGGCCAATAGGCACATGAAAAGATGTTCAACATCACTAATCATCAGGGAAATGCAAATCAAAACAACACTAAGATATCACCTCACACCCGTTAGAATGGATATAATCACCAAGACAAAAAACAACAAGTGTTGGAGAGGATGTGGAGAAACAGGAACCCTCATACACAGCTGGTGGGAATGCAAACTGTTGCAGCCTCTATGGAAAATGGTATGGAGATTCCTCAAAGAATTAAAAATAGAGATGCCCTATGACCCAGCCATTCCACTACTGGGAATCTATCCAACAAAACTGAAATCAACAATCCAAGGAGGCTTATGCACCCCTATGTTCATTGCAGCATTATTCACCATAGCCAAGAAGTGGAAGCAACTTAAGTGTCCCTCGACTGATGGTTGGATTAAGAAAATGTGGTATATCTATACAATGGAATACTACTCAGCCATAAAAAACGAAAAAATCGTCCCATTTGCAACAACATGGATGGGCCTGGAGCTTATTATGTTAAGTGAAATAAGCCAGAAAGAGAAAGACAAACACTGTACGATCTCACTCATATGTGGAATATAAACCAACACATGGACAGAGAAAACTGTATTGTGGTTACCAGGGGCAATGGAGGTAGGGGGTGGGCACAAGGGGTGAAGGGAGTCATATATACGGTGATTGACAAACAGAAATGTGCAACCCAAAATTTCACAATGGTAAAAACTATTAACATCAATTAAAAATAAAAAAAAAAATCTTGACAAAGGTTCTCCCAGGAGACTTCAAAGCTAGTGTCTTAATCAGAGTTTTTGAACTTTATTCTATTCTACGTCCATGTAAACGTGTAACACTTCCACATGGTTCTTTAAATCAGCTTTAGATAGCAAAATCATGGCCCTGATTCAGCCATGAACATCATAGTTTCTGCTGAAGAGTCCTTTTTTGCTCAGTTCAGATGGTTGGAAATTTATGGCACACTGAGGATTCTAACCATTATCCACTGGGTGGTTTGAAATTCTGAATTCACTAGATAATTATTCAACTCTGATCTCATTCTGGGGTTGTCAAATAAGCAGGTATTTGTGGAAATAATAAGCAGAATCCATTCTCTCTCAATAGGAGAAGAAATTGTATTTGCCTTTGAAAAGATATTTACCCCATATCTAACTATATAGATCTTTAATTTGCTTTTAGCCATGTGTTTTCTTCATCTACCCTCACCACCAATATAATCAGTGGTAGCCTGCTTTTTAAGGCTATAATCTCAAGGACAGCTGATGACTGATAGCTATTTCCTTCTGCCCTCCAACCTCACCAGAACAAGGGTCAATTCCCAGGTGTGTTTCAAAACACCATCACATATCTTATTATAAAACTTGATTTTGCACAAATTACATTGGCCACAATAACCTACACATCCACTTTAAGACACTAGAGAACAAAGAGCGAAATAAAACTAAAAGAATCAGAAGAGAAGAAATAACGAAAAATTAGAAGAGAAATCAATGGAATTGAAAACACTAAAACAGTACAAGAAATTAATAAATCCAAAATCTGATTCTTTGAAAAGACCAATAAAATTGATACCTTTGTGCATGCTAAACAAGAAAAACAGAAAGAAGACACATATTACTAATATCAGCAATTAAAGGGGGGGGTATCACTACTGATCCCATGCACATTGAAAGGCTAATAAGGAAATCCTATGAACAACTCTATGGCCACAAGTTTGATAACTTAGATAAAGTGAACAAAAAATACAAACTACCAAAATACACTCAGGGAGAAATAGATAAATGTCTCTATACCTATTAAATAAATTGACCTAATATTTTAAATTCTTAGAAAAAGAAATCACCAGGCCTAGTTTCATTATTAAGTCTACCAAACATTTTAGGAAGAAATAATATCAATTCTCTACAATCTCTTCCACGAGATAAAAGAAGAAAAACTTACTAAGTCATTTTATGAGCCCTATATTACCCCAATACCAAAGAAAATAAAGATATTGCAAGGGACAAATATTCCTCCTGAACAGAGACACAAAGTCCTTAACAAAAGTTAGGAAGTCAAATCCAGCAATATATATAAAGGGTAATACATCATGACCAGGAATGCAAGGCTGATTTGGCATTCGTAAATCAATCAATGTAACATCACATTACACAGTAAATAAGAAAAAATATATTATCATATCAATAATTGCAGAAAATCATTTGAAAAAATTAATCAATTATGATAAAAACTTTAAAAGAAAACTAGAAATATAAGGGAAATTCCTTCACTTAACAAAGTCTATTAAAAAAAACTTATAGCTAACATCATATTTAACGGGGAGAGACTAAATGCTTCCCACATAAAATCAGGAATAAGGCAAGGATATCTGCTTTCCCCATTCCTATTCAATATTCCTAGCTAATTCAATAAGACAAAGAAGAGAAAGTAATATACAAAATGTAAAGGAAGGAATAAAACTGTCTTTATTCAAAGATGTCATGATTTTCTAGGTAAATAGTGCTAAAAATAGCCAACTAAATGGATAGTCAACAAAAAATTCCTGCAACAATTAGCAAATTTAGCAAGGTAACTGGATATAAGGTCAATATACAAAAGTCAATTGCTTTCCTGTATACCAGCAATGAAAAATTGGAATATTAAATTTTAAAATGCTACCCACAATTGCACCAAAAAGGTTAAATAACAAAACACTGATGAAAGAAATCAAAGAAGGTCTAACTAAATGGAGAGAGATTTTGTATTCATGGATTGAAAAACTCAACATAGTAAAGATATCAATTCTTTCCAAATTGATATACAGATTTAATACAACCCCAGCCAAAATACAGCAAACTTTTTTGGAGACAACAACAAACTGATTCTAACATTTATATGCTAGAAAAGCAAACTCAATACTGAAAAAGAAGAACAAAGTTGGAGGACTCACACCACCCAATTTCAAGATTTACTCTAATGCTACAGTAATCGAGAGAGCATGGTACTAGTGACAAAATAGACACATAATTCGATAAAACAGAAAAAAGAGCTTAGAAATAGCCCCACACAGATAAAGTTAACTGATTTTTGACAAAAACAGAAGGGCAATTTAATGGATATAATACAAGGATAGTCTTTTCTACAAATGGTGCTGGAATAATTGGCTGTCCATATACAAAAAGAAAAAAGACAGAAAGAAAGGAAAAATAAGAAATAAACTAGACACAGATCTCACACTTTACACAAGTATTAACTCAAAATATATTATAGACCTAAATGTAAAATGCAAAGTTATAAAGCTTCTAGAAGACATAAAATAAAGTCTGCATGACCTTCAGTTTGATGATGAGTTTTTAGATACAATTCAACACTGAAAGCACAATCCATGAAAAAAAAATTTATAAGTTGGAATTTATTTAAAATGTAATTGTTCTACAAAGAACACTGTTAAGAGAATAAAAAGAGAAATCACAGACTGAAAAACATATTTGCAAATCACTGAGATAAATTACTTGTATCCAAAATATACAAAAATATAATAATAAAAACTTTTAAGACTCAATAATAAGAAAACAAATCAATTTAATAATGGGCAAAAAATATGAACATTCAACTCACCAAAGAAGATATACAGACGGCAGATAAACATATAAAAACATCTTCAACATCATTTTCCATTAAGGAAATGCAAGTTAAACAACAATGACAAACCACTACACATCTACTATAATGGCTAAAATCCAAAATCTGACAGTATCTATTACTGATGAATATGTAGAGCAACAGGAACTCCCATTCATTGCTGGGGGGAATGCAAAATGTTACAACCACTTGATTGAAAGATATTTTGGCAGTTTCTTATAAAGCTAAACATAATTGTACCAGCACTCACACTCCAGTTTTACCCCACGGTTTTGAAAACTTATATACACACAAAAACCTACACATGAATGAATTATGAGTTAGCATTATTCATAATCATCAAAAACTGGAAGCAACCAAGATGTATTCTAATAGGTAAATGGATAAACAAACTATGCTATATCCATATAATGGAATACTATTCAGTTATGCAAATGGATGAACTATCAATCCACGAACCAACAGGGATAAATTTTAAATTCATATTGTTAAGTGAAAGAAGCTAGTCTAAAAAGGCAACATACTTTATGATTCCATTTATATGACATTCTGAAAAAAGCAAAACTATAGAGAGGGAAAACAGATCAGTGGTCATCAGGGGTTTGGGGTGAGGGTAGTGTTGATTAGGTGAAACACAAAGAAATTTTTAGTGATGTAACTATTTTGTATGACACTATAGTGGTAGACACATGATTCTATGGATTTGTCAAAACCCATAGCATTTTTCACAAGAAGTAAACCTTAATGTATAAAAACAAACAAAAAAGATCAAGGAGGTCAGGGGTCCCAGGATGGAATACAAACTGTGACAAAAGAATCTAAGTATATTACAAATGAATAATATAACTTCACTGAAGAGGATGAGGGGAAAGATTCTGATGTAAGTAACTTTGGAAATGAGTGGAGACTGTAAGACTATAGAAAAAAACTATATGTAAGCACTGTACTCTAATAGGTGAGATTGTTTCTTACAGGGCACAGATCAACAATCCTAAAACCGCTATAGATGTATCCTGGAGTTGAACAAATAAGTAAATGGATGGCAGATGGTGGAACCAGGTGTCTGACTGTTGGAATGGGAGTTTACAGATAAGTAAGGGAAGAAAGCTAGAAGGATCCATGTGGCGATGGATTGGAATCAGTGTTATAAGTATGAACTCATGCTTAACTTAATATAAATACCAATGGAGAGATACAGAAATACTTATAGATTTGTGTGCATACACAGGTTAGTAGGAACAAATGTTTGCAAACTCTTTTGACTGGGAAGGCTTAAACGCAACGAGCACACCCAGCAACCAGATCTTAGTTTCTAATAGCATTCTCCAATGAAAAGAAGCAACGCTCCTTGAAGAAATGACTTCTTCTAGGCCTGGGTAATAGAATATACAATATGAGCCTGGAGCATCGTTTAAAGCCAAAAAGTAAAGAAGTGCTATATTAAACACACACGTACAAACACAATGATGGGGGCATATCTAAGGAGAACAAGAGCCAAATGAAAAATCTTCCAATGGCCAAAGCTAGAAAAATTCTAGCAACAAAACAAATAACACACTATTGAATTACAACTCAAAACATAAAATAAATACCATGAATTCATACCTATCTAAATAAGTGATTGAATAAATAAATAAATGGGTGAGAATAGACAAATGTTTAACATAGAAGAATTCCGAATAATTTATGTAGATACTGCCCTCTCAAGGTGGTGGGGCATAACTCCCCAGTCCTTAAGTGTGGATGGTGTATAGTGACTTCCTTCCTAAGACTACAGTATGGAAATGGGGCAAAAGGAGTAACTATTGTGGGAAAAGCTGGCAAACACTACCTCAGCCAGGTGATCAAGGTTAACACTAACAGTGACAAGTCACATTGAAAGTATGTATCCTTGTTACGATTTGATGAAAATATCACTTTATATGTGTGACCTTTCTCCCAAAGCTCATATCTCCAGTGTAGTCATGGGGAAAAAAGGAAAAAGCAAGGCAAACTCAAATTGAAAGACACTCTACAAAATATCTGACCAGTACCCCTCAAAACTGTCAAGGTCATTGAAAACAAGGAAAGTCTGAGAAGCAGTCAACAGCCAAAAATATCCCATCAAAACATAACTACTAAATCTTAATGTAGTATCCTGGATTGGATCCTGGGATAGTAAAAAAAAAAAAAAAAAACTAAAGAAACTCAAAAAGTATGGTCTTAGGTTAATAGTAATGTATCAATATTTGTTCACTAATTATGACAAATGTTTCATACTAAAGTAAGATGTTAACAATAAACATAACAGAGTGCAGGATATAAAAGAACTCTCTATACTATCTTTGCAAGTTTTCAATAAATCTAAAAATTTCCTAAAATAAAGTTATTAAAAAATACATTGCCTAGTTTGTATTCTTAAAAGTTAGGCACAAATTCAAACTCAACTGCACATACCTTCAATTTTCTAGGAACCAATCATTCCTATTCTCCTTTCCAAGTGAATTATTAAACACTGTAACTTAGAACAGAGGTTTAAACAGTTTTACCCTAGAAGTCTCTTTAGTTTTAATCAGGAAATTCAAATTTGCATACAGTGCTATAGATTGTGGGTTTTTAAAAAATTATTATAACAGGCATATCCAAGAAGAAAGGGCAGGAAGTGAAAATCTTATCATTTACTGTGAAGAAATATCTTGATTTGAAGAGTTCTCTCGGAAATATTTTTACACAGTGTACTGTTTGGATATTGTCCCCCCAAAATCCATGTTCACTGGGAACCTCAGACGGTGACCTTATTTGGAAATAAAATCTTTGGAGATGTAACTAGTTGAATTAAGATGAGGCCATACTGGAATAGGATGGGCCCTAATTCAGTGACTGGTGTCCTTATAAAAAGAGAAAGCAGGCACACAGAGAGAAAGAGAGAGATACACAGAAAGAGAGAGACAGAGACAGAATGCCTTGTGACACTGGAGGCAGAGATTGGAATGATGAAGCTTCAAGCCAAGGAAAGGCAATTGGCAACCACCAGGAGGAAAGATCCTCTCCTAGAGCCTTTAGAGATTAGCAGGGCTCTGCCAACCTCTTGATTTCAGACTTGTAGACTCCAGAACTGTAGAAAACAAATTTTTGTTGTTTTAAGCCACCTAGCTGTGGTAATTTGTTATGGCAGCCCTAGGAAACTAATACCTGCAGATTTGCAGGATGGGCTATATACCAGGGTGAAAATGATGCTATGTCTTTCTCGAAGCTAATTCTGTGTGTTAGATTTCTTTTTTATCCATCAGTGCCAAGCTGCTGAGGGTTCCAGGAGCATTAAAATGAACACTCTGATTCTTAATCTCATACAACTTTACATTATTGTTATCTTCTCCTCTCAGGTCTATCTCTACCTCTTATCTCCGACTAGCAAATTGTGCTATTTGGATGAAGGCACTTCCACTTAATTAAAAATTCTTTTCATAAGTGAATTATTTTCTTTTCTAAGCCCAAGAGCCTAATTTTAGCTTGTTAACCTCATTGAGTCCGTAAGATCATTTTGGTGAAATTCTAAAGCTTCTCTCATTTACCTTCTTGACAAAAAGTAAAAATACACACCAGACAAGCATATTAAAGATTCTCCTCTAACTAAATCTTTATCTAAAGGTAATATGGCTGAGAAGAGGAAGGTTTTTACTTTTCCTGGAGTATATAAAGGGTCTTTCTTTGGTTCCCATCTTCCTGACATGATCTTTTATTTCTTAAATCCATAACATGCTCTAGCTAGTCCATGATACTTTGCTGGAAAAAGGTCAAGCCTAATTTTCCAGTCCTCAGAAAAGAAGGCCTTGAGAATAGCAGCACTTTTCCTCACACTCACTCCTATTCTCTAGCTTAAGAAACTATAAGATATATTAAGATAAATAGGAAAAAAATGTGTTTTAACTGTGAGAAAGAGAGAGCCTTTTCAGCAAGTTATTTGAGTTCATACAGTAGAAAAGTGATTTCACAGCTTTGGTGAGGCAGAATCACGGGAAAGTAAAAATTCTTCTTTCATTCACGATGGGGAGGGGATGGGGTATTTCATACTAAAATAAATGTCTGAAAAGTCCAGAGCAGGCTTTAATTGCCTGTGAACCAGAAACTATGGAAGATAAACAACAAGGTGACATTAACATTCCCAGTAATGCAGGTCATTATTTTGATGGAAAGCTAATTGCAATAACCTGCTTAGCATTTTCCTCCCAATATTGTTGAGAAAAAATAGATTGGCACTAACAAAATAAGACCTGACATATGAATAATACACTCAACAACTCTAAACTCCCTAGATGACAACCCTACTTTTGCTATCCAAATCTTTTCTGAATTGCTTATGCTCATAACAATTCATAAAACAATTTTTTATATGTTCCAGGGTCAATATTTATTTGGTATTTTTATAGACTAGAATTCAAAGTAAGCTTCAAGTATTCAAAATTAGAATACGGGTAGAATACGCATCAGTAAATACTAACAATTATACATGGGCTAAGACTAAGCATCAGAGCTCATTTCTGTGTATGCTTTGAAGGAATAAACACAAGTAAAAGCAAAGACCATCTTACTACACTTGTGTAGATTAATATAAGAGTCATTATTCCCACCTATGTCAATAGTCCACACCACAGTTTTTTCTGTTTTAGTTGGGGTTCCCAGAAAACAGATTTTTAGAAGGAATTTACTTACAGGAGGTTTACCAGGTTTGCTCTTGGGGAAAAAATAAAAACATTTCTTAAGGAAGTGAGGCAAGCAGGATTGGGCAGAAGGAGACATTGAGCTGTGATGCAGTCTCAACAGTGGCCTCAGCCAATCTTGCGGAGAGCTCTGAAGTAGGTCTGGCCCTTCAAAGATGCCCCAAAATAAAGTAAGAGGTCAGGGCCTTTGTAACCCTGTAAAGTCATTGGAGGTGGGCTTCTCCTGAGTACATGGCTTAACACTAGGCTAGACAGCTCCATTTCAAAGGCAATTGCCAGAGAGGGACACAGCTATGGGCTATCAGCCAGCAACACTCCCAGCAGCTGGGGATGAGGGTCATAGCCCTGAAGGGGGCACTGAGTAGAGCACTTCTGCATCTACCATATCTTCCCATTTGTTCCCAGCTTTTGTGTCTTTCTCTCTATGCTTTCTCTCTATGCTCTTTTGCCACCACCATCTCCCATTCAACTACCCTTTTCTTCTAAATCTTTTCACCCTTTTACAAGTCTTGGTCCTGATGGCTTACTGCCTGTCCAAGACCCTAAATACTCACTGACTATTCCAGTACTTGCTTGGGAATCTCATTTCAATACAGCTGAGTACAGCCAATAAGGGAACTGATGCATACCTAGAGTCATGGAAAGAAGAGGTTCTGTTACTATAGCAGACGTTGTTGGTGCCCCAATAGTAATCCCTCATCCTTATCTTTTCACTTAGCATTGGCTGAACTCCAACTGCCATCACTGCATTTCTTTGCCTTAGGGCTTTCTCTGTTTTCCAAGAGCTCATTTTGCCCACCTGCAGGCAAACCAGAGAGGCCCGAGAGAATCTAAACCAGTGACTGATGAAAATTGGAATATAAAATACCTCAGCTCCCAAACTCTCATCTGGAATCATGCTGATGTGTGTGGCTGTCAGATTTCTCTAGTGGGATCAAACTCCAATTAGCCTAGTGGTGACTTGCTTGATTACAAACTCTTACTGGAGGTCTTCTCTTCCCTATCTCATTTCTACACTCCCTGATGAAGTTTTCTGGTATTACCCCCCAAGTAAACTACCAAAAGGCAAATCCTTATATAAGGATCTGCTTCTTGAATAGCCCAATCTATGACAGTTATATCAGTCCAAGGGAGGGGAAGAGCAAGGGGAAAAATAAGCAGAAGATGAATTTATAAATGAAGATAATTTAAAGGGAAGATTGAAAGAATGAAGTTAAAATAGGAAATAATATGTCAAAAGGGAAAAATAACAATATTTCTGAAGATTGATAATTAGTATACTTTTTTTTCCACTCAACATATTTTGGATTAGAGCCAACATACTCCTCAAGTAACCATGATAAGGAGATTTACAGATATGATAGCCATCATCTTCATTACCAAAAAAAGTACCATTTTTAATACATACGCCAGTTGCATGTATCCCAGGGACAAGAAACAAGAAGAAAGATCTGTGTAGCAAATATTTGAATATTTTAATATACTTGAATCATCACAGTGATATATTGAGGCTGGAGGTCATATTCACCACGGTGTCTGTATTTGGATCAAAATGTTTCCACAGGGTGACCATGACCGTGGATCCTACAATATGGCCCTCCCAAGCTTCCACAGCTCCTGCCTATTTTTCCAATGTAGCTTTCAGCCTCAAATTAATTCCATGAATCACTAATATCCATTCAATAAATGCCATTTTTGCTAAGGGAAGTAGATTAATGCAGATGTACCAGGAGTATGTAACCGCCGAGTCCCTCAGAGAAACATGGGAAATTTGGGATTGGGTACTTGACCATGATGGGGCAGTAGTCCATGGAATTCCTATTAATATTTCTGTGAGACCACTTAGAGCTCCCTGATACTTGTCATTGCCAAGCTTTAATCTTCATATCTTTCCAATATATTCCCTTAAGTGCTTATTTTATTGTTCTCAAAGAAATCTAATATGTATGTTTTTTGTTATAAATTCATATGTTTTATCATTTATCCAGATTTGCATCCATGTGAAATTTCTTTTTTTATAATTCTAAAATTAGATGTTTGTGTAAACCTGACCTAAAGTTCAAATGTATATTCATAATTGCATGAATTACATTTTTTGAATCTGACCAACATCACACATTCCCATTAATGATTTATTTTAATTTACATTAAATGAGGAGCCTATGCAGAAGAAATTGCTAAACTAACTAATAAAGTAGTTGAGAAAATATTAATAAAGTTAATTTAAACTTCAAATTTAAATATCAAAATGAAAAAAATGATCCCTTTGTAAGTTTTCAAAACAATGATTTTCAAATATATTCCCATTTAAAAAAATCAAATTTCATATTGCCCATATTTTAACATTTAAAATATGAGACTATTTCTATCTAAAACTAGTTAAGAGAAAATGAATGTTAAGCCACAGAGGAACATTTGTGTATTCAGTGTATAGTTGTATTCAACTGTACCATGTTAATTGATCCAACACATCTTCCCCTCTGCTTCGATTATCTGCATGGTTTATCAGGAAATAGAATGGGAAAGCAAAGATTTGTGTGGTTATATTTATCTTAATTTTTAAGCAGTTTAGTTTCATTTATCTGAGCCACCTCTGTATTTCTTTGAGGACTTAGATCAATTGATTTAAATCTAGACATGAAGTCTTTCCTGAGTTAGAGAGGCAGCAGTACAGATGCAAGTGTATAAGATGTAGCTGGGGTCAAGGACCATACAAGGATTAAACCTAAAGAGAACTTAAGTTATTTAGGGCTGATCTGATTAATGTTCATGGAAACCAAATTAATATCATTATTTATTTGTTGAGAAATAAAACTATTAATTCTTTTTGTATTTTGACCTCATAATAGAGAGGGAAGAGTGGATTTTATGATTATACATTGTATAGAACATGGTCTCTATTCACCATAATAACGATCTATCAAATAATGAACTACAAAAGGAGAAGTAGCTTTAATTTAGAGATCTGACATATTACTTTCCAAACTACCTACTTTAAAAGACCTCTTTGACAAAGTAGATGAAAGGTAGAATTTTTAAACTCTACTTTCCCATAACCTACAGAAAAAAATAAAACTCTTTAACATGTCATACAAGATTTTCAAGATCTGGATGCTCCAAGCTTGTTACTTATCCACCTCCACATAAACCATTGATTCTTGCAATACTGAACTTTTTGAAGTGTCTTGAATTTGTAAGCTGTTGCCTTTTTATGTGCTTCTACTTAAAGTGCCCTTTCTCTGTTTCTTCATTTAATATCTATCTCAGATATCATTCCTATGATAAACTTTCCCTAATTCCCCAAACTTTTGCCTCTCCTCTACTGCTGCTTGGCATCTTTTTCATAATCCTGTGGGTGCCCTGATGGCCTGTTTCAAGAATCTTCAAGGAGACTGTGAGCATCTTGGTAGCAGGTGCCATGACTTACTCTCCGTGTCTCAGAAAACCAGCACAGGAACTGACACATACTGGATCTCGATATATTTTTGTTTTACAAATGAATGAATAAATGTCACATTCCTCTATAAGACTGATGCCTTGAAATGTACCTTCCAGTTATTAGAAGAGTTGCAGTGACAAAAGATTGAGAAAGCATCTTTGACATACAAAAAACAGATATCTAAAATTAGAAATATTTTTCTCATTAAATCATTCCCATCTTTACAAAGTGCCTATTTTTTTCATTTTTCTAAAATTTATTGTCCATATTTTGGAACTTGCTTCCAATAGCTAAAATGGCAGTTTGATCTACTTCTCGTATAAACCCACTGTGCAGACGTGTAATTTAATGACTTTTAATAGTATGTAATAAATTAAAATACAAAATGCAACCAATACAACAAAACAGAGATACTATACTGTGGAAGCAGGAGTAGGGGGCTAGAAGCTCATTATTTTACTTTGTTCTCACTGTCAAGTGATAAAGGCTATTCAACCAAACTCTCTACAGAATGCCTTTTTAGCTGTTTTATCTGCATTTACACTTTCTCATTATTCTTGTTTCTCTTTTTTCTTCCTTCTTCTATCAGTAATTTTTCAACTCTGAGGGTGTTTCCAGTCTTTTTTTAATCTATCCCAATGATTCAACTGTTTTATAAGCCCTGGGAAGGTTGTTAGTGATATAATTAGAGGGTAAACATCACTAAAATGTAACAAGGCACAGAACCATTCCTGGAGGAATGGATTGACGTTTACAGCCTGTCCTGATATCCTTCACCACTCAATAGATGCATTTCTGTATAACTTAGGACAAAGCCAGGTTATTGCAAGGCAACCAATAATTTGTCTAATTTCATTTACAAAAAAGGTGATCAAGGGCATATTTTTTCTTGAATCATAAGAAAAGTTTTATTCCCATTGCAGTGTCTTCATTCTCGTCAACAAAAAGACATGTAAATACTTATGGCTGCATGGCCCCATAAGTTAGACAGCTTTTCATACCTGTATGCCCCTTATAGCAAAGATAGTGCTCAGAAATAAAAAATAAAAGGTGACTTATTTTGCTTAAATAATGTAAATTAACACCATAATAATCAAAAGGGCAGGTCCACAGACAGTAGTAATAAGAACAGCAGAAAAAAGCCTAAGGGATTTTGCTGCCACATGGGAAAGTGTATTAAAGAACATTTAAATTAAACAACTAAAAAGTGAGCAAGGATTTCCAAAACTTGAAAAAAAAAAAAAAGAATAGAAGCCTCAGGTTGTGAATAAAGAATTGGTTATTCTGAGCCGCCCTGATGGTCTAGTGGTTAAAGTTCTACGCTGTCACCCCCGAGGGGCAGGTTCGTTTCCTGATTGCGGAACCACACCACCCATCTGTCAGTTTCCATGCTATGGCAGCAGCTCACATAGAGAACTAGAAGGACTTAACAACTATGATATACAACCATGCACTAGGGCTTTGGGGAGAAGAGAAAAAAGAGAGAGGAAGACTGGCAACAGATTTTAGCTCAGGGTGAAACTTTCGCTGCAAAAAAAATAGAAAAAAAGAGGCAGCAATTTAGGAGCAAAGATTTGAAGGGTCATGGTAGTAAGATGGGCACTTTTGTGCCCACCTTATTAGAAAATAAGTACTGGTGATACACATTCTGGACGAATGTAGGTGGAAGAAAAATACCAATTTGAACAGAGGCAAAACTGTATGCACACACACAAATACACAAACACATAGACACACAGTTTCTAGCTCACTAGATCTCAAAAAAAAAGAGAAAAAAAAAGAATTGGTGACTGTAAAAGTACCTGCTAGACATGTGCTGTCCGATACAGTAGCTATTAGCCACATGTAGCTATTTAAATTTTTTTAAAGGACTTTATTTTTTTAGAGTAGTTTTAGATTCACAGCAAAGTTGAAAGTACAGTGATTTCCCATATACGCCTTGCCCTCACACATGCATAGCCTCCCCCATTCTCAACATCACTCACCAGAGTTGTATATTTGTTGTAATAGATGAGCTTGCATTGATACATCATAATCACCAAAGTGCATAGTTTACATTAGGGTTCCCTCTTGATGTTCTATGGATTTGGACATATGTATAATGATTGACATATATCCATAATTATAATATCATAAAGAATATTTTCACTTCCCTAAAAATCCTCTGTGTTCTGCCTATTCATCCTCCCTCCAACTACTAAACTTTTTACTGTCTCAATAGTTTTTCCTTTTCCAGAATATCACATAGTTGGAATCATATAGTACATAGCCTTTTCAGATTGACTTCTTTCACTTAGTAAGATGTATTTAAGTTGCCTTCATGTCTTTTTCTGGTTTGATAGCTCATTTCTTTTTAGCAGTGAATAATATTCCATTGTCAGAATGTACCACATTTTATTTATACATTCACCTACTGAAGGACATCTTGGTTGCTTCCAAGTTTTGGCAATTATGAATAAAGCTGCTAGAAATATCCATGCATAGGTTTTTGTGTGGACATAAATTTTCAAATCCTTTGGGCAAATAACAAGGAGTGTAATTGCTGGATTTTAAGTGTATGTTTAGTTTTGTAAGAAACTGCCAAACTGTCTTCCAAAGTGTACCATTTTGCATTCCCATCAGCAATATAGGAGAATTCCTGTTGCTCCACATTCTTGCCACCATTTGCTGTTGTCAGTGTTCCAGATTTTGGCCATTCTAATGGGTGTATAGTGTTATCAGTTTTAATTTGCATGACGTATGATGACGTATGATGTGGAGTATTTTTTCATATGCTTATTTGCCATCTGTACATCTTCTTTAGTGAGATGTCTGTTAAGGTCTTGACCCTTTTTAAACCAGATTGTTTTTCTTACTATGGAATTTTTAGAGTTCTTTGCATGTTTTGCATGTAGTTGTCCAGTTGTTCCAGCACCATTTGTTGAAGAAACTGTCCCCACTCCACTGTATTGCCTTGCTCCTTTATCAAAGATCGTTTGTCTCTGTTAATGTGGGTCTGCTTCTGGGCTCTCTATTCCATTCCACTGATCTATTTATCTGTTCCTTCACCAATACCACACCATCTTGATTACTATAACTTTATAGTAAGTTTTAACGTCAGGTAGCATCAGTCCTCCAACTTTGTTCTTCTTCTTCAATATTATGTTGGCTATTCTGAGTCTTTTGCCTGTCCATATAAACTTTAGAATCAGTTTGTCATTATTCACAAAATAACTTGCTGGAATTTTAATTGGGATTGCATTGAATCTCTAGATATTTAACATTGTTGGATACTATTTTCCAGTATTTTGTTAAAGACTTTTGCACTCATTTTCATGAGAGATATTGGTCTGCAGTTTTCTTTTCTTTTAATATCTTTGTCTGGTTTTGGATAGGGTAATGCTGGCCTCAGAAAATGAGTTAGGAAGTAGTCTCTCTGCCTCTATCCCCTGAAAGATATTATAGAGAATTAGTATAATTTCCTCCTTAAATGTTTGGCAGAATTCACCAGCGAATTCTGGCTTTGGGTCTAGTGTTTTCTGTTCTGGAAGGTTATTAATTATTGATTCTATTTCTTTAATAGATATAGTCCTATTCAGATTGTCTATTTCTTCTTGCGTGAGTTTTGGCAAATTGCATCTTTCAAGGAATTGATCTAATTCATCTAGGTTATCAAATTTGTGGGCACAGAGTTGTTTATAGTATTCCTTTATTATCCTTTTCATTTCCATAGGATCTGTAGTAATGTCCCCCCTTTCACTTCTGATATTAGTAATATGTGTTCTTTCTCTTGTTTTCTTAGTTAGTTTTGCTAGAGGTTTTATGGTTTTATTAATATTTTCAAAGAACCAGCTTTTGGTTTTGTTTATTTTCTCAATTGATTTCCAGTTTTCAATTTCATTGATTTCTGCTCTAATTCTTATCATTTCTTTTCTTCTGCATATTTTAGATTTAATTCGCTCTTTTTTTCTAGTTTCCTAAAGTGAGAAATTTAGATTACTGATTTTAGATATTTTTTTCTTTTCTAAAATATGCATTCAATGCTATAAATTTCCCTCTAAGTTCTGCTTTAACTGCATCCCACAAATTTTGATAAGTTGTGTTTTCATTTTCATGTACTTCAAAATATTTTTAAATTTCTTTTAAGATTTCTTCTTTGACCCATGTGTTATTTAGAAATGAATCATTTAATCTCCATGTATTTTGGGATTCTCCAATAATCTTTAAGTTGTTGATTTCTAGTTTAATTCCATTGTGGTCTGAGAGCAGATATTGTCTGATTCCTATTTTTTTAAGTTTGTTAGGGTGTGTCTTATGGCCCAGAATGTGGTCTATCTTGGTGAATATTCCATGTGAGTTTAAGAAGAATGTGTATTCTGCTGTCATTGGATGAATTCGTCTATAGATCTCAATTATATGCAGTTGATTGATGGTGTTATTGAGTTCAACTATGTCCTTACTGATTTTCTGCCTGCTGGATCTGTCCATTTCTGATAGAGGAGTGCTGATGTCCCCAACTATGATAGTGGAATCAACTATTTCTCCTTGCAGTTCTATTAGTTTTTGCCTCACCTAGTTTGACACTGTTCTTAGGCATATACACCCTAATGATTGCTATGTCTTCTTGGAGAATTGCCCCCTTTATCAGTATGTAATGCCCTTCTTTATTCCTGATAATGTTCTTTACTTTGAAGTCAACTCTGCCTAAAATTAATATAGCTACTCCTGCTTTCTTTTAATTAGTGTTAGCATGGTATATTTTCCTCCATACATTTACTTTTAATCTATGTATTTCTTTATATTTAAAGTGAGTTTCTTGTAGACAACATATAGTCAGGTCTTGTTTTTTTGATCCATTCTGACAAGGTCTGTCTTTTCATTGATGCATTTAGACCACTGATGGTCAAAATGATTATTGATCTAGATGGATTAATATCTACCATATTCATTACTGTTTTCTATTTGTTGCCCTTGTTCTTTGTTCCTATTTTTGTCTTCCACTCTTTTTTTTTTTTTTTGCCTTTTGTAGTTTCAATTGAACATTTATTTTCATTCCATTTTCTCTACTTTCTTAGGATATTAGTTATACTTTTTTTTAATTTTTCTATGGTTGCCCTAGACTTCACAATATACGTTTAGAGCTAATCCAAGTCCACTTTCAAATAATACTATACCACTTAATGGGGAGTATGAGTATCCTGTAATAACAAAATAATCCTAATTCCTCTCTCCTGTCCTTGTATCATTGTTGTCATTCATTTCACTTACATATAAGCATATATATGTGTATATGTATATCTATATAAAGATACATACAAGCATATATAATCAAATATACTATTGCTGTCATTATTTTTAACAAACTATCTGCTTGATCAATTAAGAATAAGAAACATAAATTTTACCTTCATTCAATGCTTCTTTTATGCTCTTTCTTTCTTTATGTAGACCTGAGTTTCAGACCTATATTATTTTCCTTCTCTCTCAAGAACTTCTTTTAACATTTCCTGCAAGGCAGGTCTACTAGCAACAAATTTCTTCAATTTTTGTTTGTCTGAGAAAGGCTTTATTTTCTCACTTTTGAAGGAAACTTCACAGAGTACAGAATTCTAAGTTAGTAGATATTTTCCTCTCATTCTTTATGTATTTTACTCCACTCTCTGCTTGCTTGTATGGTTTCTGAGGAGAATTTGAATGTAATTCTTATCTTTGTTTCTCTTTAGGTAAGGTTATTTTCCTCCTCTGGCTTCTTTCAGGATTTTTTTCTTTATCTTTGGTTTTCTGTAGTTTGAAAATGATATGGCTGGTTATAGGTTTTGGGGGATTTTTATCCTGCTTGCTGTTCTCTGAGCTTTCTGGGTCTGTGGTATGGTGTTTGAGATTAATTTGGGAAAATTCTTTGTCATTATTGTCTCAAATATTTCTCTTGTTGCTTTCTCTCTTTCTTCTCCTGGTATTCTCATTACACGTATGTTATACCTTTTGTAGTTGTCCCACTCTCCTTGGATTTTCTGGTCTGTTGTTTTTTTTGTGTGAGGAAGATCAGCCCTGTGCCAACATCTGCCAATCCTCCTATTTTGCTGAGGAAGACCGGCCCTGGACTAACATCCGTGCCCCTCTTCCTCCACTCTATATTGGACGCCGCCACAGCATGGCTTGCCAAGCAGTGCGTCGGTGCACGCCTGGGATCCGAACCGGCAAACCCCGGGCCACTGCAGCAGAGCACGCACACTTAACCGCTTGTGCCACCGGGCCGGCTCCCTTTTTTTTTTGCAGTCTTTGTTCTCTTTTCTTTTCAGTTTTAGAGATTTCTATTGATGTATCCTCAAGCTCAAAAATTATTTCTTCAGCCATATTCAGTCTACTAGTAAGCCCATCAAAAGCACTCTTCATTTCTGATACAGTGTTTTTTATCTCTGCCACTTCTTTTTGGCTCTTTCTTAGGATTTGCATTTCTCTGCTTACATTCCCATCTGTTCTTGCATGCTGTCTACTTTATCCATTAGAGCCCTTAGCGTCTTAATCATAGTTGTTTTAAATTCCCTATCTGATCATTTTGACATCTTTGCCATGTGTGGTTATGATACTTGCTCTGTCTCTTCAAATTGTGTGTTTTGCCTTTTGGTATGCTTATAATTTTTTCTTGAGAGCTAGACATGATATACCAGGTAAAATGAACTGCTGTAAATAGACTTCAGTAATGTGGTGGTGAGATGTAGGAGGAGGGGAAGCATTTTATAGTTCTGTGATTAGGTTTCAGTCTTTTAGTGGGCCTATGCCTCTGGACTGTAACCTTCACAAGTGTTTTTAATTTTCTTTCTCCTCCCTTAGGTGGGGGAGGGTGGCTAGAGTTGGTTGGAGTTGAGTATTTTCCTTCTCCCACATGAAAGGCTGGACCTGACTGGAGTGGGATATTTCCATTCCCCCAGGTCAGTTAGGCTCTGACAATACCCCAGAAGGTTAGGCTCTGATTAACTAGTTTCTCTTGAGGACAGGCCTTGTTAAAAAGAACACGGTGCTCTGATGTATCTCAAAATGTTTTCTTTTCCCCTCCCCCTGCTAGAAGCATGAGGGGATTTTTCTCTAATATTTACTATGGGAACCTGGTTGAGCTCCTGGAGGTAAGTCACAGAAAATTGTGAGGATCCCCTTATAACTGGGACCCCCTGGAGTTTTTAACCCTCAGAGTTGTCCACACTGAACCTCTGGCAATGCATCAATTACAGTACAGGTTTTTCTACCCCAGTACCACTTCCAATAAAGATTTCCACTTGTGAGCCTCTGCTCTGGTAAGTTGTTATTCTCTGGATTTGTTTGTCTGTCTCTCCAATCTCAGGGGCAATGGTTTTCCTGTGTACTCACCCCTTTTATGGATCCTAGAAGATTGATTTTGATTTTGAATAATCAAAACTGATTGATTTTGATTTTGAATAATCAAAACTGATTGATTTTTCAGTCTGTTCAGCTTTTGACTTGTTGTTAGGATGAAGTGGCAGCCTCCAAGCTCCTTACATGCAGAACCAGCTCTATTTAATTTTAATTTTTAATTCTAATTTTAATTAAGTAAAATTAAAAATTCAGTTGCACTAGCCACATTTCAGGCGCTCAGTGGCCACACATGCCTAGTGGCTACCATATTAGGCTGCACAGACTATTCCCAACATTTCAGAAAGTTCTCCTCAGTAGTGCTGTACGATGAAGCACTCTGAAGTTGTGTCACAATAGAACAATATATTTTGAACGATTCACAGTTAGAAAAATCTTTTTTTGAAATGACTTAAGGAGGAGGATATCAAATGAGAAGGAAATAATAGATGGTGAGTGAGAAATCTTTAAACACCAGGAATAATTTAATATATTTCTTACATATTTCTGTCTTTTTGTAAAATGCAGGAACTACTTGTTTGATCTATTAATTAAAGCTCAGAAAATATTTTTCTTATTATGAATAATTATGTTTGGAGAAAAAATATAAATAATAATACTGAGAAAACCCAAAAATACGGGTATTGGACTTTATTTTACTTTTGTTTGTTTAGATGACATTTCAATACCTTCTTTGGTAGCTTGGGCTTTCTAAGCTTTCCAAACAATACCAGCTTTTCCAGGATAAAGGACCATTCAGGGACAGTATAAGAATCATTTGTTATTCTCTTTTTTATCTCTGATGAGAATGAAGAATCCAAAATTAATAATTTTATAAAAGATACAGTTAATTACCTCTTATAATTCATAAAATTTTGTATTGTTTTACTTTCACTCTTTGAGGAAAAGACACAGAAAATTTTTTCTCTACACTGAAAAATATCAGAAATAGCAGTCCTGTTTAAGAGAAAGTTCATTGGCCTCAGAAACAAAAGAGTTAAGGTTTGTTCCTGTTTCTGACCCTTATTCATTGTGTGACAATGCGACTTCACCTCTCCGTGCCTCAATTTTTTCAAGTGTAAAATGCTGGTTTGAACTAAATGAGCAACCTTTAAGGCTGAATTGGCAGTTTTAAGTTTCACTCTCTGACAGACATTACCCACATATTATAGCACCCTTTATCACGGAACCAAGACACAACCTCAGAATCATTCCCAACATCACACTCCAAGAAGCCACAACCAATTAATTGCCATTTTCATAATTAATTTAACCTCTTTTGAAACAGTTTTTGAAATAGCACAAGATATATTTTCTTTTTCTAGATAGAGGAAAAAATCATTTAAAAAACACCTAGATTTATTTTTGAAGAAATATGTCCAAGATATTTAATTTTGTGGATCTAAATGGATTTTGTACCATGGATTAAACTTTTATGGATTTGTTGGATTGGATTATGGGTTATGAATATGCCAGAGCTATTGCTTAGCTAGGTCTTGAGCAATGCATGTTCATAAAAAGTGGTAGGTGACATAGTTATTTATTCAACATACTTAGTCTTTCAGGATTAGGAGTGATATTCATGGAATGACCCCTTCCTTCCATACTGAGTTTGGATCTCATTTTCTGTGCTTTTATGGTTCACTTTGATTATATACCATAACGCTTGCTTTATGGTGGTATGATTGTCTATACATTTCTCTGTTTCCCAACTAGACTATAACTTTTTTAAGCTCAGAAACTTCATCTTGTTATCCTGAGTCCAGCACTGTCTGGATTTAGAAACTTATTAGACATTTACTGATTTAGCTAATGGGATTTCAGAGACAAATCCCAAAGTCCCTCCCATCATTCTAGTCAGAAGAGAGGCAAAAACATTTATAGCCAATAGCATAATGCTATTACAAGAGCACTTTACTCATCCCAAAAGATGTCTCTTACAAGAAGTGATGTCTGAGGTGGACTTTGAAATGAATAGTATCTACCCAGGTGAAGAGAGCATTGAGGAAGAGGACTCAGAAGAATAACTGAGACTCCATGCTATGCCTGAGGAACGGAAGTGTCTTCTGTAACTGGACACATATTTGCAAGCTAAAGCACATTTGCTCTAGCAAATGAATCTAAAAAAGTAAGGCTGTGGCCTTTTTGTGAACAATTATGATGTGGGACATTGTGGCATCAAAACACCTAAGTGGGATAGTGAGGTTTTCAAAGCTGCTCCTCAGAGGTCATTCTAGTAGCAATTCAGAGGTTGTGTTGGGATTGAAATGAAAGAGGCGACTATCCCAGAAGCAGTGACAGCCCAGGTCAAAAAATGACCAATCCATGGACTAGAGCATAAGAGTCAAAAAAAGTGACACAGAAAGAGATTATTCAAAGCAAGACACAAGTTTTGATCACTGATCAGCCATGAAAGTGAGCAAATGTTGTGAAGTAGTCAAAGATTTACCATAGAGCACAGTTTTCTCCACTATCATTCAACACCCTGAAGGTGAGATTTCTTGTTTTTTTTTTTGTTTTTAACCTTCCAATATAATTAAATTCTATCATATTACACTCACTCATATATAGAAAAAATCAACTCTCTATTTATTTTATTAACTCATTAACAACTATTATAAGAATTAGCTCAGTAATTTTTAAAATGAGATTTAGAGATGCACATAATTAAGAATAACAACTGCAGATTTTCCATTGGGAAAGGTGTTTTCCTTATCATAAGCCAATCATCAGTTAGGCAATTCATTATTTAGTCATAAGATTAATGCTCAGTGTTATCCATTGTGTGACTGCAAAATTAGGTTTTGGGAGGGATCCCTCAGAAAAATCGACCCATGTAATTGATTTATCAAAAGATAAAATGATACATGAGATAAGCTTAGGAAATTCTTTGAGCCCCATAATTCTGTAGTCTGTTAATTAGTATCAGCATGAACTAACTATGAATCAGGCCAAATATATGTGCTTTCCTCTCCCACCTATGCCTCAGTTGACCAATCTTTCTAGGAAGGAGTCCAGTTCTTTCACCTTGGCCACACTCTCTAACTGCACAGAAATCTCAGTGGGTGAGTCTCCTCTTACAGATTCTCACCTCCTACCCTTTACATTCTTTCCTAGATAATTAAGAGGCAGAAAATATGGATCCAAATCTCAGATCTACCTTAATTAATTGTGTAATTTTTTTAAAGTCACTTAACATTTTTAAATCTCTTTTCTTATTTGAAGTTATTGATAATATCTGTATGCCTTATGCGCTTGTTATGAAGTTTAAATAAATTTGCACGTGTCAAGTAGCTTGCATAATGCCAGACACCTAGTAGCTTTTCAAAAAATAATAGTTATTAGTGTAATTATCACTATCCTCATTCCATTAGGATATTGTCTCCTGAAAAATGAGAGACTCTGTAATCAGAAAATTAATTCATAATGACATCCTTAAGTGTTAATGCTGTAAACTTGATTGGTTTTAAGAGTTAACTACCAGGTGAATATTTGCAACTGAAGAGTTCTCTTTGCAGCCAGTACTTAACCCAGTGTTCCTTTTATTTGTGTCCTTGATTTTAATAGGTATTATTACTCCAAAAGTAAGGTTCCATGGCCAGACAAATTTGGGAAATGCTGAGCTAAACAAAATTGAAAAGGATTCTTTTCTGTAGTAATTCTCCTAATTCTTTAATATGCTCAGATACATTATGAGTATTTGAAAAGAAATCTTAATAAACCAATGGACTATTTGAGCAATTTCCAGACCTTGAGTTCCATGACACACACTAGGGAAACCCAGATACTCAGAGGGGCCTTGAATGGTAAGAATATGATGCAACCAGCAGTAGGACCTAGTCTTTCTGGTATGTGTTCTTTCACATTTATAGGTCATTCTCAAAATTAGTTATCCAATTTATAGCCTGCAAACCACAAATATCCACATCAAGATTTCCTAATCTAGTCAAATTCCTGGTTAGAAAATTAACATTTGCCAAAGAGCACTGAATCATCCCACCCTCCTTTATTTTTCACTGCAAATTACTTGAAATTTAGGACTTGCTTAGAAAGGGTTTATATCTGTTCCTGTCCCAGTTCATCTTTTCCAAAGATACCTCACCCTGTGCCCGATGTAAGATGTGAATTCTCATATTATTTCCTCTGTATTAAGCTTCTATTTGTATCTAGATAATCAAGGCCAATGCCTGTGCATGCTTTTTCTGAGAACTGCATTAAAAGAATTCAAATAACTGAAGTGCTTAGATTGGAATTTACATGTTTTTGCCTCAAATACTTTTCCAAAATAGAAGTGGTAGCCAGTAGCAACCTCAGTGCCAATTAATGTACATGATGCTCTCTAGCTGAGAACAAAAATGTGATTACTTACAATGAACAAAAATGGAAAAAGAGCGGGTGGATTTACAATTATGGACAATCACCACACTGCATTTGTTGCTTTGTAATCTGGGAGCTTTGCAGCCAAAGATAATCATGTGAAAATGAAGAGCAGCCCCCAGAAAGCCTGGACTCAGGTGGGAAAAACACTTCAGATGGAGCCACTCCAAGCAAACAAAATGACAAAAAAAATGGGAGGGGGACTTACTATCTAATTTAGGCAGTTCTTTATTATCTCAAAAAATGTATTATCGTCAATTACTAGTTAGATCAATTTAAAATAATCAAAACTTTTAAAACAAATATTTCTTAGTAACTGTTTTGATAATATATATGGTTTCTTTCCTCTCTCTCCTTTCATTTTAGCTACAACCTGGGAGTGTGAAAAGTTTGCATTGAAATAGAAATAATTTTCTCATGTAAGGAACAACCTGTACGGCAAAAGGTAACATTTTAGGATATAAGTATTTACATGTATTGTCTCATTTATAGAAAGAGAGATTTCTATAATTTTATAGACTGAGCATAGACAGAATAATACTTTCCTATGACCACAAAAAAAAGCAAATACCAGAGCCAGGATTCAAACCCAGATCTCCATAATTTCAGGGCCCAGGCTGGTAACTGGCTAACCTGTTATGCCATTGTTCTCTCCTGCATGAATCATGAGCAAATAGACTTGACAGTCTGCTACATGTGCCTAGAGTCACTCTACACTCAGACTTATCTTCCCATGTCCGAGTTCACGGACACATTCCTGGAAAACTAATTTCCATATTTCCTGAAGGAAACAGTGTGTATTGGAAAGTCTGCTGTAATATCTTTTCTTGGCAATAGCTGCCTCGCTTTTGACTCATACTGTGTCTCTTACTGTCAACCATTTCTGGCACTTAGTGGATATGACCTAAAACTTTGAGAGAGACTGTTTGATGATCTAGCAGTGTGAAGGTGGTCTGACCCGGTTTGTGGAATTGTCGAAATCTATAACAGAACTTTGCCTTCATTTAACATGTCCGTTAGAGACTATTTTTAAATCACAATGATATGAAATTGAGAAATAGGGCAGGCCACTTTGCCCATTTTATATTAAGGACTTTACAATTACAGCATCTCCCTCCCAATTGTTGAATCTACATGAAGGAATTAGGAATTAAAAATTACTGTATGAAACATCTAGTCAAGCCTTTCATTTTACAGATAAGAAAAACAAGGTCAAGAGGAGATTGGTCTCCTGGGATATCCTTCCCCACTCAAAATACAACTTCATTTGTTTACGTCCTCATTCAGAAAATTATTTTTGAGCGATTAAATATTCTTTATTTGTGTTTACAGAGTTTTGGCATGCATGAGACCAGAAGAATACTCCCTAATCAACAAAGAAGGCCTCAATAAGATTTCTTAGGTAAATAATAAGAAAATGCCTTTATTCAGATATTCTTCCCGTATAATAGGCAGATTTTCATTCTTTTTTCAATCCTTGAGCACACCCTCTAATGCAAGGTTAGGTGTATCTTACTGTACTCTTTTACCATTTTATACATGTGATTCTGGGCCCTCAAGTAGGTTACCTTTGTGTTTTCCCCTCTGAACTTTTGTAAAGTCCAACTGGTAAAGGAAACAATTAGAAGCAAGATTCATTCCAGGAATTTAATTCAAGTACCTACAACTCTGTTATATAAATTTTTCCTATTGAAATTTATAAGCACAATTTCAAAATTTACTTTCATTTTCAAAGACAGAAATAGTATAGAGTAGTTGGAGGAAAATAGTAAAAAAAAAAAGGATTTGCTAAGAATCAGAAATCTAAGACATTATTCTCAGTCTTATGTGATTCTAATGAAATCATTTAAACTTTTTAAGTTCGGCCTGTTTATCTATAACCTGGTGCTCATAATACCTGTCCTGCTTACCTCACATGGTTGATTTGAGAATAAATGTGATAATGAATGTGAGACTGCTTTGTTATCTGTTAGTCACTACCAATTAAGTTATTCATTTATTCATGCATTCATTTATCCAACATTTTTGAGCTCTTACCCTATGTCAGGCTCTCTGCTAAGCACTAGACACATAGTAGTGACTCAAAAGATATGGATCCTGCCCCTGTGTGTCTTATGATCTAATGCAGGAGACAGACATTAACCAAAAAACACAGAAATAACTATATAATCAAATTGTGATAAGTTGAAGGAAAGGACCAGGGTACTGTGAAAAGAGTAAGAGTGGAGACCTACTTTAGGTTCAGGGAAAGTGTCTTTAAGTTAATAGCAGTTAAACAAGGATGAGCAGGAGATAGTCACACAAGGTGTTGGAGGTGAAGAGCGCTCCAAGTAGAAGACACAATGTATATAACGCCTTAAAAGAGAAATAATTTTGAGTTTTCCAGGAATAGCAAACAGGTAGAAGAGAATGGTATAAGATAATGTAGGAGAGATAGGCAGGGGCCAGATCACCCAGAAATTATACTTGTTGTGAAGAATTTGTTTATATTAAAATGCAATGGAAAATCATTAAAGTGTATTAAGCAATGGGTTGACATAATATGAAAAATGTTTACAAAGAAACACTTCAGTGTCTGTGTGGAGTGTATTTGAGATCTACTTTTATAATCGAAAAAAGAAAAGAATGGATGGTGAATTCAAAATTGGTTCAGGGTTAGGGAGAAGAAAATGTCAACAGGAATAATGTCTTATTTCTTGATTGAGGAATAACTAGATGGAGATGCTACATATTGCAATGGAAATGCTAGATAGCAGCAGTCTTGCAAGAGGCTCAGGTGTCAAGAGTTTATTGGCAACTTGCTAAAATTGAAAATTTATGTTATGATAATGTACAAAGGTACACAGATGAAACTGGGGTCAAAAATTCTGAAATAGATGGTCCACGATGTCACTACACGTCCCTTTTTGTGTGAGTTGGATTGCTCCAAATATGTACAATTTGAGCATAGGTGAAAACTTTCTATCATTATCTTTTACCTCAGTACAGCTTGGTTAGGACTGTAAGGTTCACACTCTCTTATGTGAAATTCCAAAACTAAAAAATTATAAAATCTAAGTGTGTTTTTATAGCTCATTTATGAGCAAAAGTTGACATAACCTAACCAAATTTGGGGACAAAACACACCCTGAACTGATAGGAGGCTTTATAGTCTTTATTTCATCCCACTTAGCTTGGCTGTTTGTGTGTTTCACAGAAATATAAACATATTTTATTATAAGGTGTTACCACAGACTCTGCTGGCAATGTTATGTAATACATAATATAAATAGTTTATTGCCTTTATAAAATCTTAAAAATTCTGAAACCAGATGCACATGTGGCCCCAAGGATTTCAGATAAGGAAAATTGAGCCTGTAACAATATACACCTTCTGGGGAATCATTCATATTTATCAATCAGTTGATCGACAAAGGACAAGAAAATTGTTGTTTCTATTTCTTTTGCATTTTAGAGATAGATTTCGAAGAAGGCTATCCTAATAAACAGTTAAGTCACCTACTCTCAACTCAACAAAGAAAATGGGATTTGGACCAAGTCCAAAAATTTGTTTATTTCGTTTTGTTTGTTTTTAGATTAAAAGGATCCAAAATACTAGGCAAGTGATGAGAAGAGGAAAAGTATAATTATTGGTCCTTCCCCAAATCTTGATTTGATTTTGCTTCTGATTTTGTGAATAGGAAGAAGCATACTCATAGGAATTGTAGCTTAAGTGTAGCCGTGTGACCCATGTGTCCCCACTGATAGAGTGGCTGGAGCCCAGAGTGAGAGGAAGTTAGCTTTAGGCCTTTTTTCTGCTTGAAAAGAACCAGAACTGCTATTGTATTCCCTGAAGAATAAACTCTAACCACATTCTTGGAGCGAAAGAATCAAACTTTCATGTCATTTTGACTTTGGAATGATCTTAGGTCTCTGGGTCCAACAGGGAATCCTGCTGGATCCTTCATCAAAAGTTAGAGAGTGAATCAAGCATGAGAACACCGCCATAATGCACATGAACACAGAGGCCAGAAAGTAGAAAAATAAGGAACCACCCTACAACAGCATGATGAAAGAAAACTCTGGATGCTTTATCCAGCCAGATGGGTCTGTCTGCCCATTTGTCTAGACAGAGAATGGGTAATATCTAGAAACTAGACAAAGCTACTAGGGGCCTATTGTCAGCTCCAGCGCTAGATAATTGGAGCAAGGTTAGAAGGAGAGGTAATAATAAGGGCATTTATTATTAGTAGTACTTTAATATTAATAAAAAATTAGCCTTAAATTTTGAATACCAAGTGTCAGGCACTCAACTAGATAATTAGCATGTATGATCTTGCTAAAACTTGTAACAACCTTGTGAAATAGACATTGTTTTCAATTTACACATGCAGAATCAAATACACAGAGAGATTCAATAACCTGCCCAAGGATGCATACCTTGTAAGAAGAGAAAGAATTCGAACTCTCCAGCGCTCACGTAGTGGTCCAGGATTTAAAACTAGGTCTGTTCTCAAAATAATAAGAATTAACATTTGTGTGGCTTTTGACAGTGTAAAATGCGTTAATTTTTCTGATTCTAAAAACAACATTTTGAAATGGAAAAAGCACTTTGCTAGATGACAAAACAGAGACCCAGAAGGGATGAATGATTTTCCTTAAGCCATCCAACTGCAGAGTGGAAGACCCGAGACCAAGAAGCAGAGCTTTGGCCCTAAGCTGAGCCCTCCTCTGTTGTTCCATGTGGCTCCTCAAGTTAAAAGATATCTGATAGAAAATCAGACCTCTACATGTTGTCTTTTTGTTGCTAACCCAAGAGACTGAGTCTTATAGGAGAGAGGGACCAGAATAATGACCTGTGGATAAAACGGTCACTCAATTGTTTAAACTAGTCACAGCTTTATTCATTGTGATTTCACATTGCACTTCTGGTTCTTTGCTGGCTGTTTTTCTTCAATTCCATTTATCCTCTTACAAAATCTCAAGACTCTGAATTATACAGGAATTATTGGTTAACATCTGCCTTTATATGGTCCACGTTATTTCCTTCTTCCAGGAGTTTTGTAGGTAGATAATACATATAATAAATGACCATGCGTAGAAATAAGTAAAAACCCAATTTAGACTTCCAAATAAGTGGAAACAAGACATCCAGTCAAAATAAGAAAATATTAAAAGGAGAAAGTAGTTTTCTTTGTGTCAGAAATAGTAAACCACCTCTTCCCTACTCATCCACCCTCCAAATCAAGGCCTAGATCTGGTGTGGGAGGAGGATAAGGGCTTTAACTGGAGAGATTTGGAAGAAGCCTCTTGGAGTTCAAATTCTTTATGAGTCTCTTTACTCTGTAGTTTGGGCTAACAATGTCCTCTGCTTTAGGAAAATTTTCATTCCAGAAAGTTTGAGAGGTAAGAGTGGAGCACAGAGGAGAGGAAGCAAAGAGCAGAGAGCTGCACCTGTGGAGACTCAGAGGCACAAACTTCCTTTGCAATTCCTTTCAGGTTCTCTGGCCCAACTTTGTTCACTAGCTAGAACAGGAAGGGACAATACATTTTGGCAAAAGCTCTCTCTAGAAAGATAGATCACGATGCTCCATGTGCTGCTCCTTCTACCCAGAACACTCTTCACTTCTCCTAGCTCACACCAACTCATCTTTCAAGACTCGACTCATATCGCATTTTTCTGGGAAATTTTCTCTTATCCCTCTTTATCTCAGTTAAATGTCATTCCCAAGTATCTCCACTGTACCCTATTTAAGGATCAATCTTCTTTTAAATACACAATATTACAGACTTAACTCTTTGAGGACAGAGACTATATCACATTTTTTCCTCTACGATCTAATGTAATTATGAATGATGGAATATTTTTACAACACAACTTTATTTTTATTTCCTAGTATCCCTTTAAACATCCTCAGGGAAAATTTCTTTTCCTCTGAATGAAAACTCTGGTAAGACTTATGACATTTATGCCTACTCTTAGACTCATGTAAGTGAGAATTGTTTCAGTTTATTAATTAAAATACAGTCCAGTGCAATAATTAAAATTTCAAATAAGATTGCAGTTAAATCTTCTCCCTTCTATCAGCTAGGTCTGGATTTAGGCAGGTACCTACCTTCTGGGAAGGGGGTACAAACAATCTTTCCTCTCTTTCTCTGCACTTTTTCATCCAGCTTGCTGTCTACACTTCTGTATCCTCTACAATTTGAGTGCTGGGAGAGAAAAGGAAATAGTCTGTCCAGAAAGTTTAACATGACTGGCTTTATATTCTCTGGGCATAGCGTTGTTTGAAGTTGACTTTTTTTGTGTGAGGAAGATCAGCCCTGTGCTAACATCTGCCAATCCTCCTCTTTTTTTTTTTGCTAAGGAAGACTGGCCCTGGGCTAACATCTGTGCCCATCTTCCTCCACTTTATATGGGACTCTGCCACAGCATGGCTTGCCAAGCGGTGCGTCGGTGTGTGCCCGGGATCTGACCCAGCGAACCTGGGGCCGCCGCGGAGGAGTGTGAGCACTTCCGCCACAGAGGAGCATGTGCACTTAACGGCTTGCACCACCGGGCCGGCCTCGACTTTTTCTTTTATAGGTGATTTCATGGGTTTATGGACCCCCTCTTGCTAGGGCCCCTCCAACCGCTTCTCCTCACCTGGTTGCCCCCTCTCCAGCTCTCTTCGTCTTCAACTTCTGGTTTTTTGGTGGCCACTGCAAAGAGTGCCTCTTAGTTAGAATCTCCTAATCTTCTGGTAGAAAGTTTTCTGGGCAGAATGCTTTTAAATTGATACTGCGCTGGCATTTCTAGCACAGAATCACCACTGGAAGAGAGTGGAGTTACTTCAAGCGCAACACCAACTCCCTCCCTCTCTCCATCCCCTAGACTGATAGTGGCAGCCTCCTGCCTTTAGATTGCTCGGCCATGTGTCTGACATCTTTCTGTTCTTCCCGTATAACACTGGAAGACACAAATCAAGCTCTATTTGAGAGCACAGATTTAGAAATTAACCACCATCACCCCCACCACTACTCCAAAAAATACCTTCAATCTTCATAAGCTCTTTCATTCAATATCCACTCTTGATAATTTTATGACCTGAAAGTAGGTCAGAAGTTTCAAGCGTTACGAAATTGCATTTTGGTATGACCTTTAAAAATTCTCTTTTGCACCTAGGTCTTCACTTTAGAATTTAAATACTGTATCCTGTGCCTCAATCAAATGTCCAACTTATCCTGCCTACCAGTAGAGTACATGGCACGTAGTAGGTACTACTCATTTTTGAATGAAAATGTGCTGATTTTATAACACTCTGTAGAGCTAATAAATTTTCTCTTCTATATTTTCCAGAGAGGACCTTCTAGATTTAATACTTTTTACTGAGTTAATTAACAAGATCCATATCCCATTATAATAAACCTCTTGGCAAAGGCATCTAACAGTCACTATCTTATTTTAATAACTGCAATCTTTTCTTACAGTTTATCTACCAGCAGAGCCAATGCTACAAATTTTGCTTCCTTTTCTAAGTGCTGACTGAGCAACTTCTTTACATAGACCTTGCTCCTCACTAAATCAGGAAAAATCAGGGACAAGAGATTGAATGCGTATAGGATATGCAGAGGAGAATTTGAGGTTGAGAAGATTGAGCAGACAACAACTTTTGAATTTAAATGTTGCCAACCAAAACAGGCTATACTGTGCACTAAAGGCAGATTCATATTAAGCCCCTTGATCTTCATAAACTAAAGTTACCTGCTCACCCCGCATAATTCATACATGGTGAACTATATTCATAGGCATATTGAAGTATCTCATAGATATCAATTTTTTTTCTTATTTTTTCTGTTGAGTAACTTAATATCGACACCAAATTCTTTCCCCTGTTCCTGCTAATTTTGTGTTCAATGTGAATGCCTAGTATAAAGGAAGATACATTTAGAGAATTAAGAACATAATTATCTCTTTTGTCTTTATGATTACCTTTATGAGTATCTGATCTTTACCTATTCAGCCAAAGGCATCCATTTGCCTGTGGGATAAGATTAGAACTTCTTAAGGAAGAATGTAAAGGGGAGCGGAGGGGAGCCTTGATAATACGTTGCCTGTTAAACAAAATAGAATTTTGCAGGAAGAAAATTCCTTACAAACTGAGTTGTTAGGTTGTTGTTTTGAAAAAAGTTTTCTCAGATGCTCTTATTCCCTCCTCCTTAGCAGCTTGGTAAAGACTAATCCTGGAAGACTCACATCATCCACTGTTCTCATAAAGTAGAGAAAATACCCTTATTCTTTGGAAAATGAGATGATATGTGTTACTCTACAAAATAGGGTAACTAAAATAAAAGTATGCCTTTTTTGGCACAAGTATATTATTAGGAAGAGAGAGAGAGAAGAGAAGGGAAAACAAATGTTCAAATATCTGCATCCAAATATCTTTCCCTGGGGTTTCATTTCAGTGAAAGGGAAATGCGTTTAATGGCTTGGGCCACCATCCCAACCTTCTATTTAAGAATGTGAAAAGAGATTTCCTTTGAACCTGCGCTAAGCCAACCCAAGGGGCAGCCATTTGATTCTTCTTTGGGTAGATAAAATCCAGAAGTATCAGCTTAAGGAGACAGATATGGAGTCTATCTTGGAAAACTAAAGTGCTTTATAGCAAGAGCTGCATAAGAGAAACCTATACCTCTACCCAGGCTTGGACTGAATAGAAATAACAATAGAAGTTTGGAGAGGTCCATGATTGAGGCGAAATGGAGCTTCACCCAAACTGAAATTGACCAGATCACAAGTTACACCATCCTCAGACCTGAATTGCAAATGCTGACATGACGGCCATCAGCCAGTGGACTTGGCCTAGGAGACAGAGGACAGCAGACCACCTCCTACCCTGCCACTAGCAGACATAAGCCACAACTACTCTACAGAGATTTTTAGTCATTATTCTTAGATATAACAAAATGTCATCAATTTGGAGTAAAAAAAAAAAACTATTTCTCCCATAATTCTTTTATTTTCTCTAATTTCTTTTTTGTTAATGATTACAACTGTAATTGAAGATCAGTTATGTTTATAATTAGCTAAAAATTGACCTATAAAATTTAAAGACTGTAGTCAATTCATGTATTTGAAGACCATCAACCTCTATCACTACACAACTATTTTATAATCACCGTTCAAATATTCTTGGCAGGGATATATATAAAAGAAAAAAACTAACTTCACCAAAGAACCATAAAGAATAAACCAAAAAAAAACTCTCCAACAAATCCATCAGAGTCAATTACTATTGTTTTAACAGGAATCTTTATACTCTCTTATCCTACAACCAGGATTTGAGATATGAATACAAGTTATTATAGCTAACATTTATTGAGCACTTGACATAAACAGAACACTGTGCATTGTGTTTCCCATGTGTCTTCTCATTATGTATGCTCATTCAACATATATTTTTTCAATGTCAACTACGTACCAGGAACTGTGCTAGTTACTAGGTAGAGGGTGGTGTCCTAGATTAGATAGTATCCAGACGGATGTTATTTCTGCCCTTACTTGGCTTAACTTCTCATGGAGAATACAAACAAAAAGAAAGCAAACTGATAAATAAAAAATAATTTCAATTATATGTATTATTATAGAAACACATAAGAGAGTAGGAGACCCACACACAAGGATCTTCTTTAGTTGGGACAGTCAGGGAAGACCTCCGAGAAAGACATCTTTAAACTGAAGCCTAAAGTGAGAAAATCACATAAAACACTGGTGTAAAGTGTGAGGCAAGGGATGGGGGGAAAGCAAACCATGCAAAGGGCACATCTTTTGCCAACTGGCCAAGGCCAGAAAGAGCTTGGAGTGGTCACAAAACTGAAAGAAAGACAGTTTGGCTGGTGTGTGGCAAGCTTGAAGGAGTGTAGCACAACATAAATTTGGCAAAATATACACCAAGCAATCATGAAGAGCCTTGTGAGCCATGGTAAGAAATACATATTTTATATAAAATTCAGTGGGAAGCCTCTATAAAATGCAAAGCAGAAAAATGATGTGATTCAATTTAGGTGCTAAGGATATCACGGCTGCAACAATGTGGAGACTGGATAAGAGGATACAAGAATGGAAAAAGTCTAGATGTAGATGCTGGTAGCAATCTACGCAGAAGATGACTGTGGTTTGACTAAAAAGGTGGCATTAGAGGTGGAAGGATAGAATAAGGTTGTATTTTGGAAATAGAATCAGGACTATTAATGTTTCTATGATGGGATGTGAGGGGAGGGAAGAATCAAAGATAATTTCTTTGGGTGGAAAACAAAGAATTATTTGAGGTAAGGTAAATTTTAGATACCTGTGAGAAATTCAAGTGGAGATGAATAAGCTGAAAAGTTAGGTGTGCAGTCTAAAGCACAAAGGAGAGGCCTGTGTTGGAGATATCGTCATTATCTTAAGGACAAGATTAAAATCTGTGATAATTAATGACATCCCAAAGGAGAGTAAATAGTAAAAGGAAGAAAATAGAAATGTTGCCCCAAACAACACACAATCCTTTGAGGTAGGTGTTGTTATAGAATTCCCATATTATAAGATGAAGAAACTAAAACTTAGTAAAGGTTGTGTAACTTGGCCAAAGGTTCTGCCACTCTTAAAAAACCCAAGGCACATTTCAGTCCAGAGCCCAAACTCTGATTCAAAGGAATTCAAACTTAAACTCTCGTTGAACAAATATCAAACAAACAAATAAAGCCAATCAAACTTCATCTATTGGCTACCTGATTGCACTTTTCTCATATAGTTTGATTACAATTTACCTAAAATCTCTTGAGCATGATAAGTTCTCTTTTTTTTTTTTTTTTGTGAGGAAGTTCAGCCCTGAGCTAACATCCATGCCAATCCTCCTCTTTTTGCTGAGGAAGACCGGCCCTGAGCTAACATCTATTGCCAATCCTCCTCCTTTTTTTTTCCCCCAAAGCCCCAGTAGATAGTTGTATGTCATAGTTGCACATTCTTCTAGTTGCTGTATGTGGGACACCGCCTCAGCATGGCTGGAGAAGCGGTGCGTCGGTGCGGGCCCGGGATCCGAACCCGGGCCGCCAGTAGCAGAGTGCACACACTTAACCGCTAAGCCACAGGGCCGGCCCCAATAAGTTCTATATTTAGTATGTTTCCTAAATTTAAATCTATACATTATAGAAGATGGAACCATTTGGTTTCTCACATTCATCTATAGATAAAACCTGTTTGCTAATTTGTTACAAAGTGAAGAAGTTAGTTTCCCACAGAGTCAGCATATGTAACCCTCCAAGCGTCACTTTATGCAGCTGCCACTGTTTAACCATGAAATTAGAAGACTGTCATTCCATTGCTTATATTTTTTTTAATTTATCATATACAGAATGATTATTGGTTTGTGTTTTGTGAAAAGTTGAATAACCCATTATTAAAATTTCAAATCAATCTAATTTATGTTTATTACATACCATGGGGTGCACATATTTGTACTTATTTCTCAAATAAAATTTTCAGCAAACATAAAAAAGGTCTGCAGGGTTGTTTTATTTAATTCACAAGAATTGATAAAGTTCAGAAAAGTTATAAAGAGGTTAATCATGATTTTAATTTAAAGATTTCATCCCCATCCCAGCCCAAAACCCAGCTTAGTATAAAGTGTAGTTTTGCAGGCAAAACTTTTTGAATAAGAATTTGAAGAAAGTTCTGCACAAATATTCTTCACTTTTCTAAGGAGATTTGCCACAATCACATTCTTAACAACTTTCAACAGTGTAAAAATGGGCCACCTCATGGCTATAAGAATATATAAAGACATACTGCCTTCCTGAGATTTGGGGCATTGAATTGAAGCACATTCACAGGACTTCTGGAATATATAATGCTGCCTAGAATAGGTTATTAAAATCCATTTCCCATATTATCAAAACTTTATAAACTTGAAATATTCACATTCAGAGTTACATGTGTATTATAAAAGCTCCAGAAACTGAAAATCTGGTTTTTGATCCAGTAACTTTCATATGGTTCAGTGGTTGGAAACTACCACGGTAAAATATGAGCACTTTGGTCGCCAAAAGGAAGACTGGAATATATCACTAACTACATCCGAATAGATCATATGGGTATATCCAGCAACCTATTTTACAAAGTTGACATATTTTCAAATACAATCCAGTAGACTCAATCTGAAATCTGTAAAATGCATATGCACAGGAACAAATGTATCACACTTGAAGCACAATATATTACTCACAATCACATCCCAAGCATTTCTTACAGATTTATGGAGTAATTTATATGGAAAAATGTATACATCTCAACATTTCCATCCCATTCCAACTACCTTACACTCATGCCATTCTAACCAATGTACCCTAAAAAGTAAACCTAAAAAGTAAAGCAAATCTGTGTGGCTTATAGTTTGTTAAAAAAAAGGTTTCAAAAAGATAAACTCAAACTTGTTTAGGTAGACAAAGATTTTTAATATGACATAGTGACCAAGATCAATCTTTTTCATGAAATAATAATCATTTACAAATATTTAACTTATAATTTTCACTACTTCCCAGGCAAGAAAAATGTATGTGTGTTTAAGAAATTTTATTAGCAAACTTAAGTAGACCAGAGCAATAAAAGAAGAGGATTAAGGTCCTCTGACTCAAGGTAATGCAACTAGGTTTGATAGCTGGGGAATTGAGTTTAATTTTGTCTCTGCAGCAGGAATAATGGCTTCCTAGGGAATTTCAACCTTTAGTAAGAATAGTACATTCAACAAAAGGAATATATTTATATCTCCTCATCTGAAATTTCTGTACATATCACTTGGCTCCTTAATTGAAACAGTTTTTTTCAACATATAATTTTAGAATTGTTCATGGGAGTGAAATCTTATACTTTTACAAGGTTTTATTTTCTTATATTTACAGAAGATATCAAGAAAAAAAGATGAAATAAGTTAAAGATACCTCAAGAGTGCCTACAATTCTGCTGAGAGTTTTATATATTGTCGCCTCTTATAATTCAGATTAAATGTAAAGAAACACCTCCTGATACTGATTTCTTTGATCTAAAAAGTATTCATAGAGTAATGTAGAGGATTTCTTGCTCTGAAGACTTCTAAATGCAGTATTTTTCTTTGTTTGTGACTGTGTACCAATGGTTTTGTCGATAGGCAAAGAAATTACTGGATCTAGTTCTAAAGTATGAGAAAATTCCGGAGGCCAATTGCCACAAATTATGTTATTATTTTATAGTCACAAGTGATTCTAGATGATCTTTCATGGCTCTGTCAGAGCTACTACCCATTGTAAAACAGAACATGATAATTCAATTACTATGGATGTTTCTGTTTAAAAGCTATCTACTAATAGATGCTGCAGCCACGGAGAGGGACAGTTGCCTTGTTCAGGTTTTCTCCTCACAATTATATATATATAACATGAGATCAAACATGAATATTGTTATCCGCCCTCAGAAAAATACACACATAATAGAATTAATGAGGAGTGTGTCTATCTATTTGGAGGGAAGATTACCATTCTTATGGTTAACCATGTGAGTGATGCTATAGAGCGCAAAAATGAAGTGAGTAGAAAGGCCAGAATTACTCTGATTTTGAAACGTAAATACCCAAATCCACATGTCATGCATATAGCCTCCATACTGAGATTTATTATCCCACTTGTTCGGAGTGTATTGTTTTGTGGAGGAAAAGAACATAGTGATGAGATTCACATGTTTACAACATCTTTTTGGTCTACAAGACTTGAACAAATTAGGGGATTCGAGCCAAATTTGAATCAAATAGGGGATAATACAGGTCTTGTACCATCTTAGAAACAATGAAGTAGTTAAAACCACGGATAGAAGATGGTTAACCCTACTGTAGGGCTGTGGGACATCAGGGCTGAGAGGATGTTTAGTCAACCCCAATATATATTAATCAGTGCCAATAATTCCTGATGTAAGCTAAAACAAAAAAAGTTTCAAAAGCAGGGTATTTTACTTGATGAGAAGTACAGGGTATTCTATTTGAATAAAAGTTGATTCTGCTACATAGTATCAGGGATGAATAGAAAGAAATGGATACCTTATGGCTGAACCATCCAGAAAAGAGATTTTCAGAGATTTTGAGTGGAAACTCAAACTTTAGGACTCAAGAGTGCCTTTAGTGTTTGTGCCATGGGCATCACCAAATTTGAGAGTTAAACCTGAGCATTGTAATTTCAGTGGCATTGGAAAGGCCCTCACCAAATTTATCTCCCAGAAGTCTGATTCTAATATTTCAAGTTCCAGCATTGCAAATCCATTCCCTGCTACTCACTTCTTGTGTGACCTTGGGCAACTGATCTAACTTCTTGAACCCAAATGATGTTAAGATGAAATGAAATACTGTGTTTGAATCACTCAAGAGTGCCTGGCATATGTTAAGTATTTTAATAAGTGTATTAATAATAAGAGATGGAATTAAGAGCTTCTTTCTGCAGAATGATTCTCTGAAACAATCAATTTTGATAGAGACAAGGGTAGAGTGAGAAAAAGAATACATAAACCAAGGCAAGAAGGCCAACCATGAGAGGCAGGCAAAGGGGAATGATCAGAATGGAGGAAGCCAGAATAGACGGAGATGTAAGAGGAAATTAAAAGACTAAGGAGAGGACCAAAAAAAAAAAAAGGGTAAAACGTGCCCAAAACCTGGACACATATAAAGAAAAGAATTGTTAGTTTTGATCCCATAAAGATTAAAGGCCTGTCTGTGAAAAATATATCACGAAGTTAAAAGACAAATCCAAAGTGGTTAAAAAAAATCAACACCAAAAAGTGCTTTCTTCCTAACTCTATTAGAGCTTTAAAAAATCGCTAAGAAAAAGACATGCACCTGAGCAGAAAAACATGGTTAACTTCATAAATTCATAATTCAGAAAGAAAGAAAAAATGGTCCATCACGTATTAAAATGTTCAACTTCACTAGTAATCAAAGAATTGCTTTTTAAAGCAACGGTGAAAAGTTTTTCATTTTTTACTTTGAGATCAGAAAATTTTTTAAAAACATGTCTATTATTGTTGAGGTAAATCAAGTGTTTTTTTACACTGTTGGTTTGGATATAAATTGGTAAAATACTTCCTAGGATAATTGGCAAGACATTTAAATATGGTTAGAATTGTGATCTTGAAATGAAGATAAGGTGGCAGAGCACACAGCTAGACTGCCTTCCCCAGCCTCTCTAGTGATTTGGTGTGGTCCAACTATGACCGAGTTCCACCAATGGAGTATGAGTAGAACTGAGGCCACCTCCAGGCTTGACCCGTATAAACTTTCCAGGCATTACCCCATTCTGCTTCTCTTCCCCAATGTGTTGGTTGGATATCATCTCCCAGGGTGACCACCAAAGCCATGTGTTGACAAAGGCAGAGCCTACCACCATTATCCTGGGACTCTGAGTAAAGGTCTTCCTTCTGCACCACCTCCCCCAAAACCTTGCCTCACTCTGATTGACCTTTATATGAACAAAAAGCATATCCAGCTAAGCACTAATATCTTGGCATTTAATTGTTATAGCAGCTGCTACAACTAAAATAGACCTTTTAATTCCACTTCTAGAAATTTATCCTAATTATGTTTAAGAATATGTATCAATACATTAACTATAATACTAGGAAAAAATGAAAATTACCTAACAAAATAAATTATAAAATTAACTATTGAAAATTCATTTAATGGACTATCTTGCAACAATTAAAAATCGTGTTTAATTACATAGGGAAATGTATACAGAACACCAGGTTAAACAAAAAGCAGCTACGAAACTGTGTACAACATATAATCACAATTTACACACATATGGTTTAACCAGTTATTTTGGGGTATTGAAATTATGAGTAATTTTATCTTGTTTTTTTATATTTTTTATTATCCAAACATTTGGAATAAATGTTTAGTAGTCATATTCAGAAAAACATTCTCATGAATATTATATTATAGGATGAGAGGAAACAGGAGGGAAGAAAGCAGGGAAGAGAAAAAGGAGGAAAAGAAGGAAGAGAAAAAAAGCCAAGGTTTGCATTTATAGTAATGTCTACACGATTTTGCTGGGCTGCCCTTCACACATGCATATAGAGCTTCCCAAGATATCTGTTGTGTGCTGTGCACAGACATGCTGAGACGTTGATCCTCTCAGCCCTGGACAACTGGACAACAACTTGGATAGCCCAGGGCTATCCAAGCCCCCAAGTGGTCACCTCAAGGTCATCAGCAGCCTTGTTATTGACCCTAGTGTTCTATATAAATACCACCATTTTCTACATGTGACGTGACATAAATGATGTTAGGAATCATCAGTATAACATTCTTGTTGAAGAAGAGGAATAGATTTCATACACGTCATTTCCTTTTATTCAAAGAGGATAACATGCTCGATAACTAGAGTATTTACATTAGGAAAAAAATATATTGAAAAATATACAGAATCCATAAAATCACACAATCTAGATTAAATTACTGTTAATAAAAAAACTCTATTCATAATACACACAGTAAATCTAGTACTACTATTTTTTTTCTGGTGAAGAAAATTGGCCCTGAGCTAACATCTGTGCCCATCTTCCTCTGTTTTGCATGTGGGACATCACTGCCACAGCATGGCTTGATGAGCAGTGTCTAGGTCTGTATCTGGGATGGGAACCCATGAACCCGGGGCCACCAAAGCAAAACATGCAAACTTAACCACTATGCCACCAGGCCGGCCCCTAGTATCACTATTTTTAAGAGTAGTTAAAATGGTGAGTCTGTTTTTCTCTGACAAACTTAGTACCAAAACCTGGGGGAATTTTATTTAACGTTTAGATGCTATACATTTCTCTTCATTTAAATCAACTATAACTGATGTGTTTCAATACACACTCAAAGAGAGAATTAATAAAACATTTTTAAGTAACTATACTATATTTGCAAAAATGCTACAATATGTTATCAGTCAGAAAATCACTAGAAAGTGAGCCAGGTTTTTCTTGTTTGACTGTATTTTGATGAACATGAATGAAACATCTGAAGACAAAATACTTTCTAAAGCTCTAGGATACATACTGAAACTTGACGGAATATTAGCATATGAATGATACAGAGCAGAAACAAAAAGTTTATTTAAAAGAATTTCTTATCCTGGCCTACCACTATGTGATATTAAATGAGTTCCAAAGAGAACATTGGTCCCATTGAAATTTACATCATAAAAATAGAAATGTATACTAAATGCTTTGCCAGAAGTAAAAGAAACCCAACCAGCATCATCATGCACACTTGCCAGTGATGATTAAACAAACAAAAAAAAAACACATTGAAATGTATGTCTTAAAAAGACTTATAAGATACTCTTTCTCCTTGCATGCTCTACCAAAAAAAAAAAAAAGTGAATTAGTCTTAGGTTTTCATCATAGTTTTCAGACATTATGCTTCGTACATTACATTTTTAAAGAAAAAGAGAGATAAATTTAGATTCTCCTCTGAAATTTTCTTGTGGTAAATTAGAAACTGAAATGCATTAAAGAACCAATTTTATGCTTTAAAAATATGTATTTTTTTTAAAGACTTCAAACCCAGAAATGACCTAGAATTTGTGGAGATGCTCAATTTTCTTTGAAAGAGAGAATTATGCTAGGAAGAAGCATTCCTGGGCCCAGAGAAGTAAAGAACTTCTCTGCCCACCCCCAACAAAACACATCTAACCAGAACAACCAGCTATCTACAGATCAATGTAGCGTGGGTGGATCCTAAGTGGAGTAGCTGGGTGTCCCTCCTTGGCCTGTCTAGCACCCGGCACGCCCCTCTCATGGCACTTGGTACCCCGCACTGCACTTACAATTGCCTGTTCACTGATCTGTATATTCCAGTGAACTGTAACTGTCCTCCATGTGGGAAGGACCAATGTCTCTCATGTCTGTCATTGTATCCTCAGTTACTAGCGCTGTGTTGGTGCATATTAGACACTCAATAAATATATGCGAATAAAGGAATTCATTCATCCATTCATACAATCTACATACGGTTACTAAAGAGTTATTATGTGCCAGACGTTATCCCAGGCACTGGGATAAAGTAATGAATAAGATATAGCATTTTATAGCAAAATACAGCCCCATAAGTACGTACTAAAGAAATCAGCAGAAAGAAGCATTGTTTTCAAAGAGGGCAGCAGCAGGAATAGCAAGCTGCATCCTACAGTGGTTCTCTACTAAGTCGCCTCAGATGAAAAAGGCTAGGAACACATGTGAGAGGCTCCAGAAACTCTTGGTACAGGACTGGGAGATTTTGATTAGAAAACTAAGATGCTACAGTTATTCGGTGAGTCTACAAGCAAGTGAAATGTGGGTATAAATGGTAATATGAAATAATTAGTAGCCGTAGAAAGGTGAGGCCTGAGGAGGTTAACGTTGTATAAGACATTGATCATAAACTGAAGTTGCACATGCTTTAATAAGTCTTAGTCATGGAATCTTTGGAAAGAAATATCTCCCATATGTGAGATATGTCCATTTTTGTTGTTCTTGTACAGACTGTAGTTGAAGTGATATCTGGAGCAATTTCTTCAGTTAGTATTTCAATGGTTTTCATGGTTTGAAACTTTACATTAAAAATTTACATGTACATAAAAATTCAAGTTATAAGTAATGTAAGAATATCAGTTTCAAAAGGAAAGTGAACCTAGCATGGAGGAAATGCTAGTTCTTCCACACATGTATGCCATGAATGTGTCCTGTAGTTTGTGATTTTTTTAATAATGAAATAAAACAGATGATGGATAGATGGATGGATGGATGGATGGATGGATGGATGGATGGATAGATAGATATATGATAGCACACAGATAGATAAGAAGGGAAAAATTAAAGACTAACCAAGTGTGTGTTTATATGATTTCCTAAAAAAATGAGCATCAAACACAAATGGCTCAATTAGAAAGGTGGATAATGGCAAGCTTTGAAGCACAAATAAGGACATGGGAAGTTTTCCCATCTCTGCCTGAATCACTACATATATATATATATTTATGTATACATATATCACGTATCTAGTATGTGAATACAGATACAGATTTATTTAAAGTTATAGACATAGATTAGATATAGTCTGACACACAAAATTTTATATATTAATTACGTGGACGGAGGGACTCCCAGGATTCAAGTCTTTCAATGCTAAAACCAGCAAAGTCCCAGGCAAACCAGGATGAGTTGGTCAGTATAGTGGTTCACCCTGACGAACAAGTTAGATAGCACCCTCTCCTCTGCAATATGATTTCCCTTTCACAGATCTCTATTATTGCCTTTCACCCTGTTCCTTAGAGCAAACTATTTTTTAAAAGGGTTTTAGGAGCTTTGGAAGTTTAATCCTTGAAAATCTCATGCACCAAAAAGAAAATAATTTCAAATGTTTCAGATATAAAATTAATTATATGCATACAAAATTTTATACAACTAATCACAAGATTACTTATGTATCCACTACTTAAATTATGAAGACACTAATTACCTGTTGTTGTTGTTGTTAGTGCCAGCAAGTTGATTCTGACTCCTAGTGACCCTATGTACAGCAGAGCGGAATCCTGCCCAATCTTTTTGCACCATACTCTCACCTTCCAGTGCTATATCAGACAATTCTCTGTCTGCTATTCGTAGGGTTTTCATGGCCAGTTTTTTTGGAAGTGGGTTGCCAGGTCCTTCTTCCTAGTCTGTCTTAGTCTAGAAGCTCCTTTGAAACCCGTCCACCGTGAATGACCCTGCTGATAGTTGAAATAGTGGTGGCATAGCTTTCAGCATCACAGCAACACACAGTTGCTACAGTATAACAACTGACAGGCGGGTAGTGTGGTTCCCTGACCGGGAAACAAACCTGGGCCGTGGCAGTGAGAGGGCTGAATCTTAACCACTAGACCACCAATTATACAACTCTATGATAAAAGCAGAAAATATAAGACGTGGTCCCTTGCCCAAGTTTTTTCACAGCATAAAAAGCTGAAGGAGCAAGCAAATGTAAAAGTAGAAAAGACCAATTCCATAAGGCAGATATTAATAATATTCTCATTATATTACAGTTATAATCTTGTACTCTTTCCATTGAAGACAATATACAGACTTGTTTTGTTCACTTCTTCATACAAAAATAGTATTAATATTATATAAAATAATTTTGTTTTTACTACCCAAAATCTCATCTGAAAGATATGAAATTATTTTTCATTCAGTTATTATTTTTCTTTTCCTCCTCAAAACAAAAGTCTCTACTGGCTTCTTGGAGGCCCTTACTCTTTTATAACTTATAACATTTTATGGCTGATTTCCAAAACCATAGCAAACCAGGCTTACCAATAAATAAACTGCAGGATTTGATTTCCTTCAAAAGAGAGTGTTAGTGTCTGTATGAATAAATGTGGTTTGTTGTTCCTTTGATAAAATTTGAATCTGTAGCAAACATAATTTGCTTTCATTTTTATTCTTTAAACTTACACACAGGTGAGAGGCTGCTCCACAAACCACTTGATTCATCATAAACTTTTACACATTTAATGCAAAAGTATTTTTCACTTTTGAAAGCTATCCAAGGAGGAGCAAAACTCATGATGTCAGAGTTTAGAAACAAAAGATTGGAAACATTGCTGTATATTTAATTAGAATCCTAATTTTGGCCTAATATTGTTTCTTCCAAATTTTGTCTTTGGTAGTACTATAGGATAGTGAGTTTTGAGTTTAATCTAACTCAAAGCAAAAACAAAAACAAAATCCTGTCCTTTTCTTATTTCCCTTAACGGTAGGAAGCAAGTGCATTGTATCATTATATCTATAAGCAAACCTGTAGACAAGGTGGCCGGGGAGGGCAGCATCGTGACTCACGTAGCCAAACTCAGTAGCCAAAATCTACAGGTAAATTCTATGAAAAGGAGGTAACAACAACAACAAAACATTCAAAATGCTTCAGAAAGTTAACCAAGGAGAAATAAAACAAAGGTTTTGAGGTTTTGAACATCTCAAAAACCTGAAAGCATAATTAGCTATACGCATGCGTCGACTACACCATAACATTTTCATGATTTCTTAGGTCAGCCGTGGTAACCTACGTCCAAACAGAAGCCAGATGCACATCATAAAGTGACTCGAATAGAACTATGCCCCCACCAGGGTCTTTAGCAAGCTAGAGCACAGCATGCTGGAAAGAGGAGAGAGAAGGGCTTGCTTTTGGTCTCAGATGCAAATGTTTTTTCTGATAGGTCATGAAATTTCATGAGAGAGGCACGACTCCAAGAGCCAAATAAGAAAAAACACTTCCTCCCTCTCTCAACTCTTCTCCCAAAAAAGACCTGTTAGGAGAAGGAGTCTAAACCTGAAAACTCTCCTCGTGTACTCCCTCCGTAATTTATCCAGAGCTTCCCACATTCATAAACTTCTCTATGTGCCTGATCAAGAGAAAGAAGGTAAAATAATTTTGATCTGCATTTCACGCTGGCGACTCTTGTTTTTAGCTTTCCCAAAGAACTGTACTGTACATTTTAACATTTTTTCTGCTAATCACGTACACTTCAATTATTTATTTTTCTTTTATTTATTATATGTTTCAGGTTCTAATAGGTTTCTCTGTGGTTTAAACCAATGAAAATCATTTTTTTCCATCAGGTCAGTTAGATTTCTAAATGAGTAAATGTTGTGTTCTCCTTTTAAATTAGAGTTACCTTTCAACTTGTATGTGCCTACACGATTTAACTATTTGATGAAAGACTTTTTCATATAGTAAATTTGCAAAATCTAGATGATCACTGATATATTCTTATTTCAACATCAATAATAATGTTAGCTAATAATCCATAGAGTTTATTCATATAGCAAAACATTATTGAGCACCTAGAATTCCTAGTAAGTTCTGGAATTACATTGATAAACAAAAAGATATGATTTCTGCCCTCACCGCACTAATAATCTGGTAGCTTGAAAAAAAAACAGTTGTCTAAAAAAAAAGTAAAATTATGAAAATAAATTTTCAATATCTTTAATCTCTGAAAGCATTAATGAAAATATTTTTAGCAAACTCAGATTTATTGTAGCCACAGAATTATCAAAGAATGGATACATTGTTTTATTTTATTGAGAGTAAAACTGAGCTATATCATTTTGTGATTATCTTTTCAGGAACTTAATTTTTCCTCATTTTTTAAGATCCTAAAATGTAGGCTTCTACTACACTTGCCAAACAGGAACATTTAGAGACTATATAATACATTTAGCCATCAAATATCTCTTGCAGAAAATTGTATATAACATATGTAGAGCAATGCTTTAATGGAAAAAGCATACTTTAGAGTCAAAATATTTTAAATTAGAACATTTCAAAAGAAACAAATTATTATCATTTCATTCACTATTTTCAAACAGATTTTATTTTTAGAGAAATAATGTTTATTTTCCCTTTGGCACACTGATAGTGTACCCTGTGAGTGTGGAAAGGAGAAGAAGTGTCAATTATTCCTTCCCTATAGCCTTTGCTCTGCCAAGTTGGTCATGCCTCCCAAAGTCAAGTATTGCTCCATTACTGCTAGCTAATGACACAGTAGGGTACCAGTACTTCAGACTCACTCGTCTACTCTTGGCGCCAAGAAAAAACACTAGTGACCACTATGCTTGAAGAATTTCAGCTGCTGCTCTAAGACTTAAGAAAGAAGGAAAAATAGGGGAGAAAAGGATTAGAAATAGATTAGGCTAATGACAGAGAAAAGGGAAAGACTGAGGAGCACGTTTTCTTAACTAGTGCCTAAAAGACCACCTGGTGTTAGGTTTTCCATGTATATTGTTAAATTAATGAACAAACAAATACATTGGGAATCAACTCAGAGAAGCAAGAAAGAGTTAACAAAAAGCCTCTGTGAAATATCCCAAATGAAATAGCGAGAGAAACCAAAGTCACATAAGCTCTTAAGGTTGGTAAAAAAATATCAGAAAGGGAAAAACACACTCCACAGACACTAAGAACAGTATGTCTAAACTCATTCATTCAAAAAACACTAACTGAGCATTTACTATGCACATGCAATATTCAAGACACCGGGGGTCCAGCAGTGAACAAACCAGGCAATTCTCAGTCCTCATGATGCATGCCTTCCAGAGGGTGACAGATCACAAAATAAAGCGTGCCTGGACTTCTGCTTCAGCCTATGAAGAATTAACTGCTCTGGGAGTTGCCCTCCTGTCAAAAACAAACAAAAAACAGGAAAAATACAAGAAACAATTGTTTTTCAGACATTGGCCATCAGGCAGCACAGGATTGTGAGATCTCAGAGAAAGGATGCCAACAAGGTGAGTCTGAGAATTGCCCCAGCTTCCTGCCTGAGGAAGTTTCCAGGATGCAGCTTGGCAGTTTGCTGAACTGAAAAGACAGATGAAAGAGCTCAGGAGATGCTAGAATTTGCAGGGCAGAGTACCCCACAGAGAGGGACCTGTACAAGGGAAAGAGCTGGAGATCTCAGAGGGGTCCTCTCAAGTTTTGGCAGAATACTGTTCTGGGCCGGTATGGAGTGAAACTCCATGAAACTGAAGAGATAACTAGGGGAAAGCAGTAGGCCACACAATTCCTAGAAGTTACATAGTCTGGGGATAGTTTGTGTTCCCACCGGGGAAAATGAAGAGACATTTTAATACACGGTGCACTCAATACACTCAGAATGTTCACATCTTGATAGACGATAAATTGTACCCAGAGTAAAGGCTGTTCTGGACTCACCATAAAGATTAAAAGCAAGCCAGGATCAAACAGATACAAAAGTAACTTCACTGTTACTTTCATTCATTTGCATTCATTTTCTGTCACTGTGATAAGATTGCCACAAATTTATCAGCTTAAATCATCTTGCAATCAAGATGTCAGCCAGGCTGCTGTATCATCTCAAGGCTCACCTGGGGAAGAATCTGCTTCAAAGCTCACTCAGCTTGTTTGCATAATCCACTTCCTTGTGGTTGTAGGACTGAAGGCCCTGACTTTTCATTTGCTGTCAACGGGAAGCCACCCTCAGGTCCTAGCTGCCACTCACAGTTCCCTGCCACAGAGGCCAACATCATGGCCGTTTCTTCATCAAGCCTTCAAGGAAAGCTTCCAGCTCCAGTCTGATAAGAAGGAGTCTCACATAACATAACAGGAGTGACAGCCCAACACTTTTGCCATATAGAGTGTATCCTAACGAGGAGAGTGACATCCCATTATCTTCACCACATTCTAGTTATTAGAAGCACTCAAGCGGAGGGAATTATACAAGAGCTTGGACACTAGGAGGCAAGGGTCACAGAGCCCCCTTAACGTCTTTCACCCACCGTGTGCTATGTCAAAGTCCAAACTCTTAAATGAATACGAGGAAATCTAATATTCAACAATGTAAAATTTATAAGATTGATCAACCAGTCAAAATTACCAAGCACAAAAAAGCAGGAAACATGACCCATAGCCTGAAGTAGAAACAGATCCAGAAACGACAGAGACGATGGAATTACCAGAGAAGGACTTAAAACAGCTATTATAAATCTTACAAATATTCTCATGCATGTAAGAAAGAAGATGAGCATAAGAAGAAAACACATGGAAGGTTAAAAAGATCCTAATTGAACAGAAAAACGTATATATATCTGAAATAACAATGTTAGATAGGATTCGTAGCAGATTAAACACTGCAGAAGATTTAGAAACTTAAAAACATAAGATGATAAAAATCATAGATAAAAAGGTAAAGAAAAAATATATCATCAGATAGTTATGAAACAATACCAAACAGTGTAGCGTGTAATTGGAGATCCAAGAGGAGAGAAAAGAGATGGAGGGGTGACAGAAAAAAAAATATTTGAAGAAATAATCACTGAACATTTTATAATTTTGATGAAAATTATAAATCCATCAATTCCAGATACTTAGCAAACGACAAGCAGAAGAAATACAAAAAGTCACACCAAGGAGCATTGTACTACTCTGCTAAAAAGACAAGCCACAAACTAGGAGAAAATATTTGTAAACTACTTAATGATAAAGAATATATATCTAAAATAATAAAAGAACTCCAAAAATACAATAAGATGAAGACACTAGTAAAAAAATAATGGGCAAAAGATTTAAAATACACTTGCACAAAGAACATAAACAGATGGCAAATACACTCATAAAAAAACGCTTAATTTCGTTAGTCATTAGGAAAATGCAAATGAAAACCACAGTGAGATATCATTATACATCCACTAGAATGGCTGAAATTAAGAGGCTAATAATACTAATGTTGGTAGGGATGTGGAACAACTGGAAGACCAGCTAAATGATATACTCATTATGGAAAACATTTTGGTAATTTCTTGTAAAGTTAGCTTATCACTTACCATATCACTCAGCAATCCCATGTCTACGAATTTACCCAAGAAAAATGAAGTACTCACAAAGACTTGTATGTAAATGTTCAAGCAGCTTTATTCACCATAACCCAAACTGGAAATAACTCAAATGTCCATCAACAAGAGAATAAAAAACCCAAATTGTGGATTAGCCATGGAATGAAATACTACCCAAAACCAAAAAAAACTACTGATACACTCAAAAACATAGACAAATCTCAAAGTCATTACGCTGAATGAAAGAAGCCAAACACAAATGAAAACAAAATGTGTTATTCCGTTTATATAAAATTCTAGAAAAGGCAAAACTATAATGACTGAAAGCTCACCAGTGGTTACCAGGTGCTAGGAGCAGGGGGAGAGATTTACCGTAAAGGGCACTTTTTGGGTAATGAAAATCGTCTTTATCTTGATTGTGGTGGTTATACAAATGTGTACATTTGTCAAAATTCATCAAACTGTACGCTTAAAATAGGTGTACTATACTGAATATAAATTACACCTCAATTAAAAGAAACAAATATATAAATACATAAATTTCTTGAATTCTTTTTATAAAAGCCAATAAGGACGATACCATAGAAGTTAAATAAATAAAGCCACAAGGTGGTAAGTGCCATGAGAATAATAAAGCAGAAAGGAGACAGGGTGTGCCAGAGTGGGGGAAGTGTTGGAATATTCAATAGGTTGGTCAAAAAAGCCTTATTGAGACAGTGACACTTGAGCAAAGATCTTCAAGAAGCGAGGGGGAAAGCGATGAGGCTATCCGGAGGAAGAGCAGAAGTAAATGAGAGGCTGGAGCCGCTTGATCAACCAGGAAGTCAGTGTGTCTGGAGCAGACTGAACGAGGAGTAGACGAGTGAGGTGGAGGAGGTAAGAGTGGGGGACATTGTAAAGACAGGCTCTTATTCTGAGTAAAATAGGAATACAACAGGAGATTTTGAGCAGAGGAGTGACTCTTTTTTTTTTTATTATTGTTTTTTATATGCATCATTCTAGCAGCTTTCTACTTTTTAAAAGGATCACTGTAGCTCATTGAAAACATACCGTGGCAGGAGTGGCAAGAGTGGAAGCAGAGAAATTACTTGCAATAATCCAGATGACAGGTAACTGGAGCTTGGGCAAAGGTAGAACAGTGGAGATGTGCTTGGATTCTGACATCATTTTGAATTTTCCGTATTCCAAAGTGAAGTGTAGACGAAAAAGGCAGAATTTTAAAGGAATTGATTAAAACCATTCTCCCAACCCCTACCCTTACCACACGCTGAATAAAAGAGAATCAAAAGGCAAGTTTGACCTGTGTCCCCTGGAGTCAGTGGAGTACACACACTAGTGCTAGACCTGGACCCACATCTGGAAATTTTAAAGGCAAGTGATTGTGGCTGGTTAGTTGGCCCCTGAATGACAGACTGGTCAGGGCGTCATTGGAAAGTAGCTGGACATCCAATGGTAAGTCAAGGGGGCATGTTTATCCAAGGCCAAATTGTGGAATCCATGGAAGGAACCAGTCTGGGGCAATGTGATCTCCACGCAAGTGGTGGACAGCCCGATGCCCAGGGTCTGAGGGAGGATCTATAAGCAATCGGACCAGAAGACCCGATGTTCACATCACAGACAGTACAGTAAGAAAAGTCTCTAAGAAACCTATAAAACCACCACAAGAGAGAAAGGAACAGCTTTGAACATCCACCAGCCCAGAGAGCATAAAGGCCAGAACATGACAGTAGCAGTTAAGTAAGATCTTTCCTGCTTTTTACCTCTCTTTCTTCATCCAGCTCCACACTCCCTTCTCCCACCCAATCTTGAAATACAGAGGAACTTCGCTGGGGTTGGGGGAGGATTGGTTTTTGAGAGAGGCAAGATGAGGCACTGTAAAGGGGCCATCACAGGACTACCTCCTCCTCAGGCTTCCAGCTGAAGGCCACCTAAAATGGGGACAGGGAGAATTTAAGTTCAAAAGAAGTTGAAAGAGTGTTGATGATTGACATTTGACTGGGCATTTTAATTACCGAAATTAGTATCTGTTGAGATTAGAGCTGATCAGAGGACTTTTTTTTTTTATAAAGAGCTACCAGAAAACTACAGAGTCTGCTTGAAATTCCATCCAGGGTAGAGAAAGAAGTTGCCCACTGAGCAGATTTAAAGAGAGAGTGGGAAGGAATATAACTCTTATGCACATTTACTAGTGTTTTAATATGTGATATATATTTTGAAATATATACACACAAGAAAAAGAATATAAAGGAATAAGAATGAATATAAAACAGTGTTTTAAAATCATTATTTTATTTAACAGTATAAATTAATAACAGTTTTTAGTGACAGAAATATGATTGAAAATGTTTCATTCTTTTTGAAACTTTGGCTTAGCCCTTTACGATTCAGCAATCCTGGTTGAAAGTTCAGTTTATTTCCATTCTAGGTGTGTTAGCAAGCATAGCTGAAAAAGATAATTCAAAATCTACAGGTAGAAGAAATACATTATGATAGTAAATCATGATATTTTTCCATCTAACCTATCTTTCAAAAGTTTTTGCTGAAATTCAGCTAATAGATCTCTATTTTTATGTTCTTCAGTGGTCTGGCAAAGGAATCATAAATTTCACTATTTCATTAAATAGCCATTGAGCATCCACTATACCCAGACACTGTCTAGGTGCAGAGGATACAATTTTGATCAAAAAAAGACGTGGTCCCTGCCATCATGGAGTTCATGGTGTAGAGAAAGAGATGAACGTAATGAAAATCATCTGAAAATTGTCAAATTCCACCTATGAAGAAGCCATGGAGGGAAGATTCGCACTTCTGTGAGATTTGTCCTAATTGAGCATGTCGAGGAAGGCTTCTCTGAGGATACTTGAGCTAAGATTGGAAGAAAGATCTCAAGGAAAGAATGAACTAAACAAATACTGTTAACAGAAGCAAAAGGAACACAATGGTCCTGTATCAAGAGGAATGTGTTACATTTTTATATTTTTTCAAAAAAATGTTTTAAAATACATTAAAACTTTTTTTGCAAGTTTTAAACAGTCAAGAAAAATCTTTTTCATGTTTTTTTAGGGAATAAAGATATGAGAAATTTTATAAGTAATGCCATCATTTTCAGACAAAAAAAATCACATAATAATAGAAACTTTTAAGTCGATGAACAATAGTTATGATTGACCCATTAATTGATATTCTCTTCTCTTTCTCATCCACTCTTCCTTTCTCTATCATTCTTCCTATATTATTTGCTTCTCTTCCCCCTCAATGTCTCTTTCATGCTTAGACCATAGACTGTCTAAAATACTGAGCAGTTCCTACAGTGTTGGCATAGCCGCTGCCACCCAGGCCTGGAGAGGAGAATGATAACACTCCCCTCCAGGATCTCGCAGTTTGTCCAGGGACCATCCCAATAATAAGCCATAAAGATAACCTGAAGCTAAGTGCAGATTTTTTTTTCATTCAGCAAATTTTTTTCTGGTTTTATTGAGAAATAATTGACATACATCACTGTATAAGTTTAAGGTGCACAGCATGATTTACATATATTGTGAAATGATTACCACAATAGGTTTAGTTTACATCCATCATCTCATATAGATACAATAAAAAGAAAAGAAAAAAAATTATCCTTGTGTTGAGAACTCTTAGGATCTACTCTCTCGTAACAACTTTCCTATATATCATACAGCAATGTTAACTATAGATTTTTTTTTTTTAAGTCCGAAAAGGAGTGAGGCCAAATTCAAGCCCCCAAAACAAGAAGCCAAACTCTGCGAATGAAAATTTGACCTTATACAGACTTTCACAGTGTTGTAAAAATTTGCAGATGCTAATCCATCCTACACACAGCTGCCAAATTAATCTTCCTAAAGTACAACTTGGATATTATCACTGCAGGCTCCCACCAAAAATGATGTGTTCTGTCCTGGGCATCACACATTAAGAAGAATCTGATGAGTGGAGTAAAAACAAATGAGAGTGAATTCTAGTGGTAGAACCTTGGAAGGAAAGCCTTATCATGCTAAGGACAAGAGACAAGTCTGTAACCCAGGAGATGCAAGGAGATACAGGTAATGAAAAACAAATTTTTTTATCAAAGAGTAGCATATTACTATTAAATCTGTATTTTATATAGAAACTTGTTCAGTAAAAATAGTAAACTCTTTGGGTCAAAAATTGATTTTAATTTTATCATTTAACGTATGGCTTGGATTTAAATTTGTTTTTAGATGCTAAATTTGTTTTTAGCATGATGTTTGTACTTTTTCCCAAGTGGGATAAAATTTTAATGTGGCGATGCTATCCTGAGAAAGCAACTTATCTGTTCCTTAATAGTTTGTCTGAAAATTCCAAACAAATACAAGCCATCTTGTATTTGAAGGAAAATGAGTATTTTCCTTCCTAAAAGCCATCATTGTTCCATAGTGCTTTAATTTGGCCCCTACCACAATCTTCACTGTCTCCTTTTAGTTCTACTATTTATACTTTTCCTTCTACTATGCTTATATTCACTGCTTCTGTTTTTTTTGTTTGGTTTGGTTTGGTTTGGTGAGGAAGATTGTCCCTGAGCCAACATCTATACCAATCTTCCTCTATTTTGTATGTGGGACGCTGTCCACAGCATGGCTTGATGAGCGATGTGTAGGTCTCCACCCAGGATCCAAACCTGAGAACCCCGAGGCCGCCGAGGTGGAGCACACAAACTTAACCACTACACCACCAGGCTGGCTCCACTGCTTCTGTTTTTTTTATTAGCTGGGTTTTGGGGGGGGGGGTTGTTTGTTTGTTTATTTATATATATATATATATATATTTTTTTTTTTTTTTTTTTGGTGAGGAAGATTTGCTCTGAGCTAACATCTCTGCCATTCTTCCTCTGTTTTGTATGTGGGTCGCCACCACAGTGTGGCTGATGAATGGTATAGGTCTGTGCCAGGGATCTGAACCCGCCAACCCAGGCTGCCAAAGTGGAGCATGCTGAACTCAACCACTATGCCACGCGGCCAGCCCCTTATTAGCTGTTTTGAGGTAAGTCAGAGGTGAACCAGTCTTACAATAATGACTTCATGAAGAGAACAGGTCATCAGTGGCTAAATCATAGGAAAACCACATTAATAAAAAATAGAACCTAATTCAACGCATGCAAGCCAAGTTAGAAAAGGATTTGTCTGTCGTTTACCTGCTCTTCACCCTTTCCTTTAGCTTGTTTTTTAATTTTTTCTTTTTGTTAGAAAACTTGGCTTATATTTTCTTTTTCTTGCTTTCCTGCCTTCCTTTGACCATTTCTTCCTCCCTTCTACCAAGCTGTAATCTATTGCCTTCTTATATTCAGTCATTCATTCACAGGCAGGCATTTCTTTTCTGCCTTCAAATGTGATCTTGCTAATGTTTTCTCCTTGGGTTCCATCCATTATTATAATTATCACTCAATCATCTTTCTGCCTCTGTTTCAGTGTCCTTTGAGTTTACTCCTCATTTATTTTCTCTCAATTTTTCCTTATTCCCAGCTTTCACAAGAATAAGGGAAGGGGGGGGTTGTTGGGCTTTTTTTTTGAACAGAAAATCAGTTTTTGTGGAGCATTTGGAGTTCCCCGTTGATGTATAGCCAGGTAGAGTGCCCTATTGAAACTGGGTATTTTTCTATATCAAAGCACACACAAACCTTCACTTTCTTATGAAGAGAATCAGAAACTACTAAATTGTAGAATTTTAAAAGCCAAAAGAGACCTGGAAGGCCATCTAGTCCAACTCTGTTATTCTATCGATGAGGGCAAACAAAAGCCAACAGTTACTGATCCCCTTCGTGTGTCAAGCTTTGTATTTTGTGTTGCTGTTGTTATTGTTGTATACTTGTTAACTGATATATCCTCATAATCATCCCAAGAATTAAATATTCAATTTAATACCAGAAATATTTACTAAACACCTCCTCAGTGCCCAGAACTAGGGAAGAAAATAAGGAACCAAGGAGCACCTTATATTTTCCAAGCACTTTATACTCCATCTCATTTAATCATCGCACTTTGACACAAACATTACCATTTGCAGAAAACAAAACTGAGCCTCAAAGATGAGTGGTTACTTAGCAAGCATCACAAAGTTATGAAGAGCCAGCGTGAGAATCTAAAACCCGATCTGTCTCAATCCGAAGTCTGCTTTTGTTTGTTTGCTTATCCGCTTTTACCTTTCAGGGCTGTCTGTTCAGAATAGCACAACCATGTCAGTTTCTCAACCAGATGAGTGGTGGTCCCAGAGTTCCCAAACCAAATGACAATTTGCCCTTCTAAATTCTGACCTTCCCAAGCTTTGGCCCATGTTTACCCTACGTATATGGGCCATTGCACCTGTACCGTGACAGCCTGGGCAGCCTTTTCGTGTGGGTGTGGTATGTTTAATAAACGCAATGGTGATGCTATCAGGGAGATAGAGCGGCAGAAAGAGGCAATTGATTTGGATAATTAATTTTAAGGATCTCCTTTTAAAACTAACAACCATCATTATTTTTAAAGATAAACTCTAATATTTATTCCACTAAACAAAAGGCTCTTCTGCTCTTTTGTAACTTTACTTGTAGCGATTTTAGTTACTTTTTTCATTTTTCCCATTCCCTCTCTCCACTCCCTCACTCAATAATGTGTGATTCGTCTTTCTGATCCAAGGATATCTGTTACTTTTCCTTTAATATAACAGCAGTTTGCATTAGTGTTAATGACACAAAGTCCAACTCCTTCATCAGATTCTTTTTTGGAGATAAAGAACAGCAAAACATTACTTCAAACTTGAGAAATCTCTTCTAATAGATAATAGTCCTTGCAAAACACAACCTATCAAAAACAAAATCCTGCACGCTTTATTTAGTTCTTTAATTTCTTGGTAGTTAAACACTATTGACTAAATTCTCTCATATCTATTGTGCCCTTAATATTAGACCAAGGAAATTGGGTTAAACGATTTTCTTCTATTTGTTCTCAATCTCAAGCTATTAAATTGCATTGGTATTAGTGCTTAATCCTGGATCCACATAAGGTAGGGTGTACACACATACTGATAAAAAAATTTTTAAAAAACACTTAGATAACACACTTGTTATCCATATAAGGACAGCACCTCTATTTTATCTCACCCCGGTCAAATGAGAATTACCTGAGGGAAAGGATTTTGTTTTGATCATTCATACCTGCTGTTGCCACTATATATTGTTTTTCACAACTTTCAGGAGCTAAAGAGGTTAAGGAATGAACAAAAGTAGAAGAGAACTAACTTCACTTATTTAACAATTATTTTTTAAGATCTACTATGTATCAGAAACTATGTTACGAATTTGACTTACATTATACTGTGTGTCCACACAGCAACTTTGAGTTAGGTTTATTATACCCATTTTAGAATAGGAAACTAAAATCTTGGAGTGGTTATACAACTATTTCCAGGCCATACATTTATAGAAAATAATGGAACTAAAGTTTGAACCCAAATCTGCCTGTCTGAAAAGTCCATGCTCTTTCCACTTCACCAAGCTCCTTCATGCATATGAACAAAACCCATAAACGTAAATTACTTACTCTATATTGATAAAGAGTATAGATCCTCATACAAACCAATTATCTAAAAATGCATTACTGAACATTGTTGTATAAGTAGCAACTATAGTCAATAAAATGATAAATTTATTAAAGACTTCTGTCCTGCTGAGTCTGTCTCTGTCACCAATAACACAGTCTGCAGTGAAATCTGTAACAGCTTGAAGGTAAAGAGTCTGCATTTACAGAAACCAGAATTGCTGCAGGAGCTAAATCCAGGCACATGTTTCCTCAAGGTAGACATGTCTCTACCTTCTGTCCTCTAAGATGGGAACCAGCTAAGCTCTTCACCCTGCCTTATGTTTTGGAAGAATATCTGAGAGCAGCAAACTTACTTAAATAACACACGTTTTCCCCAAAAGATAATACCCAATTGAAGAGGACCTATGTTGGCATTTTATAGGATCACGATTCCAGCTTAGTTGTTCTCAGGAGTGAATACAGATGCATCAATTTTACTTGTTGGTTTGTTTAGTAAGTAGGCCTTCCTATAAACATTGTGCTGGTGGTAAGATAGTCTTGTCTGTTCTAGTCGTCCTTTGATGCAGCCTGTCAAAAACCCAGAGGAGATACAGGTTTCAGAGAAAAGCCTCTGTACAAGTATAGGATGTTAAATTTAAAAGAGGACATAAAGAGCATCTTCTTCAATACTTTCCTATTTCGTATGTGGAAATTGAGGCTTGAAAATGTTAATTGACTTGCCCAAGATTGTTGACACTTATGTAGCAATTTAGTCCTAGGATTCCTTCTACTATGTCAAGTTGCCTGAGAGAGCTCAGGAGAAGATATAGCCCAAACCCCAGACAACTAAAAGGAGAAGTTGGCCAGAGCCAGTCTTAGTGAATATAGTTGATCTGATTGACATCTGATTCCACAGAAAGTCAAAAGGATCTCTGATAATACTCCAGAGGAGTTTAATAGTTCACATGAGACGTTTACTTTCGCCTATATATGGTTTACATTTTCTTCTTCACCCTCCAATTGTTTGTTTGTTTGTTTTTTAATAAACTTGATAGTTTTTCTGATCCAGGGTTTGCACACCCACATTTCTCAAGGATGTATAGTGCCTATTTGGTTTTGCTTCTTTCAGAAGGGATATAGAGAGAAAATCAATCTCCAAAGAACTAAAACTGCATCCCATACCCCAACAGAAATCCCAACTGCTGCTTTTAAAAACACGACATATTAATCCAATGTGAAGAATACAATGTATGCTGAATCTATTCAAAATAAAAAATAAGAAAATGAAGAAAATTATATCAAATAACATATCTTATATTTTTCAAAAATGCCTGGGTGTTGAAATGGATTGAATCAACCACGTGTCTATTATCTATTCTCCAGCTTCATCTTCCGTTACTCTCAAATGACATTCTGAATAATTCTAAATTACATTCACCTTAAACAGATATACTCGTCTTTCTCAAAAACAGTTTAAAGGTCCTCACTTCCACAGATATATGCATCTTGCACGTCCGGTTCCAACTGTTTCATATTCTTTCAAAATCCATTTCATTTATCCCATGTCTACCTCCATATTTATGCTCATTCCCATGACCTGTCTGCCCTGAAAGACCAATCTTTTCAAATAGCCACATCCTATCCAAATGTTAGTGAGCATACAAAAGATTACTTCTTTTCTACAGCCTTTCCCAAACTCTCAAACCATAGACATCTTTCCCTCCTTTCAATGTCAGTAGCACTTACCATTTCTGTCACTTAATTGACACTTAAGAAATTCTACCTGAATTCAATAGATACAAGGAACATAGCTCACATTTGACATCACTGAGAGCATTTTGGAGGGCATCATTAATATAGTTATTGCCTTTGCAGTGAACAGTGGTCTGAGACATCAACATAGTAAAATGGAGTCAGAGAAGAAAAAGATAGTAAATACCATTTGGTAAACAAGGAGCCTATTTGTTCAGAGGAGTAGAAGGTGTCCCCAGGCCAGAAATCTGATTAGATTATCATCCTAGCTTCTCTGACATTGTCATCACTATCCAATTAATCAATCTTGCTTAATATTTCTCAAAACTAAATCCAGAACTCTTGCCACACAGGTAACTATGCTACTCATTTCATCATTCAAAAAATATTTATTGAGCATCTACTGTGTGCCAGGTACTATTCTAGGTGCTGGAGATACATGGTGAATAACAAAAAAAAAAAAGAATCACTGTCATATTGGAACTTATATTCTAATGAAAGGAAATAGATAAAAAGTAATAATAATAGGAAATTATGAAATATATTAGAAGATAATTTCTAAGGAGAAAAGTAAATCAAAAGAGAATAGATAGTACCTAAAGAGTTCAATTTTTAACTAGGATCATTGGGTAAGACCTCACTGAGGAAGTAATATTTCAGCAAATATGTGAGGATAGTGCGGAGCAGGCCGAGTAGATGTCTGATAGAAAAGTATACTATTCCAGACAAAAGGAACAGAAAATACAAATGTCCGAATTGGGGACAAGTCTGTCAGGTTTGAGAAACAGCAAAGAAACCAGTGTAGCTGAAGAGAAGTGATGAGAGTAGGAGGAGATGGGGTCAGAGAGGAAATGGGTGAGAGGAAGCATCCAACAGAATTTTTTGGCTTTTCCTCTGAATAAAATAAGGATCCATCAGATGATTTTGAGCTGAGGAAAGATGTGATCGGACTTGTATTATTCTCCAGGGAGAATAGACTGGGAAAAGGTTCTACATTCTATTATGATAGATTAGATAATTCAGAACAATCCTCCTGCTGAGAACCAGAAAAGCAAGATTAAAAAAAATTAGGAACCACATTTCCCTTAGGGGCTTATGTCTATTTAGGAAGAGATTTCTGAGAGGCTGAGAAACTGAGCAAAGCTTTCAATAGACGCAAAGGGCTGGGGGGACAAAAACTAGAGTTCAGAGCCAGTGGTGAGATGCGAGCTGCTAAATGCCCAACATACAGGTCAAGAAGAGGAAAAAGTACTAATTTATATTAGACTTTCATATGTAAAATATTCATGTTTCAATCGATAGAATAGCCACTAAAAGAATAGTAAAAGGATGTAAGACTACCAAGCTGATTGAAGGAGAAAAATACAATAATAAAAAAATAGTTAATTCAAAAAATCAGTAAAGGAGAGAAAAAGACATGAAACAGGATGGATAAAAAGTAAATAGCAATATAGTAGTTCTAAACCCAAATGTGTTAGTAATTAATGCAATAATAATTATATGTACTATATGTTAAGTGTGAATTAAATTCTCTAAAAACAAAGGCTGTCAGGATCAATTTTTGAAAATGCAACTATACGATGCTTAAAAGAGATACTTTTAAAATATAAGAATATAGGGAGGTTTAAGTAAAGGGAGAAAAATATATGTCATATTTGCTGATTACTTATCTATCGTCACTCAGTTCTAAAAATTCCCTTTCTGTATTCTGCTCTCTGATCCCAGGGCTGGGATCCTGCAAACTACATTTCCTGACTGCCAGATGGATTTCTGTTAGTTTTTCCAATGAGGGTCACTAGAAAGAATTTGGAAGGCCAGAGGAAGGGAAAGGGGGTTTACTCCCCTTCTGCATATTTCTGTTAACAGTGATCAGCGCTAGATGGCCCCAGACGCGGCATGCCAAAGCATCAGCCTCCATTGACTCTCCCAGAAGCAGCCTCATAATGGGCTTCTCGGTGGTACAAGAAGGAGACGGGTAGAGCTGGCTCCTCAGAGGTCTGAGCAACTGTTCCCCTAGGACACTCTTCCATACCTTGAGTAGCACCCTTTTTTTTTTTCATGAGGAAGATTAGCCCTGAGCTAACATCTGTTGCCAATCCTCCTCTTTTTGCTAAGGAAGATTGGCCCTGGGGTAACATCTCTGCCCATCTTCCTCTACTTTATATGTGGGATGCCAGCCACAGCACGGCTTGATAAGCAGTGTGTACGTCTGCGCCTGTGATCCGAACCTACGAACCCTGGGCCACCAAAGCAGAGCATGCGAACTCAACCACTATGCCACCAGGCCAGCCCCAAGTGGCACCTTTTTTTTTCCCCAAGATCTTAGCAGTAACTCTACAGGGCTCTTCCTTTCACCTTAACTTTTTTCTTTTGTTTCCCCAGGTTAAGAATAGTAGCTGCTTCCTACCGTTATTATCTCTGAGTTACCTCAGTATTTTTTGCTCATCAACTCTTCAAACCTGTGTAACCAATTTCCTTTATTAAATCCCTTGCTTGAGCTATCTAATGTGGCTTTTGTCTTCCTGACTGGAAAACTGGTACACCGTGAAAACACTAACAAAAGGAAAGCTGGTATAGCCATATTAATAACAGATGAGGCACACTTAAATGAAAAAGTCATACTAGAAATACAGAGATATTTCATAATGGTAATACACTAGTAAAATATTACAATTCTAAATACATATATGTACCTAATAACATGTCTGCAAAACTTATGAAGCAAAAATGGACTAAGGAAAGAGCTAGGCGAATCCATAATTATAGTGATAGTTTTTAACGAAACTTTTTCAGGAACTGATAGAATAGTCAGACAAAAAATAATTAAAGATTGAGATGAGTTGGGCAATGCAAGATCAAAGTAGTGGTGGGAGGGGCAAGGGGGAAGCAATGATGGAAGAACGAAGTTGGAATCCTTTACAATATCTAGGCAAGAGATGGTAGAGTGAAGGATTAGAGTTGTAGCTAACGGAGGTTCAGAGAAGTGGTTGGATTCTTGATATGTTTTGCAGGTCGAGGCAGCAAGATTTCCTGACATTGGGTGTAGGCTGTGAGAGAAAGACAGGGTCAAAGATGACACTTAGAGGATGGAATTGCCATTAACTGAGATGTAGAAGACTTTGTGATAGTAAGTTTGAGAGAGAGGATGGGGAGTTCAGTTTGGACATTTGAGTTTGAAATATCTTTGATTTCTATAGCTACAACCTTTCCACTTCAAGTCATTTACTCGCTTCACTGAAAAGTGGAGCCCCACTTCTCTCAGGAGAGCCTTACAAAAAGTCTTTAGGGCTTTTCTGAGTTTGGCCCCTGCTTACCTCTTCAGTCTCATCTCTCACCTCTCTTCCCTTGCTCTTTATGTTTCTGCCATTCTGAACTAATTGCAGCCCCTCAGAGTCTTTCTTACTTCTAAGCCTTTTACACATTATTCTTTATACTTGGAATATCTTCCCTCTCTTTGTCTGAATATGTGGATTCATCTTTCAGCCAAATAACCATTTGTTGAAGACCAAATCCGGCTTGCACACTGCCTTTTATACACTACCACCATCCCTGTGTTGCCACTGCAGTACCACTTATCATACTACGTTGTAATTGCTTATTTATTTCTATGTTTCTCCCACTAGACCAAAAGCCCCTTTAGGGCAAGTAGCAAAACCTGTATGCACATCTGATACTAAGGTATCTGATACATTCTCTAGTGCTAATAAAAATCTGTTAAATAAATAAATCCTTGACTTAAGGATTTTTTATATTAAATAAATTTAAGTATTAAGGATATTTAACTGTGAGGAGGTATGGCTCCCCAAAGATTGGAAAACACGGCTTTAAAAATCTTTTTGTGTGAATCCTGGAAATTTAACTTTTAAGTTATAAATCTATCACATAATTCAAAAAAATAGTGAAGAAGAAAACAATCCTCAAAGTTTTTCAATATGATCTTACTGAAAGCCTAGTATACACATTAGCTTTTGAAATGAATACACCTTGTACCAACACTGTCACTCCACATTGGATTCCTAGTGACTCCAATTAAAAACGTGCAACAAAATAGGCTTGATTTCCTTTGGTTTTAGAGATGGGTAATTTTTTATTCTCAAGCATATGAAAATTAGTAAGCTAATTATGAATAACATTGTCAGAAACTTTTCTCCTGCAGAGAAATAAAAAATCTCGCTGTCATTGGAGTTTGAAAAATACAGTTTATTTCCTGACACTTGGTTTTCAATGTTCCTTTATTAGAGCACTTCAATTGACATTTTAAGTCACAGTGATCTCATCTTTCTGGCCACTGCTTCAAATCTTGCCATCTGACCATAAACCTGCTTCATCTTTCCTAGGGTAGATGTCAGCTAGATTCCATCTAGCCAGTCAGTTTTTCTCAGACTCGGAAAGACTATAGCTACCTATTTCTTTAGATGTGAAAAAAGATAAATCTAACAACAAACAAGGAAATTTGAATAGACACTGAAGTCAGGGGCCTCCATATCGAAGAGTCCTAGATTTAGAAGAAATTTTTTTTTTTAATTTTGACAAATACCCGTACATTTCCTGCACTATATTCAGTGCATATCTTTGGGTTTTTTTTTTTTAAGTTTTTGTTGCTGTATTGTTTTTTGGGTTTTTTGTTGTTGTTGTTGTTTTGAGGAAGATTGGCCCTGAGCTAATATCTGTTCGCTCTTTTTCTTTTTTCTCCCCAAAGCCCCAGTACGTAGTTGTGTATCAGAGTTGTAGAGTTGTAGCTCTTCTATGTGGGCACCGCCTCAGCATGGCCTGATGTGCGGTGAGTAGCTCCACATCCAGGATCCGAATTGGCAAACCCCAGGCCAACGAAGCAGAACACGCGAAATTTACTGCTAAGCCACCAGGCCGGGCCTCTAGAAGAAACTTTGAAATTATACTTTTTTTTCCCCAAAGCTGGTATATTAATTTTTTATGAATTCATAACTCTAATGATACATGTGGAGGGAGAAAAGCAATATGTTTTATCTGGAAATTAGACATAAACCTCCTGTTCTTGAAAGCATATGTAGCTATGCTTCACAACTATTTTGTATTTTTTAATGTATGTAATTTTATAAACAAGTAAATGGCCTGTATCAGTCTGGTCACTGCACTTTTTGTTGCACTGACTACTTCAGGTAAGAATTACACATCTAGCAGAGGTGCTCTCTTTGCTTGCTTTATACCAGACATGTCCAAAATCCAACATTCCTTTGATGTTGGTGTTTAGCTTTGTGTTAGAAAGCTCAATGGGAGGGAGAGAAAGAGGCAAGAGGAGTTCTAATTGAACAAATCCATCTCGCAAGAATCTATAACAAGAAGAAAAACAGGTGTGTTGCTAAGCAAAGTACTTTTTCTACTGCCCTATTCATGCCCTTTTCAAACATCTCATTTATGAGTCCAAAGCAGCTGTCACTGCACTATTTCGTAAGCCAGAGCTCATCTATTTATTGTCTCTCAGCTCCTTAGAAATCTATATGTTGTTGATTTTTTTTTTCTCCTTAACATACTAGAAGCATAATACCGATGTGTAACACTTGTTAATTGGAACATAAAAACCTTTAATTTTATGTATGGATTATTTCAGCAAAATACACTTATCCAAGGAATAGACATTTAGTAAAAGATATAAAGTCACTGAAAGAGAAGGAGGATATAAGCTGTAGCCATAAAAAATTGTACAAAGGCAAGAAGGATGGGACTAGGAATTTATTAATATTTGCCCTAATGAAACTTCAGAGGAAAGTGGAGGAGGAAATCTGGGGAAATAATGATCAAGAAATAGAGGGATGCTGGCAATAAGCATCCCCCTATGTGGACCAAGAATTCTCTGTGCTCGCATAAGCATAGATGAGATTTCCCCTAAATTTGTTTTCTAATTTTATCCTTCAAGATATTTTTAACAGATTTCCTACAATAAATTGCTTGGCCACTATCAATTTTCTGCATCAAGGTGATTACACATATTATAAAATAAGTGATAGAATACAATTTTAAATTACATCTAGATGTTTTTGGATATGCTGTTTTTATCCACATACATATTCCATTAGGAAAAGTTGTAGAAGCATATTAAAAGAATTCTAAACCCCAGAGTTCTTGTCAATGCTATTCTTTCAGTCAAAAGCAATACTTACTATAATTACCAAATAATTTTATGCAAAAATAATTTTAAATCCATCAAAAATAAAGATCTCAGTTACTGAACCCAAAATTTTCTGTGTTCTGAATTAAACATTCCAGTTAAATTGTACATATCTGTTAAAGCTGTACAAGATCAGATCTGTCTTTTTATTATGCCAAATACTATAGGTCAGTCATGGGACTGTTTGCCTTATATTTTCTGGAGAGGTGAAACCTCTTAACTGAATCCTACATTTAATCATTCCGAAATCTCAAGCTATATCTCCTGATCCCTATTTCGATTTAAAATAAAATTCATTTTCTGGTGTTCTTTGTGAGTTGGCTTCAGGCTTGACTTCAAGATTTATGAATAGCATTTACCGTTTACTTGCTGACCACTTCAGTGCCTCTGATCCCTGTAGCTGATTTCCACAAGGCTGCAGGTGTGTTGGGAGGTGGGGAGAGGGGGGTAGATTGGAGAATGATTTCATGCAGCAAAACACAGCATCCTCACACTGGAAACCAAAACAAATATTTTGAGGATGAAGTAACCTCCAGGATTCAAGTAGCACATTTGATATGAGAATACAAGGATGTCTGAAACATATGCCGTTCCCAATGTTCTTGCTCATTCTACTTCTGGAGAAAGTGCACCTATATTGCAGAGATGAAACTTGATGGTGATGATTTCAATGGTGAGTCCTCTTTTATTTATTTACTTATTTAGGATAACATTCCATCTGACTTATGCTCAAAGTGAGTTGTTTTCTTAGTAGGAAGTCAGTGTCCAGAAATGCAGAATGATGGCAGCATTCCCCAAAGTCCTTGAGTATTTGTTGGATTAAAAGGGTGAGGGGAAGCAGGTAGCACTGGAAGGAAATAGGCTGTGCCTCAGTGTAGGAAGCTGACCGACAGCCAGCAACACACAGTGGGAATAAGTTACCCCTCAGTCCCTGAACGTTAATGCTTTCTGAAACTTTCAACGCTGATGATAATGCCTTACTTCTCTAATGCCTCTCCTCCACTGGCTTCTGGGACTGACAATTCCCTGTTACTTTCCTACCATTTTAGGCACCCATCCCTCACAGACTCCAACTGTTCATGGCCTAAATGAATGTTTCCCAAAGTATTGTTCACCTGTATGAGAATCTGCTGGGTGCTAATCTGAATCCCCAGGGATAAGAGTATGGAAAGCTGTATTTTCCCATGCTACCTAAATAGGATTTTTATACAGAGGAAAGAATCTCTGCCTTAAGAGTTCTTGTCCCCCATGTTTCATTTCTCTCCACCCACTTCTTGGACAATTGCATGCACGATGTTTTCTTCCAGCTACCACTGACATATTTATGAATCACAATTCTCTCTCTCCAGCCCAAAATATTCTCCTGATCTCCAAATCCACTTTATCAACATTCTACTTTATATCTCTGCTTACATATCCCATAGGAATCATAATCCCCCAACACACACACACTAAAACTTTTATTCACAATTCACAATTCTTATCTCGGAGGCTAGCAATGATATCTACCCATTTCCGGCATTCACAGTAATTGAATGTAATTCTAGATGCTTCTTCATTATATTCAATTATATGCGAAGTTCAGTTCATTCTACCTTTTAACAATCTATTCTTAGTTCTATATCTTAGTTCAGGACATCATGGATTCTCGTTTGGATCCTTCTAATTGGTCCTCCAGCCTTCAGCAAGAGACATCATAATACAGTAGAAAAAACAGGTGTCACTTCCTCTTTATATGACCTTGGGCAAATGATTTAATTTTCCCTCTCCTAGGGTAAGAGGCAAGTAAAGCACCTAGCACAAGACCTAGAAAAAATAAACATGAAATACTTGCTACTTTGCTTTCTTCAGAGTAGGGAAGCCTTCATACTGTTCAAATGATTCTTCCAAAATGCAAATCTTACTGTATGTACACAATTCATAGAGAGTCACGCCATTCACCTGCTGATAAACTTCCAGTGACTGCTCAGATAAAGCCAAAAATTGTCAGCTTGGCATTCAAGGCCCTTCATGTTCTACTCCTCTGGCCATTTTTTCCTTAGGCATCCATGACCCATCTTCGCACCAATTATTTCTCGAATGCCATCACTAATTTAAGAATTACTTCATTCCAGCAAAGTAAATTTACTTGTGCATAGTAAAGGTTATCTGTTTTCTGCTGCCCCCTGCCAGCCACTAAAGAGAAGAGCCAGTGCTGGCTCATAACTGAATGGAAACATCTTTCTAATTAATCCCAAGTAATGATCTGCCTTGTGTAAAAATGTACTTGAACATCCAGGGCTGGTTTTACACATAATTTTCAGATTATTTCAAAGTGACATGAGTTGAATAGCAGTGTGAATTTACAGCCAGGCTTTCTAAGCCATTTAGCCCACTTCTAAGGACAAAATACTGTCACCAGTGCCTCAACCTTCATCAGAGTTCCATCTATTCATTTCACTCTGATCCGAACTTAGAAATACAACCCTACTTTTCTTTAAAATGCACCCCCAGTGCCTATTCACTTAAAGGCTATAGGATAGATGAGAACGTTCATTTTGAAAGGTTCTGTCTTTGGGGTTTGTTTCCAAAGAAGCTTCCGAAAGACTTTTGTGGCTAAAGAGACTGCTGTCCAGGGAGGAGCAACAAAAGCCCAGCGAGACCGGAGACCTTTCATTCACGAGGCTATCAGGGTATTGTATCTTATAGGCCAAGTCTGGCGATCCTTGTACAATGTGTTACATGTAACCTTCATTGTCATACTAAGGTAGAAAAAGATAAGCTAATATAAAAATTAAGCAGAATCATTTTTTTTCCTATAACATTTTTTGGTCTACTTTTTTTTTTTTTTTTTTTTTTTTTTTTTTTTTAGTGAGGAAGATCAGCCCTGAGCTAACATCTGCGCCCATCTTCCTCCACTTTTTGTATGGGATGCCGCCACAGCATGGCTTGATGAGCAGTGCGTAGGTCCGTGCCCGGAATCCGAACCCGCAAACTCCGGGCCGCTGAAGTGGAGCGTGCGAACTTAACCACTATGCCACTGGACTGGTCCGTTGTTTGCCTTTTTAAAATACTTCTGCTTATTCACTTGAATTTATGAAGGAACCAGATGAGACAAAATATATACTTCCCACTGGGGCAGGATGTAATTTATTGTATTAAAAAGAATTCTATATTTGCCTTGGAAGAGATTCTCGTCACTTAAAAGTATGGTTTTATCTGGTGTTGTGATCATAAATGTGCATGATCCATAAGGTCTATTGATAATAAATGTATTCAATAATCCATCTTTCACAGTCAAATAGAAGTTTAGAGGTTTTCTTCCTAGGACATGAGGCTACCAAAATGCTTAGTTTCACTACACATGCAGCAATATATTTCTAAATATAAATCTGTGAATTTACATTTACCATCCTCCCAAATTCACCTCTACTCCTCCATTAAAGCTGCCAAGCTATTTTCTGCTTATGTCCTCAAATGAAAGATGTGGGAGCAGAAGTCAGAGAAAGGAGGAGTATTCATATTTTTCTGAGTTTTGTGTTTGAAATAACAAATTCCTTAGAGGAATAAGAAAGCAAAGACAAAATATTTGGCAGAGCATATATTTTTTAGAAGATTTGATGGGTGAGCAGGGGCTTGGGACAGGGAGAGAAAAAATACTGAGGAGGGATTAATAACAATATGGGTGACTATGGGTCCCAGGTAAAGACATTCTGATATCTGCCTCCCCAGGAAGACAGCATCACTGGAGATTAGTGTGTGAGACCCAAGAGCAAAGAAGCTCGGTGTATCTCCCTTGGGAAGAGCCCTCACAAGGGGCCATGGTTAGATAATGTATCTAGCTAGACTGGGCCTATGTCACTAACAAGGAATGAAAATAGTGGAATGATTCTTATATCTCCAAGTAAGGCCTAGAAGAAGCAAAGATGCCACCAAGACTTAAAGGGACCAGGCAGACAGGCCCAAGGGACAACTCAGCATGATCTTCAGTAATCAAAGATTAAGGTTCAAATGGGACAACTGACATCTCACTAGATCTTTGCATGGGCAGGCAACGTCTTCTTTTCACTCTCCCAATCTCACAGAATTTTGTTCAAACACTATCATTTTATTTCCAGAATTTAGATATCCATCTTGGATAGAAGACTCTAGAATTGGCCAAGATTAAGTGAAGTGGATGTTTGAAATAAAAACTAAGCTAAATTAGAAAAAAAGGGGCCAGCTCTGGTGGCCTACTGGTTAAGTTCAGCATGCTTTGCTTCAATGGCCCGGGTTCGGTTCCCAGACACGGACCTACACCACTCCTCTGTCAGTGGCCATGCTGTGGCAGTTGCTCACATACAAAAAGAGAAAGATTGGCAGTGGTTGTTAGCTCAGGGTGAATCTTTCTTGGCAAAAAAAAAAAAAAGAAAAAAATATGTGGAGCTGTTTTTTTATAAATGTGAGTTTGCAACACTTACAGTTCATTATAAATTACTCATTCATTTGAATCTGTTTACCATTCTCATTCTTTGTTATAACTCATCACCGTTAGTGTTCCCATGTACATTATTTGTCATCATAACCCAAATATTTATTGATCGTGTACTTTGTGTAAGACCTGAAATTATGTTGAATTAGATTACATGAGTGGTAAATTTTTATGCAATGAAATGTGTTTCTAATTTTTTAGGTGATTTAGGGAGAGAGTGAGATAGCTAACAATGATCTTGAAGAAGTCTACCAGTCTATGACAATACATTTCTTACTGAGTATCAGAAAAGAGAATATATGGCCAGCTTGAATTGCTTGATGACTGAAATGATGAATATTTGAAACAAATATATAATCAGCATTGCCACAGCTCATAAACCTATAAGACAGGACTCATGGAGTACAACTAATTGATCCAATTTTCACATGCATCTATACTTTGAGTTTTCAAAAATGCTGGAAGGGAGTGACATCAGCATCATGGAAGAGTGAGCTTTCCCGTGAACTCTTCCCCCAATAAGATACAACAAAAGGAACAGTCACAGAAGAACAATGGAATCCCAGACAGTGAAAAGCAAGATCGGAAAGATCCACACTGCCACATATCTGAGAGTGGAACGTGCTGAGCCCCAGGAGGAAGTGGGGAGAGGTAAGGAGGACTCCTCTCCCTCCCCATCAGATCAGCAATCCCGGTCTGCGTGGCTCCCAGAGGGGGGGAGGGGCGGCCCTCTGGGGGGAAACCGTAGCTCTTCGGGCTCTCTCAGCCAGTGGGAAACACCCACACAGAGGACTCAGAAGACCCACAGGGCTACCATCAACATATGAGCACCCCAGAGAGTGGATAATGAAGGGCGAACAAGAAGCCCCCCACGCCAGGGACCCAGAGGGCAAAAGAGAGCGCCCCACCCCTGCAAACCAGACCCTGCAGCTCAGCTGACCAGACCAGACCAAGCAATCCGCGGCAGACCACACCAAACGATCCAACCCACAGATCGCAGTGGAAAAACCAGGCAGACCACAGGGGGCTTAGATTACACAGCCCTTTACCACCACACAGTGGTGGCGGGTGGAAATTGCAACCAGAGATTTCCAGGATGAGGAAAAACAAAGCCAACACAGGAACCACAATGCAAAGATACATAAAATCACCAGACCGGAAGGAAAATGACAAGCACCCCGAAAGCAACCCTGAAGACACAGAAATCCATAACCTAAATGACAGAGATTTCAAAATAGCTATCATAAAAACACTCAACAAAATACGAGACAACACAGACAAACAATTCAATGAGATTAGGAATTTCTTCACAAAAGAGATTGAAATCATAAAAAAAAACCAATCAGTGCTGATGGAGATGAAGAACACAATGGAGGAGATAAAGGAGAATCTGGAATCTTTAAAGAACAGAGCTGACAATATGGAGGAAAGAATGAGCATTTTAGAGGATAGGAATACAGATATGCTCCAGATGGAAGAGGAGAGAGAACTAAGACTAAAAAGAAATGAAGAAAGTCTCCAAGAAATATCTGACTCTGGTAGGAAATGTAACATAAGAATTATAGGTATTCCTGAGGGAGAAGAGAGGGAAAGAGGAATAGAGAGCCTATTCAAGGAAATAATAGCTGAGAATTTCCCAAATCTGGGGAAGGAGGAGGAAATACCAGTACGCGAAGCCAACAGGTCACCTAAAAATGTCAACAGGCAAAGGCCCTCTCCACGACACCTAGTGGTAAGGCTAGCCAGAGTCAATGACAAAGGAACAATATTAAGGGCAGCTAGACAAAAACAAAAAATAACATACAAAGGAACTCCCATCAGGCTCTCAGCGGATTTCTCAACAGAAACTTTACAGGCTAGAAGAGACTGGAATGATATATTCAAAATACTGAAAGACAAAAACTTTCAGCAAAGAATACTCTAGCCAGCAAAAATATCCTTCAAATATCATGGACAAACAGTAACTCTCCCAGATAAACAAAAGCTAAGGGAGTTCACGGCCATGAGACCCCCACTACAAGAAATACTCAAGAAGGCCCTCAGGCCTGAAAAAAAGAAGAATAAGGGAATATAAAGCTTGGAGCAAGGAGAAAAATAGGCAGATAAACTCAGAAAAATAGTAGAACTTTACCAGAATAGGCTAGCAACCACTTAAATACTAAAATCAAAGATCAAAGGAAGAAATTCACCAAAAATAAATTTAACCTCATCACTGTAAACACACAGCCACAACACAAGATAGAATAAGGTATAAGAAGAATGACTTAGAAGGGGAAGAGGAAAGTGATTGAATTGACTTAGTATAAGGAAATAGGAGGCCATCAGATAATGGAATATCTCATACACAAGATTTTTTACACAAACTTCAAGGTAACCTCTAAACAAATAATCAAAACAAAACCAAATATGATAAACAAAGAGAAAACTAGGAGAGTCATAAGACAGAACAACCAAAATGAATTGGCACTCCGAAACAAATGGGACAAGAAACAAAGGAAATGCAAAAGAACCAGAAAATAAGTGACAAAACAACAACATTAAGCCCTCATACATCAATAATTACCCTAAATGTAAATGGATTGAACTCTCCAATCAAAAGATACAGAGTGGCAGGATGGATTAAAAAGCAAGACTCGACAATATGCTGCCTCCAGGAAACACATCTCAGCACTAAAGACAAGCCCTGGCTCAGAGTGAAAGGATGGAAGACAATACTCCAACCTAATGGCAAACAAAAGAAAAAGGAGGTGTTACCATACTCATATCAGACAAAGTAGAGTTCAAGATAAAACAGATTAAGAAAGACAAAGAAGGGAAATATATAATGATAAAAGGGACACTCCACCAAGAAGACATATCACTTATAAATATATATGCACCCAACAGAGGAGCACCAAAGTACATAAAGCAACTATTAACAAACCTAAAAGGAGACATTAACAACAACACAATAATAGTAGGGGATCTTAATACCCCACTTACATCAATGGATAGATCATCCAGAAAAAAGTCAATAAAGAAATAGTAGACTTAAATGAAAAACTGGGCGAGATGGACCTAGTAGACATATACAGAGCACTTCACCCAAAAAGAGCTGACTACACATTCTACTCAAGCGTGCATGGAACATTCTCAAGGATAGACCATACGTTGGGAAACAAAGCAAGCCTCAATAAATTTGAGAAGATTGAAATCATAACAAGCATCTTTTCAGACCATAATGCTATGAAACTGGAAATGAACCATGAAAAAAAAACTGGGAAAGTGACAAAAATGTGGAGATTAAACACCACGTTACTGAACAACCAATGGATCATTGACGAAATTAAAGGAGAAGTCAGAAACTATCTGGAAACAAACGAAAATGAAAATATGCCATACCAAACCATATGGGATGCAGCAAAAGTGGTCCTGAGAGGGAAACTCATAGCGATACAAGCCAACCTGAACAAACAAGAAAAAGCCCAAATAAGCAACCTTAAATTACACCTAAAAGAACTAGAAAAGGGAGAACAAACAAAGCCCAAAGTCAGCAGAAGCAGAGAAATAGTAAAAATCAGAGCACAAATAAATGAAATTGAGACCAAAAAAATAGTAGAAGGATTAATGAAACAAAGAGTTGGTTCTTTGAGAAGATAAACAAAATCGACAAACCCTTAGCCAGGCTTACTAAGAAAAAAAGAGAAAAGGTTCAAGTAAATAAAATTAGAAGTGAAAGAGGAGAAATTACAACAGATACCACGGAAATATAGAGGATTATAAGAGAATACTATGAGAAATTATATGCCAAAAAATTGGACAATCTAGAAGAAATGGATAAATTCTTAGACTCATACAACCTCCCAAAACTGAACTAAGAAGAAATGGAGAATCTGAATAGACCAATCACAAGTAAAGAGATTGAAATACTAATCAAAAACCTCCCAAAAAATAAGAGTCCAGGACCAGATGGCTTCTCTAGTGAATTTTACCAAACATTCAAAGAAGATTTAATACTCATCCTTCTCAAACTATTCCAAAAAATAGAGGAAAATGGAACACTTCCTAAATCATTCTATGAGGCCAACATCACCCTGATACCAAAGCCAGACAAAGACAATACAAAGAAAGAAAATTACAGGCCAATATCGCTGATGAACATAGATGCAAAAATCCTCAACAAAATATTGGCAAATGGAATAAAGCAATTCATTAAAAAGATCATACACCATGATCAAGTGGGATTTATACCAGGGACTCAGGGATGGCTCAATGTCCGCAAATCAATCAACGTGATACATCACATCAACAAAACAAAGAATAAAAACCACATGGTCATCTCAATAGATGCAGAGAAGGCATTTGACAAGATACAACATCCATTTGTGATAAAAACCCTCAACAAAATGGGAATAGAAGGAAAGTACCTCAACATAATAAAGGCCATATATGACAAACCCACAGCCAACATCATACTCAATGGGGAAAGACCCAAAGCCATTCCTTTGAGAACAGGAACGAGGCAGTGCTGCCCACTCTCACCACTCCTGTTCAACATAGTACTGGAGGTTTTGGCCAGAGCAGTTAGGCGAGAAAAAGGAATAAAAGGAATCCAAATAGGTAACGAAGAATTGAAACTCTCACTATTTGCAGATGACATGATTTTATATATAGAAAACCCTAAAGAATCCGTTGGAAAACTATTAGAAATAATCAACAACTACAGCAAAGTTGCAGGGTACAAAATCAATCTACAAAAATCAGTTACATTTCTGTATGCTAATAATGAACTAACAGAAAGAGAGCTCAAAAAGATAATACCATTTACAATTGCATCAAAAAGAATAAAATACCTAGGAATAAATCTTACCAAGGAGGTGAATGACCTATACAGTGAGAACTACAAGACATTATTGAAAGAAATCGATGATGACATAAAGAAATGGAAAGATATCCCATGCACGTGGATTGGAAGAATAAACATAGTTAAAATGTCTATATTACCTAAAGCAATCTACAGATTCAATGCAATCCCAATCAGAATCCCAATGACATTCTTCAGAGAAATAGAAAAAAGAATACTAAAATTTATGTGGGGCAACAAAAGACCCCGAATAGCTAAAGCAATCCTAAGAAAAAAGAACAAAGCAGGAGGCATCACAATCCCTGACTTCAAAACATACTACAAAGCAATAGTAATCAAAGCAGCATGGTACTGGTACAAAAACAGACACACAGATAATGGAACAGAATTGAAAGCACAGAAATAAAACCACACATTATATGGACAGCTAATTTTTGACAAAGGTGCTAAGAACATACAATGGAGAAAGGAAAGTCTCTTCAATAAATGGTGTTGGGAAAACTGGACAGCCACATGCAAAAGAATGAAAGTGGACCATCTGCTATAGCCATTCACAAAAATTAACTCAAAATGGATCAAAGACCTGAAGGTGAGACCTGAAACTATAAAACTCATAGAAGAAAATATAGGCAACACACTATTTGACATTGGTCCTAAAGGAATCTTTTCGGATGACATGCCTACCCAGACTAGGGAAACTAAAGAAAAAATAAACAAGTGGGACTTTATCAGATTAAAGAGCTTCTATAAGACAAACGAAACCAGAATCAAGATGAACAGACAACCCACCAGCTGGGAAAGAATATTTGCAAAACATACATCTGACAAGGGGTTGATCTCCATAACATATAAAGAACTCACACAACTGAACAACAAAAAAACAAACAACCCCATCAAAAAATGGGCAGAGGAAATGAACAGACACTTCTCCAAAGAAGATATACAGATGGCCAATAGGCACATGAAAAGATGTTCAACATCACTAATCATCAGGGAAATGCAAATCAAAACAACACTAAGATATCACCTCATGCCCGTTAGAATGGCTATAATCACCAAGAAAAAAAACAACAAATGTTGGAGAGGATGTGGGGAAAAGGAACCCTCACACACAGCTGGTGGGAATGCAAGCTGGTGCAGCCTCTGTGGAAAACGGTATGCAGAGGTGCCCTATGACCCAGCCATCCCACTACTGGGAATCTATCCAACAAACCTGAAATCAACAATGCAAAGAGGCTTATGCACCCCTATGTTCATTGCAGCATTATTCACCGTAGCCAAGAAGTGGAAGCAACCTGTGTCCCTCGACTGACGATTGGATTAAGAAAATGTAGTGTATATATATATACAATGGAATACTACTCAGCCATAAAAAAAGACAAAATCGTCCCATTTGCAACAACATGGATGGGCCTGGAGGGTATTATGTTAAGTCAAATAAGCCAGAACGAGAAAGACAAACACTGTATGACCTCACTCATATGTGGAATATAAACCAACACACGGACAGAGAAAACTGTATTGTGGTTACCAGGGGCAATGGGGGTGGGGGGTGGGCACAAGGGGTGAAGGGAGTCATATATATGGTGATGGGCAAACAAACATGTACAACCCAAAATTTCACAATGTTAAAAACTATTAAAACATCAATTTATAATAATGCTGGAAGTATTTCAAAGTTTGAATCACTTATTAAGCAACCAAAAATACTAAAGTTCCACTTCAGAAATGGTAATCAGAATGATGCTCTACCTTAAATCACACTGCTGCTCTCTATCTCAGTATTCTTAGATACTTCAAGATGTTCCATGTGTTAAGAAGGAACAAAAAGCTTAGGTAGGCTGGCACAGTTTGCAAGTAAGACTCACAAAAGCTGCCTTCTCTTTTTAGCTTCAGACACTTTTCTTCCACAAGGGGCAAAAGGATCTATTTGACATATTTCTCAAGGATTCTTTTATTCTGTCACTTTTCAAGCAGAGAGTAAAAAACACCTTTCCTCTTCCCCTACTAACATATTTTATGATTTTTCCATCAGCCCAGCCACTCTGAAAATCTGCTGAAAGTTGCTTTAGTGCACCCACATAGAAAACTACATTTCCTCCTAAAGGGAGAAAAAAACTTCGTTTGACTTTGGAAACGTGTACTTTATATATATGCATATATTATGTATAAAGATATATTAAAGAGATATATTATATGTATACACATCTTTGATATAAAACTTCTAGGACCAGATATTTTAACATATAAATTAAGGAGAATAATTCAAGAGACATTGGGATGTGAGAACACAAAAGGAAAGACTATATCCCAAGTTGTATGTTTTGTAAACATTTTTACAAAATCAAATAGCATGAAAATCCAAATTTTACAATGAGAGCTTCATCTTCACCAAATTGTATATACAAACCATGAAAATATTTAAAAGGTTTAGAGTTAGTAGCAGTTTAGTTAACTTCATAGCAAAAAGGCTTAAAAATTACACTAGCACAACAAATAAAATATGATGCTCTGGTGGAACATTAAGAGGAACATATTAATAGTCTTATAACGTATGGCTCCCTTTCTGGTACAAAGCAATTAGCAAAGTGGGGAAGGAGATTGTAAAGTAGAAGCAATAACAATTAGGAAATTTGCTATGAAGAAGAATATTTTTAAACTCCTTGCTAAAAGCACATCGTGGATCTTGAAAGCATATGAAAGATCAACACACCCTATATGTAAACGTCTAAAGTCCATGTCTTAGAGAAGTACCAGATTCCCTTGGCTATTTCAATAACCTGCCCTTTCATTGCTTTTTCATCTCTATAGTCAAATATCTTGTGCCAAGTTTCAAAGTTTGATTGCTCCTATCCCTTTTTACTGGATGACATTAATAAATTTTCTAATAATGAATGAAACGTGAGGAAGTGTCTGAATAATAGATTTTGTAAAAACATTGTCTATTTTATAAAATAGTTTCTAATGGTTCAGCTTTCTTAACCCTTTTTTCCTCTCCAACAGCAGTCTCTTCATAATACACCATTCTAAAAATATTATTTATAACTCACACAGCCTAGTGTGATATTAAGGAAAAACCTTTTACTCCAATTTTTTAAGTAAACTACTCCCAAATTTCAATATTTTCAACTTACCAATTGTGTTCCAATTGCGTGACTAATTTAAAACTGAACAACAATGAAAACAGCAGTGAGTCAAGAAGTTAAGGAACACTGGTACAATTATAATCCATTCCATAAAAAAAGGAATGTCGTTGATCCTCCTTCCTCAAAAGCTATACAAATTGAATACTAAAAAATTAACAAACCAAATCTACTACTTTTATTACACAAGCGATCATTTACCCATAATCTCTTAAGGTCTTATGATTTAGATCTATTATAAGGAAGATATAACCCCCTCAAAACTTCCGAAATTTAATAACACAAACATTTTGAAAGATAATGAAGCACTAAAATCTTCTCATTAATCAAACCACAAGAAAAGGAAAATTCAAAACAAAAACAAAGAGAACTAAATAATGTAACTATATCATTGATAAAAATGCATATAACATAAGAAATTCAAAATATAATTCCAACTTCCCCTTAGCAAATTAACTGAAGTAATTAGTAATTAAAGAGAGAAATATTAGTTATCCCACCATTTATAGTAACCTATTCCCTAGGTAATAGAAATAATACTCATATATATTTGGAAGCAAAGAATAGAGAATTAAATCAATGTTTCAACATAAGGAAACACTTTAAATTCTAATTTTTCAGAGTTATTTCCCTAATTTTAATCCATATGTAATTACTTCCAAATACTCAACGGTATATTAAAATAACTGTCACAAGTTTTTTATGCTTCATTTTTGAGTTTTTTTTTTTGACAGCAGCTTACTGTCACCTTGGTTATCTACACGTACTGTAATATCATTTTTTATTGGATGTACATGAAAGAAATTCTGTGTAAGAACCCAGTTGACTTGCAACTCTAAAGTGTTAATTTTTCTCAGCTTGACAAGTAAACATAAAATTCTTTTCTTACCGCCGATTGAATTTTTTGATAGGAAATAAAACATAAAAACGATCACATGTTGCTCCAGGCGATTCTGAATCAGTTCAGCTCTTCATCCAGACCTGAAAATCCCCAGAACGCAAGAGGAGCAGTCTATATCTCGATGACAAACTTAAATACAAATGTTTAAAAAGAGTCTGTCTACTGAGATACAACAACAAGCTATTGATATTGATCATGCCTTAGATTACAAGTTACAAACAAATTGCTGTAGTATTGCACTGTTACTCATGGATGTTCCGAGAAACCTTTCTTCAAGTGGAAATTCCAAAATTTAATCTCTCATAATATATTACAGCAAACATCTCAAGACAAGACCTATATTCACTTTACATTTCACTTGACAAGTAATGGTCTTTATATTGATCACATAAAAGCAAATCTATGTATGTGGATAAGCAATAATACTGTATGACTAGAGTGGCAATTGCTACGATTCACCCATTTCCCAAAGCAGATAGGAATTTTCTCAGACGTGTGGCTATCCCTGAGTCCCTACATTCCTAATCCTCACATACAAACTGTCCCAAAGTCCTATTGATTCCACCACCCTAATGACTCTCCAATCTGTTCATTTTTCTCTGTTTCGCTGCTATTGCTTTATTTCAGTCCTACATTATCTCTTACTTGCAGAACTGCAATGGTGTACTCTCCATGCATTCCATTTCTGCACTTCCTGACGCTGTTGTCCTAATTTCAGAGTGAGCTTTCTCTGACCCCAGTTCTCTCCTTCCTTTTTCTCTACTGCCTACAGTAGCCACATCCCTAGAAGAGAATATAATAGAACAGAAAGCGTCCATGATCTGCTAGTCTTTTTAGCTTTATTCTCCCCGAAGCTCTCTCATCTTATATTCCATATTTTAAAAACTACTGCCAGTTTCTTGACTATACCAGAACACTTCACGCTTCCAAGTTTATGTTGCATCCTTTGCCTATAGAATGCTTCCTTCTCTATTCTGTTTCAGCCACGGCCATCTATCTGGGATATAAATTCATTCACAACTGCTCAAGCAATCCAGAGTAGAAGTGATCATCCATTCCTGGTCATATCCACTGTGTCCTGGAAATACACCTGCTGCAGCCCCAATAACTCTTTACTGCATGCTTACATATTTTATCTCCCTGTGAGTTCTTTCAGGATGGAGACTGTGTCATATTCATCTTTGCATCCTAAGCACCTGGTATAGTGCCTGGATCATAACACTGAATCAATGTTTACTGAATGAGCCACTGAATTGATAACACAAAAATTTATTCTGTCTTTCTGAGGTGAGATCTATGTCAAATTACATATTGAAACATCTCTCAGACCTACAGACTAGCTTAGTGAAGAGTGATACTGCCATGCCATGAGCTGTCTTTTTTTTTTTTCAAATTTTTGAGTAGACCTCCTTGCTAAGTTAAACCTCATAGCAGAGTCACAGAGTGAACAAACGCTTAACAAAGTTTTTCCCTTTTGGAGAAAGTTTTTTGGAAGCCCGTGCATGCATAGGCCAAAGGAAAGTGCGTTTTATTTTTCTGATGTCATTGATGACCTCAGTTCTCTACTACTTGAATTAAAATATCCTCTGCCTCATCTTTACTTACTTCTCAGTACTATAAACTTAACAATACCTTCCTGACGGCTTAAAATGTGGTAAAGAGTATTGTGTTCTAGAAAAGAGACTAGTATGGGTTCAGGAAATCCGTGTTCCCCTATTGGCTTTTCCTCACATAAATTCTGCTATTTTGTCAGCTTTCGACCTATAAGGGACTAAGGAAAAATCCTAACAGGACATGTTCAAGAGCTTTACTTTAAAAAATTAAAATATTACTGAAGCTCACAAAACAGAGATTGTTTAAATGAAAAAATATATTCTCACATGTGAAACTTCATAAAAATATCAATTATCCCTAATTTATCTATAAATCTTATACATTTCCAAACAAAATCTCAATAGAACTTTTTGTGGAATCTTAGAAGTTGGTCCTAAAATTTGTATCAAATATATAAGGATCAAGAAAAGCTAGGACAATTTAATTGAGAAGAAGTTTTGGGAAATTTTCCCCACCAGATGTCAAGACTAAATACAAAGTCATAGTAATTATGACAGCACGGTGGTACCAGGGTGTTCAACAAAGAGTTTAATGGAACATAATACAGAGCTCAGAAACAGTCCTGCGCATATATGGACACTTGTTGTCTAATAGAGGTGGCATTAAAAGTCAGCAAAGCAAGGGTGGGCTATTCAATAAATGCTGTTGGAACAATGGTTATGTGACCATATGGAAAAATTATATGCACACCTCATACCACAAATAAAGCAACAATAAATTCTAGATACTTTAAAATTCTAAAAGCAGAAATTTTAACACACCTAGATGAAAATATACACAAATATGCTTATGGCTTCTAATCAGGAAGGATTTTCTAAAATATAACACCAAAGCACAAAGCATAAAGAAAAAGACTATGTTAAAAAATAAAATGTACCATTTATCACAAGACACCATAAACAATGACTTCTAGAAATTTATCTAGTGAATAAGTAAATAACTATGGATACAGATTGGTATACGTGTATTCACTAAAGTATTGTTTATAATAGTGTGAGAGTTTCCACAGATGCCCCAAAGCCAAGAACAATATGATGGGAGCCAAGGCACTGGGCCACCTGTGCCTCTCTGGGCCCGCCATCATTAGCCGGTCACCAACCTTCCCATCAGGTGTTTAAGAGAAGGAAGATACCTAATGTAAGGAGGAATTCATTGAAGAGAGTTTCTGTTAATGAGAAGATACTAACAGTATGCTCTTCAAAACAAAAGAACCGCTGGCAAAACTTGACATGTGTCCTCTGGAATTTGAAGGACATAGGGACTGGTGTCCCACTCACACATGAGAAGTTGAAGTGGACGGTGCTGACTGGTGCTCAAGCTACACAAGAGAAAGTTTTGCTAGTAACTGCCTGAGCTTGCAAAATTTTGTGGAATAGTCCTGAATATGTGTATTTCTATGTGTTATGGGCTGCATTATATTCCTCTCAAAATTCATAAGTTAAAGTCCTAGCCCCCAGTACCTCAGAATTTTACTGTACTTGAAGAGAGGGTCTTTAAAGAGGTACTAGGAGGTCATTAAAGTGGATCCTAATGAAATATGACTGGTGTCCTTGTAAGAAGAGGAAATTTGGACAGAATACTGACACCTTGATCTCTGACTTCTAGCCTCCAGAACTGTGAGAAAATAAATTTCTGTCGGTAAATTACCCAGTCTGTGGTACTTTGTTATGGCAACCCTAGCAGACTAATACACTGGTGGTCTAGAGGCAGTGGTCCCATGGAAGTGAGCTGATTTTGATTTGTCTTAATAGGGACTCCATCCAAAAGGACCATCTAGATGGGTAAAGGTACCCCAGAAGCAGGGGAAGGAGGAGAGAAGGGAGTTATAAGCATCAAGAAAATTGACTTTGGAGTACTCTAACAGTGTGGAATTTTCTGGTAATCCATAAAAGGATCCCATAAGAGAAAAAGTAAGCTTGCCATACTCAGGTCACATACCCAGGAAACATCAGTGGTAGATTATGACTGTACAAGTTGAATAAAACACTTTCTGCCCTCTTAGTTCTCCTTCCTTCCCTAAGTTCCTGACCCTAGGGTAAGGGTGCGGGTGAAATTAGCATTGTGGGAAGTAAGTGGAGAGAAAAATAGAGAAGTCAACCACATAGTCCTTTCTCATTACAGCTTGCCCAGTCTGAAGCAAACCTGATCTAGGGAATGGAGGAGCTGTAAATGTGATGAAAATGGGAGATGAGATACTAGAGTGAGCCAGGCTTTTTATTACCATCAGTAGAAAGCGTTGGGAAACTAGAAGAACAGCCTGAGAGTGAATCCAGAAGTAGGAAAATGTACCCAACTTGAGAAAGTGAGTTTAACAAGGACTGGTGACAAAGACTGAAGATACGTCCTACTGCAATTGAGCAAATCCATAGGTATAATAAATTAGTGACAACAAATTAAATACCAGAAAGAAAACAGATGACCAATATAAGATATTTGTTCTATAATAATTGACCAACATTCTTTTCAGCTTACACAACTACAAAAGATGGATCACTGACCACTCTGCCTCCAAACTCTTCTCTTAATTCACACATTCATTCCTTATTTATTCACTCAACAAATAGTCTTTGAGTATGTCCTACATGCCAGGTGCTATGCTAGGCTCTGGCAATACAATGGTGAAAAACTGCGTGCCCTCCTTGACTTCAGAACATTACAGTCAGATGCGAATTATTGCTATTACTTTACAAGTGATGATGCAGAGGATAAAATAAGTCACTTGCTCAAGCCTCTGAGACAGCAAGGAAGGCACACAGGCCACCCTAAATCCTGGATTGCTGAACTCAAATTCGGTGTTCTTTCCATTATTACACTTTGATTCTTATTCACTTTGAAAAATTATTGTACCTGAGTGTGGGCAATGCCTTCCTATACAATAGTATTGAAAGGTTGAAGAAAAGTCTGTTCTGTGCCATAAACTCCCTGTATGTGTTTAGGTATATAAACACTTACCGGAACAGTTTCTGGAACAGAAACTGTTATAAACAGTTTATAAATTGTATATAAACAGTTGTTTATATGCCAGGTATATAAACAACTTACCATGAAGAATAAGTTGTTTAGACTAAATGATTGCTAAGGCTTCCTCAAATTTTATTTTTCAAATTCTAAAAATTTGTATTGACAATGTGTAAAATTTGATAATTGATACAAATGTTAACAATAAAAAAATTTAACTTTGAAGGTACTGCTGTTAGGGTCACAAATTTCATTAGAACTAAGGAAGACATAACTGAAGTTACTATTAATATCATTATATTATAATATTAGAGTGCAAGTTACATCAGTTGAAATTTGGAAACAATACTAAGATATATTACTATTATTTCCTTGTAGCACATTAGAAACATGAAATTATAAAGACTGCATTATTCTCAGGCTGTTAATATTAAGATTACATTTTGTCTTTAGCCAGAATCATTTTGGTGATTATTGCTACCACTGCAAATATTCTTTTCAAACTCTAAATTTCTATTATTATTATAGCTATAACTATGATTATGATTATCAGTCCTTTCCATAGGATAATTGAAGATCTTGGCTACAAAAGAGGAAACTCTTCAGCTGCTTTTATATAAACCCATTGTTTTTCTCTGAGGCCTATAGAAGTGACACATTAAGTCCTTACTGGAAGGTCTTATACCTAGAACGGATAGTTATATTTTTGTTTCCTTGATAATTTAAGCATGTTATTAAAAAACCAAAAACCTAACTATTTATGAAGCAAATTTTTTCCTTTTTTTCACCAGCTCCCTCACGAGCCCAAATAGAATAAAGATAATTATACAAGGTAGTAGATTTTTAATAAATAATTGTTGAATAAGCTAGTAAGTATGTAGCACAGAAAGAGAATATACTCCAGGGAACACTCATCCTCTAATTTAGTGCCAATCGTTAAGGGAAATTGAAGCCTCTATATTTCTCATTCAGTCATCAATTCTTTAGTTCACTCAACAGTACTTACTCATTATCAAAACAGCGTGCTTAGCCCTGGAAATATAGAGAAGAATAAAATACAAATTTCCTTGTCTTAAGAAGGTTACTCTTAAGGCAGAGAAATATAAAAGTATGATGGTGCAATTGCTGTAATACAAGAAAAGAGTTTCTGAAAGTAAATGTTACTAATACTGCTTCTGTGAGTGTGAGGACATTTAGGAAAGACAAAAGAGGAAATAACTGAGCATGTTCTTAGAAGCTGAGGAGACTTTCCTACATGAGGAAAGTGGAGAGGAGAATTCTGGACAAAGAGAAGAGAGGGTGCACAGACATGGTATTGTACAATAATAATGGTCAAAAATAAAAATTTTAGCTTAACTGAAGCTTACTTGGGACCTGGTGTATTAGTCTGCTCCAGCTTCCATAATAAGATACCATAGACTGGGTGGCTCAAACAACAGAAATTTATTTTCTCACAGTTCTGGAGGCTGAAAGTCACAAATCAAGGTGCCAGCCAATTTAGTTTCTGGTGTGAGCTCTCTTTCTGGCTTGTAGACAAAGGCCTTCTCACTGCATCCTCACATGACAGGGAGAGAAAGATTTCTCTCTCTTCTTCTTATCTGGCCACAAATCCTACTGGATCAGGGCCCCACCTTATGACCCCATTTAACCTTAACTACCTCCTAAAGGCCTTGTCTACAAATACAGTCACATTAGGGGTTAGAGTTTCAATGTATGAATTTGAGGGGGGACACAATTTGGTCCACGGCACCTGGAGTGGGAGAAAAGTAATAGATACTATAATTCTAAGAGAAAACTGAGGCCAGATTGTGAAAGGCTTAGATTCCATTTTTATTTATCTAGATTTGCCAATTAGGTAGATTTAGCATAGCTAAAAGGTTTAGAGGAAAGGAAAATCTGCTCAAAGGCAGACAAAGGGGGTGGGGACTGGAGATTAAGGAGATATGAAGGAGGCAAAGTCAGTGGGACTAGGTCATGGTTTGTGAGAATTGTGCATGGTTTGTGAGAGAGACACCGAGGATGATTCCCAGGTTACTCTTTGGGAAATGCAGGGAACAGTGGTGATGCTTTGAAGTAGCAAAACCCAGATAGGAGCAGAATTGAGAGTGAAAGAGAGGGGGAGAGATGCTGAGCAAGTTTGAATATGATGACTCTGAGTTATCTTTGGAATTTAGCAGATCGGAATATCTTACATACAACTGAAAATGCTATTCTGGAGATCCCAAGAGAAGAGGACAAAAGAAGGAACTCTCGGGAACATTTAAAGAATAATCAAAAAAGAGGAGCCTAAAGAAATGATTTGGAGGTCCTGAGAAATAGGAAAAGACTCAGAGAGAGTGGTGGCATGAAGATCAAGGGAGAGCACGGTTTCAAGAATGTCCTCTATCTCAAATGCCCTAGAGATGTTACATAAAACACAGAGGGAGAATTGGCCATCAAATTCTCCAGTTAGGAGATCATTGTAACTTTTATGGAGAGAAGTTTCAGCAAAATGGTAGAGGCAGAATCTCCATGAGGGTAGAGTCTGGGTATATCTTACTCACCACCATATCCCCATTACCAAGCATAGTGCCCAGCATACACATACACTCAATAAGTATTTGTGAGAATAAAGTTAAATAAGAAACTGAGGAACGATTTAGAAAAGAAAAAGGGGAGATGGTGAATGTCCAACTCCTCAAATTGGAGTAAAAAGAGAAGATAGATTCATACTTAGGGAAGAAAGATAAATCAAAGAAACATTTCTTTGTTTATTTTAGAAAGGGATGAGAACACCTTCCTTATATTTATAGAGGATGAGAAGAAGCCATTGAAAATGGAGAAGACACAGAACTAATGGGCCAAGATGGATAACAGGACCTTCATCTATATCTGTTCTGTCAGGAGAAGACAAAGATATTCATAGAAAAATAAAAATGATTTAGAGATTACCACTGTTCTGGTAATCACTAGTTCAATAGTAATAATAACTAATATTTATTAGTACTTAATAAGTGTTTTTTGTATTAAAAGCATATATAATGTTAAAAGATATAATTTTAAAATGTAATACTATTTCTATTTCCGTTTTCAGATGAAGAAACTAAAGCAAAGAGAAATTAGGCAACTTGTCCATGAAAAGCATAAAAAACAAGCAGCAAAGCTGGATCTGAACCCAAGTTCAAGGCTGTAACACCTACGCCATTGCTGCCTTAAAGTACCAAGTCAAGTACAATGTCTTATTCCAGCCTGCACTCCAACACGCAGATGTTGAACATGTGGCTCCCATGTGAGGTGCCCCTGCAGATAACAGAGTTTATTCCATGGGAAACACAAAATGAATGTATTTCAATACTAATCATAATTACCACTCCCTCGCAGGTGCAGTTTTAAAATCATAATTATCATTCTCTGGCAGGTGCATTTGTATCTACCTATGCAAATACCTTTGAGCAATCTGATAATACATGTCATGCTTTCATATCTCATAAGTATAAATTCTGTTCATAACATCAGCTAAGCAGGTAAACTTGAGTTGATATCAGAACTTAAGTTTATCAGCTAAAAATTTTATCCTAACAATAGAAAGACAAAACCTAAGAAAGATCAACTCCCCTAGATTCATGACGAATGTATTTTTAGTATATAAAACTGGTCAATGAGGCAAATTGGAAGTTTGGTTAAAATGCTGGTAACAAGGGACCAATCTGTTGCATTTGAAAATATCTTTGTGTTGCTTCAATGCTTTGTGGATATTCTCAATGGCATTCCACAAAACAGAAAGAGTTGAAAATATAGAAGATGGTTTTAAAATGATGGAAGTCATTAGTTCCTAGTCAATTTTGTTATAAAATTTTTTTTTAATATAAAACACTATAATATAGACCTCTAATGTCAGGGTAGATGCATATTCCCCATACCTCCCATTTCCTGGAGGAAAAGATTCTATTAGAGTAACACTCTTGGCGCCACACACCCTTTCCCTTTGTGGCAGAGTGACTTATGATTGATGAATTTGGGAGAAGATGCTGAGCAAGCTTAGTCCATACCCTTCGTCTCTCTCTTGAGGTCTGCCTGACTGCACAGAGTATATATTCTGTTCTCCTTCTCCGCGCTCATTCAAGGAGAAGAGTCCTGCTATTGTCCAGCATTGCTTGTGAATGAGTAGGTAAGGTTCTCCAATTTAGGAAGGAAGTATTAGCAAGCCCCGTTTGGCTCACAATAAGCTATGACCTTCAGTATTGGCTTCATCAGTGTTTAAGTTGATACGTTGATCCCTATTTGCCGAATTTCCATATCTACCTATCAAATGGTTACAAACTTGGATGAGAGAGAGGGGTGCTATTTATTGGGTCCTCTAAGAATTCCATATTTAAAATTGAGAGAAACAAGATTTGTGGCAAAAATGATGCTTCAACAGCAAACTTCAGCAAGCCCAAGGGAATACTGAAGACATTTACAAGGAGCTAATTAATAGGTGTACATATGGTAGCAAAAACACTTGCCAGAAGCCTTGTGTTTGAATACATCACAGAGCAAATCCACTGTAAACAATGTTGATTTAGCTTTCAGAAAATATTTTAATGAAATTTAGTCTTATGTAAGCTTTCACATTGATAGCGCTAAAATAAATAGGTTTCATTAAGAATTTATACAACCAAAGTTGTTTAGATGGAATCAGGTAAGTTTGTAGGCCACTGTTAAAAGGCAAACCCTTCGCACAACCTTTATTGCCCCTCATTCTGTCTCTGAACTCCTGAACGTGTCCTCAGTTAGAATTCCAGACAACACCGTAGCCAGCATATATCCCAAGTAAACAAATGGTTTACCACGTTCTCTAAACAACAACTACAAACCTGCCAGTTCACTTAGGACAAAGAAATGCTGTTTGGAGCTTCCTTTCTGACACAGAGTTTGAGTTCTGACTCCCAAACACTAAGCTGACAGCTCAGTACCTTCCTTTCTTCCAAAAAATTTAACCCACATATTTCTCATGAAATATAAGGGAAAAAATCCTAAAAGGAAAACCTACACCACTAGTTGGCAGCCATGCTGTGGCAGCAACTCACATATAAAATAGAGGAAGATTGGCACAGATGTTAACTCAGGGCAAATCTTCCTCAGCAAAAAAAAAAAAAAAAATGGATTTGTGCAGGAGCTTAAAAATTAGTAAGGATTTAAGCTTGTAAAAACCTGGAAATAGATATTCTCAGCAAAGGATACAAGAGTGATAGTGGTAGAAAATGGTGGTAGAAAAAAAATGGTGGTAGAAATAGTGGTAGAAAAAAAAGGAGTATGTGTTTACCAAAAGTGAGTTATTTGTACTGGAAGATAGAATTGCAGGGTGCAGGTGTGTGATGGGAGAGAGGTATGCCAGGGAGGACAAATCTGGAGAGGTAGGCTGGGCCCATTGTGGAGTGCCTGGAATGGCAGGCTTCTCATGTGGACATTATTTAATAATAGCCTGGAAAAAATTAAAAGTTTCTTAGCCAAAAAACTAAAAATAAAATAACTAGATTAAATCTGTTTTTTCTACATATTTTTTAATAAGGTGTCTCTTCCAAGTAATATTGCTAAATCTTAAGATTTGAAAAAATAAAACTAAAATAGTAACAACTACAAATTATTATGTTACTATATGCCAGGCACTGTGCTAAATACATTGCATACATTAACCCATTTAATCTTCATAAGACTGAAGTTATTAACTGGTCCCATTTTCAGATGAGAACATGGAAGCTACGCAGCTAAATAACATGTTCAAGGTTATACCATTGTGAAGTGGCTGAGCTGTAATTTGGCTCAAGGTCTATCAGATTCCAAAGCTCATGCCCTTATCCACTACGCTACGCTAATTCTTGGTGTTTTCGTTAAGTAACATAAGTAAAGACACTTGAAAAATTGATATTTTTCTAGTATATTTAATGGAAAGAAATGTCTGTGCTACTTTCAACCATCAATTTTCCATGCAACGATTTATGTGACAACACTGATATATATCTTTGAGACCACCTTACAAATATGTCTTAAAAATAATTTCCCTAAAGATATATTTCTTAGACATTTATAATATATTTGAAAATTAAAATATTGATTTAATTCATGTACCTTGATGATCATCTAGCTTCATGGAATTGCAATTTTAGAATGCATAGATTGTTCTTCTTCCAGAGGAGAAAATCCAATCAAGCAAAGACCTCTAGCCACACACAAATTCTGTTCAGTTCCTTTTTATAATATGAATAATAAAAGTAAGCTATATATTCTGAAATGATTAGAGTCCTAAAAAAATAATACTTAAAAAGTATTTTCTAGTTGTCCCCTATTACTCAAGCACTCACTATTACCAATCAATCAGGAAACCATGATGTACCATTCTGCTTTATTTAAATTGAATTAAAAGTTCGTTTACTATTTTATAGTGTCTGATTAGTTTACTAATGCAACAACATTGAAGATTCTCACATAAAAGAACTAGAAGTAAACTATTTGGGATGTTAATGAAGTAACTATAACCTACTTATTTCTATATTCTATATTAGAAAAACAAGAACTTTTTTCCAGAAGAAAAAAAGTCACTTTCCATTTCTAATTAGCATAAGCAAGGCAAAGAGATAATCAGAGTCAATGTGACAAGTGACAAGAGTTCTTTGGCATGCCATCTGCTAGCTCCCTATCCCTAGAGTTTCACTGATTTCCCCCCCATTTCCTTGTGAAACTCTCCAACTGTATGTTTACACTATCTCCCCTCCAACCACTTACTTTTTGCATTCTTATTGTTGCCTAAGGGAGCTCACCAAAGGTTGCACCAATCAATCTTATCTCTACCCAGCAGAAAAAGACAGCTCAACAAAGCACCACTGCTGATTTGTACTTGTGATCCACAATTGGCTTGTTTTCTGATAAATTTCTTGTTTGTCGGGGTCTTTGTCAGACACTTTGTATTTATAGCGTCTGGGGTGATCGATTCTAACACAGGGTTTTATGTTAAATTTTGAAGCAAGATCATTTCCGACATTTACTTAAACACAGCACTGTCCAGTATGGAAGCTCACTGCTATGCCTTTTCTAATAGAAGGAGAAGAGTGACAACTTTTTATTTTATTACTATAACAAAGGGCCACCATTTAAAGTAATGAGCCGCTCCTTACCTGTGTCACCTTTTCTATTGGTATTGGACCATAATCTAAATTACGCAGAGTGCCTCCTTTCGGGAATCTGAAAGAATATAAAATAGACTCTGCCACTTACTTTTTTTACACATATTGATAAACTGGTATTTAAGCTCATGATTTGCAAAAATAATACAAGTTAATGCAAATAACGTATTCTCATTCCTGTGTAATACAGACAGTACCCACGTCACCCCCACCACCCTGAGCTAATCTATTTCATATTGTAAAAGCAGTTTTTAGCAAGTTCAAATTGATCCTTATATGAGGCATAAAATAGATTAATAAAGCCCTCTGCCAAACTAGGATGCTGCATCATATTTCAAAGCAAACAAAACTTTTCTTAAAATTCTAAATTTATTTTCTCTTGCTGGATTGATCAGTTTATTTAGTCTTGACCTCATTTCGCCTTACTATGAGTATATGAGAAGACATTTGACTAAATATAAGAACACATAGTTATAACACTGCAGTAGTTTGAAGATAAGAAACCTGAACGTATAACTAATGTTTCTTACACAAATAATTCATCTTTTATAGAAATATATATTTTACAAATATATTATTTATCATATTTAAGTATATATATATATATACACACATAGAATAAGTTAAGACAAAGGAATAAACATTTATGAGAAAATAAAGATCAAAGATTCACATTCACATGATCAGTGCACTAAGAATTAGACATTAAACCAGACTCTCCTAAAGAGCACACTCTAAATACATCCTTTAAATTTAAACATTGTTCTTTTAATTTTTTAAAATTTACTTCTGACACAGTTTTTTTGAAGTTATTTATAAACCTAAGCAATCTAATCACATACCCTCTGTTGTCTCTAAAAATGCATGTAGTTTGAATCTAAAAAAATTATTAAATTCAACTCTTACACAGTGTATATACTAAATAACTATTTATTTGCACAATTGATACACACACAAAAACCTGTTGAATGAATTTTGGCATTTTAGTCATTCATTTTACATGAAGTTTTATTTCTTCCACAAACTTCTACATTACTTTATGCCATATATTTTCTAAGTGCTAAAGTTAATGAGGATAAACATTATCTCTTCCCTTAAGGAAACTTAATTCCTTATATAGAGGAAAAACTTTAATTATGTGTATAAAATAGGCATCAACTACCTTTACTTAAATTCTATTCATTGTGCTTTTTTGAGTGTTGAATTAATCAAACCTATTCTTGGCCCCAAGAAACTAAAAACATAACAATTCTTTGAACACAATTAAAGGCATGAGAAAACATTTAACAATAAAAATAGTTGAATTTGGACAAACTTTTGACCAGAAATTTTTCTTCTAAACCCACATTCCATAAAGATAAAAGTCCTTAACTTTTCAAAATATTTTCTGATGGTAGGAAAGGAAAAATAGAAGAGATACTGCAGACTGATGTCTTTGGGAGAAGGGATTTAATTTTTACATTTCTATGAGAAAAAGAAATTCTGCATCTGTATTCAAAGTCACTTCTAGTTGTCCCATTCTGCCTTATGGGCTGGCTAGGCATCTACCCATCAACTCAATTGAAAACTAAAGATAGAATTGACCTCTAGCAGTAGTTCCTGCCATGGTACATTCTAGAATATGCTGAGGAGCTTTTAAAAATGTTGATGAGTGGGCTTCACTTCCGACTAATGGAACCTTGGAAGCAGGGGGTAGGGATTGGTATGTTTAAAAAAGCTTGCCAGGTGATTTTATTCAATCGGTGACTCCCTAAATCCTCTCTTAAGAACTGACAGAGCAGTTAGCATAGCATAGACATCTTCCACAAATACCCAGAAAAATGAGCGCGCGGAGCCAAATCTGCACGGATTTAACGGCTTTGCAGAAATAGTGGAGGGAAGATATAGAGAATTCTGAGGATCTTAAGAGCCTATAAACTTCATTTTATCTATTTCCAAAAAAATACCCCCAAAAAGCTAGGACTCTACTCTGACTGGAATAATAGGAAACCCACCTCAGCACAACTCAAAAAGACTACGTGGACTCCATCAGGATCTCCAGAAAGATGAGAAGGTACTGTGGCTGCCTAAGCCCTTGAGCACCTCAGAAATGCCCAGAAGAATCTCCCTTCCAAAAAGACAGAAACCCATACTGAGGGGAAAAAAAGCCTGCGAGGAATAGGATCCAAAGTGAACAGGTCAGGAACGTTGGGGGTTCAGTTACTAGACGCTAAGGGTGCTGAGAAGGCAGACCTCAGGTCTAAGGACATGTCTACACAGAGAGGCCATATTTTTAATACTTTGTGGTAACAAGAGAGGAGAAAGTCCTTAAGCAATAGAGCTGAGAAAGCTACCTTGGCCCATCCCACCCCTGCACAGAAACCTACTCCTGAGAATACAGGAAAACCCACCTCATTAAACATGAAAAGAAGAAAAGGATTATTATCCAGACCCATGAAATATATCCTAAGAACAAAAGGAAAAATTAATGTGCTAACAGATAATGAAAGAGCCGCAGTGAAATATGACTGCAAAGTAGAAGAAAACTGTAACCTAATAATAAATATGAGATAAAATAAGAAAGGAGTAGAAGTTATGAAATTAAAGTATAAATCAAAAATAGAAAAGGAAAAAGATGCCTAAAGAACAGGCAGTTGCTGACAAAACATTGTCAAAAAGAGAGTTGACAGAGCTCAGAAAATATTTAAGGGAAAAAAAAAACAGTAAATATTTTTTAAGGTTAAAAAAAAAAACCAGGCTGGAAATTAATGATGTGAAAGGCTGTTCCTCTTCTACCAAAAATAAATTAGAAGGTGGTCGGTGAATAGCTGGGGTTAGGATTGAAGCTAGGAACAGAATGTCTCAGTTTTCAACTAGTTTGTATTAAAAAAAAAAACCAAAATTGGGCTCTTTTGCCCAATTGGAATCCATAAAATGTCTATATTGTGTTGCACTGGACATACCTCAAGGCAACAATAATGAAATTAAGCAATAACCATGATTAAAATATTCTAATAGCTCCCTTTATTAAGCGCTCATTACAAAGCTGAGCTAGAGGCTTCACATGCATTATCTCGCTTATTCCTCACAATAACCCATGAAGCCAGTTATTTATACCTATTGGACAGAAGGAGAAGTTTGCATGTATTAGTACTGTCTGTTGGTTTTTATATTACTCTAAAACATCTGGATAGATTTTTGTGACATTTAGTAGGGCATTTTAAGAATGATCTAACATAAAACAAGGTCTGTGTCATGCACACAAATTTTATTTTGGAAGGTCCTTCAAAGCAGCTGACAATAAGGTAAAAAGCCAGACGGAAGTATCTGCTGCCAGGAGAGATGCACTATTTCTATTGAGAGAGACGCAGAGAAAATAAATGGGGGTTTCAGATCTGAGCCCTAAATCAAAAGTCACAAGGACGGATGCTCTAAGGCAATCACTTGCAATTGAGTTGCTTCTCAAAGGGAGTCCCCATGTAGTGTGCTCCGGGCCGAGCAGCCAGAGATTGATCTGTCAAAAGATGACTAATGAATTTCTGATGGAAGCCCAGGTAGGCCAGCTAGCAAATAAGTAATATTGAGGGGGAAGTGGTAACATGAGTATAGCAGTTGATGATTGAGGTGCTCTAGCAACTAGTACTCAAAATGTGGTCTGAGGACCTGCATCGTAGCATCATCGAGGAGCTTGTTAGAAAAGCAGAATTCCAGGCCCCACCCCAGATCTACTAAAGCTAACTGCATTTTAACAAGATCCTCAGGTGACTCAGATATATATGAAGGTTTGAGAAGCACTGTTCTAAAGGACATAGGTGATGTTGTTCAGTTTTGTAACAGAGTGGAAAATTTCACAATAATAAAAAAATTGAATTTTCATCATCTAGACATTCATTATCAATAATTATCCTTTTAAGTACTTACTCTGTGCCATGAACTATGTGAGATGCTGGCAATAAAGTACTAAAAGATAGATAAGATGTTTGTACTTATAGAGTCGAGAATCTAGGAGGTAATAAAGAGATTAATAAAAGAATTAAAAGGGTAATAAATGCTATGAAAGGAGAAATACAGGAATATATAAAAGCAGGACCTAAACTTAGTTTTGCTCACTCCAAATTTAGGAAAATAAGTGTGGTTTATGCCATATTTCTTACAGGTTTATGGGGCAGTCTGTTTAAAACAAACCCTGCTTGACTTAGCTGATATGTCAGTAGGTCAGTTTCACCTACTATCTCTTGACATCACCAAGACACAATCAAAGCAGAACAGCACAAAAGGTCAGCTAAGAACATTCCAGCCAACCATTGTGTGAGCTTAACCATTCTAAGGAGAATGACCAGAAAAACAATACAGGAACTAAAGGATTAGCCACCTCTGCTGATACAGAATGAAAAGAAAAATGACTTCAGATAGCTCTTACAGATAGGTGGCTTGATTGCCTTCAGCAGCACTTTTATACTGAAATTTTCTGCGGCAGAAGTATTTGCCAGCCGCACTTTGAATGGCATCCCACCTAATGTAATAGGCTGTGTGCAATATTGGCTCTCCCTATGGATGTATGAGTCTAGCAGGCCAAAGAAGCAGCATGGAATTGAAAAAATCTGGGCTCACTTGTATAAGCTTTAAAAAATGACCTAAACGTTCTAGTGAGAAATCAGTGAGTGAATGATTACATTAGAAAACCATTTGCATCATTTACTTCTCTTACCTTTTTCAACACGATGTAGAAGGACTTTAAAGGCAGGCGAATTTTAGTTTCAAGTCCCTCACCATTTTTTGCCAGCTTCGTGATACTGGCAAAGTTACTTACTATCTCTAGGTATCAGTTATTTACAATATCTATAAAATGTCAATAATCCCTGCCTCCCAAGATAGTTGAAGAAATTAAGTATGAGTAGAGCACTTTTTAAATGCCTAGTACAAAGTCATGAAATCAAAGTGGCTTTCCATTGCTTGTAGCCTAAATTCCAGAGCTTGGCATTCCCAACCTTCCTAATCTATCTATCTGGCCTTTCAGATAATTTCCCCAACTTTCCAACAGTTCAGATCAAGTCAAGCTCCCATTATATGTCAGGCATTTTGCTAAGTACAAGGAATACAATGATCAATATTCAATATGACATGATTTTTATTCTTGCACAGTTTATATTTTAGTGATGAAGACAGAAATGCAAACAGATAATGTCAATAAACTATGGAAAGTGCAATAATAAAAGTATAATCATCTTTCTATAAAAGCACAAGGACATTAAATCTCACCACAAAAGGGAAGGAAAGTGTTCTACAGCAGTTGATGCCTGAGCCAAATTTCTAAGGATGAGGAAAAATTAACCAAGTTAAAATAGGTTTGGGGAGGACTTTTTAGATAAAGAACATTAGCAAAGACAGTGTAACACTAAACAGCATAATGTAGCCTACTACTACAGTATCATCGGAGCATAAAGCATATACAAGTATACCTTGTAAAAGGCAAAGATATGAACAGGGGACAAGACTTTGATGACATGTTAAGAAGCATAGATGTGGGGCCGGCCTGGTGGCGTAAGCAGTTAAGTGCGTGCTGTCTGCTGCGGCGGCCCAGGGTTCGCCAGTTCGGATCCCGGGCACACACCAACACACCGCTTGGCAAGCCATGCTGTGGCGGCGTCCCATATAAAGTGGAAGAAAATGGGCATGGATGTTATCCCAGGGCCAGTCTTCCTCAGCAAAAAAAGAGGAGGATTGGCAGATGTTATCACAGGGCTGATCTTCCTCAAAATAAAAAAAAAAAAGCATAGATGTGATAGGAAAGCTTTGAATGATTTCTAAAAAGGTAGCAAAGCCAGATTTGCATTTTGTATCTATGTCTCCAGTGTCTGAGATTCAGATACTGGAATCTGAATCTGGATAGATACAGATTCCAGTATCAAAACTCACAGATGTTTCTCCAAAATGTGAAGTCATGTTGAAAGTTATTCATTATTAATAAAGTTTTTCATAATTAATAAATTCATTATTATTAATAAAGTAGCAAAGTTTGTGAAACTTTTTCTTTAAAAATTATATTAGAGCAAATTAATAGTCCCTTCAATTATTTATCAATAATTCACTTGTTTTCTGATATGCTTTCCAATTTCAAATTGGAAGCCATTGCCATTATTCATCATTATTTTTCATTTACTTGTTGATGTGCTTTTTCAACAGGGAAAGAAAAGGGCAGACTCATAGCTAAAATGAAATTTTCATAACTCTGGATAAAGCCCTGGGAGCATGTCATAAAAATGATAGTCTTCACATGTCAAGGTGGTAATTGTTATGGAGAATTAACTGGCAGGGGCAAATTTAGAGACAGAGAAATTATTTTAAGAGGGTGTTGGTAAACCTCCCGCTGTTCTTCCCGGTGCTCATTCTAGCCTTTGTTTAGATCATTCTCCCCCCGTCAATACACGCACTTTGAATGCTCTTCCCTTCCCTCACCACTCCAAGTACAATCCATCTTTAAGGCTCAGACAGTAATTCTTCTTCCATTATTCCAAACATACCAATATTTTCTTCCCTATAAGACAAACTACAAAACCAAACATATTATCCTCATACAGCAGATTTGCTCTCAATTTGTGCTATATGCTTTAGTCTTCTCTCCTCAGTTAGGTTTTCAAGTAGTGTGATGTAGGAAATAATATTTTTGCTTCTTTCTTAAATCTTCAAAGGGCAGACATTGTCCAGAATCAATGGAAATTCCATTTGGCCCTTTAACCATTTCAACTTTCCTTATAAAATGGTCTTACCATTTTTGCTTTATGTCAGAAACACAGAGAAAATGGATCTAAAGATTGTGTCTGAATCTGACATTTACTGGCACAAGAATCCTTTAATCATGAATTCCCTAGAGAAGAAAATAGTATTCTTAAGGAATCTATTTTGCTTTACTTTTGTTACCATTCATCTGAAGACGGGGAGGGGAATATTTATTTAGTTTGTCTTCACTATTGCTTGGTTGTTTTGGCAACCAGGATTTATCCCTACCACTTTCTAGGTTCTTCCTTGAATGTCAGAGGCTAGAAATATCTTTCCCAGATATCTTTCCCAGACTTTCTTGTTGTCAGGACCCAAATGTGATTTACATTCTGCCAGTGAGATAACTTTCTGTGAGATCTGGAAGGAGAAGCAGAATCCATTGCCTTTATTTTTCAGAAGCAGTGGTGAATGGATGCATGGACTGCAGCAGCTGTAAGGTTTTACAAAGCGGCCACCAAGTGTCAGCTACTTTAAGTTCCCACCTGACAGTACCCACGTGGATGTCGCTGGGAAACTATAACCCATATGAGGAAGTTTCCCACAAATTCCTGAAGAGAGAGCAGCATCAACTTCCTGATTTTCTGGACCGTAACTGAAAGCTCATGCCACCTTCACTGACATTCACAACTCTGGCCTTTCCAGTGGTTTTATAAGGTCCTCATTCACTCTATTAGATCCCTTTCTGCTTGAAATACCTAAAGTGGCTGAATCCTTACTGATTCATAGTCATCCCACTCACATAATAAAATTCTCATCTTGATGAAATCATATTTGCAAGGGAACCATGATGGATACATTTATGAATTTCACCAAGCAACTTTGTGAGATTCTTTAGTTTCCATAATGTTCCTGTATTGTTCATTTGTGTAATCCCCTATTGACTTCCTTGAGTAATTAATAGGGGAATCCTTAAAATGGATAAAACTTATAAGTGTGTCTTTAGAGGGAGGACTTAAGTAGGGAGCTAAAAACTGTCTTCCACACTGAAAGTGGCTTTGGGAGAAACAGAAAACAATATATATAGTGTGATTAGTGGCATCATCAGAAGAGAAACAAGCAAACAGAGTCTCTGGGACCTGCACAAAGAAGAAATGGAAATCATGGGCAGTTGGCTGTGCTTGAAAAGGTATCCCAGTGATTAGTAATAAGCGTGCATCTGGCCACGAAACCAGGCCTGTTATGACTCTGCGTCCAACCCAAGCATGGATATCTCCACCCTCTGAGAATAGTCCTCCACGAACATCATTTCTTCTTGGGGACTCTTTCCTAAGGACTCTGATTTTAATGTCATTTGCTATTCTCCATTCATTCATCCATTCACCCATTCAACAATTGTTAATCGATTACCTACTATATACAAGCACTGTTGTAATACTGGGGACACTATGGTGAATAGTACTGACAAAATCATTGTGTCATAAAGCTTGTGTTATGGTGTGGGAAACAAATAAACCACATGTAAACAAAATAATTTCAGAATTTAATAAGTGATAAAAAGGAAACAAGCTAGATGATAGTTTGATACTGGTGTGGGTGTGAAGGGAGATTATTTTAGGTATGGAGGTCTGGGAAAGCCTCTCTGAGAAGGTGATATTTGAACTATTATCTGAGAGGTAAAGAACTAGATGTGCAAGAATGGGGGAAAGAATGTTCCATTCTTTTGCTCTGAATGAAGAGCATGAGTAATATCAAGTGAAAAGGCCCTTGAAAGGAACCAAACTATGTTCTAAAAAGGGGGACGGGGGGCATAGTGAGTGAGAGGTAGAACATTGGGAGAAGCCAAATAAGTAAGCAGGATCTGAACCATGTAAGATTTTGATGGTCATTATGTGAGAGAGACTTGAGTCATTCTCATGTTCTGTCTTTCTCTCTCTCTCTGTCTCTCTCTGTCTCTCTCTCTCTCACACATACACACACACACACACACACACACACACACACATCACAATATTCCAAAGCCAGCTTTATGGTAATACCTGCTTATGTCTCTGCAAAAAAAACAAATAAACCCAAAATATAAGGCGTTCTACTACCTCTGGTGGAAAACTTACCCCTGTATGAGGCAGTCAAAAATAGTCTAAGCCAAGAGAAAACTGGAGAAGCATCTCCTGCTATAATTGAATGCAACTGAAAACTACCAACCCAAGCAATAGAAAATCAGTAAATTTGTGAATTCCAATATTTAATTTAGACTTGGCAGGATCCCACCCTTTGTTAGAGGTAGACATCAGCAGGATTATATTGCTTAATGATGGTTTCCTGCATATCTTTTGTGTATTAGTAGTCTTCAAAGGAAGTACTTTTGATATCATTGCTATTATACTACAGCTGAGAAAAACAGTCTTGTGGCCTAAGAGCATCAGACTAAGGCATCAGTTCTTACAATATGCAATAAGTCATCAAAGTATTTTAAGCAAGGAAGTGACGTGATCTGATTTATGTTTTAGAAAAATCACTGTATGGGTGAGTGGAGAATGTAAAGACACAAAACTGGAAAAATGTAGTCTAATTTAGAGAATTTTCCAATAGCCAAGATAATGAATTATGCTGTCCTGGCTTAAGACGATGGCAGTGGAAGTGGAGAGTAATTTATATTTTAAGTAGAGATGACAGGACTTAATTGTTTGGATGTAGAAAACAAAGAAAAAAGGAGGCAACCAAGCATGACTACTAGGTTTTAGGATTTTCCAACAGATTGAATGATTACATCATTTACAGGGATGGAGAAGACTCGGGGAATGATGATAGGAGGAGGACTAAGAAAAGGGACTATCAAGAGGTTTTTTTAGGTATACTACATATGACAGTAGTGTACAGCAGTAATGCTAGCAGTAATGTGTTGGCAAATTTTTAACATTTGTTAAACTCTCCGAGAAAAAAGGTATACAAATATATCTCAAACATAAGTTTATTATAAATTTTACTCATGTAAAGAGTGATAGCACACAATTTCAAATAAAAAATATGAAATACTGTTTATTGTAAAGATCATATAACATTGTGTGATTCTTATCTTTAAAAAATACTCAGGGTCTCCAGGGTAGCCACAGAGAAGGAAAATAGACTGGCATAAATCAAGCTTAGGATTTGGCAGTTGAAGGAATAGAGGAAGAAAGAGACCAAGAAGCTGAGATTGTTACAGAAGCCACTCAACTAAGCTGTGAACTCTCTGATGGATATGAAGGAAGCAAAGATAAGAGAGGAAGGATAGAAAGTAAAAATGAATATGAGGTTTTGATTAGATTAAAAGATTTGTGAAATTGGAAAGTACTAGAGTAAATGACTTGGAACAACAGGAGCTGACATAATTACTAATGTGGCAAAGTCTAGGATATATATGACCATCGCAGTGATGACCAAGGTAGGTGGAAAAGAGATTTTTAGAAATGAGAATATTTATGATTTAGAAGGCCAGGATATTGGATAGGTCATCCATGTGAACGTTGAATTGACCATGAGTAATGATTGTAATAGGAGTAGAGAAGAAGACAATAATGAGCTGAGAGCTAAATTTTTCAGTGAATGAGAGAAAGTGATCAAGAGGTTGGTAGAAGTTCTGGGTAGTGAGTGGTGCATACCTCAAAGAAGCTAAGATTTTTGACTGAGGAAGGAGGAAAATGATATGGAAGTGGCATTGATAAGCAAGGATGATAATCTATTCCATCCCTTAGCCCTGGGAGTCACAGGACATGAGAGATAGGTAGATGGCTGATAGATAGATAGATAGATAGATAGATAGATAGATAGATAGATTGATAGATCGATAGACAGATAATCAATAGATAAATGTGTTTCTTCTGATGACATTTTTGTATTATTAGTACAAGTTGAGTGATTTCCAGTGATGGTTATGTATAAACCTTGTGGGTTACAACTCATTGCTGGATGTGCTGAGAAAATTCATAGAATGCTAAAAATATTTAAAAGCCTTCAGAAAACCTTCTAAACTATAAAATTGAGGAAAATGGTGTTCAATTTTCAAAAGCAAAAGTCTTCTATAAAAAGATTATTTAAAACTGCTCTGATACGAAGGAAAACAGAAACTGAATTACAAGTGTCATGTGTAGTTTATAAAATCAACCAGAGGCACTGTTATCATAAAAGGTTAGGATCCAGTAGGATAAAATACCAAAGAGGATGAAATAAGATTACAATTTAAAAACATTTGAAAAGGCAAACATTTATATACACGTATAAGGTCATAGTATTAGGAAATGCAAATTGAATACACAATAAGATATTGGCCTTCTGGCGCTTTCCTCTGTAGGTATCTCGTTCATTTCTCAGTTGTGTCTAAACTCGGAGTGGAGCGCCAATGAGTCGAGTATTTAAGGTCCCCAGCACAGTGGGGTGCACAAGTGTTTGTAAGAACAGGTTCTGCCCTTATGAAGTGGACTAATTCTGTATCAAAATTATTAGAGGAAAAAACAGCGTGTAGCCAGCTATTAAAAGGCTGGTAAGACCACAAGCATAACAAGGATTCAAAAAAAGTAATAATCACTAGAAGTCAGAGTGAAAATTAATTGGATTATCCTTGCCCTAAACTTTGCCCCTCAATCTAATGATTTATCTAAGTGACTGTCATCAGTAAGAGATTTTAATGCATGAAAAAGAAATTAAATAAAACTAGAAAAATACAAATGAAAGCACGTTTTATTCTGTTGACATAAAGGTCACTCTGAAGAGTCTTCTGCCCATGATAACAATAGTGACTTATCTAAAAAAAAAAAAAAAAAGACAATCCAACTACCAAAACAAAATATCGATGATTTTCACCTTTTCAACACTCTTACCAGTAACTGAGAAACCCTCCACAATCAAGCACTTATTCATGCAGAAGGGATTTATTGAGCACCTACTTCATACTCAGACGAGGATTGAATGTTATTGCTGATATTCATTCAGTGTAAGATACAGCCTCTGCCTTTAAGGAATTTACAGCCTACCTGGGAAAACATGATTAAAACAGATGGAATGCTGCAAGACAGTAAACAATTGGGTTCTTTCTTTTTTCAAATTAGATGCCCAATAAATTCATCGTTCAGCATTTCCTATTTTAAGAGATAAAAAAGAAGGAAGACCTGTAAAGCCTGAGGGACACCAGGAAGCTTCAGAGAAGAAGTGGGAGATGGGATTGGTTTGATTGGAATAAGCAGGAATGCCAGAAAGTGCAATGCAAAGAACAGCTGCTCAAACTGAAGACTGTGTCCTGCATGAAATAAGACTAGGAGATGTGTCTGAGTCCTCAAAAGTCCACAAAATAAATATGGTGAATAGTCAAGAACTGGATTCAATGGCAAGTGACTTGAATTGTTATTTTCAGGCAAACACAAACATATTATGAAGTAGAATGCAAAATGTGTGGAAATTTTTCAAATTACAGGTGAAAGCTTGTTCTTTGACATCATCTCGGAGTGTGAAATAATTGTCCACGAACAATAAGGGCAGTTTGTCAGAAAAGATTGCAAATATTTACCAGGAAAGATAGAGTTGGGGCCAGCAGTGGTCAAAGTACATTTTCTAGGGGCTGGCCCAGTGACGTAGTGGTTAATTGTGGGTGCTCTCCTTCGGCGGCCTGGGGTTCACAGGTTCAGATCCCGGCTGTGGACCTACGCGCTGCACATCAAGCCATGCTGTGGTGGCGTCCCATATACAAAAAATAGAGGAAGATTGACACAGATGTTAGCTCGGGGCTAATCTTTCTCAGCAAAAAGAGGAAGATTGGCAACAGATGTTAGCTCAGGATCAGTCTTCTTCACCAAAAAATAAGAAAAAAATGAGCACATAAAAAAAGTATATTTTCTAAATGAAGGAAATATAGTGATACTTAAGGAAAGGAGAAAAAACAGAATAAGTAGGTTGTTAAAGCCAAATATAGTACTTTTACCTCTTGATACACTGCTATCTGCTCCCTGAATTACATTAGATCTAATGTAGCAGAAACATGAAAAAATTTTTAAGTTCCAAAACAGAAAATATAATCTAAATATTAATCTTCCACAATTGTACAGGACAGAATAGAAGGGGAAATGGAGGTAGAGGTGTTGAGAACGCCAAGAGATAAAAGAGTATTGCTGTCATCCAAACTTCCATCAGTGAAGACATGGCCTGAAATGATGCATGTATGTTAAGAACACCACCAAAAAAGTCTGAAGAAAATAGGAGTTACAGCACTATGAGACCAATGCGAAGCCTAATTATAATGTAAATTTTGAGTTGTATATAAATCTCGCAATCTTATTAATCATAATGTTTCAGGTAGTAGGAGATAATGCAGCTAATTAATCGTTGTATTTATACTTTCCGTCTCAGGAATCTCAGGCAAGAAACACACGAACCTAAGATAGCTCTACGTCCCCTTTCGCACTTCCACTGGATGTCACACGGACACCTGTGTCCACACCTGGAAGCCAGAGGCAGGTGCAAGAAGCAGGCACTGCTGATGGAGGCTGGTTGTAAGAAAAGAATCACTGCTTGCACAGGGTGATGCTGGTGATTCCAGGGGTGGCAGCTCATTAGAAGATGAAAGGGCTCACTGGTCAGCTCTGGCTGCTGAATTTAATGTATCCCCTGGTGAAAAAGAAAAAGTCACAGTGACCTAAGAGTTAACACACATAGGCCAAGACTATGAGCCTGTCAGGCTGCAAAACGCTATTAATTTTGAAAGTGGGAACTTAATTGGCTACCGCTTACCACCTGTGGTTGATGTTAGTGCTTCAAAACAGGAGAAAAAAGACCATCTGAGGCAAGTGATCTTAGAGACTGTAGCTGCCTCCAGCTGGGCCTCTTAAAAGAGAGTGTTGACAATTTTATTATAAACCTCTCCTAGAGGGGTTTCTCACTTTCATCTATAATTTGTCATATCCTCGCACTCGTGTAACTAATAATTTGCTTAAATCACTTTTGCCATATTTTGAAAACAGAGAAACCAAAAGTGGCTTTTTTTGGAGCTGCTGGGATCACATGCATGTTCTCTTTCTTTGCATTATTCTAGTATAAAATCAGTGGCAGGGAACAGGGGAGAGAGACCAAGAGCAATTTCAGCAGCTCTTCACCAATGTACAGGAGACTGAGACTTCAACACTGTAAAAGAACATTTTTTAAAGAATTTTAAGGTTCAGTACAGTATAATTCCTTCTTCCTCCTTGAATCTCACTGATGTCATGCTCATACTTTCTCTGGCATGACAGAGAGGGAATCATGACCTTCTCCCCTCCAGCCATAATGAAGCCAAGATCATGGTCTATAACAACATATACTAGAGAAAGAGTAAGATTTAATCTAACATTAAAAAATGCACCTTTCATGGCAAGTAATGACTCATGTCACATGAAGGTCGGAGGGGCAGTAGGGCCAGGGTAAAACTGAATTCCAAACATCTTTTACAAATCATTTTATCATTGAAGTAAAGTGAATAACTACCCGGATGCCTGAACAAATCATTCACTCTTAAATCTGTCTGCCTTTGCTCAGGACGCACCCTTTGCCTGAAAGAGTCTCACACCTTTCTTCTCCCTAATTAACCCTCTCTCAACCAAAGAAAAAAGAAAAACTAGCACATAGTATGTGTTATATAAATATTAGCTACTAGTTTATAATTATTATCTTTCACGATTGTTTTAACAATTAGAAATAATAGATGTAAAACATAGGTTCTACCACATAGCCCAACATAGTTTCTACCACAAAGGAAATACCCACTAAATGATCGTCATCATTATTATTATTACAAGCATATAATTAAGACATCTTTACATGTCTGTCTCCCCAGCTAGACTGTTAGCTTCTAGAGGGCAGGCATGATGTCTTCATTTATTCATTTAATAAGTATTTGCTAAACATCTGCAATGTTCAAGGCACTGTGATTTGTATCAAGAGATGATGGAGGACAAGCCAGTAGCAATCTCAGGATTTCCTAGACTAAACTACCAGCCAAAGTATTAATACACCATCCCCTTCTATATTCTCTGTCATTCAGCACTTATCACACATATTTAAAATATCTATTTAGATGTTTGTCTTGTGGAGTCAGAGAAGGCTTTCCTTGCCTTATTGATGATTGTACCAATTTAATAAATATTAATTGATCATCTTATGAAGGATTCTGCTTTTATTTCTGGAAATCACTATTGTATTTATAAAACATGAAAATTTTCTCCTAAGTCATTAGCCTTAGTTTATGAGTTCCCAAAAATTTGAATGAACAGATTATATGTTACTTTAATTAATTACTTTTCAACGTTTCACATACATGATTGATTAAACACTGAAAATATTTTCCTTGTATAGCCTTTTTTGTTTTCCAGAATATGATCTGAAATCATATGAAGGTATTATTTCTAGACTGGGATGTGATATTTCCTTCGATTCAAGATCTAAGTCAATTCCAAGATGCTAATAAGGTAAAATCATAAACTCCAAATAGTACTTGGCTGGGAGAAACTTCTCAGAGACCATTGGATCAAAAATCTGCTAGAACATCACTCCAGGTTTCTCTCATCAAGGTCAATAACCCCTTATTTCTATCACAGCACTCACACTACACCTAGTCAAGCAGGTCTCCAACTTCAAGAATAATTAATTGCTACACATTCATCTTAAAAGTTCTATTCACTTTTTTTAATGTAGAAGGCAAGTTAAAATTTCATTCGAATTGGAATCACAGGAAATAAAAGGCGAACTTTGAATATCTTGATTTTATCCCAACTTCTATTCCAAAGCCACTTTTCTAAATAGGGGACTTACATGGCTTCCAGAGAAAGGAATTTATATCAGATTCTTAGGCTGCCAAGATAGATGCAGGCAGAAAAGACATGTCTATATATCAGCAGAAATTCTGTACACATTAAAAGATAGGTAGAAATTAACAATCTTACAGTAATTAATTTCTATCTTGATTAGCTGATATAATAAATAATATCATTATCTCAATGTAATCATCTTCAACAGTAGAATCTATTTTTAGGAACTTTTGAGATATAGATGTAGTTTTAGCTTTTAAATCCTCTTAGAGTTTTCTAAAATTTAGCTATATGTTCTGCTCACACTTCCTCTCCGTTAAGTCAAAACCCATTTTCTTTGATAACATCACATTATTTCCACTGACATACTAATGGATCCCACTGTGTGTTACAAGTTTATGACTTATATGATTCATTTCTATGATAATCTCACTTTTATTAATATAACAGCTCCAATTGTAGTACATCAATTCCAGAGATATCCACATTCACATCCTAATGACTTTTTCAACCCTTATGTGTTTTAAAAGAGAAGAGTCACTTTGTTCTGTAATAAAAAAAAAAAGAAAAATTGTAGGAAACTTCAAAAAACTACACAGTGTCCTCTCCACAAAATAGTAAGAAGGTAGTAATCCAGTGCTTTGCATTCATGTAGAACATCTCCTCAAAAAGATCTCAAAGAACCTAACAAGACAAACTCAGAGAATAAAAATAATTTTTCCAAGTGATTCAGCACATATTGCTACATACTCTGGATTATAGTACTTGTACTACAAGGATATTTAATATTATATCTATGGGCATGAGAGTTCATGAGTAGGCTTCAAAGAGTAGGTAAAGCCCCTGATATTGTAGGAAAAAAAGTTATATGTGTATAAGTTTAAGAACATAGTCCATAACTTTCATCACATTCTAAAAGTAGTCTATATGATCCAAAAAACAGATTAAGAGACGTCATTTTAATCTATCCGTGTAACATGGACTAGAGAAAAACAGGTTGGGAGCTTAGACTATAAGAAGTGACTCACATGTGAATAGAATTGGGGAGGAAATGGAAATAGTACTTTAAACATCCATCCATGAGTACCAAAAGAAATTTGGAATTGTAAAAAAGAGAATTGGTAAAAAGTTATAGCTTTAAGAAAGCAAAAAGATGGCTTAAAATTAGAATACAGCAATAGATGCTTATACCATTTTCATAAGAAACAGACTTGTTTGGATCAAAGACAGATATTTTCATGGAAATAAATTAAACAGTCTGTAATCCATGATGAAAGGGAATGGAGGTAAAATCTACGTAATGAGGTGGAGAAATTTTTTTATCTTAAGAATTGGTATGAGACTTCCTTTTCTTGTGGGATCTACCCTTGTGAAAAATAGCCTACTCGGAGCTCCAAAACATTAGAGAAGAGAACTAAATTCATCCAGATGAGACAAATAGAAGATTTTTGTTCAGACAGAAACATGAAGAAAGTAGGAGGAAGAGAAAGAATTTAGAGATGGAGAGACGAGAAAAATTGGAGAGTGAGGGCTAAGAAAACGCCATGGTGGAAGAACAGCTGAAAGAAATTAACTAATAATGATCCCCAGAAGCAGATCTAGGTTTTCTAGGGTTGAGCTTACATTTTGGTGGTCCTCATTAAGAAAAAGAGAACCCCAAATTTCAAATTAGGAACGGATAGTTGGAAGAAACACATGCAAGTAGGGCCCTGTGAAACCTCAGCTTCATTGGTTTCATGGAAATCCATGACTAGTCACATCGGCCATTCCATTTAAAGTTGTTTTCTCTGTAGCGTGTAAACAGTGTCTCAAAACATTCAGTAAATCTCTTCAACTCAAAATGCTTTGAACGAATGCTATTTTTGTGAAAAATCAAAGAGGAAGCTGAATTTCTCATGCGTAGAAGAGAGGCAGGACAAGATGATCCTGAGAATGTAAGTCCACTGGAAATTCACGGAAATCTTGAAGAGGCCATGAACCTTGGAGGGGCATGTCAAGTTAATTTTACTTAGCTCTTGAATGGCAGGAAGGCCCTCAACTAACATCTTGCTTGCTAAAAGTAAGCTTAGACTACAGGTCATCTAGCCTAATATGCAGAAAAAAGGATATGTTACCAAAGAGATCAAAATATGCACAAAGGTAAGGTGTGGTAGCGAGAGTAAACTTGTAAAGTACTCCTTCTTCTATACGCATCCACCTTTTAAAATTCATGACTCCCTTACTAACAATTTTGTCTTCCTAAAATAACCCGTAGGCAGGCATTGAACCATCACATTAGACAGGAGATGCAATGGTTCTGATTTTCAAGAAAAGCAGTATAACATGATGGTTAAGGAAGCCTGGGAGTAACTGCATCCCTTGTTAGTTGTGTGATTTTAGGAAAATTACTTAATGTTCTATGATTCCATTTCTTCATACATAAAATGAGGATAATATAGGTTCTCTCTGTCTCCAGCTTTGCTGAAGTATAATTTACAAATCATAAAAATTCTCCCATTATCATTGTGCTGGTCAATGAGTTTTAATAAATAGATGTAGTTTTAGAAACAACACTCCAATTCAGCTTTAAAACATTTCCATTACCCCCAAAAAGTTCTAGCATGTGCATTTGCAGGCAATCTCCACCTCTAGAACCAGGCAACCATTGATCTGCTTTATGTCTCTATAGTTTCATCTTATCTAGAAACTTCATATGTATTGAACCATTTCATACGTATTCTTTCACTTAGGATGTTTTTGAGGTTCCACAATGTTACTACATGCATCAGTATTTGGTTCATTTCAATTACTGAACAATATTCCGTTGTAAGGATCTGCCTCATTTTGTTTATCTGTTCATCAATTGGATATAGACAGTGGGTTTATTTTCAGTTTGGAGCTATTATGAGCAATGCTACTATCAACAATCACACAGAAGTCTTTGTGTAGATATTTGTTTTCATTCCTATTAGGTAAATACCCAGAAGTAGAAATGCTAGGTAACAAGGCAAGTGTATGTTTAACATTTTTAAGACATAATAAAACTGCTTTCCAAAGTAGCTCTGTTATATTATGTTCCCACAAGCAATGTATCAGGATTCTACTTTTTCCATATTCTTGACAACACTTGGTATTCTCTGTCTTTTTAATTTTAGGCATTCTAGAGGATGTGGTAGAGATCTCATTGTGGCTTTAATTTTCATTTCTCTAATGACCAACAATGTCGAGCATATTTACACGTGCTTATTTGCTACCCATATGTTGAAATAACTATTCAAATCTTGTGCCCATATTTTACTTTGGTTGTTTGCCTTCTTACCGAGTTGTAAGAATTTTTAATATTTTCTGGATACAAGTTCTTTATCACATATATGATTCACATGCATTTTCTTGGATTCTCTGGCTTCTCTCTTCTACATTCTTACTAGTATCTTTTTAGGAGCAAAACTTTAATTTTTAATTTCGACGAAGCCCAATTTATCTTTTTTTTCTTTTATGGATCATGCCTTTGACGTCATCATAGTTAAAATCTCTTTGCATAACTCAAGATCACAAAAACTTTCTCTTGTGTTTTATGCTTTCAGTGCTCACATTTAAGTATATGATCCATTATGAGTTAATTTTTGTTATTGGTAAGGTAAGAATTTTAATTCCCTTTCTTTCCTTTGTTTCTTTTTCTTTGCATATGGTATCCAATTGTTCCAGCACCATTTGTTCAAAGGACTATCACTTCCCAATAGAATTACCTTACACTTTTGCCAAAATCAATTAACTATCACAGTGATGAGTATGTCAAAACCATGGACATCTATATATTCCTTATTGTAAATAACAATTACTGATAAATGAAGTCATTTACACGCAAAAGCATTAAAGTGCATATGCATTCAACTTGTTCAATAGACAACTAATTGATGTATATTTACAAAGTAGGTAATCTTGACAATAAAAGGTAAATCAGACATAGAATCTGTGTCAAAAAGTTTACCATCTAGACTAGGAAGTGACAAGGATTTCAAGAGGGCAAACATAAAGTGGATATATAGGTAGGAAGGATTACCTCAGCTGAGGATATCTGCATAGGCTTCATGGAGACAGTGGCCTTAGAGACAGAACTTGGCATATGGGTGGGATCTGATTCTATAAAAATAAATTGAAGGGCATTCTAAAATGAAGATAAAGCCTGGACACAGGCAAGGAGGCAAGAGAGGAGGGAAAGATGGGTAGTTGAGTGATATACAGGATATATCCAAAAGAGACAAGAATGCCAATATGGAAAAATAAATTTGAAAAGGTTAGTGCCAGACTAAAGAATTGGATTTTATTTTCTGAGCAATAGGAGTTACTTAAGGTTTATGAGCAGAAGAATGTCATGATTGATGCTCGTAGCTATGCCAGTACCAGTAAAATGAAACTGTTAAAAAACATTTAGCATTGTTTCTAAAATTATTTAATTTCACTTAGGAGATGCTGTAATTCAGTTCCTGCTCTGAAATTTTCTTTGCTTATTCTTATGCTGGTACCAATTAAATTACAATAAATGGATTCTTCAGATTTGAGTATTCTTTTTTTTTTTGAAGCTCGTTCATTCATTCATTCAATAAATTTATATATTTTATTTTTATGAGGAAGATTAGCCCCAAACTAACATCTGTCGTCAATCCTCCTCTTTTTGTTGATGAAGACTGGCCCTGGGCTACCATCTGTGCCCATTCTCCTCTACTTTACATGGGACACCACCACGACATGGCTTGACAAGCTGTGTGTCGCTGCACGCCGGGAATCCAAACCCATGAACACCCAGGCTGCCGCTGCGGAGCACACGGACTTAACCGCTATGCAACCGGGCCAGCCCCTCAATAAATATTTTTAAGTGCCTTCTATGTGCTGGGCCTTGGATATATATTGGTTTAAAAATATATATTGTTCTCAACTTTCATGAAGCAAATTTACATATACACACATAGTACACTCACATACACATTACACATGTAAATTTACATACATTAAATTATAATGATTGCTGAATAGCAGTGACATCTCATATTTAAGTAGACCTTAATATTTTGAAAATTTATTTCACCCATATATATTAACGTATTTAATCCTCGTGAAAGCCAATTTAGGATAATATTACAAGCCTCACTTTACATGTGAGAATATTAAAGAACACAAGATTAACTCATTCAAGATCATAAGGCTGGAATATTAGAAAGTCAGTACTCTAACTGAGATCTTCTGATTCTAAACTCAATACTCTTAAATACCATAGTGTTTAAGGGTTTTAAATTACAGATCTTTTTCTACATTAACATGGAGAAAATTCAGTGTCTGATCTAACCCATGGTATGATATGCAACACTGAAAAAATATTCTTCTCCTTTTGGTACATTTCTTAGCCATTTTATTCTCCCTACCCAAACACCCCAACCCGACCCTCCCCCCTTCTACACACACACACTACAGAGGATGCTTAAGAAATGCCCCTCTGGTCTAATTCTGACTGCTCAGCTCTGGGTCACATATACAGTAGCTCATACTCCCAACATGGAGGAGAAGATTTGATCTCTTAACAGAGCAACTGTTTGTCAGAAAGTTTGGAAATCTCAGCCCAAAGCCTCTCAGGGAAGAAAGACACAAAAGATAGAAAGATTAACATGAATGCTGAGAAAACCTGGAGAGGTCTATAAATAGGTCAAAGATTTTTAATTGCTTCCAAACTGGTGAATTTGGCCCAGAAATATATCCTTAATTCGGGAAGACCAGCCTCAAAGGCAATTCACTCTAGAATCGCATAAGAGCCAAGATGTTGAAGTTTAATGCTTTCTTAAAATAAATGATCATTTCTTTAAGCCACAATTTTGCTGTTGCCATGACACTGGGACTCAAAGTCAGTCTTAGAGAATTAGATTTTTTTTTGAGGTAACTCATTTATATTTTGTTAGAAACTTGTTTAGGAAATTTCTAGGAATACCAATGGTATATTATATGAGAAATTTATTTTGATATAAAGTTAACCTTTACACAAAGAACACATTAAGAATTCTGCCAGGATCATAGAAGGCTATATGCAACTTGTCACGTACTACGTTTCTTTATTTTTGATTCATACTATTTTGGGGTTTCTTAGGAACAGGAGCTAAATAACATAGCCTAGATCAAATGGGGAAGAAAAAATTACAGGCTACACCTCATATATGACAAGGAAACAGAATCCTAAGAAACTATTAAGTTAAAATAGTCATAGAATATCTGACACATTAAAAGGCTAAAGAGAAGTACAGATTTATGATGAAAATTATTTAAAGGAAACATTTTTGCATTTAACATTTTTGTATCTAATAATTTTGTCTCTTTTTATAATCAAACTTATGTAATTATCATAATAGTAATTATAGTCTCAAAATAGAAATTAGTTTAATCTCTGGGAGATTAGCATAGCACAATCTCTGTGAAAAATAACATCAGTTTTTTAACTTTTTATTTTGAAGTAATTATATATTCATAGGAAGTTGCAAAAAAATCTTCAGAGAGATCCTATGCAATCTTTTTATCCAGCCTTCTTCAATTTCAACATCTTGCATGACTATTGTAAAATATCACAACCAGGAAATTGATCATGATACAATCTACATAATTTATTCAAATTTCACCAATTTTGCATGCATGCATGTTTTTGTGTGTGTGTGTGTGTTTCCATGCAATGTTATCATATATATAGATTCATGTAATAACCACCACAGTCAAAATACAGAACAATGTTATAGAAATGGAATCATTCAGTATGTAATCTTTTATGATTTTACTCAGCATAACTTTCTGGTGATTTGTCTAGGTTGTTCCATGTATCAATAGTTTATTCCTTATAATTGCTGAGTAATATTCCATGGTATGGGTGTACCACACTTTGCTTAACGATTCACTCAAACACAGACATCTGGCCATTACAAATAAAACTCCTAAAATATTCATGTATAGGTTTTTGTTTGAACATACGTTTTCATTTCTCTGGAATAAATGTCCAAGAGTGCAATTGTTAGGTGATATGGCAATTATGTGTTTATTTTTATAAGAAACTGCCAAAATATTTTCCAGAGCGGCTGTACTGTATTATATTTCCACCAGCAAACTATGAGTGACCCAGTTTCTCTACATCCTCATCAGCATTTGGTGCAGCCGCTGTTCTGTATTTTAGCCATTCTGGTGGGGTACCGTGATTTCTTATAGTGTTGTTTTGTTTTTTTTTTTTTGGGAGGAAGATCGGCCCTGAGCTAACATCTGTCGCCAATCCTCCTCTTTTTGCTGAGGAAGACTGGCCCTGGGCTAACATCCATGGCCATCTTCCTCCACTTTATGTTGGACACCTCCACAGCATGGCTTGCCAAGTAGTGCGTCGGTGTGTGCCCGGATCCGAACTGGCGAACTCCGGGCCGCCACAGCGGAGCGCGCGCACTTAACCTGTGGCGGAGCGCGTGCACTTAACCGCTTGCATCACTGGGCCAGCCCCTCTTATAGTGGTTTTAATTTTCATTTTCCTAATGTTTATTGATGTTCAACATTTTTTCGTGTGATGATTTGCCACTTGTATATCTTCAGTGAAATGTCCCGTTGCCCATTTTCTGACTGTATTGTCTGTATTTTTACTGTTGGGTTTTCAGAGTTCTTTATGTATTCTAGCTACAAGTTCTTTACCAGATATATAGTTAGCATGTATTTTCTCAAACATATAAATTTTATAAAAAAAGAAAATTAAGAGACTGTTAGACATGATACATTATTAAATTATTTCCTCCAAGAAGTATCAGATCTAATCAGGACTCATGAATTTTGGGGAGAAATACAAAGAATCATGGGGAATTTCATAGAATCTCAGGGTTAGAGACAATGATAAAAAGCATTTTAAGGGGGAGAAATTCCTACCACATTTTATCATCATTCTCAAATTTAATTTTGTGGCCCAGTGACCAAAAGCATCAAGCACCTATGAAAACTTGTTTCTCCATCTCATTTCTGTAACTGATATAACCTCAGGAGGAGGCCTTTCTTCACTGAAATGTTTACTAGATATAATAATTACATCAGTTCTGGGTTCACAGAATACCCTAAGTCTAGAGAGAGTAATATTTCTAAAAATTTTCTTATGACACAATGCCAATATTACTGGTTCTAATGTATTCTGACTTTGATACAATTACTAAAAACAAACCCACCTAAGATTTTTCATCAGCTAAAATTGTCTTTCAAGATGGCACACTGACTGATTCATAAATCGAATTTAAGTTCTATCTTAAAATCCTGTCATAGTTAAAATATAATTCAAAATTAATCTCTTTCTTCAAATGTTATTGTGAAACAAAACTGACTTTAAAAAGGACTGAGAAGCAAATATGAAATGCCTTGTAGTCCAATTGACAGAGAGCTTTCATTTTACTTTTTGATAAAGAATTTATGCATGAGGAGATTATTGGACATATGATTTAATGCCTTTCTGTCATTATTTTTGACATTCAAATTAATATCCCCTTCACACAAATGGTAGGTTCAAGCAAAATTATATATGGCACAAAAAATGCAGTTTATGTAGAAACAAAGTTAATAGTTTGCTTATGTAACACAACCCAGTTGAGAAATGACATGAAATAAACTTGTTTTATATTTATATCTTTACATTTTATTTATGTGAGTAATACCATTAGGAGATTCAGCATATAAATGACAGTGAATGATTTTAGAGCATGTGTATGTGTGTATAAAATTTATTAGGGTGGAAACAGTGGCATGTTTGCAAATAATTAACATAGAATGTCTGAGCATTGAGGCATGTTGACATAAACGTGAGTCAAAACAAAGTAGTAGAAGTCCAAGGTAACTTCAGAACACATACAAAACAGTAAAAAAAGAATTTGAAAATTGAATGGTTCTTGGAACTGAGAACAGGCACCTGCACAACCTGGTGACTAAGAAGCAGCGACTTTCTGTAAGCTAAGAAAAAATAATGGTAGTGTGCCATCTAGAGGCCATGAGGTCATTTTTAACAGTTTGGTATATTTGAATGGAATTATTCCCTGACTCCAGAGCCACGGGCATGGAAAACCTTTCCTGCAATTTCAACTTCTACAATTTAAAAGGGAAAATTTTTCTTCTGAGAGAGATAAGAAAGCCAATCTTTGGTTAGCTGGCAGGAAGTGAACCATATTCTAATACGTGGAAAGCACGAAAAGAAAGCTATTGCAGGCTAAAAGCCAAATTTTATGGTATGGCTTTCTGTGTCAAGGAAAATGCGGTAAAAATAAAAACATCCAGAATCTGACATTTACATGGAATTGAGTTTGTAGATGTACTTGATCTTGTTAAAGCTGAGCGAGATTGGAGAAAAAGTGCAGCCTGGAGAAGAGCCACTATGATGGCCCAGCATTATTCTATATTTTCATTTAGAATGAGAACGAGAAATTTTTTTCCTAAGACATCTCTGAATAAGCACTCTCAAAATGCTTTTAAGATCTAATTCTATGAGATGAAATAGTCTTTCTGCTACTAAAATATTGCTTTTTAATTTCAAATTTCGAGAAAAAAAGGAACACTTTATTTTTCACTATAATTTTTCCTATGTTTTGTTTGTCTTTGTTTCAATTATTCAGATCAAATAAAGAAACCAGGTTGAGGTGAAAAAATGTAAAAAAATTTAATTCAAGGTACGACTGTTTAACAAATATTTAAAGTTTCTTTCTTTCCTATTCCACCACTTCTCACTTCCCATTAACAGTATTCTGTACCCTAGAACAGAATACATAAGTTCACACAAACGTGACAATTATACAGTGGCAAAACACATCTAGTGTGTCACCATTCGCAAAGAAATTCTAAGATGGTGTTTTTTGCTGAAAATTGTCACTGTAGGCAATCAGTTTAAATATATAACATATAAAGCTATAAAACTTTCAGAAAAGAAAAACAGGAGAAAATTTTTAGGACCCGGGGCTAAGCGAAGAGTTCTTAGACTTGACACAAAAGCACAATCCATGAAAGGAAACATGGATAAACTGGACATCAAAATTAAAAACTTTTCTTCTGTGAAATAACCTGTTAAGAGGATGAAAAGATGAAAGACAAGCTACAGACTTGGAAAAAATATTTGCAAACATCTGAGAAAGAACTAGTATCTAGAATATGGAAAAAATTCTCAAAACTCAATAATAAAAAAATTTAATTATGAGCAATAGACATTTCATCTAAGAGGATTTACAGATAGCAAATAAGCACATGGAAAGATGTTCAACAGTATTAGACTTTGGGGAAATTAAAATTAAAACCAAAAGGAGGTAATACTGCACATCTATCAGAATGGCTGAACTAAAAAACAATGACAACAATAGATGTTTGTAAGTATGTGGAAAAATTGTCTCTCTCACACTTTTCTGATGGGAATGTCAAATGCTACAGCCGTTCTGGGTAACAGTTTGGCAGTTTGTTATAAAAATAAACATGCAGTTTCCATAAAGCCCGGCAGTTGTACTCTTGGGCATTTATTGCAGAAAAAAGAAAGTTTATTCTCATGCAAAAACTTGTAAATGTTCATAGCACTTTTATTTGTAATAGTCAAAACTAGAAACTACCCAAATGTATGTCGATGGGTGAATAGTCAAACAAAACACAGTCAAACCATAGTTAAACAAACATCCGTACCATGGAATACTGCTCAGCAATAAAAAGAAATGGACTGTTGATACATGGAATTGGATAGATCTCAAGAGAATTATCTGAGAGAAAAAACCCAACCCCAAGATTGCACACTGTTTGATTCCATTTATACCACATTCTTGAAATGACAAAATTATAGCAATACAGATTAGAGATTATCAGGGATTAGAGAGTGGGGTGGAAGAGTGGGGGTGGGTGAGGAGGAAGGTAGGTGTAGTAATAAAACGACAGCACGAGAAATTGTTATACAGATGGAACTATTCTCTATCTTGGTTATGGTGGTAGTTATAACAATCTACATGGGATAAAATTGCATAAACCCAAAAGAGACATACACACACACACACACACACACACACGAATGAATACATACAAAACTGATGAAACCTGAAGTTCTGTGGATAGTACCAATGTCAGTTTCCGGGTTGTGCTATTATACTGTAGTTATGCAAGATGTTACCATTGGGGGAAACTGGGTGAAGGGCACATGAGATCTCTCTTCATTATTTCTTACATATTTGAATCTACAGTTATCTCAAAATAAAAGTTTAATTATCAAAAAATGAATCAACAATAAAAGTAACTAATAGATAACGTAATCCAATAAAATAACAAAATATATACTACATTAAGCAAACTCTGAGTTTTCTTATGAAATGTGCAAGAGTTGAGTGGAAAAAAATGTAGCAAGACTGTATGTAACCTGTAGTAAATATATGTGTACATATATTTCCAAATCCTTGTCTATTAAATCTTTAAAAGCTTTACTCATGGGTATTCAAATGAACTAATTTCTTCTACTTTTCTCTAATTGTTGTTTGAAGGATTATTAAAATGGGACAAAATATTAATAACCCACACATTAGGGAGGAAGAGACATTGTATAGAGTAAAGACTTAACCCCCTGAGCTGAGATAGCAATGTATGCTTAGAAAGGACTATTTGCAAAGTTGACATTTGGCTCCATCTGAAAACTTGGATTTCAAGAATGTTCTCACCATTCTGTAACAGATAAGGGTGGTATAACGTGTCTAAACTGTCTGTACAAACAACACGGTTTATGCTGAACACCCGCTTCTCTTCCAGGTGTCTAGAATTTTGGTATTTGCTAGGCAGAGGATGCCTACGTGACCAGCCCCTAATAAAAATCCTAAGCACTGAGTCTCTAAGGGGCTTCTCTAAAAGACAACACTTCACACGTGTTGCAACCACTCATTGCTGGGGAAATTAAGCACATTCTGTGCGATTCCGCCGGGAAAAGGCCTCTGGAAGCTTGTGCCTGGTTTCCTCTGGACTTTGCCCCAGCACCATTTCTCTTCGCTGATTTTGCTTTTGTAGCCTTTTGCAGTAATAAATCTTACCATGAGTATGGCTATCCGCTGAGTCTTATGAGTCCTTCTTGTGAATGACTGAACCTAGGTGGTCTTGGGGACCTCTGACCACTTGGATGATAAAAAACAGATCCCTGGATAATCTGCCTAGTCATGGTGGATAGCTAGACATATTCTATTAATAAGTCAGATTTTCTTATGCTTAAAACATTTCCATGTAGAATAACCTTTCGGAAAATATATCAACATTCATGAGCTTTTTAAAAAAGAGGCAGTGGGAGAAATCCATGTAAAGAGAAGGATACAGTCTGCCGTATGATTTATAGATCTCAGTCCAATAGGACACTCTTCCCATTTCCTATTGACTAAGATGGCACCACTGGGAAGATTCACATCAACGTTAAAAATGTGTTTGTGTAAATCTCACCAAGCCTGGCTAGGGATTACATGAAAGCCTCTGTATGAATCTCGAAATAGCTGTGCCAACTTGCACTTCACACACAGGATGCTAAAAGTAAGCATCCTTACTTAAGCACTTGGATAAACACAATCTCTCATACATATCAAACATTTCTTCCAAGCACCTGTTTTTGACCGTCTCTCCTCTTATCTCCAGCATGAACTTCACGGTCAGATACGTTTTTTGAAAAATAGGAAGAACAAAATACATTTCAAAATATACAGGATTGCAGAAACAAATGAATTTTTTCCTTATGGTTAGTCAATTAAAATAATTGTGGAGTAAAAAGGAAAAAATATACCAATCCTGGTTACTTGATATGGAGAGTAATATAAAGAAAAACTGACCTACACTATTACCTCATGTCTGTCCCCAAATTTCAGGGAGATGACAAATATATCCAAGAATAAATCCAAAACTGTGTTGGAAAAACAAGGGAAGGTGTTATCAGCAGATGAAAATAAACAGAAACCTACATGCCAACACAGGGAAAGGAAGGGGCTTATGGAGATGCTCTCTGATGATCTTGGAAAATACTTGGGTGAGTGGTGCCCACAACCTCCATGCACGCTGTCCACACTAGCTGCCCCGTGGTAGATAAGCTCATAGGGCTGAATTTTCCAATCCAGCTTTAACAGCAATGAAACAAGCATTCTGTTCCCTATTTAATTATTTTATATTTTTCTCCATATGGAACTCATAGAACAATCACACAGAGACTCTCTCCCTGTTTTACACAACGCCTACCACAGTGTTACACTCAACAGAGAAGTTTAGTAAATGCCAAATGATTGAAAAAAAGAACTTTAATTTTTTTGTCAACCCTTCAAAAATGGTCACAACTTAAATTTTATGTGGATGACTTCTCAATATACATATGTAGTCAGATCACGGCTTACAAAAGATTTTTCTAAATTATTTCAAACACATGATTAGCTAACAAAAAATATCACTCTAAAAAATAAAGTAATTTTCTTAATAGCAAAGCATGGTGAATATTAATGGTACAATTACAATCATGTTTTCCATATAATTCTAATGAAAATAGTTTTACATATGATAAAATTTCAAAGAACCACAAACTCTTAGCAAAGGAAAATATATTTCTTCCTTCCTTTCTCTCTCTCCCTTTTTCTGTCTTTCTTTTCGTTCTTCCTTTCTTTCTCTCTTTTAGTAAGTCATCCAACAAATATTTTAGCATCTTCCATAGGGGGAGTCCTGTTCTAGGCACTGGAAAAAGTCATAAAAAAAAGACAGATAATATTTCTGCTCCAGGGGGGCTTACATTCTTGAGAACAGTGTTTTAATTAGGATTAGGTCTGGCCATGAGTGACAAAAAACTAAAAATTTGGGAGCTGGTCCCGTGGAACAGTGGCTAAGTTCAGTGCGTTCTGCTTCTGTGGCCCAGGTTTGTGGGTTTGGATCCCGGGTACAGGCCTACACTGCCCGTCAGCCATGCTGTGACAGCGACCCACATACAAAATAGAAGAAGATGGGCAACAGATGTTAGCTCAGGGCCAATCTTCCTCAGCAGCAAAAAAAAAAAAAAAAAGAAAAAACTAAAAATTTGAAAGAAAACTTATAAAATGTGTTTGTACTCTGTGGGGGATCAGAATTGGCCACCCCAAAATGTGTCTCTTTGCCTTGCCTTGACTATTTTTAAGAACAAAGTACTCTAAAAGAAACTTTGACCTTCCCCCAACTGCCTAAAAGAATTTAATGTACCATAAATAACTCTGGGTATCAGTAGACTGTGAGGGTCCTTGCTAAGCCAATTCTTACCTACCAAACAATTGCTTTTCTATTTCCGTGTGAATTGCCATTCTCCCCTTTGAAGTCCCAAACCACTACCCCCAACATCCTCCTTTGTCTTTAGCTGAAAATTATATTTAAGGTGGCAGCTTTGGCCATTCTGGCTCAGTTACTCAGCTTTCCTGGGTTTCTCCCAGGTATACGTGTTATAAAACTTCATTTAATTTTCTCCTGTTATTCTGTCTCATGTCAATTTAATTTGTAGACCAGCCAGAAAGATCTAGGATGGGTAGAGGAATTCTCTTCCTCCCCTAGGACTCCAAGACATGTTATGGGGGCTCTGTGGTTATCAGGCAGATTTACCAAGTATGGGTGTATAGGTTCTGCATTGCACAATTCTAAAGAGGGTCATTCATATCAGAAACACTGTAGATTTTTGTTAAAAATTTTACACAAATGGAAGCAAACTGTTTAAATGAGGAATGCTTTTTTTCTATTTCACACTAAGGCACCATCTAGGGTAGTGAAGAAATCTCAACACCCTCCTCTTGCAGCTTTCACTTTGTGGTACTTAGTGCAGCTCCACAATTCAGCCCACAGGTGAGAATAGGACATACTTCCTCCCTTTAAGGGTACTTTCTAAACATTCTACTTCTATTCATATGTCATTATCAGAACTTAGAGACATAGCCACATCCAACTGTAAAAGAGACTGAAAATGTGCTTTGTTCTGGGTTACCATATATCTAGTCAAGATCAGAAGGTTTTCTGGTTCCTGTTAAAATGCTAACTAGAATAGCTGCTACTCTCTCCCCAAAAGTAAACCGTGGAGAAACTATTCATTTACTTATACATGGTAAATAATCAAGGTTTTAAAATTGCATTTGATACTGTACACTTGGAGAGATCTTTATTTCTCAGTATTGTCTATAGAATCTTGCACAATACAATGCAAAAAATAAGAACTTAATAAATATTTGATGAAAGATTGACCAAATCCACTTTATACTATGCTGTGATAGGAAGAAAGAGAAAAATTGCTCTGCCTGATTATTCTCCATATGCTTGAAGACTGACATCAAGTTACCTCTCAAACTTATCTTCTGAACCAACTATCTGCATTCATTCATCTTTCTTTATTGATTCAGGTACAGAAACCTTAATTCTCTTCTAAGCATTACTGTAGACTCTTTCCACCTTGACCAAATAAACAAATTTGATAAACCTAAAATGCAATTACTCCGTAACATAAATTACCAGATTCCATCACTGTCTCCAACAGACTGAATAATCTGTAGGCATTTTTCAGCAATGAAGACCTGTAGGTGGAGGTTGTTTTACCAGAATTCTGAAGAGCATATGTGTTTAATGAAGATTTTTGCTAAATTCTTCCTTAGAATTTATTTGCTTTCATTTAATCATGTCCTAAAACAAAGTGTCTTTTCCTGATCAGAGCTTTTAGTGCTTTCTCTGAGTTTCCCATAACAAGCTGGTAGGCAGGTTTCAAACCCCCTGAGAAACCTACAGCTACACATTTCTATTTCCCTTTCTTCTTTCACTGCACTTGACTGTCGAATTCCATCTTTCTGATAACTCTTCTCTTCGCACTTGGCTAATAGGTAATTTAGCAAAACCTAACTCTGTGAAGGAAATTAAGGGATGAGGAAAGCTAGTTAGCCCCTTGAGTTTGCTGCAGTCCTCAACCATAAGGGCTACATTTTCTTGAAAAAAAGACTATTCTACAGAGTGACAGGATAAAGCCCAGGAGTCCTTTTTTTTGTTTAAAATAAGCAAATTTTAAAGAGACTTTTGGTACCGAAAAACACACCTTTAATTTGAAAAGTCCTTTTAGCCTACGTTCTTGCATTTGTTATTCATTCACTCATTTATTTATTTTTCTTTATGTGGAAAAACACTGTGGGCTGCCTGCCCAATATTTTTTCCCCTTTTCTTTATTACTATGAGAACCTCACTTTTTTTTTTCAGGGAAGGAAGGACAATACACCCAGCTAAAAAAAACGCTTTCTCTTCAGATTCTTTTTCAGCTAGAGGTGGCCACAGGACCCATCAAATTCTAACTATTGAGATATGGATAAAAATTTCTGAGTGGGACCTCAGGAAAATCTTTTTAATGGGAATAGATTTTTTTTCACCTTCTAAACTCTTTGTCATATTTAGGATTATAGGTAATATTTGTTGAATTGTGGAGCACTTCATCTAGGTATAGATTATATATTATCTAGCAGATAACCCTTATAATTTGAAGTATGGCTTTGTTGCCACTGTTTAGTTTCAGTATATATGCAGTTTATATCCAATTTGAGGTTGTTTTTCTTCTTTGAGAGAGATTTTCTTTTTGGTCACAAACTACTAGACAATAGTAAGCTATTTTCTAGTTGCTCTGTATTTCACTGTATTTATTTATTTTTTCTTTTTATCTTTTGACTTTCTTCATCCATTTCTCCCACCCCACCACCCCTCGCTTCTGGCAACCATCAATCTCTTCTCTGTACCTATGAGCCTGGTTTTTTTGTTTGTTTGTTTTGTTTTTTTTGATTCCACATATAAGAGAAGAAAAGAAAAAGAAAAAAAAAATTTAAGATTCCATATATATATTAAAAAAAATTCATTCATTTATTTTTGAAATTATAACTGTGTGCCAGGCATTCTTCCAGGCCCTTGGGATACAATAATGAACAAGAGGCCCTTGCCGTCATGGAAGTTAAATGAAATTTCCAATCATTCTTAGCCTAGTTATTTTTTATAATGTGAAATACTACTGATGAATAAATGAAAAGCAATAGGATATATTGGAGTATATAAGGCAGCCATTTGGTTTAAAAATAATTCAGCCTGACCTTGTTTTTCCAGAAAGGCTTGACATGGCCTGTTGAGCATGCATTGTACATCTGTTTTAAACCTTTACAATGTCCCAAAGCCAAGAATGATGCCCTTAAAGACAGGGATGTTGCCTTCCTCCATATCAGCATTTCTTTAAAGATAAGCATTTGTTCCCGGAAACTAAAGACCATGACTGACCTGCTGTGCTCACCTTGTGACACTGAGCTGCTGTGCCAACAATGCACCTTGTGACTGTGATAAGAGATATTCCTGTCATATGTGATGTATATTCTTTGTTCCAAGATGGTATATAACCACTCTGTACACCTCACATCCTCGGAGAGCTTCCTTCTTGGTGGAAAAGTTTTCCTGGGTTATAGTCCTCAAAGCTGGCTCATATAATAAACTCACCCCAATTTTGATTTATAGATTGATTATGGATTATTTGCATCAACACTACTTCAGTTTAAGAAAGAATATATGCTTTGGTGTGTAAACTTTGTTAGCTGAGTTTGAATACCTGATCTGAAATACAAATATATACATTGTCAAAGATGATTTTTTCTTTCCTCTGGGTCACCCCTGGCTTTAGCTAAAATAATGTATATAAAGCCAAAAATATGAAACTTCCAATAGAAGTGTAAACAGAATCGTAATTTATCACTTATTTTTCCTACACTTGTAGAAAATGACACTGAAATAGTGAGAATGAGTTCACAAGTCACACACACACACACACAAACATACACACTTAGCATATTCTCATATCTCCAGAGTTTCCCATTTTATTAGGTATTTAACCATGTCATGTTAAATGCATAGTCTGAAATATAAATACATAGATTGAACTAATTATTTATGTTCATGTGAAACATTATATCACATTATGATAGCTAGTAGACTGCTTAAGGGAATTCTGTCAAATCTCATCAGTGTGTGTGTTGAAACATAGATAAGAAAAGTAGTATTGAATAGAGTTAGCATTTTAGTTCATAAAGTGAAATTATCCAAAAACAAATAAAAATGCAGCTAAGGCTACACAAACTATGAATACTTAAAGCATCACTTGCAACATTTCTTCTTATGTCCCTTGCATTTACAAGAAAAGGTACTTGCTGTTATAAACTCGCATTTACAAAGTAGCCTTTTGAACTGTGGTTACTTGCTTTTCTTATTAACTGTAAGAAACATTATTCACATATTTAAACTGAATTTCTTTTAAAATTTCACTACCAATAAGTTTAAATAGATACTTGACTTCATCAAATAAAATCTCTTATCCCATTTTCCAAATTGTAAAGCATCATACTGTTCAACTCCAGAGCAAATAGTATCAATTTACACATATTATTTTCTATCTGCTTTCATTGCTTTCTGCTCACCTATTGCATCAGCAACTCGTTCTAACTGGTTGCTTTTAGACAATGGTTTTTCTTCTCAATTAGTCTTCATGAAAACAATTCAATATATCAAGACTGGAAATTCAAAGATTTAAAAAACAATAGTGTTGTAACAAAGAAATGAGTTTATAATGGACAGTCTGAAACCAGATTGCCTGGGTTGAATCCCAGCTCCTCTGTTTAAAAGCAAGTTTCCCGAGGTCTCCATGGTTCTGTTTTCTCATCCACAAAAACAAGAATGATGAAAGTATATACTTCAAAATGAAATTATGAGGATTAAATGAGTTAATATTTTTCAAGTACTTAGGATACTACCTGGCATTTAAAAAGTGCTTATGTATGTTAATAAATTAAATTGAATTAAATAAGTAAATAAATAAAACTGTGTAGAATTACATTTAATTGCCTTACTTCCACCTTAAATACACATAGATGCACACACAAAGTCAGAGAAGTGTTTTACAGAAAGAAAAAAAAACAAGTACTTTACTAACACTCGTTATTTCTTAAATATCAGTTAGGTAGATAGCAGTGTTTCTCAAAGTGCGTACCACAGATAAAGGGTGGTCCATAGAACTCTACCAAGCTATTGGTACACAAACTGTTGGCTAGAAGAAAAAGTTTTATTGATATTTTATCAACAAGTTTTACTAACATTAATTTAACAGAGTTAAAGTGAGACTCATTGCATATTCTATTATGTTCTTAAAATCTGTTTTAGTTGTACATTTATTACTAAAAATACAGAGGTCAGTTTATCTTTTTCAGCCAATATTGAGTCCCCATAATGGTGCTTGTCTTGATTAATACATTGTCATATTACTTGCATATTATTGCATATGTTTTCAAATATGCATTTTCTGTTGTTGTTATTGGGTTGCAATACATAATTTGCAAATTGATCAGTGCCTCAAAAGCACTGCACTGAAGCATAAAGAGAGCTATAAAAGTGACCTCATAAATACTATAATATAAAATAATGACATAAATGTAAATAGTAAACAGCATTCCAGTGAAAATATACAAAACGAATATAAATGGACCAGACAAGTGAATCTATGTGATGATGTCTCACAGGCAGTAGGAAAAAGACAGATCTTTCATCCAGGACTAGGGCAAAGCAATACTTTTCATTAAAAATTTGGTTATTTGGTAACTAAAGACAGAAAAGTGACCCAAATTATGAAAGCATCATTCAATGTTGAACATCTCAGACAAAAACAAGCACAAATCACACAATTGCTGAGAGACTATAAAAGCGGGGACAAAATTAATGGCAACGATTAAAGTCAGAAAGAAAACAAAGTGAGTTATTAGCAAAACTCCTTCACTGAATGACAGTATTGTATGGCACATGATGACAAAAGCATGTAATTTGAAAGAGCAAGTACTATTCCCTGTGCATGTCAAAGGAGTTGGATAAAGCCACTGATGTTGGATAAAGTTGTATCCAACTCTATCCACTTAGAGTTGGATAAAGCCACTGGTGGGCAGAGCTTGAACCATCTCTTCACATATGTGGGAGGAATTTATGAGAAAAATTGCTAGCTTTATTTTATGTTACTGAAAAGTCATGATACGTAGAAGAGATTTTTTTTTGCTTTAGTTAATGATTTCTTTGTGCACCAAAATGTAGACTAGAAAAAGATAAAATATGTTGTGATCAGCACCAACAGAGTAGTGGCAATAAAGAATGTACCTACTCAAATTAAAAGATTTGTTCCTTAATGCCAATTACCACACTCCATTAATCATAGAGAACAGTTGGTGTTGCCTCCTAATCTTGATTCAACCTTGAAGAAAATTGTGAAAAATGTGAATGTAATTATATTGTGCCCCTGAGCATAAGTATTTTGAGGCTGCCCAATAAAAAATAAAAAATAGGCAGTAATATGAAGTCCTGCTTTTTCCTGCAAGAATGTGTTGGTCCTTAAGAGAAAAGGTGAGCATACAGGTTAGGGAATGAGGAGTTAAAATGGTTCTTCACCACCCTCTTAGCCCCCCCTTGAATAGCCTAAAAGTTGTCACTTCAGAGTAGAAAACAGCTAATAATTTTGAGGCTAGAATATGCTAAAAAGACTGGAATGTAAAGAAAAATAATTCCTTACTAATTTGAGAAACCAATAGCATGTTACTAAGCATGTTTTTAAATAACTTCAAAAAGCTTCACAGAACATGAAGAAATGCTTTCCAGAGCCAAATACATTAAATTTTGGGTTATGAAGCACTTGACTACTACTTTCTAGGTTAAAAAACATTCGGAGCTCCAGGTATGATGTGATACACAGTCATGTGCTGCATAATAGTATTTCTTTTCTTTTCTTTTTTTTTTTTTTTGCTGAGGAAGATTCATCCTAAGCTATTACCTGTAGCCAATCTTCCTCCGTTATTTCTTTTTTCGAGGAAGATTTGCCCTGAGCTAATATCTGTGCCAGTCTTCCTCTACTTTTTGTACTTGGGTCACCCCCACAGCATGGCCACTGACAGTGGTGTACATCTGCACCCAGGAACCAAACCCGGGCTGTGGAAGCAGAACACACTGAACTTAACCACTAGGCCATGGGGCAGCCCCTGCATAACAACATCTCTGTCAATGATGGACTCCATTTATGATGGTGATTCCATAAGATTATAATGGAGCCAAAAAATTCCTATCATCTAGTGACGTTGCAGAGTCATAATGTCATACACAGTGCAAAGCATTACTCACGTGTTTGTGGTGATGCTGGTGCACTGCCAATCATGTAAAAGTATAGCACATACAATTATTCATGGTACATAATTCTTGATAATGATAATATAGGACTATGTTACTGGTTCATGTATTTACTATACTATACTTTTTTATCATTATTTATCATTATTATCATTTATATCATTTATCATTTATATCATTATCATTTACATCATTATCATTTATATCATTATTATGATTTATCATTATTATCATATTTATCATTATTATTATTAGTCTACTCTTTCTAGTTGTAAAACAGGTTTACTATAAAACACTATGCTTTGTTACACCAGCAGCAGCCTCATACAGCTCATGTTTACTGCATCTCTTGATGGCATCATTTTCTCTTGTGCTTAACTTAATCTCATGTTGTTTGGTTCATCATGGCCTCTAAGTGTATAAAATCCACTGGTAGTGTTTCCAGTAAGAGGCCACCTCAAGTGATTGACCTAGAAACTATATTAAAAGTGATTAAGGACTACAAAGGTGGAAAATCAATGATGGTTATTGCTTGAAAGTCAGGCATATCCCATTCCACCATAGATACAATCTTGAAGAACAAGAATAAAATGAGGGAAGCTGTTAAAGGATCTGCTTCACTGAAGACAATGAGACTAACAAAAATTCAAGAAGGGCCTGTATAAGGCAGGGAGAAACTTCTAATGTCCTGGATTGAAGACCAGACACAGAAGAAATATCCTTCTCAGCACCATGACAATCACAGCCAAATTAAAATTTTATTGAGGAGGAAGTCAAGATGGCAGGGTAGGCAGACTCTGAACTCACCTCCTCCCGCGGTTACAGCCAATTTACAACTACTGTGGAAAAATTACCCTGAGACAGAACTGAAAACTGGGTAAGAGGAACTCCTGCAACAACGGACAATCCTAATTGAGGTGGAAGAGGCAGGAGTTTCTGCCTTCTGGAGAGGAAAAACACTGCATTCACAAGCCGCAGCACCTCACGGCCGCCCGGGAGCAGACCACAGGTACGCAGCCTCCCTGGAGGAGCGGGGCCCTGAGCCAGGAGCGCGCCCGCTGTGGGGTTTTGTGGACCCAGCACAATCGAGACGAGTGGCATAATATCTGACTTTGCCTGCTGCTAAAACATTGGGGAGTACCCTCAGAAAAGCTGGTTCACAGAGAAACTAAAACCAGCTCTTAAAGGGCCCACGTGCAAACTCACCCGTTTCTCAAAGCATCCTAAAATCACCAGAAAGAAAGGTGCACAGTGCTTTGGTGAAAAGAAACTCAGCTAATAGGCCCTGAGTGCATCTCGGGTAAAAGAGAAAGGAGTTAAAAAGAGTGAGGACAGTCTAAGGGACCTCTGGGACAACATCAAGCGGACTAACATCCGTGTTATAGGTGTCCCAGAAGGAGAAGAGTGATACAAATGGGCAGAGAATCTATTTCAAGAAATAATAGATGAAAACTTCCCTAACCTAAGGAAGGAAACAGACATCCAGGTACAGGAAGCACAGAGAGCCCCAAACAAGATAAACCCAAAGAGGCCCACACCAAGACACATCATAATCAAAATGTCCAGAATTAAAGATAAAGAGAGACTCCTAAAAGCCACAAGAGAAAGTCAAGTTACGTACAAAGGAAACCCCATAAGGCTATAAGCTGACTTATCAGCAGAAACCTTACAGGCTAGAAGAGAATGGCACGATATATTTAAAGTGCTAAAAGGAAAAAACTTACAGCCAAGAATACTCTACCTAGCAAGGTTATCATTCAAAATGCAAGGAGAGATCAAAATTTTCCCAGATAAGCAAAAATTAAAGGAGTTTGTCACCAAGAAACCAGTGCTACAAGAAATGTTAAAGGGACTGATTTAAGGGGAAAAGAGAAGACCACAAATAGGAAAAATTATCTATTTCCATGATTAGAACGTAATGGATACAAATGCACAAAAAAGAGGTTAGATATGATATCAAAAACATAAAAGGAGGGAGGAGGGGAGTTAAAGAGTAGAGCTTTCAGACAGAGGTCAAACTAAAGAGACCATCAATTCTGTATAGAAGAAGAAAGGAACAGAGAAGGACTACTAAAACACTGAGAAAAACAAAAGTTAAAAAATGGCAGTAAGTACATACTTATCAATAGCTACTTTAAACGTCAATGGACTAAATGCTCCAGTTAAAAGGCATAGGGTGGCTGACTGCATAAAAAAACAAGACCCATATATATGCTGCATAAGAGAGACACATTTCAGACCTAAAGACACTCACAAACTGAAAGTGAAGGGATGGAAAAAGATACTCCACGCAAACGGCAATGAAAAGAAAGCTGGGGTAGCAGTACTCATATCAGACAAAATAGACTTTAAAACAAAAACTGTCAAAAGAGACAAAGAAGGCCATTACATAATGATCAAGGGAACAATCCAACAAGAGGATATAACACTTGTAAATATCTACGCACCCAATGTAGGTGCACCTAAATATATAAAGCAATTATTAACAGACATAAAAACAGAAATAGACAGTAACACAATAATAGTAGGGGACGTTAACACTCCACTTACACCAACGGACAGATTATCCAAACAGAAGATCAATAAGGAAACATTGGCCTTAAACGACACACTAGAACAGATGGACCTAGTAGATATATACAGAGCATTCCATCCAAAAACCGAAGAATACACATTCTTTTCAAATGCACATGGAACATTCTCCAGGATTGATCACACATTAGGCCACAAAACAAATCTCCATAAATTTAAGAAGATTGAAATAATACCAAGCATCTTTTCTGACCACAACAGTATGAAACTAGAAATCAACTATAGGAGGAAAATCAGAAAAGCCACAAATATGTGGAGATTAAACAAAATGCTACTGAACAACGACTGGGTCAACGAAGAAATCAAAGAAGAAATCAAAAAATACCTGGAGACAAATGAAAATGAAAATATGACATGCCAGAATTTATGGGATACAGCAAAAGCGGTTCTAAGAGGGAAGTTTATAGCAATATAGGCCTATCTCAACAAACAAGAAAAATCTCAAACAATCTAACAATGCACCTAAAGGAACTGGAAAAAGAAGAACAAACCAAGCCCAAAATCAGTAGCAGAAGGGAAATAACAAAAATCAGAGCAGAAATAAATGAAATAGAGACCAAAAAAACAATAGAAAAAATTAATAAAACCAAGAGCTGGTTCTCTTTGAAAAGATAAACAAAATTGACAAACCTTTAGCTAGACTCACCAAGAAAAAAAGAGAGAAGGCACAAATAAGTAAAATCAGAAATGAAAGAGGATAAATTACAACAGACACCTCAGAAATACAAAAGATTATAAGAGAATACTATGAAAAGCTATATGCCAACCAATTCGACAAGCTGGAAGAAATGGATAAATTCTTAGAATCATACAACCTTCCAAAACTGGATCAAGAAGACGTAGAGAGTTTGGATAGACCAATCACCAGTAAGGAGATCGAAGCAGAAATCAAAAACCTCCCCCAAAATAAAAGTCTAGGACCAGACCACTTCTCTGGTGAATTCTACCAAACATTCAAAGAAGACTTAATACCTATCCTTCTCAAACTCTTCCAAAAAATTGAGGAGGTGGGGAAGCTCCCTAACTCATTCTACGAAGCTGACATTACCCTGATAACAAAACGAGACAAGGACAACACAAAAAAAGAAAATTACAGGCCAATATCACTGATGAACATCAATGCAAAAATCCTCAACAAAATACTAGCAAATCACATACAATAATACGTTAAAAAGATTATACACCATGATCAAGTGGGATTTATTCCAGGGATGCAGGGATGGTTTAACATTAGCAAATCAATCAACGTAATACACCACATTAATAAAATGAAGAATAAAAATCACATGATCATCTCAATAGATGCAGAGAAAGCATTTGACAAGATACAGCATCCATTTATGATAAAAACTCTGAATAAAATGGGTATAGAAGGAAAGTACCTCAAAATAATAAAGACCATATATGAGAAACCCACAGCTAATATCATTGTCACTGGTGAAAAACTGAAAGCTATCCTTCTAAGAACAGGAACCAGACAAGGATGCCCACTGTCACCACTCCTATTTAACATAGTACTGGAAGTCCTAGCCAGAGCAATCAGGCAAGAGAAAGAAATAAAAGGGATCCAAATTGGAAAGGAAGAAGTGAAACTGTCACTATTTGCAGATGACATGATTTTATATATAGAAAACCCTAAAGAATCCACCAGAAAACTTTTAGAAGTAATAAACGAATACGGTAAAGTTGCAGGATACAAAATCAACATACAAAAATCAGTTGCATTTCTATACACTAACAACGAAGTAGCAGAAAGAGAAATTAAGAATACAATCCCATTTACAACTGCAACAAAAAGAATAAAATATCTAGGAATAAACTTAACCAAAGAAGTGAAAGAGCTGTACATGGAAAACTATAAAATATTGCTGAAAGAAATTCGAGACACAAAGAAATGGAAAGATATTCCGTGCTCTTGGATTGGAAGAATTAACATAGTTAAGATGTGCATACTTCCTAAAGCCATCTATAGATTCAACGCAATCCCTATCAAAGTCCCAACAACATTTTTCACAGAAATAGAACAAAGAATCCTAAAATTTATATGGAACAACAAAAGACCCAGAATAGCCAAAGGAATCCTGAGAAAAAAGAATAAAGCTGGAGGTATCACACTCCCTGATTTCAAAATATACTACAAAGCTATAGTAACCAAAACAGCATGGTACTGGCACAAAAACAGACACACAGATCAACGGAATAGATTCAAAAGCCCAGAAATAAACCCACACATCTATGGACAGCTAATCTTTGACAAAGGAGCCAAGAACATACAATGGAGAAAAGAAAGTCTCTTCAACAAATGGTGTTGGGAAAACTGGATAGCCACATGCAAAAAAATGAAAGTAGACCCTTACACAATACACCATACACAAAAATTAACTCCAAATGGATTAAAGACTTGAATGTGAGACCTCAAACTGTGAAACTTCTAGAAGAAAAATAGGCAGTATGCTCTTCGACATTGGTCTTAGCAACATATTTTCAAGCACCACGTCTGACCGGGCAAGAGAAACAATAGAAAAAATAAACAAATGGGACTACATCAAACTAAAAAGCTTCTGCACAGCAAAGGAAACCATCAACAAAACGAAAAGACAACCTAACAACTGGGAGAAGATATTTGCAAACCATACTTCTGATAAGGGCTTAATCTCCAAAATATATCAAGAACTCATGCATCTCAACAACAAAAAGCCAGCAACCCAATTAAAAAATGGGCAAAAGACCTGAACAGACATTTCTCCAAAGAAGATATACAGATGGCCAACAGACACATGAAAAGATGTTCAAAATCACTAACTATCAGGGAAATGCAAATCAAAACTACAATGAGATATCACCTCACGCCGGTCAGAAAGGCTATAATTAACAACACAGGAAACAACATGTGTTGGAAAGGATGTGGAGAGAAGGGAACTCTCATACACTGCTGGTGGGAGTGCAAACTGGTGCAGCCACTATGGAAAACAGTATGAAGATTCCTCAAAAACTCAAGGACAGAACTGCCATATGATCCAGCTATTCCACTGTTGGGTATTTATCCAAAGAACTTGAAAACACCAATGCATAAAGATACATGCACTCCTGTGTTCATTGCAGCATTATTCACAATAGCCAAGACTTGGAAGCAAACTAAGTGCCCATCAAGGGACGAATGGATAAAGAAGATGCAGTATATATACACGATGAAATACTACTCAGCCATAAGAAACGATGAAATCCAGCCATTTGTGACAACATGGATGGACATTGAGGGTATTATGCCAAGTGAAATAAGTCAGAGGGAGAAGGTCAAATACTGTATGATTTACTTCATTAAGTAGTAAATAATAACAACAATAAACAAACACATAGAGACAGAGATTGGATTGGTGGTTACCAGAGGGGAAGGGGGGAGGGAGGAGGGTGAAAGGGATAATTCGGTACATGTGTGTGGTGATGGGTTGTAATTAGTATTTTGGTGGTGAACACGATGTAATCTATGCAGAAATAGAAGTATAATGATGTACACCTGAAATTTATACAATGTTATAAACCAATGTTACTGCAATAAACAAAAAATTTTTAAAAATTTAAAAAATTTTATTGAAAGAAAAGGCTGGGCCCAACTATGATGTTGAATTCACTCTATTTCTAAGTTGTTTAAACAAATGAAGAATCATCATTCATTACACAATGTGAATGTGAGTGGTGAGTCTGTGCGTGCTGATGTGAAGGCAGCTAACCACTAGATAACCTGAATGTGGAGGAAAACTGCTTGCCAGAGCAAATATTCAAAATGGATGAAACCTCCCTATTCTGGAAATGGATGCCTGAAAGGACTTTCATCCATAAGGAGGCAAAGTCAATGCCAGGTTTCAAGACTAACAGTAACCTTGCTTGGGGCCATGTTGCAGGTTACAAATTAAATCCTTTGTGATCTGGCACAGTGTGAATCCCAGGGCCTTCAAGCATATCAATAAGCACGCACTGCCAATGTATTACAAGAGCAATAAGAAGCCATGGATGACCCAGCTCATCTTCCAAGATGCCCTCCTGAATTGTTATGCCAGTGAAATGGAAAAGTACTGTTTGGAGAATAACATACCTTTCAAGATTTTGCTTATTGTTGATAATGCTCCTGGACATCCTCCTTTTATTGGTGATCTTCATCCCAGTACCAAAGTGGTGTTTTTGAACCAACTAATGGATGAAGGAATTATAGAAGCTTTTAAGGCCTACTCTGTGAAGAGGACATTTGCCCAGGCTATTGCTGCAACTGAGGAAGACACTGAGAAGACACTGATGCAATTCTGGAAGGATTACAACATTTATGACTGCATCAAGAACCTTGCTTAGGCTTGGGGTGATGTCATCAAGGAGTATATGGTTGGCATCTGGAAGAAGACACTCAAGAGGGTAGTCCGTGACTGCAAATGATCTGCCAAGTATGAAGAGGTTGCAAAAATCAAGAAGGCTGTGGTGGAGATGGCAAACAATTTTAACCTGGGTGTGGATGAAGGTGACATTCAAGAGCTCCTAAAGGTGGTTCCTGAGGAATTAACTATTGAGGAGTTGTTGAAACTGGAACAGGAATGCATAGCTGAAGAAGAGTCAAGAGAAAAGGAAACTGCAGAAGAAAAAGAAGAACTCCCAAGAAAATTCACAGTGAATGGTTCAACAGAAGTTTTTGCAGACCTCAACAAGCTCCTTAAAAACTTTAAAAACATGGACTCCAACACGGAGAGGTATCCATTAATAGAAACATATCTTCATGGTGCATTATCTGCTTACAAGCAAATCTATGATGAAAAAAAGAAACAAATTAAGCAAACCACCATGGACATATTTCTGAAAGGAGTGACACATCCTCAAGAATAGCCTCAGGCAAGTCCTTTTAGAGATATTCCAGAAGAGGGCATTATTATCATAGGAGATGGCAGCTCCATGCTTGTTGTTGCCCCTGGAGACCTTCTGGTGAGACAAGATGTGGAGGTGGAAGACAGTGATATTGATGATCCTGATCCTCTGTAGGCCTAGGCTAATATATGTGTTTGTGTCTTAGTTTTTAACAAAAAAAGTTTAAAAAGTAAAAAGAAATAAAATATTTTAAAAATAGAGAAAAGCTTATAGAATAAGGATATAAAGAAAGAAAATATTTTTGTAAAACTGTACACTCCGTTTCTTTTAAACTGTGTTATTACAAAGTCAAAAAGTTAAAAAAATTAAAACGTTTATAAAGTAAAAATGTTATAGTAAGCTAAGGTTAATTTATTAATGAAGAAAGGAAAATATTTTTTATAAATTCAGTGTAGCCTTAGTATAAAGTGTTTATAAAGTTATAGTAGTGTGCGGTGATGCCCTAGGCCTTCACAGTCACTCACCACTCACTCACTGAAACCCAGAGCAACTTCCAGTCCTGCAAGCTCCATTCATGGTAAGTGCCCTATACCGGTGTACCATTTTTTATCTTTTATATCATATTTTTGCTGTACCTTTTCTATGTTTAGATATGTTTAGATACATAAATACTTACCATTGTGTTATAATTGACAACTGTATCAGTACAGTAACATGCTGTACAGGTTTGTAGCCTTGGAGCAATAGGCTACACCATATAGCCTAGGTGTGTAGTAAGCTATACGATCTAGGTTTGTGTAAGTACACTATCTAGGTTTGTGTAAGCTCACAATGACAAAATTGTCTAACAACACATTTCTCAGAACGTGCCACTATCACTAAGTGACACATGACTGTACTCATTGTCTTGTCATTTAGCATAGAACTAGAAGTATCCATCCAGGGTATCTAAAACAATTTGAGTCCGCTGATTTCTGTCATAAATGATGTCTGTCTAAGTTAGTTTTTCTAATTTTGTAGCTATAACTACATATGGTATATTGATTTATTAGCCACAGTACTTCACCCCTCTCTGCATCCAACCTCCTTGTCATGGCCTCATCATTGGGAGGGGAGGGTAGATAATATATGCTTAGCGCTTGACATTGGGCTTGACCATGGGACTTGTTTTTGTCAATGAGATATTGGCAAATGTGACACAAGTGGGAGTGTGATATGTACTTTTCTGGGTTGGGCATTCTTTTTTGCATCTCTGCAATCTTCACAAGGAGAACGTGCCACATTAACCTGCTGGTCCAAGGAGGATGAGGGACACATGAAGCAGAGCAACCCCAGCTGATCCAGGGAGAAAAGCACCTGAAGTAGATCCAGATGCACAAACTGGTGTATCTAAGAAAGACTTATATTGTATACCACTGAGATTTTTCTGACTGTAATGCACCATTATTGTGGAAATAGTTCACTAATGAAACGTGCAAGTAAACATATTTAAACTGTCTTTGGTTCATCAAGCAGAAGTAGATACTTTGGTGGGAAGATTAAAAACAACATAATCCCTCTAACTGATTAAAAAAACAATTTTTATTAACAGTATTTTAAATTTTGCCTTATTTATTGTTTTTAAATTATGATAAAATTTTTTTAATTTACTGTATTGTGTCACATATGTACTGAAAGCCTATTAAGTAATACTTAATTGCTGAAAGTATTAAAAACCCTGAATTAAAAAGTTATATCAATTATAACTTTAAAAGTACAAAAGTCAGGACAGTAGGAGAGTGATGTCAGCAACATGGTGGAGTAAGCTGTTCGCTTTACCTCTCCCCCTTTGAACTAAAATTAAATGGACATTCATTGACAAATGGAGGATACCCACACAGCACAACAGGATACCTGAGAGACCCACATAGCTATACAACTGAAGGTGGATGGACTGGCTCCCTGGAAAGTGATGGGGATAGGAGAGCACTCCCCTACCCTTTCATGGCAGCCCCGGGCCTATGCACAAAGGCTTTCCTGGCTGGTGGGAGAGCCTACCCTGCTGCTGCAGTCTCAACAAGTGGCCCAGGCTCAGACCCCACAAAGAAACCCCTCCCACCAAGCACAGCGGCCAGCATAACTGTAAGGAGAGGCAGTGGCAGATATACACACACGTGAACATTTTCCCAGCCAACACAAGCACCCATAGTACTGCTGTGGCCCTGCAAATGGGAATGTGCCTTGGCATGGCAGCAGTCCTGAGCCCATGTGCAAATGCTTTCCTGGCTGGTGGCAGCACCAACCATACATACACAACTTCCAGCAGACAGGGTGGGATCAGAAACACAGCTCTTGCTTCCCCTTCAGTGGTGGCAGGTGGAATCTGTGACCTGATACTACCACAAATGTGCCAGCAAAAGATTAGTTCGTCAAACACCATGAGAAACTACAGCAACAATTCAGAGCAGAAGGAAAATGACAAATCTCCAGAAGCCAACCGTGAAGTCACAGAAGTTTACAATCTAAATGACAGAGAATTCAAAATAGCTGTCATAAAGAAACTCAATGAGTTACAAGAAAACTCAGAAGGACTGTTCAATGAGCTCAGGAATAAAATTAATGATAAGAAGGAATACTTCATCAAAGAAATTAAAACTATAAAAAACAACCAAGCAGAAATTCTGGATATGGAGAACACAATTAATGGGATAAAAAATAATCTAGAATCCTTAAAAAATAGAGCTGATATTATTGAGGAAAAAATTAGTCAGTTAGAGGATAGAAATATAGAAATGCTTTAGGTGGAGGAGGAACGAGAACTAAGATTTTTAAAAAATGAAGGAATTCTTTGAGAAATATCTGACTCAATTAGGAAATGCAACATAAGAATTATAAGTATTCCAGAGGGAGAAGAGTGGGAGAAAGGAGCAGAGAGTTTGTTCAAAGAAATAATAGCTGAGAACTTCCCAAACCGGGGGAAGGAACTGGACTTACAAATATGTGAAGCCAATAGAACTCCTAATTACATCAGTGCTAAAAGACCTTCTCCATGGCATATAATAGTAAAACTGGCAAAAGTCAATGACAAAGAAAAAATATTAAGGGCAGCAAGGCAGAAGAAAATAATCTACAAAGGAACCCCTATCGGGCTTTCAGTGAATTTCTCAGCAGTAACCTTACAGGCTAGGAGAGAATGGAATGGTATATTCAAAATACTGAAAGACAAAAGCTTTCAGCCAAGAATATTCTATCCAGCAAAGCTATCCTTCAGATAAGATGAAGAAATAAAAGCTTTCCCAGATAAACAAAAGCTAAGGGAGTTCATCACCACTAGACCTCCCCTACAAGAAATGATTAATGATGCCATCATACCTGAAACAAAAAAGCAAAAATCTACAAAGCCTTGAGCAAGGAGATGAATAGACAGACAAAAATCCGAAAACTACAGCTCTCTTTTGGAACAGGATAGCAAATACTTAACTGTAACTTAAAAGATAAAGGGAAGGAAAGCATCAAAAGTTAACTATAAACACTTCAACTTAGACACAAACTCAAAAAACAAAGCAGAATAATTTATGAAAACAATAACTCAGGAGCAGAAGAGGAAAGGGATGAAATCTGCTTAGGCTAATGGACATAAGAGGCTATCAGAAAACGGACTATCTCATCTATAAGATCTTTTATACAAATCTCATGGCAACCACTAAACAAAAAATCAGAGCAGCTCCACAGTTCATTAAAAAAAAGAGAAAACATCCACAGTACCCACCAAAATGAAATGACAGTGGGAAATACAAAGGAGAGAAACAATGGAAATATAGAACAACTGGAAAACAAGGATAAAGTGGCAGTATTAAGCCCTCATATAGAAATAATCACTCTAAATGTAAATGGATTGAACTCTCCATTAAAAAGACACAGAATAGCTAGATGGATTAGAAAACAAGACCCAACAATATGCTGCCTCCAGGAAACACATCTCAGCTCTAAAAACAAACATAGGCTCAGAGCGAAGAGATGGAAGATGATACTTCAAGTGAATGGCAAACAAAATAAAGCAGGTGTTGCCATACTTATGTCAGACAAAGCAGACTTCAAGATAAAAAAGAAAATGAGAGACAAAGAGGGGCAGTATATAATGATAAAAACACCTTTCCACCAAGAGGACATAACACTTATATATGCACCTAACACAGGAGCACCAAAGTATATAAAGCAACTATTAACAGAGCTAAAGGGGGAAATTAAAAGCAACGCAATAATATTAGGGGATCTCAACACCCCACTTACATCAATGGATAGATCATCCAGACAGAAAGTCAATAATGAAATAGTGGACTTAAATGAAACACTAGACTAGATGGATTTAATAGATATATATAGAACATTTCATCCAAAAACAGCAGAATACACATTCTTCTGAAGTACACATGGAACATTCTCAAAGATAGACCATATGTTGGGAACCAAAGCAAGCCTCAATAAATTTAACAACATTGAAATCACATCAAGCATCTTTTCTGACCACAATGTTATGAACTAGAAATCAACTACAAGAAAAAAGCTGGGAAAGTCACAACTATGTGGAGACTAAACAACATGCTACTGAACAACCATTTGATCAATGAAGAAATCAAAAGAGAAATCAAAAAATACCTGGAGACAAATGAAAATACAACATACCAACTCTCGTAGGATGCAGCAAAAGCAGTCATAAGAGAGAAATTCATAGCGATATAGGCCCACCTCAGCAAATAAGAAAAATCTCAAATAAGTAATCTTGAACTACACCTAACAGAACTAGCAAAAGAACAAATGAAGCCCAAAGTCAGCAGAAGGAGGCAAATAATAAAAGTTAGAGCACGAATAAATGAAATAGAGACTAAAAAAAACAGTAGAAAGGATCACTGAAACTAAGAGTTGGTTCTTTGAGAAGATAAACAAAACTGAAAAACCCTTAGCAAGATTCACTAAGAAAAAAAAGAGAGAAGGCTCAACTAAATAAAATTAAAAATTAAAGAGGAGAAATTACAACAGATACCACAGAAATACAAAGGATTATAAGAGAATACTATGAAAAACTATATACCAACAAATTGGATAACCTAGAAGAAATAGACAAATTCTTAGACTCATACAACCTCCCAAAACTGAATCAAGAAGAAATAGAGAATCTGAACAGACCAATCACAAGTAAAGAGATTGAAACAGTAATCAAAACCTCCCAAAAAACAAAAGTCCAGGACCAGATGGCTCCTAAGGAGAATTCTACCATACATTCCAAGATTTAATACCTATCCTTCTCAAACTATTCCAAAAAGTTTAATAAAATGGAATGCTTCCTAACTCATTCTATGAGGACAACATTACCCTAATACCAAAACCAGGCAAGGACAGCACAAAGAAAAATTACAGGCCAATATTGCTGATGAACATAGATGAAAAAAATCCTCAACAAAATATTGGTAAACCAAATACAGCAATACATTAAAAGGATCACACACCAAGATTAAGTGGGATTTATACCACAGATGCAGGGATAGTTCAACATCTGCAAATCAATCAATGTGATATACCACATTAAAAAATGAGGAATAAAAATCACATGATCATCTCAATAGATGCAGAGAAAGCATTTGATAAGATCCAACATCCTTTATGATAAAAAACTCTCACTAAAATGGGTACAGAAGGAAAGTACCTCAATAATAACGGCCATATATGACAAACCCTCAGCCAAGATCACACTCAACAGTGAAAAACTGAAAGCCATCACTCTGAAAACAGGAAAAAGACAAGGGTGCCCACTCTTGCCACTCTTATTCAACATAGTACTGGGGGTTTTGGCCAGAGCAATTAGGCAAGAAAAAAAAATAAAAGGAATACAATTTGGAAAGGAAAAAGTGAAACTCTTGCTGTTTGCAAATGACACGGTTCTATATATAGAAAACCCTAAAAAATCCATCAGAGAACTATTAGAAATAATCAACAACTACACAAAGTTGCAGTGTACAAAATCAATCTACAAAAATCAGTTGCATTTCTATACACTAATAACGAACTAGCAGAAAGAGAAGTCAAGAATACGATCTCATTTACAATCGCAACAAAAAGAATAAAATGTCTAGGAATAAATTTAACCAAAGAGGTGAAAGACTTATATACTGAAAACTAAAAGATATTATTGAAAGAAATTGAAGAAGATGTAAAGAAATGGAATGATATTCCATGCTTATAGATTGCAAGAATAAACATAGTTAAAATGTCCATATTACCTAAAGCAAGCTACAGATTCAATGCAATCTCAATGATATTCTTCATGGAAATAGAACAAATCCTAAAATTTATAGGGAACAACAAAAGACCTCAAATAGCCAAAGCAATCTGGAGAAAAAAGAACAAAGCTGAAGGCATCACAATCCCAGACTTCAAAATATACTACAAAGCTATAGTAATCAAAACAGCATGGTACTAGCACAAAAACAGACCTACAGATCAATGGAACAGAACTGAAAGCCCAGAAACAAAACCACACATCTATAGTCAGTTAATTTTTGACAAAGGAGCCAAGAACACACAATGGAGAAAGGAAAGTCTCTCCAATAATTGTTGCTGGGAAAACTGGGCAGGCACATGCAAAAGAATGAAAGTAGACCATTATCTTGCACGATACACAAAAATTAATTCAAAATGGATTAAAGACTTGAATGTAAGACCTGAAACCATAAAACTCCTAGGAGAAAATATAGGCAGTACACTCTTTGACATCTGTCTTAACAGCATCTTTTTGAATACCATGTCTACTCAGGCAAGGGAAACAAAGGAAAAAATTAACAAATGGGACTACATCAGACTAAAAAGCCTCTGCAAGGCAAAGGAAACCATGACCAAAACAAAAGGACGACACACTGACTGGAAGAAAATATTTGCAAATCATATATCTGACAAGGGATTAATCTCCAAAATATATAAAGAACACATACAACTCAACAACAAAAAAACAAACAACCAGATCAAAAACTGAGCAGAGGATGTGAACAGACATTTCTCCTTGGAAGATATGCAGATGGCCAATAGACATGTGAAAAGAAGTTCAACATCACTAATTATTAGGGAAATGCAAATCAAAACTACAATGAGATATCACCTTACACCTGTCAGAATGGCTATAATTACCAAGACAAAAAATAACAAATGTTGGAGAGGCTGTGGAGAAAAGGCAACCCTCAGACACTGCTGGTGGGAATGCAAACTGCTCAGCCACTATGGAAAACAGTATGGAGATTCCTCAAAAAATTAAAAATAGAAATACCCTATGACCCAGCTATCCCAGTACTGGGTATTTATCCAAATTTCTTGAAATCAACAGTCCAAAGAGACATATGCATCCCTATGTTCATTGTAGCATTATTCACAATACCCAAGACATGGAAGCAACACAAATACCCTGCTATGGATGAATGGATAAAGAAGATGTGGTGTATATATATATACAATAGAATAGTACTCAGCCATAAGAAAAGACAAAATTGTCCCATTTGCAACAACATGGATGGACCTTGAGTGTATGATATTAAGCAAAATAAGCCAGACAGAGAAAGACAAATACCATGTGATTTCACTCATATGTGGAAGATAAAGAAATACATGGATAAAGAGAACAGATTAGTGCTTACCAGAGGAGAAGGGGGTGAGGGGTGGGTGAAAGGGGTAAAGGGGCACATGTGTATGGTGATGGATAAAAATTAGACTACTGGTGATGAGCACGATGCAGTCTATACAGAAACTGATAAATAATAATGTACGTAATAACCCGAAATTACACAATTTTATAAACCTTTATGATTTCAATAAAATAATTAGGAAAAAAAAGTACGAAAGTCAGGTACCTTGAATCGCTAAGTTAGCAAAAACTTCTTTTCATAAGTGTGCGCACACACACACAGACACAGAGTAAGTATTACCTTAAATTGTTAGGAGAAAAAAATATCCCAAGTTTTCTCTCATGCATATATTATCCTTATTTAAAGCAGTATGTTAGTCTTACTCATGTGTAGATAATCTATTTTAACATAAAAAGTGTCCTGAACAATTCGACATTACTCTTTGGAAATCACACAGGCAATCAGATTCCATCCCTATAAGTACCACTAGGGCAATGCTTTTCTTCTCTTTTCTCGTATCTGCTCTAAAGCTAAGAATATAATTGAATTTATTCTCTCCACTACATGAGCCAAATTGGCTTTGATGGCTCAGATACTTTACTGAAGACACTTGATGTGACCATAGGGGTTATCAAAAATAACTAGAGTAGACACTTCAGACACTATATATTTTGCTGTATTTTTATATTATTCCTGACGTATTTGGAACAATGGCTCATTTTCAGGAATCTTAATTGTTTTATAAAGATTTATGTAAAATCCAGAGACCATAAAATTATCCTTCAGATTTTGTTTTCCTATATTTATTATCAGTTATTCTTAGCGAGAAAAGGGGATGGGAGCGAGAACTGGTGTTTGAAATCTTCAAAATCTCTACTGTATGAAAATTCCAAGATACATTTTATAGCTGAAATAAAAGTTAACATTTTAAGTGGTATAAAATCTAATACTTGTTCTGGAAAAAATATCACTCAAAGTCTGACTTTACTCAATTAGACATATTCTTCATTAAAAGTTGATAACTCATCCCCAGAATTCATTCAACTATATCCATGACCCTGACTTACCTAGCCCTTAAATCTATTGCTGCTGTTTTCGGAGGTCATGCTGGTGGTGGTGTTTTTAATCAATAGGAGAGGACAAAAGTTCAGAACAATTCAAAATTTTTAAAAATTTTGCTACCATAACATGTATTATCAAGTTCTGAATACATCTAAACAAATTGATTCATTATTCTTTCTTCATCTAATATGTGTAATATAAAAATTATGTTTTACTGAGATATATATATATTCCTACTGGGTATATGATATATGATATATATTTGCTATAGGACTACCACGCCAGTAGGTACATTCATCAAGGGATTTTTTTGAATCCTATGCACAAGGCACTTTCCTAAGCACTTTACACTTTCCAAAACCTATGAGTTACTTTATTATCCCCATCGTTACACAGACAAGGAAACTGACATCCTGACAGGTAAATTTGTCCAACTTCAGATAGCTCATGGATACAAATTTAGACAGTCTGACTTTAGAGACTATGCTCATCCATGCTATGCTATACCATCTGAAAGAACAAAAATATTAATAATAACTATATGATGTGTTAGGCACAGTCCTGAGTGTAGTACATGCATTAATCTTCATAGTGGGTGCAATGATTATCTTATTTTACAGATGAGAAAACCAAGGTACAAAGAGTTTAAATAGCTTGCCCAAACTCACACAATTAGAAAGATGATTCTTTAGGTATTAATTTGTGTTTTTCTCTTGTGTTTTTTCCTTTATGTGTTGTCTCTTGTGTTTTCCCCCTTCTCTTTTTCCCTGAGAGAGCAGTCTATCCTTAACGTGCCCTTATCTGTTGGCTTCTGTTACAGGTTGAAAAGTAGAATAACCCTGATGAGGGCAGGGGGACTTCTTAGTTTTGGTTTTTTTGTTGTTGTTTTCAAAAGGTAACCCCAATGAGGAGATTATGCTAAGTAGTTCCTAGGGTAGTAAGGAGAAAGACAAGAAGAGATGAGAGCAAGGGAGCTTTCCACAATTGGGAAAATGATGGAGGATTGTGGGTTTCCCTAGAAGAGAAAAATGTGATTTCATTCCTACTTGGGGTCCTCAGGTAGCCACAAGTACTCAGAGGAAAAAGAAATAGCTATGTGATCCACTGAGGGACCACAGTGAAAGCAGGATGCCCTGCCGTGACAAATGTACCCACGCTTTCCACAACACATCAGAGACTCTCACTTTCAAGGAATCATGGTAGCTTGGATAATCAGTAGTGACAGCTATGGTCTAAAAGCATGAAGGGCCCTCCCCCATTGCAGTACTCAAAGTAAGAACTCTAGTTCAAAGTAAGAACTCTAGTCACATGATCAGTGTGGGGAGAAAGAAAGATCCCATAATAACTGATTACGTTTCTGCATTTTTTGCCATTTGAAGTTAGATTTACTTGAGTTTTAGAAAAAGAATATACTGTACTGTGACTGGCACAGCTGAGCTTCTGGAGGAGAATGTATCCCTGCTGCACTTAAACCAAATCCACTTGAGAAACTGTGATAAGTGTTCCTCAAGTGGGTCTGAAGAATGTCTTTTCTTACCTAGAATTATTAACATACATTCTGATTTCAAATGTATTCATTTCTAATTTTCTAATTTTCCAAAATCCTCATATTTATTCTCTCTAACACCATATTGAGAGAAAAAGTTGAAATTGTGGTTAGTCTTTTCAGGAAACAATTTTGTCAAAATACAGGTTCCTGTTTTTGTAATCAAGACTCATGAACAATTGTACAAGGAATTCTGGACTTCAGTCTGAACAGCATTAACAGAGTATTTATTTTAACTGACTACAGAAATCATGAAAACACCTAAATTCCAGCTGTGTCATCTATTGGAATAAGCTCTACAAAAACTGAAAAACTACCCTTGTAACTTTACCCCCTGACATACTTGCAATTGATCTATGTATAATTCTCGTCCCTTTTCCCCTAAGAAAAACATTTTCATGATTTTAAAAACATCAAAATAGGAAGAAAAAAATACTTTGATATTTTTGCTTCTTGGTAGAGTTATTTAAAGTTATGTATACAGTTTTTTAAATGATGGACAGATTATGCATACTACTACAGCATAATACGTGATAGGGATAAATGCTTCTTTGTTTTCTTGTTGAAGATTTTTCTCCATGACAAGGCACAGCTGTCAAGACTTCAGCAGAACTCTGCTTTTTTGGCAGGAAAAACAATAACACTCTGAGGTTTGCTGACTCCTTTCTAAATATAGCTCCCTTTCCTACAAAGGTGGCTGACAGACAGTAGGAACTCTAACCAAACTGAAAACCAAGAAGGCACCTCTTGTTTCTAGAGAAGAGATGTCAAGTCGTCAAATTCTCCAGGTAGAAGCTCACAATCTTGGTTATTTAAAGAGATGCTTTGAAACTCATAACATGTTTTTTCCAAAGGCCTAGGAGACACAATGATTTCTATTATACTCATAGATCCATGAGCAAATGTTTTATTATTTTTTCCTAAGCAAAGATACACATTTCTAAGCCAAGATGACAAACCTCAACGGAGGAATGAATTATGAAATATTTATAGTATATTGTTGTCACAAATCTATCAAAAGACTGAAAGTTACTATGCTTATGTATGTCAAGTCTCTCCAGATGTTATTTATTTTGATAATTTCTATTATGCTATGAAGTCCTATACGCTGAATTTATTTTCAAGATAAAGGTTTAATTGTGTTTTAGGTGATGGCTCCCTCTGTTCTTCTAAGTCAGAACCATGAATGCCTGGTGGGGAGTTAGTTCAGTGTTCTTAAGTTTAGGTTTTGTTTTTTTTGTTTTTCTTTTGAGGCCCTGTGGTAACATATTGCACTGATTTAGGCACACGGTTAGGGAGAAGTGCTTGGAATAGTTGCAATTAAGGAAGTCTAGTTGAAGTCCTGTTTTTCACTGCTACCAACCACAGCAAGGTCACGGTGAGAAAGATGGGATTCTGGATGTTATATATGTTGTTTGATTGCTTTTGATTTAGTTTTAGTTTTAAGTTTCTCTGGTGGGGGTGAGATGGGATAAAAGAGAGATTTTAAACTACTGCAGATGCATTATCTATTATAAGAAGACAGTTGAAGTTATTTTCTACTCAGAAGTTTGAATAGTCTGAGCTGCTTCAACATCCTGTTGAAACTGATGTTAGCTAATTGAATTTCTATGACACCCATTTGGAAAGCTTTTCATTGTGTTTCAAAACAAACTAATTAGAAAGTGGAATATGAAAAGGTAGTTTAGGAAATCTTTGGTAGTCTTTGGTAGTCTAGGATATCCCAACATCTGAAGGAAGAACATATCTCATAATTTTTAACTTACGTCTTTTTTGCTGATTCTCAAATTGTATTTGAGTTGGCTTATAAGAAAAGACTGTTAAAAAGTATATATATAAAGCTCCAAGCCATTAAATATAGGTAGACATAAACATGGTAACCACGAAATCTAACGTAGTAACTATGACCCAGCATTACATTTAGCTCTGAACTTTCCCAAAAGACAAAGCAAAATCAGTAATGCAGTCAATTCTGTGTGTTTTATTTATTATTTGATAGACAAAACATTGTAGTCCTTTAATAAAGAGAAATGTTTCTTTACATTAACTCCTAAAATTGATTCCAGAAAGTTCCTGCCTTTTAAGATTCCCAGAATGGCATCGTATATTAGTGACCTTTATCATGGAATCAATACACAATTGACTTATAAAAGGTTTAACAGTCTCTTATATCATTTGAATATATCAGATATTTGCACTGAAAGACAGAGAGATATCAAAAGTGAATTTATTATCTCCGTAGATCATCATATTACAGATGCTTATATACACCCACTCCATGGAATGGAATGTACCTATTCCAGAAGCAAAGTGCAAGCTATGCCTAAGACTATCACTTTTCTGCCATGCTTTTCTTCCATGACGAGGAACCACGAGCCACTTCATTGCCATCAGGGGAAAAATAATAATAATTTATAGTGCTGGATTGAATGGTGATTTGGGAAGTAATGAATCACTGAACTCTCAGTCTGTTCCAGTGTACTATGAAAACCAAAATTATCATGGATAATCATGGATACTTCACCTTCTATGAGGGGTAGGTTGAGGAAAGATGACAATGAAATAATAGTTGTGGGGCCGGCCCGGTGGCACAAGCATTTCAGTGCGTGCACTCTGCTGCGGTGGCCGAGGGTTTGCCCGTTGGGATCCCAGGCATGCACCAACACACTGCTTGGCAAGCCATGCTGTGGCGGCATCCCATATAAAGTGGAGGAAGATTGGCACAGATGTTAGCCCAGGGCCAGTCTTCCTCAGCAAAAAAAAAGAGGAGGATTGGCAGATGTTAGCACAGGGCTGATCTCCTCACAAAAAAGAAAAAAATAATAAATAAATAAATAATAATAGTTGTTTACCAATGAGAACTTTTCAGCTACCAAAAAGAATGAGGAAGAAATGGGTAAAAGAAAAGTTTTCACAACTATTTTTAAGAAGACAGTTTAATATTTAGACTCCTTACAAATCTCTTAGCTGACTCTTATGTAAGATGTCCTCAGTACCCTTAAGTATGTCACCAATAGACAGCCCTGGCATCTTTTGCCTACATCTTATGAAGTTAAAGGTGAAAAGGTATGAGCTGTTGACTCCTACCTCCTCACTTACTAGCTATAAGACTCTGAACAAGTTGTTTAACCACTTGGTTTCCTCATCCATAAGATGAGAATAATAACTAGACCCCCAAAATTGTTTTAAATATTAAATAAGATAATATGTGTAGAAATTACAGAACACACATTAGGTGATCTACATATTTTAGTTTTCTTGCCCCTTATTCCTCAATATGGCTATTTAAAAGCCTGGAAAATTAATTCTGAACACCAATATTCTAAACTGTCTTTCATGATAGGTTACAAATTATTCTGTGGCATTCTCACTCAATATAAAAATTATTTAAATATCTCTATGTTCTCATTTGAAAAAATCCAGTGGCTAAAGGAAGGATTACTTAGTAGATGAAACTGGATGACTGATTAACAATTTGGAAAAGAAAATAAATGAGTGCTTCATTACATATCACACACCAAAATAATTCTTATGGGAACCACTCATAAAGAAAATATCTATTAATGAAGAAAAACTCCTACAAATTAATGAAATAGAAGAAATTCTAATTGATAGAGCTGTATAAAATTGCAAACTTTTTTGGGTAAAAAAATAATCCACAAAATAATTAAAATTAAATAAATTAAGGGAAATAATTAAGCATATATTGCAGCTAAATGTCTATCTTTAATATAAAAGGCACTCACATGCCAATAATAACAAGATTAAAACTCACATAAAACAGCATGAAAGATATAAACTGATGAAAAAGATTAAGATGGGATTCCTGGCCAGCATCTTTTCCCCTCTTCTCTCTCTCAGTAGTATTGTATATCTACCCTACTTCTTCATAGATTTGTGCTTTAGGGAAAGCTGACTCTGTTCCCAAATTTGAGTATGGATTCTGATTAGTCCTAGCACACCAAAGGCTGGTCCTGGCTCTTGGTGCCTGCTTTTGTTCCAGGAGTGACCGTGTGGCCATAAATAGTCCAATCTGGAGGAAAGGACTTACATATCACGGTTCCAGGAGAAATTTTCTCAGTATATCTTGCTGTATGTGAGCAAGAAAGCTTCTAGCTCTGACAAAGAATAGAGCCAGTCTCAAGATGCAGCTGACATTAAAAAATGACAAGACCGAGAGAAAGAATTTGTGTACTTACTGATATTAAGTAGATGATCAGAACATATTCTACTTGCCAACTTTCATTTATGAGGCAACAACTATTTTGACACAAAGAGGAAATGAAAACTAAAATGATACATTGTATATATTAACCACAATCATAATTAACATGTGAATAATTTGGGGAGATGGTAAAAAATCTGCTCATAAGAAAATTCCTAGGTTTACATACTTTTGTATTAAATTGAGATTGAAAACAAATTAAACATTCAACTTTAGAAGCTAGAAGAATTAATTTAAAAACAAAAACAGAACACGTATTATTTTAGGATAATTCAACTGCCAAAACTGGCTCTAGATAGTCAAAAACTCAAGAAATATAAATGATCACCAAAGACGTACTCTTTGGAAAATAATACACTCTCTAACTCACAACACTCACAAAAAATAAATTCCAATTTGTTAAAGGTCAAAGGTAAAAAAATGAAAATATCAGAATACATATTGATGAGTAAATTTATGATCCAAAATTATCTAAAGTAATGAATGCCTTTTATTCAAAACAACAGGTATTAAAATGTTAAAATTCTGCGCAAAATATTTATGAACAAAAGAAAAAGGACAATGAAAACATAATAGTAACATATATAACATAAAATGTGGTATCTAAAGATACCTACAAATAAAGGAAAAGCAACTAAAAATTTTAAAATAAATATGAATAGTCAATTTATATAAAAAATGCAAAGAGTGAATAAATATATGAAAATGGAAATGATATTGCTATTAATTGGAAAAACGCAAACTTAATAATTTACCATTTCCCCCCTCACATTGGCAAAAATCTTGATCTGTAAATATCCAGCTGGTACTCCAGTGAACTAGTGGTAGAATGCTGGTTGGTATAACCACTTTAGAAAGCAAACTGACATTTTCCATTGAAATTAAGAATCAACATACCTTGAAATCCAAAAATTCAATTTCCAGAACAATACACTAGACAAAATCTTGCACATGTGCTCAAAAAAAATTATAATGTCCTTTTTACTAATAACAAAAATAGTACAGTATAAATAAGAAGGGCAAAATAAACTGTATTATTTCCAAATTATGAAATGTCATACAGCTACTAAAAGGAATAAGTGAATCCTGTGTGTCACAAGATATCCTGTTGGGTAAAAAAGACGAGTTAGGGCATAATACATACGTTATGATACCGTTTTTGTATAAACACAGAACTATAAAACAATAATGCATCATTTATTATGAATACATCTCAACATATAAAACTGAAATCATTAGGAAGCTTTGGAGTGTTTCACAGCAAATTTTAACAGTGGTTAACTCGCATGAGGACGGGACAGAAGTAACTATTAGACAGCATTGAAAATAAATTAGCCTTACCTATAATGTTTGACATATTTTTAAGAAAATACACTTTGGAGTTATTAATATAATAAAAATACAGTTTTTAAACAATGCTATAGACTGAATATTTATGTTCTCCCAAGATTCTCATGTTGAAATCCTGACCCCCAATGTGATGATATGTGAAGGTGGGGCCTTTAGGGGGTGATTAGGTCATGAAGGGGGATCCCTCATGAATGGGACTAGTGCCCTTATGGAAGAGACCCCCAGAGAGCTCCCTCACCCCTTCTCCCATATAAGGACACAGCAATAAGACAGACTTCTATAAACCAGGAAGCTGGTTCTCATACACCAGACACCAAATCTGCCGGCACCTTGATCTTGGATTTCCCAGCCTCCAGAACTGTAAGAAATAAATTTCTATTGTTTATAAATCACCTAGGATACAGTATTTTTGTTATAGCACCCTAACTGATTAAGACAAACATTAATAGGAAAGGAGAATAAAAATAATATAAAATTTTAAATGGACAAGTTAGATAAGATTTGATTATATGACAAAAGTCGCATTTCAATTAGGAGAAAAGAATACAGCAAATGGTGTTGGAACAATTGGCTAACCCAGAAAACATATTATGTCCTATTGAACACCATGTGCAAAACAATTTTCAGATAAATCAAATATCCAAGTGTAAAAATGTTTGTGGTAGGCAGAATGGCCCCCTAGAGATGTCCACACCCTAATCCCTGACTCCTGTGAATATGCTACATTACCTGGCAAAAGGGACTTTCAGATATGATTAAGGTTAAGGACCTTAAAATAGGAAGATTATCCTTATTATCCAGATGGGCCCAATCTATTCAAATAAGTCTATAAAAGTAAAGAATTTTCTCTGGATGGAGACATGTTGCAGAAGGAGAATTTGGAGAGATTTGAAGCAGGAGAGGGAATCCACCTGCCCTTGCTGGAGAGGAGCCAAATGGAAAGCAGGACATTGATTGTAGGCACCTGAAGGAGTGAAAAAGCAGCTGTGGCTGACAGCCAGCAAGGAAACAGAGACCTCAGTCCTACAAGCACAAAAAACTGAATTCAGCCAACAACCTGAATGAACTTGGAAGCTGAATCGTCACCAGAGCCTGCAGCAGGGAATGTAGCCCTCTCACACCTTGAATTCAGCCTTGTGAGATTCTAAGCAGAAGATCGACCTGAGCCACTCTGATTTACAGAACTGTGAGATAACAAGTGGATGCTGTTTAAAGCCACTAAATTTGTGGTAATTTGTTATGGCAGCAAAGAAAACTAATACAAAGTTCTAATAGAAAATATAGGTGAATACTGTTACGCTGTTGGAGTTGGCGACCAGAATTTGAATTCATGAAGGAAAAAGACAGATAGCTTTCAACTTATAAATATTTACAATTTCTGCTCAGAAAACAAAAAATAAAACAATGCAAACAAATTTGAAAATTAAATGGCAAACTGTGAGAAGTATTTACCTTGCACATGATAGGCAAGAGATTAGTTCCTTTAATATATAAAGAAGTCTCACAAACAAGAAAATAAACACTCCATTAGAAAAATGGACAAAAGTTATTAAAAATTTATTAAAGATGAAATTTAAAGAAGAAATTCATAAATGTGTTCTTGCTAGTGGTAAAAAAGTGAACATTAAATGAAGACAAAATTTTTCATGTATCAGATTAGAAAAATTCTAACATTTTCTTTTTTTTTTTTTTTTGTGAGTAAGATCAGCCCTGAGCTAACATCCATGCTAATCCTCCTCTTTTTGCTGAGGAAGACTGGCTCTGAGCTAACATCTATTGCCAATCTGCCTCCTTTTTTTTTTTTCCCAAAGCCCCAGTAGATAGTTGTATGTCATGGTTGCGCATGCTTCTAGTTGCTGTATGACGTGGCCTCAGCATGGCCAGAGAAGCGGTGCGTCGGTGCGCACCCGGGATCCGAACCCGGGCCACCAGCGGTGGAGCGCGCGCACTTAACTGCTAAGCCACGGGGCCGGCCCCTAACATTTTCTAATATCCAGTGTTGGCATGGGTGTGGGAAAATAGACACCCTTGTATATTCCTAGTAGAAATGTTCTGCGGGGCAATTTAAGGATATATATCAAATTTTTAAATGAGTACATTTATTGCCATTTGAATTCATTTTTATGTCTTCATTTTTAAGAACTAAATCAATATAAGCAGGCATATACTTACATTAATTGCAACTTTGTTGATAATAAAAAATTAGAAAAAACATTAAATATTAATAACAAAAAATAAATTATGATGCATACTTACAATGATATAACATGCAGACATTAAAATGAAGATAGAGATCCATATATTGCAGAGTATTTAAAGTATCAAGTAGTTATTAAGAATCTGATAGTTGTGGGTTCAATTCCTCACCCCACTTGTTACTAAGTTGTGTGAACTTGAGTGGCTTACTTACGTCCTGGGCTTCAGATTCTTTTTCAGAAAACTACTGATAATAATACTAACCCAAGTAGTTGTGAAAATTAGATGAAATAAATATATAATATACCTAGTTCAGATCCAGTTATATAAGTGTGCCTAATAAGTGGTTATTATTACACCTCTCTAAAATTGTGAGCTTTGTGTTCTAAAAAAAAAAAAAGTTTTATATAGAGTTTTAAAACACTGATCAGAAGGTGCAAAAAGTAATTACTTTTAACTAAAACAATTTATAAATTAACTGTAGAGCTCAGACAAAAGTATGCAAGCTATATTATGTGGCAGGATAATGATAATGTTAATATTCATCCATGGACAAATGTGTTCTTAGGCAGCCACCCCAGGAACAAGATGAGATACTTGAAATAACCTAAAAGAAATCACTATATAATTAAGTGTTAAGTAACATAATTGTTATAATATTTCTGGAGGGCTTTCTCTGGAAAGCTTTCCCTGAATGAAAGAGGAGAGTCTAGAGCTTAGATGTTCTTGCTCTGCCTCTCAGAGGTTGGGTGAGCTGTGAAAAGTTGCTAAGACCATTCCTTCAATCATGCTTGCAGAAGAAATTAAAGCTGACTCAATATGCCATTAAAACACCTTGATTTCTGCATTCCTCTGGTGACTCCAGGGATGTCACGATTACATGGAACGAAGGTCTCGGTCAGTACTAACATGGAACACTCCTTACCTAGAGTATAAAGCTTTATGTTTGCCTGTTCTCATTAACAACTGCCCATCGCTGTCCAAGGCTGTGACCTAACAAGGGGCAATTCGTCTCCAATTTGTAGCCTGCCCCTACAGTTGCCCAGAACTATCCGGAGAAATGTCTTCTTTTCTCTGTTGGGTGCCCTGTGGTTGGGGAAAATTATAGACACAGCCCTGGATTTTGGCAAGAGAATGAATTTCAGGCTAATATTTGCTTAAAAAGTATCTCTCATTGTGAAGATATCATGGGCTTTTCATGTCAGCATCAATATCTCTCCAGGTTTGAGCAGCCCAGGGTTTTGATGTTTGGGCACTTCTACTCATTTAATATAGGGAAATACAACTGTTTGTATTTTCCACCTTTTTGATTCTCAGGATATTTAGTTTATCATTCAAAAAATACTGTTTAATTTACTTTTGAGAAAACTGAAACAGAAATTGTTTAAAAGGTATATCCTCAGAAATAAAGGATATCAACATTGGAAAAGATCATCTCCTTTTAAGGAGATGGTGTCTAGTTATGCAGACAAGGAACCGTGTACAAAGACTTAGGAACTTGTCTGAGTTCACAGCAAAGTGAATTCAAGAACCGAGGTCTCTCTCATCTGCACCAAGTAATTGCCCTATTGGATCACACCACCTCCTTATTAGGCTTTTTTTAAGAGAAAAAAGGAGGAATCTTGGAATTGCGCAGGATCGCACCCCAGCTCCACCTTACTTGATATTCTATTCCTAACAGGCAGGCTCTAGTAAGGTCCTTCATGAAGAAGGTAAGCTTATTCACATCAACGTCAATCTTTAAAGCTTAGATTTCAAGTAAAGTTAAAGAAAAACTAGCAAACTTTCCTAATTAAAGGTAGAATTTCTGAGCCAGTCCTGATGGCCTAGTGGTTAAAGTTCGGCACTGTCACTGCTTAGGCAGCCCAGGTTCATTTCCCAGTCGCAGAACCACACCACCTATCTGTCAGTTGCCATGCTGTGGCAGCAGCTCACACAGAAGAACTAGAAGGACTTACAGCTAGGATATACAACCAGGTACTGAGGCTTTGGGGAGGAAAAAAAAAAAAAAAAAGGAAGATTGGCAATAGATGTTAGCTCAGGGCGAATCTTTCCCTGCAAAAAAAACCATATATATAGAATTTCTGGAGCCTCCAACAAGGCTAAATTGCCGTTGCACTCCGACTTAAGGAAAACCCTCTCCTAGCTGCTGCCGGACTCAATAAACACCTTCAGTCTCTGTCATATTTTGCATTACCCCATGATTCTGAGGGGCCACAGCTACGGAGAACACGGGGCTTGGTGATTATAATATTTCTGTCCAGCCCTTCCTCCTCTCTTTGTCTCAGCAGATCTAAGATCAGAGTTACACAACACTTCTTTCTTCTTGAGATGGCGTCCAGGATAGATGAATCTAGATCGTGCCTTTTCTGGAGAACCTCAAGCCATTATCATAAGGATTAGAACCAATAGAGAAGAGAATTAAGACTCTTGGGATTGTTACAGTAAGACTTACATTCCAATTTGGAACTGCATAATGGCACTTGCAATATCTTCTGTGGATATTTTTCCAGTGGTTTGCCAGTAAATGTTTAACTAGCTCTCTGGGGAAAAAAAAAGTCTGCATATACACATGGTATATAAGTTTATTACAAATTTTACTGATATAAAGACGTGTATCACACAACTTATAAATAATAATAAAATATATAACACTATTATGTAAATCCCATTAGACAATTGATTCTCAGAGAATAATTTCTTTGACTTTTGCCAAACTCTTATATCAGTAGCCAAACTTTGGTTGCAAGTGATGAATGAGTATAGTTCTGCCATGAATGTTGGTTGAATTTTCATTTACACTAATAATTAGGATGAAAGTGAAACAACAGGCCGGCCCCGTGGCTTAGCGGTTAAGTGCACGCCTCTGCTGCTGGCGGCCCGGGTTCGGATCCCGGGCGTGCACCGACGCACCGCTTCTCTGGCCATGCTGAGGCCGCATCCCACATACAGCTACCAGAAGGATGTGCAGCTATGACAGACAACTATCTACTGGGGCTTTGGGGAAAAAATAAATAAATAAAAATTTAAAAAAAAGAAAGTGAAACAAAGATATATGTTAAAGCTTCATTTATTCAATTATGATGCAAGTAAATTCTTTGCTGAATTGGATAATAATTTTCAAATACTGGCAGAAGATTTCCCAATTTTATTTTGCTATTTACAACATAATGGCTATAGACATGTACACTTTAGACTTTAATGTACATTATTAATATTTTCTATACTGTTTTCTTAATTCTACACAATAAAAAAAACAACTATTCAAGTCCTGATTTGTAGCATTTGCTGATTTCCATAACATGAATACTCCTGCCATGACTGATTTCAAGCTATCAAAGCGATGTCATTGATAATAGGGTTGGGAAGAGATGTTCGATAGCACATCATTATACAATATTTCCATCATATAGATACAATAGATGTAAATAATCTCTAGAACTAATAATAAAATGTAGTAAAATAATTAGAAAGTGATGAGTTCTGAATATTTACTACTTTTGTTTTTAATATAATTTAGTTATAAGTTTATATAACTTAAAGTTTAATAATGGCTGAGTTATTAACAGTTGGCTCACAAAATTCCTGAAAATTTAACAATCCTCTCTTTATGAGCTGGTACAAACCAGTTCCAGCCACACAACTAATTCCAAGGATCACTGTATATCTCTTAAAGTAAGGCCTCAAATAGGAGCCAAGTTCCTTATAACCATTGAGAAACTATAGAAATGCTACTGAAAATATACCCATGAATTGATAATAAAATATTGCATTAAGGAAGCCAGAAATCAACACTGAAATCAAACTTCATTTCCAAAGATAGTATTACATCTTCACTCTGACATATGCCACCAATAGAAAGACATTACTGATGACATTATATTTCCTTTGTGAAAGCATTTAAATAAAAAGGCATTGATGTTATGAGATAGAGAGCTATTTCATAATTCTCACTCGTGACCCGCTTCTAGACCGACTAGTCCCCCTATATTATCTACCTTAGTTGGTGGTGCCACTATATTTCTGATCACCCAAGATGGACATTTGGACATTTGGAAGTCATTGTAGGTTCTTCCCTCACTTTTCTCTTATTCACCCATCACCTCTCCTATCAGACACCTCTCAAACACTTGGAATCTCCTGGGCCTTATCCCATATCATAGGCCTTTGGAGGGACATCAGCCACCAATTCTGAACTCCACATGGGCTTCAAAGAATTTCTTGAAGGCGCAAACTTACGATATCTCACTTCATTCATACACAGTGCCCCTCACATCTCCTTCTTTCCCCTGTACAGTAAGGCCTCTAGTCTGTTTTCGTTGCCACGAGAGTTCGTCCAAAGCACAAATCTGTCCTGCTTAAAAACAACTCCATGGTGTGCTGTGTTATAGGATCAGGTCCAAGCTCCTTGTGATGGCATACAAGGCCTCTCACAAAGTGGCCTCTGCCTCTATCTCCAATTCTCTTTCCCTCAACTCCTCCTCACACTTCAGTAATAACAAACTTGAATTTTCTAAATGATTGTTTCCATATACATTTGGTTTAAAACTTTGCATTTGTATTTATACATAAGGTATGAAATGTTGCAGAACAAGCAAAGTGTTAACGTTTTTCTTTATTGTTTAATTTAGGGATCTATGTGTTGAGTGTTCTTCACATTCTACCCTCCCCTCCCCTTTCTGTCAATTCTGTATCCTAAATTTCTTCTGAATCTTTCCATCCCCACTGACACAATCCTAGTCAGAACATACTATTATCGTGTCCTAGACTAGATTAAATAGCTCATAACAGGTATTTCTATATTACTTCTTTTTCCTTCCAATCCATTCTTTATACTGCAACCAGATATTTTTTTAAAAGCCATGAATTCCTTCTCATATTTCTTAAAATAAAGTTATAAAAAAACTTTTAAAATGACTAAAAGTCTCCATTTCCTCCTACTACTAAGTCTCAACTAAACAACATTTCTTCAAGGAAGCATTCCCTAATATCACAGGCTAAATCAATTCCTCTGTTTTAAATGCTATGGCATCTTAACACTATATAAAAATATAACAAATTAATGTGAAACTATTCATTTAAGGCTCGTTGTCATCCCCACTATTCTGTGTGAAAGCATGAGTCACGTCTGTTTTGTTTACCAAGCACACAGCAGGCATGTAACAATGATTAGCTGAATGCATGAGTTTGTTAATTAAGTAAACAATCCACTTGGATCAATTCAGCTGTCAGAAAGGAAGCCCTATTCTTAAGGTGATTGGTATTAGAATAAATTTATTGGTCCTACCCCTCAGTTTTTCACTCTTGCACACCACATGGTACAAAAGAAATTCTGTGTAAATGCCATAGCATTCATTCACTGTATGAGTTTCCTATTGCTACTGTAACAAACTACAACAAAGTTAGGGACTAAAAACAACAAAATGTGTTCTCTTACACTTCTGGAGGTCAGAAATCCAAAATGAGTATTTTGGAGCTAAAATCAAGGGGTCCACAGGATTGGTTCCTTCTGATGACTCCAGGAGAGAATCCATTTCCTTGCCTTTTCCAGCTTCTAGAAGCCACTTGTGTTCCTTAGTTTGTGGCTCCTTCCCGGCATCATTCTAATCTCTTGCTTCCTTTGTCACATCTCCTACTAGTGACTCTGCTCTGCTTCCCTCTTATAAGGACCCTTGTGACTACATTGAACCCATCCAGAGAATCAAGGATAATATCCCATATCAAGATCCTTAACTTAATCATATCTACAAAGTCCCTTTTACCATGTAAGGTAACATATTCACAGATTCCAGGGATTAGGATGTGGAAAATATTCGGGGGTGTGTTGGGGCTTATTCAGCCTACCACACTCAACTATAAGAGATTTTTAACAATTTGTACACAGAAAAATCTGTTAAATTTCCTGTCTCTTTGAGGGAAAGAAAAATGTTATTTATTCTAAATCAAATCCCTTCTGCAATAGAGTTTTAAATGACTGCAAAAATGAGTTTGGCTGCTTGAAGGGTTTTTTTATTATAATAATTTACAAATCTCATTAAGCTTTGTTATTGTTTTCTCAATTCTGAATCCACAGCTGTCACTAGAATGACATGCGTGAGTTAGAGGGTGTAAAAAACCACTTGTGGGAAGACATCCTGATTTTTTTGTTGATATTTATGATGGGACATTTTTTTTCCTTGACTGCTTCTTGTACAATAATTAGGTGCCATAAATTGTTGTCTAGCTAAAAAAAAAAACAAAACTGTAAAATATAAAGGTCAGCTTCATTTCTCTAAATCAAAAAGGAAATTCTCCTAGACCACCCTGGAATGAGTATTCTTTATCAAAACACACTCGTGAGCGCGTGCACACACACACACACACACACACACACACAGGAACTACATTTTAATCTTCAGATTTTATATGCAAATTTTAAAAATACTAGGATCTCATTTCCCCCCAATCACATTACAAATTGGACCTTTGCAAATGAGTTATTTAGTCACTTAATGGCCATTGTAAAATTAAATTTAGCTGTAAGGGTTACCATCAGTGCAACCATCTTTACAAGTAAAGCATTCAACTAAAATTTGACAATTTTATATGTGATAATGATCATCGACAGTTGCTCTGAATTTACAGTCGAACACAAATCCCACCACAGCTTTGAGTGCAAGACTTTCAGTATTGGTCTTCCTCATAGACATGATAGTGAGAAATACAGCTGCAAATTGTGAAGGGTGACTACAAAATCACAAGACTGGCTTTATACATCACTCAAACATCTGCTTCCTTGTTTTATAGAAACATTTGGTAAAATCTGAAAAACTGAGAAAGAGCCATTCTATAACTTATTCTAACTGCTACATGAACCTAAACTGATTTTGTTGTTGTTTACAAAAGTATGGGATTCTATGTGCACATACTAATTGATGATAGAGGAAGTTCACCTAAAATTGTGCTGTGTGTCAAGGGAAGTGCGTTATTTGAATTTTTTCAAAATAGTATTGGTGCCTGCCTGGTGGTACAGTTGTTAACTTCACATGCTCCGTTTCAGCAGCCCATGTTCACGGGTTCAGATCCCAGATGTGGACCTACACACTGCTCCTAAAAGCCTTGCTGTGGCGGCATCCCATATACAAAATAGAGGAAGATTGGCACAGATGTTAGCTCAGCGACAATCCTCCTCAAGCAAAAAGAGGAAGATTGGCAACAGTTGTTAGCTCACGACCAATCTTCCTCACCAAAAAAAAAAAAAAATAGTATCAATAGTACTCAAAAGTCACTGACTGTATTGATTTCATTATGGACACATCATGCAGTTAATTTCTGACAAAACCAAATAGGTCTTTTTATTTATTACATGATGCGTAAATAATTTGAATGTTTGGAGATGTAATACCTACATTAACTTGTTAAATAGAAAATATATCTTATTTCAGTCTGAGCCTTGAGATATAAAGATAAATTACTAACTTGTAGAAGTTCTAATACCTGATTCAATTCCCGATCTAATATACCCTCCTCATATTTGTAATCTAACAACACAAACAATCAGATATGGAAGTATTATAATAAGGTTATGTGAAATGTGATATAATTTTCTAGTCACTACAGTATCATTTAACTTACTCCTTGTAGTTAATTTATCTAGGCTTGATTTGTACGGTAGGCCTATCTTTTCCAGGAAAAACATCATGATTCTTTAGTTTTCCCCTCTTGTGCTCGGGACTGCCAATCTCTACCCCAGCTCTGTAACCACATGGCTGGGCAAACAGCCCACGCCAGTGCAATCAGAGTCCTTCTCACAGCATTATATTGAACTGGAATCAAGGAAGGAGACTCTACTTTTCTCTGGGGGTGAAGCTGGAAAAACATAATCCATATTTCTTAGGGTATCCTGAGTTTCTTCTTCAAGAAGTGAAGTGGCTTGGAAAAATTAATACTATTTGCAAAATGAAGCATTAATAAAAGATGCAGAGTGAAGATTACAGCAACATTTGAACCCTGGGTTGCAATCATTCCAAAGGCCCATTTCTATCCCTGTGCCTCCTCTGCCTTGGATAGTGGAGCTAACAAACTCCCTTCTTTACTTAAACTGGTGCAAGAGTCAGGAAAGCATGGAATGAAAGAGAAGCAGAGAATGGATTTTCACAGAAGAGGGGACTTTGTGATGATTTGAAAGATGGTAATATCTTGATAGCAGAGATGGGAAGTGGCAGCAGATAAGAAACAGCATAAGGAGATATAATAGGCATTAATTTAGCATGTAATGGAGATGGGTTTCCCCCCTCTAGACCCACCAAAGAACTGACGCTGAGAGCCTTCTTTCCATAAGACCACCACCAGTCTAGATGTCATAGCCCTCACTTGCTATTTTGCAGTGTGGCCTGTGCATTGGAAAAAGGAAGTCAACAAGGAGAGTTTTGATGGAACTCATCAAAATCTGTAAGCATGGAACGCATCACCTCTGCTAGATAATCCGTAGACAACAGACAAGTTTCCACTGAGAGGCAAGAAAACAGGCAACACGAGCAGATCAGCTAAAGGGACCACTCAGCAGCGGCAGCACGCAGTGCTTACCGAGTGAAAACAGACATCTGTGTGTCTCCCAGGTGCTGGTGACCTATAACATTCAGTAGTTTTTCCAAGCACGTCCCCTGCATTCAGGCGCCTTACGCCAGACACCACTGAGCTCCTCCAACATCATGTCCCATTACCCTCCTACTGCTGCTCCCAACACAGGTGACTTTCATCCTGCTCCTATTCTCTGTTAAATTTAACACAATGGCGTAAAGTCAGTACCCTGCTTCCTTCAAGACCTCCTTTAGTTCTTAGGAGTCTTTCTACTTTTAACAGAATTCATATCTTGCATATCAAAGTTTGTTTTTTCAAATCTATTGTTTCTGGAGTGAGTTTCAAAAGCCGACTTTAAAAATAAAAAAACAGGGGCTAGCCTGGTGGCTTAGTGGTTAACTTCCATGCACTCCACTTCAGTGGCCCAGGCCTGGATCCTGGGCATGGACCTATTCCGCTCACCAGCCATGCTGTGGCAATGACCCACATACAAAATAGAGGAAGATTTGCACTGATGCTAGCTCAGGGCAAATCTTCCTCAGCAAAAAAGTAAAAAAACAAACTGAACATTGTTTCTAATTCTTAGATGAATTTTGATGCCTCTAGATGACTTAATGGGTTATTTACAAAGAGGTGCAAATGTTTATTGAGCTCTTACTGTATGTCAGGCACTATTTTAAAGTCAAAAAGAAAAGAACAAAGCATAGTGATTCTAAACACTGTTCCACAATGTTCCTTCACCCTGGTCAATTTTGCATCTCTGTCTTGATCATTTTCTCTTATATTTGCTCTAAGTTGCAAGGCCTAGTCACTTAGTCCATCCCACTTGAGTAAATTCAATTTAGAAATACATTTTTAATTCAAATCAGGTACTGGAAAATGAAGAAATGACTATTTTAAAACTCTTCTTCTTGTGCTTCCTCCTTCTATCTCCTATGTAACTCTAAACTCCTGGGGGTCTGCTCACCCTCATGCATTTCCTAGCAGTACTGGCAGCAGAGGAAAGGGGTCTTCCCTGCGATCTCCTTCACACCAATAATGGAGATGTTATGTGTCTGCTTTGTGGTCACTCCTTGGCTGCCTGTGGCCGCTAGTCTAGGCATCCTGTCTGGTTGCTGGTCCTGGCAGCCAGTTGCTGGCTCTCTAATGCAACATTTGATTGCATAGCTTCCCAGGATGAGTAATGCAGTGGAGGCAGTACCACTTCCTTCCCTTCAGTCTAGTTATAGGTCTGCGTGTGTCCCACCAAGACTGACTTTTCTTTCATTTTGTCAGTCTGCTGGGGTGACAATATGCCCTGCCTCCTCTCGTTCCAATGCTCACTGTGAACTCCCAGGAAACTTCTCATCTATCCTTGCTCCACCTATTGGGGTGGACTCAGACTATTCCTAGGCGTGTTCTCCCAACTCTGCCATGCTGTTGTTCCCTAAAGACCAGTGTGGAAGGACCACATAGTGAATATCTGCCTTTGGGACACTCCTAGACCAACAAGTAGGCAGCAGTACCTTGCACTCAGATTGTCCCCAAGCTTCCTGAGAGATACTTTGGAACACTCCTTTGAAGCAGGAAGAGTTGAAAGCTGCCCCTCATCATCCAGTGGAAGGAAGGGATTATGTGTTAACACTATTTTTCTGTAATCTCTGCTCTCTGGAAAGGACATTTTCTTTCAATAAACTTTATATTCATGCTCCAATTTGGGGAGAGGAAGGTGGGAACAAACTTGTTGGTCTTTCTGATTTACTCAGTTTTATCTTACAACTCAAAAGGGGTCACTGAACCCTGCCATCGCTTTTCTCATTTCTTTGTACTCAGCCACTTGAGGTGGAGGATGGTCACAAGGGACTCAATCCAAACACAAGGAATTGCCAGAAGTAAATAGGCCATATGCCAATTCGTTTTATACCTTTATTAATATCTTTGAATTTTCTCAGACTACTGAGGTTGTGAACTACAACGTCAAAGAGAAGAAAACTTTGCAAAACCCTGCGTGCCTGAGGTATGACTTAGACTTTTCCTCTTCCTTCTACACATACTGTCAAGGTGATCTTGTCCAGAATCAGGCTTTAAACCCCAGCTATATAGTGATGACTCCTGAAGACCCAGACTTTCCCCTGAAATCCATTCTCATGTATTTAAAGGCCTATTTGGTATCTTTCACTTGTCAATTAGTTCACCAAATATTTATTGACACTTTTACTATTTGCAAGCCACTGTTTCCACACTCCAAGAAAGAGATTGATTGTTTTATAGTCATGGTAAAAAGTAACAACCAGAACTGGATTAAATTTGCTCAACCAATGATAACTCACTTCAATGAACATACTTCTGAAAGCCAGCCAATCAGTGACACCCTCCTACTTTTTACAGCCAGCCAGTCAACAACCTCACTTCAATGACCATGCCTCTGAAATTCAGCCCATCAACAACATTCCACCACAGTGACCCAGCCTCTCCAACTGAGTTAACTCACTCTTGCCACTGAATGTTCACCAACACTCGAACTCCGTGCTTCCAAACAATCCTATATAAGATTAGCAGTCTTCTTTGTTTGGAAAGATTGTGCCAAAGAAACATAGTTCTCCCTTTCTTAAGTAAGCAATAAATTCAGCTTTTTGATTTAGAATTGAATCCTGATCTCATACTCCAGGAGTTGAATAAATGACTAAAAGATGACACATCGGGGTAAGTTAGCAATGCAAAACCAACATAAGATCAGTATACCTACTATAAAGATAAAAAAGAGTGCTACTAGTTAGGTATCTCCTAATACTTATAACAAACTACAAAAAGAGAGTTTGAATTAATCTCAGAATGCTTGATGACAAAAACCAAGTTTACTATAAAACTCTTCTTATATGGCTGCATCTAGCACATACTGAGTGTACCAATTTGCTAGGATTGCCATAACAAATATCACAGACTGAGTGGCTTATGTAACAGAATTTTATTTTCTCACAGTTCTAGAGACTAGAAGTCCAAGATCAGAGTGTCGACAGCTTTGGTTCCCTCTGAGGCCTCTCTCCTTGGCTTGCAGATGGCTGCCTTCTCACTGTGTCCTCACATGGTCATCTCTCTGTGAGTGCATGTGTCTGGTGTCTCCCTATGTGTCCAAATTTTCTCTTCTTATAAGGACACCAGTCAGATTGGATCAGGGCCCACTCTAAAGACTCTAAAGGTTAACTTAATCACCTCTTTAAAGACCTTATCTCCAAAAACAGCTACATTTTGAACCACTGGGGATTAGGACTTCAACATATGCATTTGAGTGGTACACAATTCAGCCTATAACATTGAGATACACAGCCCAGATCCCCCACTAATACTAAGAGGAATTATATCCCCAGATGCTGGAAGTGCTGCCAGGACACAGGAATTGCCTTACCTGAAAAGTCTCTTTCCCCAAGATCACTTCTTCTCAGAATAGTCCATATCCAAAAAATGATCAACGCATTACCATAAAGGCCCAGCCCTGAGCCTCAACCTGTGACTACTCTGAAGGCCCATTCCAGCTTCAAAGCAACCTATGCGGTCCACTGAGGCTTCTGTTGCAACTGCATCACATATCAAACCCTCTCTCTGCCCAATCCTGCTCCCTTCCCTGCCACAGGTTTGATTCCAAGAGTACTTCCTAATACATTTCCTACTCATTAATCTCTATCTCCAAGTCTGCTTTCTGAGTCACCTAACCTGTGATACTTCTGAAACGGAATCTTGATTATGTTGGAAAAATTATAGAGGCAAATCTGGTTAGCCTGTTATATTATTTACAACTTCACAGAAAATAGTATTCCACACAAGGTTATAGAAATGGGGTGGAGTGTTTGAGATTTCTTTAACTAATAGTACTTTCATAAATTATCATAGGTCAGAAATTTGAGTCCCTTATGAGCTGTTAGCATAAAGTTATTACATTTAGATATTTTTTAAGACATGATGTTTATTTAAGTTATTGTTGAAGTATGGAGTTTTTAGCTTTTGATAAATATTCCCCTGGGTGTAGGTAAGAGTACCATATGGTGCTTAATAGAACATGAATTAAACAAAGAAGCTGCTTAGAGATGCAAAAATTCCGGTTTGGTCACCTTTGCCTGCTTATCCAGAGGAGAGGATGTGGTTGCTGCAGATGCCTGTCATATGAAGAATAGTACGCAACATTCTTGTCGTTGCCCCTGCACACTTATTGAGACCTAACTTCTAAAGAACGAAAGCCAAAAGCTTTCTCTCTGGGCCAAAATGTAGACCCAGCACCACCAGACATATAGTATAAGAGAACTGACCAGTAACCAACTCCCAAGGCAGATGACCCACAAGAAACCCCTTCCCTCTAGAGCACAACTGAGCCTTTAAGTGAACAACCCCCTCCCCCATTCCTATTCCACCCCTCACATTATGAGTATCTACTATATCTATATAAATATATTGATACTATGATATTTTGCCTCCATGGTTTGTGTTATTGCAAATTAATCCAAATCATAGTCTGACTTCCAACATCACCTTGAAGAAAATGATATAATAAGGTAGCTTCTGTCATGAGAGATGTCCATGCTGTTAACAGATCCCTCTATTCCCACTGCCACCACAACACACACAAACACTCACACATATACACACTCACACACAAATGTGTTAACAGAAAATAATGGTACACACCGTAGACGTAAGAATAACTCAGCATCAGGTTACCATATATAAACTTCTCCTCAGTGAACTAGCTATAAGATTCTCCAGTTGCTTCATGTTAAATTAAGTATCTTAACGAATTTGGCCAGTGCTTTTTTCTTGAAGTCACATAATCGTTATTAGACAATAGACTCGTGGCAGAAGAAGAAAAGCCTTCAAGGACCTACAACATGTGGGCAAACCATGGACATTGTCATTAACAAGTCTGCCATTCAGATCTCCAGAAATAATCATTCAAACTCTCAGGCACAGAGAATATATGACCTACAGAAGACTGCCATGTTGAGGTCACATATCTAAAATCTATACACTCTATCAATGCTTCTCAAGCCATCTCATGGTAGAAGACGAGCTTTGTTTGTTTTCACGTGCAATTCATTTTTCATATTGGTGAACTGATATTTTTGATCTATATCATGTTCAAGGAGATGAGTTCACTAGGATGCTACGGTGTTTTGACAGTGTCAAATTGCTATAAAATGCCTCTATTTGCCAACTCTCAATTTCTCCACTTATCTCACTGCAGAATGGTAACAAGCAGTTTGTGGACCAGCAGAGTCCGCACACTACACTTTGAATAGCACAGCTCCATGTAATCAGTGTGCCTCTGAAAGGAAGATGTAAACCTCACAGCATACCATCTCTATCTCCCAGCAGAACAAAATGGAAATAGATAAAAGCAAATTATCCCGAGCTTAAAACCTATCTCCCTGATGTTAACTAAGATTAGCACGACAATCCACTCTTATCGCTCTTAATTTTTTAATAATATATCTGAAGTGGAAAGGGACATAAATCTTTAACAATCAAGAAAATCATTTTCTGGATCTCCAGTCAAGATGGCAGCGTAGGCAAAGTCTGAACTCACCTCCTCCCGTGGACACAGCCAATTCACAGCCAATTTACAACTACTCGTGGAAAAATTACCCGAGACAGAACTGAAAACTGGATAAGAGGAACTCCTGCAACAACGGACAATCCTAACTGAGGTGGAAGAGGCAGAGACTTGCTTCTGGGGAGGAAAACCGCCGCCTTCACAAGCCGCCAGCTTCACAGTCGCCAGGAGCAGTTCACAGGTACGCACCCTCCCTGGAGGCACGGGGCCCTGAGCCGGGGAGCACCCCCACTGTGGGCATTTTGTGGACCCAGAGCAATCGAGACCAGCGGCATAATATCTGACTGCCTGCTACTAAAGCATTGGGGAGCACCCCCAGAAAACCCGGTTCACAAAGAAACTAAAACTGGCTCTTAAAGGGCCAGCACGCAAACTCACCCGTTTCAGAAAGCATCCTAAAATCACCAGAAAGAAAGGTGCACGGTGCTGTGGTGAAAAGAGACTCACATAATAGGCCCTGAGTGCATCTCGGTGAGGGGTGAGACCTCTCCAGGGACTGGGACATTGGCGGTGGCCATTGTTGTGGCCTGGTGTGGGCGTGCTGACACAGACGCCATTGGAGTTCTCCCTGAGGCCTGCTAGCCCAGGGTCTGCCCCACCCACTAGAGCACGGATTTAATCCAGCTCAGCCAGGGCAGGCAGCCCACCCTAGAGACTGGCCCCACCCAACAACAAGCCCTCAGGCAACTTGTGGGCCTGCATAGATTGGTGACTGGATTCTCTGCAGCCTGGCAACTAAGCCGACTTCAGTGGGGCAGGGTGTGCACAAGGAGTGGGTGGAGATTGTGGGGTGGTGGCGGAGTGTGTGGGGCTCCCTCCGTGGAGAGACTGGGTCTTCTTGGGGAGGTCGGGGCACACACAGGGGGCAGGACTGTGTTGACTGTGTGTGTGTGGACTCGTGGGTGGCAGGGCTTGTCAGCTGCAGAAGACTTGTGCTTCTCAAAGACCCACATAGGGGGTTTGCCCCACCTTCCAAAGCCTGAAACAATTGGGTGCTCCTGTGCCTGAGGCCAGCCCCACCCAGCTGCAATCCTCAGAGAGCTGACAAGAGACCTAATAGGCTAGAGGCTTACAGCAATTGTAAGGCCCTGAGCCTAACTACCTGCCAGGCTGGGGGCCTACTCACTTAAAAGAAATACTGCAACACAAATGTGGTATTAGAACTTGCAGCCAACTGTGCTGGGGCTCCCCACACCTGATAAAGAGACTGAAGGGCCCACAACAACTACAAGCAGCTGAGCATTACAACAGCTGGCCAGGAGCATAACTCGGCCTCCCTGGGTGCCTACAGGGAGAGCAAACAGGCCACAACAGAAGGACACACGTGGCCCACATAGGGGTCACCCCTGGAACATTGAGAACAGAGGGAAGCACACTGGAAGCCTCCTAAGCCATCACTTACATAAGGTCACCTATCCAAGAGCAGGAGACGTAGCTGACCTACCTAATACGTAGACACAAGCATAGGGAAAGAGGCAAAATGAGGAGGCAAAAGAATACATTCCAAGTAAGGCAACAGGACAAAACCCCAGAAAAGGAACTAAGTGAAACAGAAATGAGCAACCTACCCCACAGAGAGTTCAAACTAAGAGTGTTAAGGATGCTCACTGATCTGGGGAGAAGAATAGATGAACTCAGTGAGAATGTCAACAAAGAAATGGAAGATATAAAAAAGAATCAATCAGAAATGAAGAATACAATACTGGAAATGAAAAATTCATTAGAGGGACTCAAAAGCAGAGTAGAGGATACAGAAGAACGGATCTGTGAGCTGGACGAAAGACTAGAAGAAATTACCCAAGGTGAACAGGTAAAAGAGAAAAGAATTAAAAAGAGTGAGGACAGTCTAAGGGACCGCTGGGACAACATCAAGCGCACTAACATCCGTGTTATAGGTGTCCCGGAAGGAGTAGAGCGAGACAAGGGGGCGGAGAATCTATTTCAAGAAATAATAGATGAAAACTTCCCTAACCTAAGGAAGGAAACAGACATCCAGGTACAGGAAGCACAGAGAGCCCCAAACAAGGTAAACCCAAAGAGGCCCACACCAAGACACATCATAATCAAAATGTTCAGAATTAAAGATAAAGAGAGAATCCTAAAAGCCGCAAGAGAATGGCAAGTTACATACAAAGGAAACCCCATAAGGCTATCAGCTGACTTCTCAGCAGAAACCTTACAGGCTAGAAGAGAATGGCATGATATATTTAAAGTGCTAAAAGGAAAAAACTTACAGCCAAGAATACTCTACCCAGCAAGGTTATCATTCAAAATGGAAGGAGACATCAAAGTTTTCCCAGACAAGCAAAAATTAAAGGAGTTTGTCACCAAGAAACCAGTGCTACAAGAAATGTTAAAGGGACTGATTTAAGGGGAAAAGAGAAGACCACAAATAGGAAAAATTATCTACCTTCCATGATAAGAACGTAATGGATACAAATGCAAAAAAAGAGGTTAGATATAATATCAAAAACATAAAAGGAGGGAGGAGGGGAGTTAAAGAGTAGAGCTTTCAGACAGAGGTCAAACCAAAGAGACCATCAATTCTGTATAGAAGAAGAAAGGAACAGAGAAGGACTACTAAAACACTGAGAAAAAAAAAAAAGTTAAAAATGGCAGTAAGTACATACTTATCAATAGGTACTTTAAATGTCAATGGACTAAATGCTCCAATTAAAAGGCATAGGGTGGCTGACTGCATAAAAAAACAAGACCCATATATATGTTGCATACAAGAGACACACTTCAGACCTAAAGACACTCACAAACTGAAAGTGAAGGGATGGAAAAAGATACTCCACGCAAATGGCAATGAAAAGAAAGCTGAGGTAGCAGTACTCATATCAGACAAAATAGACTTTCAAACAAAAACTGTCAAAAGAGACAAAGAAGGCCATTACATAATGATCAAGGGAACAATCCAACAAGAGGATATAACACTTGTAAATATCTACGCACCCAATGTAGGTGCACCTAAATATATAAAGCAATTATTAACAGACATAAAAACAGAAATAGACAGTAACACAATAATAGTAGGGGACTTTAACACTCCACTTACACCAATGGATAGATCATCCAAACAGAAGATCAATAAGGAAACATTGGCCTTAAACGACACGCTAGAACACATGGACCTAGTAGATATGTACAGAGCATTCCATCCAAAAACCGAAGAATACACATTCTTTTCAAATGCACATGGAACATTCTCCAGGATTGATCACGTATTAGGTCACAAAACAAGTCTCCATAAATTTAAGAAGATTGAAATAATACCAAGCATCTTTTCTGACCACAACAGTATGAAACTAGAAATCAACTATAGGAAGAAAATCAGAAAAACCACAAATACGTGGAGATTAAACAAAATGCTACTGAACAACGACTGGGTTAATGAAGAAATCAAAGAAGAAATCAAAAAATACCTGGAGACAAATGAAAATGAAAATACGACATGCCAGAATTTATGGGATACAGCAAAAGCGGTTCTAAGAGGGAAGTTTATAGTGATACAGGCCTATCTCAACAAACAAGAAAAATCTCAAATAAATAATCTAGCAATGCACCTAAAGGAACTGGAAAAAGAAGAACAAACCAAGCCCAAAATCAGTAGAAGAAGGGAAATAACAAAAATCAGAGCAGAAATAAATGAAATAGAGACCAAAAAAACAATAGAAAAAATTAATAAAACCAAGAGCTGGTTCTCTTTGAAAAGATAAACAAAATTGACAAACCTTTAGCTAGACTCACCAAGAAAAAAAGAGAAAAGGCACAAATAAGTAAAATCAGAAATGAAAGAGGATAAATTACAACAGACACCTCAGAAATACAAAAGATTATAAGAGAATACTATGAAAAGCTATATGCCAACCAATTCGACAAGCTGGAAGAAATGGATAAATTCTTAGAATCATACAACCTTCCAAAACTGGATCAAGAAGAAGTAGAGAATTTGAATAGACCAATCACCAGTAAGTAGAGAGAAACAATAATCACAAACCTCCCCAAAAATAAAAGTCCAAGACCAGACGGCTTCCCTGGTGAATTCTACCAAACATTCAAAGAAGACTTAATACCTATCCTTCTCAAACTCTTCCAAAAAATTGAGGAGGGGGGGAAGCTTCCTAACTCATTCTACGAAGCTGACATTACCCTGATAACAAAACCAGACAAGGACAACACAAAAAAAAAGAAAATTACAGGCCCATATCACTGATGAACATCGATACAAAAATCCTCAACAAAATACTAGCAAATCGCATACAACAATACGTTAAAAAGATTATACACCATGATCAAGTGGGATTTATTCCAGGGATGCAGGGATGGTTTAACATTAGCAAATCAATCAACGTAATACACCACATTAATAAAATGAAGAAAAAAATCACATGATCATCTCAATAGATGCAGAGAAAGCATTTGACAAGATACAGCATCCATTTATGATAAAAACTCTGAATAAAATGGGTATAGAAGGAAAGTACCTCAAAATAATAAAGACCATATATGAGAAACCCACAGCTAGTATCATCCTCAATGGTGAAAAACTGAAAGCTATCCTTCTAAGAACAGGAACCAGACAAGGATGCCCACTGTCACCACTCCTACTTAACATAGTACTGGAAGTCCTAGCCAGAGCAATCAGGCAAGAGAAAGAAATAAAAGGGATCCAAATTGGAAAGGAAGAAGTGAAACTGTCATTATTTGCAGATGACATGATTTTATATATAGAAAACCCTAAAGAATCCACCAGAAAACTTTTAGAAGTAATAAACGAATATGGTAAAGTTGCAGGATACAAAATCAACATACAAAAATCAGTTGCATTTCTGTACACTAACAACGAAGTAGCAGAAAGAGAAATTAAGAATACCATCCCATTTACAATTGCAACAAAAAGAATAAAATACCTAGGAATAAACTTAACCAAAGAGGTGAAAGATCTGTACACGGAAAACTATAAAACATTTCTGAAAGAAACTGAAGAAGACACAAAGAAATGGAAAGATATTCCGTGTTCTTGGATTGGAGGAATTAACATAGTTAAGTTGTCCATACTTCCTAAGGCCATCTATAGATTCAATGCAATCCCTATCAAAGTCCCAACAACATTTTTCACAGAAATAGAACAAAGAATCCTAAAATTTATATGGAACAACAAAGACCCTGAAAGCTAAAGGAATCCTGAGAAAAAAGAACAAAGCTGGAGGTATCACACTCCCTGATTTCAAAATATACTACAAAGCTATAGTAACCAAAACAGCATGGTACTGGCACAAAAACAGACACACGGATCAATGGAATAGAATCGAAAGCCCAGAAATAAACCCACACATCTATGGACAGCTAATCTTTGACAAAGGAGCCAAGAACATACAATGGGGAAAAGAAATTCTCTTCAACAAATGGTGTTGGGAAAACTGGATAGCCACATGCAAAAAAGTGAAAGTAGACCCTTACCTTACACCTTACACAAAAATTAACTCCAAATGGATTAAAGACTTAAATGTAAAACCTGAAACTGTGAAACTTCTAGAAGAAAACATAGGCAGTACGCTCTTCGACATCGGTCTTAGCAACATCTTTTCAAACACCATGTCTGACCGGGCAAGAGAAACAATAGAAAAAATAAACAAATGGGACTACATCAAACTAAAAAGCTTCTGCACAGCAAAGGAAACCATCAACAAAATGAAAAGACAACCTAACAATTGGGGGAAGATATTTGCAAACCATACATCTGATAAGGGCTTAATCTCCAAAATATATAAAGAACTCGTGCATCTCACCAACAAAAAGCCAGCAACCCAATTAAAAAATGGGCAAAAGACCTGAACAGACATTTCTCCAAAGAAGATATACAGATGGCCAACAGACACATGAAAAGATGTTCAAAATCACTAACTATCAGGGAAATGCAAATCAAAACTACAATGAGATATCACCTCACGCCGGTCAGAATGGCTATAATTAACAAGACAGGAAACAACATGTGTTGGAGAGGATGTGGAGAGAAGGGAACTCTCATACACTGCTGGTGGGAGTGCAAACTGGTGCAGCCACTATGGAAAACAGTATGGAGATTCCTCAAAAAATCAAGGATAGAACTACCATATGATCCAGCTATTCCACTGCTGGGTATTTATCCAAAGAACTTGAAAACACCAATTTGTAAAGGTACATGCACCCCTGTGTTCATTGCAGCGTTATTCACAATAGCCAAGACTTGGAAGCAACCTAAGTGCCCATCAAGGGACGAATGGATAAAGAATATGTGGTATATATACACAATGCAATACTACTCAGCCATAAGAAACGATGAAATCCAGGCATTTGTGACAACATGGATGGACATTGAGGGTATAATGCAAAGTGAAATAAGTCAGAGGGAGAAGGTCAAATACCACATGATTTCCTTCATTAAGTAGTAGATAATAACAACAATAAACACACACATAGAGACAGAGATTGGATTGGTGGTTACCGGGGGGAAGGGGGGAGGGAGGAGGGTGAAAGGGATAATTCGGTACATGTGTGTGGTGATGGGTTGTAATTAGTATTTTGGTGGTGAACATGATGCAATCTATGCAGAAATAGAAGTATAATGATGTACACCTGAAATTTTTACAATGTTATAAACCAATGTTATTGCAATAAACAAAAAATTAAAAAAAAAGAAGAAAATCATTTTCTAAAATTCATGTCTTTTTGAAATTTTGAAAGATTTTTCTTTTGCCTGGCTGGATGATAGAGGCCAGTCCCCTTCCTGAAACCAGAGAGAAGCAAGAGCTAGTTTTAGATTTTGAATTTTTTTAGTAACATATATATGAATAAACACTGAGTAGCATCGTTTTGGCTTTTAAGATTTTTATATAAATGTTTTCATGCTGTACATGAAATTCTGTGACTTGCTTTTTTCATTCAATAGTGTGTTTTGGGAATATATGCATGTTAGTATATATCAGTATATTTCATTCATCTTAACTTCCAAATAGTATTCCACTCTATCTATTCTTCTGCTGATGGATATTTACATGTTTCCAATATTCACTATTCATACAGTGCTTCAATGAGTAACCTTGCAGAATTGTTGCTAGATCAGTGTTAGTTCAGTAAGTATTTATGGTGGGGCATACTGCATGTTCTAGATTCTGTACTAGAAATTGAACTAGCTTAGTCTGTTGTTGAAGAGTTCCCTATTCAAAATCCCGTCTAGCAAAATATCAGATGAGAGATCTTAGTCACTAGAAGAAGTCCCAAGGTCCCTAGTAGGTCTTTGAGGATCATTCCCATAGTGACATTACCAGTGTGAAATAGACCAATTTAAACTATATTGCTGAACTAGAAATGATCACTTCCTCTGGCTGCTATGAGCAAAGGCTTTACGGCTATTGTCCTACAGAAGCACATCAATCATCCAGTTAAACCTGCAGACAGGGCTCTGCCTTTGGTCTTTGCAATGCACAGGTGTAGACAAACAACTTGAAATTTCACAATGTCACATATCACATCACATGAATTGCAGAAGTGTTTTTGCAGTACATATCATTTTTCTAATTAAAGAAAGAAAAGAATTTTTTTGGCTGACTAGTTCATTTGCTTAAAGCCAACAGATAGCTCTTTCAAACAGCTTGTTGGTTTGCTGGCCAATAACTAGCCCCATGCATTTCATAGGACCAGTTTTGACACTCAAAGATTTTTGGAGTGACAAGTCATAATTCCAAATCTTTCCTCAATAACTGGATAAGATATATTATAGCCAATCATTTCTTTCCACGGCACAGTCTACAGGCTGAATAATCTCAAGGAGAGTAAAGTCAAAAGTCTAACTCCATACAGAAAGAGGTTAAAAAGGGGAATCTTGTAGAGAATATGTGATAAATATGGTTAGTTAAAGGAAGGTCATGTGTGCAATATATTGTTGGCTAACATAAAAGTTTCAGAAGTGGGACCTCCGGAATGCCTGGGTAGTTTAAGTTTTTGCTTTAAAAACTTTTTAAATAACTTAAAATTGCATAAAGTAAGAGCACCTAATTAGCTATTTAAGAAAATAAAACAGTGACCAAATCCCAAAATTTTAAATAAACTTGAGTAGTGTGATATAAAGTAAAGGCACATCCACACCTAGAACATTATATAGACGTAGATATAGATATAGATACAGACATAGACATAGACCTATAGATATATAATATTTGGAGTGTTGAAAGTACCATGAGAAGATTTTTGATACAATGTTATGAAGAAAAAGCATGATAAAAATATCTATCTATAGGGTGATTTCAACCATGCTAAACAAAATGGCATGAAATACATCAACTTGTTAACAGTCAGTGATAATCCCTGGGTAAAACATTCGTGGGTCAACATTATTTTTCTTTTTTCCCCCCTGATAATCTATCTTGAGGATATTACTTTAATAATTGAGGGAAATGGGGGGAAATGAACTTCATTCAAAACAATAAAAACAGAAACAATAAAGAGGTAAAAAAAAAAAGGTGAAAAGGGCATGATTACATTTTTAATTGGTTAGGAAGTAAGAGCTAAGTTGCTTACAATTTTTTCTAAAAAAAAATCAAATTAACTGAACAGTGCCATGTTTCAAAATTTAGCAGTGTCGAGCAGAGGAATCCAACTACTTTTGAACAAAGGTTCTAGTAGCCCTCAACTCTTCCCCTGTATCATTATCCCATTATCCCCTTAGGAGACTGTCAAGAAGTTTTCCTTTGAGCACCTTTTGATAAAAAAGCATGTTAATAATTTGGACTTCTAATCCCTTATGTTAATCAACAACTTTGCCTTACAGCCTCCAAGTTGGCTTAGTCGGAATTCCCGGGATAGGGTCCAAAGAATACAAACCCCCACGGCCCTTAGATCTCCCTCAACAGGGAAAAAAAATTGTCCTCACACTGCTTTTCATTTTCATATTTTAACTAATGAGAGACACATTAATAAATCTGAATTTAAATTTATCCACTATCATTTAGATTTATTCTCTCTGCTTTATGGCATATTCCTAAATGTAATTTTGTAATCTTGATCCCCAAAGAATGCTTAAAATGTGTTTAGCAATATTCCCATACTCTCTGGAAACCTCATCCTTATGTTTAGACTAACTAGCAGAAAGCTAATTTATGTAAATCTAATTTATATTTAAATAGAAAGAGACTGTGAATTATCTTAGTAAAATAGTTTTAATATTAATACTCTGATATGGCATAAATAACACCATGGCTAGTATTTGATGTGTTAATAATAATAAAATCAATATTAGCAACACTATCTACATGTACCAGATGTTCAGTTAAAGGTTATCTCAGTCTCCTGCCAGAATCCTTTATGATAGTCAATATCAATTATTATGACAAAATTGTGATTATAGGAAATGAGAGAAAGAGTGATTCCATTCTGGAGACATTGAGCACATACCATGCCTCACTGAGGAGTGGTGATGTGTGTTCCCTGGTGCTTATCATTGAAGAAGAATCAGACTTCTGGTGGGAGATAATCCAAACACCTGTCTCCCATTTAAGCACTGAAAACCATTTGCATACAGGGTGGTGACTTATCATTAGAATATCTTTGTTGAGCTGTCAGATGATTGTACTTTGACATGGAAAGTGTTAGCGTAAAATAACAGCATCTATAAGAAAATCAAAATCCAAGATAATTTAAAGTAAAAAATGCCTACCTATTATTTACTTAAGGAAGAAAAATCAAAAGACTTACAAGAAATTATTACTCAGAATTATTGATTTCTAGGAGAAGAAATGAGCAAGCAATTTTATGATAGAGAAGTATTACAACAGTCCAAGGTCAGATTTAGTGTAGTTTGTTGATTTAAACAAGTACGAATATCAAATTTGTTATTTCCATGAGTTCTAATAACCTTAACAAGAAAATACGATTTTTATTAGTACATACAGATATATGTAATTTTGCTACCCCATAGTAGATAATACTCAAAATACCTATAAGTAATTAGAATAAAAATTACTGATTTTTATTTGTCCTGATTTAAATTTGGCAAGTTAACAAATCAATTATATCATAAATGAAAATTGGTAGTAACAAGATTTACTAAGTTATACATGTTTTAAAGGCAATTACTTTCATGTACACATAATAACTAGTGTAATTTATTCTTCATAATGTGTAAAAAAAAAGAATCATGAAGTCAAATGGTCCCAAATTTTTCTGAAGAACGATGTATATCTGAGAACATTTCATAGGCCTCCATCTATTAGTTGTTTCGCTCCATCAATAATTATTTGTTGTGTGTGTATGACACTCAAAATGTGCTTGGATGAATAGCTTGTTCCTTCTCCTGTACCTCTGCCTTTGCCAAAGAACATACCCAATCTAGCCTGTTGGATGATGAGAAGCACGTATTGTAGAACTCAGTTGCCTCAGTCACCCTAGCTAAGGCCAGCCTAGATCAACTCCTGAACATGTGGGAGATCCCAGCAAAAAGCAAGAGTCATGTTCTATCCCATCTGACCCCAGATGCATGAGGAATAAATGCTTCTTGCCATATACCTCTGACCACTTATAGAGCAATCATTAAGACCAAAACTACTAAAGAAAACAAGTGAACAATACAGAGACCTGATGCTCCACAGACTTAATTTTAAACATTAAGGAAGACTTATATTCCAACAAATTATAATGAATGAGAAAAAAAGATAACTTTTTCTGCGTCCAAAGCAGGAATATGGCATTATCTCCTAAAGAAGGAATATCCTTTAAATAATCCAGCATCTCAATAATTACTTTTCTGTTCCTGTCCAGCTAATCATGTTAGACTACTACCTCCAAATGTTATTATTCTTTACTTTAGTCAAATTATAGGCCCTGTGAGGGGAAAAAAATTAGATAGATAGATAGATAGATAGATAGATAGATAGATAGATAGATAGATAAAGGAACCATGAGGAATATATTTTTCTATATCTGGATTATAAAAATCGCTGTAATTCCAGGATTTATGGTAAATGGCCTAGGGATACCAAGACGTCTTGTCATAGTGGATCTGTTGAGGTAATAAACTACAGGCCTTAAATGGAAAAAGCAAGACTCTTGAATAAAATAAATGTCAAAATCTTCTCCTAGTTCTTTTGTTCCTAGGGATGTCATAGTGATAAAAGAGAAAAGAGTTAGGGGAGGTGATATTGATAAACATTTGAGTTTATAAAAATAACCTTTTCAAGTTTCTTTTCTGAGAGAGGTGTGGGCTGAGACACCACCCGTCTCCCATGGGAAGGTAGGAACCCTATGGTCCATAAAAATCTCTTAGTTTCTGTGTGTCAAACATGTTCAGGTCATTTAGGTAAGTATAGGATCTTAAAGAGCCATGGCTACTGAGGGAATAACGCATGCTAACAGGTAACACAATGTGTAAAATTTAATGGAATATCATGTTTCACAAAATATATTAATGTCTCTTTCCTTTGACCTGAAGTCAAAAAGATACCTTATGAAAACACACAGCACAAATCAATCTTAACTGTGAGATGGCTTTTGTAAATTTTTTAGAAATTAAATAAGATGATTAGTGAATAGCTAAACAAATTCAGAATTAGAAATTGGCCTGAAGTTTAGCTAGAAGTTTTGCCTCTGGGTTAAAGGGTACTTACGCTTTCCATTCAAACCCAAGAATTATTCTAAAGGGAGGGAGAGGTGTTATTTTACTGTTGTCACAAGACAACACATTTATGCAACAGGGTTTAGAAATCATTTCAATTAAATACTTTTGATGATTGAGGTATGTACATACATTTTTACATAAACCTGTGCACTAGCAGATAGTCTTATTTGTATGCACACCCTTAGAGATCCTCTCGTCCCTTAGAATGGTTAATAGAAATCTTTTTGTGACTATCCTTTAGGCACCTCAAATTCAGCATATCCAAAACAAACCACTTTCTGCCACAACTTGCTTCATGTGTGTTTTGGTCAACTCAGATGTATTATTATCTTTCCGGGCACAGAAGCCTCTCTCTCTACTATACCACACCATTGAAGTCACAAATTCCTGTAAATTCTCTCTCTTTCACCCCTCTCCTATTTATTTCTGCCTCTTTATTCCCATCTGTCTAGTGTTAAGTTGGTATCTCACCATTTCTTGATTAAATCTCTGCAGTAATTTTTTCCAGATTTCTCTGATACTGATTACATACCCTTCTCAACCTAGCTCCCACTCTAAAACACTAACCTGATCACACTTTGTCACATTTTAAAAATGCCTCAAGAGCTCTCCATGGCTTGTCCTTGCACTGAAATTCTTTGTGATCTTCTAGTTCATAAATACATGAATAATGTTATCACTCACTTCTCCCTCCTCTCTGTCCCTGGAAATTACTTATCAACTCCAGTCCATAATTTTGGTAGTTAATTTCTTGTCTGTCCACATGTTCCATCTGCCTCAAACGATCTTTCCTACTTTTTCATCTAACTTCCTCCGGCTTCTACTGGTCTACCAGAACCCATTTGAAACATTACCTCCTCCATGCAAACTTCCCTATGCATTCTTATTTAGAGACATTGTCCTTCACGCTCCCCACAGCATCTTCTAGGACAGTCCTCATACGAAACAGTATCTTTGAATGAATGAATGCTCTGGAGAACAAAACACCGCACATACAGCTTTCTTCAGCATAAAAATGAAATAGCACCATTATTAAAACTATCATTTGTTACCGCAAGAATATTAAAGCTAAAATAAAATAAAGATAGCAAAGACAGCAAAACAACCATGGCCAGGAACATGCACTATTTCTCAGGCACTGGACTAAGTGCTTTACATGAATTATTTAATTCTTTCAACACTCTACCGAGTTTTGCTATTATTATCTCCACTATATAGATGAGAAAATGAAGACTCAGAGAGGCAAATCTGATAATCAATCCAGACATGCAATACTGTTGGTCATTTCCCCCAGTGAAACAGTCATCACTGTTCCATTTGACACAAAGGACAAAGATGTTGGTATATGGATAAGTCACTTATATCAATCTTCATAAGCAAAAGTCAGATTAGTCATATTTTAAAAGTTTTATTCAGTACTGAAGACCAGTAAGCCCTTCTTTTATCTTTGGTGTTCAAGTTCCAACTGTGATTTTCATCAAGGATAGAACACATTAGTTGAAGAAATACATGATATATTACAGAATTCAAAAGGTTTTTATCATCAGTTAAGAGGAACTGGGCTTTTGAAAATGTAAATGGTACTTCAGTGACTTGTTTGTATAAATACTCTTATAAAATATTAAAAGTAAGTGGTGAGTTATGGCATTTGGGTCCCTATCATGGTCTGGAAAAGCTCTGGGTTAAATAAAACTTTGTGTGTTTGGCTTTTTCCAGGTGTGAAATTCAACCAGAAGTTATCTAAGATTCTAAAATCTAAGATCACCTCAAGAGATACATTTCCATTATCTTACACTCACACACACAAATCTTTAAATCCTCTAACCTTAAACATCACAGTGGAAGCTCTCAGCAGGCTGCTTCCTGCCATAGACCGTGTACTCGACCTTTGGTGCCTCAAGAAGAACAAGATATATGAGATCTAGGAATTTGCTTCACCTATGCACCTTTATCATCAAAACTATGGATGAGTCCCATTAGAAACTTTGAGTCAGCCTGCTGTTCAGTGAAAATGAATTATGACTGAGTTTTTCAGTGGCTCAGAATCAAGCATAAATCTCTGAACCTAATGCAACTAGTTCTGTATTTGTCTTACTCTCAATTAACATTTTTTAAAAGGAATTTGACTGCAATGTTACATTTGCTGTTCTATTCAATCATCTGTAGTTTATTGAAACACGTACATGTTTTATTTATTTTTATAGTTGTCTCTTCCCATCTTACTGTGAATAAGTTTAATTAGGAGACCAAAAATCTTCTCAGTTTTACTCAATTTAGTGAAGCCCCTCCATCTTTTCTGGCTTTAAAATACTCCAAGTGTATTCTATTCAAGGTCAAGACACAGCAGAATGATGTATCTCAGCCATTCAATTAAAAAAGGAGAGAGAAAGAAAGAGAAACTGCATAGCACGTTTCTATTGTCAGATGCTTTCAATGTGGTGAAAACATATTGCACTCTATTGAGCTTCAAAAGGTCACCAAATAGAAAGCTTTCTTCTTCCTCCTTGTCTGCTTAATACGGCATTGCAAGCTCACCACAGTAAGGCTCCAGCAAGTGTATTTTTTTTATGTACTCCTCCCCTTGTTCTTTATTTATCATTCATTCAGTCATTCAAACCAGAGTGAGATAATCAGCAAATGAGTTCAATAAGGAGAAGCAAGGCGACCGTTTGAAATAATCATTATAAACAGCCACTACCCATGCTTAAGCATCAGAGTTTTAATAAGAGCTTCAGCTCCACAAAAGATCAACTTAACTTCATCATTATGTTTTTCCTCTCTCTGTGCTCTCAGGTCCCAGCCTAATGAAAGACAAAAAATAACAGAGCATGCCATGGGAAAGCCAGTTCTCATTTTTACTTTGCATGTGAAAGCTTATCCAAGAATGTTGGATAAGCATTTGAGGCTGGAGGTGGACAGAATAGCTCATGTCACACTTTTGAAGTGTTCCAATGTTAAACCATCCTCAAACATCCTTTGATCTGACTTGGCTCAGAAGTTCCTTGTTCCCTCTCTATACTCAGTTGCATTTTATCCAGGCTGCTCTGTGAACTGTTCATCCAGCTCTTCTCAACACCTGCTGGAAATGAAAGGAAGCAATTGACTTTTCCACAAGTCAAACTGCCATCTGTTAAGGGTGCTCCCCCACTCTTTAAATCTGCTTAGGGAGTCAGTTTCCTGCTTCCTGGTTTCTTCCCCAAGCTCAACTGGAAGCATTAACTAAATTGTGAGGCTTCATAACTTCAATTTTTTAGGCTGCCAGGACAGAACAGAAAGAGAACAAGAAAGTGAACAACTGCTTTCCCACACAGCAGGAAAGTGGACAGAGTCCAAGTCAGAAAAACCTTCCCCAGTTGGCTAGACTATTTAGATCTAGCAAGAATAGTTTATAATCATCATAAGAACAATTACCATTGTCATGTTCCAAACCATGCATGACAGCACTACCCTTTTGTTATAAACTCTCTGTTGGCCACATTGTAACTAGGAAATCATCTCTAAATTTCCTCCCTCACTGCAAAGAGAGGGGCATCTGCCACAGCCAGCTTTGCCTATAAAGGCAACAGGATCCCCTCGGGGCAAGAGATATCATCAGACATCTAAGTGCCCGCTGAGGAGCCTTACATTACAAAAACTTCTAACCACCCTAGTCTGCTTTTTTTTTTTTTTTTTTTTTTCCATTTTCTGAAACACTAACGGGGGAAAAAGCAGCATCATAATTGAGACTTCCAAAGGGCATAAATATTTCATTGCAATAAGACAAGTCACAATTCATTTGCTTCATTTCATTCATCATAGCTATGAATGTCAATGCACCTCATTTTTTTAATTTTTGAAGGAAAGAATTCAACCTGTAAAATGCCTAAAGCATGGCAATGACCTCCAAATGAATAAAAAGTTAAATATCCTGTAGCAGCAGTTCTATGAATATCATATATATTTTGATTTTTCAACAGAACTTGTTAATATGGCCTGAGAGAAAGCGTTCCAAATTAGTAAAATATTTAATCTTGGCAGACTGTTTCTATAGAAATGCCTGCTCTGTTACTTTCAATTAATAATGTGGCTAGAACTAAACTAATAGAAGAATGCCTAATGAAATTCCTGGCTTTATTGAATAGATATGATTTTCCACCAGAACATCAGTTGCCTAGAATGTAAATATTTACTTCTAATGTGCTTAAGGAATCTTACAACATTTATTGACACTACATATTTAACAAATACACAGTTAGAAATAGTAAAAAGTTAAATTACAGGATGGCCTCCATCCAATAATAAAAAAATCTGACTTAGTGTCAACAAACCATCTCAGTCCATGTTTATTATAAGGAACTGAGCTAAGAAATGGGGATGCAAAGAATTATATGATATAAGCCTTGCCATAAAAGAGTTTATAATGTAATCTAAGACTTCCACGAAAACATGCTCTATTAGTCAGGGCTCCCCCGAGAAACAGAACTAATACAATATATAGAAAAACAAAGAAATAAATATACATACATAGAGAGATTTATTATAATATATTATTTATAAAGTACATATTACTTGTAATATTTACCACTCCCATTTCCACTCCATGATTCCTGGACCCGGTGAATCCTGGCTAAAAGAGAAAGAACATTGTATATTGGATGCTGATTTAGAGCATACACAGACTTCTAGAGAACCCTGCTCAGCCCTGCAAGATATTGTCACGTAGCCGGCACTATAACTGAGTCTTCAAAAGGCCATTCCATAGTTCTATCAAGCCAGCTCTTCAGGATGGTGGGGAACATGGTAAGACCAGTGAATTCCATGAGCATGGGCCAATTGCCACACTTCATTTGCTGTGAAATAAGTTCCATGATAAGAAGCAATGCTGTGTGTAATACCATGATGATGGATAAGGTATTCTGTGAGACCACAGATGGTAGATTTGGCAGACACACTGTGTCCAGGGAAATCAAATCCATATTCAGAGTAAACATCTATTTCAGTAAGAATAAAACACTGCCCCTTCCACAATAGAAGGGGTCCAATATAATCAATCTACCACCAAGTAGCTGGCTGATCACCCTGGGGAATGGTGTCATATCAGGGACTCAACATTGTTTTCTGCTACTGGTAGATTGGACACTCAGCAGTGGCCACAGCCAGATAGGCTTGGTGGGTAGAAGTCCATAGTTCTGAGCCCATGCGTAACCTCCATCCCTGCCATCATGGTCACTTTGTTCATGAGCCCATTGGGTGATGACAGGGGTAGATGGAAAAAGAAGCTAACTAGTATCCACAGAACAGGTCGTCTATTCACTTGATTATTAAAATTGTTCTCTACTAAGATCACTTTTGGTGAGCACTTATATGGAACACAAATATCTTCACATTTTTTGCCCTTTCATAGAGGTCTATCCACATCCTTCTTCCCCAAATTTACTTGTCACAAATTTTCCAATCATGTTCCTTCCAAATCCCTGATCATCCAACCAAATCATTGGCCATGAATCAGTATACAATCACACATCTGGCCATTTCTCAGGATTACTTAGAATCTTGGAGATTGACAGTGGATTAGCATCATAATCTTAACTAGCTCCATTTATAGCTGCCCTACCAGATGTGGTTTCATTTCTTGAGCCAATTAACACATGCCCCGGTACCAGAAAGAAATACAAAGCTGGAGGCATCACACTTCCTGATTTCAAACTGTATTACAAAGCTATAGTCATCAAAACTAAAATGCTTCAGCACAGCAAAAGAAACAATAAACAAAATGAAAACACAACCTACAGAATGGGAGAAAATATTTGCAAACCACATATCTGATAAAGAGTTAATATCCAAAATATATAAAGAACTCAGACAACTCAATAGCAAAAAAACAAATAATCCAGTCAAAAAATGGGCAAAGGACCTGAATATATATTTTTCCAGAGAAGACATACAAATGGCCAACGGGCACATGAAAAGGTGCTCAACATCACTAATCATCAGGGAAATGCAAATCAAAACCACAATGAGATATCATCCCACCTGTTAGAATGGCTATTATCAAAAAGACAAGAGGCAACAAGTGCTGGCAAGGACGTAGAGAAAAAGGAACCTTCGTGTACTGTTGGTGGGAGCGTAAATTGGTGCAGCTAGTATGGAAAATAGTACAGAGCTTTCTCAAAAAATTAAAAATAGAACTACAATAGTCCCCCCTTATCCACAGGGAATATATTCCAAGACTCCCAGTAGATGCCTGCAACTGCAGATAGTATCAAATCTTATATATACCAGGTTTTATCCTACATATATATAGGTATATATATATATATACCTATGATAAATTTTAATTTATAAATTAGGAGCCTTAAGAGATTAGCAATAATAACTAATAATAAAATAGAACAATTATAACAACATACTGTAATAAAAGTTACCGTAGATCTTAGCTACCTCAGCATAGGATTTTTTTCTTTCCTTATAAAGTGGAGAACTTTCACCTTTTCACTTAAAGGAAGCACTTTATGGCTTCTCTTTGGCATATCTGAAATGCCAGCATCACTACTCTTGCATTTTAGGGCCAGTATTAAGTAAAATAAGGGTTACTTGAACATAAGCACTGTGATACAGCAACAGTCGATCTGATAATCGAAGTGACTAACAAGGGGGGTAGTGTGTACAGCATGGATATGCTGGACAAAGGGATGATTCACATCCCAGGCAGGACAGAGTGGGACAGCAAGAGATTTCATCATGCTACTCAGAATGCCTTGCAATTTAAAACTTATAAATTGTTTATTTCTGGGATTTCCATTTAATGTTTTGAAATTCCAGTTGACCACAGGTAACTGAAACTGAAGAAAGCAAAATCGTGGACAAAGGAGGATTACTGTACCATATGATCTAGCAATTTAACATCTGGATATATATCCAAAGGAAACAAAATCACTGTCTTTAAAAGATATCTGTACCCCCATGTTCATTGCAGTATCATTTGCAATAGCCATGACTGGAATCAAATTAAGTGTCCCTTGACAGAGGAATGCATAAAGAAGTTGTGGTACATATATATAATGGTACTACTCAGCCATGAAAAAAAGAAGGAAACCTTGTCATTTGCAACAACATGGATGAAACTTGAGGTCATTATGCTAAGTGAAATAAGTCAGACAGAAAGAGAAATACTTTCGATCTCACTTAGATGTGGACTTTAAAAAACCAAACTCATACAAACAGAGAACAGATTGGTGGTTTCCAGGGGTGAGGGCTGGGAGTGTGGGAAATGGGTGAAGGTGGTCCAAGGTACAAACTTCCAATTATAAGCTGAATAAGTTCTGGGGAATGTAATATATAGTGTGTAATATACAGCATGGTGACTATGGTTAACGATACTGTTTTGTGTATTTGAAAATTGCTGAGAGACTAGATTTTAAACACAACTGAATAACAAAAAAACAAACAACCCAATCAAAAAACGGGCAGAGGAAATGAACAGACACTTCTCCAAAGAAGATATAAAGATGGCCAATAGGCACATGAAAAGATGTTCAACATCACTAATCATCAGGGAAATGCAAATCAAAACCACACTAAGATATCATCTTACACCCGTTAGAATGGCTATAATCACCAAGACAAAAAGCAAAAATGCTGGAGAGGCTGTAGAGTAATGGGAACCCTAATCCACTGCTGGTGGAATTTAAACTGGTGCAGCCTCTATGGAAAACAGTATGGAGATTCCTCAAGAAATTAAAAATAGAAATACCTTATGATCCAGCTATCCCACTACTGGATATCTACCCAACGAGCCTGAAATCAACAATCCAGAGAGGCTTATGCACCCCTATGTTCATCGCAGCATTATTCACTATAGCCAAGAAGTGGAAGCAACACAAGTGTCCCTCGACTGATGATTGGATAAAGAAGATGTGCTATATATATACCATGGACTACTACTCAGCCATAAAGAAAGACAAAATCATCCCATTTGCAACAACATGGATGGACCTGGATGGTATTATGCTAAGTGAAATAAGCCGGAAAGAGAAAGACATACAGTGCATGATTTCACTCATATGTGGAAAATAAACCAACACACGGACAGATAGAACTGTTTGGTGGTTACCAGGGGCTGGGGGATGGGGGTGGGCACAAGGGGTGGAGGGATGCACTTATATGGTGACTGATAAACAAAAATGTACAACAAAAATTTCACAATAAAAAAAAGTGAAAAAAAAAGTTCTCATCACAAAAAAAATTGTATCTATGTGAGGTGATGGATTAACTACCCCTATTATGGTAATCATTTTGCAATATAAACATATATCAAATCAATATATGTACACCTTAAACTTATACAATGTTATATGTCACTTATATCTCAATAAAGCTGAGGGAAAAAAGAAGGAAAGAATTTCCTAGATGTCCAAAAATAAGGAATCAGCCAAGTAAATTATGGCACATCCATACAGTGGTAAAACATTATTCATCCATTAAAAATGATGTTTTAGAAAAATATTCAGTGAAATACATGTTTATGAGTATCATCATGCAAAAAAAGCAGCATACAAAAGCTACTTGTACAGAATTACCCCATTTTCATGTCAGTGTTTATCATATGTTTATATTTATATCTATATAAAATATATAACATATTACTCTGCCCAGTAAAAACACCTGAAATAACAGCGGTTAACTCTGAAAAATAAACTTAAGATAACACAATTAGTAAATAAAGAACCCTGAACTCAAACTCATAGCTATCAGATTTTGAAATCCATAATCTATATGGGGCATACTGATTTTGAATGTGATAGCAAGAGCCTATTCCAGTGGCATGTTTAAAGTCATAGGAAAGATTATCAGCAAAATCAGACCAAAGGCAGAAAAGGGCAAGAAGAATTTCATGCCAGTATTCACTCCAAACACCTGTCAAAAATATCTAATGACTTTTTAACCGTCATCATTCAACACTCATAAGAACTCAGTTGAAATCTTTTATTGGACTGTTATTTATACGTGTGATCAAATTATTTTTTAAGTTAAATCCATAATTATAGACATATTTTCACTTACAGAAGCTATAAAAAATATTAATTTGCTCTTCAGTGCTCTGTTTAGTTCTCTTGAAAAAGATTTACCATGTTGGAGTTCATTTGAACAGTAGTCTGAAAAGATTTCATGGTGGGGAAAATAATTTCCTCCCATGCATTTAGGTCAGTAATTTCTCTTGAAATTAGATAAACCAGCATGACATTGAGGACTCAAATTGAGACAAACTTGTTCAAACTCAGTTTTCCCAAAACAAAATATGGTATAGTATCAATCTCTTTCCCATCTGTATTACATATTTGAATGTAAAATCACCAATTACGTCAAATTCATCTTGCATTCATAGACTAGCAATTTGTTTAGTTGAATTGTGATGAACTAGCTCTTGCTACATCAGTATAAGTTCACTCAACCTTGAACTGTTACCACCAAACAGAGCTTTTCCTTGTCTACCTCATTTGCCTGACTCTCATAAGAGCTACCCACAGCCTTTTATTATCAGATTAAATGTCACAGGAAACATATCCTTTCAGCTTAAACAGCCAGGAGCTATTATTCTTTTCCTAGCAAGAGAAATTTGACCTCCTATCCACAAGTTTCATATCCTACAGTGAAGTAGGTTTATCATTTAATTTACAATTAGATGACTTTAATGCTATTATTTGGCAGATTTTGCAACAAAGTCTTTTATCAGTTACCTTAATGTAAAGCCCAAGAAAGAGGTTTTAAGATGAGAAGAAGAAAAAGCAACTTTTCTTCATGTTTGGTTTGGAACTTGTGATTTGGGACCGCCTTAGGGCTAAGAGGAGAAAGAAGGAGGTGGGAGCTGTTATTACAGCTATAGGAGCTACCATATGCAAGATATTCATGTAGATTATATCGTTTAGTGCTCTCAAAACCCACCAAGGTAGTATTATAATTCTTAATTTATAAACAAATAAACTGAGCTCAAGAGGTTAAATAACTTGTCCAAATTCATTCAATGAGTGGCAGATCAAAGATTCCACCTTACCTGACTCCATATCCACGCTATTTCCACTGCTTCATTCTGTCTCTTTAAATATATCTGCCTCTTGCTCCCATCCTCCCCAGCTCTCCAAGATAAGAACTGATAGTGATGTGTTTCCCAGTAGCTGCACAAAGCTAAGAATAGCCTTAACTTAAGACAATCAAAGGCAATAATATAACTATTACAACATCATGAGTTTCAAAATTAAAAGCAGGCAACTTTGTACCAAGTTAAGCTGCCCCATTCTTCAATGATGAAACCAATTAATTCTCATAAAGAGATTACACTCTCAGATACTATTTTTTTAAAAGACCAAAGAGGAACGTGTTATAGCTTTATGAGAAATCAAGAATTTTATTGAGTTAATTGGGCTTGATAAAAATTAATAAAGTTTTATTAGGGACTGTGAAATTACAATAGACTCTAAGCCACATTAAAAAATACATGAAATCTGACACAAGTTTTGTTTTATTTACTGCAAATCTCCAGTACCTAAAGTTTCAATAAGAATTACTCAATAAATATTTGTTACATCAAAATTAAATATCTTCCCTTATGCTAAGTCTATTTATAACTTTTAGAGATTTTATTTTATAGTGTTTTAAAGTAAATAATTTATTTTGGAAGAAATTATTACTGACTGGAAAGAAAATTAGCTCAAGAATTTTTCAGGAGACTTCATTATTAGGAATAATTTAATTTTAAGACCTCATTACACAGATACCACTAAAGACAATAGCTCTCTGATGACAATAATCAACAACTTCTCTAGAAGCTTCAGTTGTAAATATTCAGAAAGGGCAAATGTTGTAGCCAGATATATAAAATACAGTACTTTTTCTATTCCAAAATACTATCAATAGCAATGAACACATTGGCTTAATAATAGTTTTTATGCAAAAAAAAGTAATGATGTATCAATTGTAGCTTAACAAAAATATTTTATTACCCAACAATAGAAAATTCATAAAATAAATAAAACTTTATTTATAAATATTACAATCAGAATTTGAGTCTAAGACTTCTTCATAATGTACCTTTAAAAATACTTCTGGGGGCCAGCCTGGTGGCACAGCGGTTAAGTGCGCACACTCCCCTTCGGCGACCCAGGGTTCGCCGGTTCGGATCCCGGGTGTGCACCAGCGCACCACTTGTCAAGTCACGCTGTGGCAGCATCCCATATAAAGTAGAGGAAGATGGGCACAGATGTTAGCCCAGGGCCAATCTTCCTCAGCAAAAAAAAAAAAAAAAAAAGAGGAGGATTGGCATTGGATGTTATCTCGGGGCTGATCTTCCTCACGAAAAAACAAAAAATTCTTCCGAGTGCTTTTTGGTCATTGCAAGTTAAGCAAAGGATAATGGTGCCATGCAGTTTTTTATAGCATATGATTGGAATCTTGACCTCCTAGTATCATTAGGATAGTCATTAGGACACTAGTGTCATTAGGACAGCCATTAAAATTCTAAACCTTATAAAATATAAAATATTAACTCCTTGGCCCCCACAGAAGAAAAGTAAAAAGCTGGACAAAATATGAAAAAAAAAAACAATAAAGAACTAAAAAGAGAAGAGGGGTTAACTGAGCCGAGATATAGAACAGTACAGAAATCTAGAGAAAGGAATTCTGCATTCAAGGAAGCTTTTATTCTAGAAGCATTTGCCAATCTTAAAGAGTTAACCAAAAGACTGAGGAGTATTTTTTTAATCCAGGACCCAATGAGAATAAGAGAACCCTAGTGAGAAAAAATTTGTCTCAAATTTCCCTGGTTCCTGGAATTATATCACCTTAAAATAAGTAGCATTTTAAATAAGGAATTTGCAACAAGATAACAGCATATTTGTAGGTTAACTTACATCCACTGTTTGAGTCATACTCATGGTTATTTTCAAGATAAATACTTCAAAATATTAAAAGGTAACCTCTAGTAGCTCTTTTGGGATTCTCAATTTGTGTTAGCCACAGTTAGTAATTCTTTTTCTTAGTGCTAAAAAGTCAGTTGCTAACTTACTTTATACTCAGTACTAGACATAAGGTACATGCTTAATGAATACTTTCTGCTTATCTTATGCTGCCAAAAATTAAAAATGAAATAACCGATTACATTAGGTTTTCTTTTAATGCATATTTCAATAAGCATTATTAGGATATATTCATTAATTTCAAAAATACGATATGCCAGTATACCTTCTTGCCAAAACACTTTGTATGATATTATACAATCAAAATCTGCAAAAAGACTTCTTCATCTTATACTCTTGATTGTATTATGTGATCTCTTACAACTTTTATATGGTGAATATAATATTAAAATTTTTCATCCCACAGAAATAAATAACTTCCAGAGTTTGACATTGATCAAAGATAAAACCTGATATATAAATTATTTCAATGACTTCAAACATCAAGCTGAGATATCAGATTGGGTGTGTAAAAACCTCTTAGCTGACATCTTTTTTCTAAAACAACCAAAACCAAGGAGAACAGGAAAGTAAAATGGAAATTCCATTTTCATTGATTCTAATAAATACCCTTGACACTCAACTTCAAAATAGGTGCTACTAAATGGAGTAAAAATTAGACCAAGGTAAGGGAAAAAGAACAAAGAAAACAAGCTGCTTGCCGTTGAAGATCTCAGGTAGAGACAAGAAGATAAAAACCAACCACCCGTAGTTTGGAACATCTATAACGGAGTGGATAGAACCAGTTACAAGAGCTTTCTGCTACCTTGTTTGAAAATACAAATTTGCAGGAGAGATGAAGATCGCTGAGGAAATACACAGACACATTCTTTGTAATTACTGTAGCAAGATAGAGAAGAAACCATGAGTGAGGTGAGTAAGTACACCTACAGTCCCAATCTTTGTCGGGTAAAAATAAGACAAGGATAAACTCACGAACACACACACACACACACACACACACACACACACTTTTTATCCTATAAAACTCTACTGAGAGCCAAAGAGATTTTCTGCTAGCCCAGACAACAGTCTGGCTCCTCCTCTATACTATTTATTCTGTAGTAGCTGACCCAAAAGAACTCCAGTTATTAAAAAATTAGTAATAATTAAATGATAATAATAGCCAGCACTAGAGATAAGCAAAAAGACTTCAAGCAAAAAGGCCACTGTCATTTAAGTATTTTTGAGAAGAGTAAGATGAGGAACTACAAGGTTTATTTATCATATCAAGATTTCTTTTAAAGCTATAGTAAATAAAACTGTGTGGTAGTTACTCAGAGAAAGAGACAAATGGCCTGAGCCCAGAACCAGTCCCGTGAACACATGGAAACTAAACTTTTGATGGAGGTGACATTGACAGAATGTGAGTGAGAGGGAAATTGTTCAATAAATAGCATGTAAACGATTTTATAGAGGAAACGTGAAATCAGAATCCTATATCACCTCTTACACAAACCAATTCCAGGTGAATTAGGGATTTAAATGTGAATGTCAAAGCTACCAAAACTTTCAGAAGAAAAAACAGAATATCTCTATGACCTGGAGGTAAGGAAAAAATTTTTCAAACAAGGCACAAAAATGCAAACTTTAAAGGAAAGGATTGATACATAGGGCTTCATTAAAATTGAAATCATATGTTTATCAAAAACACCATAACAAGAATGAATATATAACCCATAAGCTATGAGAAGTTAAATATAACACAATAACTGACTAAACATTCATGAAGATATAAAGAATACCTCCAAGTCAATATGAAAACTATAATTAACCCCGTAGAAAATGTGAGGGAAATTTTAATTATTGGCAACACCAACCATTTAAATAAAGAGAAAATAAATACAGAAATAAAGAATTGAAGGGTGCTCAACCACGTCAACAATCAGGGAAACACAAATTAAAACCCTAATGAGACAACATTTTATTCTGATCCTAGAAACAAAAATTGAAAAATCTGATAATATCAGTGCCAGCAGGGACATAGGACCCTGAGAATCATCATGCACTGCTGATGGAAATGTAAACAGATACAACCACTTTGGAAAATGATTTCACTTTCTCTGAAGCTATTCGTACATAAAATCAAGCAATCTCAATCTCAGGCATGTACTGCAGAGCAATGGACTCAACCTTTTCTGCTAATGTATTCTCTTATATTTTCAAAAATTCTACACCCCTTGCTCTTTTTTAATTGACTACCATCATTAATTAGAAGTTTTTGTAGTTCCAAAACATGTAATTCCCAGTTCAATATAAATATAGCATTATTTTAATTAAATTATTAAATAAAACTGTTAAATTTCTCCTTTTAAATGTGTCTAAGGAATATAAACATAATAATAAATTTTTACCAACCATCATTTATTTTTAAATACCTATCAAGCTTTTCTTTAACATTTGGAAATTTAACACCTGTTCTTTTTTTTCTTGAATTCATATCTCTATTCCATCTCTCTCACATAATTTCATCCCAGTCGAATATACTTTATACTTGAAAGTCTATCAGTAAAAATATTATGCCAATTTAGAAGGTAAGAAAATAATAAAGACAAAGAGTTAGTAAATAAAAAGGAAACAAAAAGAAAAAATAAGAGGACTTCTGTTTCCAGGAAGATGGAGTAGACATACTTTTCCTTATTCCTCCCAATAAGTACAACTGAAAACCCTGGGTATTATTATAAAACAAACATAAGAAAAGTCTGAAGAATAGAAAGAAGAAAGAAGATTGTCTAGGAACCACATGACCCACCCCGTGACAGTGGTGAGTTCCTTGGGGTATCTTTTTGCTTCATCTACCCCAGACTTGGAGGTACAAAAGCTGGCAAACTGAAAATGCCAACAGACACATGTAAAAAGAAGCCTCAACAACAGCCTCTCTAGCCAAAGGAAACAGGAAAGGGGCAGTCTAGCAAAGCAGAAAACTTTTTGAAAATAACTTCTCTACTTCATTCAAACGACACAGGAAAAAAAAAAACTTGTGGCTCCACCCCAATCATGCCAGCAAAGGCCAAGTGAGGAGCCTAGACCTTCATCCTTGTAAGACTATACAAGGCACCCCGAACCTATCCCTGCAAGAACGGTTCCAGAGAAGGCCAAGTAGGAAGCCAGTAACTCCCATCACTGCCAGCCAGTAACAATCATACCCCTGCAGTGTCAGTGGAGAACACATAGGGAACTGGAGCTCCCAAACTCCCAACTCGACGAGGGAGTAATGAGGACCCCCACCATGTGTTAACAGAGCACACTGTTTTGAGGAACTTGTACTCCTGCTTCCATCTGGCAGTAGCGAGGCAGATCATCTCCTGCTAGAGTAGTGTTACATAAATCCAGCTAAAAGAGGTTTAAATAAGATATGGTCTCACAACATAATACAAAAATGTCCGGGTAGCAATCATGACAGAGTTGTTAGAATTATCGACAAAGATTCTAAAGCAATAATGATAAGAATGCTTTAAGAAGCAATTATAGAAACAAATGAAAAAATAGAAAACCTCAGCAAATAAATATAAAGTCTCAATAAAGAAATAAATATATAAGGAAGAACCAAATGGAAATTTTAGAACTGAAGACTACAGTAATTTAAATAAAAATCTCGGTAGGTGGGATCAACAGGAGACTAGAAGAAAAAAGGGAAAGATTCAGTGAACTAGAAAATAAAACGATAGAAACTACCCAATCTGAACAACAAAGATAAAATAGACTAAAAACGAAAATCAAACAAAAGACCTAACATATGTATTATCAGAGTCTGAGAAGACGAGGAGAAAGGATAGGACAAAAAATATACTTAAAGAAATAATGACTGAAAACTTTCCAATTTGACAAAAAAAAAAAAAAAAACCATAAAACTACAGATTCAAGAATCTGCACAAATAGAACGAAGTGGCACAATATTTTTCAAGTGTTGAAAGAAAAGAACTATCAACTCAGAGTCATATGCCCAGCAGAAATATCCTTCATAAGTGAAGGAGATATCAAGACATTTTCAGATGAAAGAAAACTAAGATGATGTATTTCCAGCAGACCTATCCTAAAGGAATGGTTAAAGCTCTCTTAGCAGGAAAAAAAAAAACAAAGAAGGAATCTTGAGATATCTAAGAAGGAAGAAAGAACCCAGTAAGGAATATAAGTAAATACAACAGCCCTTTTTTCGTCTCCTTGAGTATTCTGAGTTATGTTTGACAGTTGATGCAAAAATTATAATACTGTCTGATATGGTTCTAAATATGTAGAGAAATATTTAAAATAATTATATTATTGTAAATAAAAGGTAAAGGAATACAGAGAATGGCAAAGGTTCTATATGTCATTCGAACTGGTAAAATGTTGACATCAGTAGACTGGTAAGTTATGTATACATAATGTAATACCAAGAGCAGCACTAAAAAAAGCTATATAAAAATATACTTCAAAACCCCTATAGATAAATCAAAATGGATTCTTAAAAGTGTTCAAGTAACTCACAGGAAGGCAGAAAAAAGAAAACAAGGGGAAAGAACACAGAATACAAAAGAAAACCAAAAATGAAATGGCAGATTTAAGCATTAACCCATCAATGATTTCACTAATGTAAATAGTCTAAATATACAAATTAAAAACCAGAAATTGGCAAAGTGGATTAAAAAGCATGACCCAACTATATACTGTCTGTAAGAAACTCACTTCAAATATAATGATACACATAGATTAAAAGTAAAGAGATAAAAAAAATACACCATGTAAATATTTTAGTCAAAGGAAAGCATTAGTAAAGTATGAGCATATTAATATCAGATAAAGTTGACTTCAGAGCAAAGAGAAGTACCAGGGACAGAGAGTGACATTACATAATGATTGAATGGCCAAGTCTCCAAGAAGATATAGCAATCCTAAATGTGTACTCGCCAAACAACAGAGATGAAAAGCATCTGAAGCAAAAATTTATAGAACTAAAAGAAGAAATAGACAAATCCACAATTATAGTTGGAAACTTCCACACTCCTCTGTCAACAATTGATAGAACATCAGACAAAAAACATCAAGAATATAAAATAACAACATCATCAATCAACAAGATCTAATTGACACTCATACAACACTCCAGTCAACAACAGCAGAATACTCACTTTTTTTCCGTGTCCATTGAACGTATACCAAGACAAACCATATCTGAGACCATAAAAAATCCTCAGCTAATTAAAAAGAAATCCTATGGAGTATATTTTCTGACAACGGCGGAATCAAACTAGAAATCAATAACAGAAAGATAACAGGAAGATATCCAAACACTTAAAGACTAAACAACACACTTCTAAATAATCTATGGGCTAAAGAAGAAGTCACAGGGAAATAAAAAAGTACATTGATGAATGAAAATTTATGAGACGCAGCTAAAGCACTGCCAAGAGAGAACTATATAGCACTAACTGCTTATGTTAGTGAGAGGAAAGTCTCAAATCAAAAATCTATTCTCCATTTGAGATTCCTGTTACATATATGTTAAACTGTTCAATATTGTCCCACAGCTCTTGGATGCCCTGATATGTTTTGCTCACTTTTATTTTTCTCTTGTGTTTCAGTTTGGGTGTTATTGACCTATGTTTAAATTAACTAATTTATTCCTCAGCTATGTCAAGTCTACTGGTGATCCCACCAAAGCCATTCTTTATCTCTGTTATCATGTTTGTAAAAATTATTTCTAGCATTTACATTTGTTTCTTGCTTACAGTTTTAGTCTCTCTACTGAAATTCCCCATCTGTTAAATCCTATTGTCCACTTTTTTCACTAGGGATTTTAATATATTAATCACAATTATGTCAAAGTCCCTGTCCGATAGTTTCAACACCTAGGCCATCTCTGAGTCTAGTGCTATTGATTATTTTTTTCTCTTGACAGCAGAATGTTGGGTCTTGCTTTTTTGTGCATCTTATAATTTTTCATTGAATTACATGCATCTTGTGTAGACTAGTAGAGACTGAGACAAATGGTATTTATGCTTGGAAATGTGCATGCCTCTTCTTCTGCTAGGCTATTAATGTGGAAAAGCGAGGAGTGAGTCAATCTAGTCAGGAGTTGAGCAAGGTTTGACTTTTGTTATTGCTATGGTAACTTCCACTGTACCACTTGCTTCAATTTCCTTTAGCATGTGTTTGCAGACAAAGATGGACCAGCATTTCCAGTGGGTTTTTGTTTGTTTGTTTGTTTATGCTATCTCCTCGACTTTCAGTCTTCCCTGTGCACCTGCACCACACAGGGGCTTTTTTTTCCCTCTCTTTTCCTACACCAGTGGTAGTACTTACTACCCAGAGGCAGGGGGATGCAAGGTGTTTCTCTGGGGTCTTGGTCCAGCCTCATTCTTAGCCAAACCCTGTGCTTAGGTCTCTGGGGTGGGACTTGCTTAATGATCGTGCTCTTCTTCCCATTGCAGCCAAATTCTGCCTTGTATATTTGGTAGATTTTGTTCCCAAGAGAATTTGCTGCCTGTTGCCCAAGGATAGAGGAATATAACTGTGTCTGTCTAGGGTCCTAGCACCAGGATTTTTCCTGCCTTTCCCCTAGAAGTAGAGTGTTTTTTTTTTTTTTAATTTACCCTTTTCTCAGCTGCAGTGGGTCTTCGCCTGTTCCTTGGGGATGATAGCATTTGTTTTCCCTCCCTCATCATCTTAAGTCTTTTGTGCCATTTGAGAGAAAGTTCTGGAAGGGGCTTAATGCTTTTCCCATAGACACTGTCTGTCCCTCACTCAACCCTGCACTGCTGAAGGAGTCTCTCTTAATTCTCAATCCTTGCTCCTAATTTTTCTGGTGAACACCCATTGGAGGTCTATGGAGAAGAATCCACAAGTGGATGCAGACTCCATGCGTGTCTACGACTCCCAAGGTTTCAATACTCTCACTTGATCTTTAGCAATTCATTAATAAGTTTAGCTGAATTCTAACAGTTTGTATAGCACCCAACATCTCTTCCTCCCACGCTCTGCCATACGTGAGCACTCTACCTGTATTTAGATTTCCATTTGGATTCCCTGTGATATCAGCTCTTTGATGAGCTCAGAAAAAGCTATGATTTTGTAATTTACCTGGCTTTTTCTTATTTTTAGGGTGAGAGCACTCTTTCTAACTTTTTACGTCCTAGACAGAAATAACAGCCTCAGAGTTTTCAGTTTATGATTAACATACATCGAATTTAAGTCACTAATCACATAATTCCTTCCACAGAACCTCGTTTTTTTCCTCGTGTTCTGAACGATTTTGTCCTTTCAAATATAATCTTCCTGCAAACTGCTATTAAGTCAACATATCTCAATTGTTGGTGTTTTAAAACCAAATTTCAATATTTTATGTGTGATGGGGTTATTTTAACTATTTCTGTTTTCTTCAGTTGCTTTGGAATTTAAATTTTAGTTCTCAATTCAACTTAAATTGAGAAATTAATAAAAATTTAACAGTATTCACACTTAACTTTGAAATTTCATTTGCTAGACATACAAAATTAAAGCTGCTATGTCAATTGAGGAATATGTAAAGGAATAATCAATATGTTAAAGTTTTAAAAGCTAGAAGATTATATTCAAAGGCATATGAATAAAATCACTGTCACTTTAAATATTATGATCATATATAAAATGGAAACATTTTGGTTAGAAAAATAGCATGAATTAAGGGAGATTTTTAATATCTACTGATTGCCATTTCACTAGTCTGTTGGCAGTTTTATGATTCTCTAGACAATTTCATCAGTAACTTATCAATCTTCCTTTAGTTAATTTTAAGAAAAGTGTATGTCACCAGTAATCAAATTGAACATTCTTATAAGGCTGTTAAATCATTTCTGTTAAAGCTATCAAAACATTCCTGATAGGACTACAATTGGTAAATTCAAAAAATTAGATATTCTACAAATAGAATTTTCCTTTAATCTGTTTTTTTAAAATTGATTTGTGAACTGTATATTAAGCAAATTGTCCATTTTGGAAAATTAAATATTGACCAATTTACCTTCTCTCACTAAAACTTCAACATTAAAAACAACCTAAGCATCCATCGGTAGGGACACATTAACCACATTCTGATATATCAGAGAGCTCAAGTGTCCAAAAGAGAATGATGCAGTTTCAAACAAACTGACATGAACAAATCTTCAATACCTAGGGAACAAAGCAAGTTACTGCCATTTGTATAATTCAGTGATTCTAAAAGTCTGATTCCCCAGATCAGCATTATCAGCATCCCCTGGGAGCTTGTTAGAAAGGCACATTCTCAAGTCTCAACCCTAACCTAGTGAATCAGAAACTCTGGGAGGGGAGGATGCGTTAAAATAAACTGTTTAAACAAGCCCTCCAGGTGATTGTGAGACATGCTAAAGTTAGACAATCACTGATACAATTAAAAGGGAAACCATGCACATGGACACACACACAAACACACACACATACACTTTCACACACACACATACACATCTCTCTCTAGATGCATAGACTATCCCCTTAAAGTGCATAGACATCTGTAAGAATTGTTCTTCCTGAGCAAGAGAACAGAGGCACTAGGAGCCCAGGATGGAAAAGAAGCTTACTTTTGATATAACCCTGTGTACTATTAGAATTGGTTTTCTGTGAACATCTTTGACAAGAGTAGATTTGAAAAGAAATCTTCAGGCTTAAAGCTAAAGAAATGCTCACAGCTATTGTTCATGTAGATATTTTTTTCATTAAATTTCCATGTTGAAATGAAGGAAAATTAGAATTAAGACAAGAAGAAGAGAAAGTATTTTTGAATATTTTCTGCCTCTTTCTTACAGTAAACACGTTAAGTTTGAAAAAAGGTAGCAGGTTACAGTCAAGGTACACATTTCACTGTTAGGAACTTGAAACAAGTAAGGTAACAAACAGTGACTTTAATGAATTGTCATGATATTACCTTTCTAAAGATATCTCCACATGACATTTTTAGAAATATCTACACAAGGTAGAAAATTATTTGTAAAATATATCAAAGTGGATGACTACAGACCATAACTTTAAATGGAATACAATGTATCATATGCATAATTCATTCCCTTCACATTGTAGTGAACTTGGCAGTAACCTCATTTGAAGCTTACAGACACAAGCTTCCATTAAGTTTTTGAAGGCAAAAGGTTGCAGTTATTTTTCCATTCTTTAAGGTTTTCAGAATTTGTATGAAATATTTCAAAATGTTTGAAATATACTCTATCAACATATCTTTAGATTTCTTTCCATTCCTAAAGCAATTCATACAATCAACTATTACCACTATTACGAAAAAAAATATTAAGTGTATTTCCAAAGTTCAGTATGATTTTCTTTCTGAGACAGTAATATAATTCTCATTTTTTCAGACTACAAATCAGGTAAATTTATATGTGAGGAAAGAATTAAAAAAAAATAGAAGTCCTTGTGCTTATTATAAGTTCTATTTATAAAAGTCCTGTGGTGGTCTTAAAAATATGTCCACAATTTTTTTATATTTCTGCCTTCAAGAGATGGAATTTAACTCTTTTTTCATAGTGGGCATGCATTTTCTATTTCCCCAACATCCACTGCTTTGTGAAATGGCTCCTTCTCCACTCTAAACAATCTTGCACAAATCCCTGACACTCCTGACTCTTATACCCTCCTTGACAAGGATGCCCAAACCAGACCAGCAAATCAGAGTACGCCTACCTTGACCAGAGTGATTGCTTCAGCATTGCACATGTAACTTAAATTGGGCTGATCAGAATCCCCTCACATAGTGTTTCCAGAGTTATTAGGAAAGACGTTCACCCTTCCTCTGAGACCAGCATTTGAAGTTTCACATAAGATTGAAGCTGCTAGGTCATCTTTTCACTCTGTGGAAAGAGGTTTTCTGAAAATAAAGCCAACCAGATACAAGAAAGCAAGCAAATATGAGATGAAGAGTGTGTGTCTTCACCATACCATTTATACCTCTGTATTCTATTATCTACCTTTTACTTCCCACTTAGGTGAGCTCTTTCATATTTTCAGGAGTTGAGTTGGGTTTCTGTTTCTGAATGAGTCAACCAAATGAGCTCTAATAAACTTGACAAATTTTATAACTTGAAGTACAACTAAGACTTTTGCTTCTGGCCATGATGGAGTAACAGGAATCAGTTTTACCCTGTCGCCAAAAGCAACTGAAAATGAACAAAATATATGAAACAACAGTTTTCAGACATTGGACAACACTCATCTCAGGACAGTGATCCTTGAGAAAAAGGAAACAAACTGAGACCTAAAATTGCCCCAGTTTACTGTCTGCAGAGTTTCTAGGCCTCAGCACAGAATGGTGGAAACCAAAAAGACCCTGAAAGTCCTCCTGAATTGAGGAGACAGAGTTGAGAATTTAGGGAGTCCAAAGCAGCTAGAATTCGTAAGGCAGAATAACAGACAGAAGAGCGCTATAGAGAGAGAGAATTCTGAAAACATGCAAAAAATTTCTCTTGGTCTTCACCTGAGTACTTTTTAGCACATGCATGTGAGATAACTACCAGAGGCTGGTGAAGAAATTCCAGAGATCATAGCAGGATGGGAATAATTCATTCTCCCAACAGCTAGAGCGTAGAAATCTCTTAATGCATGAGGTAATGGGTTATGTACTCAGAAGGGGATTATCTCAAGATTGGAGCCAAATTACCACCAGGATAAAAGATACTGTGCTGTTTTTAAGGCACTTAGATGAATCATAGAACAAACTTCAAAAAATATGTTAATGAATACAAAAATTCCAGACCAGACAGCATAAAATTCACCAAATCAGCCTGACAATTTCATTCAACATTGTACTGGCAGTCCTAGCCAGTGCATTAAAGAAAGAAATTTAAAAACACACAGATTGGGAAAAAAAGAAAAAGGAAAATTGTCTTTATTCTCAGATGACATGATCATCCATGTAGAAAATCTTAAGGAATCTACAAAAAAATCTACAAGAACTAATAGAGTTTAGCAAGGTTCACAAAATCCATATACAAAAATCAATTATAGTTCTACAAACTAGTAATGAGCAATCAGAAATTAAAAATTTTAAACTATACCCTTTATAATAGCATAAAAATTTTTGAAACATTTAGGGATAAAGTTGACAAAATATGTGTAATACCTGTACACTGAAGACTATAAAACATTGATAAGAGAAAATTTAAAGACATAAAAAGAAGAGGTATACTTCTTCAGGGGTCATATCAATTATTGTTAAAATTTCATTCTTCCTGAATTGATGTATAGATTTAAAGAAATCTCAAACAAAATTCCAGCAGGTTTTTAATAGAAATTGACCATCCGACTCTAATATTTATGTGTAGATACATATGACCTAGAAAAGCCAAAATGATTTTTAAAAGAAAAGAACAAAGTTGGAGGACTTATACTATCTGATTTCAAGATATATTACAAAACTGCATTAATCAAGAAAGTGTGATATTGGTATAAAGATACACGTGTAATTCAATGCATACAAATGGAGAGTCCAGAAATAGATGCACAAATATATGGTCAATTGATTTTAACAAAGATGCTAAGACAATTCAATTGGGAAATAATAATCCTTTCAACAAATTAGGCTAGAAAAATTGGATAACTTTATTTAAAAAAACAAAAAGCTCATTCATTCCCTGACATCATATTTTAAAAAAACTAATCATAGACTGAAATATAGGAGATAAAACTATTAAATTTTTAGAAGAAAGCATAGGAGAACAATCTTATTAACCTTGGGCTCAGCAATGATGTTTTAAATAGTATACAAAAAGATATTTTTAAAAAATCAATAAATTAGACAATTAAAATTTAAAACTTTTTCTCTTTATATGATACTGTTAAGAAAATATAAGGGCAAGCCACAGACTCAGAGAAAATATTTGCAAAACATGTATCTAATAAAGAACTTGTATGTAGAATATATAAGTTCTTACAATTCAATAAGAAGAAGATAATCATGGGCTGCTGGCCCAGTGGCATAGTGGTTAAGTTCACACACTCCACTTCAGCAGCTAGGGGTTCATGGGTTCGGATCCCAGGTGTGGACCTACACACCATTCATCGAGTCATACTGTGGCGGCGTCCCATATACAAAATAGAGGAAGATTGGCACATATGTTACCTCAGCGACAATCTTCCTCAAGCAAAAAGAAGAAGATTGGCAACAGATGTTAGCTCAGGGCCAATTTTCCTCACCAAAAAAAAAAAGAAAAGAAGACAATCATAAAAAAAAAGATAGGCAAAAGATTTAAACAGACACTTGACCAAAGAAGATATACAGATATTTATTTACACATGAAAAAATGCTCAACGTCTTTATCCTTTAAGGAAAACAAATGAAAACCACAATGAGATACCACTACACATCCACTAGAAGGGTGAAAATTAAAAAGACTGAGAGTAACAAGTTTTGGCAAGTATATGGAGAAACTGGGACTCACCTGTTTCAGGAATGTAAAATGACTTAACCACTTTGGAAAACTGTGGGCAGTTCCTTTAAAAAGGTGATGGTAACCCTACCATTTGGTCGAGCCATTCTGCTTTTAGGCTTTTACACTAGTAAATGAAAGCATATGTCCACAAAGATTTGTACATAAATGATCTTATAACTTTCATTTGTTTGAGCCTAAAACCAGAAACAATCCAAAAGTCCATCAAATGAATAGACAGATGTATATATCCATACAATGGAATACGGCTCAGCAATAAAAAGAAATAAACTATTGATATAGGCAACATCTATGGATCTCAAAATAATTACGCTGAGCAGAAGAAGCCAAAGTAGAGTATATGCTACATGACTCCATTTCTATAAAACTCAAAGTGCGAGCTAATCTATACTACAGAAAGCAGCCCAATGGTTGCCTAAGGGATAGTGGTGTGTTGGGAGAAAGAGGGGAATTACAAAGGGATGCAAGGAAACTTCAAGGGAATGACAGATATATTTATTATCTTGGTTGTGGTGCTGGTTTCACAGATGTTAAAATTCATGGAATTTTATACTGCTTAATATGAAAATTTTATTGTATGTCAATTATCCCTCAATAAATCCGTAAAAATTCCTTTTTTTATTCCTGACTGGGAATGAAATGTTACATCTATAAGAATATATAAAATCATTCTACCAAGGACTCATACAGAGAGGGGAAGGCAGAATATTAATGACAAAAACAGTTCTCCCTACACATTTCAATCTGCAGGGCATTTTTTACCCATGTGAAGACTCCAGATGGTTAATCATTATGGTTATGGAATTAGGAGAAGAGTGGAAGGAATAAGAGGACCATGAAACAGGTCAGAGGAATAAAATAACATATGAGGCATGGATGAAATTCAAATAGAGAGACGAGTACAGAACTAAGAGTAAGAATTAAAATACAGAACTGAGTGTAAGAATCCCACAATCTCTTTTTATCACTAATATTTTCATCTTCATTGATATTTTGGCATTATGGTTTTCAGGATATGAAGAAATGTAGCCACTGAAAATTAAGCTTTAAAATATCCAAATATTTTAGAATATCTTGTACAAATTTATGCAAAAAACTTTGGTTATAATATATATGTGTCTTGCAGACAAGGTTTAAGTTTGCGCTTGGATAAGGTCAAGAATCACACTATAATAGTGTCGTGTAAGAACGTAATATGGGCCAACATCACACTGCTGTACTCTTTGACCAGCATCCTAACATAAGAAACAGATAGAAGAGATGGCTTACTGAGAAGCAGGCAGATTATATGGCAAGAAAAGAACACTAACAAGAGCAATATTGTCTAATCTGAAAGAAAAGTAACTCTCTATATCTGTTCCTAGTTCTCCCATGTTCTTTCCTGATTGATTGGAAAGAGTATTTAGCGGGTCACTTTTAAGCTTACTGATAACTATTCTCTAGCCACTCGTGTTTAGCTGAAACACAATTTGAAGGATAAAGAACAAGTCCTTGGGTTGTAGATTTAATCTCTTGAGAAACAGAGAAAGATTGTTAGAGTGCCCTTGCCCTTAACCCAAAGTCCTACCACAAAATTCTGGTGAGCCTCTTAGTCTCCTCTAGTATCCTGGATCAACAATGGAGGTCCTTAACAAGCTGTATTGTGCGAGCCCTGCCTGTGTTCTTGTCTCTGCATCATCCTAATGAGGAAATGAATCAAAGAAACTAAACTCTTCTTAGATAACCTTATAAGGGAATAAATAGAGCACCAAAATTGTGCCTTCGCAAAGGACAGCCTCATTCCATCCCCCTCCTGCAGTGGAATGTAATTAAAGGATAACTCTAACTCTAGAATTAGAACTTAAAAAACATAAACTGTGAAGGAACCTAAGCATTCCTTGGCTGTGGCTTTACTTCTTCCTTATCCTTAATGCCATGGAGGTAAATGACCGATGCCTGGATACATTGCTTACCCTCTCCCGGTACCCAACACATGCACACACATATACACACACTCTCAGCTGCCTTCAATATATTTTAAAACTTGGGAATTAAACATTTTTAGAAATGAAGTCCTTCATTTGAATGTGACTAGCTCAACTTACTGCTCATTTTAGAAAACATTAACATTTACTGAGCACTATACGTTTGCCAGGCACAGTTCCAAATGCTTCACCTGCATTATCTCATTCAATCCTCATGAAAACCCTCCATGAGGGAGATACTATCATCATCCTCCACTTTACGGAAGTGAAAACGAGGCGCAGAAAAGTGAAATAGACTGCTTAGAATCAGACACACTAAAAAATACTCACAGCCTACGTTGAAACCCTGGTAATCTGACTCCAGAACCCAATTCTAAACCCTGGATAGTATCCTCTCTGAAGAAAGGAGAGTGACTAATGTATTCAAAAACCCCAAACGCCATAAGTCTTCTTAACCCATGTCAGTTGCTGTGACTTGAAAACACAAGGGTAAAATCAAACGTTCCAGGATTATTTTGTCAAATCAAACTTGAATCCCTGAAGGATTGAAGGTACCTCACAGTGGTGAGCACTTGAACTTCCCTTGGGAATGTTATCCATTATGGCTATGGAAGGATCAATCGACTGTGGCAGGCCATCTCTCGAAGCATCTGAACTGAAGGCTTTTGCCGTGACCATGGTAACCCTCTCCTTCCAGCTGTGTCACACCTGCTTTCTATCATGACAGGAACATCTTCCCCCAGCTAAGGAGCTGTATATTTCTGCAAATAGTGATTTCAGCAAAATGGTTCATCTCCAGATTGTAACCTAGCTTTTCAGGTGGGCAAATTTAAGCCATTTCTTAGCTATTCCTCGGGAATGAAAGAAGAGAGGAAAAAAAAGAGAGAGTAACACTTTCAAATTGACACAAATGGAGTTTAATCTTATTTCTCTGAGACTTAAATAAAGCTTAATCTGAGCATAATGTTTTTGTTCCTTCATTTACCCAATCGATTTTTGTCAGTTCAAGATATATTAAATCAGTCACAAATTAAAGTATGTTATTATTAGAGTAAAAAAAAAAAAGTTTTTACACCTCCTGGGGCAATGATTAACTAATTTAAGTGATCATGGAGTATAAGAATCCCCCATTTAGTTATTTACAAAGCAGATTCCAGGGTCGCTCTTCCTTGAAGATCATGATTCTATATGTACAGAGTGGAGCACACAATTTGAGATTACTTTCTATGACTATCCAAATTTTAATAACTTTTTTCTCTTTTAAGTTACTAATTCTTCAGTATTATTAATATCCCTTAATGCTAACCTATTTTTCTGTTCTTCTATGCAATGCAGGATACACATACATTGCCACATACATTAATAGGTAATTGCTCAAAAGCCAGGAATGCGATTATGATGCCTCCCTGCTCTCCCACGTCAAGGGGATGCTTTCTGTACCTCATCTTACTTTCCTGTAGATATCTGAATAACATTTACAAGTATGCAAAGAGTTCAAATTGGTCCACATGGCTGTGGAGGGCTTGCCCGGCAGCCTTACCAGTTGCCATGTTACAGAGAAGAAGGTGGTGGAGACTCAGATACAGGTGGAGAATAGACTGAAATCTGGGAATCTTTTCCATAAGGAAGAGAGAGAAGAGATCTAAGAGAGACTTGGTGAGGGTGGGGGTGGGGGGCGGGACTGCCTTTGATTGAGGGCGACCCTCACAATAAGACAGTATAGCGTAGAAGCAAAGAGCACAGCCTCTGGTGTTTGAACCCCACCTCTCAGCTGTGTGACCTTGGATAGTCTACTTCACCTCACCACATTTCATTTTTCTCATATGTGACAAGAGGATAGTAGCAGGACTTACCTCACAGGGTTGTTGTGAGGATAAAATGCACTAGCACATGTGAAAGTGCTTAGTGGCATACCCAGAACCAGTAGTAGTTATTTTAATTATTACTATTGAAGAGAAGGAGTAGGAAAGCTTCAAACACCAAAATTGGGGGCTGAACAAAGTCAGTAATTATATCATTCATCTTTCCTCACACCTTTCAGCTGCACTCGTAACAAACCTCTGGTTGTTGACAAGGCCTCCCTTTTTGACTAAACTTTGGTCAGGCTTCTCTGAGCCTTCTTCTCAACTAGGACTTGCCCTTGGTCAAATGAGCCTAGTTTTAGTAAGAATCCTTCTAAGCCAGTTTAGCAAGAATCCCTCCAACTCTTGATATCCAGTCAAGTTCCTCTTCCTCAACCCTTGATATCAAACCAAGTTGCTCTTAGTAATTTCCATCCAATGACTCCCTCACTCTGTTCATTCACTATGAATCCTCAGCTGTCCTTGTTGTATTCAGGGTTGAGTTCAACCTTCCTCCCTATTTCAATAGCCTTGACTAGAGTCTTCCTTGCCTATCTAACTTTATCCAGTGCAATTTTTCTTTGACATTTGTCAAGGAAATCCAGCATTGTCTTTGGAAAGTCTCTGAGTAGAGTAAAAGGGGAAGGAAGAGAGACAAGGGGCACCTCACCCTCAAACCTCTCCTTATCATTCCAAGTCTCTCCAACCGCAACATGATCATCCATGCCTGGTTAAATGGATTCCAACTAAATGAAGTCACTGAAATTTACTTGTAGTAAAGCATAGTTTATCAATTATCACATTAAAAGAACTTAAAACTGAGAGAGCATGGGAAAATGAGCAAGACTTGAGGCAGTGGATCCATGAAAGTGGGAGAGGGGGTCTGTTATGAGGGAAAGGGGACAAGAAGGGGGAGCCTGAGTATTTGAATCACAACCAACCCCTTTACAATGTTGTCAAACATGATTCTGTCATCTACATCACAGAAATATTCTTACTGTGCATAATTTATCAGGAACATTTGTCCCCGTATGTACACCTATCTTTTATACAAAAACATACCAAAATCTCTGGAATAGTAAAAATGACCTCCTAACATCATCCAGTATATGACATGACCTTTGCTCAGGCCAATCACTCATAAATATTTATGTTTTTGTCATCCATAATCTCCTTTCTCTTTTCTTGTCTTTAGCCTCCTGTCTTTCCTGAGCACAGTGATTAGCATTTATTTTATCTTTACCTCTAACTCAGGCCACAGTATTTTCTGGTAAGAGATTTCTCTCTCCTACCAGATTATAAGCTCTCTAAGAGTAGGAAAAATATCATGTTTGTATATTTAAGTGTCCTTAATAGAGTTGCTTGTTGGCACTGATTAAGTATTAGTTGAACGCATCCAATAATTTGTTTTTTCAAGATAACATACAACCCAGAGGCCCATTGGCCTCCTCCACTACACGGAGGGAGAAGTTTTGGTATTCCTCCAACCTGATCAAAACACAGCTTCACCGACTTCTCAAGAACACCAAACAGTTGTGTCATTTCACTGAAGATTGAAGGAATGCAGGAGAGCAAAAGAGGCATCATCACACTTGTGATGGTTAATTTTTTGTATCAACTCAACTGGACCACAGAGTACCCAGGTATTTGGTTAAACATTATTCTGCATGTGTCTATGAGGGTGTTTCTAGAGGGATTAACATTTGAGATAGTAGACTAAGTAAATCAGATTGCCCTCCCCAATGAAGATGGGCCTCATCCAATTTGATAAAGGCCTGAATGAATCAAAGGCTGAGAAAGAAAGATTTTTCTCTCTCTGCCTGACTGTCTTCAAGTTGGGACATTGGTCTTCTGCTGACTTTGGACTCAGACTCAGGCTGAAACTTATACCATTGGCTCCTCAGGTTCTCAGGCTCTCAGATTTGGACTGGCACTATAACATCAGCTCTCCTGGATTTCTGGCTTGCCAACTGCAGCTTGGACTTAGCCTACACAATCATGTGACCCAATTCCTTAGAGTAAACCTCTCTCTCTCTCGCTCTCTTCCTTTCTAAGATAGATGATGATAGATAGATGATAGATAGATAGATAGATAGATAGATAGATAGATAGATAGATGATAGATAGATAGATAGATAGATAGATAGATAGATAGATAGATAGATAGATAGAGATAGATGATGAGGAGGATAATGAGAAAAAGAGAGAGAGAGAGATCCTATTGATTTTGTCTACAGAAACCAGACTAATGCAATGGAACAAACATTTCGCTAAAAGTCTTCACTAGTTTCTCTATTTTTCCTGATTCCCAACTCCCTGTCTTAATTACCTAGTCTATTTTTGCTCTCTTTCTCCTCCCACTCTTCTCTCTGCTCCTTTCTACTATACTTCTATTATGTAGAGCAAAATTACTCAAACTTTAATATGGATAAAAACACTTTGAATAGGAAGGGCCTTCTTTAAAATGCAGACCCGTAGGCCCCATCTCCCAGGAAAGATGCCTCGATGTGGTGACCCTGAATGCTCTTAAACCTGGAACTACACGTTAAGACATAGTGTTCTGCTCCAAAATGTACATATCACAATTATCTTTCAAGCAACAGGACCCCTGCTCCTGAGACAGAAATTTAAAACCCATCTATTTTTTCAGGAGCAGACCTTTTAAGGTCTTCGTATGCACCCTAAGCAGCTTATCAATGTAAAATACAGCTGCAAAAATTTTCCCCAAATTATCCTTTAGAAAAGAGAATTCACCTTATAATCAAATATGAAAGGCTCTCTAAATTCCTTTATTTTGAACCATAAAGTACTGTTTGAGGAAGACACGTTAGCCAGAAATGACCTCAATCTATGCCAGTTTGTGATTCTTACTGAGCCACCTGACATAAAAAGATAAGAAGTAGAAGAAGAAATTCTTCATAAAAAGAAAAGAAGAGAAATCTCACAGATTTAATAATTACTCCTTGGGTATGGATTCACAACAAGAAACATTGCATATCATTGTTCACGAATATTTTAAACAGCCCTTTAAAAAACAAAATATAAAATAGTTACTTTGTAGAGATCACCTACACTGAAGAGAACGTAAAAAAACAACTGTCCTAATACTCTGTGAGCTGCAGTGGCGGCTTGGGATAAAATTTTCTGTGACAGCATCAAACACAAAAAACAGTGCAGTGTCTCAACTTGGGGTTCAAGATGTTGGGCCCTAAAAAGTCATTTTAAATGATTCAAAAAGTGTGTCTAGTGATGATAGAGACAGAGATATTAAATATACATGGGAAAAGTCTCAACAAGTTTTTTTTAATAAAATATAAGTAGAAAAAAATCAATACTTCTAATTAATGCCATTAAATTAATGCCATTTTGAAATACAATTTTAAAAGACAAATAGCTAGGGGCCGGCCCTGTGGTGTAGTGGTTAAGTTCAGTGCGCCCCACTTTGGTGGCCCAGGTTCACAGATTCAGATACCAGGCGCAGAATTACACCACACGTCAGCCATGCTGAGGCGGTGACCCACATACAAAATAGAGGAAGATTGGCACAGTTGTTAGCTCAGGGCTCATCTTCCTCAAACAAAAAAAGAGGAAGATTGGCAACAGATGTTAACTCAGGGCAAATCTTCCTCACCAGAAAAACAAAAAAAGACAAATAGCTAACATTTATTGAATATTTGCTATGGGCCGGACATTCTTCTTAAAACCTCAATTAATACACATAATTACTTGTGGGGAGAGCACTAAAAGTCCCTAATTTGTAGATGAGAAAATGGAAGTACAGAGAGGCTGGTAGTTTATCAAAGCCATTTCACAATGATGAAGCAGAACCAGGATTAGAACCCAGACATTCTGGATTTAGAGTGCACAGGACCACCAAGCTTTTATTGCTCAGCTAGGTGTGTTTTTCTAACCCTTCTACGCAGGGAGGACATCTTTTTCTAATTCTCACAAAGGTGATATGTAACCCATCAGTCCTGAGAGCATACATACACTTGCACACACACACACACACCTGTAATTAATAATAAATTCAACATTATATTTAGGTGTTATATTCAATTTTTCTATATCCCTAAAGGGTTATATATTGCCATCAACCAAATAAATTTTTTTTGGAGCTTCTTGTAGGGAAAATAAGAAAAAGTGGAGCATACATAATATTTTCTCCATGAAGCCCATCTTGTTCGATAAAGATATTCTTGTGTCAGCTGCTAAAAAAATCATTTCTATCCATATCCTTTCGAGAAAAATATACAGTAAAGGAGACATATAAAGCATAAGCAGGACATTGTTTTTTTAATCATTTTTAACACTTAAGTCTCTCAAATATGTTGCTCACAGATAAATTTTGAAGAGCTGAATCTCATTTAGGAACTTGCACCATCTATTTTCTGTCTGCACTATAAAAGGCTGTCAAGTTTGGTGTACATTAACTTTGGCTGTAGGTTATCTGGATTCCAATCTGACTCTATTTCCCAGGTGAGGAACACTGGGCGAGTTACTTAACCTACCAGTTTCCTTGTCAGTAAAATGAGAATAGCAAGAGTACTTTCCTCACCGAGTTGGTGTGAGTATTAAGTGAAGTAAAAGAGCCCAGCACTTAGGAGGCATTATGTGAGTGTAAATTAATACATGTATATAGCCCAACTAAAAATAGCTTTCAGAGTCCATAATAATATTATCTTTATTCCTACTATTCTTTTACAAGTCAAAAATACAGGAAAAGTGTTATTTACCTTCTTTCTCTCCTTTTCTTGAGCTATATAAAGCATATCCTTTCTAAAACAAACACCTCGTCCATTAGATTTCTCTAGCAGGCATTTGTCCCTGAAATACCTTCAGACTCACTGACTTGGAAGAAGTCTTTCTCTCTATTATGTATAATTATTCATTTAAAAAAATAGAAGTTAGGCCAGCCCCAGTGGCCTAGTGGTTAAGTTTGGCATGCTGTGCTTTGGCAGCCAGAGTTCAGTTCCCAGGCGCTGTCTGACTCCATTCATCTATCAGTGGCCGTACTGTGACAGTGGCTCACATACAAAATAGAGGAAGGTTGGCAACAAATGTTAGCTCAGGGTGAATCTTCCTCAGCAAAAAATAAATAAATAAATAAATAAATGTTATAAAAATTTACTTCAGCTTTCTTTTTCAATTTACTGCTTAAAAGAAAATAAGCAACCAACTCCTTAAGCTATCTTTGTAAAGACAAAAATTTATTTTCATACACGGGAAATAATACTAACAAAAGTTACACATTAAACACACCACACACTCAAATCATTCACTTAAAGGATAACATTGCCCACCAAAAATAACTCACTATCTGGTATCTTGATTACCAATCTCCCTTGTTTTTTTTTTTTTTTAAGATTTTAAGGCTTTAGTCTTACTTATTTTAGGATAAAGAATTTTATTCCAACCTCCTACTTCTCTCTTTTTTTTGGTCCATATTCTCAAATGATTTATGTACAATTTCTGATCCTGTTCTTCACTATACATTTTCTCTTTAAAATTCTCTTTATCACTCCTCTGTTGATATAATGCTCTTTTAGGAGTTAACCAATGGCCTTTCAGCTAAAACTCAAGCTCTTTTCTCATTTTTGTTTCTACTATTTACTGGGGACCCCTTTATCTACTCTCCTGACAGTTCCTAGACCTCCTCCTCCACTCCTACCAAACCTTCCATCCTAGCCTTTCTGCTCATCTCTATATGTCTGCTCCTTCAGAAAAATGACACATTATCAGAGCTTTAAAAATTACCCCTATGCTGATTGACTCTCAAGTCCATGTACTATCAAAGCTCCAAGGCCATTTCTTCACTTGAATTTCAACCACCATCTCAAATCCCAAATGTCTAAACTCAGTAAGTTTGTCATCAAAAGAATATGCCTTCACTCTCCCCTATTTCCATTGATAACACCATTCTCCAACCTAATCTTCAAACCATTATCATTGTCAAAACAAAAATTGCACCAGACAAAATTAAACAAGCAAGGAAGAATTTATTGAAGGTTATTGCAATAGGGAAGAGAGGCCAAAACTCAGTCTAAATTCAACTCTGTTGAAACAAAGGATGAGAGGATTTTCAAGCCCTAGGGTGAGCTCATAGAAAAGTATGTTATTGGAGGACATTAGTGGCAAATCATAGGCCAGATGTGTCTTCCAATTGGCTTTATCCCAAGGCAAAATTAACCTCTCATACCTTTATGATAAGAAGTGATTAGACAACTTGGAGCAGACGCCCACCAAAGTTAGGCACCTACCCTCCTACAGAAACTGGGAGATAGGAGGGGCTGTCTTCAGTGATGATTATATTTCAAAGGGTCCTTGAGAAAACATTCCTGGGTTGTAAAACTGGCAAAAGGCTTTTAAAAAGGTTTACGTCTCAAAGGAGCAGAGGAAGAATTTACAAGTTTTCTAAAGTAGTTGCTCCAAGAAAAGGAAGGTCAGGAACCTATAGTCTGGAAGAAGCCTGTCTACAGTTTAGTCATGCTGAGGGAACACTGAGGTCCTCTTGGTCATTATCATCATCCACCAATAATTACAGAGAGCTTGTTATGAACACAGCCCTGGGCCAAGAGTTTTAGATGCGTTATCTCTATGCTTTGCCTTCATTGTCTATATCACATCACTTACCATGTACTATTTGTTAATTCTAGAGCTGGAAGAGAACTTAGATAAGCTATTATACCCCTGTAATTACAAGTATCTTAAGAATAAAGTAAATTTTGGGGGAATTTCTATTTATCCAGCAATAATTTGTTTGCAGGATTATCCATAAATTTTGAGCCATAGAGATTTACAGCATATAAAATGTAATTTTTACATAAACATTTTTCACCAATGTAGCTGGTTATCTCAACTGAGCCAGGGCCAGCCCCGTGGCTTAGCAGTTAAGTGCATGCGCTCCACTGCTGGCAACCCAGGTTCGGATCCCGGGGGCGCGCACCGACGCACCGCTTCTCCGGCCATGCTGAGGCCGCGTCCCACATACAGCAACTAGAAGGATGTGCAGCTATGACATACAACTATCTACGGGGGCTTTGGGGGAAAAAATAAATAAATCAAATAAAATTATCAACTGAGCCAGACAGCCTTTGAATTTAGCAAAGCTGTCCCTAGAGGTCCTTTGTGTGTTTGTGCAAACAATGCTTCCAAATATCATATCAATTTTGTGGAAAATTAACTATCTCAAAAGTGTGATGTTACCTTGAAAATTGATCTTAATCACACCCCTAACTAGGGGCAAGAGGTAGAGGATACAAGGCAGGAATTAAATGGTTAGGAGTTTAGATACGTACTGATGTGTTTGAAAGACTGGAAATCCACGAGAAAAAGTGAGCTGTAAGAGAGACGGTGTTTGTTCCTTAAGGAAAAACAATAATCAAAAATGAACATCAGGCCCATATTCACCACACTGGATCACCCCTTAGTTCAGCTAGCCCCGGGGGGGCCCTAAAGCTATATCAGGGGAACACTTTCTCTAAAGGCTGGTCATGAAAGGCGGTGTGTGTTTCCTACCGGCCAGAGAGGGAGAAGAATGGCAGGAGTTGATTGTCCAGAGGAGGTAGTCCACAGTGACTGAAAGTGGGTGGCCTGGAGGAAGTGAGCAGCAGCATGGGCAGGTGCGGACCACTATGAAGACCAGCAGTTCAACAGAACAAGCAGCAGCACCGACAGTGGCCTACGGGCTGCCAAGTAGCGGAGGTCAGTGCAGAAGAAGAGCATTGAGACCAGCAGGCAGCAGAACAGATGCTGTAGCGCTGTAGTCTTTGGTTGTAAGAAAATGTAAAAAACTCTCCTCCTTCTGGGGATCCCCCCTTCCAGCAGAAAAATGGTGTTACCCAGAACCTCAGTTGATGGGACATAGCGACCATTTGATAACACAGATGAGGATTTATTTTGAACACTTAGGGAGGCAAATTTTCTTGGAGGAAAAGACTGATTTCCTTCTCTTCAAGAAATTGAAGCATAGACCATCAAGTTTTAAATATTACTGTAAATGTGACACCTTTTTACTTGATGAAAATTGAATCCCAGAATGTGAAATTTCAAGTCTAAATTATTGCAATGTTCAGCTAATAGGCCTTAACACATCTCTGGGCATAAGTTGGTCTCTGAGTATAAGGGATTTTATTTTTCCTTCTCTCTCTCTCTGTTTCATTCAAGCACATTCTTACATATACATGCCCACAGATTCCACAAGTGATTCATGTTTACCTCTATGGGAATACAAGAATCCATTTTAACATTCCAAATGAGAAATAAATGGACATGAAACATTCAAAGTTGGAACAGTGTGCTCTACAGAACTTATTATTCAAATGATGACACGGCAGAAAAGCCTGTGCAAGATTTTTAAAATCTATTCCTTTAAATTTATTTTCATATTTTTTAATTTGGCAGTCTTTACCTCTTTGGAATGAGAGAATTACTTCTTTGACTTAAATTTGAGATAAAGAGAGAGGAATTTGGTTGCCAGTGGATGATGTGGTTAAATTTTAGTTATTTCTTTATTTGTTGATTTGCTCATATCTGCCCCCTCTGTGCACCTCTAGGTATATACTGTAGGAAATAGATGTGATCATATACATGGCACTCAGCTGTGTGTGATGTCATGTTTAAGTTGTTCCCTTCTAATTATTACTGTGACTTCCAAAGTAACCCAGAATCCTTGGGTGCTCTTAAGAAAAGAGGAGATCTTTACCATAACCCATATGACCAGAGCTATGGGAATCTGAGAAGACAGAGAAAGAAGACAGCTTGGGAAATTGAAAATTTTCCTACAGGCATGATTCTCTGAAAGCCACAGTTTCAGAAAAGAGAACACAGGACCAAAATGTGCACATTCCTTGGCGCTGGCCCGGTGGTGCAAGTGGTTAAGTGCCTGCGCCCCGCTGCGGCGGCCTGGGGTTCCCTGGCCAGGATCCCGGGCGCGCACTGATGCACCGCTTGTCAAGCCATGCTGTGGCGGCGTCCCATATAAAGTAGAGGAAGATGGGCATGGATGTTAGCCCAGGGCCAGTCTTCCTCAGCAAAAAAAGAGGAAGATTGGCAGCTGTTAGCTCAGGGCCGATATTCCTCACAAAAAAAAAAAAAAAATGAGCACATTACCCAGACTAATCACCACACACCACGGAGAAAGCCACATCGCCTAGACTAAAGCAGCATTTAGTCTCCTCAAGTATAGACCTCAAAATTTTTGGTAACAAGTTTAGGAAAAGTACACTTTCAAATAGAAGCAAACAAATGCAGGAAAGCAGGTTATTTTCCCAATATATTAACCAGATGAACATCGTCAAAAAATAAAACTTGTTTCTGATAAGCTGCATCTATTGCATATGACAGATGCAGCTTCCATTTTCCAGCAATTATATTAAGCTCTGCATCTATAAAGATGCACAAGACACAGTCCTTGACCTCAAGGAACTCCTGGTGTTTTATGAGAGATAGAGAAGATATTCAACAATTTTTCAACCCTCTGAGGTTGGTACTCTGCTAGACCTGTGAAAGTGGTGTTATGTGGAACGGAACAGAAATAGAGAAAGGCACCCAGCTCAGCCTGGGAAGGTAACATTTCAATGAACTCTTACTGGAGTAGTAGACAATGTGGAGGCAATGCCAGCAAAGTGAAAAACAAAAGGACAAGCCTATGGATGCATATGCTATTCACGAAACTGCAAGTAATACATCTGGCTAAGTAAAAAGTTAAGTATAAATCAGTAGCAAGAGACAAATTTTGAAAGGAGAAGAGGGAAATGAGGACTTGTTTGTGAAATTGATTGTAATCCTCAAGGCAATGGATTGAGGATTTTTAAGCAGGAGAGTAGCACGGTCAGATATGTACTTTTAAAAGGTCACCTAGGCACCAGAGTGGAATACACATTCAAAGGGGACAAGATTAAAGAAAGGAAAACTGATTAGACATTTACTGTAGCAACACAGGCAAGAAACAGTAAGGGCCTGAACAAAGACAGTGGCAGTGGAGGTAACAGGAAGTGCCCTGCCAATAAATGGATGTTCCTTACCTGAGTTATTTCCTAAAATTTACAACCCAATACGCCTCACCATCAAAACAAAGTACTTACGCACCGTCATAAATATTTTTCTCTTCAGCCGAACATTCAGCCCTTCTGTGATTGCCCTTGGATTCCGTGACAAGTCTAGACCTTGCTCTCTAAAAATCCCAGTCAAACCAGCATTTCCTGAGAGATGTTACAGAATTTAACAGTGTACGTAAGATTCTCACTTTTCAAAGAATAATGAGAAATCAGTGACAAATTTTAAATTCCCCACATACACCTGACCTATGGTAGGCCTTCAATAACGTTGAACAAATGATTTAAGAACTTCTTCCTGGAGGGTCTCAATAATGTTCAATCTAAATCTTTCATACCATAGTTAGAGTTCACTTGGCCTTGTTTTGTATTATTTCCTCATATTTTAGAAGTCATACATATATTTATCTACCTTGATTTTAGCTTTTTTGCAGTAATTTATTTTTAACCCCAAATGAAGAATTTTCACTTCTGAAAGCTGAAGCCAAAAAAAAAACTAATTCACTTCTAAGCCTAATAATACTAGATGTGCTCAGATATATCTGACAGAAATAAGTGCTAAAACACAGGAACTACTTAAATTGGATATGACCACATTGCATTCTTTCTGCTTCTAATAGCCTAAAACAGGCAAAGAATCTTCCTTCCCCAGGTCTTAGTGTACATACCATTTCCTCGAGGAGGCCTTGTACAACCCTCTAGGCAAAGTTAGGGCCCTCTGCTGATGCTCACCAGCATTTTGTACTTCACCTATGCTAACACTTCTCACCTTTACGAAAATATTTATTTATTTACTATCCCTCTTTTTCCATTTGCCTCAGAAACTCATTGAGGGCAGAATCTTGAGTGGCATATTTTATAACTGCATTCCCAGCAGCACCAAGCATAATGCCTAACACATAGGAAGTGCTCAGTAAATATTTGTTCACTATATGATATAATCTGCTCAGTTGTCCATCCAGGCTATTCGTAAGAGATTCAAGGTGGAAAAATAAATGTGAATCACGGCCAATGGGGAGTGAGGCTGTGTTCTAAGCTGAGAGAAAGATTTACTCTTTCAGTACATACTTTTTCCTTGGTTTAGATTTTGATATTGTTTGCAGAATTTTTTTCATAAGGTGAAGCTTTTCTAATTAAAAATTTTAAAAGATTTTTAAATTCAATAATAAATAGGTTTTTTATTCTATTTAATGGAACTCTGAGAGAGAAAATATGGTTGGAAAACAGAAAGAACATTTATTGATTCAGAAATACTAAGAACCTCTTTATTGCCTAAGTATAATTAGACATAATTGTTTAAAAAAAATCTCTTCCTTGAAGATATTTCAGTTTTAGAACTATCACAGCATTTTAATTCTCCAGTGTTCCCGAAGTAGGCATTCATTTTGTATTTGCTAAATGGAATAGATGGGAAAAAAGCAGTATCTTAAATTGCATTGCCTCGTTGAAAATCCTTCTTAATACATCTTGTCTATAATAGTGATCAGATCTTCTCCACACTCCATCAGCATCTGGGAAAAGTTTTCTCAACCCAATCAAAAGTAATTAAATATCTCATCAGTATCTGATAATTGATTAAGGCTCTATTTATACTCTTTTTCTAACAAAATATAAATTTACAATTCTATCACTAAACATGTATCACTCACCTATTATGTTCCTTGTTGAGAAACCATTCCAGGGCCAGCCCCGGTGGCCTAGTGGTTAAGTTTGGCACGCTCTGCTTCTGTGGCCCGGGTTCAGTTCCTAGGTGTGGACATACACCACTAGTCTGTCAGTGGCCATGCTGTGGCAGTGGCTCACATACAAAAAGAGGAAGATTGGCAGTGGATGTTAGCTCAAGGCAAATCTTCCTCAGCAAAAAAAAAAAGAAAGAAAGAAAACACAAGAAACCATTCTCTAAGAGTAGCAGTTTGGACTTCAAATAACAGAAGATCTATTAAAAGTCCTTTCAAAAATAAATAAATTTTGGGCCAGCCCCATGGCTTAGTGGTTAAGTGCGCACACTCTGCTACTGGCGGCCTGGGTTCGGATCCCGGGCGCGCACCGACCACTGCTTCTCCGGCCATGCTGAGGCCGCATCCCACATACAGCAACTGGAAGAATGTGCAACTCTGACATACAACTATCTGCTGGGGCTTTGGGGAAAAACAAAAAGGAGGAGGATTGGCAATAGATGTTAACTCAGAGCCAGTCTTCCTCAGCAAAAAGAGGAGGATTAGCATGGATGTTAGCTCAGGGCTGATCTTCCTCACAATAAATAAATAAATAAATAAATAAATTTTATTATTTCACGTAATAAGAGATTGGAGGCAGAGAGTTTTTGAGGGTAGATGATTCTATGCTTCTTTTCATATTTCCCCTCTGCTACCCTCAGCATGGTGACTATTCATCTCAAAGCTGCAAAATGACTTCAAAAGCTCTACACATAATATCTTCAGTCAACAACCTGCAAAGTCCAAAACAATAGTAGTTCCTTTCCTTTGTTGAAATAACTTTCTAGATCCAAGATGGAGCCACTCCTGCCTGGGGTGCCATATCGGCAAACCAAAATTTAGACAACTTTTGTGTCCCTGTAAATACTCCACTGACCAGAAACGCAGTATATCCAGTCAACCAATCTTGAAACACCAAGCCAGTTCTGGGCTCTATACTTATTTCCTTGTTCCTTCTCACACCAAACAAAGCTGACTGTGTGGTCCCAGCCAGTCAGATATTTTCTATTTTTCTTTTTTTTTCCTTTTCGTTTTTCTTTATTCTTTATCCTATAAAAGCTTCCTGCATTCCACTCCATTTTACATTTCTCTGAATAGAGACTGCTCTCTTCAGGAACTGTTAAATAAAGTTAGTTTGTATCATCTAAATTGTCTTGTTTAATCATTTTTTAACACCATGAACATTTTTTCTTAAGAGAGAAGAAAACTATCTCAGAGTATGCCAGCAGCCCTTCCCAGTCATGCTCATTCCTGAGCCAATCATTGGCAAATGGGATGGAACTGCCAGCGCTGCCTTTTACTAATCAGGATGACACTTGGTGCTGAGGAGGGACCTCTCCTCCTCCCCCAAGTAAATGGCTGCCTGGCACCTGGAAAATTTCAAGGTTCTGTTTGCAAGAATGGGAGACAATGGGAAATTGATAGTCAACCAAATTTATCTGACCCTTGAGTACTTTTTCTCTGATTTGCCCATTTTAAGGAATAGGATTATAATCATAATTGTTGATAGAGTTTCACTCTGATTAGGTAATTATCTTTAGTAAGAGCGAAAATGATTTTTTAATTCATTGACTTATTCAGTGCATTTAAAAATAAGTTAGGTGCTAGAATAATTGGTAAATACATGGTCCCTGCTCTCACAGAGTTTCTACTGTAGTAGGGAATACTGACAAAATGTTAGCTAACAAATGAAAACATAATCATATTTGAGATAAGTGCCATGAAAGTTGAAAGCATAAGTAGTAAGAGGATAATATGGGGAGGAAGCACTTCGATTCAGTGGTTCAGACTTCTCTGAGGAGACGACATTAAGCCTGAAAAAGACAGGAAATGAGTGTAAGATGGCCACTCTGAGCAGAAGAAAAACCATGTGAAGGTTTTGAGAAAGGATAGAGGCCATGATGTGTGAGAAGAGACACTTCCTCCTCTGACTCAAGAGAGAAGAAAGCAAGGATGACTCCAGGTACAGATAAATGGCAACAAGTTGAGGGGTTCCCTTTGAATAGTGTTGGGGAGGAAAAATTTTTCCTTCTTCCCTTCTAGGTTCATTGGCTGGTCTAATAATTAAATTGACATAAAACAGATTAACAGGAGAAAAACAAATTTAGTTATATACATACAGAAGCCCCACAAAGACATGGGACTCAAAGGCAGTTAGGCAATTGAGGCTTATATACCTTTCTGAGCTAAGGAGAAGGGGGTAGGGGTCTGGGGCTTCAATGGGTAGGAAGACAATTCATGGGAAGATGAGAAGAGAAAACATTTGGTAAACAAATGTTTCCCATGCCATGCAGACAAGTCTTTCTGATATAAAAAGTTGTCTTTGGTAAGAGCTCTCTTCCTAATACAGGCCCTCTATCTATTTTAGGTAGTTAAGGGAGAGGTGAAAAGCTTTTCTTGATTCTGCTGAGTCTGAATTGCCTTCAGCTCAAAACAATCCACATGCTACAGTGGTACATTTTAAGGTGGCATATTCTGTTCTCCCTCAATAGGTTCCAGCTCTTTAGTGAAATAAGACATGGGATGATTTGCCTTAGTATATTGCCCTTAACAGAAGCCAAGATAGACCCATTAAAAAGAAAGGGAAAGGGATATCGCAAAGCTCCTCTAGGAGAGGAAAATATCTTTTCCTCTACCTTTTTAAGTTCTCCACAGGAAATTTTGTAACAAGAGACAGATTAACAGCATACAAATTTATTTAATATTAGAGAAAAGCATATAAATTTGTTTAATCTAAGTTTTACATGACATAGGAGCCTTCATAAAGAAATAAAGACCTGGAGAAATAATTAAAGCTGAGAGTTTTTATGCTAAGTTTGGTGAAGAGTGGAAAGTCATGGAAAGATATGATAGGACAAAGGTGAGCTCAGTGTGGTAAACTGGGAGAAACTTAACAAGGCCTGTTTGTTCAGATCCCTCTCTGTGTTCCTCCACTTTCTCAGAGATAAAGTTGCTCCTTTCCTCTGGGTATAGGGAGGGCACCTCTCACCTGAAGGTTTTATGACCTGCTTCAGGGGAAGATCAGAAAGTCCCTCCTGCACATGCCATTTCTCAAACTCCTTCAGCTTGAAGTATTCAATATGCCAAGGTGCCATATTTGGGGGTAATGTGTCCTGAACCCCATCATTCCTGTGGTAGCCACAGAATGAGAAGTGCTGCAGGAAAACAGGGCAGCCCTGAGGACCTAAGGAACTAGAGCTGGGAACTTAAACGATAACAAGACTCTCTCAGGCTTGCCTGCTCCCTGGGCATCAGCTGTACTCTCTCAGGCTTTCTCCTTGTAAAGTGTGACATTGCTGAAGGCAACTCTGCAGGCAGAAGTTTACAATCTCACAAAAGAGAGAAAATGGATAATTCCCTGTCATTTCCATCAAAACAAAACAAAAACAAAAAGAAAACCAGCTTGGCACATCCCTGAATCAATCACTGTGGCCAGGAAAATGGAGCACTGTTGGTGACTCACTGTGTCATGAGGGTGGGGTCTGTCACCCAAAGGGAGAGGAAAAAGGCATTGGGCACTGACAACAGTCATTACACGTGAGCTCTTCCAGAAAAAAACTCAAGTGTGGTTGATAACTAAATCTATACTATACAAAAAAATCATTTACAATTAATTTACATAAATAAACTACAAAAATCATCTACAATTCCAGTACTGAAGTCTAACCCACTCACAAAGGAAGAATTGATCAAGTCTTAATCCAGTTGCAGCTTGGAGATGTTGATGCAAATAATCCATAATTGATCTATAAATTAAAATTTGGGGTGAGTTTATTATGAGCCAGGTCTGAGAACTATAGCCCTGGGGGCTTCCTTCCCTTGGGAAGGAAGCCCATCCAAGAATTGGGGTGTACAGTGTAGTTATATACATCTTGGAACAAAGAGCACACATCACATATGACAGGAATATCTCTTTTACAACAGTCACAATATTGCTTTGCTAGCATAGCAGGTCAGTAATTAATCCTTAGTTTCCAGGAAGAGATGCTTATCCTTGAAGAAATGCTGATATGAGGGGAAGCCACATCCCTATCTTTAAGGGCATCATTCTTGTCTTTGGGACATTGTAAATGTTTAAAGCAGGTGTACAATGCATGCTCAACAGGCCACGGCAGGCCTTTTGGAAAAACAAGGTCAGGCTGAATTAGTTTTAAACCAAATGGCTTCCTCATATACTCCAATATATCCTATTGCTTTTCACTCATCTATCAAAGAGAAGGTTTCCCACACCTATATGGAAACTGTCCTCTCACTGTGCTGGTTCTATGATGCTAACTTATCTCGTTTTGTGTTCCAATTTATCCGAGATCCCTCACCAGTCCTTATCAGAATTTTCCCTCCCTATGTCTATCTGCAAATGCTCAAAATTTCACCCTTACCTTTTACTCTAACCATTGCTGCTCCTAATTGGCTACTCCACAAATTTGTGCAAAGATGAATCAGGACAAAATTATGCATAAAATCACAGAAAAGATCAGCCTTGATCTTTATCACAAATCATACAATCCACATGCAATTCACTTAGTTTGGATTTAAAGTGTTAATAGTTTTTCGAATAGAAAAAGACCTGGTGACTAACTATAAAATTCAATTTCAATTCAGATAGCACCACCTGCAGAGTCATTATGAGATGATGCAATTCAAAAAACCAAGCAAGCATAGCATTTACTTTGAAGAGTAGGAGACAGAATTGAGAGGTCAGATTCTCGCTTGCTATATTTTTCTCCAGCCCTGCCTTTACCCACGGCATTATGGTTTTCTATAAGCATATTTTCTAGAAAATTTCAATGTTAGGGCTTCAACATTTCAACTGTTTTCACAAACCTTGAAACCTAAAGGTTTAGCTTAAAAATATAAAATAAAATCTCAAAGTATTAAAATATTTTACTTCTTATCCTCTTATGCTGCATGACTTTCTTTAAAAGTTAACAGAATTATTTGCACATTTAGAGAAATGTCAAACAAACCTTGAGCAATACAGAAAAATAAGTAACCCACACTACAATGAAGAAAAAATTTCCTTTTTTCCTAATTATTGTAAGTTCATGATGTAGCGCCATCCAGTCTCCATAAATGGTTAAACTTTTGGTTAAAGGAAGTATTTATTGGTTGTTCTCTACAGTACATTAAAAATGGTTCCCTGCACCTTTAACTGTTAATTAGCTCAAGTATTTGGTTCAGAACCCACAGCCCTGTTTAGTGTGACCTCACTGGTATGGCATCTGGGCAATTATCTTTGAGATAATGAGCCTTTTCATCCATAACAGAACAACAACCTCTCACTTGGATTGCAAAAGATCAGAGCCAATCTGCTGCACACCAGGGTGCCTGCCATCCCCTTTGTATTATACCTTATTTTCAAACTAACCTTTCACATTCTGAATTAATTAAAGTGTTTTCAGATTAAAAATTAATGAATTCAATTTAGCATCATTTGGGGGGATAATAGGCACAAAATATCATCCAAACAATGGTTTAGATCCTAATACCACAGCCTAAAAGGGAAGGAAAACTACGTTGCTTACAGAATTTTCTGACAAATCCTGATTTTGGTACTCAGGAAAATAAAGCCTCAGAAAAGATTCAGTGACATGATCTGGTGAATGCTCAGTTTAAATTTTGATATATTTTAATTACATTCAAAAATTAATATGGAGATTATGAAGTTTTCTATCAGGTTGTGATGATGAGGTTCCTAACGTTTACCATCAACTGCTCCTCCTTATTCACTTCCTGCCTTGCCATCTCACCTATTCTTCAACACTAAATGTGTCTCACCTTCTTATGTAACACTAAACGAATATGAAACCCCTTCCTCAACGGGTCAAGCACTCCTTCTCAGTGAGTTTTTAGAACCCCATTTCTTTAAAAGGCTCTCTTCATAAGGAAGTTTGAGATGGATAGACTCCATGTAGGAATATTGCTAAAGAAAAAATTATTCAGATGCTTGTTAAAGGCAGTAAGGAAGACTTTATTCAAGAGAGGCTTCTGCAATGGGAGTCCTGCAATAGAGGAAGAGATTGGGCTCAACTCTGAATAGGACAAAGACGAGGGGAGATTTATAGCCAAGGAGCAGGGTGGGGTCAGTGGATGGCAACTTACTAAGAGGAAACATCAAGGCTGGGGGATTCTTGGTAGATCAACTCAACAGGATTCTTGCTGAAGGCAGTTCTGAGGTATAAGATATGGGAGGGTGAGGGTTGAGGAATTTGATTAGATATGGAGGGCAGGGAATTTTTGATAAAACTGACTTAGGAGAGGAAGAACTATTTCTCCACCCTCTGTGTTCTTCCGGCTGGTTTAAGGATTAAATTGACATGGGGGCCAGCCACGTGGCTTAGCGGTTAAGTGCACGCGCTCTGCTGCTGGCGGCCCGGGTTCGGATCCCGGGTGCGCACTGACTCACCACTTCTCTGGCCATGCTGAGGCTGCGTCCCACATACAGCAACTAGAAGGATGTGCAGCTATAACATACAACTATCTACTGGGGCTTTGGGGGAAAAAATAAATAAATAAAATAAATAAATAAAATAAATAAATAAATAAATTGATATGAGACAGAAGAACAGGAGAAAATCAAACAAATTTAATAACATGTATACATTGGAGAAATCCAGGAAAAATGAGTAACTCACCAAAATGGCTGAAGCCACCACCTTAATTACCTACCGTCTATAGCTAAAGACAAAGGAGGATGTTGGGGGTAGTAGTTTGGGACTTCAAAAGGAAAGAAGGTAATTAACATGGAAATGGAAAAGCAAATGTTTGATAAACAAATGTTTGCCATGCCTTGCAAAAACAATGGGACATAAGGAGGACTCTGATTAAATGGGCCTTGCTAGATTCCTCCCTGGCTACCACATCTAGTTTATATTATACCTTAGTAATCTTATGATATTAGCTCCTTCCTGGAACAGTCCTTCTATCTTAAATTCTTTTGGGCGGTTAGGGGGATACTCAAGGTTTCTTTCAAATCTTTTGTTCTTAAAAATAATCAAACCAGGGGCTGGCCCGGTGGTGCAAGTGGATGCAGCAGCCCAGGGTTAGCCGGTTCGGATCCTGGGCGTGCACCGACACACCGCTTGTTAAGCCATGCAGTGCCAGTGTCCCATATAAAGTAGAGGAAGATGGGCACAGATGTTAGCCCAGGGCCAGTACCCCTCAGCAAAAAAAAAAAAGAAGAAGAGGATTGGCATAGGATGTTAGCTCAGGGCTGGTCCTCCTCACAAAAAAAAATAATAATAATCAAGCCAGAGAGAAGTCAAGATGGCGGCGTAGGCAGACTCTGAACTCACCTCCTCCCACAGACATAGCCAATTTACAACTACTCATGGAAAAATTACCCCTGAGAGAGAACTGAAAACTGGATAAGAGAAACTCCTGCAAGAAATGACAACACTTATTGAGGTGGAAGAGGCAGAAATTCCCTTCTGGAGAGAAAAAAATGCCGCTTTCACAAGCCGCAGCACTTCATGGCCAGCCGGGAGCAGCCCAAAGGCACGCAGCCCTCCTGGAGGAGCAGGGCACTGAGCCAGGGAGCGCCCCCACTGTAGGCATTTTTTGGACCCAGCACAATCGAGACAAGTGGCATAATATCTGACTTTGCCTGCTACTAAAACATTGGGGAGTACCCCCGGAAAAGCTAGTTCACAAAGAAATTAAAACTGGCTCTTAAAGGGCCCTTGCACAAACTCACCTGTTTCAGAAAGCAACCTAAAATCACCAGAAAGAAAGGTGCACGGTGCTTTGGTGAAAAGAGACTCACCTGATAGGCTCTGAGTGCATCTCGGTGAGAGGTGAGACCTCTCCAGGGACTGGGACATTGGAGGCAGCCATTGTTATGGCCTGGTGTGGGCATACTGACACAGACGCTGGCAGATGCCATGGGAGTTCTCCCTGGGGCCTGCTAGCCCAGGGTCTGCCCCACCAACTAGAGCACCGATTTAATCCAGCTCAGCCAGGGCAGGCAGCCCACCCTAGGGATTGGCCCCACCCAACAACAAGCCCTCGGGAAAATTGTGGGCCTGCTAAGTGAGCTGCCTGGATTCTCTGCAGCCTGGCGAGTGGGTCCAAGGAGCAGGCAGAGAGTGTGGTGTGGTGGTGGAGTGTGTGGGGTTCCCACCTTGGACAGATCGAGTCTACTTCAGGAGGTTGTGTTGCACACACAGGGCAGGACTGTGTTGACTGTGTGTGTGTGGCGGGGCTTGTCAGCTGAAGAAGACTTGTGCTTCTCAAAGACCCACATAGGGGGTTTGCCCCACCTTACAAAGCCTGAAACTATTGGATGCTCCCGTCCTGAGCCCAGCCCCACCCAGCTGCAATCCTCAGAGAGCTGACAAGAGACCTAAAGGCTGGAGGCTTATAGCAAATGATAAGCCCCTGAGACCAACAACCTGCCATACTGGGGATCTACTCACTTGAAAGAAATGCTACAACAGAAATGTGGTATTAGAACTTGCAGCCAACTGTGCTGGGGATCCCCAAATCTGATAAAGACACTGAAGGGTCCACAACAACTACAAGCAGCTGACATTACAACAGCTGGCCAGGGGCATAGCTCAGCCTCCCTGGGCACCTACAGGGATAGCAATGATGCCAGAACAGAAGGACACAAGTAGCCAACATAGGGGTCACTCCCGGAACATTCAGAACTGAGGAAAGCACACTTCTGGGCCTCATAAGGCATCACTTATATAAGGTCCCTACTCCAAGAGCAGGAGACATAGCTGACCTACCTAATACATAGACACAAGTACAGGGAAAGAGGCAAAAATGAGGAGGCAAAGGAATACGTTCCAAGTAAGAGAACAGGACAAAACCCCAGAAAAGGAACTAAGTGAAACAGAAATGAGCAACCTACCCAAGAGAGCTCAAACAAAGAGCGTTAATGATGCTCACTGATCTTGGGAGAAGAATGGATAAACTCAGTGAGAATGTCAACAAAGAAATGGAAGATATAAAAAAGAACCAATCAGAAATGAAGAATACAATACTGGAAATGAAAAAATCACTAGAGGGACTCAAAAGGAGAGTAGGGGATACAGCAGAAAGGATCTGCAAGCTGGACGAAAGACTAAAAGAAATCGCCCAAGATGAACAGGTAAAAGAAAAAAGAATTAAAAAGAGTGAGGACAGTCTAAGGGACCTCTGGGACAACATCAAGCGCACTAACATCCGTGTTATAGGTGTCCCAGAATGAGAAGAGCGAGACAAAGGGGCAGAGAATCTGTTTGAAGAAATAGTAGATGAAAACTTCCCTAAACTAAGGAAGGAAACAGACATCCAGGTACAGGAAACACAGAGAGTACCAAATGAGATAAACTCAAAGAGGCCCACACCAAGACACATCATAATAAAAATGTCCAGAATTAAAAATAAAGAGAGAATCCTAAAAGCCGCAAGAGAAAGTCAAGTTACATAAAAAGGAAACCCCATAAGGCTATCAGCTGACTTCTCAGCAGAAACCTTACAGGCTAAAAGAGAGAGGCACAGTATATTTAAAGTGCTAAAAGGAAAAAACCTACAGCCAAGAATACTCTACCTGGCAAGGTTATCATTCAAAATGGAAGGAGAGTTAAAAGTTTCCCAGACAAGCAAAAATTAAAGGAGATTGTCAACAAGAAACCAGTACTACAAGAAATACTAAAGGGGCTTACTTAAGGGGAAAAGAGAAGACCACAAATAGGAAAAATTATCTAGTTCCATGATAAGAGGGTAATGGATACAAATGCACAAAGAAGAGGTTAGATATGATGTAAAAACCTAAGGTTGGGAGGAGGGAAGTTAAGGAGTAGAGTTTTCAGAGAGGTAAAACCAAAGAGACCATCAACTTAATATAGAATCTTATATACGTAGGTTACTGTATATGGACTCTATGGAAATCAAAAACCAGAAATCTATAATAAATACACAAAAAATAGAGAAAGGAACCCAAACATAACACTAAAGAGAACCATCAAACTACAAGGGAAGAAAGCAAGAGAAGAAGAAAGAAACAGAGAAGGACTACTAAAACACCGAGAAAAAGAAGTTAAAAAATGGCAGTAAGTACATACTTATCAACAGCTATTTTAAACCTTGTTGGACTAAATACTCCAATTAAAAGGCATAGGGTGGCTGATTGGATAAAACAACAAGACCCATATATATGCTGCATACAAGAGACACACTTCAGACCTAAAGCCACTTACAAACTGAAAGTGAAGGGATGGAAAAAGACACTCCACACAAATGACAATGAAAAGAAAACTGGGGTAGCAATACTCATATCAGACAAAGTAGGCTTTAAAAGAAAAACTGTAACAAGATACAAAGAAGGGCATTACATAAGGATCAAGGGAACAATCCAACAAGAGGATATAACACTTATAAATATCTATGCATCCAACGTAGGAGCACCTAAATATATAAAGCAATTATTAACAGACATAAAAACAGAAATAGACAGTAACAAAATAATAGTAGGAGACCCTAACACTCCACTTACACCAATGGATAGATCATCCAAACTGAAGATCAATAAGGAAACATTGGCCTTAAATGACACACTAGAATAGATGGACCTAGTAGATATACACAGAACATTCCACCCAAAAACCGAAGAATACACGTTCTTTTCAAGTGCACATGGAACATTCTCCAGGATTGATCACATATTAGGCCACAAAACAAGTCTCCATAAATTTAAGAAGATTGAAATAATACCAAGCATCTTTTCTGACCACAACGGTATGAAACTAGAAATCAATTATAGGAAGAAAATCAGAAAAGCCACAAATATGTGGAGATTAAACTAAATGCTACTGAACAATGCTTGAGTCAACAAAGAAATCAAACGAGAAATCAAAAAATATCTGGAGACAAATGAAAACGAAAATACGACATGCCAGAATTTATGGGATACAGCAAAAGCGGTTCTAAGAGGGAAGTTTATAGCAATACAGGCCTATCTCAACAAACACGAAAAATCTCAAATAACCAATCTAACAATGCACCTAAAGGAACTGGAAAAAGAAAAACACACAAAGCCCAAAATCTGTAGAAAGAAGGGAAATAATAAAAATCAGAGCAGAAATAAATAAATAGAGACTAAAATAAATAGAAAAAATTAATAAAACCAAGAGCTGGTTCTCTTTGAAAAGATAAACAAAATGGATAAACCTTTAGCTAGACTCACCAAGAAAAAAAGAGAGAAGGCTCAAATAAGTAAAATCAGAAATGAAAGAGGAGAAATTACAACAGCCACCTCAGAAATACATAACATTATAAGAGAATACTATGAAAAGCTTTATGCCAACCAATTCAACAATCTGGAAGAAATGGATAAATTCTTAGAATTATACAACCTTCCAAAACTGGATGAAGAAGAAATAGAGAATTTGAATAGACCAATCACCAGTAAGGAGATCGAAATGGTAATCAAAAACCTCCCCCAAAATAAAAGTCCAGGACCAGATGGCTTCCCTGGGGAATTCTACCAAACATTCAAAGAAGACTTAAAACCTATCTTTCTCAAACTCTTCCAAAAATTGAGGAGGAGGGGAAGCTCCCTAACTCATTCTATGAAGCTGACATTACCTTGATACCAAAACCGGACAAGGACAGAACAAAAAAAGAAAAATACAGGCCAATATCACTGATGAACATCGATGCAAAAATCCTCAGCAAAATACTAGCAAATCACATACAACAATACATTAAAAAGATTATACACCATGATCAGGCAGGATTTATTCCGGGGATGCAGGGATGGTTCAATATTCGCAAATCAATCAACGTGACACACCACAATAATAAAATGAAGAATAAAAATCATATAATCATCTCAATAGATGCAGACAAAGCATTTGACAAGATACAGCATCCATTTATGATAAAAACTCTGAATAAAATGGGTATAGAAGGAAACTACCTCAGGATAAAGCTCATATATGACAAACCCACAGCTAATATCATCGTCAATGGTGAAAAACTGAAAGCTATCCCTCTAAGAACAGGAACCAGACAAGGATGCCCACTCTCATCACTCCTATTTAACATAGTACTGGAAGTCCTAGCCAGAGCAATCAGGCAAGAAAAAGAAATAACAGGGATCCAAATTGGAAAGGAAGAAGTGAAACTGTCACTATTTGCAGATGACATGATTTTATATATAGAAAATCCTAAAGAATCCACCAAATAACTTTTAGAAGTAATAAGTGAATACAGTAAAGTTGCAGGACACAAAATCAACATACAAAAATCAGTTGCATTTCTATGTACTAACAACAAAGTAGCAGAAAGAGAAATTAAGAATACAATCCTATTTCTAATTGCAACAAAAAGAATAAAATGCCTGGGAATAAACTTAACCAAAGAGGTGAAAGATCTGTACACTGAAAACTATAAAACATTGCTGAAAGAAATTGAAGAAGACACAAAGAAATGGAAAGATATTCCATGCTCTTGGATTAGAAGAATTAACACAGGTAAGATGTCCATACTTCCTAAAGCAATCTTTAGATTCAATGCAATCCCTATCAAAGTTCCAACAATATTTTTCGTAGAAATAGAACAAAGAATTCTAAAATTTGTATGGAACAACAAAACATCCCAAATTGCTAAAGGAATCCTGAGGAAAAAGAACACAGCTGGAGGTATCACACTCCCTGATTTCAAAATACACTACAAAGCTATAGTAACCAAAATAGCATGGTACTGGCACAAAAACAGACACACGGATCTATGGAATAGAATCGAAAGCCCAGAAATAAACCCACACATCTACGGACAGCTAATCTTCGACAAAGGAGCCAAGAGCATACAATGGAGAAAGGAAAGTCTCTTCAACAAATGGTGTTGGGAAAACTAGACAGCCACATGCAAAAAAATGAAAGTAGACCATTACCTTACACCATACACAAAATTAACTCAAAATGGATTAAAGACTTGAATGTAAGACTTGAAACTATGAAACTTCTAGAAGAAAACATAGGCAGTACGCTCTACAACATCGGTCTTAGCAACATATTTTCAAGCACCATGTCTGACCGGGTAAGAGAAACAATAGAAAAAATAAACAAATTGGACTACATCAAACTAAAAATCTTCTGCACAGCAAAGGAAACCATCAACAAAACAAAAAGACAACCTAACAATTGGGAGAAGATATTTGCAAACCATACATCTGATAAGGTGTTAATCTCCAAAATATATAAAGAACTCATACATGTCAACAACAAAAAAACTAACAACTCAATTAAAAAATGGGCAAAAGACCTGAACGGACATTTCTCCGAAGAAGATATACAGATAGCCAACTGGCATATGAAAAGATGTTCAACATCATTAACTATCAGGGAAATGCAAATCAAAACTACAATGAGAATCACCTCACTCCAGTCAGAATGGCTATAATTAACAAGAGAGGAAACAACAAGTGTTGGAGAGGATGTGGAGAGAAGAAAACTCTCCTATACTGCTGGTGGTGAGTGCAAACTGGTGCAGCCACTATGAAAAACACTATGGAGATTCCTCAAAAAATTAACGATAGAACTACCATATGATCCAGCTATTCCACTGTTGGGTATCTATCCAAAGAACATGAAAACACCAATTCGTAAAGATACATGCACCCCTGTGTTCATTGCAGCATTATTTACAATAGCCAAGACTTGGAAGCAACCTAAGTGCCCATCAAGGGACAAATGGATAAAGATGTGGTATATATACACAATGGAATACTACTCAGCCATAAGAAACGACGAAATCCAGCCATTTGTGACAACATGAATGGACATTGAGGGTACTATGCAAAGTGAAATAAGTCAGAGGGAGAAGGTCAAATACTGTATGATCTCACTCATTAAGTAGTAGGTAATAACAACAACAAACAAACACGTAGAGACAGGGATTGGATTGGTGGTTACCAGAGGGGAAGAGGAGAGGAAGGAGGGTGAAAGGGATAATTAGGCACATGTGTGTGGTGATGGATTGTCATTAGTATTTGGGTGGTGAACATGAGAACATGATGTAATCCATGCAGAAATAGAAGTATAATGATGTACACCTGAAATTTATACAATGTTATAAACCAATGTTACCACAAGAAACAAAAAACAAAACAAAACAAAACAAAAAATTGCTAAGAGCATAATAAATATCATTTTGCTTTGCTAGACATCATAACAAACAAACAAAAAAAATAATCAAGCCAAAGAAACATATTTTGTGGTGGCCAATTCTGATTCTTCACACTCGTTTAGCAGGATTCTTGCTAAAACTGGACTAAGCCAGCCATAGACAGAACCCAAGGTTGGGAGCTAGTCAGAAGAGGCTCAGAGAAGCTTGACTCAAGTTTGGTCAAAGGAGTCTTTTGAAACTGGTAGACAGTTAGCCATTAAAGATGAGGTAGCTAGTAACTAAAGTTTGTTCACGTATTTATCAATTGTAGCCTTTAGTTGTTGGTCCGCCCATTATTAGCTGTGCTGCTTATTTTTAAAGTCATGTCCATAGGCAATGTATTATCGGACTTCCACTAGCTTCCTCATAGATAACATCTCTGATGCTTTGGTCACCATGGTAACAGGTGCCTGAGTTGTTTTTCAGGAACTAAGAGTCAATCCCTTGTCCAGTTCAGGCCAGTTGAGACCACCAACTCAACAACTGCACAGATGACCAATGGTGACCGCCTGCACAGATGACCAATAGGTGACCGCCTGATGTCAGGGAACCGAGGAGTCCACCCTTGGATTATTTTAATGCCCTCATTTTCTGAACATGCATCCAATGAAGAGCCATAAAGCTTGACTACAATTGCACAGATCATCAATTACTCACTTCTCCACACCTCTAATCATCTATTCCCACATTCAGACAACCCTGCCTCTTTATCCTATAAATATTCCTAATCTCCATTTTGGGGGATGGTGGATTTGAGATTTGTCCTCCTGTCTTCTTGCTTGGCTGCCTTGTGAATAAACCCTTTCTCTGCTACAAACTCATCATCTCATGATTTGCTTTTCATGTGATGGGCAAAACAAATTTGGTTTAGTAACATTTACAATATTAAAATCCTTTACTGTAACCTAGAAGTGATACAACAATCAGTTCTCTTACTGTTTTATTCTTGACTTGACTTAATAAGAAAGGAGGGATGCCAAGAAAAGTGATGCTAACCACTGTCTCCATTCCCTTTGTCTTACTCAAATCTTTTTTGGTTGTAAGGAACAGAAATCCACTCAAATTAGCTCACTCACAAAAGAGGAAATTTTTATAAGAGTACTTAGTATAATCAAGCCTTCTGAAGAATAAGATCCAAGACCTGGGAAGGAATCAGAAGGCAAAGCATCTCTCTCTCCCTCTCTTTCCATTTTTTTTCTACAGACTAGATTTTATCTCTCAGAGTGAATCTGACTTGACCACTTTGGTCTGCTGTGCACTACTGTTTGAAGTTGATTTTGCATGGGAAAGTAACAACATAATATCAAGATGATTGTTGTGACCCATACTTATGGGCAGAAAGGTAAGGATTAGTTATCTGAGAAAGAGGTTCTTGGCCCAGCCCATCAAAACAAGCTCTTACACCTGCATATGCATATCACACTGCCCAGGACTCAATGACGGCAAAAGGCTGGCACTCAGCCCTAGCAGATTCAGCATAAATTATGAAAATTGAGGTGTGCCAAAAGGCAAATCAATGACCAATGAGCATATATATGGCCTCAACTGACACATCTTTATACCACATTTAAAGATTTTTTTTCCCTGTACCCAAACTAGAAAAATATCTAGTACTGATTTTGCCATTAATGAGCCTTAAATCTCCTAAGGAAGGAAATTGGAAAGAGAGAATGGAGAGAAGATTTTTCTCTTTCCATATCATAAAAGGCATATTGCTATTAGTCTCCTAGATGCAAGCAGGAATTAGGAATTAATTTCAGCTACAATAATGCTAATGCATCTTAAAAATCACACCTAAAAATCTGGCTAAGTCACATAAAATTCATATAACTTCTTTGCCCTTTTAAGAAAACTTGTTCCTGTCATCAGCTAATCTAATAAAAGGTTTTCACTCACATTAGTAGTTATTTATATGCTTATTTTATAATTCTAAAACATGTGGCGGTAAAGTACACGCATCACATAAAATAACTAGAAAATGTTAATAGTTGATTAACCATTAAATTTAAAAATAGAGCTATGGAAGATTAATTCTATTTTAATGCAGTAAATTTAGAGACTTCACTCAGTTTCACTTCTTCTTTTCTAACAATAAATTCTTACTTTCGGCTATTATTTTTAAAGACCATTGAGTTGAACCTTGTAGCGGACAAAACTTGGTATTTTAAGGAAGTTTTCCTTTGAGGTGGTCAAAGTACAGGAATTAAATGCTTTACTCACTTACATGAAGCTAGGCAGTAAAGGAAAAACACACGCTGAAGTCTCAGGAAATTCAAGATCTGTGACTGAAAGCCGTGTTCAAGTGATACAGGGAACAGGACTACATATGTTTTATATGTGATATCAGGCTTTGCGACAGGTAACTTTAGGTTTTACAGGGAAAAATTGAATCTGTCCAATATTAAGTCAGATTAACACTCCTTCTGTGACATTTCCACAATGGGAAATACTGCACAATTATTCTTATCCTACCTTCTATATCTCTCCAACCCTCTTCTATAACCTCCAAGGAAACCCTTGGCCTTGAAATCATTACACTTGTGAATAACTCCAAAATGTAGGCGCCATGGTTATGGGTGAAAATTATAGTATACAGATCTCACACTAAAGCTAAATCCTATCATTAAAAAACAATTAATACTGTACTTAGATTTCCTGGTCTAAGTACAATGCTCACTGGAAGTTTGTAAGTCATTATTTACCAATTACTAGACACTGAGGTTACTTTAGTAGGTTAGTGTGTTGATTAAGTCATAAATAACACCTTCCAGTTCTTTCCACCACCAATCAAGAAACCTCAGCATGACCACAGCCTGCTTCCTTACACCTAAAAGACATGTTTGACTCTTCCTACTGTCACCACCCTGGTCCAAGCCCCCATCACTGCCTCCTAGAACTATCACAATAGCCTCCTCACAGCTCTGCTCGCTCTCCTTGTTTCTCTCATTATCTGGATGCCAGAATGATGCTATATCCTTATTGACCTGCTAATTCCCAGAAAGTAGTCCAACCTTTCTGTAGCTGCGAATGTCATTTCCTGTTTCCTTACTTCCCTCAATTCCTTTTTTTAAGAAATAACCAATAACTAAGAACAGTTCGTATCTCTATTCCTTCTAATCTGGAAGAGCCTAACAAGTGCTCCATGGTAAAGAGAGGTCCCTCTTCAGCTCAGTGCTACCTAAATTACCCTCCCTATACAAGCATTCTCATTAATCCACTGGCATTTCACTCAGAGACCATACAGATGGGCTGATTTGGCAGACTGTGATGACATTTCGTTTTCCTTATTGAACTAGAAAAATCTTTGCCAGAAAGGGGTTTCTGCATTTCACTGAGTGTGGTGTTAGAAAGGTGTAATATTGCTATAATAAAAATGGCAACTTTGGACTACAGTGTACCATATCTTTAATAAAGACTATGCAATCAAACAATGTAAATGTTTGACGTTGATTAAAATAAAAATATCCTGAGCTCTGAAAAATCTCTTTATTTTTTAGAAAAAAATTATTTTAATCCTTTTAGTATTCTTTAAGCAATTAGTATTTAGGATTTCCTTTATCAACTATGTTACTTTCATAGTTACAAAGAAGGATTATTATTTTGGGTTGTTTTTTTTACCTCATCAAATAAGTAGCTAATTTATATTACTTGCCACCTGCAGGTATTTCATTACCACGTTGAAAGGTGAGAAAATAAGTCATTAATATGCATAGATGCTTTCCTTAAGCAATTTAGAAGGGTATATACAACAGGAACTCTTTCCGGATTTCCACCATTGCAAACCTAAAAAATGATATTGAAATTCAGCTATTTAACCTTCATAAATGAAGTAACCTGCATAGCTAACATTAAATGTTTGATTTAATTTACTTGCACAGGTAACTCACTGAGAAGGCATTTAACCTTAAAGTTAATGATATCAGATCTATTCCACAGTGTATGTGCCTCCAATCGCTTTCTACAGCACTGCACAAACTAATAAGTTCTTCTTTTAGTAATATCTGTGGGCAGGAGGGAGACATTATCCTCAATTATACCTGCATAACATCTTCATCAACTTCAGACGCCTTCCACTTCAAGAGCACTAAGTGAGGAAAGTAGGGGCAGGACCCAGTTTGCACCACAAAACATCTGAAAGCAGATTCAAGTGTGAGTATCTGTTTTCAATTTCGTCTGGGCCAGAAGGGTCTTCTTTTTCCTTTTGTTATTTATACCTCAGCCACCTTTAGGATGATTAGAGGTTTTTTGTTTGTGTGTGTGTGTTTCTAAAGGGAGGAAGTGACTATAGAAGCACTAGAGGGGCCGGCACCGTAGCATAGTGGTTAAGTTCACGTGCTCTGCTTCAGCGGCCTGAGGTTCGCAGGTTCAGATCCCGGGCACAGACTTACACACCGCTCATCAAACCATGCTGTGGCAACATCCCACATACAAAAAAGAGGAGGATGGGCACAGATGTTAGCTCAGGGCCAATTTTCCTCAGCAAAAAGAGGAAGATTGGTAACAGACGTTAGCTCAGAGCCAATCTTCCTCATACACACACAGAAAAAAGGCACTAAAAGACATGTTTGGAGAATTTATTATAATTTCATAGGGGAAGGGCCTTTCTAATCATGATTTTAAAACTCAGAAGTCCTAAGATTAAAAAATGGATAAATTTAACTACATACATATCAAATATTTCTGCATGGCAAAATTCACCATGCAAAGCAAAACACATGACAAATTGGAGGAAAAATACAACCATGTTAAAGACCACTTATCTCTCATTTAATATATAAAGAGTTTCTATGAATCAGTTTCAAAAGTCTAACAGCACATTAGAAAAATAGCAAAGACTATGAGCACATAGTTCACTTTAAGGAAATAAATATGACTCTTAAATGAACGAAATAATGCCCAAGTTCACTCATAGTAAGAGAAATACAATGGTACCAACATACTAGTATTTATTATCAGACTGGTAAGGATCCAGAGGTTTAATAAGACACTGTAGGTGACGTTATAGAGCAATGGACACTCACATAGTGCTGATGAGTATACAATTTCAAAACTTCTATGGAAGATAATTTGTCAATATCCAGCAAATTTACAAATACATATGCCCAGAAATTCCACTTCTAGGAATATAGCCTATAGATGTTCTCATACATTTAGGAAAAAACAGTCATTGTAATATTTTTTATAAGAGCAAAATAAGCAAACAACCTAAATATTCACATACAGTTGATTTGTTAAACTAAGGAATATACGTAAGAGAATACTACGCAGTCATTTAAAAAAGAATGAAGAAGCTCTTCATCTATTAAAATAAATTGACCTTCAAAATATACTGTTAAGTTAAAAAAAAAAAGCAAAGTGTGAAGCAGTATGTGTAGCAATAGTATGCATATATTTGTGTGAAAAATAGGGAAGAAAGAATATTAGATAATAAAGATGCCCAAGAATAAATATAGGACACATAAGAAACTGATAATATTAGTTTGCTGCACTGAGAATTGTGTACCTGAGGGATTCAGGTGGAAGGGAGACTCTGTGATGAACATCTTTTGTATTTTTTAATTTTGAAGCATATAATTACTACCTATACAGAAAATAAATAATTTTAAAAATTAAAAGAAGGAAGCACGTGGATAAAGCTATTGCCTAAAATAAAACATGTAAGTTCTATATGAATTTCACTTATTAAAAGTCTCTTTAACTCTTATCACAACAAAACAAAGATAAGCAAAGTTATCTTGTGAAAAACAAAATTAGGAATGCCCTTCTGAGAACAACTGCTGGAGTAGCTCATGGATAATCTCCTTTCTGTAGAATTCTAAGTGCTTGCTCAGCACTTTCCCCACTCCATGCCTCATCTCCCATCACAGAATAAGACATCGTTGGATAAGTTCTCCAGAAAATATAGGTAAGGACTTACAACCCTTGCCCAAGGTCTACATGGAATTAGCCCAGACCTGATCAATATCAAGTTGTAGGCCTTCTGGGGACATCATTACTGTATTTCTCAAATAGAGAGGCCTTGTCTAACACACGATCTGGCATTGGCATAGGACATTTTAAATGGAGCCACTTAGGAAATTGGGGACAGAAAACAAGAGAACTTTTTAATGTCAGGTTAGACATTTGATATGAAATTAAATGTTTTTAGGTTTTTTCTATTCTCTTTATGTTTGATTTTCATGGCTGTTTTTGTTTGTTTGTTTTTAATATGGAAGCTCGTTAGTCATTGGCTGGAGAAAATGTTCAGTCCTCACACAAAGAGCCATGGACTCTTCTCCAAGGTTAAGCCATGGAGGAAATAGAATGGGCAGGAAGAGGGAGGAGTTGGCAGCAAAGGCAAATGTGAATGAGGCAGGTGCATGATAATTTCAATACTGAGTATGGTCCAGAGATGCAGGGTGTCTGGGAGGGTGGGAAATAAAATGTGACCCTAATGATTACTAAAAAATTATCACTAAACCACTTGGCTATTTTTGAAACATAAAGTTATCTCCAATCCAAGAGGACTACAAGATGTATATTATTACAATTGAAAATAGGTAGTCTTTAAATACCACCTGTAATAGCAATGCAGGACAAGCCAGAAGTGCATTCAGTGAAACATAACATATTTAGCCTACACAAGGGAGGTGATATCGATAAAAATAAAAACTCAGCCAGAAAGATAATTCTCCACATTTACATTTTTGTGGCCACAAAAAATTTTCCCTCTGGCACAAAATCTTTCTCCTCCTAAACTCAAGCTGGGCACAATATGTTCCTTCTTCGTCCTTTTTCTCCTCCCAGCACACAGTTTGACATTGGTTTGTTGTCATTAGCATCACCTTCAACAAATCATTTTCTTCACTTGTTCAATTATAGACGACATAAAAATGTCTGTCCTCCATGTTTCTCATTTCAACACTGGACCTGACCTGGCTCTACCCTAAATCACAGAAACCTCTTGCCAGTTTCTATGACTTAAAGTTAATTTTCACTCGGCTTTCTTTTCTTTTTATTTCACATTTCTTATGGGTAATGGCCAGAGTGAAAATGATGGTTTAAGAGCCTCTTTCCTTCAGACCCCTACCTTCCTCACCACGGATTTACAGCACACTTTTCCTCAGGCAAATTTTAGTATATTTCCCCTCCACTCAACAATAAAAGAGAAAAGACTGTCATAAACTGGTATAGATATCCTCTTACACCCTTTAGGGACAAGGTCCTTTCCTTATACCAAAATGTAAAACAGCTACCACAATCAATGAGGAAAATGGAGCATTTGATGTGCTAAAAAGGAACTCACAAGCGTTTCTACTCATTTCATTCTGCTGCTCCCAAAATAGGCTTAGAGATGCATACACAGCTACCTCCATGACTGCAATCAAGGTAAACACACAATGGCATTAGCAAATCAGGGAAGTAAGAGATTACTCTCCTTTCAATTTGAAGAAAAACATTTTACTAAAGAGGAGACAAGCTAAGTATCTTAAATTTCACTAAATTAAAGTTATGTGCTTTTAATCCTATTTCTGCACAAAGGAAACAGCAATGGAAATATTGGGTAGCTACTTTAAGCGGAAAATAAACTAATAAAATATTTGTGTATTTTGTTTCAGTGCATATTATCTTTGCCTCCCTTGAGGTCACTGGTTTTTCGTTTAGACCTTCGATTTTCCTTTTCTTTTTCTTTTTTGGTCCTTTTTTTAAGGCTTTTAAATGCCTGGCTTGCAGTTACACACTTGTAGATTTCCATGGGAACCAGGATTCACTTTGAAATATTAAGATAATATTCTAACCAGCATTCTGAAACACCTCCGGGGCTCCTATGTAGCTCTGCTCAAGCCATTACTGTCTGGCTTTTATAGGTGAATTTCAGAGCTCCCTTGGATTAGGTGAAAATGTGAGTGTCTTGAAGATGAAACATCTTTCACTGCCAATGTCTCCTGCCTCTGTATACTTTATCTTTGATTCTGTGTGTTTTTATGTTACTTTCTTTAAGAAAAAAAATGTCCTCACAATTTAGACTCTAGAAATTTGCTTCCAATTCAATTTATGCTACCTTAGTAAAGTTTAAACTCCAGCCATTTTTTAAAATCCAGAACAAAAGAATATTTATCAGAATTAATAATGCATCAATCCCCAAGACTATCTCAACTATAAATGGCTTTTATAATTTATTAATTAATTATAACACCTTCACCAGAAATCAATGATTTAAACAATTTCTTTTTAATGCTAATTGCTATATTGGGAATACCAACGTGCATTGATTTAGGGAAAATATTCAAAGCCATTTTACTGAGGCCAGAGGGAAATATGTTCCTTATATTACATGGATGCTATTTAACCTCACATTGTGCTACCGTGTTTGATATCAGTCTCATGTTAAAGAAGCCTGTGCTGTTCAGTATGTTAGCCAACAGCCACACGTGTCCACCGAGCAGTAGAAATGTCACCAGTCAGAATTGAGATGTGCTGTAAATGTAAAATACGTACTAGATTTTAAAGACTCAGTATACATTCACACCAGAAAAAAAAAAAAAAAGAATATGTGAGGTGATGGATGTGTTAATTAAGTTGATGGGAGGAATCCTTTCACAATGTTTACATATATCAAATCATCACATTGTACACTTTAAATACCTTACAGTTCTATTTGTCAATTATACCTCAATAAGGCTGAAAAAAATTAAAGATTTAGTATACAAAAAAGAATGTAAAATATCTCACCAAGAACTTTTATAGAAATTATATGTTGAAAAGATAAAAGTCTGGATGCATTGATTTAAATAAAATATATTATTAAAATTAATTTCACTTGTTTCTTTTTTACTTTTTGATTGGGCTACAAAAAGATTTTAAATTACATATTTGTCTCATATTATACTTCTACTGGATATCAGTGATCAAGACATTTTAATGGTATCATGCAAGGGTTAGGATCATTGTTCTCTACCAGTATATCCCAAGGCCTAGCACATGTTCTAAATACCTCCAGTCCCTGGCATAGTATAGGTGCTCAGTAAATATTTATTAAATAAAATAACAAATGAAAGTGAATAAACAATTTCTTAGCTATCAAGTATATTTCCTCCAAGGAAATCAAAATGTCCCATAAGTATGCAGAAATGAATAATTTGCATGTTTGAGTCCTAAAGGAAGGCAAATGCTAAGAGAGTTAAATTTGGAAAGAAAAGAAATTGTGCATAAAACAGAGTAAATATTGGTTGAAGTTGCAAAACCAAAGGCAAAGAAAGGAGAGATATTTATAAAGTGTAATGAGTGTGATAATGTACATATATATATTATTTCTAAGGAAACTAACAATGTAATGGAAAGATCAATATAATTTTTGTGAAATTTAGGCCATTTATTTGGAGAATAATTTATTCAACGTCGTGATTTAAGTTAAACCAAAATTTGACTCTAATATATTTAATAGTTTCTGAATGGTATAAAAAGAAAAACTGGTTTAAAAAGTTGCAATAATGGGCACTAGTAACATCGTACTTAAGCTGGCTATAAATACTAACTAGGCAAAGTTTGCCTTTGTTTAGAACTTCAACTAGAAACAAATACCCACCAGTTTTACCAGATATTAGAAATAAGTTGAAAGTGAATGATTTATCATGGGGGAAATTCTATAATGTTGGAAAACAAATTAGGCAATTTGGAAAATCTGCAAAATATTTAATAACAGAGAAGTCTTTAAAGTTAGTTTTGATTGTGAATCAATAGGACACCAAATATCTAGACTGGAGTAATGGTATTATTAGCTGCAATAGGTATAATTCTTAATATATGCCAGTCACTGTCCTAAGAATTTACATAAATTAACTCATTTAATTTTCACAAGAGCCAGCCCTGGTGGTCTAGTGGTTAAGATTTGGTGCTTTCATTTCCACAGCCCAGGTTCGTTTCCTGGTCCGCGAACCACACCACCCATCTGTCGGTTGTCACACTGTGGTGGCTGCATGTTGCTGTGATGCTGAAAGATATGCCGCGAGTATTTCATATACCAGCAGGGTCACTCATGGTGGACAGGTTTCAGAGGAGCTTCCAGACTAAGACAGAATAGGAAGAAGGAACTGGCTACCCACTTCTGAAAGTATTGATCGTGAAAACCCTGTGAGTAGCAGTGGAGTATTGTCTGATACAGCACCAGAAGATGAGAGGATGGTGCAAAGAGACCAGGTAGGGTTCCACTCTGCTGTATGCAGGGTCACTAGAAGTAAGAATCAGCTCCACAGCAAGAACAACAACAAAATTTTTCACAAGAACTTGATGATTTAAGGACTATGATGATCCCTATTTTACAGATAAGAAAAGTGAAACGAGAGATCAGCTAACTTACCCAATGTCACACGGTTGAGTGGCATAGCCTGAATTCAAACCCAGGCAGTCTGGCTTTAGTAGCCTTGCTTCTATAAAAATCTGTCATGTGATACGATTGGATTAAGAAAATGTGGTATATATATACAATGGAATACTACTCAGCCATAAAAAAAGACAAAATCGTCCCATTTGCAACAACATGGATGGGCCTGGAGCGTATTATGTTAAGTGAAATAAGCCAGAAAGAGAAAGACAAACACTGTATGATCTCACTCATATGTGGAATATAAACCAACACATGGACAGAGAAAACTGGACTGTGGTTACCTGGGAAGTGGGGGTGGGGGGTGGGCACAAGGGGTGAAGGGAGTCATATATGGGGTGATGGACAAACAAAAATGTACAACCCAAAATTTCACAATGTTAGAAACCATTAAAATATCAATAAAAAAAAATCTGTCATGTGATAGGTCATTTACTCATTTAATCTTTACACAATTGTATAAGGAGGTGCAATTATTACCAGTTTAAAAAGTCAGAGAGTGTGAGTCTCTTGTCCAAAGTGACCCATCAGTAAGTATCAGAATTAAGATTTGAATCTAGAACCATGTGACTCCAAAACTCCTTCCACTACTAGCTACATCATACTGAATAAATAGAGCCTGCAAGTGACTTTGAATAAACCTTTTGTCTCTAAGCACCTATCAATTACCCACTTTGATTAAGGCAGATTACTTAGATTTATCTGTACCAAGAATTCTGAAGCACTTTCTCTTGTGAAAGTAGAACAAATACAATGTAGTAAAAACTGGTTATTGTCTCTTAAATATTCTGCTCTTGTGAAATTGTGCAGACCTGGACCCTAGTATTTACTATATGTTCTTATTTTCAAATCTTATAGGATCTGCTGAAATAAGTATAAAACAGTGTATACAAAGCTATGAACAGTACAAGGATAGAGCTTCAGGACCCCGGAGAGCTCCATTAAGTTGCTGTCTGCCTCTTCCACAGAGGATTGCTGGATTTTGAGGAAGAACACCCTTCTCCCAAAGGAAGTTTTCTATGTTCCTTGCAACCTGACCGACAAATGCATGATAGGTCCCAGAGGTCAGTGAATGGTTAAAACAGGGAGACATATGGTTATTTCTTTGTATTTTTTTTAAGAAATAAAATGAAGGAAAAGTGAAGGGAGGCTCATGCTAAATGTGCTGAAAAATTAAAATGCACGAAAGTTAAAAATGAAGTTATGCTTCCCCTAGTAACTATAACTTGGCATATTCTATATAAGGGCATAAATATAACAGCAAATACAGTACATAAAATACTATCCTGTGTGCAAGGAATGAACAACAATAGCTGGGAGGATCATAATTTTGACTTTCTTGACTTTTATGAGTTTAAATTCTCAGCCATAATGTTGCATTAATACATACAAGTTTTTTAACCAATCTTGACTTAATTTTTGCCTCTCTCTATGCAATTGTCCTCTGGGTTTTCTTGGCACCATGTAGGCTAAAGCAGTAATATTTGAACACTGACCTTCCAAATTTGATTCTAATTCAAGTCTTGACCTTTAAGGGAAAAAAATGGGAGGAGTGAGTATTTTATCTTGGACCTCATTAAACAAGGGAAAGAACGTAAAGGGAAAGCTTTCAGCTGTGCATGATTGTTAAGCAGTGGAAGAATGCAGAAACTGCTAAATAAAAGAAGTCACGCATTGAGCCAGAAAAAAAGCCGGAGCAATCATTTAAACCTGCACACTGCTGTTTTTTATTTAATGCTGAGGGGTGTTTACAATGCTGTGATTGCTGGAGAAAGGTTAATCCAGATGAGTAAAAGAGGAGCAGTCTATGAGACTGTTTCACACCAGCTCTTTGCAGTGAATATTTTAGTAATCCTTGTGAATCCATGTCAGCAATGCAACCATCAAATGAAACAGGAAACAAAGCAAATGTTACCCTAAAGAATGAATTTTGATTTAAAACAGAAGCAGAGGCATTTTCATTGTCCTCTGCTGTAGTGATGATGGGGTAGAAAACAGTTTTCATCAGAGTAAAGTGCTCTTTTTGAGCTCCTGTATTCTCAACTCACCATCCTATTGGCAAACTTGAGAGGTAGGGAGAAGTAAAAACCTCCACTCATTCTCCTTCCAGCTTTCATTTAGTTTCTTTTCTCCCAGGAGCTTCAAACTATAGTAACAATTCTCTCCTTGGAGAGTATTAGTTGCCTTTGCATCAAGCTATGTCAAAAACTATTCAATATTCTAAGCAGCTCCACCAGGGCACATGTTCCTGTCTTATTTCCTTCCCTAGAAAGTATCTGTATTGATCTCTCTAAAACCTTGGGGCCAAACAAAAACAGCAGGGGAGGCATTCTGTAGGGGGAAAAAAATGCAGATTTATACTGCCCCCTCCATTTTTTTTTCTTGCTTTCCAGAATATCAGTGCAGACAGAGCAATATTGGAAACTCAACGTTAGTTTCTTTCTTCCTTCTTCCTCAAGGCTACGTTAATAGCAATCATTTGTGTTCCTGCCTTTAGAACTTCAGGACCAAAGATCAATCAGAGTCATTGTTTTGACTTTTCCTTCGAAAGAATCACTGCCCAATCCATAAGTAAAATGCAAATTTCCTCTACTGTTGTTCGGTGTTACTGATTTCTGTAAGTAATTACTTCAGCAGTTCAAATTTGTTTGAGTTCAGGTTTTTGTGATCAGTTAACATTTTTCATGATTTTAAACTCTAATAATTTTAAAGAAAAAATTATTCAGACACTTCTCAAAGATGATAAGGTAGACTTAATTCAAGGAGAGATACTACAATGGGGTTTTATAGTAGAGGACAGAGATGAAGCTCAACACAAAATATAAGAAAGACAAGTGGAGATTTATAGCCAAGGAGCAGGGTGGGTGTCAGTAGATGGAAAATTGCTAAAAGGAGACATCAAAGATAAGGGGACTATGTCAAGGGATAAACCAACTTGACAGGATTTTTGCTAAAGGCAGACAAGGGTGATAGGAATCAAGAAGGGAGGAGAAGGAATTTGATCAGATCGTCAAGGGTGGTCACATACCAAGAGTGTGGCTGAGGATTTGATCAAATCATCAAGGATAGGGGATTTTTTATTTGTTTATTTTTTGAGTGAGGAAGATTGGCCCTGAGCTAATATTTGTTGCCAGTCGTCTTCTTTTTGCTTGAGGAAGATTATCCCTGAGCTAACATCTGTGCCAATTTTCCTCTATTTTGAATGTGAGATGCTGCCACAGCATGGCTTGATGAGTAGCATATAGGTCTGCACCTGGGATCACGAGCCTGTGAACCCTGGGCCGCTTTGAAGCTGAGTGCATGCACCCAACCACTATGCCACCATGCTGGCCCTAAGGGTAGGGGATTTTTGGTAAAATGACCCAGTAGGATTCTTGCTAAAACTAGACTAAATGGGCCAAGGTCAGAGCCCAAGAGCAAGTCAAAAAGATGATTCAGAGGAGCCCAACTAATCTTTGGTCAAAAGAGAGAGTCTTCAACTCACTTTTTTAAATTAACTGCATACTTTTAGAGAAGAAAAAGAAAATATGTTCAGGCATGTTCAATATAACGTATTACTCTAATGGTAATATGCATTGCAAGAAAATGTATTTTTTGATACTATGATTTTTATATTCATGATTATTTTCAAAACCAATTTTATTAATGAAAACATTCAAGTATCTCCTACATAAAGCAATGCCAAACATCAGGGAAAGAAAAAAACGTCTAAGCAAATTGGATAATTGGCTTACTATCTGAATGATAATTAATAAAATCTTACACTTATGAAGTGTTTTATATGTTAAGCTATTTTCACATATTACTAATGACTTACATTTACTGGGTGTTAATAAGTGTCAAGCCCCCTACTGGTCACTGTAAATATTCTCTCACTTAATTCTTTTTAGATAGGTAGTATTATTACCCTCATTTTAAGTACAAGAAAACTGAGGCTAAGAGCATTACAAAGATATTAAGTGTTAGTGTTAGGATCCAAACTCAGGTGTGCAGTGAGCCTCTGTGGTATAACACACATCCATAACTTCATTTGATCTTTTGTACACTCTTAAAAAACAGTTAGGAAAGCAAATCTCATTTCTGCTTGACAAATGTGCAAACTATAGAGAGGGAATGACAGTGGATCAGAACTTGCCACCCCAAAATGTGTCTCTTTGGCTTGACTATTTTTAAAAACAAAAGACTCAGAAAGAAACTTTGACCTTGCCCCTAACTGCTTAAAAGAATTTAAGATAGAAGTCCTGTTCCAGGAAGGAGCTATCACCATGGATAACTATAATGGTAGACAGGGTGGAACCCAGCAAGGCCCATTTGATCAAAGTCCTCTCCACGTCCTGTTGTTACTGTGAGGCATGGCAAATATTTGCCTATGAAACACTTGCTTTTCCATCTCCATTTGAAGTGCCTTCCTCCCCTTTGAATTCCAAAACTGATACTCCCAGCATCCTCCTTTGTCTTTGGCTGAAGTTGGTATTTAAGGTGGCGGCTTCAGCCATTTTAGCAAGTTACTCAGTTTTTCTGGGTTTCTCCCATGTATACATGTTATTAAACTTTGTTTGATTTTCTCCTGTTTTTTCTGTCTCGTGTGAATTTAATTCTTAGACCAGCCAGAAGTACCTAGAGGGTACAGGACTATTCCTTCCTCCTCTACAACATAAAAGGTCATCCAGCTAGTATGGATAGGACTAACATCCAGGTACCTGATTCCCCTAAGTGCACTGGTATTTTAATCATTCCATGTGCTTTAGCTATGCATGGTTTTAACGTCCTTATAATCATGATTGTGAGTCGATATTTGGAGAAATTCAACTTCATACCAAATCAAAAAGGTCAAATTAAAATAAGCTACCATTGCCTATCAAATAACAGTGATTTTCAAATAATAATATCCAATGTTGAGTCAGAATGGTGAAATTGGCAATCCTCTATACTACCAGCCAAATGGTAAAAAAATACAAATTTTCTAGGAAAGTTTTTGTAATATGGAGTAATAGCTTTAAAATATTGACTCTCTGGGGGCTGGCCTGCTGGCGTAGCATTTAAGTTCACACACTCCACTTCCACGGCCCGGGGTTCACAGGTTCAGACCCCGGTTGCAGACCTATGTGCTGCTTATCAAGCCATGCTGTGGCAGGTGTCCCACATATAAAGTAGAGGAAGATGGGCACAGTGTTAGCCCAGGGCCAATCTTCCCCAGCAAAAAGAGGAAGATTGGCAACAGACATTAGCTCAGATCTAATCTTCCTCACAAAAAAAAAAAAATTGACACTCTGACCAGTAAACCCACTTCTAGGAATCTCTCCTAATGAAATAATCTGAGATGCAGATGAAGATTTATTTATGAATTTATTCATATCAGCTCAATTTTAAAATAGCAACAAAAATCTGAAATATACTAAATATTCAACAATAGGAAAATAGATGAATTACAGAATTATTATGCCACAGAATATTATGCAGCCAATAGAAATGATGTTTCCAAAGAATTTTTAATCCCTTATTAATGTTTATATTCAAAACTGTGTAAACAATATGATTCCAATTTTGTAATATGTAAAATATGTTTATCTCTGTATATATTATAAATGCAACTATGCACAGAAAAAAACAGAAAGGCAATATATTCTAATTAACAGTGTTTCTCAATAGGCTTACCAACAATTACCTTTTTTTATACTTTTTTCCATATTCCAAATATGTACCAATGCACATCTATGTTTTTGTCTATAAAAAGCAAAAGTTACTATTTAAAAGAAAGAAATTTTTTTTTAATTTTATTTATTTATTTACTCTTCCCCCAAAGCCCCAGTAGATAGTTGTATGTCATAGCTGCACATCCTTCTAGTTGCTGTATGTGGGATGCAGCCTCAGCATGGCTGGAGAAGCGGTGCGTCGGTGCACGCCCAGGATCTGAACCCGGGCCACCAGCAGCGGAGTGTGTGCACTTAACTGCTAAGCCACGGGGCCGGCCCTAGAAATTTCTTATTAATTCAAAAACAGAGGGAGGAGGTTGTTCCACAATTATCAATAACTTGAAATTTGTATTTTTCCAAAAAGTATGGTTTTTGTTTTTCAGGTTCAAAATTAGGCTTTTGTAGTCTCTTATAAGCCATATTAAAGATGATAAAATAACTTCAATCATCTTTTCAAAATGTAGCCTATCCAAGTTTACATGCAATTATGTTGTTTGTAAATCAGTATTTCTAGAGTAGTTAAAGGAGTTTACATTTTTCCCAAAAAATGATAAATATTTCCTTTGTGATATTATTTATTGTATGCAGTTGCTTATTTTCTTTCACCATACCTCACATCATGCTTCACTCATAATATAAAAGTAAATTTCAGGCTAAGTTATGTTCTTATCATAAATCTAAATTTAAAAATATAAACAAATTATCTGATGATTTTTAATAGGTTCCTAATACCTCTTAAAAACTTTCTTTTAGAGAAGTAATATGTTTTCTACCTATTCAAAATAAATTTTAGTTTAAATAATGTGTTTTGAGGCCTGCTGTTTAGAAATAATTGGGAAATTTTCAGTCAAGAGATTAAAAAGTTAAGGTTTTCAACATTTCTATTCAGAATATTCTATGTGTATTTTGAGGATGTATAATGTCATCAGAGTGTCAGGATTAACTTAAATTTTCTTTAAAATTTTTTCTTTTCCACTTTTAAAAGCCATGATAAGTTTCAATTATCAGTAGCAGATGTTATCGTTAGAGCTTTGTCCCATGTGGCAAGTACACTGAAAAATGAGCAATCAATTTAATAATCCTCAACACCAAATCATCTACTTTACATATTCACACAGCAAAGGCAAATATATGATTATGGTTCATGGTCATGTATTTTAAAAGTTCAATTTTTTATATTAAATCGTATAGAGAAATGTATCCCAAATATGTGTATGAGAGGAAGAAAAGAGTGTCAAATAATTCTGAATTACTGAGAAAACTCTAGACGTTGTTTTCAAACACACTTCAATCTCAGAATATTTTATAGGGGCAAATTTGAGACAAAATGCTGTAGCCTTTTCATGTATAAATAATAGTTGTTTAGTGAAGTTTTTATACTAGCTCTTTAGAAAGAAGAGAGGAAGAGAGGCTTTGAACAAGGCTACACACTAAATTTATTTCCCTCATGAATTCTCTACTACCTTCTGGGCCTTAAAAGGTAGAAGTTGGACATTGACAGTAATTATTTTGGATTGTACTGCATGAAGGCAGCTGAGTGTAATACTATACTTCAAAGAAGTGCAGCCATGTGTCACTTTGAACAACCATCATGAATATAACTTGAGGTGTTCAGGGATGCCTTTAGAGAAATGATCGGCGTAGATAAGTGATTTTCTTTAGATGTCAGATGTAACCACATGCATGTACCCATAGAGGTTTTAAAAAAAGAGTAAGTAGAAAACTGTGACTAGGAACCAAATTGTCTTTTGAAATGTTGAATCAAAATGAGATTTTAAGGTCACCATTAAAATGAGTTAAAAAAATACCAAAAGTAGTACTAAAATAGATGTTGAACTTTTTAAAACCAATAATACGTTGGCAAGATGGCTTTCTTTTGACTCCTCACAAAGGCAACCCTGCTGAAACTCAACTCTGAGTTGAGAAAGAAAAAGTCTCTTCATCTCCCAGATCTCATGAACTTTACTTTTGTCTTCAAACTACAGCAAGATCTGAGGATAAAGCTAACTTCTTTTTAGTGAGAACTGTCAACCTGAGAGCAGCAGGTTCTAATTCTCTTAAACATATACATGTGTGCATTTTACACACACACACACACACACACTCCCCTATCATTTTACTAAAACCAAATCATTCAAGGCTTGACATTCATTCATAAAACATTTGTAAGCAATTTTTGCAACAGGCACTGGACTAGAGACTGTGGATTTAGGATGAATAGGATGCAAAAGGATCTTGACCTAGAAAAACATAATCTAGTTACTGAGACAGACTTGTGATTAAATGCTTTAATCCCTTACCAGCCCCAGGGTTACATTACTGAAAAGCATAGATATTGGCAATATTCCTGGAAGGATGAGTAGCTCATAAAAAATAGGGGGAACACAACAAATTATGAATTCTTTTAAACCCACATAAATACAAGTTATAGAAGCCACCTTCTTCCAAAACAAAGAAATAAGTATTAAAAATCTTCCTGAGATGATAACATTTTCCTAGACCATCCTCCTCTATTATTCAGGAAATAGTAGTGTGTCATCATGATCTGCTAAGACAAATTCCTTCATAAGTTTTATGTTTGTTTTCTTTTCTTTTTTTAGTTTTGAAATCAGGCTTTACCTTATGTCTTTCATTGCTGTGTAACGGGGTAAATGAGATATTAACTGAGACCACTTCCTTCAGGCTTTCTTGTCTCTTTATTCTTTTCTCAGAGGAGAGCTGGTTTAGGCAGGCAGAGTCAAATTTGCTGTTTTAAGTCACAAAATATACCCTTGAATCCCATAAAGGAGAATAGCAGAGACTATAATCTTCAAGGCCAAGACTTTCTTTGGCAAAACCAGGTTTTGGGGGGGAATAAAACACCTCTCAGTGGGAGATATAGCAAAGAATTATGGCCATCTTTAATATGCCAAATGTAGTAATTTACTTTTTCCAACTAGCAATCCTTCATTAGTGAGTACATGTGTCATGAGATAGAAAGAGAAATGAACTGGGAACCAAAATAATTATACTCTAAGATCAAATCTGCCACCAATGAGTGGTCTTAGTCAAGGCATTTAGTCATTCTGAGCCACTTTTCTCATGCATAAGATGTAACACTGAGCAAGAGCTATCTATGGCCACTTTCAATTCTAAAATCCTAACATATGAAAGATAGTTGCTATACTAAATCCTGAGAAAGATATAAACGTATATAATCCGACATTGGGCAAACTCCATCAAGAGCTTAAAATACATACGTAAAATCAGGACAAACCTATAGAAACATAATTAAAAATATAAAACATGTCCTGACATTGGTTTCTAAACACTTTTCCCCACAAAAAGGAAAAAGAGCTTCTTGAAAAAATGGCTAATTCCAGGGCTATGGCAAGGAAGACCAAGATGAGACTAGATAATTATGGTAAGCAAGAAAGGAAATGCCAAAAACATTATGAAGACATGTCAAAGGACATAGAAGTCAGTTGGAAATAGCTCCAGCCAGCCAAATCTGGCAAAATTTGGACATCAAAATGAACAATAGCACTAATGGCATTTATGGATTATAAGAATCTCTCAATTCATACTAGAAAGAGAAAAGAGAGCTCTTCCTTGAAGTAGAATGTGACTTAATAAGTGTAGAATGAATGATAGACATAGAAAATCACCATTTATCACCACTATAAGCAAAAATCATAAAAGAATGCTAAAAAACTATTAAGCCAATATTCAATGAGGAACAGTATATTTACATAACCACAAAGTATCTTCACACAGAGAAAAAGTAACATTATAGTGGAGAAAACTAGTGGATACCACTTTACTTGATTAATCAAAGTTATCATCACCAATTGTCAGACAAATTGACATCATGTGTCTTCTGTCATCATACACAGAGAAGTGTACATCACTTAAGCAATATTTCTGCCCCAAAAAATACTCTGAATTTTACAATTAAGAAAGAACAGGCAAACTCATATTAAGAAACATTCTACAAAACAACTGACCTGAACTCTTCAAAATGTCAGTTCAATGAAGGACAAAAACAAAACAAAACAAATAACAACTGGGAGGGGAGAGAAGTGAAGATGGCGGCGTAAGCAGACTCTGAACTCACCTCCTCCCGCGGACACAGCCAATGTACAACTACTCTTGGAAAAATTAACCCTGAGACAGAACTGAAAACTGGATAAGAGGAACTCCTGCAACAAAGGATAAACCTAATTGAGGGGAAAGAGGCAGAAACTCCCTCCTGGAGAGGAAAAACACCGCCTTCACAAGCCGCAGAGCCTCAAGGCCGCCCGGGAGCCGCCCACAGGTCCACAGCCCTCCCGGGAGGAGCAGGGCCCTGAGCTGGGGAGTGCCCCCACTGGGGGCATTTTGTGGAGATTAAAAACACCAAGAGGAAAGCAAGTGACAGTCACTGCCAAAAGTGGTATGTAAAAGATCAGAATGCCAGCTGCGAAAACTTAGAAGAAAAAAAACAAAGCACTTATGCAGAGTAGGCACAATCAGTTATGACCCAAGAACTCCTTTAGGAAACATGCACTTTTCCATCCTATGGAACATTCTTAAGAGAGATTTTTTTTTCCCAAATGGAAACAAAAAAACCAAGGAGCTATTCAAACAGAGCATCATTGAGGCATGAAAACCTTATTAGGCTGCTACCCTACTGGTGCAGACACCAAGTCTAACAGGATGGTGGTATTTTGTGGAGAGCTCAGTTGCACTGGAAAAGGCACCTGTGTATCATCCCTCAATGACAGAATAGGCATCTGCTCCTTGGTTTTTGTTTTCTGTTTTCTTATTCTTATTTTCTGTGTAGAGAATTTGTTTTATTTTTATTTAGTCATATTTTACAGACAGTAACACACAGTTCAAAGTCTTAATGTTTAAAGACCATTTTAAACTGACCAAATCACATTACTAAATGTGTAATACTTCAAAAGGACTAGTTTCTTTAACTAGTTGTGGAAATGTTAGCCAGGTAAAGTAAAATTTTATATACCACCAGATATGTGATTAATTTAATATATGATAACTGGTTGGAAAGGGAGAGGGACATATTTTAAATTCTTGAAGTGATTCGGTTTTTTCCAGACCCCACAGTTATAAAAGAATATAAAACTATGTTTTTTTCCAAACATTTGATTCTTATCAAAGATTTCCTTGTGCTTTCCCTCCACTGCCCTAAAACAATGGAAATAGGTGATGTCTTAGGTAGAATTCAAAAGATGTCCCCTCGAAATGTTTGCACAGAAGATGGCAGTGTAGGCAGACTCGGAACTCACCTCCTCCCGCGGACACAGCCAATTTACAACTACTCGTGGAAAAATTACCCCTGAGACAGAACTCAAAACTGGATAAGAGGAACTCCTGCAACAACGGACAATCCTAACTGAGGTGGAAGAGCCAGAAACTCCCTTCTGGAGAGGAAAGGTGCCACCTTCACAAGCTACCAGCATCGTGGCTGCCTGGGAGCACCCCACAGGTACGCAGCCCTTCCTGGAGGAGCGGGGCCCTGAGCTGGGGAGCACCGCCGCTAGGGGCATTTTGTGGACCCAGCACAACCAAGACGAGTGGCAGAATATCTGACTTTGCCTGCTACTAAAACATTGGGGAGTACCCCCAGAAAAGCCGGTTCACAAAGAAATTAAAACCGGCTCTTAAAGGGCCCACGCACAAACTCACCTGTTTCAGAAAGCAACCTAAAATCACCAGAAAGAAAGGCGCACAGTGCTTTGGTGAAAAGAGACTCACCTAATAGGCTCTGAGTGCATTGCAGTGAGAAGTGAGTCCTCTCCAGGGACTGGGACATTGGCAGCAGCCATTGTTGTGGTGTGGTGTGGGCATGCTGACACAGACGCCATTGGTGTTCTCCCTGATGCCTGCTAGCCCAGGATTGCCCCACCCCCTAGAGCACAGATTTAATCCAGCTCAGACAGGGCAGGCAGCCCACCCTAGAGACTGGCCCCACCCAACAACAAGCCCTCAGGCAACTTGGGGGCCTGCATAGATTGGTGACTGGATTCTCTGCAGCCTGGCACTGAGCCCACTTCAGTGGGGCAGGGCGTGAACAAGGAGCGGGTGGAGAGTGTGGGGCAGTGGTGGGGTGAATGGGGATCCCACCATGGAGAGACTGTGTCCACTTCAGGAGGCCGGGGCGCGCACACAGGGCAGGACTGTGTTGACTGTGTGTGTGGACCTGTGGGCAGCAGGGCTTGTCAGGTGCAGAAGACTTGTGCTTCTCAAAGACCCACATAGGAAGTTTGCCCCACCTTCCAAAGCCTGAAACAATTGGGTGCTCCCGTGCCTGAGGCCAGCCCCACACAGCTGCAATCATCAGAGAGCTGACAAGAGACCTAAAGGCTGGAGGCTTATAGAATTTGTAAGGCCCTGAGCCTAAGAACCTGCATGATGGGTGCCTACTCACTTAAAGAAATACTGCAACACAAATGTGGTATTAGAACTTGCAGCCAACTGTGCTGGGGATCCCCACACCTGATAAAGAGACTGAAGGGCCCACAACAACTACAAGCAGCTGACATTACAACAGCTGGCCAGGGGCATAGCTCTACCTCCCTGGGCACCTACAGGGAGAGCAACGATGCCAGAACAGAAGGACACAAGTAGCCCATATAGCTGTCACTCCTGGAACATTCAGAACTGAGGAAAGCACACTGCTGGGCCTCATAAGGCATCACTTATATAAAGTCCTTTCTCCAAGAGCAGGAGACATAGCTGACCTACCTAATACATAGACACAAGTACAGGGAAAGAGGCAAAAATGAGGAGGAAAAGGAATACGTTCCAAGTAAGAGAACAGGACAAAACCCCAGAAATGAAACTAAGTGAAACAGAAATGAGCAACCCACCCAAGAGAGCTCAAACAAAGAGTGTTAACGATGCTCACTGATCTGGGGAGAAGAATAGATGAACTCAGTGAGAATGTCAACAAAGAAATGGAAGATATAAAAAAGAACCAATCAGAAATGAAGAATACAATAGTGGAAATGAAAAAATCACTAGAGGGACTCAAAAGCAGAGTAGAGGATACAGAAGAACAGAACTGCATGCTAGACGAAAGACTAGAAGAAATTACCCAAGCTGAACAGGTAAAAGAGAAAATAATTAAAAAGAGTGAGAACAGTCTAAGGGACCTCTGGGACAACATCAAGCACACTAACATCCATGTTATAGGTGTCCCAGAAGGAGAAGAGTGATACAAATGGGCAGAGAATCTATTTCAAGAAATAACAGATAAAAATTTCAACAACCTAAGGAAGGAAACAGACATCCAGGTATGGGAAGCACAGGGAGCACCAAACAAGATAAACCCAAAGAGATCCACACCAAGACACATCAGAATCAAAATGTCCAGAATTAAAGATAAAGAGAGAATCCTAAAAGCCGCAAGAGAAAGACAAGTTACATACAAAGGAAACTCCATGAAGCTATCAGCTGACTTCTCAGCAGAAACCTTACAGGATAGAAGAGAGTGGCACAATATGTTTAAAGAGCTAAAAGGAAAAAACTTACAGCCAAGAATACTCTACCTGCCAAGGTTATCATTCACAATGGAAGGAGAGATCAAACATTTCCCAGACAAGCAAATATTAAAGGAGTTTGTCACCAAGAAACCAGTGCTACAAGAAATGTTAAAGGGACTGATTTAAGGGGGAAAAAGAAGACCAAAAATAGGAAAAATTATCTATTTCCATAAGAGTGTAATGAATACAAATGCACAAAGAAGAGTTTAGATATGACATCAAAAAGGTAAAATGAGGGAGGAGGAGAGTTAAAGAGTAGAGCTTTCAGACAGACATCAAACTAAAGAGACCATCAATTCTGTATAGAAGGAGAAAGGAACAGGGAAGGACTACTAAAACACTGAGAAAAAAAAAGTTAAAAAATGGCAGTAAGTATATACTTATCAATAGCTACTTTAAACGTCCATGGACTCAATGCTCCAACTAAAAGGCATAGGGTGGCTGACTGGATAAAACAACAAGACCCATATATATGCTGCATAAGAGAGACACATTTCAGACCTAAAGACACTCACAAACTGAAAGTGAAGGGACGGAAAAAGATACTCCATGCAAATGGCAATGAAAAGAAAGCTGGGGTAGCAGTACTCATATCTGACAAAATAGACTTTAAAACAAAAACTGTAAAAAGAGACAAAGAAGGCCATTACATAATGATCAAGGGAACAATCCAACAAGAGGATATAACACTTGTAAATATCTACGCACCCAATGTAGGTGCACCTAAATATATAAAGCAATTATTAACAGACATAAAAACAGAAATAGACAGTAACACAATAATAGTAGGGGACTTTAACACTCCACTTACACCAATGGATAGATCATCCAAACAGAAGATCAATAAGGAAACATTGGCCTTAAACGACATACTAGAACAGATGGACCTAGTAGATATATACAGAGCATTCCATCCAAAAACCGAAGAATACACATTCTTTTCAAATGCACATGGAACATTTTCCAGGATTGATCACATATTAGGCCACAAAACAAGTCTCCATAAATTTAAGAAGATTGAAATAATACCAAGCATCTTTTCTGACCACAACGGTATGAAACTAGAAATCAACTATAGGAAGAAAATCAGAAAAGCCACAAATATGTGGAGATTAAACAAAATGCTACTGAACAACGACTGGGTTAATGAAGAAATCAAAGAAGAAATCAAAAAATACCTGGAGACAAATGAAAATGAAAATACGACATGCCAGAATTTATGGGATACAGCAAAAGCAGTTCTAAGAGGGAAGTTTATAGTGATACAGGCCTATCTCAACAAACAAGAAAAATCTCAAAAAAACAATCTAACAATGCACCTAAAGGAACTGGAAAAAGAAGAACAAACAAAGCCCAAAATCAGTAGAAGAAGGGAAATAATAAAAATCAGAGCAGAAATAAATGAAATAGAGACCAAAAAAGCAATAGAAAGAATGAATAAAACCAAGAGCTGGTTCTCTTTGAAAAGATCAACAAAATTGACAAACCTTTAGCTAGACTCACCAAGAAAAAAAGAGAGAAGGCACAAATAAGTAAAATCAGAAATGAAAAAGGAGAGGTTACAACAGACACCTCAGAAATACAAAAGATTATAAAAGAATACTATGAAAAGCTATATGCCAACCAATTCGACAATCTGGAAGAAATGGATAAATTCTTAGAATCATACAACCTTCCAAAACTGGATCAAGAAGAAGTAGAGAATTTGAATAGACCAATCACCAGTAAGGAGATCGAAACAGTAATCACAAACCTCCCCAAAAATAAAAGTCTAGGACCAGGCAGCTTCCCTGGGGAATTCTACCAAACATTCAAAGAAGACTACATACCTATACTTCTCAAACTCTTCCAAAAAATTGAGGAGGGAGGGAAGCTCCCTAACTCATTCTATGAAGCTGAAATTACCCTGATACCAAAGCCAGACAAGGACAACAGAAAAAAAGAAAATTACAGGCCAATATCACTGGTGAATATCGATGCAAAAATCCTCAACAGAGTACTAGCAAATTGCATACGACAATACATTAAAAAGATTATACACCATGATCAAGTGGGATTTATTCCAGGGATGCAGGGATGGTTTAACATTCGCAAATCAATCAACGTGATACACCACATTAATAAAATGAAGAATAAAAATCACATGATCATCTCAATAGATGAAGAGAAAGCATTTGACAAGATACAGCATCCATTTATGATAAAAACTCTGAATAAAATGGATATGGAAGGAAAGTACCTCAACATAATGAAGGCCCTATATGACAAACCCACAGCTAATATCATCGTCAATGGTGAAAAACTGAAAGCTATCCCTCTAAGAACAGGAACCAGACAAGGATGCCCACTGTCACCATTCCTATTTAACATAGTACTGGAAGTCCTAGCCACAGCAATGAGGCAAGAGAAAGAAATAAAAGGGATCCAAATTGGAAAAGAAGAAGTGAAACTCTCACTATTTGTAGATGACACGATTTTATATATAGAAAACCCTAAAGAATCCACCAAAAAACTTTTAGAAGTAATAAACAAACACGGTGAAGTTGCAGGATACAAAATCAACATACAAAAATCAGTTTCATTTGTATACACTAACAATGAAGTAGCAGAAAGAGAAATTAAGAATACCATCCCATTTACAATTTCAACAAAAAGAATAAAATACCTAGGAATAAACTTCACCAAAGAGATGAAAGATCTGTACACCGAAAACTATAAAACATTGCTAAAAGAAATTGAAGAAGACACAAAGAAATGGAAAGATATTCCATGCTCTTGGATTGGAAGAATTAACATAGTTAAGATGTCCATACTTCCTAAAGCCATCTATAGATTCAACGCAATCCCTATCAAAGTTCCAACAACATTTTTCACAGAAATAGAACAAAGTAACCTAAAATTTATATGGAACAACAAAAGACCCAGAATAGCCAAAGGAATCCTGAGAAAAAAGAACAAAGCTGGAGGTATCACACTCCCTGATTTCAAAATTTACTACAAAGCTATAGTAACCAAAACAGCATGTACTGGCACAAAAATAGACACACAGATCAATGGAACAGATTTGAAAGCCCAGAAATAAACCCACACATCTATGGAGAACTAATCTTTGACAAAGGAGCCAAGAAAATACAATGGAGAAAAGAAAGTCTCTCAACAAATGGTGTTGGCAAAACTGGATAGCTACATGCAAAAAAGTGAAAGCAGACCCTTACCTTACACCATACACCAAAATTAACTCCAAATGGATTAAAGACTTGAATGTAAGACCTGAAACTATGAAAGTTCTAGAAGAAAACATAGGCAGTACGCTCTTCGACAGCTGTCTTAGCAACATATTTTCAAGCACCATGTCTGACCGGGTAAGAGAAACAATAGAAAAAATAAACAAATTGGACTACATCAAACTAAAAAGCTTCTGCACAGCAAAGGAAACCATCAACAAAACGAAAAGACATCTAACAATTGGGAGAAGATATTTGCAAACTATACATCTGATAAGGGGTTAATCTCCAAAATATGTAAAGAACACATACTTCTCAACAACAAAAAAACTAACAACCCAATTAAAAAATGGGCAAAAGACCTGAACAGACATTTCTCCAAAGAAGATATACAGATGGCCAACAGGCACATGAAAAGATGTTCAGCATCATTAACTATCAGGGAAATGGGAATCAAAACTACAATGAGATATCACCTCACGCCCGTCACGCCCGTCAGAATGGCTATAATTAACAAGACAGGAAACAACATGTGTTGGAGAGGATGTGGAGAGATGGGAACTCTCATACACTGCTGGTGGGAGTGCAAACTGGTGCAGCCACTGTGGAAAACACTATGGAAATTCCTCAAAAAATTAAGGATAGAACTACCATATGATCCAGCTATTCCGCTGCTGGGTATCTATCCAAAGAACTTGAAAATACCAATGAGTAAAGATACATGCACCCCTGTGTTCACTGCAGTGTTATTCACAATAGCCAAGACTTGGAAGCAACCTTAGTGCCCATTGAGGGACGAATGGATAAAGAAGACGTGGTATAGATGCACAATGCAATACTACTCAGCCATAAGAAATGATGAAATCCAGCCATTTGTGACAACATGGATGGACATTGAGGGTATTATGCTAAGTGAAATAAGTCAGATGGAGAAGGTATGAAATACCGTATGATCTCCCTCATTAAGTAGTAAATAATAACAACAACAAACAAACACATAGAGACAGAGATTGGATTGGTGGTTACCAGAGGGGAAGAGGAGAGGGAGGAAGGCGAAAGGGATAATTCTGCACGTGTGTGGTGATGGGTTGTAATTAGTATTTGGGTGGTGAACATGATGTAATCTATGCAGAAATATATGTATAGTGATGTACACCTGAAATTTATACAATGTTATAAACCAATGTTACTGCAATAAACAAAAAATTAAAAAATAATAAAATATATATATATATGTAAAGAAAAAAAACTGGGAGGAACTGTTCCATATTGAAGGAAACTAGGAGACTAAAGAAACATGACAATTAAATGCAATGCCTGATATTCTATTAGATCCTGAATCCAGAAAACAAAAATAAAAGCTGCTATAAGGGACATAATCCAAAGAACTCATGAAATTTGGATATATATTAGATGAGAATTTTTGTTCAACTTGTAAACAGTTTGGAAGTTATCACTGCATTATCACAATAAGAAAAAAAAATACTGAACAAACTAAACTCAATAACTTTTATCAGATCCATGAAAGAACAGAAGTCATAGGGCAAGCCACAATCCTGAAAATTGGAAAAAACAGATGAATAGAGAGAATCAGTTTACCAGGAGCAGAAGCGTATAGTTGAAGCCAGTCAGTACTGATAGGACCCCTTAAACTATGAGCAATAAATTGCCAGACGCTCAGTGTGGATGAGCCTGAGAGTTAAAAACTCAAGGGAACCCAGCCGTAGACAGGCTCCTAAAATTTGTGCGATTTACATCCAGGAGTGGCGCGATGTTGTCAGAGTGAAGATCACACAAAAATCCCCTCATGCTTCTGACAGAGAGGGAGGAAAGCAGCCATTTTGGAATAAGCCCAGAGCATTTTGTTCTACTTGACAAAAGCCTACCCTGAGGGAAATTATTTTGCAAGAGCTTAATCCACTTGGATTTTACCAGAGCCCAACTGACTTGAGGGAAGGAAAATTCCCTACTCCACCCCCCTGTAGGCTTCCTGTCTCACATAAGAGGGAAAAATTTTTGAGAAGCACTTGTGAATATCACAGCCCAAGGGCACAGGCTCACTAAAAGATTGAGACCTAGATAAACAAAATCAGCAAAGTGGCAGAATAGGAAGCTCTGAACTCTCCTTTCCTCCATGAACACATCAATTCAACAACAATTCATAGATAAATTCCCTTCATGAGAAATCCAGAAACTAGTTGAAAGGCACCTGTACACCAGGCAAACATGAAACCAAATACGTTGAAGCCAGTAGGGAAATTTAAGACATCTCATCATAATCTCTACCCCTGGAATAGCACCATATAATTGCGAGGAAACCCCCAAGCTCACAGCTTCTCCCTGGGGAGGGAAAGAGTTGGCCTACATGTTACATACCCCAACTTTTCTGGGAACTCCACAAAGGACTGACTTCAGAGTGCTGACAGGACTCAGCACAATCTAGTCACCTAAAGGGCTAGTAAGAAAAGAGACAGATTCTTAAGTAAGAACAGAGAAATCAGATTGCAGTTTCTCCCTACAGACAGGAAGTTGGGCAGAGCATCCAAGGATTCAGCTTTTGTGGAAACTTCCCAAGGAACTACCTTCACTCTCACTTGTCATGGCATACTGATGAGTTTTGGGGTAGTCTAGACAACTGCAGACTTCTAAGAACAAAGAAAGGAGGTTGGACCAGGAGGAAGGTTTGAAAGACCCCCAGAATCTCTGGTTGGGCTGATTGTTGAGGGTCTTCTCCTGTATGAGGCCAGTCTGTAAGACTGAGAGAGGTAGCCATTTTGTCAAATGTACAGACACCGACAAAGAGAGTCAAAGAAAATGAAGAAACTGGGAAATATGCTCCTAACAGAGAAAAAAAAAAATCTCCAGAAACTAATCCTAATGAAATTGAGTTATATGATTTACCTGACAGAGAATTCAAAATAACTTTCATAAAGATGCTCAGTAAATTCAGGAGAACAATGCATGAACAAAGAGATAGAAAAATATAAAAAGTATAAAACAGAAATCATGGAGTGAAGAATACAATAATTGAACCAAAAAATTCACTATAGGGGTTCAACAACAGACTAGATCAAGCATAAGAAAGGCTCAGTGAACTCCAAGACAAGTCATTGGAAACTATTCAGTTAGAAGAGCAAAAGAAAAAAGAATGAAAAATAGTTATGAAAGGTTAAGGGACTTGTGGGACACTATCAACCAGACCAATATACCCCTTATGAGAATCCCAGGAGGAGAGAGAGAGAGAGGAAAGAACAGAAAGCTTAATCAAAGAAATAATGGCTGAAAACTTCTAAAATCTAGGGAAGGAAATGGACAAGCAGATCCAGGAAGCCCAAAAGATTCCAAATAAGATGAACCTAAAGAAATCAACACTGAGACACATTATCATCAAATTGTCAAAAGTCAAAGACAAAGAGCAAATTTTGAAAGTAGCAAGAGAAAAGTGACTTGTCACATATAGGCAAGCCTGCATAAGACAATGAGCAATTTTTTCAGCAGAAATCATGAAGGCTAGAAAGAAGTGGAATGATATATTTAAAGGGCTGAAAGAAAAAAACTGCCAAACAAGAAACATGCATCCATATCAGAGCATCTAAATATATTTATAAATATATAAAGCAGACATTTACAGAACTTACGGGAGAAATAGCAATACAGTAAGCAGTAGAAAACTTGAATATTCCACTTTCAATAATGGATAAAACAATTAGACAGAAAGTCAACCAAGAAACAGCAGGTTTGAACACTATAAAACAAATGCACCTAATAGACTTAGATAGATAATTCCATCCAACAGCAGCAGAATATGCATTCTTTCTAAGCATACATAAAACATTCTCCAGAATAGATCACAGAATAATCAATTGCCACAAAACAAGTCTTAACAAATTTTTAAAAATTGAAATTATGCCAAATATCTTTTCTGACCAAAATGGAATGAAGCTGTAAATCAATGGCAGAAGGAAAAATGGCAAATTCACAAAGATGTGGAAATTAAACAATGCACTCCTGAACAACCAATGGGTCAAAGAATAAATCAAAAGGAAAATTAGAAAATATCTTGAGACAAAGGAAGCTACAGCATACCAAAATTTATGGGATTCAGCAAAAGCCATATTAAGAGGGAAGTTAATAGAAATAAGCACCTACATTAAGAAAGAAGAAAGATCTCAGATAAATAACCTAAACCTAACTACACCTCGTGGAACTAGAACAAGAAGAAAAAACTAAGCCCAAAGTTAGCAGAAGACAGGAAATAATAAATGTTAGAGCAGAAATAATGAAATCAAGAATAGAAAAACAAAAGAAAAAATTAATGAAGATAAGAGTTGGTTTTCTGAAAAGGTAAAATTTAAAAATCTTTACCTAGATTAACTAAGAAAAGAATAGTAAAGACTCAAATAAATAAAATCGGAAGTGAAAGAGGACACATTACAACTGATACCACACAAATAAAAAGGATCATAAGAAATTACCATGAACAATTATACTCCAACATACTGGGTAACCTAGAAGAAATGGATAGATTCCTAGAAACATACAACCTACTAAGACTGAATCATGAAGAAATTGAAAGTCTGAACAGACCTATAACTAGTAAGGAGATTGAATTAGTAATCAAAACCTCCAAACAAACAAAAACCCAAGACCAGATAGCTTCACTGGTGAATTCTACCAAACATTTAAAGAAGAATTAACACCAGTTCTTCTCAAAACCTTCACAAAAATTGACCAGGGAGGAATACTTCCAAATTCATTTTATGAGGTCAGCTTTGCCCTGATATCAAAGCAGAGAAAACCATCACAGGAAATAAAAACTACAGGTGAATATCCATGATGAACATAGATGCAAAATCCTCAACAAAATACTAGCAAACCAAATTCAACATCACATTAAAAGGATCATACACCATGACCAAGTGGGATTCACCCCTAGGATGCAAGGATGGTTTAACATGCAAAAATAATTAATGTGATACAACACATTATCATAATAGGATAAAAAATCACATATTTATCTCAATAAACGCAAAAAAGTTGTTTGACAAAATTCAACACCCTTGCGTGATAATAACTCTTAACAAACTAGGATAGAATGAAATTATCTCAAAATAATAAAGGCCATATATGAAAATCCCACAGCTAACATTGCACTCAAAGATAAAAAACTGAAAGCCTTTCCACTAAGATCAGGAACAAGGCAAGCATACCCATTCTCACCACTTCAAATCAATGTAGTACTAGAATTCTTAGCCAGAGCAATTATTCAAGAAAAAGAAACAAAAAAAGCATCCAAATCAGAAAGGAAGAAATAAATTATTCCTATTTGCAGGCTATGTGGTCCTGTGTACAGAAAACCATAAAGCCTCCGTTAAAAAAAACCTGTTAGCACTAACAAAGTTGCAGGATACAAAACAACTTACAAAAATCAGATGTATTTTTATACACTAGCAATGAACTATCTGAAAATGAAATTAGAAAAACGCTTCCACTTACAATAGCACCAAAAAAATAAAATACTTAGGAATAAACTTAACTAAGTGAAAAACTCATACTGAAAACTACATATTCAATTCATGAAAGAATTAAAGAAGATACAAACAAGTGGAAAGACTTCCCATGTCCATGCATTGAAAGAAATATTGTTAAAATGTCTATACCACCTAAAGCAATCTACAAATTCAATACCATCAATACCAAAATCCCAATGGCATTTTCTACACACACACACAAAAAAATCCTAAAATTCATATGGAACCACCACAAAAGACCTCAAATAGCCAAAGCAATCTTGAGCAAGGAGAACAAAGCTGGAAGTATCATACTCCCTATTTCAAAATATATTACAAAGTTACAATTATTAAAACAGTATAGTACTGGCATAAAGACAGACATATAAACCAGTGGAACAGAATAGAGACCCCAAAAGTAAATCCATGCATATACAGTCAACTGATCTTAGACAACAGTGCCAAGATGCACAATGAAAAATGTATAGTCTCTTCAACAAATGTTGATGAGAAAACTGGATATTCACATGTGAAAGAATGAAATTGAACCCTTATCTTACATCATACACAAAAATCAACTCAAAATAGATTAAAAACCTGAAATTGTAAAACTCCTAGAAGAAAACATAGGGGAAAAAATTCATGACACTGGCCTTAGCAATGATTTCATGGATATGACACCAAAAGGTCAGTCAACAAAAGCAAGAATAGACAAGTGAGACTCTGCAAACGGAGTTCTATGCAGCAAAGGAAACAATCAACAGAGTAAAATCACATCTACAGAATGGGAAAAAATATTTGCAAACAATATGTCTAATAGGAGGTTAATCTCCAAAATATATAAGAAACTCCTTATAACTCAATAGCAAAAAATTAATAACCTGATTTTAAAATGCACAGAACTAAATAGACTTTTGTTTGTTTGTTTGTTTATTGCAGTAACATTGGTTTATGACATTGTAAAAATTTCAAGTGTACATCATTGTACTTCTATTTCTGCATAGATTACATCATGTTCACCACCAAAATACTAATTACAACCCATCACCACACACATGTACTGAATTATCCCTTTCACCCTCCTCCCTCCCCCCTTCCCCTCTGGTAACCACCAATCCAATCTCTGTCCCTATGTGTTTGTTTATTGTTGTTATTATCTACTACTTAATGAAGGAAATCATACGGTATTTGACCTTCTCCCTCTGACTTATTTCGCTTTGCATTATACCCTCAATGTCCATCCATGTTGTCACAAATGGCTGGATTTCATCGTTTCTTATGGCTGAGTAGTATTAAAGACATTGTTTTTAAGAAAACTTTTGGTAAGTTGTTTTACTTACAATGCCAAGTTTTAAAAGGTTACTACAGTTAACTGGATAAATGAAGTGAATAAACAAGACAGAAATCACATTAGAAAAAGAGGGAAAGCCCAAAATGCCACTTTCTATAGAGAACTCACTCTTCAGTATTATTCAGAGCAAAGAAAAAAAAAACTTTTTTGATATGTTAAATTTATTTGTTTTGCATATTTAAGCTTTATTTATTTTTATTCAATTTATTTAAACTAAAAAAAAAATAAAAACATTTCTCCTACTCTTCTCCCCTTGCCATTGGCAACCACCAAGCTGTTCTCTGTATCTATGAGCTTGTTATGTATGTATTTTTTCCATGTATAAGAGAAATCATATAGTATTTGTCTTTCTCTGACTTATTTCACTTAGCATAATGGCCTTGAGTTCCCCTCATGTTGTCACAAATGATAAGATTTTATTCTTTTTTATGGCTGAATAATGTTCTATTGTCTATATATACCACAATTTCTTTATTCATTCATCCATCAATGGACACTTAGGTTGCTTCCGTATCTTGGCTATTGTAAATAGTAGTGCAATGAACATGGGGGTGTGTATATAATTTCAAGTTAGTGTTTTCATTTTCTTCAGATAAATACCCAGAAGTGAAATTGATGGTTCACACAGTAGTTCTATTTTTAATTTTTTGAGGAACCTCCATACTGTTTTCCAAAGTGGCACCAATTTACATTCCCACCACCATTGCACAAGGGTACGTTTCTCTCCACATCCTTTCCAACACTTGTTATTTCTAGTCCTTTTGATAATAGTCATTCTAACAGGTTTGAGGTGATATCTCATTGTAGTTTTGATTTTCATTTCCCTGATGACTAATGATGCAGAGTACTTTTTCATGTACCTTTTGTCCATCTGTATGTCCTCTTTGGAAAAATATCTATGCAGACCCTCTGTCCATTTTTTAATCAGATTGTTTGCTTTTATGCTGTTGGGTTGTATGAGTTCTATATATATTTGGGATATTATCCCATTATCAGATATATGACTTGCAAATATTTTCTCCCAGTCAGTAGGTTGCCTTTCTATTTTGTTGATGGTTTCCTTTGCTGTGCAGAAGCTTTTTAGTTAGATGTAGTCCCACTTCTTTATTTTTACTTTTGTTGCTTCTGCTTTTGGTGTCAGATTCAAAACATCATCTCCAAGACCTATGTCAAGGAGCTTACCACCTACGTCTTCTTTTAGGAGTTTTATGGCTTCATGTCTCACATTCAAGTCTTTAATCCATTTTGAGTTAATTTTTGTGTGTGGTGTAAGACAGTGGCCCAGTTTTATCCTTTTGCATGTGGCTATCCAGTTTTCCCAACACCATTTATTGAAGAGATTGTCCTTTCCCCATTGTATATTCTTGACACTTTTGTCATAAATTAATTGACCATGTACACATGGGTTTATTTCTGGGCTCCCTGTTCTGTTCCACTGATCTATGTGTCTGTTTTTATGCCAATACCATACTGTCTTAGTTACTATAGCTTTGTAATATAGTGTGAAATTAGGGAGCAAGATGCCTCCAGCTTTATTCTTCTTTCTCAAGATTGTGTTCACTATTTGGGGTCCTTTATGGCTCCAGATAAATCTTAGGATTGTTTGTTTTGTTTACATGAAAAATGCCACTGGAATTTTTTTTTGTGAGGCGATCAGCCCTGTGCTAACATCTGCCAATCCTCCTCTTTTTTTGCTGAGGAAGACTGTCCCTGGGCTAACATCCGTGCCCATCTTCCTCCACTTTATATGGGACACTGCCACAGCATGGCCCGACCAGCGGTGCGTCCGTGCGCACCCGGGATCCGAACCGGTGAACCCCGGGCCGCAGCAGCGAAGCGCGTGCACTTGACCGCTTGCGCCACCAGGCCGGCCCCTGCCACTGGAATTTTGATAAGCGTTACATTGAATCTCTGTATTGCTTTGGGTACTACAGACACTTTAACAATATTGATTCTTCCAATCCATGAGCATGGAATATCTTTCCACTTATTTGTGTCTTCAATTTCCTTCTTTTATGTCTTGTAGTTTTCAATATACAGGTCTTTCACCTATTTGATTAAATATATCCTTAGGTATTTTATTCTTTTTGATGCAATTGTAAATGGGATTTTTTCCTTAATTTCTGACTGTTTGTTATTAGTGTATAGAAACACAACAGATTTTTGTGTATTGATTTTGTATCCTGTAACTTTACTGAATTTGTTTCTTAGTTCTAACAGTTTTTTGATGGAGTCTTTAGGGTTTTCTATATATAGTACCATGTCATCTGCAAATAATGACAGTTTTACTTCTTCCTTTCAAATTTGGATCCATTTTATTTTTTTCTTGCCTAATTGCTCTGGCTAGGACTTCCAATACTATGTGGAATGAATGTAGGGAGAGTGGGCTTATTCCTGATCTTAGAGGAAACACTTTCAACTTTTCACCATTGAGTATGATGTTAGCTGTGGGTTTGTCATACATGGCCTATATTATGTTGAAGTATGCTCCTTCTGCACCCACTTTGTTGAGAGTTTTTATCATAAATGGATGTTGAATTTTGTCAAATGTTTTTTATGCATCTATTAAGAGGATCATATGATTTTTATCCTTCATTTTGTTACTGTGGTATATCACATTGATTTGCAGATATTGAACCATCCTTGCATCCCTGGAATAAATCCTACTTGATCGTGGTGTATTATCGTTTCAATGTACTGTTGGATTCAGTTTGCTAATATTTTGTTGAGGATTTTTGCGTCTATGTTCATTAGAAATATTGGCCTGTAACTTTTTTTTTCTGGTGGTATCCTTGTCTGGTTTTGGTATCGGGGTAATGCTGGCCTCATAAAATGAGTTTGGAAGAGTTATCTCCTCTTATTTTTTGGAATAATTTGAAAAGAATTGGTATTAATTCTTCTTTGAATATTTGATAAAATTCACCAGTGAAGTCATCTGGTCCTGGACTTTTGTTTATTGAGAAGTTTTTGATTACTGATTTAATCTCCTAGTTCTAGGTCTGTCCAGATTTTCTATTTCACTATGCTTTAGTCTTAGTAGGTTGTATATTTTTAGGAATTTATCCATTTATTCCAGGTTATCTCGCATGTTGGTGTATAATTGTTCACAGTATTCTCTTATGATCCTTTGTATTTCTGTGGTATCAGTTGTAACATCTCCTGTTTCATTTTTTATTTTATTTATTTGAGTCCTCTCTCTTTTTTTCTTCGTGAGTCTAGGTAAAGTCCTGTCAGTTTTGTTTGTCTTGTCAAAGAACCAGATCTTAGTTTCATTGATCTTCTCTATTGTCTTTTTAGTCTTTATTTCATTTATTTCTGCTCTAATCTTTGTTATTTCCCTCTTTCTGGTAATTTTGACTTTGTTCATTCTTCGTTTTCTAGTTCCTTGAGGTGTAAAGTTAGGTTGTTTATTTGAGACTTTTCTTATTTCTTGAGGTAGACGTTTATTGTAATGAACTTCCCTCTTAGAACTGCTTTTGCTGCGTCCCACAAACTTTGGTATGTATATTTCCGTTTTCATTGTCTCAAAGTATTTTTTGATTTCTCTCTTGATTTCTTCTTTGATCCATTAGTAGTTCAGTAGCATGTTGTTTAATCTCCTCATATTTGTGGTTTTTCCAGTTTTTGTGTGTAATTAATTTCTAGTTTTATACCATTATGATCAGAAAAGATGCTAGATATGATTTCAATCCCCTTAAATTTATTAAGACTTGCTTTGTGGCCTAACATATGATCTATCTCAGAAAATATTTCATGTGCACTTGAGGAGAATGTGTATTCCTTTGCTTTTGGATGGAATGTTCTGTAAATATCTGTTAATTCCATCTGGTCTAATGTGTCATTCACCTTTTGATCAAAAGAAACTTTTGATTATGCTAGAAGAAACTCATCCATAGATTTGGAAACTGTACTCAAACTACACACGCAATGAGGACAATATTCTGCTAATACAATTGATTTGCTGCCGCCATTTGTCTGCTATTTGTCTAATATTAATAATTATAAAGAAAGCAATGCAACTAGTATTTGGAACAATCCTTACAGTATTACAGTGTCAGGCACAACATTGAACATCTCCTCACACCACTAGTTCTCTTTGCATACCTGGGCTTAAGTTATATATAATTGGCCAGCAGGTATGTGAAAAGGTGATCAACGTCACTAATTATCAAGGAAATGCAAATAAAAACCACAATGAGATATCACCTCATACCTGTTAGGATGGCTATTATCAAAAAAACAAGAGATAACAAATATTAGAGAGGATTTGAAGAAATTGAACCCTTGTACACTGTTGGTGGAAATGTAATTGGTAGAGCCATATGGAAAACAGACGGAGGCTCCTCAAAAAATCAAAAACAGACCTATCATATCATCTAGCAATCCCACTTCTGGGTATTTATTCAAAAGAATTGAAATCAGGATCTTAAAGAGATGTTAGCGCTCCTATATTCTTTGCAGCACTATTCACAATAACCACAATATAACCTAAATGTATATCGATAGATGAGTGCATATAGAAAATGTGGTGTATATATATATACAACAGAATAACATTTAGCCTTTAAAAACAAGGAAATTCTGCCATATGTAACAACACGGATGAATCTTGAGGACATTATGCTAAGTGAAATAAGCCAGTCACAGAAGGACAAATACCGAATGACTACATTTTTATGAGGTATCTAAAACGGTCAAACTCAAAGAATTAGAGAGTGGAATGGTGGTTGCCAAGGGCAAGAGGTAAGGAAAGTGAGGAATTGCTAATCAACTAGCATGAAGTTTTAGTTATGCACGACGAATAGTTCTGGTGATCTGCTGTACAACATAGTGTCTATAGTTAACAATATTGTACTGTAGTCTTAAAAATTTGTTAACAGGAGGGGCCGGCCTGGTGGCGCAGCGGTTAAGTGTGCGCAGTCTGCTTAGGTGGCCCAGGGTTCGCAGGTTCAGATTCCGGGTGCACACTGACATACCGCTTGTCAAGCCATGCTGTGGCAGCATCCCATATAAAGTGGAGGAAGATGGGCACAGATGTTAGCCCAGGGCCAATCTTTCTCAGCAAAAAGAGGAAGATTGGCAGATGTTAGCTCAGGGATGGTCTTCCTCACCAAAAAAAAAAAAAGAATTTGTCAATAGGGTAGATCTCATGTTAAGTGTTCTTACCACAATAAAATAAAATGTTTTTTAAAAAATGAGATTCAGTCATAAGACTATCAAATGCTTCCTCTACTCCAATACCTTACCACTACATGAATTGGACTCCTGTTTAATAATAGGGGATTAAAACTGAAATAACAGCAAATCTCAGACCCTATTGAAGAAGTAGTCTCTAGAGAAACTTAAAGACAATGGGGGGAGAAAAACAAGACACAGAGGAATTTTTAGCTTCTGACACCAATAGCTGCAACAAACAGTAAACACAGACTAACTTCTTGCTAAATAAACATAAAACCTCACATTAAGGCCTATTTACCTCAATTCCTTTTACCCAATACATCACATCCAGCTATCAACAAAAAATTGCAAGGCATGCTAAAAGGCAAAAACAGTCTTAAGAGACAAAGTAAGCATCAGAACCAGACCCAGATATGGCAGAGATTTTGGAATTATCAGACAGAGAATTTAAAATAACTATGATTAATATACTAAGGGCTCTAATGGAACAAGGGGACAGCATGCAAGAACAGATGAGTGTTGTAAGCAGAGAGAAAAACTCTAAAAAAGAATCAAAAGGAAATGCTAGAAATCAAAAACACTGTAACAGAAAGAAGAGTTTTGGGGCTGGCCCCGTGGCTTAGCAGTTTAAGTGCGCGCGCTCCGCTACTGGCGGCCCAGGTTCGGATCCCGGGTGCGCACTGACGCACCGCTTCTCTGACCATGCTGAGGCTGCGTCCCACATACAGCAACTAGAAGGATGTGCAACTATGACATACAGCTATCTACTGGGGGGCTTTGGGGAAAAAAAAAAGGAGGAGGATTGGCAATAGATGTTAGCTCAGAGCCGGTCTTCCTCAGCAAAAAGAGGAGGATTAGCATGGATGTTAGCTCAGGGCTGATCTTCCTCACAAAAAATAAACAAATAAATAAATAAATAAATAAATAAATAAATAAATAAATAAATAAAAACTGTTTAAAAAAAAGAAAGAAGAGTTTTATATCAAGGTTTAAATTTCCTAAGTATGTTAATTGAACCGTGATTACATGAGAATATGTCCTTTTCTTAGAAAGTATCTGCTAAGTGTCTAGGAGTAGAGGAGCTATTATCTGCAACTTAATCTCCAATGGTTCAGAAAGTAATTATAACAGTATATGTATGTGTGTATGGGGGAGGAAACAAGTATGGTAAAATATTAACATTTTCTAGGTGAAGAAAATACAGGAGTTCATACTATTCTCATTATTTTTCTGAATGTTTAAAGTCATTTCAAAATAAAAAAGATGTGTGTGTGTGTGTGTAAAACAGTATAATGTAAACACCAAATAAGTGGTGCAGAGGTTCCTTTAGCTATCAGAGAACTGAGGAGGGTAGGGTAGGCATAACATAGGATATAGAACATAAGGGAAGCTGTGAAGTATGGAAAATTTTTAGGAAACCAAAGAGAAACAGAGGACTTAAACATGAGAAAATGGCCTTCATAAAAACAACAGTCAGGAATGTGCATGGTGCATTCAAAAGATGATGAATAGAGCAGTGTGACTAGGAAATAGATATGGAAAGTGAATGAAACTACTTGACTATACATGAAAAATAATAATTAAAAAAATTACTCCATGGAGCAAAAAATTACCAGTATTAGAAAAAACAGTGCCTAGAGATAGCCAAATTCCCCATATACGTGTGTTTACTGACTCCTTTCAACCAAATTCTCAGACAGTTGCTGGTATCCAAACATCTTTTTGCTGTACTGTTTTCTGCTCTATGACCTGAACTCGTGAGGCTGGAATTCAGCGTTTCTCTGGGAAAGTTCAAGTTAACTTTAACTGTTCTCACATGTTGTCCACTTTTTCCATTTTCCCAATTCTAGCCAAATTTTAGTGACTCTTGATTGCCATGATAAACAATTTGGTCTTCTACAGATATTAAGATATCATGAACAAAACTGTGATCAAAATGACCAACTAGGAAGCTTAAACACAGTCAGACCTGGGTGTGGATCTTGCCACACAGGCACTCACCAGCTCTGTGACCTGAGGCAATTTGCAGCATTCCTAGCTTCAGTTTCTCCTCTTAAAATGATTAAAATAAAAATTCCCTTCAATATGCTTATTTGACAATGGACTAGAAAAAGAGGCCTGGCATGTGGAAGGAACTCAATATTATTATTAGATAAAGCCTCTATTATGCAAAGAGCATCCAACAAATATTTCTCTAAACAGGAAATAGGCAAATAATAATATTTAGGTTTGACTTACATTACTACGACAATAGAGATTGAAAAAAAAAAGAAGAAGAAGAGGGACATTAAAATGTCCGCATATTTGGGGCCGACCCCCTGGCTTAGTGTTTAAGTGCGCGCTCCGCTGCTGGCGGCACGGGTTTGGATCCCGGGCGTGCACCGACGCACCGCTTCTCCCGCCATGCTGAGGACGTGTCCCACATACAGCAACTAGAAGGATATGCAGCTATGACATACAACTATCTACTGGGGCTTAGGGGGAAAAATAAATAAATAAAATTAAAAAATAAATAAATAAAAAATAAAATGTCTGCATATTTGATTTGCTCAATCATTTGCAGGAAAGCAGTGGAATTTTGAATGAAAAATTCATTCTGAAGTGAGGTCAAAAAATTGTCTGCTGATCTTTAGCCTACCTTAGCTAACTTAAGAGTCAATATGTTTCAGGAGGAAAAACCCATTATGATTGATAATTGGTATAATGATATATCTCAAACTATGACCATATAGTTTTAGGTAAAGAGGCTTAAATTTATCCTCCTCATGGGAGACATTATCAATCATGATTCCCACTCTGCACATCCTATCCACAAACATTCCAAGGGCTAGGATTCCAAAGGAAAGAAGTGATAAAATATTTCTTCAGGCAAGATGTCTCTGAATTAGAATGAGGTGGAAAGGGAGAAGACGCAAGTGTGGGTTGTAGTCTATGAGTCAACAAACAGTTCTGAAACATATTTTCAGCCTAGCATCGAGATTCTGTCCCAGAAACTTTTTTTTTTTCCTGTAGAGATATTCTATAGTCAAATTATCATGAGGTAGAAAAAGTAGTTGAAAAGCATCCAAATAGAAATTGCTTACAAATGCTTGAAATACTGTATAAAATCCCTATTTAATCTTCCAAACAGATTTCAAGAATCACTGTCTTAGCCATTTTCCACAGCTGTTCAAAAAACCCCACAGCTTACAGTGCTCTGCCAGGCAGAATTGAATTAGTTGTCACCTCCTAAGAGAAGCAGAGGGTTTGGGTGATGTAGGTCAGAAAACAACTCATGTGTAAACTACTTAGTGCTTATTTGCCAGGTTCTATGGATATTCTTGAGTTAGACTTGGTAGATTTGTGTTTGTTTGATTGATTAGTGAAAGTTTACTTTGAAGGAAAAAAAATGTGTTAGTGAACACCTCCACATGAATAGCCTTGCGGCATGTGGCCCATCACTTTGCACAAGATGAGGATCCCTATACCGAAAAAGGCCTTTGGAATGTCTCTGAAGGTTGGGGAGTGAATGAGAGAACAACCATCCCTACTATCATATTAAAGAAGAAACTAGACTTCTGGGGGCTACATTATAGTTGCAATAGTCCCTACCCTCATCAAATCTCCTTTCTAAGAACCATCAAGTTTAAACTATTTTTCCCCAACTTCTTTCACGTCATTCTCCCACTCAATGATTTTTTTAATTCCTCTGTATATCCTTCTTCCATCTAGCCAAGTTCTTTTCCTCTTGGATAGAGACTCTTCTCATCAAAAAAAATCTCCCCTTCTTTTTATCCAACGGACAGCCTGCTAGTAGCTACATTGTTTTTAACCCATAAGTGGTTCAACCATTAAACATATTTCTTAAAATAACTTATTGATGCTCCAATCTGTGCAAGGTGTTCTTGGGAGAGAAACAGAGGAATAAGATAGTGGTCCTGCCCAAAGGAGACAACTCAATGGAAGGCACAATGTGTTAAGTGCTATTCAGCAGTACGAAAATAATGCTGTGGAATCACTATATATATATATATATACATATATATATATATGTATATGTGTGCTGAAATAATTGTATGATGTCAGAAAATTTTCTTTTTTCTCCTTTTCTCATCTCTAAATTTCTTGGCCATTATATTAAAGACTCTCCAAATATCAGCCATGAAAGGAAAACTTTTTTTTACAGTTCTTCCAAAATGTGAAAAGATAAAAACAACATTTCAATATCATGCCGTAACTGACATACGTGAATTTACTGCAAAGGAGGAAGAAAGGAAGGGAGGGAGGGAGAAAAAACACTTTTAATCAGCATATGCTCAGGGATCTGCCAAGCGTCACAATTGGTTTATATCCTGAAATGACTGGAGTAGCCCTTTAATTGAGTGCTGACACTTGTCTGTGATCAAACGGTATCTTCTGCAGGCGCTTTTAGAACATTTTCATATTCTCCCTGTACTCATCTGATGGCCAGAATTATTAAAATACTCTTTGTAATGAACAGAGTTTCCCATAATTTGAGCATGTCAACCCCGTAGGACAGTGGCAATAACCGCCACAAATTTTAGCACTCTGGAGACAAAGACAAGAGCTTTTTCATCTTCTTACGTTTTTTTTTTCATTTCATCCATGCACTATCTTTTTACAAATTGAAGACTAGAGTATAAATTTGTGATTCACATTCCACTTTCAAAACTAAGAGGCTGATATCATGGTGGGTGAAAATATTTCCCTCAGGACGTCATGCCACAGAGCTGTGGCACATTCCCAGATAATGACGTCTCAAGATAAGTATAGTAGGAGACAAAATAAATGCATCTTACATAGCATGTCTAGAAGGAATAACAGAGCCCTCAAGTTTTCCTAAAGTCTTCAGCAAAGTCCTTGAAAGTTAACCCACTGAGACAATTTCTTACTTCTCCTAAAATGTTAAAATGAGTCACAATGGCTTTAATGGAAGCCAGGTTCATAAGTTGTCTGGTGGGGGATTACAGATATAGAATAAATATTTATTGAGAAATTCAGCCATTGTCTCAGAAGAGTTTACAAGCCTGATATTTTTGTCCATGGTCTGGAACATAAAAAATATTTTCCCATGGGAATAACACGGCTGCTGCAGACAGAGGAGACTCCGTACAGAAGGACTAATCAGTTGCATTATCTTGCCAGATATTTGACTCTGAGTTATATACTATTGAATTCCAATGGGATTTAGGACAGCTTACAAAGATATATTAAATTTAACAAGGAATTAAAAATAAAAAACAAAAAACCATAGTCTAGTTCTGGCAAAGGTAGGGGAAATGGGACATCTAACGAATTTTGAAAGGGAATGTAAAATATCCAACATTTCCAGAGAGCTATTTGTACCAACATTCAAAATGTGCATACCATTTGATCCTGAAATTCCATTTCTCACTATTTATCTTAAGGAAATAAGAGCATGCGTATACAAATATGCTATATAAAAATGTTCATTGAATATTGTATAATAAAGAACATTTAAAATATAATTAAAATGTCCAAAGATAAGAAATTGAGTAAATAAAGAATGCTGCATCCATATAATGGAATACTATTTACTCTTTTTTTAACGGTGACTTTTATATTGACATGGAAATAAGGCCACAGTATTTTGTTGAGTTGAAAAAGCAGGTTATGGATTAGAATGTGTAGTGTACCTACATTTATGTAAAATATATACATTAGAGTTTATATTTGCAGAAGCATCTTGAAAGATATAAAGTGAAATTCTTAAGAGCAATTACTTTTGAGATGAGGGACTGCTTATCAAATACTGCTTTAAAATAGAGATGTCTCTATTTTCATAAAAAATACAATAGGACAACTCATTTTAATTATGTTGAAGGAATATTTCGTTACACTCGAAAATGCTCACCATCAAATTTTAAATGAAAAGAAGAAGATTCCTAACCAGTATAGACAGCATAATGGTGATTTTCTACGCTTATTGACACATAGAAACTAAATCTGAAAAGTTTGTACCAAAATGTTAATAGTGTCATTTTCATGGGAAAAGTTGATCCAAGTTGCAAATTGAGAGACTAAGCTAGAAACACACCTGCCTCCATGAAGCCCTGGAGGTGAGTGCAAGGATTTTCTTCTCTCACGTGTATACCCAGTTACTGCAGCTGGAATGACATTCCCACCACTACAAGAGTAGCCCAGAAAGTAGAGTCCCAACCAGCCATAGTAGTAGCTAGAAAGGGAGAAAACCTTGGGGGAGAGCATCTGCAGCGTCCACAGTAGTGAGGTAAGTCCAAGGTCAAACTGACAGGAAAAGACATATATTGAGAGCTTGCTATCTATCAGGCAATCTGCTAAGAGCTTTATATATGAATTATCCAATTTAGCCTCCAAACAACCATAGGAATAAAATACTATTATATCTATTTTTGAGATGAAGATACCATTACTCAAGAAGTTAATGCTAGTAAGTAATTAGTAAGTGGCAAAGCCCAGACCAGAACATAGACCTACCTGATTCCCAAGACCATAATTTTTAACCATTCTATATGCCAAGGCAAATAATGTCGCCACTGCCTTTGTATCTTTTTCTCTTGTTTTTAAGGTCTTAGTCAAATCAATGCAGTATGCTACTTTGTCTTGGCTCAGACCAATTTCACCTGTTTGCCATATGGATACCTATGCAGGGTGCCATGCAAAAGTATAATGCACTACATAAAACTCAAAGCATCTCCCTAAAGTATGTAGTACAGTTTTCAACCCAGAAATCAGAGAGAGAAAATGACCGTCCCCAAGATTGCTATTCCGAAAGATGTAATTGCTGTTCATCTCACTCTGCTCACAAAGTGCTTTGCTACAATGACACTTACACCCTTGGAGGTCAGCCTGCACTTCACTGACAGCTACCAGTTCAGCTGTGTCAATTCCATCTGAATCTACTTGCTCGCAGGGTTTCCAGAGCACACAGCTTACCAAGCCATTATTATTTTGTACCTGTGCCCAGAGAGCTCTACAGAGGGTGCATTTTAATGAGCCTGGAATAGGTAAATAAATAAATAGCTCATAGGTGATATGTAATTTACTAGCAAAAAAACAACCATGACTTTCTGCCCTCACAGTCCGTAGCCTGATGCCTTTAGTGATTACTTGCAGAATTCTATGGTGCAGAAAAGCTGAATTTCATTTTTTAGCTTATTCCTTAAAATTGTTAGTTAACGGATCTTTCCTCAGCTTGCCTCAAATGTCCTTGCTCATCTCCATTTCTAAGGTAAACATATTTCACTGAAAAACTGCATCTATGCGTGGATAACAATGCATTCAACATCCTCTGCATGTCTACCCATTCTATATGGGAAACATAATCAAGTGTTTAGAAATACCCAAGTATATTTTCCTTTCTTTACCGCTCAAAAGATGAAGGATTTTAGAGATCTAATTATCATTCTCCAGTCACAGGGTCAATCTATTTTTTAACTTTCAGTTGGATCTATAATGTTCTAATTTTGGTAAGGTTTCTGGCCAAGTTGGTTGAAATATTTCAGGAGAAAAGGAATATTAAAGCATAGTTGTTGCTTGACGGCAAACCAAAGTGCTTAAAAACATCCTGAGCCATTTGCAGTCTGGGTTCCACAGACTGTAGCTCAGAATATCTATCAACTCTTTAAATTGTATGTAACATTTTGTGTTAATGTGCATTTTCTCCCACTTATTAAATTTTCAAGGTATCTACAAACCAAAACAGATTAAGCATCACTGAGTCATTCAGAAAGTCCTGGGGGAAAAAAATTGTAACACTAGTGCTTTTCACACAAACGTTTATCTCAAGAAAACTCATTCATGTGTATTTCATTATTGTTCATTCATTCACATCAGGATGACCTCTGTGGCTTTATACACTCTGCCCATTTCTACTTCTAACGTTTTCCATTGACCCATCTCCCCGTTGCATATGTTGCCTTTCCTTAAAAGCCAACTCTAAAGTATTCCTTGATGAAGCTTTCAGTAACTGACTTTAACCCAGATTGGTTTATCTTATTTCTGAATTCTTATTGTACTTAGAGTTTGGGGAAATCACTTATAGGATGTGTGTGTGTGTGCGCGCACACGTGTGCATGTATGTTTTCTATAGATGTTTCATATATGGAAATCTTCTCTCCAGATATATTATGACATACACCACATATCTTAACCTTAGATCTTCATTATGGTCAGGGATCCAATAGCTCATCAAAACGAGGGATAAGTCTTACTTTTTGTGTAGCTCTCACTATGACTAAAACTATGCTTGCTTGCTCAACTGTTTCTATCAGCTGTCAGTAACCCATGGAAATGCCTGTAATTTTAACAGTCCTCTCTGTAATTGAATTATCTTTAAAGGAATTTTTCTTCCCTGAAGTTTGAAACTATGATACAACATTAGAGGAAATATGAATTAGAGATGAATTTAAAAAATAAGAAATGTTCCCACCTATCAAACTGTAAACTCCACATCTCATCGATACAATTTATCAACATATTGTATCACCATTTTCTCCATAATCTGACCTGTTTTCACTATTCCATTGTTATCACGCTTGACTTACTGTGATGATTGCAACAGTCTCCTGACTAACCTCTGTATTTCTGCCTCTGCTCCCTAGAGAGTTTTTTTCACAAAGCAATAGAATTGACTCGTTTAAAATGTGAGTCAGATCACAACACCCCTCTCCTTCAAATTTTCCCATGACCTCCCATCTTAGAATAAAAAACAGAGTTCTTAATATGGACCCCAAGACCACAATTTCAGCTGCCCACACTCTGCTTTGGTCACAGTTGCTATAACTTCAACTTTCATCCTGGTCCACTCCACTCAAGCCAACAATTTCAATTCCCACACCAGATTCCTAGCTGCTCCCCAAACCTGCCAAACGTACTCCTGTTTCAAGGCATTTGTGCTTGTTATTGCCTCTGCATAGTACATTTCCCTCAGATCTCTTCTCACTACCTCCTGATCCACTGATCACCCTCTAAAAATAGCACACACACATATGCACAAAGTACTCCTATTCGCCTTACCCTGCAGGTCAATTTTTCTCCATAGCACTTATCTCCATTTAACGTATTATATGTTAGTTTATTATCTTTGTCCCCCAACTAGAGGACAAGTGTTTTTGCCTATTTTGTCCATTGCTGTAACCTCAGTGGCTAGGATACTATCAAACACATATAAAGTGCTCAAAAAATTTTTGTAGAATGATTAATCCATATTAGTAAAATTTCTTTTGAACAGTGACAACCATTCAAAAGTACTTTAAAGAATAAAATTGTTAAAATTTATATGCAGAAAAAAGATAAGGAAGCAAAGCACCAAAAACATGCACAATATGGTCAGTGATTTGTCGTTTCCAAAGTTTCTTTAATGGGTACAGTAAAGAAAAAGAAGAGCGAGGAGGAGGCAAACAGAAGAGTTGCAAGTAGCAATGAGACTTAAACGGTGAGACAGATCATCTGGTAATTTTGAGACTAAAAATCAGCCCTGGAGACTAATCTCTAGAGGTAATAGATAGGGGTACTATATATGCTGTCTAATATTATCAAAAGATATCATTCCCTTTGACAATTAATTATTTACTTGTTTATTGTCTGCCATTATCACCGCTCTGGAAGACAGCCTCAGTGCCCCTCCCACATCCAATTAGATCTATTTATATTTTCATGCAAACTAGCTATGTCCATCAGTGTGTTTCTACTCCTGACAGCCAGGACCCACATCTATCAGAAGATGGAATTCAGGAGGCCAGCACCATTTTCCTGTGCACACAAAGATCTTGAATTACCTGAGAATTGATTTCCCAGCAGTGGCAACCACCTTCACCAGTGACTCAGAGTTGCAGATGGACAAATAGTCCAGCTCCTCTGTCTCCTGGTCATGACAGCCTTGAAGTATCTCTGCACTGTGTCTTAATCTTCCCTACAGGGATGAGTCTAACTTCCTCTTCATAGTGCTTTGCCTAGCACCTCGTGGTTGCTCAACCTCTTTCTCTTCCTGGTCTTACTTTCCCACTCCCATGCCAGTCTTCCTGGGAACACTTCCTCATAAATCACTTTCACACAAACCCTTATGTCAGGGTTTGCTCCTGGGAAACCCAACCTAAGACAGTTGGTACCAGAAATGGTCCTGGTAACTGATTCTCAGGATAAGATTCTGAAGTTGGATGACTCACTGGCTAGACGGTAATAGGAACCCTTTGTTGGTGGTAAGTATAATGACAAAAACCCAGGGCCATTGCCAAATCCTTCATGTATGGTAAATGGAGATGGGATATAAGAGGAAAGGGGTGTACTGGATTGTACAATATCTCTACCATTTGAGATATATGGTAGTGAGGGTAACTATAAGAACTGTGGTGTTCGTGGCTACTATTAAGTGTAATTAGTGGATTGGAGACGAAAATTACTAATTTAGGTCTGCCAATTACCAATTCTGAGCATAGTGTGAAAGCCACAAGTTCTTCATGGCAGCATTTAAAGAGAACATCATCATCTGTAGCTGCAGGGGAGACTGTGCTGAAGACCAGAACCAGGACTCAAGAGTGAGAGTAGCAAAGTTGCAAAGAAGGCTGATTTTCACCTTGGCAAGCGGTTTCTGCTGCAGGTGGGATCCTGATAGAGAAGGAATGGGATCCTGAGACTTGAGACAGAGATACCTGGGATGCTCACAAAATGATTGAACTCCCAATGTCCTTAAACCTCTGGGCCTAAAAAAGTGCCCCAATTCTTCTAGCAGGAGAACAGCAGCTTCCTCTTGCCTGAAGACTGTGCAGAACCCCAACTGAGACCAACGCTTTGCAAGATTATATTGCCCTCAAGGTGGGCCGGTTCCTCTCTTCCTGTCTACTAGACCAGCATTATCTTATTGGCAAAGTACTGCCTCTCCTAAAGGAAGAAAAAATTAATCCCTGAAGAAGATACAGAATCTGGCTAATAAGTGTTGGGAGGAACTGAAAGAATGTGCCTGGAAGTGGATATAGAAAGCACTGGACTGAAAAAGGAAGACTATTAGGCTAGATAGAGGAGAATTTGTTGCCGTGGAGCATGTTCTTGTAACTTAACACCCCAACAGGGGCACCTGCAGCCAGTCCTAATATATTTTGCTTAGTTCGTTCCTAGAAGCTTTGAAAAAACAATGACTCATATAAATTGAGGGAGAAGTACCAGAACTTCCTTGGCAGAGTTTGAGAAAGAGATGAGCAGCCTCAAAGAAGTGAGCAAGCAAGTTATGTAAAACCTAAAAATCCACTAGGAGACCATGTTCCCTGGGAAGTCCCAAAAGACACTTTCCTCACTAAGTGTCAAGGAATGCACTAGTGAGGAGGACACTGGCATCATCGAGAAGCTTATTGGTGATTGTTCTTAGTAGGCTAGGAAGACAGGGATGCTGTTATGAAACTGACTACTTTGGAGGGTAGGATTTGGAAGAGTAGAGGCCAAATGGAAGAACTTAATCACCAGAGGCAAGGTGAACAGTTACCATAACAGGCATCAAAGCTGCAAGTATCTCTGGTGATTTCTAATAAACCATGGTGTTTCTAGGACAAGATAGATGGGCAGACAACAAGGGCTTTGCCTGATATGTATAATCAAAATTAAAAAAAGAAAAGATGAGGAACAGATAAACAGAAGACTGATGTCATCTGTACTAGTGGACAGATACAGCACTGACCCTTCCCTAGTTTCCAGGCTTGAGCCAATTCTCAGACACAGAGTCCACTGTTTAAAAGGAATGGCAGGTCTACCTGAAGCAGGATCCTGCAATCCACAGCAAGGATACACAATATTGGTTCTCCCAGTCTTCCCCAAAGAGAACTATGGACATTCACACAAATAACTGTACTAGGAAACAGGGAATACCCACATTTTCCTTGTACTTTTAGCTGCAGTGTCCAAGTTAACTGATACCAGGAGTTTCCAAAACATCGTCATGGTACCCTCAATAACAGTGGGGACGTATGGAAGCCAGATGATAAATGGAATCCTGACCCAAGTCTATCTCACACTTGTCCCTGGCCCACACATCCAGCCAATGACAGGTCCATGGTCCTTGACCAATGGAGTAAGGGCCATCACAGTAGAAAAGGCCAAGTGCAAGCCCCTGAAACTAATAAATCATAGATAATAAATCAGAAGCAATGATAATAAATCAGAATAATAACAATCAGAAACTGCCAGGTGGAATGGAAGAGAATAGTGATTCACTCAAAGATTTAGAGTATGCTGAGGCTGTAATCTCCATTATATCCACATTTATTTCACTAGTCTGGCCCCTGGAAAAAACAATTAATTGTGACAGATGACTACAAATAAGTTGCAGTTCCATTTGCATTAGCTATCCCAGTTATGGCATCTTTTTCTAAAATAAATGCATTCTTTTCAACAACCATCAATAAGAAGGATTAGAAGTTGCATTCAATTGAATGGGCAGAAGTATACACATGATTCTACCCTTTAACAACATAATCCAGAGGGACTTTTATCAGCTAGACTTTCCATAGAACATCACACTGGCCCATTAAATTGATGACATCATGATAATTGGACCCAATGTGCAGTAATTTGCCAGGACTCTGGGTGCCTGGTAAGACAAATGTGCTACATAGGGTGGGAGATAAAACCTACTAAGATTCAGGGGCCTGAAAATCAGCGAAGTCTTTAGGGGTTCAGTGATTTGGGACAAGCCAGGGATTCCCATCCAAAACAAAGAACAAGTTATTATACTTTATACCTCCTTCAACTGCCACTAGGAAAAGGGACAGTGGTTGGTAGTCCTCTTCAGATTTTGCACTTGGGAAAGTTGTTTTATCTCTTTTATTATGTGATTGTGATGGCTATCAGATCAAGAGACAGCCTTGCATCAAGTTTAGGCTACAGTGTAAGTGACCCTATCACTTGGGCCATATGAACAACAGATCTCCTTGTGCTGGAGGTATCTATAGTAAAGATGCTGTTCAAGTTCTCTGGCAAGTCCCAAATGGAGAGTCTCAGCACGGACTCTAATGGCCTGAAGCATAGCTACCACATTCATAGCAGAGAATCACATACTCCATTTGAAAAAAAAAAAAAAACATGCTACTGGATCTTTGGAGAGATTGATCAAGTAGCCATGGGACATTAATGTACATGCAAATAGAGATTTCCATGAGGAGCAGGATGCTGATGCACGCACCAAATCATAATGTTCAACTGGTAAGTAACATTTCATCATACATCCAGGATTGACCTTGAACCATATCCAGACCTATTACTTCCAAACAGTGTCCCAGACCCCCAGCCAATAATTCAAACAGGTGTCCCAGGTCCTCATATCATCCACCTTTAATCCACCAACACCTCTTTCTTAGTCTCATGGGGATTCCTGATACCAGCTGAAAAGGAAGATAAAACCCAGGACTGGTTAATGGATGAAGTGGCTCAATATGCTGATTAAAGCTGAAAATGGACTGTTGCCACTCTAATTCCCACTCAGGGATAGCCCTGAAAAATAGCGCTGCTGCAGAAAAAATCCACTCAAAGGGCAGAGCTTCAGATGGTGTACCTTTTTCATCTACATTGGTGGCAAGAGAAGTGGACTGAGGTAAAGATATATATGACCTCCTGTGCAGTGTCAAATAACTCGGCTAATTGGTCAAAGAACTGGAAGCAGGAAGATTGGAAAATTAGTGAAAAAGATTAGGGAAGACTGGGAAGAAACATGTAGATAGATCTGTGAGAACAGACACAGTGTCTGTGAATATTTGCACTGCATGTTAATTTCCGCTAGACAGCACCCACTGCAGAGCATGAGATAAACAACCTGTGGATAGGATGTCTCATCCTGTAGATGTCAGCAGCCTCTGTCCTTGGCCAATGCAGTACCAGCAAGGTAGATCCAGTTGCTATTACAGCAGAGATGGAGGCTATTCATGGGCCCAACAGCCTGGGTTGTCTCTTACCAAGCATAATCTAATGACTGATGCTGTTGAGCATCCAACCAGTCGGGAACAGAGATAGATACTGAGCCTTCAATATGATATCACCCCTCACGGAGACCAAGCAGCCACTTGGTGCAAGTATATTAGGTCGGACTCGTTCCACGTTCGAGGCATGGGTTTGCCTCTCTAGCCTATACCACCTCAGCATGTGGAGTCAACTTAATATGTGGTATGAATGGATCTGAGTGGTGCACTGAGCAGTTTGGAGAGGACACTGCCCATGTTCTACCATATCCCTCTGATCCCTTTACCATGCTCGTGCTTACGGGCATCTGGGTGTACTTTTACTCCCAACATCAAGCACCTGCACCTTTTTTAGGCTTCTGGAACTCACTCTGCCTGGCTAAATGGGAGAGCTGGAAGTACCTTGGAATTTACATTTTTCATGGAGCATCTACCTTGCTCCAAGGTCAGGATGGCTCTGAGTTGTGACCTACTATCTCCAGAGCTCCCCTGTGGAATTGATCCAAAGTTACCCTCGGTGGGACTTGCATTGATACCATACAACTGCTGGGCCTCCTTCCTCTTCATCCTACCTTCCCACTCCATTACAAATTTTTTCCAGGAATACTCCCTAATGAATCACTTTATACGAGTCCTTGTTTTGACTGTCTTATTATAGCTGTGACCCCATGCCCAGAACAGGGCCTGGAACACAGTAAACATTTATCAATGAATAAATGGTCATTTGGATTTAGCAGCTATGCTCAACATAACCGTTCATCCCACTTGCAATAAATGGTTGCAAAAAAGGTGTGATTTGTGGGCACTTAGAAAAGGTACCTGCCAAAAAAAAAGAAAAAAACAAACTACTGTGTCACCATCAATCACAAAACTCCACTTCTGGGATTTTTTTTGCAGGTCAAATAAGATTTTGGTCTCTGAGATACTCTATTAAATAGAGTAAGTTATGAGTAAACATTTCAGCTAGGAATTGCAGCTAAGTAGAGCCAAGATAAATGTGAATGTGATAGAACATATACTTGAAAAAGGCATCTAGAGAGAGGAGAAGCCCCTGAACGTGAAGATAGATCAAAGGCAATTCTCACTTCCTTTAAAATTTATTTCAGAATCAAACTTTATTTGCAAATGATTGTATCTTCAACTAGAAATCTCCTCTAGCTTAAAGGACCCCTGTATGAGTCAGGGTTCTCCAGAGAAACAGAACCAGCAGCATATATGGTATGTTGCTATATATACATATATATATATTAGAGAGCGGGAGAGTGATTGATTTATTATGAGGAATTGGATCGCATGATTATGAAAGCAGAGAAGTCCCACTATCAGTTGTCTGCAAGCTAGAGCCCCAGGAAAGCCGATGGTGTAATTTCAGTCTGAGACAGAAGACCTGAAAAACAGGGGAGCTAATGGTGTAAATCCCCAGCCAAGGGCAAGAGAAGATGATGTTCCAGCTCAAACAGGCAGGAAGAAAGGGAACAAATTCTCCCTTCCTCTGCTTTTTGTTCTATTCAAGCCCTCAACAGACTGGATGATGCTCACCCACCTTGGGGAGGCCAATCTACTTTACTGAGCCCACCAATTCAAATGCTAATCTCATCCAGAAACACCCTCACAGACACATCCAGAAATAACGTTTAATCTGGGCACCCCATGGCCTAGTCAAGTTGAGAGATAAAATTAACCATCACAACTTCTCTTATAGAAGAATTTGAACTCCTAAGCCACACTGAAACTAGAGAAAAATGGTAGCTTGCATTATATCCAACGTTGGCTCTTGAAACAAGCCTGGATCTTGCAGTTGTTAACAAGTGGCTCTTCGCTCGTGTCCTCTCAAGATACTCTGGAATACTGGACTCCACAGGATAGACTGTAATCATGTAGGCAATTTCAGTTACTGGGTATTTCACACATGACTCCAGGACCACATAACTGTTAGTGTAGCTTTAGATCCCCAAGTCTTGGCTCAAGAAAGCTCATAACAGCTTTCTGTGCACAGAACCCACCCCCACACATCTCCACCATCAAGGAAGAAGAACGCTGATATGTACTGTAGTTAAAGAACAGCAAATCCTGCCAGTTCTAACTTCAAATAAAAGTCCAGAATTTGACATCTAATCGCATCCTTCACCAATACTGTTCAGATCAAAGCAACCATCATTCTTCTCCTGGATTTTTGTAGTATTTTCTATCTTCCTGTTTCTACCCTTGAACCCACGTAGTCTAATCTCAACACAGCAGCCAAGGTGTCCTTTTAAAAATATGCCTGATGCTGTCATTCCTCAGCTGAAAATCTTCCAGTTGATAACCAGCTCATTCAGAGTAAACTCCAACGTACTAGGGCTTCCAGGCTCTCTAGGATCTGCTTCCCACCCCTTCCTCTCTAACTTCCTCTCCCACACTCTCTTAGCTCACTCGCCTTAAGCCGCATCGACCTCCTTCCTATTACCTGAACACACCAAGCATTTTCCCACCTCTGACCATTGCACTTGGTAATTCCTATCCTAAATGCTCTACCTGCTCCCTCCCACAGCTGCAGGGCTTGACCCCTTCCATTAAGCCTTTCCTGTCCTCCTCCCTAAACAAAACAGCAACACCTCCCTCACCCGATACCCAGGCCCTTTTCACCTAGCACTTCTTCACTTCCCTCACTTTCCTTTTCTCTATATCCCTTACCACCATCTGCCCTTACACACTTACTTGTTTATATGTTTAAGGCCTGTCCCACTAGCCTATAAGTTCCTTGAGGGCAGAGACTTTGCCAGTTCTGTTTACTTTTGTATCCCTAGGTCCTGATGCCAGACACATTGTAGGTGCTCAATAATTGTTTCTTGAATGAATAAAAAGATCTCTAGAAAAACGCCATTGCCCCCATTTCAATATTGCTTAACACACCCTCTACTTCCCAATTATACCCACTGCTGTATAAGTGAGCCCAGCTGCAGCAATCCATCAAGGAGTCTCTGTGCCCTGAAAACATCCATTTTCCCATGCTTTAGATTGTTTTTTGCCTTCATAGCCATCAAATACTAACAATCCTCCATGTCCTCAGGGAACCAGCTTCTTCCTCATTTGACTACACTGCCTTGCATGTAAAAGGAGCTCAATGACTAGATGTGAAATGACTGAAGGTGGCAGTTTGCCAGCCTGTGCTAATACAACAGCCCTCCTGTCCCTCTAAGGCAGCCTGCACATTTTGACAGGGGCCTCCAGGAGACCTTACACCAATGCCTTAATACCAAAGTTGTTATTAAAAGAGGAGGCCAAGAGAAAGTAGGATGAGTCTAGACCCAGGGAAGGTGGTTTGGAGGGAGGACCTTGTAGTACCCCAAGGTCATTTATGAATACAGTTGTCTGAATCACTTAGTCAGTGAAGAATACGTCATTTGGCTTTTTATTTGTCATGCTAATGGAGATCCTATTTGTAAGAAACAGTTATGAATAAATTCTGCAAAATAATGTAAACCTGCAAACATTTACCCTCTTGTCTTCACAGGTACAAAAAGTTACCCTGACCAAAGAAGTAATTCCAAGAGCAGAGGTGTACAATCATTTGCGTGGAAAGAAAGCACACAATGTTTGGCTCACTTTTACAGAAGCATGTGCTTCTGCTTACAACCTTTATATTTGATGTGTGCAAAGATTATTGCAAAATAAAGAATATGTCATAATAAGAAGGTTCCTGGACAAGAGTTCAGAAATATCCTTAAATGCAAGCGTACACACTCTATTAAGTTCTAGAGATCTGCTGTACAAGATTGTGCCTCTAGTTAACAATACTGCATTGTATGCTTAAAAATTTGTCAAGAGAATAGAACTCATAGTAAATGTTCTGATCACACACAAAAAAAGGACACACTATTGTGGGTCCACATATGTGTGTGTTTGTGTTGATAATGGTAATTTATGTTGATTAGAAATTCTGAAAACAAAGTAGTAAGTACTTTTTTGTTGCTAAAAGCAACTTTACCAGAGAATGAAAAGTGGATTCTCCACAAACTCTTGCTATTGCCCTGCAAAGTATCTAACACACAGAAAATGGGAAGAATAGGGTGAAAATGGCAAGTAACTGCTGAAGAGGGATCTTAAAACTGCTTTGACCTGAAAAACATTTCAAAAACAAAACTAGTGATTTATAAACTGAAACTCAGATATAAAAATATATTTGGGTCATCTATTTTTCTAGATCTTTCTGACAACAGTGCCATCTGGAGACTTAGTTTGACCAAGGACACAAGATCATAAGGAAAGATAGACACAGGCAAAAGGTTGCTGATGAAGTCATTCTGTTTCTCTAGTTGCTTTTATGCTGTTTGTCGTTGCAGCAAAGAGACAACTGAAAATTTGAAAACTAAATTTTTTTTAATTCTAGATATGCAAAGTTACAAAAGAGAAAATAAATTCTATAATATGTTAGTGTGAAATACGGAGCAGTTAACATGTGATTTGTCATTCAGAAAATATTATCTTAGGAGAATTAAGAAAATACTAATACATTGCAATCATTCATAAGAATGCCAGTATTCATGAAAGTGTTTTTTAATTAATAAATTTGAAATTACAAGTAAATAGATGTGCTTCCAATCCCCAAAATAGGCAATTCAAGTAGAATCAAAAGACCTGAGAAGTAGAGAGCAAACATAATTCAAGTTTCCACAGGCTTCCCTCCACCTGCTCACACAGAACCCCAGCAGCCTCTGAATTTTCTGCCCAAGTGTCCCATGAAAGTTCTCTGTAACAATAAAGACTTTGGGTAACAATACCACATCTTGGTGCCCTCACTCCCACTGGGCATGATGCTACCTCCACTGTGAATAGCTCCCAAAATTTACCTCTTTCTTTGCTAGTCTGCCTGCAATTCCCAATCTGTCTGCCAGGCATGGCTGCCATTTTCCTGCAGGTAACACTAGACATCATTGATAACGTGGGGTCCTCAAAACTTGAGCAGTGATATGTGGTAAAGAGGAGGGGATGTCTTCACTCTCTTTTTCTGGCACATTCTCCAAGATGGATATCAAAGCATGGTTGGTTTTGCCCAGCCCTTCCGGAAAAGTCTTTCATCAAAAAGCTCTTCAGTTGTTTATTCAAATAGACCCTACACCCTCCAAGCTGTCTCTAATCTTTCTCACACAAGAATGTGGTTAAGAGTTTGGGGGCTGATTCAGGGAAAAAGTCAATTAATAGATGACACTGATATCAGAGTATTAGGTTATCTGAAAGCCTTCGTAGATTTAAGCAATACCAAATTCCATGTAGAAACTAAAAGACACTTTCTTGTGCTTTTTTGTGTGTTCCAGTCTTAACATAAGTTCCAAAAATGCACTGCTTTACACACTAAATGTCTCATAGAGATTTTAGTTTAAATAGCTTTTTCTGATTTAATTTCTTTTGATTAACTTTTTTTTAGCCCCTATCTCCCTTGATTTATTCATTGGGTCATGTGGCACAGCTAGGGGGCAAGTATTAGTGAAAGGACTCAGGCTGTCCTTTTCACTGTCTATCCCATTTTCATCCCCTACTCCCCAGTGAGACATTCTTACCCAGCCAGCTTCTACGTTTTACTCTGTCTTTGTCCAGTAGCAGAGGTTCTTGTCATTTCCAGAATGCTCCTTAATCTCTTATTGAATATCATCCCGGCAGGACCCCCCATCACACCTCCAGGCACCCCCAGCAGTATGTGAGGGTCAGATTCAAGCTGGGCCCTCAGTGAAATATGATTGCGGTACGTGAGCCACAAAATCTGTTAAGACAAAAAGATGCAATGGATCAAATTCAAAGAAATGTTTGAAGATTGCAGATTCTGAGTAATTTGGGACTTTCTGAGGATTATAAACTCATGTTGCTTTATAATAACTCATCAGATCTCTCAAGATTTTATCATACCAAATCTGACTAAATTTTTATAGCCTATCAAAGAGAGAGAAATGGGAAAAGCAGAGCTAGCAGGAAGTTAATGTTGGGATAAGTGAGTTCTGTTTCCACCAAGGCCGCTAAGAAGTTCTGAACTTCGGTAAGGCACTTACACTCCCAGGTCCTCATTTATCACAGGAAAGGGCTGGGCTGAGTGGTTGTCAAGGACCTTTTGAGATGCAACAATTTATTTTAGTAGTAATATATGGTTCTCTAAGCAACCTAGAAAAGGGGGCTGGTCATAAATAACAGAAAGAAACAGAGCTTGCCTCAGTTGGTAAGACGATTATACCCAGCAGGGGATTTGGGCGAAAGGAAAGTGGTTTTCAGAGCTGACAGTGAGAGGTGGGAGGACGCCGGCCAGCAGGAAGGCAAGGGAACTGCCATTTTAGTGCAAAATTTATATTGATAACATGAAAACTGGCACACTGTCCAAACAATGGTATTTCACCCCATATTATAAATTCAAATCAGATAAAAGCACTTGCTCAGAACTCTAAAATATCATATACATGTTAAAATTAGCTTCATAGAGAACATTACAAGTGTGTTCTTTGAGATTCAAGTGCAGCTTACAGGGATTCCAGCTAATTTTAAGAAGGAATAAATCTGACTTTGTGTAGTTTCCTATTTGGTTTAGGACACACTTTTTTTAAATGTCATCTTTTAAGCAATGGAATTTTTACTTAATCCCAGTGAATGCCAGCCATATCAGCAACTGCTGAAGATAACTCTACCCAGCCTTTTATGTGTAAGAAACTAGCGTTTTAAGCATGGGAAAATCAACGTTTAGAAAGTGGTAATACTTTGGGGGTTTTGTGGAGGAAAAAATAAATTCCTTGGGTTTTGTGAAAGGAAAAGATACACACACACATGCACGCAAGCACATACAAACACACCCCACATTCTCTGTCTTCTTGACAGATGTTTTGCTATTCTTCAAGGAAGCTAAAGAGATTTCTAGGGCTTAAGCCAGGAGTATTTGAACCAGGAGAAAACAAAATTAGTCAAAGAGCTGGCAGGGCTGATAATTGGCTGTATATAGGATTGTAAACCTGAAAAAGGCACAGTAAGAGCCGTGTTTGGATTTATAGTGACACGCATATAACCATCAAAATTGGGAAGTCCAGACACAATGGCAATTTGTGTGGTTAGGTTTGTCTTTCTCTTCAACACTCTTTATGGTCTAAGAAAGAAAATTGGGATTCAAATATGAATTGCATGTTTTGTAGCACTTTATTAAAATTATAATGAAAAATTCAATTCCTTGGCTTGGAACTTCAGCATATAATGAATTGCACAAAAGGACAGAAAAGTACAGAGGAGAAAAAGTACCGTTCACGGGCCGGCCCCGTGGCTTAGCAGTTAAGCGCACATGCTCCGCTACTGGCGGCCCAGGTTCGGATCCCGGGCGCGCACTAACGCACTGCTTTTCCGGCCATGCTGAGGCCGCGTCCCGCATACAGCAGCTAGAAGGATGTGCAACTATGACATACAACTATCTACTGGGGCTTTGGGGGAAAAAAAAGGAGGAGAGTTGGCAATGGATGTTAGCTCAGAGCCGGTCTTCCTCAGCATAAAGAGGAGGATTAGCATGGATGTTAGCTCAGGGCTGATCTTCCTCACCAAAAAAAAAAAAAAAAAAAAAAAGTACCGTTCAACGTGATAAAGTGGGAAGAATACCAGCCTGGGAGTCAGAAGATGTGGATTGTATTCCCACCTCTGCTACTAACTGGCTGTCTGATTTGGGGCAAATGATTTCATTTCTCTGAGCCTCAGTTGTCTCACTTGTAAAATGTGAGGACTAGTTCAGATGAATACAATGCTATGATCGCCAATGTCAGATCTTGCTGCACTTTCTGTGCCAAGAGAAAGCAAATCATCAAATACTCTCGTATAATAGAAAACAATGTTTCATTAAATCCATCACCTCCCATGGGGTCTGAGGTAGACAAAAGAGCCCAAACACTTGGTATATTATGCATCCGGTTGATCACAATTTATCTGCAGAATAACCCTTTTCTGACATTTAAGAAAGGTCAAAATTCTCAAGAGCTTAATAGGAATGTTAATGTCCTTTAAAATGGTATGGCTACTTGGTTATGTTGAATCATTCAAAGGTCCTGGGACTGTGAAAAATGAATGACAATGACCTTGAACATCTACTCTATTCTTGTCCAGTAAGTAGAGTAAGGGAAGGGAGCAATACTGTTAATCTTTCAAGAAATTACATAGTGGCTGTTAGTAATATAGATAATGCTCTGTTCACATCTTCTCTACCTTTATATGTATGTCCTGATATGCAATTTTATTACATTGAAAGATTTATGTGTAACATTTCAGCAGCTTTCTACTCAAGCAGTAAGATACAGTGTAATTATGATAAATATCAGCTAGCATGCCACCTGCCTGGAATGTTACAAATGGAAAGGAAAGAGATGCAATTAGACATTTGACTGCACAGAGTGAGTGCTGGATTAGTACACATTTTTGCTTTTAGAGAGTTTTTTTATTCTTATTTTGAGAAAAATAATTGTTTAGCCTTTTTATGCAGATTCTTATTCCTTTCATTCATGTTTGTAATAATCCTCATCCATTTTAGAAACACAGAGAATCAGACATCATGTCTTCTATTAATTCATAACTAGCAAAATTAATTAGATGGATAATTTTTTCAATTAATATGTACATTTACATTTTTCTTTATCTATTATTGAATATTTTATTTGATAACAAAAGAGAATTTTAAACGTCATTTTATATTTTCTATATTCCAAATGTGATAGAAGGCCACTGATAAACTTAAATCTTACTTTCTTGCTCCTGACCTCCATCCTTATTCTCACTTCATAAAAAAGTAAATCAAACCAATTGATAGTATATTCCTTTGTATTCTCTGAAAAGAAATCACTGAAGCAACATATTAGTTACCAGATATATATAAATATAAATGAACTTCAACTTTGTCCTTATCTTAATGCTAAGAATTAAAGGGTTTTAATTTGTTTAATTTGTTTCTACAACCCTCCTACAAAACATTAAAGAAAATTATTTAATGTACCAAAACATTTTAATAGGGATCAGACAAGGTAAGGGGAGACAGTAGACTGACATAGCAGATTTTCTTCTTTTCCAACTTTCTTGAGGAATACATGAGAAATATAATTGTATATATTTGAAATGTACAGTGTGACGATTTGATATACATATACATTCTGGAATGATTACCAAGATCAAGACAATTAACACATTCATCACCTCACATAGGTAACTCGTGTGTGTGTGTGTGTGTGTGTGTGTGTGTGTGTGTCTGTGTGGTAAAAACACTTAGGATGTGCTTTCAGCATCTTTCAAGTATACAATACCGTATTTACTAACTATGTTCTCCATGATGTACATTAGACTCTCACAACTTATCTTTCTTATAACTGAAAGTTTGCACCCTTTGACCTATATCTCCTCATTTCCCCCACACCCTAGCCTCTGGCAGTCACTGTTATATTCTCTGTAAAATGGTAGTCTTTCATTCCAATGCACTAAAGCTGTTACATTCCCGCTGTAGTGTTCTTCTTCAAGCTAGTGAGGCTTTTTGCTTAAATATATATATTTAGTTAATAGTTAGTTACTACATTAATAAGTGTTGGAAATAAACACAATTTTAGAACCCAAAAGAAGTTTTTTAGTAGTCCGTCCACATGAATGTGAATGAGGAAGCCAAGCCTGACAACATGTGTTAGAACCTAAGAACCAGTGGCTTTGGAACAAGACTGCTTGGATTTTATTCTTGCTCCACCCTTTACTAGCATAGTGATTTGGGCAAGTTTAGGAAAACCTCTCTGTGCCCCTGTTAACTCATCTGTAAAACAGGGACAAAAGTAGGACTTCATAATGTTGACTTGAGTGTTCCATGAGGTAACACATGTAAAGTGATTAGAAAAGTGCCACGAGCATAGTAAGTTGTTGGTAATTATTGGCTAATATTATTTACTAGTGTAACAAAATTGATGACTTAAGGACTCAGCAGTTCCAATTCACTGCAGTCTGCAGCCAACTTATATGGCTCTGAAAAAGTCAAGAAAGGTGGAAGCACAACCTGTATGAGAGCTGGTGACTCAATTCGTTGGTTAATCTTCTCACTAACAGCATATTAAGCTAGGCTTTAGTGTAGCCCAGGTTTGTCCTGGGCCTACAAGGTGGAAATTATTTACTAATCCAATTCTGCACAGTACTGACGTCCAGATAAAAGGTTTAAAAAAAATGATTTAAGTCATCAATCCTAAAACCTCTAGATCTATTTTTTTAATGGAAAATATAGATGATTTTTTATCCACCCCAATGTTTATTGTCATGTAGTTTTACAGTATAAATACTCGTATCTATTAAATAAAAGGAACACTACGCGGATGGGTTCTTTGCTAGGGATAATGACGCAGCCCATAGAATAGTCTCAACTCCTGGGATGCAAAGCACTATGGAATGGCACATATTAGAAAGAATTACTGGCCAAAAGATATATTTCCTTATTAACTGGCTTTCATCTTAATATTAGAACTATTTAGTTTTACGTCAAACACTGAAATTATTTGACAACAGACGATCATTTTATTTGGAATAGAGATCCACCCTCAAAAACCATGAGACTTAGAAAGGAGGAAGGCATTTAAAGGAAGGTGGTCCACAATGATGGAGTTTGCAACGAAAACAAATATTTGGACCCAGATGTGTTTAATTATTTATTTTTTGGCCAAAAGTGTCTTCACTAGTTTTCCTGTATTTTTACTTTCTCTCCAAACACGATAGTAAACTGAGTTAAATGGCACGGAATAATGATTCCCATGTCCCCTGCAAACCTTACTACTACCCAGTTTTATTAACCCACATTCTTTACTTGAGCCTTTGGGGGAAAAGCAATTCAAAAGAGTTCGTGAATGACCTCTGAGTTCAGAACTATTGTGAGAAAACAACTCCTGCTCCTTATCTCAGAAAGTCTGACCTCTAAAACCTCCGCTGCACTATATGTCCCCAGAGGGGAGCAGTTGACAATCCCAAAGGCCCTTCCCATCCCACCAACCAATATCAAAAAAGAAGCATTGACTTTTTCAGCACAGCATTATTCAACTTTTCTTCACAGCTGTCAACAACTCTGTACTACAATTCTGACAGTTTTAAAGCAACTTATTTTTCTTGCCTTGCCGAATCAAATTGGGAGTGAAATTGTATTGAAGTTTGATATGTTCTTGTTACCCACATGTCATTTAAACTCTACTCTATGTAATTCACATATTGTGCATGAAAGTTTACTGAAAACACTTGGAGGAAGAAAATATTTCCCATTTTGAGGACTATGGAACTACTTTATTTTTAATGAAGCAAAGAGTGTTAGGAGTCTTTTTCTTCTTTCACAAGTCACTCCAATGTTCTAGAAATAAAAGATAAACAGAAAGTAGTTATTTACTTCTCCAAGTTTCCTAAGTAAACCAAATTATCTCAGTGGATAAGGTCCTCTGCAGTTGGTTGAGTATATAAGAAAGCTAAATTAATTTCTACGTGTCACCAAGTTCAATTTGCTGCACAGAGGCAATGATTTCATAAGTAGTATCCTAATGATCTGAAAGAGTACCAACATCTAAAAACTCAAAGGATATAAAATCCCTGTTGTGTTCTCACTCTACAAGCTCTAAAGTTGCGACACTCAACAAGGAAATTCCTACTAACAAGGAGAACACTCCTGTAGAGGAGATGATCATGGAAACAAAAGTTATATTATAATGCAATACAGTGACAGCTAATATTCATTTAATGTAATGTCAAGCATGGTTACAAGTGTTTTACGTGTATTAACTCATTTAATTTTCAAAATCCAAAGAGAATGTACTTTTATAAATACTGTTTTACAGATGAGAAACTGAGACGAAAGAAAGATGAAATAACTTGCCAAAAATTACAGCCAGTAAGGGTCAGAAATGGAATTTGAGCCCAAGCTGTTGTTGGATGCCAAAGTCTTACTCTTTACCACAGTTGACAGTTCGTAATCACTAGTGCTGTTGAACAAATACTGAAGCTGAAAAGAGGTGGCCATATGCTTGCTTTGGCCAATGATAAATGAGTAACAGTGATGTGCCATTTCTACTGGAGACTTTAGGAGTCAGGGCACAATTCATCACTGAGGCGATCATGGAAGTGTGTATCAAGTAAGACTTCCATTGCCAAGGTTCCTGAGTAGTTACAAGGAGCAGAAACCTCCTGTGAACCAGCACTGGATGCGTAGGTGAGAAATAAAGATTTATTATGTTAAGCCTACTGAGAATTTGGGATTATTTATTACTACTACAAACCTAGCCTATCCTGACACAGACATACTGCCTACACATTATGAGGGTTCATTTTTGCCCACTTAATCCAGCTTTGGAGGGGATTCAGGATGAGTATGATTTATTCAGGTGAAGGCGAGACACAGAGAGAGAAAAAAGTATAAGCACAGGTGTAAAAGCAAAAAAGCATGAAGCTTTTAAGAATTTTAAGCGGTTGAGAGGACTAAAGATAACCACATTAGGATAAAGCCATAAAGTGCATCATTATTCACAAAAAATTTGATTTGTTTAAGGATTGATTTTTTTCTACAATCCATTTTTAGAAGTCATGGTAAATAAAGAGAACTAAATTACTTATTAGTTTCTATATTTAGGGATGTCAAAGAATCCTTAATTTTATTAAGATAAGTGTTAGGGGTTTAATGCTGTTTCATTGTTGTCACAGAATCACAAGTTTTCCAGTCACACTAGTTCCAGGCAGTCACACAGTTTGTTAGTGGCAGAGGGTCAACGACAAGGTCTTCTGATTCCTGGCATTTCTTGCCCCTTTCTCATTCCAGTTTTTATTTTTATTTTAACTTTGTAAGTGAGCAGGAGTAATTTGATAGCATAGCAGTTTAAGGAGATTCACAAATTGTTAAAATGTTCACTGATTATATAAATAGCGCTGGGCCCAATTTCTCAATACCTCATCACCAGTAGGCTTAGGGTTCCAAGCTGTAGAACAATTCCCATTAGAAAAGGCTTCTGTAATTATTTGTCGCCTTATATGACAGGTAATAGCATTATGAGAATTACACAAATTGATTTCTAAATTTTAGTTACATATTATCCCTTTGTGAAGGCATTTTTGTCTAATTCAAGATAGACATTGACTACTCATTTTTGTATATGTAGAAACCAACATTCCTTCCTCAGTTGATAGAAATTATCTATGAATTATTTAGACAAGTTTGCCAGGGTAAACTACCTTTACTGAATAAACATTGCTTTGAAATGGGGTCACCCACGGCAAATTGTGTTGGGAAGATGTAATAGACATGCATGTTTACATCAAAAGGGCAGATGTAGTATAAGTGCAATGAAAGGCAGCAAGATCTACTTACTCAGCACTGAACTTGGCAGAAAGTTTTGTTGAAATCTGAACTTGGATCAGAATCTAAATCTCTATTTCTCTTATGTGCAAATTCAGCCCTATAATTGCCTATACTCTGCTATTGTCTTTCTGGAGAATTGGAGAATTGATGAGATGTTGATGGAGGTTCTGCAAGATGAAAAAAAATGGTGAAAGTTTCTATGAATATAGAAATGCTTTCACCATGCGTTTCTTCAGGGTATCACTCACCCTCCTAGATAATGGAAAACAGATTTTCTCACACTCTCTCTGTCTGTTGCCTTCAGTGTTATTTATCTTCCTTCCCTTTACACCCCTCCCCCACAAACATACAGAAATATAGATCACTTTTTGCATTTTTCACATCACAAAATAATTTTATTCAGTCACATCTCCTTTATAGAAGCTTCTTCAAACAATCTCTAATTTTACCCATCTGGTCATGCAGTGTGTCTAAAAGCCCATGCAGTTCATTTTTCATCACTTTGACAGATTGTCTTCAGTTTCCACTGACTCTTTTCTCCACAGTCAGCATTTCTCCTCACTCATGCATGAATGCACCCAGGGACAGAAACTAGTACTACAGCCTATACAGAGCAGCCTTCAATTCTTTCTTAGGAGTGGGTTTGATATAAGTAACTTTAAAATGTTCATGTCTTTTAGCACACAGTGTTAAATAATCCATTTCTGGTCATTCTACTTTCTGATCCAGTTTCTAATGGCACATCACTGTGAAAAACAAAGAAAGTTCACAAATAATGTGCCCCATTTCCTTGCATCTTAGCAGAGAGAAAAAGAGATTGAATGAAACTTCAATTGTAAGAAAAGAGAAAGCTAGGTATCCCTGCCCATCAATTCTAAGATTTGAAATTGTTTACCAAAGGGAGAATCTTTCCTCATCTATTCTTTGTCTTTCTCTGCCCTGTTCCTTCCCCATGAGACTGAGTAATATAGAGCTGCACACCCTGGACAGCTAGCTCTTCCTGGCTGACTTCTGACTGGGCTCAACCAATGGGATTTATTGACAAAAGATTGGAGGGCAGAAGGAAAAAGAGGTTGAAGTATTTTGTCCCCATATGTACCCACTCTGGGCCACCTTTATGACAGTGGCTGCATCCCTCCAGGGCTTCTGTCTGTGGTTCCTTCCCCTTAGCTCCAGCTCTCACTGGGCTCTGTTAACATGATTTTCTCTCCTTGTCCTCTCAGGACTAAAGATGCTAACTGTTTCTTGCTGTTGCTAATGTCTGGGTATCTCAACATTCCTTATTAATAGGCTCCGTTAAGCCTCTTACACCCAAATACATCTCTATAAGGACTCTCTCTGTTAAAACATCTTGCATCACTTGAGCTAAATTTTGTTTTCCCTTGAGACCTAGCTGATATAATCAGTTTAGTTGGTTATTACGTCAATTACAAGCATCACTCCTGGGGAAGCTACTGCCAAACAATCATCCTAAAGGAGTGAAGCAAAAGCCATCTGTCTCTCGAAGAGTTGCTTGTACGCTCGCATTCATAGCAGCATTATTCACAATAGCTAAAATGTAGCAGCAACCCGAGTGTCCATCAAGAGATGAATGGATAAGCAAAATGTGCTATATACACACAATGGAATATTATTCAGCCTTGAAAAGGATGGAAATTATGACATATGCTACTACATGAATAAACCTTGATAACATTATGCTAAGTGAAATAAGCCAACCACAAAAGGACAAATAGTATATGATTCCATTAACACGAGACACCTAGGGTATTCAAAATCAAACAAAGAGAGAAAGTGGAATAGTGGTGTCCAGAGGCTGGGGGGGACTCAGAATAGTGAGTTATTATTATTTTGTGTAAAGAGTTTAAGTTTTGCAAGATAAAAAGAGTTCTAAAAATGGATGGTGGTGATGGTTGCACAACACGAATGTACTTAATATCACTGTACATTTAAAAATTGTTAAGATGGTAAATTTTATGTTATGTGTTTTGTTTTACCATAATAAAAAACTGAAAAAAATAATAGTAAAACCTGCTAGAGTATTTTGAGAATTAAATCATCCATGTAAAGCACTTAGCCCAGTGCTTGAGAAATGGTACATATTCCTTATCATGATTGTTTTGCTGTCCTTGTAGTATTTATTCTATTTTAGCTTTAACAACCTTATAGTAACAAATCACAGTTTTGATAATGGTGCTATTTCATTTTTATGCTGAATAAAGCTGTATGTACAATGTTTTGTTCTTTAGAACATTCATTCATTGAAAGATATTGTTTTGTGTGACCACTCTTTTAGAGGATGCTGTGAGATGCATGAAAAATAGTGTTTCTAAATAAGAATGCATAGGGACATTTCTACGGAGGAGATAATGTTTCAGCTAGTTCTGGTAGACAGGTTAGGAGCTGAAGTTAGATGAAAAAGTGGGAAAGACAATTTGAGACAGATGGACAGACAGACAAAGATCTAAGGACTAGAATTATGGAATGAAATTTGTAAGTAATTTCCTTTTTACTTTACTATGATGCGTTATTCTGAGTTTCATCCCTATAGATTTAAAATAAAATAAAAATAATTATTGTAAAGTATCAGTGTAAAAATCAGTATACTTCAAAGATAAATATGTAAGCAAATTCATTTCTTAAGCACAAAAGATGGCTGTAAGAATTTGTCATTTTTTGACTGATTAGCATCTAAACTCCTCCCCTATGTGGGGAAATTCTTAATCTTTTGAGTCTTAGAAGACTCAGCATTTCCCTCTAGAAACTTAAGACTTTAAATACTTCCCCAACCTCCCTTGTAAGGAGGTTGATGTGGTCTGGGCTTTACCAAATGGACTCAATAGCTTCGATTTTGAATAGGGAGCTAGTGACACAAGGAATTAGAAGATAAAGGAAGAATCTATGACATAGAATGCAGTTGAAACAAGGTCAAAATCCTGGACAGGAAGAGAAAACTACTCAGACGTAAATACATGATACCTTTCATGAAAAAGGAAGGATGACTCGGAGGTGAAACTAAGTCAGAGAGCAGAGCCAAAATCCATGAGGAATTATTCTAGATTTTGAGACTTAGTCTTCAAAGATTTGCCTGGCTGGATTTCAGAATTTTCATCAAGCAGTGACTCCCTTATGCATCCCATTTTCTCCTCTTTTTTTAACAGAAAATTTTATAAGAAAGACCCCATGTGTGTCCCACTATTGTACATTGGGTGTGGAGAGTTGGGACAGATAATTTGTCTCTTTAGGTTCATAGGTCTACAGATTGAAGGGATATGTACTTGAGAAGCTGTACTTAAGGAACAATAGGTGATGAATCCCATCCATACCTGGACCTGATTTGATAAGTTTCTGGACTTGGAACTGATGCTACAATGAGATGAAACTTTGGGTGATATTGGTTGGGAGTGAAAGTATTTGCATGTGGGACAGACATGAATTGTTGGGATCCAGAGGATAAACTATGGAAGGCAGTTTCTTAGATGGCTCTCAATAGTCCTTATCTTCTGGTATTCAAGCCCTAGTTTAAACCCCTCCACTTGAGTGTGGGCTGGACTTACTGATTCTGACAGAAAGTATGTGATAATAGATTATAAAAAGAATGAGATCACGGGCTTCCAAATTTCATGCTCTCTCTTGTTCTCTCCCTTGCCTATTCTAAAGGAAGCCAGCTACCATGTTTTGAACTGACTTATGGAGAGATTCATATGGCAAGAAATAGAGGGAGGTCTCCAGTCAACATCTAGAAAGGAAATAAGATCCTCAATCCAAGAGCCTGCAGAACTGGGTTTTTCTAAGAAGCACCTGAGTGAGCTTAAAATTGGTTTCTCTCCCAGATGAGCCTTCAGATGAAACCACAGCCCCAGCCAATAGTTTGACTGCAACTGCATGAGAGACCCTGGTCAAGAGGTACCCAGATAAGTTGCACTCACATTCTTGACTGAGAGAAACTGTGAGAAAATAAATGATTGTTGCTTTAAGCCTCCAAGTTTTGAGGTAATTTAATACACAGTAAAATATAACTAATATGCCTCTCTAAAAAGTTGATACAATCTATCTTATTAGATAACATTTAAAATTAAAAATAATCAAGAAATAACATTATTCCCCTTTTTTTTTTTTTGTGAGGAAGATCAGCCCTGAGCTAACATCTATTGCCAATCCTCCTCCTTTTTTTCCCCCGAAGCCCCAGTAGATAGTTGTATGTCATAGTTGCACATCCTTCTAGTTGCTGCATGTGGGACTCGGCCTCAACATGGCCGGAGAAGTGGTGCGTCGGTGCGCACCGGGGATCCGAACCCGGGCCACCAGCAGTGGAGCGCATGCACTTAACCGCCAAGCCATGGGGCCGACCCCAACATTATTCCCTTATTATTTAGAAATATGTGGGTGAAAGAGTTGAAAGTGGTTGCCTTTGTATCTCAGGACTAGGGAGTAGAAAGGGCTGGGCAAGGTTGCTGCTTTTTCATTAAACTCTTTGACTTTCAAAAGTTAACCTCACACTACTGAAAGCCTCTTCCAGAAAATCCCTTCTCCAAGGCTTCTGAAGAGCCAAGCCTTCATTTTAAGATCTCAAAATTGCATAGCATTATATAGTATTAGCAGCATTTCCAAATGCATTACCTCTGCAATTTCTCATTTCCTTCAATAGAAAGTGAGAATAGTGCAGATTTTGACATTGTCCTGAAAGCATAAGAAAAGGACTTGCCAAGAAAAAGATTCCATAACTCTTGGGTGAGCAGTCAATTTGCAAGATGTCAAATATCAAACATTAAAATTATTTGAGTGGTCTGACACTTAGTGAATTTGCAAAGGAAAAAATATAGAGCATGTGTGAAAAACTCAAGAAAGTGGCATTCATAAACTAAAACAAAAAAAATAAATCAATGTAATTTAATGCTGAGCTAATAGAGTCTTGCTTGATTTAACTTCTTTCATTAAAAAGTCGTATGGCTTTCTTTGCTTTTTCCTTTTGAACAATAGCTTACATCTATAACCATGTCAAAAACACAGAAATCATGAGAAACAGCAGGGCCCCGAGGATCAGGTAAAATTCTAAGATTTGAAAGAATCCACTGACTTTCTTGAGGTTTCGTGAACTCATTTCGGCTAATTAAAAACCATCTATGGAGTAAAAATAAAAATAATCATGTACTTCATAAGGCTGTGTTGGGACTAACAAATAAAATGAATCATAAAGCACTTAACCAAATAGAACCGAAAGGCTTAGAGCTGTATACTATACTAACAATATTTTGATGTCCTTATATAACCCCTAGAAATGGAAAAACATTGACTACAGACCTAAGAGCAAAGAGATGGAAATAACTGGCTGACAGTTTCCAAAGCAAATTTCTCTCCTTGAAAGAAGTGTCAAAGGTTTACCACTCAAATATAATTAAAATGAAAAAAAATTGCCCAGAGTGAAGGATGGCAAGTAATGAAAATAAAAACTACAATAACCCACCACCCCTATGATTTATTGAGGGCTTACTAGATATGCCAGGCTTGCGCTGAGCACTTCACTTCCATTATTTATTTACTCATCACAACACTCCAACTAGTTGTATATATTTATACTTATTTTATAAAAGGGAATTTAATAATAAATAGGTCACACAGTAAGTGGTTGAGCTGATATCCAAACAAGGATCTGCCTGAATGTAAAATCTGCTAGGCAAGAAAGCACAGCACTGGGAATATAAATGCCCCGAAAAGATGTTTGTTGTTTTAATAAAAAGAAAGAAGATTTCAAGTTCTTTGTTGAGAAACATCCTTCATAGCATCCTGCATGCCTGGGCTCTATTAAGGGAACCTAGGCAAACATTTCATTCGGATGATGGCACTCCACCTGGCCACATTGACAGGACCAGGAGCAACCATTCGTCATGCAACTAGCCATCCATAGGCTGGCATCGTTCGATGAGGAAAGTGGAAGGATCAGTCTAAACGGCAAGGATGGTTATTAGCCGAGCCAATCAGATTCTCTCTTTTTTTATTTAAATTATCTTATTTTGAAACAGTTTCAAACCTACAGAAAAGTTGTAAGAATAGTACAAAGAACTCTTCCACACCCTTCAGATTCTGTAATTGTTAATTTTACCACATTTGCCCCATTTCTCTCTCTTTCTTTAGAGAGAGAGAGAGAGATGTGTTGATCCATTACCTTAAATACTGCAGTGTGCTCCCTTCTCCAAAACAAGGATACTCTCTTATATTACTATCACAACACTCCTTCCAGTCAAGAAATAAACATTGATACAACGTTACCATCCAATTTACAGACACCATTCAGATGGTGCCATCTACTGGCATCAAATTTGCCATCTGTCTTAATAAAGGCCCTTTTTCCTTCCTAGTCTGGGATCCTACCTGCACACACATTGCTTTTACTTGTCACATCTCCTTAATATCCTTCAATCTGGAATGGTTCCTTAGTCTTTTCCTGTCTCTCGTCCTTGACAGTCTTAAAGAGTACAGGTCTTTTATTCTATAAACCTGGTTTTGTGCACTGTTTCCTCATGATCAGAATCAGGCCATTCATCCATGGCACGTATGCCAGAGAAATTACACTGTGCCCTTCTTGGTGCATCGCATTTGGAGGCACACTAGTTTGACCTGTCCCAAGATGATGTTCACCTTGATCACGTGGTCAAGTTGATATCTGCCAGATTTCTCCACTGTAATGTCATTATTTCCCCTTAGTATTCAATTACTATTTGGGAGGAGATACAGATTCTCTCTTTACACCATTTGATCTGGGAGTATGGAAAGAATTTAGTAGCTGGAAGCAAACAGATGCAGAGAGGAGAAGACTCAAATAGCATAGCTAATTCACATGAACAAATCCCTGAAATGAAGATCAGACCCTCTATTTCTGGGAACTATAGCTCCACATGGCCCAGCTCTACTATGATTCCTTGGCTTCCTGAATCTGGAAAGTTCAGCTTTTCCTGGGATTGTGCTCTGTGTGTGCACCCTTGAAGTCACCTTAGGCTTGGGTCAGGTTCCCAGAGAAACATGCTATGTAGCAGAGATTTGTGTGTAGGACGTTTAACAAAGAATTCTCTAGGAAACAGCACCTCTAACGAAATGAGATAGCAGGATTGAGGACAGTGAGAAATTGAACTGTAATACAGTTGTATCAGAGGCCTCAGCCAATCCCATGAGGAGCACTGGACCTGGGACAACCCTTTAGAGTTGGCCTGAATTGAAGCAAAGGGGCCTGGGCCTTTACATCTACATGGACCAGTCATTAGAGGGGGAAGCTACACAGACCAGTCATTAGATGAAGGCTTTCCCAGAGAGGAGAAGAATCTTGGGTAAGATAGCTCCTGTTGGCAATGAAAATACCCAGAGAGGGGCTCAGCTGTGATACTCCTCCCAGATAGAGCAGCCAATACTCCACCCAGAGAGAGCATGAGTGCCTCACTTCTGAAAGAGACAGCTGCGAGGCTCACCACAACATCCATTAACGTCCACCCTTTGTACCACTTAGATCTATTTGCATCATAGATAAGTTCACTCCACCTGGAAAGAACTTCAGAATTCTAATTGGTCTTTTTTCCTGTGGAAGCTTACAAAAGAACAAACTACAGTAACCACTGCAGCAAGTCTTGAGACCATAACTGGACTCATCTTCCTTATCTACCACTCATTTCACAACCATGTTTGTGGTCTAAATAGCACACCCCTTGAGGAAAACCAGACCCTCATCCCGGAGAGATGAGCGCCGTTGGTCACCAAGCCCTTTTTGGTCCACGGTTGCTGCATTTATCTATTTATCATTAAAATTGAGCAGAGAAGTATCAAGAGATGTTCCAGTGAATCATCTGGGTGTTACATATGTTTTTCCTGCTACTGTCATTTAACAGTAATTCTACCTCCTCTTGATGACCAAAGTCAACTTCCCTGTCAATATGATTACTTCCCTCCTTGTCTATTGGTCTCTTTACACAACAAATCCAAAGTGACCAGGTGGCAACTATAGCCGAACATTTCAAGGAGCTCTTTCTGTGTCCCCCGATGGAAGTGTTTGGTACCTAAAATTACTAGAAAAAGAAGCACAAATTATCTAAGTGGATCACTAAGTGTTATACTAACTGGGCCATTTCTACTTCTGAGACCAGTCATTGGTTTATGGTATATAACACATACTAGAGAATAGTGCCTTATCCTCAAAGAGTTTCACCTTCAAACTGGCACCCAAGTTGAAACTTCAAAGGTCCATTCCCTCATTCTATGGGGCCAAGATATTCTGGGTGGCATGGTATGTTAAAGGACAATTGGATCCCATGGTCATGAGCTCACTGTCCATCTCCTTTACTGTAAAGTGAGTCTTTTGGTCTGAGGTGATGTGACATGGGTTACCATGGTAGTGGGTCAAACATTATATAAGCCCCCAGACAGTGAGGCCCCGCAAAGGGGAAAAGAAAACCCATACTTAGAATATATGTCATCTCTAGTCAAGATGAATAGCTGTCCCTTCCATGGTGGAAAGAGTTCAACGTAATCATCTTGGCACCAAGTGGCTTATTGGTCTCCTAAAAGGATGGTCCTGTATTGGAGGCTCAATGTTGATCTCTGTGGCTGGTATATTAGATATTCAGCAGCAACTGCAGCTAGGTAAACCTTTGTGTGTGGTAATCCATGCTTTGGGGCCCATGCATAACCTCTACCCCATCACAATGACTACTCTGTTGTGCCAGCACTGGAGTAGTGGGCGATGGAGCCTGGCTGACATCGACTGGCAGGTTGCTCAGTCCACTTGATGTTCATATCTCTCCTGTAGCAGATATCCTCTGGTGAGAATTAACATAGCTACAAAGATCTTTATATTTTGTGCCCATTTTCACATGCTCAGATCTCCCTGTCTCTGATTCTCAAATCTTTCTCCTTTGCAGTCCTTGTTTTAATAGTAAGCCATTCACCACTACTCAGGAATCCATGAATATCTTTGCTGAAGCCCATTTCTCTTGTCACAAAGCTCTGAGTATTGTGAGATTTCTCTGAGTGGTGCTGTAATGAAGCAGTAGTCTATTCTCAACTTGCATCCATGTACTAAGCCAATTGATCCATAAACCAAGCTAGGCCTTTTTCTTCCTCAGTTAGCTGGTCATGAACCATCCTGCACAAGGCTATAGGAGTGAACTCAGGGATGAATGCCAGTGCAATGGTGGTGGTTGACATAGGTTTCTAGGCTTACTTGTGCCTTCTGGCCCTGCTCATGCCTGACCTTGAATGTATCGCTTCCATCTTTTGATAAATTTTGCTGATCCTGCTCAGCACTGACTTGGTGGGTCTGATGAAACCTAGCACATAATGGACAATTCTGATCCCGGGTTCAGAAATGCCATGCCTAGCAAGGCCAGTAGCATGTCAGGAGCTATTTTTGAATGGTACATCATTCTCTGCTACAGCTAGACCTTCAGAGGTGACGCAAATTGAGGCAAAGTAGCCAGGCATTTTTACCTCCATATCAACCAGTTAATAGAAACAGGGAGGAGGTGCAATGTTGAATGAAGCAGCTCCCTTCTGCTGAGGGCTGTTCTTGAGGAGAGACTCAGCTGTGAGCCGCAGGCAGCCACCCCTCCCAGCAGCTGGGGCGATGTGACTCTTGGTCTTATAGGAGACGGATGTGTGGCACACCATAGCATCCACTACAGACAGCTTAAGTCAGACTATTTTCTTGCTACTAAAATAGCCTAACTAAAACCACAACGTAGAATTGACTACTAGCATTTGAGATCTGGGTCAAAATACAACAGACTTGTGATTACTGCCAAACAGGAATTCATCATTTCAGAAAGAAAATGGGTAGGCTTTTTTTTTTTTTCTGTATTTCCAATTTTTTTTATTGTGGGAAAATACACGTAACATAAAATTTACCATCTTAAACATTTTTAAATGTACAGTTCAGTGGTACTAAGTACATTCATATTGTTGTGCAAACATCACCACCTTCCATCTCCAGAACTCTTTTCATCTTGCAAAACTGAAATTCCATACACATAACTTCCTGTAACACATAACAATAACTCCCCATTTCCCCTTCTTTCAGCCCCTAGAAACCACTATTCTACTTTCTGTCTCTCTGATTTTGACTGCTCTAGGTACTTCATATTAATGGAATCACATAGTATTTGTCTTTTTGTGTTTAGCTTATTACACTTAACATAATGTCCTCAACGTTCACCCATGTTTTAACATGCCAGAATTTCCTTCCTTTTTAAGGCTGAATAATATTCCATTGTATATATATATATACACCACATTTTGCTTATCCATTCATCTACCAATGAACACTTGGGTTGCTTCCACATCTTAGCTGTTGTGAATAATGCCACTGTGAACATGGGTGTACAAATCTCTTCGAGACCGTGCTTTCAATTCTTTTGGGTATATACACAGAAGTGGAATTGCTGGATCATATGGTAATTCTATTTTTAATTTTTTTGAGTAACTGCCATACTGTTTTCCACAGCAGCTGTACTATTTTACATTCCCACCAGCAGTACACAAGGGTTCCACTTTCTCCACCTCCTCAGAAATACTGGTTATTTTCTGGGTTTCTTTATAGTAGCCATCCTAATGGGTACGAGGCAATAGTATCTCATTGTGGTTTTGATTTAAATTTCCTTGGTGTTTAGTGATATTGAGCATCTTTTCATGTGCTCATAGGCCTATATATATATATATATTTTTTTTTTTTTGGCTGAGGAAGATTCAGCCTGAGCTAACATCTGTGCCAATCTTCCTCTATTTTGTATGTGGGTTGCCACCACAGCATGGTTGATGAGTGGTATAGGTCTGCACCCGGGAACTAAACCAGGGCTGCCAAAGCAGAGTGCGCCAAGCTTAACTAATAGGCCAGAGGGCCTATTAGTATATCTTGTATATCTTCTTTAGAGAAAGGTATATTCAAGTCATTTGCCCATTTTGAGTCAGGTTGTTTGTTTTTTTGTTGTTGGAAAATGGGTAGACTTTTAAAACCAATATTTAATGTCAAATTCAACAATGTTGAATTTCTCCCGTCTAAGGTACACACAAAGACTTAAAGTAACTAATAGTAAGATAATCCAAATGTGATATTGTGGGCTTTTCAAGTTACGGGTAGAAGCAATATTTTTTCATAGCTACAGATATACTTCTGTAGGCCTGTTCTTTAAATTTATCCTAAAGGCTAAGAATTCACACTTGAAATGTCATCATCAATACAGACAATTCCAATTTAAAACATCCTATTTCAAGGGTTCATTTGAAACTCAAAAAAACAATTTCCTATTAAGGCAACGCTATGCCCGATGGTCAGAGCCTTAAGACTAATGTACAAAAGCCTAATAATGGAAAAAAAAAATTACAAAATACAAACCATCATCTACAATGAGATTCCTGATACAAAAACAGTGTCTTAAAAGAAGTGTCATAGGGCCTGGAAGCAGTAAGAAATAGGGATACGTTTTCTGACAAGTGGTAAGAAAGAAAGGTAGATAAAGTATAGACAAAATTCTCTCCTTTTCCCCCATCTTATTCTGTCTCCAATTTTAGACCTAACTATTTTATGTGGCTGTACTCTGTGTTCCCTTTAGCACTTTATATGGCCTTCTATTGACATTTATCTCCGCATTTTAATACCTTATTTAAATGTCTGTCGTTTTATGCTTTCAGAATTCGGCATCTTTCAAAGCAGTATATGCATGAAATATGTGCTTAATAAAAGAATGAGTGAATAAATGAAGACATCAGTAACAGGAACTTAATATCCTGGTAGAACTGCCCTCATCATCTTTGCACCTTTAAAAACAGCACCTAGAAATTCAGTCTTCCACAGAATAAAAAACTGAAAGCTGACGACGCAAAACATTTTTTCAGAACCACTTACTAACTTGAATTTTCTACAAGACTATTTTACTTCTGCCCTGAGTTTACATCCAACACAAGGATGGCAGCCAGAGGACTAGTGGGAATCACACCTCTGTTCCCTCCTACTGCGAAGACAGTGACAGCTAAAACAGAGCAGCCCTAGAAATATATAGTTAAGATTCTTTTCAGTGAACTATTTTCCTGGTAGGAGGGCACATTCTGAAGTTTTACCAGCCTCCTACCCCCACTATGATAATACATCCAGCATGCATGCCATGTTCCCTTTGAGAAAATGAAGCTATAAGTGGTTTTAGGTTCAAGTGAAACCTTTAAAGGACGATCTAAAAATTCCTCCAAATTACCACATTCATATTTTTTCAACATATATATGGTTCCTACTCTTCTATCCCAAAACTCAGCTGGAATTAGCCTCTCTTTTGAAATTCAAGTAAGTGTAGTTTTAACTCCTATCCCACCCATAGAGGAAAATTTGCTGTCTCTCCCAAATTCTATCAAGATTCCTCAGAAAAGGAGAGGGGAGCATTTATCTTTCTCCTACTTGGCTCTGGCCTGGAGTTCCTTGTAAGTTGCATTAGCTGGGTTAAAGGGATCATTTCACTATAACCTTCACGTTGCTTCAACCACCAACTCATTCCCTGTCTAAAATACCAACAAACTGAAGACTGGGCATAGGTCAGATGTCTACTAAGGTTTGGAGAGAGACAAGAGGGCTATGTTGCAGCACTGCCCAGCAAACTAAATGAAAAATATGTATAAACTATCCAGATTGTAAATACCCTTCAACCACGCCCATTGGCCATGCTCATTGTATACTCCATATAAATTCTTATCTTCCTCATTATAGCTGGGCTCCTCTTCACTCATCCAGTTCCTGGCAATCTCCAAATTCTTGTTTTATTGATGAAGGCAGTTTAGTTCTTTTTCTCATTCCTGTGCTTTCCAAGCCATTCCCTGAAGGTTATCTTTTTTCACAGCTAAACGGCTCATCTACTCCAAAGAGAAATTCTGCCACTTCCTTAGGATTCAGAAGCAGCTACAGTCTATTGCGATTTTAAATAACAAATTGTTTCTTCTACACACAAAGATTAGTCAGGTATAAAAGACAACCCTTAAGGGGCTTCCTATCTCACAAGGCTTCCACTTTCTATAAGAACCTCCACATACATGGGATCAATGGGCAGCCGCCATGCCTGTCCTCTGTGACTCTTCCCTGCCCCCATTCACAGCTGAAAGATCCTCAAGGGAACACATGATGGAAGCTGGAGGCATTGGGATTAGGAATTAGACACAGGGCCTGAAGTCAGAGAGAGTCATGCGAATGCCAGCACTCAGAGAGAAGGGCAACGTACTCCTGTTACAGAGGTCCCTGAGGGCCCTGCTCCCTGTCCTCCTCAGGGCTAGGTTGGTCTGCACTTTTCTGAATTCAGTGGATATTCCAAAGTCCTTTAGTTGTTTAAACTAGGTAGTGTTAATTTTTATTACTTTTATCTAAAAGACTTTTAATGAATACAGACCTTCAGACAACTCCACAAAGAAAACCACATAAATTCTCAGGGCAGGACATTCAGCATTTTTTTTAAGAAAATTCAGGTCAGTCTGTGTCCTCCGATCAAGGAGATAGTCAGCCCTTATTGCCAGAAAATGAAATGACCATGAACTCTTTTACATCTAGATGCATTCATTTTACAGAACAATCCAAGACTTCTTGTTACATATGATTCTGAAATTACCAGTATCAGAGGCTTCCAGCTACTTCTAGGGAAGTCAGTAATTCATTCCAGGAAAGGTGTGGAATTAAAATTGTCATTACAGTGTAGCAAAACAAGATCTTCTAGGAGTGCTTACTCCTATCACAACATTAATTAAAAGATTTGGGGGGAAAAAGTCTAAAAGTTGTTTTCTTCTTTAAAACTTCATTTGTTCCCCAAAATCTGTCATTTCCAAGAAGAGACTAACAAATGCTGCTCTTCAGACTCTGACCTGTTACAGAGATGAAAACAGCTGTGTACATAAGGCTGTTTCCTCTGTTAATCGAGTTATCGTTTCTTCCCTGCCCTTGATTTCAAAGTGAAACTTATAAATAATCTGATCTTAACATTTAAAATAGGCACTCTCCTTCTGCCCGCCAGAAGGTAATGAGCAGTCTAAAGTCACTCAGCCTAGGTTTCCCTTCTCTAATTGCCCTAAAAACTAAATAAAAATCTCCCTACATCCCTTCTGCTGCTCAATGAAAACAGGATAAAATACAGCAAATTCTAATAAGCCAGCAAGCGTGAAGTTTTCCTCCTCGCTCCTTAACACCACATTTACATGCCCTTCCAAACAGCACTAACTTCTCTGTCTCTTTATCTCCATAGAAATAAAATCGCTATAGCTCCAATTCATGTTGCAGAAAGAATTTTCTTCTATTAGCAAAAGATTGTCTTCCATTTTTGCGGTGAGGAGTTTTTTATCTCTTTAATGCAAGATTGGTGGGTGGGGGAAAGGGGCGGCTTGAATTATAGGACTATTTAAGCGACAATATTTAATTTCAAACTTTGTCCTTTACAGCCTATTACCTCGGCTGCCACCTCACTCCCTTTTCCTCATTTTTTGTCGAAAATTGATCTCATTGTTCTTGCCTGAATAAAAAGGCCCAGGCTCGGGGCATTTCAATTGGCTTTGGCTCAAGAATAAAAGATCCTTTTTAAAGTGAAAATTTAAAATCACGGTTTTTTTTGCCAACTCAAATCACATTACTCATTTCCCTCCCAAGCCAGGCAGGAAAGCCAGGGGCTGCACCCATCAGGATTCATGCACACTGTGGAGAGGTCTGGCAATCTGCCACTTCACCGACAGTCTCCCCGACTATGTGACCTGTGGTTTGATGGGGGAGACCCCAGAAACCTACTCAGAGGAGTCTTCAATTGGCAGCATCAGGCAAAGCCCTACACATTTCCATGTAGTATCCCAAAAGGGTAATTTTTTGCACTTTATTTTCTGCATCACTGTTAGCCACCTAAAGAGAAATACCATTGTCACGTATTTATAAGGGAAAACAGACATTCAAGCTTATTTGGAAAGTAAGACATTCTGAGCACCTCAGAAGAAACTAGTGTCATTGGCCCACTGTTTCTGGAATGCTGTTGGAGGACCATAGCACACCTAAAACAGTGTCACTCCAGAAATCCCCGTTTCCTCTAATAATAATCCCCTCCCTTCATCCCCTCCTAACAATAATAATCCCATCCCCTCCTTCATCCTTGTGTCACCAGCATCCAAACAGACCCTTCATGTTTTGATTTCTACACTCTACACAGGTAGTGAAGTATCTAGAATTCAGAAAATTAGAAAATGATCATTTCAAATTAACATCATGTAAAGCAAATGCAGTAAAATAACTATTTGGGAATTTGTGCGATAAGTACACAGGAGTTCATTCTTCTATTCTTGCCACTTCTCTGTAAATGTAAAATTATTTCAAAACAAAATATTACAAAAAATAGCATCAGCTTCATAGCATATGATAAAGCTTTGAAGTCACCAAAAATTTAACAGAGTTGGAATTTGTAGAGGTCAATAGACCAAGAGAACACCACAGAAAGAGAAAAACGTTCAGGATAGAGGTAAGAAAAAAAAAATCACCCCTGGGTTAAAGAGGTAAGCAGATTAAAGGTTTTATTATAGAAATTTATTCCCCGCTTTAGTGTATGAGTCTAGTTTCAAGGCATGGGGAGGTTGTCGCCAAGATGTTCTATTTGTGAGTCTCTAAGCTTATCCTCCAGGCCCATCATGTATCTCCTAATAAAATCCCAAAGACAGTCCTCAATCTTTACATCAGCATCAGGCAAACACAACCTAGGGACAAATTAAAATATAGTAAGCTTAATACATGGGCTTGAGACAGATTAAAATGAGCAAAGTATTCACCAACATCAAACTGAGGTGGTAAAGTTTAATCAATAATGATAATGAGTCCCTTATCAACAAAGAATTATTCACAAAGATGGAGGGAGTGGGGAGGCAGTGAGGGAGTGAAAGGAAGCAAAATTCTGTTCCTGGGGCTGTTACATCACAGATTACCCAGGTGAACTATACAGTGGGCTACAGATGAGCATCACAATAGTTAAATTAAATGGCAAGCAGGCTTATTGTTTCAATGCATTCTACAACGTGGAGCTGGCCGGAGTGAAACCTCTTAATTTCAATATTCAAAGTTCTTTCAGTTCGTCAAGGCTCAGTTCAAAGCGTCAATCCTTTTTGAAGTTTTCCTTGATTAAATAAATCTACCAAGCACAGCACAGGTGCAAGAAAGAGAGACCAGCTATTTTTTAAACTGCAATTGGCCCCTTAGGGATATGATAGGATTTGCTCTTTCACATAATAGCTTTCAGGGCAGAGCCCTTTGGGGAAATGTTACCAAAGAGAAAATATTTGAGGCAATTTGGGATTTCATTTTGAGCCTACCCCTGGAGTAAACATCACCTAAAGCTCAAAAATGTGGGCTCCAAATCACATGCACATGGAAAAAAATCTAAAAGCTGCTACAGTTCTCCTCTTAGCTAAACCTGAAAAACAATTGGTAAAATAATGGATAAATTTTATCATGGTAAATTCATCTAACTGATAAAATAACCACGTCCAAAAAGAAAAATAAATGTCCCCAAACAGACTAATGGATCATGTTGGATCAAACTCATGGCTTCAACTGAGGGTCAGCATAACAGAGTGGTTAGGGCACAACTCTAGAGCCCGATGCCTGGGTTTGAATCTGTCTCTGCTGCCCAATGGCTGTATAAGCCTGGGCAAGTCGCTTAACAGCTCTGTGCCTGTTTCCTCATATTAAATAACAATAATAATAGTATATGGCCCATTTGGTCATTGTAAGATTAATGATTCTAAATTATGTAAAGACCTTGGAACCATGCCCAGCACATTGTGTTATATAATTATTAGTCATTGTTAATAGAATCTTAAAATTAAACTTTTTGATTTAAATGATTAAGTGATGGGATTAAAATCCTTCAAAGGTTAATTATTTTAGGACTAAGGAGAACCGGATTCAAGTCCTTCTTCCATACTTACACTTACATGATCTGAAACCAGTCAGTCACTTCCTTGAAGTCTCTTATCTACAAAACATAAATGAACAATAAACATAAATAGTAAATCCTACCTAGTGCTATATGGAGAATAAACTGTAAAAGGCAAGACTGATATGGGTCTATCACTTAGGAGGATATTTCAAGGTAGCCCAAATGAGACATAAGCATGGCCTGAACCGTACTAGTAGCAGTTTAGATGGTGAGAAGTGCTGGGATTCAAATCTGGAGGATTTGTCAATGGGTTGGACAAGAAACATAAAGAAAAGACAGCAATCTAGGATACTACTTAAGTGTTTGGCCTGAACAACCAGATGGATGATGATGTCATTAAGAGAGACTGGGAGAGAAACAGCTATGGGAAAGGAGATACCAAATGTTCAGTTCTGGACATGCTAATTTGAAAGTTCCAACTCAATATCTAAGTGGAGAATCAGATAAAGAGTTGGATATATGAATCTGAAAATCAAGGCAGAAGTCAGAGGTCAAGATATAAATTTAAGAGTTATCAATATTTAATGATCTCCCAGTATTTAATAGGAGAGGGTCCAAAAGGAGAAGAGGATCAGGGACCATGCAGAGACTGAATCAATCCCAAATTTAGAGGTCCAGTAGAGGAGCTAGCAAAAAGAAACTGACAAGAAACAGCCAAGGAAGTAGACAAAAAAAAAAAACAGGAGAGCATGGTGTCATGGAAATCAGGACAAGAAAGTTTCCAGAAGCAGCAACACTCCAGCTTTGGAGATCAGACCAAGGAGTCCCATCTTGAAGGCAAAGACAATATCTGTCCCATCTTGATTTTAAAACAGCTAATTATACATTATATAGTCAACTAAAACAGTTAACTCTTAAAAGTTAACAATATATGTTATCAAATGAAGGAATGAATGAAACAATAGTTTAGTTGAAACCAGTTCTCTATTTGTGTGTTAAAGACCAATGTAACAGACTCCCACTAGAGGAGGCATTTTTCACTATCCACACACAACCTAGAAATTCAGAAATGCAAGCCTTGCTACCCAGAGCCACTGTGAATATGACTGGTATGAGGAAGAGCCAGCAGCTAAAACCCCAAATTCCCCTGCAGCAAACACGGCTGTTTCCCTTCCGCTGCGTGTTTCAACAGTTTCCACAGCTCTCAAAACCATTTAGGAACCCAGGGTAGCCAGCAGCTTCACAGATCACTGCCAACAGTTGAGCCACTCTGTTTGAACCAAGCACACAGGAAGATTGGGCAAAAACATCCATTATCTTTATTCTGCACTTCCAGCACAATTTTTCTTATGGAAATATGCAACTAAACTTTAGAATATACGTTTTGTTTAGAAAAATAAAAACAAGTAAGGATTTGCACTCTGAGGCAGTGATTTTTAAATAGAAAAGAACTGAAATGCTGTGAAATATGTGCTGTTCAGAGCCCAATAGACGGAGTTAATGATGACTGTTCAGCGTTATCTCTTTCTATTTGTCTGCCCTACCTGGAGCCAGACCCCTAACATGATCTGCTTTGTGGTTTAAATTGTGTTTCCACAAGAACATCCTATCCTGGAGCCCTGTGTTCATGTCACTCGAGAGATTTAGCAGACTGGATAAGCACACCACTGTCCGCAGAAGGATTAATGGCATTACTTAGCATTTATGTAGCACTTATATTCATGTTTATTGTCCATTCCTTACAGGATCCCTGGGAGGTAGGTGATCACTATCTTCAGAGTTCAGTGAGGTGGAACGACTTGCTTGGGGTTACACAACAAGAAAAGAGGCTGAATCAGAGCTTCAGTGTGCTGTCTAGCCCTGGAGACATCTACTGTCATTACAAGCAATTCATCAGCAGGAGCCAGGGAGTCCAGACTCAAAATAAAAGTGAAAATCCTGCTACCCTCCCACTCCCAATATATTTCCCAAAGCAATCCTTTTGCAAATACAGGGCCATGGTGGTGCCCACTGAACCGGAGGAGGGGTATGGCATGGTCGTTCTCGCCATTCCCACTGTCCACCCTCAACCTTACCCCCATAATCATCAGAGAAAGCCCGTGTGAGCAGCCATCTCCGCTCTTGCCGCTTAGCAGACAAGATCTCCAGCTCTGCTCTACTCAAACCTCCCTCCTCTCCGCAACACACAAATGCACATTCGCACTGTGGCCAACACTACATCACATCTCTGGTCTAGAAATTGTTTATATCACTGTGTCTTTGGAAACCCTCACCAATTTGGTTTCTTCTCACTTAATTTCTTCTCCTCTGCACATATGGCAAGCTGTGCTTTTTGAAGCATGCTTTTTTCGAGGACACTTTTTATTCCCTCAGCTCTTGATTAGTGTCAATAGAATTTATCATCAAGCAAGTGCATCTTGGATTCATTCAAGTAGGATTAGAACCAATACGAGTTAATAGGAAGGCAATCTCACAAGGCAGGTCTATTTTAATAGTAAGAACATGGATTTAAGCGTTGAAGAGACATGAGTTCAAATCTTTGCTCCGGCTCTGTCTGGCTACGGGATCTTGATGAGTCACTGAATCTCTCTGAGCCACAGTTGCCTCATTTATAGATCTGGAGAATAATAATAATATTAGGTAGGATGACCATGAGGAAATAATAACGTATGGTACGTAGAGAGCCTGACACATATGAGTACTCAATGAATGAAAGTAATTGCTATTTTTAATGTTTCTTGGGATTTATGAATTTCATTCTCTTAATAAATCCAAATACAAAAGTGCATTGTGGGGCCAGCCCAGTGGCATAGCGGTTAAGTTCTCGTGCTCCACTTCGGCAGCCTGGGGTTCACAGGTTCTGATCCCGGGCTTGGACGTACCCACCGCTTGTCAAGCCAAGCTGTGGCAGGTGTCCCACATATAAAGTAAAGGAAGACGGGCACAGATGTTAGCCCAGGGTCAATTTTCCTCTGCAAAAAGAGGAGGATTGGCAACAAATGTTAGCTCAGGGCTAATGTGCCTCGCCAAAAAAAAAAAAAGTACATTGTAAGGATTAAATGAGCTAGTATGTGTAAAGTACTCCACACGGTCATAACACATAGTAGGCAATAAACGTTATTTTCCTCTACAGAGGGAAGCATTCTAGCGATACATGACACCATCAGAATGTTATTTTACAGCTAAGGAAACTAAGGCTGATTCTCAATTATCCAAGGTGGCGTCATTGCCGTATCAGTCCTTAAGTCAGTCTCCTCTCTTGTCCAACAGCAAGCTCATGGTACTTTACGTTTATTAAAGAAATACCTTTGACTGATAAGCACAGTAAGGCCCACAGCTAAGATATTAAATAAATAATAAAATAATAATAATAGCTGAAGTGTAATTAGTATATATTGTGTACCAGGCAGTGTTCTAAACATTTACATATATTAACTACTGTAATTAAAACAAAAAATTCTGTTGTGGTTTTAAAACCCAGGTAGATATGGAATTGGTCTTGAGCCCTGCCCTCACCCTTTGTCTCATGGCGTTGCAGCAGGTATGTCAGTTCGTGCTGGTAAATCAAAGCCCATAAACAAGGTGATGGTAGCAGTCGCTCCAGCGCGTAGCACAATATGTGTTTTTTGCTAGCGATGGAGTTTTGGACAAGTGCCCTGGCACAGGTCAGCAGCATGGATGTCCCCTGCTCTGCTTGATCTACTTCAAGCTCCTTATCCAAAGGGCACCATACACTCCCAGGAAAGATGGTCTATTGTAAAAGCCAAAAGAAGGGATTTTCCATACTGGTGCAATTGAGGGGGAGCAGGCCTGCCTGAGGCAAGACCATGGCAGAAAAAGGCTCTGTGTTTTGTTGTGATATCTTTCCTATGCACATCCGTCTTGGCCTGCCACACTTCTATTCATATAACCCCAAGCCCTTTTCAGCCAAAAATCAACCATGCATGCACACTCACGCTGTCTTTCTCACTCTCTCTCTCTCACACATAGAGACAAAAAATGGCTCTGGCTCCTCTTGGCATAAATTTTGGTTCAGCTTCATTAGGCTCACCATCTGGGTCATTTCAATTCTGTTTCCAGTCCTAAAATAATTGCAGCATCTGAATCAGCCATTCCCCCCACCCCACCTCTCCCCAACCTCCCCTCGACCAGCTGCACAAGTATAAAACTTTGTAAAGAGAATACAATTAATGTTTTTGGAAGATTGGAGAATTTTTTTAATCCACAGAGGATCAGATGGTCAGAGGTCTGGAGTTAGTCTCTGTGTTGGTCAGAGCAACTGAAAGCCCATCCTGTCATGAAACAATTATTTAGAACTCTGTATCCTCTTCCCACCCCCGTTTCTGATCTCTCTGAACTCTCTGATGTGACTAAGCTCGTAATTGGGACAGCATCCAACAAATAAAATGCGACTCTGTAATTTCATCTGCATCCATCCAAATTGTACTGAAACGGCTGCTAGGGCCTTTGGCCTCTTACTAACTGCTTGACTTTATTTATGCCAAAGGAAATTATCATAGTTTGGGTTAATATAATCACTTGCGGGCCCTAAGAATCCCCAAGTTTGCAAAGGGTAACTGCCTAATGTATATAGAAATACAGTTGTTGGAAGACACTGTCTGTTAAGTCCTTCTATTACTGAGTTTTTCAACTGTGGGATTTTAAAGGTTGCAGAAAATAAAGATAGGAAATTTAAATGAATTAGACTGGTTATGACAAATTCACCAGCCAATTACTTCATCTGACCATGGGCCAAGTAAAAGCTGTCTTTAAAGACATAAGAATGCAGCTACCTCTAAAGTAAAGAACATCATAGGTAAAAAGGTTTCTTGTTGTTTTTGTTTTCTTGGCTGATTTCTTAAATATCTCTGCTGCTTCTTACTGCCTAATTTATTCATTCACCCAGCCAATATTTATTAATTTATTAATATTTATTACCACCTGCCGAAAGCTAAGGATAAAACTTTGAACAAGCTAGACACAATCTCTGCCCTCACAGAGCCTATGGTCAAGAGAAAATACAGAACAGCAAATAAGATTTTACGATACGGGATAGTAACCACATGAAAGTGAAGTCCAAGGTGTCATGGAGATAGTTCAGGAAGAGCAACCAACCCAGGCTCAGGAAGTTTCTAAGGGAAACAATCTATCAGATAAAACATGCAAGATGGATAGCAATTAAGCAGATAGGCATGGTTGGTGTCTTTGCCTGTTCTGGCTGCTTTCACAGAATATGGGTACCATAGACTGGGTGGTTTATACAAACATTTCTCACAGTTCTGGAGGCTGGAAGTCCAAGATCAGGGTGCCAGCATGGTCCAGTACTTTCGAGGGCCCTCTTTCTGGTTATACTCTCACATGGCCTTCCTTGGTGTGTGCATGCAGAGAGCCTGAGAGATCTCATGTCTCTTCCTCTTTTTATAAGTGCATTAATCCCTTCACGAGGACTCCACTCTCATGACCGAATCTAACCCTAATTACCTCCTAAAAGCCGCGCCTCCAAATACCATCACATTTGGGGATAGAATTTCAACATATTAACTGGAGGGGGGGACACAAACATTCAGTCCATAGCAGTTGGGAAATACACGTTCGAGGCAGGGAAAACACTGTATGTGCAAAATTCGAGAAGCTGGAGAGATCAAGCCTCATTCCAGGAATTAAAACAATTTTGTAAAGCTGAATTTTAAAGTGGGAGGGAAAAGGAAGCGGAAAAGAAGCTTGAGCAGTAAGAAAGGGGTGAAGAGCATGGAATTTATCCTAAGATCAAAGGTGTGCATTTTTAAAGTAGAGAAATGCCATAATTAGATGTTGGTGGCTAAAACATTATTCTGTTAGCTATGTGGAGAAGAAATGGACGGGAGCAAACTGAAAGCAGTGAATGAGCATACACATGGACTAAGCTTGAGTATTGGTGAAACCGACACATTACTTTTTGCTCTAATGAGCTCAAAGGATACATTTTCAACAAAGGACATCTGAGGAGGTTAGGCTGTGGAATGTTCAGTGAGTCTCCCATTTCTTCACCGGAAATGTCTCTGGTTTGTGGTGATGGTTGTCACCTATCTGTCCATAGCAAGGTCCTGCCAGGCCTTGGGACATACCAAGCAGGAGTTTACCAAACTTCACGTTCCCCAACCGCAACCACCTTACACTCTAGCAGAATTCACTTTTACGGTTGCAAAAACCACCATTAGCAAACTCTGTTACCTGGATTTAGCATCTGAATTCCAAGTATAATTCCTGAAAAAGCCACCAGCACATTCTGATAAATTGCCCACAAACCATATAATGATCACAAATGTAATCACATTGCAGCTCTAAGGTAATGACCTATCTGTGTGCCTGGGCAATAATTCATCTCCTGCTCTACAACGCATGGGATGGCCTGAGCAAGACAGGTTTGATGAGAGCCCGCCACAAACATGGAGACCAGTCAGGAGGCTGGTGAAATGAGGATGATCTCAACTCAAGTGGTGACAGTAGGAATGAAATTGGAGAAAGCTGACAGATTCAAGAGACATCGCAAGATAGAACTCGGCTAATGACTGAATATAGAAGAAGACAGATTTCTAGGATGTATTTTTTTTATTGAGATATAATTGACATACAACATATTAGTTTCAGGTGTACAACATAATGATTCAATATATGTATATATTGTGAAATGATTACCACAATAAGTCTAGTTAACATCCATCACCACACACAGTTATAAATTTCTTTTTTCTTGTGATGTGAACTTCAGAGATCTTTTTGAAGACCTTTTAAGAAGTATCTTTCAGTCAAGAGTTGGTCATCAATATAGCTAGAATCTCAGTTTCTTTTATGTTTTTGAGAGACTTTTATACATTCCAGTCTATCAACATCATCAGTTGCACAGTGTTTTTCCAGCAAAGATAATAAGCCCAACATGGCAGATAAGAAACAAAATAATGAAGCAAAAAATGCATGTTTTCCTGGCGCTCTATATCTTTTAGTGTCACTTTTACCTTCTGGGGCCTGCCACCCTCTAACCACTTAGATCCTGGTGTCCCCAAGCTGCTCTCCAGCCATGCTGTCTCGGAAAATCCCAGGCGCATCTGTTCTGCTCACACCCATTCAAAGTTAACTCTCCCCTTAGCCAGCTGCCAGGTGGGAAGGAGAGATAATATCAATTTCACAGTTGATACTGCTTTATACTTATATCATATTTTATGTCCATCATTGGCTGATGATGGAGTCACTTTTATCTGAACTTCTATTTGCTTATCTGTAAAATTAAGTGATTGGAGTAGATCGGACTTCATAAATTCAAATACTTACAGAGGCTGAGTGTGTAACATGAACGAGTAAAGCAAACTAAGGCGTTCGATAGTGGGGAGGGGTGGTTCCCTTGGGAATTTAGCGAGCTCCTCCCCATGTAAAAGGAACAGACTATATTCAGCTTCAATAAACTTATCCTGCAGGTTCAATTGCCAGAACTTCCAAATTTTTTCAAGAGAATTTGGAAATGCATATTTTAATGTAATTATCCAATTTCAAAATTTGGCAATGGAGCTAATTTGAATTTTTTAAATTTGTGAACCAGCATTGTGTAGGCCAAACAAAACACATCTACTGGCCAAATGTGGCCTGCAAACTACCAGTTGGCACCCTCTGGATTAGACAATCCCTGAGGCTTTTTTGGCTCTTTAATTGTGGGAAAAATCTAAGATGCCTTCACCTTCAGGATTTAATCTCTAAAATTATGGAATTCTACACTACAGGGCAGACCAGAGGTAAACGTAAGTTTGCACCAATAGGCTCCTCAGAGTGTCCTTCAAATTTCAGCAAATAATACGTCATCAATATATATGATTAACTTCATTTTTGTTGACCTTATAACACAGCAAGGTTTGAAGGTGTCCACTGTGGTAAAAGATGAAAGTAGTAATTTCTCAGAATAAACAATTCATTGCTTTTGTCTTGACCCAAATTTAAATGAAGTTCAGCCATATTAAAATTAATGTCATCAGAGTAACTTTATATTAAAACAATTTGCAAATAGATTTTTTCTAACTATAAAACTTGAGAATAATAATGAAGGCTTGTTTTTTTTTTAAGTACCAATCATTTATTATTTCTCACAATTCTCTGAGTTAGCTGGATAATTTTTCTAGTCTAAGCCAGTGTAGCTAATCTCTGGTCAGCTGACGGCTTGGCTGAGGCTGGATGATCCAAGATGGCCTCACTCATGCTTTGTGTGGGCAGGCTATTTGGTTTAAGGAGCCTCTCCGGGCAGAATTGCCTCTGCTCTATATGATCTCTCATCCTTCAGTAGGCTCATCCAGGCTTCTTCATACAGTAGTCTCAGAGAGAACAGGAGAAAGAGAAGGCAAGCCAATTGACTCATCTACGTTACACACTTCGCCCTTGTATTTAAATTTGTAACTTCTGAACTACTTCAAGTTCTTTCTAAGTCTCTGATTATGTCATGTTTGATAATGTCACATTGGCCTGTACCTCAGACCTATTCCCTCTCTATCCCACACATCTGCCCCCACTCCCCATGCTTGCCTGTAGCAAGAATGGCCTCCCTGTACCATCTTAGGGAGTGTGTAATTTTGCGAGACCATCACTGCTTAAGAACAGCAGATCATCATTTTTTTTTTCTTCTAAAGCTGCTTGTGTGGTATGAAGCACTTGGTAAGGGTGTCTCTTCTCTGGATTTCAGGTGGACACAGATCTCTGATTGTTTGAATGCCCTCTCAACTTATCTTAGGTTTTGACCATCTCACAATCAGTCTTTTTGAGACCCGAAAAACTGTGGCAAGGATCCCTTTGGAGATAGTCAGGCCCCACCTCATTCCATCCGTTCTGATTCTTCTCTTTTGAACTTCTCATGGCAGGAAGGTCCTTTCCTTTATCAGCAGGAAAATTTTCTTAAATCATATTCTCTAACTTCTTCTGCTCTATAAGTTAGACTCTATAATCACTCCTCTAAGTGTTGGCTCAATATCTTTCATTTCAAGTCCTGAAGAGGGTCTAATTTGCCTTGGGTCAGCACAAGGTCTAAAGGTCAAGCTTAGAGCTTCAATTTATGACTATTCAAGAGGTCAGATAGGGAATCTTCATGTGAGCTTCCTCTTCAAAAGAAGTAGCCAATAATGAAAAAGAATAAAGTGGTAATTTTCAAAATAAGCTAATCATTGCTTCTATCTTGGCATACATTCAAATGCAGTTTAACCACATTAAAAATTCATGTCATCTGGGCACAACCATGTGCAAATAGATTTTGTCCACTTATGAAATTTGAGAATAACAAGATAATGCAAGGTGTTTTTTTAATGCCTATAAAATGATCTTAATAACTTTGAATTGACATCTTATGCAGCCTTAGTTCAGATTGTTTGCATAGAATACTCTGAGTCCCTTAGAAAGAAAAGAGAAACATTAACTTAGTAACCACTTTGCATGACGTGCTTTTTAATTCTGTTTTCCAACTTGTTCAAAACACTCTCTTGGGATAGATGAGTATTTTTTAAAATTATACTTGTTAATTGCTCCTAAGAAGGCAATGGCTTTAGCATGTTATTTTTATAATCTATACATCCAAAGTTACTTAAATATGAGTTTTTATGAATGTATAAGAGATAACTGGCCACATATTTATTGCTAAATTTCTAAACTGTGGATGAACATAACAACTTTACTACTTCAACTCAGCCTAATGTGTTCACCGTAATCTGTAAAGCACCATTAGCACAGGACGCTATAAGAAAATTCAATTAATGTTTCAGGTGTTGAATCCTGCCATTGTCTACCACTGAGCTTAATGTTTACTAAAACATTTTTTTTCATTTGTTACATGCAATCACTAAGTTATTTTTCATCATATAGTTGTGCGTTTTTTATCTGGTTATAAGGACCCAGTTAAAAACATTTTTCTGGGAAGTGAAAACACACAAGTAAGAGAAAAAATAGCAATTTGAGTGTTTCTTAGAAAACAGGCATCAGTAGAAACATAGTATCTTAAAAATAGAGATGATAAACTGCATGTTGGCCACATTCCACTCTGGGCATCACGGGTTAGGAAGAACATGGAGAAATGTGGTTCATTCAGATGGAGGAAGGATTTAAAATGATACTATGTTTAAAAAATAAAATGAAGGGCCCCGCCCGGTGGCGCAAGCTGTTAAGAGTGCGCGCTCTGCTGTGGCGGATCCCGGGTGCGCACCGACGCACCGCTTGTCAGGTCATGCTGTGGCGGCATCCCACATAAAGTGGAGGAAGATGGGGATGGATGTTAGCCCAGGGCCAGTCTTCCTCAGCAAAAAGAGGAAGATTGGCAGATGTTAGCTCAGGGCCGATCTTCCTCACAAAAAAATAAAAAATAAATAAATAAATAAATAAATAAAATAAAGATCTCTGAGAGATCTTAAGGCATTTAACAAAGAGAAGACTTGAGATGTAATGGTTAATTTTATGTGTCAACTTGACTGGACTAAGGAGTACCCAGATAGTTGGTAAAACATTGTTTCTGGGTGTGTCTGTTAAAGTGTTTCCAGAAGAGATTAGCATTTTAATCATAGACTGAAAAAAGAAGATGGCCCTCACCAGTGTGGGTGGACATCATCTAATCTACTGAGGGCCTGAACTGAACAAAAAGGCAGAGGAAGGGCCAATTTGCTCTCTCTGAGACATCCATCTTCTCCTGCCCTTGGACGTTAGCCTTCAGACTCCAGGACTTGATCACCGACCTCCTATTCTTGAGCCTTTCAACTCTGATGGGGACTTACACCATCAGCTCCCCTGGTTCTCAGGCCTTCCGACTCAGATTGACTTACACCACCGGTTTTCTTGGGTCTACAGGTTGCAGATGGCAAATCATAGGACTTCTCAGCCTCCATAACCACATGAGCTAATTCTTATAACAAATCTCCATACATATGTATATACCTCTTATTGGTTCTGTTTCTCTGGAGAACCCTGACTAACATATGGGAAATTCAGAATAACTCTCTTCAAACGTGTGACGTACTGTCATGAGAAGAAAAATCAATCTTCTTTTATTGACCCTCCAGGAGCAGAGTTTTTTTCCAGTTAACTATAAGGCAGAACCCTCTTACAGTCAGAGATGTCCAAAGATGGAAAGGACTCATGGGTCCCATCAGAGTAGTGTTAAACCACAGCAAGAAGACCAGCCGACACCATAGAACATAGAAACAATTTGAGCATCAGGCAGGTGGTTGAAATGGTTGAATTTTAATGTTCCTTTGTCTCCTCTGGCCTGAGATTTACAGTCAAACACCATGGATGTCAAGAACGTGAATCAGGCAAATCTGGGCTCTGCTTTAGCTCTCTGTGAAGCTCAGTTTTACCATCCTTAACAAGGCGTCTACATCATAGTGTCCCTTTGAGGGTTACCAGACACACACATGTTCAGTGAGAGCTCAGGGCAGAGCATAACACAGTATTCTCTCAATTATGTTAGCTGCTACCTTTATTACTAATCCATCTTCTTGAAGATCGTTTCAGAAAATGATTCAGGAATCCAAAGACAAAGAATTGCTAGGGACACACCTTTTCAACGGCAGACATTGAAGAAAAAGAGAAGTATAGAGTAGCTATAAGAAGAATGGAAGAATCATTGGGAAAATCCTAGTATCTGAACTTTTTTTAATGTTTTAAAAATGCATTTTACAAAAACCTTTGAAACATAAGGGGTCAGGAAGAGTTTTTAAGGTTCTGTACTTGAACGCGGCAAAGGCAGCCTGACTGGAGGCTGGGCTCTCTGTTCTGGGGCTCTGACGTTAGATCAATAGCATCTGAACCCAATAGGGAGTTTCTCTATCTTCTAGTCTCTCGGATGCCAGCCCCAACCAACTCCCTTCTTCACTCCACTACATGTAGCAGAGCTGGCCCTAAGGTTTTCCCCCTTTGCCCAGCAGAAAACATCGTTTCTAAGAAGTGAATTGCTGTTCTTAGGTTTTGAGTTAGAATTATGAGTAAACTCTGTGTTTGTCTCCGTAGGGCATCCTGATACCTCTCACATGGGAGTATTTTTAGTTCTGCGTTTCAGCACCAAGAACCCGCAAGCCTCCTTTTTGTTTTCTGGTTATTGGGTGACCCCTGCTGGTCACTAGGAGATGTTACTGCCTTTTCTAATTTTGTTTTGGCCTTCCTCATTTAATTCCAGTTATCAGACTGTAACTGCCACTTTCTAAGATTCAATTCACCTTTATTTAGTTGTGACAGCTTCTATTAATACCTGTTGTGCATTAAATATCATTTTTATTGCATTAAACTCAGAGTTTTGAAAAACCACTCCCCATAAAATGATTAAATCCGTAGCAAAGGAAAACATCTTTTTGCTGTAGTCTGTGCCGGTAGTCTTAATGATTCAGTGATCTCAGGCTGACAAAGAAGATGACGATTTTTATATTTTCTTGAAAAATACCAGTTGGCAACAAACACGGGGACTGCCACTTTTCAAAGCCCAGCTGGCAGCACAAAACAACATTTGCTTAACTTCTCAGCCCATTGATTGAACATACATAGCTACCCACCCATAGCACAAGGTAATCTATGACTTAACACAGCCGGAAAGGACTTTAAATAAGGTTAAAAACATCCCACCATTTTAGAAATTGACAGCCTATCCTCCCTGGACCTCTCTATCTATAAAACCATCAGTATTCATCTATGAATAAATTTTTGTTTAGTGCACCTACTATGTAAAAGACTCGAAATAGGGTAGGAAAGAGAGTAATGGATAATAAATAGGAGCAGCAATATTAAATCTATGATTTTGAGCCTCTTACCTATTCATATGTGTTAAATAATTTATTTCAGTGGATATCAGTGTCTTTTACTGAGTTTCTCATCTATCATACAGTGAGAGGAAAATAATAGCATATACCTAATTCCCTTAGTATTGTAATGATTAGCAATCCCCCCAGCCAATAATTCACTGTAAACAAAACTGTATCTTTAAAAAGACTGTTTTGTATCCTCCTATGGATAATAACAGCAACTCACTCTAGCCAGAGGCAAGATGGGCAACCTTCAGTTCAGCTAAACATATATGGTTCCTTAAATCTCTTCAGAGAAAATATAGGATGCATCATTTTCAGTAGTCTCAGAGGTCATCAACTCAAGAAGAAAATGAAGGAAAAAGGAAAGGAAGATTGGGCACTTATTGGCCATATGGATGTGTGGGTGTGGGTACAAATGTCCCATTATACAGCAAATACTGATGAATAAATGTCCAGACTGTGACGTGAATCGTAGAGTCACATTGATAACTAAATAAGTTCATAGTTTTAAATGAGGCACTCCCTGTTGCCTTGTGACTTTGCTCTGTTAAATTTTAGGCACATATGACATATCACCTCCCTCTCTTTAGATTTTGCAAACCAAGCTATTATTTATTGTTTATTCGTGTTTTCTCTTGAAAAATCAATCCTCCATAGACTCTGAAATACTTTTGTTGTGTGGGTTTTTTTCTCTGAATTCCCATCTCTGTTGGCCTTCATCTTCCTGGCAGTGAAATGCCTCAAACTGAATATAATATCCTATGCTTTTTAAAAAAGTCGTCATGACTTTGTAATAGTAAAGACCTTGCCTAGGTTTTGAAAATCAGCCTGTTTAGAAAACAGTAAATTCACAGCCTTATCCATTTAAAGTCTTATTACAACTCTCCTTTTTATTTATGGGCAAGCCTTTTCCTCTCTCAAAGGTCTTTTTACTCCATATGGGTCTTACAACATCTTGACCCTTTCAGTAGACATTAATTTAATTAAACATTTCAGCTTCTCCATGTATTTTTTCTTGAAGTCTTCATTTTTTGTTGATGCTCTTTCTTTTAACTGTTCTTTTTTTCCATTTTCCAATACTCAGTGACCCTTAGACCTTTGAGAAAATATTTGCAAATCTACACTGACTTCTTATTTATTCATGGCTCTTTTCAGCAATGTGCTTTTCTTTGCAAAGAGTTCAAAGCCACTAACAAAAGATAAGGTCATACTCAAAGCACAGCTCTGATTACAACTGAAGAATAACGGGAGAATAAAACATTGAAAATATCTTAAGAATCCTAAAAATACTCAGACTTGATTTAAGTTATACATTGTAGGGTACATCACAATGAAATAGTGTGGTTCTTTGGCTATATCTCTTTTTCCACTCAACTTGAGAATTTTAACTTTCTCCAATTTCACAAGAAGTGAATTCTCCAAATATTGTGGGATTTATCTTAATAAAAATAATTTTTAAAAAAACCCCAACTCAGTTGCTTCATTTTACAGTTCCTTCCCTGAGGACATCAGTGAAAGTTTACTGAACAACCTGTATCTCACCTACACACTCAGCTTAGCCTGGATAATGGCTAAGCTTCCCTGCTGTTTTTAAATCTTTGGCTTTTTCTTTCTTCTGATTAAGGTATAGCTATTCCCTAATCTTAGCTTTAGCCAGATTTCACACAGTCTGGATCATAAAGTTTTCATTTTTAATGGAAAAGTATCTCATGGTTGATATGAGCTTCTCTGTTCCTTTTTTATCTGACAGATGCCTGTATAGAGAAGCTTCTGAATCCAAGATTGCCCACATACCCTCCCATGCTTTCAAATACCAGGAAAATGGAAAGACATTTGAACCATCTCCACCCATTTCTACAGATGATTCATCATGGACCCTGATTATTATTTCCATAGTATTCTTCATATCTTTACTATCAATTCCAAATATCAAGTCTATGACTCTACGACATAGAGTCATAGACTTGTACAACTAGGAAGGAGCTTGGTCCACCTCCTTTACTTTACAGATGAAGGACTGAAATATAGCTACACAAGTTAAGGGACTTGTCCAAGGTCACCAAAGTTGGCTGATGATATAGCTAGAATAATATCATCTTTGTGTATTTATATGTATCTGTGTAACAAATGCTTATATAGAGCTTACTATAGACCAGAGAGTCTGAGCCCTTTACAGTCTTGACTCTTTTAATCCTTACAACAAGCTTATGAAGTGGATACTATTATTATTCCATTTCAAAGATGAGGAAACTGAGGCACAAAGAGATTAAATAACTTTTTCAAGGTCATATACCTTGTAGGTGGCAGGGCAGGGATTAAAACCGAGGTGGTCTGGCTCTCAAGTCTGTGCTCTTAATCACTGCGCACTCTCTTTCACAAATGTCAAACAGCTACATGTCATCAAGAAGTAAGCCTGTTCTAGCAGATGCATAAATAATTACTCAATACTGGCTAAGCATAGCTCTCCATCATCAATCGATACATCCTGGTTTCCAAAATTATCCTCATACAGTCTCTCCAAATATTCAGCCATAGAGCCAAGGTATGCTTTATCCAGATGTGAACGTCTACATAAGGAAAAATATAAAATCTTACTCCATTGCCCTCAGGGAAACAACAACTGAAGCAGAAGTTTACCGCAGATTTTTGAAAATCGCTACACTGTGTCTGCTACACTCACAATACGTTTCTATAAGCTCCATTCTGTCCCTCTAGTGGGATTTGAGCATTTCTAAGGCTGGGATGCAGAGTAAACACCTTTGCATTTAACAGATGTGTTCTTTTTCCCCTGTTTGCCTGTGAATGCCTTTTGTTTTTCAAGAGCCTCTGGGATTGAGACATCATGCCAGGCACCGGAGGCAAGGCACGCAGCAAATGTAAACTGCAGTCCTCTATCATTCAGGGCCTGCCCTTGGCTGGATCTTCTTAAGCCTGTCACACAGTGGCTTCCCACAGACAGCTCTCAGTGGCCACTGGGGCCGCGAGAAGAATGACCCTATTATCAGCTGGTAAGAACACAAGAAAACTCAATGAGTCCACAGTGCCAGGAGAGGTGCTGCGAAAAATCCCTTAGTACCCAGGATACAAACACCATCATCTACTTAGATTTTTATTATACCAGCAACTACAGTAACAGAGATATTTACTTCGAGTAATACGACAACAAAAGCACACCAGAGAAATAAGTTTCTATGACTTACCTGTTGTCTTAATGAATTTTTGCTTGTAAGGTGTTAGGAAAAAGACATTAATATTGTCTTCTCCTAAGACACAGTCCAACAATTTGACAGGAACAACTATTTATGCTGTGGGAGATTTGCTGGCCCTGAAAAGTCGGAAGTGGTTTGAAGTGATTTGAAGGAGTTTTGAGAGATACAGTGCAAAACCCTAAGGCCTTTGGGTATTAAAGGAAGCAGATGTCAGGTGTGGAATTGTCTGTCTCTGCACAACCAACCACGGAATCAGAAAAGGCTACCGATGTTTTGTCTCCAAGGAGCTGCGCATACCCCTGTTTGTGTTCAACAGAAGAGGGCGTTTAAAAGTTGAAAAATCACCCAGCACATAAGGTGTAGGGTTTAGAGTACTGGAGAAAATCTAAAACAAGTTTAAGATGGATTTATAAAATAGCATAGGGGTCTCAGAAAAGTAATAGGAGTAAAATTTCCTTTTCAGACATGTATATCAAATGCCTTCCTTGTTATCATATGACACGTTTGGATCTTTATGTTAAATGTTGTGGCTTGTCTGTAAATATGATTCAGGGTTGTATTTTCTTTTCAAATTATCATTTATATTCAAATTGGACATTTTAATCATGGTGCCACCTCCATCCACCATAAGAGCTATGCTCACTCAAGGAAGCTGCCCTGGGTTCTTCTTTGGACAGGGATAGGCACAGAGTGGATGACTGGCACAAGCAAGGACCAACCGTCCCAGCCCATAGGACTCTGTGTCCAATCAGAGGATGGTGATTAGCAAAGCCTTCAGATGGCTCCCTTCAGGTTGTGGACTAGAGAACCTGAGTGGTCTGGCCTATGGACCAGAGAGAAGTGGAGAGAGGTCTTGCAAGCCGAGGGAGGGGGTCACTGACCGTTGGATTGGCTTGGTTCCTTGGCTTTCCTGTCCTTGTTCCAATACATGTGGATCCTTAAAATGAGCTTTACTTTTAAAACTCTAATCCACATCTCAGATCTCTGCAACCAAACACTCAACGGAGCACAACATAAAATAAAATCAATGACATATTCATTAATTGGAAGAGTCCTATGATTTATGTCCTGGCTGTTCTGATAACACCTCTACTCTGCCCCTCATTTACACAGTTCAGCTTTCATCACATTCCATTCAATTTTGTATTTTTTTCTCCATTTACCCCCTTTCTATTTCTTGCATATCCTTTCGTCTCTCTCTCCCTCTCTCTTTCTCTCTCTCTCAGTTCTCTCTCTCTCTTTCTCTGCTTTCTTTTATAGCTCTTATAATTCTACTTTCCAGGGACAATGTCATGGCTAGACCTATTCTTCCCCTTCTATTTTTCCTTCTTCTTCCAATTCCATCCAATTTTCCTCACTAGATCTCCCCAACTCAACATGCCATCCTCACCTCATGTACACTTGAGAAGAGCACTCTCATTAGGGCTTAAGACTCAATAAATGGATAGTTTAGGCAAGTATTGGATATTTCTGAATCTGGTTCTTTAAATAAAGCCATATTGGCTCAATGCTTTTCAACAAAGTTCTAAATTTGGTTTTCCATATTCAATACCATTCCACAAACATTATACCAATATGTATCAATATGTTCAATAGGGAGAACCAAAATGGAGAATACAGAACCCCAACCACTAGTTGGCTTACAATCTGGGAGGAAGAAATCACATATGGAGAAATAATTATCACACCAGATAGAACATGACAGCACTGCTAGTATGAGGGAGGCACAGAAGGGAACAAGGTTCAGCCAGGACTTCAGCTGCACCGGCATGGCACAACTCTGCCAATACTTCATTGGCAATACATGAAGTGCATATACTTCATATAATGTAAACCATGAAGCACAGCTGAAGTGGACCCTTCCTCATATGGTATGAAGGCAGGCATTGGACTAGATATTTTTGAGAATATGACAAAGAAGATACTGAGAAGATTTTCAGTATTGTTCTAAAAATAACTGTGACAGAGCCCAAGACCAAATTTTAGAATAGGAAATAATGGTCTTTAGTCCCAATCATTTTTTTTGATCTGTTCAATTCTCCTCGTATATGTCTTTTGAAATAAAAGTGTCTCAGTTCTCAGTTTCCTTCACTTTCAACTTGCTTGTTAGCTCCCAAATCCACTGCAGAACCCTTACCAGCCTGCCCATCCTACCTCGCCTATGCTCTAAGTCTGTCTTTCCCAACTGTCCTATTCCACCATATTTTAACCATCTGTTGGGCAATGTAATTTTCTATGCAAATATTCTACAATGAAGTGTGAATGACTGATGGACTTTACCCTCCAAAGTTTATATTTTTTTTATTTTTCTAACTTCATTGAGGAAATATCAATGAATATAATTGTATATATTTAAAGTATACAGGGCCGGCCCCGTGGCTTGACGGTTAGGTGCGCGCGCTCCGCTGCTGGCGGCCAGGTTTGGATCCTGGGCACGCACCAACGCACTGCTTCTCCAGCCATGCTGAGGCCGCGTCCCACATACAGCAACTAGAAGGATGTGCAGCTATGACATACAACTGTCTACTGGGGCTTCGGGGAGAAAATAAATAAATAAATAAAATCTTTAAAAATAAATATATAAAGTATACAACGTGATGATTTGATATACATTGTGGAGTGATTACCAAGGGTATTTGGTTTTTTAATGGTAACTCATCTAAGTTAAAAAATTTTAAATTGATAGAATCGATATTTAGATATGGGCCTTCAAAATTGTACCCGATTTCTGACGTTACTTCAGTTATCCAGTTTACCAACAACAACAACAACACCATTCTCCCCCCCCACCCCCCCCCACACACACACAATCTCTGTGTCAGAGAGATACAAGGAGAATCTCTGCCCTCATTTGAGGAAACTGGCCTCCAACCCTAAAAAGATGCGGTAAAAAAATCTAATTAAACATAACTAATGTAAGGTAAACTCCTATGCCATTTCTAAGTAAAAATTGAAATTAAACATAACTAGACTTTTGTGATCTCCCATTTCTGCATAACAAATTACCTCAGAACTTAGTTTTTTAAAACAACAATAAACATTTATTGTCTCACAGTTTCTGTGGATCAGGAATTCAAGAGTACCCTAGCTGGGTGGTTCTGGCTCAAGGTTTCTCACAAAGTTTTAGTAAAGTTGTTAGTGGGGGCTGCAGTCATCTGAAATTACCTGAAAGCTTGTCTAAAGCTAGACTTCACTGAGGCTCACTATATGGCTAATAAATTTGTGCTAACTGTTCACAGGAGGCTTCAGTTCCTCACCCATGGATCTCTTGGTAGGGTCTCTTGAGTGTCCTAATGCCAGAGTGACTGGCTTCCCCTAGGCTGAGTGATCGAAGCAAAAAGTAAGGCAGAAGCAGTAATGTCTTTTATGACTTGGCCTCAGAAGTCACTCATCATAATTTCTGCTACATTTTCTTGTTGAGAAGTAAGTCATTAAGTCCATTCATATTTCAGGGTAGAGAGTGGAAGGGTTAGACTTTACCTTTTGATAAGGAGGACTGTTAAAGAGTCTGTGGACATATTTTAAAACCATCATAGCTCCCATACCCACTTCTTCAGTCTTTTTCTACCCTTGTCTATTTAACAATATACTCTATTGAGTAAATACTCTATTAAGTAAATATTTTTAAAACATTAAGCTCCTAGATTTTAAATATTCCCATAAGCAATATATAGTTTTCAAATTTTTGTTACTAATCCCTTTCTCCAATTTTCCATTAACTTTCTCCATTCCGAGTTACACTGTGTTGCTCAAAAATAAATCTTCTGAGTAATTTGGGGTTCAATTACACAGCATTGCTGTTCCTGAATTGACATCCATAAAATCAATTTTAATTCATTCATAAGTGGCTAAGTAAAATACTTTATGAGGTATTAGATCAAACATCTGTTCTATTTCTTTTGACTACTACTTCAGTAATTGAATTATTTTTGGAAAAAGCAATCAAATTAGCTTCTCGTAATTATAGACTGTTGATTCTTCATATTTCATGTCCCTTACAACACTTAAGTGAGAGAGAGGTTATTTTTTTCACAAAGTATTTGTTCCATTATTTTACTAGAAGCTAAAGCAATCTTATTTACCCACATGAACTGCTTCACAAAGTCTGTTTCTTAAGAACAATGACAAACAAGAAGTGTTTATCTTATTGTTCCAAAACTGAGAGTATATTTCTCTTCCAGTTGATTGATTTGTGCTCCTAAGAAACAATGGTAGGTGTTCTCAGGAAATGTTAGTTTAAGTAAAGCAAGAGTCCATGAAGCAGACACCACGCAGATAAACAGAAGTCACCACTTCCTCTCTCCAAATCCATAAATTAGGTTAATAGAATAACAGAAGTCAAAGAGTCAATGTATCTAATTAGCTCAAACAACCTTCTTTTTCAGTGAAAAAGTAATCAGACCAGATGTTTAATTCATGTATTCATTCAACAAACATTCATTGTATATCAGCACTCATAGCTGAATTAAGACATTAAATGCCCTAAACACTGAAAAGATTATGGTTACCGTACTTTTTTCCACAATAAAACTAGTACTCACTTCCAATACAACTAAGTAAGCTCCTATTGGACCTGATCTTCTAGGTGTAAGCTATGAACTATGGGCAAAGTAAAATAAAATAATGACCTGAAGGCACTGGAGAGTGAAAAAAAAAACAGGTAAATTCTGAAGGAAAGATAAAAATTTGAGGAAGAAACCAGCACAGGACATGTTTACATTTTTTAATGGCTTTTAACATGTGAGCAGAATAAAGGTGACACCAGGTGAAGTGACTAAAACTTTGAGATAAAAATCCATACATTTCTGGCCAGCAGAAGAAGAAGATAGAGTTCATAACGGCCATAGAGAAGGCAGTAAATATCAGAAAAAAAGAACAATAGAGCATGAGAATCATGTTATGTACATAATTTCTGCCAAAGTCTTTGGCTGCCCCATGAATGTATGCATGAAACAGAATTAAAGCAGTGCGGCTAAGTTAAAAGGATTGAAATAAGATTTGAGTTTCTACCAAAAAGAGAGTTTCAAGTTTGAATCAAGCAAGTAAAGTATCTGATAAAACTCTCATGGTAGGAAGATAGCAGAATAGAGAGTTTCCACAAAATAATTTTCACAATACCTAGGATAAAATCCAAAATTACTCAATACACAAAAAGGAATATATGACCTGTTCTTAAGAGAAAAGACAAGCAACCAAGACCATTGGTGAGTTGACCTAAATATTGCTATTAGCAGACAAGAATTTTAAAACAGCTGTTATAGCTATGCTCATGGAAGTAAAGGAAAATATGCTTGCAATGAATGAAAAGATAGGAAATCTCGAGAAATATAAAAAATAAAAAAGAACCAAATGGAAATGCTAAAATTGAAAAAATGCAATTTCTGAAATTATAAATTTACTATATTGGCTTAACAACAGAAGGAAAATAATGGAGAAAAGAGTCAGTAACTTGAAGATAGATCAATGTAGACATGTAGAACACAGAGGGAAAGATTGGGGAAAAAAATGAACAGACCTTCAAGGACTTGAGGACAACATTAAATGTCTAATAGTCATGAACAAAATTCCAGAAGAAGAGGTGAGAAAGCATGAGGCATACAATTTATTTGAAAAAAACAATGCCCCCAAACTTCTCAAATTTGATGAAAGACATAAATTTTCATATTCAGGAAGCTCAGTAAAACCCAAGCAGGACATATACAAAGAAAACCATACCTACGCACATCATAGCCAAACTGCTGATAACTAGAGTTAAAGGAAAATCTTAAAATTAGCCAGAGGAAAATGACATATTACATACAGGAGAACAATAATTCAAAATTTATCAGAAACTGTGAAAACAGAAGTTGTGAAACATTGTCTTTTAATTGCTGAAAGGAAAATACTCTCAATTAAGAATTGTATATTTAGTGAAAATATTCTTCTTCAAATATGAGAGGAAATAAGGACATTTTTATATTTTTAAAAACTACTAAGAGAATTCATTACCCGTAGAACTCCCCTACAAGAAATGCTTTAAAATTTTATTCAGACTGAGGAAAATGATATCAGACTGAAACTTGAATCTTCAGAAAGTACTAAAGAGTATCAGAGATGTAAACTACCTGGTTAAATATACTTGTATATGCCTCTGTAATCCAAACTTCTATCAAGATATAGAATATTATCATTACCCCAGAAAGTTCCATCATGTCCCTTCTTTGTCAACTCTTCCTCCCAGAAGGAAATCAATGTCCTGGGGTTTTCCCACCATAGATTAGTTTTGCTGATTAGTTTTTCCTGTTCTAGAATTCCAATAAATTCAGGATAAGACCCTGAAACCCACTTAAGAGAAAATAGTCATGAAAACTTTGCAAGGCTGGGACACATCCAGTCTATACTCTGTAGTCAATCCCTTTTCTTTAAATCTCAACTCTAAACAGAATTTCCCTGGGTACCCTGAAGAGGCATTGGTTGTGTGAAAGAGAAAGTCACCCTGTTCCTGAGTGTGAGTTACAGTGAAAAGAACAAACTCTGGTCTTCCCATGGATAAAGTAGTGAAACCCACCTCCACTACCAAGTTTCTAACCTCTTAAGGAAAGAGCCATTGGAGGGGATAAAGTTGAAGATATAAACAAAAGAAAGAATGTTTAGTGGGGCCAGTTCCTGGAGAAGGTGGGAGAAGACAGTGTCAAAGGACAGACTGGCCTTAAACATTAGAAAGGACATCTTATCTCCTGAGACTGGAAGAAAGAAGATAAGATTGATGAGGAAATAAAAACCTTTAAAGTAGTGGGTTCAGGGAACTAGGAGATATCTACCTTGATTAATCGACAATTACTGTAATCAAAACAGCTGAACCAGGAGATCCAGTGGACCCAGGCATTAATTACAGAAGGAGTCGTGGTTCGAAGGTCAAGACAGTTAAATCCTGTACACTGACTAAAGTAAAGTGGAGCAAGCACAACAAAGCAGCCACCATAAAATAATGCTGGGTGCCTATTTCACTCTTCAAAGCAAAATTTCAGTTAGATCTAGATTCAAATATGGAGAATACAAGTATTAGAATAAAATAACCACTAGGATATAGCACAACCTGTTGCACATTTTTAAGACTAAAATATGTGTAATGATAATGCCGCACATCATTTTTAAGAAAAACTCCAGCATTTTACATTCCCCTTCTTCCTGCATACTCATTCTGCTGTCTCAGCTCTGTTTTCACAGGTTACCTGTGGTTGCGGACTTTGCTGAGATGGTAGGGACAGTCTCTAAACTGCAGAGATTAAAATCTGACCTATGAATTGAAATTGCAAATAAACTGCCAAAATTGGCCAGAGTGGTTGGTTATGAAGTGCTTCAGCCCTCACAATCCTCGTCAGGGGGCCTGCTACATATTTTAGCTATTGAAGCATTTGGAGCTGCAGTATGTTGTAATTCAATTAAAATACTACAAAGTTCATTTTCTTTCATTCAACCAATAATATTGAGGTCCCTCTGAGGAAAGTAAACATATTAGAGGTAAAAACAAAAGAGTGGAGACAGTTTTTTTCTCAGAAGAAGCTTAGTTTCTGAGAGCCGCCTTTGATTGTCAAGAACTTTCCATTCTGAGCCTCTCCATCCATCTTCTCCATGGATGTCCCAGGTCTTCCTTTCCACATTTCTCATTCTGTAATATTGGAATAACTCAGTATAATCAAGAATATTTCAGATGAGCACCTGGCCTTTCTTCTTCTGACCAAACTAAATATCATGCCATTCCTTTTATTTCTTCTTTATAATTTGTACAATTATAAAAAACAGTAAAATCAAAGTTCTGTTTCCATAAGAAGTTCACAAAACAGTTGACTCAGCTCTATGCATCTTGCTTTCTTTCTATAAAACTGTTGTTGAAATTATTTTAAAATTAAGGGGCTAAGGAGCATCCGTACCTTATGTGGACTGGTTCTTACTTCAGAAAAAAACTAGTTACAACAAACATGGCTGGTGGGTGGGATAAGGGAATCAAGATATACTATCTCAGGTGCGCTTTGGAATTAATTTTTCCATTTTATAAACGCAATAAGACATTGCTTCCCACCTGCTGCTCCTGAAATTCCTAAAGCAGTGTACCAGCAGCACTTAATTACTCAGTCAGCCCATGTATCAGCAGTTTTTGTACTTATTTTTCCTCTGCTCAACTTCAGGAACCTGTCTGAGAAAGTTCGAGTCCAACCTCTCTCCTGGACACTGTGAGAGCAAGAGGATGCTCACCATCCACCATTCACATCACCTTCGTGGTTCCTCTCCTTTCCCTTGACTTTGGGCATTTCTAAGGTGCTTTGTTAGAGACTGGACATAAAGCCTATGCATTAATTGCTTTAAAGTGTTGAGATAAGAATCTTGTTCCATCTGTGTTGACTTGCAGAGCACACTGTGTGCTGCCCCAGCACAGCAGCTCAGAGGCACATCTTGGTCACAGGCTGCGTTTACAATGATCAGTTCTTCATTCCTGATCTTGACATCCTCCACAGTGAACTCAGCTCAAAAGTGAACTTAAAAATCACCTTATATGCATTAGGTAGATAAGAGTTTGAGCAGATGTTTGTCTTAAGACTGTTATATCTTTTTCACTGTTATTTCCTGAGGATCTGTTTCCAGCTGATAGTGTTAAATTTGTAGAATAGTTACGATGTTACAGATGAATATTCTGCCCTAAAGTCCCCTTAGGCTGCATTTAAGGACAATGGCCAAAGCAGCACCGAGTCCTCCTAGTTTACCAAAGTCAAGGCAAGTGAGATGGAGAAGCTGAAAGGTCTGGCTGGAGATCACACACAAATTAGAAAAGGAAAATTTGCGTGAAGTCTTGGGCCCAGAAGCCAATAGCGTACATAGTCACAGGTCACGACTGTTACCCAGGGCTAGCTTCATGGGCATGCAATCTGTGCAGTAGCACAAGGCCCCATGTTCAGAACTGCCCAGGGGCCGGCCCCCTGGCTTAGCAGGTAAGTGCACGCGCTCCGCTACTGGCGGCCCGGGTTCAGATCCCAGGTGCGCACCGAAGCACCGCTTCTCCAGCCATGCTGAGGCGGCCTCCCAAACACAGCAACTAGAAGGATGTATAACTATGACATACAACTATCTACTGGGGCTTTGGGGAGAAAAAGGAGGAGGATTGGCAATAGATGTTAGCTCAGGACCAGCCTTCCTCAGCAAAAAAGAGGAGGATTGGCATGGATGTTAGCTCAGGGCTGATCTTCCTCACAAAAAAAATAAATAAATAAAAATAATAAATAAAATAAAGAGGGCAAATGCTACTCAAAAAAAAAAAAGAAGAAGAAGTGCCCACACCTGGCTTATTGCTCTGCAGTCACTGTCTTAAATTCTTAATAATCTTTGAATAAGGATTCTGCATTTTCATTTTGCACTGGGCCCTGCGAATTATCAGACAGTCCTGTTGTCCCTTCTTCTTCTCTGTATGTATTGTGAGACAGGAAAAAAGAAAACAGAGTCAGTTGAAGCCAAAGTGACTGATATTTAGTCACCGTGGGGACTCTAAGACTCTTCTCTCCATCTCCAGCCCTCTTTGCCAGCCTAAGCCATTCTGCACATTTTAAAATTATGCCCTCTGACTCCTGAGTTACCGTCTGCTTTGATTTCAAATATGAAGCTGAACAATAGTAAAATATATACTCATGCCTTTTTTTCATGCTAACTAGAAAGATACATTTTCTGTAATGGAGCTACAGGGAAGGAATATGCTATAGCTACCTTGAGAGGAGATAGGGAAAGAGTGACTTTTAAAGAAGTGAAGGTGACTCTCTGGGAAGAAATGAAAAGAGATCTTCAATGTTCAGGAAGATGTAAAAGCAAAAATGGGATGACACCTCCAGAAAATGATCCAGTTCCCCTCCTACTGGTAGAATCAGCCCAATTCCATGATGCAGAATCACGACAAGAGGATACTGGATTTCAAGGCCCACATGGCATCTCAGAAAACAGTCAAGATTGCAGCCTGAACGAATAAGAGGTTTGTCTTTTCTCAACAGAGAGAGGAGATAGCAATTGAGCAAGTGCAGTTCTGTTTTTTTCTAAGACTTAGCACTTGCCACATGCAAGGGTGAGCCTAAGAGAGAGCTATCGACCCCTGGAAAGAGTATTCAGAGTGTACGTTGGGTACGTGTAGCGGGTGGTGAGGGGAGATAGAAGACACATCTGCCAGGGAGGATTGAGAACGTTGGGAGGATAAATACAGAAGCACGCAGGCCCCAAGGTCTCAGTGCTGAGAAAGGAAGAGCACTCCAATGTCTGCAGATGATGCGAATGAGCACCACAGTCTCAGCTGATCCAGGAGCTCTGATGACTTCCATTTGCAAACTGCATTAAAATTTGATATATGCTATATAGTATTTTCTCTTAATTAAACTTCTTAATTAAACTTTATAGCAAAAACACTTGTCTTTTATTTCAGAAATCCCCAGGAGTGCTGGAAAAGGGAAATGTACCGCCAGGAATTATCCCATAAAAGTAATTACCTGGAGGAATTCATGAAACAAATGTACTGATTCGAGTGTTACACATGCTATTAGTCACATTCAAAACATCTTAATACAAACAAAATATTTTTGTCCTCTGAGGAGGGTATCAGCTCTGAAGAGGTAGTCATTTCGATGCTGAAATGATAATGTAGATGCTACAACAGTGGAAAGAGCAGCAGACTGGGAATAGTGATTCTGGATATAACTCCACTTCCGCATCAACCTAACTACAGGACATTGGTGAGTCATTACCTGTGTGATCTCAACTGAAGAAGGAAATGTTTAGACCAGTGGTTCTCAAGATGTGATATGAAACCCAGCAACATCAGCATCACTAGGGGACTTATTAGAAATGCAAATTCTCAAGCTTCATCTAAGGCCTACTGAGTCAGAAACTCTGGAGCCTAGCAATCTGTGTTTTAACGAGCCCTCTATGTGATTCTGATATATGTTGAAAGTTGAAAATACTGAATTAGATGAACTCCAACTTTCCTGGCAGCTCAAAAATTCTATAGCATTGTCATCATTATCCTCATCATTAATAACATATGTCAAGCATTTACTCTGTGTCTTCCACTCCTATTCTAGGCACTTTATGTATAATAATCCATCTAATCATCACAACACCCTGGGAGGTAAATTCTGTTATCATCACCACTTGGCAAATGAGCTTTGAAAGGTTCTGGTAGCTGTGGTGAAAATGCACTATCAAGATCCTTCTTCAACGGAGGACTTATTTTTCCAGCTATCAGTAACTTCAGGGTTTTCTTCAGCTGCAGAGAGCCACCTTGCCCAAGGATACATCCTTTCCAGGGAAGCCCATGTCAAGTAATGAACCACAAAAGGGTTTAATAGCCTGACCCACCATGGGACAACTCTGACAGGCATATATGCTCCAGAGTTCTCCATGGAGTTGGCCAAGCCTTTGCCAGGCCTATATCACAGTTCAATTTCTTCCTCTGCCCAATCTTGCTTTATTCCCCTTCCTTTCACATGGGTTGACCCTTAAATAGCTCATATGCCAAACTTCTCAGTGTCTACTTCTGGAAAACCCATTTTACAACAGTAGCTGACTAAAAGATAGAGGCCAGTCATTGGTGGAGCCAGGATTCAAAGCCAGGTGGATGGACTGTAAGCCTTAGGCTCCTCACTATTTGTTATGCTCCCTATAATTTGTCCCCAACTTGGGCTTGTAAAGTAGTGGCCAACCACTTGAACATGACATCTGAGAAATAATTTAATTTTGCAAGTGAGGAAACTAAAGCTAGAGAGGGTGGCTCCAGGTTTCCCCTGGTTGGTAGTGAGCAAGCACTGACTTGATCTGAGATGTTCTGATGCCCAGTGTTCTACTGTGTCATTTTACCAATCACCTGAAGGAAAATATTACAATATTTAATATTATAATACCAGTGAAATAAGATCCTTGAGGTAAATTATAACTGTATTGGGGAACACTTGGCACAAAGTTTAGGAGACTTTAGAGCTGATACTACAGAAATACAAAGGATAATAAGCTATTTTTTTATACGCCAACAAAGTGGATAACCTAGAAGAAATGCACAAACAACTAGAAACATACAACCTACCGAGACTGAACCATGAAGAAACAGAAAACCTGAACAGACCAATAACAAGTAGTGAGATTGAATCAGTAATCAAAAACCTCCCAACAGGGGGGCCAATCGGGTGGCATAGCAGTTAAGTTTGCATTTTCCACTTCGGCAGCCCGGGGTTCACCCGTTCAGATCCTGGGCATGGACCTACTCACTGCGCATCAGGCCATGCTGAGATGACCTCCCACATAGAAGAGCTACAACTCTATGACTATGATACACAACTATATAGTGGGGCTTTGGGGAGAAAAAAGAAAAAGAGGAAGATTGGCAACAGATGTTAGCACGGGGCCAATCTTCCTCAAAAAAGAAAAAGAAGAAAGAAAAGAAACCTCCCAACAAAGAAAAGCCAGGGACCAGGTAGCATCACTGCTGTCTGTGAATTCTACCAAACATTTAAAGGTGAACTAACGCCAGTCCTTTTCAAACTCTTCCAAAAAATAGAAGAGGAGGGAACACTGCCAAACTCATTATATGAGGTCAGCATTACCCTGATACCAAAGCCAGATAAAGACACCACATAAAAAGTAAACTACAGGTCGAAACCCCTGATGAACATAGATGTAAAAATCCTCAACAGGCCGGCCCCGTGGCTTGGTGGTTAAGTGCACGCGCTCTGATGCTGGTGGCCCGGGTTCGGATCCCGGGCGCACACCGAGGCACCACTTCTCTGTCCATCCTGAGGCCGAGTCCCACATACAGCAACTAGAAGGATGTGCAGCTATGACATACAACTATCTACTGGGGCTTTGGGGGGAAAAAATAAATAAATAAAATCTTTAAAAAAAAAAAAAATCCTCAACAAAATGCTAGCATACCAAACCAAACAGCATGTTAAAAGGATTATACACCACAACCAAGTAGGACTCATCTCTGACATATATATGTGTGTATATATATACACACATATGTACATACGATGGAATATTATTCATCCTTTAAAAAGGAGGAAATTCTGTCATATGTGACAACATGAATGAAGCTTGAGGAATAAGCCAGTCACAAAAGGACAAACACTGCATGATTCCACTTATATGAGGTATTTAAAACAGTCAAACTCATAAATCAGAGAGTGGGATGGTGGTTGCCAAGGACTAGGGGAAGGGGAAAATGGAGAGTTGTTTTCAATGAGTATAAAATTTCAGTTACACAAAATGAATAAGTTCTAGAGATAAAAATAGATAAATTAGAATAAGTACAACATAGTGCCTATAGTTACCAATACTGTATTGTGCACTTAAAAATTCTGCTAAGAGGGTAAATCTCATGTTAAGTGTTTTTACTACCAAAAACAAAATGAAACCAAAGGGCAGGAAGAAACTTTTGGAGATGATGGTTATGTTTATTACCTCGATTTTGGTGATGGTTTCACGGGTGTTTGCATATGTCGAAATTCATCAAAGCATTTGTATTAATTATGTGCAGTTTTGTGTATCAATTATACTTCAATAAAACTGTAAAAAAAGAAACTAAAAACTGGACTGTGATTTCCGATTACACATGAAGCAAAGAAACCTAAAATTTTAAAGCAACTAACCATCACCAAAAAGAACCCTCACTGGGAAGAAATACCCAAAAATGTCATGACTAGGCAAAGTCTTTTAGTGCAATGATGCTCAATGTTGACTGCTCATTGGAATTACTAAAGATTCTAGTAATTGGTACAGTTTAATTGGCACAGGGTGCAATGTGGGCATTGGGACTTTTTTTTTAAAGCTCTCCAGGTAATCCTAATATTCAGTGAAGACTAAGAACTACTGCTTCAGGGTAAACTCAATTCTCATTATACAGCAAACGTTTCCTTAAAGGAGAAAGCACTCCTTGTGTGTGTGATAAATTTGGAAAGACATTTAAATATTTCATTTCATAAAGTGAGTTACTTGATAGGTTTAATAGCATACAAGGGATTTGTCCCACTAATGATGATATACCAAAATAAAAGTGCATTTCTATTGTAAAGTAGTGGAGTGGGGACTCAAATTTCACCCACTTCTCTCCCTCTTCCTCCTACTCCAAATTCCGCCTGGTTTGGCTCACAACCACCTAAGCTACTGTTGGCCAGCCTAAGAATGACACAAATATTCTAGGTTATTGACTCTATTCTAATAGTAAAAACAAATAACTATATAGAACTTTATGCCTCACACAGGATTTCAAAGACATTATCACATTTAATATCAGACCTATCTCAGGGTGTACCCTTTAAGCACATGCCCAAGATAAGTGACAAACTGAAATATTTACCTACCCATTACTCATTCAAGATCTCTATTCAACAAGTATGTATTGACTATCAGCTACATACAAAGTGCTAGAGGACACTCAATGTGAAAGGATAAAAATATGAATTAAATACTGACCCTTAAAGAGAAGATAAGACAAATATGTGACTATGACACAAGATATGGCATAAGAGAAGTTTAGAAAAAATGTGATGAGAATTCAAATTAAAGAAACTACATCTAGATAGACAGATGATAAGTTCAGGCTTGCTGGAGGATAGAAGGAAACAGACCTGTTCACCAAAAAGCCAATCTGCTAAAGGATCAACTCTCTAAAACCTCTAAATGAGCTGATCATTGTGGAGGAGTAGGATTTGGACACGAAAAAGACATTAAAGAGTAGATAGAGTGGGGCTGACTAGGAATTCCTGACATAGGGAATCAATGGGAAAGGGAATCCATACTTTAGAATAATGTGACACATGGCATGCATGACAGAGAATCCTTTTTGCTTGGCTAGGCTAGTGCAAAGAGTGTTTAAAAGGGAATAAGAGGGGCCAGCCCCACAGCCTAGCGGTTAAGCTTGGCACACTCCACTTTGGTGGCCTGGGTTCAGTTCCCAGGCATGGACCTATACCACTCATGGGCGGCCATGATGTGGCGGCAACCCACATACAAAATAGAGGAAGATTGGCACAGATGCTGGCTCAGGGTGAATCTTCCTCAGTGGGGAAAAATAGAGAATAAGAGAAAAGAAAAAGAGAAATTTGTAGGATCAGATCATGAAGAGCCAACATACCTGGCTAAGAAGTCTGAGCATTAGATAATGTTCACATTTTCCAGCAAGGAAGTAATGTGGCCAGAGCTCTGCTTCAAGTTTATAATGGCAGCAAGGAAGGACTGGAGAGGGACCCCAAACAGGAGGTTACCACGGATATAACAAAGGCCTAACCCATGATCAGTAGTATGCATGTGGGAGTAAATATTTCAGTCAAGAAACTAGACTGGTCAGTGCATAGAGGGTATGTTGAAAAATAAAATTAGGCAGAAGAGCAGGATCAGAGTATGGACAACCTGAGAAGCCAGTTAGAGAAGAAAAGCTTTTCCTGGCCCCTCTACTAACCAGCTCCAGCTTGGACCTCTCTGAATCTTGAACCCCTCATTATCAAAAGAGGGAAGTGAGGCAGCTGGGAAGTTTACCCAGTCTCCCACTTTGCAATCTGATGATTAAATATGATTGCCCAAGAGGAAGCCATTGTATGTTCTTGAGCAGGAAAACAAATAAGATGAAAGGGATGGTTTAAAAAGATGAGCCTGTCAGCAAATATCTACTGAAGGAATTACTGTGTTGATAACACTCTCAGCACAGTGCCTTCTATCATGATGTCATATTTTAGATTCCTAGGAAAGCCTTTGATATTCATTGACTATGAAGCATATATCACTGCTAAAGACAGGCAGTATGTTTCTCTTTTAGAAAGAATAATGATATAATTACAAAACGGATTCAGATAAGAGTTTCAAAAGAGGCACTTAAGGTGGTGAAATATGCAACTACTCTCATGACTACTCTACAATCTCATAGATACAGCTGCTCTTCATTGATTCAACACAGTATTGAACACTCTACGTGCCAGATATACTGCTAGGTGAGAAATACAGTGATTAATCAAATAGATGTGGGCTCTTCCTTCACGGAGCTTACAATCTAGGAGAGACAAATAAACATACATATTCAAACTGCCAGCAGTACTATGAAAAAAAAATACTGGGATGATGAGAAGTCTATGGACCTGATTTAGATTGGGAGGTAGGAAGAATTGGCAAGTCTTTTGTGAGAGAGAAATATTTAAGATGAGACCCTGAAAGGCGAGAAGTCAGCTAGGCCAAAACTAAGGAGAACATTTGGAAGTGGTGGGGGTCACATTTCTTTTTCCCTCCTGTAATAGTACACTGAAGACTGACAGGAGTTTATGAGGCAAATGGTAGCAGCAGAGCATGGCTGAATGGGAAAGGCGACACGTTGTCCAGTTGCCCCAATCCCTTGAAACTGCCAGCTATCCCCCCGGAAGAGTCAGTAGAGCAAATGTGGTCCTTAATTTGCCAACACTACCAACATACTTGGCTGCAGGTATTCCCATCCCACTTGTTGGTTCACACACTGGCCCCCATACACAGAGGGCAAGGAGAGACTGAAGAAAGAGACACAGCACTCCAGATTGATAGGTGGCAGGTTTAATAAGCAAGGGAACTTAATGTGAGGCTTGTCTCAGGCAGCGTCAAGAAGAGTAGATCTCCATATCCACACACCAGAATCTTAAAAGTTTATATAGTTGCCTTAACTGGGTTCAGTCACATATACCATCCAGATGGCCTCAGCAACACATTACTATCTCTAGGCTGTGTCTTTGGGGAAGCTTCTAGTGTGAGGAAGGCAAGTGGAACACACATTCCAAGGACAGGGGAGGGAGTGAGGAGCCTCTGATTGCCTGGGTCCCACTCAAGGGTCCTCTAACACTTCATCTCTGTAACTATCTATCTCTTACAATCTAATATACCCTCCTCTTTCATAATGTGCCCTGAGCAGTCAGCAAGGGTTTTGGCTAGCATGGAGGTGGCTTGTTTGGTGGCTATGTGGCTGAATTGGAGGCAGATGCCACAGCATAAGTCAGTAGAGACATATGCAAGAGAAAACATAAATTAAGATAAAGATTTCCAAAGTAAGTAACAATTTTTTCCATCAAGAGCCCCATGATCTGAACAACTGACTTATTAAGTACCCTAGGTTGGGGGTCGGATCACTCAGGGCGTTCATTTATGTCTTTATGCGATTTAATAAAGATGATACGTTAGCAGACTCATCAGGTATGAACACTTAACATCTGTTTGGATAACAGCATAGGTGCTTCCCTGTGAGGCAATGATAATGCCCAAGGCTACCCTGTTTTGGAGGATAGCTTTTCTCATTACAGATATTTCAGTGTTCCGTAAGGACAAGCTTTGTTGGCTATCATTTAAGGCTTGCTGGGTGAATTTAGTAAGGGCTTCTATACGTGCTATAATGCCCTCCAGGCCAATAGAGGGAAAAAATATGGCAGCCAAACGATCTTCCAGTGGAAAACAGAATGTGCACACCTGGCCTTAAAGAGACAGAGGTTGGCAGTCGTCGTTACCATGGGGTAGATTCTCCCGTGTACACAGACAAAACACAGGGTGCAGTGGCCAACCACCCAGGTGGAAGCTATGGCCAAAGATTTGTGCCATATAACCATTGGGTCCCATTTGGGGTTACCCAATAAATACCTGGGCAGTGAAACCAGTTAGTGCCAAACCAGTTGCTATCCTGTAGTGTGACAGGATGACTACACAGTTCCAGTGGTATCCATCCCATGTTCCTGATACAATTAGGTTGGTTCTGTTTAGAGTGACTTTCTTACTCCCAACATAGGGGTTCCCAGGTGTTCAAATGTCCATAACCCAGGGTAGGCCACATAAACCTATCCCAACCCTGAGCATGGCCACCCATGGCTCTAATGGTGGTATTTTAAGGACCTTATTGCAAATTCCAGTAGATAATTTCTTTCCTTGGCGCTATGAGGCTTGGTGTTCTTGGCAGCGTAGGCCATTGATCCAAAGTCAGAGTGGGGGTAATGGCTATTTCTTGAGACTTCCATACCTTCATAGTATTGAGTGTTTCAGCAGGGGTCCCCAGTCTGGCATACGGGGCAACAGGCCCTATTGACTAATCATTTAAGTGTACTGAAGCTTGAGACAACACTCTAGTCCACCCAGCCAAGGTGGTTTTACTTGTAATTTAATCTATTGCTTTAATGTTCCATTTTTCCTTTTCATTAACCTTGCTGCTTGTAGGTTATAGGGGAGATGGAACATTCATTCAATGTCATATTCTTTTGCCCAACCTTGCATATCATGACCTTTGAAATGTGACCTCCAATCATTGTCTATTTGACGAGGTATCCATACATAGTACTCAACTTCTTTAATGCCCTAATTGTGGCAGCCTGGTTTGCGTGGCGACAGGGGAAAGCTTGAGTTGGGCCAAAAGTAGTGTCCACACAAACCAGGGCCTATTTAGAACCCTCACTCAGAGGGAGGGGGCCAATATAACCAATTTTCCAATTCCTCACCAGTTGGGAACTCCAGCAGTTGGCCCCAGACTTTCTTTGGCAGTTGCCTTGGGCATTATTTAGAACATATAGGGCATATTATTGCAGCATTAATCCTGTCACTGTGTTTCAAGGGCAGTCTGGCATCCTTAGCAATATGCCATCCCATCTAAGTGCTATGCTGGTTGCTCTTTCTATGGATCTAATTTACTGTATCTACTGAAGGGTCAGTTGCTAGGATTTGTACCTGAGCTACGGCATCAGCTTCCTGATTGCCAGGGGGTGTCAGTGCCTTACCAGCCAGGGTGTGGAAGACAGTGAGGACTGCCTCAGGATCTTGCAGGTGAACCTGAATGTCTTTCCATATATCCTGTCCCCACAGGGTCAGGGTTTATTTATGGATCATCCACCCCTCAGTTTCCCATTGTCCAAGTTAAATGGTTAATCCCTTTAGAACAGCCCAAGTGTCAGTGCAAAAGGTTAACAGTCAGGGCTCAGAGTGATCACTGGCCAAACCACGCTGAGTTCAGCCCACTGGCTGCTGCAGTTTGTTTCTGTTTACATCCAGATGGTGTCAGTTTTGGGCTGAATAGCGACTGCAGATTGCCTTGATTAGATCCATCCATACACCAAGCATCAGTGGGAATTTCCCTGTTTCTTCTCTACAGGCCGCAGGGGCCACCACAGAAATGGAGGCAGGGGTATATGGAGGATCTGCATACTCTACAGGGCCTAGTAGCACCCGCATTTCTAGAGACAGGAGGCTGGTGGACAGGGTGCTCCTTTGCTGCAAATAGGCATGCCACTTAGTCAAAGTGGGAGTTTGAGCCAGGGCAGAGGTGGGTCAACAGGACGTATTCTCAACCCACCCCTTGATAGAAAGGGAAGTTCTTACCATGACATGTTGTTCCCTCGTGAGAGGCTGTACCTGGAGGAGCTCTGCGTACACTGCTAGGAGCTTTCACTCTATGGGAATATATTGGGCTTCTGGTTTCTGTTGCCTTCCAGAGCTGGGACCAAAATCCTAGGAGCACTCTCTCTTTTTGTTGTCTCTGCCATAGTGCCCAACTCATAGCTTCTGGAGTCATAGATACATCTAACTCAAATGGTAGCCCTGCTTGGTCAATGCCCAGAGCTTTAATCTGCTTCACTGAATTGGGAGCTGGCCTGCTGGCTGGGGTTTGTTGTTGCCGTACTTTTGCTTTTCGTTGTATTAAGGATGAGAAGACATGGGCACTCCATCCATCCGTTTCATCATCCATCACCATAATATCCTCCAATTCATTCTTCTTACTTTCCCAGGGATTTCTTCTCTTCGTGTCCCAATCAGGCTTTGTCATAAGTGCTCAGACCTTAATCTGCAGCAGCTTGTGCCCTCCTTGCTTTGCAAAATGACCTGCTAAGTTCTCCAACTCATACCCTGCTCTCTCAGTTTATCTGTTAGCCCCAAAGCTAGCAGAGCAGTGGACACTGCACACTCTTCTCTAACCTCAGCTCCTCCTGCAGCTTTCTTACTCAAGCTCCAGCCTCTAGTTGGGCATCAGTGGCCAGCTGCACTGCCCACAATAGACGCCAGCCCACTGTGGCAGCCATTTGTTTCCCGTCTTTGCCTCAGTGTGTGGTTCCTCAAACAAGCACATTAGATCAGCTGGCATTTTCGGGGCGTCCACATACTCACACAGCGGTCTACAAGCATCCAACATACACACGACCTCTCCCCACGTAAAAGTCGATGGCCAACTTGGGATTCCCCCGCAGACGCCTCTTTCCCAGGGTCCATTTCTGTGGTCTTCTGACTGGCTCCCCAATTGTTGGTTTGAAAACTGGCCCCTGTACACAGAGGGCAAGGAGAGACTGAAGAAAAAGGCAGGTCACTCCAGATTGGTAGGTGGAAGTTTTAATAAATAAGAGAACTTACATATAAGGCTTGTCATAAGATCTCCATATCTGCCCATCAGAATCTTAAAAGTTTATATGTAGGCCTTAACTGGGTTCAGTCATGTATACCGTCCAGATGATCTCAACAACACATTACTGTCTCAAGGCTGTCCTTGGGGCAGCTTCTAGCACAGAAAAGGCAAGCCTACCGCACATTCCAAGGACGAGGCAGGGGTGAGGAGCCTCCAGCTGCTCAGGTCCAGCTAACGGGTCAAGCAGCAGTCACGTGCTCTCCATAACTTCCTCTAATACCCCCTCCATCTCTTTCTAGATCTGATGGTCCTCATATAACTGTTCCCTTACCTCTTCCCTCCAATATTAACAGGGAAGGTACTTGGATGTTGGCATGTTGTTTTTATTCATTTATTTTCTTAAACATCATTTTGAAAATGATTAAAAAGTAAAATACACCCAAAGTAAAAACTACCCAGAATATTTGTAGATCAAACTGTTTAAATATTATATAATGTAGACATTCGAAGTCGCCCTTTTCCACAACCTTTTCCCTGACATTCAATACTATTTGCACAATCCTCTTACTCCCGTTAACACATTGAGCATTTCCTTCCCAACTTTTTCTTGTTTACTTAGATCTGATTTTTTTTTTCACAAACGACTTTTCATGTCACATTGCAAATGTCAAAATTTCCCATATGTATATTTCCAAGATGTATATATATTATCATCTATTTTCAGAATGGGAGAAAAGCCACCATAATTTTTTTTAATGTTCTATTATCAGCTCAGTGTTTTCCTCATAAGGACTTCAGAATAAAACAATTCTCAACAGATTTTAAACTGATAAAAGAAGACCTACTTGAACTGACAGCAAGATTACTGACAAGCAACAAAGGAGGCCAGCAACTAGACATCTGGGACAGACCAATTTCTTCTGGGATTAACTGTCACTGCCATATATGTATAATATTTACACTCCAAATTATATTCAGGATAGCAGAGTTTAAGTTTTAAAATACAACAAGTGCTATATTATAGTAATTTGTTTGGAAAAGAAAGAGAAATTAACAATATTTTAGTGTAATAAATGGCTGAGTATACAGCTTTTGCTTCATGGCAAAGTTCACATACCTTTAAGAGTTAAGTGCAATGAATGAGTGAGATAAAAGTACTGGAAATAGATCCTACAACCAATATATTAAATAAGAATTCTTTAATTCAAAGATGCAAGAAATAGGAAAAATTTAATAAGCAATATCAGCATGTGAAAGAACAATATGCAAATAGTGATGGGCACATGTTGTCTATTATCACAGAGGAAAAATGAGACAGGAAAACAGGCTTAAACATTAGAAAAAAATTAGGTTAACTCAAGCAAAGAAAATTGCTTATTGTCAGATTAATTTTAAAGCAAATAAGCATATAAGTGCACAATGTTTTACATGTTCTTTTAAATATTTCTCCAAATTACTCTCCTCCTAAATTCTCACTGTCTGAAATAAAACTAAACTGTACTGCAGCCTCCCCCATCCCACATCATCACTTATTACGGTAACCAAGCAAAGGCACTTTAATTGTTCAGTTCCTCAAGAAGATGGAACCTCTTAAATGTTTTTTGTGATATATTTATCATTTTACTTTAAGAATAGCAGGTCTTTGAGTGGCAAGTTTACAATGAACACAAGGGTGAAGTTGACAGTCGGCAGCGTTTCTGTTCATCACTGCGATGAAGCCGTGGCAAGGAAATAAGCTGCGGTTTCAGGGAGCTACCACCAGAGAGAGGATGTGAGCCACAAAGAAGAAGCAGAGCAGAGCAAACTTGGTTATTAAAACAACAATTGGAAAGAGAAACAATATTTACCTTATCTATGTATTTTTGAGGTATAGATGTTTTATTTATAATTCAAAATTTAACATATACAAATAAGGTGTAAAGAATAAAAGGAAACACCTGTGCACCCCACCTAGCTTAAGAAATAAGACATAACCAGTACAGAATGGCACAACCCTCCTGGGTATTCTTTCCTGTCACGTCAGCCTCCCTCCACCCCAGGATAAACACCAAATTTGGTATTTATCAATGTCTTTTTTCATACTTTTAATATAAACATATGAATCTCCAAAATATGTTATTGTTTTGCATGTTTTAAACTTCATATGATGTCATGCTGAATATGTTTTTGTATCCTATTTAATATATTTGAGATTTATTAATATTGATATATGTTGGGGCTGGCCCCGTGGCTTGGCGGTTAAGTGTGTGCACTCTGCTGCTGGTGGCCCGGGTTCGGATCTCGGGAGTGCACCAAGGCACTGCTTCTCCGGCCATGCTGAGGCCGAGTCCCACGTGCAGCAACTGGAAGGATGTGCAGCTGTGACATACAACTATCTACTCTGGCTTTGGGGGGAAAACAATAAATAAATAAAATCTTTTTAAAAAAAATATTGATATATGTAGTGTTGGTTAATTCATTTTTAATGCATTTATAATGTTCCTTTGCATTGACATACTACAATTTCTATATCCATTACGTGTATCCAGAATAAAAGACTCCTAAATTTAATGAGAAAAAGATAAACTAAAAGAAAGATGGGCAAGAAGCGGGTTTAGAAATATATTTAGGATATTACCATTTTATTCCTAGTGCAAATAATGCTACAAAAAAATCCTAAACATATTCCATTGTATACATGTAAGGGTTTCTCTAGGGTATATATTTAGGAGTGATTGTACTGACACAAATCCTCACTGCAGTGTAGAAGAGGTCCTATTCCACATCCTCACAGAAACTTGACATTCTCAGATGTTTTTAAATTTTGCCAATCTGATGGATTTGAAGTGGGTTCTCACCTTGGTTTTAATTCTCACTCTCATCACTGCCAGTAAAGTTAAGAATAATGTCATATATTTATTAGCTATTCATGATTCCTTTTCTGTTTATTACTTGTTCATATTTTTCATCCTTTTTTTAATCAGGCAGTTTATCTTTTTTAGGAGTCTTCTATTGATCCTTTACTAGCTCTTTGTAATATGCACTGTATAACTTATCCCAGTCTGTGGCTTAACTTTCACTTTTTTAACGATTTTTGACGAGCAAAGTTTTTAGTTCACTTTAATTTATTCTATTTATCAATCTTTTCTTTATGATTTGTTCCGTTTATTATATTGTTTTAAAAAATTCTTCCATATCCTGAGGATATGGTCTCCTCCATTTTCTTTTTTAAATTTAGAAGTTTTGTTTTTCATATTTATTTTTAATCCATATGAAATTTATATTTGTGTGCGGTGTGAGATAGAGAACTGTTTTCCACATAGATAAACAATTACCTGAGGACCATTCCTGGATAATCTGTAAATATGCAATCCAACTGTATCATGTCAGGGCTCCGTATAACATATGAGTCTGTTTATAGACGCTATTCTGTTCTGTTAGTCTGTGTCTACCCTTATTCCAATACCATGTTGTCTCATACATGACAGATTTATACCAAGTCATCACACTTTGTTCTACTTCAACTTTGTTTTGTCTATTTTTAGCTATGAGCTTCTGTATAAATATTACAATAAGCTTATCAGATGCCATGAAAACTTTTAATGTTTTTATTGGTATGGCATTTGATTTGTGGATTTATTTGAAAAGACTCAATCTCCTAATGATATTGAATCTTTATATCCGTGAACACAATATACTTTCCATTACTTAGGACTTCTTTATAATCTCCTAATAAAGTTTTTAAATTTTCCCTATGCATTTTTAAATGTTATATATACTTCTAAGCACCTTGTTTTCTCTTATTGCATACTACATCATTTGAAAATTCCATTTTCTGATTTTGCTGCTAGTTTACAGGAATTCCATTTTTTTACACCTTTATCATGGTATAATTTCTATATAATAAACTGCACAAATTTAAAGTGTACAATTTAATGTGTTTTGACAGAGGTATATAATCAAAAACAATCAACATGAGAATAATTCCAGGGCTGGCCCAGTGGTGTAGTGGTTAAGTTCGTGCGATCCGCTTCAGCAGCCCCAGGTTCGCAAGTTTGGATCCCAGGCGTGGACCTACACACTGCTCCTCAAGCCACACCATGGCAGCATCCCACATACAAAATAGAGGAAGACTGGCACAGATGTTAGCTCAGGGCCAAATCTCCTCACCACCAAAAAAATTAAAAGATGAGGATAATTCCATCACCCCCAAAAGTTTTTTTGTGTCTCTTTGCAATCCATCTCACTGTCCATCCACATTGTCAGGTAACCACTTACCTGGTTTCTGTTCCTATGGTTTAATGTGCTTTCGTAGAATTTTCTATAACTGAAATCATATCATGTGTACTCTTTTACAAAGGTTTATTTCACTCAGCATAATTATCTTGAGATCCATCCATTATTTTGTGTGTCACTAATACATTCCTTTTTTTTTTACAATGCGTTATACAGATACAACACATTTTATCTGTACATTCACTTGCTAGTGGACATTTGCTTTGTCTAGAGTTTATGACTCTTACAAATAAAGCTGCTATAAGCATTTATGTACAAGACTTTGTGTGGATATATATTTTCATTTTCTTGGGTTCATTCCAGAAGTGTAATGGCAAGGTATATGCTAGGTATATATTCTCCTGTTTATAAACTGCCAAATGCTTTTCCGAAGTGATTGTACCATTTCACATTCTACCAACAGTGTCTGAGAGCTGCTGTTGCTCCATATCCTAACCAACACTTGGTATAGTCGGTCTTTTTAACTCTAGCCATGTTAATGGGTGTGTAATAGTGTGTATTTGGGTTTTAATTTGCATTTCCATGATCATTAATGATATGGAGCATCATTTCGTGTGTTTACTGGCCATTCATAGGTAATTTTTTACAAAGTGTCTATTCAAGCCTTTTGCATACTTTTGAGTTGTTTCTCTTCTTCTTTAGTTGTAAAAGTTCTTTATCCATGCCGTCTGAAATATATGTTACGAATATTTTCTCCCGGTCTTTGGTTTGCCTTTCATTTTCTTAAGTGTATTTCAAAAAGCAAAAGTTTATAAATTTGATAAAGTCCAATTTGTCAATTTTTTCTCTTAGAATTTGTGCTTTTGTGTATCCTAAGAAATTTTCGCCTAACCTCAGGTCACAGAGATTTAGCCTATGTTTTTTTCTAGAACTTTCACATTTTTAGCTTTAACATTTAGGTTATGATCTTTTCCAAGTTAACTTTTCATATGGTATGAGGTATGAATCAAGGTACGTTTTTTTTCCTATGAATTCAGTACCATTTGTTGGGAAGAAATTCTTTTCCCATTGAATGGCCTTGGCAACTTTGCTACAAAAAAACAATTTATGTATGTGTGGATCTAATTCTGCACTCTCCAATTTATTTCATTGACCTCTATGACTCTTATTTTTACCAGTACCAAACTACTAAAGCTTTGAGAGTAAGTCCTGACATAAAGTAGTTTAAGTCCTCCTGCCTCATTCTTTATTATTAAAGTTGGTTTGGCTATTCTAGGTCAAATGGAATTATGTATATATTTTTCAACCATCTTGTCAATTTCTACAGAAGAGTTTCCAGGAATTTTGAGTGAGATTGCATTGAATCTATAAATTAATTTGGGGAAATTAACATCACAAAAACATTGAGGCTTGAGTGACGTCAGCATCATGGCAGAGTGAGCTTTCCCGTAAGCTCTTCCCCTGATAAGATACAACAGAAGGAACAGTCACAGATCAACAATGGACTCCTAGACAGTGAAAAGCAAGATCAGAAAGATCCACATGGCCTCACATCTGAGTGGAACGTGCTGGGCCCCCAGAGGAAGTGCGGAGAGGTAAGGAGAACTCCTCTCCCTCCCCATCAGATCAGCAATCCCAGTCTGCGCAGCTCCCAGAGAGGGGGGAGGGGCGGCCCTCTGCGGGGAAACCGTAGCTCTTTGGGCTCTCTCAGCCAGTGGGAAACTCCCACACAGAGGACTCAGAACTGCTACAGGGGTACTATCAACATCTGAGCACCCCAGAAGAGCGGATAACGAGGGGCGAGCAAGAAGCCCCCCACGCCAGGGACCCAGCGAGCAAAACAGAGAGCTCCTCCCCCTCCCTGCATGCCAGACACTGCAGCTCAGCTGACCAGACCAGTCCAAGTGGCCAGCAGATTGGAGTGAACAGCCGGGGCAGAGCGCAGGGGGCTCAGATTACACAGCCCTTAACCCCCATATGGTGGCAGCAGGTGGAAATTGCAACCAGATATTTCCAGGATGAGGAAAAACAAAGCTAATACAGGAACCACAATGCAAAGATACATAAAATCACCAGACCAGAAGGAAAATGACAAGCACCCAGAAACCAATCCTGAAGACACAGAAATCCATAACCTAAATGACAGAGATTTCAAAATAGCTATCATAAAAAAACTGAATGAAATACGAGATAACACAAAGAATTCAATGAGATTAGGAATTTCTTCACAAAAGAGATTGAAATCATAAAGAAAAACCAATCAGTACTGATGGAGATGAGGAACACAATGGAAGAGATAAAGGAGAATCTGGAATCTTTAAAGAACAGAGCTGACAATATGGAGGAAAGAATTAGCATTATAGAGGATAGGAATACAGATATGCTCTAGATGGAAGAGGAGAGAGAACTAAGACTAAAAAGAAATGAAGAAAGTCTCCAAGAAATATCTGACTCTATTAGGAAATGTAACATAAGAATTATAGGTATTCCTGAGGGAGAAGAGAGGGAAAGAGGAACAGAGAGCCTATTCAAGGAAATAATAGCGGAGAACTTCCCAAATCTGGGGAAGGAGCAGGAAATACCAGTAAGTGAAGCCAACAGGTCACCTAAATACGTCAACAGGCAAAGGCCCACTCCACGACATGTAGTGGTAAGGCTGGCTAAAGTCAATGACAAAGAAACAATATTAAGGGCAGCTAGACAAAAACAAAAAATAACGTACAAAGGAACTCCCATCAGGCTCTCAGCGGATTTCTCAACAGAAACTTTACAGGCTAGGAGAGATTAGAATGATACATTCAAAATACTGAAAGACAAAAACTTTCAGCCAAGAATACTCTATCCAGCAAAAATATCCTTCAAACATGATGGAGAAATAGTAACTTTCCCAGATAAACAAAAGCTAAGGGAGTTCATGGCCATGAGACCCCCACTACAAGAAATACTCAAGAAAGCCCTCAGGCCTGAAAAACAGAAAAGAAAGGGAACACAAAGCTTGGAGCAAGGAGAAAAATAGGTAGACAAAATCAGAAAAATAGTAGATCTTTAGCAGAATAGGTTAGCAACCACTTAAATACCAAAATCAAAGATCAAAGGAAAGAATTCACCAAAAATAAATATAACCTCATCACTGTAAACACACACCCACAACACAAGATAGAATAAGGTATAACAAGAATGACTTAGAAGGGGAAGAGGAAAGTGATTGAATTGACTTAGTATAAGGAAATAAGAGGCCATCAGATAATGGACTATTGCATACACAAGATTTTTTATACAAACCTCAAGGTAACCACTAAACAAATAAGCAAAACAAAATCACATAAGATAAACAAAGAGAAAACTAGAAGAGTCATAAGACAGAACAACCAAAATGAATTGGCAGTCTGAAACAAATGGGACAAGAAACAAAGGAAACGCAAAAGAACTGGAAAATAAGTGACAAAACAGCAACATTAAGCCCTCATATATCAATAATTACCCTAAATGTAAATGGATTGAACTCTCCAATCAAAAGATACAGAGTGGCAGGATGGATTAAAAAGCAAGATCCAACAACATGCTGCCTCCAGGAAACACATCTCAGCTCTAAAGACAAACACAGGCTCAGAGTGAAAGGATGGAACACAATACTCCAAGCTAATGGCAAACAAGAGAAAGCAGGTGTTGCCATACTCATATCAGACAAAGTAGACTTCAAGATAAAACAGGTTAAGAAAGACAAAGAAGGGAAATATATAATGATAAAAAGGACACTCCACCAAGAAGACATATCACTTGTAAATATATATGCACCCAACATAGGAGCACCAAAGTACATAAAGCAACTATTAACAAACTTAAAAGGAGAAATCAACAACAACACAATAATAGTAGGGGATCTTAATACCCCACTTACATCAATGGATAGATCATCCAGACAAAAAGTCAATAAAGAAATAGTGGACTTAAATGAAAAACTGGACAAGATGGACCTAGTAGACATATACAGAGCACTCCACCCAAAAACAGCTGACTACACATTCTTCTCAAGCACACATGGAACATTCTCAAGGATAGACCATATGCTGGGAAACAAAGCAAGCCTCAATAAATTTAAGAAGATTGAAATCATAACAAGCATCTTTTCAGACCATAATGCTATGAAACTGGAAATCAACCATGAAAAAAAAACTGGGAAAGTGACAAAAATGTGGAGATTAAACAACATGCTACTGAACAGCCAATGGATCATTGATGAAATTAAAGGAGAAATCAAAAAATATCTGGAAACAAACAAAAATGAAAATATGCCATACCAAATCATATGGGATGCAGCAAAACCGGTCCTGAGAGGGAAACTCATAGCGATACAAGCCCACCTTAACAAACAAGAAAAAGCCCAAATAAGCAACCTTAAATTACACCTAACAGAACTAGAAAAAGAACAAACAAAGCCCAAAGTCAGCAGATGGAGAGAAATAATAAAAATCAGAGCAGAAATAAATGAAATTGAGACCCAAAAAACAGTAGAAAGGATTAATGAAACAAAGAGTTGGTTCTTTGAGAAGATAAACAAAATTGACAAACCCTTAGCCAGACTTACTAAGAAAAAAAGAGAAAAGGCTCAAGTAAATAAAATTAGAAATGAAAGAGGAGAAATTACAACAGGTACCATCGAAATACAAAGGATTATAAGAGAATACTATGAAAAATTATATGCCAACACATTAGATAATCTAGAAGAAATGGATAAATTCTTAGACTCATACAACCTCCCAAAACTGAACCAAGAAGAAATGGAGAATCTGAATAGACCAATCACAAGTAAAGAGATTGAAATAGTAATCAAAAACCTCCCAAAAAATAAAAGTCCAGGACCAGATGGCTTCTCCAGTGAATTTTACCAAACATTCAAAGAAGATTTAATACCCATCCTTCTCAAACTATTCCAAAAAATAGAGGAAGATGGAACACTTCCTAACTCATTCTACAAGGCCAACATCACCCTGATACCAAAGCCAGACAAAGACAATACAAAGAAGGAAAATTACAGGCCAATATCACTGATGAACATAGACGCAAAAATCCTCAACAAAATATTGGTAAACTGAATACAGCAATACATTAAAAAGATCATACACCATGATCAAGTGGGATTTATACCAGGGACACAGGGATGGTTCAACATCCGCAAATCAATCAACGTGATACACCACATCAACAAAACAAAGAATAAAAATCACGCAGTCATCTCAATAGACGCAGAGAAGGCATTTGACAAGATACAACATCCATTTATGACAAAAACTCTCAACAAAATGGGTATAGAATGAAAGTACCTCAACATAATAAAGGCTATTTATGAGAAACCCACAGCCTACATCATACTCAATGGGGAAAGACTAAAAGCCATTCCTCTGACAACAGGAATGAGGCAGGGCTGCCCACTCTCACCACTTCTATTCAACAAAGTACTGGAGGTTTTGGCCAGAGCAATTAGGCAAGAAAAAGGAATAAAAGGAATCCAAATAGGCAACGAAGAAGGGAAACTCTCACTATTTGCAGATGACATGATTTTATATATAGAAAACCCTAAAGAATCCATTGGAAAACTATTAGAAATAATCAACAACTACAACAAAGTCGCAGGGTACAAAATCAATCTACAAAAATCAGTTGCGTTTCTGTATGCTAATAATGAACTAACAGAAAGAGAGCTCAAAAAGATAATACCATTTACAATCGCATCAAAAAGAATAAAATATCTAGGAATAAATCTTACCAAGGAGGTGAAAGACCTATACAATGAAAACTACAAGACATTATTGAAAGAAATCGATGATGACATAAAGAAATGGAAAGACATCCCATGCACATGGATTGGAAGAATAAACATAGCTAAAATGTCTATATTACCAAAAGCAATCTACAGATTCAATGTAATCCCAATCAGAATCCCAATGACATTCTTCACAGAAATAGAAAAAAGAATACTAAAATTCATATGGGGCAACAAAAGACGCTGAATAGCTAAAGCAATCCTAAGAAAAAAGAACAAAGCTGGAGGCATCACAATCCTTGACTTCAAAACATACTACAAAGCAATAGTAATCAAAACAGCATGGTACTGGTACAAAAACAGACACACAGATCAATGGAACAGAATTGAAAGCCCAGAAATAAAACCACACATATAAAGACAGCTAATTTTCAACAAAGGAGCTAAGAACATACAATAGAGAAAGGAAAATCTCTTCAATAAATGGTGTTGGGAAAATTGGACAGCCACATGCAAAAGAATGAAAGTGGACCATGTGCTATCGCCATTCACAAAAATTAACTCAAAATAGATCAAAGACCTGAAGGTGAGACCTGAAACTATAAAACTCATAGAAGAAAATATAGGCAACACACTGTTTGACACTGGTCATAAAGGAATCTTTTCAATGACATGCCTACCCAGACTAGGGAAACTAAAGAAAAAATAAACAAGTGGGACTTTATCAGTTTAAAGAGCTTCTACAAGACAAAAGAAACCAGAATCAAGATGAACAGACAAGCCATCAGCTTGGAGAAAATATTTGCAAAACATATATCTGACAAGGGGTTGATCTCCATAATATATAAAGAACTCACACAACCGAACAACAAAAAAACAAACAACCCAATCAAAAAACGGGCAGAGGAAATGAACAGATCCTTCTCCAAAGAAGATATACAGATGGCCAATAGGCACATGAAAAGATGTTCAACATCACTAATCATCAGGGAAACGCAAATCAAAACAACAATAAGATATCACCTCACACCCATTAGAATGGCTATAATCACCAAGACAAAAAACAACAAATGTTGGAGAGGATGTGGAGAAACAGGAACCCTCACACACAGGTGGTGGGAATGCAAACTGGTGCAGCCTCTATGGAAAACGGTATGGAGATTCCTCAAAGAATTAAAAATAGAAATACTCTATAATCCAGCTATCCCAATACTGGGAATCTATCCAACGAACCTGAAATCAACAAACCAAAGAGGCTTATGCACCGCTATGTTCATTGCAGCATTATTCACTATAGCCAAGAAGTGGAAGCAACCTAAATGTCCCTCGACTGATGATTGGATCAAGAAGATGTGGTATATATATACAATGGAATACTACTCAGCCATAAAAAAAGACAAAATCGTCCCATTTGCAACAACATGGATAGGCCTGGAGGGTATTATGTTAAGTGAAATAAGCCAGAAATAGAAAGACAAACACTGTATGATCTCACCCATATGTGGAATATAAACCAACACATGGACAGAGAAAACTGTATTGTGGTTACCATGGGCAATGGGGGTAGGGGGAGGGCACAAGGGGTGAAGGGAGACATATATATGGTGATGGACAAACAAAAACGTACAACCCAAAATTTCACAATATTATAAACTATTAAAACATCATTAAAAAAAAATTGAGTCTTTCAATAAATAAACATTATGGTAGGAGTACTTCTAAAATAGTCCCTAAGATCCTCCCCACCACAATATTTTATAATCAGTCCCCATCCCTTGAGTGTGGGCAGGACTGTGAATATGATATATTTCACTCCCATAATACTACATTATCTTAAAAAGTGATTTTGCAGATATAATTAGGGACCCAAAGCAGTTCATTTTGAGCTAATCCAAAGGGAGAATATGAGTTGGCGTGATTCAATCAGATGGAAGACCTTAAAAAGGAAGAGCTTCAAAGCATAAGTGAGATTTCACCCGTGGGCCTTGAAGGAGCAAACTTCCACGTTTTGAGGAATGGCAAACGGCCTCTAGGAGCTGAGAACAGTTTGGTTGACAGCCAGCAAGAAAGCAGGAACCTCAATTCTACAACTGCAAGGAACTAAATTCTGCCAACAACCTGAATAAGGTCGGAAGAGGACTGTGAGCTCCAGATAAGAACCACAGCCCTGGCCATCATCTTGATTTCAGTTTAGTGAGACCCTGAATACAGGGCCATGCTTACTCCCCACCCATGGAAACTGTGAAAAAATAAATTTGCATTGTTTAAGTTGAGAATATAAATCTTAGACATATTGTGTTAGATTTACCTCTAAGTATTTTATGTTTTTTGATTCTATTGTAAATAGTACCTTTTTAAAATTTTAAGTTTTCAATACTTTCATTACTACCATATAAAAATATAAGTGATTTATGTATATTGACCTTGCGTCCTCCCAGGGAAACTGTATCCCCAGCCAGGCCTGCCGTCACAGGGATGTCAGGTACTTAAGAACACCTCCACCACTCCCTTGGCTCCATCTTTGGGGATGACTCTTTGATTTAGTCAGAAAATGTTTCCCCGGCCCCTCCTAAGAGAAAAAATTCTCTCACTCTAAAAGTTCAATCTAGGGGCCAGCCCTGGAGCCTAGTGGTTAAGTTCAGCTTGGGCTTCAGTGGCCCAGGTTCGGTTCCCAGACGTGGACCTACACCACTTATCAGTGGCCATGCTGTGGTGCTGACCCACATACAAAATAGAGGAAGATTGGCACAGATGTTAGCTCAGGGTGACTCTTCCTCAGCAAAAAAAAATTCAATCTAGATAGAAAAAAATTTACAGTTTCCACGCCACCACATCCTCTGGAGGAGATGGTCTTTGTTTTTCATAACAAAGGATATTTATTATTTCAAAATATGTTGGTTTATTCTAATAGGAGTGTTACTTTCTGTCTGCGCTGGGTTTGAGTATAGATTTAAGGTATCCCAGAGTTGGGCTTAGAGAAAGAAAGGGGTAGGCTTCAGCTCTTACTGAGTGCTTGCTTTGACTTCTAAAAGGTGACTGGGGCATGGAGGAAGGTTGACAGTAGCATTGCACACCCGCTTCCAAGCCAGGTTCTTTCTTCTGTACCTGTTCAGAGATCATATTTTTAAAATATTTTCTTGTCTATATAATACTGTCACTACAAAAACAAAAAGTTAAAACCACTATTAAAAACATCTTAGGGCTTGTCAAACTGAGAAAAACCAATAAAGACTCCACCCTGTAATCTGGCTCAACCAGTTTTTCTTCTGCTTCCCTCACTAACTTGAACTATAAACAGTTTGTAGGGGGAGGAAGGGGTGGTTATACAATTAGAATAGGACCAGAAATTCCTCACTCAGTCTCCACAAAGGGTGAGAGACAAGTAGCTTCATATATGAAAACGTGGAAACAAAGTTTTGGAATGGTTAGGTTCTGAATTCTGATGCATAGGAAGAAATCTGTGTCCCTGAATCTCTTGGTAGAGAATCACTGCCACCTGCCCACAAGAGCACAAGAGGCCCTTAACCTTCCTAACGAAGGCTGAGGACATGTGCACTGCTCTCCAACTCTTACCTTAGCCTCAATGAAAATGTACTGGAGGCTCCATCTTCCCATTTCACACTTGTCCATGTTCCAGAACAATAGGAGGCAGAACTTCTAGCTCTGTGATGGAGGTGGGGGAGCTGTCAGGGAGGATGCTGTCACCCTCAGTTCACCTCCCAGCTCCAAATTAAAAGTGTTTTATGTTCAATAGTCTTCCTCACAGGTTACTTAGCTGCCCTTCCTATCTCAACCACAAAGAGGGTACAGACAGCTGTGTGAGTGGTGCACGTGCACGAATATCTATATACTATTCTTGGCTATCTAGCTGTTCAACTCACTCAGGTCACTCATGAGTTAGTGAAATGTGAACTGAATTCAAAGACAGAGACATTGAAACTGATCCCTGGCCTGGCTGTGGAGCTACCTGCCTCTGAACGGACCAAGTAAGGTTGGGCAATGAGCATCCTTATCACAGCCATAAGGGACTGAACACCAGAGGCTTTTTGCTAAGTATTTTTTTAGCAATGTATCCCCCTGCTAAGTAGGGAGATGAGCTGCCATGATGCCCAAATGGGTTTCTTCTCACCCTAGTAAACGGTGGCTAAGAGCCAGATTTAATTTAATTTAGAAAATTTAATATGATTTTACTTATACCTCAGTGTTGTGAAACAAATGTACAATTTCACATTTATTATCCCATTTAATCTTCATTACTCTCTGAAGTTGGCATTGGTTATATTTTTAACAGAAAGAGAAAGTGAAGCACAGAGAGGTTAAATGTATATTTTTGGGGGTTAGCCCAGAAGATGGAGCCAACAACAGAAAATTTTCTTGTATGGTGAGTGATTATGCAGCTGAAATGTCTGGGAGCAGGGCTAGCTTCAAGCAGCAGTGTTGACACAGGGCCTCAGCGGATGTCATTAGGATTTAGTTTATTTCCATATTTTGGCTCTCTCTTCTGTGCTGGCTTCATTCTCAGGCTTTAGGTGGTAGCTGGATGGCTGCAGCAAGTTAAGAACTACATCCTCCCAGGTTCAAGTGCATAGAAAATGTGCCTTTAGGGGCCAGCCTGGGTGGCATAGAGGTTAAGTTCACATGCTCCACTTTGGCAGCCTGGGGTTTGCAGGTTTGAATCCTGGGCACAGACCTACACACCTCTCATCAAGCCAGGCTGTGGTGGCGTCCCACATACAAAATAGAGGAAGATGAGCACACACGTTAGTTCAGAGCCAATCTTCCTCAGCAAAAAGAGGAAAATTGGCAACAGATGTTAGCTCAGGGCCAATCTTCTTCACCAAAGAAATGAGAAAAGAACATTTGCCTTTATCACAACAATCTCTACAGGTGGCACCAATTGGATCATGTACTGTCCCTAAAACAGTCATTGTAGCCAGCTGAGTGAAATCCTTCTTTTAGCTAAGCCTGAATCGAGGTGTGGGAGAAGACAATTCTACCAGCACATGGACTGAGATTGAAAAATGGGGTTAGTTTCTCCAGAGGGCAATAGAGGTACAGTTTACAGAAGTGAATGAATGATAAGTGACAAAATAAAATAACAAAACGTATGTCTAATACAGTCGTCTCTCATAGCTCAGCTCCTGGGCTTTGGGCCCAGAGCCATACCACTGGCCCATTAAGCGCCAAACCTTGCCGTCATGTCTGAATGCAGATACGTGTAGAGGCCCTGGGTGGTAGGAGGAGGAGCAGTATATGGCTGAGGGCAGGGATCTCAAAGAGGAGGAAGGTATCTGGGAGACCTGGACATTCCCGTGATGGACCATCCAATAAACTAGCACCTCAATTCTCAGATCTAGACCTTCAATCTCAGAATTCTTTGCCTCCATTCCAATAGAGCTATGGCCACACCTAGGCCTTACTCACCAGGAACAGCTCTGCCTGCTGAAATAATACATCTATAGCTCACCCTCTGAGCTCCAGTCCATCTAGCTTGTGTCTAGATGCCAATTCTTCAACGGTGTCAGTACCTCCTATCCACTGATTCTTCCACTTTGTCCATCAGCAAACTCCTGTCTTCAGTTCTTCCCTCTCCACCACAGAATTTATGATCCATGACTTAAACAGCATCCGAAATAGCACCCCCACCCGCCTACCCATTCTCCTTCCATCATTCCGGCCTAGCAAAATCTGAATTCTCTGCCTTTTCCAGGCTACTCGCTAGAAAGAGCATTCACATAAGTATATTAGTGCCACCGAAAACTCATGGTCTACAACTAATGGTCAACTACAATACCACCTGAAACTTCTTCATTTCTTCATTCATTCATTCATGGCACCTGTGTTTACCCAGGGTCTACTACGTGGAGCTTACATCAATGTGTCCTCAGCCAACACTCGCACATCCCCCTCAAGACTATTTCAAGCCTTCTCCACTTTCCTCAAACTTCTGCCCCCACCACCTGCGCAGATGTGCTAGGCCCCATTTCACAGGGAAACTAGAAACCCTTATGGGAACTACTTTATTTTTTTAAGTGCCTTCCCTTACCCTTGTAAGCCGGGATAAATGCCTTTACTTCCCCCATCCCAGCAGTTTTCATACTGTGTTATAACTTTTAGCTTATCTTTCTTTCCTCAGGACAGGAACCGTGCCTATCTCTTCGTTATACTGGTCCATTTCCAGGATCTGTTGCTTAGCTTCTAATGAGCACTCATAATCCTTTGGCAAAATGAATGAGCCACGGATGAACCATCTGCGCGAGCACGCCCGGTCCATGGTGCTGTGAAGGCGAAGTCACCTTCAAGGGCGGGGCTGCGTCCAGGGGCGGGGCTACACCTGGGGCCAGGCCTGCGCGGAGACCTCCTCAGGCGTTGAATGGCCTTTGCCGGGGTTTACTCCAAGACAGCTAGCTTAATCTCCATTACTTCTGTGAAACAAAAACTGTTGAGGTACTCTCTCAGAGGAGGCTCTGGAGGACCTTTCCAGACATCTTGAGGGACCTTTCAGCCTTTAGTAGCATCATTTCTGCCTGGCATACAGGGCTCGAGCCAACGAGGCCTCTGAGGGTCGCTTGTGGCGTAAGGCCTTGGATCCTCCAGCCCCGCGTCTGGCCACAGACAAGGAAGGTCCTCGAAGTTACACTCAGAGCTGGGCCTGCCAGACATGGGAGCCGCCTTCTCCGTCGGCAGTCGACGGAGATCACCGTCATCGCCTCCATCACGACTCCTGTTTACTGAGGCTTCACCGGACGCTGGCTGCCGGGCCTTGGGTGAGTCCCTGCCCCTGACTCCCAGATCTCAGCTCTAATGGGATATATTAATTAATATCCACCTGATAGGGCTGCTGTGGGGAGTGGCATGAACAAGAAAAGTGCTTTTACACGGGCAGAGTTAAAGGCTGGGCTTGGGGCTCTGCTGCAGTTGCCGCTTGGCTCAGTCGGTTTAGTCCCCTGAGAGCCCTAGCGCCCTGAGGATTGGGCTGCAGCCTTTTGTGGCAGGGCAGAAAAAATCTAAGGCGACTGCCTTCACAAACTCAAATATTGGTACATTCTTGATTTATTGAGAGCCTACTATGGGTCAGGTACTGTGCAAGATAGGAACTGGTGCCACATTTTTCTTCACTAGAGGTGGAAGCAAGTTTTTTTGGTGTTTTTAAATTTATTTTATTTTTTCTCCGGTAATTTTATTGAGATCATAATGGTTTACAACATTGTGTAATTTTGGGTGTACGTTATTGTTTATCAGTTTCTGGATAGACTTCATCGTGCTCACCCCCACTAGTCTAATTATTGTCCGTCATAGTACATGTGTCCCATTACCCCTTTCACCCACCACCCAACCCCATTCCCTCTGGTAACCACTAATCTGTTCTCTTTATTCATGTATTTTTTATCTTCCACATATGAGTGAAACCGTACTGTTTGTCTTTGTCTTGCTGATTTACACTTAACATCATACCCTCCAGGTCCATCCATGTTGTTGCAAATGGGATGATTGTGTCTTTTTTTATGGCTGAGTAGTATTCCGTTGTATATATATATATACCACATCTTCTTTATCCATCCATCCATAGAAGGGCACTTGGGTTGCTCCCACATCTTGGCTATTGTGAATAATGCTGCAATGAACATAGAGGTGCATAAATCTCTTTGGAGCATTGATTTCAAGTTCTTTGGATAAATGCCCAGTAGTGGGATAGCTGGATCATATGGTATTTCTATTTTTAATTTTTTGAGAAATCTCCATACTGTTTTCCATAGTGGCTGCACCAGTTTGCATTCTCACCAGCAGTGCGTGAGGGTTCCCTTTTCTCCACATCCTTTCCAACATTTGTTGTTTTTTGTCTTGGTAATTATAGCCAGACAGGTGTGAGGTGATATCTCATTGTAGTTTTGATTTGCGAATGAAAGTAGACCATTATCTTGCACCACACACAAAAATTAACTCAAAATGGATTAAAGACTTGAATATAAGAACTGAAACCATGAATCTCCTAGAAGAAAATATAGGCAGTACATTACATGACATTGGTCTTTGCAGCATCTTTTCAAATACCATGTCTACTTGGGCAAGGGAAACAAAAGAAAAAGTTAACAAATGGGACTACATCAGACTAAAAAGCTTCTGCAAGGCAAAGGAAACCATGAACAAAACGAAAAGACAGCCCACCAACTGGGAGATAATATTTGCAAATCATTTATCTAACAAGGGTTTGATCTCAAAAATATGTAAAGAACCCATACAACTCAACAACAAAAAAACAAACAACCCAATCAAAAAATGGGCAGAGGATATGAGCAGACGTTTTTCCAAAGAAGATATATAGTTGGCCAACAGGCACATGAAAAGATGTTCAACATCACTAATCATCAGGGAAATGCAAGTTTTTTTTAACAGATTTTCCCCCATTTTATTAAAGTAGTATATACTGAATTTGGAAGATTTAGAAAAGTAAAAGGAAGAACTCTAGACTTCCAACTCGCCAATATTAAAACAATGACTGTTAACATATTGATGTATTTATTTCCAGGCTTTGCTATATTTTTTAATCGTTTAAATAATATATAGATGTTTTAAAGGTTAGGAAAATACTTTATTGTATGTCGTAAACATCTTTGTCATTATTGCATACTCTTCTTAAAGACTATGTTATTCTATCAAGTGGATATACCATGCCAACTTAACCATTCTTTGTCTTTGACATTTTTGGTTTTCCAATTTTTTGATATCATAATGCTTTGCTTTACATCTTTGTGCATAATGTATATATTTATAAAGTATTTATTCCAAAAAGTGTAAAGCTTTTCCTGACTTTCAGATTATGTCTTACCTAGCGTTTTGCATTTTAGCCACTGATCTTCTGTCTCTATGATCTGTTTCTTATTCTCATGCTTCTGATGACAAATATGTGGGTTTTTCCACACCAACAATCAGTTCTCCAACTTTCCAGACACAAAGTGGGTGTCCAACATTTCAACTCAGTTTAATTCCCATACTAACTACCCAGAGTTATCTGCAGACTCCACAGATTAAGGGCTCAGTCCCACAAGACTACCCTCATTTCAGATGCCAATCACAAGTGCTGGGCCTCTAATACTTCTGACCTACCAGCTCTAAATCAGGGGTTCCCACGACCCCCGCCTCGGGTTCGATAATTTGCTAGAACAGCTCACAAACCTCAGGAAAACAGTTTACTCAGTATTACTGGTTTACTGTAAAGGATACAGCTCAGAACAGCAAAATGGAAGAGATGCATAGGGCAGCTGTGAGGAAAGAGCACGGTGCTTCCATGCCCTCCCTGGGTGCAGCACCCTCCCAGGACGTTGGTGTGTTCACCAACCAAGAAGCTCTCTGAACCCATCATTTAGGGTTTTTATGGAGGTTCCATTGTGCAGGCATGATGGATTAAATCACTGGCAATTGGTAATTGAACTCAATCTCCAGCCCCTCTCCCCTCCCCAGAGGTGGGGGTGGAGTGGGGCCAAAGTTCCAATCGTTAATCATGCCTTGGTCTTTCTGGTGTCTAGTTCCCATCCTTACGCTGTCTAGGGGCCCCCCAACCGCCAGTCATCTCATCAGCCTACAAAAAGATACTCTTATCACTCCAGAGATTCCAAGGGTCTTAGAAGCTCTTGTGTCAGGAACTGAGGATTAAGAACAAATATCATAACAAAAGATGCTCCTATCACCCCTATCACTCAGGAAATTAGAAGGGTTTTAGGAGCTCTGTGCCAGGAACCAGGGACGAAGACAATATCATTATGTCATAATATCACAGTAATCCTCTTGTGTGGCTTATTTCAGTGCTGTCTTCTCTGAGCTTCAAACTCATCAAAAACAAATTTATTGCTAAATATCTCCAACCTCAATTTGCCACAGGGACCCCAAACCTAACATTTTCAAAACTCAGCCCATTATCATCTTCTGCTACCAATTTGCTCTTACTTTTTTAGGAAAGTCAATTAGTAGCACCCATTCATTCAATCAAGAGACAAAGGAACCATCCTGTATTCCTCTACCTTCATAATTTCCATGGCTAGTTAGTCACTAAGATTTGCTGATTTTATTTTCCGAATATTTCCCAAATCTGTCTCTCCTTTCATTTCTTATTACACCATAGTAGTTCAAACCCTCATCAGTTCCTCAACTGTGCAGTAGCTGCCTAACCGATTTCATTACAGATTTGCCTCTCTCAGATTCTTTCCTCTCACTACTGTCAGGCAATCTACCTGAAACAAAATAGCTAGGACTATTCAGGTTATCTATTTCATCTTGGCTAAGTTTTAGAAGTTTATGGTTTTGGGAGAGTTAGTTCATTTCTTCAGTTGTTCAATTTATGAGTGTAAATTTTTTTATAGTATTCCCTTATTATCATTTTAATGGCTGTAGGATCTATTGTGATATATTCTGTTTCATTCCTGATATTGGTCATGTATATCTTCTCTCTTTTTATCTTTGTCAATCTTACTAGAGGTTTGTAAATTTTATTTATTTTTTTCCAAGAACAAGCTCTTTGTTTTATTGATTTTCTCTGTTGTTTTGATGTTTTCTGTTACAATGATATCTGCTCTTATCTTTATTATTTTCTTCCTTCTGCTTGCTTTAGGTTTATTTTGGTGTTCTTTCTCTAGGTTGTTGAGATGGGGCTTAAATGATTGATTTGAGATCATTCCTCTTTTCTAATATAAGCATTCAGTGCTACAAATTTTCCTCTCAGCACCATTTTAGCTGTATCCCACAAATTTTGACATGTTGAGTTTTCCTTTTCATTCATTTCTATGTATTTTTTTAAATTTCCTTTGAGACTACCTCCTTGACCTGTGGATTATTTAGAGTGTGTTGTTTAATTTCCAAATTTTTAGCGATCTTCCTGTTGTCTTTCTTTTATTGATTTCTAACTTGATTTTATTATGATCAGAGAACATACACTGTATGATTTCAATTATTTCAAATTTGTTAAGTTTTGTTTTGTGACCCAGGATAATGGTCTATCTTGAGGAATGTTCTATGGGTGCTTGAAAAGAATGAGTATTCTGCTGTGGTTTGATGGAGTGTTGAAGTCTCTTTCTCCTTTTAGATTTATCAGTGTTTGCTTCATATTTGAAGCTCTGTAGTTGGTACATACACATTTAACATTTTATATTTTCTTTGTGGATTTATCCTTTTATCATTATGTAATGTCCCTCTTTATCCCTAGTAATTTTCTTTGCTCTGAAGTCTGTGTTATCTGATATTAATATAGGCACTCTAGCTTTTCTTAAGTTAATATTTGCCTAATATATATTTTTCTATTCTTTCACTTTCAACCTATCTATATCTCTATGAAGTGAGTTTCTTGTACACAGTATGTAGTTGAGTTGTGTTTTTTAGGTCCACTCTGCCAATTTCTGCCTTTTAATTGGCGCATTTAGACCATTTACATTGAAAGTAATTATATATGTTAGGGTTTAAGTCAACCATTTTATCATTTGTTTTCTCTTTGTTCCTTCTCTTTCTTGTTCTTCTGTTTCTTTTTACTTGCCTTCTTGTGGATTACTTGAACTTTTTTTAGAGTTCTATTTTAATTTATTTATAAACGTTTTTCAGTATGTCACTTTGTATAGCTTTCTTAGTGGTTGCTGTAGGCATTAGCATATACATATGTAATTTATCACAGCCTACTGGTGTTAAGATTTTACTACTTCAAGTGAAGTGTAGAAACCTTACTTCTACTTAGATCCCTTTACTTTCCCCCACTTTAAATGACCATCAGCTTGTGAAGGGATAAACCAGTTGTGATACATCCATACAATGGCATACTACTCAGCAATAAATGTCATTAACTACTGATACTTACAAAGACATGGGCAAATCTCAAAACCATTATGCTGAGTGAAAGAAGCCAGACTCAAATATTACATACTATCTGATTCTGTTTATATAACATTCTGGGATTGGCAAGACTGCTATATTAGAAAACACATCAGTATTTGTCCCAGTCTGGGATGCAAGGGAGGGGTCTGATACAAAGCGATATGAGGAAACTTTTCAGGCTAGTGAAATCTTCTATATATTGATTGTTGTGTTATTTATATGACTGCATGCATTTGTGAAAATTCAAACAGTAGGGTGAAAGGTGAAAACTCATAGAGTGAATTTCACTGTGTGCAAATTATATCTTTTTTATTTAAAAAAAAAAGCAGCCTGGCTACATGGCACATTTATCTCAATCACATATGAATTTAATTGCATGAGAATATATGTTTTAATATATCAGTTAGACTTTTTGATTGGACTTATTTTTTTATGAGCAAAATTAGAATTGTTCCATGAAATATATGATATTAAAAGGAAAAAAAGAATTAGAAACAAATAGAGATTTTGGTGAAATGTTAGAAAGTAGTTGGGAGAAATCAAGAAACCCTTCACAGAGGAAGTATCCATAGATATGATTCAAAACAAACAAAAGATATTGCTATGTGTAACTTAAACTGCACTCCGAAAAGCTTGGATTGAGGTAAAAGAGGAGGCCTATCCCACTCCACAAATCAGGACGGATATGTAGGCTGATGTAAGTATATTCTTTATAATATAAGGAGAAGATTTTTAAATGTTGGCAGCAGGGTAGTAACTTGGGGGAGAGAGAGAAGAGAAGGACTAGCAAGATGAGACAGAGTTGAGACCCTTAATGGGCAGAGGAGCCCAAAAAGGCAGTGCATGAGAAAAAGAGTAACTGAAATGAGATTTTTAAGTTGTTGCCTGATGGTGTGCTGTGTACCTCTCTTGCCCTTTGTCACCCTTACAATATGTTTAGTAAAGACTAGATTACTCACTATATCATTTTTGTATAAGTAGTGTCTTTTGAGGGAAATCAAAGGAGGGGGTACTGATTTCTATGTCTAGGTGAATACAAGCTAAAAACAGATCGTAGGGAGAAACTGGAGTTGCGGACAAAGGATATTTGATGTAGATCTCTGGGAATTTTTAGCAAAATTATCTGGGAGAACATAAGATTTTCAAAGGCTATGAAATTGGTGGAGTCCAAGCTGAGATATCCAGTGGGTAAAGGGAAAACCAAGCTAATATAGGAGTTATAGGTAGAATAAAAAGGAAAATTGCATAATGTCTATGTATGTGATAATTAAAGGATCAGTAGGAACATAGGAAGGCCTAGAGAAATGTGGAGGAATTTAAAAGGCACAGGAGGTATAAGGAGGGATCAGCTGGGCTGGATGGTGGGGTGAAGGACAATAGGTTAACCTCCCCCTTTGTGTCCTCTCCTCCACACTCAAGAACGTTTTGTGATTGTTCTGTTAACTCTGTGATGTGGGCCTGGGACTTCTGGTTTCCAGCTCCCCATGTAAGGAGCTTAGAAGTTGCTACCCTGTCCTAATAACAAGTAAAAAACTGAACGTACTGAATAATCAACAACTCTTCTAGGATCCATAAAAGAGGTGAGGACACAGAGCAAACTACAGCCCCCAACATTAGAGAGACAGACAGGTGAATAGAGGAAGTCACAGCTTACCAGAGCAGAGACTCACAAGTGGAAACCCCACGGGAACCAGTGATGGGTTGGGAAAACCTGAACTGTGACTGGTGAATTGCTGGAGGCTCAGTGTGGACAACTCTGAGAGTTAAAACTCCAGAAGGACCCCATCATAGGCTTACTCCCACGATTTTGTGAAATTTACCTCCAAGAGCTTGGCCAGGTTCTCATAGTAAATATCAGAGAAAAATCCCCACATGCTTCTCGTAGGGGGAGGGGAAAAGAAACCATTTTCAAATATACCAGAGCACTGTGTTTTTCCTGACAAGGCCTGCCCTCAAGGGAAACGAGTTAACCAAAGCCTAACTGACCTGAGGGAAGGGAGATACCCAACTCCAGCCCTCTCTAGCCATCCTCACCCACCTAAGGGGGAAGAAAAAGAATGAGAAACACTTGTGGAGTTCACAGTCCAGGAGCATAGGCTCACTAAAAGATTGAGAACTAATCAGAGGACTATAGAATGCTTCCCCTCCTCCACATCTCACCACCACTTACTACAGGCCTATTTGCATCAATTCCTTTTACCTGGCACATCATGTCCGGCTATCAAGAAAAAAGTACAAGGCATACCAAAAGGCAAAAAACACAATTTGAAGAGACAGAGCAAGCATCAGAACCAGATATGGCAGGGATGTTGGAATCATCAGACCAGGAATTTAAAGCAACTATGATCAAGATGCTGAGGAATTTAATAGATAAAGTAGTCAGTGTGCAAGAACAGATGGGCATGTAAGCAAAGAGACAGAAATCTTTAAAAAGAACCAAGAAGAGGGCCGGCCCCGTGGCTTAGCGGTTAAGTGCGCGAGCTACGCAGCTGGCGGCCGGGGTTCAGATCCCGGGTGCGCACCGACACACCGCTTCTCCGGCCATGCTGAGGCCACGTCCCACATACAGCAACTAGAAGGGTGTGCAACTGTGACATACAACTATCTACTGGGGCTTTGGGGGAAAAATAAATAAATAAAATTTAAAAAAATAAATAAATAGGCCAAAAATAAATCAGACTTAAAAAAAAAAAAAAAAAGAACCAAGAAGAAATGCTAGAGATAAAAAACACTGTAACAGAAATGAAGAATGCCTTTGATGGGCTTATTAGCAGACTGGACATGGCTGAGGAAAGACTCTCTAAGCTTGAGGATCTCTCAATAGAAACCGCCCAAACTTAAAAGCAAAGAGAACAAAGACTGAAAAAAACAGACCAGAATATCCAAGGATTGTGGGACAACTACAAAAGGTATAACATATGCATAATGGGAATACTGGAAGGAGAAGAAAGAGAGAAAGGAACAGAAGAAATACCTGACACAGTAATGACTGAGAATGTCCACAAATTGTCATATAGCAAACCACAGATCCAAGAAGCTCAGAGAACACCAAGCAGGATAAATGCCATAAAAATCTACACCTAGACATATCATTTTCAGATTACAGAAAATCAAAGATAAAGAAAAAATCCTGAAAGAACCTAGAGGGAAAAAACAGCTTACCTATAGAGGAACAAAGATAAGAATTACATCAGAATTCTCATCAGAAACCATACAAGCAAGAAGAGAGCGGGGTGAAATATTTAAAGTGTTGGGGGAAAAAATCTACCAGTGTATAAATTTGTATTGATGAAATTATCTTTCAAAAGTGAAAGAAAAAGAACTTTCTCCTAGCAAAGCAGAAGGTAAATTATCCCAGTCCCTATTGTGGTGACACTGTGCTGCTTTTTCCTCTAGGTGGCACTAGTTCTCTTCCCCAGGATCCTCCCCTCCATCTTTAGGCTCCTACCTCTTCTCTGGGTGACATACTGGTGAGCAGCTGCCTTCAACAGGGCACAACACTTGTCTTGTGACATGGAGCACCCTTCAGTGAGATAGATACTTATGCTTTGGACTCTTGGGAGGGGTGGGAATGTAAATTTCCTTACCTTTAGTTACTTTAATGCTTTAACCTGCTCAGCCCAAGGACTGGGCTCAATATCCCTCCACAGAGGGGCTAGAATGATGCTGTGTGCAACAGGTCCATGTGCAATAGCAGAGGCATGCTAGCTGCTTGCAAAGGTGTCTCCCCCAATTACACTTAAGGGACTGGCCTTAGCCTCCTGTTTCTGCCTTATTCGCTCTTTTGCTGCATAGCCATCCCCTGGGACAAGGACAGCCTCTTATCTCAAAAGTATCCCAAATCACCAGTCCAAGCATGGGGAGCTCTTTCTTCTCTAGCCCATTATGGGATCAGGGGAGACCCACCCTTTGTCCAGAGACAAGTACTCTTCTTTTTCTATTCAAGCCCCCAGGTCTTACAATGTTTAGCACCTGGCCAGTGGGGAACCCAAGTTAATCTCTTTTTCTAGGCAACTCAGCACCTTGCACCCCAAAAGTAAGTTCCAGTGACGTGGGTTCACTCAGATTTTGTCACTACTGCTTGGCCACGCTAATGAAGCACAGGGGAGACCATGAAAAACATAGAATATAATACAACACAGAGCAGTGCCACACCAAACTGACATGGAGACATTTTAAATCTTATGTCTCAGCCACTTAAGGCCATCCAGGATTGTTTTGCCAATTGATTGTCCTACTGACTTGGTAGACCTCATATTGATTTCCTGATCATCTCCAAAACCCTGTCTTCATCTCCATGTGTAGGGACTGAGTTCAAGGATTTGGGAACTGATGAAGGAAAAAGATATGCCCGTGAGGTGGCAATAGCACACACAAGTTTATTTGAGTGACTCTCTTCCCCTCAACACTGGGCTTCTCTGTCACCAGAGCCCTTTTTGCCACTGTATTCCACGTCCCTAATAAAACATCTTTCACACCCACTACTTGGCTTTTCCATTCTTCCCCAGAGCACACTCAGATACTGAATCTTTTTTGTCCCATCAGACCTTACTTTATCTTTAGACCCTACCTGCTCCCCAGATCCCACCCAATCTCAAGATATCAACTTCTCAACAAACTTGACATGCTCCATGGGTCTCTCTGACTCATGTCTCAGTCATCCCCCACCGAGAATTCTCTCTACTTCCCCACCACCAGATTCCACTTTAGCTCTGGCTCAATATGACTTAATTCCAATCTTAAGATTGGAACACTGTCCCCACAGAGTTCATGTCCAAATAACTCCCTTTGATTGGCCTCTTCTGTCCCGATAGTTTCAAGCATTGACTGCTCAATCCTGTGCATTTCAACTTTCTCTGGCAGCAGATATCTCCCAAAGATTTGTTTTTCCTTGCCTTTTTATACTGTGATTTCCAACAAAAGCTTCATACTTTCTGCCCATCAGAGGTCTGTCTGTAGGGAGGTTCTGCAATCAGGTATGTGGAAGTGGTAGCCTCCCTTTCCTCAGTCCTGATGTCCAGGTGCTCCTGGAGGTAGGGTCCCAAATAGACTAGATTTCCAGATTTGAGAGGAGAAAGAAAGTGAGGGATCACTTAGAAAACAACTGAGGTCAGGCTAAGTAAATTATTTTGGGAAAACTGTAACATCACTTGCTGATAAGTGGGATACCACTCAGAAAATTATTCAGAGAATGAGTTATCAAGGACCCGAAAGGAACCTCGACCAGAAGTAACTAAAAAATGAATTAATGATACACTTCAGCAAGAAGTTGGAACACACGTATCAGGATTGGATGCCTGCAGGTGACTTTCTCCCAAGAATTCGTTGTCTTCTCTTGGGAAATGCTATGTGCCTTGGGACACCAGTAATATGACATCCTTGTTGGTTCAGAAACATCACCTGAATACCTCTCTGGAGCTCTCCTTTCCTGATCCAGACCCTCACCAGGTGCTAGAAACTTATATTCAATTTCGATGACAGCAGAGGTAGGGCCTACCCTTCAAGATCCTTGAAACCATTAAACTGTTTAAAGGTAAGAGAAGCCCAGTTATGGCTTCTGCCCCAGTCTGCCTTTTTCTCCTCAGCCACTCACATTTCAGGGGCTGATGCCATAGTGAGGTTGCCAACTTCCTTGAGGGAAACCCTCTTGCAAGTAGGAGACAAGACAATCACATAAAATTTGGTCCCCACCAGAGAGTTCTGAGAATGCTCCCCATCCAAGATTGGTCATAGGTCTGCAGAGTCCTCCCTACCTCCCTCGAATAGGGAGAATAACAGATAGAATTTTCGTTACCTCTCATCTGGCATTGTAGAAAATAACCTGGAAAAGTGAGACTTTTGGGGGCCCTAGAAAACCACTTTAGCATCTACAGAGAGGGCTAGGCCTCCAGAAGAAAAGCCTATTGTCTAAGAACATTAATTTCTGCTCTTATGTTTAATAATATTATACATCCATCATTCTATTTGGTTTTGAAACTTGAATTTCAGAGAGATTTGAGTTACCCAAAAGCCGGCACTAGAATTTAGAGGATATGACTCCCAGTCTTGTGATCTTTTCCAAGTACCCCTATCCCAAAGACTTTATGAACAAGGGAGAGATGGTAGCTTAAAAGGACTGAATGACTTTCTTGGGATCACATAGCATGTCATACCTACCTCCCAAACCTTTGCTTATTTCCAGAAAAAGAGGAAACAAGGCAATCAGGATTTGTACATCCAAGGGGCTACTAAATGAGCTATCCCAAAAAATGAGATGAGGGTACAAACTAGGAGGGAAGCCCCACTCTCATTTTGCTTCTAGAACTGAAGTTCTAACTTTGTTTCCCCTTTAGCCAGCTCATGCTCATACGGTAAAGTGGAAGGGCCAAAAAAATCAGAAAGCTCATTAGCTGCATAATGGTAGGAGGAAATGAGATATTTCTCTAGAAAACTTTTCAAATGCTTTGTGCCCTCACCCAGAGCTCTTAGTATTACATGTGTCCAGGAGGCATCATTTGCTTTCTAGAGTTGTACTTTGTGCTTGAAGAAGTTCTACTGATATAGAATACAGTGGGACGGGGGTTTCCTGGAATTAGATCACATCAAGCCCTCCAGCCCATACCTAGTGTCAGAACAACTTTCTCTCATCCTACTCAAAATTATTTCAAGCCTTTGCCACTTTGCTCAAACTTCTGCCTCTACCATCTCAGCAGATGTGTTAGACCCCCACTCCAAAGAGGAACTAGAAACCATTAAGTGGGAACTTTTCGCTAACAAATATTCCAAAACACTTGTATCTCACCCCTCCTTTCCCACTTCCTTCTGGTTTTAAAAAAAGAGCTGTACCTACAGATCTTTGACCTTGCTAAAAGAGGATAGGTACCCCTACTTTCCTCATTACAGCACTTTTTACATTGTTGTAAGTGGTTTAGTTTATCTTTTTTAGGAAAGCGATCTGGTCTATCACATTCATACTCTATCCCCAGCATCTTGACTTAGCATCTAGTAGGTGATCTGTAAAACTTTGAGAAATGAATGAGCAAAGAAAGAGACACGTAAGACACAGGGCCCGCCTAACATGCTCTGGAGTGGGGCTACCTCCAGGGATGGGGCCTGAGGGGCACTCTTCCCAGGCTTCACTCAAAACTCTCAATTCTATCGCCTTTGCTTGTGAGATCTTGCCTCACAGTGGAGTTTCTGGTGGAGCTTTCTGAATGTCAGAGGAATCTGGCAACTGTTCTTGTCAGCAGGCAAGTCTCACACTCCTGGAGGCCGCTCTGGCCCAGGGTTGGCCTTGGAGCCTCCCAGCATCCAGGTGTGGCCATGACCCCTGCTGGTCCCCAGAGACTTCTCAAGGCACTGGCCTGCTGGAGATGTGACCCTTCTCTCCAGGGATTTGGGTGGCGTAATAATAATAATGGTAGTAATACTGACCTCTGTTCATTGAAGATGCACCATGTACTGGCTGCCTGGCATTGGGCAAGTTATTTAAGCCAAATCCCAGATCTCATCTATTGCAGAAGATATATTAATGCCTACCTAATATGGTTGTCATGAAGACAGTGCTAGAGTTAAGGGCTAAGCAGCTTACGTGTTGCAGTCCCATTGCCCTTACTGAATGGCCTCATCCAATGCTCCCTGAAAAAGTCCCAGGGTCTTGGAAATAACAGTACAGGTGAGAAGGACAGTGAGATCTCAAGACACCAGCCAGGTGTTGGTGTCAAGATGGCGGCATAGGCGAACTCTGAACTCACCTCCTCCCATGGACACAACAAATTTACAGCTACTCTTGGAATAAGTACCCCTGAGAGAGAACTGAAAACTGGATAAAAAAGAACCCTTGCACCAAGGGACAGTACTGACTGAGGTGGAAGAGGCAGAAATTCTTTCTGGAGAGAAAAAAAGCCACCTTCACAAGCCTCAGCACTCCGCAGCTACCCGGGAGCATTCCCAAGGTACACAGCCTTCCCTGGAAGAGTGGGGGACCTGAGCAGGGGAGTGTTAACCAATATAAGCATCTTTTGGTCCCAGCACAACCAAGGCGAGCATCATAACATCTGGCTTTAGTGGCTACTAACAACAACGGTGAATACCCCCAGAAAAGCTATCAGACATAAGGACAAAAAGCTAGCTCTTAAAGGGCCAACACACAAATTTACCCATTTTGGAAAGCAACCTAAAATCACCAGAAAGAAAGGTCCACAGTCGTTGGGTGAAAAGAGACTCAGCTGATAGGCTCTGCATGCATCTTGGTGAGAGGTGAGACTCTCCAGAGACTGAGACATAGGCAGCAGCCATTATTGTGATCTAGTACAGACATGCTGATGCAGACACTGGCAGATGCCACTGGAGTTCTTCCCCTGGCCTGCTAGCCCAGGGTCTGTCCCACCCACTAGAGCACGGATTTAATCCAGCTCAGCCAGTGTAGGCAGCCCACCCTAGGGACTGGCCCCACTCAACAGCAAGCCCTCGGGCAACTGGTGGGCCTGCATAGGGTGGATGCCTGGATCATCTCCAGCAGGCAAGTGAGTCCACCTCTGTGGGGCAGGGCATGCGTGAGGAGTGGGTGGAGTGTGTGGGGCCTCTGCAGTGGGGCAACTCTGTCTGCTTCAGGGGATGGGGTACATGTACGGGGCAGGACTGTGTTGATGGGATGTGTGGCCCTGTGGACGGTGGGGCTTGTCAGCTGCAGAAGACCTCTGCTTCTCAAAGAGCCACATAGGGGATCGGCCCCACCTTCCAAAGCCTGAAGCAATTGGGATGGGAGCAATTGGATGCTCCCATGCCTAGGGCCAGCCCCACTGAGATGCAATCCTGAGAGAGCTGACAATTGTAAGCCCCTGAGCCTAACAACTAGCCATGCTGGGGGCCTACTTACTTAACAGAAAAACTGTAAGGGGAATGTGCTATTAGACCTTGCAGCCAACTGTGCTGGGGCCCCCCACACACAATAAAGTGACTGAAGAGTCCATAGCAGCCATACGCAGCTGAGCAATACAACCAGCTGGCTAGGGGAACAGCCCAGCCTCACTGGGCACCTGCAGCAAGAGGAACCCTGCCACAACAGAAGGACACACGTAGCCCACACAGGGGTCACTCCTGAAACATTTGGAACTGGTGATGAGAGGGAAACACACTGCTGGGCCTCATAAGTCATCTCTTACATAAGGCCACTTCTCCAAGATCATGTAGCTGACCTACCTGATACATAAGTATAAGCACAGAGAAAGAGGCAAAATGAGGTGGCAAAGGAATATGTTCCAAGTAAGAGAATAGGACAAAACCCCAGAAAAAGAACTAAAGGAAACAGAAATGAGCAATCTACCTGACAAAGAGTTCCAAAAAAAGTCATAAGGATGCTCACTGATCTTGGGAGAAGAATGGATGAACTCAGTGAGAACATCAACAAAGAATTGGAAAATATAAAAAAGAACCCATCAGAAATGCAGAATACAATACTGGAAATGAAAAATTCACTAGAGGGACTCAAAACCAGAGTAGATGATACAGAAGAATGGATCAGCAAGCTGGATGAAAGACTACAAGAAATCACCCAAGAAGAACAGCTAAAAGAAAAAAGAATTAAAAAAAACCAGGACAGTCTAAGGAACCTCTGGGACAACATCAAGCACACTAACATCCATGTCCTAGGTGTCCCAGAAGGAGAAGAGAGAGATAAAGGGGCAGAGAATCTATTTGAAGAAATAATAGCTGAGACCTTTCCTAACCTAAGGAAGGAAACAGACATCCAGGTACAGGAAGCACAGAGAGCACCAAAAAAGATAAACCCAAGAGGCCCACACCAAGACAAATCATAATTTAAATGTCCAGAATTAAAGATAAAGAGAGAATCCCAAGAGCCACAGGAGAAAGGCAACAAGTTACATACAAAGGAAACCCTATAAGGCTATCAGCTGACTTCTCAGCAGAAACCTTACAGGCTAGAAGAGAGTGGCACAATATATTTAAAGTGCTAAAAGGAAAAAACCTATAGCCAAGAATACTTTACCCAGCAAGGTTATCATTCAGAATGGAAGGAGAGATGAAGAGTTTCCCAGAAAAGCAAAATTAAAGGAGTTTATCACCAAGAAACCAGTCCTACAAGAAATGCTAAAGGGAATTATTTAAGGAGGAAAGAGAAGACCACAAATAGGAAAAAATTATCTATTTCCATGATAAGAGGGTAATGGATACAAATGCACAAATAAGAGGTTAGATATAACATCAAAAACATGAAATGTGGGAAGAAGGGACTAAAGGGTAGAGCTTTTAGAAAGAGGTCAAATAAAGAGACCATCAACTTAATTTAGATTGCTATATATGTAAGTTATTATTTTTGAACCTCATGGTAATCACAAACCAGAAACCTATAATAAATACACAGAAAACTAAGAGAAAGGAACCCAAACATAATACTAAAGAAAGCCATCAAACCACAAAGGAAGAGAGCAAGAGAAGAAAGGAACACAGAAGAACTACTAAAACACCCCAAAAAAAGTAACAAAATGGCAATAAGTACATACTTATTAATAGCTACTTTATTTATTTATTTATTTTTTAGGAAGATCAGCCCTGAGCTAACATCCGATGCCAATCCTCCTTTTTTTTGCTGAGGAAGATTGGCCCTGGACTAACATCCATGCCCGTCTTCCTCTACTTTATATGGGACGCTGCCACAGCATGGCTTGACAAGCGGTGTGTGAGTGCGTGCCCGGGATCTGAACCTGAGAACCCTCAGGCCGCTGAACGGAGTATGCGCACTTATCCGCTGCACCACCAGGCAGGCCCTCAATAGCTACTTTAAATGTCAGTGGACCTAATGCTCCAATCAAAAGGCATAGGGTGGCTGATTGGATAAAAAACACAAGACCCATATATATGCTGCATGCAAGAGAGACACTTCAGACCTAAAGACACTCACAAACTGAAAGTGCAGGGATGGAAAAAGATACTCCATGGAAATGGCAAAGAAAAGAAAGCAGGGTAGCAATACTTGTATCAGACAAAATAGACTTTAAAACAAAAACTGTAACAAGAAACAAAGAAGTGCACTGCATAATGATCAAGGGAACAATTCAACAAGAGGATATAACACTTGTAAATATCTATGCACCCAACATAGAAGCACCTAAATATATAAAGCAATTATTAACAGACATAAAAGGAGAAATAGACAGTAACACAATAATAGTGGGGGACTTGAACACTCCATTTACACCAATGGATAGATCATCCAAGCTGAAGATCAATGAGGAAACATTGACCTTAAATGACATACTAAACCAGATGGACTTAGTAGATACATACAGAACATTCCATCCAAAAACCAAAGAATACACATTCTTTTCAAATGCACATGGACCATTCTTCAGGATTGATCTCATATTAAGCCACAAAACTAGTCTCAATAACTTTAAGAAGATTGAAATAATACCAAGCATCTTTTCTGACCACAACTGTATGAAACTAGAAATCAACTATAGGAAGAAAATCAGAAAAGCCACAAATATATGGAGATTAAACAAAATGCTACTGAACAGCAATTGGGTCAATGAAGAAATCAAAAAATACCTGGAGAAAAGTGACAATGAAAATACGACATGCCAGAATTTATGGGATACAGCAAAAGCAGTTTTAAGAGGGAAGTTTATAGCAATAGAAGCCTACTTCAACAAACAAGAAAAATATCAAATAAAGAATCTAACAGTGCAACTAAAGGAACTGGGAAAAGAAGAACAAATACAGCCCAAAATCAGTAGGAGGGAAATAATAAAAATCAAAGCAGAAATAAATGAAGTAGAGACTAAAACTACAATAGAAAAAGTCAATGAAACCAAGAGCTGGTTCTTTGAAAAGATAAACAAAATTGACAATCCTTTGGTTGTCTAGACTCACCAAGAAAAAAAGAGAGAAGGCTCAAATAAATAGAACCAGAAATGAAAGAGGAGAAATTACAACAGACACCTCAGAAATACAAAAGATTATGAGAGAATGCTGGGAAAAGCTATACACCAACACATTGGGTAATCTAGAAGAAATGGATAAATTCTTAGAATCATACAACCTTCCAAAACTGAATGAAGAAATAGAGAATTTGAATAGACCAATCACCAGCAAGGAGATGGAAACAGTAATCAGAAGCCTCTCAAAAACTAAAAGTCCAGGACCAGATGGCTTCCCTGGTGAATTGTACCAAACATTCAAAGAAGACTTACTACCTATCCTTCTCAAATTCTTCCAAAAAATTGAAGAGGAGGGGAAGCTTCCTAACTCATTCTACGAAGCCAATGTTACCCTGATACCAAAACCAGACAAAGACAACACAAAAAAAGAAATTTACAGGCCAATATCACTGATGAACATCAATGTAAAAATCCTCAAGGAAATACTAGCAAATTGAATACAATAATACATTAGAAAGATCATGCACCATGATCAAGTGGGATTTATTCCAGGGATGCAGAGATGGTTCAACATCCGTAAATCAATTAACGTAATACACCATATTAACAAAATGAAGAATAAAAATCACATGATCATCTCAATAGATGCAGAGAAAGCATTTGGCAAGATACAGCATCCATTTATGATAAAAACTCTGAATAAAATGGATATAGAAGGAAAGTACCTCAACATAATAAAGGCCATATATGACAAACCCACAGCTAATACTATTCTCAATGGTGAAAAACCGAAAGCTATCCCTCTAAGAACAGGAAACAGACAAGGATGCTCACTTTCTCCACTCCTATTTAACATAGTATTGGAAGTCCTAGCCAGAGCAATCAGGCAAGAGAAAGAAATAAAAGGGTTCCAAATTGGAAAGGAAGAAGTGAAACTGTCACTATTTGCTGATGACATGATTTTATATGTAGAAAACCCTAAAGAATCCACCAAAAAACTTTTAGAAATAATAAATGAATATTGTCAAGTTGCAGGATACGAAATCAACATACAAAAAGCGGTTGCGTTTCTATAGACTAACAATGAAGTAGCAGAAAGAGAAATGAAGAATACAATCCCATTTACAATTGCAACAAAAAGAGTAAAATACCTAGGAATAAACTTAACCCAAGAGGTGAAAGATCTGTACACTGAAAACTATAAAACATTGTTGAAAGAAATCGAACACACAAAGAAATGGAAAGATATTACATGCTCCTGGATTGGAAGAATTAACATAGTTAAAATATCCATACTTCCTAAAGCAATCTATAGATTCAATGCAATCCCTATCAAAGTCTCAAAACCATTTTTCACAGAAATCGAACAAAGAATCCTAAAATTTATATGGAACAACGAGAGACCCTGAATAGCCAAAGGAATCCTGAGAAAAAAGAACAAAGCTGGAGGTATCACACTCCCTGATTTCAAAATATACTACAAAGCTATAGTAACAGCATGGTACTGGCACAAAAGCAGACACACAGATCAGTGAAACAGAATTGAGAGCCCAGAAATAAACCCACACAGCTATGGACAGCTAATTTTCGACAAGGGAGCCAAGAACATACAATGGAGAAATGGTGTTGGGAAAACTGGAGAGCCACATGCAAAAGAGTGAAGGTAGACCATTATCTTACACCATACACAAAAATTAACTCAAAATGGATTAAAGACTTGAATGTAAGACCTGGAACCATGAAACTTCTAGAAGAAAACAGGCAGTACACTCTTTGACATTGGTCTTAGCAACATATTTTCAAGTACTATATCTGACTGGTCAAGGGAAACAATAGAAAAGAAAAAACAAATGGGACTACATCAAACTAAGAAGCTTCTGCACAGCAAAGGAAACCATCAACAAAAAGAAAAGACAACCTAACAATTGGGAGAAGATGTTGCAAAGGATATATCTGATAAGAGGTTAATATCCAAAATATATAAAGAACTCATACATCTCAACAACAAAAAAACTAACAACCCAATTAAAAAATGGGCAAAAGAAGGCCGGCCTGGTGGCACAAGTGGTTAAGTGTGCACGCTCCGCTGCGGCGGCCCAGGTTTCGCTGGTTCAGATCCTGGGTACACCAACGCACCGCTTGTCAGGCCATGCTGTGGCAGCGTCCCACATAAAGTAGAGGAAGATGGGCACAGATGTTAGCCCAGGGCCAGTCTTCCTCAGTAAAAAGAGGAGGATTGGCAGATGTTAGCTCAGGGCTGATCTTCCTCACAAAAAAAAAAAACAATGGGCAAAAGATCTGAACAGACATTTCTCCAGAGAAGAAGTACAGATGGCCAACAGGCACATGAAAGGATGTTCAACATCATTAACTATCAGGGAAATGCAAATCAAAACTACATTGAGATATCATCTCACTTCCGTCAGAATCGCTAAAGTTAACAAGACAGGAAACAACAAGTGTTGGAAAGGATGTGGAGAGAAGGGAACTCTCATACACTGCTAGTGGGAGTGCAGACTGGTGTAGCCACTATGGAAAACAGTATGGAGATTCCTCAAAAGATTAAGCATAGAACTACCATATGATCCAGCTATTCCGCTGCTGGGTATTTATCCAAAGAACATAAAAACACAAATGCGTAAAGATACATGCACCTCTGTGTTCATTGCAGCATTATTCACAATAGCCAAGACTTGGAAGCAACCTAGGTGCCCATCAAGGGACGAATGGATAAAGAAGATGTGGTATATATACACAATGCAATACTACTCAGCCATAAGAAACGATGAAATCCAGCCATTTGTGACAACGTGGATGGAACTTGAGGGTATTATGCTAAGTGAAATAAGTCAGAGGGAGAAAGTCAAATACTGTATGATCTCACTCATAAGTAGAGGATAAAAACAACAACAAACAATCACATAGAGACAGAGATTGGATTGGTGGTTACCAGAGGGGAAGGAAGGAGGGAGGAGGGTGAAAGGGATGATTAGGCACATGTGTGTGGTGATGGATTGTAATTAGTCTTTGGGTGGTGAACATGACATAATCTACACAGAAATCGAAATATAATGATGTACACCTGAAATTTGTATGTTATAAACCAATGTTACCATAATAAAACTTAAAAAAAAAAAAGAAAAGACACCAGCCAATCTACTAAATTGCAAGGTTGGCGTCTCAAATTCTCTCTGCAGGACCAGTATCTACAAATTGTGTGGTGCCCGCAGTCCCACTCTAAACTGAGTTCAGAGGGCCGGCCCCGTGGCTTAGCGGTTAAGTGCCCACACTCGCTGCTGGCGGCCCGGGTTCGGATCCCGGGCACGCACTGACGCACCGCTTCTCCGGCCGTGCTGAGGCCGCGTCCCACATACAGCAACTAGAAGGATCTGCAGCTATGATCTACAACTATCTACTGGGGCTTTGGGGAAAAAAATAAATAAATAAAATTAAAAAACTAAAAAAATAAATAAATAAATTTAAACTGAGTTCAGAGAAACTGACAAGAGCTGTACAGATCCTGGTGCCCAGAAGTGAGACCAGAAAGAATGGTTTGTGGTAACCCCAGAGAAAGGCCTATCAGGGGTAAAGCCTCCTCCTGAAGGCCAGAGGCAGAACATGTGTCATGCCCTGCAAACTCGGGCAGTCAGCAAGAGGCCCTACAGGAGACAGGAGTGGGCCTCAGCCTTCTGTGGTAGGGCAGAAAATCTGAGGTGACTGCCTTCAAATACTCAGGTATTGGCATGTTCATGCGTTCATTGAGAGCCAACTATTTGTCAGGCACTGTGCTCATAGGAGCTCTAACTACATTTGTCATCACTAGAGGTAAAAGGAAATACTTTTTCTTTTATAGTTTTTCTCGTTATGAAAGTATATATAGGGAATTTGGAAGATACAGAACAGTAAATGGAAGAATCTCATGACTCTCAACCTCAAAACAGTGACTATGAACTTGTGAATGTATTTCTTTATAGACTTTGCTATGCAAATTTTTACAATGTTTAAATAATATAATAGTTTTGTTTAAAACTATAGGGGAATATTTGACATTACATCATAAACATTTCTACATTATTGTAAACTCTTCCTAAACATCATTTTTAATGATTCTGATATTCTATCAAATGGATATACCATGTCAACTATATATGTATACATGTATTTATGTTTTAGGGATTTCCAATTTTTTGATAAGACTTTGCTTCACATCTTGTGCATAGTTGTACTTGCTTATAAACTATCTTATTTCAAAGAGTATAATGCTGTTTCTGAATTCCAGATTATTTCCCAACCCAAGGTTCTATCCTTGCCCTTCTCTCTCTATAGTCTCCTAAGTTGAGTTATCCACTTATGTGGCTTGTTACTTCAGCTCTGACTACTTCTCTGAGCATCACACTTATCAGTCCAGTTGCCTGCTTCAACATCCTAATATCAATTTCCCACTAGTAACCTAACATCTTCGAAACCTAACTAACTAGTAATCTAACATCTTTAAAACTTAGTCCATTATCTTCCTATACCACCAACCTACTCTTCCTATCGTATTAGCAATATCAATTAACCACACAAGAATGAAACATTAGAGCCGTACTATATTCTTCCCCTTTCATTGTTCCCATAACTAGTTAATCACCAAGTTTTGTCAATTTTTTCTGCTAAATATCTCTCAAATCTATTTCTCTTCTGGTAGTTCAAGCCCTCAGTGTCTCTCACCTAAACTGTGAAGTGCCTCCTAGCCAATCTCCATCCCCTCAGCTTTTCCCTCTTACATCTTGCCTCTCACTCCTACCAGAGCAGTCTACCTAAACCAAAAATGTCCATGACATCCCCCAATTCAGTGACTCTACTGTCTACCAAATAAATCTGTGCTGCTTAACACGGTATACAAGCCCTTCGCTAGGTCCCCTCTCTCTATCATATTATCTTCTACCACCACTACTCCCTGCTCTGCATTTTTTTACTCCAGTAATAGAGAAGCGCTTGTAGTTTCCCATGAATTCCTCATGCTGTTCAATGCTTACATGTCTTTGCTTCTGACGATATATCCACCTGGCATTTTTGTTTTACATTTTTCTTCACCTGGGTAATTCGTAACTGTCCCTCTAGATGGAGCTCAATCATCACCTCTTTCAGGAAACCTACCCTGAAGTTTCTGGTTAGGATAAATGCCCCTTCTTTCTGCTCCACATAGTGCTTATCTCTGTCTTTTCATTTTAAACATGGTTTTTATATATTTAAGCATACTTGCTTTATATATTTTCTTATAACTTCAATATCTGTAGTCTTTGCATGTGTCTTAGTCTACCCAGTTTGTAGTTTTTGTTGACTCTTGCTCATGTTCGCTTGTTTCCTCACACATCCTAGGATTTGCTAGATTTTACTATGAGTTCAGATTTGGTTGAACTTTATTTATTTATTTATTTTTTTAAAGATTTTATTTATTCATTTTTTTCCCCCCAAAGCCCCAGTAGATAGTTGTATGTCATAGGTTCACATCCTTCTAGTTGCTGTACGTGGGACTCGGCCTCGAGTTGGACGGAGAAGTGGTGCCTTAGGGCGTGCCCGGGATCCGAACCCGGGCCGCCAGCATCAGAGCGCGCGCACTTAACCGCTAAGCCACGGAGCCGGCCCTGGTTGAACTTTAAATTCGGACATCCCGAATTACCCAAATTGCTTTGGTTTCAGCTGGGTGCCAGGGAGCACTACCAACCTGGAAACATTTCAGCTGAATTTCTTGCGTTGGGCTTTCTCAGCCTGGGTATGCTGAAATTCAAGTCCCAGAACTACAAGAGAGTAACACTGTGGTGCAAAACAGTAGGAAAGACTATTAATATTATAAATTTCTTTAAACCCAGGATCAGCAGAGACAGACTGATTTTCTTGTTGGTTCACTTTGCTAGCAAGCAGATTTTTCTAAATTCATCTTTTTAACTGAAGACCTGGCATGAGATTCAGCTCACCCACTTTGTCAGGTTGAAATTCTGTTCCTCAGTGAGCTTTTAACCAGCAAAGCTCTAGGTCTCTGAGCTAGAGACCTAGCTCAGGTGAGCCAGGCCACTGTGTTGGCTACCGCACTTGTTTCAGCTCTATGTTTTGTTCTGTTTTTGAAGGGAGGTGGTTTTTATTATTTCCTTATTTGTTTATTAAAGACTTCCCTTTCTTTGTTATAAGCTCAGCAATGCATTTAAAAGCATGTTTGCTGTCATTTATCTAGCATTTGTGTGTTTTGACATGGTAGTGCATTTCAGAATATCTACTCTTGTTAAATGCCAGAAATGGAAATGTCAAGAGTTCGTTTTTAATTTACATTCTATATCAAGAATACTTGCAGAATTTACAAATAATCTTCTATCAAACACTTATGGTTTTTTCTTGGCTAATTTTTAAATTAGTTTTTATTTTTTTGCCAATGTAAGGAAGGCATACACGCTGTACTAAAAGTCATATAACAAAAAACAATGATTTTTCTTCTACTTTGTATTACCTTAACTCCTGCCTCCCAGAAGCAAACATTTTAATATCTTAAAAATCTTAAAAACTACTGCTTGGGGCCAGCCCCGTGGCTTAGTGGTTAAGTGGGCACGCTCCGCTACTGGCGGCCCGGGTTCGGATCCCGGGCGCACACCGATGCACCGCTTCTCCGGCCATGCTGAGGCCATGTCCCACATACAGCAACTAGAAGGATGTGCAGCTATGCCATACAACTATCTACTGGGGTTTTGGGGGGAAAAAGGAGGAGGATTGGCAATAGATATTAGCTCAGAGCCGGTCTTCCTCAGCAAAAAGAGGAGGATTAGCATGGATGTTAGCTCAGGGCTGATCTTCCTCACAAAAAACAAAACAAAACAAAAAAACAAAACTACTGCTTGTGTTATTTAACTCCTTTTTAGAAAAAAAATTTTATCAGTATTTCTTGATTCATTAATTTTGCACATTACATATTGACAACTTACAAGGGAAGATGGGGTTTGCTTCTTACATCTTCCTTTACGGCTTTATCATAATTTTTTATCAAATCATTGTCTAGTATCTACCTTACTATAACTTTAAATATATTCACTGCTGTGTGAAGTAGTGTACTCCAATTATGTTCATTTTGTGTACATTTTGTTTTTCCTGGGGTCAAGTATTTCCTCACTTTTTTCATTTAGTCCATTTCCTATAAATATTTTCTCTCATACCTGTTTATTACATGGTTCAAATCATCAAATTATTATTTGCATTTTTTTGTACTGAAGACCTCCCTCCTAAAATTTGCAGTCTTTGTGTTCTGATATGGACTGGTTGTTTTCAGACTTCTTGTACAGCTGTCATCCAGAATCTTTCGTTTGCTGCTCTCTTGTAGTGAAACCTCATTTCCTGGGTGCTGTGCTGTCCTTTTTCTTATTTTTTCCCACACAGTTTTGATGGGAACACATCCTCCAGTGGTTTCCTGAGAAAGAATCCACAGGAAGTAAAATTTTTGAGATCTTGCATGTCTGAAAATGTTTGTGTCCCACCCTCACACTTGATGAATAGTTTGTCAGGATAGAGACTCCTAGGTTAGAAATCATTTTGCTGTTGTCCTACGATCATTTGTCAAAGATGCTGTTCTTTCCCCACTGAATGGGCTTCGCACCCTTGCTGCAAATTTAACATATTTTCTTAAAGCATAAATATTTTCCTTCCATTTATCTTATGTCAAATTGTTAACAAGTGCCTTACCTCTTATTTTCATGTTTTCTTTTGTAAAATGGATGTTTGGACCATGGAATACCCTATAATGATTATGAATAGTGTTTTGAATTTGGACAGTTTGGATTCAAAATCTGACTTTACTGCCTCTCAACTGTGTGACCTTGGGAAAGTTATTTAGCTTTACCAGGCCTCAGTTTTCTTATCTTTAAAATGGATATAGTAATAGTACTGACCTCATATAGTTGTTTAAAGAATCAAATGAGATAGTACATAAAGAATATAGTGCAGTGCCTGGCACTAAGTAAGCATTCCATGACACCTGTGTGCTCTAGATGCTGTCAGTCCCAACGTTCTTTGTGCAGAACTGTATAGGAAGATACTCTATTCTAGGGTCAGCTTCTCAGGTGCAGAGATTCTCAAATGCAGAGACCAGAAGGAAAGTTCCTTCTCACCACAATCTGATTATGTGCCAGCAACCTTCCTCTTGGCCTAGCGACTCACCAAATAGAAATGCGGTGTAATGAGCCCCCACCCCCATGTCCCATCCACTCCCTGGTGATTCTGTTCCCACCACCAGTGGATGCATATTTTCACCTCACACCATTAAGCAACTTCCTGTGGGTTGGAGCCTGTGCAGAGTTCTCTTGTTATGGGTTCCCAATTCTAGAAGGCACGATCCTCCTTTGCCTCTCAAGGACAGTCCTGGAGACTTGGCCATGTAGATATGGGAACCAGACCACAAACCAGCTTTATTGAAGGCCATTCAGGCCGTGCTATGTTGTAGTGGGCAAGGTGCTTTCTCCTGTTGAGCACTGGAGGGTGCTCTGTACTAGTGTATAGGAGGTCCTGAGCCCATAAATTTTAGTGTATGCTCCTGAAATCACTCAAGTAGAGAACTACAGGCAAAGACATACCCATGCACATACATGTATTCAGATTCATGGACAAACACCCGCCCATCATCATGTACATAGCACCCACCTCCACAACATAGACAGATATGCATATACCCACCAGCACATGTGCACACAGGCATACTCATGAACACAGTCACGTGTCCATAAAAACTCACACAGACACACTAATAAACATATCTATAGGCACGAAAGATATCTTCAGATACACATGTTACCCACATGGATCCATTTACACACAAACACAGAGATGGACAGACATACGCAGAGCCAAAGACACAGAGGGAGTCTACAAACACTTTCTCATCCATGATCTCACACTGGATTGGGATCATCATTTGCGTATTATAGATGGGGAACAGAGGCTGAGAGAATCCAATGGTTGTACCCTCGGTCACATAGTGACAGATGATAGAGTTAAGATTAGGCTCTAAGTCAGTCCTCCAATAGGGAGAAGCATTATTTCAAAAAGAGGTAAGTTGCTGCTCATGTTTACTTTTGCAGTTACTGCAGTCTCAGAGCCAATTCAGCTGTTGTTCCTTGAAGGCTGTTGTTCTGAAAGTTTTACCCTCAGATTCAGTGGTTATTTAACAGTAGCTTTTCACCAATTGAAAATATCTCCTTGTTCATTTTATTGTGACAAGGCATATGGAGAACAAACATTCAGACCATTTTGTCTTGCATGTGCCTCTCAACACCCAGGATAATGGAGTATAGTCATGGGAACACTGTTGCAACCTTGCTCACCAGGAGGGGAAGCCAAGAAGGAGGAGGAAGATGGTCTCCAATTCGATTCTGCCTTTCAAATCACACACAGGCACATCTAACTCACATCCAGAATGCTAGCTGCATCACTGCATCAGTTATATGCTGTTTAGAGAATATAGATTTTAGCCTTCCAGCATCAAACTAGAAGGAGGGTAGAATGACATTTGAACAAGTTACTCCATGGTATCCACCATAGCAACTTACTCAAGATTACACAGCCAGTAAGTAGTGGAGCCAGGATTCAAAACCAGTGTGGCTTCTGAGCCCCTCTCTTACTCAGTAATCTTATGTGGTCTCAAACAAATGATGTTATAAGATGACTGAATTAATGATGAGGTTTTTGATAGGTGGAAATGAGGATGTCTTAACTGGGTTCTCCAGAAAGCAGAGCCCAAGGCAGAAAAGTCCTTGTACACTGTTTATTACTTGACTTGGGAGCAGAAGTGAGGGACAAGAGGAGGGAAACAGAGAAGAAAGGAAAGCCAGTACAAGAATAATTTTGACCTGGCCACTGCTAAGTGCAACTCATTGCTGGATCTGTGGAACAAAATGCATCTTAGGTCAGTAGCTTATTTTGTGGAATTAGAAAGGGGGTTCTAGTCTCCCACTGGTCAGAGGTTCGGCCCCAGAATGTAACTTCCACCACCACTTCCCAGTTGTGCATCATCTTTAGGAGACTGCAGTGACTGACAAGGATGGTTAGAGTTTGGTTTTAATGGGCCTCGAATGGTGGCTCATGGATTTGGGGCTTGATTCTGGAAGCACTGGACAACTACAGGGATATTTTGAAAAGGAATATGTCATAGTCAGAGGGGATCTTCCCTGGTTGTATGATTTCCTTATGAAATCTTCATCTGCTGAAGGGAAATATTTGTGGAAGTTCCCAAGCCAGCCCTTGACAAATAGTAGTATGTATTACAAATTCACATCTCATAAGCACAATGCTTTAGAGTTTCCAAAGTGCTTTCCTGACCATGACTTCATCAGCATCTCTGCATCCCTTGGGAAATAGACGTGGTAAGGATAAATTACCATTCCCATTTCCAGAAGAGGCAGCATCAACCAGGACCCATGAAAGATAGTAAGGTTGAAGTGGCAGAACTTGGCCACTGCATGGACTGGACTGGGAAGTTTCATTCAAATTGAGGTAACTCTCATTTCTCTTGAGGGGAGGGGAGAGTTATTGCTTCCAGGGAAAAACAGAAGGATAACATTTTGGTCTCCCTTAGGGACTTGGGGATTATATATTTGGAGGTTCTGCTTTCCCTCCCACCATCTTATCTGCACAGGTTCCTGGGCTGGGTATCAGCCTGGCATTGCCAAGCCAGATGGCTGAGACATTTGCTGCCAGCATCATCCAGTGGGATAGGGCAGACTTTGTTCTCTGCCTGCTGGTCTCTGAGTACCTTCAGTATAGAGCAAAATCAGGGTAGATAATAGATACACTCTTTCATTTGTATAGCAGTTTTTTAATATAAACCACCTGTTCAAATATTTATGCGATCTCCACAGCTTTCAAAGCCATTCTGATTTCCTATCCTTATATTTCTCTTTGCTCTCAACCAGAGCAAATTACTTAACCTCTCTGTAACTTAAATAAAAAAACTGGAAAAGGCAACAGTCCTAGCAAAGCATAACCTGCCACATAGAAGGTCCTCAATAAGTATTAGCTACTATTTTTATCATCACCATTATTGTTGCTATTTTTTATCATATTATTTTTTGTCATATTATTTTATCATAATCTTTAGTAATAGTAGTAGCAGTAGTAGTATCATTATCAGGGGTTTGGTCCCATTATGAACCTTCTAGAACTAACCCTAAATTGTTAGGAGATAATATAAAGTGTGTTTCTAGCTCAATATCTAACATAGAGTGACTGTCTTAGTCCATTTGGACTGCTATCACAAAATACCACAGAGAAGCTGGCTTATAAAGAACAAACATTTATTTCTCATAGTGGAGAAGGCTGGAGGTCCAAGATCAGGGAGCCAGCATGGTCGGGTTCTGGTGAGAGCCCTTTTCTGGGTAGCAGACTGCTGACTTCTGGCTATGTCCTCACAGGGCAGAAAGGGACAAGCGAGTTCTCAGGCCTCCTTTATAAGGGCATTATTACCATTCATGAGGGCTTGGCCTTCATGACCTAATCACCTCCCAAACGCCCCTCCTAATACCATGATATTGGGCATTAGGCTTCAACATATGAATTCTGCGGGGACACAAACATTCACACCATAGCAGTGGCAATATACGCTCCAGCTGCTAGCTGCCTTACCCCAGTGGAGGAAGGGTATAAAATCACCACCTTCAGGACTCAAGAATTAGTCACTCCAAATGCTAGCTCTGTGATTTCTTAGTAATTGGAATTCTTACACGGTCCTATGATGTGGTTATTTAATGGTTAAAAGCACAGACTTTAGAACCAGACTTCCTGGGTTCAAATCCTGCTCTACCTTAGGTAATTTACTTAACCTCTTAGTGCCTCAATTTTATCTTTAAAATAAGGAGATTAGTAGTATCTACCTTATGGAGGTAGATATTTATAGGAATTTATAAGAATTAAATGAGTTAAATGTAAGCATGCTTGGAAAATGCATAGCACATAGTAAATTCTGCATAAATATTAGCTAATATTGCCTTTTTGAGTCTCTTCTGCCTGTGGGCTCACCTAACATTCTCATCCAAATTCTCCTCTCTTGCTTCCTTAACCCCACACAAACACATACACACAGACACACACACACACAACACACACACACAGGGTCCCAGTATCTGGGCCGCTAACTTGCTGATGGTTCTCAAGTGTGATATTGAGATTCTCAATAGAAATATTTTATGTTAATACCAGAATACCCCATTATTATTGTAGAAATTCAACTACAAATGGCACAATGAGATTGGAGTATGCCATAAAGGCCCCCTGGCTTCCTCATGCAAAGCCACAAAGAGCAACATCACTTTGGTGAATTAACAAAGACACAGAGTTTACGCTTATGAAGACCCAGAAGCTTGTCTTTTCGAGGTCCTATGATCGGCAAATTCAAGGACACTAACTGACAATAACAAGACTTTCAAGATCCTCACCTATAAACCAGTGTGTCTATTTATTAACTTCTAACAAGAAATATATTCAATAAAAGGCTTAACCCTTCACATTATCTGGCCAACATCTTTTGTCCCTGTAGCCAAACTGCTCAGGAAACCAATGGCAATCAAAAGTCTTACCCATGTTCATATGAGTTAGTTAAAATATCTAAATGTCAACCAATCAGGCTCTCTAAACCTGATGCATCCATCTCAACAAAAAGGATATTACCTGCCAAAACAACTGACGAATCCAGTCCTTGGATCAAGGTGTCCTCTACCCAGAGTGCACTTATATGGTAACTGCCGTCATTTGCCTGTAAGAAAGGCTATTGGTTTTTTAATGTTTCCATGGATGACCAACTTCTCGCACCTCATTGATTGACATGGTAATTTTAGGGAAAGAAAGGAAATATGCTAATAACTTTAGTCAAGCCTTGATCTGGTCTCAGATCTATATCTTTAATATTATTTTTCATATATGTTCTGATGATTCATACATAATTTTTATATTTAATTATTTTAGAAAATCTTATTGTCCTTGTTTCTATATTCTTGAAGAACCCCTAGGAAGTGCCTACATTCTCTTTTGGACTTTGGACTTCTTGGTGATGATAGCTGTGCTCTTAGACTATCATTTCTTGTAGATTTTATGTGATACTCTGTTTGACCAATCAAGTTGGATGTTTGCCTATCTATCTAGTACCTTACCTGCTGCTTCCCAGTGTAATCCAGGTGCTAAACTCCTGCTGTTCCTACTTTCAGATCTTATACATCTATATCAACAAGTATGACACTCACCCTGTGTTGTGAGCTGAATTGTGTCCACCCCAATTCATATGTTGAAGTCCTAACCTCTAGTACCTCAGAAGGTGACTGTGTTTGGAGATAGGATGGGGGTAGGCCCTAATCCAATATGCCCAGTGTCATAAGAAGAGGAGATTAGGACACAGACATGTACAGAAGGAAGATGATGTGAAGACAGAGAGAAAAGACCACCATTTACAAGCCAAGGAGAAAGGACTCAGAAGAAACCAACTCTGCTAACACCTTGATCGCAGACTTTAAGCTACCAGAATTGTGAGGAAATAAATTTCTGTCGTTTAAGCCAGCCAGTCTGTTGTACTTTTTATGGCAGCCTGTGATGATTACTTTTATGTGTCAACTTGGCTGGGCCACACGGTGCTCAGATATTTGGTCAAACATCATTCTGGGAGTTTTTGTGAGGGTGTTTTGGGATGAGATTAACGTTTAAACTAGACTGATGCTAGACTGAGTAAAGCAGATTGCGTTCCCTAATGTGAATGGGCCTCGTCCAATCATTTGAAGGCCTGAATAGAACAAAAAGGCTGACCCTCCTCCAGGTAAGAAGGAATTCCTCCTGCCTGATGGCCTTCAAACTGGGATATTGGCTTTTCCTGCCTTCAGACTCCAACGGAAACATCAGTTCTTCCTGGGTCTCCAGCTTGCTGACTCACCCTGCAGATCTTGGGACTTGTTGGCCTCCATAATCATGTAAGCCAATTCCTTATAGTAAATCTCTTCCTTATATATATATATGTACATATATATATGTATATATGTATATATATGTATGTATGTCTCCTCTTGTTCTGTTTCTCTGGAAAGCCTTGACTAATACACAGCCCTAGCAAACTAATATACCCTGTGATAATAGGGAGGGCATTATCAGTACTCTCACATGAAAGCATAATTTTAAAACTTCACCTTAAGGTTAAAAGTTATGATAAGAAGCATGAGATAGACATTCATAAAGAAATTGTAGCTAAATTCTCTAATGAGAAAAGTCCAGAACTAGGCCATGCCAATATAATTCATGTATCAAATAATTTTTGATCTGTTGACCATCTGAGGAGCATAACCAGCAAAAATGCTATCAAAATTAACAGTACAATAAAAATATATGCTATTGCATTTAGAAAATGCAATGTAATAAAAAGTATGGTAACATATGGATCACCAATTACTACTTAAGTACACTAATAAACAATGTTTTTTATTTATCAAAGAATAATTTATGCATAAGAATTTGAATCCAGATGCTAGATTATGGTGGAAAAATGTTTTGTCTGCCCAGAACAGTTCTTTTAAGGAAACTTTCATCTTAATTAAATTATAGGAGTGCTGGTGGGGGCTGCCAGTCATATACCTACTCCCACTAATCATTGTGATGGGCATGTTAACAAAACTAAGCTAATCATAGTACCCGATAGTAGGCAAAATAATGGCCCCCCCAAAGATGTACACATCCTAATTCCAGGAACCTGAGAATGTATTACATTACATGGCAAAGGGGCATTAAGGCAACAGATAGAATTAAGGTTGCTAATCAGCTGACATTAAAATAGGAAGATTATCCTGGATTATCCAGGTGGGACTAAAGTAATCACAAAGTTGCAGAACTCAGTCCTGGAAGAAGTAGAAGATAAGGTTTGATCCAGATGAGCAGTAAGAGTTTTGATATTAAATTAGTGATGAAATGGATCCACTTAACATCTCCCACCAATAAGAACTTGATTGGAAGAAGCAGGAACTGGGAGTCAAAGAGCCCATCCTTAGGGAGAGAGAGGATTCAGAGACAGAGGATTGGTCTCAGTTTGATATAACAGTGCTCCTCCAAAGTGGGTTCTCAGAGAAGTTTATCTTTTACCACCCACCTTGCCTTTCTTTGGAGGGCCAAAGTTTGCTCAATGGACTTAAACCTTTACTTTACCTCTCATATACTCATTTATGCAATCTTGCTATTTTCAGAATATGTGAAAAAAAAATAGGCAAAGAATATTAAAAGACAATTCATAGAAAGGAAATACAAATGGCTTTTAAACTTATGAAAAAATATTGTATTAGCCAGAATTCTAAAATGACCCCAGATTCCTCTTCTCTGGTGCGTACAACCTTAATAATCCCTTCCCCGTGAGTGTGAACTATAAATTTGATGGGATAGCCACTCACTTAAGTAGGTTACATTGCAAAGCAAAGGTGATAGGATAATCACTCTCTTGACTGCATTATGTTATGTAGGACTCTATCTTAGCAGACTGAAGTGAGAGATTCTCCTGCTGACTGAAAACGTAAGCTGCCACGTGGCATGGAATGGCAGTGACTTGTAAGACTTGAGAGAGGCTCCCAGCTGACAGGCAGCAAGAAAATGGTGATTTCAGGCCTACAACTGCATAGAACTGAATTCTGCAACATAAGTGAGCTTGGAAGCAAACCTTTCCCAGTTGAACTATCAGGTGAGAACATAGCCCAGTAGACACTTCAATTCAGCCTGGTGAGACTCTGAGCGGAGGCCACAGCTAACCTGTGCCTGGATTTCTGATCCATGTACACTGAGTAAATAAATGTATGTATTGTTAAAATGACTAAATTTGTGATACAACAATAGAAGCTAATAAAATATTCCACCTCCCTCATAAAAAGTGTAAATTAGAGCTATCAAGATATTGCGTATTCATTCATCAGCTTGGCAAAGAGAAAAAACTGAAAATATGCCATCCGGGTAAGAGTATAGGAAATAGGCATTCTCATAAATTACTAGTGCCAGTTAAATTAGTATAATTTCTGTAGAGGGTGATTTAAAAATATCTAGCAAGATTTAAAAACACATCCCTCTCATTCATCAAGTCTACTTGTAATGTATCATAGAATATATTCACAAACATAGGAAAAAGTCAGGATACAAGATTCTTTACTACAGCATTATATGTAAAAACAAAAAAGATTATAATCACCCTATGTATTCATCAGTAGGTACCTGGTTAGATAATTTTGGGTATATCCATCAGATAGATTATTTTGAAGCCATTAAAAAGAATGAAAAAGTTCTTGAAGTACTGATATTGATGATATTCAAGAGAGAATATTGAAAGAGTATTTTGAAAGAGAAAAAAGCTGTGTTTAATACACAGTATAAAATAAGCCACCATTTTTGTAGGGGGCAAAAAGGAGCAGGCAGAGTATATTTGCTTGCATATACATAAAGTATCTCTGGAAGGTTTTGAAGAGACTGATAACATTGGTTGTCTCCAAGGAAGGAAATTAGAGGGTGAGGGATCATTGCTGCAGGAGTGGAATGAAGAATTTTTACTATACACATTTTTGTACATGTGAATGTGTTGTCTATGAAAATATAAATAAACTTGAAAAACCAATATGCAAGCTGTCCTTTTCTCCCAGTAATTGTTGGCTTATCCCTTGGAGAAAAATACCACGTGCCTAGGCAAGACATCCCCAAGACAATGCAGTCTACAAATAGTTAACCAACACAAAAGCCTCTATTAATGAATCCAATTTGTTTTTCTTCTAAACATTAAATATTAAAAACTGTAAGCAAGTTATGCATTAAAATGCATAAGGAAATGGGCAGCTTTTCAACTATCAGTCATCGTGAATAATTAAAACTCCACTAGATCTGGTGAAGCAGATGAGCGTATACTGGAGTTGATTTTTTCATCCTCTGAAGCACAAGCCTCCTGAGCATTTCTCGGATGAACAGTAGGATCCACAGTCCTGATAGTCTATGCCCTAAGGTGAGGTCCAAGTGTGTTTGTTCCTGATAATACAAAAACAGAGATTTCATAAAGCTTTACTGAATTGGTTTTCAGAGAAAGGACTGCAGGGCAGCGTAGAGTGAGAAAAAGCTCACTATAAATTGAAAAAAATAAATCAGAAAATATTTGTTAAACACAGAAGATGGAGCCTGAGGCACCAAGGTGCCAACGTTCCAAGGTGAAGTATAAGACCTCACTGCAGGATTGATTATCAATGGAAGTGCTCACGCAAATCAAGGGTATAATACAACAGGGTTGGGAGGCTAGAGAGTAGTTTTGTTTTGTGAAAGAGAGGTGTTTTTAGAAAGAGAGATGTCTTTAGAAAGAGAGATGTTAGTAAACTATAATTCTGTCCCAATGGAGAGGGGTTGATAGCACTTAGGATGACCAACTGTTTTAAGAGAGCAGTCATGACACAGCCATAGTAGTCCTAAAAACCCCACATCATAATATAATATGTAATAAATAATTATACATGTATGTGTTATTATTTTAACATAAAAATAGGCAAGTATGTTTTTTGAAATTATATATTATTCTACATTATTTACTTTTCTGCTACATAAATGTTATATTATTAAAACAACAGTAGGATTAGTTGATAGTGGCAATTAGTAGAAATTAATAGTAGGACTAATTAAAGAAGGAGTATTCGTGAGAAAACCATAATAATTTTGTTTCTTTCTGTCCTCTGAAACAGCAATTTATTTTAACTCTATTTTTTAACTCTTTTTGGATGTTTATATTTTATAGGCTAAATTATTGTGTTTTTTAGATACTTGCATGTAAGACTTTTTAAAAAGAGAAGATAAATACAATAGAGCTATTTAAACAGATATTACCCATATTTAATAAAAAATAACGACATGTTTCTTTCTGTCCCATGAAACCAGAGGATTTTTTGCTCTTTCTGTTTCCTTTTCCAGTAATACTTTTCTGAGCTGCCTGTGGCTTTCAGGACATTGTTCTTTCTTTTTTATGTAGTGATAAAAATACATAGTGTTGAATGTACAATTCACTTTGACTTGCACCTCTCGTCTTATCAAGCCTGCATTCCACTGATTCCTGGCGTCAGTCTAATGTGAGGACATCAAGCTAAATATCCTCTTGACAAAAGCATTTGAGCATGGAATACTTAGGATTTTATTTACTAGCAACAGCAGGATTTTAGGCTTGTATGAAGTAGTTTCCAGCTCTCCAAAACTGTTCATCCACTTCGTATCTACAGGCTTGTTTTGGTAGAACAGGAGTTTATCAATCAGGTCTTTTGCTTCTGTAAACTTATCATATAGGCTATCCATGTCTAAAGCCCTTCATTTTAAACACACCTGAGCACATTTGATGTCATCATAAGTTAAACCTCTGTTTCTGAAGGAAAATGGTTTCAAAGCACAGAGGTAACTTGAACTTTTGATGCTAAAGTTGGATTCCAAATAAGTTACAGCTTTCGTAAAGAAATCAAGAAAGTCCTAACTTGGCTGTCTTCTTCTGGTGACTTCATTTTGAGTTTTGAAGCAATATTATTTCAAAAGAATCAGCATTTTTTCCCTTTTTTTTTTTCTGTGTGAGTTTTTGTTGTAACCTAAATATTGCATTGAATGACCTAGATGCACTCAGTTCATTTTTTTCTAAGCTTCTTATGTCCCTTCAAAGATCATCAAGCAGTTTTAGAAAAACAGCATATACATTTCTGTTTGTGATCCTTTTCTCCTTTCTTATCCTCAATGTATTTCCAAATTAGAGGAGGCCATTCTTCTTGTCTAACACTTTCATAATCTAATTTTACTTCAGACCAGCATTTTCCCATCTTCTCTATGGCTGACAACACTAATAGCTACTTGTAGGCACATGTCTTGGGGGCTATCTCCTTCCATTTCTAGACAGTCCAAAATCTCAATTGCTTCTGCACATTTTGAGGAAACTGAAAAGTGACCAAAGAATTTCACTACAAAGACATCAATATCACAGGAAAACAAAGTACATACCTTTTCTTATCAGTGTTGTATACAAGGTATGCTGGACATTTAGCAGATAAGATCTTTTCCTTTTATTTGGTAAGCTTATAGACTGAAAAGAATTTGCCAAAATTTACATTTACACTGCGTAATATGCAGATAAATGAGCAAAGTCTAGTTTCTGTTTGGACAAGGTATCAGTAGTCTTTTATTTCATATTTTCTGTGGTTTCATTAAAATCTTTAAAGAGATGGAGAAGATGACTTGAAACTCTGTTTTTCAAATCAAAGTAGCTAAAAGCTAGCAGGAACATTTTTTTTTGTTGCCATGATTCATCATATCACTTGATATACTGTAGAAAGCGTGATTGTTGGTAAGATCTGACAGAATCAGCTCTACACTGTAAGGCGTCAAAACATCTGTTATCAAAATTTCCCTTTTTGTTCGACCACAGTACATTTTAGTTGCAACCTCTGAAAATGTGGCTTTACTCAGTTTCATAGAACAATCAAGGGAACAATATTGTAAGTGTTTGCTCCTGTGGTATGCCTAAGTTAATTCAGTGGCAGCTATTTTCTACTGAGCATTGGTGTCTTTTGGGGAATGAAAAAACTTTTAATTGATTTAGAAGTACTTGGACGTTTAACCCAGATTTGTGAGATTCAGTCTCCATATGTGCTTTCACATTGCCTTCTTCACCATGCCCAGTCCCAAATTTTTTTCTGCATATTGTGCAGTATGCTCTATTTTGGTTATTTACCTCTTTAATCCAATTGTATATGAGCTTTTATCTGTAATCAAAATAACACAGGTTTTTTTTCAGTGGTGTCTGGTTTATACTGGCATTGATATGAAAACTGTTCTCATTTCTATTAACTGAACCTTTAGAAAACATGGTCACAATATTCACAATTTAAAAAATTAAACTAGCTCTATCTCAGTACATAGCACAGTTAATCCAGAGTCAGAGATTGACTGTTAACACTCACGTTTACAATACACTTAAGTTGTACACTGGCGAAGAGAAACAAAGTTGGACATTAATTAAAGGCAGTAGGACAGATTTTATGTAGTACTGCTATAGTAGGGGAGAGACCTCAGTGTAACCTGAGCTCAACTCTGCTGAAACAAAAGGCAGGAGGCTTTTTAAATGCTGGAGTGTGCTAAAGAAAAAGTTTTGAAGGTTGTTAAAGGGAGTGGCCAGTGTGATTGGGCCACATGGGTGCTTATTGAAGTTAGGCTCCTGCCCTCCCACAGAGACTCGAGACAGGGGCCCTGTCTTTCTTGATGATTACATCAAGGGGTTGTAAAACATACATTTCAAGGAAACAGAGAAAGTATTTGCAATTGCAAGTCTTTTTTTTATTTTTTAAAGTAAATGCTTCTAAGAACAGGGAGATCAAGGGCCTATAGTCAGATATTGGCTGGGACAGACAGTAAATTCTTTTGGCAGTGTTGAGCTTTCTTAGACAGATTCTTAAGGGGGCTGGAGTGATCATCGTAGGGACATAGCCTTGAACTGTTAGATCTATGCTAGTGTTTGTTCAAATTTCATAGTGTGGGGAGTGGATGAAATCATTTGTGATCAGAGTCTATAGTTCTCATAGGCAAAAGTTGAGGCCTGGTCAAGAAGTGGGCTCAGAGGGGCCTGATTAAAGTTTAGTCAAGGAGAGAATCTTTCAACACTTTAGTGGCATCACTTGGTGTGATGTAATAATGAATGATGCATTATTGTGTACCACAAATCATGGTTATGACAGCTGTTATGGAAGATGGATATGCTATGTGTATTTAACACTGAAAACAATGTAGTTTTCAGTCCGTATTTAGGGGGCTGCCATATGGGTTTTGTGCTTTTCTCCCGACCTTCCGTACCCACTGCAGAAAACCAAGACTTGCATTCCAGGGAGTGGCTTCCAGGGAATTAGGAGTTTCCATGCTGTAACCAGAACGATCCTAGGTAAACTAGGATGGTTTCTTACTCTCAGAACTCCCCCTTTCACCTCAAGTCAAGAGGGATTTAAAAGAAGATTGATGTCATTAAGGATACTTGGTGATTCAATTTCTGCCTTGGAAAATACAGAGTAGACATTAATAAAATGAAGGAGGAGTGGCTGCATTGCATAGCATGCCCTACAAGAAGACATTGGGGCAAAGAATGTGAAATTATTTACAATGAAGTAATTGGCAGAAGCAAAGAAGCATTAATCCCGGTCAAAGGAACTGCTGGTGAGAAGTCTCAAGAGAGATGGAGTCAAGGAGGGCCTCTGAAGATCCCAGAAAAGGGACCATGAGAAAAAGAATCAGCGTTAAACTTGGACCAAAGCCAGAGGAAACTAACACTAGATCAGAATCTAGACCTTTCCTCTCTCCCTCTCTCCTGACCACATCCCCTTCCCTCAGCAGGAAGAACTTGTTTAATGTACATAATTAGAATTGAAGTTTTGACTATTAATGCAACTGGGCATTTCAATTACTGACCGAAAAACATGTTATTACCTTTATGTGAGCAGAGACGTTGTGGAACTTGCTCTAAATTTCATTCAGTGAATAAACTACTTCCACTAAGTAAATGCCAACTAACGATGAGAAGCAAAAATAAATTTGCTTTCTGATTTTACCCCCAAGAAGACTATAAATATTACCGAGAAAAGGTGATTTATAAAGGGGCAAAAGGCAAGTAAGGAGGTGTAAATATATAATAAATCCCACAATGTCACATTCATAATTCATTCAATAATTGCATATTAAGCATCAGGTAGTCACTTAACACTCTGACAAGAGCTAGGAATATAAAGGCAAAAAAATACTGCCTTCAAGGACCTTAAGAGTAGAAAGGGAAACGTAAATATCATAAGCTCTTTCCAACAGTGGTTTTGAGGCGGTTGGTTTATATTGCCATTCCACAAGGTTAAAGTTCCTCTTCAGTACACACTGTTCCCCAGCCCCTGATCCCTGCTTCTCAGGAGGGCAAGTCTGAGTAATACTGCAGGGAGAATTGTTTATTCTTAACTCTCTCAATATATGGCCAGAAGATCAAGCCCAGAAAGCATGCCCTTGAGCAGCACAAGAATTTGTGAGGAGTTTAGTATTTTGCCAAGACTTGTAAGAACAAAACAAGAATGCAAGAGCACAAGACATTACATTTTAAGCTAGCAAGGGCTGACTTGGAAAATTTTAAAAGAAGCACATTTCATATAAAACAACACCTATGGCCTCAGCAGATCGTCAAGCCAACAGCAATGTTTCCTGATCAGTTAAAGAGGATGATTTTAGAGCAGATTGTTGTACTGATAAAAGCACATCCTCTTGTAATTTTTTATTTATTGTGAATTTTTTTAAAAAATTATTTTAATGCTATTTTTCAGTTGTTTCCCCCAACCCTCTATTTTCTAATAGACCTTACTCTTACCAGATAAAAATCTTCCAGATACTCTACTTCTTAGAAACACAACCTCCATACCAGATAGAGCAGGTAGCTTACTGTATATTCCCAACCCCAAATTTTCTTGGATTTTATTAACAATTATATTTTCACTCTCTTTGGAAAGAGCCCAGACCAAAAACTCCTAGAGCCAGAACTACTTCATTAAAGACAGCATTTTGAGTGTTTGAATTTATTGTTTTTTCTTTTTCTTTTTCTTTTTCCTCCACAAAGTCCCAGTACATAGTTGTATATTTTAGTTACAAGTCCTTCTAGTTCTTCTGTGTGAGCCACTACCACAGCATGGTAACTGACAGACAGGTGTCATGGTTCCGTGACCAGGAACTAAAAAGGCCGCCAAAGCAGTGAGAGCACAGAACTTTAACCACTAGGCCATGAGGGCTGACTCCTTTTCTTCTTTTTTATAATACACAAATCCTCGGAAATTACTTCACTTTACAATGAATTTTTTCATTTAAATTTTAGTCAAATACTGGGAGTCAAGTGATGCCTCTCAGTACATAGTAATGTGTAGTTATTGAGATAACCAGAAATTCTTCCTGATTCAGGAATACTCTTTATTTTCTGACACTGGCCACTGATATGTTCAACTATAGACCAAGATAATCCCTGTTGTTATTTAATACTCCAGAAAGGGTACCTTACTTTCAAGGATCCTCAAACCTCTTTGGCCTCAAGGCTCTAAGATTGATTCAACTCTTTATTGTGCAGAGAAAAAAGATTCTGAAATAATGAAATGTCAATGCTCAAGGTATAAATTGTCAGAAACAGCTTAGTGAAGCATATTATATAGGTATCATATAAATGATTTAAATGGTTATATTATTTGCTCTCAACACATTTCTTTTTGTGTGTGTATGTGAGGAAGACCAGTCCTGAGCTAACATCTGATGCCAATCCTCCTCTGTTTTGCTGAGGAAGACTGGCCCTGGGCTAACATCCATGTCCATCTTCCTCCACTTTATATGGGACACCGCCACAGCATGGCTCTACAAGCAGTGCATTGGTGCGCGCCTGGGATCTGAACCTGCGAACCCCGGGCCGCCGCAGTGGAGAGCGCCCACTTAACCACTTATGCCACCGGGCCGGCCCCTCTCAACACATTTATTGATGGTCTGCTATAAGCAAATATTTTTATGTAACAGGTACTTTGAAGAGTAAAATGATGAAGAGGACGCTGTCCCAGTTGTTACAATCCAGTAAAGGAAACAGACATGCACAAATAATTAGAATATGAAATACCCGGAGTTTGCATTGTGCTGGAAGAGCAATGGAGTTGGAAAATGGAGTAGTCCCAGCAGGAACCAGTTGCATAAGAGTGAACATAATTCAGAGAGTCTCTGTGACATAGTTCCCTAATATGTAAAATGAGGTGTTATATGGACTGGTCCAGTGGTGTCCAAATATTTTGGATTGCATACATCCATTGATAAAAATTGTTGTCTCACACCTCCAATATTTATTTATAATGATGTGCATATTACATATTACATACACTATAAAACAATAATTATCTTAGGAGGCTTTTAAAAAATACCAAGGCTAGGATCCCCACCAAACTAATTATATCAAGATATCTGGAAATGGGGCATACATGTGGATATTTTTTAAAGTACCCCAAGGCTAGAAGAAGACACAGATGAATACAAAATAAAAATTAGTATATACTTTCAAATTTTTCATAAGTGCTGTGAAGAAATTTGATAGAATTAGAGAAAATAAAATGGAGATACTTAAATAAGATGGAGGAACTTAGATAAATTGGACGTACTTACTTAGATAACCATGATTAGAGAAGGCTTCTCCAAGAAAAGGTGATATTTGAAGAATGAGAAGGATCTCTCTATTAGGAGCTGAGCTGTTTGGGCTTGTGAGTGTACAGGGCAGGGGGAGTTGGACAATAAGAATATTCCAAACAGAGAGAAAAGCAGGAGACCTACAACCAGAAAAGTAAATGAATAGGAACAAACATGGCAGAGTCACGAGAAAGAGTGGCATGAGATGAAGCTAGAGAATTAGATACAGGCTGGTCCTATGGGGCCACATAGTTTATTCAAACTATAAAAGAAAGCCAGTGAGAGTTTCGACAGATGAGTCATGTAGTCTGATGTTCATTTAAAGAAAATACTCTGTATACACTTAGCCTGAATATAGGCATACCTTGTAACCCATCAGTTCACTCCTAGGTATATACCTAACAGAAATGTGTACATATGATTTCCAAAGAACACGTACTGGAATGTTCATGACAGCATTCAAAATAGCCAAAAACTGGAAACTACACAAATGCCTACCAACAGTAGAGTGGATAAATAAATTGTGGTATATATGTATAATTCCTATACATCATTGAGATTTGACAGTATACAACCACATGCAACAACATTGATGAATCATACAAACATTATGTTAAATGAAAGAAACTAGACATAAAAGAGTAACACTCTATGGTCCTGGTCATATAATGTACAAAAATAACTCTTAACGTGAAAAAAGGGGCGAGAGGGAGGCAGTGGACAGGTCATTTGAAGCCAAAGTTGAGAATCAATGATATAATATAATGGATACCATAAAGAGACAGAGTATCTCTCAAGCCTGTAATTCTAAGTGTAGCTAAAGTAAAAATGTTTTCCTGTATAGATATAGATATACAGATATATATCTGTTGCAGCTTTCAAATTCCTTTTTAAGAGAGAGTGCTTTAAAAGGATTAACACCTAAGGGTAGAATACTTCTACCCAGAGATTTTAAAACTCTCCTTTAAAAAAAGCTTTTTTAAAAATACTGTCTGCCTGGATTCCCAAGAAAAAATAGGAAAAAACAGAGTCATCAGAAAGGGCTAGTGAAGGTGCCTGCAAAGGAAGATTACAAAAAAAGGAAAATCACAAAGACCAATGAATATTATGGGCCTGTTGGCAAGCTTATCTCTATTGTGGAGATAGACTCTTCAAGCTACCTGGAGACCCACCATGTACTCTTCTAATTAAAATGAGGCTTCTGAGTAAGATTCCATCTATAGGAGGGGAATTGGTTGATTGGGCATACTGTCATGAAAATTCCTCCATTCCTCTTTTTGTGTCTGTTGTGTTCATATAATGGACAGTCTAAATTTATACTTCAGTCTTTGTAAGCCAAGTAAATGTTAGACTTTTCCTTAGAAAATGTCCTTCTGTGCACTTGCAAATTAGTATTCTTGGTTCACACGGCTAGGGGTAAACCCTGGACTGTGGTAAATTTACCATAGTGAATATTTTGTTTCCTCAAATCTAGACACCATTCATTGCAAGATTCGCACCTGTAATGACTTCGTTTTGTAGGGTGGAGTAGGGGCTGGAAGAAAAAACAGGTGAGAGAAGAAACACCACTACCATATTAAATGGACCTAGCAATTGTAAGATAAGTCTCAACATCTGCAACATTGAAATATGAAAAAGAATGTACATCTTAGAATTAGGACCACAGATTCCTCCCAAGCCTCTTCCTGTTTCTTTGTCTGGTGACCTCCCATTGTTTCGGCTTCCCTTTCACCTGGTGTTGCACACTTATCTCTCTAGCAAGGTCTCCCAATCTTTTAAAAAGATTAAAAGAGATTACTTCCCTCAGCAGTGACCTCTTTCCACTTGAAATGTTTATTCTGTTGCCCACTCGCTGAAAGAGTCCCTACCACTGCAGCTGAATGCTGCCAGCCTCCACACTACTCAGCGCTATTTGGGAAGGCTGCATGCAGCCCTGTAGAGGAAGTGCATGCGGGTCATCTGCAGTGGAAGGGAAGAAGAAATAATACAAAGACTTGCTAACAAAACCTTAGTGTGGATATGGCCTCCTGGGAAGCACGGGAAGCAGGCAGACTAACCTGGGTGGAGTCACAAGAAAATGGAACAGCTATTTTTAGCACAACTGTCTGGCATTTAAAGGAGCTGGAAACAAAGCCTTAAGGGGAGAAAAAAAAAACGACTGTGGCTACAATTGTCAGCCATGTTAGACAGCTATGCAGTGAGAAAATAACTGCTTCCCACATGTAATACACATACTTAGTAGGATAGTCAACTAACTATTGCCCTATTCAATCAACTATTTTTAACCACTGCATTGAGATCATAATCAAGTTGTTTAGTGATTAGCGAGGATTACAACTGAAAAAAATGTTCAGTTCTGTACTGTCCATTTATCAGCCCTTGTTGGTAGAGGCAGTTTTAATCTACCTCCACAAAACAGATTGAGCAAAGTCTCAGGAGACTAGATGCTTGGGCTGCCTTCCTGGGAGTGCAAGACCCTTCTGTCCCCTTTCCTACCCTGCCATAAAAGTAAAAGAAAACACAACACATACCAACATAATTACTGGGAATTTCATTTATTCCCATGATATACACCACTCTCACCTTGAAGACTTAAAAAACATTACCTTTAACATTTTAAAAATATGAAATCCCGGGCCGGCCCCGTGGCTTAGCAGTTAGGTGCACGCGCTCCGCTGCTGGCGGCTCGGGTTCGGATCCCGGGCACGCACCGACACACCGCTTCTCCAGCCATGCTGAGGCCGCGTCCCCCATACAGCAACTAGAAGGATGTGCAGCTATGACATACAACTATCTACTGGGGCTTTGGGGGAAAAAATAAATAAATAAAATTATAAAAAAAAAAATGAAATCCCTTTGATCTTCTGACTATGTAAAAGAGTCCACGCATATGCCAGCAAAATATCAACCTATTTTACAGTTTTACTAACTTGAATGTATACAACCCATCTACACAGATTGTTATTGTTGTTGTTGTTTGTGATGGTCAGGCCCCAAATGGCTAGGTACAAAAAAGAGAACAGTATCAGGTGGCATCTGGTTGAAATCCAAGAGAAAAAGAACACACAGGAAGTCTCTAGATAGCAATAATACCAAGAGAAGATAGAGACAAACTCCAAATGTATTGAATATCTCCCATGTGCCAGGCTCTATGCTAAACATAATAGAGGATATAAAATAGAACATGGTCTCTGACCTGAAGGACTTGAGAGTCTAGTGGGTCTAAAAACATATATACAAATGCCAATCAATCGATTAATGATTAAATAATTATTGGTCACTATATGCCCAGAAGATATGATTCAGTAGGTTTGGGGTATACCCCTGAAATATGCATTTCTTAAATGACTTGTAGTTGCTTATACTGCACAAATTTGGGGACAACTGGTCCATGCACTTAAAAACAGAAACCAAGTGCTTTGGGAGCACCAATAAAGAATAAAATCAGTTAAAGCTTCATAGAAGTGGTGGTATTTGAACTGGGATTTGAGAGCTTTTTAACAGGCATGGATGGAGATAAGGCAATTCTAGAATGAAGGAAAATTGTATGTTATGTATTTGTTTGTACCTCTGTCCCTTAAAACAAATTGGCCGTGCCCTACAACAAAAGATAAATAAAACATTGACAAAATAGGAATAAAGAGAGAAGAATGGAGTTAAAAGAAGAAAAGCAAATATGCCAGCCTTAAGTATTAGATATGATTTCTGTGGATGAGCATATAAGTCTGACTTATGATACCTGTCACCATATAAACAGTATCAACAAAAGTAGTCACCTAGAAGGGCACGGTAAGTTCAAGGAACACCAAGGTGTTCAAAATGAGGTGGAAAATAGGGAAAGACTATGAAAAATAAAGCTATTCAGAATCCTTCTGCATTTCTACCTTGTACACAATCTTCTACTCTCCCAAAACACCTATTCCAAACTTTCCTATTTCCATTTTTTAAATGGAAAATTCTTTGATACTTCTCCCAATGAGAGATGAAATCTATGTTTCCTCTCCTTGAATATGGACTCCTTGACCAATAGAATACAGTGGGAGTGATGCTGTGCTGGCTTCCAGAGCCAGGCCTTAGAAACTGCCAGTTTCCACTTCCTGTCTCTTGGGCCACTCACTCTTAGAACCCAGCCACCATACTAGAAGGAAGTCCAGACACATGGAATGGTCCCATGTAGGTGTTCCAGTTTATAGATCCAGCCGAGGTCTCAGCAAAATGCCAGTATCAACTGTCAGACATGTAAGTGAAGAATCTTCCATATGATAACAGCCCCCAGCCATCAGATTACCCCAGCCTTCATGTCTTTCTGGTTGAGGCCCCAAACATCATGGAGTAGAGACAAGTTATCCCCACTGTGCTCTGTCCAAATTCCTGATTCATGAAGTCTAGGAATACAATAAAATAATTAAACCACTGAATTTTGGGGTAGTTTTGTTATGAAGTGATAGATAACTGGAATACTTCCTAAGTCTCTTGAATCCTCCTCCTAACACCCCTCTCCCCAAGTACACACATACATTCAGAGAACCAGAGAACTTCTTTTCTCACTCCCAGGAAATAGCTTTATTTCCTAATTTACATAAAAACATCAAATTAGAACCCTCTCAGTCTTCTTCTGCCAAACATATCACATTACCTATAGCTGTAGCCATACTTCTATTAAAACAGGAAAACTCCTTCCTAAGGTAATCTGAGAGGCCTGTGGGAGGGTGGAGGGTGGGGATTCAAAGCATAGCTCTCTCAGAAAATTTATTTTATTGTGAATTCAACCTTTTCCTCCTAATTGAATCCTTCTCATTCATATTTAAATATGTCCTACTAGTTCTCATTAAAACAAACCAACCTCCCTTCTAGCTTCTGCCATCTTCTTCCTTCACAGAGCTATATATACTAACCATCTCCCTGTATCTTTTCTCACTCACTTTTCAGGCATCTCTAATTCAGGTATCTCTAATCTGGCTTCCGCCCCATTATTCCATTTAAATAATTCTCACTAATGTCACAAGAGACTTTCACTTCGCTAAATCCAGTGAATATTTTGGACTTCTTACTTGATATCTTCAGCCGCATACAACAATGTTGAGCATTTCCTCTGTCTTAGTCCATTCAGGCTTCTACAACAGAATATCATAGACTGGGTTGCTTAAACAACAGACGTTTATTTCTCACAGTTCTAGAGGCTGGAAAGTCCAGGATCAAGGTGTCGACAGAACTGCTGTCTGGTGAGAACCTGCTTCCTGGTTTGCAGATGGTCGTCTTCTCACTGTGTCCTCACTTGGCAGAGAGGGTGAGAGAGATCTCTGGGGTCTCTTTTCTAAGGGCACTAATCTCATTCATGAGGGCTCCAATCTCATGACCTGTTCACCTCCCAAGGCCCCACCTCCTAATACCATCACATTGGGAGTTAGGATTTCAATATATGAATTTGCGGGGACACAAACATTCAGTCTTTAACACCCTCTGTCTTGAAACATTGTCTTCCACTTTGGTTTTCTTCCTACTACTCTGGCCACTCCTTCTCAGTCATATTTGCTGGCTCAGTCTCCTCTACTTTGCCATTAAATTTTGGAGTTCCTCTCTCGGTCTCTCTCCTTCTCACTATGTACTTTTTTCCTAGGAAATCTTATCCACATCCTTAGTTTAATTACCATATAAAATTATAAATTCACATCTCCAGCCCAGATCTCGACTGTAAGGTATAAACCCATATATCCAACTGCCTATTTAACACCTATCTTCCCTCTTAAACCTGGTGCTTTTCCAACACTCACTGTCTCAGTAAATAGTACCACCATCTGTTCAATTATCCAAGCCCAGAAATCCAGCAATTATCCATAATACCTCCTTTCCCCCCCATATTCAATTTCTCTCTAGATCCTGTCTATTTTACCTACTAAATATTCCTCATAGCCTTTCTTTTAAATCCACCACTGCTCCTCTCCAAACACCTGATCATCCCCCAGAGCCGGAGTGATTTTTTCAATGTAAATATGATGAAGTCTGTATAAAACACCTCAGCTGGCTTTCAGTATCTCTTAATAGAAAGAGCAAAATCTTAACATGGTTTGCAAGCCCCACATGGGCTATCTTGTATCTGCTTGTTAAACCTTAATGTTAACTTTCTCTCTTCTACTAGAGCCATCCTGATGTTTACTTCCTTGAACTTTCTATCCCTTATCACACGGGCCTTTATTCAGATTTATACCCTTGCCCAGAACACTCTTCAGCTTTCCCTCCAAACCCACACCATCTAGTTAATCCATGCTTAATAGAATATAAGCTCTAATAGGGAGGAAGCATATCCATTTTACTTGTCATTGTACTACTAATACCTAGCATAGTGCCCAGTGTTTAATAAATGCCTAAAAAATATCTATCAAATGTATAAATATGTATATTTTATCTGCTGGCAAAACACCTATATGGCAATATGTACCAGGCAGTCTGAAATGCAAGATGATGCCCAAGAGAGAAGTCAGAGCCAGAGAAATAGATTTGGCAATCATCCTCATAGACCTGATATCTGAGAAAGGGAGAATGAACATGATCCCCCAGGGAAAGTGTGGAATAAGAGTAGAGGAGAGTCAGGAACTGACCCTTGAGAAACATTTTCATTGAAGGGGTGGGCAGAAAATCCAGCAAAGAGACACAAGGGCAAAATAACACAAGAGGGGAAGTGAAAAGTTTTAGAAAAGAAAGGGTTGTCAGGAAGGTCAAACACTGTGAGGAAGCACAGAATATATGAGTGCTAAGGTATTGGAAATTAGGATATTATTTATTGTAGGAGGCTGAGGACTAAGTAAAGAATGCAATGAGAAGTCCTCATGAGAGTCCTGGGCAAGGGACATTGCCAAAAAAAATAACATTCTGTTTAAAGTTATATGCTATGCTAATCCTTTGCTATGAATTTAAACTCTTCCATTGTTCCCATATCTTCTTTAGCAAAATGTTAATAAGTACAAGTTCCTGTATAAGTGGCATATGGGGGTATAGAGGCGGAAAAAAATCTTCCCTCCACCCTCCTAGGTTCTCCAGCTGGGGACCTGTAAATTAGAATGACAAAAGACAGTTTAACAAGAGAGAGATAAACAGAGGGTTATTAACATGTGCATCAAGCATATGGGAGCACTCAGAAATGGGTGGTTAGAGCTTGGGCTAATATAGCAGCTTAACAAAAGAACAATAAATTTTTAGAGAAGTGACAAAACAAAGGAAAATGACTGAGATTCTAGGGTGGCAAGTTGTGGGAAGGTAAATGTATGGGGAAACTAAAAGAAGATAAGAGCTAGTTTTAGCAAAGTTTGTTATATAGATTCCTCTGGTGCCATCTCCGGGGCGATAAGGGTCTAGCATTGTCTTCAGTGATTAACTTCTGTCCTTTCTGGTGGGGGGCTGGGAAGGGGACACCTTTACAAATTTATGTTCTACTTTTAGCCAGATGAGGGAAGGCAGAGAGCTTTTCTTGTATCTGCTTCTCAGTTGCCTTCAACTCAAGGTAATCCTTATGCCAAAGTGGCATGTTTGTGGGTAGCATATTCAGGGGAAATAAAATAAAGAGGCTGTATTTGTTAGCATGAAGACTAAGCTGCTATAATGAAGAATCCAATAGTACATTGGCTTGAAGAGCAACAAGTTCATTTTGTTCTCATGTAATAGCCCCAATGTAAGCAGTCCAGTGTGGGGAGAATCATTTAGTGGTGTGCTTTTCTTCAATCCTCTTGTCCATCATCTCTTAGGCAATTGTCATCATTTGCACAGTCAAAGTTAAATCGACCTTCAGACTAGATTCCAGCAAATGGATAGGAGAAAGAGAGCATAGAGGAGGACCTGACCAAAAATGGTTCATATTCCTTTGGTTATACGGTCATTGTTAACTGCAAGGAAGGCTGGGAAATGTGATCTAACAGCCAGCCATGAACTCAATCATACCTGTATTACTATGGAGAAATGGATAATGGGTATTGGCAGATAGCTGGTAGCCTCTGCCAGAGCCCACCTCTCTGAACATCTACATTTCCATGTGCATCTTACTTCCCACAAGTAGAACACACTCTTTCCTCAGAGGAGAAACCCAAAGTCCCATCTAGTTACTGAATCCAGTTCAAAGTCCAGAAACTATAGGTAATGTTCTTATGGGACCTTTGTAGTTCAGGTGCCTATAAACTAAAAGATTTTTTTAGTTTTCTCAATCTCCCTGCCTCACTTCACTCCCACACCCAATATGTAATGATGGAGCAGAAACAGGATAACCATGATTAATCTCCCAGCTTGGAAAAGGGAAGAATGGGAAACACACAAAGGTCACTAGTGCGTAGGAATTATCAAATCCTGTTAGGCAGAAAATCATAGCACTTTACCCTGGCAGTGAAATAAGTTGTCTGGTTAGCCCAATTTGCTTTCTGGAAATAGCTCCCATGTCCTCTTTGGACCCAACTTTGCATTATAGGAGGTTCTTTCTTGTCCATTACTACCAGAGGCAAATCTAAAATAGGTGTTAGAAAGTATTGTTACTGCACCAGGTCCATTTTTGCCTACCACCCAGAAAGCCAAACACCGAGATGATGAGATTATAGCAGAGAGAGTGGGATTATCAATCACAAGGCAGCCAAGTGAGGAAACGGGAGAATGAGTCTCAAATCCGCTTCCCTGAAAATAGAGACTCAGGGATATTTATGGGGTAGTGGGCAAGGTTTCTGAAATGATTGCAGGTGAGGAGAGATGAGGTAATTGATGATCTGCGTAAGGGTAGTCAGGCTTCATGACTCTTCGTAGGACGCATGTTCACAGAATGGCTGCAATAGCATGGCCTGAGGGTGGAGCTTTAACTTCTTAACGTCGAAAAGTCGCTTATCTGACATATGTCTGCGTGGGCCCAGTTGATGGGTTGGTGGTCTCAACTGGCCTGAAGTGGACAAGGGGTTCCAATTCCTGAAAAAAATAGCTCAAACACCCATTACCATGGTGACCCTGCCTCCAGGGAGATGTCATCTATAGGAACCTAGTGGGAGTCAGATAGCATATTGCCTGAACAGCACAGTTAAAAATGCGTAAGTTTATCTGCAGACTTAAGTCCTCGTCTTCCATTCTGATAAGTTTCTAGGTAAGGCCATCCCCCACTTCTTCCTGGTACAGGGAAAAAGATACCTTTACAAATGTAAATGTCTCTTACAAAAAGGTATCCAGAACTAGGAATGGGCTTAGCAAGGACCCTCCCCAGATACCCAGAGATATCTATGGTGATGGCCTGTTCTGGGGGCAGGCCTCCTATCCCAAACTCTTTTGGTCAGTTAATGGGGGTGGGAGTCAAAGTGTCTTTCAGGCAGAGACATGTTTTGAGGTGGCCAATTCGGATCCCCCATAGTTATTAGCTGCTTAATCATCAATGGCTAACTCCCGGTTTCAGTATGCCCTACTGAGGAACTGGTTTGGGATTGAACAACAACAAGCTTTTACAAGCTAGGCTTTTCATTTCTTTGGCAATACAATTCCTTCAAAATCTTTATATGCTTCTGGTGTACTTTTTATAGTGTGTTCCACGTGCCAGCATCCACACCCAACATTCTTTTCCAGCCATATTTCTTTAACCTGTTGTCTTTTTGATTCTCTGAGCGCAACCCTGGCCTCTATTCTTCATTTTAATGAAGGTTACCTTGAGGCCATGTGAAACAATAGGTTTGGGTAGGAAAGCCACACCCAAGGACCTTGCTCCCTTTGTTTTGCAGAAAAATTGTAATGAGTCTTTGAGAAAAACTTATAGGGGTTCAAAAGTGGTTGGCCTTTCTAATCTTATGAGGCTCCAAATATATGGACTCTTTCCATTCCACTGCGTATCTGATTACAAACTGGCTGATTCTTGCCTGAGCTTGACTCATTGAATTCCTTGCTAAAATTTTCCAGGAGAACCCAAAACATACTCGTATTCTGTTCTTTCCACCTACTTCCCTTAAAGCAGATAGTGTGTCTTCCAGGTAAAAGTTTTAGCAAATATTTTGCCAAATGTGAACAAATATCATGTTTCCAGCCTGCACTATCTGGCTTCTCACTGTTTCACTGTTGTCAAACAATTTATAATTAGTTGGCATGAAGGCTAAGTTGCTTTAACAGAGACCTTAAAGTATAGTAGATTGGAAAACAATGAAGATTATTTCCCTGTCAGGTAATAGTGCCAGTTGAGCAAGGCACCCTCCTCTACATGGTTATTCATGGACTCAGATTCTTTTAATCTTCTTGCTCCACCTAGGGCTTCATTGTCACCTATTTGATCAAAGCTGAGACTCGGTCATAACTTGGTTCCAAAATTTGGAATCCCTCCTATTCCACTGACAAAACCTTAGTCATATTACAAGGGTTTTCTGTCATTTGTAGATGGAGCAAGAGGTTCTGAACAAGTGGAAAATTCTCATTCACTGCACATTACTCTTCCCAAGTTGGAGACCAAACCTCTTTTACTCATTAGATAAGAGTTGTCCAAATTGATTCCTACAGCTGGCCTCTCAGAGAAGGAGTTGGCTTTCTGCAAATCTCATGGAATCCAGGTATGGCCCTGTGTTGAAGGCAGTCGGTTCTCATCAATGACACGCTTGGACCCCAGCCCCTCAACCGTGCCAGCAGAAAGCAGATGTTTCTCCAACCATAAAAGCCGATGTGGCAAATCCTGCTTCTATCTTGTCAGATTATACGGCTGTAACTATAGGTCTTGAACACTAGGCCCCTGACAATACCAAAGAAAAGGCTAGTGCTTCTCTGGTCATAAACATTGAATTCTCAAGAGAGTGTTGGACCCAAGATTCTGCCTCATCATATTGCTATTATATGAGTGTCCGGGTCACAACAGGGCAGGTTGTTCTCTAATCATGCAGGTGCTTCCCTAATCAGGTGCTTCCCTAATCGTGCAGCTTAACAAGCCTGAATCCAAAGGTTGAGGTCCCTCTCCCATCTGGTCTTGCTAGATCTCTTTGCACTGCCCTAGAATACAGTGTGCAATGACAGACATGCATACCTGCTACTGCCCCTGTCTCCTTGCATCTTACCCAATGTATACTGCTCCACCAGCTGAAGTGGGTATGCTTCTTGGCTATTTGTCCCCTAGCAGGCTCAGATGTGGATTTTGTCTCTAAAGGAAGGCTCAAGATCTTTTTATTTAAGTACTAGAGGAGAAGGTCGTTCACAGAAGTTTGGAGGACAGAAGACACATGGGAAACTGATGTTTGGGTTACACCAAATATTAAGCACAACTAGATGATTTTTTCCCCAAAAGCCTAATGATGGAAGAATTAAGCCCTTCATAATGAAGAGACTCTACTTGCAGTAGTTAGAGATAGCTGAAATCTGAACACAGCAATATTTCATTACAGTTTTGCTATTTTAAAAAACACTGTAATCTCTTTCAAATAAGCAATATCAATACTTCTCTCAAATAGACTTTTTGAAATCTGCTAACTTAGGTTTATAAATTCACTTTCCTCTGGTATGCTGAGTTTCACAAGGTTTCTCCTCTTCTACCTGTACATTTTGAAGCCCTTCGTCTCCTGTTGGTGACAAGGCAACTCTCAGAATGCATCTTATATTGTACCTGTACCTAAAGGAAAGCCTGTCATTTTGATGTGTGAAGGAACTGGGATGTGATGGTCGCCCAGTTACTGGCTAGTCAGCAGTCCTTTCTTTCCTCCCCACAATGCAATTCTTAGTAAATGATAAACTCTTTTTTTAAATTCTGGATCCATTTTCTTAATTTCTGCCAAACTAGTGATTATTAATTATGTCCCTCTGCAAAGCTTTCTGGTCAGTGCACACATCAGACACTCATATTTCCCTTAGCATTGAATTCTGAGAGCCACCTGAGCTTCTTATTCCAGTCCATCTGCACAAATTTGGTTCTGGAAACTGAGTAAATGAAAGAAGAATAACGTTAGCTTAAAAGATGGGATATGAATATGGAATTGGCACAGCAATTACAAAACTTTGTTGTAAAGAATAAATGAGTCAGAAATCACATTAGAAGTTTAGAGAATTAGCAGACTAGAAAGGAGAAATGGAACAGAAGGAGCAGATGTATTCAAGTTATTCTTGTCTATTAATTTGTACCCTATGTCATTTTTTAAAAGATTTTAAGCCCAAACTGAATTTTCTGCAAAGAGATGAAACATTATAAGATTCTGTGTAACTATGGATAATTAATGTTATATTAATAACTATATACCCCATAACAATGGTTCACTAAAATTATGCTTTTTTTTTAATCATCAACAGCCGTATATTTCCACCCCATTCCAACAGGCAGCTCATCATTATGATCTCTAAATTTGTATTATGTTTGAAAGACTAATGATAGCAAGGAAGCAAGAATATCACCTCTGATATCTCTGATTTGGAGTAATACTTTATAAGCTTTATGAGAGCAGGAAACCTGTCTGCTCGTCCCCCGAGTCTAGTGCCCTGGCACAAGGCAGACAGTGAGTATTTGTGGATTTGATGAATAAATAATGTCTTAAATATCAGCCCTTGTATACACAGAGCTTTTGCCATCACTTCAATCTCAGCCTAGATCTTTCTAATCAAGCGACAGAAAGACCAAGTTCTTTCATTTGTAGTTTAGAAGTACAACATATCTGTTTGCATAGTACTCAGTTTTCATCTGTCATGATCACAGGGACCAGATGGCTACCTCCTCTAAAACACTTGCATCCCAAGGAGGACAGCATGACAGAATGTGAAACTGGCAACATTTGCTATAAGTTCTTCATAATTCTGAAATGAAGCCCTTCCGTTTATTTTATACTTTTTGAAGCATGTGCACTCTAAGTATGGCCTATAAGATGAACATTTATATAATCAGGAGACTTTTGAGGCAGAGAAAATTCCCCAAGTTTCCAGTGGTGTTTTAAGATATTACCAGAGGGCTAACAGTGCTGACACACAGTTAAGTATCCGTTTCTCTACTCTAGGGCACCCCGTGCCTACCAAGAAAGGAGGCTTTGGATCCTGCCTTATTTAAAGACTAGAAATAACAAAGGTAGGCTGTATTTTCCCCGCTTGACAAACAGTATTCATATGCCCAGCTGCGAAGGGAAGTGAATGAAATGAAGTCAAGGGTTTCAGGTACATGCACGCCATCTACCTCAGCTCACTCCATAGCAATGTATCTCATCTGTGAACGTGGAAAAGCTGTTTTGGAAGAAGCACTTCAAACTCTATTACTGGTGGGTTCAGAATCCCCAATTTCTTGCAAAGGATCCCATCATATTTCAGGTCAGTTTCAAGACTGGAGACAGAATGTGATTTCAGTATTTCACCATGTCTGTCTACAAATATGATGAACTGGTCATTAGTTTGTGTCGCTGAATAGGCCCTGTTTGGCCTTTCGGTGGTGTTTGTGCGGAGGCTGTGTAGAGCCTTCAGGTCTTCAGATAGTTTGTGTCTCTCTATCCTGTGGTTGTCCACCTTCACAGCTCCTTGGGTTTTTTGCACTTTTCACAGATGCTGGAAACTGCTGTGACTTGCAGGTAAAATTTAAAAGCAGTTTTATATCTGCTTCAGAGTGAATCACAAAGGACTACAATTCAGTGACTTGGGGGTCCCAGCTACTTTGAACCATATATATATTGGAGGTTCTTTTGGAGAGTAAGTGTGTGTGTGTATTTAAGGAAGTTCAGTGGGTAGGGGTTGATGTTTGTCAAAATACCTTGAATAGATTTTTCACAAATGATGGCTTATACTCTGTCAGAGTGATAGACAACAGCAAGCTTACAAAACAATGGCAAATCAAGAAAAGAGCTGTAAAATAAACAATGAAGGGTAGAGGAAAATCAGGATGAAATATGAGACCCTTAATGACAGTCAAAGCAAATTCGATACAATAATATAGCGCATTTCTTTAGCCCTGGTAGTGAACTTAAAATTCCAGCACAAACATATTAAGAATTATCCATTTTGGTTAGCTTAACTTTTTGTTCTTTTTTCTCTTTTGTTTTTCAGTTATTGTCTCTGTTAAACTATCCATGGGTATAAGATGGATGGATGGATAGATTTAATGTATATATATTTTAGATCATGAAAATTGAAATTAAAAATTAATGTGCAAATGGGTGTGTATATGTGTATCTATATAAATATATACATGTATATGTGTGTATATGTACATATATATATAAAATCTTATTTTGTCCTTTCTTTGTTACCTAGATAATTTACTGGTCTTCTGCAAAATAAGTATTTCCCCTCACCTCAGGTTTAGCTCTGGATAATTTAAAATGGCACTGTGGGATTGAACAGCAGTGAAAACAAAAGTCTTCAATAGTCAACAGCAGTCTTCAATAAAATAACGCAATATCCATCCTTGGTTAATCCCACCTTAAATCAGCACAACCATCACCTACATGTCCTCAAGGGGAACAAAACCAATATGACTTCATTCATTCATCACTAAGAAAATATATTAAGCTTCTACTCTGTCCCTGACACATTAGTAACAGCAAACATTTCTATACTGCTTTCAACTTTCTCAATTTTCCCTACCTGTGGTGTCAGGCAATCATCCTGATGTACTTGTGAAGCAGATATCATTGTTATTCCATTTTTAGAGGTGAGGAAATTGAGTCTCAGAGATGTTGACTCACTAAGGTCACGTGGCATTTGAATGGCAGATGCAAGACTGAGGTCTATGGTCACTAATGGCAGAGCCCATGGGTTTTCCACAATACAAAGTGGATGATCCAAGATTCAAAGTAAAAATAAATGAATAAATTGTCATGAGGAAAACACTGGGAAGTCGTCTGTGAGCAGTTTTTTTCTAGGAACAGTAACCATTTTTAGATGCTTCTTTGGCAGTTGGCCTGGTAATTATAAAGGATTTGCTTTGGGGTAACGATTAATTTGTGTCTTAGGGAAATTGTTCAAAAATTGAATATAATCAGTTTTGTAAATTAAAAGAGAGTTAGGGTGGGGGTAGTAAGCACCAGGAAATTATATAATATCTAACAGTGTTTAATTAGCTTGTTAAAAATGTGTTGCTAAGAAGCAATGATTGTCTTTAAAATGCTTGAATTGGATTTACTGTAAAAGTTACCATTTGAAATAAGTAAAAGTGATCTGTTCCTTCTGTAACTTTTATGAGCAACATCTGTTGCCAAGAAATAAGGAGCAGGTAAATAGCTCAAAGCTCTCGTGAAAGGGGTCACTTTGGTCAAGGAAAATAGGGAGACAAAGTTTTTCTTCTATGAGAATTACATGCTGGTAGAAAGTAAACAAATATAAAAAAATAATATCATGTAAGGGAGTGATAAGTGCTAAGAAGAAGAAAAAAAGCAAAGTGAGGAGACAGAATGATACAGAGTGCTATTTTGGATAGGGTGGTTAGGAAATGCCTCTGAGGAAGGAACTGTTCAATAAAGACCACAAGAAAATAAAAAAAAAAACAAAACACTATAAATATATGGGGGAAGTGCATTCTAAGCTGAGGGAAGAGAAGTACAAAGACCCTGAAGTGGGAAAGTCCTTGGCATGTTCCAAGAAATAAGAAGGCCAGTGAGGTGGGAGCAGAGTGAGCAAGGAGAAGAAGACAGAAGTTGAAGAAGTATGCAGAAGGCTGATCATGAGAGCCTTTTAGCTCATGGGGTGGAATGTTATTTCACTCTAAGTGTATTACTCAAAGTTCTCCAGAGAAACAGAACCAATAGGAGAGAAAAAAAAATGTGTGTGTATATATATATATAAAGAGAGAGAGAGATTATAGATAATGGCTCATGTGTTTATGGGACTAACAAGGCCCAAGATCTGCAGTCAGCAAGCTGGAGACCTAGGAGAGCCAATGGTGTTGTTACAGTCCAAATTTGAAGGCCTGAGAACCAGGAGAGCTGATGGTGTAGTTTTAGTTCAAAGGCCAGTAGGTTTGAGATCCAAGAAGAGCTGATGTTTCAGATCAAGTCCAAAGGTAAGAAAAAACCAATGTCTCAGCTTAGAGTCACTCAAGCAGGAGGAATTTCTTCCTACTTGCGAGATGGTCAGCCTTTTTGTTCTGTTCAGACGTTCAATAATTAAATGGGGCCACCTACATTAGAGAAGGCAATCTGCTTCACTCAGTCTACTGATTCGAATGTTAATCTCATCCAGAAACACCCACACAGACACACCCAGAACATTTGACCAAATATCTGGGTACCCTATGGCAATTTTAAGTTGACGTATAAAATTAACCATCATAAGGCCAACCCTTGTCAAATGGCACCCATATGCATCTCCTTAAACCATACTTAATCTCAAAATAAAGACACTAATAAGATCATAATTCTTCCTAACATGATACAAGCATCTTCCATACAACTGAAACTGCATTACCCACTTCCCTAGAAGAGGAAGTAAAGTCATTGAGCAAGTTTACTCTTCTCCTTGATCTCCCATAACTTAAAAACTATGACATAAAGTTAACAATACTTCAATACTATGATATAAAGTCAATACTTCTTATGTTACGTGATAAGGGAGTAAGAGAGGGAAGAAAACATAGATATTTTATATATATACACACTCAAACATATTTATAACAAAATAAGGAGGAAATACTTATGATAATTAGAGTCTTCATTTCTGTAACTGGTCACATGGTTGTAGCTGGTATTTATAACTACCTTCTTCCACTACCCATTCTGTATTCCCATTGCCTTCAGCAAGCACCTCAGCTGGTCATGGTTCTTTACCTGGTGGGGTGACCCAAACCTTCATTCCTGGAGGGTCTGGGCCATTAATAGTCTCACCTGGATTGGCTTGTGGAGTTTTCCATTGACTTTAATCACAGGGCATGGTAATACTAAGAGATGGCCCTAAGGAATCTCCTGTATTCCAGAAATACTGTTCCTTGCATACACTATTGTGGAGTAGCAGCCCAATTTCCTCTTGGTAGTCAGGATCAATCACCCCAGCTGGCACAGTAACTCTCTTTGTTGCCTGTTGATTCAGAGGCATGAGGAGCCCACAGTGGCCAGGCTGCAGTTTTAACTTCCAGTTCAGTGAAATCATTGTTGTGTCTCTTGCTGGAAGCATTCTTCCTTTTGGATCTAAGATCTCTAGGCCAGACGAATATAAGATCATGAGAACAAGAAGCAAAAATTTTGCTAGTGCATCACTAGGGGTGATAGTGAGTAGTGCCACTCTCATTTCCACCCCTTGTTTCCTGGACCTGTGGATCCTGGCTATGGGAGAAACAACACTGTATATTGGACGCTGATTCAGAGCATATACAGCCTTCTGGAGAACTTTGCCCCAACCTTGCAAGGTACTGCCACCTAGCTGGCACTGTAACTGAGTCTTCAAAAGGCCATTCCTTCAGCAATTTCAGGATAATGGGGAACATGGCAAGACCAGTGAAGTTCATGAGCATGGGCCCATTGCTGCACTTTATTTGCTTTGAAGTGAGTTGCTCAGTCAGAAACAATGCTGTATCAAATGCTGTTTGACCAAGTGTCTGGGCATCCCATGGCCCAGTCAAGTTGACAAATAGATAAAATTAACTATCACAATAAGCTAGATAATAAGTCATCATAGGGTTCTGAGCAGATCATTACATGATCTGGTTATATTTCAAAAGGATCACTCTGGAGTTGGGTAGAGAATAGACTAGAGAGAAGTAAGAATAAAATCAAGGAGATTACTGCAAGAAAGAGATGATGGCGTGGAGTAGATGGTGGTGGGGAGATGGAGAGAATATATTTTGAAGCCAGAGTCTATCAGATGTGATGCTGGGTTGTATGTGAGTCGTGAGAGAAAGAAGGGAATCCATTCCAAGTTTCGGGAATTATGGAACTAACTGGTGAATGATGATGGCATTTACTAGTATTTGGGTCACTGAGGGGGAAAAAGATTTGGGAAAGAAAATGAAGAGTTTGGTATTGGATATGCAATAATCAAGATTCCCATTAGAAATCAAGTAGAGATATAGAACAGGCAGTTGGGTTTATGAGTTAAGAGATCCAGAAAGACTTCTAGGCTGGGAAGGTAAACGTGGGAGTGTTCAGCATATATATAGTCTTTTAAACTACAGAACTGTATGAAATTGACTAGGAGAAAATAAATATGGAAAAGAAAAGAAGAGTTTAAGGACTGAGCCTATGGGCACTCCAGCATTCAAAGGGAGAAAGAGGAGGAGGGGTCAGCAAAGGAGGCTGAGAAGGAGCAACCAAGGAGGGAAGAAGAAAAGCAGGAATTGCAGCCCTGGGAGCCAAGTGAACAATGTTCCAAGAGAGAACAAGCAACCAGATCAAATGCTGCTGGACGTTCAAGTAAGATGACTGAGCAGTGACCATTAGAAGAGCTATGTGACATTGTTGCTGACATTGACAACAGCTGTGGACTGGTGCACTTGAATGTCTGATAGAAGAGGTTCCAGAGACTATGCAGTGGAGAAGTAGAGGCAGAGAGTTTGGGGCACCTCTTTCCAGGAGTTCTGCTTTAAGGGGAGCAGAAAAAGAGTAATTAGAAGGTAGTGTAAAGTCAAGAAAGGAGTTTTTTTGTTGCTGGTGTTTATTTAAAGATGAAAGATAGTATATCATATTTATATGCTGATGAAAATGATCCAATAGAGAGGAGAAAAAAATTATAGACAGAGAAAGGAGAATTGCAAGAATTTAGTCCTTCAGTAGGTGAGAGAGGGTGGGATATGGGGCCACAGTAAAGAAATGGGCTTTAGATAAGAGCAGGGGACATTCCCCCATTATATGTGAAAGGAAAGAAGAGAATATAGACAGTTGCATAAAAGGTAGATTGATTTGGTGATGAGAGGAAGTAGAGACTTTCTTCTGATTGCTTCTGTTTTCTCAGTTGCAATAGAAAGCAAGGTCTCAGCTGAAATATCATTTCAGAGAAGTTTGAAGAAAATGAGAGGGTGAACTGACAGGGGATATGTTGCAAGACTGACAGGCAGTGCTGGGGACCACTTGAGATTTGGTGTCACAAATTTAGAGTAAGATTAGTTCAGTTGTCTTGGCTGTAGACATTAGGGGAAAGCTGGATTTAACCAGGTTCAGAGGTTTGCCAGAAAGCACAACAATAATGGGAGATTGTAAAACTATGGGCAGTGACAACAATATGACCATTAAAATAGGTGGCTGAGGTGGGATGAAGGGCAAATCATTGTAAGTGGGGAGGTCAAGGAAAGGAGAAGTCAGGGTATGGGTGGATTATCTGTAAGGATACCAATGACCAGAATGATGACCACAGTCATAATGGGGAGAATGACAGTGAACCAGATGCTAATATCTTCAATAAGAGGGGAAGGGATAACCAGGAGAATGGTAGATAAGTGCAATGTGAAGGGGTAGATGTAGATCTCATCCAGTGGCATGTGCTTCAAAAGACCTGAAATGTTTTAGGAAATAGGAAGAACAATGGTTTGGAAAGAGCAATGAGGAACCAAGAACTACCTGCACCACCTCTAGGCCTAGTCTGAGCAGAGAGCATGAGAAAGGGACCACCATTCGAGAGGCCTCTGAAGAAGCTGGGCCTTCAGCGGGCAACCAGGTCTCAGTCAGAGCAGCACTGTCCTATTGAGTGTGAGCAATACAATGTGAGCCACATATGCCATTTAAATTTTCTACTAGCCATATTTTTTTAAATGGCAAAAAGAAATGGGTAAACTTAATTTTAATAATCTATTTTATTTAACCCAATATAGTTAAAATATTGTCAAGAGAAACTGGGGAAGCTAGAAGGAAGTGATACATTTTTAAAGTGCTAAAAGAAAAGAACTGTCAACACAAAATCCTATACCCACCTAAATATCCTTCAAGATATTTTAAATTCTTTCTTTTATTCAAAGTCTTCGAAATCTAGTATGTGTTTTACACTGACAGCACATCTCAGTTTGGACTAGCCACATTCAAATACTCTATAGCCACATGTGGGTGACAGCTACAGTATCGGACAGCTCAGAGTTAGAGCAAGAAGGTGAAGGAAATGTTCACAGATGAGACTGAAGACAGGAAATTTTATGACAACAGACTGAGTTCCAGAGGGCCAGTGGAGTGGCTGGGAGTCAGGAGAGGGTAAGAGTACGTGTCAGATGAGAAAATGTCCTGATCTTTATGGCAATAAGAGTCAGAGTATAAAGGATGATCTTGCAGACTTGGACTTCTGGACGTGACTGAGGCAAGCAGGGACAGAAGTGCTGGAGAGATTTGTCCCTGTGGTCTCCTGTGTGGATGTGGATAATCAGTTCTCGTTATAGGCTCCTTTGGGGGACTAGTCTCTTAGGCAACTCGTAGTGAAAACAAAGGGAGGGTGGATGGGGAGTGATGGGTTATCAGAGCCTTCGGATCATTGTGGCGCTCCCTTCAGTCCTGCCAGGGGTGGGGTTCAGGCTGGGAGAGGGGTCAGAGCCCCCCACATTCCTGCCCTAGCCTTGTTGCCAGCTGTGAAGAGTAAAAATAGAGAAAATATGGGGGTAGGGGGTGGAGGACTGAGCAGGATTTGTTACTTTGAACAAAACAGTATTTTACTTGAGAAAAATAATACAGAATAATGAAATCGATGCCCCTTAACTAAAGGATACTGATAGCATAGAAAAAAGGGAAACAGAATCAACAGACCAGACAAAAGGAGTGGGGAGAAGACAGGAAAAGGAAGAAGAGAGGGTGGAGTAAGAAGGGAAGAGGGATGGGTGATGGACAGGAAGGTTCCTGAAGCTCACCATCCCACCTTGTTTTCAGAGGCCCTAAAAAGACCAGCTCTCCGTGGACTGGTGGCGTCTATCCGGCAGCCCCTTTCACAGTGACTGTCGATGCCGAAGTGCTGAATTCTCCCCCAGCATTCTGCCTTCCCTGGTATAGTGCCCTACTCCATGCACACCCATCTAGACCCAATGACCTTTTCTCATGCTGACACTCCAGGTCGTAAGTAGGTCTCCCATTTTGGGTCTCCCTTGCTTACCCTGCAGAAGCATGTGTATAAATGATTTATCTCATATGTCCTTGAAATAAATCCCTCCTCAGCACCTGTTTTCCCATCCTTGTTCTTTCAAAGGAGTGGGGCGGCTCCCCAGCCCCCAGGCAGCACTTGGCTTAATGCTAAGCTAGGTTGTCTTCTAAGTGATGACTTGCGTACCTCATAAGTACCCATCCAAGGCTCATAATAGTAATGGTGACATCTCCAAAGTCTTCATTTTACTCCAAACGATTTCTCAAAAGGTTAGAAGTGGGGAAGTATCCAGCAGCTGTTCTCAAAGAGAAGGTGAAACCAGTGTCCAGCACCAGTTCTGAAGTGAGGCCCAAAGGGTGAGCAGTAGGACAGCCGCCTTCATAGGAAACTCCTCCAGGGCACACATCCCACTGGCAGGTCTCCGTGCTGTGAGAGAGGCATCAAAATCCTCAGGGGAAATTTCCCTGTGATTAAAAAGGGCTGCCTCATCCAGTTGCATTGTGTGAAACATTATCCCAATCTTGGAAAAAAAAAAAAAAGCCTATGAGAGGGTTTCGCTAGTTAGTCTAATTTTAGAATAGCATTTGCCACTGTTCAGAGGGAGACACTCGCTAGATGGATTCAAGTTGGTTTGACTGCAAACAGAATCACATTCTCTCAGGAATGCAGATGACCCCATCTCAGGCAGAAAGAGATGTTAGAGTCTGTCCTGAGCTTTAGCCTCAGGGACATGTCCCATCTCCACCATCTCCCACCTCAGCATTCCATCCCCAGCACACACGCACCCACTGCCAGGACGGACCCACTTGGCATCCAGGGAGTGGGCTGCCCAGGCAGGGGCTGAGTTACCCTGGCCCGCCTCCACCTTCCATTCAAGGAAGCACATGCCATAGAAGTGAAAATGTCTCAGCAAGCAGACTCCCCTTTGCTTGAAGGCATCATTATCTATTTTTGAGTGGCGCCTTTTTTTCCTCTCCCATTTTTCTCCTTGTGGCTCCAGATCTAGATGGCCTGAGTACAATCCTGGTTCCCCCATTTACTGGCTGGGTGCGTTTGGACTCCCTGTGCCTCCTGTTTCCCATCTGTTAAGTGGAAATACCAAGAGCATCAACCCACATTGCTGTGCGGGTTAAAATGTGTAAAGCATGTAAAAGACTCTCTCTCATTTAGAGTAAGCACCCAGGAAGTATTAACTATTTTTATGGAGAAATCTTTGTTATTTGCCAACGAGGAGCCTCAGTCTACTCCTGGTGTGTTCCTTGCAGCTGCTAGTTTTAAATCTAAGTTCATCTTTCAGTGTAACATGGTCCTCCCTCACCCACCGCACCACACACACACACACACACACACACACACTCCTCACTCCTACAACTACCACCATTGCCAACCCTTGAAGAATCTAAGTCAGAAAGGAAAAAAATCCTCCAGCGACACCAGAAAGTTGAATATCTAAGACCATTATTCCTCCTCTCCAATATTTAATCCACAACCAAGGTTGGTTCACTTGGACTTCTTGCCTCAGAGTGAGTATCTGCTGCTGCTGATGGGAGTTTAAGGAGAGAATCTTGTCCCTAAATTTGTCCAAGAGTTATTGTGCAAAGCCTAACTCTAAGGATCAACTTGGCAGACCTCATCTTTCCAGAAGAGCTTAAAGCAAAGAGAAGCCTTCATAAAGGCTGACAGGCCTAAATTCTCATGGTGGCCTCTTCTGGGTCCCCAGCTATATACATTGAGGATATGTTCCTTTAAATAAAATGGCGCTTAACCATGATAGAACATGGTATCTAAGTTGTAAAGTTGAGGTGAAAGCATTCTTTGCCCTCTTTTTTGGAAAAGTTTCAGGTGAAGTCACCCGCTACACAAACATGCAAAGAAATACGGCCTGCCTTTGTGGGAATACAAGCCTGAGGCGCTCATGAGTCTTCTACTCCTTTTGCTCCCTCTTGGAGCTTCTTTCAAGCACAACCATAGGCAATGCTAGCTCCTTGCAGAGTCAATTTGGTTCATCTTTAATTGTGCTTAGGTCTGTTTTCCCCAGAGTCAAACATCTGCTCATGTCCAAGAACATTTCAAAAAGCCAAAGTAAATAAACAAAAGAAACCTTTCTCCATGGCTCACAAGTTGATTTTCCCAAGTTTTTCCCAGCTATAAAAAGCTATTTCAACTGACAGGAAATAGTTTCCTGACTGACACACTGTCTCCTGAGGGGAAGTTTAACTTCTTGTCTCTCCCCATTTCAAGTCAGCTGGAGAATCATCCCACCTTCTTTTGAAGGCCTCCTAACGTGCTCTCTCTTGGGTAATTAGGCGTTCAAGTCACGAGCACCGTGATATAATCTGAACCTGATGATCCTTTTAAGTAGTCCAACTTACTGGGAAATCCCCATCTTTATTCCTAATTAGAAATGTTCTTTTAATTGGCTCAGAGAATAAGGCCCAGGTATATTTAGAGGTCTTTTTCCCTCTTATAGCTGCTAGTCGTTCAAGAGGCAAAATATTTTCCAATATAAGGTGGTCTATTTTGAAAAGATCCATTTAACTTAACATGTATTTGTTTCCTATTGCTGCTGTAACAAATTACCACAAATTTAATGGCTTAAACAATACAAATATATTCTATTATGGTTCTGAGATCAGAAGTCTAAAATCCACTCTACATTGACAGGGCTGGTTTCTTCTGGAGGGTCCAGGGGAGAATTTGTTCCTTGTCTTTTCCAGCTTCTAGAGGCTGTCTTGGCATTCCTTGGCTCAGAGCCACATCACTCCGAACTCTGCTTCTGCCTTCACATCCATCTTTTTCCTCCTTTGACTTTTTATGTCCTCTTATAAGTACTCTTGTGATTACATGTAGAGCCCACCCAGATAACCCAGTATAATCTCCCCATCTGGAGATCTTTAACTTAATCAACTTTGTAAAGTCCCTTTTGCAATATAAAGTAACATTCACAGGTTCTGGGGATTAGGATGTAGATATCTTTAGGGGGCTATTATTCAACCTAATTAATACATATAGCTTTCATTCATTTTGAACAATGTGGACCGCCCTGCACTATTTTTTTTGAGCAATGTCTTTTTTTACACATTACAATATGGGTCAATTGATATTACTAAGTTTTCTTTGTCTTGCACCCTATACTATTTGAATAGGTAATGTGAAATTCTGTCCTTTACTCTGATTTTCCTCAGTCACTCTTCTCTAGGACCACAAGACCTCTTAACAATATCTTATTCCTTGTTGTGGCCAATAGTTTCAATTCACAGAAAACTAATTGTGTCAATCAGATCTCTTTTGGTTGCCAGTGTAATTCAGCTTAAACTGGCTTAAATTAAGATAATAATGTACTGGCTCACAAAAATGTCAAGTGCAGGCATACGGATGAGCTCAGACACAGAGGGAAGCAAATACTCAATTACATCTTCAGGAATTTCTTACTTGCTTCCTTTCTTTGATTTGCTTTCTTCTAGGCTGGCTTTTTCTCAGGCAAAGGATAATGCTTCTAAGTATTTGCAAAAAATGGCTACCAGAAGTGCCAGGCTTCCAATCTATCAACTTGGCAAACCTAGCAGAAGAAGACACTGCTTCTTTCCGAAAAGTTTCAGCAAAAGTGTCAGAGAGGATTCTCCTTGACCCAGCTAAGGTCATGAGCACATACCTGACCCAATTACTATCACCAGTGAGACATAGTGCTCTGATTGGCCAGGCCTGAGTCATATGTTCTCCTTGAAACCCAGAGTGAACATATGATCCAGGCCACTTAACAGAAAGGGATGGACTCCCTCACTCAAATAAAGGTGCAATTAATAGAAGAAGGAGATAGGGCCAGCACCATGGCTTAGTGGTTAAGTGCGCGTGCTCCGCTGCTGGTGGCCCTGGGTTCGGATCCCGGGTGCGTACTGACTCACTGCTTCTCCGGCCATGCTGAGGCTGCGTCTCACATACAGCAACTAGAAGGACGTGCAGCTATGACATACAACTATCTACTGGGGCTTTGGGGGAAAAAAATAAAAAAATTAAAAATAGAAGAAGGAGAAATGGATAACGACCAGACAGAATTAACGTGTCCACTACACCTGTGTCAGACCCAAGTGGCACCTTTTACGTGGAGCATCTAATAGTATATTTAGACAAATTCTCTGCAGGCAAAATTACCATTGCTTTCTTAAAGCCAGATCCTTACCTCTGTCCTTGAGCTACAGCGTTAGTGGGTTGTTTGTGGAGTCTCAGATAACACTGGAGTCAGGGAAAAAATCATCTTTTCTCATGCCTAGGACTGAATCATGAAAGGACTGTTTTCTTACTAAAATCACCAAATACTCTAGGACTGCAAAACCACATCACAAAAATCTGAACCTGTAGTCGGATCTGTTAACCCTGGGGAAATTTAAAAGAAAATAAGTAATTCAATTGTCCAAAAGATTAAATGACAGCAATGAAAACATGATGTTTAGAGCACTATACTTTCATTTCCAGTAAGACATAGAATGATCAGAGTAACTGAACCAAAGGTTCTTGATTTTCAAAACTCTCCTGACTAAATGAAGTAAAAAGGGACCAATAAAGTTTTCAATTTCATGGCCTTTAAAGGCATTTAAAGTTTATTTCTACAGACTAGTCTTTGGATTCTTGAAGTCAAAAATATATTTCTAGGTAGAGTGTTCTCTCTTCATCCAAGAGTAGATATATATTCTTAGTCTGATTTAGATTTTTCTCTTATTTGGAAAAGATGACCTAGAGAAATAGGAAAAAGTGATTACATGGATAAAGAAATCTGAAAAATCGCAGTTTACACATTTTTAATATTGATATTTATTATTTCTATTATTAAATTATAATCTTAGTTTCTTTGTTAAATGAGTCTAACAGGAAGTATAATCAGACAAGTATATGCTGAATTAAGGAACCAGCCTGCAGGGGGTGCTGCTTACCTATTTTCCTATTTTGAGTGACGGAATCTTGTTGCAATTTTTAGTGGGGATCCACTTTGCCCAGTGAGAAAAATTGGGGGAATAACGAAAGGGGTTGTTTAAATCAGGACATTATGTAAACAACTGGAAAGTTAACAAAAATAGTTAAACCTTCATTACAAAATGAGAATTATATACATTGTTGTAATTAACTTGACCACACAGGATGAACAACGAATTATAAACTCTGAGATTTTGATATTCCAGTTTCTCCTAGGTGCTGGTCAACTCATGACATGGTTAAAAGTATTTTACTCTTCTGATTGAATATCTTCCCCTTTTTAATTTGTGAATTCTTCTGGTTCTTTCTAATTTTAGAAGTCTCCATTTTTTAGCTTACAGTTGCATCAAGTTGGAATCTTAAATGCAAGGTCTTTATTCTTTATCATATACATTTATTAATAAAAGTTTTTTCCTTTAAAACATCCTGTAAAATTCCTGCATTGACCTCTCTGCCTCTGGGAATGGTCCTTCTCTGTCAAAGCATGTGAAACCCTAGTAAAACAAGGGGCCCCCTGTAGCCAGATTTCTGCTCAGAGTTGCATTCATAGACATCCTATCCAAGGAGCAAAATGATTTTAAAAAGGGATTCCAGTCTTTTCTTGTGCATATTGAATAATGTGGAAAGAGATCCCATTTTAAGTTCACAGAGACGCTTCTCAAATGTCTCTCTCTCTTTCTACTCCTCATTTCTCTCCCTCCTTGTAACCACTCAGGATCCCCTCATACGCTAGACCTAAAGCTCTCGCTTGAGCCCCTGCCTATGTGTCTTCTGATCCTGTCTAGCTCTTTCCCTCTCCCCAGCATCTGTATTATATGTAGAGATTTAGTCTCTCTGAATAAGTTGTTACCCTTTTCTCCTACTGCTCAATAGTCCAGTTCCACCAACTGCCACACTGGAGACTGGAAAACGCAGCCAGACAAGTTAAAACAATCCAAAAACGACAAGGAATAGTAGATTCTTTGCAGAGAAAAAACAAAATTTTCTGAAGCCAGAGAGAGGTAAATGGGGGGAAAGGATAAGGAATATTACCAAGTACTGAAGTATGTCTCTCGTGTTTCTATAACTTTCAGCACTTGTGTTTCAGCACTCTCTGGCTGTTACCTCTTGTTCAAGCCTGTGTGACTCACATCAGATAAGACAAGGTTAAGAGGGGCTTTGCTAAAATCATCTGCTTTGTATAAAGAAAACAACTTCCAAACTGAATCTGAACTAAAAAGTTTTCCCTATTGCCCAGACATCATGGATGCCAAGCCAATTTCAAGGAAAATGTATGCAAGCTTTGTGGACAAGCACTTCAAACATTTACTATTTAATGATTCACAGAACAACGATTAAGAGCACAGACTCTGGAGCTAGCCTGGCTAGATTCACATTCTAGCTCTACAGCTTTCTTTTTTTTTTTTTTTTTTTTTTAAAGATTTTATTTATTTATTTATTTTCCCCCCAAAGCCCCAGTAGATAGTTGTATGTCATAGCTGCACATCCTTCTAGTTGCTGTATGTGGGACGCGGCCTCAGCATGGCCGGAGAAGCGGTGCATCTGTGCACGCCCGAGATCCGAACCCGGGCCGCCAGCAGCGGAGCGCGCGCACTTAACCGCTAAGCCACGGGGCCGGCCCTCCACAGCTTTCTAACGGCAAATTCAGCAAATTGCTTACCTCCCTCTGCCTCAGTTTCGTCATCTGAAAAATGGCAACAGTAATATTATCTACCTTATAGGATTGTGACAAATCAACCTGTCACTAAATGTGACATGCTTAGAACAGTGCCTAGCACACAGAAAGGGCTCAATATATATAAGTTATGACCATTCATGTCATTGTCATGTAGGCTACATAGATACATTGATTTGGGATAGTAAAATATTGTCTACTGGAGTACTATTAGTATATTCATAGGGTAGAGAAATTTCTATAGGCTGTAATAAACATAATGCTGTGCAGTTCTAGGTTCACAAAAAGTATTATTTAGTTAGACTAGAAAATCATAGTAACTCTCAGAGTCTTCTGCAAGCAAAAGACTGCTTATCCTAAGAGAAAGGCTAATGTATATAGATGTTGTGTCTGTAAATACCCAGGGTGAACTTTTTGATTGAATTTACCATTTGGCAGACATAGTTTGCCAGTGGTCTGCTATTCCCAAATCTGAAACTGTTATAGTTCTGGGCTCTGGGCAAATGGGATTTGGTGCTTACGTTTCAATCTGGCCTGGATCACTCCAGAGCTGTGTTGGGTCAAGAATCAAAGGCTCCGTGGTCATGCTGGCCCAGGTTGCCTCCATAGCTGCTTGACATTACTAGGCTTAGAGCCTCAGTTAATTTTTGCCACAGCTTTAGATGCATTTGGTTAACTCCAATTTACTGGTTCTGAAGCTGGCTCTATTTTTGGACTTTAATGTTCTTTTTGCTCTTGGAAGCATCTTTAGTCTCTTCCCTTGTTTTCTGCTCCAAATTTGAAGTTAGCTTTTTCCCTCTGCTCCAAGCCTTCCATCCCAGATTATAGCCTCGTGGTTATCTCTTATATCCAATAGAAAGTAACAGATACAGTCATGGATCACTTAACAACAGGGATATGTTCTGAGAAATGCATCACTAGGCAATTTTGTCATTGTGCAAACATCATAGAGTGTACTTACACAAGCCTAGATGGTATAGCCCACTATCCTCCTAGGCTGTATGGTACTAGTCTTATGGGACCACCACAGTATATGCGATCAGTCCTTGACCGAAACATCATTATGCAGCACATGACTGTAATATGAGGATTTAGTGTTCTTAATTTCAATGAGAAAGTGTTAATATAAGAGTCTTCTGTAGGTCCCAGCTCTATCACTAATTATGGGTAGGTCAGTTCACATTTTGAAATCATAGTTTTCTTATCTAAGGTTTGATCCAGCTCTGAAAGCATATGTGTTTCCTGCTCTTTATCTAGGTGAGGATGTTCCTGTTGATTCCTATTTTTCTGAGAGTTTTTATCATGAACAGGTGTTGAATTTTGTCAAATGCTTTTTCTACATTAATTGGTATGATCATGTGATTTTTTTGTTTTTGTCTGTTAATATGGTAAATTTTGCTTTATGACTAAGGATATGGTCTATATTGGTATATGTTCCATAGGTACTTGAAAAGAATATATATTCTGTTGTTGTTGGGTGGACTGCTCTATAAATGTTGATTAGATCCTGTTGGTTGAGGATATTCAGTTATTTTACATCCTTGCTGAATTTCAGCCTAATTGTTCTATCAGTTGTTGAGAGAGGGGTGTTGAAGTCTCCCAACTATAATTTTGGATTTGTCTATTTTTTTCTTTCAGTTTTATTAGTTTTTGCTTAATGTATTTGAAGGTCTGTTGTGTGGTAAATACCTATTCAGGATTACTATGTCTTCTTAGTGGACTGAGCTTTCTATCATTATATAATATCTTTTTCTGTCTCTGGCTATTTTCTTTGCTCTGAAGTCTACTTACCTGATATTAATATAGCTACTTCTGCTTTCTTTTGATTGATGTTTGCATGATATAACTTTTTCCATCCTTTGTATTTCAACCTGCCTATATTGTTATGTTTGAAGTGAGTTTCTTGTAGACAGCATATAGGTAGGTCATGTTTTTTAATGCATTCTGCCAATCTTTATCTTTATCTGGTGTATTTAGGCCATTTACATTTAATGTAATTATTGATGTGTTAGACTTTAAGTCTGCCATTTGTTTTCTGTCTATTCTCTCTGTTTTTCATTCTCTGTTTTCTTTTTCCTGCCTGCCTGCCTGTGGGTTACTTGAACATATTTTATTATTCCATTTTGATTTATCTATAGTGTTTTTGTTTTGTTTTGGTGAGGCACATTGGCCCTGAGCTAACATCCATTGCCAATCTTCCTCTTTTTGCTTTAGGAATTTTGTTGCTGAGCTAACATCTATGCCAATCTTCCTCTATTTTGTATATGGGACACCACTACAGCATGGCTTGATGAGCAGTGTTTAGGTCCACGCCTGGGATCTGAACTCACGAACCCTGGACTGCCAAAGCAGAGCACACAAACTTAACCACTACACCACTGGGCCGGCCCCTATTGTGTTTTTGAATGTATCTTTTTGTATAGTTTTTTAGTGATTGTTAGGTATTACATTATATATACATAACTTGTCACCATCTCCTGGTGTCAACATTTTATCAGTTTGATAGTAGTATAGAAAGCTTATCTTCCTTTATGTCCTTTTATTCTCCCCTATTTATAATATAGTTGGACTAAGTATTTCTCCTACATACATTAAGAACCATATCTAGCAGTGTTATAACTTTTGCTTCAACTGTCAAACAGAATTTAGGAAACCCAAGAGGAGAAGGAAAATGTTTTTTATTCCCAACATATTTACTCTTTCTATCATTCTTTCTTCCTTTCAGATGTTGCAAATTTCCTTCTTTAATCATTTCCTTTCTGTTTTCAGAACTTCTTTGAGCCATTCTTTTAGGATAGGTCTACTTGTGAGAAATCTTTTCAGTTCCTTCATCTGAGAATGCCTTGATTTTCTCTTCATTCATGAAGGATGTTTAGCTGAGTATAAGATTTTGTGTTGACAGTTCTTTTCTTTCAGCATTTCTAAAATGTTGTGTCACTTCTTTCTGGCTTCCAGAATAATCTACTCTTATTCAAATTGTTTTTCCTGTATAGTTAAGGTGTCATTTCTCTCTCACTTTTCAGCCATTATTTTTCAGCCATTATTTCTTCAAATGCTTTTTCAGCTCTGTCTTCTTTCTCTGTTCCTTCTGGGACTCTGATGACAAGAATGTTAAATATTTTGTTATAATCCCACAAGTCCCTGAAGGTCTGTTCACTTCTTTCAATCTATTTCTCTCTGTTGTTCAGATTGGGTAATTTCTATTGCCCTATCTTCAAGTTCACTGTTTCTTTCCTCCCTCCTCTCTATTCTGCTGTTGAGCTCATCCATTGAGTTTTTATTTTGGTTTCCTACTTTTGAGTTCTGACTGTTCTATTTCTCTCTTTTTATATCTTCTATTTCTTCGTTGATATTTTCTACTGTTTATTTGTTTCAAGAACATTTGTAATGCTTGTTGAAGCATTTTTATGATGAATTCCTTAAGAACTTTATCAGATAATTCTAACATTTTTGTCATCTTAGTTTTGGCGTCTATTCATTGTCTTTTTTCATTCAGTTTGAGAACTTCCTGGTTCTTGGTATGAGTGATTTTCTATTAAAACCTAGACATTATGTAATGAGATTTTGGATTTTATTTAAATCTTCTGTTTTAGCGTGTTTCTTCTAAGATGAGAAGGCAGAAGTGGGGAGTGTGCTGCCTCATTACTGCTGGATAGGGTAGAATTTCAGTTTCCCATTTGACCTTCATTGGCAGCTGAGGGGAGGAGCTACTCACTACTGTTATATGGGAGTGGGAGTTCCTGCTCCACACTCAGCCTCCACTGCTACCTCCCTGGCTGGGAAGGGTTGAGGAGCCTTGTTGCTGCTCCCCTCATGGCCTCCACTGACATTGTGAGGGAGGGTTGGTCTCGTTACCACTGAATGGTGATAAAAGTTCTGGCTCTCCAGTAGGTCTCCTCTGAAACCACCCCAACGAGGAGGGGCAGGGGCACCTCATTACTACTCATTACTGCTGGATAGATGTGGAAATATATATGGTCTCCAGTGATACTGCTTAGGAGGGATGAAAGTCCCAGCTCCCTGCTCAGCTTTCTCTGACAGTAACCCATTGGGGGTTTTAAGGGGAGATTGGTGCCACTGCCATTACAGCCTGAAGGCAGTGGAAATCTAGGCTTTCCAACTCAGCCTTTGCCGGCATGACTAGGGTGGGGCTACAGTTTGTTCTGTAGTGTTTTACAGGAGCAGAACAGTTATTGTCTAACAGTTTTATATCTTGCTAGTTGCCCATTTTTTGGTTCTTTGGCTAGAGAGCAGGCTTGTTTGGTTTGATCTGCATTCACTGGCATTTCTGGGTTGTCAGCTTCTTTAGCTTCATGTCTAGGATATATGAGGCAAAAAGAAAATCCAGGGAACACATCACCTCTGGTCCTGAGGTCTTTAGCCAGCCTGCCTTCTTCTCTCTACCTTTCAGATACATCTTATGTTCATTTTCTCTATAATGGCAGTTTTTAGTTGTACTTAGTAGAAGGAATAGGGAAAAGTACATTTATTCCATCTTCCCAGAGGTAGATTTTTTTAAAATGAAACTGAAGTAAGCTACTATAAACACCAGAGGTCTCTCCTAACATTTTTTTTTTTCTTTTTACTGAAGAAAGGCTAAATTCAGAGAATTCTCAAACATAATTCTGAGGGATTAAATTGCTGTTTTAATTTATTTTCAATTCCTAAATATCCAAATTTTCTTAATTTGATTTCTTAATGTTTTTGGAAAAAAATCATCCTTATCTAATTATTTTCTCAAGATTACCTTATTCAGTGGGAGAGGCTATAGGCTTGTGTATGCTATGATAGTATTATTCATCCAGATTAGTCAGCTTATTTTTGACGTTATATTCATTAAAGTCTTTGAAGGAAACACATCACTATCTTCAAAGACATTACAATCTAAAATTACAAAGTAAAATTTAAAATAAGGTTTCACAATTTTGAAATTAGTTTTATTATTCATGTATCTTTCATCAAAAAGCATTCATTGAAAATCTTAATTGTTCCCACAACCTGAAGAAAAGTAATTTACAATAAAAATCTTTCCCATTTTAACCAACCTTGGTAGCTGGAGTGGGACAGCAGATGTTACAACACTTGAATTTCTAAATTTTTGTTTACCAAATATAAGCCAAAAAAAGAGTTAAATATTGCATCTGGAAAAATTGGAAATTCTTGGGGCTACTCTAGTTGATTGTCAGCTCCCACTGGCAGTGTTGTCTGCTCAGAACCTCTCACCCACATTCTTTCATCTTTTCAGAATAGAGTGATCAGTCTTTCCAAGTGTCACCACAGAAATTCAAATTGAAACTCTTAGTGCTTTTGGAAATGTAGATTACCATTCCAGTTCAAGTGTAGGCAAAGGTCATAAACTGCTTCTCTAACCCTGCTCTTTATAAGCCTTTGGCCATCTAATAATTTAAAACCAATTCTTTACATTCAGATAGAGGCATTCCCATGACCTCTAACTGGACGAGCAGGATTTTACTATTAAATCATGTCTGTGTTTAGAAATGAAAAATTATCATAACAAAACATGGACACCATTTCAAACCAAGCTTCCCTAAACTTTTGACCTGCATGATTTGTGAGTGAAGAAGGTGAAGAAAAAAACTTTCTTCTGATAGAAAGCGTTTTAGTTGCCTGTTACTCAGAATTAGTGATCGTGACAGCTAAAAAAAAAAAAGAAAAAAGGTCAAAAGTCTGCATAATGAAAGACATTCCCTGCCGTGAACTCTGAAAGTGATATATATGAAACAAAGGCAAATTTGCTTGCTGCAGTGCTCCAGGGCATCATTTCTGTAGGATATAACATGCATGGTGCCTGCTGGAGTTTTCCAACGCTCTCTCCTACTTCTCCCAGCTACTGACCGCTGCCTCTACTCAGTTTATCTGTCCATTGGAACTGTACCTGCCATATGTACTTAATGAAGGTTTTTGAGGGACAAATGTGATAAAAAATGAGAGCAGTATATTGAAAGTCCAAAATAATGTTTGTTTTCTTTGTGAACAAAATGTACTCATTTTACTCTATAGGCATTTTTTCTTCTTTTTTTCAAAGCTGGAAGAGACATTGCTGAAACTTGACAGTAAGTCAGAGTTTGCTGGCTGCATACGGGAAGGATTTTAGGAAAAAAAGTGGAACAGCGTATACGAAAACACAGTAGGGGCCAGCCCAGTGGCGCAAGCAGTTCAGTGCGCGCACTCCACTTCGGCGGCCCGGGGTTCGCCAGTTCGGATCCTGGGCACACACCAACACACTGCTTGTCAAGCCATGCTGTGGCGGCGTCCCATATAAAGTGAAGGAAGATGGGCACAGATGTTAGCCCAGGGCCAGTCTTCCTCAGCAAAAAGAGGAGGATTGGCACACGTTAGCTCAGGGCTGATCTTCCTCACAGAAAAAACAAAAGAAAGGAAACACAGTAATCTAAAATAATTTAGAGCATTGAAGGAAACACAAGTAGTGTTTGTATAGACAGAGTAAGAGGAAAGATTGATGAAATAAACAGGATTCAGATCCTGAGGAGCCTCATTTGTTTCAAAAGGAGTGTGTTTTTTTTGTCCTTAAGTGATAGGAGGGCACTAAGTGCTTCTAAATAGAAGAGTCACATGAATCAATTTACATTTAAGAAAGATCTTGCTAATGATTCTTAAAGGAGCAACTGAAGGGAGTGAGACTAGAGGTCAAGAGATGAGTTAGAAGCCTGTTGCCATAGTCCAGGAAAGAAAAAATGAAGTCCTGAACTAAGGCAGTGACAGTGGGAAGAGAGATATTGAAGAAGTTGAATAGATAGAACTTGGGGTTGCTGGTTGTGTTGGAGGAAAAGAAAGGGAAATTAAGGATGACTTTAGATTTTCTGACGTAGAAAACTGGATAGATGGTTTTAAGTGGTGTTGTTTTTTTTAGTATCGTCTTTTCATAAATCTCTAAGAATAGACTTCTTTCTAATTATGATTTCTGTGGTCCATCCATAGACACAATTTTCCTAATATATATGAAGCCAAGGCTCCATTATGCACTGGTACCTTTTGTGAACTTGTAAATCATCTCAGCCTGATGTTATATATATTATATATAAAATTCAAAAGTCAAAATTAATTGAAAAATGAAAGCATTTTTTACTGAAATGACATGATGCCTTAATTTTCTTCAAAATAATCCATTGAGGGAGCAAGAGTATATAGGGCTAAAAATGACATGTTTGACTATATGTTAATAACTGTTGACAATGGGTGCAAAGAGGGGTGGCAGTGTACTATCCTCTCTACCTCTGTGTATGTTTGAAAATTTACATAATAAACACTAATTTTTTTTAAACTAACTAAAAAAGAAAATTAAATAGATGCATAAATTTTTAAAAAAAAATTTCTAAGGAAATTTTTTTCAAAAGAAAAAGCAAGAGAGTACCATTCTGGGAATTAAGTAGTAATGACAGCACAGTTTTTGAATCTCTCTGAATTCCCCTATATAAACAACTAGAGCAACCAAGAGAGCAACACCAAAGACAGAGAACTACTAAATTACTATCAGTTACTCATTGAAAAATATGGTGGACTATTCTGAGATGACTGCAGAAACTGGGAGGGCGCTCTTCAGGCCTCATTGTGCAGATGACTGCAGTGGGGTTGCAGGAAGTTTGAGGATGCTGGATTCAGAGGCCATGGGTTTGTGCCTATGAATTCTTGAAAATAACAAACCAACTTTCCATGACAAAGCCCTGCACTGAAGAGAAAATGCTGAAAGTAGAATCCTGATTGAGTAGGACAGAGACAACAGGAGCAAAGGAAAGAGCAAGTCCAGGTAAAATTACGGGAGAGGAGTAGAAGAGAAAAATCTCAGGAAGTTCACTGCCTTATTTTTTATCACTTTGTGAAAACAACAATGAAAAGAGTCATAAAGTAATAAAAGCTATCCTGGCTCATTCATCCCTCTTAACAGGACAGAAATACTCATTTTACTTAAAAATGAGCTGCACAAAAGGATTCACCAAATCTCAAACCAAGTTGTTATTATTAGAAAAAAAAATTGAAAGTATATTAAATCCTTACAAACTATGAAATAATGCCAGAAATTCAAGCTCACAAAATGGATGAAAACTATAACCTAATATTTCAAAAGGTGTTAAAATAATATAAGGAAAACTATTATAAGCTTTAATAAAACACCAAAAATCAGAATATTTTTTAAACACCCTTTTTTTTTTAAATTTTTGCTGAGGAAGATTTGCCCTGAGCTAACAGCCATTGCCAATCTTCCTCTTTTTTTGCTTGAAGAAGATTCACCCTGAGTTAATATCTGTGCCAGCCAATCTTCCTCTACAAAAAATCAGAATTTTAAAAAATTTCATAAATAAAATGAGTAGAGAAAAGAAAATGTTAAATGACAAGTAAAAGAACCTGGAAAATATTTAGAAAAAAATCATTTGAGAAACAAAGGTAAACCAAATGAAACACAATAACAAACACAACACAAAATACTTTAAGGCAAGTGGAAGATGGCAAAGGAGGAAACTTAAACATCAAAAGGAAATGAAGAAAGAGATAAAAAGGATTTGATAGAGAGTAGACAGTAAAAGAAGATCTAACATGTGTATTATAGGGAGTCTCTGACGAGGATAACCAAAATAATTGAAATGAACAAATGCTGAAATCTAAAATTCAATAAAACTTTATTTAGGGAGGATGTGAAACTACCTACTGAATGTGCCCCCTGCTTGCATGAATTAGTAGCTGACAACTCACAGTGCAAGATTTATTCTAACAAAACTATAGCTTTCAGGGGAAAAATGTCCTTTAGACATCAATGCAAAAACACCAGAGTAATTAAAAGGAAAAGAAACTCAGTTTGTCATCAAATTTTGAGTTAGTACTACTTTATGCAAGAAGACATTGGCATACCATTTTTAAGATGCTCAAGAAAAGAAAATGTGAGCTAAGGATTTTGTATTCAGCCAAACTGAATTTCAAGTGCAAGAACTTCCCCACAAATCTTTCCTAATGAACCTACTAGAGAGCTAACTTCAAACAACCAAAATGACTAGAGAAACAGTATCATAAGGATGGTGAAATATAGCTAAGATTGTGAGCCTAGCCCATACATTCCAGAAAAACCTCTATAATTTTGCACCAGACCACAAGCTGCTGCCAATTTAGAGCAAAGAATTGTTTGCTTAAGTGGATCTGACAATTCTAGTTTAGGTGCAGAAAACTGAGACAACTTTTACCAGATTTCTAGGGGAAAACATTTCTGGAAAATTCAGGACACATTTCAAAAAATGAAAGCAACATTTTAGTAACCTGTAGATAATTAATATCTATTGCCGTCTAATAAATTACTCTTAAAACATAGAAACTTAAAATAACAAATAGTTTCTGTGGTCAGGAATCTGGGAACATCTTAGCTGGGTGGTTCTAGCTCAAGGTCTCTTATGATGTTGCAGACAAATTGTCAGCCAGGGCACCAGGCGTCTCAAGACTTGCCAGAGGCTGAAACATGTTTCTAAGCTTACTCATCTGGTGGTTCGCAGGCCTCAGTTCTTTACCACATGGGCCTCTCCACAGCCTGCCTGAGTGGCCTCATGGCATGGCTGCTGCTTTCCCCCAGAGCTGTGATCCAAAAGAAAAGCAAGAACTCAAGAGAGAAGTTGCAGTCTTTTACAATCTAATCTTGGAAGTTACATACCATCACTTTTGCCATATTCTATTGGTCAGATAGACCAACATCCATCATGGGAGGGAAACAAGGGTATAACAACCAGGAAACAGAGATCATTGAAGGCTATTTTGGAGGCTCAGAGATGTAAATTTCTCACAGTCACATAATTGGAAGGGGGAAGGTGTGAGTTTCAAACCAAGATCTATGTGACTCTAGAAACTATTCTCTTTGTAATATATTCAAACCAAGATGGAATGTGGATTATAAATGTTGTAGATCTTTCTCTTATAATTAAACTACAAGAAAAATAGAATTAACTTTTCTAAGAGTGTCATGTCTATACTTTTAATGGATAAATGGTTCTTACCTTTGTCAAAATTGACTTCAGCGGAACCATTTTAAAGTGGAGCTGGAGCTGCCTTCCCAGAGAAACTGCCTTGCTGTCCTGAACCTTGGACTGGGCCAAAACGGCAGTTGTTTTACAATCAATTGTTTAAGTCAGCGGGCGAACAGACATCCTGAACGCAAAGACTGAGGATTGTAGACTTTCTGAAGATAGAATCAATAGTCAGTCAATGGCTAGCCAAGACCAGCTCTCTGCCTCCAAATTCAATTAAAATTTTTTGTAATACAACCTCCCTTCTTTGCCTTTAAAAGCCCCTGAATTTTACTCTCTAATGGGACACTATCTGGGTTTCTACCTGAAACTGCACTCCCCAAATTGTGATTCTTTGTTCTCAAATTAACACTTTTCATCTTAAACTGATTTCTGTTTCTGTAAGTTGACTCCTTATTCTCAAGTGACCCTGGATGTCCACAAATGCCCTTAAAGTTCAGCCTAGTAGCTTAGCTGCTCGTCGTTTTCAAGCAGAGAAACTCGTAATTTTCATGATTTGTGTCTATTTGTTTTTAGTAAGGAAGGATAAAAATAGTCTGGATAATAGGAGCTCAACCTAAATTTGAAGGTAGTGATTCTCAACCCTTTTTATTGACACATTTCATTATATAATGTCAAAAAATCACGTTCTTTAATATATCACTACCAATTTCATCAGAGAAGTCTTTAACTATTGGACACTATCAAGTTCACAGTGGCAGATACAAATTTTCCAAAATTCTAATTTTCACTTCAAAGCTTGAATTTTATCATTGGCAAAAAATACTACCAGTTGTTCTCCTTGAAGTGGTGGGGTCACTTTTTTCATTTTTGAAAAGAGAAGTTTATCAAATGTCGTAGTCAGTTCGGGCTGCTATAACAAATTACCATAGACTGGGTGCTTATAAACAACAGAAATTTATTTCTCCCAGCTCTGGAGACTGGAAGTCTGACATCAGGGTGCCAGCATGGTCGGGTCCTGGAAAGAGCCCTCTTCCGGGTTGTAGACTGCTGACTTGGTTGTATCCTCACATGGTGGAGAGCAGAAAAAGGAAGCAGGCTCTCTCTTGACTCTTATAAGAACATTAATACATTCATGAGGGCTCCACCCCCATGACCTCACATAATCCTCAGTACCTCTCAAAGGCCCTACTTCCTAATACTATCACATGAGGGAGTAGGGTTTCAACGTATGCATTTTGGGGGAACACAACATTCATAACACCAAATACCCAAATCTGAATAACTATAGTCATTCTTTTGGAAAAAATGATGTTCCCTGAAAAAAGCAGCTAGTTAAGTTTGCACTCAAACAATCAAAAAAGTGCATTTTCTTTTTTTTCTTAAACCACTTTGTTGAGGTATGATTGACATACAAACAAAAAAGTGCTTTTTCTTGAGACAATCATTGTACTTTGGTAGCAGCAGAAGTGCTTTATTTATATATTCATTTCCTCATCTAGAATATTAAAAAGACAAGTACTCCAGGGACAAGATTTAATGAAATTTAAAGAGTTTTACTACCTCCTCAAGGATTGGTGTGTTTCTGTTGGTTGGTTGGTTGGTTTTACTGCAAGTACATGATGGTGAAAAACATGATGACTACTAGTTTAGTTTGGAGCCACTGCTTCAACTCACGTTAAGGTACCAGTGGTTTACCCACCGTTGCTTTTGTACCATGAGTGCAAATTCCAACTAAGACAAAAAAGCAAATGATGTGTTAGTAGTATTATTTTCATAATAGCAAAACTTATGAAAGTTTTGACCATGCAGACTTTCTTGAAAGTGTCTTGAGAACAACTGCTTTTAAATTGTTGCAGTCATTGGACTGTGATCATTTAAAAACTTTCACTTGACTTTTTGAGGACTTCTGAGAGATTTTCCTTATTCCTGGTGCCTGGGCCCTTGGCCTAGACTCACATCCCCTCACCTTGCCCAGATAATACTCCAACCACATCTCGTGCAGGTGCCAGGCAGACCGTGCCAGTTCACCACATGCCCAGTCCAAGGGTCAGGGAACTGGCTGAAGCAGCCACTTTTCTAGTCCACACTGGACCTTCACAAGCGGTCTGCTCTGCGTTGTCAGCATTTCCCACAGGAAAGTCTGTGTGTTTCCATCATGGCTTGAACAACATGGCCACCATGCCTCTGGTTTTGAGCCATGAGGTGATGTACTGCCTGAAGATTATAACTCATCCTACTTAGCTATCACTTTCAAATTTACATTGTAATAATGTATTTGTGCACATGTATGCCTCTCTCTACCTTTTAGAAAAAATTCCTTTAGAAAAATATGCAAAAAGTTTGCTTCTTAGGAAAAGTTGTCCAATACTAAAACCTAACTAGAATGCTGATTGGTTTTGATACCTGGGACACGGCAAAGCGTTTCCTGGGGAGAAACAAGTACTGAGGCTCAATGTGAGATACCTAAAGGAGCACAGGCCAGCTTTAAATGATCTCACCCGTCATATGCATAGGGAAACAGCACCTGGGGGATCGGCATCAGTGAAGAGTTTTTCATGGTGTCCCTTTGAGCTGCATGGGGGCTGTGGCTCTCATGAACTTGAGATCGTGCTCTTAGCTTCCTGGTGGCTCAGTGACCACCTGGTATGGATTGAATTGTTCTCCTCCAAATTCATGTTGAAGCTCTAACCCTCAATATGCTTATATCTGGAGACAGGGCCTTTAAACAAGTAATTAAGGTTACATGAGGTCATGAGGGTAGGGCCCTAAATAGTAGGTGTGGTGTCCCTATAAGGAGAGAAGAGACACCAGGGATGTACACTCGCAGTGAAAAGGTCATGCAACGACACGGCAAGAAGGTGGCCATCTGCAAGCCAAGGAGAGAGGCCTCAGGAGAAACCATACCTGCCAGCACCTTGATCTTGGACTTCCAACCTCCAGAACTGTGAGAAAATGCCTTTCTGTTGTTTAAGCCACCCGTCTGTGGTATTCTGTTATGGCATCTCTAGCAGACTAATTCTGGGAGCATAAAAGAAAGAAAGCAATCCAGGATAAACCCATGGGGCCTTTGCCTACTGATCCCAAACACTGCCTGTCTTCTGCCCCACGCCAGCCCTCAAGGCACTAGAAGTCTGGTTTGCATATCAGTAAACATGGGCCCATGTCTCCTTCGGGTACCCACTGGACTCCCTGTCCACATGTCACCCTGCTCCTTCACAGAGCTCCCTGGCCGATGGACACAAATATCTCCCTTGTGGCAAATGACCATGCAGTGTGTGCTCTGTATGCGTGGTGATGCTTTGGCTGGTTGTCATCAATAATGCTTTTTAAGAATAAAATAAGGAACTGGAGTTTGCTACCACATTTGTATTTGAATCCTTCCCCTCGATCTCACACATTCTAAATAGGTGACTTGGAAACCTTGCTTCAGTGATAGAAGGAAGCTCTTCTGACCATGCCAGCCTGACCAGGACCAGGGTGCACTAATTGAACATCTAGGAGAATTTATTGGGTCCATGGACCACAGCAGGAGATGCCAGAAGGCCATGCTCAGGTGGAAGGGAGCTCGGCTCAGAGCACTATTCTAGCAGCTGAGAATAAGCTTTGTCTTCACCAGGGGAAAAAAACCCAAGACATACACAGACTTCTTGTCACCTTAAAAAATATATATAGCATAAAAGCCAATCTACTCTCTTGGAGGAGAGCTTCTGGAAAGGCATTCATATACAGCTTTATATACACACACACATCACAGGAAAAGTAGGCACAACTGAAAAATTTGAATCATTCACATTCTTGTATCTGAACAAGTTCTCAGAAGAGAAATAATCTCTTTTCAGGATGCCTACAAACAATTTATTTAATTTTCAAAGATAAAGGTTTGTTGTCATGTAGAAATAAGCCAGGAAAAGATGGTTTGCAATATCTTAAAGAGACGTTTTCCGGAGAGAATATTTTCCAAATGCCTTCTGGTTTCTTGACATCTCAGCTTAAATAGCTAGGCTACATTAAAAGAAATTGTTTTTAAGCTATAAACTCTATTCACTGTGTATTTACTGTTTCCTTTTTTCCTTTAATCTGCCTTCTTATTCCCCTCCCTGCTGTATTTACACACATATTTCCTTGCATGTCCTCATACACAGAAACACACACCTCATCATCTTCCTTCACGCTTCTTACATCACAGCAAACAAATTTACTGCTCTTTTTGCACTGCCAAGAGCTTCTCACAAGATGTTTGATGTAAAAAATTAATCACTTAATTTAGTGAAATGGTGATGCTTATTACCTTTGAGTAATTTTTTTAAGGGAAAGAGACAAAAGCTTATTTTGTCATTGGGCTGGAAATGAACATTCTCCAGGCATTTGCGCAGAGGGTGATGAGAGGAGGACTTGAGCGAGAGGCAACACCCATGAGCTTGACATAAGTTGTAAAGGTTGGTTTAAAAGAGCCTAAAGCTTTGGTGATAGAGGATTCATAATGAGCCTGAGGATGGGAATTAATATATTTTAAAATTTCTCTTATGAGAACCACTCTTCAAGAAGGTGTGGATCATAATAGATGAACACTACAAAAGTGGACCTATTTTCATAGGGCAGCGTGGGCGGTGGTGGTGAAGAAGGTGGGAGGACAGGGAAAGAACCAGTGAAGAGGGAGGTGAGAAGAAACTATTTTATGGTAGAAATAAATTAATAAAGTATTCCAAGGAGAATAAAAGCACCACAATGGTTAATAGATATTATTTGTTCCTATCCCACTTTGTACCAAACACGCATTTAAGGTACTGGTTTGAAAATCACTTAAAGCTCACTAAAGCACAAATCCCTCAATGTGGCTGTCACCACAGGGCGGAGTCTTCCTGTCTGGGTAGACAAAGCTCGATTTAGAGACACAGAGAAGCCTCCCCAGCATTTAGATGCAGGAGGGAGGTGGCATTCCACAGTCATGAGAATTAGTTCCTCAAAGAATCTGCTGCCCTAACGTGACCTCCAGCAGGAAATCATTGATCAATGGAAAGAGTGCCAAGGGGCAGCTTCCGGCAGAGCCACAGGAAGGAAGGAGAGTCTCGCTTAGAGTCACTGGTTGAAAATAAACTCAGTTCAAGGTTCGTAATGTGTAAAAGCTGATAAGTTCTGGATTCCTTTCTGGTCTGGAGAAGGAGAAAAAAATTTAAAGCATTTATAAATATTTTGTCTCTTAGCGATATTTGTATAAATCCACAGATAATTTGCTTCCTCCTGAGCTGACCAGGTCAAATGAAATTTCAAATGCAGTGAGCATGTTTAGCCTGTTACACACTCCCAGTAAAAATTTTCTCATTTGGGGGAACTCTGAGGATCACATGCTCTGTAGGAGTAAATGGAAACACGACTAGTTAAACTTCTTAGGTACAATGATACTTGACTGACCTTAAAAGACACTTGAAATTGAAGAGGTAGATCTTTCTAAGCTCAAACCAAGTAAACCCTGGGTTCAGCTATCATGTGCAAAATTGTATACTTTGATCTTCAACTAGTTAAATAAGCTTATCTGGCAACTATCAAAATATGAGAATTAAAGGACACAATCTTTTGGGGCCAGCCTGGTGGCGTAGTGGTTAAGTTCACAGACTCGGCTTCTGCCGCCCAGGGTTTGTGGGTTTGGATCCTGGGCGGAGACCTACACACTGCTCATCAAGCCATGCTGTGGCAGCATCCCACATACAAAATAGAGGAAGATTGGCACAGATGTTAGCTCAGGGACAATCCTCCTCAAGTGAAAAGAAGAAGATTGGCAACAGATGTTAGCTCAGGGACAATCTTCCTCACCAAAAAAAAAAAAAGACAGTCTTTTACTGTTATCAGAAGTATCCAATATATGCATGTGTACATGGGAGAGACTGTTTAACTATTTCTAATGGGAAAATCTCAATGCCATTGCTACAGTTTCAAAGGAGTGGGGTTTTCCTCTGTGGGGGATCAGAATTGGCCACCTCAAAATATGTCTCTTTACCTTGATTATTTCCTCTGAAAGAAACTTTGACCTCTCCCCCACCTCCACTAACTGCCTAAAATAATTTAAGATAGAAGGCCTGTCCCCATGACAGGCCATCACGATAGATAACTCTGGGTATGGATACACTGGGAGGGTCCTTGCTAAGCGCATTCTTATCAAAGTTCTGTTTACCAAATATTTACATTTGTAAGGGAAATTTTCATTTGTAAAAGTATCTCCCTCTCTGTACTGGGAAGAAGGGGGGATGACCTCATTTCTAGAAACTTGTCAATGCCTTAAATCTGCATATTAACCTTACTCTTGTTTACTGTGCTTTTCTGGTAATCTCCTATAGCTGATTTCCCCCATCCCCAACATCCTCCTTTGTCTTTACCTGAATAAGCTGATTAAAGATGAGAACCTCCACCATTTGTTGAGAAACCCAGTTTTTCTGGGTCTCTCCCATGTTATAAAGCTTTGTTTGATTTTCTCCTGCTATTCGGTCTCATGTCAATTTAATTTGTAGCCCAGCCAGAAAAGACCCAAAGTGGATAGAGGATAGTCTTCCTCCCCTTCACCTATTTCACAAGGGCTCTGCTCTACACCGTGTATGTCAACATTTTAATTTTGAAAAAAAAAATGTTTGCCATATTCCCAAATCTGAATAACCATAGTTATTCTTTCAGCAAAGAAAAGTGAATGTAACAGAGTCCTTGTCATCCGTTCTATTGGATGCCAGGAAATACAACCAAAAGAAAAATGTGTCTCTTTTATTGATATTTTTTCTTTTTATTATGGTAATAATCATATTATCAATAAAGTGGTGATATTTTTCATATATTATGGTTAATATATGAATATACATTGAGTTAATTGAATGAATATGAACCATTGTGGTGTTTTTTCTCTTTTGAAAATGTTTTTACTTCATTTCTACCATATGGTTTTTCTTGCTTTTCACTTTCCCCCTTCCCTCTGTCTTTCCCTGTCTTCCCTCCTCCATCACCACTATTTATTATTTTCCTGCTTTTTTCCATACCTAGTAAAATTTGGTTATATTCTTGACATCATATAATCAATGATAACATTGTAGAGAATCTGGATCATATTACTTTCCTCTGAAGAGTAGGTAATTTTGTTCTGCATACAATTAAATTGCAAACAGATTACCTTGGTCCTGTGGGGCTTAGCTGTAGGCTTTGTTAGGATGACTGTCTTTCAGTTTTGCCTTAGTCAGAGGACATAGGCCTCAGTTTGGGAACATGGTCTTTACTCTAGTGATGGCCCTTTTGGGTTTTCAGTGGAAAGCCCAAGGTATTTCTCAAGCTCTTATAACTTGGCAGAATTCTAATTCCAATTTCCATCTCCCCAGAACCAGACAGCAGCTGAAATCTCTGCTCAGCTCTTTAGCCTCCCAGCAGCTGCTGTCTGCTGGGTTCTTTGGACTATCTCTTTATATATGCACGGTTCTGGAGTCAGCCCATGACTTGAAGGGAATTGGTGTGCAGATTGGCACTCTCTCCTCTGTGGCTCTCTCCTCTCCACCTCTCAGGACAGAGCTCTGATCTCCCTGAGCCCAGTGTGACTGACTTGTGCTTGAGCTCTATCTGCCATGGGCCACAGGGACTGGGAGATGCCCTCAAGGGAAGTTAGTTCAACGGAGAGCTCACCTAGTTCACTTCCATTTCTTCAAGGATTGTGTCCCTACCAATTCTACTTTTGGTTGCTCTCCAGTGTATTCAAACTGTTGTTTGTTTTTTATATTTTTTCTAGTGTTTATAATTGTTATCAGCAGGAGGGTTAGTCCAATACAAGCTCTTCTTCCATTACCAGAATTGGAACCCCTACTTCTGATGTTAAAGAACAGAGCAGAAGTCAAATTTAATCCTACTTGATGCTGTGCTTCCAACCTGATTAGTTAGCAAATAGATTTTCTGTTTAATTTCCTGAATCATAAATATAGAGTATCGTTCTGTTTTCTTAAAGCATCAATACAATGTATTAGACACAGGGTGTAAATAAGCAAGGTTATTTTAAGATCAAATGTTTTGATTCACAATGTACTTTTAATTAAAATGGATTTGCCTTTTAAAGAGAAACTTATTCCTGATTTCACATTTTCATTCTCAAAGAGAGGGCTTGTACAATTTTGTTTCCACCTCTGAAAGATGGGTATGAGGAACAAGAAGTATAGAGGCACACATGTATGTCCAACTACTGTGGGCTAATTATAAACTTAAAAAAAAAATTTTACGGTGGTAAACTACACATAACATAAAATTTACCATCTTAACTATTTTTAAGTGTGCTGTTCAGTGGCATTAAGTACATTCACTTTGCTGTGCTACCACCATCACTATCCATCCACAGAAGTCTTCTCATCTTGCAAAACTAAAACTCTGTACCTAGTAAACAAAGACTCCCCCTTCCCCCAGCCCCTGGCAACCACCATTCTACTTTCTGTCTCTGTGAGTCTGACTACTCTATATACCTCACATAAGTGGAATCATATGGTATATGTCCTTTTGTGACTCGTTTATTTCACTTAGCATAATGTCCTCAATGTTCATCCATTTTGTGGTATATGTCAGAATTTCCTTCCTTTTTAAGACTGAGTAATATTCCATTGTATGTATATACCACATTTTGTTTATCCATTTATCTGTTAATAGACACTAAAGTTGCTTCCATCTTTTGGTTATTGTGAATAATGTGGCCGTGAATGTGGGTGAACAAATATCTCTTCAGGTTCCTGTTTTCGATTCTTCTGGGTATATACCCAGAAGTGAAATTGCTGGATCATATGGTAATTCTATTTATAATTTTTTGAGGAACTGCTATATTCCTTTCCATAGTGGCTGCACCATTTAACATTTCCACCAATAGTGCACAAGGGTTCCAGTTGCCCCACATCCTCACCAATATGTGTTATTTCCTGTTCTTTTGATAGTAGCCATACTACTGGGTGTGAGGTGGTATCTCATTGTGGTTTTGATTTGCATTCCTTTAAAATGATAAACATTTTGCTTAATTGCATTATTGTTGGCTTAACAACATACTTTAATTACAAGTAAATATATAGGTTATTAACATGTACATACTATTTGGGAAAATATTTTATATTTTAGAAAATCTAACAACAGCAAATATATATATATTTTTTTTGTGAGGAAGATCAGCCCTGTGCTAACATCTGCCAATCCTCTTCCTTTTTTGCTGAGGAAGACTGGCCCTGGGCTAACGTCCGTGCCCATCTTCCTCCACTTTATATGGGAAGCCGCCACAGCATGGCTAGCCAAGCGGTGCATCGGTGCAGGCCCAGGATCCGAACCGGCGAACCCCGGGCGCCGCAGCGGAGTGCGCGCACTGAACTGCTTGCACCACTGGCCGGCCCAACAGCAAACATTTTTTGATTACCCAACATGTGCCACATGCTGTGTAAAATGTTTAATATGTGATATCTTACTTTGTCTTTGCTGTTATCCTTGAGATAGATACTATCATTTTATCCATATTACACATGGAAAACTGAGGTATAGAAATTCAGGTTCTTTCCCAGAGTCACACAGGTAAGAAATCAAAACCAGGGATTTCAACTCCAGATTTCAAAAGTTTAGACCAAAGAAGAGTGTTAGGAGGATTGTGAAAGAAACCTTGGCATCTCTTCATTTCGAAGCTACTTTATCAGAAACCTGCGTTCTGCAGACTTGGTCATGTTCCAGGACTCTTGTTGAAGTAAGAATCTTAGCAAAGGACTTTTGCTCCCCTCTCATGAGTAGTGAGGGCCTAATAGTGAGTATGGTGGAATGTCAAGTCACCGGTATCTTCCCTCATCAGGAAGGTTCATGGGAAAAGAGACGTGAGAGTCAGGATTCTCCCATGAGCAGGCTGGATAAGTTTTCATTTTATTGGTCCTCTGAGGAATGCCTTTTTGGGGTGAAACTTTGAAATTCCATATTGTAAATGTCCTTCTCTGGGCCTGGTTTTGCATGTAAGAAAATAATACAATTTTGTGGGGCTGTGGCCTAACCCTTTCCCCACTCATGTTCCCTGTTTGGCTTTTTCCATTCTATTGATTCACATTCTGCTTGGCTATTTTGTTTCTTCTACACGTTTGGTCTTTGGACCGCTATAAAAAAAAAAACTAACCAGCTGACCCAAGATCACACAAATTCTATCATTTAAGAGTAACCATAGGGTACATTGTGCTAGAAATAACTTGGTTAGATGTAGTGCCTCCTCTCAATGATTTGAAACTTAGACAACAATATAAAAGAATGAATCAAATGTGTTTTGGAAAACGCGGTGAATGAGCCACGTGGAAAATGCAGCCAATAAGCTACCAGTAATTGTACCTAAATAGGGTAGAACGCCCCCTTCCTCCACCACGTCCAGAGCCTTCCTTGTGGATGCAGCAGGTGTAATGTGGAACTTTGAGTCCCGTGACAAGAATCTTTTTTGACTTGGTTTTAAAAGTCAGTATCATTTTCTGCAACTTCCCCATTTTTGTCAGTGTTACTTCCTGTTTCTTAAGCCTTCAGACTAGGAATTTTAAATCTTTTTTGGCATGGGGACTTAATTTTTACTTTAAGTTCTCATATTCTATGGTATACCAAGTTGTATTGATTTTTCTTTTTTTCCTTTGAACTGCCTTTGTTATTCTCTACTCTCCTGACACCACTCTTTCCAAGACTTGACTAGTCCAGGCCTGGATTATGGCAGCAGTTTGCTAGCTAACTACCTTCCTCTTGCCTCCCCTGTACATCCTCATAGTGCTGCCAAATCAAACCTTCCTTTCACGCCATTGTCCCAACAAAGAGTCTTTCTTCTGTTCTTTCTCTTCCTTCCTTTTTTCTTTTTATAAGCATTTATTGCTTCCCTAAAATGAATACAACTTCTGTAAAAAATTTTGTCCCATGTAGTCTCACATTTTCCCACTGATTCCAACTAATTTCTCAGTATCTCCTAATCCGGGTGTCCCATCTGATTCAGTGTGTCTTCTCATTGTCCAGTGGGCATTGCCTTTGTTCATCACGTCTTCCTGCTATACTCCAGGGCGGAGCTGAAGATTCTTCTTAAGGATACTTTAGTCTTTATTGATCTTTCACCCATCTGAACTTCTGTAGCCACACAAAATTTAACTCTCAGTCTTTTATTCTTTGCTCCTTTTGGTTAATCTTAAATCTTTGCTAGCCTTGTTAAGAGTCATTTATTTGTCGATTACACTTCAATAAAGAAATAATTGATTAACTTTTAAAAGTCATTTATTTCACTTCTGAATATTCACAAAGTTATAGATGCCCCTTGATAAATGCGTGTTGGCTGATTGTCTAATTTATCTGTGTAATTTGGGCCCTTTAGGGTTCTTAATAAGATATTCATTTGTTAAAAATCTTTACAGTATCGTAGGCATTGTTCTAGGTACTGAGAACAGAGTGGTTATCAAGAGAGGATACACAAAAACCAGGAATGTCTCTCCATCTAGGTTTCAGGAAGAACAAGAACAGTTCACAGAGCCAAGCTGCAGGGAGTTGCCCTGAGACTGGAAATTTATTCAGGTACAATGATAATATACCATTTGGTTGCTCCCTAAAAAACAGGAATCTGTTGTGCTAAGCTTTTAGCACTACTGCCTTTGATTAATCACTTTCTTGACCTCATAGACCCCTCCTTATTCATGATTTCTGCATACTCGTCACTTATCCTTTGGCTTCTGCACACTGACTTCTCTGAGTTTGTTTGCTTTCTTGCCTTCACACAGAAATTCCCCAAAGAGAATGTGATGAGTTCAAGTTGGTTGTTACTTTCCCTACTAGTCACAGTGCTCATTCTAGGACCCTCTTACAGATTGCTAAGCCTACACTGGCAACTCTTGGGCCAGGCATCACCTTTTGTTACCCCACAAAGGGCACAATCTGCTCACCATGGGACAAAAGCCAGTCATCAAGAGGCAAGATGGTGGCAGAGAAAGGACATTTTATTACAGCTTGCTAGCAAGAGGGAAGATGGCGACTAATGTCCAAAATAACCATCTTAAAAGAGGCACAGAATCTTGAAGCAGTTATATAGGCCAGTGGGTTACAGGTGAGGGGGTTAGGAAATGTTGACCCTCTGGTGTTACAGACTGGGAGTGGCCACACCAGATAGACTCTCTGCCTGGGGGTCATCACATTCCTAAGGAACTCAAAAGAACAAAGTTATCCTCTTATCGCAGCTGGGAGGTATATGCACAAGCAGGGGTCATAAAATCTACAGAGCAGTTAGATCTCTTGGAGGGTGCCTATCCAGCTGGGTTAGTTAGTCAGAGATCATTCAAATTTACAATATGGCTTCCCTTATGTCAACCTTACGTTGAGCCGGTATCACTTTGATCCACCCATGATCAAGGCTGCTTGAAAAGATATTCATTTATTATCTAAGAATCACTAAGTTTTGCCTCCTAAGGCCTAAGAAATGGGAGACACTGCCAAAAGACAGTGTAATTTGAAGGCACTTCAGTTCCCTTTAGTAAAATCTGTAAATATCCAGCATCTAGAAAAGTACCTAGACTATAGTAAGTGTACAATATGAATGAAATTAGCTCATTAAACTATATCTGGAAGCACTGTTCATATTTTCATCTTAATGCTACATGTGACATTGACTTGATCCTAAATCAATTTTATAGTCTTATTTGAAAAAAGTTCCAGTCTATACAAATTAAGGAAAGCCGCAAATATTCCGATGTACTGTTACTTCATTGGTTCCCATCAAATGACACTGCATGTCAACTACTCAGTGTTAGGTCAAATAGTTAATATTAAAAGTTCCAGGGCCGGCCCCATGGCATAGCGGTTAAGCTCACGCCCTCTGCTGCTGGCGGCTCGGGTTCGGATCCCGGGCGCGCACTGACACACAACTTGTCAGGCCATGCTGCGGCAGCATCCCATATAAAGTGGCGGAAGATGGGCACAGACGTTAGCTCAGGGCCAGTCTTCCTCTGCAAAAGGAGGAGGATCAGCATGGATGTTAGCTCAGGGCTGATCTTCCTCACACACACAAAAAAAAGTTCCATAAATTTTATTAAACTATTTACAGAAAAGGAACTAGCTTTTATTTTTGAGTTGTTGAATACCCTGCGCTGAATCTATTTCATTATTTCCCTCCTTTACAAAATTGGTCATTTGAGTCTAAATTTACTTCAAATATTTTATTCTAGGCTTAGACAATTTTCCCATAATGAAAATTGTTATGATCTTATTGATTGCCCATGAAATAAAGACTTTTCTAAGGTTCTTTAACCTTGCGTGCAATGTTTTGATCACTTCTATAAATTTTCCTGTAGTATAGCCATAGCATTGTAAAAACTAACTGGGCAACAAGTATAATTTCAACCATAGGCAGGAATTTTATTGTGCTAGCCTAAAATGTGAATGTTGAAAGAAATCAAATCCAGTCAAATCACTTTACAGTCTTTCTTAAGTGTTCTGTCAGCCTGGATAGTAGTCTGCCCTACTCAGTCACAAAATCATTTGTCTCGCCAGTCAACAACTTGACCCCTCAGTTGCTGCACTTCCTTTATTCTTTGAGTAAGCTACTTTTAAAGGAGATCTGTATCATGGAATCAGGGACTCAGAGAGCTTCCTATTCTTCATTGGCATGAACATAAGTGTAATAAAGCATTGAGAAATACATTAATACACAGACCTAACAAGTGTGTTTATACACACATTCTCAGCAGCTTGCATCATTCAAGAACATTTTGAGAGAGGTTATCAGTGAACTGGAAATAAAATATATCAAAGCGTAGATGAGCATAAACTCTGTACCTCTCAATAGTAAGAAAATGGATTGAAACTGAGGAAAATATTTGGAGGGTTTTTTTTTTTTAATTTTTATTTATTTATTTTTCCCCCAAAGCCCCAGTAGATAGTTGTACGTCATAGCTGCACATCCTTCTAGTTGCTGTATGTGGGACGCGGCCTCAGCATGGCGGGAGAAGCAGCGCGTCGGTGCACGCCCGGGATCCAAACCCGGGGCGCCAGTAGCGGAGCACGTGCACTTAACCGCTAAGCCACGGGGCCCGCCCCAGAGGGTTTTAAGCTATATGTGTGACAACAGACCTAGGTCTGTCTGGCCTTTTTAATTAAGGAGGAGAGTATCAGATGTTCACCAACACTTTCTACAACGTTCCTAATACTTGGCAAAGTTCTATTATTAACATGACACAGATTTAACTGTCACTGCTATTGATTACATTCGACGAATACATATCTCTTAAAACCCTGAAGCTGAGACAAGTCTTCTTTTGCTACTTAAAGGTAACCTAAAACATAAAAGGGTAATGATAGACATCATGGCTGATTCATCATTTTCCTGTTTTTAGCGGAATACAGAGTGATGATGAAGAGGTTATTCTTCGAAACATCAGCTCCTTAATATTTTTCAAAACACTGAGAAAATTAAGCTTTTTGAATGATAGAAATTTAAATAGAGCATTGCATTGAATAGAGCATAGGTTGTCGTTTTTACAGGGGTGTGCCTGAGTAATGGGTTTTATAATGAACAGATGCTAGAGCAGAGCACATAATGTAAACACACATAGACACACAGAACCTTCAATTTTACAAAGGTACAGTTGAAGCTATTGGAATGATTTTAATTCTCCAAATTGTTTTGTTGGCCAGATTTTCAAAATTTACTCGCCAAGACAGCTAGCACAAATGCCTCAGAAAGATTTTTAAGTTTGGCCATTGGACAGTTTGCCTTTAGTATCAGGACTCAACTCCTGACTTTTTAGACTTCCTTGCATTTTCTCATGTTTTGTGCATGTGCTTCCATATACTTCCACTCCAACTTCTGAGGCTTCCCAGTGAGTGATGGATAGTACCTTTATTTCTGCCTGCCTAAGCATAAGAAAGGAATCCTTGATTTCAAATTGTGCTTAAATAGGCTGCTGCTTAACTGATTTTTACCTTTTTAAATATAAGTGCCCTTCTGACGATATTATTCAGACCTACCACACATTAGAACTCACAGACGTAACAATGATATTTTATATGCTCATATGAAGTCCCGAATCATTAGCTTAATTGTACTCTTAACTTAGTGGTCATGATCTTGAATGTCAGTTTAAGTTCTCTGAGGTCCTGTTTCTCAGTATGTATGCTGGGAATCAAAATATTATGTCCCATAGAGATTTTTATTGGAAAAGCATTACAAATGCTGTGTAACATACAGTGATATCATCTTCATTTTTCACTGTACCTCAAGAAACTGTGTGAGTTCTGAACATGGTTTGGTTGTTGTTAATGTGAATAATATTAATTTCTTTTCTCTGAATCAACAGAAAGCTACCTAAAAGAATAGGCTGTTGGGCAGTTTTTAGGCTGAATAAGCTAAATCTCCTCAGCCTCCTGAGGACTTGCTCCTGCAGTGAGACCAAAGGGCTCTATTACACTTCAGTAATAAAAAGCATGCACGATTCATTAAGAATATAGACAAGGCTTTATGTTATATTTATTTATTTTCCAGCTTGTACAAACTGGATGTAGAAGCATAAACATAGTACATTTCTACCATTTTCAACAAAAATATAACCAATATGTACAATTATTGTATTAAAAATACAAAAGGGATACAGACTCCACCAATGTCTTTCTAAAAGACATACAGGTACAAGTAGTATCAAAAGTATGAGGAAATCACCAGTTAATTGTACATTCTGCACTTGACATCACAGAGCGAACTGAGATTAGCAGTCCTATGTTCTACAATTACTTAATGCTTAGATAACATTTGTGCAACTTGTGGTAGAGCTAGATTTCTTTCTTTCTGTATGCACATGAGGTCCATAGCCTATATAATAAAACTGGCAAATAATGCATATTACATGTAAAATTACAAATGCATAATTGACAATGTAATATATAAGCAAGTAGACAAATGCCATGATACAGAAGAGAATTATTAAATAAAGCACTGACATTGTTTGATACAGTGAAAAAACACTGCAATTTGACTTTTAAAATTTGAAGCTATTTACGTTTATCTACTGATCAATATGATCAGCTGAATTTAATGGAAAAAAAAAAATCCAAGACCAGCAGTTCCTCACATTTGAGTACTACTCGGATTGGCAGCCTTCACTTTTCCGGAGTCTGTGCAAAAACAACACAAAAATAGAGTGGAGGGGTCATTTCAGTCATTATAGGGTTAATAGCAGCTGTGAGCAGGTGGTTGCTACACTTAGGCCTTTTCTATCCATAGCGTCCATAAAGCCACCTAGAGGCTAGTCTTTGGTGACTAACCCACCTTGCAAAGGCTGGCATATCTAACCAGGTTTTTGATCTTTTGATCTTTTATCATGTTAAAGGCTTGTTTATTCCCTAATGCCAATTCAATAAAGGGAGGCTGTCTTGAAAGAGCAGTATTAACAGCTGGCATTAGCTCCAACATCCCAAGCTGCTTTCACTGCAATGCTATCCAGTTATAAATGTTTCTCTTTAAAAACAAACAAACAAAATCCCTAAAACTAAATTAACAAAAATCAAAGAAACATAACTTAAAAATGGGGTTTGCCATCCATCTCAATGGAGCAGAACACGCCCTCAAATGACACTGTCCTGCACTCCATAAGGCTCAGACACAGGACACAAGAGTCCTATTTCCCTCCCCTGGCCATGTGCAAACAGTTTTACAGAAGAACCCCACCCACTGGGGAAGGAGTGGATGAGGTGTCTTGGTATCTAAGTAATTGGCTAACATTTTATACTTCCAGGATAGGGCACTTCACGGGTGAGGCCAGAAGGACACGGAAAGACAGGGTCGAAAGCCAGGTCTTCCCCTCTTCTTGGTGTGGCCACACCCTGTCCTGCATATTTGGTTTTTTACAATTCCAGGCTGGCAACCCTACTTAAAGGTTCAAAATAATACTGTAATCATTAAATGGATATAACATTTACTCTCTGAACACAATCTTTAAACTCATTAAGAAAAAAAAAAGGAAGACATTGTAAACAAGTGGACAAGCACTGTACTCGAAGGATTTCATTGTTTTTCTTTGTCTTCCTTGGTGGGTTAAAGGCCCCAAGTAGTTCAATGGCTAGCTTTTCTCATTATCCCAATGAGACGAAGTGCTAGGACTGGATTGAAATCTAAAAGGAAGATTTTTAAAAATCCTTCCAGGCATTGAGAAGTGCAGCCAGAGTGAATCATCCTGTCGTGATGATCTTGGAATTTGGAATGATACTGTGTGATGTGGCAGGCAGCAACAGTGGGAGCTTGAAGATTGCTGCACTGTGCATTTCAAGCAACAAAGTCTGAAAAGTGCCAGGGCAATTTCTTCACAGTATTTCACATGCAAAGGGGAAAGGAAGAAGGGGAGAAGAAGCCCCATGCTGCTTTTAAGGCAGGGAAGGAGGCAAACTGGTCCACCATCCTCAGAATGTGAGTTCCAAGGCTCCAATGCTAGGGACGTCTTCTTGTGCTCTCCTTTTAGGTGGCTAACTCTGGATGCAGAAAAGCCTATGCCTCAAACAGCAGACACTTGTTCATCTTCTGAAAACACAACCAGGAAAGAAAAAAAAAAAAATGAATGAGCAAGCAAGTTGTTTCTTGTGCTTAGAGAGAATACATTCACTGATGTGCTCAATAAAAATGCCATAGCTATTTTTTTAAGTATAGTTCACTTAAAATACTTGCCTTTTTTTCTAGTTAATGACTAATATTAAAAAAGTTTATATATGATGCATATCTTTAAATATATAAACAATATAAAAATATATACATTGTATATTAATTGAAAAGTTGATAATTCATTGAAAAAAGTTATAAAATAGCATGTGACTTTTATAATATATACTCACATACACATTAAAAAGTCTAGAAGGATATAAAACAAAATGTTAATAGTGGTAATCTGCAAGTAGCAAGATTATAAGTAACTTTCATTTATTGTATTTTGCTTTTTTCTATAATGATTATTTGTGTAATTTAACATGTAAAACTCAAAAAATTAAAAAAAGAAGGCGAAGGGGCATGATCTCTCTTCTCATTCTTATTCCAGCATGGCCAGGTAGATTTGTAGAAAGAAGTTGAAAAAGTTACAGAAAAGTGTATTTTTTTTTTTAATCAGACTTTCATTGGGAACTCACTAAAAGTCCAAATAAAATATTTCCACAGGGCCGGCCCCATGGCTTAGCGGTTAGGTGCGCGTGCTCCGCTGCTGGTGGCCCGGGTTTGGATCCTGGGCGCGCACCGACGCACTGCTTCTCTGGCCATGCTGAGGCCGCGTCCCACATACAGCAACTAGAAGGATGTGCAACTACGACATACAGCTATCTGCTGGGGCTTTGGGGGAAAAAAAAAGGAGGAAGATTGGCAATAGATGTTAGCTCAGAGCCGGTCTTCCTCAGCGAAAAGAGGAAGATTAGCACGGATGTTAGCTCAGGGCTGATCTTCCTCACAAAAAAAAAAAAAAAAAAATTTCCACAGAAAATTTTGAGAATTAGGAAAGAAATCCAGCCATTACACACTTTATTACATGTGACCCCCTCTGCAATCTTTGGTATTTCTTAACCCTAAATTTGGAACTCTCACTATAAAATAGTCTTCGTGTAATATATGGCTAAAGACACAGCTGATCACAGTGTTAAGAAAACCAAATGCCTTGGAAAGCTTACAGGCAGCATAAGTGAGCACATCTAACTTTACAGTTTTAAGAATGCATATATACCATCCTCCTCAGTGGAAAACCCTTGAGACTGATAGGGGGCAAGGCGCGGGTCACACTCATTAGGTTTATGCCACTGCGGTTTGTTCACTGGCCTGCCGCTCGCCGGATGCCCATGCGGTTGCTGCGCGGGGGAAGGCCCAGCTGTGTCAGCGGGTCGGGGGACCATCCGAGATCTCTGAAGCGCCACGTTGTAGTCTGGAGGTTTCCTGGCTGGATGGGAATGTCCTTCTGGAAAGTCAGTGATGGGGATTCCAATATAGCCTGGAGGGGTGGGCGGGGGCTCTCGATACCTGCCCTCCTTTCGTGCTATAATAAAGACAGTGTACCAGCCATTAAAAATTTTGTGGAAGAAGATTTCATGCCATAAATGTTTATACAAAATTATAAAAATAATTATTAAAACAGCACACATAGTGTAACAGCAATATGGTTTTGTGTGGTATGGGGGAGAGGTGGCGGATATGATAGGTGGGCAAATGGATGTCAACTAAATCAAATATTCACAATGGTTATCTCTGCGTGGAAAAATAATTGGTGAGAGAAGCTACTAAGCAATCTAAGTACCTTTAACAAATAAATTTAGAAAAATAGTACAAAAAGTGATGCAAATTGAAAAATTCTCAAACTATGTGTAAGGTATGTATTTTTCTTACAATTCTTTTATTAACGTTCAGAATTAGAACATGAAATCTGTAAAGGCAAGTAAAATAAAAGTTTTATTTTCTTGAACTTTCTAGACTCAACTGTTAGGAACTAAAAATCATTTTTCTTTCTTTTACAATAAAAATTCTGGGTATTAGTTTGCTAAAAGAAAGTCCTTTAAAAATTGCAACCTAAGAATAGGTATTAACTGTTCTCTCCTTATTCATCTTGAAAGAATATTAAATTTGACATCTACGCATGACTTTTTACATGGTAAAATAACTACAATTTCCCTAGTAATAAAAGTAATGTTTGTAATGATTATACTCCGGAATTTCTGACTCTATGTCCTATAATGTATTCCTACACTTCAGTTATACAGATGTTGAATATGCCATAGAAAATACAACCTGATAGGATTGAGGGAACATGAGAGACTTCACAATAGAAACAGCAGCAGCAAAGCAACAGCATCTTTCAAATACTTAGGAATTACTATCTAGGGACTGTTCTAAGTGCTTTCCATAGATTTCCTTTAATCCTCACACCAACTGCATTAGTAGAAATTATTAAGCTCATTTTACAGATGAGGAAACAGACAGTTTAGTATGTTGCCCAATGTCACGAAGCTAGGAAAGTGGCAAAACAGAGATGCAAGCCTCAATCTGCCTCACTCCTGAGCTCCGACTCACCACATCAACTCTGAGCGCCTCTCCCTTGTTCTGTCTATCGTGTGCAGAGAGGATGTATTTAGCATAGAAAGAATGTGTCTGTACAACAAAAATCAATAGAAGATTTTTAAATATGCCAAGTATAAAATTCTAAATACAATTCAAGGAAAGAAAATAGAATAAAACATTTAAAACAGTTCCAACTAAACAAAAATTCTTCCTCTAGAGAGAATGGCCATCCTTCCTGATAATTTTCATGTGAAATGATCAATATTAGACCACATGATATCCATAATGACAACCTAATGATCCTGATAGCTAAGATGTGTTGAATGTTTACTATGTTGGAAGATATTTATATGTACCTGACCACAGAACCTGGGCTCTTAACCACTACTCAGTTTGAAATCCTGAATGCACTGCTAATTTGGAAGCCCTATATAGCAATGGGTGGGACAAAATGAGACGAAGACCCACAAACACATAACTTTACTTTTGAATAAGTTAGATTAGAGCCACGATCCAGACATGACAAAGCTCTCCAATAAGCTTACCAATAAGTCCCTTCGCAGTACTAGATGTCACAGCTATGTGGGCAGGCATGGGAACAGGTTTGGTTTCTTCTGTGGTCACAGATGTTATGCTGCTGCTTTCAGCCTCAATGGAAACATCTTTCCCACCCCTTCGCTTTATTGTGCCTGTGTCACCTTCTGAGTCTTCTCCCCAGTATCCTGTGGAAGATGCCCAGCTTGCCCGGGATTGGGCTTGTTCAAGACTCTCTCTACTTTGATTTTGCCTGTTATACTTTGTGCTATGATCAGAAAACATAATTTGGTCCATATGGCTGCTTGAGGCCCATAAACCTGCGGGATCCCCTGAATAATCAAAATGAGTGTGCCCGAATGGAAGTGTTTCCCAGCTTCTCTGGTGCTGGATGGTCTGTATATTATCATGGGAACCACTTGAGCACGACGTCCAGCTCCCACGGCCACTATCAGCAGCATCGAGGGAAGCGCGATCCCCCTGGTCTTGGGAAAGTTCTTCTGTGCTTGGAGAAGAAATTACTGTAGCTGTAGCATATAAGCCCCGACTCTCAGACATTGGTGCATAGGACCTAAGTGGTCAAAAGAAATGGAAAAAAAAAAAAAAAAACAACACAAACAAAAAGAAAAAGCAAGATTATTAACTAATAAACCTATGATAAAACCAAAATACTTTTTCCTAAAAAGGTGGCTTTCTTTCATCCCAGGAAGAGGATGAAAGCACCACTGAATTGCACTACAGTGGCCAGTTCCAACAAGTCCAGTTTTCTCACCTTATCATTACCATAAAACAAATATAGAGGGTGGAAGAACAATTACTTATAATAAAGGAAAATTTTCCTTACAAGGCTCAATATAATCTGATTATTTCAGGAAGACAGCTCATACAAAAGAACTGAGATATATCCTAAAGTCACCCTCTGCCATCAGCACAGAACAACTATGTTCCAATAAAGAATAAACCTAACTTGAAAAGCTGTCTGCACAACAAAAACAGCATGGTACTTAATAATCTAGAAATTGTGAAAATTAGACCTGGGATGGGAGAAAATTTCTTAGGCATTATGTAAAATAAATAGAAATATACATCTAGAAGAAAGGACTCATTTTTAAAAGATGGAAGAAGGAATGTAAAGAACACTAAAGAAAAGCCGCCTACCCTAAGCTGTACTGATCGGGTTCAATCATGGTCCGCCTTTCCATCCTGCCCACACCTAGGTTTGTTTCCACAATGCTGACAGAATGCCTCTGGCGCCTCTCATCGTGCAGTGAGACTGGCACTGAGTCAAAGGAAGAATTGCTGACTATACTGGATCGTGAAGAAATTTCACTGTGACCAGAATCTGAAAAATTATCCACAGTACCACTGGGAGCCAAAGTATAGCCTGCATGGGAAATACAAGCATATTAATTAGACACTGTAGGTTTATAACACAAAACTGAAGTCTACCGAATAGAAGCAAGAACAAAATGGAGGTCAAAGAGATCACCACTGAAATGGGGGGAAAAAAACGTTTTACTTGTGGAGACCAGGTGACTGAGATAAGGTAAATTTTTACTCAAATGAAGCTTAACTTCCTTAATGAAAGTTTAGAGAGGAAAAAAGAAAGCATTGTTATATGAGCCAGGAAATGATGCAGGTATGATGGCACTACTCGACTATTCTTAGCTCCCTTAAATATAAACTACACTACTATTAGTTTATGTAAAAGAAACTATGAAGAATAACTATGATCAGATTTAAAAGTATGGTTTTTTTTTTTTTTTAGGGGCTGGCCCCGTGGCTTAGCGGTTAAATGCGTGCGCTCCACTGCTGGTGGCCCAGGTTCAGATCCCGGGTGCGCACCGACACACCGCTTCTCCGGCCATGCTGAGGCCGAGTCCCACATACGGCAACTAGAAGCATGTGCAGCTATGACATACAACTATCTACTGGGGCTTTGGGGGGAAAAATTAATTAATAAATAAATAAATAAATAAATAAATAAATAAAAGTATGGTTTTGTTTCAAACTGCGAACGAAGTCAGTAATCTTGTGTTCAACGGAGTTTTCAGTTTTTAAAACTTTATAGCATAGAATAATTCAACTGGAAATATCTGTATTATACTTTTAAGTGGATATATAAGAAATAAGACCTTCAGATTTTTGCCATTTGATTTTTCAACATTAATAATATATTGGATAAATCACATAAAAGCCAATTGTTTTCAAGGATGTAATGTGCAAAATCTCCATTTTCTCCCTAGACCATCACTATGTCTAAGTAGATGTCCATTTTTTGGCCTGAAGGACCCTTAATTCTCCTTTGTTGCTACAAATAATTTTGAGAGTCACAAAGAAAGAGAGGCATGTCTTGATATTTTTAATGAAAAAATCCAAATCTTCTTTCTCTGTACTCCTTTTATTTTATGTTATTAAGGATCTCATGTTACTTAAAATACTGATTTTATATGATTGTATGTATGCAATGCAAATTTTTCAATGCCACTTACCTAATAAAAAATTAAATCTAGAGCACCTAAATGTTGCTAAATTACTCTCTTAAATAGTACTTCCCCATCCTTTGTAAATTGTTAATTCCTGATTTATTTTTTAAAGGTTGCATAGGTCTTGATAAGATTTAATGTGTTCATCTATGAAATGTCTTTTCATAAATCACACTGCAAGTTCTGACAGACAAGATTTAAAACCTTCCCTGAACTACCTGCTGAAAAAAAGTCTCTAGAAAAATAATCACTTGGATGGAGCACTTGACATTTGGAGGAATTCTCCCATTTTCCTTAACTAATGAGATGATTCCTCTCTTTCCCACCCCGTTTTTGGTTCTATAACCCCACCTATCCCATAGGTCCGTGGTGCATTGTTATTCTTGTTACTGTTCTCACTTCCAAGAGAAGAGGAGGAACTGGTTAAGTCCAACTGCCCGGAGCCAAAAGATCTCAGCTGATTGCCACTGCCACCTAACAACAGGATGAGAAAAGAATTTAGATACATCCATTTAACAAGGACAGTAGAGACTGATACCCACATAAAAAGCACAGATGTCTGAACTATATAAAAAGTAAAGTAAAGCAGAAAAAGTATTTGTTGTGTCAGTGAAATCTAACAATTTATTAATCTGTTTTGGCCTTCTTTTAGGGAAAACTGTTTTAGCTTTTATTATTGGCTTATACCCCCCCCATTCAATTGAAGGGTAGGAGGAGAAAGTAACTGGGAGGGTTAGGCAGCAGAAAATTATCTATTATTTTAATATAAGAAAGCATCAATGTAAGGAAGAGAGTCTGATTGCCTATAATTTAATCTCTTTAAAAATAAAACAAGATAGCAACAAAAAAGGTAATCAAGACCCATGTTAATACGATGAAAAAATAAATCAGGAAGATGTTAGTTTTTCTTATATTTTTAAAGCCCTCTACTCTGTAATTAATGTTATATACTCATATTTAGTTAGACCAACTTTTAATATAAAAATCATTTCCACACTTACAATCAATTGTAAACTTAAACATATTTTTTAAAAGGCCTCATATAGTTGTAAGTTTAACACTATTTACTATAAGTACAATATTAAAAAATACTAAAATTCTTCCAAATTTATAAACTGAGGGGGAAAAAATCCATTGGGCGTTATATATTAGATCATTTTAAATGACTCTATAATATCAAAAATGATGTAACATTTAACTCTGGAATTTTTTATAGCTGAAACATATAGATTGCTATAAAGGGAAACAGTAAGTAATTTAGTTCTACCTTTCCTTGGAGAACTTTGTGGAGAAGTGGGAGGAGAAGAAAGCTGTGAAGACGTATTTGATATCGTATCTTCTGCTTGTTTCTTGTGACGCTCCAGACTTCCTTCTTCAGACAAAGAAAGAATTTTCTTTAAAGCTTGTGGAGAGTTTATGCCTATAAGAAAGAACATAACTTAAATATGTATTTTCAAGACTGAAAAGAACATTAATGACTAAAAAACTTTTTTGTGTTAAGATTTAATATTACATTTGGTTTGCAACCTATTTACAGTCTTAATGGTCTGTGTACTGTTCACGGTATAAACAGTAAGCTTATAGGAGGCACAAGGTACCTGTGGTTTGGTTTCTGACTGGTATTTGCCATAGTACTAGAAATAGACTGCTTTTCATATTTTATTTTAGATTCTGAGTCTTAATCACCATCTTTATTCAACAATATGTTAGATAATAAAGAAAAAATAAAGACAATTTGAAAATATTTGAATTTAGGATGAAAGTGATGCAGCTAAGAATATTTATTATTAGAACTCAAGTTGGAGTTGGAAACAGGTATTTTGGTATGTTGGATATGTTAGCTCAGAGGAAGTGAGAATGATGGGAGAAAAGCAAAGAGCCAAGAGCTAAAAGGAAGTAGCAAGAAAAGTGAATAAGGAGCTCTAAGGAATTCCATGCAGTTAATATTTGATCAAATAAATAAATGAAAGAGAAGGCAGAAGGAGACCCATGAAAGTGCCATGTCACAGAAACCACAGAAGAAGGTTTTCAGAAGGGAGCAATCCAGTACCAGCTGTAGGGATCAAGGAGGATGAGAGTAGAAGAAAAAAGATTATATATGTCAATATAAGGTGATTTTTTTCCCCCAAAAAAATTATGTTTCAGAAATGAAGGAGGGGCCAGCCCGGTGGCGTAGTGGTTAAGTGCGTGCGCTCCACTGCTGGCGGCCCGAGTTCGGATCCCGGGCGTGCACTGCTTGTCAGCCCATGCTGTGGTGGCGTCCCATATAAAAAAGTGGAGGAAGATGGGCACGGATGTTAGGCCAGGGCCAGTCTTCCTCAGCAAAAAGAGGAGGATTGGCAGATGCCAGATGTTAGCTCAGGGCTGATCTTCTGCACAAAATAAAAAAGAACTGAAGGAGTCACATTAAAATATTTTATAAATCCTCTAGTATTATTATAAGGTGCTCTCAATTACATTATTTTGAACAACAACAGAGATATTTGGGAAGGCATTTTAGCCTGAAACTACCTCCATCAATGTTAGTTTTAATATTCTTAGACTTAACAGAATCCATTAAAAAGGAGGCAATGAAATTTAACAAAGATTTAATCCTTCATTTCATCTCATGTAAGTGTTTGATGTTGTTTTAATTTTTTAAAAATCATTTTTAAAGCACTACTTTAATTACATGTATAGATACTAATATACACACAATGCATGAGAATACCAGCTACACTAAAGCTTTATGAATAAATAGTTTTGATTTAGAAAAAATTTTCAATTTTCATACACAGATTCAAAAAGTGCTGTCTTTCAATGCTGTCAACAATGCAGATGGGTGTGAAGATGCTATGCCTTAGAAAACTGTTCTTCAAAAGTGGTTCTAGTGATAACAAACATATTAATATAAAAAAATGCAGAAAGTGTTTAGAACTAAATTATTTCATGAATTAGAGTGGGGGGGACTCAGTGTCTCTAAATTAATATTTTATATTATGTGACTTTAAATATTTATGTTAAACTAAATAATTATCCTAAGAAGACAGATGACTAGTTCATCCACATTTCTAAAGTTCATAAATTCAGATAGGCCTAAAAACATTCAGAGAGATATCCTCTTTGGGAAAGCGGGGGATGGCTTTAGTCAGGCACACCTACATTTGGGCTAATAGGCTATATTTAGCTAAAGGGAAGACTGATAATCTTCCATATAAAAAGTTCAGTGTAAAAGAGGAAATAGAAGTCAGATTGCAGGGGATTTAGGAATATTTGAATATTAGAAGATAGTGGACATAGAAACGTAATTCCGTTTGTTTGTGGTGGGGAAACAATACAAATATCTGAAAGATGAAATGTCAAGAAAAGGTATTCTTTTCTCACCATTCCCCAAACTCAACAAATGGGACACTTACTGACTAGAAGGAACCAGCCAAAGACAGAGTAGATGAAGTACCTACTATAAGACTCTTGCCTAACTCATAAGCACAGGTTGTGACTGGGCAAGAACTATCTTAGTTACCCACATCCTATTTTATCTTAACTCTTTGCTATCAGTTTATTCTTTAAAATTTCTTTCTTTTTATTGACATTATTTCCTTTCACATATACTTAGAAAAAAGAACCAGTACGTTTATGAAAAATAATTTTGTTGTAACATTTTCATAAAGGGACTACACTAGTAGATATATTACTTTTAACAGGAAAGATGAAGCATGATTTGGCTCCTTAACATTCAGGAATTAGTTGTATCCCCTCGCCAAGTTACAGAATCAGTGATTCAACAAATAATTCACCTCCCGACAAATCATTTGACTTAAAAATATTCTGCCTAAATTCCAGCAATTCATTGATCATAAGGCAAAACTAGTTTAAATAATGTGTATGGACAAAGTAACTTCTGTACTTATTAAAAATTAAAGTAGAAAAAGCCTTATTTCCCCATTTCACGCATGCCCTCTCCCCCCGCCATGACAAATGAGCATGATTAAATGAGATACTCTATAAAAACAGTCCCTTTGACTGGCAAAAGTAAAGTTGAACTTACTGAACATTAATGTTTTATTAAGAGGTAGCAATCAGGAGGAAACTCAAGTATATTAGATGAAGTTATATCCAAGATAAGCAATTTTTCCCAATCTGAAAAACATGGCAGTCAATAGCACCAAAAGAGGTTATGAATTTAATCACCTACCAAAAGGAGGGAGATCCTTGACGGGTACTTTCTTTCGTGAAGGATAAAGAGACACAGCAGGAACCTGCAGTCCTTGGTTGATCTTATGAGCTGGCTGCGGCTGCTGGGCCTGCAGCTGGGGTTGTGCTTTCTGTTGCGACCCTGCCCGCGGAGCCACTGGGGAGGTCTCAGACTTCAGAGGCTTTTTGTCACCAGGATTCTTAGGCACTGATAATTGTTTGGTTTGAAAATAGAGCAAGAAATTTAAGATGTTAGTAGCTACATAAGATAATTTTAGAACTGCATGAGCATTTTCTGCAGTTAGAATACTAAAATGTGTTTCTTTTTTCCTCTTGTCTATATAAAGGACAGAAATGAGGTTGGGGGAGAACTCTAGTTACAGAAAATATTAAAATACGACATGACAAAGATATTTACTTTATGAAACTACTTATCTCAAAAGATGATTATACTATTAAATACCACATTAAAAATAAAAATAGAATAATGTGGAAATGTGGATATTTCAGTATATTATGTGTGTATATACAAAAAACACAAATATATGATAAAAGCTTCAACAGGAAAATTGTTAGGAATTGTTTTTCTAAAATAGTGTCCAAAATTCCTTGACATATATGAGCTTATTTTTATTTAATAAATGGTATTAACTACAATCTTTTTACTATCAAATTCTCTCTCCAGTGGGGTAGAAAGATCTGTTAGCTAATAGCAGCCAATACTGCTCGAGTATTATACTGAGTATAATAACAACTCAATGACATATGTGTACTTCCATCTTACACATAAAGAAGCTAAAGATTAGGGAGCTCAAGTAACTTGCCTAAGGTGACACTGCTAGCATGAGGAACAAACAGGATTTGAACTCAGACCAATCTGACTTTAGAGGACAAGACACACCTTGCTTTTATAGTGTCCTGGGTAAATCTAATAACTTGAATCTTTTCAAATCATCTATCTACCTTTAAATTCTATAGATGGTATCTTCAGACCTACCCATAAAAGACCCAAATGTGTCCTAATGGAAAATGCCTCTGTATTACAAATAGAGATGCAAATTAAGAGAAAACTGCTCCCCACCCTCACCCCATTTCTAGCCTAGCTGGATTTTTAAAGGCTGGGAAGCTACACATTAGGCTGAGTTGTGGTTCACTGTGTAGCAGAATTACCGCTTTACACGGTAGCTGAACTTATTGCCAGGTGCTGTCTGGGCTGAGGGTATAAAAGGCAGCCAGCACACCTAGTTCTGTGCTCCGACCTGATAGGCCCCCCACCCTTCTCAGGCTGCCCATCACTTTGGAAGTATCTTTGTGAGAAAACAAGGGATGCAAATGGGCGAAACATCCATTGTGTCCCTTGCCTGCATCCTGGCTGTGTCCAAATGAAACCAAAACAACAGTCACCCTAAATAAGTTTAGAGTGTCGTCCTCCTCACAGTAACCCAGTTGGACATGAGACCCAGCTGCATGGTATTCAAAAGTAGCATTCAAGGTAAAGGCTAGTATGTCTCAGGATGCTACTTCCCCTTCTGCACTAAGCCCTATTTTGCCACCACCCCTACCATTGCACAGGAAACAAATCTGCATTCCAGTCAGATTCTGCAGCCACTTTAAGGAAAAACTCACATGTGTTGGTTGCTGGCTCACACTGCAGTGATAATGTCTGAAGACTCTCCTCATCCATTTCTAGCTCCAAATTGGACAGGTACTGCTTCACTTTTCGAGCCATTTGGGCATCTTCATAAAGCTTTTTGGCATTGAGAAAGGAACTACGACGTACCCGCTTTTTATGACCACCTGTCTGAGCAACATCTAGCACTGTTGCATTTGTACTACCCTGGCTGAGAGACCTGGAAGATGAAAGGGTAGATATGCAGCTCACTCTAGCATGGGATTACTTTATCTATGTGAAACGTGCCAAGACTTATATAAATATTCTATGTTCAAAAGGTCACATGCCTCATTCTGATAAGTAAACTGTTACAAAGGAATATAGAATAATATAGATTAAAAATTTTTTAAGTTAAAAAAGAATCATACATAGATATATATGTTTGGTACCTGTTCTGTTCCAACTAGGAAATTTTCTACTTTTCACATCTGTAGAGCATTCAAGGCAGTTCTCTCACATAAGCCAGCAAATAATAATTATATATAAAAGCTCATGCAAGAATACACAGTTACAATTAAGATTTACATTACATTTACTTCTCCTAAAGAGGATGTTTTACATAGATTTAAATAAAATTAGCTGCAATATTCACAATTGTTTTCTTATTCCTTGGGTTAAATGTAGTGAGTTTTTAAAGTAATATGGTCAATCCGTTAATAAAATGGTCATGCAAATATACACACATATATAGAGAAACTAGCACATGAATTGTTAAGAATTATTTTTAAAAAGAATTGTTTTATAGAATGAAAATAGTAGTTAGTTGAGCTGTAAAAAATTTAGTTTTAACACGTAGGGGCACCTGTTATATCATATATATTTACTTCTCAAATATCTGTGCAATAGTATTTAAATTGCACAATTTTTCCGTCTAACATCCTTCCTTCCCTCACCCCACTTTAGGCTTTTCCCATTTCAAAACACACAAATTATATTACAATAAAATCTTTCTGAAAGCTCAGAAGTATGCCTGGCCTACTGTTCCCCAGAACAATCATTAATCATTTCACAGCTCTCATGGATCATGACCTCAAAAGTAAAAGCCCCAACAGATTAAACTTGAAGTCAGTTTGCCAACTGAAATTCGGCTACAGCAAGAGGGTTAAGAAAAAATGCAAAAATGCAAAGCATCAGAAAATACAGCTGGTAAGAAAACAATGCAATAAGCAGAATAAGAACTGTGTGTGGGTATGCAAGATCTCCACCACTTACCCCAAACTCCTCCATTTCTTCTTCCTGTAAGTGAGAGCCATGGAGATTGAAGCATGGGTGTAGAAAGAGAGACAGAAAGATCACAAGCTCAGAAAGAAAGGACTAGACTTCTGGATAAGCAGTACTAGAAGCCCACAAACATTAAACTGTATAATTACCTCACACACACAACTTGACCAGAAATATTATTCTGCTCAAGAGACAAATATATTTAAATTTTTTGTTCTAAAAGAAGAGTGACTCCTGTTCTCTCCTTCACTGGATTAATCATTTTTTTACTACAGTGACAGCTAAATCCATTGTGTGTACATTGAGACAATACTGTTTGGGTTTTTCACATATTTTAGTTCATACTACCAATTAGGAGTTTTAGCTCTACAGTCAGTGTTCTGAAAAATAAGGAACAAATAATTGTGCCTCGTGTTCTGAAAAATAAGGAACAAATAATTGTGCCTCATGTTAAATGAAAAATGTCTGAAGGACAGACTGTTTTTACTGACAGTCAAAAGTGCACTTGATGCAGCATAAGACATTTATTCCAAATTAGAGCTCAATGGAGATTCTCAGCACGACCTAATAAAATACCTGCCACGCTACAAATACAAATATTCAAATTTTTCTCATTTCTGAGGAAGCTCTAAACTCAACCCTCTCTAATCCCACATGTGCTATTGAAGATGACACACTCACCGAGTCCTGAACATGAGGGCAGGGTCCATGTTAACTGAAGCCATTCGGCCAACATGACGAATTTCTTTTGCAATCATCCTTAGCTTCTCAAAATTGACCAGCCCATCGACCTTTGAGTCATTTCCTATAATTGGCAAAGAAGAAAAAGAGTATCAATGGCATTTATTCTGTGCTTCCCCAAGTGAAGACAGAAATCCTCTACTTTATATTCACCTTCATGAAGGAACGTGAGATCCTTCTTGATAACTGGGAATAGAGGGATAATGGGAGGTTGTAGGTTTTGACTATTGAGGACATTGCGATATTTTGCCATGTTTCTGGAAGGATCAAACAAGTCTTGGAGATCTTGAAATAGCTTTTCATATTTATTGGGAAGTTTTTCCCAGGTAGTTCGCAGTCTTGCCACTGGTGCCAGGTTTAGGCCACTGAGGGGAAGAAAGAAAAGTGGTATAAAATTAAATGACTCATCCTTATGAAATGAAGGAAGTAATAGTGTATTTTGATTTATTAACATATAACACCACTGCTGTATATACATAGCAATTTACAGAAAGATTCATAAGAAACTATTAGCAATAATTCTAGGTAATGAGAATGGAAGATGGAAGCAGGGGCAGGGGCAGGGTAGTTTTAGTTTTAGTTTTACTCTAGAATGTAAGTTTCATGAGGGTAGGATTTTGTTTTGTTGCTTTGTCTCCACACATAGAGCAGTGCTTGGCACATAGCAGGCTGGCCAAATATCTTATAGTAATAAAATAAAACAAAAGCCATAATAGTAATGAGAATATGATCAAACTCCTAGACAGAGAAAATGACTAATTTAATAATCACTATCAACATCAATATTGCTAATTGTTTCAGTCTGTATTTTCTTTCAGCCTCAACCTAAACACTCAAAAAGGAAGAAAATTAACATTTACTGGGCATCTGCTTTGTGCTGGCTGGTAGAACTCCACATACATTATATCATTTAATCTACCTTGGCATATTGTTGTTCTACAGAGAAATAAACTGATATTCAAAGAAGTTCAAATAATTTGCCCAAGGTCACAGAGCTAAAAAAAATAGTGGTGAATATAGATTCTTTTGGGCTCCAAATCAGCATACGTAAGATTTTAAATTAAGGTTTAAGATTAAGATTCAGACGGGGCCGGCCCGGTGGCGCAAGCGGTTAAGTGCGCGCGCTCCGCTGCGGCGGCCCGGGGTTCGCTGGTTCGGATCCCGGGCGCGCACCGAAGTACTGCTTGGTAAGCCATGCTGTGGTGGCGTCCCATATAAAGTGGAGGAAGATAGGCACCGATGTTAGCCCAGGGCCGTCTTCCTCAGCAAAAAAAGAGGAGGATTGGCGGATGTTAGCTCAGGGCTGATCTCCTCACAAAAAAAAAAAAAAAAAAAAAAAAAAAAAAAAAAAAAAAAAAAAAAAAAGATTCAGAGAAAAAGAATTGTTCAATATAATTCAATTAAAATCTACTACAATTACACAAATTATTTAGTGTTCCTGGATTGATATATATTTTTATTTTTTTTTAATTTAATTTTTTTTTTTTTTTGTGAGGAACATCAGCCGTGAGCTAACATCTGATGCCAATCTTCCTCTTTTTGCTGAGGAAGACTGGCCCTGGGCTAACATCCATGCCCATCATCCTCTACTTTATATGGGATGCCGCCACAGCATGGCTTGACACGTGGTGCGTCGGTCCGCGCCCAGGATCCGAACCTGCGAACCCTGGGCCGCCAAAAGCGGAGTGCGCGACTTAACCACTGCACCACCAGGCCGGCCCCTGATATGTAATTTTAATCTACAGATTGAATTGAACCTCAAGACAAATATGCTCTCTTACCTGATGATTGCAAACATTGAGTTAAAATTCTTGCATTCCCTACAGTGTAGTGCTATCTTGATGAAATGCTTAATGATCTTCATCCTCTTCAGCTGGTTTGTCTCTCTCAAAATTTCAGATGCTACCCAAAATGTTTCCTGGTTAATGACTTCTTCAAATTTCTTCAGGTTGACACAGCTGGTTTTTGATTTGAGTTTAAATAAATCATCTATATATTCAGTAGGTTCAATGTTGCGGAAGAGTTCAAAATTTCGCATAGAGAGCTGTGTGGCAACTTCAACAGTACTGAGCTGCAGTAGGGAAATCTGACTCTCTCTCAACAGCTCCTGAGCATCTTCATCTGAACAAAGGGTTTCTGTTTCCATGTTGTTTTTCAAGTAATACCTATGAAAAACACAGAATTCAAAGCCTAAGCAACAGTCTCATGATATTCCTTGAAAGAATAATGCTACTTTTTATAGAACGTTTGAGAGAACACTGAATTGAATGATGGAAGAATTCTTTTTGACTAAGATAGAGAATGCAGCTGCTGCCTCAGTCACCAGGTCATAGAACTACTTATCCAGAAGTCATTGATGGAAATTAACAAATCACATGGAATTTCACTGGTACCAGTTGTAATTCCTGCTTTCTAGATTACTTTGTGTGTTTTTTACTAAAAATGACAGAAAATAGCTAAATTTAAATTTTCAGTTTAAGTAAGGAAATAGACTCTAAAGAAGGAAGCAGAAGAGATCAGACACAGGTCATCATTCTGTTTTCCCAGAGAGAATCTGTGCTATTGATGGGTTCTCATTGGATCAATCCAAGTCTACTTATTTATTTAAATACCAAAGAAACCTATAAGCTATTTTCCTCTATTTGATACTATGAGTAGAACAACCCTAAAACAGACTTTAACTTTTAAATATCTGATTTTCATGAAAACTCTACAAGTACGTGGGGCAGGTATTATTCCTACTTGTTAGATAAGGAAACAGAAGCTGCCAAAGATTAATGACTAGTTAATACCAGTTGCAGAGGCAAGAACTCAAGAGTTAGTGCTCCTTTCTCTTTGTAAGCAACTTGTTGAAAATAGAATCCAGATGTTTGTCCTGTGATTTTTTTCCCAATTTTGTAGACCAATGCTTTCCCTAAGCCAAATTCCATGAAGGAAGAAACACAGCATAGTGCGAGTCCTGCCAAACTGGTCTTTGCATATTTTACCTAGGCAAATACGACAGAAACACATACCTTGGGCTGTTGACATTCATAGATTTAACATTCTCAATTTTGATTGCTTATGAAGCCCAGGACATTTTCTTGAATAATGAATGTAAATCATGAATCTGCACCTCAGTGGAGATTCGTAGAACTCCATCATGGTTACAGATATATCAACGTACATTCAAATGATAACGAGAAAAACCAACCTCCTAAAACAAAACTACCTGCTAGTGTCAGGGTTGGAAATAAAGTAAAAGTGAAGAAAAGTAAGAAAGTTATAGTTGACAGCAGGAAAACAGAAGTTTTGAATGAATCATATCATGCTTTAGATGTATAACATGAAAAAGTCAAGTACAATGAAACACTCCATATGGTGAGAAAAATAGAAAAAAATGTGATTTATGGCACTAGTTAATTTTCAGTCAGTGCAGAATCTAGTCATTATATGAGACCAAAACTTAACTACTTTTTCAACTTTCACTCATCTGTGCTCTGAGGATACAAATTACATATATCTATAAATGGAAATATCATTCAAGAGACTGACAAAATCAGTTACAATGTTTTCTTGCAAGTTACATGTGTGATACAAGCACTTATGCAGTAGGGGACCAAGCTTTGCAGCAACTAAAGTTTCATTCCAGAGTTAAGAAGTGTTTTTCATACAATAATAGGCAGCATCAGCCAACTACATTGTCATAGATGTCTCCACCTAGATAAATGAAGCTCTTAGAAAAGTTAGGTAGGCAAGAGCAAATGACACTAGAATATTATTAGAAAATGTGTTTGCGAATGTACATATCCAAGGAGAAGAAAGCATCAGGGTTTACTCTGTGACGGATGTAAATTCTGCCATTCTGCCAGGCCAGTGTCCTAAAGGGCGAGCATGAGAAGTTACTGCTGTACATAGGCCAGCAGTAACAACATTCAGGTCACAGTGCCTATGTTTTGAACAAGTTCTCAAAAGATCCTTGTTGAGGGTCAACAATCTACTGTGTCTGTTTACTTTGATACAGCAATTCTTGGTGAATGGGAAAAAACTTCTTTTCAATCTGTAAGGGTACTTACTCATTTTAAAAACCCTTTGAAAATGTCCATCTCTTAGACTTTGATGTGAGTTTGAAGAGGGGGGTAAAGAAATCCAATAGGATAGATATTGTGTACCTTCCACTCAGTTGTATTCTATCAGCAAGTTTGGAAAGCTGATCTGGAAGTCTTCTTTGTTTGATTACTCCCTCAGGTGTGACAGAGACCTCACATAGGGAATATTGATCTGGAGTGGCAGTCACAGCAAACTCCCTGATGGCCTGAATGACCACTTCCTTCGCTGTGGTGTCCTTACTGATCATGATGTATCGGCTTTGCTGATCAGCCTTAAAAACTCTTAACACTTGATCTGGCAAGTCTGGGGGAAAGAAAAGCCATACGTAAGTAGAAACGATTTTAATATATGGTAGTACAATTAAGCGAAGTAATCTGAAAAAAACTCCCTACAAAAGATAATGCTACTCTTTCACCTCTCCCTTACTATAGCTCTTCTTCCAAGATTCAGTCAGCTTACTGATATGCTGCAGGAACACATTTTCCCCTATAGATAACTGAATGATCTACAGACAAATGCAAACACAGCAGTACACAACAGCAGCACACAAGACTGTCAAGTTAGTTGCAAAAAATGAAAAATTTAAATCTAAAGTTCATCTTTATTATATTGAAAGGCCCATTAAGCTGACCTAAAATATGCCTTTTACTCTATTTAATATGACCCAGTAATACCTGCATGGTATGTGTTATCTACATTTTATGAAAGAGAAAACAAGTTCAGAGAGATTAATTTGCCCATGGCAGTATCAAAATAGTCTGAAGAATGAAAAAGAGCTGGTTCCAACTGTTTGAAATTTAAGGTTCACCCTGACTCTTAGCATCTGATATAATCTATGCCAAACCAAGAGAGATACATACAGCATTACCATTCTGTTAGAAGGGAAAAGATTACTACAATAGAACAAAGGAAGTATGGGCGGTGCTCACCAGGAGTAGTACTGAAGTCTAAAATGCGATGATGTGACTGCAGTAAATCAGGATTACTGGAGGATAAGGTGCCACTGACAGGCAATGCCGTGGGGATGTGCTTCGTCTGCCTCAATCCTACTATGCTGTCATCTTGAGACTGACCAATCCCAATATCACTGAACAAAGAGGAAAATTAGAAAATAAATAATCAACAAGTTAGAAAGTTATAACTCATCAAAATATAATAGACACAGACCATAAGTAAACCATATTTCATAAAACTTGCAGTTAATGTAAAAATATCATTAATAAATTTAGTTGAAAATTGCAAAAGCAACTACTGCTTAATTGTATCCAGCTCAACTTATTTTGCTGTTTAAGTGTATAGTATGTTTCTCTAGAACTTGTCTTTTTAACTAGACAAATCATAATAAATATTAGTAGTTTCTCACTATAGAAATATATTCAAGAAAAGATAAGCTCTAGTTACTGACTGAAAGAGATTTAAGAAAAAGCACATTAAGAATGCATTTAGTCTCACTCAACTGATGGCTTCCGCATCAGAATGATAAATTATTTTATAATCTGATCTTGAAGAACTGAAGAAATTGAGTAAAATGAAGAGAGGGAAAAAAAATCCAAACTGTCCCAATTTCATTCTCCAATGTTTCAGGGAAATAAATGAGATCACTATGGAGTCAAATATAAAAAAGCCCTGACACAGACATTATTTCTTAATTATACAGAGCATAAAAAAGCAGTGGTGCATGGTGACATTTCTTAGCATCAAAGAAGAGGCAATGGAAATCCAATGACTCACTTTTACTTTTAATTCTTTACTCAAAATTTCTAGTTATACTTTTAAGTTCCCAGAGACATACTGCTTATTATTGATAGCTACAAACCCATTTCCATTTATAAAAAGACTGCTACTGTGGACAACTCTTGAAACATGATTTAATAATATATAAAAATATTTCTAGATTTGAAGAGTCAACTGTTTCTAAAACAAAATATCAAAATAAAACAATAAGCATGCACACACAAAAAATAACTAGATCGTAAGCAAATGGTTATAGTTCTGGCTAGTTTCTATAAATAGCTTGAAACAAGGGGAAAGAAAATTATTCTAAGGTTGGGATGTAAACCAAGGTGTCATAAATAAATGGATACATTTATCATCAATTAAGTTTTCATACATTAGAGCTTGATCATATACCAACTAACTTTTTTTTTTTTTTGAGGAAGATTAGCCCTGAGCTAACATCTATTGCCAATCCTGGCCTAACATCCGTGCCCATCTTCCTCTACTTTCTTTGGGACGCTGCCACAGCACAGCTTGATAAGTGGTGTGTAGGTCCGCGCCCAGGATCCGAGCCTGCAAACCCCAGGCCACCAAAGCAGAGCACGCAAACTTAACCTCTATGCCACTAGGCCAGCCCCTATACCAACTATTTTTAATGGCTGTGCTAAAAAGAAATCTAGCAGCATTCTTTTTATTTTGGGGGGAAATGGAAATTATAGAAGTAAATAAGCAAGGGCAAGAGCTTTCTTTCTTTTAAAGTGAAGACAAAAATTAAAGATGACTTTAGTGTAAATTCTTCCAAATTCATAGGTAAGTCAATGACAAACTTAAATTTCCATTTAAGCACATATAGGTATGCATATATAAAGACAAAAAGTATTACTGTTCTGAGAAACATTAAAATCTTCACATTATTAGTGGAATTTTATTTTTCAACTACATAAACCAGTCTTTAATGCCAAAAATATTAGATGTAATACATGACATGAGACAACCACTATAGGCTCAGGCTAAAGATATAGCTCACTGGGCCACTCCTGGCACAAATGGCTATAAATACTAGTATAATCCAGGCACACCCAAAAAGAGCTGCCTTCTTAAGAAATGTTTCTTGGCAACATTTTAACACCTAACACGATGATCTAATTCTACTTTCACCTATATCTCTGTGAGGACATTGGGATACTCTTGGATTGAAACTACTTTATATTCAAGACAATTCAGAAATGTCTATCTCTAAGTACATCCTCTTAATGTTCAACTTCTCCAATTCCTCACTGTTACTAAAATTGGTTTTTGGTCTTTGTTGATTTTACAGTCTGTTGACTTATTCCCTCTTTTCTCTGGGTTCATCAACGTTTCTCTCTCTACTTACCTGACAACCATATCTGAATTCTATAATCCTCTTGCCTCACCCTTTTCTTCCCCCCATTCACATCCCTCTACCATACCTATTCTTGCCAACTTCATCATCCAGCATCTTAGCTTGTGTAATACTGAAAATGTTTGAGAGACAGAGAGAAAAAAACAACAACAGTATATCTAGAACATTTATCTGACTGACTAGTGTAGTGGCTTTGTCAAAAAAATATCTTCATAAACACATGCTGATTTCTAGGAGAGAAAAGTTAAAGTAATAACTAGTATTAAATCAAGTCTATCATATCAATATAATAGATCCTGCAGTTTACTGAGCCTTCTTTTAAATAAATATTTTTTTATTTCAATTGTATTACATATATGATTTCAAATAATTTTCATAATACTTAAATGAGTCATATATTTTCTTAAATACAAATCAACATGTTTCCTCAGTGTTTTAAAATCAACACATCTAATTATCTTTTTTCTTTTCCCTTCTCTAGCTTTTGAATATCTTTCTAAATACACATAGAACAAAATTATACATAGTATTCTCATACTGTGTTCCTTGCCAACATCTTGTACTGTGGATGGATTACATCCCAGTTCCTACATATCACATTTCTATTAATACTTGCCAGGGTCACACTGACTTTTGTTTGATTTTTTTTTTAAGGTTCATATTTAACTCATGGTCAAATATGACTCTAAGATCTTTTTTGTTATTGTGCTAATAATTCTACATCTAAGTAATTTATTTTTTATCCATTTAAAAATAAGTTTTTAATCAAGAAGGTCACTTTAAAAATTGATTTGTATTTTCTGTAATGCCAGCAGGCCTAATCCATTGTCTCTTAGAAACTTACTCAATACAAACATACTCTCAAGTCTATAAATAAAACCATCATATTCATTGCTTATCCTTAGGATTCTGCTGTAGACTTTTTTTTTAGCTGATATGAAACAACCAATCATTAGAGTTCAATGGGGAAGACACAAGTTTGACAGTCAACTCATCAGTAGTCTATTCTAGGCTGGCCATATCTATCTATCTAATCTGGGGATGAAAATTTTATCTCAAGTGGAACTGAAAAAAAAGAAATGCATGATACAGTCCTGAATGTCTACATCTACTGCTCCTCTGTAGGACCCATTAAACTATCAAAGAAAGAAAATAACCTATTTGTTTTTAAGTTATCTCTTATACCATTGTAGTTTGAGGAATATATAATAGATGAATTTGGCACACCCATGTTATTTAATATTAAAAAAATTTTTGGCTGATGATAATTGAGTTTTATGAAACATCCCTAGACTCAGAAGGAGTTAAAATGAAGAAATAAGCAAGCAAACAAGCCAACAAGCAAAGCTAAAAAAGTGTGACACCTACGACTTCATCTAGTCTGAGCTCCTGGCATAAATAAACAGCCAAGAAGAGATTCAAGAATACACCTGACATTCTGACTGTAGAGCCCAGTGGGAGGAAGGAAAGAAGTTCTGTGCTTGGTTGGTGGTATCTTGGCAACAGTTAAATAACTGAAAACAAAAGAGAGAGGAAAAAGAGAATGGCAAGGATGAATAATAGCAACTGGAAGCAATGATTTGGTTGGCAAAGAGCCGATGCTGATGGTAGACAAGATAATACAGAAACAAAGAAACAGTAGCAAAAACAACTCCAAATCATGGGGGAGACAGGAGCAAACACATATTCTTATTTTTTAAAAGTCCAAATCAGAAAAAAAATAGTTCAAATGAGGAGTTGCTAATCTATCTCTAATGAAGATTGAGATGGGCAAGTAAGTGGAAAAAGGGGATTAAAACAAACTCGATTGTTTAATATTGCTTCTAAGATAACTCATCTGTAAAAGCTTAAAACATTTTTTAGATTCATATGCAAATTAACTCTATCGCTACCTTTGCATATCATTTTAACACAATAAAATAATGCACAGAAAATTTATATAGACACTTACTTGTATGGTTTCTGTGGCAAGATACTGATCCGAGTTTTGTCAAGTATCTTTTTTAGCTTGTTCCTTCCTCCAACAGTGTTGGCTTTACTTTTTTTATTTACTTTTTCAAGTCCTATCACCTGTTCTACATCTACAGCAAGATCTGGAATGGAGTAACGACTGGCCTTTTTGATGTCTCCAATTTTAGGAAGGTGAGGGGCACCATTTCTTTTCTCTTCTGACAGTCTTGTTAGAAGTTCTTTAAATACTAAAATAGAAATAAACAGCACAAAACAGCCATTACGAGAAATCAACAATTCAAAGGCAATTGTGGAACTTGGAAACAGATGAGAAGTATAGACTTCGACTATCAAAACTGTAATCCTGTAGAAAAACACTACTCCAATGAATGACTGACACCAAGAATCTGCTTTGTATGTTGCTCTGCCACTTCCCCTCAGAATAAGTTAAAATAGAGTGGTACACTCTATAAATCTATTGATATTTAAAACATTTATCAATAAAAACATTGATAAAAAATAATTTTTATGGTCCTCAAATCAGTAGATTTTGATTTAGATCTAATTACACACTTACATAATTAATTCTATATGCACTTTACTATAAATATTCTGTTTCTTATGACGTTTGAAATATTACTTATAAGAAAGACTTTACATGATTAAGACCTAATTGTAAAAAAAAAAAAAAAGACCAAAAGGAGAAAAATGAAAGTATGCAAAAATACTTACCAAATAAATTGGTTTTCACAGTGATAGATAAGTGTGTATTATTTCTAAGAATTTCCATGGCTTTTGACAGCTGAATATTTTCAAAGTTTTGACCATTTACTTCTAATATCTAGAAATAAAATTATAAAATTAATTTCAGTATCCCAACTGACTGAAGAAAAAAAGACACCAATATTCACCCTTACGTTTGGATTTGGAAATCTCATACCTGATCCCCTCGTTTCAAGCCTGCTTCAGTTGCTTTGCTGCCTGCATCTACACTGTCGACAAAGATTCCGAACCCCTTCTCGGAGCCTCCAAGTAAGATAAAAGGCAAAGGAGATTCTCGGGAGGGTTTTGTTAACGTCATCAATCTTCTTTTTGCTTTAGCTGCACATGCAATATTTAACAGCCTTAGATGTCCACCCATTTTCTATAAGAGTTCAGAAAGAGTAGTTTCAAAGGTGGGCTGAATAAAATGAACTTAAAGCTGTTGTTTTTTTAAAAATCACAAATATTACCTCTCTTTCCAGATTATTTTCAAATTCTTCTAGAAAGTGAGTCATTGCAGGGTCTCCTTCAAAGTCATTGAAGTGATTATTCACCCACAATAATACTACCCGTGTAACCTGGAAAATCAATTATTTTCAATAGGTTTTCTTAAGTGTTATAAAAATTTGCAATTAAAGTCATTTCAAATAGATATCTAACAAACAATTTTCCTAATAACAATAAACAAGAAAATAAACTAACAAAAACAAAACCTCTCAGCAAGGATTTTTCTTAGCAAAGATTTTATTCATAAGAAAATAACCCTCTGAAAATATGTATTTATACTTTGAATATAGACTTTACGTTATTTTGCCAAGAAGGGTTTTGAATCTATGAAGGATGGTAATTAACTTACATTTGCTTACTCTCAAAATATATTTGAAACAGGTCACGATAAAAACACAGCTTATAATAAAACCAAAATAAATTAATACAAGACAAAAGAAGACAGAAACTAAAAAATAAAGGTAGAGGGCAGAATACACAAAAGGAATGAATAGTATTAAGCCTAGAAAGATCTAATACAAGGGAACAAGTGGTAAAAGGAAGGAGCTAGCTGGGAGTTATTGGGAGTTACATATTATTTGCTACTTTAAGATTTAGGAGGCTTTTAACACCTGAGGTTCTTCAGGAAAAATGAGTAGCCTTTTCTTACGCTGCACACGTGTTTTCAGAGCCCTACACCTTTATACAAACCAATACACACACTCACAGTCATGGAATGTTTGTTTTGTACCCAGCAAGAACTATGTGACATTCATTAGACTGTAATTTCCATCAACTTTATCTGTTATGTTCTAAGGGCATCCTTAATACTACTTATAACAATACCTGTTATTGTTAAACAATAACAATTAAAAAATTCTCAATAAAATTTGACTAAACGAAGTGAGTATAATTGCAACTTTAAATATAAAAGTACTGGTTTTATGGGGCCGCCCCGTGGAGTAGTGGTTAAGTGCGCGCACTCTGCTGCTGGCGGCCCGGGGTTCAGATCCCGGGCGAGCACCAATGCACCGCTTGTCAGGCCCAAGCGGCTGTGGCGGCGTCCCATATAAAGTGGAGGAAGATGGGCACAGATGTTAGCTCAGGGCTGATCTTTATCACCAAAAAAAAAAAAAAAGTACTGGTTTTATTTTATATGAGTTTAATTGTCTAAATTTTGAATAACAAGGTAAAAGAAATTTTCTGTAGAACTGTTTTCAAACATTTATGAACCTCTTAATCAAAGTGAGAAAATTAAGTACACTATTCTAGCAATAAAGAAACAGAGGTGAAAGTATATAGTTAATTTTTAACTACAGTTAAAGTACTGTTTATAGTTCATATACTATGACAAATCACAGTATATAACCTGACTAATCACTCAGGAGTCAAGTCTTGATATTTACATTAATTTTTTAACCATTTTTCAAATTTAGGAAACCCAGAAAAGCATCTCCTTTGAGCTATATCTAACACCTGACCTTTTCATAAAATTAAAATTCTGTAGCTGAGAAGCCAAGTTAAAAGTCTACTAGTCATATTACCAGTTAGAAAAACAAGATTCATAAATCATAAATTGAAGACCATCAACTAGCACCACCAACAAACAACCTTTAAGATGTATTAAGTGCTTGCTGTGAGGCAGGCACTACCTAAAGAATTTTACTTCTGTTAACCTTCACAACCCCAAAAGGATGCTGATTATTCATTTTATAAGTAAATAAATGAGTGTCAGGAGGGTTAGATGACGCATAAGGTAAATGGCAGAGGAAATACTCAAACCAAGTTTTTACGGCTGAAGAACTCGGCTGAGATCTTCTAGGCTTGCAAATCTCAGAATATGAAACGAAAAGCATTACTGTCCAAATGATTTCTCTAAGGCCACAGAGCTAGTTAGTAACAGGACAAGCAGTAGATCTTGAGGTTTTTCACTGTTAGTCTCCTGTTCTGGATTTTCCTACCTCACCTCTCCCAAGTCTGTCTCATGTAAAGCAGACTGTCACATGGATAGGAGAGATGAGTGCACACTATGATTAACTCTCAAACCTCTTAAGACTATGTAGTTTATCATTCAATCCGGCCTTGACAGAGCTCTTAAGAGCTACTAAAGACGGTCTGTTTAATATCATTACTGGGGCCTACCAGCCAGCAATGGTTGTAATGAAATGCTGCTCTGGTGCCAATTTAAAAATTATAACTTTTATCTGGAGTACACTGACCATCTACTGAATTAGAGAATGCAGATTCCCATGGAACCCAGATGTTTGAGGGTTGTGTTTTAAGACGTTCCCAAGAGAACTAAACTTTAAAATTTGTTGGCCAAATAAAAAAAGACAAAATCGTCCCATTTGCAACAACATGGATGGGCCTGGAGCGTATTATGTTAAGTGAAATAAGCCAGAAAGAGAAAGACAAACACTGTATGATCTCACTCATATGTGGAATATAAACCAACACATGGACAGAGAAAACTGGACTGTGGTTATCAGGGGCAGTGGGGGTGGGGGGAGGGGGGTGGGCACAAGGGGTGAAGGGAGTCATATATATGGTGATGGACAAACAAAAATGTAGAACCCAAAATTTCACAATGTTAGAAACCATTAAAACATCAATAAAAAAAAAAAAAATTTGCTGGCCAATTTATTGGCCTTTGCATTAAAAAAAAAAAAAAAGACATTTCTAGGGCTGAACTTAGAAATCAATAATAACAACTAATATTTGTATCACTTTCTTTTTTGCTTAAAACGTACATTCTCTTATTCCATTAAAATAATTTGAACATAACTGGCATGACAGATATATATATATTAAAGTATCTTTAAGTTTATATCTGAATATTTCATATTTAAAACCAAACTAGAATATATTTTCCAACCTTATCCCTGAGGCTCGGGTCATTAAACCACTCCAATAACTTTTTGCCCACTTCCATTGGGCTAGAAAGAAAAGTCCTGTAGGTCAACAGGAAGTCTTCTATGAACGTTGGATCCACCACCGAATGTTCTTCCACCAAATGCATTGTTAATCTTTCTGAGGTGCCCTATAACAAACAAAAGGTTTAATTACTATCCTGCATAAATAGCATCTATATGGTACCTTGATTTCAAATCTTCAACATAAGATGAACTGGGTAGTAATATATATAATAATTAATAAAACTGCTGTTCATCAGGAAATATAAAGATTTTTTACAACTGGTAGCTTTTAAGAGAAGTTCCGCAGAAAAATGGGGTAGGGGGACTCTTAAGTTGTCATAACTCAAACTACCCAAAAAAATCCTTCCCATGGGATGGGGGCGTGTTTGTCTCACCTTGATGACGATGTGTCCCTTTCTTGTTCCAGTTCGATCAAGTTCTCGGTGTTCTTTCACCATAACAATTTCTCCTTCTTCCTCAACTTTTTGCATGTTCTTTTCTACTTGGTTGAGAATACGGCAGTAATCTTGCTGGGCTATGCAGACAAACTGGAATAAAATATAAGTCACATGTTAATGATAAAGTGCTTGCAAGAGACCTAGCAGTACTAATAATTCAGTATTTTAATTATTTAACCCTGACATTTTTCCACGTCTTTCCCATACTTTCTAAATGAGCACAGTAATGAACCTTAATCAGACTTCTCTACTTTTTAATGTATTTCTTCCTTGATCAAGAAAAGTTTCCTTTTTAGAATATTTATATGTAGTTTATATTAAAAATCCTAACAATTTTAAAAATCAGAAGATAAAATTAGAAGAGTCCTGTCTCACATTTCTTCTTTGACAATTTAAAAACATTGGGTGAAGGGAGTGGCATTTTAGAAGGATAGATACAAAAAACATTACTACCATTTAATGGGTTTTAAAACTCTGAAAAGAATTTAAAAGCAACAATTTAAAAATAAAGATGGTTTCAGTAAAAGACACTGAAATTCAAAGATACCCATGAAGTAGATATTATAAATTTGCTAATTATATTGATAAGAAATCATTTTAGAAAGTCTGTTCAAAAAAGGTCCACAAAACAAGCCACGAACTTGCTAAGCTCAGTATTTCCTGTAACTGGTATCAAGGATAATCCTTGCTCTTAAAGGAAAAGTTAACAATAATATACACATCAAGCCATACTCCAAATACAAAACATTTCAGGACTTAGAGCAAACCACTCAATTACATTTCTTAGTAGTTTTAAAGGAGGTTAAGAATGAATTACAGAAATCACTTATCACACAAAAAAACCAGAGGCCAGTGAGGAGACAAGAGCAGATTCTTAAGTAAATAAAAATCATTTTCTTCTCTGAATTTTGAATAATTAAATTCTTATTTAAGAAATCACTTAGGAATGAAAAAAGCCTGGACATTTCTTTTTCTCCTTTAATGTGAAAAGGTGAAGAAAAAGGGAATGGTTATATTATAGCATATAAAGCTAAAATATGATACAGCCATCTAAAATCATATTTTCATAGGACATTTAGAGTTCTGGCTTAATGTTCATGATACTACATTAAATTTTTTTAAAGATGCAAAACCAAATATTGTAATAGTTATAATGACAACGACATCATCACCATCATCATCATCATCACAGTGCAGTAGCCTTACCGGAACTTTCTCAATTTACCCTCCCAATCATCCCATAAGGCAGGTACTACTATTATCGCCATTGTACAGATGAGGAAACAGCTATACCAATGGCATGCTAATTTGCCCAATGTCTCATAATTACATGCTTGCTAATTAAAAAAAAATTATACATAAATATCAAAATCTTGGAAGGAAATATAACAAAGTGTTTATTATTATTTCTGAGCAATACAATTACAAGTGATTTTCATTTTATTTAATGTACTTTTTTATATTTTCCATACTTTCTGCATAATCAATAAAGTTTTTAAAAAGTAGTAGCAGCAGCAGTTCACACTTGAGAAACAGCGTATTACAATATTAAGTTTCTTTCACTGAGTTGGTTGATATAATCTCATTAATTTTTCTATTAAGAGTTTAGAATCAAAAAGTTAAAATTCAAGAGACATAGGCTTTTCTTGTATGTAATTATGCATAGTTTAATTAATTTTTAAAAATAGCTTAAAAAATAACCCATTTTCCTTAACACTGGTCACAGGTACATATATATATGTTTTGAAATACAGAGTCTCTTGTCTCAAAAATATTTTTATTTTTTTATTTTTATGGGACAGTAAAATTGTTCCCCATGTCTCCAAATAATTTTAGGTGTTCTTTCTTATACTCCGTTTTAGAGAATATAATTATATCATTTTCTCATTTATCTCCTAAAAAAGAAATATATCCCTGAGTTAAAACAACTAAGTAGACAGAGAAAAGAAAATGCTTTTTGAAGAGAAATGTACTGAAATTAATCTTCTTGACTAAGGACTTAAGGACATTAGAATAAATTTGATTTAAAATTCTTGATGTCAAGACAGACATTTTTGTCATTTCTTCTGTAGCAAACTGAAATAACATCCAGAAAGAAAGAAAAAAAATTCCAAACTGAATTTCTAATATGGCCATATCTAAAAGAAATAAATTTAAGATGAAAACATTTATCTACAATTTTATTAGATTTATTTTTGCTTTAAGAAGTTTGTAGATCTAATAAGAAATTCATAGGTAAAAAATAATTTTAACTAGTATGATGAAGCCAGTTGAAAATCTGTGAATTATATACATAATTGTTTTGGTGAGGTTTTATACTTTCAGGTAGCTGTTAACACATGAAAGTACTGTATGATCTCAGCACTCTGATAAAAAAATTCAAACAAGATGTTGCTTATAAAAGGCCAATGAGAGTTTATACCACAGGGTTATTTTCTTTGGGGCACATGACATCACAATTGATATTTAGTAGAAAAATTATAGACAATAAAAGAATGAAGTAAAATTAAACTTCAATCATAATACGGTATAATCAACTTTCAACTTATCCATGCAATTGCTTTCTCCTCCAAAACGACTTCTTAAATTCAAAGCGTCATTAGCTCCCATGGTCTCAGGAAAACGTGAGTCTAACACATTAACCTTAAGAGGTTAGATCTATTTAAACTGATACTTTGCAATCTGTAAGAGAAATTCATACCTAATTGTTCACACAGGTATCCAAGTGTTCATTCCCCATTGAAGGGTGTAGGGCAGGGCTAAGCAATGCCTGGGGATCACTGGCAGGCCTAAGACACATGCAGTGGAGAAAGACAAAGGGAACAGGAGAGTAGAAGAGGAGGAAAGGAAAAGAGGGATAGGAAGAGGGAAAAAGAAAAGAAAGAGGCATATACGGGGAATGGAAAACCATTACCAAGTGCCTGTACCATATGATGTCTACACCTAGCCCTGCCTTCGTCCTTCAAACCAAACGGGAACAAGAATAGACATGAAAGGAGAGAACTGGAAGAGGAGCACACAAAGAAGGGATCCAGAGCAAAACACAACCTTGAGCATATCATGGGATCCAAATAAACAGAAATCAATGTTAAATTTAATCCACTCACTGTTGTGTCCTTAGGCTTAACATGAGCTCAACTAGATATCACATTACCCAGTTTTTATTTTTGGAATCCACTGGACTGTAAGAAAATGAGAGCCAAACCTAGGCAAAGTTGCTTCTTCTTGGTAGAGAGAACACCATGTTTGTTCATTTCATTCAGTAACTGTTGATTGCCTACAATGTGCTCAGTGGAGTGACGGAAACTTACAGAGGCCATTTTAAGGAAGAATGAAAATACGATTCTCTTTGTTTCCTTTACTTTTCCTAACAAGAAGATGGTCTAACATTTGTACTTTCTGACAGATACATGACACTTTAACAGAAATACACTAAAATACTATCCCAAACAAGCATTTACATTAAATGATCTAACTTCTCCATTCTACTATCAAGGGAATGAATCTCAGGCCTGAGCAGATGGGTCAATGGAAGTATAGAATGATTCTTGAAACCCTTGATTTAACATGTTCCTTTTACAGTGGCTTGGAGTGGAGTGGGGAGAGGAAGAAAGAGACTTTCTCTAGCAGATACATCACCCTTGACCCTCTTTGTATATCTGGGAACCTCATATCAGGAGCTATAGGAGTCTAGGTATCTTAATCAGAGGTTTCGTTTTTAATCAGTTTTCTTTTGGAGTCTACTTCGCTGTCACTCTGAGTTTCCCACCAATTCCTCATCCGGTAAATAGATTAGACTTGCTTCGCTAACATCTACCTACTCTTCCTTTCCCAGAACTCCCAGATAAATATTTAATGTTACCTGGTACATTTGACATTACTTAAGCACTCTGTAATATTCAATCATATAACATTTTTATCAATCATTCTGAAACATTTCTCTGCCTCTTCCATGATTACAAAATTTCTAACAAAAGGCACTGGCCAATTAAGAGATGTTAATGTAATAGCTGAATTCTGAGAAATAAAATAACTTTTACTTGCCCTTTAAGGGCAAAGACTCCAACTCAAAGGCTCTAGCAATGCCAACATGTAGAAGGGTTCAGGGAGGAACTGATAAGAGAGAATAGGATAGAGAAACCATTAACAATTTTCTAGTTTGTTTTGACTCAGTTTGGCATTATTATTTTTTGGAATACAGTTCCAGAGCTGAAATATCACATGTGATCTCTTTTAAATGAACATTTCCGGGTCAAATAAAGACCTCGCCATTTACCTGCCATTTTGTTTTCCTATATTATGCCAAATAATTGAGAGTCAACTATATTTAGAATGCTCTTCAGGCATTACATTTTCAAAACACTGAATTCATAGCCATTTTTTTTTTCTCTACGGTGCTCACTGAAGGAATTATTTGACAACATTATTTTGATTCTCTAGGTAAGATGATTTTATTTATAGTAATGGTCATTTTCTTTTTAGTAAGTAAAATGCTAAAAATGAAAATTCAAATGAGTACTATTTTGCATTTATCAGATACTATAAAAATTCAACGATGTTCTTTTAGAATAAAGTATATTCAGATATATTTCAGACTGCAGACTAATAAATACAATGAGCAGTTAACATTTCATTAGTCTAGGGCCGGCCCCGTGGCTTAGTGGTTAAGTGTGCACGCTCCGCTGCTGGCGGCCCCGGTTCGGATCCCGGGTGCGCACCGACGCACCGCTTCTCCGGCCATGTTGAGGCCGCGTCCCACATACAGCAACTAGAAGGATGTGCAGCTATGACATACAACTATCTACTGGGGCTTGGGGGGGGGCATTTAATTAGTCTAAGTCAAATTTTTTAGTTTATTTATATTAAAATATTTTATGTTTCAAAGACAATTTTTTTTTTTTGTGAAGAAGATCGGCCCTGAGCTAACATCCATGCTAATCCTCCTCTTTTTGCTGAGGAAGACTGGCTCTGAGCTAACATCTATTGCCAATCCTCCTCCTTTTTTTTTCCCCAAAGCCCCAGTAGATAGTTGTATGTCATAGCTGCACATCCTTCTAGTTGCTGTATGTGGGATGCGGCCTCAGGATAGCCAGAGAAGCGGTGCATCGGTGCGCGCCCGGGATCCGAACCCGGGCTGCCAGTAGCGGAGCACATGCACTTAACTGCTAAGCCACGGGGCCAGCCCTCAAAGACAAATTTTTTAAGACAAGACATAAATTATGTCTTGATAACAGAAGCATCTTAAATTTATTTCTCACTAATATAGAGGTTAGTGGTTATATCAAGCTAATTAAATTTCACATTTGGTCTCAATATTTTCTCTAGTCTTTTGTTAAATGCTTTTAAATCATTAATATTAATATAGTATCAACATTGACCTTTTTCTTTTGCTATCAAGTATTTTCTTTTTATTAGCAGTTACATTTTCTACTAGCAAGTCTTTCTACTGATTCATACTATGGTTGATTTTCATGACTTCTAAAATCAATTCCTTATCTTGTATGAATTTAAATAAAAACACTGCATAACTGTATCACATCATCTTTATTAATCTACTTATAATTTATTTTCATAATAGGCATTTTACTTCCATATTATTTGACGAACAGATCATCAGTTATTATTGAAGAAATTTTAAAATACCATGTTTATGGAACACTTTTTTTTTATTAGAACACTTAGTTCTGTGGAGTTCAAATAACTTTAAGGGAGATTTATTTTTAATTTCCTGAGGCATAATAACACTAAAAGTAATAGTTCTACTTTAAAATCTTATTTATAAATCTAAAAGATGACCTATTTATATAGACAGAAAAATCTTACCACAACTGCATACGTAAGTGTTCTTTATTGAGCATAAAACATACATTTTTAATGATATTCCATACCTGGCAGTCATCCACCTTTGTTCTCATTACTCCTTTCATATATTCTTTGTCCATGGTTGGAGAGACACCAAAACTATTTCCCATACATAATATTTCTGCTTTTCCATCTGGATAAGTCACTTCCACAGAACCATTCAGAATCACTGACCAGGAGTCCAGCTAATTCAAAAAAATGAAGACAAAGCAAAAAATAACATCATGACCATGCAGCTATAAATGCTAGAATACTCCCTACAAATGATTTAGCAGATCTTTCATTTTGAAGATGGGACAAATCACTCAAGTAAAGTTAACTGTTTACCAAATTCACAGAGCAAGGAATAAAGCACAGCCATATATCTACGTATTTCCATATGCCTAGAACAGGGTACACATTATTTCACTCTTTTAACTTGACTTCGGATATTCTTCTCTAAAATGATACAAGGAAGAAAATTTCTTCTGTTCTCCAAAACACATGTGAAAAGATAAAATGATCACATTGCCTCAATAAGAATATCATTTTGTTCTGACAAGAGGCATTGTATTATGAACATGTTACAAAATCTGAAAAGTTAATACATCAAAATATCTCTAGTAATATCATATGAAATACTGTAAATAAAAGAAAAATAAAATAATGAATTTGGAATACTTTGACATAACAATGAGTATCATAATTCCTAAACTATTCAAACTTATTGTTGCCTATTGTTTTTTTTAAGACGAAATAATAAAGAATTGTTTTTTTGTTCATTTGCTATTTCACGAGATCCTCAAATAGCAGCTTTTAAGTAGTAGAAATATTTACTAACCTCTTCACCATCATTTAACACTATGGTCCCAGCTCTTTCCACCACTGCAAACACCATGACAGCACAGAGCTCTCGTCTCACTGACATTGTCATATTGGCAAAAGCAGGCAACTGGTGCATAAATTCCAAGAGTTGTTCTGAAAAGTAAAAGATACTCATAGTAAAAATTACACCTTTTTTTAAAAACAAGCATTCAAAAAGAATGCTCTAGGGTTCTTTCTTTTTAAATGCCCTACAATTCTGCCCACTGAAAAATAGAATTACTTTAATTAAGCATCTTTCGTACAAGTTGAATTTCTTGCAGGTATACAAAGAATTCTGTCACTGTGGAAATGGTGACATCGCCTTGTTGATTCAGGAACCTAGTATACATTGTAATTCAAATTCTGACGGAAATGAAAAAATTAATAAACTTCAAATGGGGAATTTCTATTGAAAATGAACTGTGATCTTATTAAGGCTTATTAAGGGGTGAAATGTAACTGAAATGAAACAGAGCTCTGAGAATTCTCCAAAAAGTCAGTGGGTCCATTCCAGTGCCTTTTGGGCAAGTGGATGCCCAAAAAAGTCAGTAGAAATAACCACCTTCAATCTAAAGCTATTCCAGGATTTAGAAGCAAAGGAGTATTTTCTATGATCAGATAAATCTATAAAAATTAATCAACTAAAAAATTTACAACATTATATGATAAATGCAAATGAAAACTGATATATTATTTCTTATCCCACAAATTGGGGGGAAAAAAGTTTAATCACTTATCCTATTGGTGATGCTGTTGAGAAACAGCTTATATTTTGGTATAATTCTAGCTATTGACAAAATGGATGACTTCACAATCTTTTCAAGTCCTATGGTCTCTATTTTTAATTTTCTCTCTTATTAGGTAGCTTTACTAATTACTTACTAAGTTCTTTCCTTACTCCTCACCACGGCTCTATGAGGTGCATGTTTTCTTTTTCATTTCACAGCAAGGAAACTGAGGCTCAAAGTCATATAATTAGGAGGTGGCAGTGACATGACTCAGGACTGTCTGCCTCCAAAGCTCATGCTGGACATTATACGTAGTGATAAAGAGCACAGGGTTTGTATTAGACAGCATTTGAATACTCACTAGTTATATTACTTTGGGTAAGTTAATTAATTTCCTTAAGGCATGTTTTTCTCATTTGTAAAAGAATGATATAATGCCTACCTTCATTGGACAGTTGTGAGGATCAAATGCAATAAAGTCCCTAGCACAGAATAAATACTCGATAAACAACAACTGCAATTATTGTCATTATTGGATACAGTTTGTTAACTGCAGAAACAACACAGAATAGAAAGATATATTCCATGAAAACATTATATTTCCAGAAGGTCAGACAGGGTGGTTTTCTTTGTTCCAGCTGGGTAATGTCTGTTCTGATTAGACCCTACATCATCCCTCCTGTTTAAGACTTCACTACACAGGGTGGCTTCGTTAATCAGAAGAATAACAATGATAAGTGGTACCCAGGAACTCTGTCCATAGGACAGTGTTCTTCAGCCTGACCCAGACTGATATGTCAGGAAATCAATTTACTGTTGCAACTAGCATTTTTAAAAAAGAAGAAGAAAGAGTATCAAAGCACATCACTTACAGAAAGAACGAGTTCTGTTTAGTGAAACTTTTATTGCTGAAATGAGAAGGTGTGGTGTATGTGTCGTGCCATAAAATATATTCATTCCTGGGGACAGCAGTAAAGCAATTCTGAATACTACTGCAAGAGATGACCCATATCTATTAAATATGGGAGGTAGGGATCATTGTTTTACAAATGCACTGACCTTTCGATTTGAAACATAAAGGCAAATGAACAAGTCGTGGTCCTCTGACTAGCACATCACAGTTAGTTCTGCTGTTTCCAGACTCTGTTTTCTTCAGCTATCATCCCCCACCCTTCAACATAAAGTATTAAAATATTACCTACAGAACACACATTTTACTCTTTTTCCTCCCCTAGTAATAGCGAAATTTCCTTGGACAAGCAAATATTCGTGGTCTTAAGAAAAATATAAGACCAGAAATTAATTGTCAGAAATATTTTAAATTTAACATAATATTTTTAGACAACAAAAGTAAAAAATTACCACCACATATATAACTGAAGAATATAAAGTATATAAATATGAAATATAAAATATATTCAGTCACTAATACTTGCTATAATGATTTGAAGTGGATTGCATAGACGTTTTTCTTGATTTTTGGCAGATTCCTCCTCTATTAGTTGGTCATGATACAACAGGATAGAAAATATCTGTGTATCACATATAATAAGGATAAATAATAAAGGAGAAAGAAAAGATCTAATAATAGTAAATATATATAATTCTCTAGGCTCAGTTGAAAAACTAAAAATAAATAAATGCTTAATCAGATGGCATCTAAGAGTTTTTAAGACTCTCAAAGACTCACTAATGGTATCACTGGCTTTGTGATAACTTCTATTCTACTATTTATTACACTGGAGGATTAGAACAATTTAAAATATAAAGAATTTCTATCAGCAATCTTTAAAAAAAAATAAATAAATATAAAATGGAAGCATTTGGCTATAGGGGCTCAACATAAACTCTGATAGTGCCACAGGGATCACACAGAGTTAAAGGGATTAGGACAGCCAAGAATGCAGAGCTTGGAATGAGTAATAAGATAGTTCCTAGGACATATGGAACGAAGTAGCCATGGATGGGGGAAGCAGGACTAGTTTCTTCTATATTGCTTGGAAGAATCAGAATAATACATTAATGTGACCTATCTTATTTTGTTAAGAAAAGGGTAGTCTTGTTTATAAAAAATATTAGACATTTTTAAAAACTTTTTTTCTAGCCAATGTAACACAAAGAAAAGCCAAATAATCAACTTACAGACACCAGAAGCTAAAGTCAATTTAGAAAATTAGCTTTTCTTATTTGCTTTGGTTTAATTTTATATAAGAAATGATTAATATTAAGACTTTAAAAAAAAATCTGTGGGGTTTTTTTGGTGGTACATGAAAGCGGGGAAAAAAGGAATTCTTTGAAAGCAATCAAAGTAGTTCTCTACCTTAATGGGTCAGGGCTTCAAAACAACAAAAAAACATAAATTCACAACCATTCAATGGCTGTGCCTACAAAGTCGTGAGCTGGAGAGCACAAATGAAGCAAATCCCTTCCTTCAAAGTGTCAAAATAAAGGTACACCTAAGAATCTATGGGAACTCAAAGGCCAAATCTTTTAATTCCTGCTGTTTTTAAAATATGATCAAATATTAGCAATTTCATTTGATTCAACTTAAACCATAAACACACACACACACACTCACCATCCCTTCCCTTTTTTGTGGAGGTAGAGGAAGGTGGTTAGGAAGAGAGGCATCTGGAGAAAACATCAATTATACAGGTGTTTGTAGTTCATATGAAAGATGTCTGTTTTAACTAAATACAGGAGGATAAGTTAGATTTAACAAGAGTAACAGCAGAAGAGCTAAAGAGTTCTTTGTATTCATTTGTAGGAATCAGCATAGCTCTTGCTTTCCAGAAATTCTGGGAGAGAAAGCTTCTCAGATATGAAGTAAAAGTCTTAAATTTTCAGGAAAGACATGCTACACATATTTTAATAATCATCATTTTCTTCCGTAACTATACTAAAACGAACATATTCAAAAGAGAAAATACATTAGCTTACAAAATGATAACTTGCAGATTAATCTGTTTATAAGCATTGTTCAATCTAATTTTAAAAAAAAAACAACCTATGAGCAAAGATTCTGGATTAAGATGTCAAATTGAACACACTTCCAATTTCATTCTCTCTTTAAAACTACAATAAAGATTTTTTAAAAAGTCGGCAAGGACAAAGAAAATAGGAGAGTGAAATACAATTTTGGACACTGAAAATCAGATGAACATGTGGTTTCAGACACAAGAAAGTGAAACTCTATGTTTTCAGAGGGTAAAACAGAACCACTCCAATTTATGCTGCAGAACTCTCAAAAGACTTATGAACTACCACCAATACCTTTGGAATCGGGAGTGGAGGTGATAAAGTAGGAAATGGGCTAAAATAAGGAGGAATCAGGGATGGGTATTTGAGAAGCAGTTAAATCCCTAACTCCAGCAGAAATCTGGAAGTTAATTATCCAGGAAGGGTTAATACAGAACAAATTTCTGTGCTGAGGGCCATAGGCACAGCTGACTCCCTCTCCTCACATCATTCAGGTCTGAGCCTTTTAAAAGGGCATTTCCAATTTCCATCCCTTCCTTCCTAAAATAGGCTCCTGCTCAATCTACTCCCCCACCTCCAGCACCCCTAATCCCCACTTAATTCTTCAGACAGCAGTAGAGCAAGGACCTCATCTGCCTTTTTCTCCACTGAGTTGCGAGGACCTAGAAAGCTAAGTACATAAAAGGTGCTCAGTCACATTAGCTGCATGAATGAATGGTGACCATTACACGATATTCATCCATAAATAGTTAGCAATCCCCATAAATGACTTTAATTATATTTTATATATCTAATCCAAGGTTTTGGTTTTTCATCCCTAATTTCCTAGCATATGTACATAGCTTAAATGGTAAACGTTTTTCTTCATACATAATGTTTGCCTCCCTCAAAACACATGCAACAAGCCACTCATAATAATGTCCATATTGTCCTATATCTAACCCCAATAGACTCAGTTCCTTGAATTTCTCTTCAAATACATATCAGCCCACAAAGAGCTGGAGAAGTGGTAGAACAGATAATCCAGGCTCAGGCAAGGGTTAGAGATTCTAAACGTGTGGTGGAAAGATGACTCTCAACAGAAACTGCTCTCACTGCCAGTATTCTAAGGAAGAAGCCACAGTGCAGAAGACATACTCAAACCCTGAACCATTACTACACAATCAACTCTCACTCTGATGGCAATGGTAGGTAAAAGGAACCTCAAGAAAGGGGAAAGTGGACATAAAGCCACTTAGATTTTTAACCTCCGGATGCATTTAAAGAAAGTCTTAACCCGCCCATAGCTCATATGCTGCCAACTTGACATTTTGCTGTCTTCTTCCATTCAGTCTCATCTTCATATGGAACCAGAGTAGAAGCAAATTCATTTACATGACAATTTTACCAACTGCCACTTGACTAATGTTTACATACAGAAAATACAACCTTAATACGGACGGTGCTCAGAAGAAAATTAATGGAAGTAATATTGTTAAGAAAGACTACTGTTAATTTTTTTTTTGTCATGAAGTAAGTTAAGAAAGAGCTCATGTGGAAGGATTTTATTAGGAAGTTTTATTATTTTTAGACTCTTGAAGATATTGATTCAGTAAAATTGATTTTTTCAAAATTTTTTTCAACAAATGCTACTGTTTATACAAGGGAAATTTATTAACTAATGACTTTTTAAAGTCTACTATTCTTGGGCTCTATTATATCAGACAATTTTACCTGTAAATATTTTAAATTGCCCTTAGATTCATTTTCTCATCCAAACTCACCAATGTCATCATCTGTCCTGTCAATTGGGTCCTTCTCCAGGCAGTCTCTCACAATGTCCCTACTCATCAGAGGATCTGATGCCCTCTCAATGTCTTCTTCATCATCATCATCCTCAGAATCCACTGCTGTTTCGGGCAACCCACTCAGGTCCATATCACCAGCCTCACTTTCTGTGGCCTTAAAACACACCAAAAAAAAATTTTTTTAACTGTTTTAAGTAAATCTTTTGTACCCAAAAGAAACAAGAACAAGTCCAGTTCGAAATATTACATTTTTTCTTATATTAATTTTTCTGTAACTAAGTTACATGTCTTCAATATCAACAAATATTTATGTACCAGGCACTACGTAAAAGAATTACTTCAAAAAAACATGAGTGACTTTATCTTCTATTAAATTTTTAGTTAGGATTAATGATTTTATCTCAATAATTTTAATTGCTAATCTGAGCTGTCATACGGCATTTGAAACACAGCAGAATAAAGACAAAAAAGGTAGTATTTGTTTTCACTTCATTTTTCAAAGAGAATGGCTTAAGCTAAGAGCATAAGGGTGACAATTGGTTCTGAGCAATTCCTTCCCCAAAAGAATAGATGTGGATTTATTAATGCCAGGAAGACTGAACTACTTCTCTCCTATTAGACAGTCTTTACGAAAAAGTAAATCACAAATTAAAAGTAATTTGACAAATATGCAAGCAAAACATTAACAATTAGTTTGATTATCCCCAACTATAAATCATCAAAAAGTCTAAAAGACCATATGCCTACAAATGACACATTCTTTCTTCCCATTCCGCAACACAGTTGACTGCATCACCAATCAAACTGCAAGTAATCAAGATATACTCTAGTCCTTGAATATCTTCTTAGTCATCAGAGTCACAAATTTCAAAATGGTCTTTTCTGTTGGGCTATCTCAAGCCTAGAACAGTTATCCTTTTTAGGTCATTTTATTGCCTTTTATGATTATCATGTCAACAATACAAATATACGTATCATATTGGCCTTATTTGACATTATATACCCAGAATTCACTAACTGCTCAAGCACAGTAAAAATGAATTCAATTAAATATTAACTACATCAATCTTGAACATCACAAACGTGTTTTTCCAGATAAAATATTAAACTCTTTAAAACATTTTATTATAAAACTGTTAACTTTGTAGAAGATATATAAAGTTTACAGACTTCTAATAACTCATAACCCACATGATTTTCAAAGACAATAACGACATCTTATTTTTAATAATAGGCAAATACAGATTAAGAATAAATACATTAAAGATAAAAATATAAAATGTTGAACCTGATAATAATAATAATAAGCTAACATTGAATACTTACAACGTGCCAGGAACTGCTCTAAGTGCTTTACATATATTAACCCATTTAATCCTTAAAACAATCCTATGCAGTAAATGCCATTATTAACTTTTATTATTCTCCAAACATTCAAGTAAAGAGAAGTTATTTTTCCAAGGTCATGCTAATGATGAATTGTGGAATCAAGATTAGAACCAGGAATTCTGGCTTCAGAGTCTTAACCACATCCTAATCTGTCTCTTTATAACAGATACTTATATAAGGCTTTATACTTTTTCTATAATTTATTTTGTCAATATTTAAAGAATAAATTGTATTATTTTCTTATCAACAAAATTTCACCTTTCTAAAGTCTTGGTTTACACTATAGAACATAAGATTTAATCCCACATTTTGAAGCAATATAAGCACGTTAATATTTTCTAAAGTTTAACAAAAAGAATTTTAATCACATTTTCAGTTCTTTAGATACAATTTCCTGAACTAAAGTACATACGTTATAAGAAAAAACTAAGGGGAAAATAATTGAAGATAGAATACCTAATGAAGACAGAATAATTGAAAACGAAAAACCTAGTGTCTATAAAAGCTCTTTAAACAATGGCCTTAATAAATGCTATTGCTTAGGTAAGACCCAATTACGAGCAGAGGTGCTCCAGCTGGGAGAGCAATAAGACCTGCGGCTGAGGCAGAGAGAATTAATTGTGGCGTGCTCAGAAACACATCTCCTAATTTAAATTCAGAATTCACAGAATTGTCTCTGGATTCTAGAATGAAATTGAAGTAGAACTTGATGTGATGTAGTATGCCAAGGCTTGATCAGAGAAACTAGGCCAACACTGTTATCACCACCTCATTTCTGAAGTTTAGAAATGTGACAATTTGCTAATGTTTGCTATGATTACATTGTCACCCCAGTTTCACCTTAAGATTGCAGATTATTATTCATCACCTTATATTTTCAAATATACAGGTAATCAGTCCTCTATATACACATTCTTTAATATTAGCCTAGAATGAAGAAGAAGCAACACTGAAGACAGAAATAAAAACAAAACCCCAAAAAACTCTTTTAAATAATATAGTCATATAACTTTAGGTTTTTCTTTAATTTTTAAACTTCTAACATATGGTAAGAGATGAAAAGTATATTTTATACCATCCCAAAGGTTCATTACTATCATTTAAATAAATTATATTTAAGTCTTAAGTAGAACAAAAAGACTTTCAAGTGTGAATTGGACTAATCTCTCTAAAACTGAAGCCTCCACCCCACTTATGTAAACGATCATTAGTTGTTTTCCATCTCTGTTAAATATATTCCATTCTTTAAGAAACCAAATGTTCATAAAATAACATTCACTAAACCAGTAACTTAGAGTATTTTTATTTGAAATAAACGTCCATTTTATTTTAAAATACTACAGAATTCCTTTTAAATAGAACTTGATAAACAATTTTTTAGGACTCTAATAATTTCATAACACCACTGCGTCATGAATAATGAGACGTGTAGAGACTGAGTGGAGTTAAAAATTTAATGAACACCAACTGGTCTACAGGAGAAGCATACTAAACTTATGAGGAGCGCCTGGAACCTAGTGTTACTGAATTTATATTTGCTGAATGAACAGAAAAACTCAGAGTTTAGTATTTCAAATCTCAGCTTTACCATTCATTAAGTGACTTTAGCAAAGTTACTTAACCTCTATGAAAGCAGTTTTATCATCAGTAAACTGGAGTTACATCCAGCCATTCATAGGACTATTCATGGATCAAATAAGGGAAAAGAAAGCCAGTTATAGGCTACATCAAAAGTCGCTTCCTCAAGGGGATAGATTTTTCATCTCAGTACTTGCATACATTTACCTCTCCCCATTCCAGCAATGAGCTTGCACATTATTTATACTGGCAGAATTTGTCAACAATAACAAAATTCCGTTAAACACTCCAACCTCTTACAAACTGTAAAAAATTTTTTCTCAGGCTAACAGCACCCATTAAATTTTGGCTAAATGGCGCATACAATAATTATAAAAATAGTGATCCTTATATTAAATGACTACCATATTTCTAGCACTACTTATTTGATGCTTTTAATACATAATAATTAATCTTCATATTGATTCAGCAAATTAGGATCATTACCCCTATTTTTCAGATGAGAAAACACTAAGGGAAATTAAATAAATTGTTCAGTGTAAACAAAACAAAACAAAACCTAGTAATTGTGCCAGGACTCAAAATCAGGTCTGATCAACACAAACTACTAAATACTTTGCCCAGTTTTCTCAATAAACTGTCTTCATAAAGAAAATAGGTAAAATATAATAACATAAAATGTTTTCTGCTTTGTTAAGTCATAAAACATAAAATGTTTAAAAATATATATGTGCATATAAACAATACACTGGCTATTTTCTAGCTTCCTCCAAACTACAATATTACTAAGATTAATGCTAGTTTTTAAATTCTTCTATTCTAAATAAAGATACACACACAGACGAGTATATTTAAAAGGTATCTGATTGTATTTGTCTCAGGAGCAAGAAGAAAGGCTTATATATTTCAGTTAGGCAAATAATCCTGTCCTAAATTAATTTACCTTCTATATGTTTGACCTAACAAGTTAGATGCACATCATAGTTAAATAGTAATTTTCTCATAAAAACTAGTAATATTCTTAGATTGATGCTGAAAAGCTCTATGATTTATTTAAATCAAGAGGGACTACATATATTCCGTTATTATAAATACAGTTCTTAAAACCACTTTATTTTGCATTTTTAAAAGGATATCAAAAAGTGAACAAACTGAGGAAATATTAAATGCCATAAAGCTCTAGTGAAGTGTTAATTTAACAAAAATAAAAATAAAATTACTACTGCACATTTTATCATTAAGTACTTAAAAAGCATTTACAAAGAAACCTTTTTGCTTGTTAAATATCTCACACATATACCCATGTTTAAGAGGTATGCTTACTAATTATTCTTGATGTAAATAAATTTTGTGCAGAACTTCAAACATACATATTTAACCCAAATAGCTCCTAAGTCAGACCCTGAATAAATTTATGCTAGAAAGTTATTTTAAATGCTAATGCTGGGGCTGGCCCCGTGGCTTAGCGGTTAAGCGTGTGCGCTCCGCTGCTGGTGGCCGGGGTTCGGATCCCAGGCGCGCACCGACGCACCGCTTGTCCTGCCATGCTGAGGCCGCGTCCCACATACAGCAACTAGACAGATGTGCAGCTATGACCTACAACTATCTACTGGGGCTTTGGGGGAAAAATAAATAAATAAATAAAATTATAAAAAAAAATAATAATAAAAAAAATAAATGCTAATGCTGATGTTAATTTAACTGAGACAACAAAGTGAGCAGGAACTGCCGACAAAACCATATATATGTAGAAAGTATGAAAATGTATTTGAAAACAATATAATGTTTGCATTGTCTAGTTTGTGTATCATAATTTATGCTGTTTCTAATTTTAGCAAATCAATGTCTTTTATTTCAATATAGGCTTTAAAAATATATACACAGGGGCTGGCCAGGTGCTGTAGTGGTTAAGTTCACACATTCTGCTTCGGTGGCCCAGGATTCTCGGGTTTGGATCCCAGGCACAGACCTACACACTGCTCATCGAGCCATGCTTTGGCAGCATCTCACATACAAAATAGAAGAAGACTGGCCCAGATGTTAGCTCAGGGCCAAGCTTCCTCACCAAAAAAAAAAAAAATACACATATGCCTAAAAGAAAGGAATAATTCTTCAAAGCTCTTAATATAAATTGTTAGGCTTCCTTCCAAAAATTACAATCTACAATAGGTGTAGAATGTCTGTCTATAAATATTTATTATAAGTAAGAAAGTCTGTGCTAATTTGATAGGAAAAAGTTTCATATTTAAATCCTCATATTCTTAATTACTAATACATTTTAAACATTTTATTTAAGGTACAGACATTTTCATGTTCTCTTCTGCAAACTACCTACTTTCGTCCTTTGAATATTGTTATATTGTGAGCCAAATATTTTTCTTATCAACTTGCATAAGTGAGTTACATTATAACTTTAATTCTTTGTCTCAATTGACCTTTTAATTATTAAATTTTTTGATCATTCATTATACCATTAAGAGTTTGCTAACTCTTTAGTTTATCTGGAATTTAATCTTAATTATGATATAAAGTGAGACTATAAAATGACTCCTGCACCCCAAAGACCATTTATTGAATAATTCATCACTTTCTTCATTGATTTGTGAGGTTTTCTCTATTATATATTATATCCTTACACATGAATTCTGTTTTGTTTGAACTTTCTGTTCTATTGATTGATCTATTTTTGTACAACTATTTCCAGTCCACCTAAGTCACGGCTCTGATAATAATACCATTTAACCAGGACATGTCATGGCTGGAAATTGCATTGTCTCATATCACCAACTTAGGCATTCTGCTTTCTATCACCAACAACTGCCTGCTTTTCAGCTTGCTTCCTTCTGCTTCCAGGGTAACCCCTTTTCATCTCAAGCATAATCTTCAGTCTTCAAGACCCTACTACCTTCTATGTCTAGCTCTCACATCTCAAGCTTATATTCTCTAGTCTAATGTTTCAATGACATTCATTCAACACATCTTTACTGAATGCCTATGATTTCCTGGCTCTGTAGTAGGTTCTAGAGAGAAAATGGAGACAAGACACAGAAATTCCCTGCCTTCTTGAAGCTGTCATTCTAGTACGCAGATAGAACAACATAGAAAGTAATAATCGTTTCAATTAAAGTCTAAATAAAAGGACTAGTCAGGAAAGGAACCAAAATGTAGGATCCACTTTACAGAGAGTAATAAGGAAAGAACTCTCTCAGAAGATGGTACTTGAAAATGAAGGCAGAAAAGGATCAAGCTAGGAGAAAACATTCCAGGCAAAAGGCATGCAAAACAAAGCTCTGTGGTTAAAAAGAGCTTGGCATGTTGCTCCATTCGTCTTTGTGTTACACTCACTGAACAAAACTTCAGTCCTGGGTGAAGCCAAATCTTTGCTTTCTTTGTGCTTACTGTGGAGAAAATTGCTTAACAGGGCAGAGGGAAATCAGTCTGTATTTGAGAGCACCAACTCAACTGAGCTTTCATTGCTCTGGTCAATTTGCTCTCCTACTCTCTGAAACTACTATTTCAAAACTTCTGTCTCCTTAAAACTCTCTATCCACCAACTCTCTCACTCTCAACAAATGAACTTAACTCTTGAGAGAGAAAAACAGAAGCCAACAGATAGAAACTCCCTCAACTCCCAAATTCCCCACTCCAAACCTACCATGATATGTTCCTGTTACAACAGAAGAGAGTTTCTTTTCTTAAAGCTAGTTATTCCACTTTGCTCTTGAATTCCTCTCCCCTCACCCTCTCAGGAAAATTATTCTACTCTTTTCTCTCTTGTACACAGCACTCAACTTCAACTTCACTGTGTCCATCTCGTGAGCATTTATACTCGCTTCAATGTGACAGCTTTCTCCTAAGTCAGAATTGTACAAAGATTAGATGGGCTGCTATGGGAGATAGTTGCCCATCCCTGGAATTGTTCAAGAATAAAGTGGATGAGTGATTGATAGGAGAGTAGCAGAGGATTCAAATACAAGATTGGTCACTGAACCAGGTGCATCTCTCAGATTTCTTATCATCTTAAGAATTTCTGATTTAAATATAATAGAGATGATCTATTGGGGATCTCTCTATTAAATGTTAAGTTTTGTATAGCCAATAATTAAATCCTTAGATACATCAATGGAGTTTTCCTTATAAAGGATATAAACTTAACAGGTTATATGCCTGTCATCAAGTTTGAAATGAATAGCCTAGCAACTTAACTAAAGTGAATCAAAATACACAGGGATCTTCTTTTCCATCTATACCCCAAGAGAAAGTCCGACTATAGGCTGCAAGCTCCAGCCATGTCAGAGCAATTTGGAGTTCTGACCCACATTCTCGATTCACAGACATTCTGATGGTAGCTGAGGACAGCAGAAGGACCAGCAAGGATTTCCTCATGAACTTACCCCAGCCTACTCAAGGCAGTAACATATAAAGCTAGAATTCCCCTCAGAATATGTCTCAATAAATTATATAAACAACTTTATAAGTTGACCTTATAGAAGTTCCATTCAGGTTTGTATATACTTGAAGAAAGCAGTGATAACTGCTACAACCTCAAGCTGTGTTCCCACTACAGATCTTTAAAATGTATAATCATTTCAAAGTTTATAAGACAAGAGCTCTATCATGATGTTTCAATTAAGATAAGCTAAAGCACAGCTTTTACTTATACTGGTCATTATTCTATTATAAGGGATACTTTTGAATAAACATTAAAAAAATCAACTTCTAAAAATAGGCAGGGGGTGTGAGGGAAGGAGAGTAAATTTACTCTGATCCACCACCTTCTCCTCCTGTAACATTTGAAAATGGGATTACTTTCTAAAGATTTAATTACATGTTAACACTTAAGGCATCAAAGTAGAAATCTGAAAAGTTACTTTAAAGAGCCAGATAATTATATTTATTATTCCAAAATAATAAAGAAATTTTTAATCAGCCAAGAATCTGCAAATAATTGCATTTGTGGCTGTCAACTATTAGTAAGTTCTCTACAACACCCTCAAATTATAGAAAAGTGTGTACCTATTACCTCCTTAAAAGAAAATTAATTTTCTAAGATATACTAAATTTAGGACTTACACAAATATGTTTTGCCCTGATGGTATTCTAATTGTTTAGTTACTTTCAGTAATTGTTTTAAAAAAATAGAAACTTAGCACTGCCTAAATACATCAACGACCCTGTAACACTTTAGAAACACTTGTTTCTAAAGAAAGGTACTTTTATGGTCATCTCATACCACGATTCCTAAGAAGCCAAGAATTATACTTTGCAAAGTGAGTATTATATTCTTTTTGTTTGAAACCATCCAAAATCCAATATTAGTAATCTGTATTTAAAGACCCCTAAAAAGGACCTTTCTTGCATCTTTTAGTCACTTTTCCTAAATTTGCACTTTCTAAGCCAATGAACTATTCCTTAACAATTAAAACTACTTTGCTTTTAAAACATTTTTGGAATTCCATAGTTTAGTTTTTTTCTATCCATCAGTATCATAAAAATTTATTTTAAATTACCTTAATCTATAGGTAATTTAAAAAATTCAAGAAAAACAATTCAATGATCCAATCTTAATCATCTCTTCCCTTTTGTCATACCCAAGACTTTAATAAGAAAAACTTACTACAAAAGCATAATTCTGTTGTTTTCTCCTACAGTTTTAGTCATGAGTCATAAACCTAATATACCTATAGTAAAATTAATAAAATATTTAACGTCAAGAGTAACATTTCCATTGTAATGACTCTATTTAAAATTCATTACAGAGCAGAGGCAAATACAATCAGACACTAGTTCTACTTCCTAAAACAAACATATAACATACTATATGTCTGTGTGAAGCATAAACATTAACATTTTCTGTACACGTATGCACATATAATATACACATATATTTACTTTATAGATGCTATCAATTAAGAATCATAAAACTCCTTAGAATACATGAAAATAAAGCAAATGACAAGGAAAACACCTTCTTACCTGGTAGATATCAGAAAGACTGCTGCTTCCAGAATCACTAGTGATACTACATCCTGAATGGCTAGAAGAAACGTGTGTCACCTGTGGGTGGAGACTATCAGTAAGGTGTAGTTTTGTGAAATCTGCAGGAAGCTATGGAAGGAGCAGGAAAAACTGGGATTACAATTTGAATCAAGAACTCCAATAAGACATTTAAAAATAATATTATACTCTACCCCATACTATTTAGCCAAAAATATTATTAGGAAAGATCCTTATTTTTCAAGTTCACAAATTACTAAATACTGTCTTATTTACCAAAAGTCATAAAATTAATTTTTAAAGTTTATGGGCATTCAATGAACCTTAAATAATACTAAATTCAATGCTTAAATAGGTGGGTTTGATGGTTAAGATGAACCTGGACGAGCATTTAATTCAATGAGCTACAATTTTCAAATTACACACCAATGAGCAAATTCGTTTACTACTATCTGTTAGCCATCACAAATGCAACTTTGTGGCAAGAAACAGCTTTAATAAGAAAACAGATTTGAGGTTCTTGTATGCCAAAATGATGTTTAAAAGTGGGAAAAAAAATGATCATCTTAGAATTGATGAAGTGTATTGTTATACAAGTAACTGTGCTGGGCTCTATGGAGAAAACAGAGAGAAGAATGCCCTCAAACAACTTTGAATTGAGAACGTTATAGACAACATTCACCTATGACACCTAAATATCAATACTCTACTTGCTCATGTTTAAACTCTAAATAAAAATAGTCTCTATTGAACAGATTCACTATGCATCCCTCAAGTGCTTCTACCACTCCCCCATATAGCAGAGAAAATGCATTGAAAAAGGAAACATTCATACATTTTCCCATTCAACAAATATTTACTGAGCACTTTTTCTCTTACTATGTGCTAGTCAGTGAATGAGACACTAAAGAAACACTGCCCTTAAGAATCTTACACTCAGGGCCGGCCCGGTGGCTTAGCGGTTAAGTGCACGCGCACTCCGCTATTGGCGGCCCAGGTTCGGATCCCGGGCGCGCACCGACGCACCGCTTCTCCGGCCATGCTGAGGCCACGTCCCACATACAGCAACTAGAAGGATGTGCAACTATGACATACAACTATCTACTGGGGCTTTGGGGGAAAAAAAGGAGGACGATTAGCAATAGATGTTAGCTCAGAGCTGGTCTTCCTCAGCAAAAAGAGGACGATTAGCATGGATGTTAGCTCAAGGCTGATCTCTCTCACAAAAAAACAAAAACAAAAACAACAACTTAAAAAAAAAAAAAGAATCTTACACTCATAAGTTATTACCAATTCTTTTGAATTAAAAAAAGGGCACTATTTATCCATAATATCACACTTCTTATACCATTGGCCAATATACATGACACTTCAAAATGTATGCTAACTGACATCATGCAATACTGATAACATTCCCTCTTTCCTGCCTGCATATTGATCCTATTTAACTGTTGAATAATAATAAAGACTAATGATTAAAGTAAAATTTAAATACGAGGTTACCTTAGCAACATTCCCTTCTGTCCTCTGACCCTCTTCCCCTCTCCCCTTCGAAAAACAAGACGCCATTCCATAGTTTAGAATAAGTTTCACAGGGAGCTGATTCAGATTTATGACAACGACCAATGGGTTTTTATACCTCAAAGTTCCAAACAAAGAGGCAAAATGTATTTATATCCCACAATCATTCAGATCTGACTCAATGAATAGATTATGATATTTAATATTTACTAAATCTGTACAGAAATAATACTTTTTAACTTCATAGGAGACAAGGTATACAAAGAAAAGATTTAAACACATTTATTAGGGGGCATCTGATTAGATGCCAAATAAATGGATAAAAACACATATGTTGGAGGAGCTCAGAGAAGTGAGATGTTTATTCAAATGTATGAAATCATTGCAAATATGACATATCTCACTAAGAGTGTTTTTAAAAAATTGATAATTGAAGACATTGTGAAATATTAGATAAAATTAAAGAGAATAACAATTTCCATATAAGAAACAGGCGAATACCTCTAAACTGAGAATTTATGTATTTTATTCACAGTGTAGAATAGTGAAATATTTGTAGGATTTCTTCAGAAACAATTTGAAGACAGAAGTTTACAGAGATATATTAATGACTATGATCTTACGTATAGTTAAGTGATAGATATCAGATATTAAATAATGTGTTCAAAGCCAGGATAAATATCCTTCATCATCCTAGCTACGTTTCCATTTAATTGAGTCACTCGCCACAGAAGGCAACTGGGGAAACATTACTCAATGGCTCAGTGATTTTAAAAGGCATCAATCGATACGTGTAATTACAGAACAAACTGATTTCTATTGATTATCTTTTATAGACATGACTCAGGTTGACATGTGCCACATAGTGTGATTTTTTAAATTAACTTAAATATGTCAAATGAAGATGTAACTATCTAATGAATTTTTAGTCACTAAACAATTATTTATTCAAGTCTCATAGGACTCTCTCCTCTTCAGTATCCATCAGCTGGTCATCCTTCCTGACTGAGAATTCACTGTGTGAAAAGCACTAGGAGCTATAGAGCTCCAAATCTAATAGAAGAGACATGGATCCAGCCTTTATATACCACAATCTATTCATCTATGTCTACTTAGAGCCACAAATACCAGAACTACATGGCTATGTTAAGCTGAGAACCATAAAGACTGTCTAAAGAGAAAAGAAGAAATACTTTCACTCTTAAGAATTCAATTCTATTTTATAAACACTTACTGAGTATCTGCAATGTCAAACACTCTGTTAGGGGCAGAGAATATCAAGAGGAATAAGACATTCTCGATTCCAAATGTAACTTCTACTACCCAAAAAGTCATTGAAATAAGTGTTATGCATAACAGAAAAATAAATCAAACATAGCTTTTTAAGCATGGTTTTTATCTCCCCACCACCACCTATGTTCTTTGCAGAACAGTATGAAATAATGTTATATTAAACTTAGAATACACGCATACACAATTTAGTATTAACTAAATACTTCTTTATATTAGAATAGATACCATGTTTAAGAAAGCTTAAATTTTTTTCCCCATAGATTGAGATAACAGTACCATGATTAAATTTTATTAATAGTACACATCAGCCAAGGTTATGGAATGGGAAAAGTTGTGGCAGTTGTTCCCATAAGGGGAAAGAGTCTGAAATACATTTGGTCCAGCCATAACACTCTGTTAGAATAGAGACCTGAGCCCATGCTTAGAGGACATGGGTTTTTAAGAGGCAAATGAACATATAGGGATTGGGAGTCTGGGTACAAACACTGGCGCAGGCACCCATGTTTAAACCTGAGAGCAATAGGGTAACACGGAATCCCCAGGGAGACAGTAACTCATGGTCTGAGTAAAATATACAAAAAAGGAGTACATATGCCAAAGACAACAGGATTCACTTATTCCAAACTTTTCTAGGCTTGACCCAGTGTCTCTTTAAATTACTATCAGTATGTTGTTTAATTAAATTTCAGATTAAAATGGGGCTGTGAATTATCTTATGACTCTAGCCACCATTTATAACAGAAATTCTGTTCAAAAAATAAGAAAATTTTTTGAAGCTGGGACTATACACAGTAATTATCTGAATAAAATTAAATAATAATTAAATAAATTAAAGGGGAAATTTAACACATTTTATACATCTTAATCTTAGCAATATATTTCACAGCAATGCATTAAGAACACAATTCAAAGGAATCTCATTTTTTCTTTTTATCATTTAAATATCTTTATTTCAATATTTGATTATTTGAATATAATACTGCTCAAATTTTTCCTGGATCAAGCAACCTATATGCCTAAAAAGATAGTACTTGTGAATCACAATTGTAATAAACTACTATTAGGCAAATGATTGAATCATAGTTTAACCGTAAACACTAACTACATAAAAAACAAGGGTAATATTTAAATCAGATTCTTAAATGCATAAAGTAAGCATAAATTTAAAACTAATCATAGTTTTGTAAAATTTGAGTATCAATTGTATAATAGCTTGTTTTGTTTTCTTTTCTGGGAGAAACAGATGCTACAACAATTAGCTTTAAACAAGAAGTACTACAAAAAAGACTTGAGTCTCATACGTGAACAGGCATTTGATAGTCTTTGATTTATTAATTAATCTAATGGCTGGCATTTATAAAATTACTAACTAATAAATGAACTCATTTTGAACATAAATGCAATAAGTGTGGAACGCCTTGAAGTCTCTGACACCACTAAGTAAATACTTTGTTGAATTGGTAAAATTCCTCAACGTTGTGATAATGTAGTAGAGACTAGGGTGGCTGCCCTTCTTCCCCTTCCATCTCTCCCCACAAAGGACTGCTTAATGTTCATGTTTTCAAGCTCTACACAGAAGAGTTGGTATATTACTGGACACATAATGGAAATGGAATAGAGTTTCATTTTCCACAACGCATTATGATAATCTTGGGGTCGCTGAGAAATAGTTAAAAAGCAAAACACAAAACAATACTGCCACCATCGGTTGAAATTTATTTAACTGAAAATTTCCCCAACTAACCTTGGAATCACTTTATCTCAAGAAATAGTTACAACAGAACACACAAGGCTTGGGGTGATTGTTGGAATCTATCTGATCTTCCCTGGCAATTTATTTTGAGTAACACTACCTAAGGTAAATGAAATATCACACTTAGTGACTAAAAGCTAACTTCATATTAAGACGTATCACTAACAATTTATCTCAACGAATACTGTTTTCCCCATATTATCACTGGAGTTGTGTGAGTGTTCTTTTTTGGGCAGGGGAAGATTCACCCTGAGCTAACATCTGTTGCCAATCTTTCTCTTTTTTCCCCCCTCCCCAAAGCCCCAGTACATGGCTGTATATCCTAGTTGCAAGTCCTTCTAGTTCTTCTATGTGAGCCGCCACCAAGCATGGCAACTGACAGACGGGTGGTGTTGTTCCGTGACCAGGAAGCGAACCCAGGCCACCAGAGCAGTGAGAGCTCCAAACTTTAACCACTTGGCCATCAGGGCTAGCTCTATGAGTGTTCTTTATGTTCACGTTTTCAAGCTCTGCAAGGAAGAGTTGGTATATTACTGGACACATTTCCTATTTTTCTCTGAGGTATCAGTGGAAATGCAGTCTCCTATATTTTCCATTCATTCATCATTTATTGAAAACCTTGCTGTGAGGATTAAATGAATGAATGGGCATAAAGCACTTAGAGTGGAGCCTGGCACACAGAAATCACTACAGAAGTGTATTAGCTATAAAGTACCACGTGCCAGACTCCATCTAAGACATAGATCCTTCCCAGCTCTAGAATTCCTGTAGCTGGAATCTAAGACTAGATACCAGCAGGTTATTGAGCTACTCCCAGAAAGGGCTTCAGTGGCCAAGGTCACCCAGGCACAGACACTTTTCCCTTACCCACTTTAGAACTCAAGTTGTGTTTTAAAAGCAATTCATATATTCTCTTTCTCTGCGTGCACACACACAAACACACAAACTGATTTTCTTTTACTATTGATCTTTTCAGATACTACTCTATCTGACACTCTCTGACTTGTTTCTACATACAGCTTGAGTAGGCAGGAATATTATTAAGCAGCTCATTTTAAAGAATGCTTTATAATATGGTCAACTTTTATTTCTCTAAACCATATTTCTTTAAGAACACAAGAAAAAGTAAACATTTGGACTCATGAATATTATTCACCACAAGTAACTTTTGCTTCCCTCATACCCTCTTAAGATATGCTCTAGATCCAATAGTCATCCTTGGATACTTCATCCATCAGTATTCCACCAAGTAAAGAGAAAGATTTTTGCACAGTATACAATTTTTTTTCCTAAATATATATACAAAGGCAAGAAACAAAGTTTTCTCAAAAGAGAAAATTATTAAATTATTAAATTTATGAGATAATAATTTAATGAGATAAATTAATTTAATTATTTTAAAATAATTATCTCATCTCAAATTAAATAATTTAACTCATGAGATAATAATTTAATAAACTGATAGATCTAATAATATTTCTCATTAAAATACAGGTAGGCATTTTAAAATATTGATATGACTATGCTTTACAGTTATGGTTCTACAAAAATTTGCTTTACATCTACTGGAGAAACCTGCCAAAAAATTAACAATTTGTAAGAACTTAACATTGTCCCAGCTTCCTGCCAGGCTCCAAAGACATAAGCCTCATGTTAGACATATATGGAGTTATCTTCTGTTCAACTTCCTCCTAAGTCAAGCAACCTGAGCAAGTTAATTAACTTCTGTGCACCTTAGTTTCTTCCATAAAATGAGTATAACATACTACAATGACTAAATGAAATAATCATTGTGACCTACAGAATCTGCCTTACAGATGCCTCTCTGTTCCTTTTGATTCCCTCTGTCATTTTTCCAGCCAAGGTCTTCCATCATCTTAGGTCAGATATTTTTCAAATTCAATGAAAAACCAACCAACAAAAAACTAACTTATTTTTGACACTGTCATACTAACACTACTGTTACAGCAGTTTACTTATTATATTACATTTTAAATAATTTATATTCATATGGAGGAGCTCACTGCTCAGAATACTGTACTAAATTTTGCAAAGTAAATAACCTCATTGTCATGATACGCTTATAGTCCAATTACTCTCTTTTATAAACATTCAAATTTTCATAGCTAAGAATTCTCTCAAAGTGATAACACCTTGGGAGTTTGTGCTTTTGTGTATATAGTCTTATTATGTTTGACTGCAAAAGCCTCCAAAACACATGCTGTCAACTAGGTGTTTAACCATAAAACATTATTCTTGCCATTCTGAGCACACTGCCTCTAGAGGACAGTGTGAACAGAAACGCCACTGTGCAGGGGGGAAGTGCAAGTGTGATCGTGCTTTATTTCAAAAATTCCTAGCTTCTTTCCTGCATTAAAATAATGTTTTAGAGGGATCTGTAACAGAGAGGACTTGAGATTAAGATATAGCTTATATACATGAATATTTCACATGGCTTTCTATCAAACATAAACTTTTATGTGTTAGAATTAGCTACTGAAATGTTGCAGTGACCTAGCCCTCTGCCCAGGGCAGAAAGGCCACCCTCATGTTTTCTAGGGTTAGTAACACATAAATGAATCATAACCTTCATTGGCTACAGTTGGGCAAATTAGAATCTACCTAAATTTAATTCCTACATTTATGAAATAGGGATAATTTGAACACAAATAAAACACCTAGAACCCCTGATGAGGAAAATAAACAACCAAAACTAGTAAATTGATTGAAAGACTGTTGGTTACACGACTGATGTTTTCAATCAAATACTTTTAGACAGCCTTCACTATTGGAATGTAGAAAGAAAGCACTGAATAGAAGGACACCCACATGAACTTCACTTGAAAACAGAAAAGTAGAATCTAGTAAGATGAGAAAGTGTGATCTGATTTAAGTGTAAGGCTATGCCCCATTTTTCTCAAAGAAAAGGCAATAAAAAGATTACCTGTACACCAGTTACTATGTGCCAGGTCCTATTCTAAGCACTTGCATATATATTAGCTCATTTAATTCTTACAACAATCTTATGAAGTAGGTTTTATTATGACCATTTTAGATAGGAGGAAACTAAGACACAGAAAAGTTAAGTGATTTGCACCAAGATCATACAGCGAAAAGGTGGCAGAGAGAGATTCCAGCTCTGGATGTCTGGCTCTGGAGCACACACACTTAAACATTAAACTTCAATGTATTTATTAATTTATTAGTTGACTTGAAAACTCTCATGGATATTGATGAAATGGCCAAATGACTGCTTATATCAATTTACTAATGTAGTTTCTCATACAAATTTCAAAATCACACGGAAAAATATTAATCTAAAATAATTCTTCACTATCACTTTCAGGAAACAAATTTATTAAAACTTTACATCTGTGTCTCCAATATCAATGACTTTAACATCACAAAACCACTTTTTGAGTCATCCAACAGAGTTTTCATCGCCTCTAAATTGTTTGAGATACATCACTTTTTTGAATCTATATGTGATGCTGTACAACATTAGTGATATTGATTTTTCATTTCTTATAGGTTCTTTACAACAATCGTTTACTATTTACTTTATAAACTAATCTTTAAAATGTTTATGGTAATAGCCAGTACTCATAATATTTTTTGTTTTTTGTGAGGAGGACTAGTCCTGAGCTAACATCTGATGCCAATCCTCCCCTTTTGTTTTCTTCAGGAAGATTGGCCCTGAACTAACATCCATGCCCATCTTCCTCTACTTTATATGAGACGCCGCCATAGCACGGCTCGACAAGCGGTGTGTCGGTGCACGCCCAGGATCCGAACCTGCGAACCCTGGGCAGCCGAAGCAGAGCGCACACACTTAACCGCTTGCACCACCGGGCCGGCCCCCAGTACTCGTAATTTTGAGATCACATATCCAGGAATCATTATTAAATCTGTGTAAAACGTAAAACATCGTTAACTCCTTTATATCAATTCCACAGCGTGACCTTATAAGCATTCCAAGCTAGCACTGCTTAAGGTCATTTCAGCTTTATGTTCCTTATTGAAAAGTGCTTTTTTGTTTAAAAAAAAAAAAGCTAAAATAAATTGAGAGAGAACCTCATAATATAAGAGATGAAAGCAACTCCTTTTCTAGTAGTTAATTTTGGCAGAAACAAAACCCTGCCTGATTTATGATTTCCCTAACATTTGACGATCACAAAAAAATTATGCACACATACACAGAGTTAGTTATAATTTAAGCTTGTCAACTAATTTCATCACCTTAAAGAAAGACACCTGGCATAGTGAGAGCAGTTCTATAATTAATATCAGAACCGCTGAAAGTTTGTCATCTGAAAGATAGTTTTATTTTTTCAAAATGAAATTGTTTATCTGAGACCTAAAACAAAACGATCCAAACTATGTATATAATTTTCCACAGAAATATTGAGCTTGTTGATTAATATATGCAGAGCCAAATGAAATGTTCTCATGCCTGTTAAGAAACACAGTTTTATGATGGTTTTCAAGTGACAGCCACTCCATTCTCACTTCAACACACACACACACACACACACACACACACACACACACACACAGCATATAATCCCTTTTCCTTTCAGTTTGTTATTTGCAACCATCAATAACCATTGACCTTAAAAGCACATATTTCTCTGAGGGATTCCAAAAATATTCCTAGATCACTCAGTCCAAGAAATTTTCAATAAATACGTGGCAACTGTTGTCACTGAGTCAGGTAATTTAAAAATCATCTTCTGTGTAGCATTTCACCTATTTAAATCCCGAACTCCTTTGCGCATTTTCTCTTCATGTTAGTAATAATTACTGCCATTATTCTGGGGGCATGTACTATGTAATGAGGAATGTGCTGAATATTTGACGCCTGTTTGTTCTAATATTTGTAAAGAGCCCAGGTGCTGCACTTAATTGCTGAAGGAATAGAAGCTCAAACAGCTCACCCGGCTTGTCCAAAGCCCCCAGTTAAGAGGCTCCAAAATGTATACCCTTTTTACTTTGGATCCTGACTCTATTTATTTATTATTTGGGGCTGTATTCTAACCTAATCTTTGCACCTGTCTTCTCCATCACTTAAACAGTAAATGCCTTAAGGAAACTTTACACTAATATAACCATAGCTTAATTTTCTAATGGGAAAAATAATTCAATAAATATATTTTTTTAGCAAAATTTGTGATTATCTATACAGTAATATTGATAATATTCTACAGTTACTAAAACTTGAGTTCTCAGCCTCTTGTTTTCCAACAAGAGGGGATTGGTGCTATGGAAGCAGCATTCCCTGGAGGGGAGGGGAGTTGCTGGTAACATCAGAAGACAGTTTCTATGACCAATTAGACAACAACTTTGATGAGTTCCAAAGGGACTGCGCTTCGTTACCCAGCTGTACAAACGCTCAAGGGAGTATGGAATTAGGGAAATGAGTGTTTAAAGTCAAGAAAAAAAGATTCCTGTGGGATCCTTGGAGGATCCTAAGCTGCCTTCTTTTTGAACAAAAATAAACAGTTGGTTTGGGGAGAAAGCCTCACACAGAATTAAAAACATTAATCCACAAGTAATTTTTAACTTTTTAAAAGTTGTAAAAGCTACCTTACATCCAAACACAAATGTACCTAGGTCTCTATACAATAAAATACCATAAAATGGCCAAGACTGGCTAGCTATTGACCAACGTCCTCCTCTTCTAGGGAACACAGCTGGATTACATTTTCCAACCTCCGTTACAGTTACATATGTGACAATATAATTGAGTTCAAGCCCTTGGAGTATGAACAAACAGAAGTGATGTATGCCATCTCCACACCTTACTATAAAAATCTTCCACAAGACGCACCATGATCTTTCCCCTTGCATCAAAAGAGTCTCTGTCAGAAGACAACAGAAGCTTTGCATTGAAGGTTAGACAACGAAGCCACAAAATGGAGGGACCTGGATCCCTGAATCACTGCTTAGAGGGGAACTGCCTACAGATCAAGAGTGCTTGCTTCAGACTACGCAAAGGAAGAATAAGCTCCTATTGTGTTTCAACCATTATGTTTTGTTTGGTTTGGTACAACGGCTAGCATTATATTAACTCATACAAACACTGTGATCATTTTTGTGACCTATTTGTGAAAAATCCTCCACAGTAGAATTCTAAATTCCTTAAGGAGAAGTAGTTTGGGCTCGGATGACATTTTGACCTCAGAGGATTGTGTGCAATTTGGATAAAATAAACATTAGAATTCCTTTACTTATTCAGTCAAACACATTTATTGAAAACCCACTTTATGCCAGAATGCCAGGCACTATTCCAGGTTTTCTAAATATAGCAGTAAGAAAGATAAACTCCCTGTACTCAAGGATCTTATGACTAGTAGGTGGAGACAAATAATAAAAGGATAATGAAGAAAATTGTCAAATAGTGATAAATACTGCATCCAGCAAAGATTAAAAGAGACTGATGTGATAGTGACTGAATAGCCAGGGAAGACCTAAGATGTGATACTGAGGTGAGAAAATTGTTTTTTATATCTCAGTTCCTAAAGAAATTGTTCCAATCATACTATTTTATATGATACTATCATATATTTTATATTATATGTGTATGTAGATAATACATATATAATATATACATCTTATACACACATACATATATGTATATATACACATACTTTTTATATATAACGTATATTACATTTCATATATGTATAAAGTAGACTTTTTGTCTTTGTGTAAAATTGAGATAAGTTTAGTACTTAACTAAGCCAAAGGAATATAATTACTAAACACTTTATGAAAAATTCTTATGCTATTTATGCAAGTTAAAAACAAAATCAACTAAGTATCATAGTACCTTATAAACCAAAGACAGTATAAAATATATTTAGAGTTGTTCACTGCCCTGTGAGTTGGAGAACACTAATAGCTACTCAAATTTCAAAACGCAAATATTATATGATGGGAATATAAGGCTTCCAAATAATTATTTGTTCTTGAAACATACTGCTTAAAAGGTTAATTGGAAAATTAAGTCTAGAAGCTACCTACTTAGACAATTGATTTTGAGTACTCAAAAATTCATTGAATAGACTGATTGCTTGAGCAAAAAATACTGCTATTGAAATTTATGCTATAGGCTTTTAAAAAATAGGAATTAATGAAATTTTATTTCCCTAGGAAGAAGCTTGGATTCTCGATCCCACAGACGTTATATCCTAGCATTTGTATGTGGGGGTAGGGGAGGAGAAGACCATTAAACAAAGAATATGTCACATATAGGGAAGTAATTTGAAAATTAATAAAGTAGGACACAGGATATACAGGGTAAAAGGTCTCATTGCTAAGGTAACATCTGAGTAAAGACCTTAATGGAGTGAATGCCTGAACCCTGCAGATACAAACTGGGGAAATAGGCTTTTCAGGCACAAGGACATCAGAAGCAAAAGCAACAGGCAGGCGTGGCCTTGGCATGTTTTAGGAATAGCCAGGAGGTCAGTACAGGTCTGACAAGACCAGAGGGAATCAGGACAGAGATACTCTACGGTGAAATCACGTAGGATAGCTGTGGTAATGATTTTGGATTTTATTCTGAGTGAGATGAGGAGCACTGTGAGTTTTGAGCACTCACAATTGTTTGCACCATGAATTTAAAACCTTTTTTTCTAAAGTTTTTAATGTGAATATGTATTATTTTTGTTATAACAAAAATTTGAGAGTAACTCCACGTAACTTAAATAGAAAAAGATGTTTATTACAACTTGTATCAAGAGATCGTCAACAAACAAGGGCATCGTAGCTTGTCTTGATGGATGTACCATGGGTAGTGACTCAACTGTGAAGCTGTGTCTAAGTTATTGTTTATGAGTATATTGGCTATATAACGGTATTTACTGAAAAATCCCACCCCACTCCTCTTATGTATATGTGAGACACACACACAGAGGAAACTACCTTAATTTTAAATGACATCTCAGATCTTACCTCTAATGGTTCATTTCTAGATTTCCTTCAAATGCTACCATAACTGCTGCTTTTCTAGTGATGAGTATTACAACTTAGCTAGACAATAATCTTTAAATCAAAAAATAATTATATGTTATCCCTCTTAAGTTACTAACAAAAATAGTAGGTATTAATTTTATGTGTCTAGTACATCAGTTTTTCCTTTTACTTCAATGATAAAGATATTCATTTTAGCATTTATTTCCAAGGACTTCAATGATAAGACATTTAATTTAACATTTCTTCTCAAGGGCTTTATGTGTCACCCCTGCACACCAGATAATTTCATCACTTTAGCTCTGTCTGAAGGGCACAATGGGAGAATTGACTGAACATTTGTGGTGCATTACTCATTGCCCAGGGCTAGCAGAAATATATACTGCATAAATTGCAAGACGTCTAATAGATTTTTCTTTTTCCTTCATCTTTCCTTTTTTTTTTTGTTTAGACTGGTAAACCTTAGACACTATATCATCAAATGAATAGTGTGAATTACTAAGACACAGTCAAGCACACATTACCTCATAAGGAGACTCCTTCCTAATACCCTCACTTCTGTCAATGCTCCAGCATTTTTTATAACCTTCTCAGTCATCTGTAAAGATTTATTTACATAATCAATTGAGCAACTCTCTTAGAAAGTACATTCTTCCTAAATTAATACCAACATTTAGTATTCTATCACTCTATTAAGCTTTTACTTTCCTCAAACTTCAACTACTTTCTGTGACCTTTCTAAGTGTGTATATGTATGCATATTAATTTATTATCCCAAGTTTAAATTAAGGAAATAGAATAGCATTAATCAAGATACACTTAGGGAACCTTATGACAGGTCTAATATCATCTGTGGTGTCATTAGTGTGTACACACACACACACTAATAACTTGAAAATGTCTTTAGATATAAACAGTTTAACTTCCATAAACTAGAAGTTACACAGCCTCAATTTATGTTCAGCAAAAACAAGAACTTACAAAATTAACTAAGCTCCCACTATGTGTAAGAACACTCTGATAGGGGATTTACAAACATCATCCCACTTCACTCCAATGCACTGCCGTAGTCCTATCTTGCTTCTTGCAACAATCTCTTATTTCCCTTTCAATCTCTTCTCCATGTTGCAGCGAAGAGTAAACTTTTTTAAAAGGTGATAGAAAAATACACACCTGATAATGCCAATCCCCTGCCAAAATTCTTTTAGTGGACTCTCTTTACCTTCAGCAAAAGTTTACACTCCTAACCACTGCACCCACTATCTTCTCCTTTTGATCTTTCACAATCTCTCTGCCCCTCATTCTCTGTACTAGATACATGAAGCTATTTATGGTTATTCAAAATGTCACACTCTGTATCTCTCTCCTGGATCTTTGTTGTTCCCTCCTCGTAGAAGAACACTTTCACCCCAGGGCTGGCTAATTCTCTGAACTCTTCTCCTGGAGGTTAGAAGTTCTTGTAAGATGCTCCTGTGACACCTAGAATGTTGCCTGTCACACAACTTAACCACACTTTACAGTAGTTGCTGATTTAACAGTCCAAAGCTCTCTCTAGGTGAGTCCAAAAGGAAACATCTGCCTTTTTCATCACTCTTTCCCTTGCTTCAAACAAAGTGCCTAAAATATAGTCAGTACTTAATACATACACAAATCATTGAACCATTAACCCTAGTTTAGAGTTGATACTGAGGCTGAGAGAAACTGAACAAGGACGTCTGATGCCAGTATTCTCTCCCTTTCCAATTCTATAGTCACCCCTTTCCACCAGCAATTACAGGTAGGATTGCCAGAATAAAATGAAAAGACATAGAAGAGGGATGAAATTATACTAAACCTAGGCTAACAGTTAACTATAGTTAAGCAATATATTTAGTTTGGATTTTCTAGTAGTCAGGACAAAAAAGTTAAGAACAAAACTTCTGGACTCAAAAATTTTTGACTTCCTATGTATAGATTCCAACAAAGGAGCCTAGAAGATGAAGAGTTTTTGAACACTACTCAGAATTGTAAGATTCATCCATTTACTTAATTATTTAACAAGTGTTTACTCACTTACTGCAATGAGTCAGGCATTGTTACAGGGGCTAGTTATATGGCAATGATTGGGATTGGCAAAGTCTCTGCTCCCTGGAATTTACACTTCTGGAGGAAGGAGGGGCTTGAGAGTAGAAGAGGAAAGAAAAGATAACTAACAATAAACAAATAAAATAAATACAGATATCAGTAAGTATTGTAAAGACAACACTAAAAACAAGGGTAATTTAAAGAATGCTGATGGTTGGGAATGGGGAGGCTATTTTAGATTGGGCAACCTGGGAAGGCTTCTCTGAGAAAATGACATTTGAGATGAGAGATGAATAAATACAAAGGATCCAGCAAAACAAAGATCTGGGGGAGAGCTTTACAGATAGGAATATCAAGGGCAAAGGCCCTAAGGTGGGAAGAACCTACAAATGTTCAAGGAACAGACAGAAGTTCAAGGTGACGGGATGGTATAGAATGAGAATGGTTGAGGGGGAGGGTGGTAAAAATGAGGTCAGACTAGTAGAAACTAATCCTACTTAAAAGTAGCCTTTTTAAGTGCAATGGGAAGCCACGGGGTTTTTTAAACAGGCAATTAACAAGATCCAGTTATGTTTTAAACTTTTCCCCCCTGCCCAAAGCCCCAGTAGATAGTTGTATGTCATAGTTGCACATCCTTCTAGTTGCTGTATGTGGGACGCGGCCTCAGCATGGCGGGAGAAGCGGTGCATTGGTGCGTGCCCGGGATCCAAACCCGGGCTGCCAGCAGCGGAGCGCACGCACTTAACTGCTAAGCCACGGGGCCAGCCCCTCCAGTTATGTTTTATAAGATCATTCTGTCAGGGGCGTTGGGGAGGGGGAATGGATTCTAAGGGTTTAGAATGGAAGTGGGAAGATAAGTTAGGATGGAGTAAGGTGTGCCATCTAGACTATAGCAATCAAACTTAAAAATGGCCTTTCAAAAGGCCATGATACTTAGAGGGGCCTCTGTAATCAACTGTTTAACTTCTTCAAAAGATAAAAATTCTATAAAGTACCATACAGGTAATTAGTTATGTGTCACTGATTGCTATAATACTTTAGTAATTAGTTCTGGCCTCTTATAAGTTATATGGGTGCCTAACCAAATTTCCAAGGAACAAGGGGTCAGATTATAAAAATACTCAAGTTATTATAGAGTAATAATTTATTAAATATCCTAGCCAAAATGAATACCTATTTTGACCATGCACCTAACCAGAGATTAGCATTAGGAGCTCATAGATTATAATATGAAATTGTAGACAGAATATATGGCTGGTTCCAAGCTGTCTGTATGACTCAAGAAAATCATTTTAATTCCTTGCAGTTCAATTTCCTCATTAGTGTAAACAGATATAACAAGGTCTGTCCTACCCACCTCACAAGATAGTTGTGAGAATGAATGGAGGACAGGTGTTAAAGAATTCTAGTAATATTAAACATTATGCAAATGCAAGTTTTTGTATAAAAGTACAACAATGGACCTGGAAGGGTTTTTAGGGATTCATGTAGCATAATCTCCTTATTTCACAGTTGTGGGAACTGATGTCAAGAAAAGTGAACTAGCTATGACACTGCTAAAACTAGAATCCAGATCATACTTTTATGTAGTAAAAAAAAATTAATTTGAATAGTTTCCAAATTTTCTACAATGTAAACAGTAGCACTAATATTTTTAAATAAGTATTCTGAAAAAAACAAAAATACTAAAAGGGAAAAGTAATTTGGAATTCATTATTAATGATTTATAACGTTATATAAACCAAAATTAACATAGGATTAATTTTAACTTCAATTCTATGATATATGTATATTAAAGCAATGACTGCTCTTAGGAAAGCATGCAACTTTCACAATGTTAGATGATCAAGGCCCATCAATTAAGGCCACAAGCAAGTACCTTTACTTGCTTTTTGGCATTGAATTATATTAAAAGCCTTCAAAGATAGTTTGATCTTCAATATAATCCATATTAATATTCTCTCTAAATAAAATGTCTGAGTGTCTAAAACTTCATATCATCCAAAATTCCTAAGCAGCTTATATCAGAAATTTTTTGCTGCTTAGGTGAATATTTTTTTCCATATTCTATGTAAATGTTAAAAAATTACATGACTTATTATAACAAAATTCTGTTAACCATGTTAATCCTAATTTATCATTAGGATTGCTAACGTATATTATATATTCAGTGGTTGCTGTTTGCTGGCTCCTTACTGCCTTCAGTCTTTATATCCTATTCCGTTTCATCTAAATTTATGGAACCATAGGGGAAAAAATCTTCCCAAGGTGAAATAATTAACTAATTCTGAACTTACTGACATTTGCCTATACCTGTATTTTTGTAATTTTTATTAATTCATCTCTCACACATTTAATAAGTATTTTTTAAATGGCTCTTTCATGTTAAACATATCCCAGGCACTCCAGATAAAGTGCTGAATCTAACAGATGAGGGCCCTACACTCATGAAGCTTACATTTCGATGGGGAAAGACATAACATAAACAAGAACAAAAAGTAAAAACATCAACAACAGGAACAACAAAAACATAATAATAAGTGCTTGGCAGAGAATTAAAATAATATGATGTAATAGAAATGCCTGAGTGGCTACTTTGGACTGGCCTGCCGGAAGACCTTCCTATACCTGAGATCTGAGAGTCACGGAGCCAGCCAGATGAAGATCACAAGAGATTGAATTTGGGCAAAAGAAACAACTAGTGAAAAGACTCCATGGCTTGGTCTGTTTAATAAACAACAGGAAGGTCAAGGCAGCTGAAGTGGAGAGGATAAGGAGAGTAGTACCAGATGAGGTAAGAAGAGCAAGCCTGAGCTAGTTCATGCGTGGCTTTGCAGGGAGGGTAGATTTCATTCCAAGTGCAATAGGCAGTTAGTTACTGAAGAGTTTTAAAAGAAATGACATGGTCTGATTCATATTTTATAAGATAAGTTGGGCTGCTATACGAAGAATGGTGTGGAGAAGAGCAAGATTAAAAATAAGGAGGACACAAGGAGTCAACTGGAACAGTCCAAGTGGACCAGGATGATAACAATGGAGATGGAGAGAAGAGCATGAATTCACGATAAGGAGGGTAGAGTGAACAAGACTTGCTGAAGAATATGGAGTTTTGGGCAACCTGAAGAACCAAAGATAATTCATAGGTTTGGGGCTTCGATATCTTAATAAATGGTAATGCCAATGATGGTGAGATGAGGAAATTTGGAGGACCATAAGAGTTTGTTGTCTGGTTGGTTGGTTGGGTTTATTTTTTTTGGTGACGGTTGGAAGAACACTCAGGAGTTATAGTTTGGCCATGTCAAATCTGAGATGATAACATTCACATCAAGAGATCTAGCGAGCAATTGAATATACAGTCTTGAATTTTATTATAATCACCCAGTGGATGTCTGATATGTGGGGAAAAACTTTGCAAAACTTTTCACCTGTTCATTAAGTGCTTACATGTTAAGATGTACAAAAGTAATAATAAATGATGATAAGATAATTATGATGATGAGGAAGAGGATATTTTGATCCATACTGTGATGGAATAAGGATTCATGAAATCAATAAACAGCTGGGGTAACAAGAGATAAAAGGTCTCAAATTTTCTCTCCCTTTGAGCTAAGCCATTAATGTAAAAGTGTTAGATATACATAGCGGGGGAAAAAAAAAAAGTAGCCCCATAGGAATGTAAAATGCTTTGATATTTTAAAGTAAAGTTAGCTTAAACATCTAGAATTTTGCTCACAGAATCTTTTAAAGAACTTAAGAAATACCTAGTGCTTCCTCTAAATGTATAAACCTAATAAAAGTTCAGGTGAGATATGAACTTGGCTAGATAGTCTGTCATTTGACTAAATGTGCCTTTGTAAATAAAGTCTGTTCTTTAATGCTTTCAATTTTATCAATAGGATTAACAAATATCCTGAGATAGAAATCTTCTTCCTTTTACATCTTAACTCACAGAACTCAAAGATTAGAATCAAGAAAAACTAAACAGTGTCCAAGACACCACTAACAAAACACATCAAGCAAATCAAACACAAACTCTGATTTATTTTGTGTGTCCTCTTCCCTTGGAGGCCACGGTCTGATATCTGTTATTCTCTGATGCTTATAAACTAGGTATCTTCATATCAAACTAGATATATGCATATCTTCATATATGACCAAACAAGGCTTATTCTAATGTATACCAACTATGGCTTATTCTACCAACTATGGAAAACTGGAGAATAAAAAATGAAAAGTAATGGAGGTGGAAAATAATCTCTAGTCAATGCAGAGAGAGTAAATTAAGACATCTTTAATTCCAAAGTGAATAAGTACCTTACATGATGAAAGGAGGGGAAAGGGGATAAATTACACAATTGCCAAGAATTCTGTATGTTCCATATAGTCCAGTTAATGATGGTTCAAATCTATGAGATACTTTTAAGTGAAAAGAAAAAAAAAAAAAAAAGTTAATCACCTTTAATTCAGAAAAAGGGGGACGGGGTGTCAATTTGAAGGAACACCTGAGACGTCAGGCATGAGGACACTGCTTCACTTATCTCAGTGCAAATAACTGGCTATATGTGTGTGTGCATGTGTGCACGAGGACTCATGTGCCAGTGTCGGGGAGGGGAGCATGGGGGGGAAAGCAAGGATTAACTACATCCTTAATATTACCAACCTAAATCCTCCCCAGGGTGGTTAGAGTCATCAGGTACCGTAGGAAAAAATCTTGAAGTGTTCAATCTTACAATGCCTAAAGGGTTCCTCGGGGTTTTGCGCGCAAGAAGAAGCTTATATAAGTGTCTCCCTCTAAATCAGTGATAAGACAAGAAAACACTTGGCCTACATCACAGCATGTTTAGTTGATATGGTTAGTACATTACTGTGTCAGAAGAAGGCAAGTTCCTTGCTCGGTTAATTTGGGGAAAACAATTCTGAAAGAACAATGGCTATTCTGGGGGAGGTATTATGGGAAGTAAGAGAAGGAGCCAATAAAGCCAGATTTAGGAGCTTTTATGCCACTTTTCAGTAAAGAAACTTTAGCCTGAAGTTGGTCACTTTTTTAAAATTGAAATATAGATGATTTCACTGAGAAACAGCCTAACATAAAATATGTTACACTTAGCATATAAGAATTTCAGTGCTAACACCTCTTTTGGCACAGATTCTCAATTTTTATTGCATGCAAATTTTGAGGGGAGGGAGAATGAACTCATAGCTTAAGAATCTGGCAACTGCTTGAATTTCACTGTAAAGAAGCATCATTAAGAAGCTAGGAATCTGAGTCACTTAATATCAGGCTTCAGCTAAATTCTTAAATGGTTACATAACACTACTAATTTTTAAGAACAAGAAAGCATTTTTTTAAAATGTCAAAGCTTTAGGATATCCTCTTTCTGTTTTTCATACGACAAAAATGTCTTGTCTGACCCTTCCATATATATATATACATATATATATATTCTATATTCCTTATTGCTTTTTTTCTTGAAGAATGAAAGATCCTCACATCTTCTGATAGATGCCCGTTATTAACCTGACTCTCCAAGAGCATGTCTTTCTTTAGGTTAAATAACTCATCTCTCTATGATAATGTTTCATGTTTACAAAATAAGGTAAAATATGAGGAATGCCACCACAATAATTAAAATATCACTAAAATCCCAGTTGGTTCACACATTATCAAATAACTGAATTAAAAATTAAAATCATGCTTTAAATCTTGGATGCTTCACACCATACAGGTAACACATTTGAATGAATAACAAAAGTTTTCACTCAAGCTTTGATATTTTGACATGAAGTAGATATAAATTTTAAATTTTGGAAAATGAATAAAGAACATATGTTTGAAAATTAATTTAAAAAAATCTTTTGAACTTCTATAAGATTTTGTGTCCCAAAATTAGCTGTAGTAAAATTAGAAAAATAAATATGCTCTATGTTTATTACTAATGAAAGGCACCCTTTTCTGAGAACAAGTGTCACAAACAACTAACATTAATTTGCTTAAGCTGTAAGAGCTTCTTTCCCCAGAATTTTAAAAGAGATGAAAAGAACCAGATAAAAGAAGATATTATCGTAACTTAACATATAACACTGTTTAGAGCAACAAGAAAGCAAATAGCCATGTCCCTCTTACATGCTCAGCATTATATTTATTATCTTTCACAAAGCAAAAGGCATTTTTTGGACCGATAAAGCAATATGTACAGTTAAGAAGTATAAGAACTCCCACATCCTGGCCTTAAATTGTTCTTCTTGTAAGAAAGCAACATTTAAGAGCCCCATAATGACTATTTTAAATCCCCTGAATCACATCACAATAGGAAAACACTATGTAGCACAACATATAATGGCATATTTAAATATGACCCAAAATTCCATGCTTCTATAATCTATATTAAGTTGTGAGCAAATGAAAGCATTTCTACCTTGATCATTCTCTCAGCAAAGGTTAACTAGAAAGGTCAGTCTTAGGAAGAAATAGAATACATACCATGATATAGTCTCTTTCGTTAGAAAAGGCAAGAAGAACAGATTTAGATTAAGACTTGGTATATAAAAGCTGAAAGCATAGAATTTGTATCCACATAATGAACTGATGTCTCCTCTAAAGACGTCAGATTGCTGTTCAGCTAAACTATCTAAAAATACCTCCTTGCAAACACACACACACACGAAATGACTACAAAGACAGGTCTTACTAAGCAGCTCTACTGGCACAAAATCACTTAATAAGTGGGGAAAATTTTTAAAGTACTTAGGGAAAATTTAACAGGAATTTTTCATAGCAACTATGATCTTTTATAAGCTATTTTGAAAACCAGAACCAATTTGTCAAAAGTAGTTAATGAAGGATCTTAAAGCAAATCATAACTGATTTAAGACATCCAACAGAGGATCATTTTCTGTGAACTTAAAGGTAAATAAAGAAAAATAAATCTCTGAATCACTCTATTTAAAAACTATTCTACTCAAAAACCAAGACAAGGTAAATTTTCTGGCTGGAAAAGTGAGAACTGAATTTATGGATGCCACTGTGTGCCAAACCCTGTGCCAGATATGTAATCCCTACAAACAACCTACAAAGTAGGCATCATTAACAGCACTTTATCGACCAGAAAAATGGTTCAGAACATTTAAGTAATCTGCTTAATGTCATACAGCTACAAAGAAGAGGTAGGATTCCAACCACATATGAATGACTCGAGCATTACAATCCACCATCAATAAGTGACATTCACATAGCCTTCACAGTTTGCAAAAAGATTCTGAAAACATTAACTCTATATTTTCCTTAGTTAAACCTCAAGTTTTTCATCTGTAAAATGGGGAGAATCGCACTTCACTCCTAGTATTGTTTTCATGATTAAAGAAAATAATACATGTAAAGCACTTAGTAAAATAATTATAACTATTTCTCTAATCATTAATAATCTTCAAAACAATGTTGTGAGGGAGAACAGTATTATAATCATGATCTCCATTTTGAAGTGAGAAAACAGAAACTTTAAGAAGTTAAATGACTTGCTTAACAGCTGCACAGCTAGTCAACATCACAACAAGGACTCAAAGCAAGGTCTTTGTACATGAAGTATTTTATTGTTTTACTACACAAAAAACCTAGTTGGAATAGTTCCTTCCTATTACTATGAGGAAAGGTTCACAGGTTAAATAAAAAGAATTTTGCTTTAAATATCCCTATTAGCATGCTTGAAGACGAGATGCAATGAGTACTGTCAATAAGTGAGTTTTGCTACACCACGACATTTCAGTATGCATCCCATTTGCTCTCAGGCTCAGGGTAACATTTCAAAGCCACTCACTAGCTATATATATAAGGCAATTGAAGGCAACATCTTTTTCCATAGCATCTTTGGATAACACTTAAAGGAGGGAACAAAATAGATAAAGAAGTAATGTATACACCCATGCTAACAAAGCCAATACTTGATACATATGCCTTGAAGGATGTTCTCTAATCCTGCCTACTACAATGCACCGCCCATCATCTTACTTATAGCCCATCATCTTACTTATAGAGAATGAAGACTGAACCCAGGGCCATTAGCACTGCCAAGAAAAGCTCATTCTTAATGCAAGGACCAAAATCATTGGATTTCAGATCACTCTATTGTGGCCAGGTTAAAGTATATTGTAATATAGCTTTCTAAAAGGTAAAATTATATTCAACAGTCCCAAGAATATGTGTTATGGTGATGGAGGTCAACGAAATGTCAAAATTGTAATTAAGATGGACCTAATTATTATTCATTTTTCTGTATTTTAAATGGCTAAGACGATGTTGCTAAATCTAGCTGAGAAAACTCTTTCATCTGACTATATGCTAAAATGAGCTCCTTGTAAATTACTCATCTAACTGAAAACAAATTAAGAGAGCAATCATATCACCCAAACAATATGTCAAAAACCAGATTCTTTTCTATATTCAAGTCTAAAACAGAGTAATGTGAAAGACCTCTGGAGAACCACACAGATGTGAAATCTCAGATAAGCATGGTGACCTTCCCATAAAAGGTTAAATTAACAAGAGAAAACTTTCATGTAAAGAGTTAAAGAGTAATTCTTCAATACAAAATTGTATTCTTGCAATTTTGGCCAAGCCTGAAAGGAAATAAAATATATTGCTTCTATTTCCTTCAAGATCAAGTAGGGATAGTAGTTACTACATCACACATATGAGAGCCCTTTGAAAATCAGCTCAATGCAGGGGGAAGAATAACCTTCTCAAACTTTCTGAGAATTACAATCCATAGGACAAATAGAAAACAAGGAATTGGTCCATTCTTGCAACAATGTACTAGGAGCAAAGTTAAGGTACTTTGTGCATCTTCCAAAAACAGATCTGCATTGGCACATGTCTGGGTGGGTGTTTTTGTGTGCATGTACAAGACAAGACTGCCACTGGCTCCACCTTGTGTTAGCTGTGTGACTTGGGGAAAGTTACTTTACTGCTCTATGGTGATTTCTAAAAGAATAACATACTTATATTGTTGTGAGGATTAAATGAGATAACATATGAAAAGAGTTTAGAACACTACCTAGAACATAGGAAATCTTCAATTATAGCTAATGACATTATTACTGTTATTTTTTTTTTACTCCAATATGAATTAGTAAACAGAAGGCTGCTTGCTGAGATGAAACTGTAGAGGGAAAGAAGTGAATCAACTTAAGGACATGCCATCTAGGCAAACCTGACACAGTCTCTGACCCACTTGTGTGACAGATTTAATTTTCCTTACCTCTTGGATAATAGAGGATAAACAATATCTTTAAAAAAAATAAGAATTGTGCTTGTTATGGACCATGCATTACTCTAAGCACTTTATAGGTTTTACCTCATTTAATCTTCACACAACCCTATTATCTCCATTGTACAAATGAGGATTCCAAGTAATACGAAAGCTAAACAACTTAGCCAGGGTGACAGAGAGAGTGAGTGGTGAAGCCAGAATATAAATCCACATTCCTGGCTCTGGAGCCCTCCTCTGACCAACAGACTACAGCTCTTACTAATCCCTTCTTTTCATGTAACTTTCTTCACAAAGGTTACAACTGGTCAGATTACAGTTTTCATTATCACATGTACAAACTACTTCCTAAATTGGGTTATTTTTATAGATAGGTTACTGGAACTAGTTACACTTTCTAAGTGAAATCCACGCCCTCCCATATACCACGAAGTTCTGAGAGTTCCTGCGGATCCCGAGGTATTTATTTCAATATATTTCAGTATTCAGGTTCCTTTAGGGGCAGGAGCAATAGCATCATATAAGTTACATGAGTACTTATATTATATTATATGAGTACTTATTATATATTATAAGTTACATGAGTACGGTATTGAAACCAATATGAGAGCAGGGCATCTTCAACTCTGTTTCACCTTGGGCTTCTTCAAACCCTGTATTCTAGTTCTTCTGGATGACTCTGATATGCTGCTTAAAATCTCCAAAATCCATCTGCCTGAAATGCTCTTATTCCCCATGTCCACCTATATGCATCTGGTTGGCCCAAGCTGCCCCTTGGGGGCATTCCTCTGTTAGGCTCCATACAAAACACTTAGTCACCTGTCAGCAGGTCTCTCTCCTGCTACTATTCTGTGAGCAACTCGAAGACAGAGGCCAAGTCTTATCCACAATCAAATAACCAAGATCAAACACAGAACATATTTTCCTCAAACAAGGAAACTGGCAAGACTGATAGTATATCTAGTTCCACAGCTATTTGCACACTACTACTACTGTAATATACAAATATTGTACTAAACACACAATTATACTAATGTGACTAATACCACATAGCATTGATTCTAAGATGCACAATTTCTTTTTTATTTTGACATCTTTGAAATCGGGATCCATCCTACAATCAATGAAAAGAAAATACCAGGTCATTTAAAGTAAGGTGAATCAATCAATGGTGCCTTAGATTCGATGAAAAATGGTATTTTCATTAAAATAATATACAATCAAATTTTTAAGGAAAATAACCACAGGGAATTCTTGATCCTTCCCACCTGCTCACATAAGATAGTTAGAAGTGAGAAAGGGTTTAGTCAGCTATGTCTAGATCAATAGAGATGGTCTGGCTACCAGCCACCCTAAATGAAGACCCAAAATGAAGCTCGTACTTCAGAAACTTAATTCACAAACATTATAATCCCACAGTGATACGCTGGCCACATCACGCTTTTATTTCACTATATTCTACCGTTAATGGCTTTCTAATTATTACACCAATCCACAGCATTAGGCCAAAACTCTTTGACCTGACATTCAAAGGCTTCCACAGCCTGAGCCCTGTCTCATCAACCTACATTCCTCCAGTCGCCCCTCCACCTCAGCCAAACTGATCTACTCCTTGTTCTTCAACTGCACATAAATGCTCTTGATTCAATGCTTTATCTCATTCTGTTTGCCTTACAAAAATTCCTCCCACTTCCTTTTTTCTCCACATCTTGCTTATGTCCTACCCTTATTTGTGGCACAACCCAAGTCTTATTTCCTTCTTCGCAGACCACTCAAATTACACATGATACTCCTGCTTGTGCACTCCGGTGTATTTTTTGTCCATACTGCTCACTCAGCATTTAAATATATGCTACTCCAACCAGATGTAAAATTTTTTTTTAATTTTTTGTTTATTGCAGTAACATTGGTTTATAACATTGTATACCAGATGTAAAATTTTCAAACCATGTTTTTTAATCTCTTTTATAGAAATCTGAAGAAAACCCACAAGAAAACATTCAAGATATATTGTTTCATTATTAATTTTCTCTTCTCAAAAGGCAAATAAGCAGAACATATAATTTCAAAACAAAATGAAACTTCTCAGATGAAAAAAGCACAACGGTAATGTAAACAATGTTTTGTATTTTTTTAATTCCCATGGATGGTTCATTTTTTACAATGATTTGAAAATGCTGCTGTACTAGTCGATGGGTGTTCTTATGTAAAATGTATTTCTTTTCATATATATACTTTTAATATCAATATAGGTTTACTTCCTTTCTGCTTAGTCACAAATTTAATACTCTATTTATTTTGATATTTTATTCAGCAAACTCTGAAGACACTTTTATTAAATGAGAACTACAATCTATAGTCTCCTCTTCTATTCAAAGATAGCACTTAAGTAGTCTTGCTCTGAGAAAAAACTGAGACCTTTAAGTTATCCATATCTGTTTCTAGAGCAAAATGAACTTTTCATTTTATATCACTACAGTCAACTTTTGTGACATTTGTTCTTCGACAGACATGCTTTAAATCTTATTTATATCAGGTTTTTTATTTTTTTCAGGGGGGTGCTAAAAGAAAACAGGATAATGAAGGGTAAAGAAATTCGGGAATATGCCCGACTAAAAGGAACACAATGAAAAGATTTCAGTGATAAAACACATGATACACAGTGGAAAGGGAAGAAAGGAATGTTGTCACAGGTGTTTATATTTTCTTTAGCTAAGCTATTTGAAAATTCACTCTTTTTCTTTTGACACTTTAATATTGACTTTCCATACCTGAAAATTTTGCATAAACTTCAAGAAAAGCACAATGGTATGAATATAGAAAGCTTTATTAAAATCATGCTGCATTCTTTCTCTCCCATATTTGGGATGGAATTCTAACACAAGCTCAAGAAGCTCTTAAGTAAATAACTTTTCCCTCAAACTTTAAAATATTATATATAATACATATGTTATATATTAATATATATTATAATACATGACAAACTATAAAGTAGACAAAACAGCTTATGATAGAAGCTTCATAATAGTTACAATGTGTCTCTTAAATCAGTTGTCCTTAAATATATCTTCTGCATATATTTTTTGGAGGGGGAATCTAGAACAAATACCATTACTAGATTTTATACCATGCTATAATATAAACATTTCCATAATAACAGGATATGTATCAAAATGTTACCAATGGTTTTATCTGAGTAGTAAAATTGTGATTCTCTTTCTGTCCTTGTTTTTATCTATTTTATATTTTTAACTCATGAACATATAGCTATGTATTGTTTTAGTTATAAATTATGATGCACAAAAACTAATAACACAGACAAGCCACAGACCAAACTGTCACCTGAATAACTGTAACACAAAACACGCAGCGAAAATTAGTCTAGCTATTCAAAGAGTATCTCTTCTGAATAAAATAGTTTTAAAATATTTTTATATTTAGGTAAATGTTATCCCTCAAGTAGTATAATTTTGACATTCAGTTGTTTCCACAAATGGAATTAATTTCAACAAGAAATAGGAAGCGTATCATTCATATAATATGAATGTATTACAAAACACATTCATATTTTTAATTGCCATTTAAAATGAAGAAAAGTGTATTTTTAAGAAAACAAATAAGTCTAAGATTAATTAGCCATAAAGAAAAAGTTAATTTCATCCTTCACATTCTCCGTCACTGGAAACCTGGGGTATAAATTATACTTAACACTCAACTTCTGCCAACCTTCCCCTGCACCTACCAACCCAGCCCCTATAGGCCCACTGACCACAGAATACTTCTAAATTCTTATTGACAACTATAAGCAATCTTCTTTTTCACTAATATTAAAGGTACTATAAACTTCTCAGTTTCATAAAACCCAGAAAAACTATATGCCATAACATTCCCACTTAACTCCAAATCTTTCTTGATTACTGAGAAAAACAAAAAAAGTACTTTCACTTATTAAAAATACTTCAAAGTTGGAGGGCCAGACCACTGGCGTAGTGGTTAAGTTTGCGTGTCCTGCTTCGGCCGTCCGGGGTTTGCTGGTTCAGATTCCAGACACAGACCTACACACCGCTCATCAAGCCATGCTCTGGCGGCATCCCACATATAAAATAGAGAAAGATTGGCACAAATTTTAGCTCAGTGACAATCTTCCTCAAGCAAAAAGAGGAAGATTGGCAACAGATGTTAGCTCAGGGTTAATCTTCCTCACCAAAAAAAAAAAAAAAACACACACACACACTTCAAAGAGTAAAAATATCTGGTTGAACCCATTCTTTTTTTCTAGAACAGAAGCAATCAAAAGATTGCAATTCTAGGGGCCGGCCCGGTGGCGCAAGCGGTTAAGTGCGCGCGCTCCGCTGCGGCGGCCCGGGGTTCGCTGGTTCGGATCCCGGGCGCGCACCGACGCACTGCTTGGTAAGCCATGCTGTGGCGGCGTCCCATATAAAGTGGAGGAAGATAGGCACAGATGTTAGCCCAGGGCCGTCTTCCTCAGCAAAAAAAGAGGAGGATTGGCGGATGTTAGCTCAGGGCTGATCTCCTCACAAAAAAAAAAAAAAAAAAAAAAAAAGATTGCAATTCTACAGCTTTTTTACTGCCATGTTTCACTGTCTTCTTTTATTATGAAAGGTGTGAAGTCGTGTACTAGCACTTAAAATTAGTGAAATATTGACCTACTGGAAATAACCCATAATAAGGTGCCCTCATTGTAATCTGTATTTTTGAGATCTCTCATACAGAATGGTAAGAAAATATTTATCACAAGAGATAGGACATATATTCCTAAAAACTAGCCTTTACCAATAAAGTAAACTAGGCAGAATCTTATGTTCTAGCTTTTTCCATACATCTAAATTAGAAATGAGATTATGGATTAATTTTATACAAGCCCACATATATTCATGAAATACGTGCTTGTATATCTACATAGAGAGAGAGAGAGAGAGACGGAAGGAGGGTATGAGAGAGACACAGAAGGAGGGTATGTTTCATTTTACAATCAAACCAAGTCAATATTGTAAACAAATAATGTATTTGTCTAGAGTTCCATAAAGAAGAATATGAACCTTAGTAACTGAAAGGAGATTTTCAGACTATCACTTTATCAATCAACAAATCTAAGGTTAATCTGTGTCTAAGATGTCTCTGAGAACAGCCTTTATAATGAACATGCAGTATAAATTTTAAAAGAAGATCTAGTGTATTGATATGGAATGAATAAATTTGAAGCATGTGAGGAATATTTATACAGTAACAAAGTACAAACAGAACATAGATTAGGGATTGACTGATTATCACAGACTATGCAATCAAATAAGATAAATCATTAAATATCACACACACACACTATACATATAAGAGAGAGAATAAAACACAACTAACATAAAAGGCCTAAGCTAGAGGTTCAGTTAAGAAAAAGAAATGGCAAAGGTTAACAACTGACTAGTTCTGTGTGGCAAAAATGTTTCTACCAACAGGAAAGGCAGGCTCAGGGACCAAGAGCTTAAGGGGACTACTTGTGTGATGTAATATGTAGACGGACATGTTGCTTTTGGGAGTGTGCTCTGTTACATCATCTCTTTGTGTGCTTTAGCGTATAAATGCATATTTATGTTCTCTTATATGTTTTTGTACAAGCTTCTTATCTATGTTCCAAAAAACAGGCACTATTCTATTTAACCCCTTCTGTGTAATACCTAAGACAGGACTAATAGCACTGGCATTTTAATACTCTAAATGTCCATAATCACAAGCATGTATCAGGTCACCAAAAATAAAAACCACTTCTTAATGACGAAGAAAAATAAAGAAGTCAGAGAGAGCAAAGACTTAGGACAAGGAAATTAACAGAGACCTTGAGGACACATTTACAAACTTTCATTTAAACTACACACACACCCACATGTAGATCCAAGACATTCATTTTCCTTTGTTTTTAAAATCTTAAAAAAAAAAAGCTAATAACTAAACCATAATCCAAATAAAATATATGGATAATGACAAAAAAAAAAAAAGGTTATTTGATCTAATCAGGATAAGTTTTCAAAAGTTTGCAAAAGATTGCCACAGACATGACAGTAATAAGTTTATTCTTTTTTTTACTATGCACATAAAGTAAGCAATAAAAAGTACTTAAGGATTTAAAAATAAAAATAATTTTTACATGATTATTATTAAGCACAAGAAAATGAAGAAAACTGAAACATCACTCTGGAAGCATTCTTAACAGATTACCTGAATAAAATATTTAAGAGTGTGGTCAGGATATGAAATATGCTTCTTCTTTTGACTAAAAGTAAGCATTTTTCTTTAATGTCCTACAATGAGATAAAGCTTTTGTCAATCTTATACATATAAGTAGTGTATGTAATGTATTGGCAAGTTTCTAAAATATATTTCTTCACTTCTAACAGGGTAAAAAAGATCTATTATTTGTTGTCCGAGTTTCTTGGCCCAAATCCAAAGCAAGATGACCTTGTCCTTGAATAAAACAATAGGATATTGCTTCCTTTCAGGCCTCTCTGCTAGCTAGCATAGTGGAAAACCTCCCCAAGAGATGTTTATTTCATCTCAGGAAATATATCTGTCATAATAAACAAAATAAAGATCAGATAAAGAAAAGGTGGAGTCTTAACCTAAAAGAGGCATAACCTAATAGCTATAATTAATCTTGGTGTTATTTTCTACATTGCTAAAGAAAATGAATCAATCAAATTATATTAAAGAGACACTCTACCCAATGTTTACAGACAAGGTCAAATTGTCATTTTTTTAAAAATTGAAGTTTTCTTAAATCTGTTCTAGTTAAAGACAGGAAGTGGGGGGGGGGAGGTGGTTACGCTCTTTTGAAGATCCAGGATTTTCAATTTATAGTAATTTATCAGCTATCCTAACACCTTCCTCTCTCTCATCTGTATTGAACTACTCTCCTTAACACAATTCATTCCAATAGTGATAATCTCATTGTTTTTCCTCATAACCTTCGGATTCCTCATATCCTTCTATATCTTCCTGCCTTCAACCCTCACATGTTATTCTTCCATCCTAGAAAAGCCTTCTCTATAATGTACTCTCAACAGTTCATAAACAGTTTTGAATTCCAACCATATCCTTCACACATGGTCCGAGGAAGGGGGAGAATTCACTCAAGATATGATCTCTCATCTAACTGTAAAGACCAAACCAATTTACAAGCACCAATTAGAAGAATTAATAAAATTAAGCATCACATATTAAGTGCCACTAAATCATTATTCAGAGAAAGCAGAGATGAATATGAAGAGACAAGGAGCAAAGGAAAGTCAAGCAAGAAGCACTGCAATCTGAGAAAAGAGAAAAGAAAATGAGCCTGAAGTGTCCTAATCAGACCATCTTGCCCTAAATTTAAAAAATCATAGTTGAGGGAAAAGTATATTCATTAGGGAGAGAATGTAGATTATAGAGGATCTTAGTGACCAATAGGAATTTAGACACGCAGTTAAGCTGTATTACATCCTTCTTGGTTAAGAGGCTTAGGAAATGATGAAATTGATATTTACGGCTACATAAGAGCCATGGCCAGCATGGAGTTCAGAGAAGCGACCATGAATTGAAGTTGGGCTCCATGATAGATGCAGACTTCACCAAAGCAGAAACAAGGGAGACAAAACAGCAAGGCTCAGTGCTTCCAATGGAACACAAGTGGCCAAGGTCAGGCTACCAGAAGTTACAAAGGGAACAGACAGAGGAAGTTGAGGCATCAAGTTTACGTATAAAAAGTTAAGCTTAAAAATTAGAAAGTACATATTAGGGCCAAACACAGAAAAGCGGAAGGAGAAAGGAACTGCAAGAAAGGGCTAATGGCATCTGTTCCTGATCATCCCAACCCAAGTCTCAAGATAACATCAAAAAAGATAGAGGCATTGTTGATTGCACCTATCAATAAATAGCTTTATAAAACTATTTTTATAAAATAATTTTAATCATGGTATTGTTGTTCCTTTACATTAACAGTGCTTGGAATGTCACACATACCAGAAAAAACAGAGTGGCAGTAGAAGATCAAGCATTTTTTCAAATCATGTATTCCACTAACTAATACCAGCTCTGATAATTATACAATCTACACACCTAATTTAGACTACATTTGGCCACGTAAGGAGAAGTAGTATAGGTTTGTGGTTAAAGCAGGGCTATGAAATCAGACAAACCTGAGTTCCACTGATGTCTCTACCACTTACTAGTCCTTGGAAAAAACTATTTTTTTAACCTTGCTAAAGCCTTAGTTTCATCACCTCTAAAAAGGTGACAATACATCTATCTTTAGAGGTTTGTTATAATAATTAAGTCAGATAAGATGTGATATAGTGCCTGTCATACAATAAGTGCTCAATTGCTATTTATTTCCTACATTAAGTAAGGCATTTTCTTATGTATACCACTTTTTAAAAGTATTATTTGATCATGACTTAAGTTTCATTTATTATAAGTACAGCACACTACATATATCAATAGTTTCTATAAAAACATACAACTGGAAAATCGATTATCCGTTTGATAGTATCAAGTTGATTTATTTTAAAAGATTCATTTTAAAAATATACTAAGTTTCAAAGTCATCCTATATTGCAGAATTTTCAAAAGCACACTCAAGGAATACTATTCCCATTAGACAATCTGAGGCAGGCAAAAAGGGGAGAGGCAAGTGAAAAACAAAACAGGTGGTAAATAGAGTAATGACACCTTTAATGTTATCCCAGGGTCTTCCCCAACTTATTGAGCCCATAAAACTTTTCTCATTTAACATCTATTAACAGTCCATACAACTAGTGTTCCACAGTAGTCTTTTGAAAAATGCAGTTCTATAATACATTTTTTAAATGTTAATAATCTCCTTTTATCTTCAAAATCACAAGGTTCCTCTGAAGAGTAACTGAAAGCACTAGATGACTATAAGAATACAGCCCAGTGCTGGGTATATTTTTGGTGACACACAGGTTTTCATCTCAGTCTCACTGATTGACTATATAGAATGGGGAGGGGGAAGAGATGTAATAAAATACATAACATTTACTAGTTTAAAGGGTTAAATGAGGCTCCATTAACCCAAAAGTTCAGTTAAATGAGAAATTCTACAGTATTTATTGTACACTTATTATGAGCCAGCAAGTGAGATATGCACTGAACTAGACAGAAAATGAATAAAGAATAAAAACCCATAATATCTGAAAGAGTCTGACAAAGTAGAATAACTGAGTTTACTACTTGTGCCCAACCATAGCTCTAAAAATGTCCCCAGTTTAACTTTTTTGCTTTTTAGTGTCTCACTCCCTTCTGCAAAGAAGCAAAGCCATTTAAAAAGTCACAAACTTTCTGAAGAAGCAACAATGGAGGTACATGTGAATTTACTAAATTTTACTCATTTAAAATTAGCTCTGACATTATTCTCAAAAAGCCTCATAGGTCAAAAGAAGGACACTCTCACTCATTTTTGCTCAACAACTGTTTACTGAGTCATTTATTATGTGCAAGCCAGAGTAATTATTCTCCTATTCAACTCTTTGCATATTATGAAAATTTTAAAGGTCTGCTCATTAAACAGCAAAGTCTAGATAACCAAAGGACTCATCAGCAAGTATACAGCAAGATCTTGATACCATAAGCTGCCAACTCTGCAGCGTATGATGCTCTCGGATGGCAAATTCTAGTATTGGATGGCAAATTCTAGTATTTTAATTTATAACAAAAGTATCATGGGAAATGCCACTCATGTTTTCTAGAAATTGCTTGAGTCAAAGCTATTTGATGGCTAGTGTTACTGTTGTCATAGCATTACCCTAAATTTCAGTAAAATATAAAGCATTTTTCAGGAAACAAATATGCCTACAGAATAGGATACTGGGCACTCTATATGCACTATTTGGTATTATCTGCCCCAACTGCTCTTGTTTTCACAAATCTGGTAATACTTTTTCCTCTCCCACTAGTAAATAGTTTTAACAATTTTCTTTCTTCATTGAAATTATATTATTATTAACTTAAATACCCCCCTCCCTTCATTTTGAGAAAGGATATATGGAAAAGGTGAACAAGGAGCCTGTGGTTTAAACTTCGCTTCTAAGGTTCCTCAAGTTAGTTTAAGTAATACTCTTTTACCTGAGAAAATCATGACTACAGAAGGAATTTCACTTCAAAGTCCCTGTTAGTAAAATCAAACTATAATGGAACTTCTCTATAATAACTTTTCCTATTAGTAAAATTAAGTATAAAGCTGGTCTTTTTCTGGATCTGATCCGAAGAGATTTAATTAGTGAGGTACCACAAGGATCTCATTATGAGGAGGCCGGGCTCGAAACACAGCATCATAACATGCTTCCAACACAGCTACTGCCTTAAGGACATCCCAAGGCTCACCAGAAAAGTGAGATAATGCCTTGAGTCACTTCTTCTAAGAAAATCTCTAGGATTTAGTTATTAATTTTTTTCATACTGATGAACAAAAACCAAATTATACCCATAAACCTAAGAATCTAAATATTTTAAATTCATGGCCTTCTGTCTATAAATTTTCAAAGCCTCAGCGATTTATCTCCATTTTTTAAGTTTAACATCTTATCCTTTTTAGAATACATAAAAGATAATATCTATACCCTAATATAATATCTGCTAGATGCTAGGATGTAAAAACAGACATTTCAAAAATACTTAGACTACTATATAAGCTGCCTAAATTTATGCATTTTCATTTTTGGGATTTAAAAGATACATATGTTATATATATATAACATATGAATTAGTGTGATGACAGGAAACTTGCAACGTGGTGATATAAAAGTAGCACTGTGAGAACTCACATTCCTGTAAAAGAAGGCTCAGACTTGGTGTTCGCCATAGAAAAGTGTTTCTCACAAACAGCAGTAGCTGCCTGTGGGATTTCAGCATGACAAATGCATAGCTGACTCATGGGATCAATTATAAAGAAGTAAGACTTGTGACATTAAAAAAATATATTCTGTGTTTTCATCAGCTATTAAGATATGTTAAGAAGTCAGATAAGCCCCACTGATCGTTTTATTACCAAATCAATAACTGAAGCTCTCCCTCCCTCACTCAAACCTACATGTGAATTCCTTACTATAGATGCCCGTTCCCAACAACCTTTTTCAGGAGCTTTCATTAAATTCAACTATAAAAACATTTTTAAAAACTATTTGAGTATTAAGTTAAAGCTGACTTGTCAAGCTTTAATTCCTGATTACAAAAATCAGCTGTCCAATATTTCTCAATATTCGTGATTTTGCTTTAAATGAATTGTTGGTCTTCTTTAAAATTTTTAAAAAATCACAACAACATTAGAACAAGCCACTTTTAACTTACCCTCCCTCCTCCAAGCAGACTATTATACCCTCTAAAAAACCTGTTTTTCCTGAAGAGCAACAGCAATATTTCCCATTTGAAAGCAGTTCTCTATGATGTGCTATCAAAGCACAAGCAGCATTTGCGATACTTACTGAGTGTTTCTCCTGCTGGCCCATAACTCCATGGTTAGCTGGGATTGCTAGTGGCTTCATAATGAAGAAACATATGCTGAACTGAATTTACACATCATGTACCAATCTCTCATGGATGGCAAGTCACCCTCTACAGCATTAAATTAAAAAAGAAAAAGAAAAAAAAAAACAAAAGAGGAAGGAGGAAACCAAGCTGCAGCTTCAAGTGTCACTACTGGTAAGCTTAAAAAACCCCTCGCACTTGTAGACCAGAAAAGGAATCCGAACAACGGTGTTCGTCTCCATTTTTATAACACTGAAACTCTAACCATCTTAGTCTATGACAAGACTGAGGACACCTTTTACAGCTCTCAGTCTTCCAAGAGAACAAGATCATTTCTGAGACTGAAGAACAAGAGGCAAAAGAAAAGGAAGGGGGAAAAAAAGAAAAAAAAAAAAACCTAAAATGGCTGACTGCACACAGACTCCCCTCAAAAAGGCTTAATACAGAACTATATTAGTCAGGGTGGTATAAGAACCAGTCTCTAGCATTCAGCCAAGCATTGTTAATACTCTTGTTTCATTTGCAATCACACATATGGACCCCTCCAACCAAGAAAAAAAAGAAAAAAGAAAGAAAAAATCAGGGCAGAGCGTGTGAATCGGGACCTCCTCCCTAGCTGCTAATGATGCTGACAGAGTGGTGACCAGTGATCTCTGTCCCACTCCACTAACCAAGTTTGCACAATTAATCTTAGCAGCATGACACTGATGGACATTTAATTTAATGATGTCTGTCCCTCACACTCAACACAAGCATGACTGCTAGCAAGAGAGTCACTAACAGAAACACAGCACATGCACACACACAATCTCGAGAATCATGAGTCTGAATGCAATACACCAATATAATTACATTATTGTGCTTACTTTGGAGGACCATGGCTGCAGGCAGTTGGCATAGCAACGCACAAGGAAAGCCATTTCCTGGGTAGAGAGAAAGCTTCCTTTTCTAAATAAAAAATTCCTCTTAGGAAACAAACGGCATTGCTGCTTCCTGCAGAAAGCAAGACACTGTAGTCTGTCTCTTAACCTGCAAGGCTCACACTCAATGCAGTTCTAGTGATGTAAGTGGATTTCTCTCTCACCCTCCCTCTCCTTATATACACTGAAATATTCAGCTCAAATGGTACACACATTCCTTAAGGCTCGCCCCCTCCTCTACTTAACCATTTCACTCATTAAGGTAGCGATGGACAATTCAGATAAAGTAACAAGCTCTTGCCTGTATTATATCAGCAGCTGTAGGTTAAGCAAGTCTCAGAGGGATGGAATCCATTGATTGCTGACTCCAAATACTATCACTGAAGACAGGGTGGGAAAACGGAGCAAGGACTTACTTGAACAGCCTTGAACTAAAACATGATTTTTCACCAAAGGGAAGATAAAAGAATGGATGTGACCTCTTCTCCACCCTCAAATATCACTGTGCTATAGGAAACAAGTATCTATCAAAAATTTACAAAATGCACATTTAACAAGCTTTATGTAAATTTAGCAGATGTGATTTTCACACACACCCATATACACACACAGCACCTTGCAAATAATGTGAAAATACATCCACTTAGGTTTTTGTAAAAAACCAAATCAAACTTCTTTTAGAAGCAGCGAGTTGAAATTTAATGAGGATGTGTTATTCTATCATAAACTCTTAATTTCACCTAGGTTAGTAGGTTGTTTGAAAGACGTCAATATAGTTGACAAGGAATAAGGACATTTTAACTTTGAAGCACTGGTCAGTTTCTCACAGTCAAATCTATCTATAAATGGTATACGTAACAGAAAATAGATAAAACTTAGCAACTTTAATAATTGACTTTAAAATTGTCAGTGCAGGGGCCTGCCTCGTGGTGTAGCGGTTAAGAGCACTCGCTCCGCTTCAGCGGCCCAGGTTCAGATCCCGAGTGTGCACCGATGCACTGCTTGTCAGGCCATGCTGCGGCAGCGTCCCATATAAAGTAGAGGAAGATGGGCATGGATATTAGCCCAGGGCCAGTCTTCCTCAGCAAAAAAAGAGGAAGACAGGCATGGATGTTAGCTTAGGGCCGATCTTTCTCACACACACACCAAAAAAATTGTCAGTGCTTGCTAATTGTGTTTCTTGTCTATCTACCCAATACTGCACCCATACTATTCTCTTTCCTTTTTTTCTCCTCATATCTAAAGGAAACCATTCCCACCACATCACTATTTTGGATCCTTCTTCCTACCCATCCCCAACATACCCCTTTCATAGACATATTATCCATTATCCCTTTTCTCCCACTATACTCAACCTCTCCCCCACAACCAGAGGTTCTCCACACTGGCTTTTAAATATGTTCAGGTCTCTCCCATCTAAAAAACAAAACAAAAACCAGAAACCTTCCCTAGATCCTATATTCTCCTATGGCCACAGTCACTTCACAACCAAATCTCTCAAGAATTACCCACTTTGGCTTCCACCATTTCTTCATCTCATGCACTTCTCAAGTGAAGGACCACTGTGGTCCTGTTATATAATTTATACATCTATGAGTTATCCTTAACAACATTCTCCATGTCCAATCCATCACAATATCCCATGGATTAAATTCTCTACGTTTTCTCAAATTTAGATTTCTCTTTATCTCTTCTGCTATCATCCCACTCCAGTCATTATTTTTTGTCTTGAAAATTGCAAAAGTCTCCTTATTGAACTGTCTGGATTTAATTCTAACTCCATCCACCCAATCCATTTACCATACTACCTACTGAGATCTTTTAAAAACTAAAATCTGGTCATTTTCACCTAATACCTTGAGCCCCTTTTGCAAATTAAAACACATCAATGGCTTCCCATTGCTATCAGCATACAGATGAAAACTCTTATTACAGACTGCAAGATTTGTATGTTTTCAAGACTTATATCATGCCTATGCCCTCCAGGTCATCTGGGCTGCTCCTGCTTCCTTGAATAGGCAAAAGGCCCTTTTCACATGTTATTTCCTCTGCCTAGAACTCTCTTTCACCCTCCCTTTCCTGACTGAGCCCCATTCCACCCCTAAAAACATATTGGTGAAATGCCCTCAAAGTTATCATGATATTGTGTATCACTTCCCTGTAGTGCTTATTATAGTTATGATTTTACATTTATTCATGAAATTATTTAAGCAGTTAGTGTCTGCTTCCACCACTACACTCTAATCTCCATGATAGCCAGCACCATGTTTGTGTATGTGCCACTGTACTTGCAGCACCTACCATGGGTCACACTGTAGGCACTCACATTTTTTTGAATGAATGAAATCTCTAGTGATTGAGACTGGACATTAGCAAGACCATATTTGATCCTGTAAACTAGTTCCTATCAAAATCCCAAATACTTTCTATAATAGACAAATGAATGATTTAAAAGTAAATGGTCTTGATCTTTGACAAAAGAGCAAAGGCAATATAATAGAGCAAAGATAGTCTCTTCATATTGCTGGAACAACTGGACATCTATAGGCAAAAAAAAAAAAAAAAAATCAGTCTAGACACAGACCTTACACCCTTCACAAAAATTAACTCAAAATGGATCACAGACCTAAAGGTAAAATGCCAAACTATAAAACTCCTAAAGATAACAGGAGAAAACTTAGACTACCTTGGTTATGGTGATGCCATTTTAGATACAACACCAAAGACACAATCCATCAAAGAAATAATTGATAAGCTGGACTTCATTAAAATAAAAAACTTGTGCTCTGTGAAAGACAATATTAAGAGAATTCGAAGACAAGCCACAGACTAGGAGAAAAGATTTGCAAAAGATACATCTAATAAAGGATTCATCAAAAATATACAAAGAACTCTTAAAACTCAATAATAAGACAAACTTGATTAAAAAACAGACCAAAGACCTTAACAGACACACCTCACCAAAGAAGATATACAGGTGGCAAATAAGCATATTGAAAGATGTTCCACAACATGTCATCAGGGAAATGCAAATTAAAACAATGACATACCACTACACACCTATTAGAATGGTCAAAATCCAAAACTCTGACAACACCAAATGCTAATGAGGATGGTGGAGCAACAGAAACTCTCATTCATTGTTGGTGAAAATGCAAAATAATACAGCCACTTTGGAAGACGTTGTGGTGGTTTCTTACACAACTAAACATACTCATCATATGATCCAGCAATTGTACTCCCTGGTATTTGCCCAAAGGAGTTAAAAACTTATGTCCACACAAAAACCTGCGCACAGATGTTTACAGCACCTTTATTCATAATTGCCAAAACTTGGAAGCAACCAAGGTGTCTTTCAGTAGGTGAATGGATAAACAAACTGTGGTACATCAAGACAATGAAATATTATTTGGCACTGAAAAGAAATGAGCTATCGAGCCATAAAAGACAGGGAGGAACCTTAAATCCATAATACTAAGTGAAGCCAATCTGAAAAGACTACATATTGAATGATTCCAACTATATGACATTCTGGAAAAGACAAAACTATGGAGACGATAAAAAGATCAGTGGTTGGCAGGGGTTGGGGGGAGATGAATAGGCAGAGCACATAGAATTTTTAAGTCATAGAAAATACTCTGTATGATATTATAATGATACATATATGCCATTATACATTTGTCCAAACCCATAGAATTTACAACACCAAGAGTGAACCCTATGGACTTTGGGTGAATATGATGTGTCAACGTAGGTTCATCCTTGGTAAAAAAAAAAATGTACCATTCTGGTGAGTGATGTTGATAATGGGGGAGGCTATGCATATGTGGGGGCTGGGAGTATAGTGGAAATCTCTGTAACTTTCTCTCAATTTTTGTGTAAAGCTAAAACTGCTCTAAAAAATTAAAGTCTTAAAAAAAACCTAAATGGCATCAAAAGGTAGAAGCAACCCAAGTGTCCATCAATGGATGAATGTATTAAAAAAAATGTGGTATACGCATACAATGGGATATTATTCAGTCTTAAAAAGGAATAAAATTCTGTCACAAGCTACAACAAGGATAAACCTTGAAGGCACCATGTTAAGTAAAATGATCCTGTCAGAAAAAGACAAATACTGTATGATTCCACTTAATATGAAGCACCTAGAATAGTCAAATTCATAGACAGAAAGGAGAATGATGGTCGCCAAGGGATGGAGGAAAAGGGTAATGAGGAGTTATTGTTTAATGGGTATGGAGTTTCAGTCTGGGCAGATAAGAAAAATCCTGGAGGTGGATGGTGGTAATGGTTGCCTAACAATGTGAATGTACTTAATGCCACCCACCTGTACACTTAAAAATGGTTAAAATGATCAATTTAAAAGTTATGTATAGTTTACTACAATAAATTTTTAAAAAGTAAATGGCAATGAAGAACTAAATAATCAAGTTATACAACTTTCATCCATTTAGCCTATGTCCCACACATCCATGTGACAAAAATCTTCTCCAAGTTTAAGTCAAATTGCCCCCGTGCTGATGGTGTCTGACCTTATATGTGAAGATTTCCCGTTGCTTGCCTCTCTCTGGAAAAACGTGTCACTTCTCTCAAGAAGGAAACTAACTTGATCAGGGAACCTGACAGATGAAGTCAGAAAAATCACACATCCTCAGGCACTGATGCTTTTCCGTGCTGAGACTTGGTGTGATTTCTCTCGCAACCTGGCTCCACGCTTAGAGCCTACGTATCTTAAAACTCATGATTGTTAATACTGAAATTTTACTATCCATACTACCTTGTACATTGAAACACAATTATGCCAGGTTATAATATGCCAAACATGGCTTAAGAAATAGAAACTGAAGATTTAAGACAATCCCATATTATAGATTTTACACAAACAAGAATAAATCATACTAACCTTGAAGTAGCCTTAATTTAGGTTATATTTACCCCATTCCTTAACCATCCAGATTTAGCAAAAAATAGATCCATGTAACAACTTTCTGCCCTGTGTCAAGAACATCTAGGGGCCGGTCTGGTGGCATAGTGGTTAAGCTCTCGGGCTCCACTTTGGCGGGCCAGGGTTTGCAAGTTCGGATCCCGGGTGTGCACCGATGCACCACTTGTCAAGCCATGCTGTGGGGGCGTCCCATATAAAGTAGAGGAAGATGGGCACAGATGTTAGCCCAGGGCCAATCTTCCTCTGCAAAAAGAGGAGGATTGGCATCGGAAGTTAGCTCAGGGCAGACCTTCCTCACACACACAAAAAAATCTAATGACTTCTAAATTATCAGTAACAATGATCCAAAAGATAACAATTACATACACATAGTTCAGAAAACTACTTAATGTAAAGCCTTTCCATCTAAATTTAATACCATTGTATTAATTTATATTTTTCCACCTAAAGTATTCGCTTTTTAATTACTATGAAATTGAGAAAAATGATCTGCTCTTCTCAGTAATTATTAATCACATTTAGGATTAATATGTGTTTATTTATTTATAATATCCATAGTGTTTACCCACAGATCTCAATGTGCTTTATAAACATTTAATTAAGCTTGGTCAAAACCCAAGGGAGGCAATAAAAGAATATATTCATCTTTCATAGAAAAATAAAGTCTATTGTTACAGAGTTAGTAGTTTCGAAGATTACAAAATAGAACTCCAGGTTTCTAGTATCATTTACTTCACTATCCACTATATATTATTACTTTCTTCCCCCCTCCCCCTACCCCAGAGGAAAAACTATAGAGGTTGGAGAAAATCTGTATGAGTGGCAGGAAGAATTTATTCTTTGATATCTGGAAACAAGAAATTTTACAAATTTGATTCCTAATGATACCAGCTCAACATAAGGTTGACATAAGGGAAGCCATATTGTAGAAAAGAAACCCTATTGTAACTCTGAATGACCTCTGACTAACTAACCCAGCTGGATATGCACCCTCCAGGAGATCTACCTGCTCTGTAGATTTTATGGCCCCTGCTTGTGCATGTACCTCCCAGTTGCAATGAGATGATAGCTTTGTTCTTTTGAGTTCCTTAGAAATGTGATGACCCCCTGTACAGAGAGTCTACGCTGACAGCCATCAGCAATGAAAACCGAAAGATCCGGTATGGTGACTCCCAGTCTGTAACACCAGAGGGTCAACATTCCTAACCCCCTCCCCTATAACACACTGGCCTATATAACTGCTTCAAGATTCTGTGCCCCGTTAAAATGGTTCTTTAGGACACTAGCACCCCCATCTTCCAATTTCCTAGCTTATCGCTTAATAAAATGCCCTTTCTCTGCCACCATCTTGCCTCTTCATGATTGGCTTTTGTTGTGTGGCGAGCATATTGTGCCCTTTGTGCAGTAATACTAATGTTTTATTGTTCACCAAAGAAGTGATATTTAAAAACACTATTTTCTATTTGAATATACCAAACCAATTAAGCACTAGGCCAATGAAAAATAAAGTTATAGTAACAGGTATGGTCGAAGTTTTACTTCTCTTTACCTAAACCCAATACAGCCCCCTGCGTTAGTACTATGATTTCTTTCCAAAAGAAAAGTTGATTACCTGACAAATTCTTTGTATCATATCTCAGGCCTACATTTTACATAATCTATTCCATCTTTGGGTATACCTCAGACAGGTCCTCCACACATACCCTCCCAAGGCAATCACAGAGGAAATATGGGCTAGAATTTTATTTTTCCTACTTTGACCAAATAAAATGGTACTTCAGGTTCATTATTAAAAATAATTTAATTATGAAATAAAATTAAAGATACCAACACAATGCGTGACACATAATAATTGTAGAATTAGTATCTGAGTCAAATTTAAATACAGGCTTTAGAAATACTGAGAACCTGTTACTTAAATTAGGATTACTACCAGAAAGATGTAATTGAAAGTCCAAAAAAGATCACCCAGATATACTCCAAAGACACGTTCCAAAGAAATCTTTAGACTATTTCTTTCTTTAATGAAAAAGTTTCTGACAACAAACTGTTTATGTTGCATCTGATTCATAATTGGAAAATTAATGTAGTAACCTATCCATAATAAAGATACTCAAATTTACATGGAACATGTTAGAAGAGAAAGATTAAAAGATGGCATGGGATGCAGAAAAACAAGTGTAAAATAAAGAAGCCTATTAGTCAGTGAGAAATTCCAACATAAAGACTGGTGCTTTTTAAAATGCACTTATTTGAAAAATGAACAGACTTTAATAGCTGATTTAACAAAGCTTACTTCATTTCCTAGAAACTATTTTAAGAAAAGACCAGACCTCATCTTGAAATGCTCAAGGTGGAGTCCTTGCACACAGGTTGCAAATCATTTCACTGCTTTTTCTAGGGGCAAGGGCCTGAAAGTGGGCTCTTCACTATAGTATTTCACAAAGCAACACTCCAAATGTAAACAGTAACTATCTTTATTACTAATTTCCCTTATGATTAATATGTTTGCATGAGCACAATGAATTGTTAATTATCCCTCTATTTTTATTTAACAAAAAGAGAAATATTGACTATAAACTGGAATATAAATTAGCTGAAGGCAGGAACCATACAACATTTTATGTACCTGATATTGTCAATGATAAATTATGCTTTATCTCTAGTAACTAACACACAGTAATTGCTCATACAATGAAAGAATGCATAAATGATTCCACTTAAACTTTTTCAAAACTAACCTGTGAAGTATTATTACACTGGCTTTAAGATGAGGAAACAGACAGGATAGTTGTGTAACCATAAAAGATGTCCAATTTGTTTACTGATAAAATTAAGTGTTTTAAATAACTTGACAGGTGAAAAGAGTAGGCTAAAACCAGCAAATTTAAATTTAACAGGGATAAATATAAAGACCTACATGTGTACTATCAAAATGTCACTTGTACAAATACAGGCTAGGGGAGATCACGCTGGAGGAACAATTCATAGGAGGGTGAGAGGTAGGAAGGGCTATCTGTAAAATTGAGCTGGCCGAAAGCTCCATATGAGCCAATGTACGATGCCTTAAAACCCTAATATAATCTCAGGTTACATTATCAGGCATACAAGGTCCAGAGCAAGGAAGACGGGAAGTTCTGCTGTAATTTGCATTGTAGGGTATTGTAGGACCTTATGTAAGTTTATAGCAAACAGTTCTAGACATTATGACTTAGGAGACAAAATGAGTAACTGTAGTGTTCAACAGCAGAAACAGAGGTAATAAGGTGTCTCGGAAAGGTACAAGAAATTAGGAATGTTCAACCCAGACAAGAGGCTTAGTGGAGTAGGATCTCTTTAAATACCTAAAACACAGTTACATGAAAATGGAATAGGAATATTCGTTTATGTTGCTTTAGAGGATATCTAGAACCATGAACTAAAATGATAGAGATACACATTTCAGCTAAACCTAAGGAAAAGTTTCTTAATAATTAGCCTTTTCCTACAATAAATAGTAGCTGCTAAGATTTACTAAACCTTCACTTGGTATCAGGTCGTAGGGTACAATTTTGACACACATTATGTAAGGACTATCTTAAAAATATCAGTGCTAAGTGTAATAAAAAATCTTAAAGCTGAGGCTGAATGCCAATGATTATATAGAAAAAAATAAATTGGCTTAAGTGGTTTGACTCTGAGATTCCTAAAATCCTTTCAAGTTCTTGAAGTTATCTTATCTAACACGACTGTTACCAAACATTAGCTGGTAGCAAAATGGGGGTAGAAGGAGTAGTATGATATAGAATGATAGAATAAAAGAGACCTGAGGAAAGGAAATGAATCAATCTTGGGATAAGATTTCCTAGTAGTATACCTGAACACCAGATGATGACATCATCAGAGACATTTCAAGCTGCAAAAGATGCTTCGAACCTGACATCTAGAAATCTTGACTGGTTGTCCTCTGGGCTCAGAAATTGGTTTATAATTTGCCCCAACCATTAATCTTGTTTTTCTTTTTGTTTCCATAGAAATACTACTTATTAGATACCTGATTGCTTGCTTCCACAATATAGGCCTAACCTTGGAGCTCACCTGCATCACCGCCTTCTAAAATGAATTTAACTGGACCGATCTACTATCAGGACTAAGACGTGTTCAATTCACTCTACCAACTCAGCTTCTGAACTATGAAACTTCTTCCAGTTTCAAAGGTGGGACTGCAAGGGAGCAGAATTTGCCACCTCAAGATTTGTCTCCTTGGCATGAGGATTATTTTGGGCTGATTATTTTTAAAAATGGCAGACATGGGAGAAGCTCTGAAAACCAAGTAGAAGTTAGCCTTTGTAAGAGGCATTTACATTTGTAAGGGAAAGCTCCATTTGTAAAGGTGTCTCCCTCTCTGTACCAGGAAGAGGGGGATGATCTTATCTCTAGTAATTCTTATCAATGTGGAGGGGAAGAACTTAAATCTGCATAATAACCTTACTCTTGTTTACAGTGCTTTTTTCTGGTAATCTCCCATGGCTGACTTCCCCCACCCCCAACATCCTCTTCTGTCTTTAGCTGAAGAGGTACTTAGGTGAAAACCTCGGTCATTTTGGCGAGTTACTTAGTGTTTCTGGGTTTCTCCCATGTAAACATGTTTAAACTTTGCTTGATTTCCCCCTGCTAAAAAAAAAAAAGAAAAAAGAAAAAAAAGATTTCCTGGTGGCATCTATCCTTCATTCTGAGATTTTGTCTTCCTACTTTGGCAGTTGGAGCTGGAATACGCTTAAAGTGCTCTTAATTTTTAAAAATTATACTGAGAATTAGACAATAGTTTAGAGGTTTTCTTTTTAACATCCTTACTTTGCTAATTAAAAGTTGCCAAACTTAAGAAAAGGTAAGTGAAAGGTGATTTTCTTAATGTCAGCAATAATTTGAATTATTAAAAATTGTACATAACTAGATAATCAGTTTTATAGAAAGTTTTTTAGACCCCTTGAAATTACTTAATGTATGTCTTTAATACTCTTAAATATTACCAAAATACGTCCAATATTTTCTGGTGCAGAAGTAAGCAATTTTATGACCATGTTTTTTCATCTCTAAAAACTAGGACTACTTTTAGACAACTATAAGTTGTTTGGGTTCATTAAAAAGTAACCCTTACAAAAGATCTTTCAGCAGGATTTGGCTTTTGTTACTTATCATATTAGCGGATGCACCTTTTAAAATACACTAGTTAATTACATAGTCATCCTTTGTTATGATATGGTACTACTTACCAGTGAAAACCTATTTCTATATTGGAATGAAACCAAAAAAGTTAAAGAGGGGAAAAAAGTGCCGTGCTTTATTGATGAGAGATACATGGTTTGAAAAGGGAAACTGCTTAATTGCAACAAAAAAGATTGATGAATCAACCAAAGCCTATCATCACTGCAAATATAACTCAGTAATTGTTCTTGACATTGGACTTTCTATGCTCTAGCCTATTTCTTTTAAAGGCACTTAAACAGTAGGCATCTAAACTGGTTGAATTATTTGACATATATCTCTTTTAGATCAAATTTAAAGCGTAAGTAACATAAAAGCAATATACGTTGAATTCATTTTTAAAAATAAATAAGTTTATGTATTGGGAATGGAAAAAACCTATGTCTATGTTTGACTCTATCTCAGTGACCATGAACATTGAACTTAACCTCTTTGACCTTAGCATGCTTATCTTCTAACAGTGGAGACACCATCGCCTAGCATTTAGAACTGCAAGGAGGTTTAATTGACAAAATATATGAGAAAACACCTAGCCAACTGGTATATATCACAAGCATTCAATAAAGGTCAATTTTATTCCTTCCAAGATATTCTAAAAAGTCAGTTGCACTCAAGGTTTGGGCAACCCATTGATTAACGTTGTAGAGATAGCTAGGATTAATATCCTTGTGCAGATATCCCTGTGAAGAATTGTTAATGTGGGTGGATCTCTACTGCCACTCCTAGAAATATAAACTAATGCTAATTCTGGGAGTTTGATACAAAGACATCAACACATAACCAAGATACTGCTGAGCACGCATTATATGCAGCGCAAAAGGTATACAATGGCATACAAGACACTATCTGCTTTCAAAGATGCTATTGACTCTTTGGGATTTTAATTTTTAACAAACATATTTTCATTTTTAAAATCTAATGTCTTCAAATAAATATAAAAATGTGTAAGTTTTCATAATCGTTCAATAATCTTCATTCTAAAAGAAAATAACAGTATTTATAAACGGAAGTATTAGGACTTCGCTACCAGGAATAGAATTGTGACTGCCCCTCTGTTGTAATTAAATATATTCCAGACAGGAAATGCTTCCAAGTAAATTTGCCTGGAAAATAATTAAATATAGAAGATTGTCTCAACATAGAAAATATTTTAGATGCCACAGAAATTTTCTAAATGGTCTCTTGAAAAAGAAGTCAGCCTACTGATATGACCACATGAGCTTAAGATGACAACATTCAATCTTCCTCCTCATAAATAAATGAATAAACAAAGCCCAAACCACACATCTAATTTCTCCCTCTCCTTAAAAGCTCTAAAAAGGCAAACAGAGTATTTTACCTATTCATATTTTAGTTGCACTTTGAAATTTTCAATTACTATCATGCTGATATTTTAAAAGAATAATACCAGAATATTTAATTGTATATATCAGACAATTAAAATTCTTAGAATTGCTCACAACTGGCCAGATGGACAATATTCATGGAAGGTTATATCTCCTGGTTGTACCATAAAATAGCAGTTCACAGTATTAACCATAACCATAAATCTATAATGAAATACTAAACAGAATAAGTTATTCACTCATTCATTCTATGCCTGACCCCAAGACTAAATGAGACAGGACAGGGAACAGGAAATCAGGGATGAACTTCAGAAAACATCCTGGTCAGTTTACACATTGGTAGACATAAGCAAAATGTATTGTTCAACATATGAAATGTTTACTAAAAGATTGCCTTAGAGCAAGTGTACAACAAAACCTATTTTTCTGGCCCGGCCCCGTGGCGTAGCGGTTAAGTGCGCGCGCTCCGCTGCTGGCGGCCCGGGGTTCGGATCCCCGCCGCGTGCCAACGCACCGCTTCTCTGGCCACGCTGAGGCCACGTCCCACATACAGCACCTGGAGGGATGTGCAGCTATGACATGCAACTGTCTACTGGGGCTTTGGGGAAAAAAGAAGGAGGAGGATTGACAATAGATGTTAGCTCAGAGCCGGTCTTCCTCAGCAAAAAGAGGAGGATTGGCGTGGATGTTAGCTCAGGGCTGATCTTCCTCACACACACAAAAAAAAAACCCTATTTTTCTTAATGGCTTGTATTTTACAGGAAATAAATGTTTTTCCAAGGCCATAAAGCAAAATAAAAATCTGTTGGATCAAGATTTAAAAATATATACCACACTTTTAAGATTAAAGACTTTTAAGAATAAAAACAAAAACCAAAACTAATAATATATTAATATTATACTCAAACTACTAGGAAGCATGGTATTTACAACAAAGGTAAAAATACAGTAGAGAAGAAAAGGAACTAATTATTTAAAGGAGAAATTTCTCTAAATGAGAACTGATGCATGAATCTATAGTGACCACTAACCCCACAGAATATTCATGTGGACATTTCAGCTTTCACCAAGAGAAACCAATCATTTCAAATTGGAGGAGCAGGGACATTTCCAGTCCCTTTCCAAAGGCAGCTCTATTCTTTCAGATATTTTGTGTTAGTAGCTGATTATTGAATCACATTGAACCTTAAAGCACAATCATGAGTAGTAGTCTTAACATAAGCAGAACAAGTGGATAGAAAAGATTGAAGGGAGCATCTTTATTTAGACCCAAAACAAGAAAAGGAGCCAGTTAAGAAAAAAAAAGGGATACTCAAAGTAGAGGATAACAGATAGAGAGAATTCTAGAAAAACAGTAAGGAGTTTTAAGAAGAAAGAGTTATAAATACATTGCTAGGTTATTTGTTTATTTATTTTGTATTATCAAATGAAAACAATTTGTAATAAATTAGATTAGATTATCCTGAACATTATTAATCACCCACAGGATGTTGTTAAAACTACTCACAGTAATCATCTTTTTTTTGAGGGTATGGGGGAGGGGGCCTTAAAGTAGTCTTATTGTATTGCCATAAGACCAAAAACCCATTTTTAAAGGTTATCTAACAGACACTTTACATTTATGATTATATCATACTTTCATACCACACAAATTTTTGCATAAAAAATTTTAAATATTTTATAATTCCACATAACGGCTCATAATTATCTTAATAGGGAAGGAGAGTCAGAGAACTTTTTTGGGGGAAAAGAGACTCCAAAAATAAAATTCTTAAAGAAAAAAATGCTCCAAATGAGAAATGCTAAATAAATTAAGTACAAATATCTATCTTTAAAGATCACTACAGCAACTACAAAATGGATTGTTGTTAACCATCCAATGCAATTAATATATTTAGAACACAATTATTTAATGTAAAGCATTTAAAAATTCTTATGGTTCCATTCCAAGTTAGCATGGGATCTTTCCATTTTCTCCTAGTATCTATCAGGGAATTAAGCAGCCAGAATGAAAAAGGAGTCAAGAGAAAAATCATACAGGAAACAAGGTCCAGGCCAGCTTCACAGGCGTTTCACACAGGGCCCTGTGCTCAGAAGGGCCCCTCCACTTGGTTTTTTCACGGAACACACTATTTTTATTTCAAAGAACAAATAATGGACAAACTATGGTTATTCAGACTTGGGTATCTGGCAGATATTTTCTTGAAAATGAACAAACTGAGCTTGTCACTTCAAGGAAAAGAGCTGATAGTATTTTGTTTGCCAATGACAAAATTTTAGCTTTTAAGTAAAAATTAGACTTTTGGAAAATTTAGATCCAACACCATTAGCTTGATGGCTTCCCAATTATTAAGGCCTTTTTTTAATGAGGCCTTTCTTAATGTTAATTTGATTAACAAATGTGATTTTTTTTGATATTGTATAATGTGCCAAAATTTGGAGAACTGCTTAACTCTGTGACCAATGCATGATATTACAAAATCATGCATGATATTACAAAATTATGCATGAGCAAAAAGATCCATTCATAGTGTAAGACCAATGGGTTTTAATAAAAGAGAGTAAGAGAAGTTGACTGCATAGTTTTATATTCCTCTTTGCAGTTAAACATTTAAGAAACTAATACTTATCAAATTTTGGTGTAGTATATCAATAAGATTATTTGAAAAAGCTGTTAAAATACTTCTCCCTTTTCCAACTACCTATCTGTGTGAGGCCAGATTTTCTTCATATATGTTATATACTTCAACCAAGCATAGCACAACAGACTGAATACAGAAACAGATGTGAGAATCCAACTGTCTTCTATTAGGCCAAACATTAAACATAGATACAAAAGTATAAAACACGACCACTCTTCTTATAATTTTTTTTGTAACATATAGCTATTTTTCACTAAAAAAAAAAACTTATGCTAATAATGTACATTGGGTTTATTATTTTTTAATTAATGAATAAATATTTTTAAATTTCTCAGTTTCAATTTCTAATATGGCAAATAATGATATAGATAACTCACATAAGCAAAAGCTTGTTGGAGCCCTCAAAAAGTTTTTTTTCAAAAAGTTTTAAGAGCGTAAAGGAGTCCTGAGACGAAAAAGTTTGACAACTGCTGCTCTAAGAGCTGAGCTAGAAAATAATCAGCCTCTTAACTCTTTTAAAGAATCCACAGTTATCAACTCTCCTTAGATTCCTTAACCAAAACTCTTGTGTTTACGTAAAATACTACTTCAGCTGAACCCTCTAACAACTTAATCCCCTAGCAGAATGGTTAGCTGCTCATAGTCTTTCAGTCTAGAGTTAGTACTGAAAGTTTGGCAAACATTTGTACCAAGGAGAAATGAAAAGACTGAAGCTATCAATTGCTCATCAATGACGCCCATTGTCAAGGGCACCAATATCATCAAGAATATCGATGACGCCCAAGGATTCTCTACACCCCAGTTGGTTGGGGATATGCTTATGCCGCAAATTAACAAACGGTAAATTATCTTTTTTCTAAAAACTCTCCTGAGTATTCCAAAATTCTGGATGATTCAAACAGCTTTTTTAAGGTTCAGTTTTGAAAAGCTGTATAAAGGAAATGGATAGAAAGTAGAAGTATGCTAATAATTAGTGAAAGGGAAATGTTATAACTTATTTTGAGATTTTAACTTTATTTTCTAACACTCCCAAATGCCTTCCTGATTGTAACGAAACCACAGGTGACCAATTATCATTGCTATCCTCATAGATATGAGTAAAAATCAAGACAACCTGAATATTTTCTTTTTTCATCCTCAAATCTTTCCCTTCTGAATTACCCCATTTAGACCAATCAGCAATTCATATTTCAGAATTGGCTGTCTCTGCTGTTACATCATTTCTTCACTAGGAGAAATTCCAAATTACATCCAACTACCACCTATGTTCCACTCAGAGAAAGAAAGACTTAAGAAAATATAAGGCTACTTGATCCCATACTAAGTCCATAAGAAATTGCTCTAATACAAACAATTACTCAGTGAGACTTTTTTTCCCCAGTAGATTCTACAATTATTGTTTTCCAAAACATTTTAAAGTTATTTTTTTTTTTGCCTCTGTGTAATTTAAACAATCACAAAGGATGCTAGGTACATCTGTGAATTAGATATGTTCAAATCAGTCAAAAGTTTACTATTAATATTCTTAACACTACTAAACTGTCTACTTAAAAATAGTTAAGATAGTAAATCTATGTTATGTGTTTTTTACAAAAAAAAAAGAAAAACCATTGAATTTTGCACTTTAGGTGAATTGTATGGTATGTGAATTGTAACTCAATAAAGCTGTTATTTTTTTAAAAATGTAAGTTTGTTCCTAATTCATTTTTTTAAAGGAAAAAAAAGGTTTACTACTGAGATATAGATAATGGCTAATTTTGAGAGAATAAGAGAGAAAATTTATATACATAAATATATATAACATTTAGTAGGCATTTTAAAATTATTTTAATATAAATTATTAAAATATTTCCTTTCACAAGTGATTTAAACCTAACACTTATATACATTGAATAAAATGCTAGTGTTTCTCCCAGAGGTCAACAATATCTTTTAGCTAATAGACAGCCATTTCAAGTTAATGTTTTGACACTGGATTCAAAATCAAAAGAAAAATTCCTAGTCACCCGATATTTCAAATAGTGAAAACAGACAACTTACAGCTGATAAATTAATTGTAAAAAGATCAATTCAGCACTGGTAGGAGATAGGTCTGAATATCAAAGTAGGTTTTCCCAAAGAAATGAGACATTTTTCAAATCAGCATGTAGCACTCCAAAAATCTCATGACAAAAAAAAAAAAAAAATCACATGCTAAGAAATGAAACAGTCAAAGATGAAAAGGATCTTTGCTGTTGAGACTAAAAGCTAAATTTTAGCCAAATATATTTAAAACACGTACAGGCACAGAGAGCCACCAGTGTTCGCAATTAGGGGCAGGACAAAGTGGCTGTGATCTTTCTGACAAATAAATTGCTTGAAATATTGCATGACTTGCTACACAACACCCTTATTACTTTCAATTTCCAAGTGCAACCAAAAGATGGGTCCAATTATGACATCAATAGAAGCTTTCTTTCAAAACGGAATGAAAGAACAGTAAATCCCAGTGGACACAGGAGTTCTGCAGCAGAGATGATGTAATATATAAAAATAGACATCCTCTAACAGAAGCTGAAACTTGGGTAAACAGCACACTGCATACTATTCTCAAGTGCCTTGCATGAATTTGCAATGCGTGCTGTTAAGAGCACGAGAGAAATCATTTTATGTTTTAAACTATTTCCTGATTTACATTTCAATTTCTATACATACTCTATAGTGTAATTTGCCAATCTGTATAAATTAAATCAACATAAATACCTGATTATAACTGCAAGAAAGAGAAATAATACCCCAAAGCAAGGAGACTGAGACCACTGCAGCAGTTTTAACATGCTGCATTTTGCCAGAAATTGCAGCACATATGGCACAGTATTGTTACGTCCACCTATTGTTCAAAGACCTTTCCACAGGGATCTTTCCGCAAGATCTTTAAACGCAACCAGTAAACCAGAGGAACCAGTAAAGCTGCTGATGATGAGCGTGAAAAGCAAAGGATACTTTTGACACTTGTCTTTAAAAGATTCTCTGATGCAACATAAAACATGGAGCATGCATACAATAAATAGGATCTGGCAAAATTTGTGGGGTTTTTTTGTATATATCACTCCTCTCTTAACACTCTCTCCACACCCCTCTTTTCCACTCTTTATTTCTCAATTCAGTTTTCACAATTCTATTGGGCTTTCCGGATTAAAGAATATTTTCCTCTGAGCCAAGACATTAATGCCATTCAAGAAGCCGTGCCTGATTCCTCAATGTGCCCTGTCTACGTGCCTCGATGGTACCTGGAATTTCCTACATTTTAGTTGCCCATTTATTTTATCTGTATTCTCTGTGAGACTATAACGGCAAGATATAAAATCTGTGGGGGCAAGATTCTGTCTGTCCTGTAGAACTTTACAGCCCTAGAGTCTGACATAGACCTGAAACAAGATAGGCACTCAATAAATATTTATTAAATGAATAAGAATATGTAAATGAAAATACTGAGTTTTCCTCTCTATGATACAAGAAATAGAATACACAAATTTTCTGAAACTCTATCCTATTATAATTCACAGGGAAGCACTGATGGCAATATTGAAGACAAAGTCTTTAGGTTCAATTAAGTAAGCAAATGCTTGATGAATTTAAATTAAAGAATGAAATTATTGAAAAAATTAAGAAATCTCCCCTATGTTTGAATAATTTCCGTATATGCATATAAAGAGATTTTAAAATATCATCACATAAATAGATAGTAGTCAGGTGGGATATAATATGAACTAACTGTTATAAGTTAAAATCCTAAGATCTTAACATTCTAGGAAATTTAGTAGATATACAAGTCATTGATATATTACTCAAAACACATGCTCTTACTATTAAGCAGCAAATATTGGGTAAACTAAGGAGAACTCAATAAAAAAATTAAATAAATAACTGTGACAAAGCAAAGCTATGACATGAGTGAAAATATTGCCTATTTCTAATTTAAGAACAATAGCTCAAGTCAAAAAGTCTAATGTCAATAAATGTGCATAATTACTCAAACACTGCAATTTTTTCATTTGTTTCAATATCTAAACAATTTTTGAAACTAACCTAACCTACCAAGGAGTCCTTAACCAAAGATAAAACCAACCTAAATCAAATCTATCTCTAAAAAAAACCACTCCAGAGATAAAAAATACAACCTAAGAATGATCATATAACCACTATAAAAAATAGGATTTATAGGGGCGACCCGGTGGCGCAAGCGGTTAAGTGCATGCACTCCGCTGCAGCAGCCCGGCGTTCGCCAGTTCGGATCCCGGGCGCTCACTGATGCACTGCTTGTTAAGCCATGCTGTGGCGGCGTCCCATATAAAGTAGAGGAAGATGGGCATGGATGTTAGCCCAGGGCCAGTTTTCTCAGCAAAAAAGAGGAGGATTGGCATTGGATGTTAGCTGAGGGCTGGTCCTCCTCACACACACACACACACACAAAAATAGGATTTATATTATTATAAAGCATAACCTTATTAAAAATTGGGACTCGGGGCCGGCCTAATGGCGTAGCGTTTAAGCACGCACACTCCACTTCAGCGGCTTAGGGTTAGGAACACCGGGCGCACAATGACACACCGCTTGTCAAGCCATGCTGTGGAGGCAGCCCATATAAAGCAGAGGAAGATGGGCACGGATGTTAGCCCAGGGCCAGTCTTCCTCAACAAAAAGAGGAGGATTGGCATTGGGTGTCAGCTGAGGGCTGATCTTCCCCACACGAAAAAAAGGGACTCATTTTCATAAGCCTCATACATGAATCAGTCTTATATTGGTGCCAAATTTTATAGATATTGTATTATCACCGACTATAATTAAAAAATTATTCCCATAATATTGGATTATATTGTATCCAACTTACATTATATTAACTTAATTTTATGCAGTATTTTTTATTACTTTTGTACACCTGCACCAAGAATTTTAAGACTAATCTACTGAAAAATTCAATACATAATCATTAAACAGTGCTCTGAAATGTATATTCACATTGTAGAAAAGGACTACTAATAAAATGTGGGAGATATCTTTTTATATGACCAATGGGTTTTCATTATTTCAAATTTTTTGCATTGATTGAAACTTTATGAATATGTTTCTATGTTATACTGTGTTCAAATCCTCCTAATTCAAATTTATATAAAACAGAGCCACACTTTTTTGTGGGAGTAGGAGTGGCAGTAGAAAGTCAATCAGAACTTCAAAGCATGGAGACCATTTTAATTATGCAACCAGCCTAATTAAATTTTTGAAATGTCGATTGGAAATTTTTGAAATGTCCATTGGTACACATCACCTCCATACTGTAGACAGGACAAGTGTTCTTCAGCCTAATATCTCTGTACAATTTTTGCTCTTTCCAAACTGAGAAGAGGGCAGAGCTGTTTTCTTGTTATTACCAGTTTTGCCATCACTCCAGTCAGCTAAAAGTTAACAAGGTCCTCCTTCTTCCCCTTAAATCCTATTACCTCTCCTCTCCATTTTCATTATGGAACTCAGATTTCCCTACCCATACAAACCTCTAGAATAAATTACCCATGAATGCAGAGAGGGCCTGTAAGTATGGGTAAAATAAACAAAGCATTTTTTCCCCTACACTATTCTGAACGTGGAGACAAGGTAAACCTGTCCAAAGTCCCAAGTCAGTCTCTTTAGAAATTTACCCCAAATCTTCCAGCCTTTGCCAGGAACATTATCTACTACATGCCTCTACAATCTTTACCAACTCTGAGACTGAACATTCACGCCACATCTTATTTTCTGGCAGTCTCAAACACAGCCTCAACCTCAACTCATCAAAATGTAAGAAAATGCTAATGAAAGCCATCTCCAAGCTTCCCTTCTCACTGCATTTTAAAATGCTTATTCTCTCTGCAAACCTCACACAGTTGTCTTGAAAAAATGTCCTAAAAACACTCTACATGGACTATATGAGTATTCCTGTTTCTCAAGAAAATTATTATAATGTTTTAAACCACTGCAACACATCTTATTTTAAAAAGTGTACATAAGGTATACATCATAACTCAGCGCACACTTGAAATTCAATTCCTAGTTCTAAATGGGAATTAGACTAACTGGTAATTTTCATATTAAAAAGGAGGAGGATTAATTACATACTGATGTATCTTTTAAAATATTCAAGTTATATATTTTTAAAGTATACCTTTACCAGATAAAAGCTCAAAACATTGGTGCAAAATTTTGACACAATTTTATCAAATTTAAAAACTGTATCAAAATTTTTTAGGTTTATCCCATCATTTAAAAATTAGCATTGCTTCTAAAACACAATATAACAATCGTGCCACCTGTGGCATTTTAATACGTATTCTCTTGTATAGAGCATAAAGTAACTGCCTCATTTTAATTTGGAAAATTATACAAATATTCTATGCTTTCAGGCAAGGTTACTATAATAGTCAAAGATACTATACTGATGGTAGACTTCTTCTAATGTGAATTAAATTATTCATGATCTTTTTCCTGTGCAATAAGGAAACGCAACCATACAATTTTACTAGTTACTTAACCCATCAATTTCCAGAGATAAATCAGTTTTTCTTCCTTGACTCCAAATTCCCTGACAACTCCAAATTTGACCCACAATTTCAAAAGCGTAACACTGAAAATCACAAATTAGTCATGTATTGGCATGAAAGAAATGAGCAAAGATATTATGATAGGCCTCTTGATTAAAATATAGAATGAAATAAAAGCATGAACTCTGGTTATAAATAAAGCACAAATAAGAAAATACAAGCGATTTTAAATTCTTATTTCCTTTTTGACTAAGCCTTTATTCTATCTGACTAAAATTTTACCAGTGGTCTCCCAAAATGGTCTCACATTGGGATTCTTGAAATTTAAAGTTCTCACCTATAGCATTTAAAATGTAAATTTCTAATGAATTTCCCATAAGCTGTCACACAAAGAGCAATTAAACTTTCATTATATCTATCTATCTTTCTTCATTTCTTTATTTGCAAAGCAGGTTAGTTAAAAACAGTGCTCCACTCATTCCTAAAAATAAATAGGGTGTTGGGGCCAGCCCAATGGCACAGCAGTTAAGTTCGCGTGCTCTGCTTCGGCGGCCCAGGGTTGGCAGGTTCGGATCTCGGGCGTGGACCCACGCACCGCTTATCAAGCAGGCGTCCCGCATATAAAGTAGAGGAAGATGGGCACGGATGTCAGCCCAGGGCCAATCTTCCTCAGCAAAAAGAGGAAGATTGGCAATAGATGTTACCTCAGAGCTAATCTTCTTCACTAAAAAAAAAATAAGTTGTACTTTTATTCTTTCTTCAAAGAAGGTAGGCAATTCATCCCTACGTCTGCACAAATAAAGCAGCCTGTGCCATCACCTAAACCACTGATAGTTTCAAAGTTTTAAGAGATTCTACTAAATCAGGGCAAAATACAAAAGAACAAGACCAAGCAAACACATCAATATTATAAACTCATTAGTTACAATGCAAATGCACAAATAAACTTAGGTTAGTATTAGAAGACCACACACAAATTACAATACCTGAGATTTAGTGCATTCCTTTGAGCCAAAATGAAATGAATGCCATAAAGGAGGAAAGGAAAAGATGAACATTATCAGACATGCTATATAGTACAACTGCCAAAATGAAGATAATGTTAAAATTAGGTTAAGAATGACCATATAGAATTGGCTATACGTATAATGTTCTCTATGTTCTTAGCCATGCACTTGAAATGCACTTGTAATCATTTAAAATCACCTGTGAAGTATGATCATGCATCTTTTAAATAAATTTTTCACCCTCAGTCTCACCCTACTAGGGTTCTTTCAAAGAAAAGTATTTCTGTTAAGAATAAGTAAATATGACTCAGAGCTAACAAAGAATAATAATTTTCATTTAATTATTTTTATTCTGTGGTACCATATATACAAAACAAAATTTTCTTGTTTTCATATGTTAAAATCATGTATTTAGGTGAAATAATAAATACTACGTAAATATAATTAAAACACAATACACAAAAAATCCAAGATCCAATATTTTAAATTATGATAATGATGTTGCCAATCTGAACTCACTTAGTAAAATTAATACCAACATGTCAAATATTAGTAAACTAGCACATGATCCATTAGTAATCAAGTTAAATTTTTCATCTTAGTACTGAATTTTCCCCAATAAAAGTACCTGTTGACCAGGTAACACATTTTTTAAAACAGTAAAAGAAAAAAGTAATCTTATAATAATAAAAAAACTACACATTTTTTAAAAGATCAAAAAAGGGGAGTCGTACAAGAAGTGAAATACTTCGTAAAGGGGGAAAGCATGGGGATGGAAGAGACAAACGGTTATAAAATGATCCCCCCAACTTAAAGGTGACAAATATGACTATAAAATTAAGCCATTTAGCTTTAACATTAAATTTTAAGTAATCCACACTCCTGCCAACTATCTTAGTATGGAATCTGATTTGGAAAAATAATTCCAAAGCTGAAAAAATATTAATAATATTAGTGCTAAGCTAAAATATTATAAAATATTGTATCATTAATATGTACAACTATTTTTAATCCATATTTCCTTCTTCCATGATGCTACATCTACACTAAAAATACTGTAACAAAAAAACCTTTCATAGGTTTTTTTTTAATACCAAGTCTCTCCAACAGACAAACAAAGCTGTCTTTATGATGAGCAAAAAGCAACCCTTTCCAAAAGAGCTCAATGAAATGATTCAACTATGAAATTCATGTTAAATTAAAATAATGCATGGGTAGTGAGAGGAGTAGGCGGATAGCTGGTGGTCAAAACTGCTTAAATATTCAAATACAACGAGCTCTCAGAAATAGAACATATGAAGTGTGGGTATAAAATATATCATGTCACTTAAAGTTACTAAAAATTGAGTACATAATTTTAAGTCTATATAAGTTTTCCCATGCATTTTGCATTTATACTTATTTGCAAAAAGAAAGAAAAGGACGGGTAAGAAAAACAAATGAGAAATGTAAAATAATTGTCAATTACCTATTTTTATTTTTTCTTATTTTTATTTTAAAATTAATTTCACATATAATGACTACATATTTAATGGTATTATATGTATAGATAAACCACCTTTGCCCCTAATATAACATATGTAAGAATTCAAGTTATTTCCTTTTTAAAAACAAAAATCTTTAAATATATTTGCAACTATTTCGGATTGGCCATCAGGAGAAATATACATAGTGCAGCTAAACAGAAAGAAAGGAGTAAGAAAAATAAGGCTCTAAAAAAGACTATATTGAGGTCTTGTACAAATCACTCATTATCTGTGCCTTAGTTTCCTCAAACATGAAAAGCAGTTTATGAAATATTTATGAAATAAATGACAATCTAGTGGGCTATAGCATTTAAGAGGATCTTTGAACCTGTTAGAAATACTTCAGAACATCTTTATATTGGGATTTTTAAAAGTATCATTTCAAACTGTGCTCTCACTTCATTGTATTAAAAACAAAAAAATTCTCAGATAATATTCTCATAATGGTATGAAAAGCTATGAAAATAATGTGTAATTTTTATAGGTCTGCTTTTTGAATAAAAAACAAGTGTGATACCAGTCACTGGGGTGGGGGAGAGGCTAAAATTTTAGATTAAGGTAAGAACTTAAATTATCCCAGTTACAATTCTACAAGCTGATCACAAAGCTGATCCTCAAAGAATATTTTAAGAAATACAAAGGCTAAACAATGTCTTTGATTTCTTATTTCAATGTTCTTTAAAACTATTCATATTATGTGTGTTTCCAGCAAAATCTGCACTTTGCATAAGTATACCATAGAAAGGAATTATTCATCGAAAATAGAAAATTTAAATGTTTTTTCACAAAACTCCCAACAAAAAACTTAAGATAAGTAAAAATATTATACTTTTATAACTTACCGTATGATAGCCTCTAGGCAAAGGTGGTTTCCCCACAGGATAAGGATCCACAGTGTCAATAATTGTTTGTCTTTCACCCTTCTGGTTGATTTTTCTAAATCTCCTTCGAGACTGTCGATGAGAAGCTTGACGCTGAAAATATTCCTCATTTTCATCCATATAGTCCACCTGAAATGAAACACCAAAAACTTTCATTTCGTCAAATACAACATTCCATATGAAGATTAAATGCTGAATAAAACTTACAGATAGTCCATATTCATTCATTTTGCAAAGACATTTGTAGACAAACTATCTTGACAGACTTGAAGTGTTTTTGAACTTCTCTAGAACTAATTGGTTTTGAGTAACTTTTCTTTTATGAAGAGGCATTTTCAGTTCCACTTAGGAATATGGGAAACTCTTGAATTTCCTGTAGTTTCAAAGGGAAGGATATTTTCAGTAGTCTTTGTACTGATTTATTAGTGAAAGATCTCACAGGATACATTACCATGCATTATGAAAGCAACTGGCCCATTGTCTTAACTAAAGCACAAAAACTCTGATGTACATAAGTAAATCTGTAAAACCCCTAAATCCCAAATGACTCAAAACAGGATTGCTAACAGAATGGCTTTGGTAGATTACCTAAGGGTTTCTCTTCCTACTTTCATTCTGTGGATTCAGTTTCTTTTTTTATAAATACTGTTGTTTTAAAAAATAATAATTCCTCATTTTAAGGAGAGAATGGACTAACAGAGAAGTTATATTAGGTTAATCTTGATCATATTTATATAATGAAAATGTGATTGCTCACAATAGGGCATATTTAGATTCTAAGACTATCGGCAAACCTAGTAGCTTGTATAATATCGGCAAGTATAAAATCCTCAAGGAATTTTGAAGATGAAAAATCCTTCAGAGAAACACAAAACAGCACTAATAGAGGCCGGAATCTCTAGGAAATATCTAAAAGGCTTTTCAAGACCAGTTGCTAGAAAGTCCCAGGCATCTGCCCACATTTTTCCAAGCCTAAATTTTCACTCACCACCATGGCACTTTCTCACTTAAGAGTACATTTTGTGAAATTTTACCAAAAGTTTTCACTAGCTTTGAGGAGGAAGTTCTCATTTCTGACGGAATTCCTCTCTTACATCATAGGGAGAAACCCTAAATCTTATCTGAAAATAGACTTACAGTCATCTACCAAATACTTTATCATATGTGAATAAAAAGCTTCCATCATCATCTATATTAGGCCATCACTTATTTACAAGGTTTTCCTTCCCAAATGGGATGCTGGATGGGGAAGAATATGCATATCAGTATCAACTGAATGTCTATACTGGGAGCTCCCTCCAATCTTATCTTACTTTTGCTGCTGATTTTTAAAAAGGGGTACATATTATCGTATATTAACATCACTTTTATATAGTAAAGAAGAATGTGACAGGCTTTTTTTAAAGCATCAATAAAAATAATTATGTTCTTAATATCTATTTTAACATTATGTCTTTTGTATATGTCTTATCTCAATATTTAAACACAATTCAGTTAAAAAGAGAGAGAAAGATCTCAACAATGTTTAACCAGCATACTAGTCCCCCAATTTTCTTTCAGTTAGTTAAAGGAATTGAAGTGATATCCTTATATTAATTGTTGCCTGAATACTTATCACTGTGACTTATTTGAAGTATCTCATTCAGTCTAATCAATATTTGGAGAACTAAAACCCTGCAATTCAAAGATTCTCCCTAAATTTCAATTAAATGGCATTATCACAGATTGATTTACAAAATTCAAGCAACAAATATTTAGGTACTTGCTCCATTTAAACTTTCTTTTTCATTTAATTGAATCCTGTAAATAATTACAATATTATTTAATGAACTCAAATTCATAATAATAAAGTTATGAAATAAATATACCTAAAGTTATAAAATATATAATATACTATTATAAGTATTTTGTGACAGTGCTTTTATTTCATAACTTTTTTTAGGAGAAAGTCTTCACAGAAGTATCTTACCACGATCATTTCAGAAGGCTCTAAAACAATGCATTCACAGCCACGCCTAAAGCTTCCTGCAGAACGCTTGCCAAAACTAGAAAGAAAAAAAAGATTTAAGAAAATATAAATTGTGAATTTAAGCCAACCCTCCAGATAAATAAAAATGAAAACAAAAACAACTACAAAAAATACACATTGGAGAAAGAGAAACTATCTTTAATAATTATTTAAATAAAATGACAAGAAACCATTCAAATTCTTAAATTTCAGACATATATTTTTCTGGAAAATTCCAACAAAATGTTTTCAAATAAATAATGTAATGGAGGATCAGTATGAATGTGTTTTGCATTAGGCTGTTTTAAATCATTCCCAGTTAGGTGAAGATTTAGAATATTCTAATAGGGATGAGAATGAATTAATGGCAAACCATAAAAATATCCAAAGAAGGTATAAAATGCATATAATTCTCTTCTATAACTTAACTTCCTACATTAAACATTTCTTTCACCTAAAAAGTATATTTATTTTTCTAAATTTTCAAATCTACTTATTCTAAATAAATTTAAGGAAACGGTATTCAACAAGACTTCTTCCTTAGTGACAAACCGATTTAACTGGATGTGCATACTAAAAGCCCATTCCTCCTGAAAACTTTGCAACAGTGAACTCAGACATAGCACCTCTGCCCTATCTGTGGTAACTTTCACCTTAACACTAGAGCAGATTTATCCTCTCTGACATAGGCTGTAAGCAAACTAACACCATACGGGAAGAGAAAATTCCTGACCTGCTCTAGTAATGTACCACCTATCCCTGCCCAATCACTGCTCCCAAAATCCTCCTTTCCCTCCAGACAACATTTTTATAACCAGTTTTAATAACCTATCTTTGAAAAAATATGAGAAAAAAATTCTTCCCAAGAACTATTTTATTGAGCAATTTTTTTTTCCAAGTTAGACATTTTGAGTGACTCTTATGGAAATTCTTATTCCGTTTATAATCCCCTTTACATGGTGGTACACAATGTTTCATGTATTAGAAACCAAACTATGGTTAAAAAAAAAAAAGTCATGTAAGATGAAGAAAAGAGGAAAGTCAACATTCTCACTCTGTCATTTGTGATCTCTAGTAAACCAACTTGACCACTCATAGTCTAAATTTTACTCATTTGTAGGTTATCAGGTTAGAGTAGGCTATCATTGAAGTCCTTTCCTGCTCCACAATTCTATTTCTATGAAAATCAGAAACAGAACTATACTTAGCATACCTGAAAAATTCTTTTAAAAATATTCATATATACATTCATACATACATACCCACACAAGCATATATATTAGAGTGCTTTTTTATAGTGGAAAAAAATTTGCCAAAAGATATAATAAACCTATCTTCTTTGTCATGTTACTTCTCATACAATTAAAATGACCTGAATTTTTTTTCTCTCTCTCTTTTTTTTTTTTTGAGGAAGATTAGCCTTCAACTAACATCTGTTGCCAATCCTCCTCTTTTTTGCTGACGAAGATTGGCCCTGGGCTAACATCCGTGCCCATCTTCCTCTACTTTTTATGGGACACTGCCACAGCATGGCTTGATAAGCAGTGTGCAGGTCTGCGCCCAGGATCCGAACCCGCAAACCCCAGGCCACCGAAGTGGAGCACGCGAACTTAACAGCTACACCACCGGGCCAGTCCCTAAAATTACTTGAATTTTTAAATATTCTTTTTTTAGTTTACAATTAAATATCACTAAAATTACATAAAATCCTTAACACAAAAATTTGTTTCTGGTTTCTGAAACTACCTAATCGCAGTTTAATTTTTGACAATGAAGCTTATAATTTAATGATACACTACAAATTAGGAAATAATCTCAATGTGTTAGTAAAATATGTAGCGGGTTTCATGCCACTGTTGCCCATTGAATTCTGTAATATACTAGGTAAAAATATATATCGTATGTTTAAGGTTTATTACTAAATAAAATAACATTAAAATCTAAAGAAAAACTATGTGACTTTAAGTTTTATCCTATTTTATTAAATTATAGAACTAGACAAGTTTCATAAACATAATGATCAAATTGTTTTCCTTTTTTAAAATTTCTTGTAGTAAAAAAATCAAACGTTTGTAATGCATACAATGTTCATATATTACTTAAAAAATAACCTGCTAGAATTGAGTTGCTTACAGATTTTAGCAACAAAAAGAGTAACGTCCACACAAATAAACTATACGGTAGTCTTTTATTTTATGCCTAATTCTTGCACCAACTCCCTACTTCAGAATTAAAGGTATAAATCCTCTTACCAATTAGCCATTAATTCAACAGAACTTTATGGCTAGAAAGATATTCACCTATTTAGTTACACTAACTTTATTACTTTGGGAATGAAAAGTTTGCATCCCCTAAAATGTATTATAAAAAATATCTCCATGAGAGTCTTTTGGGAAGTGAGCTGTACTAGAATCTGACAAAACTCTCTTTGCAGCCACAAAAGACTCAAGTTCTACTGACCATCACAAAGATGTGAATTGTAGGAGAAACAGACCCTCTATCAGATTAATACCTTGAATACACTGAGCAGAAAAGGCAAATGCACACAGAACACACTCCAGCAAGGGAGAATAAATTATTTCACTTAACCAAAAATCTATTATTTCAAACATAGCCAAGAACCCAGAAGGCCTCAAAAGAGCTAAAGCATAGGTCATGAATACACAGGCTAGGCCTAATGACAATGGCTTTTGGCTCTATCTCAGAGATGACTTCCTCTTAGCTTGCAAACCAGAAGCTACAAGGTAGGAATGAATAGAGAGAGCAACGAAAAACGTCAGCTAGAAATTCACTAAGTCCACAAGATACTTTTGCTTCTACTATCTGATTCTTTGAAATAATAAATATATGAACAAAAATAAGTAAATATCATTATTTACAAAGTTTTAAAAAATCTTTGACCAAGTTCTATGCATATAAACTGTTTTAAAAATTCAGTTCTGGACAATAAGTATAGGGATAAAAAAGAAAACCAGACAGAGATGTATAGGAGATAAGATCCCCCCTAGACGATATTAAGGTCAATTCTTTAAAATATTTTAGATGATTTAGTAGAAAGAAATGCAAAGAAGTCTTCAGGTTTGCAAGTGACACATAGATATTTAGATAGTAAAGCATAAAACAAAGCCAGTAAGAATAAAGAACAGGACATTTTATAAAGTTTTATGTAAGTGCAAGAAAGCAGCAATTAGAAGATCCAATTTGCAAAATGAAATATTCTATGTGAAAAGTGATTAAATGCACACAGCATTGAATATGATATTAAACAATAAAGGGTTCTCATGTTTTAGTTAAAAGTCATAAATGAAAACTAGAAGTCTTTAAAAGCATTTAGCACAGGAAGCTGCTAACATAATAAATAACAAATAATAAACAAAGACACACCTTAAAATGACGGACACACTAGGAAGGAATAAAAAATGAACATTACTATATATACCCTTATAGAAAAACACGTGAATCTATGATAGAGCACTGCCCTAAAAAAGTTTCTAAGGGGAAAAACACATAACTGAAAAGTTTCCAACAAAATATATTGGGGAATCCAAAGGGCTTTCTGTAAGACCAGAGGCACAAATCAAAAGAACACTTCATTGAGTCTTATAAATAGCACTGAAAGTTGGTATCATTTAAGTTTCTAAAATCATGATTTAAAAAAATTTACAAATGATACAAATTAAATAAAGACTTGCATAACTTAAAAAGTACACCTACAATCCTTGAGGGTTTTAAGAAAAGTCAGAAATATGTAAGGATTATTCCAGAGTCATGTGACTATATTCTGCTCCAAATGTTCCTTAGTGCCACTGTCAGAAATGGAGAATTAGTTCTACTAATTAGTCAATTAATCAAATGCATTCTTTTTTGTTATTAAGTGTTATAAGAGACTACACAAAGCGATCTACAGATTCATTGCCATCTCTGTCAAAATCCCAACAGCTTCGTTTGCAGAAATGGAAAAGTGAATCTTCAAATTCTTATGGAATTGCAAGGGGCCCTAATTAGCCAAAACAATCTTGAAAAAGAACAAAGTCAAAGGACTCACACTTCTGATTTCAAAACTTAATACAAAGCTACATTAATCAAAACAGTGCGGTACTGGCATAAGGACAGACATACAGACCAATGAAATAAAACTGAGAGTCCAGACATAAACCCATATATCTATGGCTAATTGAATTTTGACAAAGGTGCCAAGTTCCTTCAATGGGTGAAGAACAGTCTCTTCAACAAATGTGCTGGGACAAGTGTATTTCCACATGCAAGAGAAAGAAGTTGGACCTTTACCTCTCACCACATATAAAAATTACCTGAAAATGGATCACTGACCTCAACTATAAAGTCAAAACCAGAAAACTCTTAGAAAAAAAGAAGAATAAATCTTCATGACCTTGGATTTGGCAATGAATTTTTAGATATGACACCAAAAGCATAAGCAGCAAAAGGTTAAAATAAATAAATTGGACTTCACCAAAATTAAAAACTTCTGTGCATCAAAGGACATTATCAAGAAACTGAAAAGAATCTACAGAATGGGAGAAAATAGTTGCAAACTATATAGCTGAGAAAGGTTTAATATCCAGAATAAATAAAGAACTCCTACAACTAACAAAAAGACAAACAACCCAATTTAAAAATGGGCAAAGGACTTGAATAGACCTTTCTCCAAAGAAGATATACAAATGGCCAATAAGCACATGGAAAGTCGCTCAACATCCTTAGTCATTAGTCATTAGGGAAAAGCAAATCAAAACTACAATGAGATACCATTTCACACATGATACTTGATATGAATGAGGTATTAGGACGGCTATAATTAAAAAAAAAAAAAAAGCAAGCATTGAAGAGGATACAGAGAACTTGGAACCCTTGTATTTTGCTGGTGGGAATGTAAAATGGTGCAGCCACGGTGGAAAACAGTTTGGCGTTTCCTCAACAAGCTAAACAGAATGACCATATGACACAGCCATTCCACTTATAGATAAATCCCCAAAAAGTATTGAAAACAGGGACTCAAACAGATATTTGTACACCAGTGTGCACTGCAGCATTATTCACAACAGCCACAAGGTGGAAACAACACAAGTGTTCATCAACAGTTGAATGTAGAAACAAAATGTGACATATACATACAATGAAATATTATTTGGCCATAAAAAGGACTGAAGTTCTGATACACGCTACAACATGGACAAGACCTGAAAGCATTATGCTAAGCACAATAAGGCAGTCCAAAATGGCAAATATTACAAGATTCCACTTTTATGAAATATCTAGAATAGACAAATTCATAAAGACAGAAAGTAGATTAGAGGTTACTAGAGGCTGGGAAAATGCTTAATGGTTACAGAGTTTCTGTTTCGAGCTGTGGAACAAGTTTTGGAAACAGATAATGGTGATGGTTGCACGACAGTGTGATTGTAATTAATGCCACTGAATCATACACTTTAAATGGTTAAAATGGCATATTTCGTGTTATATATATATATTTAACCATAATTTTTTAAAAAGTCTTACAAGAGAAACTTATCAAGAGAATTTGTCTTTGTTTTAGTGGCTTTGAGTTTCTTGGCAAAAATTCAGGACTTGAATAAGAAAAAAATAGGAACGCCACTTTGACTAAACAACAACAAACTTTAGGGACAAGGGAAGAGTTAAGTTTGATGACTGAACTGTACCACGGATAAATCTGGAACCAATCTCTTTTCTATGTTAATTTTGCAATGAAATGATAGAAGCTGTGGGTGAAAGGAGAACTAAGAAGACATGGGAGAAGTAAACAAATATTACTGAAATATCTTAAATCAGAGTTTTGAAGAGTCAATTATACCTACATTTTTCTTTCACCCAGCATTAATCTCATTTTTATTTTATCCTTGGTCATAAATTAGAGGATCCTCCCCACCATTCCCCCCCACCTCTACAGATATGTGGAGAGGGAGAGAGAGAGACATACGTACACAGTTTTGCTTCCTATTCCTCTTCGAAATGCTCACTGGACACATATTACAGAATCAATATAAACTCTGTCATCAATACAGAGCTTACAAGAAACTCACTAAATATAGCCCCTGTTCTTAAACAGTCTGTATCCTACGGAAGATGAGTACACGAGAAGTTGTGACAACAGGCAGAATAGTGAGCATGAGTTTAATAAAAACGTCCTACAACTGCCTCTCAAAGCCAAAATGGATTTATAGAATTTCAGAGTTGAGAAAAAACTTAGAAATCATATAGAACAGGGTCTCAGCATTTTTTTCTCCAGCTTCAGACCTGAAAGTATGCCATAATCCAATGTGTACATCAAAGGTCCTCAAACATCTGGATTTAGAAAAAGGCCTCCAAGTGATTATAATATGTATGACCTACCGTACCATCCTACTCTCCCCAGGAGAACTGTCCCTCCAGTTCAATTTTCATTTCACAATTGGAGAAACTAAGCCAACCTACCTAAGGGTAGGTTAAATGAGATGCCCGAAATCACAATCAGACTCTGAGATGCAGGATTCCGTTACACTACATTGACCTTACCCCTTCTCTTGCTGTCTTCTATAGCCCTTTTCCACAATCAATAACATAAAGTCTAGTCTTTGGTAAGCTTGACATTTACAAGGAATAATTCCCACACCTCCTCAGGAATGCTGCTATAATGCTTTACATTTACCCAAAAAGCACAAACCCAATGACAAGTGGAAAACACAGCTTTGTTGAAAGGTGGATTCTCAGAGGTTGGCTAGGCTCGCTCACTAACTAGTTGAGTGAAAAAGACAAATCAGCGTTTGTAATTCAGAAGGCAATTCAAATTCAGCAAAATTACAAATGACCATCAAGAGCTTGAGGGTTGCCCTGCAACAGAGATTTGAATGTCAAATCTATAAAAACCAAGCCTCCTCAGGCAGCTGCTGCCAGAACTTCAACTAGTAGCACATCTGCTTCTTTGAAATGGCACTCATAATCCCACATGCCAAGATAAACAAAGATATTTTTAAAGTTTAAACTCCTTAATTGTTAAAGTGACATCACTTATTTTTTAACTTTGAATTAAAATATTTTTAAAAATTAATCCCTGTCTTCTGATAATTTCAGTCTTTCTATGTATACATATGTGTATGTGTATAAGACACAATATTAATACATATATATAATAACTGTCTTTCAAAAGCAAGAAAGATGTAGGTAATAGTTAATCAATAAGACTAGGTATAAATATTTAAAAACCTGTTAGCTCCTTCTATACTAGATACCAGTCTTTCCCAAGAGGCCATCAAGTCAGAGGGAGAGACGGGAAAGTATGGTATACGTGTTCTAAGAATGCTGATAGTCTTCTAGTTCTACACAGTATGGAAATTTAATTACTACAGTCTATTTTAAATCCTTCTAAGTTGCTCTGTATAAATACACCGTATAGCTTGGCTTTCAACTATTAACTTCAATGTAATTTCAGAGTATCCTTATAATCTTAGATTCAACAACCAAAGATGACAACTAAAATGACGCAGGTTCACTTTGGGTCAATCTATTGGTTCTCTGTGCTATTTACAAAAAACAACAAAAAAAGTTAAACTCACAGCAAATGATTAATGAAAAGACCACTTGCAGCAAAATTATCCCTAAATGTTCATATTCCCTCAGTACAACTAATTTAGGAATGGTTGTTCCAGAAACAATTTTCATTATTTTCATTCAGATTTTCATTCCTATTAAAGTAAGTTTTTGTAAAGAACAAATTAAAAATTAAGAATTACAAACTGTTCCTAAAATTGAAATAAACTAAGTTCAGTATTTTTACAGATGTAAAAGGGAATGACTTTATAGTACCAAAAATATGCAGACAAAAAATTACTAAAAGTAATTAGTCTTCCATATAAGGTAAAATAGAGAAAATTTTTAATAGCCTGATAAACTTTCTCTTAAGTTCAAGACTCACAACAAGAAAGCAAAAATGTTTGAGAATATAAAGTCTTACCTAGTTTTCATACTCATAGGTAGTGATACACCAGGTAGGGTGTTGCAGGCTCTTACTCTCGTAAGGCCATCCTGTCCTAAGTTTGTGTGACCACATTTTCCCCACCCAAGCTGAGTCAAGAGCACTTTCTACCAGTGTGAGTTTCCACGAAAGGCAGTCACTAAGCACAGAAGCCTCTTCTATCAGTGTCCCTAAACTTGCCCTTTGTATGGGCCTCCGCATTCTTGATGTACGTCAGAACTGCCCAGTGGAATGTAATTCCTCAGTGTTGGAATGTAAACTTATTCATGTCAGGCTATACGCAGCGAGGGAATACATAGCAATCAAACTGAGATTATACTGGTGGGCAATCCTAATTTACAAAATGATTTAAAATGTAATACTCCAAGATCTCAATTTTTCATACCTTCATTTCTAGAAAATGGTAGGCAGTTACTAAATTTTACTTTCCCCCTTAAAAATATAAGTAAATGACTGGACTGATGCTTCTGAACCAAAACGAATTTATTTATTTAGGACTTAAAAAAATATTCACATGACATTGTCTTTAGATAGCAGAATAGCAATTAACTTTAAGAAAAAAAAATCTAACAAGTAACGGCTGATGCCATCAATTCCATTCTCAAAAATCAGTACAATATACAAGAATAAATTTTAATAGAAGCATAAGAAGAAAGTGGTTTGAAAGACTTATAAGAACACCTTTAATCTTTTTAAATATTTTGTCCTCACTCATTAGCTTAACCAAAAAATAAGTAACAGCTATTTAAAACAAAAACATACACACACGAAGTACATATATAAGTTATGTGTGTGCAAATTACAAACTGCATGGGCTTTAACAGGCTCATATTTCAGAAGTAACTATTTGGGAAAACTAAACATACACGTAAGCATCTCTAAATTTCTTTCAAGGCTCATTTAGAAATATTCTAACAATCATCACCCTGCACCAATTAACAGAATTTTGCTCCTCTGCACAGTGAATCTCAATATTTAAGCACAAGAAAAAAATTACAAGCAAAGGCCTCATAGCTGTGTTTTTCCCCTCTCTGTTCATTCCTCAGTAGCCTGTTGTCTATTTAACTACAGCAGAAGTACTAAATGTTTGATATTTATGCTATTACCATTTTAATTCCTCTAAAAAAAAAATCTAACCTGCACTGTCTTCAATATCTTTGAAGCACCAGTAACAGCAATAGCGCTGCCACCTTCTACAGGAGCTCTTTTCTCTGCAGCAATGAGCAGTCCCCATTTCTCTGTGTTTTCTCTCAGGGAGACCATGCGGCTGTAGCTTGTGCAGAGAGCCAACATTCCTTCTGAAGGCTAATTTCCTGCTTCAATGACCCACCCACCCCTCCTGGCTGCAGTTATGTGTTACGCATGTTGTATGGGCACTGTTTCCGCATACCAGCCTCATGACCTCAGCGGCTGCCTGACAGACACTCTTTATCAATTTCTATTAATTCATTACCTACTCTCTTAGAAGTCAAGGGTTAGTAGGGAAATCTGCAATGTCTGCTCTCCTATGAGTCTTCAAGGTCAAATGCTTAGATGTGCTCAGCAATGCAATTTTGTTATTAAAATTTACCCAAGTTGTACTACAGACGTTGCTCTCCACCAAAGCGATGCTGACTGTATACCTGGCTTGAGGGATTAGCATGGAAAAGAATAGCCTAAATTGAAATCAAAACAACATGGGAAAAGTTGAAAGAGGCTGCGTTTGCTCTTGTTCTTCCCTCCAAAACAAAAAAAGGTGCATCTTACCTGAGCTGTACTGGGGTGAAGAGAGCAAGCAGTTTTTCCCTCTTGCCACAATCTAAACCAGCAAAGGACAGTGGTGTGATGATGACTACACTTTGGTAGTGCCCATGTCCTCGTGACGGAACTGCTAGAGAACAGCTCAGCTAAATTGATCTGCTGCTATCAGTCTACACAGTGGCACAAACAAGTCTCTGCTGATCACAGTGCTTTGTACACAGATGGCAGCTGATCAGTTTGTATAAAAGTTATGGCCCATAACAGCTTTCCCCTTCAGCATGTAGACACATGCCTTATCCAAAATGTCTTTGTTAAATGTTCACCATTTCATTGTACAAAGCTTGCCATGTATGAGTTGAAGAGACAGGGAAGATTAGCTCTAATATCTTATCTAAAAATGACCTAATTTTTATAAAATTCATTAAAGAGGTAAAAAAAACATTACATTAAGAAATAACCAAACAGGGCTATGCAACTTGTTAATGAGAAAAATGGTAGATGACTTCAAATGAACGGTTCAGATTGGCCCTTAACCATTGAGAACCTGAATTAATCTCAAGAATTAAACAATACCGGGCTGGCCCCGTGGCTTAGCGGTTAAGTGTGCGCACTCCGCTGCTGGCGGCCCGGGGTTCGGATCCCAGGTGTGCACGGACGCACCGCTTCTCCAGCCGTGCTGAGGCCGCGTCCCACATACAGCAACTAGAAGGTTGTGCAACTATGACATACAACTATCTACTGGGGCTTTGGGGGAAAAAAAAAAATAAATAAAAATTATAAAAAAAAGAAAAAAAGAATTAAACAATACCTCAAACTATGGCAACCAAACATCTGATATTCTTAGAAGGCTTATATGAAAGGTACCAAAACCCAGCCAACAGCCTCCCAAAAATCTGGCATATACCATAAAAGAAGTTAAAATAGTAGACATTTCTTTGTAAGACAGGAACTAAACAATAATTCAGGTCACTTGAATAATACTAAAAATTGAAAATTCCCTTATAGATCAAGGTGGTAAAAACCTACTACTTATTGTCAAAAATTAAAATACTTAGAAATAAATTAATGAAGGATGTGCATGACCTGTACACTAAAAACTACAAAAAGATACTTAACCTTCCAAAGGGAAATAATAAAAGACAAATAAATTATGAGATATATCATGGTTTAGAAGGCTCAGTATTGTTAAGACAGTAATCCTTCCCAAATTGATCCATAAATTCAGTGCAATTCCAATCAAATCCTAAAAAGCATTTGACACTGACAAGCTGATTTGAAAATTTATATGGAAAGGCAAAGACACAGAAGAGCTAAAACAATTTTGATAAAGAATAAAGTTGGGGATTTACACTATGTGATTTCAAAAGTTACTATAAAGCTACACAAATGAAGACAATGTGGTATTGGTATATAAGAATTGACATGCAGATCAACAGAATAGAAAAGAGATTCTATAAATAGACCCAAACTTTGTTTTTTTTTTTGTTAAGATTGGCCCTGAGCTAACATCTGTGCCAATCTTCCTCTATTTTTTGTATGTGGGATGCCACCACAGCATGGCTTGATGAGCAGTGTTTAGGTCCACACCTGAGATCCAAACCTGTGAACCCCAGGCCACTGAAGCGGAGCGTGCAAACCAACCACTACGCGACCGGACTGGCCACTAAAACTTATTGATTTTTAACAAATGTGCCAAGGCAATTTAAAGGATAAAAAATATTCCTTTGGGGGCTGGCCTGGTGGCATAGTGGTTAAGTTCGGTGCGCTCCAATTCGGCGGCCCAGGTTTGCGGGTTCGGATCCAGGGTGCAGACCTACACCACCCATCAAGCCATGCTGTGGTGGCAACCCACATACAAAAGAGAGGAAGATGGGCACAGATGTTAGCTCAGGGCCTATCTTCCTCAAGCAAAAAAATATATATATATTCTTTTCAATAAATGGTCCTGGAACCACTGAATACCTGTATGGAAAAACATAAACCTCAACCCTTACCTTACACCATACACAAAAATTAAATCAAAATGGATCGCAGACCAAAATGGAACTAAAACTATTAAATTTCTAGAAGAAACACATGAGAGAATCTTTATAACAAGCTAAAAAGATTTCTTAAACAGGGTACCAAAAGTACAAACTATAAAAGAAAACATTGACATAACGGACTTCATTAAGATGGAAAGGTTTTGCTTTTAAAAGACATAACAAGAAAAAGTCAAGCCACAGATTGGGAGAAAATTTTTGCAAAATATATCCAACGAAGGAATTGTATCCAGAATACATAAAGAACACTTACAACTCAAAAATAAGACAGTCAATCCAACTTTTTTTAATGGGTAAAATCCAATTTTTAAATAATTGTTTTAAACAGGTGAAGATAGGGGCCGGCCCGGTGGCGCAAGCGGTTGGGTGCGTGCGCTCCGCTGCAGCGGCCCGGGGTTCGCTGGTTCGGATCCCGGGCGCGCACCGACACACTGCTTTGGCAAGCCATGCTGTGGCGGCGTCCCATATAAAGTGGAGGAGGATGGGCACGGATGTTAGCCCAGGGCCGTCTTCCTCGGCAAAAAAAGAGGAGGATTGGCGGATGTTAGCACAGGGCTGATCCCCTCACAAAAAAAAAAAAAAAAAAAAAACAGGTGAAGATATATGCATGGCCAATAAGCACATGAAAAAATTCTCAAAAACACTGGTTTTTAGAGGAATGCATAATAAAACCACAGTAAGATTTACCACCACATATCCACTAGGATGGCTAAAATTCAAAACACTGACGATACCAAGTGTTGGAGAATGTGGAGCAATCAGAACTCTTTTATAAACTGCTAGTGGGAATGCAAAATGTTACAGCCACTATGGAAAACAGTTCCTTATAAAGTTAAACATACATTTACTAAACCCAGCAATTCCACTGCTAGGTATTTACTGAAGAAGTAATGAAAACACATGTCCACACAAACAGATGTTCATGAATGTTGATAGAAGCCAAAAATTAGAAGCAACCCAAACCATCATTTTCAAATTATGTTTTGTAAAAGATTAATACTTTCTCACTTACAATATTCAATAGGATTTATGAAATCTGGCATCCACTTTATATAAGAATTGGGAACACATTGTTAAAATAGGCCATGAGATAATTCTGCACTGAGATGGACAGTAAAGCAAAATTTTAGTTCTCAAAGCCTCCCTATAGCCTTCTGATCTCATAAGCATCTCTTTTTCACTTCAGTATTCTCCCTATTTACCCACCCCTTCACCCTACCCTGCACTATCCACAAAGCTTTTCAAGTGACTCAATGCCAGTTATCTCTTCATACCTCCTGCCACTCCCCCTGCCTGTCAAACATGCCTAAAATCAAATGTACCACAACATGTCTAAAATCAAATGTATTCATGTCAACTCTGATATCCACCCACCTCATCCCCTCCAGATTTGGTTATAGCTGTCAAAGTCATCATACTGCCAGACATGCAAGTTCAAAGCACTGGAACCATCTTTTACTCCATCTTCTCCCTTGCCTATAGCTTCAGTCATTAAATTCCATCAATTAGTCCCTCTAAATTACACTTATATGTGACCCATCAACTTCTATTTCTGTGAAAATACTAATCAGGCCCTTAGCCTTGGCACACCAAGACCACTGAGATAGGATTCCTGTCTCTGGTCTCAGCTTTATCAAATCTTCCAGGATCCTCTCATTCTACCGATCTTAAAACTTCAATAGTTACACATTGGTTTCATAGTCATTAGCCCAGCCTCTCAGTTTAAATGTGATTGAACACCTGCTTGTAAGCTTTGAAAACAAGAGTGTAAGATCCAATCAAGATTGTAGTGAACGAAAATTTCTAGGGACTGGGCCTCAGTATTTTACCAGCCCCAAGCCAGGTGAATCTAATACCCAGCCCGGTTTGCAAACCACTACCTTGGTCAATTAACTTTCATAGTCTTGCCTGGTCATCTTCTAACCGTCTTTACTACCAAACACAAGGACTCAAATCCAGTGTCTTTTCTACTTATTGTTTCACAAGCACATTCTCCGAAAAATTAAAACTCATACTTCTTGGGCTTCAGTAGTTACCAGGCAGCTCTTCTCTACCATATTTGAAGGACTATAATTACTTTATACTTTGACACAGATAATCAATGAAAAAACTCTCTGCGTTAGCCACAATGATGCTTCCATACAGAACACAAACTATATATAAAAGTTTTGTAAAATTCATCTAATATATGTCAATCATACCTCAATAAAAAAGAACTTCACTTAAATGAGATAATGATTACAAAACCTGGAAGACCCTTTTCACAGATAACTTTTCATTCTGTATGTCCAAAATTATATAATAAGTTAAAATTCAAGATCAAGTGACAAAGTGGTAAACTGAAATGGGTCTCAAGATTCTGAATAATAATTAATTATTATTTTGGACTATTTAAACCATCATGGAAGCAGACGACCTCTGATATATATACCCTGGAATATATAGGATTTACTGATGAAATGGAATACTCTAAATTTAAGTTTTCCTATTTGCAAAACTGAATTAAGTATGAATACTTAATGATGGTTTTCTAAATTCACGTTAATGAACCAAAAACAATATTAAAAATAAAACATAGGAAAGAATTTGACAGATTTTCACCATTGCTCTAATTTTCAAATTATCTGAAAATTTTTAATTAAGAAATAACAGTTATCTTAATGAAACTGACACACTTAAGTAGTTTACAGCTAATAAACATAAAGTAAGCTATCAATAAAAGATAAAGTAAAAATTATCCTGAAATATCTGACTCAGAAAAAAATATTTAGATAAAGGTATAACTGAGAAAATAGTTATTTAATGTTTATGTAGATCTGTAACACATGAACATCCAATATCAGAAGTTATATTTTATATTTAATTGCAAAAATATGTAACCTCTATAAAGCCATAAATCTGTGGCAAAAGTGAAAAACATCTAAGGAAATATTTTTTAGTATTTTGAATGTACAGTTCAATATTCTCATCAGTAATAAATAATAAGCAGATAGTTTTTAAACCCACAGTATATTCATTTAAATTCCAGCATAAAGAAGGCAGTGATATACATGTCTAAGGTATCACTTGACTTTATTTCAACTATTCAATTCTTGAAGTACTTTTAAACAATTTTCAGTACATCTGAAAAATAAAGTGGGGTACATAATACAGAATAAAGTCATTTTCTTTGACACTCAAATATGTAATTTTGTTGTCTTTAAAATATATACATTATATATAAAAACATAATATATAAATTATATATAATATATATAATTTAATTCATAGGAAAATAAAAGAGGGTCCCTGAAATATGATTAATTGAAAATTTTTATTTTAATAAAGACATTTCAATATCACTGATATATCACTGATATATCTAATATCAGAATATAATTTGCTTCATATATTAATCTATCTCTTAACAATATCCTTACTCTTGTTCTTTTTCTGTTAGTGTTCCCAATACTGAAAGTATGCTTCTTTAAATAAAAACAAAATTAGTTGCTATATATTTTAAGACACTATGAATTCATATAGGTGAAACAGTAATTCACACATCCCTCCAAACCAACCCTCCTCCAAAATAACTATGGCACAAATAAAGGTTGAGTTCCTTTACACTTAGCAGCAGATAAACAATTCCAACATTTTACAGAGAAAAACAGTTGTATTTCATTGACACACCGATGTCAGATTTTAAAACTTTTATGAAATATAATGTTTACTTTTGCAAGAGAAATCCAAACATCACTGCAAATAAGGACTTCTAGGGTGAACTCTCACACTCATTTATACCAAGGATCACAAATGACAAATTCCCTGACTGAAGACTTCAAGCATCAAACAACCTGTGATCACATCAACTACACACACAAAAACATCCGAGTCCTTCTCTTTAAGGCTACTTACTCTGTTAAACACTGCCAATGCCAGTTTCCCAAGGACTACAACAGCCTGCATTTATATGTATAGCACATCTGCGAAGTTGTAGTTATAGCAACCAAATTCCCAACTTGATCCAGCAGTTGAACTCCCTCTCTAGAGAACATTTTTGCTCTGTGCATCAGGTATCACATCAGAATATGATTTAAAAGAGGCAGGGGTGGTCTAAATAATGCTAAAAATCATGTTAGCTTTCCAGGATGAAGATGTTTCGTACTGAAGCAGAAGGTACACTTAATAACCAAAGTGGGAACATTTTAGTATATCCCATTGCATCTTTTACATATTTCCTCTATTCCTTTAATTTAGAGATCTACCTTATTTCAAATTTATTTTTAAATTTGATATATTTACATCAAGCGCAACTAAACTCTCCCTTCCATATCATCAACTCTAGTCAAACCAAGGTTGTAGTTGTTTCATCATTTTATTCACCTTATTTGGAACTCTTTCCCAGCATTTCCTTAAAATCTTTAACGTATATCTTTACCTTATATGTGTGCGTCATGGGAATACCCGGACTTGAGTCAACTTTAGGTAGGACAAGTAGGAATTACAGATGATGTAAGACCTGAAAGAGTGTGGCTAAGCTGATGAAGAGTGGAACATAGGGCTGAGGAGAGGAACGACCTAGCAAAAAAAGATAATTAACAAACTAAGAGAACATGAGGGAAAACTAAAGAGCAAGTGTAACCAAGACTGCTGGTTGCCTACTCCAATATCCTTTTTCCTCTTTTTCCTTCAAAGGATATTTTTATATTATTATTTTTAGTGGGCACATTGCATCTCATAATAAAAGACTGCATGTCTCAGCCACCTGGGCAACCTGAAGTGGCCATTTGACTACAACTGGACAATGTGATATAAAAAGAAACATTGTTTCAAGGAATCTGATTTGGATGGAAATTAACTTTTTCCCTCTTCTGCCTTTCCTCCTGCTTCCAGCTTCCACTACAGACAAGACAGCTGGAGCTGGGCAGCCATCCTGTGCTATGAACCAATGCTGAAAATGGACGCTATGTGCTAGCGTTAAGTAGAGATGAAAGATGGAAGCCTATAACTTTTTCACACTGTTGGAGCCGCCAGACCATCCTGGACCATCTACCTTCAGGGTTCTTTTACATGAGAGAAAAAGTAGCTCCTGCTGTGTTTATACAATCAAAACTAATTGTAATTAATACAGTAAACAAAACAATATTCAACAAGATACCATTTGCCTTTTTCCCTCCTCTTTCTGCATCCCTGCACAGACTAACTAATACCATCTTCTCAGGAGCTTCCCGAGACTCCTTCTTCCATTATGGTGCAGCTTCATTCTTTTCCCTGACTCTTCTCTGTATTAACCTGACTTTCAATAAACCATAGTTATTGAAATGTTATTTCTAAAAGGAAATATGTTAGCATAATATTGTTAAACTCTTTTTAAAAGTGACTTTTTTTTAAAGGGCATGGTAAAAATATAATCCTGAGCCAATATAATTCAACAAATATTTATTAAATGTCTGCTATGTGCTAGGCACTGGGCACTGGGGAAGAAAAGATGGAGAATACAGCCCATGCCCTTGAAAAACCTAACAGTTTAGAACAGATATGGAACAGTTCAACCTCACAGAAATACAAGGGTAGGATTCCCAGAGAATAAAACATGTGGTTTTCACCACATGATGAGGAGGGGTGGGAGTGATGGTGGCAACAATGAGGTGGATATCCCAGGCAGAGAGAACAACCTGACAAAGGTATGTTCAGACCACAATGGATCAGCTCGAGTGTCTGGAGAGGGTGTAAGGAATAAGGTAGGTTGAAAACATTTTGAGCTGTCCTATACATCTCACTAAGGAGTCTGGATTTTATCTGTTTGGCAGTTGGAAGTCATTTAAGTTCATTATGCAAGGGATCAACAGGAAAAATTCTGTGCTTTTAAACAATGAAATGGTGACACTATGGAAGAAGTACACAAGGCACACGAGCTACTTCAATAGAGCAGGTGACGTCTGAACAAAGGCAGTGGCACTGGTGACAGAGGCAGTTGATTTGTTAGATATCATCATTTCTAACTCTGAAGTATTATTTACTAAAAAAACAATTGTCAGGGAAGAAACTGAGACTCATAGAAATTTCTAGATTAGGTGACTAGCTGTTCATTAAAGCCATTAGAGATAGAAAAAGGTCAAGCAGACTTGTAGGTGTTTGTTGCATTCTAGATATGGTATCTAGAGCTCAAGGGACCTGGAGCAAATCCACATAAGGTATTGGTATTCCAGATACACCCTTAACTCCAGCACCTTTTTCTCCATTTACTGTATGCACTGGCAGAGCTCAAACCCCAGCGACACCCAACTACCCACCTTCTCCATGCCTGCCCCTAAACAGCTGAAAGACCAAACAAATCTATGACCACAAATATCAAATGGGCAGTCAACACCCTCTTTGTTTCACCACCTTCTTCTCTCTCATCAAAACTCCTAAATACCCACCACTGAACCCCTCAATCTACCCACTGACCTACAGCTCTTACCATAAGCCTGTAGTAAGGGTGAAGCTCTGTCACTCTTTCCAAAGCTAACACCTCCCCCCTAGTGGGTTTCGTCCACTTCTGAAATTACCTCCCCTCTCTCCTGTCTTATCTATTTACCCCTCTCTACTGATCCTTTCCCTCAACACACAAAGACACACTTGCATCTTCTAATTTTAAAGAAACAAATCTCTCTTGACTTCACAACAACTCCCAGCCACCATCCCATTTCCCCATTCCTCTTCACAATAAAATTTCCTGAAATGATGAAATTTCTCTTTTGTTAGTTCTTATCTTCCCATTGTCTCCTCAACCAGCTCCACCACTTCACTGAGACTGGTTTGCTCAGGTCACCTATGATCCTCATGTTGCTACATCCAAAGATCACGTCTCTATTCTCACCTTATTAAATCTCCTTGCAGCACCGGACAAACTGACCTCCTTCCTTCTCAAAACACTTTTTACTTCTTAGCTTTGATGACACACAAGCAGGATCTCTGTGTGTCAGCACCATATTCTAGGCAGGCACAGAAGACACACTCAATAATATTTCAAAACTCATAGGATGAACGAGTAAGACAGAAGGATATGCATATAAACAATTGCAGGTGAGCGATTTGGGACAGAGGTGAGGATAGACGGGCTCATTAATATGAATTAAGCATCATCGAGTTGACGACTCTCTTAAGAATACATAACTAATAGCCTAGGGTAATGTTTGATTCTAGAAATCAGTTCTAGTCATTTTGCTCATCACTTTAGATAATCTTTTTTGTAAATAATTCTCCTAAGATATGAAGTTGTTAGGACACTATCCCTTGTAGTGATTAGGTTTAACAGATTAATATTTTAAAAGAACAATACATTTACCATTCATTCTTGATAACTATGTTTAACTTAATGATTACTTAACCTATGAAGCAGAATGCTTTGGTAATCTTGGTATAGGTGTGTCAGTTTTTTAAAACTGCTGCTGGATTAGATGTGGGGAAAATTAACTATAGAAAACTGAGGGGAAAACAGTCAAGTCCAAGAGGCCTGACTCTCACACACACACACACCACACATAATACATATTTAGGCATATGTATGTATATACTAATCTAATTATATATTCACTTTATACATATACGTTTACATGTATAGATCAAATTGAACGTTTTAAAAAAGAAGCACATTCCTATGATTCCCTGCCTAACCAACTATTCAGTAACTGGCCAACTACAGGCCCCAATCATCTGCTTCTGCAAAATAATGTGATAATGGTGACTTAAGACAATGTCTGAGATAAGCAGTTCTTATAACTTATTAGCTCTTACTAATTCTGCTATCATTCACCAACTTTAGGTCATTCCAAATATGAGTTAAACAAAGTCTTATGGTTTCTCTTGAATGTAAGACAGGAAGTGAGGGAGGGAGAGGGAGGGAGAGTTTTTTCTTTTAAAGAAATAACCTCTGATAATGCTGGCTAGAAAGAAAACTTCTGAAAAGCTTATGTATCACCTCATTTAATCCTGTTATAAGTTACTGAAATCTTCCCATGGTGGGCGGGAAGGTATGTAAGATCAATACACTATTATTAAAACTCAATGAGGACAGGGGGCGGCCCGGTGGCACGAGTGGTTAAGTGCGTGCGCTCCGCTGCGGCAGCCCGGGGTTCGCCGGTTCAGATCCCAGGTGCACACCGACGCACTGCTTGGCAAGCCATGCTGTGGCGGTGTCCCATATAAAGCGGAAGAAGATGGGCACGGATGTTAGCCCAGGGCCAGTCTTCCTCAGCAAAAAGAAGAGGATTGGCAGATGTTAGCACAGGGCTGATCTCCTCACCAAAAAAAATAAATAAAATTTAAAAAAACTCAATGAGCACAGATTTAAGATGATTTATAGTTTTTCTTTTGTTTTTTTTTATTCTTCCCATTCCTTCTTCAATAACCACTCTTCCCCTTCCATGCTTAATCTGTGCTACCAAGGTTGTGATTTTGGCAATACCTGAAGGTAAATCTTATCTGTAATGTACCGTTTCCAGAATTCTGATCCTCACTTCTCTTCATACCTTTTGGATACATTTAATGTCCAATAAAGTTACCCTTCCATGACATTATTCACCAGTGAGTTGTTTTTAAAATGCCATACTCCCCCTCCAATAAGGCATCACATGACTTATAACAAATCTGTACTCTTTCAAGAATATGATTTTCTAATCCTATACAGCTCTTTACAAGAAATAAGGAAGATTTAATTGTGTCTTCAGTCCCTACCACATAAATACAGAATCGTTCTTCCACTGTTTCACCCTCTTTTATTACTGAAAAAAAGTAGCAAGTTCTCAGAGCAATCAATTAACTTATCATGTAGCACTGGCAAGCAGAAAGTAGGCCTGTGATTTTTAAACTCAAGTAGCTCATTGTTTGTCATGTGAATCATAATGAGAATAGTATTTCAGCCTCTCAGAACTGATTAGTTAAATGTCTTGTTTCCCCACTTATCCTCATTATAGCTGCCAGCTCTAATTTAAAATGTGATTATTGAGAATATCGTAGCATAATTTTAATTTTTAAATTGTGGATATATTTGGTATCAATGAAAGAGAAGCACTAATTGTAAATGGACATAGCCAACGTGGTACAAATAAATGATTCACCCATTTCTCCCAACCTCCTGCTAATGTTACTTGAGACCTAACTTACCAACAGTCCTAGCTTTTCCGACCAAGTTAGGCAGCTTTGTAAACTAGACCTCTTATTAATGGCACCATCACCAATGGTTTTGCAACTATTTCATGCCCGAAAGTGCAGTTCTAGTCTAGATAAATCATCCTATTCTTGTGCCTTCACTCAAGCTATTGCTCATGTTTGGACTGCCCCCCCTCAATCCTATTTCTGTGCCACCACTTGTGCTCTTTACTCTGTCCAGATTTCCTTTCCAACCGCTGTCCAACAATCTAAATTAAAAATCCAACTCAAAATTCACTTCCTTAAGAGTCACCCTTGATTACCATCCACGTACCTTAAAATATCTCTGTCTTTGAAGGGATTTTGCATTCCGTGTGGTCTCTGCTATATCAATTTACAATGTACTATTTAATGACCGTGTTTCACATACGACTGCCTCATCTCCCCAACCAGATATTAAATTACATGACAGCAGGGCGTAGATCATCTTGCCTCCTTTGTATACTCCAGAACTTAAATGTAGAGACCATACAATAGGACTTAATGCAAGTGTCAACTAATGTTTGAAATAACATGGAAATATGCCTCAAAATCTGAACTCTACCAAACCTATTTTAGAATGAGACAGAATAACCCATAAATATGAAAAGAGCCCACAAAACAATCCTAAATATTGATAGCAGTTCCCATTGACAATGCTTTGCCAGTTACAGACATAATTTCGTATGACACATAGTGCACAGATTACTCTACCTACTAGGTCTGCTGCCTAACATAAGCTGGTAGCTAGACCCTAACGTCCATGCATTGGAAGCCTCCACTCCTCTGTATAGGTCTTTGTCCCCAGTCCGTCTGGCTCCCAGCTTTAACTACAACCCTTCTCTTGGCATCTTCCAAGTTCCTAGGCTTATGGCCAGCCTGGGCTTATCTTTTCCTTCAACCTTATAGCCCCTACCCTGATATCACATTGATATGAAGTGAAGAGATTGTTTACCAGTTCCTTTGTATACGAAAAATATAGAAAGTTTTTAACTATCAGAGCAATAAAGACATTATTTGTTTATGATTAACTATGGTGTGCATGATCATTTCTATTAAAAGGCCCTTCCTTGGAGGCCTCTATGATAAAATTGACTCTGTTGAGAAAATCAGACTCAATGTTTTAAACAGGAATGGTTTTTTTCCGGATTGTGACCAATGTAAATTCAAAGAGTGTGTATAACAATAATGTTTCATGTCTTAAATACCTAGCATACTATTTGTTTTTTGCAAATAGATGTAAAAATGATTGATAAATTAGTAGAAAAAGACTCCAATTCTATGAGTTAATATACAATCTAGGTAAACTGTCTCCTTCTCTAACAAACAATCCAAACAGCAAGTTGAAAGCTTAGAAACACAGTCTAAGCCTATCTTTAATATCTAAATTAGAATTCTCAGCCTTTCAAAGAAGCCAGCAGCCAAAAAATAATATATTAGTCCAAGTTATTATACTGTGACTTTATTGTAAAATAGGCTTCAGCATTCATAGAATGGGGTAATTTTACAAGTGACAAAATTTAAAGTATGTAACAATTTCTATTACAATTCCATAAATACACTGATTTAGAGCACATTAGGGCAATAAATGTTATTATTATCTTCCTGCCCATTATGTAGAATAAACCAAAAGTACATGAAAAAAACATTTCTAAACATGCAACTTGATATAAGACAATTTTCATTCATTGCTTTCCAGCCCCACTGCTGTTGCAAATGATGTCTTTGAAAAAATTAGAGGGAAGAAACTCCTTCCTCTAGATACTGCACTAGCCTCTGTCTGTCATTGTCTTAACATATCAACTACCATGACTATGGATGTACAGAGCACGTTGTAGAATTATGCAGCACAAAACCTGCACAACTTTTTCATCTATGACAAATGTCCCCTCTGACATTTTCTTAAATGAGAATGAGAATAACCTTTGTTGCATTCCTCAATTACCTTTGCTCACCATCTTTCTGATCATCTAAAAAAACTGAATTTATTTTAAATAAAACTTTAAGTAAAACATAACTATAAATTGTACCTTGCTTCAAGAATACAAATTGCACTCCAAATAAGAGTTTAGCTCTATCTTAGGGCAACATTATATGTAACAACATCATAAGTGACATTACAGCCATTGTACAAATACCAATGTTTCAAGACTTGATAAATTTCTAATAAACCTAAAATAAAACTCATAAAAATAACATTTATATCACCGAAATTCCTTGGAATGGGGAAGAGTGAGTAAGCTGTCACTGATAATCACAAAGGAATTCATAAACTCCATAAATGTTACCAATCTTATCAAGGAACAATATTCATGTTTGAACAACCAAAGTAAAAGTATGCAACCAAAACAACCCTTATCTGTCTAAAAAGAAAACAAAAATAAAACATAAAATGCTGACCTAAATGTCAACTGAGGAATTCAATAAAGCTAATGAAATCTGGAAGCCAAATGACAGATTTTCTACAATGCATACCACCCTTCTTACCTGATGATATCAGATGTCAAAGCAATTTCAGGAGAATTAGTTTAAAACATGAAAATGTTGTTCAACATACTTTGATTCAAAACTAACTGTTGAGAGTGAATTATCTGTCAAAATGAGTTGAAACTTTCAAGAGAATGATCAGGTTACTTATTATATATAGTAATAACCGATTTACAGGCTAACACGATAAAAACATGGTAAATGTGGAGAATCAACTGTGAACTAGTTGTTTTATAAAACCAGACTGTTTCTAATACCTAATCCAAATGAAATCAAACCTCAATATTTTCTGGAGAGAGAAATATATATGAATCACTAATGTCAGCCTTTAGCATAGTACCAGCAAAGGCTCTTTCTTGTTAAAACAATCTCAGTACTATTCCTAAGGCAACATCTCCAAAGGGAATAAACAACTTGGACACAGCAAATGTCACCAGGTGCAACATGAAGGAATAATCTATATATAGCACTAGCTTGTCATTCAGTCTGAAACACCATTCCTTCCTTCATCCCGTTAAAGTACTCACTTGCAAGCATTTGACATCCAGCCAGAGAAAGAGCAACTTATGTCATCTTTTAAAATAATTAGACATAGAGTTCAATGTGTTCATGAAATAGGTCTGAACTGCAAGTCCTCCTTCTTTAGAACAACAATTTTCTGAACATTAGCTTCCCTTTCCAGGAGTTAGAACAAGCTGTTACTTGACTAGCTGATGATGGCTGGTAGTCAAGAAAGACCATCACAGGCTCCTTCACTGTTCTAGGACCTCAGTCTATAGATTTAGTTTGTCTGGTACAACCTAAACTTGTACATCTTGTACGTCTTGTATCAGGATGATGATGAAGTCACTAACCTCTGCTTTCTTTAAGATGCATAAATTTCAAATCACATTCATTATAGCATTATTTATAATAAAAAATATCAAAAATTTACCCTTTATAATCATTAACTAAATTGTGGAAAGTTCAAATAACTGAATATTAAACAAGAGTAAGCCTTTATAAAGAGTTTTTAATATTATGAGGCAATGCACATACATATACATATTCTTTAATTGAAATAAGCAAGATATTAAATTGTTTACAAAGTATGCTCTAAAGTATGGGGAATACATACTTGTAAGACTAGAGAGAAAAACACTAGAATACTGATAAGAATGATTATCTTAGATGAGAGATTTTAGTTGATGTTTTTCCTTCTCTTTATCCTCGATAATTTATATAGTAATATTATTACTTTTTACATTAAAATTATATGTGATTTTAAAAAGATGCCAATGCTTAAATATTGTTTGCCTACACTTTCTTCCAAGTTCAGAAGCAGAGTTCGAGTTTCCAAAAAGGGACCAAATAGTAGGTCCTGTGTTTGAAGGAGTGGAAGAGTATTGCCTGTCCATTCTCCATTCATCCTGGAAACAGAATTCTAAAATTATAGGAGCTGGTTCACAGGTTGACTCCAGGCTCCGAGGTAGAATTCTAGGGGGCGTAACCACCCACCATCCTCTACTGCCAGAGTTTTCTCAGTCATAAAATGAAGGTAATAATCACACCTGTCTCAAAGGAGGGTTATGAAATTAAATGATTCAACATATATAAAGCTTTCAAAATGGTGCCTGGCAAATAGAAAGCATTATCAAAGCCTTCACTATTTTTCTATCGTCATTTTGTTACTATTACAACTATTACTACCTCTATTACTACTACTACTACCACCACCACTATTACCATTACCGTGACTATTGCTACTATAAGAACAACAAACAGGCAACAGAGCTTCCCTCCCTAGTAGGGCCATTTGCCAAAGAAAATAATGCCTGCCAATCTGATCTCGGGGAAGCAGAAGGGCAAAGAGGCATGGGAATGGCACCAGAGATTGTTTTTCACTAGATGCAATGTGCCTCTGGCACTCTTTCACTACCATTCTGGCCACCAAAGGCCCATCCCAACGCCTTCTTTTACCACACCCAGGCCAATCAGTCTCTACAGTTTAAATTACCTCTCCTGTCTCACTGACGGACTTTTTATAAAAATTTATTCACATCTTTAAAATAGATTCTTAACATGTCCCTGGCCCATTCAGAATTACTTATCAAGAACATATTTTAATATTTTTGGGAGACAGGTTACAGAAGGTGGGAGGGGGGAGAAGATCACTACATTTTGATAAATTTAGTCAATTTAAATAAAATATTTATTTGGTAATTTTAAATAAAGATATTTAATCAGTTAAAATTTTTTAAAAACCTTCAGTCAAAATAAAAATAGTTAATTGTGAAAAATACACAATTGGGTGAACAAATAACTCCTGAAACTTGGTAGCTGATAACCTCTAGGAACCTGAACATAGGTAGCCATGTATGTAACAGATGACCCTAACCTTCTTTGGCCACAGCTGATTGGACCTACGTATACATCTGCCCCCAGCCCAGCCAATCAGACTGTAGCCTGAAGAATCCAAAGAAAAGACACAGGCACTGCAGTCAAATTGTGTAAACATGAGGGACATAAGGTCATAACTCAACAGTCGGCACATACAAGCCAAAGTCACAGGGAGAAAGAAACTAATAGCCTTAGAGAGCGGGAAGCCAGTCCACAGACAGATGCAAAAATGAGAGACCATATGGTCCTGAGAGGCAGAAAAGTCAATGGCAGTTCCTGGCTTTCCATTTCTAATCCCATGTGGTCTCAGTGAACTTTCTCTGCCTCTCTTTAGATGTTTATGAGATGGCCTGTTACAGAGGCAGATTTTATTCCCTATGAACAAATGTGCCCTAAACTAGGCTGACATGTTCACGTAACAAATAAACATGTCACTGGCATGTCTTTTGTTCTTGCTCCTTGTTAAGGAGATTGAACAGTGTTTACAACATAAAAATAGTCCTTTCTCAACGATTTATGTATCAACACCCCAAGCTACTGCCTTGCTTTGTGTCAGTAGAGGAGGAACTAGGAAGAGAAAAGAATTCTGCAGAAGAACTCAATTCTGCAAAAGAATTTCAAACGTCATGGATAATCTCTCACAGAATGTCTATACAATACCTGCTTCTTGGAAGAAACATGGATTCCTTAATGAACACGGACCCAGAGAGAAGGATATACCAGCAGGTCCCAATATCATCAGGACTGAAAAGAAAAGATAATAGAATCAGATGATTATCTATAAACCAAAATGAAATCAAAACACAATATAGCACAAAGTGCAGTACCCATGTTACTTTTAGAATCATGAAGAACAATGAAATAGTGTAAAACACGTATATAAAATACCATTATTCAACTATTGGAATTATTTTTTAATTATTTTTATCCCCCAAATAAGCTAAAGTTATTTATCAGTATATTTAAATGTCTTAAACATTCCTTAGACCTATAGCACCTACCATTCCAAGTTCTATTTTTTGCTTAATTTTTTTGAACTAAAACACTTTCCCTTGCTTCATAAAACAAAAAATATAAAGAGGTAAACAGTGAAACTCAGTCTTCCCAACCCTTCCCCTGTCTACCAAGCTCTGACATTTCTCCACCACACTTGTTGGATATTCTTTCAGAATTTCTTTATGCACGTGCACACAAAAATGGATATACATTCGTATTCCCTCCACCATCTTTTTTCTTTTTACAGAAAAGACAGCACACTCTACAGTGTTCTTTCCTTTGAAACAACTCTTAGAGATCTTTTCATTGGAAGACAGCTTTCTTGTAGATAGGCCATATTTGATCTGAGCAATCCCCTACAGCTGGTCGTTTCAATTGTTTTTAATCGTACACAATTATTTTTTTAAAAAAATGAAAACTGCAATGAGTAATTCTCTACATATAATAGTAACTGTAACTAGTAACTAGAAGTGTAACTGTTGGGTTAAAGGCACATACACCTAATTTTGATCAATATTGTCAAATCGCCCTCCACAGGTGGTTAGCAACTTCTTTGCCTACTTGCTTCCCCACAGACTTACTAATAGAGTTTGTTACATTTAAATTATTTATTTATTTATTTATTTTTCCCCCCAAAGCCCCAGTAGATAGTTGTATGTCATAGATGCACATCCTTCTAGTTGCTGTACGTGGGACGCGGCCTCAGCATGGCCGGAGAAGCGGTGCATCGGTGCGCGCCCAGGATCTGAACCCGGGTCGCCAGCAGTGGAGTGCGCGTACTTAACCGCTAAGCCACGGGCCGGCCCTAGTTTGTTACATTTACTTAACAAATGTGTAACAATTTTATGACAAGGGCTGTTCTAGGTGTTTAGGATACTTCAGGGAACAACAACAACAAAAAAAGATCCCCACCTTCATGGAGCTTATATTCACGTTGGACAATACAGATAATAAACAATAAAAACCACAAATTGGTAAATTATAAATCAGTACTCTGGGGGAAAAAATTAGTGTAGGATAAGGAAAATGGGGGGGAGTGTTACAGTTTTAAATGGGTGGTCAGGATATGTCTCACTAAGAGCACATTTGATCAAAGGAAATGAGTTAGCCAGGAGGATCCCTAAGTGATCAGCATTCCAGGCAAAGAGCACGAAGGATCCCAGAGTAAGTGCAAAGGGCACAGGCTGACACAGCTTAGCAACAAGCCAGTGTAGTGTGGCTGACGCAGAGTGGGGAACGGGCAAGCCATAGGGGAGCACGAGGCATTCTACCATTGAGGCTTTTTATCAATCTTTTGGGTTTTTCCCAATCTGCTTTGATGAAAATGCTATTTTAGTGTAATTTTATTTTTTATTTCTTTTTCTTACTATAATCATAAAGGCGTCTTTTTTCTTAATGTTTATGAGCCATATCTATTTCTTTTTCTGTGAAATCAGTTCATAACTTTTAGCCAATTTTCTCTTAAGTTGTGGGACTTTTTCTCATCTAGAAGCACTTTATAAAAATTAGCTTTTTGAAAACAAGGGCTGTGAATACCTTTTTCCTCAGTTTGTTGCTTATGCTTTGCCTTCATTTACTCTGCTTTTTGCCATGTGTAAGCTATTTTATTTTAGAGAGTCAACTTTATCAAATTTATTAGTGAGGATACAGGTTCAGCTACTATTAAAACAAAAAGCTAAACATAGCAATGGCTTAACCAAGGAGGAAGTTCATTTCTTTCTCACACAATAATAACAGTCTTAGCACCAGGAGCCCAAAGCTGATATGGTGGCTCCATGTATGGAGACGGAGGCTCTTTCTTTTGTGTGGCTCAGTCATCCTCAACCCATGGCTTCCACCTCATATTCTGAGGTGGCAGCTCCAAATCTCACCACAATATCCACATTCTAGCCAGTGGGAGGGGCGGAGAGGAAGTACAGAGCACACCCATTTCTTTTCAGAGTGCAACACGGAAGCTGCATACTATCGGTCCCTCACATCCCAGTGAATCACATGGGTGCTACAAGGAAGTCTTGGGCAATCTCTGCCAAGTCCTTTTTTTCCCTTAGTAAATGGATTCCAAAAGTTTTTAAAGGACACTAAATTCTACTTACAATTCTGAATAATTAAGTGACTTAAAACGCCAATCACTAATCATTCTCATTTTGCTATTTGCTTCCAAAGCAAATCAGCAGTTGATCACTGTTTCCCCCAAGTCCACTCTTTACCAATTTCACATTACTTAGTCCTCAATAGCAACGCCACAAGAAAACGTAACAGAAAATATTGTCAGAGTTTAGTTCCAATCAAACCATAGAAGTAAAATGATTTCTCAAATGAAAATGCAAAATATTTCCAAAAATAATTTATACCCTTTTCTCCTCAGTTTTTATCATGAGCTTCTGCAATCAACAATCATTTACCCTTGGGGGAAAAAGCTTACTTGTCATTCTTAACATAAGGTGACAGCATTATTATTAAATTCCGACATGTCAAGTAAAAATGTGTTCTGCCAGATACAAGAGTAGTTTAAAATTTTTTTAATAACAAGCAATAAAACATTGAAAAAAGAAATTATTTTGTAAACTTTTACAATGTTCCCTTTATCACCGAAAGGTTGGTCAAGGGAAATAAAATCTAGAAAAATAGGAAATTAAGGCAGATCACCACTTACTACGTGGCCTGGGGCAAGTTAGTAGAACTTTTGCAAGAATTAAATGAACAATGCTCATTAAATGCAAATAATTATTCTGTAGTTTATTATCATGTTAAAAAGTACAATCAATGTCACCATGGTCTGGCTTAACTGTGACATAGAGAAATAGAACATTCACTGACTTTTTAGTTATTCCATATCTGTCCATTTTGAAAGCAAAATTACTATGGAAAAAATAAACACAAGGCTTGTAAACTCAGCTTTCCTGGCACTGATCATAAAACATACACGAAGTAAAAGGCAACCAATGTCCAAACTGGATACCGTGACAGCAAATATTCTAGCACCCTGGATACCCAACGATTACCCCATAATTAGGGTTAATTCTGCATGTATTAGCCAAGCCTTGGGAAAGATTAAGGAAGTGAAGAAAAGAAACTGGTCCTCTCAATATCTCCCACTTATTATAATTTCATTTACCTGACAGATGGGTTGTTTCTCTACCTTTTCCAAAAAAATTCAAATGTTAACTCGCAAGAGCTACATTTGCTTGAGTTGGCATTTGCAGAGAACGATCATTCAATCAACAATCATTTATTGACTTTAGTGAGCATTGACTATCTGCCTCACCAAATAAGATCATCGTAATTTCTTTATTATTGAGTTGTCTCTTTTAAGATTCAGGTTTTATAAGAGTAAGCTAATTAGAACTAAGAATACCAAAACAGTAAATCTTATTTTAAAGACATACTAGAAATAGCTACAAACTAGAAAAATCCTCCTCTCCTCCTCTCTTCTCACCCATCCCCCCCCAGAACTCATGTTTGGTTTCTGTTCTGAAAATTCCTTGTTGTGAGATGCCACCATAAAATCTGTTACTTAGTCTTAATCATCCAGAAAATTCCCCGGACTTTATTAGAAATCACTGGACTAACCGTGCTCAGTTTTTTTACTTACGGTTCTGCCTCAGGCAGGCAGTGTTTCAGCGTGGGGTACAATCTGCTGCCCTTCAAGGTCTGCAAACAGTCCCTTCCCACCATGCAGCCGTTACCCAAGGGGTTTTACAGCATTTTCGCATGAACCAAGTGCTGATTGTTTTTTTTGTTTTTTTTAAAGATGAAAAAGAAGTTTTAAGAACAGAACTTGGCAGTAGCAGCATCAAACTTTTCTACATTCAAAGGGTAAGCAAACTGAATCCAAGATCTCGCTTGCAGACAACACTGGCAATGAAACTGGCTAACAGAAGACTGACTATTATTATTATTACTATTACCTAAAACTAATACTGAGATTTTATTCTGTCCAGTGCTACACAAGCTTGAATATGCCTAAGGATCACCTGAGATATGAATTAAAAATCCATGTTCGCAGGCTCTACCTATCCACCCAATCCCCTAGTCAGGTCATTAGGTGGGGGATCCATCACGGTGCCTTTTAAACAAATATCCCAGGTAATTCTGTAATTCTTATGCATGGGGCTTGTCAACATTGAAAACCTTTGAGAAAAACTGCCTCCATGTCAAGCCCCAACAGGAACAAATGGCAGGAAAAAAACCCTACAATATCATGCAATCAACATCCATGCAATTAAGGTGCATGTGTTGTATCCAACAGGGTTATTTTAATTATTCTCAAATTATTATTTTATGTTTTAAAATTATGAGCTAAGGGTTAAAATTATGAACTAATGGCACAAGTTGAATCTTGGAATAACCCTGACTGAGCATTTCTAAACACCCTAAGTCTTACACCACCAGTAATGGGTACAAAAGAGAAACCCGAAGATTAAAGGGGGACATATAGCAAATTGGTACTTTACAAGTCTCTCTGATCAGCCAAAATGGACACTTAGAAAAGACCTACAATTTTTTTTTTTAAATAATTTTATTTATTTATTTTTTCCCCCAAAGCCCCACTAGATAGTTGTATGTCATAGCTGCACATCCTTCTAGTTGCTGTATGTGGGACGCGGCCTCAGCATGGCCGGAGAAGCGGTGCGTCGGTGCACGCCCGGGATCCGAACCCCAGCCGCCGGCAGCAGAGCGCGCGCACTTAACCGCTAAGCCACGGGGCTGGCCCAAAGACCTACAATTTTTAAACTGAGCTAAGAACTGCAATGGACAATTGATTTGATTCCAATACATCCCATTCTATAATCGACAAAATGAAAGCCACAAAAGCCAGGTGTAAGACAAGGCACTCCGAAAGGCTCCTATTTTTGGTTTTCAGCTACAGGGAGGAAATGAATAAAGCCAAACAAAACAAAACAAGCAAATAAGATATAAACAGACCATCACAATATGATCAATTTAGCTTCCGGCATAATCAGATAGAAGGCCTCTCAAGCAATAAAAAATTACGGTCCCTATTGCACATTATTCCAAATCTAAGCCAGAATGGCAATGGTCCCACTCTTTTCCCACCTTATTTCCTTCTGCTCCTCAACACAAACCCACCACTGCCTCTGGGCTGCTTTCCTGTCCATTTTTTCCCAACTCTGCCAATCTGTCCGAGATGTCTGCCTCTCTCCACCTAAATCACATCGGACCTTAAAGGAATGGCTCAAACCTACCTCTTTAATAAAATCTTCTCACTCGCTGTTTTCCAAACTCCAAAATTCTTATCCAATTTTATGTTTTTCTCTATTGATTTCTTATTCCTGAGGTATCTACATATCTTCTTCCAACTACACTGAACCTCCTTTTAGGCAGGAACTGTGTACTGTACCTAGTAGAAACTGGGCAATATTTCAGTTATCATTTGCTCAGGTAAATCAGATCTTGACATGTTCTGCTTATAAACCATGGCTCCTTAACAGGAGAAAGTCCAAACCCCTTGGCATAGCACATGAAGGAAGCAATACGTTGCCATGCAAAGAGCAAAGGTTTTAGAACATGTTCTTTCATACTAGCCACGTGATCCTAGTGGGTTAAATTCTGAGATTCTAGTTCCTCAACAGAAAATGAGGATATCAGTACCTTCTTCACAATGATACTTTGATTTAATGAAACAGTATATATGCAGTACCTTGCATAACAGGTACATAAAAAAAATACTAGTTTTCTTCATCTCTTTTCTTCTCTTACAACCATCTCTGAAAGGGTTAACCTACAACTTTACTTTCTGCTCCTAAACCCAACAAATCCTATACTGCAAACTTCACCCTGTTCAGCCATACTACACTTTTTTCCGACCTATGCCTCAGGGCCTTGGAATAAACCTGCATTTCCAGGTTCTAAATAGTACCTTTTATCTAGTAAATTTATTACTCATCCTTTGAAATCTAGGTTAACTACCACTTCCTCTGAGAAGTGTTTTAGTATCTTCCAAATAAAGTGAGTCATTTTTCTCCTGAGTTCCCAGAGCACTTTGTACATACATGCTCGCATTACGCAGTTGCCAGAGTGTCATAATTATTTATTTTAGGAGTCTCACTTTGTACATACATGCTTGCATTATGCAGTTGCCAAAGTGTCATAATTATTTATTTTAGGAGTCTTCCCCACCAGCTTTTAAACTCCTCTAACTCATCAGTACCCCCAATATATACACACATAATGCTTGATTGGCACTCAGATATTTTCCTAATGAACAAATTAATAATTGAATAGACACCAATTCAGAGTATGGTATTAAAGTGTCTGAAAGTCAAAGATGTGAGTTTCAATTTACCAGTAACTGGAAAAATGAAGGTCGACTTAAAGAACTTCCATAGCAATATCCTAGAAGTCCACAAGGTGGCGATGTCCCCACATGAAGGAGCTGTGTGTGCTGCTCCACATTCCCTACTAATAAAGCAGGAAGCCAATACAGTGATCAAGCTGAAGTTGACAACGGGGGCTGACAGAATAATAATCTAATAAATCAAAAGAAAACTGATTAACTCATCAAAGACGATTATTAGGAGGCAAAAAAGTAACATGAAAAAGCTACTTTACTCAGCTGTTAATACAATGTGAAAAGTTAAGTGGAGCCCAATCAGCCAAAAAGACTGCTTACGGCAATGAAAGCAAAGAAGACTGAGAAAAGACTTGTAACAAAACGGGAGTGGCAGGAGGTGGCTGTGGGCAGAGGGTACTGAGCTAGCATAACATCCAGCTCAAACCAGGTCTCCTGACAGCCACAAACACAGACATCTAAGTCTGTGTGTATGTGTTAGGGGCGGTGGGGGACAAATAGAAATTGAATGAATGGTACCTATGCAAAATCCAAACAATTTGGGACGAGAAGTTAGAGCTTTCGAGATGATCCGGATGAAATATGGCATGACAAGGGCGTCAGGGCTACAAGATGTGATTCCTCCCACTTGAGAAGCTCAAGTGCCATATGGCATTAGCACAAGCCGGAAGTGACCCAGGGGAGTGAAGCAGCATCTCTACAATGCTTTATACGGGCAACATTAACAAGGGCATTAGAACACAGAGAAGTAAAGAGATGGCAATCACATGGTAAATAAGAACGGGTAATAGGAGCACTGGTGAAATGTCCAATAGTGAGTGGTTAGGAAGCCCATTCAGGGAAGAGGTGGTGATACAGCAATCACAGAGGGGTGAGGTACAACTGAGACCACACAGACCATCAACATAAATTTTTGGATATTTTAGAAAGAAAGATTGCATTATACTACCCAGGACGTTATCCCATATTCAAACGACAAAACTGTTGGCCTCAGGGAGAAAAGGAGACAGGATCCTTACACCCTAGGGCTATTAACTCCACACCTTGAGATAAAAAACCAGAAAGGGAAATAAAACAAAAGTTCCAATAACTAAGTGGAGACAGCTAGCAAGGAATCCCAGAGAACCAGCCACTAGTGACCAAAACTAGAAAACACCTGTCGCTTTTCCTGTATCCACTGCCTCAGCAACATCATCCAACCAAAGGCTAAAACCAGAAGAGAAGTCTTCCCGGAAGTCTCTCCCTCTCCACAAGCTACCATCACATTCTATTGGTTCCTCTCTGAAGCCTCTCTTAATCGAAGCCCTTTGCTGAAGTTCAGGGTCTCATTTTTGCTCCCCTATACTGTTTCTATGTTTACCTGCTTAGGTAGACATAAGTCTACCTGCTTAGACTTGTACACTCGAATACATGATCATGCCAAAAACCAAATAGTGAAATAGCCAAAAAGTGAAAATAACTTTGCTTATTTATGATAAGTTATCCTCTACCCTTTTGCAGGATCCAGCAGTTAGTTCAGATCAGAGTTTTCAATACATACTGCTGAGCCCCTTGGGAGTGCACACTGTCCAACCCTCTTTCAACCATAGCAGCTATTGAGTAGGATTTCCTATGAACAAAGTGTTCCACGGCTTAAAAAAAGAAGCTCTAACAATGGCCACCTTCCAATATGCAGATGGCTTTTCAGATACACAACAATTTTAATCTTTTTCACAAATACGTTACATTACCTATTATTGGATTTATCAAAAAGTTTAATAATTATTTGTAGTTTTTTTGCTCCTCTGCTGGGGCTCTAAGCTATAAGCTCAAAGACAAAATATGTATTATTTGTTTTTGTATGGCCTGTGGCACAAAGTAAGCTCACTAGATAAATTAATGCAACACAGCGTAGTAACCAACCCTAACAATACCTGGTCAAAAGAAAGGTACACCATTTTTACTAAGACATAAAGTATGCAACGTATTTTAGAAAGAACTCTACCAAAAGTTAAAGGTTTTGGTATTTACACTTTTAACCTATAGAACAGCAATATTTTATTATAAAAATATATTTCATAATATTTAATTACATATAAATATATAAATATACATAAATTCTCACACTTAAGAAAACAACACATTTAAAAAGTAGAGGGTAACTTTTTTCCTATTCCTAGAAGTTCTAAATTGTAAGGAAGTTACTTCACTTCTATAATTAAAAACTCTGAAGGAAAAAAAAAGCACCATTTTAACATTAAGTTTTTCAAAAAATCCTTATTCTCCAATCAATAGCAACTCAATTACAAGAGCCTGCAACCAACAAATAGGATAAGTCAATAACATCAATAAGAACTCAGAAAATTGATGAAATATTAAGGATATTTTAGCTTTATTTTGAAAATATTTTATTTTGAATATATTAAAATATTTATTTTGAAAATACTTTAATTTTGGAAAAAATATTAATATTTTGAAAATATAGAGGATATAATGGACATCCATTTTTTTTTTAAAGATTTTATTTATTTTTTTTTTCCCCCCAAAGCCCCAGTAGATAGTTGTATGTCATAGCTGCACATCCTTCTAGTTGCTGCATGTGGGACGCAGCCTCAGCGTGGCCGGAGAAGCGGTGCGTTGGTGCGCGCCCGGGATCCGAACCCGGGCTGCCAGCAGCAGAGCGCGCGCACTTAACCACTAAGCCACGGGGCCGGCCCATGGACATCCATTTTTAAAAAATCATGATAATTCACTTAACCTGCAGAGTGAACAACATAAACTACAAAGAACTAGCGAAGTAAAAAATTCTGTAGGCTCATTCATGCAGTCATTCTTAAATTTATAAAATTCATTTTAAAAATGAAATGAGGGGTCCAGACCTGTGGCCGAGTGGTTAAGTTCAGTGGTTAAGTTCAGAGCACTCCACCTCTGCAGCCCGGGGTTCACGGGCGCAGACCTACACCACTCATCAGCCATGCTGTGGTGGCAACCCACATACAAAGTAGAGGAAGATCGGCACAGAAGTTAGTTCAGGGCAAATCTTCCTCAAGCAAAAAGAGGAAGATTGGCAACAGATGTTAGCTCAGAGCAAATCTTGCTCAGAGAAAAAAAAAAAAAAGTGAAGCAGTGATGCCTTGGGAGCTATGAAATTATTCAACAAACTCTTTTTCTTGAATGAAAGAAAAATTTCACTGCAGATTACATATTTGTTACACTACATCAATCAATGATTCTGCTATACTGAAGGTGGAGGGATTTATCCAAGGGTTCAAGGAACAATTCACCAAATTTAAAAGAGCAGCCAAATCTGAAAAATTGACTCTTTTCAAAACTACCAATGGGTCATGAAATTAATTTACAAATCTGTGTGTTTTAGAGTTATGCACTGCAATTTCATTTTCACAACAAACCTGTTCCTTATCTAGAGAAAATTGGTACTCAAAAATGTCGAAGTAACTTTAAGACATCTGGAGACAGAGGCAAATTCAAAGCCACATCTGCCCGACCCACTAAACACAGGTCTCAAGCGACTGTTAACTACACTGCCAGGTGACAGTGCCCCTAGCCCACACTTATCAGGAAGCACAGGAAGTAAGCCTTATTTATCAACTTATACATTACTTGAAATAGCTATATCTAAGAGGAGTTCAGAGGTTTTTATTTACTAAGTAGTTTCACAGAAAATTGATACAAAGAATCTAACACCTAATGTGCAGTCAGCTGTTTTATTAGGAAGTTACACCATCACTTGTCAATCTATCAAAGGAGTATCTTCCTTTGAAATAAATTCAAAAAATAACAACAGAGAACAGACTAAATGCAAATTTCTGTGCTGGGCATGGCAAATGTAAACTTGAAACACACAGTCCCTGCCCTGATGGAGTTAACAGACTAAATACATTTTTTAATGTTTTTATTTAACTACTCTTCTATTCACCACAAAAATAAAACATCTTCATTTAAAGACTAATAGTAAATATAAAAATAGCATTATTGCCAAGAATCCTTAAAGTGTCACCATACGTACATACAACAATCTTCTTAAGTATATCTGTATGTGGATATGTGTGTGTATTTGAATTTTCATACTTACACACAGCACACGTGTACATCATGATGTGCCAAGTTTGGTGGTTGAACATTCTTGTACTACAGTTCTATGCAGAGGTTACTTCTTTAAAGATATCATTCTTTTAGGCAAATGAAAACCCTAGGCTTCACCATTTTCTTTATACACACATACAAATACAGTAAAATTATGGAAACATGGATAAGAAGGATACTTCAAAATAGTGGTTACATCTTGCTGGGGAAGAAAGGAAAGGAGATTTGAAGTATTTTGTCTCTTAAAAAAACAAAAACAAAAAAACTAAAGCAACCTAGGTAGGAGATGAGTTCTTTTGTAATACTTTATAAACAAGACTATAACATAGAATTAAATAAAAGCTTGGCCACATCAGGAAGGAAGAAGTAGCACAATAACTGGATATGGGCCAAGGAGTCAAGGGAGAGTGTTCCTAAGGATGGAAGACAGTCTGTAGCACAGGGGACAGGAGGAGAGGTGGACAACACAGGTGAGAACAGGAAGAACCACACTGTGCAGGACAAAGGACATCTCTTCCTCCCAGGGGGATGAGTGAGACTAGAGGCAAATGCAGCTACAGATAAATTGGGGCATCTGAGAACAAAAGTGAAGCTTGAGGCAAAGTGGGAGGAGGAGGAGTGGGAGAGCAAAAGGGACAGCAGTGGGTTGGTCGCCTTACAGAGAAGTGACGGTTGGACAGCTGCTGTGAAAACAGGAAACCAAGTCAACAAGCAGACAGACTGCTAAAAGCAATGAGCGCACAGCTGAGGCTTGAAGTTCTAACATGGCACACTTACAGGTTTAAATGAAAATGCTTTAAAAGACTCCATAGGCCTCAATGCAGCTCTATTTGCGGAGGAACAACCTCCTCTCCTGCAACAAGGCGAAATAAACCCCTTAACAAACTGCTATGAAAACTCTCTTGGAAACTAAAGCATTCAGTCAGACATGTATGTGGAAAATGGATATTGAGGGACAGAGTTACACATGTTCATAGTGTGGGTATGTGTGTGTGTGCACATTTAAAAAATTCTTTTAGGGGCCGCCCCCGTCAGTTGAGTGCGCACGCTTCACTGCGGGGGCCGGGGTTCGCAGGTCCTGATCCCGGCCGCGCACTGACGCACTGCTGGTCAAGACATGCTGTGGCGGCGTCCCATATAAAGTGGAGGAAGATGGGCACGGTTGTTAGCCCAGGGCCAGTCTTCCTCAGCAAAAAGAGGAGGATTGGCATGGACGTTAGGTCAGGGCTGATCTTCCTCACAAAGGAAAAAAAAATTCTTTTAATGGTTGAATTTCTGATCTAAAAGTTTTTAGCACTTTAAATACAACTATATATGGCTGGCCATTAAAAAAATACTAAAGCTGAAGGGACATACCTATTTATCTCATTTCAGATTAAATTCTTAAAGAAAGTTATCTCTAAATTAAGTCCCTCAGGTTAGGAATTTATATTATCTCTAAGCCAGCAAAATATCTAGCCTATAGTAGATAATAAATGAAAGGAAGGCAGAAATTACTCAACATTCTTGTTCAGTGTGTAAAGTTCAACAAATTTTATCCAACTTTCCAAGGCAAACAAGTACAACTTAGATTCTAAATGGGCAATTCTAAATTTTTAAAAACTCAATTTTATCAGAACCACAACTCTTCCCCTAATCTCAATACAATTTAAAATGGGATTTTTGTCATTCTGTTGGTTTATGTTACAAAGACAACACCATGGGAGTTAGAGCACCACTATAATAATTCTTTCCTAAGAAAAGTTTAAAGCAACTAAAAAAATTGGGAGACCAAAATGTAAATTATCAAAACGATGACAATGACAATGATGTTAGCAGCTAACATTTTTGTGCATTTATTATATATGCACTGTTCTAAGTACTTTATATATAATATTGCATCTTATCCTCACATCAACACTAAACAGTATGTACTATTACTATTGTTTCCATTTTATAGATGAGAAAAATGAAGTACAGAGGTGGATCAAAAGAGTATTACATTTACCTGGTGAAATTATTAACACCATAGACTTAGAAGTGACCAGCACACAAACATAATAAGGAAAATAGCTACTCATCTTTTGGTCATAAAACCAAAGTCTGAAAGTCTTTGATATTCTGACTACATTATGTTCTTTACGCTCAAGGGAGAACAAGAAGAGACAAGTCATCTCCCCCATGAGGTAATAACAACAGGACCCCAAAAGTGGGGTGGTATTATTACGTTATCATAGATTTATATATACCACAAATACAAGTGTTCTTTAATTTTCAAAACTGCACTTACAAAAACTGATACGAGCAGAAGCATGTCTGTTCAAGGATCACAGAAGAAAAGGCTTCAATTACCCTTCCCCACAAGATTGGCCAAATACTAGGAATCTGATTAAGTGAATCTACCATTAGTCTCTGTGCATTTTTGGTCTTATGAAATCATGATCTACCGAATATCCACAAGCTTTTCATTGCTTACTAACACTGTCACCTAATTCTAACTGGTCAAAATGAGCAATTGCTACAATCAACACTAGCTACAAATTCTAGCCTAAATGCATTCAATTTAGGATTACCTAAGGAACGTGAGTTTTGCATTATTAGCATAGTTCACATTCACTGTCTAAACTGACTTAAAAAAAAAAAAAGTAAATTTAAAGACACTGCATTCTACCTTCAATTGAAATGAATAATAAATAATAATTGTTAGGGAGTCAGGATAATGTTGGCAGAACTGTTGGTGGATTCAGTTGCCACTATTACCCCTTGGGGAGGCTAGCAGCAAAGAGAGATGATATGCTGACGCCAACATGTACACAAGCATTATCACTTTTTATGGTGCCTTTTCTTTTTTTGTTTTTTTTTTGTTTTTTTGTGGTTTTTTTGCTGAGGAAGATTTGCCCTGAGCTAACATCTGTACCAATCTTCCTCTATTTTGCATGTGGGTCGCTGCCACAGCATGGCCGCTGCTGAGTGGTGCAGGTCCATGCCCAGGAACCAAACCCAGGCCACTGAAGCGGAATGTGCTAAACTTAACCACTAGGCGACAGGGCTGGCCCCTGTCGTGACATTTTTTATGGTGGCATGAACAAGGCTGGAAAAGGCTGTAGAGTGGGGTAAGAGCTAAAGCTGCAGAATCACAATGTCTTGGGCTCAAATTCGGATCCCACTTCAACAGTAAGACCTTGGGCAAGTTCCTTTTCCTCTCAAAGTTTCCATTCCTTCATGTGTAAAGTTGGGGTGATGAAAATATCTACCTCACAAGACAGCTATAAGGAGTAATTAATGCACATTAAGCACTTAAGAGTATGTGAGACATAGGAAGTACTTGTCAAATGTTTGCTGTCACCTCATCATCAACCCTACCAAAACTATGTTTTGGGGGGAAGGACAAAATAATAGAAAGTTGATGCTTACTGCCACTAGACTGTGTCAATAAATGTCAGTAATATTCATCAGAGATTTCCAACTCTGATATCTGTATACCCATTCCACTGATAGCTTTTAATTGCTCCTAAAAGAAACAGATATTCTAAGTTATTTACATCTTAATTTCTTCAAGAATAAATATGTTAATGGCATTTGCCCCTGGTGTTAGTTTTCTATCAGTATGTCTTGGTTATTTACTATTCTTCCATATTTGATGTATGTTCTTTTAAGCTGTAGGTGGATATTTATAATTGCCTGCTAAACAGCCCCTAGATGTCATAGTTTCATAAATTACAACCTAGGAATCATCCTACATCATATCCACCTGTATCTTCTTGTAAAATCCATCCCTGACTCCCCCATTCCTTCGGTCTTTGTCTCTGTTCAAGCATTAGCACCTCAGATTACTGCAAATGTCTCCTAGCTATCTGCCTGCCCATCCACTCAATCTAATCCACTCTTCATATAGGCACAGATATTATCTTTGAGGGGATGAGTGGGGTTGGGAGGCATTTGGTCACGTCATTTTGCTGCTTGAAAAGTGACCATCACCTGAAATTTATATAATGTTATAAATCAATGTTACCTCAATAAAAAAAAAAATAACAAAATAAAATTAAAAAAAGACTGTGACAGTGGTAGGATACGAAGGCTAGTCAGTATGAAACAGAAGAACAAACACTTATAACAGGTACAGGTTCAACTGGGGAGACTTTGAGCAGAGATTTAACATGTATCCTTCCCAAAGTTAGCGCTGTCTCTATTGTGCAGACAGGTATACAAGAATATTATAATTTAAAGATGATAAACATTTAAGTTATTAAAAAAAGACAAGAAAAGTGGCCGTCAAGCTACGGATTAAAAGAGACTTAAAGATACCAACCAATCAAAATGGATGAACCTTATTCAGATCTTGATTCAAAGAAACAAAGGGCAAAAAACATTTTTTTGAGACAAAGAAATCTGAATATTTTCATATTAAAAAATTATTTTTTAAAGTTTAATGATAACATGGTTAAGAGACAAACGAAACCAGAATCAAGATGAACAGACAACCCACCAGCTAGGAGAGAATATTTGCAAAACATACATCTGACAAGGAGTTGATCTCCATAATATAAAAAGAACTCACACAACTGAACAACAAAAAAACAAACAACCCGATCAAAAAATGGGCAGAGGAAATGAACAGACGCTTCTCCAAAGAAGATATACAGATGGCCAATAGGCACATGAAAAGATGTTCAACATCACTAATCATCAGGGAAATGCAAATCAAAACAACACTAAGATATCACCTCACGCCCCTTAGAATGGCTATAATCACCAAAACAAAAAACAACAAATGTTGGAGAGGATGTGGAGAAACAGGAACCCTCATATACAGCTGGTGGGAATGCAAACTGGTGCAGCCTCTATGGAAAACGGTATGGAGATTCCTCAAAGAATTAAAAATAGAGATGCCCTATGACCCAGCCATCCCACTACTGGGAATCTATCCAACGAACCTGAAATCAACAATCCAAAGAGGCTTATGCACCCCTATGTTCACTGCAGCATTATTCACCATAGCCAAGAAGTGGAAGCAACCTAAGTGTCCCTCAACTGACGACTGGATCAAGAAGATGTGGTATATATATACAATGGAATACTACTCAGCCATAAAAAAAGACAAAATCGTCCCATTTGCAACAACATGGATGGGCCTGGAGGGTATTATGTTAAGTGAAGTAAGCCAGAAGGAGAAAGACAAACACTGTATGATCTCACTCATATGTGGAATATAAACCAACACATGGATAGAGAAAACTGTATTGTGGTTACCAGGGGCTATGGAGGTGGGCACAAGGGGTGAAGGGAGGCATATATATGGTGATGGACAAACAAAAATGTACAACCCAAAATTTCACAATGTTAAAAACTATTAAAACAGCAATAAAAAAAAAAAAGAGCCTTAAAAAAAATACTTAAAAAAATTATTTTTTAAAGTTTAATGATAACATGGTTAAGTTTTTTTTTTTAAGTCTTTATCTCTTAAAGATAAAGATACATATCAAAATAATTATGGATGAATTGATATGTCTGGATTTACTCCAAAGTAATCTAGTTAGAGGTACGAGAGGAGAGTAAGACATGAAACATAACTGGCCATCAGTTGACAATGTTGGATAATGAATACATGGGGATCTGTTATACTATTGTCTCTAACATTGTGAACATTTGTAATTTTCCAAAATAAAATGTTATTTAGGAGGAAAAAACTCATTTCCAGTTGCCTAAAGAATCAAGACCGATTTTTTTAACAACACTTTCACAAACAAGTATGATTGTAGCCCGCCTCTTCTCTTATTCATCACTCTGACCCACACCACAGGCCAGTCGCACTCAACTTACCATCACGTTCATAACATCAGGCCAGGCCCCTTCACCTCTCTGTGTCCCTGTATGTACTGTTCCTTCTCCCAAGAAGGTCTCTCTAGACCACTGAACGCACTTCTGAGACCTGGTTCAAAGGACCACTTCTGAGACTCTCTCCATTTCCCTCAAGCCTTCCCTGGCACTTCTTCAGCCCTTAGCATGTATCTATATTCTCAGTTATTTTGGTTGGTTAGTTGTTGTTTTCCTTTATTCTATTTCTAACTCCCTCAAGAGATTATAGCCTCCTTAAGGGCAGAAGCTGTGTTTTACTTATTTCAATAAATATTCCCTATAATATGCATGGAAAGTTGTAATTATTTAATAAGTGCTTTGAAAACCAGGAAGGAAAGTCAACAGAACAACAGTTGGTCATGGCAAACGTTATTAACAAAATATTATATCTAGTAAATCATAGTTTATATATCCTTAATACACCAATATTTATCTACTGTATGTTTACCACATTCTTAAAAAAATTAGTTGTCATTTTTTCAAGGAATATGTTATATATCTTGAAAGGTATATCAATATTATTTAAAGACAAAACTATGCCCAAAGAGATGTGGGCAGCTTATTTTCCTCTTTCTGAAAGAATTATAAGCTAAAATATGACATTTATGCTATCTTTTACATCTCATCTGGTGTGGTTGTGGGAATATATATTTTATTCTGTTGGAAAGACTATACACTATTTATTTCAAAATGATAAAAAAGTCAAAATACTCCATAATGTGAAATAATATTTCTGAGACACACATGAGAGATATATAGATAGAGATGTAAACTTATCAGCAAAGGACTGTAAACTTTTACTTTATAACAGGAAATAGTTGAAATGTTTCACGTTTCTAAACTACGAAAAATAAGTTAATGCAAAAGTAAATTAATGCTGATTTAGCAAGCTGTTACTAATACTTCTTTGATACTTTAAGGAAATTATTTAGCCACTGCGTTACACATTGTACAAAGAGAAAGGAAACACCTACTAGTATAAAACTTCATTTGCTTCATGTCTTTCATATCTCACAGTTTCACACATTAGCCTGTAACAGAAATAAAGACATGAGTTCAATATTTGTCATAAAAAAATATACTAATAGCTTAAAAACATTAATGAGCCATGTAGTCTAGAAAGTTTAGATTACTTTATATGGCTTGTCACAATCATTTATTAGCCTCAAGATGAATATCTTTGATACTTAGATTAACAAAATAAAATCAAATCTGGTAAAGACATGCTAGAAAAGAAAACATTTTGATAGATGTCAACTTCGTCATTTTTATTTTATAGGGAACAAAATTGTATGTGTTTTATACTTGGCAAATGACATGTGGACAAATTAATGTTCTCCAAGGTAAACAGAAAAGGAGAAGGAACCTAAAAGTTAGAAAGAAATACCTGTTAATTTAAAAAGTGATAACGTCATTTACAGCTCTACAACAAGTTACTTAACAGTATGGAATTTCAGACAAAAGCAGCTTTTATTAACTCAGTATTTTTATGACTAATGACTAAATAGCGGCTTTACAACTTAAAGATCTGTTATTTTAGTTGATTCATCCCCAAGGGAAAAATTATGGAAATTATGGAAAACATGAATAAATGTTTAAATATTCAAATTACCTCCAAAACAGGATCTTCAAGAAGATCCTGATATAATATAATATCTTATTATATTAAGCCAAAGTAAAACTTCCCAAAAATGCAGAAATGCAAAAGACAGAATGACTATTCCTTCTTATTGAAGGAACTAGTAAACTGAAAAAGCTGGCAATAAAAGTAATCGTTTCAACAGCACCTCCATTTTGGTGAATGGGGCTACTGTTCTCCAATCTGCAAAACACTGGGGTCAACCCACATCCATCTTTCCTCTGTTGGTTAAATCCAATAAACACTATATCCTCGTAATTTGTCACTTGAAAATGCTCTCTTGGGTACTCTTTCTCCTTAACCTACCTTAGAGGTCCTCCTCATCCTCTCAGTCCCTTACTCGAAACATTCCAACTGAAGGTCACTTAACTCCAGGAGGCGGCATCAAATTTTGAATACACATCATTAAACACATAGTTTTCTTTAGTAGATTGATTCACACCAATTCTTAACAGAAAAGGATGATAGTCATAAGTGATGGGTCTAAACATACCTGGTCTTAAATTAAGTAACAGGCCCTGCCTTGTTTCCTGTTAGAATGAAAGAAGAGTCCTTGCTCCAACCTCTTCACTGGATCTCATTCCTTCTCCTCCATAAGACCCTGCATTCCTGAAAGCTGACCTCTGTCTCCTACATCCCCATCTATTCCTCCCTGTCCTGAATCACTTCCTTTAACACACACAAACATCGTAGTATGACCCATTGTGTGGGTGAGGAGGACACCTCTCTTGATCCCACATCTTCCTCTAGCTATTATCTACAGTTTGCTTTCCCCATGACAGAAATTCTCCTTTTAGAGTTGTCTACAGGCTCTATATCTCCATTTTCTCACCCTCTGCCCACTCCCCCATCATTTGGTCCCTGAAACTCCAAAGAAAAGGCTCTAAAAGCTATCTGCATCCTCTGTGTTATCTCTAAATCTTTTCTATCTTTACCTTAATTCCACTTCTCAGCAGCATTTGATGACTCCCTTTTCCTTACACCATTATCTTCTCTAGGCTTCCTGTCCTCAGTCTCCAGGTTTTCCTCAACTTATTAGTCATTTTTTTCTGTCTCCTTTGGATGGCCCCCCATCCCATTCCTCTACCTGACTTCTAAATGTTATCTATCATCTCTGGGGGCCCATCAGCCCTCTTCTCCTCTGCACCATATAATCTCATCCAGTCTATGATTTTAAATTTAATCTATAAACTGATGACTTCCACAGCAATGCCCCAGACCTAGTCTCTCACCATGATATCCACTCACCTACATGCTGACTCAAGGCAGCCACTGGCTGTGTAATAGCCATTTCACATTCAAAATGTCCAAAACAGATCTTGAATTTCTTCCCCCAAAATCTGCTTTTTCACAATCAGTACCCAATCATTTAAGCCAAAAATCTTGGAGTCAACATCCTTGACTTCCCTCTCTTCTTTACATCCCGTCTTTCTACCAGCACCTGTTTCCAAAATACATCCTCCAAAACTGACCAAGTTTATCATCTCCCCTGTGAAAATCTAGTATGAACCATCAGTATCCCACTATTATCTCTTACCAGGACTACAAATGTAGACTTCTGCTTCTACATTTGCATGCCTATTGTCCATTCTCCACATAGCTTCCAGAGAGATCTTTCCAAACATTAAGTCAGATCATCTCATACCTCTGCTTTTAATCTGCACTACCTTTAGAAGAAAATCCAAACTCCTTCTCCTTGAATACACCACACTACTTACTATACTTACTGTACTATAACTTACTTACTCTACCTCACTATACCACAGCCCCTGCCTTCCTCTGCACCAAGCCTGTTCCCTTGACAGAGCAGAGACCCCTCTACATTGCAGAGATCATTGCACCAGCTGCCCCGACTCAAACGTTACCTCCTTTTGACTACAAAGTCAAAGCAGCCCAGCACCCATTCTCATCATGCCCAACACATTAATATCTGAATAAAACAACATTGACCCATTTACCTAAATCTTGTCTGCCCGACTAGGAACATAAGCTCCGTGATGGCAGGGGTTTGGTCTACTTCAATGCTGTATCTCCATGGCCTACATCAATGTATAGCACATAGTAGGCATGTAATCAATAATTGTTGACTGAATAAATAAATTTAACCAGTGCCATCCAAAAATCATGATAAAATCTTCTATATGACAACGTTCTAAATAAATGAAAAAAATACCAAATCTTTTTTTTTCTTTTTTGTGAGGAAGAGTAGCCCTGAGCTAACACCTGTTGCCAATCTTCCTCTTTTTGCTTAAGGATGAGTGGCCCTGAGCTAACATCTGTGCCCATCTTCCTCTATTTTGTATGTGGGACACCTCCACAGCATGGCTTGATAAGTAGTGTAGGTCCACACCTGGGATCTGAACCCGTGAACCCAGGCCACTGAAGCACAGAGCGCCAAACTTAACCACTACATCACAGGGCCAGCCCCACCACCAAATCTTTTTTTTTGTCCTTAAACATTGTTAGGAAATGTTTTATCAAAAGCGTATTGATCTTTCCTGAATTCCTAAAGAAAATACTAACCATAATTTAGTTGTTTCTTAATGATCCAAAAGTGCCTATATATTAATTACACTTATCCATAATGCTGAGGAATATATATATAGTTCAACAGGCTCTTGTTTCCATCACTGAATGGCCCCAGACTGCTACTCTGCTTTTTACAGATTTTTGGCCTCCACTCCTAACTACAGCATATTCTTCCCCTTTGGCAAATATGCTGCTTCTAATCCAGATGGATTAAGGGAATAAACATTAGAAAAATTCAGTTGTATTGAAAAAATACAGTTTTTAAGCGAAGACCTGAAAATCTTTATGTTGCATAGACTACGTGATCTTACATCAACACAATCAATTAAATGCATGTTTCTTAACTGCTCAGAATCAATTTACTGTCTACATATGGATGGGCCACAAAAATACACAAAGCTGAAGCTTTCAAATAAAGCCTCTCCCCTCCCTCATAGTAGAAGACTACTGCCTAACACTGAATAAACAGACTTGGAAAATCTTGATTAAGAGCTGCCTTTTTTTTTCTAAAAATGGAAAACTGTATTATGTGGAAGCCTTTACTGTTCTCTACTAATCCCAGGGGTAAAACTTTTATTTATAAAATTCAAAGAAAATATCTAAATAAGATATATTTTTCTTTCCCAGAAATCGTAGTATTATAAAGCATTTTATCCAAATCATTGAGTTTATCTGTACCTCTGTTTTTTTGTTATTATTCATTTGGGTATTCTGATCTTGTTCCAAAAAACGACTTAATTTCAGCTTATGTTTTCCATAAATATGTGAGACAAATGACTTTTCAACACAAGCAGAATTAAGATAAACATCTTAAGGGCCTCTCTCTGTAAATTCTTGCCAACAAACGAAGCTGTATATAGTCTCCGAAACAGACTTTCTAAGGTGTAAACAGACTAAACTATACCCTTGAATTAATCAGTTATTTCTAAGCAAAATTTACCTTTGAAATGGCAGAAAATTGATAGTTCTAATTGATGGGTATATGAGACTTCATTGTGTTATCATCTCTACTTTTATAATTTTGAAAATTTCTATATAAGTATTAAAATTTTCCTTTTTCTATTCCACAGAATACCTATTATCTAAATAATTTTATAACCACATATACTATGGACACACATTACATACTCAATATATCTAAGTATTATCCATATATGTGGTTTTAAATGTCAATGGGAACATGACATTTATATTTGCAGATTAATTAATTTCATTTGCATTGAGGATTAACTGCATTCAATTAAATAGACAATTGGTGGTACAATTTTTTATTAGGATAGTTGTCATCAAAAAACATAAAATGAAAGCTACATATTTTAAAAGTTATTCTTGCTTTAATTTGAGCCATCTTCTAAATTCCCAATGGTTTTGCCCTTTCTAATAAAACTTGACTGAATTTTTAAACACTTAACCTGCAATCTACTTTAAATGATTTACATTAAAAATTTAATTTTAGAAGTACTCAATCCTCTTGACACTTTTTTCAATTAACAACAAAATATGAAATTGACATGCTCACAAATTAATTAGTGTTTAAAGAGTAAAGGGGAACTATATAGAAAAAGTATTCCTTTCATAATTAAACACTGCTGGTTTCACAACTAGCTAGACCTGGAGGAAACAAAACCTTCCCATTACGTCCTGGCTGCTGTTTATATGTAATCAATCTTCCCAAGGCCCTTTATTTTAGTGCCAGTTAAGGTAAAAATTACTAAATTATATAGATGTTTTTGATCTTTTAATATGAAGCCCAGATAACCATAAATAAGTTTACTGTAACACTGTATGATAGAAATGATAAGATTTTTATTTGAGTGGACCACATAAAAACAACTATGGTATAAACTGCATTTCCCAAAAAGTGGCCATCAACTTTATGCAATAAATATATTACAAAGACCTAAAACATACTAAAATAATGAACCTAATCATTCTTTGACTAGTTCAAAACATTGTGGTTTCTTAAGGATCTGAGTGCTAAGAAGTAGATTTTCATTTGCCAAGACGGCAAATAATGCTCCTTCTGGTATATTCACCAAGCAGCGTTTATTACTTTAGGTGAGGGAGGTGGGAGAGGGAGAGAGAGGGAGAGAGGATATCACTATGGCAGAAATGTCAAAAAATTATTATATGGATAAAACAATTCAATCTTATAAAACTTATAAAAGCCAAGTATAGGGGCTGGATGAGGCAGAGTTTTCATAAGTAAGCTATCTTTAATCCTACTTCTTAACTGTAATAAATGATCACATAAAATACTAGCAACCTATTATTATTGATCTTAAATTGACTTACCTAAGTTGATGCTCCCTCAAGTTTGATAAGGCTTCCATACCATGTAAATAGGAATACACTATTTCCAGATCCTGTTCGAAAAAAAGGATAGAAATTATTAGACTTGTCAGGAAAAGAGATTTCTAAAATAAGTCACTATGTTTACAGACCAAATTAAAGACAGCTTTTTTTAATACGAGTTTTCTTAGACATTAAAATAAGCATTATTAAGAGAAAAGTTGAATTGCACAAATGCTATCCATTACAACTGCCTTTGTGATATACACAAAACCTATTAAAATATAAAATGAACTGACTCAGACTTATGAAAATAAATTCCTCATAAGTAGTTCTTCATTCATCACCTATTTTCTGCCTTTTACATCAAAATATCAAATAAATATAAAGTTTTAGTTTTAAGGTATAGCTATTTACCAGTACTATGATTAAATCAAATTATTGTATTTTAGTCAATATAAGATTAATGCATGTTATTTCATGACTACACTTAAAAATGAGCATGAACTCAATTTTTTCAACTCTTACAATGACATTTCTTATATACAGAAATATTTAAGTTAAAATATTTTCTTTAAAAAAAAGGCAAGCTTTGCTTTTCTTTATCATATTGCAATACATTGAAAAAAGATTCAAAATTATTCATGAAAGTTCAGAACAGGTAAAAATTCAAGATCCTGTTTATATTCATTTATACAACAAGCCAGAATTAGTATTTTAAGACTCCAATGAATATACAGTACTACACAGTTTGTGATATCAAGAATCTGAATGGGTATTTACTTGCCCCTTAAATCTTAGTCAAAATCTAAAACAAAAGTATTTTAAGAAATTTGTAAAATAATCCTCTTTCTAAAAAAAGAACAGCTCTCTTAAGATATAATTCACATACTATAAAATTTATCATTTTAAAGTGAATAATTCAGTGGTTTGTTTTTGTACAATCATGATCAGTTCAATTAAGAACATTTTCACCACCCCAAAAAACAAGTCCACCTCCATTAGCAGTCATTCCCCATTCTCCCTTAATTCCCAACTCCTGGCAACAACTAATCTACTTTGTTTCTATGGATTTGCCTATTCTGGACATTTCATGTAATGGAATCTCACAATGGAATGTAACAACATGTTGTGACCAGCTTCTTTCACTTAGCATAATATTTTCAAGGTTCATCTATGTTGTTGTATGTATCAATACTTTCCTTTGTATTGCCAAATAACATTCCATTGTAGAGATATACCACATTTTGCTTATCCATTCATCAAATGATGTACATTTGGGTTTTTTCTACTTCATATCTATTATGAATAATGTATGAACTTTTTTTTTTTTAAGATTTTATTTATTTATTTTTTCCCCCCAAAGCCCCAGTAGATAGTTGTATGTCATAGCTGCACATCCTTCTAGTTGCTGTATGTGGGACTCGGCCTCAGGATGGACGGAGAAGTGGTGCCTCGGTGCGCGCCCGGGATCCGAACCCAGGCTGCCAGCATCGGAGCGCGCACGCTTAACCACCAAGCCACGGGGCCGGCCCTGAACTTTCAAGTATAAATTTTTGTTTGAACTCCTGTTTTCAGTTCTCAGGGGCATTTACCTACGAGTGGAATTGCTAGTTCATATGGTAACTCTATGTTTAACTTTTTAAGGAACTGTCAAATTGTTTTCCCGAGCAGCTGCATTATTTATAATCCCACCAGCAATGTATGAGGACTCCAATTTCTCTCCATACATCCTTGTCAACACTTGTTATTATCTGTCTTTTTTATGTTAACCATCCTAATTGGGTTTATAGTGGTATCTAATTGTAGTGTTGATTTGCATTTCCCTAACGACTAAGGATGTTGAGCATTTTTCTTGTGCTTATTGGTCATTTATAAAACTTCTCTGGATAAATATCTATTCAATTTGTTCATTTTTTAATTGGTCTTTTTATTACCGAATTTTGAAAATTCTTTATGTATTCCAGATAGAAGGCACTTATCAGATATATAATTTACGAATACTTTCTCCCATTCCATGGGCTGTCTTTTCACTTTCTTGGATGGTGCCCTTTGAAGTACAAAGTTTTTAATTTTAATGAAGTCCAATTTATCTATTTTTTCTTTTGTTGTGTGCTCTTTTAGAGTCATTGAAGAAACCATTACCTAATCCAAGGTCACAAAAATTTATTAATATATTTTCTTCTAAGAATTCTATAGTTTTAGCCATTATATTCAGCTCTATGATCCATTTTGAGTTATTTTTTGGGGTCTATAATAGTGAGGTCTGGGTCCAACTTCATTCTTTTGCATGTGGATATCCAGTTGTCTCAGCACCCTTTGTTGAAAAGACTATTCTTTCCCCCTTGAATTGTACTGGTACCCTTGTTGAAAATCAACTGACCATAAATGTAAGTGTTTATTTCTAGACTCTCAATTCTATTCTTTTGATCTATGTGTCTATCCTTATGCCAGTACTACACTGTCTTGTTTATGTAGCTTTGTTGTAAGTTTTGAAATCAGGAAGTGTGAGTATTACAAATTTGTTTTACTTTTTCAAGATTGTTTTGGCTCTCTGGGGTGCCTTGCATTTCCACATGAATTTTAGAATCAGCTTGTCGATCTCTGCAAAAAAGCCAGCTGGGATTTTAATAGGGAAGCTGAAGATCAATTCAGGTAGTATTGCCATCTTAACAATATTAAGTCTCCCAACCCATGACAAGGGATTTTTTCCATTTACTTAGGTCGTCTTTAATTTCTTTCAACAATGTTTTGTTCTTTTCAGTGTACAAGTCTTGCACTACTTTGGTTAAATTTAATCCTCTCTTTTGATTAAGAAAAAAATTTGTGTAGCCTTAGGAATACCTTTTAGAACAATTCAAACTACATGTGAAATTAAATTTCATATATTAAGGGCATAGATCAGGGACAATGATTCATAGAATAATTCGATAAGAAATTTGAAAATATTTTAAGAGGAGACTAAGATTTTTAGCCTAAAATATTTTATTGTGGTTCTCAAAACAATATTCTGATGTGTTAAGGGGGAAAAAGACCTCATTTATAATTCTAAATTGTCCCAATTTAAAATTTATCAATACTGGAAATTTAAAGTATTGCCCTCTGGTGGTCAACTTTCAAATAAACTGATGGTCTTTAATTTTATTCATCTGTAGTCTTCATTTCCCATAAGTCTTTTAAAAGCTATTTAAGGATTGAAATTTAAAACTACACCCTATAAATTCAATATAAATAAGGAAGCTGTAACAAAACCTTTCCCACCATCTAGTTAACAAAGTGTACATTCCTACAGCTAATAAATCCCTTCTTTAGAAGCAGTCATACTCCAATCATAATATATTCTATACGAAAGCCAATAAAAATGCCCTAATTAATGAGAAGTTTTCTTTAATATCTATAATAAAAGGTCCTTCTAAATAATCCTAAAGTTCATATTCTATTTTAGATATTACAAATTTGTGTGTTACTTGCAGTCATTAAATAGTACAGAAAGACTGCCCTCCCATTTCTGAAGAGCTTATATTCTGAATCTAACATTAAAGTCTTCCATTTTCTTCCATGAAGTACCTATCAACCCGTTATAACCTGCCCAAGGCCTACAATGCCTTTATCTAAGCAAATAGACAAGACTATTTACATTCCTTTAATACTCCTCAAGCAAATAAATTTACACTGACCAAAAAAGCATATTTTGGAAAGTAGAAGAAAGAAATAGGATTTTTAAAAACTGGAGAAGAGAGAATTCTAAAAGAAACATGATAGAAGCAAGAATTTGAAGCTTAGAAATAGAACGGAGGAAAAGAACAGCCTTAAACTGTAAAAGACAACAGGCCTTGCAATAACTAGGTCTCCTCCTTCAAACAGACCAAGCAAAATCAAAGTAAAGAAGCATATTCCTTGATCAAATAGCACTTTATTAATCTGTTGCTTTTTAACATTATGGAGTTTCATAGTAGTATAGGAGCCACCTTCTTAAATAAGTCACATCCATTACATGTGTCAGTATTGTATGCGTGAACTTCACAACTTTGAATATGAACGTATAATCTGCATGATTATATAGAATATATCTATGAACAATAACTACCACCATTATTTTTTTAACTCAAGACAATATGTATAACTATCACTCGCAAATAAAATAAGATTGCTTGTTAGTTAATAAAAATATGGAGAACAATGATATATTCTCACCCATAAGTCACAGACATAAGAGAATGGGTCATGAAGTTGTTACTGAGCCTGCATTATAAAACTCAGAGTGTGAAGGAAAGGGACTGCATTATACCATCACTGCAGGACCAAATAAAAAACATAGTTTTTCCATCTGTATGTTATGTAGCTGCATAAATAAAACATTCACACCTCACATAATCATGATGTTTTCTGGGGAAGTAAGTTTAAACGTGTCACTCCAGCAATACACAACCAGGGAATCCTGTGCAACTGTTTCATGTGAGTATTTTAGATATTTAACTAGATTACAGACTTCTCAAATGAATTCAACAATTATGTTCAGAGTTTCTCCTACTACTCTTAGAATAAGTCATCTCAAAAGAAACTTGTTTTAAATGTTCTGTGCCACAAGGAGCTTATAAACTCAGGGAGCAGACAACATTATTCTACATAAAACTTAAATGGACGGCAATATTATCTAGCTTGAATTGGATGACTTTACATACAGAGTCTATCTAAACTTGAGATCTCTTAATTGTAACTAACAGAAGGAATGGTACGAAACTGAAGTCTAGACAGCAGGCGACAAGCAAATGTAATGTTTCACTGTGCAATGTGAACACCATCCCAGATTTGGGTAAGTGGGAAAAACAGACAGACTGTGGAAAAAGCACTGGGAAATCTCTGCTCTCTGCCCCTGAGGAATGAAAGAAAATTGACTAGAGATGAGCAAAAGAAATGCAAACTAAAGGAAAGAGGAATCGGTGGCTAAGCTTTTCTTCAGTAAAGAGCCCAGCATTTAGATTTACCAATGACTACGGATGTCGAGTAAGGTAAATAACACTAAAAGGTAAAAAAGAAGACAAGTTTTCTTCTCCTTTCCTAGGGGCAAGGTGGACTGGGCAATATTTTGAAATAGGCAAACATGGCCTTTTGAATCTTTCTATCAATTTTTTTCTACCCTCTCCCCAGGTGTCCAGCAACCTCACATTACCCCAAACCCCATTCTGGGGCACCATGCCCTCATCTAAAAATTAAAGGAAAACAACCTGAACACAAATGTGAATGTGAGTGATCAGCAGGAGCCTTTGAATCTTCCAGGGGGACTGTCTGTTGGCATTTGCATTTCCATAGTGCAAACAAAGCTCTGGAGGGTATGAGATTTCGGGCAACACAACCAAGAGAAACGAAATATATCAGCAGTATAAGGAAGGAGATTTGGGGGCATGAGAGGCCATGCGAAGCAACCCAGCTCTGCCCAGGAACTCCCTCCACCCCATCCTTTCCCTAGAGGTTGCCCCTAACCGCTTTCTTCCTTTACTTCTCACACAGAATTTTCAACCCTTCTTTTCCCCTTAATGATTGGTGTTTGTTAAAATAATTTACAAGTGGTATGGAATCGCCTTTACCCAGCAAGGAAACAAAAAGGGGAAAGGGTGAGGTGCTGAGGAATTCTTGCTCCTCAAAGCAACCTGAAATTTGCAACCATGGTGAAAACCAGATATGTGCCATCACAGAGCAAGAGCTTTCTCTTAACGGGAGCAAGGAAATGTATGGCCTTCAGGGAGTTACATTCTTGGGTTGTTGTTTTTTTTTTCTCTACACAAACAAGAGATATTCAGAGTGATTATGCTTCAACAAACTTGACTATAAAAAAAAATGCTGGCGAGTTAAATCACCTCAAGTGTTCCAATTTTCATTTCTGTCAAGAAACTATGATATGCAAACTGAGAACTTTCTAATCTTCTCAACTGCACCTTCCAAGACAAATAAAATTCAAGACTATCACTATTTTAAAGGACTCAAAAAATGTAAGCTATTTTTCCCAAAAAATTCTCTAGTCTCGAATACAAACAGGAACATGTTGCTCTAACCAGAAAGCAGGAAAGAACAATAAGCCTTTCCTTCTACACTAGGAAGGATATCATTTTTTCAAAAATAGATGCCATTTGAAAGCAGATTAAAGTTATAAAACCACTGTAACCCAGGAGACAAGATATTGACAGGCCAATTGGAATGCGGTTTTCCATGAAAAAGACTTTTTTGCCCCAAATGTAAACCATATATCAAACCCCAAAGGCATCCTCTAAGTTATTTAGGAGAATGACTGTTCACAACCTAACCGAACCCTCTTGCTCAGTCTGCAAACACAACACACCGCTAAGAGGAAAGCAGTCAGAGGGAAAGGCTCCACATCTTGGGCTCTTTGCCTAATTTCCCCTTAGAGACTCATTCAGAACGTAATAGGACTCATGGCAAACTTACAACTCACTTAAAACTGGCTTTTAATTTCATTTGTTTACCAGCATCAGGGATTCTCGAACAACTTGCAGTATATTTCCATATGATCTTCGGAGACAGAGAGGACTATTCCTGCGCCTCCTCTCCCACTCCCAGCCTGGGGGCGCACTCTCTCCTCCCTCCCTCTATAAACTCTTTATAAACCATGGGGGTGGGTATATTCGGCACTCTGCTAAGAGAAAAAACATATATCTTTTTCCTTTAAAAGAAGTTTTGTTTTATATATGAATCTATGTATTTAAACTATAGTCAGAAAGTACTCAAAAAGGTACAAACTTCCGGTTATAAGATAAATTAAAAAAAAAAAGGTTGATTCCTTTAAAAAGATTGTGTCTCAATCACCAAAGAAACTAAGGCCAGCATTATGCTAAAATTAGCAGGCTTATGGAGACCTAAGTGGTAAATGCCTCTGGATTTAAACATGAGGAGGAAGAGAGAGGAGTATCTTAATTAAGTGACAGCAGTCACAGGACCAGGAACTATACTGATGTCGATTTATTCTCCCCCGCAAAGCCAAAAAGGTAATTTATCCTTCTTGGCCAAAGATCACTAGCAACGAATTAGAGAGTTGTGTCTTGAAGATTATTAATAAGGAGGTTAAAAGCTAGACTACCCAAGGCTCACACTCATGCCTACAGCCAAATGGAGGAGGGGGCAGAAAGGTGGGAAGTCTGCAAGTTTCGCTGTCTGTCGACATAGTGGTTAAGCTTAAAAATTTTATAAATTGGAGATCCCAAATTTTCCTACTCTAAAACGTTCTGAGAATAATGGACAGAAGATGGGCTTTGGAGTCAGATGGAGCAGAGTTCAAATCTTAGTCCCCAACACGGCCAAGATGCAACACCCTGGGTGTTGTTACAGAGACTAAATTTGCAAAACGAGGTGAATAATATCTACCTGGCTAGGCTGTGTGGCTACAATTATATCTACTTTCATAACAACACACAGCACGTACAGACCCTCAAAAAGTTCCTCAAAAAGTTTCGTAGCTGATTTTATTACCTATGAGATCTGAATACAAGCACAGTAACACCAAGAACATAAAATTAAAAATACTCCTGAAATTTATAGACATCAGAATTTTTACAAATTAATGAATCCTCTTCATATGTATTTCTATCCAAAAAAAAAAAAAGTCAAATGAATTATATATAAAACATATAAAGGGCCCCTACATTGTCTGCTTTAGGAATCCAGATTTTTATAGCGGGTCTGGTGGGCAGAGGATGCCAATTCCCTCCGGAGCACATACCCGGTAGCACTGTTTCAAGCACATCACATTGAAAACCCCCTGCTTCCAAAGCTCGCCATGCTGCCTTCTGAATAGAGTCCAAACACAACAATCTGTTGCACCCTCTCCATATAATGTCCAGCAATCTTTGGACCCAGTCTCACACAAAGCCCCTCAAAACACTCTCCCCTTCCTCTCACCTGGTGAAAAGCTCTCCTCCAAGTCCCCATTTACCGCTGGCAGTGACCGCTTCCTTTCTGAGCCACTCCAGTTCTTACTGTCTGCACCTCTCACATTTGGACCTTCACAGGTGCTCTGTGCCGTTAGTGCTCTTTAGTTTCAGGAATTTACATTTTATCTCCTCAGAGAATAAACACCTTGAACAAAGTTACTCTGTTTTCTTTTACACCTCTTTCTGATCTCCGTATCCAGCAACAGACTGTGGATGCACTGGGTGCAAAGAAAGAAAAGGGCAACATTCCTGGAGGGGTGTGGTATGCACAGCCTTAAAGGGAATACTCCTGAGAATAACAGTGAAAGAAGGAAAGGGAAGAAATGTGTTTTCAATCTTGTGTTCAGAGCTGTGGGAAACTCATACTTGCATGGGCTGAGACATTCTGCAAATGGCCACAAGGTGGTAGACCGGACCAACAGTCCTTTCCTAGAACTGGAAAACTCGGTCATTGGTCTCACAAGCACACTTCCATTACACATACATAGATTTGAGTCTTTAAAGCATTCCTTAAGATCATCTTAGAACATGACGAGTCCTTTCTCCTCATGCCTCTAATGAAAGGAGGTGGGGGAGGGGAGACAAGTCCATCAACACTCCTATTAAAATCGCTTAAATTCTATCATCCCTAGCAGGGAAAAATTCTATTTAAACCAGCCTCCCCGCCCACATGTCTTGGTAAAGCACTAGAGCAATTAAAACAGAAATGTCAGATCACTACACTGCTGAGGTGTCTGGTGCCATCCCAGTCCCTCATACCCCAGAGAGTTACATCATGACATACTTCAGAAAAAATGTAAGAAAAAAATCCATAGTAGAGTGTATGATTTTCACTAAAATTCTTAAATACATTCGTAAACAGCACTTTCAACCCTAAATCATAGGAAGGCTGTTTCTGAGCTTACTAATTTATACCCAAAAGGAAAACAATCCCCCAGAGTTGTGATTCCATTCAAATTCACATGTCAAGACCCAGGAAAACCTGGTAATCATAGTACTGGTCATTTATGATACGGCCTGGATACACGTCTTCAGCCTCAGGTTCTTAAGCATTGTTTCTTTACAAGACACACAAATAAGGAATTCCAGAAGTAAAAGGTACACATTCAAGCCATTCTGTTTCTCTAAAATTTCCTCGGGTGTTTCCCACTGAAAAAGGCACTCTTTATATCTTAAAAAAAAAAAAAAAAGCGAGTTTTTGAACAGTTCCTAAACTTGAGAGAGAAGTAATTATAAGGTAATTACCTCTTGAACTAACCATGAAAATGACAAAATGGACATCTGAGGTAAACAGAACACTCCCACGCCTCTAATTCAAACTGGTGTCGGGCAGCCCGAGAACAGTCCTGTTTCAGGAAAGATGAGTTGAAGGTGGTAGACAAATACTTCATAAATTCTAAGGGACAGATGAAGTGTTGCATATAATCCTCATTCTCAAAGAGTTTACTTCTTTTCGAAGAAAAGGCAAGCGTTCAATGATACAGCAACAACAGAGGTCATGAGGCAGCTTTTATGATTGCTAAATGAGCAGTGTTATGCTTAGCAACTTAGAATGCATCTTACGCTCTAAGATGGATTCACTGTCCAGCCCTAGGGAAAAATGACCATCTAAGTAAGTAAGTTTCATTTGTGGAGATTAAAATATCTCATTAGAAAAATCAACAATTAAGTTGTAACCAAAAACTCATCCTGTGCCCAAATAAGAAAATTATCATGTCTAAATCAGCACATGACTCCTATTTTCAAGAGTCAGTGTAAGTACTTCCCCTTCAGAACAAGGCATGACCACCAAGCCTGCAGCTTCCCAGAATTCATATCTCTTAGGCAGCAAGAACAAACTTATCAATATATATCGTCATTTTAAAGTAACTATCTTATTTTAATTGCTCAGATTGCAAAATATGTAGTCAAATTTTAATTTCACGTGTACAGATTAACACACTAGAAAATTATTTGCAGTAATTTAATGCTAGCCTGGTTTCTGCTCCCCATTTTTAAGCTAGCCACAGTGAATGGCTACATTTTAAGTTAACATTTAAACATTTGATTAAGTACAACAACCAAAAGGTCAATCAGCCATACACACACACATACACTTGCGTGCGCGCGCGCACACACACACCACGTTAATAAAATGATTCTTGGTCTTTCATTTCAATTAAAAAAAAATCAGGGGCAGGCCCCATGGCATAGCGGTTAAGTGCTCGCGCTCCGCTGCTGGTGGCCCGAGTTCGGATCCCGGGTGTGCACCGATACCCTGCTTGTCAGGCCATGCTGCGGCGGCGTCCCACATAAAGTGGAAGAAGATTGGCATGGGTGTTAGCTCAGGGTCAGTCTTCCTCTCAAAAAAAAAAAAGAGGAGGATTGGCACGGATGTTAGCTCAGGGCTGATCTTCCTCACAAAAAAATCAAACTCCCTTCCTCCCAATTCTCTTCTAACAATACAGCTAAAACCTTCAGCTTGGTGTTCAACTCATTTCCCATAGACAGTCTGGCTCTGGTTAAAGCCTGTAGAAACCTTGCTGAGTTGAGGTGGGCAGAGGGAGCCTGCCATACACCACTCTACTGAACTCAGTGTCTGCAACAGGGAGCCCTGGAGTCTACAAAAATCACCCTCAGGATGCCTCAAGTTTCAAATGTCGACCTAATTCCAGAGGCTCAATTAATGGTACTTACTTTGAACCATTCACGGTACAAATGTCAATATTGCTACAGTGGTAAAGTTTAGACAGTCCTAACATAATAAAAGCAAAGCAGAACAGGTCACTGAGGACACAGGCTCTTTACTGCCTCTTAGCAAAAAGGAAGTGCTTCTGAATGGAAGCAGGTTTTAAATATAGAAAACTTCATTGCTGCCATTTTTCTAGGACAAAAGACAAAAATAATTTGACATCTGTTTTCCCCATCTTGAATGTTCTACAGAGGAGTCAACCACCAACAGTATTACTTATTCTCAAACTTTTCTAATTCTCAAGAGGACAGGAGAAGCAAATGAGAATATTCTAAATACGTAATTAAAGCCTTCCAACTTTGTTAGTCAGAAACGAACTAAATGCTAAAGAAATTTTACCTACTGTTCAAAATTGATCTCTTTCAGATCTGTCCATAAAAGGTGAGGTGATGGGGAGGAGGGGAAGTTTAACCATTCAACCAGATAAACACTTGGGAAGTGGGGGGCAGTTACAGAAAAAGAAGTACATTATTAGATTGTAGAATTAGGGACTTCTAAAATATATATATGTGTGTGTATATATATATATATATATATATATATATATATATATACACATACATACACACACACAGTTCTAATCAAGTGTTCCACTAGAAGGGATAGCAAGCCATAGTTTCTGAAGCATCCCACCTTTCAATCATGTTTTGAACTCTCCTTTGAAGCAAAAATCTCACATCTTTACTGACTCGACTCTAATTGTTTTTCCTCCCCCAACTGCACAGGTTGTACCATGCATGCCTGACAACTTACATTTGTGCATGTGTACATTGGATTTATATGATGGATTCCATTACATTCATAAATAAATAGACCTTTGGCCTCATAACAGCAATACTCTGATATCACCCCACACACACACACCCCCGAAGCCATTGCAGTATCATTACCAAGATTCTCCACAAATCAGAAGGATGCAAAGAGCCTTTGGTGTGGCGACAGTGATCATTCTGTGAAGTCAGTTACTGTAGAGAAGCCATCACAACCAGAAAGGGAGATGAGAAGGAAAGGTGGGAAGGTGGTTGCCAACTCCACGTTTCCTAAAATACAAGTTCATAACTTAAAATGTGTGTTACTTGACAGCCTGTGTTATAAAGGGGAGATGGGTTTGTATATCATCCTAGAATTAGAGGATCCATAAGGGAAGAAGGAAAAGGAAGCTGTGAAATTTCCCTTTCCTGGTAAAAGACAAAGTTCAAAGAAGACTGGTGAAGGGGTTCCCCGAACGTAGGTCCACAGGAAAATTTTCACCAGTGTGTAGCAATATGAGGAAACAAGGACAGTGTGGTGAGATTCTTGATGAGCTAAATATGTTCCATTTAAAGAGCTCTCTTTTATTTTAGGGTCATAACCATTTTTATCTTTTTGCTTTTATAACGTCATTCTTTGAAATTATATTGATACTAGATGATAGTAGTTCACTGTCTTGTCTAATATCACGAATAGAAGAAAATTTTTTAATTGCCCACAGTGTGTTGGTACTCTAATTTTTGAATGGTGGTCAGGAAGGTGAATGGTCTTACTCAATGAAATCCAAAAACTTGGGACACCCACTTAGGCAGTCCTACTAATGCGGGGATGGGGAGTGACTGTAAATTTCCAAAATTATTCACCTCTTACTTCCAGCTCTTATTCTGGAAATGTTCCAGAGAAAAGCATTCCAGGTATTTTGACTCTCCCCAAAGAAGATTTTTCAATAAATTTTTATTAAAGAAATCTCTAACATTAGAAACTTCTGGTAGAATTCTGGGCCTTGGAACAAAATGGAAAATTTGCAGAAAATGTGGCAAGATGTTTTGGGAAGACTAGGTAACCAGAGTGAGCCCTGCCAAGCAACTCTCGTATGCACTCTCTGCTTGCCAGGCCACTGGGCAAAGAATATGAGTCATCTGAACCACAGTGCCCAAGTTCAAAACCTGATTCCACCATTTACTAGCTCTGCATCCTTGAACAAGTCACTAAAACTCTCTGCAGCTGTCTGCTCACCTGTAAAATGGAGATAATAGTCTCTACATTAAGATTTGCAAAGTGCTTAGAACAGTGCCTTGGCACACAGTAGGCACCTGTTTTGAGCAACAGCTACTATTATTAATTACTCAATTTTTAACGACAATTATGGAAATCTAAGGCAGAGAGAAGTGTGCTGAAGGATTAAGGAGACACCAGTAATTCTCTGGCCAAAATGTGTCAGACTGCAGAGACCTCCTGGCAACACACTCAGAATAGTATTCTCGTTTTTCATTTTTGTTTTCTTACTTAGATAATTTCTGGTTTTAAAATAAAATACAATGCTGCAATGCTCTAACATAGATAGCTTAAGCAGAGAATGGCTGGATTTGAAAAGTAATAAAGAATCTTAAACACAACTCATAGTTTTCCTAATATGAATGATGACTTCTATTTAGTCCCAAATTTCAATAGAGATTGGGGGTAGAGAGAATCCAAATCTGTCCTTCCCTTCATTCATGGTTCACAGGTAAATTCAATGTATTGAATACTTGCTCTGTGCAAAGCACTGTGGTAGGATGTTGTCTTGAAGACAGAGAGATTGGTACAACACAATTCTGGTCCTCAAAGAAACTTGGTTAGGATAGAGAAAACATCCTCACAAATGACTACAATCCAAGACAGAAATTCAATTGTAAGTCATGAGTGTCCGAAGATAAGTTTTCTTACTCCCAAACTCAACAAATGCATTCTGCCATTCCACCATTGCTGCCAGCTGTTACCACAACTTCTAAATCATATCACATATATTCTTCTCCTGTAGGCTCCTGATCGTCAAACCACATATTATGTAAATTAATTATACCAGAAATCATAAATATCTATAACTCTTTCACTTGACAAATTGTTGTTGAGTACCTACAATGCATAAGAAAACGTAATTAGATCCTATATTTAGCATCAAGTCCTTCTACCATTAAAGAAGTGGTCATTTCCAAAGTGTATTTTTATTGAGTTATTTAAATTTATTACAGCTCAATAATAACATATATAGTAATGTCTTCTGACAAAAAGTACAAATAAATTTGCATGCCTCTGGGGATGAAACCCAACTTAGCAGAACCACCAGTTATACTGAACATGTGTGAGGCCCAGCCTTCCACGCCCTGAAAAGCCTGCGGTCAAAGCCAAGTGCCAACTCTGCAATGAACTGGGGAAAAAGAGAAAAAGAAAAAGGGAAGGCAGAAGACATAATTGCTTCCTCCCTATTCACAGGTCATTTACCATTATTCACAGTAATGTTCTGCTTTGAATGTACGTATAAGCTACGTGTGCATTAAGAATATTTGTAAGCATATTCTTTTGAATATTATCATTAGTAGTAATTCTGGGAGATCTGGCTTTTGAAAACATCCAACATTCACCCAGAACAAAGCCTAGTGAATGAGTTGGTTATTTAAGCACAAACAGGCTCAAAAATAACATACAATTATATGAAGTAAAGAAGTAACTTTCTCTTGGGATTCACTAAGCAGCTCTAATAAAACACCAAGATACAGTCTAAAAATGTTTTGAGCAACAGCACCATGGTTTTTATAAAAACTGTATTGTTTGGAAATGTGACAAACTGTAAATTTCACTTCATGATAGCTGATCCTCATTTTTAGTAGAAAATGTTAGTAAATCAAAATTCAACAATAGATAATTATGGAACTAAATCTACTACAATACACTACTTGTACTTGTGTGTCATATAACCTTCCTTAACCCTAAAATATATGGCAGATAAATACTACCTGTTTATTTCTTATTCTTCTGGAACGAAGGCATTGTTTTATTCATGAAAGTAAATATTAGGTGCCATTGAAATGATCCACGTGTAACTTTGACAAACCCTTGCTTCATCATGCCAGTGAGGATTCTACCAAATATACAGGTACTGCCAGAGGAGGCCGATTACCCTGTGAGTAGAAGATTCAGTGCAAAAACCTGAAATGCAGAAAAACGTCCGGTAGACTTCTCCTCACAAACCCCTCAAAACCTTTAGTAGTAGTACCTTGAGCAAAAATTAAGTTTTTATAAATTAAAAAAGAACAGAAAAAAGGCAGAATGATACTTTTTCTTCTTTATCATCTGTGTGTCTTTTCTGAAATTAGTAAGTCATTCAAGCATACAGAATTACATATGAAATAATAGCACACGCCCAGATTTTTAAACTATTAACATTGTGTTCTCTGCATTATTTTCAATTCTCTTCTCAGAAATGAACAAGTTTCCCACCTCAGAAAACCTTCACTTGACCCTTTCTAAATCCTCTATAGCAACAGATCTATTTCTTGGCCAAGATTCTGGAACGAGAGGTTCATCCCTTTTGTCCATTTTCTCAACTATCCAGTTATTGTACAACCTTTTGGAATCTGATCTTTGCCCTTAAATTTACTGAAATTCCTTTCTCCAAGACCACCAATGATCTCTCTACAACAAATTAATATTACCTTTTTTCCCCCTGTGCCAAGCACTATTTAGATACTACGGATACACTAGTATACAAAACTGTCCTTGTGGCTATTGCAGGCTAGAGGATATAGAAGAGATTGAATAAGTATAAAAAATGTTAGTGATAAGCAATCATGAAGAAAAAATAAGAAAGGCAAGGAGAGTACGAAATGTCAGGAAACGAGGCCACGGCTGCCCACCCCCTCCCTGTGGGTCCTCCTGGGACCCCTCAAGGGGCGCTGCGGGCTGCAGAAAGTCAGGGACTTTTCTTACAAACCACCACCATCACCACCTGATTAGTTACCATCTGAAGCTGCTGGAGCATCACTTCAAATGGTAACTAAAATTTACACCAAACTTCCCCCAAAAGACTAGCTACGCCTTTACATTTCTCTTCTGCTGCTGGCACAAGTGCCCCAGGTCTTCTGGTGAAAATCCTAGGAGTTATCTTCAACTTGTAGTTGCTACTTGTAGCAGCTTTTTTCTCTTTTTTCACACATTTAGTTAGTTTTTTTAAAATCCCCTTAAGCCTCCTATCTTAGTTGTTTTGTTTGTTGTTTTTTTTTTTGAGGAAGATCAGCCCTGAGCTAACATCCATGCTAATCCTCCTCTTTTTTTTACTGAGGAAGACCTGCTCTGAGCTAACATCTATTGCCAATCCTCCTCCTTTTTTTCCCCAAAGCCCCAGTAGATAGTTGTACGTGATAGTTGCACATCCTTCTAGTTGCTGTATGTGGGACACGGCCTCAGCACGGCTGGAGAAGCGGTGCGTCAGTCCACGCCTGGATTGGAACCTGGGCGCCAGTAGCAGAGGACGCGCACTTAACCGCTAAGCCACAGGGCCGGCCGCTATCACAGTTTTTTTTTTTTTATTCTATTTACAATGGCATGGACAGTTTCTGGGCCTTCTTCCGTTTCATCATGCATAATATAAACAAGACACCTAAAACAGTTTTTAGACTGTTCCCCTCCACTAGTGAAATACTTCCTTTGATCATCGAATTTCAACTGCGTCACACGAGCATTCAGTGCTTTCTACGTCCTGCACCTGAGGTCCTTTCCCAGCTTTCTCCCACCCTGCCTCTGCTCCAGTCTCTACTCGATGATGGCTTTTGTGCCTCCCAGCATGCCCTGCAAGAAGCACACTTCCTCCAGCCTTGCAGATATCCACTGCCCAATTCATCCTGATGGGCATCTCAACTCACATCCTCTGAGAAGCCTTTTCAGACCACTCTACCACGCTCTTCCCTCCTCTTAATCTCCTAAACATTTATTAATGCATCATTCAGAAGGAACTTATCATATGTTCGTTTTTATTGTTGGTATTTTTTAACATACATGTGAAATATCTGTGGCAACAAGTCAATGTGGGCAATACTCAATAAAGACCATATGCTCCCAGAGAGAGACCACATTTTGTACCTCTTTTTAGGTACATTCTAGGAAATGTCTAGAATGGCTGAATTCCAGAATTTGTGTGGCAGAGGGCTCTATAGCAAGTAGCTATGCTAACTTCTGTAGTTTGACTAGTCCAGAGGCCCAGAGAGATTAACAAAGTGATCACACTAAGATCCCAACTCAGAAGGTTAAAAGAATGCGTATCTCGTCAGTATTTATCTGCCAAATCAATACATCTTTCCTCTGAAAAAGCACTCTCGCCCCCTCCCCCAGCAGCCCTCCACCTCCACCCTGCCTCACTGCCAGAACTCCAAAGGGTTTGATTGGTTTTGATTTATGGTTCTCCTCCTTTCCTTACGTCTTTAGAGCACTAATCTACATCTGGGCAGTTCCTCCTTCCTAATTTCTTACTTTCTTTCTTCTTTTGTTTTTGATTTATTTCTTTTATCCCCTGTGATTTTTTTCCATTTCCACAATATCCATTGTTTACACAATTTGACTGTTCAATATCCAACATACTAAAATAAAAATGCCTGCTTCTATACTCACTCAATCTGATATGAATTCTTCACTAATGATAACTTGAGTTTGAAAATCTTTAGGCAAAGAGAGCGTACCTTTAATTCTATTCAGGTATACATACGTAATATATAGAAAATCATTGCCGAAACATATCTAAACTGTAGGTTTTCCTCTAAGTTAAAAATGTACCGACTTTAAATAACAGTTGCATCAGAATTAAAACTTTGTACCAAGTGGCCCATTTTAAATGTTCTATTGAGGCAACAATACTTTAAACAAGACTCCTCTATAATAAGTCGTCATTTAATTAATATCCAAATACCTTGAGAGCCAATAATAGTTCAACAAAACAGCTGGAAATCAAATATCAGATATAATTACTCACAGCTGGCTTCGTTCAACTGCTGTCATATTAAATAAACTTATCCCACAGACCTTTTCCCCTCCCCCACAAACGGAAAAAAATTCCTTCAAGAAACATAGAAGGCTCTTTGTTAGATTTTTTTTTTAAGTTTGTAGAATATATTCCAATATTAAAGATTTTCAGCAGAGTATAGTGTTGTTTTTGGTACCATTCTGTGTGCTTGAAATATTTCAGAGCCTTGGCTCTTTGTTTTCCTTAAGACTAATATAAAAATAGCAAACTGGACTAAGTGACAAAACACAACGGACATCTGTATCTTCATGATCTGGCACTCAGTTTACTGCTTTGATATTGGGCTCTATTTACTATTTTTATAGAGATGTCATGTTTCAACAACTTAGTAACATAAACTATCAAACAAAAATATTGGTTTCAAACCTATTGTTTCAAGATATTACTTAACCATTTTACTGTATTGTACCACCCACGTTATATGAAGGGTAACTTATTTATAAACAGTAACAACTACCCATTATACGCCAGGCATTGTGCTGGACATTCTATATCTATTATCTTTAATTTCCATAACAATCCCACATGTAGATATTTTATAACTAATAATTACCAAAGGGGAAAAAAATCAGATAGCTTTTAAACTGCTCAACCCACCCACATACATACACACAAAATCAGAGTCCATAATAAGCAACATTATTATCTATCTGCTACAGTAGAATTTTCAAATCCCAAACAGATATTCTCATATTCATTCCTCTCATTCATTCAAATTGATTCTCATATTCATTCATATTCTCTCCCCCTCTCCCTTTCCCTTCCCTTTAAGAAAGAAAGAAAAAAAATTACTAGTAGTGATACATGTTATGGTTATCTAACCAGCAAACTTAAAACTAAAGTCATACATTATGTAACCTTACAATTAGTCCTGGTGTTGTTTTATTTATGATATAAACTTTCAATAATCACCTTTCCAGAAAGCTAAAATTAAATGTATGCTCAGCAGCAATTTAGAAATACAAGCCCAGGGCCGGCCCCGTGGTTTAGCGGTTAAGTGCTCGCACTCCGCTACTGGCGGCCCAGGTTTGCATCCCGGGCACGCACTGACGCACCGCTTCTCGGGCCATGCTGAGGCCGCGTCCCACATACAGCAACTAGAAGGATGTGCAACTATGACGTACAACTATCTACTGGGGATTTGGGGAAAAAAAATTAAAAATAAATAAATAAAAGAACATTGTCAATTTAAAAAAAAAGTCATTAAAAAAAAGAAATACAAGCCCAATCATAACATATCACTTTAAAAAAAAATAGTTTGTCATTTATAAACTATCATATACCTTCATACAAAACAACACAGTATTAATTATACTAAAAGCAACTGGCAATCTTCGGAGCCTAAGATTCTAACTTTGGTCATCTTATCTGTGTACTACTATTTCTTCACACTCATATAGATAGCTGATGTGATTTCCACTATTGTGGTATGTTCACTTGTTTTTCAGATCCTCTTTGACCTTTCAATATATCATCTTGGCGTCTTTTAAAACTATGAAGCATCTAACATACAGTATGTTCTCAATTAAAATGTGTTGAGTCGATGAATAAAATTTTTCTTCCAACGCACTGAAAAAGGTAATTCTCATTTTTATGCCTACTGAATAGATTAATTTTAGCACCAAGTTTTCTTGAACTGCCTTAGTTCCACTGGATTGACTTAACTTATGGATTTTAATAAGTGTAAACATCACTTTTTAATGAGATGTTTTATCGCGGCATGTGAGACCAAATTATTTTCTGCAATATGTAATGTAAAAAATACGGACTTATGCAGCATTTATTCACGATGGCAAAGATACGGAAACAACCTAAGTGTCTGTGGATGGATGAGTGGATCAAGAAAACGTGCTATATATATACAATAGAATATTATCCAGCCTTTAATAAGAAGGAAATCCCATCATTTGCAACAAGATGGATGAACCTGAAGGACATCACGCCAAGTGAAATAAGCCCAGAGAGAGACAGATAAATACTGCATGGTATGGTATCATTTATATGTGGAATCCAAAAAAAAAAGTAGAACTCATAGAAAAAGAGAATAGAAAAGTGATTGCCCGGTGCTGGGGGGGTGGGTAAATAGGGAGAGGCTGGTAAAAGGTACAAACTTTCAGTTATAAGATGACTAAGGTCTGAGGGTCTAATGTATAACATGGTGACTACAGTTGATAACATTGTTTTGTATAATTGAAATCTGTTAAGAGAGCAGAACTTAAATGTTCTAAACAACAAAAATATATGAGATATAGATGTGTTAATTAATTCGATGGGGAGGAATCCTTTCACAATGTGTATGTCTATCAAATCACTACAGTGTACACTTTAAATATCTTACAATTGTATATGTCAATTATACCTCAATAAAGCTGAAAAATATTTTAGAGATAAAAAAAGAATTCTGGAAACTGAAAAAAATAAGGACATATTTTGAATGCTCTCTTGCATTTTCATTGAACTTCTACAATCTTTCTTATTTGCTCTATTCTATCAATATAAACAACCAATTTTTACCCCCCAAAAATAAAGCAAGCATCCACAAGTAATCACAGCTAATTCACCTAAAGACTAAGTGCTTATTCAACAGTCAATGTTTACACCTCACGATAAAATAATGTCCCCACGATTAACTCTCACTATATGAAGGAGTAACAGGATGTTACTGGGGCTTTTGGGATGGAGGGGCAAATTCCATCACAATTTTATAAATCTGTAAAATAAGTACAATGATAATACACAAAATTGAGTAGAAAAAACCATTTGCACTATAAATAACTGTACCATTTACTTCAAGCATTCCCATCTTGTAGTAGAAATAAATATCTAGTAACTAACTATCTTTTCTGGAATAATACAGTACAAAGTGAAAAGCAAAAATTAACCACTTTACACAGTCATCAAGAGGTGCACAAGTCATCAGAAATGCTTCCTATTTGAAGAGGTGTTTGGGAGTCAGAGGGTAGCAAGTAACAAAAAGAAGACCTAGTTATAGTCCACTACCTACACTCTGACATTTCACCTATTTCTTCCATCCCCGAGTAATACGACAGGAAAAAAACATTACAAAGATAAACAGAAGAGATTACTGAAATGTGTCTTTTAATAAAACTTGCAGGCTAGCACACTGGGTAAGATACCGAGCTCAGGTGCCAGGCTGAGTCACAATCCGCACCTGATAAAGATTTACCTGCCACCTGCATGTTTTTTTGTGAGAAGATTAGCCCTGAGTTAACATCCAATGCCAATCCTCCTCTTTTTGCAGATGAAGATTGGCACTGGGCTAACATGTGTGCCCATCTTCCTCTACTTTATATGGGACGCCGCCACAGCATGGCTTGACGAGCGGTGCATCGGTCTGCGCCCAGAATCTGAACCTGTGAACTCCGGGCCAACTAAGCGGAGTATGCGAACCTAACCGCCATGCCACGGGGCTGGCCTCTCCACACCTGCATGTTTTTAACTGTGGATAAAGTTACTTAACCTGAGAAGCAGTTTCATTTGAAAAAATGATGATAGAACTAATGCTCAACACATAGGATGGTTGTGAGGATTAAACAAGATAATGCCAGCAAAACCCTTAGGTGCTCTTTTGATAGCTAGGAGGCATAATGCGCAGATGTGGGTGGGATTTACGTAGGTTCTCTAGTCCAGGTCCATTAACATATATAAAACAAACTCGAATTTCAAGTGTAAAGATTTAAGACTATGCTTCTCTAGATGTTGAAAATTGCTTTGTAATAACAATTATGACAGTTATCATAGATGAATTTTTTCAATATAATGATTCCCAGATTTTTAATAAACAATTAAAAATTTGTTAGAGACAGCATATAAATGAGCAGAATGGAAGGTTTACAGTTGTTTGCATGCTGCGTTCTGAGGATTTTTCTCTCCAGAATTTTGTAACGTGCTTTAAAAGATTATGAAAGTTTAGAACATATCTGGGAGATAATCTAAATTACTATGGCTCTCAAAAAACTGGTCTTAACTGCCCCTATTAAGCAACCATTAGCTTCCTGAAAGGTATTACCAATCTTGATTTATTCATCAAACCTGACGAACAAACCAGGAATCAAATTTATTATGTGTGAAGATAAGCAATTATGAATGGCTATGATTAACAAACTATCACACTTGCCATAACCATCTGAAGTATTTCTTTAATTCAAAGAACACTTTCACAGAAAGAAAAACTACAAGGGAACTAACAAGTTATATATGATGCAAACTTCTGAAAATATAATTTAACTATTTTAAAAGAAAACTACCTCTAAATGCTAGTTAAGATGTCTTCTAACCACTGCTTTCTGAACCCAATTATCACAAAAGAAATTCATTACAAAATCCCATTTTATTAACAGAATTTTTAATTCATTGAGTAATCAATTCCTGAAAACAAATTAACATATCTATCTCAAAATGTTTAGAATGCTACACAGCAATCCATTTTTTTACAATTATATCCAAGATTTTTTAAATCATATACATGAAAGAATGTCTTCATTCAAGTTGCTATCTTTTCTTCCCTCTCCTCATGGTTTTTTTTCCAATGTACGTTCACATACCTTTGATCAAAAGCACTGATGTATTCAACACCTACAGCTTTAAAGAACTTTAATTTCTAATTAGTCCCAAATATGTGATCACAAGAAATTAGCAGAAGATTAAAAATGTAACATAGGACAAACTATAGAAGAAATTGTTGCAGTATTTTTTCCTTTTAAACCTCAATCCGGATAAGTAAACTCCCCTTGAATATGAATTCCTCCCTTGCACTCAAAAAGTTTTATTATGAAAGGGAAAAAGATAGTTTTCAGGATTACATACATAGAGCATGCATCACAAATTCACTTAAATCAAGTCTATTTCCTTTTGGAGTCATTACTTTAAAGTATAAAGTAGTAGATATTCATCCATATAATTTGTTACATATAGACAAATATAATTTACGTACTATTTTAAGGATATACACCTGACTCTAGTTTGAAGTAAACTTTCTTTCACATGTGTGCTAGCGAAATAAATGAAACAAACATCTTCTAGCCACAGTCTCAACACTACTAAGGATAGTCCCGTGTTATAAGTGGGGCTTTAAAATCAGAAAGAGATGGGTTTGCGGCTTGGTTCTACCATTTACTAGCCGTGTGCCCTTGGGCAAGTTCTTCAACTTTCCCCATCTGTAAAATGAGGATAAAAGTATGTTCTTCATTGAGTTTGAGAGAGGATTAAACTTGCCTAAATGCCAGCTATTATTAACATTTCACATAGAAGCATGACTATCAGTTATTGATGGAGAATAACAGGGAAGAATCAATAGGTAAAACATACATTTCATAAAATAAATAACATTTTAAAATGAGGATAGACAGACATGTGTCCATCTACGGTATACTTAACATAACAAAAGACTTTTTAAAAGTTTTTGTACAACTAGAAAACTAATGTATGTTGAACAAAGATAGTTTCTTGATGAGAAACTCCTGTTAAACTAAAAAATAATGTAAGTGTTCAATTAATATGAATCCAGTGCCATATTTCATACTTAGGTGTTAGAGTTAAAATGGATTCTCCTTTCTTACAAATTAATAAAAGCTTGGTTAGAGGGACATTAATACCTGTGTTATAATTGACTCGAATTTTCCCACAGGAGCACTTACCTGATGATCTGAGAACAATAGTGTTCACTCTTCCTAAGAAAAAGGATGCAGCTGCTTCCATCTATAAATAGGATGCTGCTACACAAGTTGAGAACACTTTTTTTCACACCATCAATTCTTTTTTTTTCCCCTTTTTCTCCCCAAAGCCCCAGTAGATAGTTGTCTGTCATAGTTGCACATCCTTCTAGTTGCTGTGTGTGGGACGCGGCCTCAGCATGGGCGGACAAGCGGTGCGTAGGTGCGCGCCCGGGATCCGAACCCGGGCCGCCAGTAGCGGAGCACGCGGACTTAACCGCTAAGCCACGGGGCCGGCCCATCATCAATTCTAATGAAGAGTGCAAGTTGTAGAAGTTTTACATACTGCTAATTAAAAGAAAAAAGGAGCAAAATTGTTCAAGTCACGACAAAGCACCTAACAAAAGAGCAAAAAACATGACAGAAAGCAATAAACGGGTTGATAAATAAATGTGCATTTCCACCATGGTCTAGCCAATGTACGTATACTTTTAAAATAACAGATCATTGAAATTTTGAAAACTGGAAAATATAACACCTCAAAGTTAATTTGCCATAATATATACATGAGTTTTTCAGTGGTAAAACTTGATTTTGAACTATTTTTTTTAATTGACCTCTTGAACAAGAACAACATTATGCTCAGTTTTCTTGGAAATACAATAGGTTGACTCCATTACAAATCCTAAAATCAAAAGAAAAGAAAGAATCTTCTCCACGCAGATTTAGGCAACACATTTTTCCCAAGAGAATAATAATGATGGCCCTGCCACTTTTGCCATACAGTGGAATCTGAATTTATGAATTCTTGTTTGTAGAAAAAGGAAAGAAGATGGTGCAAAATACAAAGAGCTTCATGATGCAGAAGGAAAAAGGTTGAAGAAGACACTGCAAATAGCCACTGCAAATAACAGAGGTTGCAGAGGATAACAATTAAGTATTTTGGCAGCAGAACCCAGCTGTAATCCTGACTTTGCTATTTATTGCTGTGAGACACTGGGAGAGTTACTTAACATCTCTAAGCTCAACTTTCACTATATGTAAATTGAGGACAACACCTACCCTTTATAATGCTGCTGTGACGATCAATAATGTAAGGTATACAAAGCACTTACACACCGGCCATTACATTGCTATTTGCTATTGTTTCAAATTTAAGAAAAAAAAAGGAGTAGCCAGATTCCACAACGCCAAATAAGACTAAAACTTGAGTAAGGGATTCCACCAAGGAGGCCAATGACAATTTCTGGTTCCTTCAAGCTCCCAGGTCCAACTGAGCAAATACTGCCAGTAAAACTTCATCCTTCTCAATAAGATTGAATTAAAATTGTACAAAATGAGCAAATTGAAAAGAATTACTTTGGTGTGCTTTTCAAGATACTTTGGATGCTCTCCCGAATGACTAGTAATCTCTGTTTTTTTTTTTTTTTTTGCAACCACCAAGGATTGCTATTGGTAATTACTTACTTTTCCCTCCCCACAAGCAAGAGAACATTTGCACAAAATGTTCAATAAGGAACTCTGTAAATGACAGGTGTCCATTACTTAAAAGTAGAGAGATTTAGGTAGGAAATTGTTGAATGACATCTGATAACCTTTTAAGTGCTTTCAATAGATAGTTTAGGTACTGCCCCTATGGAAGGCTGGAGATTAACTAGATAATCTTCAAGTCCTTCCAGACTCAGGACACAAGAAAGAGAACCAAAGGACAGTTACATGCCTTCCTTTGCTTTTTGTTCATATATAGCCTATATCTGTATCTATATTTACACCTAAGCGATACTGTTTTCCCAGATAAGGAGAACAACAAAAGATAAAAGACCACTTAACTGCAGTTCCTAGAATGTATTGTTGGGTGGGGAGTTGAAGGGGGCGGGGGGGAATAAGCAGTAACTTTCCCTCTTCTCACTTTTGGCAAAAATATGATGCAGACACTCTTGAAAATAAAAATCAGTAGAACCTTCTAGTTTATATGTATCTCTTTTAAGAAGAAAATGTTATCAACTTTCAGTATAACTGAAATTCTGGATAAAACAAACGGGAAACAATCAATCGGGTGAAGCAACTTTTTAAATGGTGCGACCACAGGTACCATTTGCTGGTACTATCTTAGACATTTCATTATGTTTTGCTGTTACTGCCGCCTGCCTCATTCTACCCCATCTCCTCCAAACCCCAGGTTCCCTGCCCCAACCTTCTTGCCATCATCATTGATACAAGAGGGGAAAAAAAGGAGGTGGAATGGCTTCAGTTGTTTAAGGAATTGTCACAGGAGAAAGGTTATCCCTTTCTCAGAGAATGAAACTCCAGCAGCAAATAAATGTTGGGGGTCTTTTTAAAATTCCTAATGGGAAAGTTGATATTTTAATACAGAAGGAAAGTCACTGCAATACAATCTTTTAAGTTTTCCCTCCATCCTAAAGAATGGACTTGGTGATGAATTCTTTTCACAAATAGATTACAGATAGCAAGTGCAACAACACTTGTGGTCTTGTAAAACCTGTTCTTCTAAAAGCCATTCATTCATCTTGGCTAACAGGTATAGTCACGTTAAGGCAAAGGCATGATTCTTAAACCCTAGAAACCACTTTAAAAGGTCATAGGCTTATGATTCCCAAAATGGAAAGTAAGGAACAACATAAACACATAATTCAGCAATAAAATGTAAGAGTATCAGCAATAGCGGATGAACACAATAAACTCACAATTTAGGAGTATCAGCAATAATGGATGAAAACATTTAGGCCTCTCTCTCCCAAGTGCTTAGTAAAAAGTTGACTTTTTTTTTTAACTGCCACTGAACTGTACAACCTCTAGGCCTGCATTTTTTCGTCCTGAAGTAACATCTGTTGCCAATCTTCCTCTTTTTTTTTTTCCCTTCCCAAAGCTCCAGTGCATGGTTGTATATCCTAGCTGTTAAGTCCTTCTAATTCTTCTGTGTGAACGACCTCCACAGCATGGCAACTGACAGACGGGTGGTGTGGTTCCGCAACCAGGAAACAAACCTGGGCCGCCAAAGCAGTGAGACCCAACTTTAACCACTAGGCCATCAGGGCTGGCTCCAGGCCAGCATTTATTGCAGTTTCATTCGGGCTCACTCATCTACACCCATCTGAGATCCTTACACCAAAGGGCAAAGCTGCAGTCTAACCTCATGGTTAATGGAATCTGCATATGTTTATTGACATGTATATATCACAAAGTTCCTTGTGGAAGGTACAATTGAGCAATCTTTTCCTCACTTTAAATGGACAATGCAAGAATCTTTACCAGCAAATGAAGTGAACAGCTAATGAACCAAGCTACATGCCAAGTGGGAAAATAGTTCCTAAATTAACTCAGCATGGGAGTCACAGGGTGAGTTTCTTAAATAATACATATTCCTGAGCCCCTCCCCAGCCGTACCAAATCATTAACACTGCAGACCCAGGAATCTATATTTTTCATAAGCAGAATTTGTGCCCTACCCCCAAGTAATTCTCATAATCAGATGAATTTGGGAAAAATAGAAATAAGGAAATACTTGACGGAACCACTGGCTTCCTATCATGTGCAATTAGCTTCCTTGTCAAAAGCAGCTAATTACTACTGTACTTGCTAATCTTATGGTGTTAAATGGCAATATGATGCCAGAATTTTAATTTTCCAGATAGGGTATAAAAATCATAGTTTTTGTTTACAGTAAGTTAGCTTTATAGCTATAACATAGCAACATTAATACTAACCAAGGATGCCAAAAACCAGTCAAATGGAAAATGTCAACTTAAGACGTCGGAATGATTACAGCAAGCTCCTACTTAAATTTCTGGAATAAATATACACAAGTATTTGTTAGTCCTTTTAGGAAAACAGATACACAGCATATTGGAGCATGGTATCAGTAGCCTGACTTAGGAGTTTGAAAGCCTAGATTTGAATCTCAGTTTTCCTACAGAGAAGTAAATTACCAAACTTCTCCAAGCCTCATTCATAAGAAAGGTAATAATGATTTCATAGTTTTACCATTACAATTAAATAATAGGTATACCATTAATAAAAATAACTAACATATTTGAGCACTTACCTTGTACTAGACACTAACCTAAGCTATTCTACTCTTTTTTACCCACCAAAAATTTATATCATCAACATGAATTATTTTTTTGTTTATAATTTTCTCTTCCCAATCCACCCAACTCTTCCCAAGATTCTCACCTAAAATGCAGCTATTGTCCAATTTCAATTATTGGATTCAATAGTATCAAACTCATAAAAGCCGCTTGTTTGAAAAGGATCATTTTCAATCCTCAGAGGAGTCTTATGAAGTACGTTCTTTCATTATCTCCTATTTTACAGGTGGGAACGTTCAGATAGGTTAAGTAATTTGCCCAAGATTACAGTGCTTGTAAATGAAGGAGATAATCGAGCATTCTTAACCACGTTGATAAAAATCACTCCAGCAAAAAAACACTCAAAATTAATGTTACTCCATTCCTCCCAACCTCTGCTAATTCAGGATCCTGGGCTGTAAAAACAGATCTCATGCTTCCAATTAGGCTTACACATATTCCTTCCTCTGAATATTAAATGGAACAGTCTCTTTAAACCATTTATCCACCTCATCTGGCTGGTCAAGGATATTCTTGCCAATGTACATTATTTTTAATTCTATGTAAGCCTAAATTTCAAACTAAGAGTGCTTTCTGCCTGTGCTACCTATCTCTTATTATTAATAATTATAATTTATATTTATAGTAAATACAATCACCATTTCAGTTGGACTAGTACTCTACTAACTTTATCCAAAGACAGCAGTGATAACTAAGAGCAAGCACAATTATTCTGCCTACTTTTGCATTTTTATAGTGCTTTAGAAGACAGCAATTCCCAACAGGTGGTTTTTATGAGTTTGATGCTATTTAATCGAACAACTGAATTTGTACGATGGCCTCATTTTAGGTTAGAATCTTGGGAAGAATTGAGTAGAGCTTGAAAGGAGAAACTATACACAAAAAATAATTCAACTTGATAATATAAATTTTTGATTGCCTAAAAAATGTGAATCTTTATATTTTAATTAAGGAGACTTCTCTCAAAGGTTTCAGAGCAAAGAACTTAGAAAGTGACCATTTTCAAAGTACATTAGTACATTTTCAAAGTAATTATTTAGCTCATCTACACTTTGTAACAATATACATGACAAGTGAAATATATTGTTTTTCAGGATCAATCATATTGCTCTTACTTCTAAAAATGAATTTACTTTGAAGCATAACTATGCATTTACTAATTAAATGACACAGGTCTGCCAAGAGACAAAAGAGTGCTCTTTTATTCCTTGAGAAGGAATCAAAAGACACACTTGAGAACTGCATATCTTCTGAAATATCACTCAAACTAATTCCAGGAGTTTCTCCTGTTCTAAGTAGTCAATTCAGATGGAGAACAATCAAATAATGCCCAGCAATGGCCCTACTAGAGAAAAAGATAACATCATACATGTTCCACTACCTGGAAACTTCTCACAAAGAAGCCCATTATCTCTTTCCATTAAATATATTTCTTCTTAAGATAAAATTATATTATTGAACATTCCCACCTTTGTTCAAGGCCAAAGGGAAGAAGAAACCCCTAAACATTCAATTTTCTAATCCTCTTAGATCACGTCAAAACAAAGAAAAAGAAATTTAAAAAAAGTGCAAGAGGTTGACTGTCAATCAAAATGGAAAATTAAAACTGCTCAACTGGCATTCCAAACTGGCTTTAAGTGTGAAGTTTTTCAACTTTTTCACACCTATCTACACTTTTACAAAACTTAAAAATCACACTGCCTCCTAGTCCTGATTTGGGAATCACTGCAGCAACACCAGCTAAATGTTTCCCTGTGTTAATTTCTGTGGCTTATGTTATGGAAGTTATAGTATTTACTGAATTTCAAGCAACAAATTATTTTTATAATATTGAGTGTTTCATCCCTGAAAATTATTGCTTTAAATAAATATGTAGGGGCCGGCCGGTGGCGCAAGCAGTTAAGTGCGCATGCTCCGCTGCGGCGGCCCGGGGTTCGCCAGTTCAGATCCCAGGCGTACACAGACACACCGCTTGGCAAGCCACGCTGTGGCGGCATCCAATATAAAGTGGAGGAAGATGGGCACAGATGTTAGCCCAGGGCCACTCTTTCTCAGCAAAAAAAAAAAAAAAAAGAGGAGGATTGACAGATGTTAGCACAGGGCTGATCTTCCTCACAAAAATAAATAAATAAATAAATAAATAAATAAGCAAGCAAGGTACTAAAAAGCATTGTGTATTACACGTTTATAATATGTTATACAAATGATTGGCTTCCCAGGCAAATAGAATTGTACCTATGGCACATGGATTATCCTCACACCAATTACTATCAAAACAGAACATCTGTCTCCACCTACTTAGTCTAATGTAGAATTCTTACAAAGCAGTGTAGTGACATGTAAAGGAATCTGACTGAGATCTGGAATCAAATCCTATCTGAGATCCTGAGCAAGTCACTGATTCCCTCTGGGTCTTTGATTCCAAATGTGTTTTTTAAAAATGGTCTAATCAAGGTTTCTAAATTCTAAAATCTCCTTAGTCAATCACTAACTCAGCCTCCTATCTATCTCCAGCAACAGTTTATGGTACAAACCATCAAGTATATTAACACAGCCAAACATCAATCACTAATCGCTTGATCCTTCTTAAATGCTAAACGCAGTCACTGTTTTCTGAGGCAACTGGAATTAAAAACAAAAAACAAGAAACAAAGATAATGTGAATGGAATGCGAGATTACATAAAAATATGATTGTACTCTGAGTTCAATGATACTAGGAGTATGCATTCTCCAAAGACAACTTTATGAATGAAAGGATTTCAAAAGATGGAAACACACATAAGACAATAATAGGCACCAATATAATGTGCCTCCTTTACTTCTTAGGAGTACTCAAGAGTCGCGTTGGGAGAGTATGAACCTCTATTATTGTCCTTTCCAAATCCTATCTACCTAGTAAGTTTTCCTGCCGTTTCACCGATGTACTGAATCTCACTGGCTTCTCTAGTTCTAACACTAGATCGACAACCTCCTAATTAGCCCACTAAGAACATACTCTTCTACGGACTTCTAGGAGATGAAGTATCACTTACTTAAAATTATACTCCCATATATTTATGATTATAGAATGCTAGAGCTAGAAAAGTCCTTAAAAGCATCCATCCAATTCATTTTATAAGGAAACTATAAAGCCTAAAGAAATTAATCAACCTATAGAAGGTCAGATTCCTTATTTAACCAGTCACTTAATCAAGGTAAAGCCACCTTGCTGGCTACAGTATTTATGGACTGAGAGGTAAAACATGTTTAAAAATTAAAACACAGTCCTTTCATTTATCCACTCAAATACTAATTGAGCATCTACCATATACCATGCCAAGCACTGAGATTTGTGTGCTTCCTTCTAATGTAAGCTTGGCTAATTCACAGTTCCATATAAAACATCTATTACAAATTTGCATAGTACCTTCCCTTGAACAGCCTACAAGAATTTTAACTTGTAAGGAGTGGACATTTTCTCAAAAAGCAGCAAAGATCCAATTTCAAGAAGTTGTTAGGAAAAAAAAAAAAGAGAGGGAATGGTGGAAAAGAAAATGCTACACATGCCAGGGAAAACCTAGCTACTCCTGATATTCAAAGTCCTCACCTTAGAAAACCATTGATAGTTCAAGTGAAAGAAGAAGAGACTCCCCATCTTTAGTCACACTTCTAAATTATTAAAACCACCAATATGGACATCTACTTTAAGAATCACGCTAAATGTACCAATTTTATTAATGATTTTGGATCTTCAAAGTAGAAATTACTTGATAAGTCTGGGTCTTATTTTGTCCACAGAATGAGGAACTATAATGGTGGTTCTCAAACTTGACTGCATACTAGAAGCACCTGAAGAAACTTTTTATAAATTCAGTGCCCAGGCTATACCCCAAAGTCAACTAAATCAGAATCTTGGTGGTGGGTGGGGCGGGGGGTGGTCTAATGGTTAAGATTCGGCCCTCTTACCACCGAAGTTCATTTCCTGGTCGGGGAACCACACCACCCGTGTGTCAGTTGGCATACTGTGGCAGCTGCATGTTGCTGTGATGCTGAAAGCTATGCCACCGGAATTTCAAATACCAGCAGGATCACCCATGGTGGATGGGTTTCAGCAGAGCTTCCAGGCCAAGACAGACTAGCAAGAAGGACCTGGCCACCCACTTCTGAAAAAACTGGCCACGAAAACCCTATGAATAGCAGCAGAGCATTGTCTGATATAGCACCAGAAGGTGAGAGGATGGCGCAAAAAGATCAGGCAGGGTTCTGCTCTGTATACAGGGTCGCTAGGAGTCGGAATTGACTCGATGGCACTAACAATAAGGGGTGGGACGCCAGCATGAGTAGTTTCTAAATCTCCCCAGATGTTTCCAATGTACAGTCAAAAGAACCACTGAACCAGACAATCTCTAGGGTCAATCTAATTTCAAAATTCTACATCTAAGTCAACTCATGTCCACTGAACCAGGTAATTTTAATGCTAATGAAGGTTAGTAATATAATTAAATTGTCTGCTAAAGACAGATAAAAGATTATTGAAAGGATATAGTAATTCACCAACATGAAAGTATGAACAATTGAAGTGAATGGCATATAGCAAGCATTCAAATATTCACTGACCAACCAGATATAAGACAGCAAAACCTAAAATCAGAAAGCTAAAAAAAATAGACAATATGAGCCAATAACACATTTAAGATATAAAACATTTATAAAAATAATTACAAATACATGATTCTACATGGTTATTTCTTAGTTTCCCTTTTTCTTATCAATTAATAGTCTCATAAGACTACTATCTTAAAATGACAGGCCAAAGAATCTTCCTCTAAATAATCTCTCCTACCAGAGTTGATGTTAAAAATAAAGGCCTTTAAGATGAAATTCTGTACCTTTTTACAAATACGAAAGCTATATGAAAACACCCTAGTGTTGGGCTTAACTTTTCTCATCTTCTTTATGGGCTTTCATTGTTAATTCACGTTACTCTGTAGTTTGTCCCCTACACCCATACAAAAAATAATAATAATAAAAACAGCAACATGGGCCGGCCCCATGGCTTAGCAGTTAAGTGCACACGCTCCGCTGCTGGCAGCCCGGGTTCGGATCCCAGGCGCGCACCAACGCACCGCTTCTCCGGCCATGCTGAGGCCGGGTCCCACATACAGCAACTAGAAGGATGTGCAGCTATGACATACAACTATCTACTGGGGCTTTGGGGGGAAAAAATAAATAAATAAAAATTAAAATACACAGAAAGTAAAAAAAGTGAGTGAGATGCCACCTTCAGCCTCTAGAGAGCTGAAGAGCGGGCCTTCCACTCTTCTAAAAAAAAAAAAAAAGCAACAAAAAAATTAAAACCATGATGTGTGGTTTATATGTTTTATTCTGGCTGATTTTTTCTTAAGCACTAGGTCGAAAAAATATTTATTCTATAGTAATCATAAGCATCAATACTTTTTTTGCTAAAGGAGACATATTATGTTCGGTAACTAAATTATCTAAAAATGATAATGCAGGGGCCGGCAAGGTGGCGCAAGCGGTTAAGTGCGCGCGCTCTGCTGTGACAGCCCGGGGTTCGCTGGTTCAGATCCCGGATGCGCACCGACGCACTGCTTGTAGAGCCATGCTGTGGCAGCGTCCCATATAAAGTAGAGGAAGACAGGCACAGGTGTTAGCTCAGGGCCAATCTTCCTCGGCAAAAAGAGGAGGATTGGCATCAGATGTTAGCTCAGTGCTGATCTTCTTCACAAAAAATAAAAAATAAAAATGATAATGCACATAAACTTTAAGCCATTAGGCACCCAAAAAACAATTTCTTCCTAGCTAGTGACTCACAGAAAATACAAATGTATTTTAATATTAAGTAATCCCTGCCAAATTTGTAAGATAAACATACTGCAAAATGTATATAAACGGCCAGAGTGTTTATGCACATTAGAGCACATACACATTTTGCACAGCGCTATGTGAACCCTAGATCACTCAATAAACATAAATGATAGAATAACTCACCTTGAGATTATCTGCGACCGTCACTTCATTCCATTCCATGGATAACTGAAGTTTGATAGCCCAATATGAATCCAAATTCCCCAACAAAAATAAAACGCTTTTAAACTCTGCTTCCTAACTTGATTCTTTACAATATTTTGATAAATCTTCAGGAGTCTATGTAAGATTTTGTAACACAGTGCCTAGCTTATAACAAATAGTCCGCAAAAATTTATAATAAAAGGTCAAACTTTTAATTTGACAATAAATGAGAAGGGGGTTATCAGATTCAAATCAAATGTTCAATGAAATTTAAAAGAAATCAGATGACTACACTATAACAGTATGGAAAAAAGGGACTAGAATAACAGATAGGATATATGGATTGTAGTCCCAATTCTACTGTTAACTGTTTGGGGGAATAGGAACAACACATTTAATATAATATATAATTGAGCTAAGATTTCTTACCTGAAAAATGAAAGGAGATAGAATAATATAACTTCTTAGCTCCTTTTTAACACATAAAATTTAAGCAATTTATACCGCATGTTAGAAAAGTCGAAGCAATTTTTCTTCCATGAGGAAGAAAAGCTAAAGGCAGGCAACATAAAATAAATCAGCAACTAAAAAGTTGTAACTCTTCCACTGCATTCTGCCGTTACTACTGCATATCACAACTCTGAAAATATTTCTATTAAATCTACAGGTACCAGAAACAGTGTTTTACTGCTTGGGTTTATGACCAATTGGTAATTAAGACCAGAAACCGAAAGATAGCAATAATCTTGGGATTATTTCCCTATATAAAAACATCATATAAATAATGATACTTACACTAATAGTAATTTTATTTAAAAGGGAAAAAAAAACCTGCAAAGTACTTTACAGCAGTTTACACCAAATTTGTGGTTTCCCTCAATTGTCACAAGATGACAAAAGTAATTCTAATAAAACAATAAATAACTTTTAAAACTAGTTTTTTGAAAGCTTAAATCAAATACTATCACATTATTAGGACACTGCCTTACTCCAGAAATTAAAATTCTCTATTTTTACTTAGAAAAATATTAACAGGAGTTCTTACAGTCCCGAAGTGCTGATTAACTGTTCTGTTTAAATACCTCTTTATCTGAAAAATCATTAATATTGTGAGTGCAAAGGCCAATGTGGAAATCCATGCACATGAATTCTCTTTTCATAATAAACTAAAGATCAAGAGAAAATTACCCCAGCTTGTAACTTATCAAACCCAAAAATGACAGATATTCAAACATCTCTTCATTTATGAAAGACATAACCTTTACAGGCAACAAAAAAAGTCAGCCCAAATTTTCATGCCAAAAGAGTTAACAGTAATAAAAATATAATACTTGACAACTAAAAAAGAAAAGGAAGAGTTTGGGAGAGATAACTGCTTAATAGTATTGTCTGATCTACTCACAAGATTTATGGACATTTCATACCCGTGCCTAAAGACATGACAATTTGCCTAAGGAGTTTAATTTTAATATCAAAATTTTAAGCTTCACACGTAAGAACATTTAAATCCTTTGATATAAACAAAATTATTCCTATGTGAATCAGTACATATACACTTATATCCTAGCTCTGTCCAGTAAGCGGGCGTATAAGAGGTAATACCCCTGTAGCAACAAGCACATCCTGCACCCAGATGCTGGTTTCTAATAGCATTCTCCAATAAAAGAAACTAGGGGTCCCCAGAGAAACGACTGATTCTAGGACTAGGGTAGCGAAAACATAAGATGAACCTGGAGCATTTAGTAGTCCAGAAACTAAGAAAATGCTCAAGGAAAAAAAAAAAAAAGGATGGGAGCATGTCAAATGGACACAGGAAAAAACTTCAAAGTGCTCCAATACCAAAAGATGGAAAAAAATCTGAGCAATAAAATAATGTACTATTAAATTATAATCCAAAGTATAAAATAAATATACTTGAGTCCATACTGATATAGTTAATTGAATAAATAAATGAGGGAGAAGAGATAATCTTCCTTACAGAAGAATTCCAAATAATTTATATAGACGCTCCCTCCATCCAGGAAGTGGGGCTTAAATCCTCCTCCATTTCACCCCTTGTACGTGGGTTGGATCTAATGACTTGCTTCCAAAGAATAGAATAGTGGGGGTAACTTTACAGTAAAGAAACCTGACAGACACTACCTCAGACAGGTGATCAAGGTTAACATCAACTGTGATAAGTCATGTTGACTATATGTACCCTTGATATTATGTGACGAAAATAGCACTTTACCTCCATGGTCTTCCTCCCAAAAAACCATATCCACAGTCTAATGATGAGAAAAACATCAGACAAACTCCAGTTGAGGCACATCCTACAAACACCCGACCATTAGTCCTCAAAACTGACCAAGTCATGGAAAAGAAGGAAAGACTGAGAAACAGACATCAGAAGAGATGGAGGAAACATGATGACTGGATGCAATGTGATATCCTGGATGGGATCCTGGAAGAGTAGGATACATTCATGGAAAAACTATTAGAATATGAACAAAATCAAGAGTTTAGTTAATGTACCAATGTTGCTTTCTTAGTTTTTACAAATGAATCATGGTAATGTAAGATGTTGAACAACAGGAGAAACCCAGAGAGGGATAGACAAGGACTCTCTATACTATCTTTGCAACTTTTCTGTAATCTAAAATTATTTCCGAATAAAACATTTATTTTTGAAAAAACTATATACATGTGGCTAGATCAATCTAAAAAAATGTATGTCACAACTAAAAAATATAACAACGCAAAAGAACGTCATAGGCTCAGGCCATGGGCATTCTGCCACTGAATCTTTGATTTTGGATTCAAGTTTGGGAATGATTTACAGGCTAGAGAGAAGAAACATTCATCATTTCAAAGGCTTAAAAGCTTAAGCCACTTACTTGCTCTTTTCTTCTTAACCACATCCAGTGATCAAGACCTACTGATTCTCGCTCCTCAACATCTCCTTTCCACTGCCTCTGTCAGGCATCTACTTTAAGGCTTTCATCTGTTTAGAGGCTGTAATTTGTCTCCCTACCATCACTTCTCCCATCCTATCAATTCCACACAACTGTCTTATTTCTGAAATACAAAACTTAAAAACCTTTGATGACACCGTACTTTAAACACAGACACTACACACACACACACAATTATGTACTAAAAGCCACAAAGTAATAACTGATATTGGCCTTTACCTACCTCTTACTACATCTTCAAGCACCCTGTTCTCTAGCCAAAATAATCTGTTTCCAAAAGCCCACAATACTTTTGCTTTTTGTTTCTTTGTTTTTTAGTATTTTTCATCCTCCAGATTGTGAGCTCCTAAAAGATACGGAACAGCAGGTCTTACTTTTTCAAATTCATTCTCCACAGTCCAGCACAGGACTTCATGCAGAACAGATGCTTAATATATGTTTTTTAATTCTCTTAAAAACTAAGAGAATTAAAATTCCACATAAAATCAATTTGAAAATCTCAAAACAAAACCTCCTTAATAATCAGTTAACAAGCTCTGCTCAAAATTGGTTATTTGACTGCACTGAAATCATCTTTTCAATTTCATATCAACTCAGATGACCAGCACCAAACTCAACTAGATCCTTAGATAAGCCATTATCTTTGACTGCAGCTGTGAGCAAAAATAAGACTACATGGAAAAGAAGGCGGCAAACAAGTGGATGGTAGAATTGAAAGTACTTCAAAGAAGTACAATCTATATGTTACAGACTTGTATTGCTATGGTATAGTCTACCTTTGAAACCAACATTTATGATCTCCACCATAAAGTACACTAACACCCAAAGTACAGGGACTAGGAAATCACAATATAGATCTCCGATTTATCCAACAATTTGGGGCACAATTTCTATAGCCAAGCCCTAGCTCTATTCACTACTCAGATTTCATTACTTGAGCACATCCTATTTTTCTTGCTTACTAGATTGGCAGCAACCTACACACACCTCACACTGAAGCTGGACGGAGAACAACAGTGCCCAAGGAGAAAAGGCAGAGCCAGTCAACTAAACAGGAGCCTGAGTTACCTGAAACCTGAGCTTCTGGGTCAACACCTGATTCCAAAACAATCCATATACAGTTGATCCACATTATTCGTGGATTCCATATTTGTGAATTTGCTAACTTGCTAAAATTTATTTGTAACCCCAAAATTCATGACTCAAGGCACTTTCACGGTCATTCAGGGACATGCACAGAGCAGTGAAAATTTTGAGTCATCCTATATGCACTGTCCCAACTGAGGGGGAACGAGGGAATGCCCTGCCTTCTTGATTCAGCTCTTGTACTATAAACAGTGGTTCTTTTCATGGTGTATTTTGTCACGTTTTTTGAATTTCTGTACTTTCTGTTGGTTATTTTACTATTTACAATGGCCCCCAAGCATAATGCTTAAGTACTGTCCAGTGTTCCTAAGCACAAGACAGCTGTGATGTGCCTTAGGGAGAAAATACATATGTTAGACAAGTTTCGTTCAGGTATGGGCTATAGTCCTGCTGTCCATGAGTTCAATGTTCATTAAGCAACAATATACACTAAATTAAATTCTAAGTGTCCTTTAACAGAAACACACATAAAACAAGATTATATATTGATCAGTTGACAAGCAGGTTGTGACTAGAGGCTTGCGGGAACATAACCTTGCATTTCCCCTGAGCAATGACTCATTATTCGCTAATCCAGTGTTCTCAGTGACTTTCTAGAATATAACTATCTCAAATAATGAGATAGGGGCCGCCCCGTGGCTTAGCGGTTAAGTGCGTGAGCTCCACTACTATCAGTCTGGTTTTGGATCCCAGGTGCGCACTGACGCACCGCTTGTCCAGCCATGCTGAGGTGGCGTCCCACATACAACAACTAGAAGGATGTGCAACTATGACATACAACTATCTACTGGGGCTTTGGGGAGAAAAACAGAAAAAAAAAAAGGAGGAGGATTGGCAATAGATGTTAGCTCAAAGCCAGTCTTCCTCAGCAAAAAGAGGAGGATTGGCACGGATGTTAGCTCAGGGCTGATCTTCCTCACAAAAAAAAAAAAATTCTTCTTCAAATAATGAGATAAATTAATGCTACTAACAACAATAACAATATAACTAATAAGAATATAAACGAATAGTACCTGATGAACCTTCTCCCAGGATTTGCAAATTCCAGGTCAAAAAACAAATACATTCTAAGTAAAAGAACTAAGATCGATTACAGGGGTAATTTTCTAGAGCCAACTTCTACTAGTGCCCAACTGTTTTTAGAATACTGTTAACGCTACATTTTATAAAGTTTTAACATTTTGTTCTCACTAAGTCACATCCGTTTGTGATAACTGTCTCCTATGAAATTCTGATTATTACTGCTTTAAAACAAGGGGTAAACCTACTAATCTTTTTTTTTTAAATCAATCTATCTATCTATCTATCTATCTATCTATCTATTTATTTATTTATTTCCCCCAAAGCCCCAGTAGATAGTTGTACATCATAGTTGCACATCCTTCTAGTTGCTGTATGTGGGACGCAGCCTCAGCATGGCCGGAGAAACAGTGCATCGGTGCACACCCGGGATCCAAACCAGGGTCGGCCCAAACCTACTAATCTTAAACAATTCTATTCTTTGAAGTATTTACACAAAATTGGACAGTCTAAAACTTAATACAACAATTTCTGAGTGCTCATACTACCAATACACATAAAAAATGATCTATTTAGGGAAATAAACATTCAGAATAATTCTCTAATACTTTTTCATTACTTACATAAAATAGTCTCATTTTAAACAAAAAAGGAAGAGAAGGAGAGGCAGAGGAAGAAGAAAAAGGAAAACTAAAACTGAAATTTTAACTAGATTTGCTATTTTTTAAAGTGTCCAAAATACAGTTTTAAGAGCCAATTTTACTTCTTATTCAATGGGTAGATATTTCAGCTCCTTTTTTCTTCCACTGCTCTCTATATTGTTATTTAAAATAGTATTTCCCAGAGTATATTTCACAATGCTTTTGCAAAAGGGTTGCCTAGTCAAATAAGTTTAGAAACATATACTCTACCCTCTCCTGCCTTAGAGAGGCATGATGTGGATTTGAAAATCAAAGGCTCCAAAAACTGCTGCAGTAAATAAATTTGTTTAAGTTTAATTTGGATCCAAAAAATAATCTGACACCACCACCCTCTTTTCAAGAAACAAACCAACAAACACTTTATAAAATGTCAACGTTGGACAAAATAGTCTATAGAAAGAAATTATATAATATAAAATAACATGTGCATAAAAATTAGGTTTATTTTTGGTTCTTCTAGACTTGGTCTTGACAGTCTCACCACAGTGAGACCAATAAACAGAAAGATGTACGTTCTACTACGGAGAAAATGTAATATGAAATCCAGATTCACTTCTGTACCCAATGCCTAAGCACAATCAAACCTAAGAGTGGTTTACAAGAAAACCATAAAAAATAAAAATTAAAAAAACCACAGTGAAACTCCATTTTAAATGGAAGAGTAGGCATTCAGTAAGTAATTAGTGAACATGGATCACCATGTGATATAGATGCTTCAAAGTATTTAGAGGCAAAATGAAAATAAAATCAGGAAAAATAACTGGAAACAGCATTATATGCAACTCCAAAAATCAGTAAATCATCTGATAATTTGACTTCCTCTTTATTAAGAATCACAACATTTCCTGATTCAAAATATAAGAAATGATTAAAAATAAAAACTTCACTGAGAAAAAATATAAGGAACTAGCATTTACAATTTTCAACATCTATTCTTTCCTTATTGAACCTTACCTAACCACCTACTTTAAAGATAAAGAATAAGCCCTAGGATTCAGTAAAACCCACTATCTTTATAAATACTATTAAACGGAAATGTGGTTGAAGGGCTGTTTTTCAACATCAAATGAGTGATTCTCTAAATTTTCCAATTCAGTAAGCAATATAACAATTTCTGATATATATCTCATTTAACATCTACTCTATCTTTTCTCTCTTTAACCTAAAAGTAAATTAAGCATTTTCTAACCTTTTATTAAATTCACAAAACATGTCTATTGGAGAAAAATGTAAATAGAGATAGAAAAAAAGAAATTTTAAATTATCTACAATCCCTTCACCCAGAAATAAGATTTTTTTTAAAACGTTTGAGGGCCATTTATTAGACACTGTACCAGGCACTGCAGACAACTCTCTTTGCTTTTCATTTCATCATTCCAACTACCTGTAAATTGGCAATAGAGTGTCTGCAAAAAAAAAACTAACGCAAACCCAATAGCAAAAAACAAATAATCCAATTAAAAAATGGGCAAAGGACCTGAATAGACATTTTTCCAAAAAAGACATTTGAAAGGCCAACAAGTACATAAAAAGATGCTCAACTAGTCATTAGTGAAATGCAAATTAAAATCACAATGAGATATCACCTCACGCCTGTTAGAATGGCCATCACCAAAAAGTCAAGAGATGATAAATGCTGGCATCAATGTATCAAAAAGGGAACCCTTGTGCACTGTTGGTGGGATTGTAAACTGGTATAGCCACTACTGAAAACAGTATGGAAGAGCCTCAAAAACTTAAAAATAGAGCCATTAGGGGCTGGCCCCGTGGCGTAGCGGTTAAGTGTGCTCACTCCACTGCTGGCAGCCCCGGTTCAGATCCTGGGTGCGCACTGACACACCGCTTGTCAGGCCACGCTGTGGTGGCGTCCCACATAAAGTGGAGGAAGATCGGCACAGATGTTAGCTCCGGGCCAGTCTTCCTCAGCAAAAAGAGTGGATTGGCATGGATGGTAGCTCAGGGCTGACCTTCCTCACAAAAAAAAAAAAAAAAAAATAGAACTACTATATGATCCAACAACTGCACTCTTGGGACTATATCCAAAGGAAATGAAAATACTAACTCGAAAAGATATCTTCACCCCCATATTCATAGCAGCATTATATACAATAGCCAAGATATGGAAACAATCTACGTGTCCATCAACGGATGAATGGATAAAGAAGTTGTGGTATATATATTTACAATGGAATATTATTCTGCCATAAAAAATGAGGAAATCCTACCATTTCCAACAACATGAATAGACTTTGAATGTATTATGCTAAGTGAAATAAGTCAGACAAAGACAGATACTGTATGATCTCACTTATACGTGGAATCTAAAAAAAAAAAAAAAAAAAACCAAATTAATAACAGAGATCAGACATGTGGTTACCAGAGGTGGAGGGTGGCGGGAGTGGGAATTGAAGGAAGGTGGTCAAAAGGTATAAATTTCCAGTTATAAAATAAATAAGTACTAGAGATGTAATGTACAACATGATGACTACAGTTAAAACTGCTACATAATATATAGGAAAGTTGTTAGAGTAAATTTTAAAAGTTCTCATCACAAGGAGAAATTTTTTTCTTCTTTCTTTTCTTTATATTGTATCTATATTAGATGATGAATGTTGGCTGAACCTATTGCAATGATCATTTCACAATATATGTAAATCAAACCATCATGCTGTATGCCTTAAACATATACAGTGATGTATGTCAATTATTTCTCAATAAAACTGGAAGAGAAAAAAAAAAAACACTAAGGCCATAAGAAGTTAGATATCTTGACTAAAGACACACACCTAATAAGAGAAGCAAAGCAAAAATTTGAACCCAAGTCTGTTGAGTTGATTTCTACTCATATGTACATGTGAGTATGTGAGCGTATCTTTAGACAAAAATTCAATTACAGTATGCATTTCGTTTTGTAATCAGCTTTCATCACTGACATCTACCATAAATATCTTTAGGAAGCAAAAGACTACAAGATAGTCTTTCACTCCAAAATCTTTATTCACTCCATCAAGCCATTCATTTTAGATATTTAAGTTCTTGCTATTTTTTTGACAACTTTAAGCAATGTTGCAATACACATCTGCAGCTTGATAACGTGTGGCCTTGGACAAGTCAGCTGACCTTCTGGAGCCCCTTAAGGGTGCTCTGAAAATTATGCAAATTAAAAAGCAGTTGCTGGCATAAAAATTAAGCTCTAAATGGTAGTTTGTTCAAATATCCTTAATTGCTTTCTTATAATAAATTTTTAGAAGAAAAAATTGCTAAGTCAAAGGGCATGTACATATTCAATGCTCTTAGTGCATATTACCAAAGAACTCTCCAAAAATGTTATAAAATTTGTGTGCCCACCATTCCTTTATGAGACTACCTATTTCTTAAACCCCTAAAATATTGGGTATTATCCTTCTTTTTCCAACATTTTTCCAATTTCATGAACAAAAAAATGGCATTTCATGCAAACTGCATCTTTAATTTCTAGTGAAAATCATTTTTTCATATATTTTAGGCCATTTGTATTTCTTCTTTTTCTACTTTTTCCTTTTCTCTTGCCCACTATTGATGTGTCTGCCTTTCTTATCAAGTTCTTTAAGGACAGTATCCGTCATGTAGCAAATAATTTTCCCCAATGATATTTAGTCACTAATGTTTGTAATAAAAAGAAAAGGCTGGGGACAACCCTGTGGCTTAGTGGTTAAGTGCACACACTCCGCTACTGGCGGCCCGGGTTCGGATCCTGGGCGCGCACTGATGCACCGCTTCTCTGGCCATGCTGAGGTGGAGTCCTCACATACAGCAACTAGAAGGATGTGCAGCTATGACATACAACTATCTACTGGGGCTTTGGGGAAAAAAAAAGGGGAGGACTGGCAGTAGAAGTTAGCTCAGAGCCAGTCTTGCTCAGCAAAAAGAGGATTGGTATGGATGTTAGCTCAGGGCTGATCTTCCTCACAAAAAAAAAAAAAAAGGCTAGTTAATAGAACAGTAATGTGTAAAATAAAAAAGAAGAATTGTTGGATTAATGTTGTAAATTGTGAGTCTTTTAAAAAAAACAAAAACCTTATTTTAGAATAGTTTTAGCAGATTTTGGAAAAGCTGATATAAACATTGGTGTGCAGGTTTTTTTGTGGACATGTTTTCAACTCTTTTAGGTAAATACCAAGGAACATGATTGCTGTATCATATGGTAAGAGTATATTTAGTTTTGTAAGAAACCACCAAATTGTCTCCAAAGTGGCTGTACCATTTTCACTCCCACCAGCAACGTATGAACTTTCCTGCTGCTCCACATCCTTGCCAGCATTTGGTATTGTCAGTGTTCTGGGTTTTGGCCATTCTAATAGGTATGTAGTGGTATCTCACTGTTGTTTTAATTTGCATTACCCTGATAACATTTGTTATGTTCTTTTCATATGCTTATTTGCCAACTGTGTATCTTCTTTGGTGACTAATACTTCTTAAACTTGTATTTTCTATACCTGGGCTATCCAATATGGTAGCCACTAGTCACAGTGGCTATGGAATGCTTGAAATGTAGCTGATCCTAGTGGAGATACACTGTAAGTGTAAAACACACACTGAATTTCAAAGACTTGGTCTGAAAAAAAGAACGTAAAATATCAGTAAGTTTTTAAATAGCTTACATGTTGAAATGACAATATTTTTGGATATTCTGGGTAAATAAAACTTATTGCACCTGTTTCATTTTACATTTTTTAAGTGGCTACTAGCAAATTTAAAATTACATGTGTGGCTTACATCATATTTCTACCAGACAGCACTGATCTATATATAGCCTGTATTTTGACAATTGTATTGGGCAAATACTGAATTCTCCGCAGTACTTTCTGAATAGTATTATGATAATAAGGAAATAAAAGTAAGAAAGCAAGTTGTTTAAAAAGCAAACCATCAACAGAACTTGATCAAAAGTATTTAAAATTATAGCTTTGCTTTCTTCATAAATCCTCAACCCACCAAGATGTTACAAGCAGTTTCTTGCAATAGCAATGCTGTTACTTACAATGTTCTGAAAAATGCATAATTTCAGAAGATACTCAAGAACATTCTGGAACCTGGCCAGGCTACAAGTACCGGGGTAATATGTATCACAGTTCAATTTCAGTAGGTTGAATATGTGAAGAGAAGCAATGACTGGAGGATACCTAAAACAGTTTTTTTAAATAATAAAATGAACTGAGACTACTGGAAAGAATGGGAGAACAGATTAATGACAGCTTATGACCCAGCTTTAGCCAAATCAAAATTAAATCAAGTACGTATTGAGTTTATAAACTCAACAACATGGAAAAGATAGAAACAAATGGAACTGAGGAGTAAGAAATACAACGGGAGAACATTCTAAATATCCATTACTAAGAGACTAGATTAACTGTGATACCATGGAATACTATACATCAACTAAAATAAATGAACCAAATATATGTCAATATGAAGAGACCTCAAAAAATACAGCTGAGAAAAAGGCAAGTTGGGCCAGCCCCGTGGCTTGGCGGCTAAGTGCGCGCTCCGCTACTGGCGGCCTGGGTTTGGATCCCGGGCACGCACCAACACACTGCTTCTCTGGCCATGCTGAGGTCGTGTCCCACATACAACAACTAGAAGGATGTGCAGCTATGACATACAACTATCTACTGGGGCTTTGGGGAAAAAAAAAGAGGAGGATTGGCAATAGATGTTAGCTCAGAGCCGGTCTTCCTCAGCAAAAAGAGGAGGATTAGCATGGATGTTAGCTCAGGGCTGATCTTCCTCACAAAAAAAAAAAAAAAGAAAAAGAAAAAGGCAAGTTGCAGAACGATATGAAGCATGATAGTATTTAGATGAACTTCAAAAACACAAAATTATGGTTTATGGAGATACACATGGAGCAAAAGAATAAAAACATGGATTGCAAGGACATCCACTAAATTCTCAACACTGGTTGGTTCTGGGTGAGAGGAAGGAGTATGAGGCTAGAGAAGGAAAAAAACGGTCTTTCGCTATAGTGTGCCATTGTTTCTACGTCAGAAACACACACACACACACACAGAGGAAAAAGTAATATGTAAAAAACGAAATTACAAAAAGATCAATGGGCTTCTGGCTACTGTAAATATCTTCTGTAAATATCTACTGTAAAATATCTTCGTTGAACAAACTGACTATATACGTCTGGACCACATTCTGCTCTCACAGTCCCCCACACACAACCCAATGCCATATTCATGTCTATTATTGGAGGCTACATTTATAGAATCTAAAGATCTCCATGGCAACAATATGGTCTGTCAAATAGGGAGGCATTTGTTTAGACTCAGAGAAAACACTTTCCCCTAAAAGCACCCTGCCTATCTAAAAAAAAAAAAAAAAAAAGCTAGAAACGTACTCCATACAACTCACTCCCCAACAAATATCAACTTTAAGGCAAACACGTAACATTTGATTGAGCTCTTATTCAGAGCATTATATGTATATCCCTGTAACTGTAAAAATTTAAAAAATTTGATCCAAGCCCTCAGTCAAGATAAACTATTCTATCATATGGTTTCTACAAATCCTTTTATTAAGCAACTAGTTAGGGGCCCAGTGGAATATTTTGCACCAGAAAATATATTCTCCATGAGTATACCATACAATAGAGAAAAGACATTCCAAACATATATTTTTATGTACCTCTCATTTTTATGGGTTTCCATTTAGTGTGGGCGTCCTTATAGAATCTTTGGGATCCAGGCAAGGGAAGATTAAGATCTGAACCAAAAGTGCCAAAAATACCAACATTTTTCATTAACAAAATTAGACGAAATGGGTATTTATTGTAAAAAGAACGAATTTCTTCTTAATACCTGAAAAGCACTCAAGGAAATTTTCTGTGTGTGTGTGTGTGTGTGAGGAAGATTGGCCCTGAGCTAACATCTGTGCCAATCTTCCTTTATTTTGTATGTGGGATGCTGCCACAGGATGGCCTGATGAGCGGTGTGTAGGTCTGTACCCGGGGATCTGAACCCGCAAACCCCGGGCTGCTGAAGTAGAGCATACAAACTTAACCATTACACCACCACGACAGCCCTAAGGAAAATTTTTTAATGTTTTAAAATAAACAGGTATTTATTTTAATACTAGAAGCCCAATTCACAAACTACATTTGTTCCTCTTGATTACTTGGATCTAAACTAACACAGTGCTTAAGAGCCACAGGTTCTTGAACCCAAGTCCCTGAATTCCAGCACCAGCTCTATCACTTACCACCTGTATCAGCCCTGAGAAATCACTGCAATTGCAAAGCCTCCTCCAAAAAATGGGATATGTCCTTTACATATTGTAGGTGAAATGTTTTACACAGAAAGTATTCAATAAATGTATGCTATTAGTTACTACTACCTATAAGCTAGAAGACTTTTTTAAGTTAACCATTGCTTTCTGTAATTTAAAACACCGAAACACTGAAAACCAAATAAAAACCAAAAGGGACTCTTTTAGAACTACGATATGTTTTAAGTGATCTTTTTTATTTATTAGCAATAAACTTGTTCAGTCTACCCTTTCATGCCCAAATGCATTATATATTATTTTTCTGGTCTTTTTTTTTTATGTAAACCATGAAGTCTTCTGGCAAATCAACCCTTCCTCCACAGCAGCTGTTGTGTGAAACTGACTCACGAAATGTAGACATAGAAATGAAATATTTGATCATCTGGCCCCATCCACTTGCCAATGTACCAGTAGGATTTTTCCATCCTATGACTTATTTTCAAATACTGCAAATAAATTGCTTATTGGTTTTGTTAAAAATCAATCTGGACTCATCATACATGAGAAAAAATGTTCCTCATTTTGTCAAAGCTATAAATCCATTAACTTCTGATTATAACAAAAAGGAAACAGAATAAAACAAGATATTACCATGAATTTTTAATGCTCTGAATGGCATTAAGGTATCTCTTTTTGCTTTCAAAGTCAAAAAAGAAAAATAAATATCCAAGTCATTTTTTAAATTGTTCTACGTAACGTTCTTTGCTAGAAAGAGTAAAACTGCTATTCTTATAATTTTAGGTGTAAACAACATGGAAAAGACGTTTGGTCACATACTCAGAAGGTACAGAGAATTCTTTGTCTTCTGTTCTGCACACATGCCCCAAACAACACTGATACACTGAGAGGAGCACTTCTGTTATGTTATAGAGGTGCTACGCTTTCAGGATCCTATTGTTTGTTGAGCTTGCCTCCACTTAATATTAAGCATTTCTTAATGACATATAGGTAAAACTGGGTAAAACTACCCTTGATCTTAGCCAGTAAACATATGAAAATATGTTCAACCTCACTCAGCATCAAAGAAATGTTATCTAAACACTGTGATGCAATTTTTCACTTCTCAGACTGGCAAAATTGGAAACATTTAATGAAAACCCATTGCTGGCATGGGTTTTGACACACTGTTGGAGGAAATATAAATTGGTACAACTTTTTCAATGAGCCATTTGGCAATATCCACCAAAATGTTAAAGCATCCACAAACACATACACATACATATATAATGATATACACCTCGCACTTTTTATAAGGGGTCATGGAACCTGGAAACACTCTAAATGCCACCCTTGGGGGACTACTGAGATAAATGACGATGCATCCAGGGGAATGTTGTACATCCTCTGAACGGAATGAGGCTGACCTCAGGATCATCTCACAGAAATGTTATTTAAAAGAAAAGGCAAGAACTGTGTGCACAGAATGACTCCACTTGCTTAAATTACTTTCAAAAAATCTAACTATGCTGTAGGATCATAAAACTTTTTGGCCAAGTATATAAAAACGTATTAGAGACTTTGGGATGGTGGCATACAGGAGGGACTCTTACTTTTACTTATGTTGTTTTAGATTAGGTTCTAGACTATTTTTCTATTAAAATAAATATTTCTAGAAAAAAATTTGAGGTACAAAATAGATTCAACGTCACTGCTTATAAGATCTTCCATTAGACATTAAGTTGGCATTATCAATGTTAAATTCTCTCCTCCCAGTTCTCATCTGCTAAATAGATGCTGGTCTTGATTTCATTTTCTACTTCTTTGTGTGCTAGGGAACTATCACTGAGACCCTTTCTTCATACCAATCCCCCCATAACTAGAAGAGTCTTCCACAATACTACCTTGGTTATCCAGTTCCCCATTTTCCCAGCCCGCAGCAAATCCTGAATTCTCTGATATTTTCAACACTTAAAGCTGTCACCACACAATCTAACATTTGGCAATTACAAAAGAAACATCCAAAAATACTTTAAGAAATAGTAATAACACTGGAATTAATATATAGCTTCCAAAAACAACTGCTTTAAAAGAGAAAGGTAAGTTCAGGTTTGTTTGCTGCTTACCTGCTGGATTTCCAGGAGGAGGCAGTGTTTTTTAAATATTATAGCTGGCATTTTCCCAACTTTCTTGAATATATCTATGTAAAAGTAAAATCATGTTGCTATACGAAACCATACTAAGCATTATGAATCATACTAAAACTATCTCTACCTAAAATGAAACTTATCTCCTTACAGTGTAAAACATTGAAAACACTGAGGCTAAACACCAAACGGATTAATCTGTGAAAATACGACTGAATAAATTTTCACACCTTTAATCTGCAACATGCAATCTTAATAAAGATCATTTATCATCCATAGTAGCGATGAAAGAAAAGACCACCTGGCATTCCACTAAATCTAACATTCTTAAAAAGGTTACTTGTAATGGTGAAATATTCCATTGAAATTCTCAGAGCATGGGCCTCCATTTCCCTTTCAAAAAAGTGCCTCTCAGCACGCAATTCCTGTTTACTGGATTTCATTCTTCCTGTTTAATGACTCCTCCACCCCTGGTGTGACAAAACCAAAAACCTGAGGAATCTATTTTCAGCACAGACATTTACTTAGGTATTTTCTAGTTAATCAACAGGATGCAAAGTTGTTTATGCCTGACAGAAATCTGCCTGCTTTGTTCACTGTCCACTTGCCCACATTGAACAAAGGAAAATCTCTGAACAAAGTTTATTTAACAAAAGATAACTTTAGAATAATTTTGAGCTTAATATCCCTCCAATAACTATATTTCACGATTTAAAATTACAAAACAACCTTTAAGGAAAAAATTAAAAGCGCTCTGTATATTTTGGGTATATACGACAGTAGGGGGACATTGCTCAAAATGACTTAGAATCTTCTTTTGCCATTCTATGCTCTAAAGGTGTGCTTTACACTCTTCTCAAAGCCCTAAGTATTAGAGAATTATAATGTGAAATGAGATTGAAGAAAGTGTACAGAAGAGGCTGCTAGGGAACCAACAATCCTTTCCATAGAAACAGTTATGGGGTCCATCATTTGACACCTGCACGTTCAATTTCCTTTCACTCTTTTTCATCACCTTATCCCTGCGCTTCCACACTGCTGTATGAATTATTCTCCTACGGGAATTGCCCTCACTGGACTGTGAGTTCCCTGCACTATGTCTTATTCATCTCTGTATCCCATTGTACCTAGCAGCACAGTGCCACACACCCAGCAGATGTGTTCAAAAATATTTGCCACATGACAGAGTGCCTCAGGTATGCAAGTGTGCACCTCCCAGAATTTTGCACTGTTATGACTTATGCTATTGCATTCACCCATTCACTGAAAATGTTACCTAGCCAGATGCACCAAATTGCTTGAGACTCTATTTCATGGAAAATTTACAGTATTCTTCTGCTCTGACTATTTCAATTCATTATTGTCCAGAAATCCCCTTCAGGTCATAGTTATGTTGAGTACCCTTTCAATGTACGTGGACTAACCCTAACCTAGGACTACATGATTCGTATCCTGGTCCTTTTATTTTTGGTTCAAATGGTATCAGAGATCACTTTTATGCTCCAAACAGTGAGTGGTAAATAGATAAAGATATGGTATAAGATTATTACATTACATTCCCTAATCTTTTCAATCAATCAAACTCAAAATATAAATTCAAAATTCTCTTGCCTTCATCATTTAAAAAAACAATACAGCTGGGGGAAAAAAAAATTTTCTCCCAACACAAAAATTCTATTCCTTCATATGAATCTTTCTATTTCCCAAATATTAAGTTAACTAACTCACCACAAGGAGAGCCACTTTACTCTCATTGGTATACTAGAGTCTATTTATTCAACACAACAAGATTTGAACAGAGTGGAATTTTAACAAGGTTGGCGTATATGCTAAGGTATGATCTTACTCTTACTTCTCCCCATACCTGCCTAAATTTCAAAAGCTGAAAAGAGATAAAATTTTATTCAATATGGCAGTGGAAACTGATAACCAAACTATTTGTATCAGTCTTTATAACTTTAGGTGGATAACACGGAGATATGAAAATATGAACCCTATACTTTTCTACTTTTTATCAAAAAGAAGGGAATATTCTATGTCAATGCTTGTAGATGTTTTGGGTATAGAGACCCATTTTGTGTATATGCGTGTGTGTGTGTTTCTCCACCTATCCCAAATCACACGCCCTTTCAGCTGAGTAGTGGTGGGATGAAACAAATACCAACATAAAAGCTCCACGGAGATACCTCTTATTCCAATACTTCCCTAGAGAAAGCCAGTGGTTGATATATCAGGCCACATTATGTGGTAAAATTAAACCATATTCATTAAGGTTACACTAATTAGTAATTCACTATGTGCAAAAGTTGATTATACCACAAAAATGCTTGCAAATTCATAATGCAATTAAATCTGTATATGGGCACATTTACCCGACTTAAGAAAAGAATTTAAGAATCCTAATGCATTAGTTGAATGCTGATTACAAATTAACAATTTCTTAATTCATTAAATCAATTCCATCAGGATAAAGAAATAGTTTTTTAAGTATTACTGTTACTCTTTGTGCTTATAGGTAACTGAGTTGCATGTATTTAAACATTCTACAATGTAAGCATCTCAGAAATTTAAACTACCCTTCCCAGTAAACTTAAATCCTGTATTATTTTTGCACTTACAACTCACTCTCACTTCCTAGAATGGTGCTTCAGGTATAAATACCTAAAAAGATGTGTTCTTTGTTGTTGTTTTTTTCACACACAAGAGAAATGCAAAATAATACCAGTATTTAAACATGCTACCATGGTAAGTGTTATGAATGGAACTGTGTTCCCCCAAAACTCATATGGTGAAGCCCAAATCCCCACTGTGATGATATTTGAAGATAGAGCCTTTAGGAGGTAATTAGGGTTAGTGAGTCATGAGGGAAGGCCTTGGTCTAATGGGATAGGCGTCCTTATAAATAAAGGAGAGACATCAGAGCTCTCTTTCTCTGCATTTGCACAGAGGAAAGTCCACGTGAGAACACAGTAAGAAGGCAGCCCCTGGCAAGCCAGGAAGATCTCTCACCAGAAACTGAATCAGTCAGAACCTTGATTTTGAACTTCTAGCCTCTAGAACCGTGAGAAAATAAATTCCTGTTGTTTAAGCCATTCAGTCTACGCTATCTAGTTACGGCAGCCTGAGCAGACTAATACAGTAAGATTCCTAAACCCCGTAAAGTTAAGCCAAAGTAAGTTTCAAAAGCAAATTAAATAATATATTCAAATGAATCTCCAGGCCTACTGAACATAGCCAAAATACAGTCACCGGCAAAACTCTCACTTTTTCTGATTACAAATAACTTACGATGCATATAAATTTAACTTCTTACAGAGTCTAAGCATTAGAAATCAATGGCCATTAGGGACAAGAAGACTAGGATCAAGGACACCATGATCATGGCGAGGAATAGAGGTCACGAGGGGGCAGTGCGAAGAGCTCCAGCTCAGCTGCATGCTCTGCTGTTTAATGTCTGCATATTTCCAGAAATTATTGCTTAAGAAGGGTTACCAAACTTTCTCATGACTTGATAAAGTTACATGGTATTAAAGTTCATTTGAAAGAAAGTAATATACACTTCAAATACCAGAAACTATTAGAGTAAAATATATCATTACAGAAAACAATATTGAAATTTACACTTCAAGTCCATTCAACTAATATTTATTAAAGATCTCCTACATGTCAAGTGCTGCGCTAGACACTCACTTGACCAAGAAAAGATAAAGACTTCCAATGACAAAGAGATGACAGGTGTGAGTTAAAAATCATCATAGCCTTAAATCTCTAGCCCAGTGAACTCCAAACTACTTACTTGATGACAAGTCTTTGGATCACAAATAGGCATCCCAAACTCTACTTATTCTAAAACCGAACTCCTGATCACTATACCACCCACAACACCATCGCATCCCTCTTTTTAATTAAACCTGATCTTCCCGAAGTCCTGTTCTCTAATAAATATCATCCCCATCCTTGCAGAAACCCTGAAGTCATCACCTTGAGTCCTCTTTCTTCCACACCCAAATCTAATATATCTTGTCTGTTCTACTTTCATAATATATCCAACATGTGACCATTTCTCCCTTCCACCACCTGCAATTACAATGAGCTGATTGTATTAGCTCCCTGACTAGTCTCCCTGTTTCTACCCTCTCCTTTCTACTGATTCTCAACCCAACATTCAGAACGATCTTACCAGACTGCTACTCAAATCCCTCCAATGATTCCCCAACATGCTCAGAATAAATGCCGAAGTCCCTACATAATCCCCTGCTAACCCTCTGACGTCACCACCTTCCATTTGCCACTACCTCACTGCTCCAGCCCTGAAGCTTCCATTCCTCACCATGCCAAGACAAGATTTCACGTAGAAAGTCTTTGATGTTTTCTCCTCTGTTCACCACAAAGCTGGCTCCATCACTTCATCCAGACCTTCTTCAAATACCACTGCACCATCAGTGAAGCCTTCCAAATGTGGCCTTACTCAACTTAATTTTCTTCTATAATACTTATCAACATCTGACATGCTATATATTGTCTTGTTTTCATGCCTCCTCTCACTAGAATGTAAGCTCCATGTGCTAAGAAAGAGTTTTGTTGTTCATAGCTGTATCCTCAATACCTAGAACAGCAAGTGGCACACAGTAGACCCTCAATAAACATGTTGCACTAATTAATTTATTTACAAGGACTCATGGGAGTAGTGAATGTTTATGGATATCTGCTAAGATACAAATATTTCTGCAGTGAGGTTCACTGTAAAAGGAAAAAATTAAAATAAAAAACCATCTACTTTAATACAAAAGGTTCCTAGGCTCACCTCCCAGACCCTTGGAGGCTTTCTATGCAGCCACATCCTCATGTTTGCAAGGAGACATTCCCTATCTTTGTCAGAAAAATTACTCACATCACACAGGGAATATTTCAGCAATAGGAAAATATTTTTCTGAGAACATACCTACAAAACTATGGTAAAATCTGGGAAAAATATTTTTTCACAATTTTTAAAACATATCCATTTATTACATAAGTGGGGAACCTGCAGACCTCTAATTTACCTCTTAGGTAAATTAAACCAGCATTAAAAAATATACATATTTGCATTTAGCCAAAACATCAGAATGAGTAATGATTCTGCTACAAATAAAAATTATTTTGTAGAACTTTGCAAAGTTACAAAGTGGCATTCAATCTGATAAAGGACTTATATCCAGAATATATAAAGAACTCACACAACTCAAGGGAAAACCCCTAATCTTTTTAAAACACTAAATGCAATGTGGTACCCTGAAATGGATCTTGAACAGAAAGACATTAGTGGAAAAACTGGTAAAACACAAATAAAGTCTATAGTTTAGTAAACAGTATCGTCCCAACATTAATTTCTTTGTTTTGATGAATATACCATGGTTCTGTAAGGTGTTAACAGTAGAAGAACCTGAGTGACAGGTATACAGGAACTCTACTATTTTGGCAACTTTTATGTAAATCTAAAATTATCTCAAAATAAAAAGTTAAAAGGGGGACTGGCCTGGTGGCGTAGTGGTTGGGTTCCCACACGCTGCTTCCGCAGCCTAAGGTTTGCAGGTTCGGATCCAGGGCACAGACCTACACACCGCTCATCAAGCCATGCTGTGGCAATGTCCCACATGTAAAATAGAGGAAGATTGGGCCAGCCCTGTGGCTTAGTGGTTAAGTGCACGCGCTCCACTACTGGCGGCCTGGGTTTGGAACCCAGGCGCGCACCAACACACCACTTCTCCGGCCATGCCGAGGCTGCGCCCCACATACTGCAACTAGAAGGATGTGCAGCTATGACATACAACTATCTACTGGGGCTTTGGGGGGGGGGGGAAAAGGAGGAGGATTGGCAATAGATGTTAGGTCAGGGCCAGTCTTCCTCAGCAAAAAAGAGGAGGATTAGCACGAATGTTAGCTCAGGGCTGATCTTCCTCACAAAAAAAAAAAAAAAAATAGAGGAAGATGATTGGCAACAGATGTTAGCTCAGGGCCAATCTTCCTCACCAAAAAAAAAAAAAGTTAAGAGGGGGAAGGGGGGAAAATATACACAAAGAACTTCACCAAAGAGATGTGGATGGCAAGTAAGTATATGAAAAGATTCTCATCATTAATAATTACAGAAATGCAAACTTGTACATGAATGTTTACAGCAGCATTATAACAGCCAAAAGGCAGAAACAACCCAAACGTCTATCAACTGAAATGGATTAACAAAATGTGGTATCATCCATATGATGAATATTATTTGGCCATAAAAACGAATGAAGTGCTGGTATGTAATACAATATGGATGAACTTTGAAAATATTATGCTAAATGAAACAAGCCAGTCAGAAAAAAACATGTATTATATTATTCCATTCAGATGAAATGTCCAGAGTAGGAAAATCTATAGAGACAGAAAGTAGATTCATGGTTGCTCAGGACAGGGGAGATAGAGGAAAGGGAGTGATGGCTAAAGGGTGCAGGGATTTTCTTTCTGAGGTGATGAAAATGTTTTAAAATTGACTGTGGTGACTATTGCACACATCTGTGAATATACTAAAAACCACTGACTGTATACTTTAAATGAGTGAATTGTATGGTATGTGAATATATATCTCAATAAAGCTCTTTTGAAAAAACATAACTAGATACCATTACACACCTACAGATGGCTTAAAAAATAAAACTGACAAATCCAAGTTCTGACTAGAACGCAGAACAACTGGAACTTTCATACACTGCTAATGGAAATACAACACGAGACAGGTGCTTTAGAAAAGAGTTCATCAGTTTCTCATAAAGTTAAACATACACTGACCACATATCCCAGCCATCCCATACTTAGGTATCTGACAAGAAAAATAAAAATATACATCCACATAAATACTTATATATGAATGTTTGTAGCAGCTTTATTAATAATTGCCAAAAATTGGAAGCAACTCAAATATCCATCAATTGGCGATGGATAAACAAATTTTAGTACATCTATACAATGAAATACTACTCAGCAATAAAAAGAAAAAAACTACATTTACATGCCACAGCATGGCAGAATCTCAAAAGCGTTATGTTTAATGAAAAAAGCCATACAAAAAGATTGCACACTATATGATTCCATATATACAACATTCTGGAAAAGGCAAAACTATAGGAATAGAAATCAGATCTCTGGTTGCCAGAGGCATGGCTAGCCAGAGGAAACTGACTACCAAAAGGGACAAGGGCAGGCTGGCCCAGTGGCGTAGCAGTTAAGTTCCGGTGCTCTGCTTTGGCGGACCAGGGTTCGTGGGTTCAGATCCCGGCCAGGACCGACGCACCATTTGTAAAGCCAGGCTGTGGTGGCATCCCATATAAAGTAGAGGAGGAAGGGCACCCATGTTAGGCCAGGGCCAATCTTCCTCAGCAAAAAGAGGAGGATTGGCAATGGATGTTAGCTCAGGGCTAATCTTCCTCACAAAAAAAAAAAAAAGGGAGAGAGAGACAAGGGAACTTTTCAGGGTGATGAAAATGTCTTTATTTTGATTGTGGTTGTGGTTACGTGACTGTACACATGCTAAAACTCATAGAATTTTACACTTAAAAAGATTAAATCTTACTATATATGAATTATATATGACTTTTGAAAAAGTTGCATCCTACTTAAAATTGCATCTTGATTTTTTTTTTTAATTCCTAATATGTACAATGATGGTAGTAGTGTAAACTGCTACTACGACATCCATCAAAACCAGAAATACAAGTACTCTTGGGTCCAGCAGAAACATACTAGATCACATAAGTAAGAGATATTCATTGTAGCACTGTGAATATTCTGTAATGGTTAAACACACACACGCACACGCCCCATAATGGAGCTCTTTATGTACTGTTCTAGAGAGATCCCCAAATTATATTTTGTGTTAAATAAATAAACAAGAGATGGATATGTAGATATAATTTTGAGGGTGGGGAAATATATTTTGTATGGGTCTAGATATGGTTTTTAAAAAAAAAAAATCTTTGGAAGAATAAACAAGCAACTAAAATCACCCACTGTCATTGGGGGATTGGGAATTGGGCAGACGTGGAACAGAGAGCAGGAAGTAAGACTCACCACTGTATACCTTTGTAATGTGTGACGCATGCAGAAAAACTAAATAATATTTGAAACACTAACTTTAAAAATATATAGTTTAAGTACAACTTACGAACATTTTTGGAACACTGAAAACAATCCTGAGAAAGAAAACATTATCATGTCCACTGACAATGCAAGTTAACTTTCAATTACCAGAAGAAAATGAGCAATCCAAGTAGGAGAATATGTACTTAACCTTTCTTTCTGACCCCAGTACCCCACAAAAATAGAAGAAAATACGGAGTATAGGAAATAGAGAACAAAGAATGTTTTGGAAGGAAAAGGTATAATTTTTTTTAAAGGAGGCATAAAGGAGAAAACTCAGATAAAAAAAGCCAAGAACTTGTTACACCTTTGAAAACCCTCTATCTTTCTGTCCTGGAGTGCTGTGGTCTTCTAAAGGAAGGATGATATTTTCTATGTCTTGTAAGGGCCAAAAAGAAACAAATAGGACTTTTTGCCACAGAAACAAAGTGACACACGTCCTCTGCAATAGAACGACTCAAAGATATCATTTAAACACAGATACACAACCGGCACAACCAGAGCATCTGGATGGATTATTTTAGGATTTCAGAAGCACTTAAGATTCCTTAAGATCTCACATTCCAAAATCTAGCAATCTGTCTTTCATTCTATAGTGGAGACTGTGAAGTACAATCATAAAATGGTGTTAGAGCTAGATAACTTCAGATAACTTAAATGGTATCTCTGTGCAAGATATAAGCTTATGAATTAATTCTTAGCATATCTGAATAAATGTTTCTCAATTCCGGTCAAACTCTAGTCTGATTAGCCCTTTCTGAATACGGTGGCCAGACAACAAAGTTCACTCACAAGCTAAGACATTATCCTCATGGCAACAGTTAGAAAAGCAGAAGTGCCAGGAATGTTTTACCCTCTAACTTGCTAGTTTCAAAGGCTATATAACCCATTCAAATCTGGTGCCTGGTAGCAATCTCCCAAACCTTTCCCTGGCTTTTTCAGTCAGCATGGAAAACCAAGGTTCCCAGCTATGTTCCTATACAGAAAGGCTAAGTATTAAAGTAATTCCATGCTTAAACTTCATAAACAATGGAAATAAGAGAAATGCCAATTCCATGTTTACGACAAACCAGCAGATGCCTGGTTGAGTTACTGCTGAGAAAAACTGGTTACTTTCCCCAATATAGAACAATTTGAAAGGGAGCAAGCTAGCCCATTCCAAAAACCAAAGAACTCTAAATGGACTTATCACTTACATTTCTCTTCAACTGGCAAAAATCTGTAATGGTGTAGCTGATGATAAAAAAATAAAACAGCTAAGAACCAAAACCCAATAGCAACTAATCAGAAGAAGATATCAAAATAATACATTTACATCCTTAATACGGTCTCTGGTGACAAAATAATCAATAAATATTAGGTGCTATTAAAACCATCATGTGAGGGCCGGCCCCGTGGCTTAGCGGTTGGGTGCGTGCGCTCCGCTGCTGGCGGCCCGGGTTCGGATCCTGGGCGCGCACCGACGCACCGCTTGTCCGGCCATGCTGAGGCCGTGTCCCACATACAGCCACTAGAAGGATGTGCAGCTATGACATGCAACTATCTACTGGGGCTTTGGGGGAAAAAAATAAATAAATAATAATAAAAAATAAATTAAAAAAACCATCATGTGAAACTCTATATTATTTTCACATAAACCTGGAGATTAAGACAGGCTATTTAAAAGGTGTAGTTAAAATAACAATAGCTAACATTTATTGAGAGGGAGGGAGCTATTTGCTATAAGCACCTGTATCTAATTTAAAAGTAGACCTTCCAGCCCCACTCTAACTCCAATTGTTCTAAAAATTAAAATTTTAGTAGAATTACACTTGAGACCTGAAGCTCATCTCTAAAGTATAAGAAACCCAGTGAAGCATTTTGAATAAAGAAAAAACCCTAAGCAAATCAAAATTTCATTTTGTAAAAGGTCGTATTAACAACAATACATTTACACCCAATCTTATTACAGAGAGAGTACAGCATAGTGGGAAAAAATATGGACTTTGAAATCAGACAGTTATGTGTCCTTAAGCAAATTATTTAACCTCTCGGTATCTCAGTTTCTTCACTGGTAAACTGAAGACAGCACCTCCTGCTTAAATGGGTTGGTGTAAAAACTAACTAAAAAATGAGAAGACACCTAGTTGTCTTTCTGGCACATAATAGACACTTAATAAATGTCAATTGCTTCTCAATCTTTCCTCAGCTGTTCTTTCTCTGTTCTCCCTAAATGTAAAATGAAGAACAAACAACACAACTCAAAGTATTTTATGTTATTACACAGACAGGCAACCTGAAACAGCTAACGTGGCATTTTCAGAAGGCTGCATTATACAAGTAACTCTTATTTAGGATAATCAGAGGCATAATATAAAGATTCATTTACTGTTGTACCTTTCAATGGTGAACATTTATATTATGAAAATAATTCCAATTTCTCTTCAAATTCTTCAAAAAGTCATGAGATTTCTATTCCATTCTTTTCTTTCTTTTTTTTGTTTTTATGAGGAAGATCAGCCCTGACCTAACATCTGCCAATCCCCCTCTTTTTGCGGAGGAAGACTGGCCCTGGGCTAACATCCATGCCCATCTTCCTCTACTTTATATGAGATGCCGCCACAGCATGGCTTGAGGTAAACGGTGCGTCGTTGCGCACCCGGATCCGAACTGGCGAACCCTGGGCTGCTGCAGAGGAGCGCGCACACTTAACCCCTTGCGCCACCGGGCCGGCCCCTCTGTTGCATTCTTATTCCTATTAAAACTCTTGCACAAGTTTCTAACTACATGTCTAAGTTCACATAGCATTCAAATTTAAATACAGAATGATGACAGATTTCAATAATGAAAAAAGAAAATAAAATTTTATCCATTCGTAGCATACAATGACAAACTTTTTTCCTAAATATATGCATTCTGATAAACACACTTAGAATATAATAAATATACATGTTACACATATGGAATGACTTTGCCCCCTCTGAGCACTTTTGAAAGTGAATTTTGGGTTCAGCCTTTTTACTCAAAATGATCAAAACTATTTGAGATACATTGGTGTAGATGAGTTTTTACACAATGGTTCTTTGAAGTCTGAAAATGCTTTGACAAAGAAAAGCTCTTTACATAACTCAACATGAAGCCTGTGCTTCTAAAATGATCCAGGTAAGTATCAACCTGGACAACTAAATAAAAATAATTATTTGAAAACATGGTTTTACTGCCTCACACACATCAAAAAGAGACATGCCTCTATAAATGCTACTAGCCAACTACTGAAAGGATCTTAGCTTATCTTTATAAATGGATCACAATTTCTACTGGCAGTAATACTTTTGTTGTGTCAGTGATAGTAATGCCTTACATTAGTGTAGACTTTTCCATCTGTGAAGTACTTTCTCATATACTGCGCTCATTTAAGCCTTACACCCACCCTGAAAAATAGGCAAGGCAGACAGGGTGTCCTGTTTTACAGACCAGAAAAACAAGGCCCAGTGCAAGTGGCCAAGATCACACAGAGAACAAGGGGTATAAGACCAGTCCCTCTCTTCCAGCTACTCTTCCTCATTAGAATTACAGACCCCAAAATGAGTGACATCATTAGAGTGACATCAACGCAAAAGGAGTTAAGGCATTATTAGTCTCAATTTTTTTTTCTTCTTGGATCTTATAAGAGATTGAATATGCAACTTAAAATATTGTTGATCTAAGTTAAGAAACAATACAAGGTAGATGTATAAAACAAAAAGCTCAGAATCCAGTGAAGGCAAATGTATACATATCCAAATATATAATGTAAGGCAACAAATTGAAGTCCAGGGCTAAGAACTCATGCCATGCCTAGAATTCAGGTTTTTACTTTTGACTTCCTTCTGTGACTTACACAAGTCACAGTAACTAAGTAAAATTTGAATCCTTATCACCTAACCAGGCAATTCTAAGAATCAGTTTTGGTTCAGTCTTAAAATAATCACAAGCCTAAATTATGTTACTTTCAAATATTAAAAATAATTTTCAAAAGTTAAATATTAAATTTGTACCAACTTGGGTTGTTCCCCATCAGTATTGCTTATCGAATTACTATGAGAATGTCTGACACACACTTCATACACTAAAATATTTATAGAATGCTAAAGTATTACAAAACACCATGAACACAAATGTCAATTATTAGATAGTGTCACCTTCAAGGAATTTTGCAGTTTAAAATAGGAGATGTGTACACCTAATAATTATGAAATAATTACCAGAGGATAAATGCTTAAGCAAAAAATGGTAAAAATCCCATACAGAAAAATTCAACCTCCAGCCCAAATTACCAGAAAAAGCTTCATGAAAGAGGAAACATGTTAAGTTAGTCCTTTAAAAATGACCAAGACAGGTGTGAGGGAGGGAGAGCAGCAATAAATGAAGAGTTAGTAGTGTGGGTGAAAACAGAGGAAAGCAAAAGCTTGGTTTGTGGGACACTGATGAAGCCTGAGAATGATGGCAGTTAGAATGGGAAGAACAACTCCAAAGGAAAACAAACTAATGTTTTCTTTCCAGAACTCCACGGTTGGCTTTTTACAAAATCACTTCAACCATAGGAGCAGTCTACCTGGAAGATAATGCAGGATGATTGTTCTTTGTGGTTACAAGTATCATTCCTGACAATTACCATCCACATAAAGGGGTTCTACTTGACAATGAGAAATGAGGCCTTAGGTTTTGCCTCTAAAATACCATCTTAAATAAATAGGCCCACAACAGCATTTCTCTTCTTGTACCTTTGATCTTATAATCAACTGAGAAAAGTAATGAAGGGAAATGGAAATTAGGACCTAGCCTAAAAGCAGAGAGGAAGGATAAGCATGGGATCCTGTAAACATGTTTAATGTAGTCATTTTCACAATCAGCAGAGAAGAGTTTATCCAATAAGTTAAGAAGAAAATTCTGAGGTATTCTTATACTCTTCTGATAGAGATGATAAAGAGGGATTAGGCTTTTTTTTTTTCTTTTGTGAAGAAGATCAGCCCTGAGCTCACATCCATGCCAATCCTCCTCCTTTTTTTCCCTTTTTCTCCCCAAAGCCCCAATAGATAGGTGTATGTCATAGTTGCACATCCTTCTAGTTGCCGTACGTGGGACGCCGCCTCAGCATGGCTGGACAAGCAGTGCGTCGGTGCGAAACCAGGATCCAAACCCACGTGCCAGTAGCGGAGGGCGCACACTTAACCGCTAAGCCACAGGGCGGCCTGGCTTTTTTTTTTTTTTTTTTTTTTTTTAAGCCTTGGAGAAGAGATAGAGTAAATGACATTTTACAATAAAAGTCATTTAACCTATTTCATATATAAAGAAAATTGTAAAATATACAAAATGCTAGATTTTAAGTTATGGGTGAGATCTTTCTCCTTATTTCTCCCACAAAATTTCACCCAGCTTGATGAGAATTACGAATGGCTTTACACCAGACTTTTAAAGATTTATAGGAGATCCTAGATTTTTTTCTCTTTCCCCATGCTATTTTGTATTCAGTTTCAAGCATTTTTAAGGTAAGTATTGTTTTCCTGAAAAGTGATTCAATATGTTAATATCTACTCCCTTCCTTTAAAAAAAAAATCACAAATAGAAATGCACAAAATACTGTATAATATGCTTGAAGTTTTAAATTAGTTTTTTATCCTTTCCAGAAGACTACATTAATTGTTTTCATAAATAACTGAGGTGATGCCTGAAAGTATAAACATTGATTATCCTCTAAGGATAAGTAGCTGAAGGAGAGTAAACACTAGGAATATTTCTTTTGGGGAGTGAGTTCTGGTACTATGTAAATTTTAATAAGGTTTCATTAGCATTTTCTACAAAGTTTCACTTAATACTGGCAAGACATTGTTGCAAATTTAGACGGTTAGTGTCTCTCTCCTAACATGATGAGAGCAAATGCTCTCGTCTAAGTTATTTCACTTCTAACACCAAAAATCCTGTTGGAATAGTCTCTTTTCTTTATACATATTTATGTTATTATCATAGATGTGCAAGTTATAACAAACATGTTAACTAATTATTTAAAAGTTACTATTGTGATTGCCAAGAAGTAACAGCTATTGAAGACAATTCCACAGCACACTACAAAGAGGAACGATTATAAACTCATGCAAATTTCCGTGTGCTTGCAAGACAGAAAGGTTACAACTTAATAAAAAGTAAACAGTTTTATCTCTGAGCCCAATTTCAAGGTTTAGATAATATGCCTACAATCATTTTAAATAAGATAAACTGGCAGTAAAATAATTCTTGATTGCAAACTAAATGGAAATTAGGGTATCTTTCAGCACAATACAACATTGATTAATTGAGTAGAATACCCAGCATGCACCAGGTACAGGGGCCTGGTATATCTGATGGGCTTAAAAAACCAACCAATTTAATAACGAAAGCCTAATTTTGGAAGAAAATTTTATTGAAACTTCTCATCTAACCCTTTAGCTAGTGCCACCAAGTTGATTCCGACTCCCAGTAACCCTACGTACAGCAGAGCGGAACCTGTCCCATCTTTTTGTGCCATCCTCTCACTTTCCTGCACTATATCAGACAATGCTCCGCTCCTATTCATAGGGTTTTCATGGCCAACTTTTTCCCAAGTGAGTGTCCAGGTCCTTTTTCCTAGTCTGTCTTAGTCTGGAAGCTCCGCTAAAATCTGTCTACCATGGGTGACACTGCTGGTATTTGAAATACTGGTGGCATAGCTTTCAGCATCACAGCAACACACAGTCACCACAGTATGGCAACTGACAGGCAGCCTGGCTCATCTAACACTAGATTTCTTGAAAACCTAGAAAAAGACCACAGGCACAGTTTCAAGAAAGTTAGGCTGGAAAACTGAAGACAATAATCTAGAAGCAAAATTGTATGACTCAGAAAAACCATACTGGATGAACATTAACAGATGAACAATAATATATAATACATATTATACTCAGTGTCTTTAAGACACGTTACGAACAGTTATGTTAATAATGCTATTGTGGGTAAATTTTTTTTCTCCTTTCAGAGTGTACTTGTAAAGATCACCGTGAGATACTTTAGTATGACTAAAAGTCCTAGTTGAGAGTGACAAAAGAGCTTGGGTTTTGCTGTTTTAAAATGACACTGAAACTAGGCTGGGGTGAATCCCCTCTTCATTTTTCTTTGCCTAAAGATATCTCTTCAGCAAAAAGATTACAGTCTTGCAATTATAGAAGACTTATTAGATCCTTGAGCCCTGAAATCAGTTGGAATTTCTCATCGAAAGCCCGAGAGACAATCCAGGAAAGAAAAACTTAATGTGTTTAATGCCTCCCCAAAAAGGGGTAAAATAATAAAAGCCCAGGTGTCACCTCTCCCCGCTTGAAGCTCCCTTTGGTTTTCCTCACAAAGCAAGTTTCCTCATTTACTTTATCCTCACAGTCTACACCAATGGAAACCTACTGTAAGACATTATTCTCTACATACTCCTAACATAAAACACCAAAACAGTCATGTATCCTGCCCTCACACCACAACTGATCATTCAGAATAGTCACAAAAAAGAAAATAATATTAAGTCATTAATTTCAAGTATAGTCTGGAGCCATTGCTGGTCGCTCTTCCTCCCACGTTTGTCTGTTTCAACTCAAACTGATGCAGACCTGTTTCCTACCCATCTCTATGTAGTTTCTAGCCTAGTGTACCCAGTCTAGTTGAAGAGTATGCCTTAAGCATTCCAAAAGCCTTAGGTGTCCTCCACAACTTCCCACTCGTCCCAACACTAACTAAATTATTTGTCTTCAAGCACTATCTCGACTCACCGCCTGGATTCAAAAGCCTCCAATGATTCCCCACTGTACATGAAGTAGACTAGAAATTCTTAGCCCAGCATTGTCAAATTTTTCAAGCTTGAAAGCCAACCAGAAGGCAGTGAAACACACATTTTTGAAACCATTAGGCCAGTCAGCAACATACTTCTTATAGAATGTATGCAAAATATGAGGGAATTAACGCTTTCAGTATAACAAAAGAAAACTATGTAATTAAACGTTCCATCAAAAAGGTGGAAAAGTCTTGCTAACACTCAGTGAGCAAATTTACCTCAGCAAGGAACTAACTGTCTAAATTTTCACTTTGAATGTTTCCTAAGCTTTTACTATTATTACTGGCAAAATGAAGGACTAAAATAATTTATTTATTTAAGAAGGTATGGGGGCCGGCCCCGTGGATCAGCAGTTAAGTGCATGCGCTCCGCTACTGGCGGCCCGGGTTCGGATCCCGGGCGCGCACCGACACACTGCTTCTCCGGCCATGCTGAGGCCGCGTCCCACATACAGCAACTAGAAGGATGTGCATCTATGACATACAACTATCTACTAGGGCTTTGGGGGGAAAAAAAGGAGGAGGATTGGCAACGGATGTTAGCTCAGAGCCAGTCTTCCTCAGCAAAAAAAGAGGACGATTAGCATGGATGTTAGCTCAGGGCTGATCTTCCTCACACACAAAAAAAACAAGGTATATAAGAAGTGTAACACAAAGCTCACAGATTAATAGAATTGAAAATCAATGTCTTCATTTCCTATATAATTGAATACATCAACTTCATTCACAAATAGCACAGTTTATTTCTAAGGTAACAAATTTGTTTTCTGTGGAAGCAAAAAAACTAAACAAAACTTCCATCAAGTTATCTTGCCTTGAAATAAGCAAGTAATGAAAATATGTGATGTGCCAAGAAAATTAATTTACAATATGGGGACTTACTCCTCAAAAAGCTCCTAAGGTTTTCATTTCTAAATTGGCTAGTAATAGACTATGGAAAAGCAACTGTAACATCCCTAACAGAAATCACTCAAGAGTTCAAGTGACTTTCTGACGTTTCCTAAAAATCATTTTACACACAAATAAAATCTGAGTTAGAATAATACTGAGAAAGAAAAATAATGATCAGGTGTGTTAATGTTTTGACCAATTCAATATCCATTTCCCAACCCATCTCCTTCTGTCTTTGATGTTTTCTAAACTGTACAGTAGACCATTCAAGAAAGTTAACTAATCAAATCTGTTCAGAACACATTATAAACAACTCAAAATGAACTCTAATCTAATACTTGACTGAGAAAACATGCACACTTAAATTTAAGGAATGTAATTAAAAACAAAGACAATTTTTGCTGGTGATATTGCTATAATAGTAATAGAATCAGCTCCTAGAAATTATCAACTGTGCTTTCACAGCAAAGTTTGGTCCACTCCACATCCTATCAAATATTAGAAAGGAACTTTCAACTTCTCTGAGGTATAACTAATAACAGCACTGAAAAATCACCCCACACCCACACTCTTCCAAAGGTATTTGCACTTTTACAGAGATGAGAGTCTAAGGCAAAGGACAACCTTTTTCTGTAAACAGCCAGACAGTAAATGTTTTAGGCTTTGCAGGCCATACCGTCTCTGTCAACTACTCAGCTCAGCTTCTGTAGCATGAAACCAGCCACAGACAATATGTAATGAATGAGCTTGGCTGTGTTCCAACAAAACTTCATAAACAAAAACAGGCTACAGGCTGAATTTGGCCTAACGGCTATAGTTTACTCACGTTTGATCTAGGGGATTAAAATTTCAAGTTTGCTGGCTCTGCCCCTGTGACATGGAGAAAAATGCACTCGCCTACTCTTGGTATTTATTTTCTCTACTCAGGAGTCCAAACTAGATCATAGATTTTCAACATTTCTTTAGTGGTGAATCTCCTTTTTCTAATAAAAGTTAAGTCCAGAGGCTAGGCAGGTCTGTGAGATAATGAGAAAACCACTGCCCAGCTGATCTCCAAGGTTCCAGTCAATACCAAGAACGGATACTGACATATCTGTTTTCCTCAATGTCACTTCAGGCGTCATCAGAAGGTGAGGGAAGCATTCTGTGGATTAGGGACCTTTCAGATACTCCAGAAATCACACTATCTCCTTCCATAGAAGAAGAGCAGTTACATGTCAAAATTAAAAATAAAGTACAGGCGAAAAGTAGAAGACAATAAAGTGAAAGTTAAATGCTACTCCAAACATGTATTTAATTAAGATGTCTTTCACTAAAAATCCGCAAAAAAATTTACCCAGAATAAGTTTTATTACAGCTTACTTTTTTTCTAAAGTTTTGTATGTAATCAATAAGTTAAGTAAAACTTCAATGGAGCATATTTAATCTATTTCTGACACCACCCCTTAAGAAGTTAATATATTTGCATGTAAATCATTCTACAATTACAGAATGGTCACATCTATTAAAACGGGTCAAGCCCAGGATCTCTACTTATTAACAGTTAACCAGCAAATTAGTTCTAAATACTAAAAGTGAATCGAATCTTATAATTTTATAATTTAGGTCTGTCATTAATTTAAATTACTGTTCCCACTCAAAAACTCAAATAAAAAATCTGCATAATAGAAAAGCGTCACAGAAGCCCAGAGGAAGAATTTATACACTGTTAAATGCCAGTGAAAATATCATGTAAATGACAATTCAAAATACTAGCGCCAAAATGATTAAACTTATAGGGAGGCCACTACTTACTCAACAAAAATAAATTTGTTCCACAAATTTGTTCCACATGATTCTATAAAGGAAGACTTACATATTACAGAAACTGAACCAAAAATTTCTGCTCCTTTTCAGCTTTTATTCGATTTGCTATTAATACAGAGGTATATAATGACTCTTTCCTCTGTATCTCAAACTCTCAGGAAAGAAAGATCAAGTCATTAAACAACATTAGCTCCAATTCTTTGCCAAGAGGTGTGTCAAGTCCGGAGCTTTAAAGATGAATAGTAAGTCCCAGCCCAGGAAGCTCTCTAGCGAGGCTGATACACACAGCGCAAGATAATCCATTTTAAATGAAGTCAGAGTCCTAACTAAGACTCCACATTCAGGCATAAATTATACCCCCCACCACCACCACCAAAACAAATATCTTATGAAAACACAGAGTATTTAAAAATGACAAATACCCTCAACTCTTTCCAATAACATTTCCAGCCACAGCTTCTGACAGCAAATTGTTTAACTGACTCTACTACACATTAAGAGTCTATCTATATAAATCTTGAATGCTATCATTAAAAACCCATAACTAAACATAACATTTGCTCTAGACAGCACACAGTGCATACTTAAAGTTTTAGCATCAAAGCTAGTCTTGTATAGCACTCAATATAAAATCATTTTTCTTAAAGACATAAGTTTATGATATAAGTATGAATTCAACAAATTATAGAAAATTCTATTTAAACAGCAATCTTTTACAAATAGGTTATACACACATGTATATTTATTTGCAAAAAGTGATGGCTCAGCTTTTGGGAGGAATGACAAATTGAAACCTTCAAGTCCCAGAAAAATGACAAAGTATTACTACAAGTAGAAATATCAGAACACACAAATGGAGCACATTGAAAAATGAAATAAAATTTCTGGAATTTTAAAAATAGAGTAAATGTGAAGCAAAAGGAATTGAGTTAGAAAATATCAGCCTACATTTTATTTTTAACCAGTATTTAAATCAATAATTACCATTTAGAAATAATTACATTTAAAAGTTACATTCAGTGTTTTAATTATATTTATATATAATGTACCCCCACTGGTATTTTTATCTCTATTGTCAAATAAGAAACTTCAGTTCAGAAAATTAATAATCATATACCTAACAAGTGAATCTAATAGTTGAATATATCTATATGATTCCATAACTGTAGCTATAGTAATGTAGCTCTATAATCCAGTAAGACTTTCAAAGAGGTCTCCTGAGAATCTGCATAAACTTATTACAATCATCTGTTTCCTATGCAAAGTAAGTTGGAAAAATACTATCAACTCACAGCACTCATTCATCTTAATCTCTTTCTTTCCTGCTTTTTTGTAATATAGAGGCTTAAAAGCAAAATGCTCAAATTTCCAGCCTCCTTTGCAACTAGGAGTAGCCATGTGACAGAGCTCTAGCCAATGACAAGTACCAATGACAAGGAGAGGCCTTTTCTTCAGACAAAAGACAAACTCTTACCAAGAAAAGGATTTCCAACACCCTCCCTTCTCTCCTGCTTGGTGATGAAGGTGCCATCTTGTGACTTTAAAAACTAAAATCACTTGCTAAGTAGGAGACTAAGCCAGTTTCCTTAATGACATCCTTGAGCATCTGCACCAACCCTGCACTGCCTACCTTCAGATTTCTTACTGTGTGAGAAAAATAAGCCCATAGTTAAGCCTCTATGTGTGCAGTTTTTGGTATGCTGCAGGCTAACGAATCCTAACACAATCTATGCTATGAATCAAGTCTGTCAAATCAACTTATATTATAAATCACTTTGATGAATTAGTCATAAGATATACTAATGATGAAAAATTATCTAGGGGAAAAAGTAAGATCAGAGAGTAAATGAATACCAACTATGGAAAAATAATAATATTAATAACAACAAATATTTATTAAACACTCCATGCCAGGGACTGTTAAAGAACTTTAATATACATGAACATATTTAATCTTCACAACCATATGAGGCTGGTAATATAATACCCACCAATGGTAAAAATTTTCATCAATCCTTGACAAAAACAGAATAATATAGTAAAACAAAGCTAAATTTATTTATTCTGAGTTTACGACCTTTCCATTTTTATGATATTAAAATGTCCTTTCAGGGGCCAGCCCGGTGGCACAAGTGGTTGGGTGCGCGCGCTCCACTTCGGCGGCCCTGGGTTCACAGGTTCGGATCCCGGGCGCGCACTGACGCACTGCTTGTCAAGCCATGCTGTGGCGGCATCCCATATAAAGTAGAGGCGGATGGGCACGGATGTTAGCTCAGGCCCACTCTTCCTCAAGGGAAAAAAAAAGGGGGGGGGTGATTGGCATCGGATGCTAGGGCTAGTCCTCCTCACAAAAAAAATAAATAAATAAAATAAAATGCCCTTTCTCTTACGAAATGAGAATAGTGGAGAGAGCAAGCTTACATGCATTTTAACATGCTTACTTGGCAAAATAAATAGGTGACAAATCAATATCTGTGCCCCAGTGTTTTATAAAACTTTAACAATCCATGAAATCCAAAAGCCTGAGACCCACTAAAGTTCAGTAACCTGCCTAGGACCACAAAGCAGTCTATTTGACACCAAAGTCCAGGATCATAACCACTAGGTTAGATGAAGGAAATACACTAAATAAATTCAAAACAACTATTCTGTGAATACAATTAAAGATATACATGTATAACTACAAAGGAAAACAGCCATCGCAGCATACATAAAGTGGGAACAAGGACTTTTAAAGTGAAATGATTTTGCCATGTTGCCTCCCACAGAGTTTTCTCTAACTGTGATGTAGATTTAAACCATACCAGAGAAAATGGAATCAAGATAGGAATTCCCACCCATTCCAGCTTAAGTCTCAGATGACGATTAGGCTTGGAGATTCACATTTAGGAATAAAGAACTTCTGGGTCTCTGCATACATTGTCTACATCTAAAAGAAGTTTGTGCTTTCCCAAATCGCAGGAGTGCAGATAACGTTTGCCCCTAAAGCTTGCTCCTCAATTTCTTCTAGCTCTACAAAAGTAGGGGGATCAGACATGAATGAAGATTAGAAACAAAACTGAAATGCAGTCAAAGTTTTCCTTACCTCAATTCTTGGCATTTTATGCTACTGTATTTCAATTTTTTAAACTCATGAGTTTTTAAAACTCATCTCTAGTTGTTTGAAAATACATAAACTTGATCGAGCGGTTTCTTAATACAATAACTAAACAATGTAACTTAGTCAATTATTTCTAACAACTGGACCAAGTATTTTCAAATAAATTTGAATGTGCTTAAAAGAAAATGGAGTTTGCAAGACTGCATAATGTAGTTTAGGGAAGAAATCAGAAATTTATTGCCTTGAAGAATTCCAATAGTTACTTTATTATACAGAAAAATTGGACAAATATTAAAATAAATAGGTTTAGTCTACACCTACAAATTTTCACATTTTTTATAAGATTTTAGTTACTTCACAGCCCGGCGAGCTCTTTTCTTTTTCACTTGTGCCCTCAAATGCAATTATTATGGAAAACATCAAACAGAAAAAAATTATCTTAAAATATAGAAAATAAATGGTTATAGCTTTATAATTGAAAATAGTAAATATCTTCCAGCTTATATTTTATTTGTAGTTATCTCAAATACTAGGTCCCATATTTTTTTATACTATCTTCCAGCACCAATCCCAGTTATAGATAAAAAGTACATAGTATACAAAAACAGCATGCATTCTACAGTATTTACTACAACAAAAAAGGAAAGGTAGGTGGCTAATGCGGGGTAGCAGGTGGCTTTATAAGAAATGCAAAGGCATATATATGAGGGAAAAAACGATTTGCAGAGATATTTCTACCTTGAAGTGATTTTACAAGAAATTCCGTTTTTTTTCCTGTTTGGATCCTGACAGAAAAAGTTCTGAAAAGTCTAAATGAAAGTACTGAACACACTCAGTTTGGATAGCATTATCATCTATAGCTATAATAGTATCTCTGACCAGACTTCTTAAACACACCCTTGCCATTCCCTTCCCTCTCTTCCACCTCCTCACTCCTACAAAAAGTAACAATTTAAATTAAAGTTTTAAGTTCACAGGAAAGGAAAAGGAGGAGGCGGAAACCTACAACTTCAATTTCACCTTGATTGACTTCCTTAAGCTACTATCATAATTTCTTTTCTGTTGTGCTTAATGTACATGGAATACTTTATTTCTTACAAATTTTTTCTTATACCAAATATTCTAATTTACTTAAATTCAGGATCATGAAACATTCAAAACTGGTAAAATACACTGCATTTTGTGAATATCTACAAAATTGAGGTAGGAATAAAGGTGAATGAATAGTTGAAAGTTATTATTTTAGCTCTTCTTGTCCATTTATTTATTGGCTGGTGTGTGTATGAATATTTTAAATGTTTTCTAACATATTGCTTTAACCATATCACTAACAGTCCAAACGCATACAAAATATTCAGCTGAAAGCTACTGAGCTCTTCTTTAAGATTAAATCATTAGTCAGGAAAAAGACTATCTTTAAAAATTTCTTAATTTGGTAGTCCCTTGTCAGAGTCACAATAAAACTCCAAAAGCTATGCTTCTTTTCACTTCACTTTTTTCTTTTTTTTTTCTTTCTTTTTTTTTTTTTTTGCTGAGGAAGAGTCGCTCTGGGCTAACATCTGTTGCCAATCTTCCTCTTTTTTTTTTTTGCTTGAGGAAGATTTGCCCTGAGCTAACATCTTTGTCAATCTTCCTCTATTTTGTATGTGGGTCGCTGCCACCACATGGCTAACAGGTGGTGTAGGTCTACACCCAGGATCCAAATCTGGGCCGCCCAAGCAGAGCATGCTGAACTTAACTGCTACGCCACGGGGCCAGCCCCTCACTTCACTTTTAATTTTGAAATAACTTTAGACTAAAAAAGTTATTAAAAAAATAGTTTAGACATCCTATATATTCTTCATCCAGCTTCCTACAATTTAACATCTAAAATAACCATAGTAAAACTATCTAACTATTCAAATTTCACCAGTTATCCTAATGATGTTTTTTGGTCCAGGATCTAATCCAGAACCTCACATCTCATTTGGTTGTCACGTTCCCTTAGTCTCCTCCAATCTGTGATGGTTCTTCAGCATTTCATCCTTTCATAACCTGGACACTTTTAAGTACTGGACAGTTATTTTGAACAATGTCCTAAAATTTGAGTTTGCCTAATGTTTTCTGACACTTAGACTGAAATTTTTTTAGTAAGAATACTACCACAGATGTGCCCTTCTCAGTGCATCATGATGCTGATATGTCTTATTACTGGTGATATAACTTTGATCATCTGGTTAATTTGGTGTCTGTGAATTTCTTCACTATAAAGGTATTGATTTCCCCTTCATAATTAAGTAATCTTGTGGGAGAGATAGTTTGAGATCATGCACATATTCTGATGATATCTGATATATGACACTTATCATCATATTTTCACCCACTAATTTTGGCATCCACTGATGATTTTTGCTTGCAACAATTATTACTGTGACGTTTGCCTACTGGTGACTTTCTACTTACATCATTCTTTCTACGTTTTTAATTGGAATTCTACTGTAACAAGGACTTGTCTTCTCCCTCATTTATTTATTCAATTATTTACTTTATATTGGTATCAGTTCGTGGATACGTTTTCCCCCATAGAGGTTATAATCCATACTTATTTTGTTGTTCAAATTGTCCTTGATTTGGCCATTGGGACTCCTCTGTAAATACATTTCTTAGACTTCCTTCTGAATTGTAAAAATGCCACTTCAATTGGGGAAAATCAAGTAATTCCTTTGAATGAGTGATCATTAATGGCTGAGGCTAGCATTACCACGTCCATTATGACCAAAAAAATTTTTTTATGGAAAGGAACTAGATACAGTGAAAAATCTCAAATGTGTTATACTATCACAATTCTTGCTCATCCAAGACCTTATGATCTTTGGTCTTTATTTTATACATATTATTATAGAATTTTCTCATCATTGTCACTATTTAAATCCACCTCACCTTGCATTCCCCCCCAATCCCTAGATACTATTGGTATGTCAGGAACACCCCTCAAACCACTCAGTGACAACAGCAAAAATTCATTTTAGCCAAAAGGTAATGAGCCTAAATTATGCTGAGTGAAAAAAGCTAATCTCAAAAGGTCAATACTATATGATTCCATTTACACACCATTCTTGAAATGACGAAAGTATAGCAATGGAAAACAGATTAGTCTTTACCAGAGGTAGGGTGGAGGAGTGACTGTGTCTATAAAAGGGCAACACAAGGAATTCTTGTGGTGATAGAATTGTTCTGTATCTTGACTATATCAAAGTCAATATCCTGGTTGTGATATTATACTATAGTTTTGTAAGATCTTAGTAACGGGAAAAACTGGGTAAAGGGTACACAGGACCTCTGCATTATTTCTTACAACTGCATGTGAATCCACAATTATCTCAAACTAAAAAGTTTATTTAAAAAAAAAAAGATAATGAGTTTTAACTAGAGTGAATACTCAGGAGAAAGATAATCACCACTGTACCCCACTCTTTAGATCCACTGATTATTAGCTGGCTTCTAGGAAAGTTACTAACAGGCCTCCCTGGAATAACCAGCTAATGGCCCATTCTTCTTCAGGGTCTCTTCTTTTTTCTTATTAGCTTTTTTGTTGGGTAGGAACAAATACCATGAGCTAGAGAAGAACGGAAAGGCGCCAAGGGCCAATTATTGCAGTGAGTATTCGTTTGTCAACTAAACTACCAGCAGTTAACAGGATCAAAACATAAATTTTCATTTCAATTCATTTAGCTCATATTAAATATTTGAGAAATTCTAAACATCCACAATCTATTATTTTCAACTTGTAGGAGGCAAGCAATGAGAAACTATAGCAAGAGGGAAGAGGGTTTTAGTTCCAATGGCAAAACCAAGTTCCCCTTCAAGTCACTGACACCACCTCTTCCAAAATACTTTTTATGCTTAATGGATGTGAAAGCATAGAAATGGTGGAACCAAGAGAATTTAAAATGCAAGAACTAAACTTCCCACTTCACAAAACCTAACCCCACCACTTCCACACCAAAGGGAAATCTTTTCACAGACTGAAGAAGAAAAGGAAATACCTGAATACAGCAAGAAACACATATTTCATGTAGTTCAGTAAGTAGTGGTTAATTAGCATGTGAGACTAGAGGTGTTTTTTTTTTCCTGAAAAGATAAAAATCCTAACAGTCAACATAATGTGGCAATCAGCTTATTTTTCTCCCCACAAAGGCCAACATTATAACCACTGAATATATTTTTACTAAGTATATATATCCGAGCTCTGATAAAGCTACAAAAGACCAATTATGTGTACTACAAATTGCTTCTCCTTCCTAATTTACCAACGTTAATCTCTCTAAACAAAAAAATGGTGTAGGGGAATAAGGAATTGTTCTTAAAGACTCACTACTACCATTACATTGTGCCATCACAAGTCAGTTGAGTTTTTATATAAATAAATCCATTTTTGCCTGCTTAAATTCAGTCATTCCTCAACTCTTCCAAAGGATGGAATGATTGGACAATCACATTGTCATTACAGATTAAGAAATACTACTATGTTTAGCATAATGATATGATAAATCAGATATTTCATATTAGATTCTAGAATGTAGAAGATATCAAAGTTAAAGGAAAAATAGTGTAAGTAAAAAAAATCTTTAAAAAAATCAAGAAAATTACATTCAACTTGGATATTTTTCCTATGAACTAGGAAATTTCCATCATTGTCATTTGCCATGATTAGGCTAAACTGGCATAATGCACACATAGCTTGATACAATGAGTAGCTGATACGAATGTTCACACATTTAGCCAGACTGTCCAGCAGATTCCACTCCTGCAATATTTCTAGTCCATCTCTGCTGTGTAACTCAAGCTCACAACCATCTCAAGTCTGAAGAACAGATATCTGCCTTTAACAGGACTCTTGGTCTCCTCTCACTCTCCTCCAAATCGCACGCTTCTACAACTGAGTGGAGTCACTCCCCATCCCCTACTCACTCCCTTAGCTCTAAGCACATAGAACAAAGGTCAACATTTATATGAAGGGGGTCAGTTTGGAATATCCTTCATGTCCTCCAGTCCACTGGTGGGTGAATTCCTACTCCCCTAAGACTGAAAACACACTCATCTAGGAAGTCCACAGCCTCTTCAGTGTTGGCATAGGACAGCTGTCATAGCACTAATAAGTCACATCCTACTTATAAGATACAATAGACTGGTGAGTTACTTGAGGGACAGATGCCTGATTTCATCTTTGAATTCCCAAGGCCTAGTAAATAATAGGTGTTTTACTAAAACGTACTGCAATAAGAACTATCATTAGACACCACTCAACAGTAAATGCACTTTCTTTCATTTAATCCACAAAACAACCTCAGGAAGCTATTATCTTCATTTTACAGATGAGGAAACAGACTGTTACCAAAAATGGAGCAGAGGGATAGTCCATAAAATATATATATCAAGGGATCATCACCAGTGTCCACATCTCCATAACTCTTTAGTCTAGATCAAAGTTACTTCAGGTAATTAGAATTCATTTTCACTACCTATAAAACTTACTAAATAAGTAATTTTTTTAAAAAGGCAAATTTTCAAATGAGTCAAGAAGCATAGTCTGTGTTTTTAAAAGGTTATTATATCTTTAATTCAGATAGTTAATTTATATCTGAGGCATATCCCCCTATTACTTTATGTGACTTTAATTTCAAATATCACCAAAGGCAGACCTTATTGGAATCATTTAACTCCTCCCAAAAGCCACCTGGATGAAGTTTTTTTTCAGGCCCACAATAAAATTTTTTTTTAAAGAAAAAGACATAGTAAGCTTTCTTATGAAGCAAAGAATATTTGATTTCAAGAACCAAGCTTCGGATGATAGTGTATCCTCCCTTTCTTATTAAACGGCAAGACCATTAACAAAATGATAGTGATAGGAGGTGACAGCTGGTTTTGTTTTTATTTTACGTCTTTTCTTGAGGGGGGAAAAAAGGCAACAAATTGGCAACCAGGTCGTCCTCTTCTTTTTTTTATTTTTTTGGTTTTTTTTTTTAACTGTTCTGTGAAAGCCTAGGGTCTGGAAAGGACTGCGTTAAACCAGTCGCTACATAAAGCACTGCAGTTGGAGAGATTCGTTTTGAACCTCGGCCAAGATATGCAAAGCTAATTATGGAACTGTTAATTACTACATGTTTAAAAGGTTATTTGAAGGCAACTAAGTTTCTACCAATATTGCAAAAAAATGTTAATAATTTTTACCATAAATTTAAGTTCTCACTTGTTCAGTCACATGCTAATACAGTTTGAAATTAGTATTTCAATTATAAATGTGTATTTTTTTTAAACTACAAATCAAATATCTGTTATGAAAGCTAAGTGCTTGTGGCTAAACAGGCATTACTTTGTGAGACATCCTTTTCAAAACTGTGCACAGATCATTTAGTTGTGTTTTATGAAAACTACTTAAGAGACAAATATTTATTACTAGATCCCAAAAATGAGCTAAAATATAATCAAAGTATAAGCTGTCAAGGGAAAACATGAGACTGCTCATAAACAATGATAAAAAGAAACTCAAATGGAAAATTTAACTATAATAGACACAATTCTCCCACTAGATTTGAAAGTTAAATATTTACCAGAAATACTCTTTTGTGCAGATTCTCATAATTTAAAGTTCTCTAGGCTAAAGGTATTTTTTCAGCCCTCTCATTATGACTCAAAACGTATTCTACTGAGTGACTTTGCAAAGAATTAAGTCTTGTACTGTTATGAACTCCCAGCTGATGAATTCAGAGTTAGCAACTAAATCAAAAGGTGCAATAGCCAAAAGAATGTTCAATAGTGAAGGACAAAGTAATACGATTAACTAGAAGAGGATGAGGTGGGGACTGTTTTACACATGTCACTTTAAGATTTTATTTATTTATTTTTCCCCCCAAAGCCCCAGTAGATAGTTGCATGTCATAGCTGCACATCCTTCTAGTTGCTGTATGTGGGATGCGGCCTCAGCATGGCCGGAGAAGCGGTGCGCACCCGGGATCCGAACCCGGGCCGCCAGCAGCGGAGCACACGCACCTAACCGCTAAGCCACAGGGCCGGCCCCTACACATGTCACTTTAAAAGGCAACTTTTACAACTAGCTAAAAACACATTAAATTAGGTCTTTGTAAAGGAAACAATTCTGCAATAGATGTTTCACCTGAAAAACTAAAACATTATGCATGTAAAGGTTCTACAGAAGCAATTTCAAAGGGTCTGACCTCAACAAGTTAATAAAATGATTCAGAAAAATCATTTTATTGTTGAAAGCCTTGGGGGATAAAGCTGTTTGTAATTTATTTACCTCTTTTACTTTACTAAATTGCTTTGGTGACCAAGCTTCCCATTTAAGTGATTAAAGACATAAACCCAAATAGTTTAATAAAGAAATTACCTAAGAGTCCTGTTTTTCAACAGAGGTGCACTGAAAAATATCAATAGAACGTTCAGTGTTATTTTCAAGGGGGTCTATTTAGAATACAGTGCCCCATTGACTAGAACTTAGCCAGGTTTCCAGACACACAATATGGGACACACCTTCGATTAAAGACCACATTTTTCCTCCTCTTGGAATATCAGGTGAAACAGTGACAGCCCCTTAAATTTGCATCATTTCACTAAAAATTTAGATGACAATTTTTTTATTTCTCCTTACCATTCCCCCTCTCTAATGATGTGCCTAAATAAATGGGAAAATGGGTTCCCATTTTCCAGGTGGGCATGAAAAGCTTCCTAATTTTACAATAATTTTCAAAGTCCCTGTGTTTATACTGGGGCTCTCCCCACTCCCAGATTCTCATCTAGCTAACTTCTTAGGTTACACTGGTGAAGTGACATCGCAATTATTTCTAGGCAATTGATTGACAAATAGAAAACTATATCTTCACAGAATTTGGGAGAGAAACTAGGCTGGTGGGGTCAAAAAAAAAGAAATTTAACAAAAAATATTTATATATTTTCCTCTAGTTTTTCTTTTAAAGCACCTTCCTTTTCACCTGTAATGAGAATCCTACAAACTCCTTTACTGAGTCTATCCTGAGAAACAGAAGGAAGCGTGACAGCAAAACTTTCCTAATTCATATCCTTCTGTTCATGATATCAAGTTTATTTAATGTTGGCCTTTCTTATATCACAAAATGCTAACTCTTGAGCATTCATGAGAAAAGATACTACAGGAAAACTTCCAGCTCTTGTATTAACAAAGCACTCAATAGAAAAAGCACCTTCTATCAAAACATTTTTTACTTTTATTTGAGTAAATTTCAAACTTTTAGATTACTTTTGACAAACCAGGTAAAGGTGGAAAACATTCACATTTCAAATTACTTTCTCTTTAAAACAATAATAAATAAACATGGGAGTTTGCATTAGTAATAACCAAATGAACATCAAACTTAATAGGGCTGATACTTAATGTTCAAAATGTTTGGTAGCTTTCTCTATATTTACTTTTTCTATGAAGGTTTGATGGGGGGAAATGTGCTGCTTTCAGACTGTCAATGAAGCTTTCATGTCGTGGTGTTAGTAGTAACTGGCCCACTTCCGACTCAGGCCAAGTTCTATGCTGGGTCAGTTTTTACTCTATTCTACACAACTGGCACAGGAACTGGAAAGTTTAACAGTTCATTTATTTGGCACAATCCACACCCTGTCACAGTGAAGGTTTTGTCTCCGCCAGTCTTATTTGGTGGCAGCCCCACTGCCACCACCTGATAGGTTTCCAGTCATTGCTATTCTAATTAATCAACCAAAGGCACCACTCCCCGCTCTCTATTTTCCACTAAAGGCCTCTGACATCATTTTCTGACCCCCCTTGCTAGGTTCTAACATGCTCAGCATGTGTGTTTTCACTTGGCACTTCAAACACTGAAAGGAATTGAAATATTTCACTGAAATTCGCTTTTCCATCACACTGCAATTGGGAACATGCATTTTGAGATGCAGAACACTGATTCAATTGATAATTTAAAAACAAACAGTTGGTAAGGAAGGCACATGAGACAGTGCAATGCCCAAGGACAAGATCAAAGCAGGATATTCCTTGTTTTTGATAAAATAATCCTGTAGAATAGGAACTTTCTGGGGACAGTGAAATGAATTTTCTTGTAAAATTATCACTCATCTTCCACACCTTTGGTAAATATGCGCAATCTATCTATGATCCCCCAGATGTGACGGCTCCATGTGGAAAAATGAAAAATCAAAAACGGTACCAGGTGCCATCCTTGGGCCTTGTCCAAAGGCAGCCAGTGGAAGATTCTATTTTATTCTGTTCTCCCCACATTAAATAATAATAATCAACGTCAGAGAAGGAGAGCATTTGGATTTGAACAGATGGCATCCAACACCTAACAAGGAAACAACTCTTTCAAGCATTAGATCCTAAATGTCTGAGGTCCCAAGGATCAAGAGGGTTTATTTGTCTTAAGACGGTTGGCAGCAGGATCTCCTGTAGTCACCATCTCAACGCTTAGGAATATGCGTCATTATCCAGTCAGCAACTAAAAGCAAAAAAATCAAACCACCACATTTTTATAAAATTTCCCCCTCTCTAGTCCAACTTGGGACGACCAAATCCAATACTATCTGCAATTCCTCCACTTAAAGTAAGAGAAAAATAAGCCTGAAGGTAAACGAACGTAGAAAGGTTAACAAACTTATCTAATTTTGACAAGGCTGTGCAGCACCAAAAGAATCCGCAGGGTGCCCTTCCCGGGGGTGTATTTGAATACGCCTGCTCTGCAGTTCTGTCTGCAATTTAAACTAAAAGTACTAACCTAGCCATTCAACTCTTTTCCCCTTCATTAGAAAGCAGCATTCCTTTTTCAAAAAAGCAAAATAGTAAATATAGAAAGATCTCAGTGTTTTACTTTAGAAGGCCAACACGGATTTGTCTTTCGCAGAGCCATACAAGTTTCCTCCTATACCTTTTCAAACATCACAGAACTCGAAAGGGAGAACGGGCCACATGCACGAGGAGTAAAGGAGCCTGCAGCCCAGGTGGCAGGAGTAGGGGGCCTAGGGGAGGCGAGCCCCCCGCCCTCCCCACCCCGAGATTCAGAGCCCCCTTGTGCGGCGGGGGAGAGGGAAAGCTAATTACAGAATTCCCTCCTCCACCGGGCAAAATGAGGGGAAGGTCAGTCATGGGGAGGGCAGTGAAAAGGAGGAGAATATCGAAAAGAGGGAAAAATAAACCCAGGATGGCCAGGGAAAAAGACTAGAAGATGAGATGCCACTGGAAGTTAGAGATCCTGATGAGAGCAGCGGGGTGCGCGGGGCAAACCGTGTCAGGCAGCGGAGGGGGGGACAGGGGAGGGCGCAGCCTAAGAGGCACAAATCCGGCCAAGTGCGGGCGGCGGCCGGCGGGTCTCACCTGGGGGGTCCTCTCGGCGGGGTTCTTCATCACCGCTTGGCGGAAGCTGTTATCCACGTAGGACGCCATCTCCCCCCGCGGCCCGGGCCGGGGCCGCTCCGCACCCTCGTCAGCCTCCTCCCGGCCCAGCGCAGCCGCTGCCTCCGCCCTGCGCGCTCCGCCCGCCTGAGGCTAATAAGCCAAACCGCGGCGGCGGCGGCGGCGGCGGCGGGGCAGCGGGGGGCGGCTCGGCTGGGCCCGGCGGCCCGGAGCGCGGGACGGGCGCGAGGAGACCCGGCGGGAGAGCGAGGCTGCGCGAAGGGCGCCGGCGGCGCGCAGCTCCCGCGCCCCGCGTCCCGGAGGATCCCCGCGGCGCGCTGGGCAGCCAGGAACTCCCCTTCCTCCTCCTCTTCTTCCTCACCGCTCGGCCCGGGAAGCCTTCCTGGCGCGCTCGGCTTCCTCCGGGCCCTGGCTCGACACGCCTCCCCGCGGCTCCACTCGGGGGACAGTGGCGGCTCCTCCTGGCCCCGGCGGGCCTGAGTTATTTTTAGGAAGGTAGGAGCGACCGTGAGGAGGGGGAGGGCTGCGGGCAGGCGGGGCCTCCTCTCCCCTCGCGCGCGGAGGGTCGCCCCCTCCTCTCAGGGGCTCGCCCGGGGCTCTCCGGGAAGCAGTCGGACCTCGCGCGTCCCCAGTCCTCGGGCACTGGGCGCCGCGGCCGCTGGCGGGACGACTGGCTCAGGTCCGGGCGCTGCGAAGCCCGATCGCCTCGGCTGCCGTCCCTGCCGCTCCTGGTCTCCGTCTATGGGGCTCGGCCGTCCCTCCCGACTGCTGCTGCATCCCCTCGGGTCGCCCCGCCGCCGCCGCCGCCTCTGCTGCTCCGGCCGCCGCCGCGGGCTCCGCCGCCGCCGCCTCCCCCCATCAGCGCGCCCGGAGCCGAGCTGCCCCGGCGCCGGCGCCGCCGCGGCCAGAGCACCCGGCCGGGGCTGCCACCCTCCGGCCCAGTCGCTCTCGGCAACTTTGTTCCTGGTCTGCGCGGGGCGGGGGAGGGGGAAAGGGGCCGCGGGCAGCCCAGGTCCGGACTCCCGGCGGCGGGCGTCCCAGGGCCGCGAGCCGCGCACAGCCCCCTCGGAGAGAGTGTTTGGGAAGCGGCGATTCCCCTCCTCTTCCTCCGCCTCTTCCTCCTCCTGCGCCTTCTCCGGCAGCCAGAGCCGCTCCTCAGGGAGGAAGCGGCCTCCGGGGCTTGTTGCTTTGTGCTGCAACCATGGTGAGGAGTGAGTGACAAGGCGCGGGCCAGTCGGGGGGCGCCGCATCATCGGGGGGCGGGGCGGCCCCGTCGCGCTGGGTCTCGCCTCCCTGCGCTCTCCGCGCCCGCCCGCCGGCCGCGCCCTCGCTCCCAGGCGGCACCTTCGGTCGCCACCAGGTGAGCCCGGCGCTCAGGCCGCTAGGGGGTCGCGGCGCCCTCGGCTGAGCGGGCCAGAACCGCGCACGACCTGGCCCCGAGGGGGCAGCGCAAGTGCTGGTGCCGAGGCGAGAAGCGCAGGGCTCCCCTCTCCCAACTGCCCTCACCCCTTCCCTGTCTCACGCCGTGCCCCCTGCCTACACCCCCCGCCGGTTCCTTGGAGACCCAGCCAGGTCAAGTCGCTTCTCTCTCAGACTCCTCCTGATACCAGGCAGCGGCCAAGGGGGCTGAAAGTTGACCCGGAGCAGAAGTCTGGCCGGCATGCTTGGGCCGTACTGGGCATTCATTTTGAACCCAGGGATTGGCTCCGAGTTGCTTCAGAGGCGATAAATCCTCTAAGGATTTATCTTGCGTATTTGTAACTTGCTGCAGGGAAAGCGTTCCTCTCCTGCCTGGCACCAGAAATGACCACGAAATTAAGGAGATGGAAACGTGCCCTTTTCAGCTCTAGACCCAATACCACCCCAGACATGCAAACAGGCCAGATTTAAAGGTGATCAGTCGTTAGCGAGAGACTGGGACGGCAAGTTTTGTGACATAATCAGAAACATTGGCAGATCTGGCTTTCCCTTAGGCAGAGCGAACCTCCTCTAGATCCCAGATTTCCAAGCCGAACTCACTTGATGCAGAGAACGCCATAACATAGCCCTTGAAGATGTTAACTGCTGCTGCTGCTTCATTCGCCCTGTGTCTCCCTTTCTGAGTCAGGTCAAGGTGTGTAAGGTCAGCCAAGCCCCCCGGACAGCTCTGCTGTTCTGGTCCTAGGGTTTTATTTTCATCTGCCTCCTCTCCCCTCTCCCCAACAAGTTCATGTTTTGGTGTCTATATGGAGACTATACTTAGAGAAGGATTGTCACCTTTATGACCTATAGTGAACTTTTTTCAAATTTTCAAGCATACTTTTTTAACATCTAGTTTATTTTAAACACTTGGAATAGGTTGTGAGCAAACATTCTGGGGTCCTTAAGTCACCTGTGGCATTAAACAGATTGTGTGGTTTCCTAGAAAAGGCACTATACAACCTTGTGAATCTGGATCTGAGTTATGAATTGTATCTCTAGACCCTTTTGTATTAATCTTGGTGAAACTGTTTCCCCATATTTCTCTTTCACCCCTTAATTGAGCTCCAGCAGCAAATTCTCTGTGACACAGACCACCAGCTTGAAAGCAAAAGAACATGAATAAGTGCCATTACAGTTCTGTAAAGAGAGAAGAAAAAAAAATCAAATCCAATGAAGTGAAAAAATGTACCTGACAACTCCATCTGGTGTCTAATAGGCATCTCAGAATTCACATGTGCAAACCAGGCTCCACGTCTCCTGCCCCAAACGTTCCCCATTCTAATTAATGCCATCTACACCATTCCCATTGCCCAGGTGAAAAACCTTGGAGTTTTTCTTGACTCCTTCCCTTCTCTTATACCCCACAAGGATCAGTAAACCTGTCATCTCAACCTTCAAAGTACCATATCTGGACTCTAACCTCTACCTACCACCTCTACTGCCATGACCCTGGTCCAAGCCAGAATTATCTTTTGCCTGCATTTTGCAGTAACCACCTACCTGGTCTCCCTCTTTCTGCCCTTGACTCTAGCAGTCTACTTTGAACACAGCAGCCAGGGTGAGTCTTTTTCACTACAGCTCAAGTTACTCCTCTGCTGGGGCCGGCCCCGTGGCTTAACGGTTAAGTGCGCGCGCTCCGCTGCTGGCGGCCTGGGTTCGGATCCCGGGTATGCACCGCATCTCTGGCCATGCTGAGGCCGCGTCCCACATACGGTGACTAGAAGGATGTGCAACTACGAACATACAACTATCTGCTGGGGCTTTGGGGAAAAAAAAAGGAGGAGGATTGGCAACGGATGTTAGCTCAGAGCCAGTATTCCTCAGCAAAAAGAGGAGGATTAGCGTGGATGTTAGCTCAGGGCTGATCTTCCTCACAAAAAGAAAAGTTACTCCTCTGCTAAAAAAAAAAAGGGAAAAAAAGCCCATTGGATCTCTATCTCATTTCAGGTAAAAGCTAAAGCCCTTACTGTGGCCTAAATGACCTGTGGATCTGGTTCTGGTCCTACCCCCCTCCCCCACCTCCAAACTTTATCTCTCTGACCTCACCTCCTACTACTCTACCCCCTACTGATTTTCCCAGCCACATTGGCCTCCATGCTGTTTCTGGAACATAGTGAGCAAGCTCTAGTCTCATGGCCTTTCCATTTGCTCTTTCCTCTGCCACCTGAGTTATCTCCCCCTTCCTCCAGCCCACCCAACACTGAAACCTAGAAGTTGTTCCCTCACCTCTTTCATATCTTTATTCAAATGTCATTTTCCCTGTAACTTTACATGCCCTAGTTCTCTTCCTTGCTTTATTTGCCATTATCTAACATACTATGTATTTTACTTATTAATTTTATTTATTGTTTGTCTCCCACCACTATAATGTAAGCTTCTGATAAGGTTCCTTTTGTTTGCTGCTGTATCTACTAACACAATGTAAATGATTTACTAACTATAATGTTACTTTGTATGTGTATGAGATAGTTACATATATTATCTCACTTGTGTCCCAGAGCAGGGAGGGGAGGCTGGGAGAGAAACTTAACCTCTTTGAGCCTGTTTTCTGTTCTATAAAAAGATGATAAAAATTAACACCCTGAAGATTTGTAAGGATCTAATACAATGTGTGCAAAGTGCCTTGCCTAGTGCTTGAACCATAGTTTGTACCTAACAAATTGTAGTTATTTTTAAGATCATCCTAACCCTTTGAGGTTAGTGGAACAGTTATTATCATCTTGTTTACAGATGAGGAAACTGAGACTAAAAGAGGCTATGTGACTTGCCCTAGTTCTAGGCCTACCTTTATCTTTGGAAGGGTCTGGGGAAAGCTAGCAAATGGAGACCTTTATACCCTGTCATAAATACTTAAAGCTATAAATTAACTGGAACATAGTGCTGCAAGGAGTACTTGCTTCAGGCCTGAAACTTGTACCTCACTTTCTTCCAATCTCAGCTCCATTCCATACCACAAAAAGGCTGACACACAAGAGAACACTCCAGCCTGCACATCCAAACTGCATCGTGCCCCGCACAAAAGCAACCCCTTGACAATTCCTCCAGCCATGGTCCAGCTTGGGAAGCGGCAAGGCAGTAAGTTCCAGGGTCCCGGGTGCTCGGAGAATATGGAACTCCTTATCCCCTGGGGAGAGCTGAGGCTAGAGCAGGGCCCTTAAAAACGTGGGCAATAGGTAGGAACCCCTCTCACCGAGATCTCACAGCAGAAAGTTGTGAATTGCAGATGCAAACCCAGCTCTTTTTTCCTCTGTGCTCTACTGTGATACTGAATTGCACCAGTGACCTCAGGTAAGGCCTCAAGTAAGACCTCAGTTAACTCACTGTCAACTTCTAAGCTATCATTTAACTTCAATTAAAGCTAATTTTCCCATGATTTATAATCTGCTTATCTACACATGTCAATAATGCTTATCATCATTCAGTATCCAGGACATTTGATACTTAACACACATTGCTGTTTTATTAACATTTGAGCCCCAACAGTGTTCTAGGTATAACATAGACAACAAAACTAGACACAGATCTGCCAATCTGCCAACTAGTCTAAACCAAACTGTCAACCAACCATAATCAAAGTAAGCCATCTATTATGCTGGCTCATAAACACAAGTATAAAAATGAGAGTTTCTTTGTTCTGTCTCTACGACCATCATATTATATAGAAAATCAATGGAGGATAGATAGAGCACTGGGTTTTAAGTCTAGAAATATATTTTAAGTTCTGGCCATAATACCATTCTACTTATAACTTAAAAAGATTTGATCTTTCCAACTGTAAAATCTAATACATCCCTAAATATATCATGTAGGTTAGGTGTTTAAAGTCATCTTTAAAAATGAGTTTAAATAATTTTTTTTAAGTTCCTGTGAGTCCAACTATGACACAAGATTAGGGATTGATATATATTTATCTCTCTCTATCTATCTGTCTAGAGAGAGAAAGTCATTTTGTTCAAAAAAATACATCGAGTGTCTACTGTTCAATCAATCAATCCATATTTATTATGTGCTATGTGCCAGGTACTGATCTCAATGCTCGGAATACTAATAGTGAATAAGACAGGCATGGTCCCTTCCCTGGCCTTGCGGAAACTTGTTCCACGTGCCAGGCACTTGCTTAGTTTACTCACCTCACCTAAGAGAATGGTGAGGGTGATAGAAAGGATCCCGGAAGCTGCCCTGCTCTGCTAAGACAAGAGCTTCCTCTGGTTACCATTTTCTCTGGTGATTACAACCCTCTGAAGGCAAGGTTGTAAAGGTTTAAAGCAGGGAGAGGTTGAATTCTCTTAAAGACATTCCTCACATACTTCTCCCTCCCCCAAAACATTTTTTTCACATTGTTCTGCAGTTTCTTCTAGCCCTGTAGTCAAGTCAGTAAGAATCTGAGGAGAGTAGAAGGCTGTAGTTTAGACACTGTATCATTCTCAGTGAGCACACTCCTCTAGGAAATATTGTATTCACCTGCAAATAGCATTCCAGAACATCCCTGGTGGAGATACAGTTACAGACATCCAGGGAGAGATACACTGTGTTCTTAGGATAGAGCTCATGAAACAAGTAGATGAAGTGTATCAAAAGCACAATTAGAATCAGACTCTTAGGTTTCATTTTACAGGAATCAGAATGAATTCAGTTTTCAAGATGCTGCCATGTGAGTAAGGATGATGCTAATGTAGATATCATGTAGATGTTTAGGTATTTTGGAACTGATTCTAGAAAAGAAACCCATTTTTTCCTAATTCATCAATGTTATTACCTGATTCTGCCTTGGATATAAAATTAAATAAATATATAAATCAAAAATGTTCAAACTAACAAATGAAACTGCTCTATCCAGTTACACTATTGTATCCCTCACACTGACAGGACTACTTTCTTCCATTGATTTGTTTGCATTTGAAATATTGGGCCAGTGGGAGAGACCAAGCTTCTTTATTTTCTTATTGTGAGAAAGCTGATGCTGACATTTCTAAAAGGAAATGCATTGTTAAACTTTTGATCCACTGTCAATTCCTTCTATTGTTGCCTAGTGTGTGGCATTTATTTTTATGAATTGCCCTATGGAACTATAGCCCAAAATCAGTCTGCCAATTTAAAGGAGTTTCGGTAAGATATACAGATTAAGTTTTTTTAAGCCTGAAAATAGGTAAAATTAAGGACTTCACTTTAAAACCTAACAGTGTAAATGCCACTACACAGTCGATGAGTATTTAATGCATAGATTTTAAAAGCCCACACTGGATATCATGAATGCTCAAGTTTACCATTCAAAGAGGAAAAGAAAACCCTTCAATTCCAAACATGCAAAGTTAACCCAGTGAGATAATTCTATCATAATTGAACATTGTAAAAAAATGTATCGGGGTTTCTCCATGTATGTGAAGGTGATTACACACAACTGAAATTACATCCACAAGCAAACTGGTGTGCAGTGCAGAATTTGTAAATAAGTTCCAAAGACGAAGAGCAGCTACCATGATGGCCAGCTCTGGTCTCCAAGTAGTATTCAAGGGTAAATGCAAGTGTGCTGTCATACAACTATCTACTCTAGGAGTGTCAAAATCAGACAAGGTCATTTGAGCAAAAAAAAGCAGTATTCTTGACCAGCTGTGATTTTTTAAATGCCAATACTAATAATCCTTCTGAAGTCATGATTATTTAATAGTTGTTAAATCCAAGACTAGTGCTAGGCACCCTATGTACATAAACATAGACGAAGTGCCTATGTGTTGAGCTTACAAATCTAAATTAGGCGAAGGAAGTGAAGGGCAAGCAAGGGCGTGGGAAACACGCACTGAGGGCCTGTTTAGAAAATGAGGCTATTTTATCGTATTGTTATTTTAGTTTTAACTATCAGAAGGCCCATTATGCTGCAACACAAAAATTTAAAGGGGAGGAGTGAAAAGAGAAAAGCACATTGCCTTTGTGGCAGTTGAAGGAGGAATCCTTAAACACGAAGTGGCAAAATGTATCAAGTCAGAGACCTAAAGGAGGAAAGCACAAGGAAATGACAAAAAGAGAGAAACTCTGAACATTGAACGGGATATGACACAGGGACCAGGTAAAGATAACACATGAGATATGGCTCAGAAGAAAACAGAACCATCCGAGCCCTTGAGAGGCATATCACAACTGGTCCTGGCCATCTTCAGGGTTTTCCTTTTACTAACATTTTACTTATCACATAACCATAAATATGACCAGCGGTAAGTGCTGGTAAGACCTTTAAAACAGAGTCCAATTCCACCTTATGCTTATCTCACCTACAAGGAATGAGCCTGTGGCATCATAGCTGTAAGAATCCAGAGATAATTAAATCAAGTTAAAGACCAACATAAGCCCACAGTACTCCACCCCAACGTGGCCGGGTGCCTCACAGACTGGTCTGTTGACACAAAAGAAATAGCATAGAAGTGATTGGGTTAACAGAACTTTATCACATTGCTGCAGGGAAAAAACGTAATCTGTATTTTCAGTGGGGTTGATAAAACGCATAAAATGTAGTTAGTAATATCTTCCTTGCTAGATTAATATGACAATGATTCAAAACAGGATTTATAAAAGTAAATACTCTTTCTCATCTCTCCCTTCTCCCTAAAAGGAATAGCATTAGTCAAAGAATATTTATGTGGTCCTTCAAGTTTCTAGGAAAGAAAGATTTTAGGTTAAAAATATATAGACCCATCTAGTTAACTTTATATGCAGACTTTTGACCTTCAAGAAACAAAATAAACTTTAATTACTTTATTGTAAATAGCCCAGAGCCTCAAAGGTAAATAATTTTCCATCTGGCCAGTGGTTCCTAGCTGTGGATGATCAGCATCTTCACAATGCTTCACAGCTGGGCAGAGCTGGCAGTCTCCAGAAAGCCTCTAGTGTTCCATGGAGCAGAATAGAAGCTGTTTATCAGATGTGTCAAACCTGGGTCTGATAGCATCTCTGCCTTTATCAAATAAATGAAAAACTAGAATTTACTCTTACAAATATTGAATCTATTGCCAGGTTTATGTCCATTTCAAAAAGCAAGGGGTAGTTACCATCTACTAATTTGTTATTGTCCCAACTTTCTGTCAGAATTATTGATTCGAAGAATTAATATGTGTAAATCTACACATAGCACTCAAAGACTAAATCTAAAAAATGTATAATGAAATCCAATGAACCAGAGATATCCCATTTAAATATGTACAAAGATAATATTCACAGTGGTATGTTTGTGACATTTGCCACTCCCAGATTTTTAACAGATTTTAAAATCAAATCAACATGTGCCTTACCGGGGCCCACCATAGGCCAAAGAATGATGCTCCGGAGCCTCTCAATGCCCTCCACTCAAGGTTAGCTGCAGTGCTACAATACAAGTGACCAAGTGGAATCTGTGCAAAATTACCTGAAGCATTTCTTCCACTCATTTATCTTTATGGTGATTAAAAAAAACACTTTTAAGACATGCTTTCTGCAATCTAACACAACTTCCATCAAGAACTATGGAAACTTGTGAACACAAAAATACTGCAGAATTTCCAGAATGAATAGTAGCATCAGATTGGCATTGGGTCGCAGACCAGTTGGCTTTCTCTCAACAATATACTACAAGAGATCTCAAAGAAGCACCTGTATAGTTCCTTTGCCTAATTGCATCCGCAATCTATGCTACTATGTCAGAGGCAAAGTTAGCTTTGGGTCTCTTTCCTGGTACCTGCCAATATTAGAGAGTAGTCCTCTTTTTGGCCAAGAGATTTCTTTGACTCTTCTTTTAAACACAATGGGATGGGAATTGAAGAAAATAAATATGAAGTCTTTCTGAAAGGGTTTTAATTCTCCCTTTCTCCCCATCAAAGTGCCAAGCAATGTCCAGACCATCCAGTTGTCACTGCATGATTTCTTTCCTTGCCCTGCAAGTGGGATTCTTTTGAAGGGCTCTGGGTCCAGGGTTGGGCCAGCTCATACAAAGGTGGAGACAAACTGAACAAAGGTGGTAGGCCAGGCAGCCATTGGTGGTAAGGAGGGATGGGAAGGAAGGATATGAGTTCTGACCACTTTTCTTGCTTCCCTTCAGAAAGAAATTTAGTCCATGGTGATATCCAGTCACAACTCTCATACTTCATTTGGGAGATGTTTGAAACACATATCAAAAATTGCAAGCAGGCATGGTTTCTAAACAAAGAGCTCTCAGCACAGAATTTCAGATGTTACGTATTCTTTCTTATATGCAGTTTTCTTATATGCAGTCTTTGGAAGGCGACACTAAGACCTGGGCATATAGTGTGCAAGAAAAATTATCACAGTCAGTGAATACCATCTTTTCTTGTGAAAATCAATTGTCATTACCAAAACAGTGCCAGGACTCTTAAAAACCATAGTTTTTTCCGAGGCATTCCCGCAATAGGCTCCTGGCAAATCATTTATGTAACTAATATTAGTAGCTGACAGGTATGGAGTGCTCACTATATGCCAACCATTGTTTTATCTCCTCCAGGTGCACTGTCTTAATTAATCTTCCAACAACTCTATGAGGTGGGTGCTATTACTATACATGTTTTAGAATTAGGGGGAACTGAAACTTAACAAGGTCCCAGAGCCAGGATCTAGACACCTGCTCTCTGGTGCCAAAGTACATGTGTTAAGCCCTCATCATGGGGGTTCTCAGGTCTTCCTTCACTTATTTCTTAAACTTAGAGCATCAAGTGCCAGAATTAACCATTTGTTGGCAATTAAGTGACTTTTAATCTTCAGCCCCTATTTTCTTCTCTATCTTCTGTCCCTGAGAGATGTGACGTTTCCTGAGAAATGTGATTACACTAAACCTGAATTTCAGCCTAGACAATATCCCAGAACTTCAGGCTTGTCCACAGGACATCTTCACATAGATGTACACAGACACCTCAAAATCAACATGTCTGACAAAAACAGATGAAGTACTTAGGGATAAATCTAACAAGATGTCTACAAGAGCTGTATGCAGAAAGCTACAAAACTCTGATACAAGACATCAAAAATGGCTAAGTAAAGTAGAAAGGTATACTGTGTTAACAAATTGGAAGACTCAATATTAAGATGTCAGTTTTCCCCAATTTGACTTATTGAATAAATGCAATCCCAATCAAAATCCCAGCAAACTGTTTTGTAGATATTCACAATCTGATTCTAAAATTCATATGGAAAGGCAAATTCATACGGAAAGGCACTTCTGATAAAAAAGAACAAAGTTGAAGGACTCACATTACCCAATTTGAGGACTTACTGCAAAGCTACATTCATCAAGACAGTGTGGTATTGGCAAGGAATAAACACATAGACCAATGGAACAGAATAGAAATGCTAGAAATAGACCCACAAAAATATGGCCAACTGAATTTTGACAATGGGGTAAAGGTAATTCAGTGGAGAAAGGGGTCTTTCAATAAATGGTGCTGAAACAATTTGACATCCAAATGCAAAATCAACGTGTTCAAATTTGAACTCAACATCTTTCTTCCAAAATCTTCTCTGCAAATATTGCCATATCCTGGAGAATGATACCACCATTTACCCAGTTGCTCAGGCAAAAAACCAGGAGTCATATTTGACTCATTTTCTCACTTTCGTCCCTGAATTCAATCACTCATTAAATTATGTTGAATCACACATCCAATCCTCCCCACCCCCTCTACTGCCATTGACCTAGTTCAGGCACTCTTTCCCCTGAACCTTATCTCCTGTCCCCAATCACCCCCAAAAGGCCTCCTAAGGAGGAGCGTGGCTGGAAATAGCAGAGGGAACCATTGCTTCCCTGAGCACCATCTGAGAAAGTGGTACATTTTCAACATTTTTTAAAAGAGCATATTGACATGATGGTTTTTATGATTATGATGAAAAGATGTTACATTTAGTCATATTGAAAGAGGACCATAAGTTGTGTAGAGAATGCCAGCAAACAGTAAAACCTTTTTATTCAGCCTAGTGCCTCCAATCAACCTGCAGGCTCCACCCCCTGGGGGTACTTGGCCAGGGCCCAGCCCTTGCCCCTGCCTGGCTCCCCTCCTGTTAGAAACTGCCTGGGCCTTTGCAAAGATGATCTTTTGCAAAAGCAAATCTGTCATGTCATTCCAAATGTTAAAGCCTTTTGGTGGCTTTCCAACACTTACGCCATAAAGTACAAGTCCCTCTGCACTATATTCAAGAGCCCTAAGTGTTCTGGCCCAGGTACACCTATCTAGTTTTCTCTCCCACCACTTTCCACCCACATAACTTCTACTCCAATCATTCCTAAGAATTGGGCCTATGAGGATTTGCCAAACTCTCTAATTCCTTAATGCCTTGCATATGCACCTCCTGCCTGGAATTCTCCTCTCCGATGTTCACCCATGAAATTCCTACTCCTCCTTCAAGACCTTAAACGTAGGTCTGTGGGCAGGTGGTATTACATACTGGATGGAGCAAGAGTCTGAGACACCTGAGTTCTAACCTAGATTCTGTCTTGCTGCATACCAGCTGCCTGTCCAGAGGCAACTCACATGCCTGCTGTGAGCCTCAGGGCCTATTTAAAATGGAGGCATATTATCTAGATAACATATGGAAAACACCTGGGAAGGGAGTCTGTGGCAATGGCAAAAATGTTCTATGCCCCCGTTAGACTTTGTTAAATTTGTTACCCAAGATTTGTATAGATGTGTCCAGGCACCTTCCCTGCTGGTAATTTGGATTGGCTTTGGCCAACAGTCCACCTCCATAAGTATAGCTGTTGTATTTAGGACTCGCCTGGTATATGACTACTATTATTGCTGTTGTTGTTACCATTATTTATTATTGTATCATTATTCCCTGATTTCTCACCTCCTCCTTCCCCTATCGGGTAAATTAGGGCTTCCTACTCCATGCTCCCACGGCAGCTTATACATACCATTTTATAATACGTTTACACGATACTCTAATCATGTGTCAAATGGCTGCCTCTCCAGTGGACTCTGAACTCCTTGAGGACAGGGTCCACATATTTTTATTTGTGTATGTTCCAAGCCTAACACTGGCCCTGGCACAGAGTAGACAGGCACTAAATTTTGAGTAATTGGATGAATAAAGTAAGAAAATACATCTTATTGATTAGGAGAGTATAAGAAATATTGCTTTATTGATTCCTAACAGGTTCTGAGCTGCTAGGAAGCTGATGTTGTGGAAGAAATTCATGAAAAGAAACCAGTTAGTTGGCCTTTAAAGGGCTAGACTTCCTCAGAAAGCAATCGGCGTTTAGCCATTGACTTCTAGGGTTGATTAAACTCAGGTCTTTGTGTGTTTTTATGTGTGTGTGCCTAAATCTACTCATCTAAAATATGTGACTAAGAAAGATGTTTAAAAATTTAGATTTTTTTGATGAATCTAATAAATCAAAGCTATAGTCTCCCAAATATCTCACAGACTATGGAAAAAACCCAAATTTAGCTCCATATAATATCAACTGTTTCTTTTGATACTTGGCGTTCTAGTTTTAGTGTTTATGTGGGTTGTCTTCTACAAAAAAGTTGAAAAAATTGTACGTATTTCACCATATTTTGTCACTTTTGCATTCTCTATCTCTGTCTCTCCCTTTCTCTATCTGTCTCTCTATATATGTAAACACATAACACATACTTTTTTTTGCTGAACAATTTACAAGTTATAAACATCATGACACTAAATCCCTAAATATTTCAGCATGCACTTCCTACTGATGAGAACATTTCCTATATGATCACAATATCAGTATAATTCCTAAGAAATTTAATTCAATAATATATAAAATTTAGTCTATATTCAAGGTCACTTAATTTTTCCTAAAATACCTTTTTATTGTTGTCAATGATTCCAATCAGGGTTATGATTTCTTTTCAATTTTGAAGGAAGGAGAAAGGAGCAGCAGTGAACTCATCTTCATGAATTGAATGAGCAGAGAAATTTAGACATATTATCTTATTGAGATTCAAAGTAGAGGTGGTTTGTAGGGCCCCCAGCAAACTGGGGACATGTAGAGATGTGTCCATTAGTAAGGAGTCTTGAGTAACCAAATAGACAAGTATTTAAAGGCATAGCAGGGGCATTTTTTTTTTTTTAAAGATTTTGAAAGGATTCAAAAGAAAGGAAGAAAAAAAAGGGAGGAAAGGCAGGAAGGGAGGGAGAAAGGAGAGAAGAAAGAAAGAGAAAATTAGAAAAAGTGTCAAAAAGAAAATCAGAATTTGTTGGACTCTATCTTACAGATTAGTATTGTTCTTATTTAGAATTCCATGTGGGAGTGGGACACCATGATTTTTTCAGTGTTTAGGATTTCTAAGGGTCTGTATCCAGGCCTCGTTGGCTGTGACAGGGGACTATGGAAAGACAGTCCCTCATGATCTGGGAGCACCTGACTTAACCAGAACAACTATGTGCTGTGACTGTGATGTGAGTCATCTTTTCTTCTTCAAGAACCACAATGAGAGGGTGATATCAGCCAAAAAAGTGACTAAGTTAAAATGCATACTTTTTAAAAAAAACTAAATATAATTTCTTATATAATAGGATGGGTGGTTGATTGTTTCCTAGTATATTTGGGGTGATCTCAACCCTGTTTTACACTCAGGTGTCAAGCATTGTTCTGGTTTCTATGAGAAAGTTTGTAACACAAAATACATTTGATAGCTTTGCCCTACATATATCCAAACTGTGTGATTGCTCTACACTCTATATAGTCCATTAGTTTTTGTAATTGTATCTCTCCTCTAAGCGTACCTTCCTATTTCACACAAAAAGATAATTCATCCTCATTTCTATTCTTAAGTTCATAGATAGCTAACTAATTCATAAAACACAACATATACACAGGAACTAATCCTTAGTTTTTCAACCAAGCAGCTTTGAATAACTTCAACCGTTTTCTTAAATCAAAATACCGTACTAATGGGGGCCGGCCCCGTGTCATAGTGGTTGAGTTCAGTGTACTCTGCTTTGGCGGCCAGGGTTCATGGGTTCAGATCCAGGCGCGGACCTACACCACTTGTTGGCCATGCCAAGATGGCAACCCACATACAAAATAGAGGAAGACTGGTACATGTGTTAGCTCGGGGCTAACCTTCCTCAAGCAAAAAAAGAGGAAGATTGGCAACAGATGTTAGCTCAGGGCGAATCTTCCTCACCAAAAAAAAAAAAATACTATGCTAACATTTACTGCACTCACTTGTATGTAACTATGTAGTTAAACTGGGGAATGTTGTCCCCTGTGGTTCCAGAAGCACTTTAAAAGTAATGGAAATTACAATACACTCTGGAGAGATTTATGAGAATATTAATTAAAATCAACTTGTCCTAGTTTTCAGTTTTTTAAGAATTGAGAAGGATGATGAGTATGGCAAACTGACATGTTTCCAAAATATGACTGCTCCTCAAAGCTATGGTTTTAAATAAAGTCTAATGAATCTTCAGAAAAGATGATTTCTGTTAAAACATAGCATTTTTTACCTCAAGAATTACACAATAATTTATACTTAGGGTACATGAGGGACTCAGCTGAATTAACGAAATATGAAAGAAATAAGGCAATTTCTGACAGTGCTGGAGAAATCTGTAGCATTTTATCTCCCAAGGCATGGCCTATTCATACTTTTACTTTGATGTGCACACATAATAAGTATTAACATTGACAAGAGTTAAGCACACAATTTAAAGGAGAAAATTGCACCATTTTGAATCTATCTTCCAGATGATTAGTAAACACCAAAAAACTACATTTAAATAGAAATCTAAATCTAACTTAAATATAAATCTAACTTAAAATGCCAGGAGCCAAGAAATTCAGCTCTGATTACGCTGTTAGGTACTGAGAAGAACTGAAGAGGGTGAGGGGCAGGGACACACACAAGTTTGTTTATTTATTTATTTATTTATTTATTTATTTATTTACTTACTTATTTGCTGAGGAAGATTCACCCTGAGCTAACATCCACTGCTAATCTTCCTCTGTTTTTGTATGTGAGCCACAGCCACAGCATAGCCACTGACAGATGAGTGGTGTAGGTCCATGCCCGGTAACTGAACCCAGGCTGCTGAAACGGAGCACGCTGAACTTACCCACTAGGCCGCTGGTCTGGCCCTCACAAGTATAATTTCGTACATAGTAAGCATTTAAACTGTTGAACTGAATCGATTATTTACCTGCCAATTTACAGCCAGAATTGTTCTGATTATGATCAGACTAATTACATTTATGAAAATGTGATTGAAAAATTTTTTACTAAAATTGTACATTATTCATTTGAAGGTGTTTCAGCACTCCCAGCTTATCACCAAATACTGTTCTTAATTTCCCAATCTAGAGTCCCTTCTTTTCCAAGTTCACATTTGGTCAACCCTCCTACTTCTCAGGTCCAAAAACAAAACAAAACAAAACACACACACACAAAGGAAAGGTGAATTGTTAGATTTAGATTACCCTTCCTTCTTCTTGATTATTTTCTTGATGGTTTTTTTCTCAGAGTAGGAGCACAATTTTCAAACAAGGTGCATTAAATGTATTTGTTTGTTTATTTGTTTTTAATCCAGCAGAACAATCTCTGTTTTTTTTATTTTATTTTATTTTTTTGTGAGGAAGATCAGCCCTGAGCTAACATCCATGCTAATCCTCCTCTTTTTGCTGAGGAAGACCAGCTCTGAGCTAACATCCATTGCCAATCCTCCTCTTTTTTTTTCCCCAAAGCCCCAGTAGATGGTTGTATGTCATAGTTGCACATCCTTCTAGTTGCCGTATGTGGGACGCAGCCTCAGCGTGGCTGGAGAAGTGGTGCATCGGTGCGCGCCCAGGATCCGAACCCGGGTCGCCAATAGCAGAGCACAGCGCACTTAACTGCTAAGCCATGGGGCCGGCCCCCAGGTGCATTAAATGTAAGTCAGGTGTATTAAATGATTAAGTGTTGAGTCTTAACAGGGACTGGACAAGAGAAGATGGGAAAATCAAGATTCTAACATTTTATATATTTAGAATTCCCTTCTTGACTCATCATTTCATTTCCAGAAACTGATTATAAGTAAATCTCAAAAGTTATTTGCAGCACTGTTTACAATAGTAAAAAAGTGATAACAATCTAACTATTCAACAATAAAGGATTTATTAAATAAATTATTCTAAAGCAATAGAATAGAATACTATGCAACTATTAAAATAACATTTTCAGGATTATTTAGTAACATGAATATATGCTCACATTAGATTGAGTGAAAATAAAAAAGTAGATTCCAAACCTGAATTTACGATATACCAATTTTGTTTTAAAAAAGTACATATAGATAGATATGGACACAGAAATAGAAATATATAGGAGTGATTTTCATGTATTTACTTATACAGAACACCAAATTAAAGCAGAACCTAAAACGAAATTCAGTATTCCGAAAGTTGTGCTTTATTTATTTTTTTTTTTTTAAGATTTTTTTTCCCCCCAAAGCCCCAGTAGATAGTTGTATGTCATAGCTGCACATCCTTCTAGTTGATGTATGTGGGACGCAGCCTCAGCATGGCCAGAGAAGTGGTGCGTCAGTGCACACTCGGGATCCGAACCCAGGCCGCCAGCAGCAGAGCGCGCACACTTAACCGCTAAGCCACGGGGCCAGCCTGAAAGTTGTGCTTTAAATGCATGGTTGAGCTCTGGCTGGTAAAACCAACCAATTTACCATCCATACAGCAACCACAAAAATGCCAAGTCTTCTTGACTAGAAATCAGTATGTTTTAATGTGTCCAGTTGGTTTTTAGATGACAAATTGGTTTATCAATTGGAAATATTGATGTAGTAACTAGGTCATGTTTGAGTTGTGTTATGACCAGCTCTATCCCCACAGGGAAAGTGAGAAGTTTGTCTTTTTACTTCCAGTCTTTCCTTGGGTGTCCTACCCATACATTCCTCAAACATTTGTCACTTCCTCACCCTCATCCATTCTCCGCTAAATAATACCAGGCTTAGGAAAGGTTCTCAAAAATTCATTCAGCCTAAGATAAAAAGTGCAGGCCAGCTTCATTAAGTACTTCCACCACAGGTATTTGGATTTTAGTAGGGAATAAGCCTGAAGCCCCCAGTGTTTCTCAACTGGGACACTATTTGCATTTGGGGCAGGGCAATGCCAACACCAGTAGGAACTCTCCACCTGCATCACCCTGAAAATCAAAAAGTTGATGTAGAACCAGTATCACCGTGTTCTATTCTGGACTCCTACTGATTGCTCAGGAATTCATGTATTTATGGATATTTATTGGGGATCAACTACAGGTCAGGCACTGTTCTGGAATTTTAGAGCAACCTTTGGTACTCATGGTTGCACAGGAATCATGAAATAAAACGTACAACACTGAACTTCATTTAACAAAAATTATTCATGTGCTGTTCATTCTAGTTCCCCTCCCACACGCTTTCTGTTTAATTTTTTAAGCAAAATCAAAAAACAAACAAAAAAATGGTTAGATTTAACTTGGAAATAGCTGTCTCACCAGACCTCTGTTTTCTTTCACATTTCAAGTACTATTTTTAGAGAAACCTTGACTATTTTTGTCATTTGTGTATGGACCTGAGACTCCCGATGACATCCCACTTTAGTAAATGAACAAGAAAATGAAAGTGCCACCTGCTTGCTGCCACAATAGCAATGTTTTGCACAGCTGAGTTTCATTAGTTTATCTGAGAGGAGAACGCTTTGTTCCATTAAATTGGAGCCTCTGGGTTTTTTTCCCCCCAGATGTTAATCACCATCACTCTGTTACTGAAGAGGTTTTGTCTAGGATAATTAAAGATCTCTTCATATCATGCTTGAATATAAAGTCCTAAATCAGTCACACAGTGAACTTTGGTCCTCTGAGTATAATGAAATCTGTTTTAATGAAGGAAATTATTCTTTGATAAATTTTAAAACTTTAAAAATTCAATTATGCATTTCTAATACAGTTAGATTTAAATAACATTTAAGCTTATTATATAATGACAATAATTTATAAAAACTATTACAAAACTCAAACTTTGGGTTAAAAAACAAAGAAGCAAACCCCTCCCCCCAAGAAACATTCTCCTAAAAGAAAAACTCATTAAAAAAAAAAACTTTTAGGGCCGGCCCGTGGCTTAGCGGTTAAGTGCGCGCGCTCCGCTGCTGGCGGCCCAGGTTCAGATCCCGAGCGCGCACTGACGCACCGCTTCTCCGGCCACGCTGAGGCCGCGTCCCACATACGGCAACTAGAAGGATGTGCAGCTATGACATACAACTATCTACTGGGGCTTTGGGGGGAGAAAATAAATAAATAAAATCTTTAAAAAAAAAAAAACTTTTAAAAGTATTTATTATTGTTTATATGACATCATTTTTTTATGGACATCTGGATTTCACCCCTACATTTTTTATGTTTTAAGTAGTGCAATGTATTCAATTTGTGGAAGAAAATGTTTATTTTAAAAGGAACTTTTTTTCTTAATATACTAGTTGTTCCGTTAATATTCTAGTAATGAAACATTATATTTTAACTAATAGAAATAAGAACAATTACAAAAATAATCAGAAATAACTGTGAAATCAATTATAGCTTGCTAGATGCTGTATAATAATAATATAAAGTAAACATATTCACCCAAAATTAAAACAATAGGTCAGAAGAGCAATCATTGGGAGTCAATATTCTATAGCCGCCAGGACGAGGATTGGAACCAGACAGACTAGAATTTGAAAATCGGATTTAACACTTATTAGAAGTGTGACCTTGTTTTAATAACCCTCTCTGAGCTGCAGGTTATTGACCTGTAAAATGAAATAATAGTACCTGAGTGACAGTTGTTGGAAGAATTAATATGTGTGAAGCACACAGTACATAGTGTTCCATACATATTAGCATCACCATCATCATCATCATGCTGCCTGCCATTAAAGAAACTAGAAGCCAACTATTGGTTTAAAGCCTTAGTTAGTGGCAAAAATTTCTTGACTCCATGAAAAAAGTTAGTCCCACTAACCATGGTTTTTTCCTGCTATCAATAGTTAAGCAGAATTTTTAGCATTATCCAATGCTCATGAATGTTCATAACTGCAAACCCAAAGCAATCATTACAAAATACCAAAGAGCTTTCAGAACTTAAAAAAAAAAGAGTCAAATTATATTCTACTTATTGGTATCACTATTTTAATTGGATCTAATCATTTAAATATTGGTGATTTGTATACAATGGAAGTTGCAGAGTATTGGTCCGTGACCCATCCTGTCTGCAAATATAATTGCTTTGGCCTACACAGTGTTGGCATATACAAAGTTGAAGTGACCATATTATTATTATATATTCAACAATATATAATAATATTGATTAGATATTCAATTGCATGGTTGTTTCTATCATATTAAATGTGTCTGTCTGTCTGTATGTGTGTATACAAGACTGTGCTGGAAATTTTCTTTGTTCCTCCAGATCTCCACCCTTTTCCACTCTGGTCTCTCCACTGGTAGGCTGACCTGTAAGAACTACATCAATGGTCTCCCTTGTCCACTGGCTTCTAGGTAGGTTCAGCCAAGAGGGTACATCAGCAGGAGATGGGAGAGAGGGGACAGCAAAGACTTTGGAGTATTTATTCCCCATACCTTTCCCTAAAGTGGTCACTGTGAGAGGAAGTGGGCTGCATCCTGTGACCAGACTTAAGAAGGGTAAGGCCCTTGTTCTTACTAGCCCCAGGGAATTGCATCACTATGGTTTCCCAGCATCCTACTCATACCTTTGTAAATAGTCCCTTTATTAAGATCTCTTCAAATTACTCAATATGAGTGTCTTATGTTACCTGTCCTGACCCTCTGATTGATCTGCTCCCCAGCTTTAATATCCTCCTTCTTCTAGTCAACTTCCTTCTTCTCTTGGGATTGTAAAATATATGCCCATTTCATACTGCCTCACTGCAACAACCACACCAGGACCATGGTGGGCCAATTGTATTAATACTCCCCTGTTGGAGTAATGATTAGTTCATATGGTGAAGCTGCAATCTAAGCTAGAGAGTAGGGATTCTTCACCCAGAGCTTCCCAAACTAGAGATAAAGTTTGCCCTCTTCTTCTTGAACCAAAAACTGTTGATTGTAACCTTGCTGCTCTCTGTGGCTGTCTTCCCTATTTTCAAGTAGAGCATTCTGTAGGATGGAGCTCAGCAGAGACAGCTAGGAATGAATGAGAGACAGATGACATTAAGAAGAGGCTTCTGGAGTCATTGTGCCCAGTTCCAAACTCTGAGCTCCTAGTCCCTACAGCTCTCTTCTACAATTGCCTTCACCATCGTGTGAACAAATATACTGTATTTTCTTTTTGCTTGAACTAACTGGAGTTTCTGCCACAGGCAACTAAAAAAAAGGGCTGATTAAAACAATGGCAAAAACTTTGCAGACTGATATGTTTGTAATATTTGAATCCAATAGTTTTGAAGAATTCAGTGATACCGGCAAGAAATGCACTAGAAAAGTCCTGATCCATATAGACATCAAAATCTATGGGACTTTTTATTACCAGGAGCCTTCAGAAAGCCTCTATTGAAATTCAATTTGTTTAGGACATATTTTGGACATATTCCTAGTCCAGATTATTTCCCAGAGGGAAAAATGGCTGGATTAGGAGAGGGGGGATATCAATGGAATGTGCAGATAGGGGACAGTTTTCATTTCTCTCGTTTTAAATTAGCAAGTATGGTTAGGTATCAATGATTAATAGCCGTGTTTTGGTTTTACCAGTCATTGTGGAATTTTACATATTTATTTTTTTGGTTGAAGAGAGTCTAAATGAATATTAGGTAGAATAATAGAATGAAATTTATTTTTCCTAAACAGAGTACTTTTCTTCTGTAAGTGTGACGCTGTGTGGATTGAAGAAATGTACAAAGGCAGCACAAAAGACAAATGGGGCATATACTCCATTACAATAATTTGCTATGTGCTAACAATACCCACTTCTCTGGCAGTACCATTGTGAGGTTAACAAACAAAGCCCTTGAAAAGATAGGAAATGGTCCTAATAAATATTAATAATAGTTTACCTTCCTACATTTTGAAGTAGTAAGCCAACACAACTCACTACTTTTTTTGTACTTATCAAAGCACATCTTTTACTAAAATTCTAAGTTTGATTTTAGAGCATTTATATCATTACTGATATAGTAGGTCTCTGAAGGACTGGGGACACTGAAATAAGAGTTTATAAGATTAACAAAGAACATCATTAAAACACTATAACAGAAAAGAAAAGATCAAGAAACAACCACAAAGTTAGGTTGAAGAACATTGAAAAAATATTCCCCAAGAAGAGGGTGGGCAACTTGGATTCCCCAAATCTAGGTTGTCCTCAATCTACCAACTGCTGTTTTACTCCCAGAACAAATATTTGTGAATTCATTTGGAACTTAGAAGAAAATATTCCTATGGAAACACTGTTAAAAATGGCAGTTAGGTTTCTAGCAGGACTTGTAAGCCTACTAACCCCCATGTAGCTGAATGGAAGAACTCTAGTTCCCTGTTGTTCCTGAGAGAAAACAGCAACATTCCAACCTGCAATCCAGGATGCTGAAATATCTCCCTAATTCCCAGACCACCATCCACCACAACCCCACAGTTTGAAAAGTAGGAGTGGAATCCTCTGATGTCCTCTCCTACTGGGCCAAGAGAGAAAAAGAATTCCTTCCCTCATGGTGACAAAAGAAAAAAGAATTCTCAGGTAGCCAATGTTAACAGGAAGGAGACAGTGACTCCTATTTGAGGAATGTTCATAAGTTCCTTTTCAGGGCTTGGGAAGTGCCCACATCCAGGTACTTGCTTCATTTTCTTTCACAATGAGTTTGTCATTGCTGCTCTATGTTTGGTTTAGTTTAATAGAAATAGCTGTGTTACTCTTCAATCATGAGAGGTAGCAGGTGTTTTGAATCTTCTTCTTTGTGGGCAAATAATAGAATCTATAAATCTCAGGCTACTTCCCTTCCTTTGCCCTTTGTCCTCGGTAGAGCCTCAAAGGGAAAGTCACTCTTGACCTGAGGTGCAACTTGGACTGAGGTGCCAGAAACCACACACAGATTTTAACAGCTACCTCACGGGATTTTCTGATGACATAATCTAAACACAATCTCTTTTACATTATTTCAATAACTAAAGCCAGAGATAACTCTGACATACACTGAAAAAAAAATTAAGCCTCAAAAGCCTTTCTTTTTTCCTTAAAAAATATTAGCATGCAAATGAGTTAGCTAGTAGTCACAAATAATTTTTTTTGCTGCAAAATTATCGGTTAATTATACCAATTATCGCATTCTTAGCCTACCAGACCATGCTTTGATCATCCAGAGACAGAAATGTTTCTTGGAACCAATCCATGGGGCAACAAACAGAGTCGGTTTGGATTGTTCTTTCTGAAAACCATGTTGCCAGTAGTGCTCATCATCATTGCTGACCACTGAGGCTTGGTATGAATCCAGAAAGAATGGTTACAGCACGCCATGAAGAGTTTTTAGGAGATGAGTCCTTACTTGGCAACTCTCCCTTCTAAAACATTCATAAAAACAAGTAATCGCCACATAACCATGGACTCTCTGACACAGAGTTATCACTCGTATCTTTCAGAATACTGGAAATTCTGACTATATGGGTATGCACACATTTAAGTGATAAAAAGCCTTTCTCCATTTTAGAGCACCCTTTTCTATGCACTGTATTACATTGCATATTGCCATACTGAGGACAACCTAATAAGAATTATGTATGAAGAAGCTAAGAAATATCTACAGAGTTACCAAAATGTTTACATATCTATCATTTGGTTGATATTAATAATTAAAGGTTCTTCCAAACCACATGTGTACTTTACGTTTGAAAATGTCCAGGGATGATCTGTCATTAAAATAATCACCATTCAGAAAAGTTTTCTCCAGGTAGGTCAAAGCTTAGTGAACTATTAAAGCAACATAAACTTGAAGTGGAATTGTCAAGATTGTACTAGACAGTATGATAGTAACATTAAATGTACCTTAAAAAATAACTTAAAATATATTTACATTCTATCATTTGCCAGTGTCTCTATTACCTTTGAATTAATTAAATACTTGATGACTATTGATGTTCACTATGCCAAAAGTTTTTCTGACTCCCTGTATTCACTGTATTATAAATGTACCCAATCATTACATTGTGGTTTTAAACAATTTGATACCACAAACTACTGTAGATTTTTAACTCTGATGATTTTTTCCCTCTCACAGTTTTGGTACAAACATTCTATTTATGGTAGGGCATGGTAATTCAGGTTAGGGGCAGGTTGTAACAAGAACCATCTGTCCTGTTTCCCTTCTGAGTCCTTCTGTCATGATTAATTGTTGTTACAAAAAAAAGAAAGGTATGCCACCTCTTTGCTGGTGCTTTGCAAAAGGTTAGCAGTTATTGCCTTCTTTTAGAGTAATGATGTTAAAATATTATGTAGTTTGTTCTCTGTGGCACTAAACACCAATCTTTGCCATTGAGGTTTCAAAGCCTTCCGGTAGACTGTGAGAGACAGGTGGAAGCCACATTTGTTAATGTTAGAGTCTAACAAAATGGAGACAAAATTTAAATGGTTAGATAAGAATGTTCTACTTTGTATTAAGTATCTCAGATGTCTGCCTTGTAGGGAATAAAAAAAAAAACCCAAGAAAAAATTATACATACCATGTTTACACTGATAAAAATGAGCTTCTAAAGAGTATGAGAAAAATGCTGGGGCTGGCCTGTTGGTATAGTGGTTAAGTTTGTGTGCTCTGCTTCTGCAGCCCGGGGTTCGCTGGTTCGGATCCTGGGTGCAGACCTACACACCGATCATCAAGCCATGCTGAGGCGGCATCCCACATAAAGCAACTAGAAGGATGTACAACTATGACGTACAACTATCTACTGGGGCTTTGGGGAGAAAAAAAAAGGAAAAAAGGAGGAAGATTGGCAACAGATGTTAGCTCAAGGCCAATCTTCCTCAAAAAAAAAAATGCTGATATTGCATCAAGTTGTATCAATGTTTGATAGAAAATAAGTTAAAATCATAAACCCATCACCATACATATGGATAAAAACTAGACTATTGGTAGTGAATATGATATACTCTATACAGAAACTGATATATAATAACGTATATATTTATATTTATATATTGTGTAAAACTGAAATTTACACAATGGTATAAGCCAATATGACCTCAATAAACGAATTTTAAAAAAACATAAATCCACATTTCCTAAAGACTTCTGCCATTGCTTAATTTCAAAAGCATCCCAAGAGAAAGTGAAAGGGTTGAGAGCTAGGATTTAATTTTTTATTAGAAGAAAATGCATTCTAGGAGGGACCAATGGGAGGTAATCCAGGAGATGAAAGGTCTGCTCAGAGATGTTGGGTTATTAGTCCTGAAGAGGTGATTCCCAAAGGATCTACTTCAGTTCAAGTGAAAGATTCACCAAGTGGTATTATAATACTCAAAAATGCTGCCTAGTTAATTACTCAACCAGCATTTATTAAGTACCTTCTATGTATCCAGAACTGGATGTAGAGAAGGGGAAGAAGATGCAAAAGTGATGGAGAATATTGTTGCTGTTGTTTTTAATCATCAAGGAACTTTAATCTACTTGGGAAACTCAGACATGAAGCCCAGAACAACCAAGGAATAGAGACAGCCTCTAGTAATGTGATTTGAGGGGTCACAAAGGCTCCCTCTTTCCCAGAACATCCCTTCCCTTTGTTTGCCAATATTTATGAAGTCCTCCCTATTAGAGCCATCCTTCAAATTCAGGCTTTCTATTTAGGTAAAGATGTGGAACACACACACACACACATGCACACTCACACACACAGTCCCTATAATGCCCCTGTTACAATATACATATGTTACTTAGAAGGGCTCATACAGTTATCAAATAACATTTCAGTCTTGGCATAATGCAAAACAGGGTTCTGAGGTAATGAGATATAAAACATGAAACAAAAATGTAGGTAAAGAAGGAAAAACAGAATGGTCCAGAATATAATATGGGAAGTAGCTAGGGGAAGGGGAATTATGAAATGGATAAAGTGAGTTTAAACAACAGGTCTAGAATATAGGGGCATTTCAATGCCAGTGTGATAAAGCTGGACTTTTACTTATGAAGAATTAAAAGCCAAGGGAGGTGATTACTAAGAAGAAAGTGTTAGTATTCTGGCAATAGTCTTCAGACTGGATCAGAAGAGATGGAGACTGGAATCAGGGAGATCAGTGAGGAGGCTATTGACTACTTCAGGAATATAGAGACAAAATACCTGAATTAAGTGAAGTTATAATAAAAATAATATTTTGAATAAATATAAGCTATAGTAGCAGATTGGATATGACAATTGAGGGAAAGAAAGGCAATAACTCCCAAGTTTTAATGTTAGTTTACTGGAAACTGGTGATGGCATTGAAAGATATAGGGACACTGGAAGAGATACCTCCTTTGGCTGCTGGTGGCAGTATGGAGAAATGGAGAAACTGGTGAATGTTACTTTAAACACTTTTAGTCACACAATCAACTGGACATTTCCTGTTGCTTTATAACCAAGGACTGGATTTTTGGTGAGATATAGGCAAAAGAAACATGAATCTGCAAGTCACAAAGAATTGAAGACTTGAGGGTGAATGACGAAGAAGAGCAGGGAGCCAAGGATAAGTTTTCTTAGAATGTTCCAAATTGGTGGGAAAGAACAGAGTCATCATAACTAAGAGGAATTGGATAATCAGGGAAGTAGAAGGAAAGAGGAAGAGAGAGCTGTAAGAAGGATGAGATAATCAGTGGTATGAAATGGTGGTCTAAAACATTAGTTTTTTCCTCATCCTCAAATGATTGTCTAGCTGGATATAGAATTCTGACATAGATTTTCTCTTAGTACAGTCATACATTGGTTAACGACGGGGATATGTTCTGAGAAATGTGTCCTTAGGTGATTTTATCATTGTGCAAACGTCGTAGAGTGTACACAAACCTAGATGGTAGAGCCTACTACACACCTAAGCTATCTGGTACTAATCTTATGGGACCACTGTCACATATGGGTTCTGTTGTTGACCGAAACATCGTTATGCAGTGCATGACTGTACTTTAAAATTATTCCACTGTCTTTTTTTTTTTTTTGTGACGAAGATCAGCCCTGAGCTAACATCCATGCTAATCCTCCTCTTTTTGCTGAGGAAGACCGGCTCTGAGCTAACATCTATTGCCACTCCTCCTCCTTTTGTTTTTTTTCCCCAAAGCCCCAGTAGATAGTTGTATGTCGTAGTTGCACATCCTTCTAATTGCTGTATGTGGGACGCGGCCTCAGCATGGCCGGAGAAGCGGTGCATCGGTGCACGCCCAGGATCCGAACCCGGGCCACCAGTAGCGGAGCGCATGCACTTAACCACTAAGCCACGGGTCCGGCCCCTCCACTGTCTTTTGACTTCTGTTGTTACTGTTAAAAAGTCTGGTGTCATCCCAATTACCATTCCTTTGTCAGTAATTTGTCTTTTTCACTAATTACTTTTGAACTATTCTCTTTGTCTTTGTTCTGAAATCTCACTAAAATATGTGTTTTTATTTATACTGCTTAGGACTCACTGTGAATCATGAATCTGAGGATTATGTCTTTTAGTAATTCTAAAAATTTTTCAGATAGTATCACTTTAAATGTTGCATTTCCCCCATTCTCTGGATTCTCTTTCTTAAGAGACCCAAAAGTTTTATAAGAGTTGCTTTAAGTTATATCTTCTTATTTTCTTCTCTGTCCCAATTTACCTTTCTTTTATATTTTTCATCTCTTCTATCCAAGTTATAGTACAGATAATTTCCTCAGACCTAACTTACAGTTTATCAAGTCTCACTTCTGCTCTTTAACTTTTCTATTGATATTTCATTTCAATTACTTTTGTTTTTTTTTATAGAAGTTCTATTTAATTATATTTTCAAATATATATGTTGGTTTTTCATGGACTTTTATTATTTTCCCGTATTTCAGAGTTTTATATGCCCTTAATCACATTGTATTTATTTTATAGTCCTTATCCAATAGTTCTATTATCTGAAGGTCTTGGGAAACCTAATCCTCCTAATTGTTGTGTCTGCTGATTCTCACACGTGGTGAACTGTTTCCTTGTGTGCTTTGTGTTTAGGAATGTGTGTTCACCTCCAGCAAGGGAATCTCTCACAGCCTGGGCTAACAAGGTGTCCCTTGAGAACAGTTTTTATGTTTGCTTCTTCCAGGAGCCTTAGGGTTATTGCAGGACAGGACCAATTTTTATATCAATTTTTTTACTTACAAATTCTTTGTCCAAGCAGATAGTGTAAATCAGCATTTAGCAAACCACCATCTTCTTTTGTAAATAAAGTTTTATTGAAACACAAAACATGCCTGTTTGTTTACATATTGTCCATAGCAGCTTTCATTCTACAGTGGCAGAGCTGAATAGTTGTAACAAGAGACTTTATGGCACATGAAACTAATAATATTTGCTGTCTGGCCCTAAGGAAAATGTTTGTGAAACTCTGGTATAAATTCAAATCCTAAACCAGAGTAAGAGCTGGTAGAAGGTTATAGATTCTCAGGGGAGAGACTATTTCCTTCCACCCACAGTCCAAGCTGACAAGTTTCTCTGTTGACTCCATGTGCTAGTAGGGAGGTTGCGTTTTTTTTAAAAAAATAGCCCATACTTTCACTAAGGACATAGCTTTTTAAGGGTCCTGAGTTCATTCAGATTTATTGATTCTAACCCTCTATCTTGCATAAGCCCAGAGACTAAAGCCTCATCTCCTGAGGGCATTTAAATCCAAATTCCTCAATCTAGGAAAACACGTTTTCCTGCCACACCAGCACCCCCTCCATAGGATTGCAGCCCCATAACTCCTATACTAACTCCTCATTTTTGTCTCCTGCAGGTATCACTTACAAATAAGCTATGTATTAGTTTTTTTCCCCAGCAAAATGGGTGTTTTGTAGCAAAATATTACTCAAGTTATGTCATATGTCATATATCTGGGACTTGAAAGGTGTGTAAAATGTAAGTGGAATCTTGAAGGACTGAAAAATTAAAAATTTTACTAAAACAATTATAAGATTTTGAATAAAACTATTTATGTGGAATCAAAAAGGTGGAAACTATTTAGGAAAATTGAGAAAGAAGTAGGCAATGAGGGAAGTAAAGATACATACATGGCCACTAATGGCTGGAGGCCAGGTAGCAGAAAAGACTCTGATATCAGACTTGCCTCAATTTGAACCCTACCTATGTGACACTTAGAAAAGTTATTTAACTTCTCATGACCTCTTTTTCCTTATCCGTAAAATGAGGATAATAAGGCCAACCTATAGCAAAATCTTAAGACATGATCCTTGCAATTAATGTGAATATATTGCAATGTCTTTATAATGTTATTCACTCTGTAGATTACCTCTTTCCTGCTTTGAAGGAAGGAAAGAACCATATTTAACATGTGGCATATATAACAGCAAATATTTCTAGCTGAATTTAGCCATTGTCATTGTTTCCATGGCAACTACCTTACTCTGAGAAGAGGGCCAAAACACATAAAGATGGTATAAAAGATTTATAGTCACTTGTTTGGGATGATCTTCATAACTCTCAGAGTTATGAGGGAAGGAGTTATCCCAAACATGTGGTCATAAAAACTTAAAGGAGTTATCAGCTATTTCCCTTGGGAAACTATTTAGTAATTTTTAATTGTTTAATAATCTGGTCTCATTTTTAACCATGCCTGCACAACTGTCCTAGAAAGTTATCAGATTGGTGTAAGTAATTTGTCAGAGTATACTCATTAGGTTGACATTAAGAAGGGAAAAATTAGCCAGGAAATATGGTGTGAGGAAAAAGGAGATGCTCAGGTTTGGAAAAGGAAGGCAGGATGTTGGCTCTGATTGTGGGGGCTGGGAGATGTGGTGCAGCCTCAGTAGCACCATAATTGTGGGGAGGGGTGGATGAGAGAACTACTATCATAGGCATAGTGCAGTTCAATGTTATTCCAATTATATGAGTGGTATACAACCAGTGTCAAGGCTTTGTTTGCATCTTATTTATTCAGATGTAGCATTTTTTCCCCACTAAAGAAAGCAATAACTCATTTCTCCAAGAAATTCTTTAGCTCAGCTTTGTTTCCAAATCCACTATTTTCAAGCAATCTTTCCTCATATGACTTTTCAGAAACTCACAGAAGACAACACAAATCAATTTCCCAAATGAGTTTTCTATATCTTACAGTGTTTTCATCAGTCAACAGTTTTATTTCTTAAAATCTTAGACTTGTTTTCAATTAGAACAGAACCTATTCAATTATAATAAATATGGGGATGCAAATTCCCTTTGGTTATATATTTTAAATGATTTCTAAACACATAATTAACATGATATAACTTCATTTCCAACCATGCCAAAAGAAAAAGGAAAGCAATATAGTGAGTACAAATACCCTCAATCTTTAGGAAGCTTATGTTCTATAAAGAAAAATAGCTTTAAAAAATTGACTAAATGAATAAATATATCAAAAATCTCAATTTTATTTACTATGAAAAGACATTCTTCCTCACAGTAGGAAACTTAGGTTATGATGAACTTGTCTAGAGATATCCAGGACATTTACTTAGAAGGTAGAGAGTAGATTCCACTCCACCCCACCCCTCCTTCTCCAAAATAGATGCTGTAACTGGGTCTCTATTCATCGTCAAATATTCAAAATCAGCTGTCAGTTTGCTACAGATTGAATATTTGTGTCTCCCCAGCCCCCATTCATATATTAAAACCTAATCCCCAATGTAAGGGTATTTGGAGGTGAAGCCTTTGGGATTAATTAGGTCATGAGGGTGGAGCCCTCATGAATGGGGCCCTCATAAAAGAGGCCCCAGAGAGAATCTCTGGCCCCTTCCACCATGTGAGGACACAGTGAGAAGATAGCCATCTATGAGCTAGGATGTGGGCTCTCACCAGACACCCAATCTACTGGTGACTTGATCTTGGACTTCCTAGCCTCTAAAACTGTGAGAAATAGATGTCTGTTGTTTATAAGCCATGCAATCTACGGCATTTTGTTATAGTAGCCTGAAAGACTAAGACCGAGTTCTAAAAGAAAATCTGCTTACAGAGGAACTAGCAAGACATTTTTGCTCAGGGGCCTTCCAGAATAAAAGTGTAAATTGCTCATCACTGTGTTCTAGTGAGCGTATCAGTATAGAGGTAGCCTTAAATTTATGTGAGTAGGTATAATTTGAAACACTCTAAAAGGTCCCCTGACCAAAACATCTCAGGAATGTGAAATTCTGTTTGCAAACAACAGCATGCATTATTAATGCAAAGGTATAGGGTCAAACAGAAAACCCAATGTTTACATTACATTAATGTAATTTGAGAGCTAATCAATACTTCCTTTTATCCCCTCAGTACACATGTGTATCCCTTCCATATGTGGAACTTGATTTGAAAAACCTATATAATTTCACAGGTTAAAGAGAGCAGTTTCGGTAGAATTAGACTAACACATTTTAATGAAAAGGGCTTTAAAACATTATGAATATATATATATATTCAGAACTTTTAATGTTTAACATTTAATGTAGTTTTCATAAATTTGAAGGTATTTAATGTTTTTCAAAATGATTAACAGAATTTGAGGGAGGAATCCCTAAACATTATGAATTTTAGAGAAAAAGTTAACATGAAAAGCCAATGATGCTTTTTTAAACAATGCTGCCAGTCACCATTTTGGAGTAAGATAAAGAGGAAAAATATTATTCATCTGTATTTCTTTCAAACAAGAAACAATGAAGAATTCTAAGAAGATCACTGACATCAGAAATGTGATTTTCTATAGTAATTCTTTTCTAGCTTAGTTGTCATTTTTAAAATTAAAATAGAAGACATAATGGAGGAATTTCTTTTAAACACTAAATTGAGCACTGAGAGAGAATAGCAATGAAGCTACTAATAGATCACTTTGTTTCCCTACAAGTTTCTTTTTTTGAAGATTTTAGAGACAATTCATTTGAAATGTTTTAAAATTTCCTAATACATTTTTCTGGTTCCACATGATCCTCTCTGCCTTGATAGAATTTGAAGAATGCAAACCCATGACACACCAAGCGTCAATCACTCTATTCTAACCACTGCTCAACCCAATTTTGTTGATTCTAAAATATTCATTGTTGATCTTGCTATTCATTATTTATTCATAAACTCTCATTAATAATACATCATCATAAATTACAAATATCAAAGTTAACACTCTTATGACTGTCTTTTGACATTATCCCTGCAAGTTCCTAAGTAAACAGATAAAAACTAGAGCTTAAGGAATAAAATTCAATGAAAAAAGACAAGCAAAATACCACCCTCTTAAAGGCAAGTTTATTTATTTCTAGAACACAATGAAACTAAATAGCCTACCGAGTCAGTCCAGCTCTCAGTACGTTGTAAACCTATTTTTGCTCAGTATCTTCCCTTTTGTTGATCTTTAAAATGAGAGCATTGAAACTTTGCTTTGCAAAGCCACCCTAACATCTTATGCTGCAATTATCTTTGTGAGGTTGAGTCATAAATAGATAAACTTAAACCAAATGGTAATGCCTTGATACATTTTTATCAACTTTTTGGGGGTACAGACCATTTAAAAATGCAATCAGCCTGAATGAACTGAAGAAGCATGGATCGGCAATGTAGACAGTGAATCATGAGCAGTCTTCAAGACTAGTCAAGATAGGTGAGACGCCAAACTTTACACACTCAAAGTAAAAGGAAAGGGGGAGAACTGTGAGGAAAACCTGGGTTTGGGAACTAGGCATCAGACCCAGGTTTGAGTCTCAGTTAATCTTTTTGAGTGTCAATTTCCTTACCTAAAAAGGGGGGATAGTTAAGTCTTTCATATATGTGTAAATACCCTATCCTATCATATTGACTAGCATGTAATAGGTGTTTTAAAATAGTGGCTGAAATTATTAATAAGGAAAAATAGTAAACAGCTTAAATTGCTTTAATATCACAACTAAAGTCAATATCTTAGTTTCAAATCCATGTAACCCTTGCTTTCTAGGCCATAGAAGCCTGCCAGGGGACGATCGGATAACTTCAAAGGTAATAAAAATAGCCTCTGGTTTTTAGCTGCTCAGAGTGGAATCACTGAGCCTCTTTCTCTCCTCCAATGAGGTCCCTGGGTGGTCCTGTCTCCTCTTGGCAGCCAGTGAAGTTCCTCCGAGGTCCAGCCCTCTCCACACACACCTAGCCTGCGTCGTTGCTCCTGCAGATGTGGGCTGTGCCTTCCCCACTGTTGCTGGGTTCTCTGGTCACTGCCAGCCTCTGCACCACCACTATTTCTAGATGCTGATGTTGATCCCCTCACTCTCAGTGCTGCCAGGCTCCGCTCATCAGCAATAAGACATTTGCAATTTTCCTAGAGGGATGCCCTCGGTTTCCAAAGTGCTCCTGCTATTTCAGCTCTATCTTTTAAGTGTTTAGTTCTCTTACAAGCCTGTCATTTTGGTTCAAAGGATTAATGGAGGACCCTGTACCACATCTCTCCCTGCCCACTGTGAACAAGCTTCCCAGGTTACCACAAAGGGCCAGCAGTGTCCCTGGTCTCAGGGTGAGGCAAGTGTCTGTATTTTGGGGGAAGAGGGCTGAGGCCTCTGGGCATCGGGCCTAAGGGTTGTGAGGGTCCAGAGGAGAGAAACACAGGCCTGGGGCCAGCTCCCACAGCTGAGGGCGTGTGGAGTAGTGAGATTCTTCCAGCAGAGGCCAAACTTCAGAGCCCCTGCTTTTTTCTGTTGTTTTCTGGCTCTATTCCTTTCTCCCCAACTTGTCCCACATAGTCAGTATATTTAGATATGTTACATATACTGAACACTACTCTATGAAAGGGAATTTGGGTGTAGAATTTACATATGTTTAAGGAATTTCACAGGTGAGTTTATATTAGTTTCTTTACTTTGCACAGGATTAAATCCCAGGAGGATATTGCAGTCTCCACCTCTCTGGTCACCCCCAAAGCCTCTCAGATTTTTAAGTGTTAACAACCCCTTCCAGATACAACTATTTGAAAAATGCTTTATCTTCCTGGTCTACACCATCTTTACCCACTATTCCTTGATCAAGCCACCATTGTTATTGAGTCTCTTCAATGTCTGGGAGAATGAGATTCTTTCCTGTTTAGTTCCTACTTCTAAACATTGGGCTTCTGGTTCCAGCTCCTCTGATAGTAGATTACATCTGCCATAGGACCTGGTCCACTGACACCATCCGAGGCTCAGCTCCACTTTAGTTTCTGATTTGGGCAGCAAGTACCAAGATCCCCAGTGGGAACTTAGTATAAATCCCCTTATTGGACTGACTGGGAAGCTATGCATCTACTCTCCCCACCAGGCCTCTGAATTGCTGTCCTCTTTGTCCCTCCTGGTAATTGGATTCCTCGCTAAAGTTCCAACTCCTGAGTCCACTTTCTTATCTGATCTGGCTGGTAAAATTGGAAATCTGTCTTGGTCCCTGTCATGGCAACCTCAGAATATACTAGATTCCTACTTGAAATTAACTTGGCCTACCCAATGCTGGTGCCTTGCACTCAACAGTCAGGGCCGGCAGGAGTCTTAGACACCCCACCTACAGCAGGATTCACTGTGCTGTGCCCTGTCCACCTGGTGGGACCCTTGCTGTCTCACCTTGGATCTGCACTGGGCCTCAGTGTAACTGGAAAGCACTGCCATGCTTGGCCCCTGTGCTTTCTCTCACCCCAAAGAATCTCTGAGGTCAGCCCCTACAGCCAAGTGCACAGCATCTGTATACCTCTCAAGGGAAGGGAGAAGACCACTCCAGCCCCTTACCCCATCTTGTGGAAGCCAGTCAGCTATGTCTCATCAATTAGTCCTGTGATGGTTTCCCCTCCCTGCTCAGACATTATCTCCTTTCCAATATCCCATGTATGCTTTCACAAACCTCATCTGCATTTTAAAATCAACTCTTATGAACTTCTACAGTATGTTTAAATATTTGGCCTCATATTTTGTCACTCTTAGATTCACATGCATATTTTAAGATACTGAACCTCAGGAAAACTTGCTCTCTGGGGTCTGTGACAAAGAATAGACTTCAACCCCCAGCCTCTTATAGAATGCCAATGCACAGGGAAGTGTCATCCTGAATCGTATTTGCAACTCTTATGTGTCTACTGACAGCACTCGTCAACCCATACCACTGTCTTTTCTCCCTTTGTTCTTCATTTTATTGAGCTGTCCTGTGACAAATGTCTACATTCATGCTATCCATTTTAAAACATAAACTCTCACAGATTAGGTCTATGTTCAGGATGTATTATTCTGTAAAGTGCCTATCACAATGACATTTGCACTTAGATTTTTTTTTAACTACTGTATTTTCGTTGTAACGATTATCCTAAAATTAAAGTGGGAAGGCAAATTAAAGGTATTATTAGCCATTTATGGATCAGCATGTTACTTTATGTAAAACTATAAAGATAATGGGTATGAAAGTGCTTTGTAATATACTATTCAAGTTATTATTTCAGTTATTCTTATATTATTGCATTTTCATAAATGTGCCAGTTAAAATAAAAAGGTATATTGTCCTCTATATTATAATTATGCTTTTAACTAGAAATAAGCCACTCTTAGCCATGCTTCCATTATTTCCTTTATTTTCTTTATCCTGTAATAGCTGTGAATTTCTAGAATGATAGTCATAGAATCATATGCCTAAAAGAGACGTTAAAGCCCTTATCCATTTCTCTGCCTGTAGGCAGAGCTGCCCTTAAACCTGTTCAGACAGATGAAGGCATACACCATTAACAAAATATACAGTGAATGTTTTCCTGATTATAAATATAAGACATACATTTTTAAAAAGAAGCCCTATATCTTTCCTTCATTAAATATCAAATATTTCTGCTTTAACAATATAAATACTCAGTGATCAAGGGCAAAACAAAACAAACAAAAACTATATTTTCTTTGCTAGTACTTAGCATAAAAACCATCCATTGTGATTTGTAAACTGTTCTTACTGAGGGGTTTTCTGTCTCCACCCACCCTAGCTGCTTCTGTCTGCAACCAGGACATTTGGAAAATAATATAACACCATTAGAAAATGTTCAAAACAACAAAACAAGAATTTTAAAGAAAAAAAAGCCCAAGCCAATACAATGACCACTTTCCACATTATTCTCCTGTAGTTATTAACACATATACTGATTTTTTAAAAATTATAATCATATACTCAGTTTTTTTCATGTAACATTACATCGTAAATATTTCCATGTTCTGCCACAATACTGATATCTTTCATTTTAATAAATTTATAATATTTCATTAAGGGAATGAACTATTATTGTTTATTTGCTATTACTATATAATAAGACAATAAATATGTTTGGTTACACGGCTTTCTTCAATTGAAGTAGTGTCTTAACCTAAATTTCCAAAAATTAACATTTTCAGCACTTTATTTACAATTTCAAATTACTTTTCCAAAAGATTCTCCTAATTTCTCTACCATCAGCCATGTGTGAGTGCTCTAGCACTGAATGTTTCAGTGATTTTAACTTGCTAAGTTTGGAATAGTTGTCTTTGATGTAATTAATCTTTGGGGAACCAAATAAAAGGAAAAAAAGTCACCTCAGCTGCTGTACACATCAGATCATTAAAAAACTCAGATTAATTTCAGATTATTAGAGAATGATCTAAAATCTTATATCAGATTATCAGTTATCAGATATATTAAAAAGGCAGTCAGGAAATGAGAACTACTGCTCCTTGCCTGCTAACTGCCCCATCTGGACCACTTGCTCTAGAAGCCCTTTGATAAATGTAAGAACTAAACCTCTTAAAGATGATTCTATCTTTTCTGATTGACTATATTTCTCCCTTGCTGAAAAAAATCTTCAATGACTCCAACTGTCCATAGATAATTTCCAAATCCTAAGTCCTGGCTCCAAGGCAATAGATAGGACATATGTACCCCAGTACCCTGGAAGGAACACAGGCCACAGACTCAGAGGACCCGGGTTCAAGTCTTGTGTTTGTGCTAATACTTAACCTTCCAATGTGCTTATCTGCACAGTGAGAATAATAGTATCTATTTTATAAGGCTGTTTAGAAGATTAGATGAGAATTCATTTGAAAGGGCCCAGAATGAAGGGCCTCCTTACTGTGAATTCCTTTCTTTCTTTCCTCTTCTGTCTGGGCTCAACCTTCTTTACCAGATGGGTCCCCATATGTACCTGTTGCTTTTCTGTTTCTATACCTCTGTTTATTCTATTTTATCCAGCAAATGCTTGTTCCTCACATCTCCAAAATCCTATCTAAGACCCAAGTAGGAATACTTTCCAGATTGATCTCCCCAACTGAAATGAACTTCTCCTGTGCCACCACCTCCCTTCTAGCATTTATCACAGTTTGCTGTATGGGACAGCCATATATGGGGCATCACATGTCCTTTGGAAATGGAGCCCATGTCTCAATGCTCCTTGTATCCCTCAATCACCCTAGCACAATGCTTGGCACAAAATAATCACCTGTTTGTTGTTGGTTTTATTTAATTCTAACCTATTATACTCCATGCTTTTTCTCTTGCTCTCTCTTCTCTGCCTTTATTCTTTATATTTCATATGCAGTGACATTCCACATTGAACACATCCGCCATGAACAATAGAGATGGAAGGCTGTGAACTTCCCCTAACCTCCAAACAGGCACACAAAAATCCCAATAAGTAAACAAAATGACAGTTTTAAGAAAGAGGGGGGAAAAAACTAGCCTGCCAAAGAAGCAGCTTTTGCATGTCTAAATCTGTCTGTTTTGGGATGTAAGCCAAAGTCAGGGGTCCAAGACTATTCCAATTCTATTGCATTCCATTTATTATTTATATAGTGCATATTGCTGTAGTCTCTAAGCACTTTAAAATGAAATACAACATACCTCTGGGAGTGAAAAAGGAAATGAGGAACGGGAAAGAGGGGGAGGTGTTGGAACATTGGTTATCATTGTGAGCATGGTGAGGTCTAAGCTGAGACAAGCGGCTCCTCCTCTGTCTGACACAGGTGTGAATAACGTGTTGTTCAATGTCAGTGGCATAAATTTACATTGGGAGCTGGAAACCAACCTTTGCAGAAAAAGCTTTCTTTATCTTTTGCTAGAAAAACTCATGATCCTCAGGGGAAAGGACCTCGTTCCTTCTCTGGTATCCACCCTGAAATTCAAAACCTGATCAGAACATAATTGATACGGATGCTCACCATATAAACTTTACCCTTCAAGATCATTTTTTTCTATTCCTTGTGGCAGCAGAGACTACAAATGCTAAAACTTCTGGGTGCTGGATTTTACTCATATGGTTCAGTTTCCTATGGCATTTGGAAATTCTCAAAGGGAGAAGCAGAGGAAAGAGTCGGGGAGTGTCATCAGAGCACTATGGAGCACCCCATGTCATTTATTCTGCAGGCAACGCCACAGATATACGTACAGTAGGGGGTCAATAAGTGCTTTCTTCTAACTGAATTCTCCAGGTATTTCCTGATAATGTGCCCTTTATTAAGGAGGTCTAAGGAAGCCTCAGGGTCTCTCCTGAAATAGAAAAGCATCCAAATGCTTTGACACCAGACCCCAACATTTCTGATGGCTTTAAAGCTGGTCTTTAGGCAAACTCAAACTTTATGTGGAGGGATGAGATTTGATAAGCCTTTTTACTCAAGCAGATTTTCTTGTGGAAGCCTGGGACCAGGGGAATAACCTAAATAGAGATGCCTCAGCCTGGGGTGTTCAATATTCTCTTTAATGATTAAAAATGCTGACTCCAGTGGGAGCAAAGCTCATGCTGTAGTGATTATTATCGTTTGAAGCTTCTTCTGGATGAGTGGTGAGGGCAGAGTGGGATGAAAGATGTCAGCTCCTACGATGATGAGGTAAGAGGGTCTCAGTGATTCAGCAGCTCAGCTGGAGGACAGAGGCAGGCAGGATGGGTGCGGAGAAGGCAGCGGCTGCTGTCCTCCACAACAAGGTTTTTAAAACTTAAGTCTCAAGTTGTTTTTCATTATGTGTGTGACGTCCCTCTGTAACTGCCTCTCCTTCAGTAAAGAATTATAAACACAACAGCTTTCTGTTAGCAGCACATTGAGGAATATGAGGGAAGCATGTGTCTGTGTTTGGGGAGGGAAGTGGATTGGAGAGAGATGTTAGCAGGAGGTGGGTGAGGAAAAAGCTGAGCATGGCGAGGAGTAAAAGGGGACAGTGGCAGCCAGAATGGGCTTGTAGAACGTGGAAACACAACCCCTGGCTTCTCAGAATTGTTAGGAGTTGGGCTGCATTTCCTGGATCCATGTAATATGGGGGAGGGATGGGAATGGGAGGGAAGATCATTATTACATGAATTTTAAAGAAACAGTTGAGCTAGAATGTTGATAAACGGGAATAAGGACTAGTATGGTATAAGGTCATTTCTAATTGAAGAAAAGAAAGGAAGGAAGGAAGGAAAGAAAATCTCTGCTGGCCTATCCTGTGCCACTCTTGGCTTCAATCTGCTTAGAATGGATCCTGGGGAAGGGAGTAGTGTGGTCCATATCTTCCAGGAACAGCTTTAAATGATGGGGAATTGAGAGGAACTCAGAAACAAACCACACTTTCGAGCCTTCAGGAACCATGCTAGATCCTGGGAGGTGATTTGAAAGAGGAAGATGTGGGCTAGGGGAACCCAAGAATGTGAGGTGCTGGGTCCCATGCCTATGGGCCCCTAACTGGCTCACAGCCATCCTTATGTTCTCCCAGGTGTTACTATGCTTCTGGAAATCAGTACATTACCCATCCATGTATATTTGTATTTTAGAAAGATTGCACATAGAGTAGATAAGACTTAAACCCCAAAGAGTGACCTACAAAAACTGGCCACATACAATTGAGTGTGTAGTGGGCACTTGCACTCAAATTGTTTTTTAAAAAATTTGTTCTTCGTGACAACCCTGTGAAGACAGATGGAAGCATCACTATCCCATCTACAGAAGAGAAGATCAAGGCTCACATGGAGAGGGTTATGCATTTAGCAAGTAGAGGAGTCAAATTCTAAACTCAAAACTTTTCACCATGTTCAGTCTGCTTTGTCCTGCACAACTAGGTAGTTGCAGTCTGTGGTATCTGGGTAGACAAATCTTTTATTGTGTGCGAGAGGTGTGTGTGTGTGTGTGTGTGTGTGTGTGTGTGTTCAGGGTTTCCTTAAATCACGGGATATGGGAAGTCCTGCTCAGCCCAAGCTGATTCTTGCCATGCAGGAATGTAAGCCCAAGTCTTCCAATTTTTCAAAAGAAGCTGGACACTTACATTTGTACACAAAGCCTGATATTTTAATGTTGGTGCATTTGAAAAGGAAAAGAAATCAACACATTGTGCAAACTAAGCATCCTGGCCACCATGGTGCGACTTCTGCCTTAAATCTGTATACTTGGCTTCCTCCCAGCGTTATCCCCAGAGGGAGTATAAAGGTGATGCCGCTGATGTATGCGCTCCCTTCCTGCTCCTTTCTCTCCAACAGACTCTCACCTCATCTGAATATCTGCTCCTGGATTCCTCATCTCTTTTGTCCATTTCTCTCCATCCGACTCATTTTCACTTTTCTTTGGGGACCTTTGGAAATCAAGTGGTGGCAAGGGAAATTTGTTTTGTTTGTTTGTTTTCGCATCCTGAACTGTGGTGAGCTAGACAGTAGGTAGCTAGAGGGAGTGGGGGCAGGGATGGAGGAGCAAGGAAGGATGAGGAAAAGGCATGCACAGGTGCTGCCTGTGAAGGAGAGGCTATGCAAGGATGGAGCTGACGGCACTCTTAGTAAATATTAAATAGTAATGAAATAGAGAGTAATAGGGCACAAAGAAACTGCGATAAGCACGCCAGTAGTTTACTATATTTTGGCACACAGCTGGGTATTAGAGCTTAACACATCTCATCTGATGTTGCAGACAGTTTTACTGTGCTGGGAGAAAAACCTGAGTAATGAATACAAGGCAAATGCTTTTGCTACTAGAGAAACAAATAAATGGTAGAACAAGAATGACAGAATAAAAGAAAGAAATTCTATTTCCATTGTTCTAAATAGATGTTACATCTTCTGGCAGATAAGATTTCATTAATTAGCAGTAAGAGATTTTGGAAACAATCATAATGTGAATGGTCTCTGCTCTGCATTTGGTAATGAAAGTGCTTTTGAATGTGATGCTTTAGTAATTCAGGCAACAATATTTCTTAGCTCCTATTGTGTACAAAGTAGCAGGCACTGTGGGAGGAGGCATGGGAAATGGTGGATGTAATCTTTTCTTTTGAGCAGCTTACAGTCTAGTGGTATTAGATTTGCAAGAAGGTTGAAGCTCCCCGCAAAAGCCCATATCAAATCTTAAACAATTTTAAACAGTAAAAAAAAATCTACGTACTAGACACTTCTCCCAGAAAACATATCACTTTGCATTCATCTGAACATAATTCAAACCACGTTTGCTAAAACTCTCTGAGACCCTGTTACACAGCCACTTTGTTTTTATGTTTCTGTAAGAAAATACAAAGACTAGCCTTTTCTTGGAAGCATCCTTAAGATGTTAAACAATAAAATGGTATTTACATTTATCTAATCTTAAGGCTACCTGAGTCTAGGCTGGAGATTTCAGTTACAGTGTATACAGTGATCCTTTCTCCTTCCTCACTTTTCCTTTTTCTCATCTCCCTTCTTTTTGATTATTATACCCATAGTATCATAAATTTCATACATATTTATTACAAATGCTATCACTTCTCTTTCCCATTCAATAAAACAGGCCAGTACCAAAGGAAGTCACACCTGTCTTCCCATTTCTCAAGCCTGACGGGGTTATCAGTAAGCGCAAGCAGTCAAAAAATAAAGCAGAACAGAGGTAGTGCCACCTAGTAAGAAGAATGAAATCCAGATGCTGTCAAATTTAAGAGACGTTTGATTAATGCCACCATTAACTTTATTTTCACTGCTTCCCCAGCAGGGTCAAAAAAAAAAGCAGTTCAGGGCGAGTAATGTGCTGACACGAGGAGCATCTTTCAGCAAGGCACAATTTTTCAAATAATGTCTAAGCTGCTTGATGTGTTATCAAAAGATCACCTTATATCTGTCAAGAAGCTTTAATTATAGAAGTCAAAAGTAGACTTTACTTCAAAGCCCATTTCCTACCAAGACTTCTCCAGTATCAAATTTACTTTTGTCTCTTCTGTGACAGCTAAAATTTCAGTGATGTAATGCAGTGTATATTTGGGATCTCTACGACATCTGTGGAAGTCGAATCCTATTTTCCAGACAGGCACAAAATTCATGTGGCTTTTAACTCATTTTTAAGTAGATCTTGACCTAATATAAAAAATTGAGAACAGATGACCAATATTGCCAAAGAATCATAAAAATTCAGAACATTCTAAAGAATAAATATCTTCAAGAAAAGATGACTGAAAATCCTAAGTTGGGATCAAACAAATGACTGTGTTTAAAATCACTTGGTTTGCATTCCATCCTTTAATCAATCTCTATGAATCTTGATATCGTCTATACATTTCAAGCTTCTTCCTTAAATCTTCTCAACAATTTTCAAAGCTATTTATTGTGGTGCTTTCAGAAAATCAATAAAAATGTCTTAGACCTTTGTGCGTAGTGAAAGAACAGAAAAACAAAAAGCTTAATTGGTCCAGCTGTGCCTTTTTGTTTATTTAAATAAAAAAATAAGCTAATCTGTGTTGAACGTAGAATCCACTGAAATGTGACCAACTGATGTTACGTTATCATCTTGACATCGATTTTTTTAGAAGTCCCTGTCATTTTTGTAAATTTACAATAGTCGGAAAACTCTTTTATTTTCTTTTTGTGAAAATCAGTGATCCGTAATTTTTTATAAGTGTAATGAACGTATCTGACATAACCTTAAACGTTTGTTTGACGTCTATATTTTAAGTAATTCAAATTACATATTTCAACCTAAAAGCTTATGTTTTATATTCTGATGTTAAATAATTTTTTGAACTCTTTATCATTTTGCAAATTATGTTTTTAAAAATAATTATTGTCGTTATTAACAAATTTCTTTGACAATATCTTCATAAGCAAATGGATAGGCATTTTCAATTAAGGGTCCTTCCCTAGGTTGAATGTGGGGAAAAATCTGTCAAGCGTCCCGTCTTCTGCTTCTCTCCTTGGTAGCCCATTGGTTGTAGCTCACGTCTGTGGCTCTGTGCCAAGAGAAATGCCTATGGAAAGGAAAGCCTGTTCTGAACTGAGGGCTGACTGCCTTTGTGAAAGATGAGAAGACAAAGCCTAATACAGTGAAACCTTTAGAACATTTTCCAGGGAACTGAACATTTTGAATGTTCTACGTGGGAAAACATGCGCTGGGAGAGCAGCACAATGACGCATTTCACTGTACTTCCACTTGCTAAGCATTCCAGCGCACTCTGCATACGAGGCTAACAAAGTGGCTTAAACAGGAGATGGTCACAGGCTCGAGAAAGCGTTCCTCCCGCCCCCTTCGTGGTTACACAAAACGGTCAATTACTTCCGTCTGAAACAGAGGCCAGGTCTGTTCTCAAATACCACGCTCTGGAGGCGGTATAAGAATATCCGATGGTTACTTGAGCTAGTTCAGGTGGCTTAGAGAAGGGCAAAACAGTTCCTTTACAGACTACAAAAATCACTTTAACAAAGAACAAACATCTCTGGGGGAAGGTAAGCTCACCAACATGGTAAGTATCATCTTCTCTAAATGTTGAGAGTTGGAGCCATTTTAGTTTGCCTCTCTGTGCTCTTCTCTATTAAGTGCTATTCTGTTAGGTGCTAGCACAGAGGGTTTGAAACCCTCTCTTCTTGTACCTGTGAATTTATTTCAGATCATACAGAACCTCAGAAATTTGAGGACAAAATCACAGAACACCAGATACCAAGGCAGGCCATATTAAGCTTTGAGCAACATCACTGTAGATCTCTGGGGTTCCAGCCTAGTTATTTTTCCACAGAGCTTGTTTAGTGGAGTATAGGAAATTCTTCTTACCGGATTTTTCAGTTATCCATGAACATCTCAGTATTTTTCAGATTACCAAGAATCTGTTGTAATGTGACTTCATGACACAACAGATTAACAGATCAAGATAAATTGCTGATGGAGACTTGGTGTTTTCTAAGAATGGGTGATAAGCATTAGCAGATAAAAAATGTAATCTATCAAGTAATGGAACAAGGCAGGAATGAGGAGAATGTTTTTCAATTTAAAAGCCAGTGTAAATTTTGCCCTTAACAAAGTCAGAGAAAATGTAAAGAATCGGAGGGAATTTTAAAAATACAGAATCAAGGAAGAAAAGTTTTTCTTAGATGAGTAAAGTGTTTCAGACATAAATAAATGTATGTTTGGGGTTGTTACTTTCCTGTTAGGATTAAGTAACTTTTTAGAATAAGTTTATTTAGGAGTTGATTATTTAGTTTGTCAATAATAACAATCTACTTTTTATAGCTCTTTTAAAAATAACTTTAAAAAAATGCATGAGAATAGATGTTTGTTTTAGAAAAACAGGAATAATATTTTTAACTTTTCTAAATGCTAGGTTCCAGAATACTAGTGGTCTAACAGAACTGATAGAGTCATGGTCACTAAAAGTGGAATACTCCAAAAGGCCTCAGAGAATACAGGAATGAAAGAATGAGACAACAAGATATCAGAGTCTGGATAACTCCCAACTGTCTATCCACCAACCCACCCCTCCCGTGCCCACCACTCCCCCTCCCCCCACTTCTTTAGGGATGAGTCAATCTCTCAGCACTTGACTGATGGTGCAGGAGTCAGTTTTGATGTTTCAGAGGCTGAGGCAGCTCTATCAACAATTGAAAGTTCAATAGTCAATATCCCTGTTCTTAAAATTCCCCCAGCCACACTACCACTGAGGATTTCTCCTCGGCTGCTTGAGACAGACAGTCTCCAAATGGCCCCCAATGATCCCTACCTCCTGGTAGTCATGCCCTTGTGTAATGCTTCACCCTTCATTTGGGGCTGGGTTTAGTGACTTGTTTCTAGCAAATAGAATGTGGCAGAGGTGAGGGGATGTCACTTACAAGATTAGGTTACAAAATGGCTGTGGCTTCTGTCTTGGGTGCTCTCTCTCTCTTGCTCTGTCTGAAGGAAACCAGCTGCCGTGTTGTGAGCTGCCCTATGGAGAGGCACACCACTCAGCCCAACAACCTGCCAACAACCCTGTGAGTGAGCTTGGAATCAGATCCTCCCCCACTGAGTCTTCACATAAGACCTCAGCCCCAGCTGACACCTGGGCTACAACCTGAGAGAGACCTTGAGCCAGAGGCACCAAGCTACGCAGCACCCAGACTCCTGACAGAAACTGTGAGATGATAAATATTTGTTGTTTTAAGTCACTAAGTTTTGAGGTAATTTGTTATGCAGCAATAAATAACTAATATGCCTTCTTGTCCAGTTCCAGCCTTCCATCTTCTTCAGTCCAGCTTCTCATTTCCTGCTCTTTCTCTCTCATTGCCACTCCCCACCCCACAGTCCTTTTACTTCTTTTATGGGACAGTTTAAAACTGTCTCTGCTTCTCAGGCAGCTTTAGGCCAGTGCCCTCAGGGCTTCTCCTTCTTCACCTTAAATGGCCTAAAAATAATAAAGTAAGTGTTCAGCCTAAGAGAAACTCTAGTGCTAGCTGCTATAAGAACAGTTTTCAGTTTATATTAAGAAACTGTGAGTCATCCAAAATAAATAATGGATCTATGATTTCATCAATTTAAAAATACTCTAGCTGTGGTCTGCTTTATAAAGTTGAGATTAAAACTCCTGGTGATTAAATAATCAACTCCCTGATTATTTAAACTTTTTATAGTAATAAAACAAATTATTTTTAAATATTTTAGCTATTTTTGGTACCATTTGATTTGGATTATGGCTACAAGTTAATGTGAGACGTCTGTACCTGAAATCCTCAAGTTCTTCAGCCTTCTTCTCGGCTCGGCGGTTACTTCAATACCCCAAATAAAATGCCTTGTCCACCCATTGCCCTCAGATTGTAGAAATTCCTCTCTCTCCCAAGATTTTGGAGGATACCCTGAAGGCCTACGTTCCCATTTGTCACCTTTCTCTTTGGAATTACTCCACTTTCTTCAGCTTCCCCCAAATGCCACCAACACAGGACTGCTGAATGGAATTACAGCAAAGCGCAAAACAACAAACAACTTTTAAAATTAAAATTAGACTTCTCCTCCGTTTTCTTGGATAACTGCAGCATAGGGAGGTCATCGGAGTGTCCTCCTCAGGCCTTGTGTGCCCCTCCTTTACTGGCTTCCCATGCTGCCAAACGCTTTTATTCCGTCTTGCTATTTTTCCTCTTGTCCAAGAGCCCCCCCAGATCTATTCCCCACCACCACCTTAATTTTTTCTTGAGACGGGGCATTTTAACTTGGTTTTGTTTAAACTCCTCACATCTACATTGTGTGATAGTGGGGAGTGGGGGGAGAGAGTCTTACCTTCCACCACCAAGGAGGTCCCAGACCCATTCGTGTGTTCTTTTCTGGATGTTGTTGTCTTCCTCAGCTCAAATTGTTCCTAGCCATTTAAAATAACATTTTTAAAATATCATATTAGAGTTTAGATATAAAGAGTAAGTTAAAAAATCCTAATAAAATGTATAAGAAGAAAAGTTATTTTCCCATTGAAATCCTGCTGAATTTATTAAAAAATAAAATTTTTCAAAGAAGTAGAGTTTTTCCCTAAGACTAGACTGAACACCCGTTCTATTAACCAGTGTATAATCCATTTCAAGTAAAAGGTAACAGCTATTTTTATGATTGTTCGCAATTATAAGACCCTCTTTGAGGATCAATTTCCATATATTTGAGGGTTTATTCTATGGCATGGCAAATGATTGGCAAATATTAGGAAGCTGTGTCTTGTCTTCCAATATCAAAGGTCTGACATTGAAACAAATCTTGGATCATAGAACTGCTGTAAATTATGCTTAATCTCAGGAAGCAAGATGAAAATAAGATACTGAGCTTCCTTGGTTCTAAGGAGGAACTTTAGAAGAACTTATGCAAGAATACATATGATTCTAGACGACATTTAATTACTTCCCCCCTCCGATAAGCGTAAATATTTATATTCCACTATGAAAATACATTTCCTCAGAAAGGTAAGAAGGGTTGGTTCCTGGCTATGCATATGCACTGGGAAAGCCTTCCCTTTCTGCTTCCCTCCTGGTAGCTAATTGCTTCCAGTGTTTTCAAAGGGAGCTGGGAGTTTCTAGGGAAAATAACTTGAAGCATGTCTGGTGAACTGGACGAGGGATAGGAAAAAGGGAGCTGGGTGGAGGGAGGGTGCTGATGAAAGAAATTTTCCACAGGTAGATTTTTCCAGGCAGGAGAAAGAATTTATCAGGAGCAAAGATTAAGTATGGCATGGGACATTGGATTCAGTTAAAGACATGAGGGCTGGAGTAGAGGAGTTTCCAAATCAAAAGTACCTACCCTGACCCCCCCAGTCAGTAGTATGCTCATTAAATAACTGAAAGAGCTGTCATCCAAAATTGTGTTGCCCCTTGGGGCCCAAGAAAATCTGTTGGTGGCTTCCTAAGAGATCATCTCATAGAGGGAGGGACTTGTTTCCCTTCCCATTGCGTCAAGGAGTCTGAGTCAGAATGGCATTACAGAGAATGGAATGGTAGCTAGTAGCCCAGTGAAAGTTGGGTCAGCTGGCGTACAGAGATTAGCAGCATTTTAACTTGGCCAGTGGCCAATGTGGAGAGGCACTCCGCCAGCTTAAGCAAAACGTGTTTGAGCAACAGCCAAATTAGAACTTGAAGAGGAACAGCCTCTTGGAGAACAGAGAAGGAGGTATGGCCATTTGGGGACCTCCAGAGATTCATGCTGGTGGAGGGGGGAGAAGAGAAATTTGGAAGGGGGTTGATTTTCTGTGATTACAGAGGTGGGAGGGGCATTAAGCTAGGAAAATTTAGGATTGAATGTTACGGTCACCCCATTTGCATTCACAGGCTGGTAAATTGTCATAACACACAGACAGAAGAGTTTCCACCTATGATCACTTTTTCATATGGGAGAATTTCACTCATATGAAAAGTATCATTTTGACAAATATGATTCTTGAAGACCAAACTTAGATTTCAATGATAATAACTCAGAAATAATTAGCCAGATTTGGGAATCCACATTTTCTGTCATGGATGTACAATAAGACAAAACTTGTACACTAAACTCTCTGGAACACACTGACCTCATCGGTAAATCGGAGATAATAAATCTGTGTCATAACGTTATTGTGCAGATAATGAGGAAACTTTGGGGAAAGTGTTAGCACAGTGTCTGGCACGTAGTGTCTGATTATATCTGTTCATTGCTCAGTGAAGAAGGTTTCACCAGAAAATTAAACTGGTGGCAGAGAAAGACCACATACAACATTAGAGCAAACTGCAGGAGCTTTTGATATCTGTATCACCATGCATGAGGAAAAGAGAGGACAGATTCTTTTATAAGGTGGAGCAGGGAGAAAAGCACCCTGAACTGAGGACCAGGAGGGTGGGTTTTTGTCCTGGATCTGCTTCAAGCTCCCCTGGGCCTCTGGTGAGCTGCTTAGCTCACCTCTCCCAATATCAGATTGCTCAAGGGAAAAATGAGGGGCTCAGTCTCAGTAATAGCTAAGGTCCCTTAAAGAAGAACAATGCACACGTTTCTAAGATGTGATCATTTGTGTCGCTACAGCACTTACTTTAATTATTTATTGTTTCTTAATGTATAGGATAGCAATTAGGGGATAGCAATTATAATGTTTTGTGGTTTTAATTTTTTTAAACTGTGTTTTTATAGAAAAAGCATAAGTGTACTATAATCCCCAATTAAGCCAATTACAACTGTGGGAAATTGGTTTGACTGGATGCACAGGGATTAGCACCCTCTACTCCTGTTGCCAAATTCTAGCTAAATGAGGAAGAGGGAGAATACAGACCCTTTTGTGAGCTGGTCTTGCAAACCCAAATATAAAAAGTAAGGTTGTGATGGTCACACTTTAAATTTGTATTAGTCATGTGTATTTTCTAAGGGGAGACTGGGGCGTGGCCAGGATGAAGGCAAGGGGTGCTGAGACTAATATACAGCAGACGTTTACTGAGTACATACTGTGTGTCAGGTACTGTGACAAGCATTTGACATAAGTGAACCCCTTTGCCTTTAGGTAGGCACAATAATTCTCATTGTACAGAAAATCAGCTTACACAGAAGAGTTGTTGGGATTTGAAGCCAAGTCTGTGACTCCGTTCCATGTGTTTTCCAGATTATTGCCTGAAAACAGGAATATAGGGAAAGAACATAAAAATATTTGGTGCTTAAATGTTTAAGGAAAGATTTACTGGTACAGGAGGGGCAAAGCTCCCCACTTTGCAAAGTGTGCTTAGTAATAGGATATTTGAACATTATTATGTAATTTTAGCAAATTCTGACCTATATTTACCTGGAAATATATACTGCTGTATTATACAAGTTTCTGGTTTGTATCATTTTTATGTCGTTAAAATATATAACTTGATGCTTTCCCAAATGTTAGAACAAGATATTTTTGCAGGGCCACTGCACCGGCCTCCACAGTTGTACTGTTGAGGTGGTTATCAACTCTGAGGTCACTGTTAAATTAATGAAGCAAGACAGTAGCCATTCATTTGTGCCGAACAGCAAACCCTGAGTTTCATCAGAGGAGGCTGCTATTGATTCATAAACAATAGGGATTTTCTCTAATAGAAATGCATCTGGCAGCCATGGGATAGCATCTTTAATCCCCTATAATGAGTTCAATAGCTGTCACAACATTTTATGACAATTTGGGCTTAATTTTAACTGCTCTATTAGCCTGTTTTGTAGCATATACAAATCCACACCTTGTTAGTACTATCACTTTATTTATTGGCCTTGGTTGTCTTTATTTTTTTCTCTGTTTTACTTTGTGGTACTGCTGCTCCTCAGTCACCCAAGCTGGAAAATTGGGGTCATCCTGACTCCTTACAACCTCTACTCGAGGTGTTTCCCGAATGAGTCTCTTCTCCATTCCTGTCACCTCTGCTTAGTCCAGCACCTCATCTTCACTTCCTGGACCACTTCAACAGCTGCCTGCTGGGGCCCCCTGTCTCCAGACTTTTCTTCTCAAGCTTGTTCTCCACATCGTCAAGCATCTTCTATTTAAACCCGAGACTGACCAGTCTCGGCCTGTTTAAAACCCTTCAGGCGTCCTCACTGTCTACAGAATGAAGTCCAAGCTCCTAGCATGGCTTGCAGAGCCTCTCCAGCCTCATCTTCCATCTCACTCTCTTAGCCATGACCTCCAACAGCACTGAACTTCTCGTATTTTTGCTGTGCACAGGTCTGTTGGTTGTTTCTCCCCTCTGAGCCTTTTGCTCAAGCTCTCCCCTTTGTCCAAAATGCCCTCTCTGCCCACTCCATCCTCCGGTCCCCCATTCCTTGCCTAGCTTCTCATCATTCTTTGAGACGCAGTCCAGATGTCGCTTCCTCCAGGAAACCCTGTCTCACCACATTTTGAGCCATAACCCTCTGTCCCAGGCCACAGTAGGTGATCCTCCACTCTGTCCCTATGTCTCTGGAAACAATTAGATATTTATTAAGTGTGTTACTGTAACCATTGTTGCCCTTACTACATTTTATTGTCAATCTCTATTGATGTGTCTGTTGTCCTTCTTTAGAATTTTAGCTCATTCTTTTAAAAGTAGGATAAAAAGAGGTCAATGGCCTGATAGTACACAAGAGATATGACCAGAAGGGTTATAGAAAATAATGTAAATGGCCCTTAAATGTATGAAAAGATGTTCATACGTGCTAATAATGAGAGAAATGTAAAGTACTATGTTATCATTTCTACCTTTCATAAATCTAAAAGTTTAACAGCGTGCTCTGTGGGTGAGGCTGTGTGGAAATACGTAGTCTCAGACACTGCTGGTTAGAATAGAAAATGATACAACCATTATGGGGGGAAATTTGACAATATCAAGCAAATTTATATATGCTTTTATCCTTTGTTTCGGGAATTGTATTTCTAAGAATCTATCCCAGGATATGCTGTAAAATATGTGAGAAGATATATGCAGAAAGCTCTACTTTGTAACACTTTTTATAATAGTAAAATATTGGAATAGCCCATATGACCATTAATAGAGGACTAGTTGAATAAATTATGGTAAATCCATACAATAGAATATTTTGAAGCTGTACAAAAAATGAGAAATATCTTTATATAATGCCATAGAATGATTACCAAATGTGTTAAGTGAAAAAAGCAAGGTGGAAAAACGTGTTCAGTTTGCTACTATTTTTCTGAGAAAGAGGAGGATATGATTTTAAATATATATTTACTTATATTTTTACAAGTTTTTCCATAAGGAAAAGGAAGTAACAAGATGGAGATGACAACAATAAAAGCTAGACTTCTCTAGATATCCCCTATTTTAAGGATTTTACTTTGGAACCATGTAACTATTTTACTTAATCATAAAATAATTTTTAAAATCCCTTAAAAAATGAAACAAAACAAAATAAATGAACCTAAACATATATTGAGTTGGTGGAATACTCTCCCAGAGAAGAACTAACTCTGATTTTTCTCCTCTATTTTCCCTTCCCTCTAGCTTTTGCCATCAGAACTGCTGACCCTAAGCCCACAACACATTGTAAAGTTTCTAAGTCTCTATGGCAAAGCGGAAGCCTGCATTTCCCATGGTGGGTTAAGGGGAGGTCCTCAGCCAAAAGCCAAGATCTCTTTTATTTTCTGCTTATTTTACTAAAGAATTACTTTTGCTCATTCAGTTTCCTCCTTCCTTTCTCTTCTCAGCATCGTGAAAACCACAAGTGAAATACCCAGTCGGGCAGGTTCCTGTCTTCCACTAGCAGGTTTCAAACTTGGATGACTTGGGAAATGGTGGTTCTGAGGACACAAACAGGGAATTTTCAGAGAGGAGCTTTCAGTGAGGGAGAGAGAGCCCTTGACTATACTAACAGGAACCAGGTAACTTCAGAAAGAGTAGAAAAGCTTCTGAGACTGCAGAGGCCAATATAGAGGTAAAGAAGAGTCCAGTGCAGGTCAGGGTCGAAGAAAATGACACTAAGGACTGACTAGTTGCCCACCATGGGGAAATGTAATCAGTTTCTGGTCAGAATGGTTAAGTGGTTAAAATGAGAAGTGTTCCTGTATAGTACGGGTGTGCATATACATCTGTGCTGCCTGGTTGTCGCAGGTCAGGTTCTCCAGAAGTTGGGGGACAAGATGGTTATTTGGGATGTACACCTGTGGACAGAAAGGGGCAGAAGCAGGATTGGGCAGAGGAAGAAGCTGGACTGTGATGAGGGCTCAACGAAGCCTCAGTCCACCAGGTGAAAAATTGTCCTGTGGCAGACAGAAATGACTGGCCCTTGTACCCTCACCTCACTTAGTCATCTGACACAGGCTGCCCCAGAAAGGGCTTGACCTCAGACAGCAGAGGCAGCTCTCTGCAGCTAATGCAGACTCTGAAGGAGCTGCCAGCTGGAGGCTGTCTCCTGGCAACATTTCCTGCAGCCCAGATACAAGGCCTTCCTTGAAGGGGGACCTGGATGGCACATCTCTCTGCCTACCATACTAGCAAACCTGTCCATGGTTAATAGAGAGTATTTTCATTTTAATTTCTCCCAACAAACAAAAGGTATCACATTTTCAGTAAAGAACCCCATATATTTAGTGTTGAAGTCCAAATTACTATTAGAATTTATATTCCATGGATTATCAGGTGGTCAATATTATATTTCTGAGCAGGCTGGAATTAGCTATTTATTCGTTTATTCATCCCACAAACATTTATTACATATTTATTGTAGTCTCTGGAAGTTGAAATTGAAATAAGAATAAAGACACTTTTCCCATAAACTCCTAGGAGTTAGATTCTAGTGAGGAGGCAGACAAAATAGACAATTAAAGCAAAGTGGTAAGAGTTAAAAAAAAAAAAAAAGGTATAAACAAGATAATATGGAAGTTAAAGGGGCATGAATGAGAAAGTATTTAGCTATGTCTCCAGGCATCCTCCTGGAAGAGGAGATGTGGGCTCTGGCTCTCAGAGAACAAGAAATATTTGCATAGGAACATTACAGGAAGAGCAAATTGCATGTGTAAAGGCTCAGAAGAATGAAAGAGCATTACACATTATGGGAACTATAAATAGATTGATTGATAGGACCAAGGCACAGATGGTAAGTATTGATATATGAGGCTGAGAAAAAATATATATATATATTTATCTTATTCATTTATTAATATAGTTTTAATTGTACTTTATCTAGCCAATGTTTCTCAAGTACATTTAACAATGCTTTTGGTTATTGTTTGTTTGTTTTTTCAATAACACCCCTCTGCAGAACATCGTTGGGGAAATATTGAAAGACAGTGTTGACTGAGCCAGCCAGGTCATCTGTGACCTAAGCCTGTTTTAGACCTAGTACCTGAACAGGTCTGTTCTGCTTGATATTGACAGATAAGGGAGAGATATTATTGGATGCAATTCCTGGGAATGCTACAGGAATTGCATCTGTCTGTTCTTGGAGACCAGAATACTGAACTCTGTTAGAAGGAACACTTCATCTCCCTGTCATAAAGAGTCCTTAGCAACCACCTACCTAGTTCAGGTCACAGACAAGGAGAGTAGCGACTATAGAGTCCTTGACTCTTTCTGGTGCAGGTAAACTTGTCTCTGGAAGCTGAGGAAGAAAATCCAGAGGCACGGTTAAGACCTTAGCCATGGCATCTGTATCCTATCGAGAGCCAATATCCACCACAGTGGGAAAACGGATGATTGTTACAGGTAAAGAGTTTTTGTGTATGTTTCCACAAGGAGATCTGAACTTTCTTTATCCCTTGTCTATATGATGCTCACCTATGATACTCACAGGATGGATATAAGAATGAAATAATCACATATGCTTATTTTATACCATACTGCTGCTCTGATCATGCATGCTCAGTCTGGGCATCAACACCATGCTGCCATCAAGAGATCTGTGGCATTCCAGTTCTCACTGTATCTGAGCCAACTTTCACAAAGGAACATTTTTGTATCACAAAGTTTATGTTTTGTATAAGGGGAACTACTCTGATGTTAATAAAAAGTATACTTTTGATCAAGTGTTAATTATTACTGATTTAATCTTCTTGTATTTTTATAAACGACATATTTGGTTGATAAAAATTTGAGCAAGATGTGCGTTAAACCTAGTACAATTGTTGGCTTGCATTTTGTTCTTGCAACTTGCTTTAAATGATGTGGGTGGTATGTGTGTGTGGAATTACAATAAAATGTAATTAAATAGACTATGACTAATTGTAATAGGTCTATAAGAAATAAACTAAATTTCATCTTATTTCCTTTATATTTTTAAATCATGAGCAAATTTTATAAGCATATACTCTTGCTTACCTGTAAATTTTCACTTAAATCGTGAGAAACCTGGCTTTAACTGTTTGTCATCCATTTACTTAATTGTTTAATTCCAGTATATACATATACAAGTATCAGAATTGTTAACCTGTACGCTGTGGGAAAAAACTTTATCAATTAGGGTACAGTGCTTCCTTGCAGTTCCTTTTGCCTTTAGACTTACAGACTCTACTCATTTCCAAAATTACTTGGGTTAGCATCTTTTCCTCCCAACCCCTTCAGTGCAGTTGTTTCATACATTTGTAATGTAGTTAAATTCTCTTGTCACAGTCTGAATTCCTTTCTGGAATCCTCCAACCTCCTAAATGATTTTTTTTTTAAATTTTGCATACATCGGGCCGGCCCCGTGGCTTAGCGGTTAAGTGCGTGCGCTCCGCTGCTGGCGGCCCGGGTTCGGATCCCGGGCGCGCACCGACGCACCGCTTCTCCGGCCATGCTGAGGCCACGTCCCACATACAGCAACTAGAAGGATGTGCAGCTATGACATACAACTATCTACTGGGGCTTTGGGGGAAAAAAAATAAATAAATAAAATTTAAAAAAAAATTAAAAAAAAAAATTTTGCGTTCATCAAAGTTTGCTCTTTGTGCTGTAAAGTCTATAGGTTTTGAGAAATTCATAAGGCCATGTATCCACCGTTATAGTATCATACGGAATAGTTTCAGCACTCTAAAAATCCCCTGTGCTCCACCTATCCATTTCCCCCTTTTCTCTCTCTGTACTCCTAGCAACCACTGATCTTTTCATGGTATCTATAGTTTCACCTTTTCCTGAAAGTCATAGAGCTGGAATCATACAGTATGTAGCTTTTTCAGATTGACTTCTTTAGCTTGCCAATATGCATGAAGTTTCCTCTATGTCTTGAGAGCTCATTTCTTTCTTTCATGGAATAATTTTCCATTGTATGGATGTACAAAAATTTATCTATTCACCTATGGAATGAGATCTTGGTTGCTTGCAGTTTTTTGGCAATTCTGAAAAAAGCCTCTATAAATATTTATGTGCTGGCTTTTGCATGAATATGTTTTCAAATCAATTTGGTAAATACTTAGGAAAGTGATTGTTGTATCATATGGTAAGACTATGTTTAGTTTTGTAAGAAACCACCAAACTGTCTTCCAAACAGCTGTACCATTTTGCATTTCCACCGACAATGAGTGAAAGTTCTGTTGCTTGGCATCCTTGTCAGCATTTGGCATTGTCTGTTTTTTGACTTTTAGCCATTCTAATAGGTATGTTATATCTCATTGTTTTTTTTGTTAGGAAGATCAGCCCTGAGCTAACATCCATGCCAATCCTCCTGTTTTTGCTGAGGAAGACCAGCTCTGAGCTAACATCTATTGCCAATCCTCCTCCTTTTTTTCCCCAAAGCCCCAGTAGATATTTTGTATGTTATAGTTGCACATCCTTCTAGTTGCTGTATGTGGGACGGTACCTCAGCATGGCCGGAGAAGCGTTGCATCGGTGCACGCCTGGGATCCGAACCCAGGCTGCTAGTAGTAGAGCGCACACACTTAACCGCTGAGCGATGGGGCCGGCCCCTCTCATTGTTTTTTTAATTCACAATTCCCTAATCACAGATGTTCATATACTTATTTGCCATCTGTATATCTTTTTTGATGAGATGTCTGTTCATAATGTTTACCTGTTTTATAATTGGGTTTTTTGTTTTCTTATTGTTGAGTTTTAAGAGTTCCATGTAAATTTTGGATACAAGTCCTTTATCAGATAAGTATTTTGCAAATATTTTGTCACCGTCTGTGACTTGTCTTTTCATTCTAACATAGTCTTTCGTAGAGTAGAAGTTTTTAGTTTTAATAAAGTGCAACTAATCAATTTTTTCTTTCATGGATCATGCTTTTGATGTATCTAAACATTCATCACCAAACCCCAGGTCACCTAGATTTTTCTTCTATATTTTCTTCTAGAGGTTTTACACCATTATGTTTTCATTTAGGGCTATGATCATTTTGAGGTGATTTTTGTGTCTCTCAAACTTTTCGTTTCTATTAGCCAATAAATTTCATCTTTCCTAAAGCCAGTTTGGATTGGGTTTTCTGTCACTTGCAACTGTGTTTCTTCACTGATACTGAAAATTTCTTCCAATCTATGTCAGAGTATACTTAGTTTTATGTATTTACTTAGTTCAAATTCTTGTCACTTTTGATAGACTTATGATCTTTTATTATATTGATGTGTAATAATTAACTTCACATTCTCCTGTATTTTATATTTAATTTCCAAATTGTTGCTGTTATAATAAAGATACATGAATAATTTTGCATAAATAATTTTTCTCTTTCTGTTATTTTCTTGTGATATATTTACAAATAGTGGAATTAGCAGGTGGAAGATATAGACTGTTAATGTCACAAACTTTGGAGGATTGTGTGAAATACTATGAACAATGTATTTGTGTTTAAAGCCTGCAAATATTTTTTAAAATCACTTTTATTTATTTTTAATAATTGGAGAGGTATATATCAAAATTTTTTTGAATGTAACTTTAAAAAATTTTATAATGAGTATTTTTAAACATGTGCCAATAAACTCCCACTTACCTGTCACCCATATTCAAGAATTATCAAAATTTTTCCACATTTGATTCACGTCTTTTTTCTTTTGCTTTTGCTAGAATATTTTAAAGTGAATCTCAGATGTTATATTATCTCATCCTTATATATTTCATTGTGCATCTCTAAAAAATATGAACATTTTCTTATATAACCACATTACCATTATCACACCTAACAAAATTAACAATTATCCTTTGGCATCATGTAATAACTAGTCCATAATAAAATTTCCGTGATTGTCTCTAAAATGTATTTTTACAGTTGATTGTGAGAATAAAGACCCAAATGAGGTCCACACATTGCATTTGGTTGTGTTGACTCTTTTAGTATCTTTGAAGCTGGTGCAACCTTCCTTCTTTTTTTCTTGCCATTTACTTGTTGCAGAAATTGAGTCAGTTATCCAGTAGAGAGGTCCAATGTTCTGGGTTTGTCTGTTGCTTCCTTGTCACATCATTTAACATGTTCCTCTATCCTGTGTATTTTCTGTAAATTGAATTTGGTTCTAAGGGCTTGATTATAGTCAGATTCAACCCTTTAGGAAAGTGCATGTCTTGAATGCAGCTGTGGTCAACACACAACACTCTTAAGCAGTTCAAACATAATAATTTCAATTCTATAAAGCCCATTTCTTAGTACCTTTCTAATTTATTGGGACTCAGACCCCTTTCCTCTATATTTGGAACTGTTTTTAATGAAAAGCCCATGTTCTCATAAAAATGTTGGCCTAAGTGGTTATGTACCTGGTTAGGCAAACAAAAAGTTGATTTAATCCATACCATACATCAAATATTGTATAGTTGCAATAAAAACATAAAAAATATCTTGTCACTATTAATAATTAATGTAAAAACAACAAAATATCATGAAAACCATTTTTAAAAATTATCTTGAATGCTCACATGTAAGGAAAAACTAACCAGATTATACGATGATAAGAAAATAGCTGAGAAATTTTGTGGCAATTTTGAGGATGATTTTGGAGCACTTTTTAAGAGTTTTATAGGATTTTTATTGATGTCTAATTTAATTTTAAAATCAAATTTTCCTTTCTTTTGCTGTAAGTGTAACAATACTCTTATACTTATCATTGCTAACGATAGTTGTTTTTTCGTTTCTTTAATTTCTAGTGGGATTCCATTATTCTATGAGATGATTCAATATGTGTATTTACTTAGTGTATCTTGACTACCTAACTAATTTGACCACTCATCATTTTATTTGTCTATCAGATTTCAATATTTTTCCTTTTAAAATATACTTTTGCAACTAAATTTTTATCTTATATATTTGAAATCCAATTTAACAAATATAAATTGAATTCCTATTGAATACTAAAAACTTGGCCATGAGCTTTGGAGGATACAAAAATGAACATGCATAAGATGTTCTCTTTCTTCTAGAAACTTATAATCTATTGTTCTGGTTAGAACATTATAGGTTATCCTGTTATCCTATTTGTTTAATCTAAATATCCATCACAGTGTACTGTGTCATTGAGAGAAACATAAATCCAATTCCAAAGTCCTTGAGAAATAACGTAAAAGAAGTGGAAAAGGAGGAAAATTTCTTCACATGGATCTCCACACAATGCAGCCATATGTTTTGTTTGGTTTGTTTTTCTACTCATTTTTATTTTGAATATAGTGATTAGAGCATAAATTACCTCCTACGTTACAGATGGATCTTAGAATTTATTTAGTTGGCAGTTAATAAAGGGATAGAAATTCTTTTTGAAAAAACTGTCAATAAGCCCAACTTTTAAAATCTTTTAAAAAGTTGAGATGTAACATATATTTTATCAAGTACATTAATCTAGTGTTCCGCTTGATAACATTTTACAAAGTGAACACACCTATGCATCAACTTTTAGATCAAGATAGTGAACGTTTTCATTACCCTAAAAAGTTCTTTTATGTCCTTTCCCAGTCAATCCCCCCAAAATCAAACACTGTTTTGATTTCTGTTTTTGACAACTGTAAGTCTAATCTGAAATTAGATTAGAAATTAGAAAAATTATCACCTGTAATTTTTGTGTGTGTGTGTGAGGAAGATTGGCCCTGAGCTAACATCTGTGCCAATCCTCCTCTATTTTGTATGTGGGACACCTTCACAACATGGCTTGATGAGTGGTGTAGGTCTGCACCCAGGATCCGAACCCGTGAACCTGGGCCGCCAAAGTAGAGCGTGACAAACTTAACGACTATGCCACCAGGCTGGCCCCTCGTCTGTGTTTTTAAAACATTTTATTTGCTGGCTTAGTCTTCCACATAAGTTTTACTATCAATTTGCTAAGTTTTATTACATAGTGAGGAGATTTAATAGACAATGTTTTTTTTGCATTGCAAAGATCTTACTATATGAAAACTCATATCATAAACAAAATTATGAAGAGAGTTTAAAAGTATTTAGAGCATGGCTATGTATTTTTAAAACATCTGTTTACACACAAATGATATAGTTTGTTTACCCAGTTCCAGATTCTGTTTTAAAATTACAAAATTACATTTAAAAAATATATTTTTTCATGAATTCCCACTTAGCCCAAATTAGAGAGATTTATGGAATAATTAATATGAGATCTTAAGTTTAAATGGCAGCATAACAGATAATCTAATTTACCTATAATTTTTCAGATGGGAATACTGAGGTTCAGAGAGCTAAGAGACTCACTCAAGTTCACAGAGCCTTGATGAGAAGGATGGAGGCCTCTGCCTGCCCCTTGTTTTATGATGTATTTATGTACATTATATCCAGATTACTGACTAAATAAAAATATTAATGTATGTAGTCAGCCATTATATATCTACTAGAAAATCTGCTCTTGTAAACCACGAATATTGCAGAATTCCACCTTATAAAGAAGGAATCACAACATGATATTTCCGTTAGAAATATATTAGAATTGGAAATACTCTCTAGGAAACAGCCAATACCAATATGATGAATGAAACCATAAGTGGTAGGAGAAGTACATAAATGTGTACGTAATTTTGAAAAGCATTGCTCCATTAGCCTGGGACTCAGACCCATTTATTCATCTCGTTTTTGCCCTGTGAAACTGTCACACTAATAGTTATGTCTCAAATTCAATTATTTTAAAAATAGAAAATGACTTCACACTGAATTGCCAGTTATTTCCTATTTGAAGAAAGAATAAAACAGTCCTGCTACAAATTCAGCTTAAGTCTCAGCACTATAATTCATAAAGCAAATATTTCGGATTTTTAAAAAGTAAGTCATGACAAAAGCTTACACATTTTAATGGCACTGATGCAAGTGGTTGGCTAGTCTGTATTTTATTCCATAGTCCTAGAATGTGACTTGCCTGAATCAAAACTTGTCTACAAGTGACAGTAGTTCCAAATCAATCCTACCTTAAACTGCTGGTCACCTAAATCATCACCAATGTGATCTGCAGGAAAATCATTAGTTGCTGCCATCAATTGAAAAGCATCTAAAGAGGACTTCAAAGGGCAAGCTTTGTCTCATACTCTAGTTTTTCTGTTTTTGTTTTTTTTAGAACAATAAACACCTTTATTACATGAACTAAGATGGGAAGGAGAAGGGTTTATTTGCCTTTCTGGGTCTTGATTTAATTTTCCAAAGTTAATACCTTGTGGGTTACAGTAATGTCGCTTCTTTAAATCAGGCAGAAACGCTCAGGATTAAGCAAAAAAAGTTTTTTGTTGTTGAAACAGTGTTTGAAAAAATTAATTATTTTGTCAAAGATTAGTTGATTTACTGTGTTACTGTGGGCTGGGCACTATGCACCCTTCAAGAAAACAGAGATAAGCATGAAGATCTTGCTTTAAGAAGCAAGGACTATAAACTGAGACATCAATCTTGGCTTTTCCTCTTAATCTTTCTGGCCTCAGTATTCTCATCTGTAATTTGGGGATAATAGTACCCATTTTATAAGTTTTTCTCTGATGATTTAATGAAATGAAAGTACCTGCTTATAATATGAATTCAATAACTTTTTGGCACTTTCTTTTCCTTTAAGGAGGTGTACTGTTTTTTTCTTGAGAAGCTGATTATCTGGAGGAGGGAGGTGCTGGGAGAGGACAAAAAAAATCATCCTAAAACCCTATTTTTTCATAATAAACAACCAAGTACACTTTATTTCCCAAAGTCTGAAGCCGTAAGCAAGTTTTTAAAGGGCACAGAGAGAAACAATATAAGATTATCTAACCCAGTGGTTTTTAAACTTTAATGTTCATATTAATCCCCTGGGGAGTCTTGTTAAAATGCAGGTTCGGGTTCCAAACGTTATTGGGGGGTGGTTGGTGCTGAGAGTTTGCCTTTCTATGAAGCTCCCAGGTGATGCCCATGTTGCTGGTCCAGGGACCACGCTTTGAGTAGCAAGGATCTAAATTCTTCTGGCTCCACCATTTACTTACTATTGTGACCTTGGACAAGATATTTACCTCTGTGTGCCTCAGTTATACCATCGGTAAAATGGCAATAATAGTATCTACTTCATAAGGTTGCTGGGAGTTTTAAGTGAGTTGATGCATGCAGAATACTTAGAACAGTGTCTGGCATGTGGTAAGCTCCATATATGTGTTGACTATTGTCATCTGACGTAGATCACCAGCAATATAAGTAAACTGCTGGCTACTGCGCCCAAAAGATGAAGTTATTTGTGATGCTAATAATTAGAGCCCACACAAAATATATTTTTTAACTTTCTGACTGTTGGCCTTTTGGATTTTCCTATAAACCTCATCTAAAAAATACTAAAGAAAACAAGTTCCATTGAAAAGGTGTTATGGTAGAATGGCAGATTTTGGAATACTACCTATAAACCTCATTAATTTACATAATCTTGGTTGATGAAAATGATATGTCTTCTAGAGTCAGGAAGAACAGAAAGATCTCCTTAGGGTGCTCGGGGTGGGAAGTCTTTCACTACAGGCACCATCTTTGTTCACTTTGAGTCCCTTTCCCTTGCCTTTCCTCCCTCTCCTGCAAGAGGAGACATGGCATACGCTGAACTCCAGCAAGGAAGCACTTTACCCTTGACACCTGCTGCGTATGATCCTAGTCGATTTCATTCACAGCAAGTGATAAAGGGTAACGTGCCTCACTGTCTTGCTAACCCCAGTTGCCAGCAATTATCTCAGAAAAGGTAAAACCTTTCTCAGCGCCTATTAAAAGGCCCCTTTGGCCACAGATATCATCTTTTAGAAAAATACACTCCAGGGAAAAGTCTGAGATCCACAGAAGATTATCCATGCCTTTAAGAATAACAGCACTGAAAGAGACCTCAAATCGTTTACTTGGTCAAATCATTTATTTGGGGCAGCACTTTCTAAAATAAAGGAAATAATTGCTGGAAACTACAGAATTGCAGAGAGGGAGTCATTTGAGGGGAAGACATGAGCTGACTGATTGCTCCTGTTCTATATTAAGGGTTAAACTAGACAAACATCGCAAGGAGTCCTACCACCCCATTTCCAAGCAGAGTCTGAGCAGGACTGAGTTTCTCTCACAAGGACCTAGAATAGCCTTAGGAAATCTTCTGGTGGAGGAAAGGGGAGATATGGTGTGTATCTAAGCCTCATTCTTGGCAGTCAAGTGAACTGCCCTGGGGATGGAAGTGGAGGGACCTGAGGGCAGAGCTAGGAGCCCTAAGTGGCTGGATTAGATGCAGCAGCTTCCAAGTTTACTAACCAATGATCAAAACTCGCCACTGCAGAACTGGGGGAGGGAGGCAGCTGCAGAGGAAAAAAGAGACATGGTGTGCCATGAAATGTGAGCCAAATCCAGTTTCTGGGTCCTTTGTGACATTCTTTTTTTTTTTTTTAATTGAGGTCACATTGGTTTATAACATTAAGTAAATTTCAAGTGTACATCATTATATTTTGGCTTCTGTATAGGTTATATTGTGTTCACCACCAAAAGTCTAGTTTCCATCTATCACCATACATATGTGCCCCTTTACCCCTTTCACCCTTCCCTTACCTCCTTCCCCTCTGATAACCACCAGTCTGTTCTCCGTATCTATGTGTTTGTTCTTTTATCTTCCACATATTAGTGAAATCATACAGTGTTTGTCTTTCTCTGTCTGACTTATTTCAGTTAGCATAATACCCTCAAGGTCCATCCATGTTGTCACAAATGGCACGATTTCATCTTTTTTATGGCTGAGTAATATTCCATTGTATATATATACCACATCTCCTTTACCCATTCTTCCATTGATGGGCACTTAGGTTGCTTCCAAGTCTTGGCTATTGTGACTAAAACTGCAATGAACATAGGGATGCATATATCTTTTCAAATTAGTGTTTTCATGTTCTTTGGATAAATACCCAGAAGTGACATTCTACTGCCAGTAATACTAAGATCTCCCTGAAGGGGACTCTGAGCTAGCCATAATCCCAAGTCTAGGGCGCTGATTCTCGAAATGTAATACACGTAAGAACCACTTATGGAGACTTTTAAGAATGCAGAATGCCCAAAACTCTGAGTTAGTTTTTCTGAGATCCTAGAACCTGGATGTTAGACAAGCACACCAAAAGACTGTGATACAGGTAGTTCATGTGACACATTGTGGGAAACACAGTAGGCCCTAGGGCAGTAGGAAATGTATACGTTCTGCTCCTGGAAGCTCACATATGTTCCAATTCTATTGCTCTGTAAGATCTGACTTCCATCTAGTCAGAAGAAGATCCAAAGTCTCAGCTCACAAACATTGACTTTTAAAAGTAATTTAAAGGCTCACAATTTAAAAAAAAAAGATGAGAACATGTGTATGATTCAAATTAGTGTGCGTTATATCATTCTGTAAATGATTATATAAAAACAAAATATGTTTTTCAGCTCAATGAATTACGGCACTGGTGACAGGATAATTAGGAATCTAAGCAGTCAAAACTTATGCAAACAAAGCTATCTCGAGTTAAGGCAGTTAAGGAAGATTAGTGAATAAATGCTGAAGCAATCGGGTTAAATAAAATCTTTGTTCATCGGAAGGAAATAATACTTCCCACATCTCTTTTTTTAGGGATTTCCAGACTCTTTTAAACTTTAATTTAAAAACTAAGGAGCTATCACCACCCTGTTTTCACAAAATGGAAGCAGAACAAAGTAGACGTGCTAGTCATGTGGGCTAAATAAAGACGTTAAAAAGAAACACAAAACCTGTAATTCTGTGATCCTGGGCACTGACATGGTAAATCGCACTTTCTTTCCCGAGGATTGTGTAGCCACTTAGAACACAGGATTCACCACTGAACCACACTCACTTCCTCATCACCAATCCATACAGGGTGTGCATGTGCCTATGTGTGCACACAAGCTCACACACGCACCCTTTGACACGTGGAAATGCCCTAAGGAACGTCAGCTCCTCTTGTCTGCAGGGATACTAAAAAAAAACAAAAAAACAAAAAAAACACCACACACATGACCCAAAAAACAAAAAACTATCAGTTCTAGATATCAGGGATTTCTTTTTTTCCCCTCAAACCGAGTGTCTTAGACTCCCTTGAAATGGGCCAAAAAAAAAAAAAAAAGATAGCTTATCATTGACTTTGGCATATAATTACTCAGAAGATAAAGATTGAAATGCGAGTTTGCAGTAAATCCCCAATATTGTGATAATTCCACCTCTGCTTCCAAGGGAGGGGAGGTGCTGTGGAAATATCGTCTATATGTATGGATTGTTTTGTGTGAGGACTATAAAGTAGGAAGCTATTTACATTACTCTATATATTGGCCAAGAACCCCATTAATCATGGTTAAATAAATAATACCCTGCTGCTACTCACCCAGAACACTCTGAGGCATGAGTGGCAGCATGGAGAAGCAGCTGGTTCACAATCAATGTGGGAGATTGAGAGCCTCCGCCTTTGTGATTTTTGGTCTGAGGACCACGGTTGTCCTGGTCCACAGCATCTTCATATAGCTGTCTCCAAACGGCAGTCACAGTTTTAATGGCCTTGGGGGATGACTTTGGAAGATTGTGACATTTATTCACAACATCCAGCTTTTATTTTAAGTCAAACTGTCTCAAACATTATTTCCAAATTTGGATGGGAGTTTGTCCAGCCATTTTTGTATGATGATGTAATAAACATGGACAAGAAGTATACATGTAACTGTTCACTGCACTGCTATGAATCACCTAAAATAATGACAGAGTGCCTTAGCTTAAAATGTTTTGAAGTTGAAACATACATTTGGGGTTGAGATTGTGCCCAAAGGAAAATTATGTATCATACAAAAAGTTAAGACCATCTATTAAAGCAGAGAGTTCACAGAAGGTGGGGTAGGGTAGCCTGACAGATAAATGGAAAGGAAATGACACCCTGCCCACCTGGCCCAAAGGCAGAGCGTCCAAGGGCAGGGATACTTTGGTTTTCTGGCACTCACCTTCTCAAATCTCAACTGGACACAATTGAGAAGATAAAATTTTGAGCAAGTGACTCCAATACAAGGCAGCTTCAAAGATGACTTCTACCGTGATTGTTATTCCTGCTGTCTGTTCATCAGAAGGGATTACAAGCATTTGGATCTTCTCCTATCTCCTACCTTCATCAAATGACTGATATCCCCTTAATCTCTGTCTCTACTCCCCGCCGCCCTTTCTCCAATCTCTCCCTATTTTCTTCTCTTCTGCAAAGAAACAGAAGAAGAATGAGGAGCAAAAAAGCTGCACATAGATAATCACAAATCCTAGTTGTTCTCTGTTTATATTTCTAAAACTGCTACCAAAGGACATATAGGGAATCTTTTTTGTGTGTGTGTGTGAGGAAGATCAGCCCTGAGCTAACACCCATGCTAATCCTCCTCTTTTTGCTGAGGAAGACCGGCTCTGAGCTAACATCTATTGCCAATCCTCCTCGTTTTTTTTCCCCGAAGCCCCAGTAGATAGCTGTATATCATAGCTGCACATCCTTCTAGTTGCTGTATGTGGGATGTGGCCTCAGCATGGCTGGAGAAGTGGTGCATCGGTGCGCGCCTGGGATCCGAACCCAGGCCGCCAGTAGTGGAGCACACACACTTAACTGCTAAGCCACGGGGCGGGCCCAGGGAATCTTGATTAGAGCTTTGAAATATAGCTCCAATACAGAGCTGATTTGTGGTATTGCCTACTCCCAACAAGCAAATCCAACAGGCTAGATGGCTGGTGCCCCGCTCCTTGTACATTTACTTCGCCCCCTTTCTGGCTTTCGTTTCTCCTGTTCTCCAGGTTGAGATCTTCTTGTTCTAGCTACACCCACATTCTGTCTTAGGATGACCAACTGTCCCAGTTTACCCAGGATGAGGGCTTTCCCTGGGCACGGAATTTTCAGTGCTGAAACTGGGATGAGTATGTCACCCTAACTCTGACCCTTAGTGGCTGTCCTAGCTGGGCCAGCCTTCCCAACCCCAACACATCCACTTCAAGGTGCGGATAGAATTCATTATCTGAATTCTGCACAAAGCAGAAAGGATGGAGAAGTGTTCACGACACTGGGGCACCAGGCAAGAGTTCCCTCATAGATAGGCCATTACCAACCTCCTCCCTTGCAGGCCCTCAGAGTAGTATGATAGGGTTCAGGCTATTCCACTGATATGATTAGGCAGAGGTCCACCTCTACTCTGAGGAAATCTTGCACAGTTGTAGCAGGTGATATTCACTGGCCTGTTTACCTCAGTCTGGTTGGGGACTGCTGTTCCTCTTGAGTAAAGACAACTTGTATCAGACCATCTATTGAGTTCATTGTAAACCCAAGCAGAGGCCCCTGAATCTAACCCAAATTGTTTCTAGTAATTCAAGATGCCCTCAAATTTTGCAAGAGGAACAAGACCAGTATTCTGGGCCATCATAGTTGCTTAGGGGCAAAAAATAAATAAAATCTTCTTTCTCCTTTTATGTTTTGAACTTTTCTTTTTGCCTTGTTCAATGATCAGCTGTCCAATGTTTTTGTCCAGTTTCTATCGTCAACTGATATGTGCTGCCTAACATTAGAGTCAGCTAAATCATGTAAAGTGCAAATAAGAGGAACAACTGAGCTCTGCCACAACCTAAATGTGATGGGTTTATACTGTGTCAGCTTAGCTAAGCTGGAACTATGTTTCCCAGAGTTTCCCTGTCTGCATAGTTTTGGGTTAGTCTGGGCCACAGGAGATGTTTTGTGTGAGATTTGGAAGGCGGAAGTGAGGCAGCAGGCATATTGCTCAGGTTGGTACGGGCCACCAGGTGCTGTCGCTGCTCGTGCCTGCTGTTGCTGATGCGCTGGTCCACCTTGCTGGTGTGGGGCAGCTCCTCTAGGGCCTTCTGTATCTCCTTCTTCAGCTTCATTGACTTCTGGGCCAGGTGATGTTTAGCACCTGCTTCACTCAAGTCACTTGAATCATCAAATTTGGAGGCTTGGAGGCAATGACAGACCTGCTCAAGTCCAGCTACCCTTGTGGGTTCCGGTTTATCCTACAACTATGAAGCCCACTTTCAGTCTGTCAAGAGCATTCCCAAGCCACACATGGAATTCAGTAGCAGCATCCTGGATTTTCATAATTTATTCTTATTCTAGCTCCACATCTCACTCTGTCTTGCCTTTCTGGATGTCCTATTGCCTCAAGACTCCCTCTTTACCATTATCAAACCCACATTGGCTTGACCCATTTTCTCTGATCTATTGCTTGTTTGTCAGCATCTGAATCACTTTCCTGAACTGGTGGTGATGGACTGACTATCCATGGTGGTTACATCACAGGCAGAGTCTTATGAAGCTTCCCATTTGGACAGCTCCAGCTAGGGGACCAGGACTTCTGGGACTCACCTGCTTTCTAATTCCAGTTTCAAAGGATAGGGAGACAGGACATAGCCTTAGCCCCAAGGGCAGCTTAATGCAGAGTACTCTCAAAAAAAATTGTAGAAGGAAGAGGTGAATGAACTGATTGACAAATCCTTGGGAAGTGCACAATCTAGGTATTTCCCTTTACATACTGTTCATAGGCACTAACTTACACGTTTGCCCAATTTTTCTCCTATCCAGAGAGTCCTTCTGGATATCTTTTTATCCCTAAACTGGGTCAATAATTATCTCAGCAAAAAAGGACCTTGCAGAAGGCACACATCATTTTCACTTTTTTTGCTTAATTCTTTGCCTGGAGTAGATGGGTGTTGGTGGAAAGAAGAGGAGTCCTCCACAGTATCTTCTTCCTCTCTCATCCAAAATTTCTCTAACGCTACTTTCTCAATGATTTATAGGATTTATTCACTAATAGAGACTGCTGAGCAACATCCAGAAACAAATTTCAGACAAAGAGCTTCCACCCGCTCCCTCCAATCTATACTCTATTCACCCAGGCCCCCCTCTCTCATCGCTCCCTACAGAGCTTTCCAGGGTGGTGGTTACTTATGTTCATGCTCCTTTGGAGGAGACAGGTTTGCTTTTTAGTAGAAATGGAAAAGTAAAGGTATTGCAGACGCACTGTGGGAAGCAATGGGAGGGAATCCTAGAGCTTCACAGGGAATGCATTTAACCTCCTCTTTCAAGGGCTCGGCTGCTGCTCACCCAGTGTCTCCTTGTGGGGGGCGGGCTGCTGTAAGAAAGGCAATTGAGAGCACAGTAAGACTCTCTACTTAAGCCTTTTTAACTGGCAAAAAAAAAGCTTGAAGTAGCCAGGCCACAACCACAAGGGGTTACCAAAGAAAAGGTAGGAAAACAAAACAGAAAAGATGACAATCTACAAAGCCCCTCTAAGAAAAAAAAAAAAAATAGAATTAATCCTCTCCCTTTTTTTGTTAACTAGAAAATTAGAAACTAGAAAAAAGATCTGTACTTTTTAAGTTGTTGCCTTTTCCCCACTAATAATAAACACGAAAAAGTAACACCTGAGGGAGCAAAGGTACTGTTACTTTGTAATTTGTGAACACTGCCATAATAAGTGGGTTAAAGAGAGTCCAGCTAATTGGTCCATGTTTCTTGCTCTCTTCATCTGCTGTAAGGAAGAGTCAGAGTTTGAAGAGGGTGGAAAACCATAAGGTTTTTTATATAAACCTATACGCGTCGTAATGGTCTGATTAATGGACATTAGCAGTGATTTTGGAAATCTGCTTTACAGTCCATTTCTCTTACACAGATGGTAGGAAAATTTAACAGATTCCCATCCCCACATTTCACTAGTATTTGATTGTATACTTATATTTTTAAAAATTACAAATTCCAGGGCCGGCCCCGTGGCTTAGCAGTTAAGTGCGCGCGCTCCGCTACTGGCGGCCCGGGTTCGAATCCCAGGCGCGCACCGACGCACCGCTTGTCCGGCCATGCTGACATCGCGTCCCACATACAGCAACTAGAAGGATGTGCAGCTATGACATACAACTATCTACTGGGGCTTTGGGGAAAAAAAGGAGGATTGGCAATAGATGTTAGCTCAGAGCCGGTCTTCCTCAGCAAAAAGAGGAGGATTGACATGGATGTTAGCTCAGGGCTGATCTTCCTCACACAAAAAAAATACAAAGTCTAACTTTTCAAACTTGTGTGCTGACTTCATCAATCTGTCCAAGTTCTGCTCAAGACCCACATTTTCCATGACTACTTCTCATGGATCGTGCCCTTCCTTGAATTTCTTTTTCAATGAAAGAGGCAGCATCACCAGCTTTGCTCTAATTGTTCAGTGTATAAGATGATTTTCTTAGCTAGATTCAAAGCTCTGAGGGCTGGGCCAAGCCTAATCCTTTGCCTCTTCCTCATCCATCAACTTAGTGCACATGTAGTAAGCAGTATAATTTTTCAACAGCTATAATCATTAATCGTTCTAATTGCACAAAAATCTAGGTTTTTATCTTTTGTTAGCATTTTAATATGTTATTTATATTTATATATAAATTACAGTGCAAAGCATTACATACAGCTGATTTCTTTATTTGTTCCAACTCTCTTCTTTCTAATAGGGTAGACTATTTCTCTTCCCTTGGGCTAGCAAAACTTGAAACTTCTGTATTACAATCGCTGTAAAGGCATGAAGACAGATACCCGGAAGTCGCACCAGTGTTCCTGGCTTTTGCTTTACAAAATAGTCTCAGTGATATTGAATTAAATTTTATTTCTAAATGCTTTGTTACACTTGAAAAATAATTCTTTCTAAATGGCAAATTATTAGCTGTATTTTAAAAACTGAATTATTCCTGCAATAGTGTAACACTATTTCAAAATGTGTTGCTTAGAGGTCCGCTCCTGACCAGTTTGCATGAGACATTGGATTTCTCCCTTCCTTCAGTAAGGAAGTTCTTTCTGTAACATGCATATCACACATTTATTTCTTTATTCCACAAATATTTATTGTGCGTCAGGACCCAGGCATACCCCACATTTGTTTATTGGTTGAGGAAGGGAAAGAGACCAAAGGCAAAAGAAATCTGGGACTTTCCAATTTGGCTAGTTTAGCATCAATTAACATCTAACAATATTGTTAAATTATTTACATTTTTGTAGGGTTTGGAAGTCCCCAAACTGATTTTCCCATCATTCAGTAAATATATCATGTTATTACCATTCACTGTGATGGCAACGCATGAGAAAAATTAAGTTGCAGTTCATACTAAAAATTTAGTAGATTCTATGAAAAGATAGATGTAGATGAGGAAATATCCATGGTATAAATTTGAAAAGGATGTGTAAAAGCATAAAAGCATAAAACAAAGAATTAGACTACTGGTTGATAGACTGATGGTGTATCATGCCAACATAGTAAGTGTGTGTGTTTCAGTGTGTCTCAGGAGAAAAAGATCCACCAAGAGTGAGTGCCATTTGGGGTCACATACTAAAGCATGAATGGTTTAATCTGAGGGCTTTTTTTCATTTTTTTCTTTGTAAAAAAATTGTGGTAAGAGATACATAAGGTAAAATAGTAAATTTAAAATTTAAAAAACATAAAATGGTAAATACTTAAAAACAAACAGTTCTGTAGCATTGAGTACATTTACACTGTTGTGCAACCATCACCACCGTCTAGCTTCAGAACTTTTTCATCTTGCAAAATTGAAACACTGTACCCATTAAACACTAACTCTCCATTTTCCCCTCCCCAACCGCTGGCAACCACCATTCTACTTTCTATCTTAATGAATTTGACTACTTTAGTAATCTCATATAAATGGAATCATACAGTATTTGTCTTTTTGTGATTGGCTTATTTCGCTTAGCATCATGTCCTCAGGGTTCACCCATGTTGTAGCTTGTGTTAGAATTTCCTCCCTTTTTAAGCCTGAATAATAATCCATTGTATGTTGTTATGGACCGAATTGTCCCTCTCCCCAAATTTACGTGTTGAAGCCCCAATCCCCAATGTGAGTGTATTTGGAGACAGGTCCTCTAAAGAGGTAATTAAGGTTAAATAAGGTCATAGTGTGGGGCTGTAATCCCACAAAACTGGGGTCTTTATAAGAAGAGGAAGGAACAATCAGAGCTCTTTTCTCTGTCTGCATGTGTGCAGAGGAATGGCCATGTGAGGACACAGAGAGAAGAGGGCGATCTGCAAATCAAGGAGAGAGGTCTCACTAGAAACCGACCCTGAAGGCACCTCGATCTTGGACTTCCAGCCTCCAGACCTGTGAGAAAATAAATTTCTGTTGTTTAAGCCACCTAGTCTGTGGTATTTTGTCATGGCAGCCCTAGCAGACATATAACACACGTATATACCACATTTTATTTACACATTCATCCATCGCTGGATGCTTGGGTTGCTTTACCTTTTGGCTATTGTGAATGATGCTGCTATGAACATGGGTGTACAAATAGCTGTTCCAGTCCCTGCTTTCACGTCTTTTGGGTGTATACCCAGAAGTGGAATTGCTGATCATATGGTCATTCTATGTTTAATTTTTTGAGGAATCATCACAGCATTTTCCACAGCAGCTGCACCATTTTACATTCCCACCAGCAATGCACAGGTGTTCCAATTTCTCTGTATCTCTCATTTTAAAAACATTTAAATATATTTTGGTTCCTGTGAGGAACCTGTGACCACTCAGTAATAATTGTAGACTTGGGACTATTGCCTACCTATTCAAATGTGTAAAGTTAATTTTCTTTCCTGTAAGCAGTAATGCAACAGTACACAGTACTGCTTTTGATGGAGGATTCAAAATAAACAGGAACGTTTGGTGTCATTTTGTATCAGCCTTACTTCATCAAAAGTTATTTAAAAATTCTGTGGTGCTAGGCTAGCCAGGGTTATTCATGTTAAAAATGAAAAAGTTGGGGCTGGCCCGTTGGCGTAGTGATTAAGTTTGCGTGCTCCGCTTCAGTGGCTCAGGGTCACCGATTCAGATCCTGGGCTCGAACCTACACAATGGCTCATCAAGCCATGCGGTGGTGGCATCCCACGTACAAGACAGAGGAAGATGGGCACAGATGTTAGCTCAGGGCCAATCTTCCTCACCAAAAAAAAAGGAAAAGAAAGTCACCCCCTTCCCTCCACAGTGCCCTCACCCATTCAACTTGAAACATATTTTCTAATCTGTCCTCTCTGGGTGGTCTAAAGGTATCAGATCAGATGTCTTCTCAGAGACCACCCTCTGAAATGAATTATGGTGTTTGCAATCATGATGTTATTTGCTGTCAGCTCCACATTTTACATAATCATCTAGCTCATAAATAGAGGTTAGAGATACGTCTGTAAACTCTGTGTTAATACTCTCTGCTAAGTAGGATATCTTTTGAAAATCTTTCTTTATAATTATTTTCAATTTTTATAGATTTAAGGAGCCATTTGAGGAATAATTTTCATAAACATAAAAATAATTAACTCAAAGAAAATTGCAAAAAAACAAAATTTTGTAGTAACGTTTTTCAGTATAGTAGCAATACTCTCTAAATACTTCAACTACTCCAAGATCATGATTAAAACTTTTAATTATTCTATACTGTTCTTAAATTGTCTCCTTCTGCACACATCAAAGAATGGGGATATATATTTGAAGTATTTAATATCTGTTAGGTATTCTAAATGTTCCCTAGGAATTGTTTACAGTGATCTCAGTATTTTCATTTTTCAGGCTACTTAGCTGAAAGGCAGAGTGAAGTAAAATTGCAAGTCAAAGTCAATATTTAACTGGTGCTTCACTTGGACATTTTATTCTAGTTTCAAGCTTTGATGTTTAATAATTGATTGAGGGAGAGCAGCAGGAATTAGCTCTGTTTTGTTCAACAGTTTTCTCAGAGATTTGCGTTGAGAGAAAGCAGGCTGTTACATTATCAGAAGGCATAAACCTAGGAGAAAGACAGAGAGAGTAAAAATGAGAGGACAATTTGGTTGTAAAAGATAATATTTTAGAATTAGGGGCTGAAACTGACAATATTGTAATTTAACAGGAATAAATATGAACCCTGCACTTAGGATTAAAAAATCAACGATACGAGTAAAGGATAGGTAAGACATTGTGTAATTGGTTGGTGTGGAGGTTGTAGCTGATTGTAAACTCAAGGTGAGCCCAGAGGTTAGCATGGTTGCCAACAGGGCTGACATAATCACCAGATTCTATGTTCAGCAAACAAGTGGACTTGGCCCTAATTGGACCACATGGTAGCACTATTTTTGGTTATGAGTGCCTCATTTTAAGGGAGATGTTAATAAATTGAAAAGCATCAAGAGGCAAGATGGTAAAGAGTCTGAGAATCATGTTACACGAAAAATATCTAAAGAAGTGAAGAAGCCTAATTTGCAAAAGAACCTAATGTGAGCTTTCCCAGTATCTGACAGGCTGCCCAATGAGAAAAGGATTATTAGCTAGGATTCAGAATTCAGACCAAAGTGTAACTGCTACAGGAAGGCAGATTTCAGTTCAATACATGGAAGAATAATTAGACCTGTCCAAAAATAGAATGTGCTTCTGTGGCTGGAACTATTTTGGCAGTTGGATGAATACCAGCCTTGGGAGCGAACTCTACCTAGGACACAAGGTTGTACCTGCTGACCTCTAGAGGCTGCACCAATCTAAAGCCCCCCAGAACACACTGGAAACATGAACCTCTCTGCCAATACTGTGCATGCAATAACTGGATTTAGGGTTGTATTAATGAGATTTCCAAAGACAAGTGGCAACCCAAGTGGATTAATATATACACTAATGCCACAGGGCATTTATTTATTTTAGCACAGGAATTTAGCCCATGGTCTCTACTGCAGAAGCCACCAGAAATCATAACCAGTAGTGCTTAACAACCCATTCTCAGAGCCTCTGAAGAGCAGCTGAAACGTGGAAATATTTCAAGATGAAATTACCTTTCTACCTTCCCATGAGAGTGGCAGCTTGGTATTCTTTCTTGATTCCAGGAATATCTGAGTTACAATTTCAGAGGCCATAATTAGGTGCTTTTAAGAATCAAAACATCTTGGTACACTAATATGTGTTAGAATCTACTTGGCACTTCTGCTTCTTCAGAAACAATAGCAATGGAATAAGACAGTGGTTCTCAAACTTTAGCATGCATCAAAATCACTTGGAGGGGTTGTTAAGACACAGATTGCTAGGACCCACCTTTGGAGTTTCTGTTTCAGGAGATATGAGGTGGGGGGCTGAGATTTTGCATTTTTAATAAGTTCTCAGGTGATGCTTATGCTCTTTCCACCTCCACATTCAATGACATCAGATGGGTAGTTTGAAATTGGCCATGGTGGGAATGTTTACACCACGGAAATTAGTAAATGCTAAAACCACAGCTTTTTCCCCTGAGAGACAGTTGTTAAATATTTACCAGTAAACCACTGCTACAGACTTCCAGCTGAAAGAAAATAGTGGATGATCTAATGTCTAATGCAACATGCTCAAATTCACTTCATTCATGGATTTAATGAATGTTTCTTGAGTCTTAGCCAAGTAACCACAGCAATATTTTTTCAATTATGTGTTGAAAAGATTTAACAAGAATAAAGTTTATGAAATAAAGTGTACTCTTGGATTACAGCAGACAATGAAATATGGTTTCATATATTAATTATTTACTGTAAGAAAAAGTCATTTGACCCACTTCATACATGTGTATTAAAATTATAACATGAGAGGGCTGGCCGGGTGGTGTAGTGGTTAAGTTGGGGTGCTCTGCTTTGGCAACCCCCGGGTTCGCAGGTTTGGATCCCAGGTGTGGACCTACGCACCACTCATCAAGCCGTGCTGTGGTGGCATCCTACATACAAAATAGAGGAAGATGGGGACAGATGTTAGCTCAGGGCTGATCTTCCTCAGCAAAAAGAGGAGGATTGGCAATGGAGGTTTAGCTCAGAGCCAATCTTCCTCTCCAAAAAAAAAATATATATATATATATATTATAACATGAAAATGAACTTAGACCAGTGACCATTAAATAATTGTGCATTTCAGTTCATCATCATCATCATCATCTACCATTTACTCACTGTTTAAAATATGTCAGGCCCTGTTCTAAGTTCTTTACATGAATTATCTCATTTAATTCTTATGAAAATCTGTCACATAGATACTGTTATCCCCATTTTACAGATAAAAAACTGAGTCACAGTAACAGGTATATGATACTTAGTATCAACGTGTGTATGGAATATCAGGCAGCCATATATCAGGTGCTCTCACATGTAATGTCTTGGAAACCTCAAATACAGCATTTCTTAAAGACAGTTTATGGACCACAACCACATTATTATTATATAATCACTGTATTCTTAAATATATATATATAAATATATATTTTTGTGTGTGTGTGAGGAAGATTATCCCTGAGCTAATATCTGTTGCCAGTCCTCCTCTTTTTGCTGAGGAAGATTGGCCCTGGACTAATATCCATGCCCATCTTCCTCTACTTTATATGGGATGCCGCCACAGCATGGCTTGACAAGCGGTGCACTGGTCCGCACCTGGAATCCAAAACTGTGAACCCTGGGCCACAGAAGCAGAGCGTGCGAACTTAACCCCTATGCCACTGGCCGGCCCCTTAAATATATTTTTAATACATATTAGAAGAAAATACTGCTAGCATTAATACTTTCACAAAACAACACTAGAACAACATTGGCATTCCAGGGAAAACAATGTAAAACATTGGCTTAATGGCATCAAACCGTAATAGCCTAACCATCCTAACTCTCCTCTTCTGAGCTACATCTCTCAAGAGGAGACCCCTTGGCACTCTTTTTTTTTTTTTATTGATGTTTTAATGGTTTCTAACATTGTGAAATTTTGGGTTGTACATTTTTGTTTGTCCATCACCACATATATGACTCCCTTCACCCCTTGTGCCCACCCCCCACCCCCACTGCCCTGGTAACCACAGTCCAGTTTTCTCTGTCCATGTGTTGGTTTATATTCCACATATGAGTGAGATCATACAGTGTTTGTCTTTCTCTTTCTGGCTTATTTCACTTAACATAATACGCTCCAGGCCCATCCATGTTGTTGCAAATGGGACGATTTTGTCTTTTTTTATGGCTGAGTAGTATTCCATTGTATATATATACCACAGTTTCTTAATCCAATCGTCAGTCGAGGGACACTTAGGTTGCTTCCACTTCTTGGCTATGGTGAATAATGCTGCAATGAGCATAGGGGTGCATAAGCCTCTTTGGATTGTTGATTTCAGGTGCGTTGGATAGATTCCCAGTAGTGGGATGGCTGGATCATAGGGCATCTCTATTTTTAATTCTTTGAGGAATCTCCATACCGTTTTCCATAGAGGCTGCACCAATTTGCATTCCCACCAGCTGTGTATGAGGGTTCCTGTTTCTCCACATCCTCTCCAACATTTGTTGTTTTTTGTCTTGGTGATTATAGCCATTCTAAGGGCGTGAGGTGGTATCTTAGTGTTGTTTTGATTTGCATTTCCCTGATGATTAGTGATGTTGAGCATCTTTTCATGCCCCTTGGCACTCTTTTTATGGTGGGTGGACACTATCATCGTTTGCCGTTCTGACTCCCTAATTTCTATGCTTTCATGAGATTGGCCTACCTATGCTTGACATATTTTTAATTTATACGTTATTATCAGAATGTGATCACTCTGACTTAAAAAGCTTCTGTCTTTAAGGTTCCTCTGTATCTATTTGATCATAACTAGCATAGATCCTGGGGATTTCTATTTGTTACCACTTAGTATTGCCTACAATTCATCTTTCATGCTCAGTATTTTGTTCAAAGCCATAATATGACCTAAAATGAGTATTACGTGGAGTGAAAACTTAGAAACTCGAGAGATGTCAGCATGTGCAACATATCCTGTAGGGAGTGTAATCTGACTTTAAAAGGTATCCAACTGTGAGCAATTAGCTGTAGAAACCTGGGGGGCAGGTTTCAGGGATGAGTAACAAGTTAAACATTACATTGCATTGACAGGGCGTGGTCACTTAGCCACACATTACAGCCACTAGCTTTTCCCCTGCATAAACACAATTGCTCAAATTAGTTTCATTTTGGTCTTCTGAGTAGACCCTTCTAGACTGCTTGTGTCTGACTCTTCAGCGAGTTATGTGCACTAAAAACCTCACCCTCTCTGACAAACATTGCAACAAGTTTTCCCAATCTTCATGAGCCATATTTATAATTATCCACCAGCTTAAGTATCATAGAATTTCACAAGTTTACAAACTCTAGACCAGCACTGTTCAGTAGGATTATAATGCAAACCACATATATAATTCAAAATTTCCTAGTAGCCACATTTAAAAATTGACAGGTGAAATAACTTGAATAATATGTTATTTAATCCAATATTTCCAAATTGTTATCATTTCAATATGCAATCAATATTGAAAGTTATGAATGAATGAAATATTTTACATTCTTCCTTTTGTACTAGGTCTTTGAAATCTGATACATATTTTCAACTTACAGCACATTTCAATTTGAACTAGGTGCTTAACAAGTCCTTAATAGCTGCCTACAGTTAGTGGCTACTATATTGGAAAGAGCAGCTCTAGACGTGTTAAAGGTCAGAGTAATATTTTCTTGGAACATCCAACTATCCAAACATCCCATTTGATGGGTTTTTAACTAAGTTTCTGGAATGAGGCATCACTTAAACACTCTTGACTTGTAGCTTCTATACCAGGTCGTCCTTTATAATAGGATGAATAATAATGAATTAATTATGGTAAAAACAGCTAGAAGCTTACTGTGTATAAATAAAAATGAGTAAATTTATTAAAATTGTGATATAGTGCAAAAATAGAACAACCATAGTAAGTGCCAGAATTTCAATTATTTATAATCGGGTAGGGTCTACCTAGGCTAGGAATCTAGGAATTCATAGAATGGATCCTTGGTTATTTTAATATCTAATGAAGAAAACATAACAAATATAGAGTAGCTTCAGACAATCTCCAGTTCCTCTTCACAATGGACTCAACAGGTGATAACTCTTAAACAGACAGTGGTCCAGTTTGAATCTCTTTTCGGTGCCCAACATTTTCTTATCTGGTTAAGTTAGAATATTCCTGTCCCCATTGGCAATCACAGAGCATTGTTGTTTTTGGCTTTTAGGTTCTGGGGAATGGTAGTTTGAGCTACAGCTTCAGCCCTCTTAGCTGAATGGTTAGTATTTATAGTAGCTGTGTTCTCTTTAGAGAGGAATATTTTTCTGTCTACCTTGACAAGAGGAGGGAGATTTTAAGGTTTCTTTTGTGGAAGAAGAATTTTTCTTTTTTTAGAGTAAAATTAGGTGGTGAACCTGATGTAATCTATATAGAAATCGAAATATAATGATGTACACCTGAAATTTAAAAAGACTACATAAATAAAATAAAATACCACTAAAATTAGATCCGGTCTCCATCTATTTGGCACCATGATACTACCTGTGTAACATCATTAAGCATTTCTCACTACAGTAGTTCAGGGCATTGCATTTAATCATCTCAGCCTAATACCGTATAGGCTACAATAGCATTAGCATAGAAGTAGGTATGGGCATGGCAGAAGGTGATGGAAATAGAAATGGTTGGAAGGTACACAGTATGATAAGAGCTATCATCAGGGATCTATCATGTGCCAGGTGCATGTCTAGACATGGTGTACATATGCTACATACAATGTCTCTCAATTCTTACAACAATTGTATGAGGTTGTTAGATACGGTTTCATTTTTCAGGTAAAGAATATGAGCCTGAGAAACAGTAAGTATTTTCAAGAAGGTTACAAAATCCATTATGAAATGGAATTCAGATGGAGTATGGTCCATTCTCTTTTCTCCACACCATACTCTTTTCTCTCCCCCCAATAAAGAAAAACAAATGAAAAAGGGAATGGTTTGCTGTAAACCAATTGCAAGCCGCAAGAAATATTGATTGAAAGGGCAGAATGTGAATTACACAGAGAGAGTGTTATAAACTCGGTGGGAGGGAATAAAGCGTTCCATCATTTCCCTGTACAGCAGAGAGAAGAGGGAAAAATTGGAGAAGCAGTGAAAACAGTGGTTTCCTGAGGTGATCATAAATATGCTTCCACAGAAAATGAAGTTTTAGAGGAACAGTGGAAATTGAAGAAGTAGGAAGGACTGAATGTATAGAAGTGATAAGTATGATTAAGAGACCAAAGGAGAAAGAAAAAAGTAATTCCGGTGACCATTATATTAGTGGCTTTCAAACTTTCCTGACTGTAGTCCACAGTAAGAAATACATTACATTTTACACAGGGACCCAGTTAACTAACAGTGTGTGTGTGTGTGTGTGTATGTGTGTGTGTATATATATATATATTTAGTGACATATATAGTTAATGATACGTGTGTGTATATATATATATATATATGTATCACTAAAACAAAGGTGCAAAGGCAATTCAGTAAAGAAAGGATAGTCTTTTTAACAAGTGGTGCTAGAACAATTGCATATACACACACACAAAAAATGGAACTTCAATCCATATCTCTCATTGTATACAAAAATTGACTTGAAATGGATCATACACCTAAATGAAAAACCTAAAATTATAAAACTTCTAAAAGAAAACATAGGAGAAAATATTTGTGACCTTCCATTGGGCAAAGATTTTTTTCAACACCTGAAGTATGATCCACAAAAAAACAAATTTGTAAATCTGTCTCTTTTTTTTGTGAGGAAGATTAGCCCTGAGCTAACATCTGTTGCCAATCCTCCTCCTTTTGCTGAGGAAGATTGGCCCTGGGCTAATATCTGTGCCCATCTTGCTTTACTTTATATGTGGGACGCCTGCCACAGCATAGCTTGATATGCAGTGCATAGGTCCTCACCCGGGATCCATGCCTACAAACCCCAGGGTACCAAAGCAGAGCGCATGAACTTAACTACTACGCCACAGGGCTGGCCCCCAGCGTAAATTGGTCTTTATCAAAATTAAAAACTTCTACCCTCCATAAGACGCTGTTAAGAGGATGAAAATACAAGGACAGACTAGAAGACAATGTTTGCAAAGTACATATTAATGAAGGACTTGTATCCAGAATACAGAACTCACGCAAAACTCTCAATAAGAAAATAATACAATTGAAAAATGGGCAAAAGATTTGGACACTTCACCAAAGAAGATATACAGACAAATAAACACAAGATGTCCCCCATAATTAGTCATTAGAGAAGTGCAAATTAAAACTGCAATGAGATACCACTGCACAGCTATTAGAATGTCAAAAATTAAGACCAACTCTGCCAAGTATTGGCATGGATGTGGAGAAAGTAGAACCCTCCTACACTGCTGGTGAGAATGTAAAATGATACAACCACTTTGGAAAGCAATTTGGTAGTTTCTTAAAAAGTTAGTGCACCTGCCATATGATCTAGCCATTCCATCCCTAGGTATTTACCCAGGAGAAATGAAAGCATATGTCCATACAAAGATTTGTACACAAATGTTCATAGCAGCTTTTTGTAACAGCCAAAACCTGAAAACAACCCAAAAGTCTGTCAATAGGTAAATGGATAAACAAATTGCTGCATATCCATATAATAAAATACTACACAGCAATAAAAAGGAATAAACTATTGGTACATGTTATAATAAGGATGATCTCAAAATAATTATGCTTATTGTAAGAAGCCAGACAAAAGAGAATGCATACTGTGTGATGCATTTATATAAAATTATAGAAAATGCAAACTAATCTATAGTTACAGAAAGCAGATAAGTTGTTGTCTGGGTGTGGGAAAAGGGCAGAGTGGGAAAAGGGAGGATTTGCAAAGGGGCATGAGGAAACTTTTGGGAGTGATGGATATGTTCTTTATCTTGATTGTAGTGATATTTCATGGATAGAGTGACCAGATTTAGCAAGTACAAATATAAAATTCCCAATTAAATTTGAATTTCAGATAAAGAATATTTTTCAGTACAAATGTGCACTAAGCAATGTTTGGGACATACTTATACAAAAAAAAGTATTCATTATTTATCTGAAATTCAAATTTAATTGGGCATCCTGTATTTTATCAGGTAACCCTGTTCGTGTGTGTACATATATGTAAAACTTAACAAATTTTATACTTTAAATATGTAGTTTATTGTATGTCAGTTACACCTCAGTAAAGTTGCTGGAAAAAAAGGAGAAGAAATTGAGGTTAACCAAGGAAGATGAAGCAACTTTCCCAAGTCTTCTCAGCCAGTGGCAGCAAGGCCAAGACCAAAGTCCCAAATGCCATTCCCCCCCGAGTGCTTCTTCTATTATACCAAGCTGATTCTAGAAGAAAATGTTTGCTCATAGAGATGGAAAAATAGATCCGTAAAGTAAAGATATTCAGATATGGGCTGATAAGGAAATTTAAATTAATTTATAATTTATAAATCTCTGCTCTCATGTGGTTTGAGTCTAGTGTTTCAACTGTTCGCAAATCCATTTAAAAGCCAAGTGCTGTAGCACAGTGAAATCCATTCGTGGAATAAATAGTCATTTTATTTCAATCCTCTTAACTGTCTGGGAGCACAACCAGTCCCTTGGCTAGCTAAGTAGAGAAGGGTAAAGGTATAATAAAAGGATACAAAATGTAAAGAATACCTATCTGTTGATTACTGCTTACTTGCTTTTTGCAGTAAACTATTTCTCAATGATCCAAATAGCAGGTTCACATTTTTTTTTACAGCACATTTTTAGCCATTTTTACTTGTGAATCAAGTAATTTACAAGATTGAGAAATACCACTTACTAGTCTAAATTGCCCTGGTCTAAATTGAAGTCATTTACTGCCATTTAGAAATAGACAATCCTTTCCCAATGGACTGTTTATCCAGGGAATAGAAAAGGAAATTGCCATGTTTCATCTAGGCTAAAAAGTGTTATTTTAATAAATTACATTTCAACTTGTCTGTAATTGTGATGTGCCTTACTATCAATGCCTACATTTAAAGTGGTAAGTTTCTTTTCTTCCGTTTTTGGAGCAAAGCTGGTGTTAGGTCAACAGTACATTTTACAACCCCTAGCACCGAAGCTCGGGTAGTGATTTCCACCCAGTCCAGTGTTAGCTACGCTCTTCTCTTTGGATTAGGTGGTAATTACCATCATTACTCAGAGCACTAATGGAGCAATGCATATGCTCTCAGCTCTTTCCAGTGTGGGTAAAACCAGTGTAATTCTTACCTAATGTTATTATTTCAAATCTATCTGTATAATTTAGTCTCCCACTCCACTTTTCTATTTATTTGCACTGGCAGGTTAATTGTATTTACATCTCCTCACCGGTCACTTACAAAACTCTCATAATAAGAAAACCAATGATCACAAAGTCAGAAACGAGATGGGGCCAAATTAACACCGGCAAAGTAGAATAAAGCAATGCTCTCTACTGGGACCTATTGTACCAATAAAAAGTGAACTCTTTCATGTAAAATAGAGCATTTAAATGAAATACTTATTTTTGCAGTGAAGTAATCAACTATTTGACTCTAACAAATAGAGAAAGCTTCCTGTCTAAAATACACATGGAAGAGGTGTAAGATAAAAGGCCAATATGAGATACTCTAGATCAGGGGTTAGTAAACTACAGCCCGTGAGCCAAATCTGGCTCGACACGTGGTTTTGTGCAGTTAAAAATGGTCTCTAATTTTGTAAATGGTTGAAAAAAATTAAAAGAAGAATTATATTATGTGACGTGAAAATCGTATATAATTCTAGTTTCAGTGTCCATAAATAAAGTTTTATTGGAACATAGGCACTTACTAGCTTACATATTGTCTATGGCTGCGTTTGCACTGCAATGGCTGGGTTGGAGTTGTGGCAGAAATGGTACAGTCCGAAAGCCTAAAACATTTGCTCTCTGGCCATTTACAGAAAAGTTTGCTGAGCTCTGCTTAGATCCAAGAGTTTGGCTAGAGAGGAACACAGACAACTGCTCTCTCTCTCTGTTGCCTTTTGTGAAGATGAGTTCTGATGGAGCCCTGGCTTGCCTCAATTTGTTTGTATTGTTTCAGTATAAAGCCATATCCTCAAGCTTGATAGCATAAATACCAAATGAATTATAGTTTAGCACATGATCAAGAACCAAAGGAAAGTAAAGTAGTGACTTTAAATAATTTCATGTGATCTTAAAAGTAGATTGTAAAGCAGTAAAAAGTTGAATACTATGTATGTGTGACTTTTTTTTCTGTGAGGAATGTTTCCCTTTCTGGTTTGTAGCAGATAATCCAGAGGCTAGTACACCCTTCTTCCTTTCTAGAGAGCCTCCATTTTGTTTGGGTGTGTACCCTGCCCTCACATGACTCAAGATCAAACTCTGATTCATACAAGCCAGTCATTGAAATCCCAATCTTCTTGTCAGTGCTTGGTTTTAGGGGAAGATGAATGACTCAGTCCTGGCCAATAAAATGAGAGGAATTCCCCTAGAGTTTTCTAGGAAAGGCTTCTCTGCTGATGAAACACACACACCTCCTCTTGGGCATTATGGTATTTGCAGATGATACCTGGAACGTGACAGCCTTCATGAAACCTCAAGGGGAGCTTGCCTGAAGGCAACCTGGTACACTGAGGATGCAGGGCACGTAGATGGAAAGAACCTGTGTTTTGGAAAACAACATTGAGCTACTGAATTAAGCAACCCCAGATTCCTCCTACCTCCGGAGATCTTATTATATGACACAATAATTTTTTTTATTATTTAATCCATTTTGCAATGGATTTCCTGTTACTTGCAGTACTCTGATGGGTTTCTGTTAGTTCTACATACATAGATCTTGTTAACATCCCTTTTCGTGGGTACCTCTGGAGCCTATCTCCATGAATGGTAGAGTTTCTATAATAAAATTGACTATTTTACACATATTTATACTTGGAAAATTCCAAGCCAAAAGACAAAACAATGAAAACTATTATTATCTACTTAGATTTCCCCTTCAGGTGAGACAAACGTGGAGAATCACCTGGTTGCAAAGTTTTGTCAAAATGAATCTGCCAGTTTTATTTTCCAAGTAAAATCCCAGAAATGTTTACAAAACTTTTGATCCTGCCTTCTTTCTGTACTTACCAGGAAAAACACGGAATTTTATATTTTTGGATTACTTCAACAACTTTGATGATAAAGTAGTCGTTCTTTCAACAAATATTCTAAGCATTTGCTTACCGTATCACACTGCTCCAGAATGCTATGGAAGTTACCAAGCAAATAGAAGACAGTTTAAGTCTCTAGAGGGAGCTAACAAGGGGTGGCTTGACAAGCAGAGAGACAAGACACACACTCAGGAGACAGCTAGGAAACCTAAGCATGCACTTGAAACATTGGTCAAACTGGACTTAAAAGTTTCAATGAGTAATAATGTCTGTCGTGGGAGCAGACAGTGTTTCCTATAGGAGGTGAACGTGGTCTTTTGTGGATTGTGTGGTGTGCTAGTCCGTTCAGGGCTGCTGTAATAGAATACCATAGACTAGGTGACTTATAAACAACAGAAATTTATTTCTCACAGTTCTGGAGGCTGGGGAGTCCAAAATCAAGGCAACTACTGAGGAGCAGATGCCATGTCTGGTGAAAGCTTGCTTCCTGATTCATAGACGGCTGTTTTTTCACTATAACCTAACATGACACAAGGGATGAGGGAGGTCTCTGGGTTATCTTTTATAAGGGCACTAATCTCATTCATGAGGGCTCCACCCTCATGACCTAATCACCTCCCCAAGGCCCCATCTCCAAATACCATCACATTGGGCCTTAGGAATTAACATGAGTTTTGGGGGGACACAAACATTCAGTCTATAGCATTTGAGAAACCAGAAAAACAGAGGCTGTGTCATATTAATTTTTGCTCACACTGACCCAGTGCCAGACACACAATAGGGTGCCATCAATATTAGTAGAACCATTGGTTGAACTATGCATAAATATCAAGTGAATTCTCAAATTCTTCATAACTCTGAATTCCAATTTGTAAGTCCATGCATAATTATCATATAAATTACTTTATTGACACAATAATCCCATGAGTTTATTGGAGGCAGTTTGAGTTCTTTGAAGGCCTACCCTAATGCTTTCAGATTGTCCACAGGAGGTTTGTTGTTTGAGAGAAGAACAAAGAAATGTAGCAAGGATGTTTCTGCCTAATGTTTATTTGGCTCTTTCAGAAATTTATTTCCTTGGTATGTTTCATTTTGGTCACTGTAGTGGAGAATTGGCCTCATGAGGCAATGTTATAGAATGAAGTAATATAACTACAAGCTCTCATCCTTCTCTCTGCCTCTCACTATTAAAAATTTTGTGAACACATAGATATAGAGATTAGATTGGTGGTTACCAGAGGGAAAGGGGGAAAGGGGGAGGGAGAAAGGGGTGATAGAGCGTGTGTGTATGGCAATGGATGGTAATTAGTCTTTGGGTGGTGAACATGCTGTAGTCTAGACAGAAATAGAAATAGAAATAGAAATATAATGATGTACACCTGAAATTTATGTAATGTTATAAACCAATGTTACCTCAATAAAAAATAAGCAAATAAATGTTGTGAAAAGCAATTCTTCCTCTGCCCTTACCCTTAAGTGTCATATCATCAAGTTCTGAATAGGAGGATTTAAGGCAGTTCTGGAAGTTAGATTGCTGTTTAGATATTTAAGGAAGTGCTTGCTTCTCTTTCGATATGACTTTATATATTTTCAGTCTTATGATGGAATTTCTTAATTCATTATTCGACAATTCACTTCAGCACTTCAGCATTTGACACAAATTTCTTGAGGACCTACCATGTTCAAAGCACTGTGCTGACAATTAAGAGTTTACAGAGATTATATATATATATATACGATGGAATATTATTCAGCCATGGGAAAGAAGGACATCCTGCCATTTGCGACAACATGGATGGACCTTGACGACATCATGCTAAGTGAGATAAATCAGACAGAGAAAGACAAATACTGTATGATATCACTTATATGTGGAATCTAAAAAAAGCCAAACTTGTAAAAATAGAGAGAAAAATGGTGGTTAAAGGGCTGGGAGGTGGGAGATAGGAGAGATGTTGTTTAAGGGAACAAATTTGCAACAAGTGGTAAATAAGTCCTAGAGATCTAATGCACAGTATGATGAATATAGACAACAATATTGTATTATAATCATCAAACTTGCTAAGAGACTAGATATTAGTTATTCCAACCATTAAAAAGAAATGGTAGAGGCCAGCCCAGTGGCACAAGCGGTTAAGTGTGCGTGCTCTACTGCAGGGGCCCGGGGTTGGCTGGTCCGGATCCCGGGCACACACTGACGCACCGCTTGTTGAGCCATGCTGTGACGGCGTCCCACATAAAGTAGAGGAAGATGGGCATGGATGTTAGTCCAGGGTCAGTCTTCCTCACAAAAAACAAAAAACAAACAAACAAACAAAAGAAATGGTAATTATGTGACATGATAGAGGTGCTAATCCTCACTGCAATGGCAATCATATTACAATATATAAGTGTATCAAATCAACATGTTGTACACTTTAAATATACACAATGTTATAAATCAAGTATATTTCAATTTAAAAAATTCTTTTTAAAGTTTACAGAAATAAATAAGATATAGCATTTACCTTCTAGGAGCTTACTTATAGAGAAGATTCAAGAAGTATAATATAAAAAAGAAAATAAAATTAGAAGAAACTACTGTGAAGGCAGTATGCTGAGTATCTAATTTTGACTTGGGAGGATTGGGGATGTTTTCCAGAAAAGGCAGCACTCACAGTAAGCCTTGAAAGGTGAATTTTGATAACAAGAAAAAGTAAAGGAAGCTAAGAATTAATAAGGAGGCTAGAGTCAGATTATGAAGATGCTAGGCAGTAATCCTAAGAAATCTGGATGAAAAAATTTATTGGCACTGGAAAAAACATCTCATGTTTTTTAGAAGAGGAGATATGTTATTTTACACGAATTTTAGATAACTCTTGACAGCTGTGTGAAGAATGGATTGCAAAGGAGAAAAACTAGAGCCAAGACTAGGTGGGAGGTTATTGTGACAATCCAGATGAAGGATAATGAAGGACTGTTAACTTGTATTGCCTGCCTCTCAACTAAAATGTAAGCTCCGTGAAGGCAAGCTCTCTGCTTTCTTCCCTGCTATATGCCCAGCAGTCAGAACAGTGCCTTACATATAGTTCAATCAATGTTTGTTGAATAAATGAAGAAATAAATCAGTGAAAGAATAAATGAATGAATGAATGAAGTGAAACAACACAAGTGCAGATAAAAGATCAGAAAGAGACATTTGCCTCAGAGATGAAATTTTCTCTTTTTCTGTTGACACATGCCATAGCTGGGTCCTTTTCGAGTGTTGGCAACAGATGAAGTTTGTTGGAAAACCTCCCCAGTTCCCCTGTCTGTGCTCCTTCCAGCCTCTGTGGCATCTGCTTCCTCAGTGTCCGCCATCTTCCCACCATCTAGAGCAGAAGTTGGCAAACTATGGCTCCTAGATCACATTAGTCCTGCCACCTGTTTTTGTGGTAGTTGTGAGCAAAGAACGGTTTTTACATTTTCAAACGGTTGGGGGGAAAAGCAAAAGAAGAACAGTATTTTGTAACACAAGAAAATTACATGAAATTACAATTTCAGTGTCCATAAATACGGCTTTATTGGAACACAGCCATGCTCTTTTGTTTACGTATTGTCTATGGCTGCCTTTGCCACACCACAGCAGAGTCGAATAGTTGACACAGAGATTGTATGGCCCGAAGAGCCAAAAATATTTACTCTCTGGCTCTTTACAGGAAAAGTTTGCCCACTCCTGATCTAGAAGAGCTCTCAGGAAATGATTTAAAGTTTATTCACAATAAGGAATAAATCATTCATCAGTGAAAGGTCCTAAAATATATTTTAAAAAATGTAATAGGTAAGACAAAGCATCAAACTAAAAAAACGAACAAAAAGGAGGAAAAGACACTAATAATAATATTAGCTGTATATTATGTGCCAGGTTCTCAGCTAAACACTTCTTTGTTTTTTTTTTAAAGAAAAAGTATTTATTTTTTATTTTTTTATTTTTGAAAATGTAAAAAAAGGTGAACTTTATTTTATTTTATTTCTCTTTGAATTAAGCTTTTTATTCTTTTTTCGGTAATTTATTTATTGTGGTCACATTGGTTTATAACATTATATAAATTTCAGGTGTACATCCTGATATTTTTATTTCTGTATAGACTACATCATGTTCACCACCCAAAGAGTAATTACCATCCATTACCATACACATCTACCCAATCACCCCTTTCCCCCTCTCCTCTTCCCTTCTGGTAACCACCAATCTAATCTGTATCTATGTGTTTGTTCGATGTTGTTATTGTTGTTTTTATCTTCTATTTGTGAGTGAGATCATATGGTATTTGACTTTCTCGGATTCACTTATTTCACTTAGCATAATACCCTCAAGTTCTATCAATGTTGTCGCAAATGGCAAGATTTCATCTTTTTTTTTTTATAGCTGGGTAGTATTCCATTGTGTATATATATATCATGTCTTCTTTATCCACTCATCCCTTGATGGACATTTAGGTTATTTCCAAGTCTTGGCTATTGTGAATAATGCACTTAAGCACTTCTTTAAATAAAATTGATTCTCTCCTCTCCTTCCAACAAACTTTCAAGACAGGCATTACTATTCTCATTTTATAGGTGACGTGCCTAAAACTCAGAGGAGGAATAACTTTCCCTAGGTCACAAAGCCAGCATAAGACAAAGGCAGGATTTGAACCTGCAGTTTAGCTTCAAAACCACATCCTTAACTGTAACTTTAGAATTGCAGACAAAAATGAGCAAATGATGTTGGGCATGCATGCAGGGGAGAGGGTAAGTGAGATCCTAGAAATCACAGTTTTTCCAGGGCAGGAAGATGGAGAAATGTGGAACCATGTAGCCTAGTGCAGGTTTTAATAGAAGTACATCTCCTTCTCCCTTCATAAGTTGGCTATCATAGTGGAGGTAGAGTTAGGACAGATTGACTGATGCTGGGCAGCTCTAAATAGGCATTACAGCTATGAGTTGTCCCAGTAGAGGTGGTCTTCAGGCGTGAAAGAGAACTCCGAAGAAGATGCACAAGTGAGGGTTTTATTAACCCAGGAACTTCCAACTTCGTTGCTGGCAAATGAGATCTGGAGTTTGGGGAAAGAGGATGAAGGATCAAAGGAAACGTCATAGGATGAAAAAAACTAGAAACGCCCTAAGGGATGTAGCAATAGTAGTTGAACAGAGATGATAATTGTTAAAGGACAAATAAAGAGACCATAGATTGGACATGAATTGGAAGTTTTACTTTTAAGCAGGGAATCACATCCAACCTAGAGTCTAGGGCTCTGGAGGATGAAGTTTGGGAGAGGAAAAATGAGTTATATAAAGTCAAACACCTGGGGTACTGTCTCATTAGGGAAACCAAATTTCTGTATGTTGCTGGTTGGGTAGTGCTATGTGGACCTTTTGGTTAGGTAAACACCGGCCTGGCTACAGGAGATCTGCTCTGGATGTGGGGTCCACCTTGGACTATGACATCCAGCTGCCCCTGCTTCATTAGTAGATGCCTGAGTTAGCTGTGTGGCCAGGGCAGGGTCTTCCCAGGAATCTCTTGTGCCATCCACATTGCATCACACTATTTCTAAAGCACAGATGAGGAGGTGGGGCTTATGAAAAGTCTGGTGACTTGACTAAAGTCACAGAGAACCTTGATTAGATTCCCCCCCGCCCCACCCCCAAACTCTTGGTTTGCAGAACACGTGCACTTTCCACTACACTGTCTAAAACTAAGTGCTTTTGACTCAGCTGTCAAGTAATGGCTCTTTTAAAAAATTTATTGCAGGCCCTGTGGCTTAGCGGTTAAGTGCATGCGCTCTGCTGCTGGAGGCCTGGGTTCGGATCCCTGGCGAACACCGACGCACTGCTTCTCCGGCCATGCTGAGGCCGCGTCCCACGTACAGCAACTAGAAGGATGTGCAGCTATGACTTACAACTATCTACTGGGGCTTTGGGGGAAAAAAATGAATAAATAAAATTATAAAAAAAAAAAATTTATTGCAGTCCACAGAGTGACTAAGAAACTAACTACAGATATATATCTGCTCTCACATTTGTAGCAGTGTGTGTTGATGACAAAATTTTAACGATAGCTAAAACATTGCACAGAGGATCAATATTTCCCCGAATCTGTTGGTGTCTTTAGGATGCGTATATGTGACCCAGTGGGAAAGAAAGATCCACGTTTAAATAAGTTTGGGAAAGGCTGGGTTACATAATTGTAAACAGGTTTATTTACCATAGAATTTCTCAGAACTTGTAATATGCTTTCATTTGCTGTGAATATCTAAAAGGCAAATGTAGCAAGCAGTGTTACCAAATGTATTTGACTATGGAGCACCCCCACTCTCACACACATCTATCTCGTGGTGCACTCATGGGAGCAGCATTTGATGAAACATTTGGGAAAACACTGGCTTGAACATACACTGAAATGTCAGCAAGACTAATACAGTTCTTCTGTATTTCATCCTGTTTAGAGGAGATTGCAAAAATTTCCCTTTGACAGGAGTTTTGTAGGTGAGACCTCAACACCCTGTCATATTGGGAAAGAAAACAGTTTTTCATGCTCTGGCCATTCTCTACTTTACCAAAGTAGTTATATCTGAGTGAAAACCTGAAGCGAACAAAATGGAAGCCACAATGTATTCATCAAGGGAAATTAGCCGCAGTGAATACTGAACATATCATGGGGAGTGATGGTGATAAGGAAGCTGTGAAAACTTCTGCCAAAATCACGTGTCTGAAGAGCGCTTTCTCACCTTTTCAACTTCCTTGGAAAGCTTAGATTACTTTTCTAAGCACATACTTGTTACCACATTGACCATTCCATCGGAGGACCAAGTCAAAGCCCTGGTCCATCTGTGCTCCTTGCAAATACTGAGATCCCTGATCCAGAGCAAAAGGAAAGCAGCCACAGGACCAGGAGGGGCCCAGGTGACATCATGACCACAGCACAGCTTCTGCCTCCAAGGTCTTTGGTCAACTTTTGGTAACAGGAATTAAGTTCCTTCTTCGTGTCCCCAATCTTCCCTTACAATCCTGCACCCATTTCCCATCTTGGTTCTGGGCTTTCTGAAACTATTCCTGGGCCAGCAGCTCATTGTCTATTTTGTGTGTGTGTATGAGGAGGACCAGCCCTGAGCTAACATCCTTGCCCATCTTCCTCTACTTTATATGGGACGCCAGCATGGCTTGACAAGTGGTGCCTCTGTGCGCGCCGGGATCCGAACCGGCAAACCCCGGGCTGCTGCAGTGGAGCGTGCGCACTTAACGGCTTGTGCCACCGGGCCGGCCCCTCATTGTCTATTTTTGATCAGTACCATTCTTCCCGAAAATCTTGGCTCCCCTTTATGCTTTCACATCATCAACTTTCAATACCAAGTTTATTTAAGTGATCTTTTCCCAGACCTTCTCTTATTTTTGCTTGTTTTACCCACTTCCACAATTCACTGATTCCTTTTCGTTCATTTTCTTACATTTAAAATACCAATGTTTATTAAATACCCCTGCCTTGGGTCATCATCTGTTAAAAGCTGTCCTTCTCGTCTGACAGTCTTCTCCATTTTCCAATTGCTTCTGATACATTTGGGGAATTTTCTAAGTCTCATTTCGGTGTTTTATCTATCTAGATAAAACACCGAAATGTCTGAAGGCCTACATCCTGCAAATGTGGCACGAGTCAGGACTTTTAGTCTATAAGACATGTCTGTATTAAGTTGGTTATAAACCGAGCAGTGTAGTGGGGCAATTGAGAGCCCAACCTGGGACACGGCCCATCAGGGAATGAAGAGCTTCTTAGCTGTGACTCTAGACAAGTAACCAATCTTTCTGTGCCTCATTTTCCCCACCTATAAACTGGGGGCAAAAATACTACCTATCTCATTTAGTTATTATAAGGATTAATTGAGTTAACATAACTAAAAGTCTTATAGCATCACCTAGAACATAGCAAATGCCATATAATCATTAGCTACTATTATTTCCACCATTTAAAATAACAAGCATCTTAGAATAACGTGTGGAGATTTTTTTAAGTACTTTTTTTTTCTGTCTTTTTAAGGCCCAGATTACATAAAGGATCATCTACCTAAAGTTCACCAGCATGCTTCCTATGTCGGAGAAAAACGTCCAGCATTAGAAAAAACTGGAGATCTCAGATATTTATGGAGGCCTGCTACAAACAGAAGCTTCCCAGCAAAATATAAACATGAGTATGTTGGCGAAATTGGTTGGGGAATACCAGAGTATGATTTTATCAACAAAACAAGGCTTGAGACTGGCTTTCACGTCAAGGTATTGCTCTTAAATGTATGCTCTTCATAGCGTCTTGTTTTCTGATTTGAATTCTTTCTGAGTTTGCTTCCATAGGAAATGTCATGTTCTTGATCTGTCAGTGAGAAGTAATGGGATTTGAGTTTTGCAGAAAAATAAATGTGTGAATAAATGTACTTGCTACCATCATTCCCTTTTTGTCCCTTTAAAGCATGAGAGGAGATGTGCAAGTAAAATGAAGCCATGGGTAATCCAAAGGCATTTGTGTTCAGTTTTGGAATGCATTCAGATTCACATTTATGCTGTGACATTCACACACACTTCCCCCATTTAAGCACTGCTCTGTGAGTGGGTGGTGTAAAAGAGGAAGCCTGAGCTGGACATCTTCCACAAAGCTAAGAAATGAGTCCCAGATCCTTAAATCTACTGTGTTGATAATGACTTCAAATCAGGTAATCCAGGGCATGTACTCAGGGTTCTTAGAAACCTGTCTTATTTCCTTTCGTTGATGTGGATGCAGGCATAAGCCCATAAAGTCTCTTCTGAAACAGAAGAGAGCACAGCTGATTTTAGAAGTAAAATCTGAGAATTCAGACTTTTTTCCCAGGTAGGCCTTTGCATTATCTGAAAATTGGACATGTATCAGTTATGCAATAACCGGATTCCTTCAAATTCTTAAGGCAGTATAGTCTAGCCTCATATGGTATAGCTTAACAAAAGAAAAAACCTTTTTCTGGCCCAGCCTATGACAGTGTAGGAAAGTGGTTGGGAGCTCAGTCTTTGAAGTCAGACAGACGTGGGTTCAAATCCTGACTCTGAGTTAGGTCTAGCTCTGTGACCTTGAGCTAACGAGTTCACCTCTCTGCATCTCCACTCCCTCCTCTTCCACACGACAGTGAATCGAGTGCCTACTTCATAAGATCACCTGGATTTCTACCCCAGTTTTGCCACCTACTCGCTCTCAGCAGCTTTGGGCAATTTCCTTAACCTCTGAGCTTCAGTTTCTTTATTATGAATCTTAGTATCTACCCTATCCGGCTGCTGTAAACACTAAATAAGCTAATGTGTGTACAGGGCTGGGAACAGAGCCTGGCACATAGCAAGCACTCTATGTGTTTAATATTATTGTTGTTATGTTGTGCATATTTAATATGAGAACACAAGGAACGCACTGAGCAAGATGCCTGGCAAGTGATTGACACCCAATTTCAGCTACTAGTACTGTGGTTGTGTATTTAATGTTACTTAGTGTCAGTTAAACAGAATGAATGCTCAGAATGAATTCTTAAACTGTGTCCTATTCCACTTAGACAATAAAGATTAAGATCAGAAATTTGGTTCAATTTCAAAACTGGCCCGCAGCAAGGAGGGTACAGCCCCAAAGCAAGGCAGCTGGTTAGAACAGCATCCAGAGCTTTCGTTGCTTTGTTGCTTCTCCTTGGGTGATGCTCTGCTTTTGTACACAGCCCTCAATCTGTCTGCCCATCTTGACTGTGCATAGCTTCTCTTCCTTCTTCATCTTTAACTTAAGAACACATTTGTCTGCTCAAATGAAGTGCATTCAAGCATTCCCTGGTCTTTGAAGCAAGCTGGGAATCCAAAAGAGATGTCAGCCACGACTTAGCCTTCCAGGAAGGTGTTTATTCCATTTCCTTTGGTCATATTTCACTGACAATTTTAAATCACTGCTCTGCTTGGTAGCATGGTCCTCTTAACCCCTGCGGGATTGAGTGTGAGCCATACAGTGATTTTCTGCCCCAACTTCTGGGACACTCAGAAGCTGGTGTTGTTTGGCACAAGCTGTAGGGGCCATTGCTTATCACCTGTGCACTTTCTTGAACCTAGCATTTTCACAGTAATTACTTTCAAGGATTTACCTATCTCAGATACCAATCTTAAACAATATCTTAAAAGGTTCCTTGGTCTTAGAACTTTATAATGAGATAAAAAGATTCACTGAGAATGACTATACATATTAGTAAAAAACCATATATAATTTACCCACAGGTTAAGGCCTAGGTTTTGTCGTCGAGGCTGCTAATTTTCCCCTCCACACCCAAGGCATGGCTCCCCTCTATATCCAAGGCAGAGGGCAATATTAGTTTTTGAGTCTAGCCTCAGACTTGGATTCCTTATCAACCCAGTGCTTCAGGCAGCTTCTTCCGATCAATAAGACTTGGTGTGAATTGACATTTGAGCTAATACATACACATAAACTCCATGCACAGAAACAAGCTCCTATTTACAAATAATACATGAGAGTCTGTGGCGTTAACTCACATGCCTCCTCACTAGGGAGCTGGTAATTTCTTTAGTGTGATATCACTTAGGGAAATGTTTCAATCCACGTCCTGTTCTTTCTCTGGTTCCTTGTCTCTAGAGGATCTTTATCACATCTCTCTGCCATCCTTGTCCGTAATAGTCCCAATCAAGATGGCAGTTTGTTCCAATCTAACTTTGAGACTCCTCAGTGTCTCTCACTGCAATTGCTCAGAACTTTGATTTTAAGCACAAACCTTCATCCAGTGGATTTTTATGGCCTGAACAGCTGCTCTTCCTAATTTGTTGCTCCAGGTTTGTATAAGACTGGCTGCTAAGGAAGCTCAGGCATCTCCAGTAGACTCTTGGCAAAATGCCTGGGGCAGCCGCTTCCTACCTGGGAAAGGTCTCTCCTATTTGGGGCTGTAGGAAGGGTTCTACAGATTATCTGGATTTTGGTAGAAAGATAATAACTTCCACACTGAATGACACCTGAAAAATTTCCCCACATCACAGATGTCAGTAAAAATCATAATATCGGGTTTCTCTTCTGGATCTTTTTGTGTTTAGTCATTTCCATTCTTATGTGGGCTATAATGCCATAATAGTACTTGTGTATATAAACCAGTGAAGACCACAGCTTTTGCTATTGTCTCCAATTTAAGAGCAGTTCTTTTTTTTTTTTTTTAATGGATCTGATCTCTACCAAACTACACATGTTGTTTCTGCAAGAATATGTGGAGACCATTGAAACAATTCCTTTAATTTCAACCCCATGCTAAACTGAGGAGCATTTCTAACTGCTTCTTAGCTGGGCATCCTCTCCCCTGAACTTTCTTTAACCCAGACCTCAACAGTATCAGCTGGCTTCCTGATGCCCATTTTCTGCTCCTGCACTCTGACCTCATGAACAAATGATTGAAGTCACTTGGTTTTCCCACAGAAACAGTATTACACTGGACTTGATGACTAACTCTTCATAGGTGTGATCCTAAAGACAATATTAAATCAATGAATCATAATGTATATTACAACCAATATATCAGACAGTGTAATAACTTGGAAAATCTATGGAAGGTAACTGAGGGAACCCATCAATATATTTATATGTATTACAGTATAGTATAATAAAAAGTAAAATCTTTGATGCTTTGAAACTTCTGCCTCATTTTTAACTGCCACAAATTCCAGCATTATAAAATACAGAGGGCTTCTTTGTGACAATTTTATGGATATTTGAACAGACTTCTGATGAGACGAGTTTTTTTATGGCTGTCGAGTAAACTGATCCAAGGTTGGTTGCTTCATTAGACGTTTTTCTCACTGTGAATTTACTTAGAGCAAGTAAACAGAAGAAGAGCTACCATAGACTATTTACTATGTGAGTAAACTATACTATTTGAGGGCCAGCCCGTGGCTTAGCGGTTAAGTGCACGTACTCTGCTACTGGCGGCCCAGGTTCGGATCCCAGGCGTGCCCCGACGCACCGCTTCTCCGGCCATGCTGAGGTTGTGTCCCACGTACAGCAACTAGAAGGATGTGCAGCTATGACGTACAACTATCTACTGGGGCTTTGGGGGGAAAAATAAATTAATAAAATTATTTAAAAAAAAAACTATACTATTTGAGTAAACTTTGCTGTCCATTCTACAGATGAAGAAACTGAGGTATTGACAGATGAGGTTCTTTGCCTGAGGCCACACAACTAGTAAACGGTGAAGCCAGGATTTCAACCCAGGCTGTGAATTAAGGACTTAGTGGGAGTACAGCATGTATGAGACGAAATGATAGAAAATAAAGTCAGAACGGTAGAGTGGAGTCACTGGGCAAAGTGTACATCTGTGTTATCATTTTTCTGTAAGGCAGGCTCTGGCTGGGTCAATTCCAATTGCCTTCTTTTATAAGGCATCCTTTCTTCATAGTTCTCTCCATCTTCTCCCAGCTTCCCATTCTGCCCCATTTGCGCACAATATACTTCATTTATAATGTTAAAATTAATTATTAGTAGATAACACACATTTGATATAGTAAGAAATAGTTTATTAATAGTTATTTTTGAATTTTTATTTAACAAGCACCGTATAGTGTTTCAAAACATATCATCAAATACAATCTTTGGCATTATGGGAAAAAAAGAGAGGACAGTGAGGTCCCACCAAACCACACCTTCTTTCCTTGTCCCAACCTGACCCCATGCCTTCTTCTAAACTGTCTACCTTCACACAACCGTGTCCTGGAAAATTTTCAGATTCACCTGAAAAAAAAGAAGTATTGCTAAGGTGGAGTTGATCAGCATGTAGACTACCAATCACATATTTCAGAATTTCTGGGTGTTTTTCACCCCAAATTTCTCATTTACCTTTGAGTTCATTTGGACGAATCGCTAACAGTCACATTAAAACTCCTAATATCCCACGCTCCTCATTTCCAGATGTTACTATCAATATAGAAGATTTTAAAAAGATAATAAAGCTTCCTTTTTCAACCAAGTTATAAAAGCAAAATAGAAAATAGCTTTTCTAAAATTAGGCACGTCTTGGGATTGCTGCTGTTCTTCCCCAGATGGGCATGTGTTTTGTTCTCACTTTATACTTCTTAGAGTTATTTGCATCCTAACAGTTTGTGGTTTAATATAAAAATAATTACATTAGCACCTTTCATCCTTAAGTGCTGTATAAAGTGATGCGTTTTCTGATACCATGGGAAGCCTATAGTAAGGGAGTGCCATGTGCTGACCATGTGAGGGAGGAGAAACGTTGGCCAAGGATGTTTTCTTGAAAATAATATATTAACATCGCTAAACTCCTTATGCACAGATGTTATATTTTCCCCATTTCACAAAACTTGGCTTCATAGGATTCCTCAAATAAATTGAAGGAACTAATTTCCTTATAAAATCTTTCTTGTAACTGAACTTCCGGAAAATACATTTATGTTTGATGCTTCCTTTCTCTAATGGACCATGAAAACAACACGGGAGGCCTGTATTACTGATTTGCTCTCTCTGCATTGTGCTCAAAGTGGTTCCATGAAGAACAACGTGTTTGGAATGGGAAGCATCCCTGTTGGTAGCCAGAGACACTGTCACTCCACATTTCACTGGGCGTCCCAGCTCTGATGACCTGGCTCCTCAACTAGACACAGGGCTTTCTCTTTCTTGTTGAGGTGACTTTATAGATCATCACTGACAAATTGGAAAAAAATACATCCTAATTTTCACATCTTTTGTTAGAAAGTGGAAATACGAAAAAGAAAAAGAACTCAAGTAATTTAGCCTGGTGGGTGATTTTATTCCTTAATTAAGGAAGGCTAAAAATACACCACGGTGGTTACTAACTTCTGTAGGACTTGGTAACATCTTGAGTATGTGTCTAAATGTAAACATCAACTTTTTTTTTTTAATTACACTTCTTAAAGTTAGTAATTAAACATATGCTACAGGTTTTCAACAAATATTATTTAATGATGATAGGCAGATACAAAGATAAGAAAAGATTGTATAAATTAGAATGGGTTCTAGTAAACCTGTGGTTTGACTTCATAGCCAGGCTCCATTACATTATTGTCAAAGAATTCTGAAACTTGTGCGTGATCTAATATCACAGGCACAGGTGGCTAAAATACCAGGACACCTGTTTTCTAAATCTGGCATTTATTCTGGCTTTTTAAGATCTTTGGGAGAAATTCTAAAATCATTATAAATTTAGGATTATAGTTCTCCCTACTATTCATATACCCCCAGAGTACCTCAGATGTGTTGGCAAAAATGTATAGAATGCATAGCAAAGGAGACTAGCAATCTGATTTTTTTTTTTACACATTTTTAAGATTTTTTGTTTATTGCAGTAACATTAGTTTATAACATTGGAAAAATTTCAGGTGTACATCATTGTACTTCTATTTCTGCATAGATTACATCATGTTCACCACCCAAATACTAATTACAACCCATCACCACACACATGTACCGAATTATCCCTTTCACCCTCCTCCCTCCCCCCTTCCCCTCTGGTAACCACCAATCCAATCTCTGTCCCTATGTGTTTGTTTATTGTTGTTATTATCTACTACTTAATGAAGGAAATCATACGGTATTTGACCTTCTCCCTCTGACTTATTTCACTTTGCATTATACCCTCAATGTCCATCCATGTTGTCACAAATGGCTGGATTTCATCATTTCTTATGGCTGAGTAGTATTCCATTGTGTATATATACCACAGCTTCTTTATCCATTCGTCCCTTGATGGACACTTAGGTTGCTTCCAAGTCTTGGCTATTGTGAATAACGCTGCAATGAACACAGGGGTGCATGTACCTTTACAAATTGGTGTTTTCAAGTTCTTTGGATAAATACCCAACAGTGGAATAGCTGGATCATATGGTAGTTCTATCTTTGATTTTTTGAGGAATCTCCATACTGTTTTTCATAGTGGCTGCACCAGTTTGCACTCCCACCAGCAGTGTATGAGAGTTCCCTTCTCTCCACATCCTCTCCAACACATGTTGTTTCCTGTCTTGTTAATTATAGCCATTCTGACAGGCAGGGGGTGATATCTCATTGTAGTTTTGATTTGCATTTCCCTGATAGTTAATGATTTTGAACATCTTTTCATGTGTCTGTTGGCCATCTGTATATCTTCTTTGAGAAATGTCTGTTCAGGAGTTTTGCCCATTTTTTAATTGGGTTGTTAGTTTTTTTGTTGTTGAGGTGCATGAGTTCTTTATATATTTTGGAGATTAAACCCTTATCAGATGTATGGTTTGCAAATATCTTCTCCCAATTGTTAGGTTGTCTTTTTGTTTTGTTGATGGTTTCCTTTGCTGTGCAGAAGCTTTTTAGTTTGATGTAGTCCCATTTGTTTATTTTTTCTGTTGTTTCTCTTGCCCGGTCAGATGTGGTGTTTGAAAAGATGTTGCTAAGACCGATGTCGAAGAGTGTGCTGCCTATGTTTTCTTCCAGAAGTTTCACAGTTTCAGGTCTTACATTCAAGTCTTTAATCCATTTGGAGTTAATTTTTGTGTATGGTGTAAGGTAAGGGTCTACTTTCATTTTTTTGCATATGGCTATCCAGTTTTCCCAACACCATTTGTTGAAGAGACTTTCTTTTCCCCATTGTATGTTCTTGGCTCCTTTGTCAAAGATTAGCTGTCCATAGATGTGGGGGTTTATTTCTGGGCTTTCGATTCTATTCCATTGATCTGTGTGTCTGTTTTTGTGCCAGTACCATGCTGTTTTGGTTACTATAGCTTTGTAGTATATTTTGAAATCAGGGAGTGTGATACCTCCAGCTTTGTTCTTTTGTCTCAGGATTCCTTTAGCTATTCGGGGTCTTTTGTTGTTCCATATAAATTTTAGGATTCTTTGTTCTATTTTTGTGAAAAATGTTGTTGGAACTTTGATAGGGATTGCATTGAATCTATAGATGGCTTTAGGAAGTATGGACATCTTAACTATGTTAATTCTTCCAATCCAAGAGCACGGAATATCTTTCCATTTCTTTGTGTCTTCTTCAATTTCTTTCAGAAATGTTTTATAGTTTTTGGTGTACAGATCTTTCACCTCTTTGGTTAAGTTTATTCCTAGATATTTTATTCTTTTTGTTGCAATTGTAAACGGGATTGTATTCTTAATTTCTCTTTTTGCTACTTCGTTGTTAGTGTATAGAAATGCAACTGATTTTTGTATGTTGATTTCGTATCCTGCAACTTTACCATGTTCATTTATTACTTCTAAAAGTTTTCTGGTGGATTCTTTAGGGTTTTCTATATATATAACCATGTCATCTGCAAATAGTGACAGTTTCACTTCTTCCTTTCCAATTTGGATCCTTTTATTTCTTTCTCTTGCCTGATTGCTGTGGCTAGGACTTCCAGTACTATGTTAAACAGGAGTGGTGACAGTGGGCATCCTTGTCTGGTTCCTGTTCTTAGAGGGATGGCTTTCAGTTTTTCACCATTGAGGATGATATTAGCTGTGGGTTTCTCATATATGGTCTTTATTATGTTGAGGTACTTTCCTTCTATACCCATTTTATTCAGAGTTTTTATCATAAATGGATGCTGTATCTTGTCAAATGCTTTCTCTGCATCTATTGAGATGATCATGTGATTTTTATTCTTCATTTTATTGATGTGGTGTATTACGTTGATTGATTTGTGAATGTTAAACCATCCCTGCATCCCTGGAATAAATCCCACTTGATCATGGTGTATAATCTTTTTAACGTATTGTTGTATGTGATTTGCTAGTATTTTGTTGAGGATTTTTGCATCGATGTTCATCAGTGATATTGGCCTGTAATTTTCTTTTTTTTTGGTGTTGTCCTTGTCTGGTTTTGGTATCAGGGTAATGTCAGCTTCGTAGAATGAGTTAGGGAGCTTCCCCCCCTCCTCAATTTTTGAAAGAGTTTGAGAAGGATAGGTATTAAGTCTTCTTTGAATGTTTGGAGAATTCCCCAGGGAAGCCGTCTGGTCCTGGACTTTTATTTTTGGGGAAGTTTGTGATTACTGTTTCGATCTCCTTACTGGTGATTGGTCTATTTAAATTCTCTACTTCTTCTTGATCCAGTTTTGGAAGGTTGTATGATTCTAAGAATTTATCCATTTCTTCCAGATTGTCGAATTGGTTGGCATATACCTTTTCATAGTATTCTCTTATAATCTTTTGTATTTCTGAGGTGTCTGTTGTAACCTCTCCTCTTTCATTTCTGATTTTACTTATTTGTGCCTTCTCTCTTTTTTTCTTGGTGAGTCTAGCTAAAGATTTGTCAATTTTGTTGATATTTTCAAAGAACCAGCTCTTGGTTTTATTAATTTTTTCTATTGTTTTTTTGGTCTCTATTTCATTTATTTCTTCTCTGATTTTTATTATTTCCCTTCTTCTGCGGATTTTGGGCTTTTTTTGTTCTTCTTTTTCCAGTTCCTTTAGGTGCATTGTTAGATTGTTTGAGATTTTTCTTGTTTGTTGAGATAGGCCTGTATTGCTATAAACTTCCCTCTTAGAACCGCTTTTGCTGTATCCCATAAATTCTGGCATGTCGTATTTTCATTTTCATTTGTCTCCAGGTATTTTTTGATTTCTTCTTTGATTTCTTCGTTAACCCAGTTGTTGTTCAGTAGCATTTTGTTTAATCTCCACGTATTTGTGGCTTTTCTGATTTTCTTCCTATAGTTGATTTCTAGTTTCATACCGTTGTGGTCAGAAAAGATGCTTGGTATTATTTCAATCTTCTTAAATTTATGGAGACTGGTTTTGTGGCCTAATATGTGATCAATCCTGGAGAATGTTCCATGTGCATTTGAAAAGAACGTGTATTCTTCGGTTTTTGGATGGAATGCTCTGTATATGTCTACTAGGTCCATCTGTTCTAGTGTGTCGTTTAAAGCCAATGTTTCCTTATTGATCTTCTGTTTGGATGATCTATCCGTTGGTGTAAGTGGAGTGTTAAAATCCCCTACTATTATTGTATTACTGTCTATTTCTGTTTTTATGTCTGTTAATAATTGCTTTATATATTTAGGTGCACCTACATTGGGTGCATAGATATTTACAAGTGTTATATCCTCTTGTTGGATTGTTCCCTTGATCATTATGTAATGCCCTTCTTTGTCTCTTTTTACAGTCTTTGTTTTAAAGTCTATTTTGTCTGATATGAGTACTGCTACCCCAGCTTTCTTTTCATTGCCATTTGCGTGGAGTATCTTTTTCCATCCCTTCACTTTCAGTTTGTGAGTGTCTTTAGGTCTGAAGTGTGTCTCTTGTATGCAGCATATATATGGGTCTTGTTGTTTTATCCAGTCAGCCACCCTATGCCTTTTAATTGGAGCATTTAGTCCATTGACGTTTAAAGTAGCTATTGATAAGTATGTACTTACTGCCATTTTTTAACTTTTTTTTTTTTCTCAGTGTTTTAGTAGTCCTTCTCTGTTCCTTTCTTCTTCTATACATAATTGATGGTCACTTTAGTTTGACCTCTGTCTGAAAGCCACACTCTTTAACTCCCCTCCTCCCTCCTTTTATGTTTTTGATATCATATCTAACCTCTTTTTTGTGCATTTGTATCCATTACGTTCTAATCATGGAAATAGATAATTTTTCCTATTTGTGGTCTTCTCTTTTCCCCTTAAATCAGTCCCTTTAACATTTCTTGTAGCACTGGTTTCTTGGTGACAAACTCCTTTAATTTTTGCTTATCTGGGAAAATTTTGATCTCTCGTTCCATTTTGAATGATAACCTTGCTGGGTAGAGTATCCTTGGCTGTAAGTTTTTTCCTTTTAGCACCTTAAATATATTGTGCCATTCTCTTCTAGCCTGTAAGGTTTCTGCTGAGAAGTCAGCTGATAGCATTATGGGGTTTCCTTTGTATGTAACTTGGCATTCTCTTGCGGCTTTTAGGATTCTCTCTTTATCTTTAATTCTGGACATTTTGATTATGATGTGTCTTGGTGTGGGCCTCTTTGGGTTTATCTTGTTTGGGGCTCTCTGTGCTTCCTGTACCTGGATGTCTGTTTCCTTCCTTAGGTTAGGGAAGTTTTCATCTATTATTTCTTGAAATAGATTCTCTGCCTCCTTGTCTCGCTCTTCTCCTTCCGGGACACATATAACACGGATGGTAGTGCGCTTGATGTTGTCCCAGAGGTCCCTTAGACTGTCCTCACTCTTTTTAATTCTTTTCTCTTTTACCTGTTCACCTTGGGTAATTTCTTCTAGTCTTTCGTCCAGCTCACAGATCCGTTCTTCTGTATCCTCTACTCTGCTTTTGAGTCCCTCTAATGAATTTTTCATTTCCAGTATTGTATTCTTCATTTCTGATTGGTTCTTTTTTATATCTTCCATTTCTTTGTTGACATTCTCACTGAGTTCATCTATTCTTCTCCCCAGATCAGTGAGCATCCTTAGCACTCTTAGTCTGAACTCTCTGTGGGGTAGGTTGCTCATTTCTGTTTCACTTAGTTCCTTTTCTGGGGTTTTGTCCTGTTCCCTTACTTGGAATGTATTCTTTTGCCTCCTCATTTTGCCTCTTTCCCTGTGCTTGTGTCTATGTATTAGGTAGGTCAGCTACGTCTCCTGCTCTTGGATAGGTGACCTTATGTAAGTGATGCCTTAGCAGGCTTCCAGTGTGCTTCCCTCAGTTCTCAATGTTCCAGGGGTGACCCCTATGTGGGCTACATGTGTCCTTCTGTTGTGGCCTGTTTGCTCTCCCTGTAGGCGCCCAGGGAGGCTGAGTTATGCTCCTGGTCAGCTGTTGTTATGCTCAGCTGCTTGTAGTTGTTGTGGGCCCTTCAGTCTCTTTATCAGGTGTGGGGAGCCCCAGCACAGTTGGCTGCAAGTTCTTTTTTTTTTTTTTTTAAAGATTTTATTTTATTTATTTTTTCCCCCCAAAGCCCCAGTAGATAGTTGTATGTCACAGCTGCACATCCTTCCAGTTGCTGCATGTGGGACGCGGCCCCAGCATGGCCGGAGAAACAGTGCGTCGGTGCACGCCCGGGATCCGAACCCGGCCGCCAGCAGCGGAGCGAGCGCACTTAACCTCCAAGCCACGGGGCCGGCCCCTGCAAGTTCTAATACCACATTTGTGTTGCAGTATTTCTTTTAAGTGAGTAGGCCCCCAGCGTGGCAGGTTGTTAGTCTCAGGGCCTTACAATTGCTGTAAGCCTCTAGCCTATTAGGTCTCTTGTCAGCTCTCTGAGGATTGCAGCTGGGTGGGGCTGGCCTCAGGCACAGGAGCACCCAATTCTTTCAGGCTTTGGAAGGTGGGGCAAACCTCCCATGTGGGTCTTTGAGAAGCACAAGTCTTCTGCAGCTGACAAGCCCTGCCGTCCACAGGTCCACACACACAGTCAACACAGTCCTGCCCCGTGTGCACGCCCCGACCTCCCCAAGAAGACCCAGTCTCTCCACGGCGGGAGCCCCACACACTCCCCGCCCCTCACACTCCGCAACCACCCCACACTCTCCACCTGCTCCTTGTGCACACCCTGCCCCGCTCAAGTCGGCTCAGTTGCCAGGCTGCAGAGAATCCAGTCACCAATCTATGCAGGCCCACAAGTTGCCTGAGGGCTTGTTGTTGGGTGGGGCCAGTCTCTAGGGTGGGCTGCCTGCCCTGGCTGAGCTGGATTAAATCGGTGCTCTAGCGGGTGGGCAGACCTGGGCTAGCACGCCTCAGGGAGAACTCCAATGGCGTCTGTGTCAGCACGCCCACACCAGGCCACAACAATGGCCGCTGCCAATGTCCCAGTCCCTGGAGAGGTCTCACCCCTCACCGAGATGCACTCAGGCCCTATTAGGTGAGTCTCTTGTCACCAAAGCACTGTGTACCTTTCTTTGTGGTGATTTTAGGATGCTTTCTGAAACAGGTGAGTTTGCGCGCGGGCCCTTTAAGAGCCAGTTTTAGTTTCTTTGTGAACCAGCTTTTCTGGGGGTGCTCCCCAATGCTTTAGTAGCAGGCAAAGTCAGATATTATGCCGCTGGTCTCAACTGTGCTGGCTCCACAAAATGCCCACAGCGGGGGCGCTCCCCGGCTCAGGACCCCGCGCCTCCAGGGAGGCTGCGTACCTGTGAGCTGCTCCCGGCGGCCGTGAAGCTGGCGGCTTGTGAAGACGGCGTTTTTCCTCTCCAGAAGGGAGTCTCTGCCTCTTCCCCCTCAGTTAGGATTGTCCGTTGTTGCAGGAGTTCCTCTTATGCAGTTTTCAGTTCTGTCTCAGGGGTAATTTTTCCACGAGTAGTTGTAAATTGGCTGTGTCCACGGGAGAAGGTGAGTTCCGAGTCTGCCTATGCAGCCATCTTGACTCCGCCCGGAGACTAGCAATCTGGATATATCTAATCTTTTCCCAGGATTGAACCTAGGATATCAAGAAATCTTAATAGAGCAAATGGAAACAATTCATTAAATATAGGGGGCCCCTGTGTGGTGGTCCCAGCTATGTCTCTGGGTTAAAAAAAAAAAAGGCACTAAAAATAAGTGCCATAGGAATCCATTTGTGCTCCTTCAGCTGGGGAAGAATTCATACAAGTTTCTTTGGATTGTTGTTGTTGAAGTTTTTAGTGCAACTATTGTCAACAATTGGACTATACAATCCCAGCCACATTCCAAATTGTTTTAAGCAACTTGAGGTCTGAGATCTGTTGTATTTGACCTTGTATTGACATCAACTCCACTCCTCCTAGTGCTTAGCAGGGCATAGATGATTATCGATAAATGATGGGAGATGAAGACTGAGATGGCTTCTTTTCTCATGCAGTGTCTTTGTTGAGAGACCAAGTTGCAGAAGGGGAGAAATGAATTTTTAAGAGTGCATTAGATTGAGACTTATTCTATTCCTAGCTTATTCAATAGTCATTTGAAAACTGTTTACCATTTTTTTTTTACTGAAACGTAGTTATACTGTTACTGTTCACAATGCCTGAACTACACCCCTAGTGTAATTCTGTGTTGAAAAGCTAATTGGACAATTAAGTTGGGAGAAGCACACTTTTTAACCTTTGAATTAACAACAGTGCCGACACATTAGAAAACTCCAAGGGTGAGAACTGTTGCAAAACAGGCACTTGGTGATATTTTTAAAACTGTGCACTGAGCACAAAGAGAGACTTGCAAAGCTCCTGTGCAGCTTTTCTGTAGCTTGAAGAGTTGGATCCACTCAGATTTCAGATCCTGGTAGGGATCATCAACAACTCTGGATAAAGGGCTGATAGTAGAGTGATTGGGTACTCATCATACGTCCTAACAACTCCCAACAGAATAAGTTCTAGTCTTGCTTTAAAAGAAAATCTTAGTGTGTCTTGAATTTATAGAATGAATAAGGAAAACATCTATCTCCCTGGAGAAGTACAGGAAAAAAATAACAGGTATTTGCCTTCTCTTTAAGAATAAATGAGGCAACTTATACTCATAATGTTTTTCAGGACAAATCTACGCTTGTGGCCTTAATGAAAAATTGAATGTGACTTACAAGCATAAGTAGCCAGTTGAAGAACTTTTCATTTTCCCCCTTTTCTCTCTTTGCATGCTAGTGTGCCTATTTTTTATAATAGTTTTATCTTGGTTTTTCCATCTATGAAATGGGGATTGTATTAGTGTTCTATTAGGCATAGCAAATTACCACAAATTTAGCAGCTTCTAGCAACATTCTTATTTTCTCACAATTCTATAAGTCAGAAGTCCTGGAAAGGCATGGCTGGGCTCTCTGCTCAGGTCTCACAAGGATGAATCAAGGTGTTGGCTGTGGCTGTGATCTCATCTGAGGCTTGGGGGCTCTTCCAAGTTCATGTGGTTATGGCAGACTTCAGTTCCTTGGGGTTCTAGGATTGAGGTCCCATTTCTTTGCTGGCTGTTAGCCAGGGGCCATTCTCAGCATCTAGAAGCTGCCCACATTCCTTACCATGTGGCCCCCTCCATCTTTAAAGCCAGCAACACAAAATCTCCCTCATGTCAAATACCTCTCACGCTTCAAATCCCCTTTGCCAGGAAGAGCCCAGATCTTTTTAAGAGCTCATCTGATTAAGTTAGGTCCACTGAGGATAATCTTCCTTTCTTAAAGTCAACTGATTTGAGATCTTAATTATATCTGCAAAATCCCTTCACAGCAGTACCTAGATTAGCATTTGGGCCAATATCTGGGAGAAGGTGTGCACACCAAGAGGTGAGAATGTTGGAGTCATCTTAGAATTCTGCCAACCACAGGGATAATGATAACACCTTAGAGTATTGTTAAATAGATTGAGATATGTGTGTAAAGCACTTAGCATAGTATCTAGTGTAATAAGTCTCAATAAATGGGATCTAGTATTACTAAAGTCTGTATATATAATATTTTCTTGCCTATATGGGTTTTTAAATTATATTACTATAAGCACATTAGAAACATAATGGAATACGTTACTCATTATTTGGACACTCCACAGAAAACAAAAATACTGGGCCATAGTCAACAAACTCACAAAACCCAGTGTTTAGTCTATTTGCTGAAAGTTGATGTACTCATTCAAATTATCTAAAAACACTGCAGTTAAAAAAAACACACCAGGATACAATTCCTGTTGGTACTTAAGCCCATATATAACGTGGCATAAAATGAAGTATGTGTCTCTGCATTGTTCATTTTTTGCTTTTTAGTAGTAAAAATGCATCATAGAATCCATGCCTTAAACATTGACATTTTTTCAGAAAGAATTGTTTTGTTTCTACTCATGCTCTGAATATAAAATGAATACTTCAAATACTCCATTCACACAAAGGCCTTTATGCCCCCTTTCTCCCTTCAATAGTTCCAGTCTAGAATAGGCAACATTATGCAATTTGGTGATCCAGCTACAACAATGAGAATGCTTCTCACTGACTGTGGGAAGAAAGACACCTAAGGGGTTAACAGTAATATTTTGCAAATTGAAGCAAGTAAAGAAAAAATACATTAGCATAAGAAAAGGCAGCCTTAGGGGATTTTCCACTGAAATGTTTGGTACTAAGAGCTCTGTGTTACTAAGGAGGAGGATAGAGAAGAGAAACCCTAGTGTCCATGCATTCTTGAAATGCATTGTCATTGTATTCCTTCCCCTGGTGAGAAAGACCTCATAGTTATAGAGATGGAAAATCGCTCTTTCTAGTAAGGAAATTCAAAGATGGCTAATTTTAAGAGAAGCATCTTGAGTCAAGTATAGCAAGAAAGTAAGAGGATTCCTCAGTGATCAATCCCTAAAAGATTTCCTAAGTATGTCAGGACTAGACCAGAGTTGATTTGATACTAAAAGTGAAAGTATTAAGCAATGACTTTAATTGTTTACCAGAATGGGCCCCAAATGTCTGTGATTGATTTAACTCAAATTTAACAGTTTTTAACTCATTTTAGAAATTGTATCTAGTTCACAGTATCTGAATGTAGTTAGCAGGTATTTCCCTTTTATTGATGCCTAGACTTATTTAAAGGTTGTATAATAGGAAATATCTAATTCCAAGTTATGATTAGTTTTGCTAGTTGAAAACATTGAAAATAATTGTAGAGATTGTCACTGCTTTCCTTAAAACAGAGAATATACTAATCAGTTGTTACCTGTTTCTATGAAGATGTTGAATTAATTTTTTAATCTGTCTTTTGTTTACTCTTATGAACAACTGACCAGTAAAAAAATTATCTTTTTGGGCTGGCCTGTTGGCTAAGTGGTTAAGTTCACGCACTCCACTTCAGTGGCCCGGGGTTCATGGGTTCGGATGCTGGGCGCAGACCTATGCACCACTCATCAAGCCATGCTGTGGCAGGCGTCCCACACACAAAATAGAGGAAGATGGGCATGGATGTTAGCTCAAGGCCAATCTTCCTCAGCAAAAAGAGGAAGATTGGCAACAGATGTTAGCTCAGAGCTAATCTTCCTCACCAAAAAAAAAAAAAATCTTTTCGATTCTGAATTTCATTAGATTTAACACCACAGTGAGCATGTCCGTCCAAATAAATCATGATGGCTTTCATTAACAAATTAAGATAGAAAAAGACCAGCTTATTTTAGATAAATTTTTTATGACATTATACACTGATAGCTATAGGAGAAATGGGGAGCAGAAAAGAATCTGTTTGTTTCTAAGAAAAGTCTTTCTGGTTAAGGTGATACAATTTTTGATTATTAAAAATGGGAATGAAAATCAAAGAAGATTGTCCAAGTCCTAGAAAATTTGTGCAAAAGCTGATAACAAAATTATTTATAAGTCAATTGATAAGGTCAATTTTTAGGGAATCACATATCAGAAATCAATTGAGAAACAAAGTCATGGCATGATCTTACCATTATACAGCCATGAGTTGCTTGACAACGGGGATACGTTGTGAGAAATGTGTCGTTAGGCAATTTCATCCTTGTGTGAACATCATAGAGTGTACCTACACAAACCTAGATGGTATAGCCTACTACACACCTAGGTTATATGGTACTAATTTATGGGCCCACCATCGTATATACAGCCCGTTGTTGACCAAAACATCATTATGCAGTGCATGACTGTATACAGATTATCACTTTTCAAATTTTCTATGGAATAATGGGTCAAACTTGCATTTAAATCTTGTTTATCTTGTCCCTTCCTTTGTTTATTTATTTTATAAGTGGACATTAAAGAGCTAGAAGTGATCAAAGTTTCAGGTCTTCATCCCTGAGACAATGACTTACTAGATCTACTTTCCCGACACAAATAACTCTGAAACACTTGATCAAGAAAATCATTCTAAACCAAAGCTTGAGGGAAAAGGAAGAAAAAAGGGAAGATTAAAAAAAAGTACTAGGTAATTCCTCTGATGTTGCAATTATGACATGATTTTGCTACTTTTTGAGATGTTGTGAATACAGAGCATCCCACATCAATGTAAGTAAAAAATACATTCCAAAACTGAAGTGAAATACTTTTGATAGTCCGTGCCATTGTTTCCCAACCCTAGTATGGAAAATTCAACATAAATTTGACACCTCTATTTTCGTGCTTATTCGTAAGATGTACCATCTATTGACTAGTTCCTAGGGAAAAGGAGCCAGTATATAGCAGTCATTTATTCAGCAATAATAGATAACTTCAATGTATATGAGAAGGTGTGGGGATTATTTTTTTACGTGGCAATGGGTTCTAAGCTACCAAATATTTATTGATATATTTTTTTCAATTTTTTTTAAGGTCATATTGGTTAATATTGTGTAATTTCAGGTGTACATTATTATATATCAATTTCTATATAGACTGCATCATGCTCACCATCAATGGTCTAATTTTTATCTGTCACCATACATATGTGCCCCTTTACCCCTTTCGCCCACCCCCCCAACCCCCTTCCCCTCTGGTAACCACTAATCTGTTCTCTTTATCCGTGTGTTTATCTTCCACATATGAGTGAAACCATACGGTGTTTGTCTTTCTCTATCTGGCTTATTTCGCTTAACATAATACCCTCAAGATCCATCCATGACTTTGCAAATGGGATGATTTTGTCTTTTTTTAATAGCTGAGTAGTATTCCGTTGTATTTACCACATCTTCTTTATCCATTCATCAGCTGATGGGCATTTGAGTTGCTTCCACATCTTGGCTATTGTGAATAATTCTGCAGTGAACACAGGGATGCATAAATCTCTTTGAATTATTGATTTCATGTTCTTTAGGTAATTAGCCAGTAGTGAAACAGGTGGATCATATGGTATTTCTATTTTTAATTTTTTGAGAAATCATTTGTTATTTTTTGTCTTAGTAATTATAGCCATTCTGACTGACAGGTGTAAGGTAATATCTCATTGTAGTTTGTATTTGCATTTCCCTAATAATTAGTGATGTGGAACATCTTTTCATGTGCCTGTTGGCCATCTGTATACCTTCTTTGGAAAAAATGTCTGTTCATATCCTCTGTATGTTTTTGATTAGGTTGTTTTGTTGTTGAGTTGTGTGAGTTCTTTATATATTTTGGAAATTAACCCTTTGTTGGATATATGATGTGCAAATATTTTCTCCCAGTTGGTGGGTGTCTTTTCATTTTGTTCATGGTTTCCTTTGCCTTGCAGAAGATTTTTAGTCCATTGTAGTCCCATTTGTTTATTTTTTCTTTTGTTTCCATTGCCTGAGTAGACATGGTATTCAAAAAGATGCTGCCAAGACCAATGTCAAAGAGTGTACTACCTATATTTTCTTCTAGAAGTTTTATGGTTTCAGGTTTTATATTCAAGTCTTTAATTTATTTTGAGTTAATTTTTGTCCATGGTGTAAGATAATGGTCTACTTTCATTCCTTTGCACGTGGCTCTCCAGTTTTCCCAACACCATTTATTGAAGAGCCTTTCCTTTCTCCATTGTATGTTCTTGGCTCCTTTGTTGATGACTAGCTGTCCATAGTGATGTGGTTTTATTTCTGGGCTTTCAATTCTGTTCCATTGATCTATGTATCTGTTTTCATGCCACTACCATGCTTTTTTGATTACTATAGTTTTGTAGTATATTTTGAAGTCAGGGATTGTTGTGCCTCCAGCTTTCTTCTTTTTTCTCAGGATTGTTTAGGCTATTTGGAGTCTTTTGTTGTTCCATATAAATTTTAGGATTCTTTGTTCTCTTTTCATGAAGAATGCCATTGGGATTCTGATTGAGATTGCATTGAATCTGTAGATTGCTTTAGGTAATATGAACATTTTAACTATGTTTGTTCTTCCAATCCATGTACAGGGAATATCTTTCCATTTCTTTATGTCTCCTTCAATTTCTTTCAGTCATGTCTTATAGTTTTCAGTGTATAGGTCTCTCATCTCCTTGGTTAAATTTATTCCTAGATATTTTATTCTTTTTGCTGTGATTGTAAATGGGATTGTATTCTTGACTTCTCTTTCTCCTGGTTTGTTATTAGTATATAGAAATGCAACTGATTTTTGTAAGTTGTTGTTGTACCCTGAAACTTTGCTGTGGTTGTGATTATTTCTAAGAGTTTTCTGATGGATTCTTTAGGGTTTTCTATACATAGACTCTTGTTGTCGCCAAACAGCAAGAGTTTTCTTCCTTTCCAATTTGGATAGCTTTTATTTCTTTTTCTTGCCTAATTGCTCTGGCGAAAACCTCCAGTACTATGTTGAATAGGAGTGGCGAGAGTGGGCACCCTTGTCTTCTTCCTGTTCTCGAGGGATAGCTTTCAGTTTTTCACCATGAAGGATGACGTTGGCTGTGGGTTTGTCATGTATGGTCTTTATTATGTTGAGGTACTTTCCTTCTACACCCATTTTACTAAGAGTTTTTAACCATAAATCAATGTGGGATCTTGTCAAATGCTTTCTCTGCATCTATTGAGATGATCGTGTGATTTTTATTCCTCATTATGTTAATGTGGTGGATCACATTGATTGATTTGAAGATATTGAACCATCCCTGTGTCCCTGGTATAAATCCTGCTTGATCATGGTGTATGATCCTTTTAATGTATTGCTCTACTTGGTTTGCCAATATTTTGTTGAGGATTTTTGCATCAGTGTTCATCAGCGATATTTGCCAGTAGTTTTCCTTCTTTGTATTGTCCTTGTCTGGTTTTGGTATCAGGGTAATATCAGCCTCATAGAATTAGTTAGGAAACATTCCATCTTCTTCAATTTTTTGGAATAGTTTGAGAAGGATAGGTATTAAATCTTCTTTGAATGTTTGGTAGAATTCTCTGGAGAAGCCATCTGGTCATGGACTTTTGTTTTTTGGGAGGTTTTAAATTCCTGTTTCAATCTCTTTACTTGTGATTGGTCTATTCAGATTCTCTATTTTTTCTTGATTCAGTTTTGGGAGGTTGTAAGAGTCTAAGAATTTATCCACTTTGTCTAGATTATCCAATTTGTTGTCATATAGTTTTTCATAGTATTCTCTTATAATCGTTTGTATTTCTGTGGTATCTGTTGTAATTTCTCCTCTTTCATTTCTAATTTTATTTATTTGAGCCTTCTCTTTTTTTTATTGGGTCTGGCTAAGGGATGGTCAATTTTGCTTATCTTCTCAAAGAACCAGCTCTTAGTTTCATTGATCCTTTCTACTGCTTTTTTTTGTCTGTATTTCATTTCATTTCTGCTCTAATTTTTATTATTTCCCTCCTCCTGCTGACTTTGGGCTTTGTTTCTTCTTCTTTTTCTAGTTCTATTAGATGTAGTTTAAGATTACTTATTTGAGATTTTTCTTGCTTGTTAAGGTGGGCCTGTATTGCTATAAATTTCCCTCCTAGAACCACTTTTGCTGCATCCCATAAGAGTTGGTATGTTATATTTTCATTTTCATTTGTCTCCAGGTATTTTTTGATTTCTCCTTTGATTTCTTCATTGATCCAATGGTGGTTTAGTAGCATGGTGTTTAGTCTCCACATATTTCTGACTTTCTCAGCTTTTTTCTTGTGGTTGATTTCTAGTTTCATAGCATTGTGATCAGAAAAGATGCTTGATATGATTTCAGTCTTCTTAAATTAATTGAGGCTTGCCTTGTTTTCCAACATATGGTCTATCTTTGAGAATGTTCCATGTGCACTTGAGAAGAATGTGTATTCTGCTGTTTTTGGATGGAATCTTATATATATATATATATATAGTCCATCTGGTCTAGTGTTTCATTTAAAGCCACTGTTTCTTTGTTGACTTTCTGTCTGGATGATCTACCCATTGATGTAAGTGTGGTGTTGAGGTCCCCTACTATTATTGTGTTGCTGTCAATTTCTCCCTTTAGCTGTAGTAGTAGTTTCTTTCTATACTTTGGTGCTCCTGTGTTAGATGCATATATATTCATAAGTGTGATGTCTTCTTGGTGGAATGTCCCTTTTATCATTATAGATGGCCCCTCTTTGTCTCTCATTGTTTTTTTTATCTTGAAGTTGGCTTTGTCTGATATAAGTACGGCAATATCTGCTTTATTTTGCTTGCCATTTGCTTGAAGTATCATCTTCCATCCCTTCACTCTGAGCCTATGTGTGTCTTTAGAGCTGAGATGTGTTTCCTGGAGGCAGTAGATTGTTGGGTCTTGTTTTTTAATCCATCCAGCCACTCTGTGTCTTTTTGTTTTTCTGCTGAGGAAGATTTACTCTGAACTAACATCTGTTGCCAATCTTCCTCTTTTTGCTTGATGAGGATCCACCCTGAGCTAACATCTGTGCCATTCTTCTGATACTTTGTTTGTGGGTTGCCATCACAGCATGGCCACCAACGAGTGGCGTAGGTCTACCCCTGGGAACCAAACCTGGGCTGCCAAAGTGGAGCGTGCTGAACTTAACAACTAGGCCATGGGGCCAGCCCCCACTCTGTCTTTTGATTGGAAAATTAAATCTATTTACATTTAGAGTGATTATTGATTTATAAAGGCTTAATACTGCCATTTTATTTCTTGTTTCCCAGTTATTCTATATTTCAATTGTTTCTCTTCCCTTGTATTTCTGACTGCCATTTCAGTTTGGTGGTTTTCTGTGATGGTTTTCTCAGTTTTCTCTTTATTTATGATTTGTGGCTCTATTCTGATTCTTTGTTTAGTGGTTACCATGAGGTTTGTATAAAAGATCTCGTAGATGAGATAGTCCATTTTCTGGTAGCCTCTCATCTCCATTAGTCTAAGCAGGTTCCATCTCTTATCTCTTCCCCTTCTGAGTTGTTGTCACAAATTATTCTTTTTTGTGTTGTGAGTTTGTGACTAAATTGAAGTGTTTAGTTATTTTTGATGCTTTCCTTATCTTTATCTTTTATGTTATAATTAGATGTTTACTAATCTATTCTGATACAGAGCTTCAATTTTCTGATTCTACCTGTCTATTTATCTTCCTGCTCAAGGTTTTATAAACTTTTGCTTTCTAGTTTCAGATGGGAGGGCTCCTTTCAATGTTTCTTGTAAGGCAGGCCTAGTGGTGATGATCTCCCTTAGCATTTGTTTATCTGGGAAAGCTTTTATTTCTCCATCATATCTGAAGGGTAGTTTTGCTTGCTAGAGTATTCTTGGCAGAAAGATTTTGTCTTTCAGTATTTTGAATATATCATTCCATTCTCTCCCAGCTTCTAAGGTTTCTGCTGAGAAATCTGCTGAAAGCCTGATAGGGATTCCTTTGTGGATTATTTTCTTCTGCCTTGCTGCTCTTAATATTTTTTCTTTGTCATTGACTTTTGCCAGTTTTATTATTTTTTGCCTTGGAGAAGGTCTTTTAGCATTGATGTAATTGGGAGTTCTATTGGTTTCATGTATTTGTAAGTCCAGTTCCTTCCCCAGGTTTGGGAAGTTCTCAGCTATTATTCCTTTGGACAAGCTCTCTGCTCCTTTCCTCCACTCTTCTCCCTCTGGAATACCTATAAGCCTTATGTTACTTTTCCTAATTGAGTTATATATTTCTTGAAGAATTCCTTCATTTTAAAAAACATATTAGTTCTCTCTCCTACCTGAAGCATTTCTATATTTCTGTCCTCTAACTCACTAATTCTGTCGTCCATAACATCATCTCTATTTTTTATGGTTTCTAGATTATTTTTTATCTCATTAATTTTGTTCTTCATATCAAGAATTGGTTTTTTTTTAGAGCTTCACTATCTTTGGTGAAGTATTCCTTCTGTTCATTAATTTCATTCTTGAGCTCATTGAACTGTCTTTCTGAGTTTTCTTGTAACTCATTGAGTTTCTTTATGACAACTATTTTGGATTCTCTGTCATTTAGATCCTAAATTTCTGTGACTTCAGGATTCGTTTCTGGAGATTTGTCATTTTCCTTCTGCTCTGAAGTGTTACTGTAGTTCTTCATGGCATTTGATGAATTGATTCTTTGCTGGTGCATTTATGGTAATGTCAGGTTGCAGATTCCACCTGCTACTGCTAGGGGGGAGCAGGAGCTGTGTTTTTTGATTCTGCTCCACCTGCTGGAAGTTGCATGGGTATGGCTACTCTGTGTTTGCATGGGCTGGCCGCAGCCACTCTGCAGGTTGTGCTCACATGGGCAGGGCCTCTGCACTGGGTGGGTAGATCAGGCACCACAGGCAGGGCCTCTGTGCTCAGCAGAGGACTGGCTGAGCCATTGTGCTAGACAGGAGGGGCATCTATGAAGGAGCTGAGCCGCCACTCAGTAGGTCCCATGGGATGCTGTGCTCCATGGGCAGAGAGTGCCTTCTGGGTAGGCAGGGTGCTTTCTCGCCTGCACTACACTAGGGGGAAGGGGCACCCACGTGGGGACTGAGCTGCCACTTGGTGGATTCCATGGGCTGCTGTGCTCCGTGGGTGGGTGTGCCTTTTGAGCAGGTGGGGCACCTTCTTGCCTGCACTGTGCTCAGTGGGTAGGCACCTTCCCAGGTGCTGAGCTGTCACTTGGTGCAGAGTGTTCCCACCGGCAGAGCTACCACAGCATGGTGGGCACTCCCATGGGCCCATTTACAACTCTGAAAGAGTTCCCATAGGCCAGGCTGTCCCCGCCTCATTTTACAGTTGCACTGGCCACTGTGTGAGGATCCACGACCTGGCTCACTGCCCCTGGGAAGGGGGAGGGATGCAATCACCTAGTTCCACTACCTCCTGGGGATCCAGTCCACCCACCTTCAGACATATGGCTGTGTGGATCTCTCAGAAGTCCTGTCGCGCTGTGCAGGCAATCCTCTGCTGGTTAATGAATGTCCATTTAGTTGTAACTTAAGGGGGAGAGACTAAGGGAACATCTCACTCTGCCATGATGCTGATGTCACCAGCTATTTACAAATAGTTCAAATTATGCTTTCTGAAAGGAGTGTTCAGAGCTACGATTTACCACAGGCTGTCTATATGCCAGCTCTTTCCTACGTCATTACCACCACATTTTTAATTATGTGAAGATAAGGTGAAGTGAAAAGAGCTAAAATGTTCAAGTTTGAATAATAAGTAGTAGTTTAGAATGCTTGCTTATTTAGACAGGGAATCCTAAAGACAGAAAGGAGCTTAGAGGTCATGGACTACATGCTTCTTGCTACCTAATGCCTGTCCTTTTACAGAGAAGGAAAGTAAAGCACATAGGATCATATTTGTTTTACTTCTTGTACTTTTTTCTCTCAGTTCAAGAATCAAAAGACTATCTTCTATTAACTAAATTTAGTATTTCCTGTTTAATTTCCCAACCTGACTTCCTTTTTGATTAGGAATGTAGACTGTTATACATCTTGGTGCCAATTTACCCTGGAATTAGGGTACATTAATTTTCTTCTTTTTACAGTATGGAGAACTAAGTCAAGCTGCTATTGATAAAATAAGCCACAGATACCAAAACCCATGGTAAGCACGTTATAATACATTTTAAATCAATTAACTCATGTGTTTCCTTCCTAAATTAGTAACAGGGTTAATTTTTTTAACTTTTAAGTATATTACCATTTATTTCTTTTTATTTCATGTAGATGTCTTTGTAAAATTATGAATTTTTATTCCTAATAAAAACTTATAAAATTTTCACTATCTACTAGGTTTTAATTAAGGGGAAGAAAGGAACAAAGCAAGGATAGAGTAAGTGACTGTTAGAATATAGTGGAGAAAAAGAGAACCAGCCTGTAGCTATTAAGAATAGCAACTGGATGAGTAAGGTAGCTTTAACTATATAAATAATTCTTTCTGTGGAAAAACAACAATATAATTTTTTTGGTTAAAAAAAACTCACTTCATGCTGTGGGCCTAGAAACCATCATAATGGATAACCTTGGTTAATAGACGTAATCCTACTGAAGTCACACAACAGCTTGAATTCATGCTATCTTAAGACAGGCTCTAGCCTAAATTAACATATCTAGCTCAAGGTATGTTAAATTACAGGAAAAGAGCAAAACCTAGGCTTGTCATCTAGATGTAACATATAATTCAGATTCCTAAGAGGGAAGAGAATCAATCATCATTGTTCTTACAAGACTGGAGATTCAATAATGTCTTTGTTATCCTTAGATTTTTGGTGGTGGGAGTTTTTGGAGTCTATTTCATCTCATTTTTAGTTTTTGAAGGACACAGCTATTACTATGTGCAAAATCAATGAATTTTAGTTTCTTTCTGCTATACCACAACAACATAAACTGCACCAAAAAGAGACAAGCCCTTAAACCCCATGTCAAAAGCTTATTAGTTACTACAACAATGCCGGGACAACAAAAGATCTCATTGGGCAGTTCTTGTAACTTAAAAGCATATCCTATGTTTAAAAAAATAGAGAAATAGTTACAATTTATTGCATGCAAAGAACATGTTCTCATTAAAATATTCCACTTCATCGGTTCAGATACATTGCAGGCATCTATTTACAAATGCCCTGTCAAATATTTCCAAGCAAAAAAAAAATCCATTAAAGGCCATTGAAAATCAAATAAACTTCAACAAGCATTGGTGATAAGTGTGAAAATTTGCTGCATTTATTTAGACATAAAAAACTTGTTAGGAAGTATCTGAGAAATATTGATGCTTTGAACATTTTCCTTGGATAAAAGAATGTTGGCTACATTCATTTCTAGGGAATATGATATGGATTATATCAGGTCGTGAGGTCAAACATTTATGAAAAACACCTTGTATTTAGGGAATTGTGGATTCAATTTGAGATATATACATATATAAATTACAAAACCAATCTGCCTGTGTTGAGTGCCAAATTCATAATGAAGACAATTATAATTAGAAAATTTTAACTAGAAAATTTCAAAAAATTTTTAAAGTATAATGATACCCCCTTAGATTTGCCTGTAGCCTCTGGCCCAGGTCCTATTTTTAACTAGTCTGATGCCAATAACGTGAATGCTGCCTCCCTCTTGAGACTCTAAGCACATCCACTGCTTAAAAGCCCTCCTACCTGACTCTTGGGCTGGGAGGATGTTCTTGAATAGGACCGTGACTCAGACAGGTGCAGGTGTGCCCCACTCCTTTGCCTTTTCTCAGTAGGACTGAGGGCCGTCTCCTTCTTGGGCAATGTTGTACTTAGCTTCCCAGTTTTGGTGTTCTGTCCTCCTCAGTCAACAGCATTTGCTCAATAAATCTAGCCTCTCCTGTGGTTGAAGCAGTGCTAGATTCTGGGGTCAGAGTGGTGAACAAGACAGATCCACTGTATGCTCTTCTTGGAATTCGTATTCTAGGAGAAGTGAGAGATATTAGACAACTGTATGACTTTTACAAAACATTATACTGTTTTTCATGCTTTTTAATAATTTTGTTTTGTTTTGTTGAGGAAGATTCACCCTGAGCCAGCATCTGTTGCCAATCTTCCTCTTTTTTTGCTTGAGGAAGATTAGCCCTGAGCTAACATCTGTGCCAGTCTTCCTCTATTTTGTACGTGGGATCCCACCACAGCATGGCTGACGAGTGGAGTAGGTCGGCACCCCGGATCCGAACCCACGAACCTGGGCCACCAAAGCAGAACACGGGGAACTTTAACCACTCGGCCACAGTGCAGGCCCCCTTTTTTATAATTATTTTTATTTTATTATTATTATTATTATATTTTGTGAGGAAGATTAGCCCTGAGCTAACATCTGTTGCCTCTCCTCCTCTTTTATTTTTTTTTAGAATATTATAATTTTAATTTAATTTAATTTTTTTGGTGAGGAAGATTAGCCCTGAGCTAACATCTGTTGCCTCTCCTCCTCTTTTTTTTTTTTTTTTTTAGAATATTTTAATTTTAATTTAATTTAATTTTTTTACTGAGGAAGATTGGCCCTGGGCTAACATCCATGCCCATCTTCCTCTACTTTATATGTGGGACACCTGCCACACCATGGCTTGATAAGCAGTGTGTAGGTCTGCGCCTGGGATGTGAACCTGTGAACCAGGTTGCCAAAATGGAGAGTGCAAACTTAACCACTACACCACGGGGCTGGCCCCTATAATTTTTTTAAATGACTAATATAATTCATGCTTGCAGCAACAAATCAAGTAACATAGAAGTATATTAAGAAAAAGTTAATATCTTGCACTATTCCATCCAGTTCACTATAAAACACTTCATTACAAAGCGTATTTATGGGGTGTAAAGAGAAGGTTTTACAAGGGGCATCTGCCCTGACTGAGGGTCAGAGAAGTGTCCACCAAGGAAGTAATTACTAAGCTGACTTCAAAAAGGTGAGCATGAAGACCATTTCTGGCCAAGGGAATGGCATAAGCAAGGCCCAGAGGAGGGAAAGAGCATATCCAGTCAGGACCAGTGCAGCTGGACTCCAGAAAACAATGAGAGGGTAGCAAGATGATGGTCAGATTTTGTAGAACCTTGTGGCCAGGTTAGAGAATTTGGAATTGAACTTAAGAACAAAGAGAATTCATTGGAAGATTTAAAATAGGAAGCAACATGATTAGAATTTTTTTTAACGCTCACTCAAATGTTAGAGTGCTGTGTGGAGAAAGAATTGCAAGATGACAGAACAGTTGCAGAAAGCTCGGCTAGGAGACTTTCATTTTTAACAGGCCTATCCTTTGAGTTTTCAGTGTGCTTTGTAAACAATCAAATAAATTGTGATTATGAAGGGCTGTGAGAAGGAGAAAGGATTTGAGTTGAGGTTTCAAAGAAACATAGGCTTTAAATAAATGGGGAGAAGAGGAGACGAGATTTGCTGTAATCATGGGGAGTAAGAATGTAGTCAGCAATCTGATGAAGCAGATTTTAACATTACCTTAATTTTACAGGTGAAGGAATTGGATTTCAGAGGCTAAATTACATGAACAAGGGTCGCAGAGCTAATATTTCAATCCAAATTGACAGATTCCATTGATTTGGGTTGGGATCTGGGCTTGGGCATTTTTAAAGGGGTCTCCAAGTGATTCCGACAAGCAGCCAGGGTTGAGAACCACTAGTGAAGATTGAGAAAAGAAAGGGACTGAACCTTGGTAGGGTGCCCACATTGAGGACAAGACAAATGAGAGCCACTGAAGGAGCAAAGGAGCTTTAGAGGTAGGGCCTTCAAGACAATAGGAGGCTATAAAAGCCAGTGAAGAATTTCAAAGAGGAGGGTTTAATACAAGGAATAGGAAATCCAAGAAAACAATAACAGGCAAATATTTGGAAATTATCAACGGTCTCAGAAAAAGCACTGTAGAAAGAGTAGAATGATTTGAATCAATACAACCAGTGCTGAAGAATTTTTGTCTGCTGACATAATGGAGGCAAGAGTCCACTCTGTTTTTGAGACCAGAAGTCCAGTACAGGACAATTACAGGATTTCCTCCATTCTGAGGCATGCTTTTTACATTTTAACTTTCTTGAAATCAGGATGTGTTTTATAATAGTTGTTTACAAATGTGGTGTACAAATGTAGTGCCTTTTTTTCCTCCCATGTAAAGCTGTTATTAAACCAATGGTGGGTGTACAATTTATTGCGTCTTAAAGACCAGTATATACTTCAACAAACATGAAAGGAAAACCTGTTCTGTGCCAGGTGCTCAGAATTTAAAAATTAGTAAGCAGGGTCCTTACTCTCAGATAGCTCACAGACTTTCAGGGCAGAGATGTAAACAGAAGATTTCAATACAATATACATTGATGGAGATTGACTACAGTAACTGGGTGTGGGTTAACTCTTTTTTCTTTGAATTAAAGGAAACAGTCTCTTGTTTTAAATATCTTAAGCTTCACTAGATATGTGATCCAATGCTTAATTCATTTTCATACAGTTTCTCCTGTTTGCAATTGGATATTTTCCAATACACACATACAGTATTTCTAATTTCAACAAGAAGACTAAAAAGCACAGATAGGAAATGGAGGAACAGTTTACAGTCAGATTAAAAGAGGTCATAACGGAATGCATTGCAAACAGTGAATTGGCAGGGCTTTTTGTTTTGTTTTAAGTAAGTGAAATCTGTAGAAGCCACACACCTTTACCGAAGATTATGGGGCATGGAGGTATCTTGTTTTCTTTTTCGCTTCCATACATTTAACACAGTGCTTGGCATATATGGGCACTCAAAACATATTTGCTGAATCAGATATAAAAGACAAATCCCAGTTCTTCTTGTGCTCATAATAGCTCCAATTGGTAGAGTTCAGGTCAGAGAATCTCACATCATGAGGACTTCCTGAGAGAGAGGAAATTTAAGCTGGGTTTAGAAGGAACATTTTAGGAAAATCTCTGGCTGCCTACTTGGGGGAATTTTTTATCCATACAAATGAAAGACTTGCTGAGATTATGAAATCAACAGAGTTATTTACAGGCAAACATCTTTCAAGAAAGGAGCTACTGACATGCCTCTGACCTAAGGTCACAACAAAGTTGCCTCTTTGCCAACCAGGGCCCTTGATATTTGCCACTTATTTGCCAATTTATAGATTTGTCTTAGGAATAATGTTTTAAGGAATACTCAAGTTCTTATGGACAGCCATCGTCAGTAGATGGTGGGGGGAGGGGAAGTTGGTGTCAAGGAGGCTGCAAATTCCAAGGTAAGGACAACCAAACAATGTCAACCATGAAGAGAAGAGCAACATGAGTTTCCCACCTCCAAAGCCCCAGTAGATAGTTGTATGTCATAGGTGTACATCCTTCTAGTTGCGGTACATGGGACGCGACCTCAGCATGGCCGGAGAAGCGGTACGTTGGTGCGCGCCTGGGATCCGAACCTGGGCCACCAGCAGCGGAGCGCGCGCACTTAACCACCAAGCCACGGGGCCGGCCCGAGCAACATGAGTTTTAAAGAATCAGAATTAACTCCAACCTTCCCTAACTTTTCATTTACTTGGAGGGTCACAGATACACAGCTCTTTTCAGAGTGTTGTCTCTCCCAAGTTACTTTCTTGTTGTCCGTGTTTTCATAATTGCAGGATTTGTTAGTCAGCACCCATCCTCAAGAGGGGCACAGCATGGCATAGTTGAAAGAATGCTGAATTGAGAATCAAGAAAGCTGGTTCTCTAGGAATTTATCCTTCCCGAGGAGATACACAAAGGTTTAGTTAAAAGAAAGCCCAACAGTGTTTGCCGTAATACAAAGTCAGAAATAACCTAATATCCCTCAAATAGGGGATTGTAGGCAGTTATAAAGCAGTATCTGTACAGTGATTCAGAGCAAGGGCTCTAAAGTTCAAGTCCCAGATTCACCACCTAGTAGCTGTGACCCTGGACAAGTTATTTAAACTATTTATGCCTCAGTTTCCCAATCTGTGAAATGATGGTAACAGAATCTACTCTACTGGGTTGTTGTGCAGATGTGTTGTTACATATATAGCACCTAGAACAATACTTGGTACATACTCAATACTCAATAAATAGTGTGACCATATAATTTTTATCACCCAAAACAGGACAATTTTGAGAGTGAAATAGGAAGCTAATTGAATGGGTCATGTGGACAACAGACTAAATGGAGACTATCCTGAACAAATCTATTAATAAATGTTATCTATTAGTTAAATAAATGAAGTATGTTGAAATAGTGTAGCAAAATGCATCTATTAAAATTCACATTATATTGTTAGCTAAAAATAATCAGTATAGAGATTCAGTATAGGATAGAAATTCCATACTATATAGCTGAGTTAATCTCCCGAAAGTAGAACAAAAAGTTCAAGAGATGGAAAAGAAGAAAGAAAAAAATATGAAAATAAGAAATCAGTTAAAATTAAATTAGACTAATAAGACATCTAAAAAGAGATCAGAGAAAACAGAAGTAAGGAACTCAATTATACAAGAAAATTTCTCAGAAGAGAATAACATGAATTTCCAGATTGAAAGACTTTATGAAAGCAAATTAAAAAAAAAACCTACATCAAGGCATATCACTGTGAAACTTCATTATACCAGGATGAAGAGACAATTCTAAAGCCTTCCAGAGGAAAACTAGGATATATACAAAGGATCAGGAATCAATAGAGTATCATACCTTGACAGCAATATTGGACTCTAGAAGACAATGGGGCAATGACTTGTATGTCTGACACAAGATGACTTTCAACCTAGAATTCTATACCCAGCCAAACAATATAGTGGGAAGGTAGAAAAAAGACATTTTCAGACACGTGCGTACTAAAAAAAAAAAAAAAAAAAAAAAAAAGCACCTCAAAGCATTTTTTCCTAGGAAGCAACCAGAGAATATTATCTAGCAAGAAATGGGGACAAATCAAGGAAAGAAAAAGAAATACAATCCAAGAAACAAGAGACCCAACAAAGGTGGCAGGCGTTAAGGGAAATTACCAGGAGTGTAGCCATGCAGCAGTCTAGAGAACTCTCGATTCAGATAGGAGCAGGACAAGCAGGGGCTCCAGAGAGTTTATTGTATAAAATATTGGGTTAAATTCCAGAAGACCAAATGAGCTAAAAAGTGGTTGCTGTTGGAGAAGAGAACTTGGGGCAAGGAGCAGGGAGAGAAGGGGAGTGTTTTTTTTATTATAAGCCTTTTAGTATTATTTCTATGTATTATGTACATGCACCTAAATCATTTCATTAAGTTGAAAAAAATTAGCATTACATTAGGTAAAATGTACAAGCATTTTATTTTGATAAGAATAAAAATTAATTATAAAATGGGAGAAATAGCAATAGTCAACTAGAATTTTAGTAGTTAGGGCTCCTAAGTTGAAAAAATTTCTGTCTCAAACCAGGACTTTTAGTACTAAAGAAATATTCACTGACTTGAATAAACAGGGCTTTCTGTTTACACAGAAAGGTAGGTGTAAGGTGTGCCTGTTTTGGGCATTAGTTAGGCGGTGTGTAGAAAATTGCCTATTTTATTCCATAATGAAATGCCGCCAAAGCCAGTTGTTAAACTAGCACAGACTTAATGACCGTCACTATTTAAAAATAAATTGGTACATAAACGCGTGCTTTTTTCTTGGAGTTGTTTTCCTCAAAACATCCATAAATCTTGACAGCTTTCTATTTTTAAGGCTGTCAATGTCTGGCACATTGGAGGGATTTCCGTGAGCATTAAGCAGCAGAGTTCTGCTATTTTTGAGATCATCAGCACCCATTCCTACTTTGGTCCTTTAGATGCATTACGTAAAAACTGTCTTTGCATTTCCTTTCCCCTAGCCTCCTCCCCAAAGCCTCTTCTTCAGCTGGGTGGTGAGAGAGGAGGGCTCTCAGGCATGTGTAGTCAGGTCAGAAAACAAACCTCCCATGGTTGTCACTGTTGCAATGCCACATAGACAGTTGATGCCCATTTATCCATTCAATAAATATCCAACTGCCAACTATGTGCGAGGCACCATGTTCAGCCTGAGGATTTGGGAGTGAACAAGACAGACGTAATTCCTGCCTATCTTGTATTCTATCAGAAGAGACAGGACAGAAACAGTCTAATATATGATAGATAATTTAATTGTAGGAGGCGCCATAAAGGAGAGATGCAGGATGAGTGTAAAGGTTTCTTGTTGAATGAATGAATATTCCTCATCTCAGGATGGAGCATTTAAAGCCAAAGGATAAGATGCCAACTGTTTTTGAAAGAAAAGCTAGCTGAAGGAGACAGTGCTGTTTTGCTTAAGAAGAAAACTTAGTAGGCTGTCACTTGATGCCCAGGTGGGGAAAAATTCAGTGCATTTCAGAATGTGGCCCTTCACTGCAAATTAGTCTGTGTGTAATTTATGAAAGACACTGATGTCTAAAGTGTGTAAGGAAGAGGCACTGTCAACTCACTGGCCTGTCATCTATAATTTCTCAGCATTTCAGATATGAGAACTGTAGCTCTTAGAGCTTGTCTCGGGAGACCAGGGTTAACAAAAGAGCAGCTGCTGGGCCTAACAAAATGGTTTATGGCAATGAAATCCAAGCATGGACTGCAAACTAATAGTAAACAGATAAGCTGAAATTTTAGGCCCAGGCAAATAGAGTTTATGTACCGATGAGAATACAGAAAAACCAGGACAAGGTATGTCACAGGTGTTTGGATTGTTTTTATTTCACTATTATCTATTCAATTTTGTAAAGTGATAAACATGTCCTGATCATGGTACAAGCATACCTCATTTTATTGTGCTTCACAGATAATGCATTTTTTTTTTTAACAAATTGAAGGTTTGTGGCAACCCTGTTTGAGCAAGTCTAGTGGTGCAGTTTTTCCAATAGCATTTGCTCACTTTGGGTCTCTCTGTCACATTTTGGTAATTCTCACAATATTTCAAACTTTTTATTATTATTATTATATTTTTTGTGGTGATCTGTGATCAGTGACCTTTTTTTTTTTTTAAAGATTTTATTTATTTATTTTTCCCCCCAAAGCCCCAGTAGATAGTTGTATGTCATAGCTGCACATCCTTCTAGTTGCTGTATGTGGGACTCGGCCTCAGGATGGACGGAGAAGTGGTGCCTCGGTGCGCGCCCGGGATCCGAACCCGGGCCACCAGCATCGGAGCGCGTGCACTTAACCACCAAGCCACGGGGCCGGCCCCCGATCAGTGACCTTTGATATTACTATTGTAATTGTTTTGGGGCACCACAAACCATGCCCATAAAAGATGGCGGGCAAACTTAATCGATAAATGTGGTGTGTGTTCTGACTGCTCCACCGAGCAGCCGTTCCCGTCTCTCTCCTTCTCCTCAGGCCTCCCTATTCCCTAAGAAACAATAATATTGAAATTAGGCCAGTTAATAACCCTAAAATGGCCTTTAAGTATTCAAATGAAAGGAAGAGTTGCATGTCTCTCACTTTAAATCAAAAGCTAGAAATGATTAAGCTTAGTGAGGAAGGCATGTTGAAAGCCAAGATAGGCCAAAAGCTAGACCTCTTGCACCAAACAGTCAAGCTGTGAATACAAAGGAAAAGTTCTTGAAGGAAATGAAAAGTGCTACTCCCGTGAACAAAGGAATGATAAGAAAGCAAAACAGCCTTACTGCTGATATGGAGAAAGTGTTAGTGGTCTGCATAGAAGATCAAACCAGCCACAACATTACCTTAAGCAAAAACCCAATCCAGAGCAAGGTGTTAACTCTCTTCAATTCTACGAAGGCTGAGAGAAGTGAGGAAGCTGCTGAAGAAAAGTTTGAAGCCAGTAGAAGTTGGTTCATGAGGTTTAAGGAAAGAAGTCATCTCCATAACATAAAAGTGCAAGGTGAAGCAGCAAGTGCTGATGTAGAAGCTTCAGTAAGTTATCCAGAAGATCTAGCTAAGATAATTCATGAAGGTGGCTACACTAAACAACAGATTTTCAGTGTAGATGAAACAGCCTTCTATTGGGAGAAGATGCCATCTAGGACTTTCATAGCTAGAGATGAGAAGTCAATGCATGGCTTCAAAGCCACAAAGGACAGGCTGACTCTCTTGTTAGGGGCTAATGCAGCTGGTGACTTTAAGTTGAAAGCAATGCTAGTTTACTATTCTGAAAATCCTAGGACTCTTTTTTTTTTTAATTTTTTGTTTATTGCAGTAACATTGGTTTATAACATTGTATAAATTGCAGGTGTACATGATTATACTTCTATTTCTGCATAGATTACATCATGTTCACCACCCAAATACTAATTACAACCCATCACCACACACATGTGCCAAATTATCCCTTTCGCCCTCCTCCCTCGCCACTTCCCCTCTGGTAACCAACAATCCAATCTCTGTCTCTATGTGTTTGTTTGTTGTTGTTATTATCTACTACTTAATGAAGGAAATCATATGGTATTTGATCTTCTCCCTCTGACTTATTTCACTTTGCATAATACCCTCAGTGTCCATCCATGTTGTCACAAATGGCTGGATTTCATCGTTTCTTATGGCTGAGTAGTATTCCATTGTGTATATATACCACAGCTTCTTTATCCATTCGTCCCTTGATGGGCACTTAGGTTGCTTCCAAGTCTTGGCTATTGTGAATAATGCTGCAATGAACAGAGGGGTGCATGTATCTTTACGTGTTGGTGTTTTCAAGTTCTTTGGATAAATACCCAGCAGTGGCATAGCTGGATCATATGGTAGTTCTATCCTTAATTTTTTGAGGAATCTCCATACTGTTTTCCATAGTGGCTGCACCAGTTTGCACTCCCACCAGCAGTGTATGAGAGTTCCCTTCTCTCCACATCCTCTCCAACACGTGTTGTTTCCCGTCTTGTTAATTATAGCCATTCTGACGGGCATGAGGTGATATCTCATTGTAGTTTTGATTTGCATTTCCCTGATAGTTAATGATTTTGAACATCTTTTCATGTGTCTGTTGGCCATCTGTATATCTTCTTTGGAGAAATATCTGTTCAGGTCTTCAGCCCATTTTTTAATTGGGTTGTTAGTTTTTTTGTTGTTGAGATGCATGAGTTCTTTATATATTTTGGAGATTAAGCCCTTATCAGAAGTATGGTTTGCAAATATCTTCTCCCAATTGTTAGGTTGTCTTTTCGTTTTGTTGATGGTTTGCTTTGCTGTGCAGAAGGTTTTTAGTTTGATGTAGTCCCATTTGTTTATTTTTTCTATTGTTTCTCTTGCCTGGTCAGACATGGTGCTTGAAAATATGTTGCTAAGACCGATGTCAAAGAGTGTACTTCCTATGTTTTCTTCTAGAAGTTTCATAGTTTCAGGTCTTACATTCAAGTCTTTAATCCATTTTGAGTTGATTTTTGTGTATGGTGTAAGGTAAGGGTCTACTTTCATTTTTTTTTTGCATGTGGCTATCCAGTTTTCCCAACACCATTTGTTGAAGAGACTTTCTTTTCCCCATTGTATGTTCTTGGCTCCTTTGTCGAAGATTAGCTGTCCATAGATGTGGGGGTTTATGTCTGGGTTTTCGATTCTATTCCGTTGATCTGTGTGTCTGCTTTTGTGCCAGTACCATGCTGTTTTGGTTACTATAGCTTTGTAGTATATTTTGAAATCAGGGAGTGTGATACCTCCAGCTTTGTTCTTTTTTCTCAGGATTCCTTTAGCTATTCAGGGTCTTTTGTTGTTCCATATAAATTTTAGGATTCTTTGTTCTATTTCTGTGAAAAGTGTTGTTGGAACTTTGATAGAGATTGCATTGAATCTGTAGATTGCTTTAGGAAGTATGGACATCTTAACTATGTTAATTCTTCCAATCCAAGAGCATGGAATATCTTTCGATTTCTTTGTGTCTTCTTCAATTTCTTTCAGCAATGTTTTATAGTTTTCAGTGTACAGATCTTTCATCTCTTTGGTTAAGTTTATTCCTAGGTATTTTATTCTTTTTGTTGCAATTGTAAATGGGATTGTATTCTTAATTTCTCTTTCTGCGACTTCGTTGTTAGTGTATAGAAATGCAACTGATTTTTGTATGTTGATTTTGTATCCTACAATTTACCGTATTCGTTTATTACTTCTAAAAAGTTTTTTGGTGGATTCTTTGGGGTTTTCTATGTATAAAACCATGTCATCTGCAAATAGTGAGAGTTTCACTTCTTCCTTTCCAATTTGGATCCCTTTTATTTCTTTCTCTTGCCTGATTGCTCTGGCTAGGACTTTCAGTACTATGTTAAATAGGAGTGGTGACAGTGGGCATCCTTGTCTGGTTCCTGTTCTTAGAGGGATAGCTTTCAGTCTTTCACCATTTAGGATGATATTAGCTGTGGGTTTGTCATATATGGCCTTTATTATGTTGAGGCACTTTCCTTCTATACCCATTTTATTCAGAGTTTTTATCATAAATGGATGCTGTATCTTGTCAAATGCTTTCTATACAGCTATTGAGATGATCATGTGATTTTTATTCTGCATTTTATTGATGTGGTGTATTACGTTGATTGATTTGCGAATGTTGAACCATCCCTGCATACCTGGAATAAATCCCACTTGATCATGGCGTATAATCTTTTTAATGCATTGTTGTATGTGATTTGCTAGTATTTTGTTGAGGATTTTTGCATCGATGTTCATCAGTGATATTAGCCTGTAATTTTCTATTTTTGTGTTGTCCTTGTCTGGTTTTGGTATCAGGGTAATGTCGGCTTCGTAGAATGAGTTAGGGAGCTTCCCCACCTCCTCAAGTTTTTGGAAGAGTTTGAGATGGATAGGTATTAAGTCTTCTTTGAATGTTTGGTAGAATTCCCCAGGGAAGCCATCTGGTCCTGGACTTTTATGTTTAGGGAGGTTTTTGATTCCTGTTTTGATCTCCTTACTGGTGATTGGTGTATTCAAATTCTCTATTTCTTCTTGAACCAGTTTTGGAAGGTTGTATGATTCTAAGAATTTATACATTTCTTCCAGATTGTCGAATTGGTTGGCATATACCTTTTCATAGTATTCTCTTATAATCTTTTGTATTTCTGAGGTGTCTGTTGTAATTTATCCTATTTCATTTCTGATTTTACTTATTTGTGCCTTCTCTCTTTTTTTATTGGCGAGTCTAGCTAAAGGTTTGTCAATTTAGTTTATCTTTTCAAAGAACCAGCTCTTGGTTTTATTAATTTTTTCTATTGTTTTTTTGGTCTCTATTTCATTTGTTTCTCCTCTGATTTTTATTATTTCTCTTCTTCTATTGATTTTGGGCTTTGTTTGTTCTTCTTTTTCCAGTTCCTTTAGGTGCCTTGTTAGATTATTTATTTCAGATTTTTCTTTTTTGTTGAGATAGGCGTGTATTGCCATAAACTTCCCTCTTAGAACCATTTTTGCTGTATCCCATAAATTCTGGCATGTCGTATTTTCATTTTCATTTGTCTCCAGGTATTTTTTGATTTTTCCTTTAATTTCTTCCTTGACCCAATCGTTGTTCAGTAGCATTTTGTTTAACCTCCACCTATTTGTGGCTTTTCTGATTTTCTTCCTATAGTTGATTTCTAGTTTCATACCATTGTGGTCAGAAAAGATGCTTGGTATTATTTCAGTCGTCTTAAATTTATGGAGACTTGTTTTGTGGCCTAATATGTGACCAATTTATGGAGACTTATTTTGTGGCCTAATATGTAACCAATCGTGGAGAATGTTCCATGTGCATTTGAAAAGAACGTGTATTCTTCGGTTTTTGGATGGAATGCTCTGTATATATCTACTAGGTCCATCTGTTCTAGTGTGTCATTTAAGGCCAATGTTTCCTTATTGATCTTCTGTTTGGATGATCTATCCATTGGTGTAAGTGAAGTGTTTAAGTCCCCTACTATTATTGTGTTACTGTCTATTTCTGTTTTTATGTCTGTTAATAATTGCTTTATATATTTAGGTGCACCTACATTGGGTGCGTAGATATTTACAAGTGTTATATCCTCTTGTTGGATTGTTCCCTTGATCACTATGTAATGCCCTTCTTTGTCTCTTTTTACAGTTTTTGTTTTAAAGTCTATTTTGTCTGATATGAGTACTGCTACCCCAGCTTTCTTTTCATTGCCATTTGCGTGGAATATCTTTTTCCATCCCTTCACTTTCAGTTTGTGAGTGTCTTTGGGTCTGAAGTGTGTCTCTTGTATGCAGCATATATATGGGTCTTGTTGTTTTATCCAATCAGCCACCCTATGCCTTTTAACTGGAGCATTTAATCCATTGACGTTTAAAGTAGCTATTGAGGTCCAGCCCCGTGGCTTAGCAGTTAAGTGCGTGCGCTCCACTGCTGGCGGCCCGGGTTTGGATCCCGGGCATGCACCGACGCACTGCTTCTCTGGCCATGCTCAGGCCACGTCCCACATACCGCAACTACAAGGATGTGCAGATATGACATACAATTATCTACTGGGGCTTTGGGGGTAAAAAAATAAATTAATTAAAATATCTTAAAAAAAATAAAGTAGCTATTGATAAGTATGTACTTACTGCCATTTTTTAACTTTTTTTCCTCTCTCAGTGTTTTAGTAGTCTTTCTCTGTTCCTTTCTCCTTTTATACAGAATTGATGGTCTCTTTAGTTTGACCTCTGTCTGAAAGCTCTACTCTTTAATTCCCCTCCTCCCTAATTTTATGTTTTTGATAGCATATCTAACCTCTTTTTTGTGCATTTGTATCCATTACCCTCTTATTATGGAAATAGATAATTTTTCCTATGTGCAGTCTTCTTTTTTCCCCTTAAATCAGTCCCTTTAACATTTCTTGTAGCACTGGTTTCTTGTTGACAAACTCCTTTAATTTTTGCTTGTCTGGGAAATTTTTTATCTCTCCTTCCATTTTGAATGATAACCTTGCTAGGTAGAGTATTCTTGGCTGTAAGTTTTTTCCTTTTAGCACTTTATATATATTTTTTTTAATTTTATTTATTTATTTATTTTTCCCCCAAAGCCCCAGTAGATAGTTGTATGTCATAGCTGCACATCCTTCTAGTTGCTGTATGTGGGACACGGCCTCAGCATGGCCGGAGAGGCGGTGTGTCAGTGCACGCCCGGGATCCGAACCCGGGCCACCAGCAGCGGAGCGTGCGCACCTAATTGCTAAGCCACGGGGCCGGCCCTAGCACTTTAAATATATCATGCCACTCTCTTCTAGCCTGTAAGGTTTCTGCTGAGAAGTCAGCTGATAGCATTATGGGGTTTCCTTTGTATGTAACGACATTCTCTTGCGGCTTTTAGGATTCTCTCTTTATCTTTAATTCTGGACATTTTGATTATGATGTGTCTTGGTGTGGGCCTCTTTGGGTTTATCTTGTTTGGGGCTCTCTGTGCTTCCTGTACCTGGATGTCTGTTTCCTTCCTTAGGTTAGGGAAGTTTTCATCTATTATTTCTTGAAATCAATTCTCTGCCCCTTTGTCTCGCTCTTCTCCTTCCGGGACACCTATAACACGGATGGTAGTGCGCTTGATGTTGTCCCAGAGGTCCCTTAGACTGTCCTCACTCTTTTTAATTCTTTTCTCTTTTACCTGTTCACCTTGGGTAATTTCTTCTAGTCTTTCGTCCAGCTCACAGATCCGTTCTTCTGTATCCTCTACTCTGCTTTTGAGTCCCTCTAATGAATTTTTCATTTCCAGTATTGTATTCTTCATTTCTGATTGGTTCTTTTTTATATCTTCCATTTCCTTGTTGACATTCTCACTGAGTTCATCTATTCTTCTCCCCAGATCAGTGAGCATCCTTAACACTCTTAGTCTGAACTCTCTGTCGGGTAGGTTGCTCATTTCTGTTTCACTTAGTTCCTTTTCTGGGGTTTTGTCCTGTTCCCTTACTTGGAATGTATTCCTTTGCCTCCTGATTTTGCCTCTTTCCCTGTGCTTGTGTCTACGTATTAGGTAGGTCAGCTACGTCTCCTGCTCTTGGATAGGTGACCTTATATAAGTGATGCCTTAGGAGGCCTGCAGTGTGCGTCCCTCAATTCTCAATGTTCCAGGGGTGACCCCTATGTGGGCTACCTGTGTCCTTCTGTTGTGGCATGTTTGCTCTCCCTGCAGGCACCCAGGGAGGCTGGGTTATGCTCCTGGCCAGCTGTTGTAATGCTCAGCTGCTTGTAGTTGTTGTGGGCCCTTCAGTCTCTTTATCAGGTCTGGGGAGCCCCAGCACAATTGGCTGAAAGTTCTAATACCACATTTGTGTTGCAGTATTTCTTAAGTACTCACTTAAGTGAGTAGGCCCCCAGCATGGCAGGCTGTTAGGCTCAGGGGCTTACAATTGCTCTAAGCCTCCAGCCTTTAGGTCTCTTGTCAGCTCTCTGAGGATTGCAGCTGGGTGGGGCTGGCCTCAGACACAGGAGCACCCAATTGTTTCAGGCTTTGGAAGGTGTGGCAAACCCCTATGTGGGTCTTTGAGAAGCACAAGTCTTCTCTAGCTGACAAGCCCTGCCACCCACAGGTCTACACACCCAGTCAACACAGTCCTGCCCCATGTGCGTGCCCCGACCTCCTGAAGTGGACCCAGTCTCCTCACGGCAGGAGCCGCACACACTCCACCACCACCCCACACTCTCCACCCACTCCTTGTGCACGCCCTGCCCCACTGAAGTCAGCTCAGTTGCCAGGCTGCAGAGAATCCAGTCACCAATCTATGCAGGTCCACAAGTTGCCTGAGGGCTTGTTGTTGGGTGGGGCCAGTCTCTAGGGTGGGCTGCCTGCCCTGGCTGAGCTGGATTAAATTGGTGCTCTAGCAGGTGGGGCAGACCCTGGACTAGCAGGCCCCAGGGAGAACTCCAATGGCCTCTGTGTCAGCATGCCCACACCAGGCCACAACAATGGCCGCCGCCAATGTCCCAGTCCTTGGAGAGGACTCACCTCTCACTGCAATGCACTCAGAGCCTATCAGGTGGGTCTCTTTTCACCACAGCACTGTGCACCTTTCTTTCTGGTGATTTTAGGTTGCTTTCTGAGACGGGTGAGTTTGCGCATGGGCCCTTTAAGAGCCGGTTTTACTTTCTTTGTGAACCAGCTTTTCTGGGGGTACTCCCCAATGTTTTAGTAGCAGGCAAAATCAGATGTTATGCCACTCGTCTCGATTGTGCTGGGTCCACAAAATGCCTACAGCGGGGGCACTCCCTGGCTCAGGGGCCCGCTTCTCCAGGGAGGGCTGCGTACCTGTGGGCTTCTCCCAGGCAGCCGTGAGGCACTGCAGCTTGTGAAGGTGGTGTTTTTTCTCTCCAGAAGGGAGTTTCTGCCTCTTCCACCTTAATTAGGATTGTCCTTTGTTGCAGGAGTTCCTCTCATCCAGCTTTCAGTTCTGTCTCAGGGGTAATTTTTCCACGAGTAGTTGTAAATTGGCTGTGTCCATGGGAGGAGGTGAGTTCAGGGTCTGCTTATGCCGCCATCTTGACTTCTCTCCTCACTAGGACTCTTAAGAATGATGCTAACTCTAGTCTGCCTGTGCTCTATGAATGGAACAACACAGCCTGGATAACAGCATATCTGTTTACAATGTGGTTTACTGAACATTTTAAGATCACTGTTGAGATCTACTGCTCAGAAAAAAGATTCCTTTCAAAATATTATTGCTCATTGACAATGCACCTGGTCACCCAAGAGCTCTGATAGAGGTGTACAATGAGATTAATGTTGTTTACCTGCCTGCTAAAACAACATCCATTCTGTAGCCCATGGATCAAAGAGTAATTTCAACTTTCAAGTCTCATTATTTAATAAATACATTTCATAAGGCTATAGGTGTCGTAGATAGTGATTCCCTGATGGATCATGGTGAAGTAAATAGAAAATCTTCTGGAAAGGATTCAACATTCTAGATGCCATTAAGAACATTTGTGATTCATGGGAAGAGGTCAAAATATCAACATTAATAGGAATTTTGAAGAAGTTGGTTCCAACCTTCTTGGATGACTTTGAGGGTTTAAGACTTCAGTGGAGGAAGTAATTGCAGATGTGGTAGAAATAACAAGAGAACGAGAATTAGAAGTGGAGCCTGATGATGAGACTGAATTTGCTGTAATCTCATGATAAAACTGTAATGGATGAGGAGTTGCTTCTTATGGATGAACAAAGAAAGTGGTTTCTTGAGATGGAATCTACTCCTGGTGAAGAAGATGTGAAGATTGTTGAAATGACAACAAAGGATTTAGAATATGACATAAACTTAGTTGATAAAGCAGTGGCAGGGTTTGAGAGGATTGACTCCAATTTTGAAAGAAGTTCTACTGTGTGTAAAATGCTATCAAATAGCATCACATGCTACAGAGAAGTTGTTTGTGAAAGGAAGAGGCAATCAATGCAGCAAACTTCACTGTTGTCTTATTTTAAGAAGCTGCCACAGCCACCCCAACCTTCAGCAACCACTACCCTGATCAGTCAGCAGCCATCAACATTGAGGCAAGACCCCCACCAGCAAAAAGATTACGACTCACTGAAGGTTCAGAGAATGGTTAGCATTTTTAGCAATAAAGTATTTTTTAATCAAGATACGTACCTTTTTAAAGACATGATGCTATTGTACCCTTATTAGACTACAGTATAGTGTAAACGTAACTTTTAGTTACACTGGGAAACCAAAAAATTTGTGTAACTCACTTTATTGCAGTGGTTTGGAACCAAACCTGCAATATCTCTGAGGTATGCCTGTAATTGCAAACATTCCTACATTACCAACTTCTGTATAAGTGGTTTACACAAAATCAATATCATTTAGCTTATATCTATATTGTTAGCAACAAAATAATAATCATCCATTCCATTTAATGTGCATTACTTACTGTCATTTCAGCTTTTCATTATTTCTTTTACTTTTTCTTTTAAGCCTGCTCATAATTTCAGGTTTCTATAACTGGAGGAGCAAGACTTTGAAGTTGGGCAGAGTTAAGCTTAATTCCTTATCTTATAAAATGTAGATGCTCTCTGAACCTCTGTTTCAAGGGTAAAAAGAAGAATGAGAATATCATGGAGTCTTCTTGAGAATGAAAAGTCAATGTGTGTAAAGCACTCAGGATGGATCTGACACACTGAATGTTAGCTCCCTTCCTCATCGTAAGAAAGTCTCAGAATGACCATAGCATTAGCCACTTTCTTAAGGCTTTCTGTTCATTTTTGAAAACTATCACCTCAAAATAGGTTAATTCTAATTTTATTCTGATCCATAAAAGTTTATCTCAGGACAATGGACTGTTTTGAGATATATTATTTGTTTCTGCTTTAAGAAAAATGATTGTTAAAAAAAATTTTTCCTTCCGTCTTCCTGGAAGGGGTCAAACCATTTCAAAGAATTTGAGCTTGGGAAAATTTCAGCGTTTAGAAGTGGTGAATTTATTATCTGTGGCACATCATTTCTCATCAGTGTCATCATTAGGTCCATGACTGGTGTATTTCCCCAGTCGTTCACCGAGCACAGTGATGAGGAAGAGAGCTGTGTTCCTCAGATGTGTTATTTGAAGACTATGAGAAATAATCCCAAGAGGCCCTGTAGCAGGGGTGTTTTGAAATTGTTAATAGTCAGAAGGAAAGTTCTTGTTCAGCATTTGCATTTTTCTTGGAACTCATTTTGTTTCTAATTAAATAGTCCCCTCAATATTCAAAATGGAAATACCCTTTTCTGACTACTTTGGTTTATAGCAAAAATTGGACTATATTGGACTACTCATTAATTGGACTACTAATTTATTGAGTCAATAAATCAATAAATACTTTTGGAGCACTGTCCTTTGCATCAAACAGCTCACAGTGTAGTGGGGAAGATTGGCAAATGGATAATTCTGAAACAGTATGGTGAGAGCAGTGATATAGCCACACCCGGGATATTATGCTTGTAACCCAGCACAGGGGTGAAGAACGGAGGCATGGGAGGCTGTGGAGGAGTCTGAAAAGGTGAGGTTAAGTAGTAAAGGATGGATAGGTATGCAGGGAAGAAGTGTTTCTAGAAGAGAGGTTATCAGTAACAAAAGTCTACCAGTGATCAATAGCATGGATTGATGCAGTAAGTGTTTCAGTGCTGCTGGATCCCAAAGTGTAATGAATGGTGCAGAGACAGGTGAAGACAGACTAGGAAGAGTTCACGCTTGAGTTCTGACCTTTAGGTATGGGGAACCAAAGAAGGAATTTAAAATTTGTCCACCCATCCTTTTACACAGTACCCAATGTGATAAAGCCAGGCTTATGTTTTGGATAGAGGATGGACATGAGGGGAGCATTATTGAGACAGAGAGACCAGGCAGGAGTCTGTTAGTGAGGCCCAGGAGAATGATGGTAATCTAGGGGAATGGGAGTCAAGATGGAGGGGAGGGAACAGATTCCAGAATTATCAAGGAGTAGAACTGGCAGGACTCAGGTATTGCATGTGGAGGATGAAAGTAATGATGGAGGCAGTGACAACTTCCAATTTCTAGTTTGAGTGAATAATCTGATAGTGGACCAACTTGGACTGAGCAGAGAAGGAGCATCTCATTTAACAGGGAAGAAGGTGATGAGATGATGAGTTCAGGTGGATTTGAAGTCTCTGTGGGACATCCAGTTACAAGCAGATAGATAAACATGTGAAGCTAGATGGAAGCACTGTGCTGAGGAGCTTTTTCTGTCACCATATTTAGTTGTACTTGAAAATATGTGAGTGGATGAGAAGAGAGAAGACAGAGAAAAAAGAGCAGAATTGTAGGGAATTCAAACTCTGATTGAAAAACGGAGAAGAGCTGTGAAAGAAGACATGGCAGAAAAAGAGGAGAACCAGATGTTCAAAGTTAAATAAGATGTCAACTGAACAATGTCCACTGAAGAAAGTAGACAGGAAGTCATCGGAGACCTTGGTGAGAATAGAACAAATAGAACAATTTGGGACAAGGGGAAGGAAAAGAGGAATGGAAGCTTAAATACAGTGGGTTGAGGTTGAGTGGGAGGTGAAGTGGAGTCAACAAGTACAAGCCATGGTTTTGAAAAATTGGAGTAAGAAAGGGAAGAAAATATGAATAGTAACTAGAGGCAGATGAGGGGCCAAGTGTAGGCTTTTTTAGGATGTGAGAAACTTTAGCTAGAGAAGGGTTGACTGCTGTGGAGCAATGTCCTGGGGTAAGCGGTGATGTACTTGTGGGTTCAAGGGCACAAGTGAATGCGGAGGCTCTGGACGGGGAGAAAGTCTCCCTCATTCCCAGAGACTAAAAGGAAGGAGATAGGATTTCCTCGTCTATGTAGGTGGGGATGTACTTGTGTATGTAAGTGTGGGATGGGCTTTGGTGGTGGTGGTTAAAGGAGCTTAGACCTGGTGGCTCAGTGTTCTCCATGAAGTCTTCTTTGTGTGTGTGTGTGGGGGGGGGGGTTTATGGTGGTAAAGTATACGTAACATAAAATTTACTATTTTAATCTTTTTGTGTGTGTGTGTGAGGAAGACTAGCCCTGAGCTAACATCTGTTGCCAATCCTCTTCTTTTTGCTGAGGAAGATCGGCCCTGGGCTAACATCTATGCCCATCCCCTCTACTTTATATGGGACACTGCCACAAGATGGCTTGATAAGCAGTGCGTAGGTCCGCACTCGGGATCCGAACCTGCAAACCCCGGGCTGCCAAAGCGGAGCACACAAACTTAACCACAATGCCACCGGGCTGGTCCCTATTTTAGTCATTTTTAAGTGTACAATTCAGTGGTCCATGAAGTGTTGTGCAAGGCTCTGTCCTACACAGAACTGATGAAAGTAATGGGGGTGAGATGTAAGTAAGCATCTTGAGGAAAAAAGGAAGGTTTGGGATAGCTGCTGAAGGGATTGGGAAAGATGTGCACCAAGGATAAGTAAAAAGACAGCTGTTCAGTAGACTACTGAAGGCGCGCTTCAGGTTGGAGACCCCATCTTTAAATCAACAAGGTCATCCAATTGTTCCAAACAAGAGTTAACCACCTTGAGATAGAATCCAAGAAAAATTGGAGTTGGGACAACTGGCTAAGCTTTTAGGAAAAGTAAAATTACATCTATACCTCATACCATATAATAAAATAAATTTCAGATAGACTAAGCAATTAACTGCTTTAAAAGGGAAATAATAAAATAAAGAATAAAATATACGGGAACATTCATATTATGCTTATACAGTCTGAGGGTACAGAGGTCAGACTGTAGCATTCAGCCACAGTTGAGGGTTTATGAGTATGTTATTCATCGCTTTATCTTTAAATGTTGCCTCATACTTATAATATGATCCTCAAGAGCATCTTGTGTTTATCCTCTATAATTTTAATTCAATTTTCAACAGCATCACTTCTGTTCTTTACTCCATCCAAACTATGGACAAATGTAGTACCAAGGAAATAAGACATAGTTCCTGCCCTCAAAGAGCGTCTCCTATCATGGGGGAAGAGACATATAAACAGATCATTATACTAGAGTATACTAGGATGCAGTGATAGAAATAATGAGCCAACCAATATTTATTGATTACCTGTTTGTGCCTGGCCCGAGGCTTGGTGCTAGGTTTGGATACTTAACAAAGTGTAACAAATAAGTGCAAGGCTTGTCACAATAGGGAGTATTTTGGAGGGTGCAGCAGAAGTATATATCTGGGAATCTAAACTTTGAGGAGGGATCAGGAAAGCTCCATAAGGTCCCCTGAGCTTGAAGGATGGGTAGGAAGTTAGCTTCTAGAACTGCTGTATTTAAATTTCAAGATGCTATCATTTTAGAGATGGAACTTCACACATTCAGACGAATTACCTTGGAGCACAATTACCACGTATTTGACAAACACTTTTCATTTCTAGCCTCTACAGCAATAAAGATGACAGGGTTTATGCGGAACGCTGCAGCTTATTTTCTGTCTACCAGCCTAAAGGCTAACTCATTAAAATTCAAAGATGAATTACATGGTGGGTGGCAGAACAAATGCTTTCTTCACTAGGCAGAGCTAAGGCCTTCAAGACAGTTTCTCCCAGAAGCTAAGTCACTCTTTGCAGCTGTTCCCTAAGACAAGATTCAGGCATCACCTCCTCCTCCAAATCTGCTGGGACACCACCCAACCCCTTCTCTGGATTAGACTCACAGGGCAATGACAACAAGAAAAAGATAGGAGAGCAATACTGATTCCACACTTGGTTTGATTTTGGAATCATGTACATATGTTACCTATAAGATGTACCTTACATCTTATTTTTTATTTAGAAAATAAATTAACTTCAATTAAAAATAAACAAAACAACTAAATGTGTATCCAGTTGGTGATTTAACCCACAGAGAGTTAAAGCACAGTAATTTGAGTATAAATCTCTGTGGGGTACACTCTAAGAACAAAAAGAACTGTAGAAATCTTGGTGGAAGCATTGGTAGTGTTCCCCTGACTCTGTTGTGGGTGTATTGTGGGATAAAGCAAATGAGCAATAATGTGATGTTCTTATTCAATCATTCCTGGTTTGGTTGAGTACCAGGCTTCTTGGAGTGGGAGAAAGGAAATACAGACGTTAAGGTAAAAGAGCTGAAAAACAAACCCTGAATTTGATTGGAAGATATATATGTACATAGATGTATGACTGTGTGTGTTTATATATTTTTTTTCATAGCTTTATTCACTATAAAAGCCTAGACGTAGGAACCAACTCAGTAGCTGCGAGCTCCCAGTGCGAGCGCTCCTAGTACTCAGATTCTGCTCTTCAGATACCTTTTACGCTAAAAGGAATTGGGGCTTCTTGGAGAACTGGTTGACTCTGGATCTAGAGAAGGAAAGGGAAAACATGAGCCTAGTACATTATGCCGTACCAAACAGGGACGTCATCCAAGACGACTATAGCTCTGTCTAAGGGACTTGGGAGCCAAACTTGAAGAGACTCCCACTGGCCAGAAATAGGACAACTTGAAGAAAGAGTAATAACTTCACGTTATTACAGCATACTTCCACGTACATATACATGAACATTCATGAGTCCATAATGTCACTTAAAAAACCTCAACAAACTGGGCACATTGGAGGATTCCAATGAACCAACTTATCATTTTGAAAATGAGTAAATAGAAGGAAAGAATCAAATATTAATTCTGCCCTTTCTAATGCAAACTTTACTACTGCAAACCAAATAGAAGATGAGGTGACTTAAAAAAAAAAAATCAAAGTAATCCAGCTAATATATAAAGAAGGAACAACGGAATTAGGACATCACAACTTTGCAAACTGCAATAAATTAACGAATCTAGGCACTGATCGTCAATGGCTGCCAAAACTACAAAAAGAGAAATGACCAGATATTATGTACCTCTTGAAGAAAGAGCACACCACCACCTGGAAAGAAGATGTTATGGGCTGGATTTTGTCTTCCTGAAATTCATATGTTGAAGTACTAACCCTCAGTACCTCAGAATGTGACTGTATTTGGAGATAGGGTCTTCAAAGAGGTAATTAAATTAAAATGAGGTCATTAGGTTGGGCCCTACTCCAATATGACTGATGTCCTTATACGAAGAGGAGATTTGAACACAGACATACACAGAGAAATGACCATGTAAAGACCATGTAAAGACACATGTAAAGAGAAGATGGCCACCTATGAGCCGAGGAGGCAGGCTCAGAAGAAACCAACCCTTCTGACACCTTGATCTTGGACTCCTAGCCTCCAAAATTGTGAGAAAATATATTTCCGTTGTTTAAGCCACCCAGTCTGTGATACTGTGTTATGGCAGCCCTAGCAGACTAATATAGTAGTCTTGCCTCAAAGATCAAGCCTCTTTAGATCAAGCCTCTAAATCCAACTAGTAATGTACAGGAAATAAGATGACAGCAGAAAATGTTAAATGACAACATGGAGATGTTGTTAGAAAAATGTATTCTGGGAAATTTTATAGGATAAATAGACACAAAATTTTTATAGAAACAAAATTTGTTTCTTCAACAAATAGTGAGAGGGAGAAGGACAAGGAGGAGGAAGTGGAGGAGGAGGAGGTGGGGGAAAAGAAGAAGAAAAGAGGTGAAAGAGAACCTATGAATTAAAGGAAACTTAAAAGACTTGTCAACCAATTGCAAGCTGTGAAACTTATTTGGATTCTGTTTCTAACAAACTGTTAAAAATCATAACATTTATGAGACAACTAGAATTTTGATTGCTGAATATTTCGTCAAATTATTAAATTTTTAGGAGAAAAACATGGCATCATGATTATGTTAAGAAAAAGAGTTTTTATATTTTTGAGAGTCAAACCAGAAAGATAGGATGTCATGGCAGGGAAAGGATTATGGAGTAGGATAGAGATGAAATAAGATTGGCTATAAATTGACGTTTGAAGTTGGGTAATGGCTACTTGGGGATCTTTAAACTATTTTGTCTATTTTTGTGTATATTTAAATTTCCAAAGTCACTAAAAATAATTGTATCAACTTTATCCTTAGTTAATGAAGGTCAAGATTTACCATCTAGGTAGATGAACTTGTCTAAAACTAAACTGAGCCAATACTGTTATAGTCTCCCAACTAACCTTCACCTGGATTGCTGCCAAGCAGCTGAAATAAATGTTGCTTTCCTTTCTTCCCCATATTGTTTTCTGACACTCACACAAGTAAGCAAGTGACACCCAGGAAGCACTAACATGAAGAGAAGCCCTGGACTTGATATTACAGAAGCACTGCCTGAGCTGCGGAAATTGGCAGATCTTCCTGGATGTCTTATTTAAAATCTCCCATATCTCCAGCAACATCAGGAATTATATTCAACATTCCTAATAGGTGACCCTAGACATTCTAATATGCTTCATTTCTGGTAAGATTTTGGACAGCTGCCTCTGAGGCTATGTGCATGAGTGATAGATGCTTAATATAAATCATTTTAAAATACTGAATGAAAGTCGATAAACACCTCTGTGTATTTCTACATCATGGACAAACTGTTGGCAACAGGAACCTTTTGGAGTATGTCATTCTGCACAGGAAGACAACACGTTTGATTTAGAGTGCATAGCTCTTGTAACTAGAAGCCCAGCTGGCGCCCATAAGGGCAACCAGCAATGTCCTGGTGACATCACTGTGGCAAGGACAGCATTTTTCACATTCTGGAGCTTGGGGAAAACAATCTGGCAAAGTCATGAAGTGTTCACTTAAGGTAATGTGAGATCTCTCTCGTTTCAATTAATTCTTTACTTCATCGTAGTGGTAGAATATTTAACAAACCTTTCAAATGAAGTGGTTGTGTTCCCTGTGAAATAAAAGCAATAAATCAGACCAAAATACTTGCAATCTGAGGTTTGAAGCATATGGTGTGTGTAATTTTACAGAACTGCACAAGCCTCCAATGCTCTCCTTCTAGAAGAAAGCCCAAGAGAGTGGGCTTTTTCTACTTAAAGGAAAACAAATATTCTTACACTTAGTTATCTCCTGTCTTTTAACAATAGCATTCAAGCAATGTTCTTACGTCTGAAGCAGTTACACTGGCAATTTGGGAAGATTTCTCTGAGTCTTCCCAAACACTTCTTTGGGAAGCAATTTCATTTTTATCCTTGAGACAGTATGTGTTTCATACTAATGTGAATTACAGTTTTGTTTATAAATTTAAATAATCCTACCTACTTTGCAAAATAGTTTGTGTCCGTAGATGCACAGACCCACTTAGTAAATTGGGGTTTGATTTGTTAACAATGTAAAACTGATCATAGGCATTTTTGGTATTTTGGGAAGGAGGAAACCACTAAACAAGAATAAAAGATTCAAACAGCTATAAAAATTTATCTCTACATTTCATCATTAATAATTAACCTTGGAAGTTGATTGCAATCAAATAACCTCTTAGCAGCCATTTCACTCATTTACAGATACAGCGGTAAATAAGCAATCATTTATTCATATACTAATGTCTCGGACCTTTTGCCATATGTCCATCCTATATAGACTTATACAGACTGTTAGCTTTCTGTGTGGTCTCCCAGAGGACCTGGTACTCTGCCAAACACATACTAAATGTCTGCTCAATAAACTCTGGCTAAGACTCTTGCTGTCTAAAGACAGGATCAACAGTAGAGATAGCTTCTGGATCTTTGAGGCTGTAAATTACCTCAAATTGTCCTCATCATTCAGTTGAACATTACTTTGGACGTTTATTTTAAGCAGTTAAGTTACAACTCAGAGGTAGAACCTCAATTTCCTCAGCATCTTGAAGACTGGACATTAAACAAGTTAGCTCGGCACATGACTTCTAGATAAAGCTCTATAAACTCCTTTGGATAAGAATTACAAAAATTAGCTTTTTTATAAGCCTCTTTCTCTTTCCACTCAACAAGAATCTCCTGGGCAACAACTAATCTAGGATAGATTCCATTAACATTAAAATTTCTCTCTGGGGGCCAGCCCAGTGGCACAAAGTGTTGGGTGCACGCGCTTCGCTTCGGAGGCCCGGGGTTCGCAGGGTTGGATCCCAGGCGTGCACCAACGCACTGCTTGTTGAGCCATGCTGTGGCGGCGTCCCATATAAAGTAGAGGAAGATGGGCACGTATGTCAGCTCAGGGCCAATCTTCCTCAGCAAAAAGAGGAGGATCAGCATCAGACATTAGCTCAGGGCTGATCTTCCTCACACACACAAAAAAATTTTCTCTATGAATAATTGCTAAATATTGTTGTGTACTTATTTTGTCTGTCCAAATGTGAAATATCAAAATAATTACATGTTTTCAATCATCTCCGTGACAGCTATTGATCCAGGATCAAATAAGTGTTATCTCAGAGGATTAAGATTAAATCTTCTGAAAATAGCTCACAACATCATCACGTATGATTCTATAGGGGCAGGGAGGGAAGGAAGATCAATGTGTAAGAAATAAGGTTGGACTTAACTAAATGATGATGTAGCTAAACGTGAGCCACAGCATCCCCAATTCCCTCAGTCCTCCTTTGTGGTACTACCCTTTCAACTTATGTTCTCTCGAGAAAGGCTGGGTAATAATGCTTTACAGTACCTCCACCGTGCACTGGAAGCCTGGTCTCTGCTTGTGGAATAAAAGGAAGCAGCGAGGGAGGGTTTAAAGGAGTATTTTCTCAGCAGCTGGTGTCTCTGACATCATATAACATACGTGGCTGCTTGTGTCAGCAGTAACACCCACTCTGTCTATGTAGAAGGCCAATTCAGAAAGGAAAATACAATTAAAAACATCTTTAAAGCCCTAATTGTATTTCCTTAGCAGATTCTGACTTCAGGTGTAGACTACACCATAAATGCAGAAAGATCTTTAAGAAACAGGGGTCTTTTTTCCTGCAAATGTTCCAAAGAGAAAATAACAGAGAGAGAAGGCCTGTTCTCCCACAAAGCGCAGATCTTGCCAAATGGTTTCTAAATGTGTTTCTCAAAAATTTCCATGTGCCATCAATGGCTTTTGAGTACTTCCGGAAATGGAAAGAACAGAAATTAATGACCCTGTGAGAAAGCATTTAAGGGAACTAGCTTGCTGAGAAAACAGGTATGTCGTCATGCTTTTAAGTCACCATATAGATCCGGCACCACTCTTCACAGGTTAGAAATACACAGAGTTACATCACTATATGATGCTGCAAGGAAAATGCTGAAGTCCTCAAGGGAAGTTTCCACATATTTCTCTATTTGAAACTCAAGTGAATAACTGCGTCTGGGGTATATATTATGCAACCAGATTGACTCACTGGAGCTGAAACAGTTAGCAATTTGTTTCTTTAACTTTGGAATCCCAAAGACGGTAATTTTACTACTTATTAGAACTGTTTTTAGTCAACCAGAGGGAACTCAGAAGGTGTCCAAATAGTAGAAAATCTTTGCTTCTGGGCCAGACTGATGCTGGGTGGTCAGTCTCCAGAATAACCAGCTACTTTGATTGATTTAAGTAAACGTATTAATTCAAGTGGGTTGTTTCACCAACATACTGAGAGTTCATTGAATTGTCTGGTCATGAATCAAAGTCGCTGCCCTGGACTTTCCTGTGGGCCCAGCTTGAGTCACAAAAGGTGGGAACCCAGAAGACCAAACAGAGCACCACCCTTAGCAGAGCCCCTCTTCGGCTGTCCAGAGTATTTTCTCTGGCAGAAGTCTTGAAATGAAAGTTAAGTTTGTCCCATCAGTTTTAGACAGTTATATAAGCAGGGCACAGCCAGTCATTTCCTAACTTAGTGCTAAAGTCTGTTTTATCTTCTCACTCCATTTCTCTGCCATTTAGGCTGCTAGGAAAATTTTGGTCATTTCCCAAATAACCAACAGTTTTTAAGTAAAATTTAGACGTGTTTTATTATAAAAATAATACATGCTCACAGTTTTAAAAATTCAAGTACCAAAGAGAGTGTGAATTTAAAAATCATTTCCACCTCATCTAAACCCTCTATCACATGCAATCAGTGTCTCTTGCTGGAGATAACTATATAACATGTTTTTGTATCTTTGTAGAAGTAAGCAAAATTGACTGAAAACGTGTTCTATGTTCAGGAACTCTGCTAGACACTGAAGATACAAAAAATTAAGAAATGGTTCCTTCCCTTTACTCACAGATTTACGAGGGTGAGAGTCAACATGACAACACCAAGAGTAATAGGTATGAATGATGTACTCAGGGGAACACAGGAGGTCATGCTAGTGCCCCAGTGTTGAAGGTAGGGTAGCCATTCAGGAATGCTTTAGAGGAGAGGTAACACAAGCTGCATTTTTAAGGCTGCATGGGAAATCCAAAGGAGAGCTTGGAGGTGGAGACAGGAAAGAGATTCCAGCCATAAGGAATCACAGAAGCAAAGGTACGAACCTTCGTGATGTGTTGATGAAATGACTGGTTGTCTGATGTGGCTAAAACATAGGGTATTGGTTTGCAGGTGTGATGGGAATTGCAATATAAGGGCCAGATTATGCTTTAAATTCCATACTAAAGATTTTGTTTAGGGCCAGCCCCGTGGCTTAGCGGTTAAGTACACGCGCTCTGCTGCTGGCGGCCGGGGTTCGGATCCCGGGCACGCACCAACGCACCGCTTCTCCCGCCATGCTGAGGCCGCGTCCCACATACAGCAACTAGAAGGCTGTGCAGCTATGACATACAACTATCTACTGGGGCTTTGGGGGAAAAAATAAATAAATAAAAATTATAAAAAAAAAAAAGATTTTGTTTAATTCTGTAGGCAATGAATTGTTGTTTTTAAAATTTTAAAGTAAGGAAGTGATGTAATCAAACCTGTGTTTTAGAAAGAATACCTAGTACCTAAAAGGTGTAGAAAACTGTTTGCTGAATAGATAGAGCAGAGAAAGGAAAGACTGAAGGAAGGAAGACAAGGTAAGTGATACTGTGATAATCACAATGATGGGAGCCTGAATTAGAGAGGTAGGGATGGTGAGACAGTTGAGAGGAAGACTCAATGAGACTTGGCAACCAACTAAATGTTGAGGGATTCAGGAGATGTAAAAGTCAAAGGCAATTCTGATATATTTCTTTTGGGTGGCTGGGTATGTGGTTATGTCATTGACCAAAATAGGGAACAGAGGAAGGAGAGGGTATTTGGTGTGGGCAGGAAGTAGAGAGATGAGGAGATGAGTTGAGAGGCTGTATCCAATGCTACCAATAATAGTAAAAATAATAATAATAGTATAAATAGCCAACCTTTGTTGAATTTTTACTATAGTTTGGATACTTGTTTTCAGTGTTTTATAAGTATTAACTCATTTAATACCCACGTAGAGTGTTATAATATTATCCCCATTTTACAGATGAAGTAATTGCATAAGTTTAGAATCAGACAACTCTGAGTTCAAATCCCAGCTCTACTGCTTTTTAACTATTTGATCTTGGATAAATTAATCAATCTAACCTCAGATGTAAAAGTAGGAAATGATTCCTGTCATTTGGGATTATTATGAAAATTAGAGGTAATACATATGAAGCAACTAGCATAGTGTCTGGAACCTCATATATCTCAAGAAATGCTAGAAATTATTATTATTAGCTATGAGATATCCTGGTACTACGTTCAGTAAGAAGCCAAGAGTTTGTGTTTAGATTGTAGAGCTGAGGGTCTGGCGCAATGGCACAGCAGTTAAGTGTATGCGCTCTGCTGCGGCAGCCCGAGGATTCGCAGGTTCGGATCCTAGGTGCGCACCAACGCCCCGCTCATCAAGCCATGCTGTGGAGGCGTCCCATATAAAGTAGAGGAAGATTGGCATGGATGTTTAGTTCAGGGCCAATCTTCCTCAGCAAAAAGAGGAGGATTGGCATCAGATGTTAGCTTAGGGCTGATCTTCCTCACACACACACACACACACACACAAAAAAAAGATTGTAGAGCTGAAAGTAAAAACTTTCAACATCAGTGTGTTGATGTTGGTTGGAACCTTGGATATAAATGCTATTCCCTGGTTTGAAGGTGGGTGGTGGTATACCAAGAGATGAGAATCAAGGATAGTATTCTGGGGAATACCAATGATAAAGTAGCAAAAAGAATAAAAGATTCTTCCTGAAGAAATGTAGATGTAGTAATATGAGAAGTAAGACGAGAGACATAAAGAGAAGAGCCTTGGAAGCCCAAGTGGAAAGGAATTGCAGGAGGAGGACAATGTGAACAATCACAAACACTTCTGGAAAGTCATACGAGAAAGTCTGAAAATAGATGATCTGATCTCCAGATAGAAAGGAGGTTGTTGTGGGCTGGGGTAAGAACCATCACAATGAAGTAATGGTAACACAAAGTAGAATGCAGTACTAAGGAAGGGCAAAAGAAGAGCTGGAAACACAAGGCACAATTTTGTCTTAAATTGTGAGTCTCCATCTCATTCTAAAATGATTCAATTTGGAAATCACTTTAGGAATGGTGGAGTAATGATCTCCAACAATATACTCCTCCATAAAAGAAATAAGAAGACTGGCAAAAATTGTCAAAATCAGCTTTTTCAAAACACTGGATATTAGCTAAATCCTTCCAACAATCCATGGAGTATTCATTTAAGAAAAACGATCGAATCTTGGAAAGAATAATGATCTTTGTGGTATTTTAAATTTAAATTTAAATTATCCTAGCCCCATCCTCTCTTCCCAGCTCTGTGGTAGCCTTGAAAGCCAGAAGCCTCACAACCACGGTAGCTGTGAGAACCAGCAGCCTCCTGGTCACTGGAGGGGACACACAGATTTGAAGCTTCTTGAAAAGCCTCATACTCAGAGAAATGTCATATTCGATCCATCTTGAAAATCCCCGAAAAAGCTCCATTGTCAGGGCTTGTCCTTATTTGACCTGACTCTGTGTGAAAAGTGCTATCCCACGGGTATTTGTCAAAAACAATTAGCAGCAATTGTTTAACATCACAGCTCCCCGAGGGGGCAACTATTTGGAACAAACAAGGAGCTGACCAAAAATCTTAAAAGGAAAAACTTGGAAATGAGATGTCCCTAAGGGATTTTGAAAACCTCCAACATATTCCTAGGAATTGAGAAGGATGTGCATGCAAGCAGGGCTATGCGCATGCCCAGGAAATACTTGAGAAGGTCCTAATCTCTCACCTTTGGCTGATCTTGAAACTCCATGTGGGCAGGAAATGAAAGCTAGAATGATGGTGTAAACTGCCTGCCAGAGCATTGAAGGTATGCTTCAACATACACTAAGGCCAGAAGATACTGATTGAAGGAAATTTCTGTCCAATCATTAGCTGATCACTAAGCTAACCAAGCAGAAAGTTCAGGGGGCATACATGATAGATCTTAAACAATTAGTGTAGGAAAGTCACTAATCAATAGCAACATCACCACCACCACCCAAATAACAAGCAACAACAACAACAAGCCATAGGAAGGGGGAGCAAATCTTATTTCTAGAACTGACACATTATGTTAATTGAAATGTTGAATTTTCAACAAAAAGTTATAAGACAAACAAAGAAACAGGAAAGTATGGCCCATACACAGGGAAAAAAGCAGTCAATAGAACCTGTCTCCAAGGAAGCACAGATATATTTACCAGACAAAGACTTTAAGTCAGCTGCTATAAATATGTTCAAAACACTAAAGTAAACTGTTTCACTGGTCAGGCTGTGCCACAGAATAGAATATAACGTGAGTGTGGCCAAGGTTAAAAGGCAGGTAAGTGCCACCCAGGGAAGAGACTATAGCATGATTCAAGGTCATTGAGAACAGAGAACAAACACACCATGCTCAAGTGGCACAGCATTTACTTATAGCAAGAGGAGAGAGAGTTTACACAAGATCCAGTTCCTTGCAATGTGTTGGTCCTCCATGGCTAATGGATCCATTCAGCAGCTGCTGTGGGCAGTGTGGCTGCACTCACCCCACTTTGTGCCATAGTAGGAGGACTCCAACCCTTGCCCCATACAGTCCGAAATATAGAAAGTTCAGGGTTTACCTGAGGGCCACTGATGCAAACACAGCTAAGCAGTCCTGAGAAAGTTTACATGTGCCCAATACAGAGGTGACAGGGACATACTGGCTGTGCTCTGAGCTCTTGCATGCAACGTGATTTGTGAGCTTGTCAGCTTGTCATGTACTGAGCACAAAGTACTTCTCAGGAACACAGGCGAGGTGTTGGGCTGCACTTGGACACTTCCTTCACAGAAACCATGTCAAAAAAATTAAAGGAAAGTACGAGAATGATGTCTTGCCAAGCAGAGACTATCAATAAAGAGATAGAAATGAAAAAAAGAAACAAATAAAAATTCTGGAGTTGAAAAGTACAATAACTGAAATAAAAAATTCACTAGAGGAGCTTAATAGTAGATTTGAGATGTCAGAATCAGTGAACTTGCATGTAGGTCAGTTGAGATTATCCAGTCTGAGAAACAGAAAGAAAAAAGAATGGAAAAAATGAACACATACTCTGAGACTGTGTACCGACATAGCATAATGGGAATTCTAGAAGGAGAGGAGAAAAAGAAAAGGATAGAAACAATATTTGAAGAAACGATGGCCAAAAACTTCCCAAATGTGATGAAAAACAGTAATTGACACATTCCAGAAGCTCAACAAACTCCAAGTAAGGTAAGATGAACTCAAAGAGACTCACACTTAGGTACATCATAGTCAAACTGTTGAAAAGCAAAACAAAGAATCTTGAAAGTAGTAAAAGAAAAATGAGTCGTATACAAAGGATCTTCAAGATTAAGAATTAAATTCTCAGCAGAAATTATGGAAGCCAGGGCGGAGTCAAGATGGCGGCATAAGAAGACTCGGAACTCACCTCCTCCCGTGGACACAGCCAATTTACAACTACTCGTGGAAAAATTACCCCTGAGACAGAACTGAAAACTGCATAAGAGGAACTCCTGCAACAACGGACAATCCTAACTGAGGGGGAAGAGGCAGAGACTCCCTTCTGGAGAGGAAAAACGCCGCCTTCACAAGCCACCAGCTTCACGGCTGCCGGGAGCAGCCCACAGATACCCAGCCCTCCCTGGAGGCGCAGGGCCCTGAGCCGGAGAGCGCCCCCGCTGTGGGCATTTTGTGGAGCCAGCACAAACGAGACCAGCGGCATAATATCTGACTTTGCCTGCTACTAAAACACTGGGGAGCACCCCCAGAAAAGCTGGTTCACAAAGAAACTAAAACTGGCTCTTAAAGGGCCCACAGGCAAACTCACCCATTTCAGAAAGCATCCTAAAATCACCAGAAAGAAAGGTGCACAGTGCTGTGGTGACAAGAGACTCACCTAATAGGGCCTGAGTGCATCTCGGTGAGGGGTGAGACCTCTCCAGGGACTGGGACATTGGCAGCGGCCATTGTTGTGGCCTGGTGTGGGCATGCTGACACAGACGCCATTGGAGTTCTCCCTGGGGCCTGCTAGCCCAGGGTCTGCCCCACCTGCTAGAGCACCGATTTAATCCAGCTCAGCCAGGGCAGGCAGCCCACCCTAGAGACTGGCCCCACCCAACAACAAGCCCTCAGGCAACTTGTGGGCCTGCATAGATTGATGACTGGATTCTCTGCAGCCTGGCAACTGAGCCGACTTGAGCAGGACAGGGTGTGCACAAGGAGCGGGTGGAGAGTGTGGGGCGGTGGCGAAGTGTGTGGGGCTCCCGCCATGGAGAGACTGGGTCCGCTTCGGGAGGTCGGGGCGCTCAAACGGGGCAGGATTGTGTTGACTGTGTGTGTGGACCTGTGGGCGGCAGGGTTTGTCAGCTGCAGAAGACTTGTGCTTCTCAAAGACCCACATAGGAGGTTTGCCCCACCTTCCAAAGCCTGAATCGATTGGGTGCTCCTGTGCCTGAGGCCAGCCCCACCCAGCTGCAATCCTCAGAGAGCTGACAAGAGACCTAATAGGCTAGAGGCTTACAGCAATTGTAAGGCCCTGAGGCTAACAACCTGCCACGCTGGGGGCCTACTCACTTAAAAGAAATACTGCAACACAAATGTGGTATTAGAACTTGCAGCCAACTGTGCTGGGGCTCCCCACACCTGATAAAGAGACTGAAGGGCCCACAACAACTACAAGCAGCTGAGCATTACAACAGCTGGCCAGGAGCATAACTCAGCCTCTCTGGGCGCCTACAGGGAGAGCAAACAGGCCACAACAGAAGGACTCAGGTAGCCCACATAGGGGTCACCCCTGGAACATTGAGAACTGAGGGAAGCAGACTGGAAGCGTCCTAAGGCATCACTTACATAAGGTCACCTATCCAAGAGCAGGAGACGTAGCTGACCTACCTAATACGTAGACACAAGCACAGGGAAAGAGGCAAAATGAGGAGGCAAAAGCATACATTCCCAGTAAGGGAACAGGACAAAACCCCAGAAAAGGAACTAAGTGAAACAGAAATGAGCAACTTACCCGACAGAGAGTTCAGACTAAGAGTGTTAAGGATGCTCACTGATCTGGGGAGAAGAATAGATGAACTCAGTGAGAATGTCAACAAAGAAATGGAAGATATAAAAAAGAACCAATCAGAAATGAAGAATACAATACTAGAAATGAAAAATTCATTAGAGGGACTCAAAAGCAGAGTAGAGGATACAGAAGAACGGATCTGTGAGCTGGACGAAAGACTAGAAGAAATTACCCAAGGTGAACAGGTAAAAGAGAAAAGAATTAAAAAGAGTGAGGACAGTCTAAGGGACCTCTGGGACAACATCAAGCGCACTACCATCCGTGTTATAGGTGTCCTGGAAGGAGAAGAGCGAGACAAGGAGGCAGAGAATCTATTTCAAGAAATAATAGATGAAAACTTCCCTAACCTAAGGAAGGAAACAGACATCCAGGTACAGGAAGCACAGAGAGCCCCAAACAAGATAAACCCAAAGAGGCCCACACCAAGACACATCATAATCAAAATGTCCAGAATTAAAGATAAAGAGAGAATCCTAAAAGCCGCAAGAGAATGTCAAGTTACATACAAAGGAAACTCCATAAGGCTATCAGCTGACTTCTCAGCAGAAACCTTACAGGCTAGAAGAGAATGGCACGATATATTTAAAGTGCTAAAAGGAAAAAACTTACAGCCAAGGATACTCTACCCAGCAAGGTTATCATTCAAAATGGAACGAGAGATCAAAATTTTCCCAGATAAGCAAAAATTAAAGGAGTTTGTCACCAAGAAACCAGTGCTACAAGAAATGTTAAAGGGACTGATTTAAGGGGAAAAGAGAAGACCACAAATAGGAAAAATTATCTATTTCCATGATTAGAACGTAATGGATACAAATGCACAAAAAAGAGGTTAGATATGATATCAAAAACATAAAAGGAGGGAGGAGGGGAGTTAAAGAGTGTGGCTTTCAGACAGAGGTCAAACTAAAGTGACCATCAATTCTGTATAGAAGAAGAAAGGAACAGAGAAGGACTACTAAAACACTGAGAAAAAAAAAAAAGTTAAAAAATGGCAGTAAGTACATACTTATCAATAGCTACTTTAAACGTCAATGGACTAAATGCTCCAATTAAAAGGCATAGGGTGGCTGACTGGATAAAACAACAAGACCCATATATATGCTGCATACAAGAGACACACTTCAGACCTAAAGACACTCACAAACTGAAAGTGAAGGGATGGAAAAAGATACTCCACGCAAATGGCAATGAAAAGAAAGCTGGGGTAGCAGTACTCATATCAGACAAAATAGACTTTAAAACAAAGACTGCAAAAGGACACAAAGAAGGGCATTACATAATGATCAAGGGAACAATCCAACAAGAGGATATAACACTTGTAAATATCTACGCACCCAATGTAGGTGCACCTAAGTATATAAAGCAATTATTAACAGACATAAAAACAGAAATAGACAGTAACACAATAATAGTAGGGGACTTTAATACTCCGCTTACACCAACGGATAGATCATCCAAACAGAAGATCAATAAGGAAACATTGGCCTTAAACGACACACTAGAACAGATGGACCTAGTAGATATATACAGAGCATTCCATCCAAAAACCGAAGAATACACGTTTTCTTTTTTTTTTTTTAATTTTTTGTTTATTGCAGTAACATTGGTTTATAACATTGTAAAATTTTCAGGTGTACATCATTGTACTTCTATTTCTGCACGAACTACATCATGTTCACCACCAAAATACTAATTACAACCCATCACCACACACATGTACTGAATTATCCCTTTCACCCTCCTCCCTCCCCCCTTCCCCTCTGGTAACCACCAATCCAATCTCTGTCCCTATGTGTTTGTTTATTGTTGTTATTATCTACTACTTAATGAAGGAAATCATACGGTATTTGAACTTCTCCCTCTGGCTTATTTCACTTTGCATTATATCCTCAATGTCCATCCATGTTGTCACAAATGGCTAGATTTCATCGTTTCTTATGGCTGAGTAGTATTCCATTGTGTATATATACCACAGCTTCTTTATCCATTCGTCCCTTGATGGGCACTTAGGTTGCTTCCAAGTCTTGGCTATTGTGAATAACGCTGCAATGAACACAGGGGTGCATGTACCTTTGCAAATTGGTGTTTTCAAGTTCTTTGGATAAATACCCACCAGTGGAATAGCTGGATCATATGGTAGTTCTATCTTTGATTTTTTGAGGAATCTCCATACTGTTTTCCATAGTGGCTGCACCAGTTTGCACTCCCACCAGCAGTGTATGAGAGTTCCCTTTTCTCCACATCCTCTCCAACACATGTTGTTTCCTGTCTTGTTAATTATAGCCATTCTGACGGGCGTGAGGTGATATCTCATTGTAGTTTTGATTTGCATTTTACACGTTCTTTTCAAATGCACATGGAACATTCTCCAGGATTGATCACATATTAGGCCACAAAACAGGTCTCCATAAATTTAAGAAGATTGAAATAATACCAAGCATCTTTTCTGACCACAACGGTATGAAACTAGAAATCAACTATAGGAAGAAAATCAGAAAAGCCACAAATACATGGAGATTAAACAAAATGCTACTGAACAACGACTGGGTTAACGAAGAAATCAAAGAAGAAATCAAAAAATACCTGGAGACAAATGAAAATGAAAATACAACATGCCAGAATTTATGGGATACAGCAAAAGCGGTTCTAAGAGGGAAGTTTATAGCAATACAGGCCTATCTCAACAAACAAGAAAAATCTCAAATAAACAATCTAACAATGCACCTAAAGGAACTGGAAAAAGAAGAACAAACAAAGCCCAAAATCAGTAGAAGAAGGGAAATAATAAAAATCAGAGCAGAAATAAATGAAATAGAGACCAAAAAAACAATAGAAAAAATTAATAAAACCAAGAGCTGGTTCTTTGAAAAGATCAACAAAATTGACAAATCTTTAGCTAGACTCACCAAGAAAAACAGAGAGAAGGCACAAATAAGTAAAATCAGAAATGAAAGAGGAGAGGTTACAACAGACACCTCGGAAATACAAAAGATTATAAGAGAATACTATGAAAAGCTATATGCCAACCAATTCAACAATCTGGAAGAAATGGATAAATTCTTAGAATCATACAACCTTCCAAAACTGGATCAAGAAGAAGTAGAGAATTTGAATAGACCAATCACCAGTAAGGAGATCGAAACAGTAATCACAAACCTCCTCAAAAATAAAAGTCCAGGACCAGGCGGCTTCGCTGGGGAATTCTCCAAACATTCAAAGAAGACTTAATACCTATCCTTCTCAAACTCTTCCAAAAAATTGAGGAGGTGGGGAAGCTCCCTAACTCATTCTACGAAGCTGACGTTACCCTGATACCAAAACCAGACAAGGACAACACAAAAAAAGAAAATTACAGGCCAATATCACTGATGAACATCGACACAAAAATCCTCAACAAAATACTAGCAAATCGCATACAACAATATGTTAAAAAGATTATACACCATGATCAAGTGGGATTTATTCCAGGTATGCAGGGATGGTTTAACATTCGCAAATCAATCAACGTAATACACCACATTAATAAAATGAAGAATAAAAATCACATGATCATCTCAATAGATGCAGAGAAAGCATTTGACAAGATACAGCATCCATTTATGATAAAAACTCTGAACAAAATGGTTATAAAAGGAAAGTACCTCAACATAATAAAGACCATATATGAGAAACCCACAGCTAATATTATCCTCAATGGCGAAAAACTGAAAGCCATCCCTCTAAGAACAGGAACCAGACAAGGATGCCCACTGTCACCACTCCTATTTAACATAGTACTGGAAGTCCTAGCCAGAGCAATCAGGCAAGAGAAATAAAAGGGATCCAAATTGGAAAGGAAGAAGTGAAACTGTCACTATTTGCAGATGACATGATTTTATATATAGAAAACCCTAAGAATCCACCAGAAAACTTTTAGAAGTAATAAACGAATATGGTAAAGTTGCAGGATACAAAATAAACATACAAAAATCAGTTGCATTTCTATACACTAACAACGAAGTAGCAGAAAGAGAAATTAAGAATACCATCCCATTTACAATTGCAACAAAAAGAATAAAATGCCTAGGAATAAACTTAACCAAAGAGGTGAAAGATCTGTACACCGGAAACTATAAAACATTTCTGAAAGAAATTGAAGAAGACTCAAAGAAATCGAAAGATATTCCGTGCTCTTGGATTGGAAGAATTAATATAGTTAAGATGTCCATACTTCCTAAAGCCATCTATAGATTCAATGCAATCCCTATCAAAGTTCCAACAACATTTTTCACAGAAATAGAACAAAGAATCCTGAAATTTATATGGAACAACAAAAGACCCTGAATAGCTAAAGGAATCCTGAGACAAAAGAACAAAGCTGGAGGTATCACACTCCCTGATTTCAAAATATACTACAAAGCTATAGTAACCAAAACAGCATGGTACTGGCACAAAAACAGACACACAGATCAATGGAATAGAATCGAAAGCCCAGAAATAAACCCCCACATCTATGGACAGCTAATCTTTGACAAAGGAGCCAAGAACGTGCAATGGGGAAAAGAAAGTCTCTTCAACAAATGGTGTTGGGAAAACTGGATAGCCATATGCAAAAAAATGAAAGTAGACCCCTACCTTACACCATACACAAAAATTAACTCCAAATGGATTAAAGACTTGAATGTAAGACCTGAAACTGTGAAACTTCTAGAAGAAAACATAGGCAGTAAGCTCTTCGACATCGGTCTTAGCAACATCTTTTCAAACACCACATCTGACCGGGCAAGAGAAACAATAGAAAAAATAAACAAATGGGACTACATCAAACTAAAAATCATCTGCACAGCAAAGGAAACCATTAACAAAACGAAAAGACAACCTAACAATTGGGAGAAGATATTTGCAAACCATACATCTGATAAGGGCTTAATCTCCAAAATATATAAAGAACTCATGCATCTCAACAACAAAAAAACTAACAACCCAATTAAAAAATGGGCAAAACTCCTGAACAGACATTTCTCAAAGAAGATATACAGATGGCCAACAGACACATGAAAAGATGTTCGAAATCACTAACTATCAGGGAAATGCAAATCAAAACTACAATGAGATATCACCTCACGCCTGTCAGAACGGCTATAATTAACAAGACAGGAAACAACATGTGTTGGAGAGGTTGTGGAGAGAAGGGAACTCTCATACACTGCTAGTGGGAGTGCAAACTGGTGCAGCCACTATGGAAAACAGTATGGAGATTCCTCAAAAAATCAAGGATAGAACTACCATATGATCCAGCTATTCCACTGGTGGGTATTTATCCAAAGAACTTGAAAACACCAATTTGCAAAGGTACATGCACCCCTGTGTTCATTGCAGCGTTATTCACAATAGCCAAGACTTGGAAGCAACCTAAGTGCCCATCAAGGGATGAATGGATAAAGAAGCTGTGGTATATATACACAATGGAATACTACTCAGCCATAAGAAACGATGAAATCCAGCCATTTGTGACAACATGGATGGACATTGAGGATATAATGCAAAGTGAAATAAGTCAGAGGGACAAGGTCAAATACCATATGATTTCCTTCATTAAGTAGTAGATAATAACAACAATAAACAAACACATAGGGACAGAGATTGGATTGGTGGTTACCAGAGGGGAAGGGGGGAGGGAGGAGGGTGAAAGGGATAATTCGGTACATGTGTGTGGTGATGGGTTGTAATTAGTATTTTGGTGGTCAACATGATGTAATCTATGCCGAAATAGAAGTACAATGATGTACACCTGAAATTTTTACAATGGTATAAACCAATGTTACTGCAATAAACAAAAAATTAAAAAAAAAAAAAGAAAAAAATATTATGGAAGCCAGAAGGCAGTGGAATGACATAATCAAAGAGCTGAAAGGAAAAGATTGTCAGCCAAGAATTTCATATCCAGCAAAACTATCCTTTGAAAAATGAACGAGAAATTAAGACATTCCCAGATAAACAAAAACTGAGATATTTTTGTGGCTAGAAGACCTGCTCCACATGAAATGCTGAAGGGAGTCTTTCAGGTTGAAACGAAAGGACAATAAACACTAACTCAAATCCATGTGAAGAATTAACAAACACTGGTAAAGGTAACTACATAGGTAAATTAAAAAGTCAGTATTAATATATTTTGGTTTGTAACTCCTCTTTTTTCCAATATGATTTAAAAGACAACTGCATAGGGGCCAGCTCCGTGGCTTAGCAGTTAAGTGCGCGCGCTCCGCTGCTGGTGGCCTGGGTTTGCATCCCGGGCGCGTACCGATGCACCGCGTCTCTGGCCATGCTGAGGCCGTGTCCCACATACAGCAACTAGAAGGATGTGCAGCTATGACATACAACTATCTACTGGGGTTTTGGGGGAAAAAAATAAATAAAGTTAAAAAAATTAAAAAAAAAGACAACTGCATAAACAATAATTATAAAACTGTGTTGATGGGCTTATAATTTAGAAAGATGTAATTGTTATGACAATAATAACACAAACAAGGAAAGAGAGAATGGAGCAATATTGAAACAAATTTTTTGTATATGATTGAAATTAGGTTGGTATTAATCCAAACTAGATTATTTTAAATTAAGACATTAATTGTAATCCCCATGCCAACCACTAAAAAAACGCAAAAAACAAAACTCAAAAACATACAATAAAAGGCCTGACAAGGGTATTAAAATAGAATACTAGAAAATATCTATTTACCACAAAAGAAGACAGTGAGGGAGAAATAGAGGAAGAAAATAGACATAAGACATATAGAAAACAAATAGCAAAATAACAGATGTAAATCCTACCTTATTAATAATTACATTAAATGTAAATGGACTAAACACTCCAATCAAAAGGCAGAGATTGGCAAAGATAAATAAATAGATAAGTAAATAAATAAATACATGATTCAACTATATGCTGCATATCCAACAATAAGAGAATCCCTTCAGATTCAAAAATATATATGAGTTGAAAGTAAAAGAATAGAAAAAGATATATTATGAAAAGAGTTACCAAAGAGAGTTTTAATGACTATTCTAATATCAGACAAAATAGACTTTAAGATAAAAATTGTTACTATAGACAAAAAAGGACATTTTCTAATGATAAAAGAGTCAATCCATCAGGAGGACACAACAATCATAAACAAATATGCACCTAATGACAGAGCCCCAAAACACAGGAAACAAAACCTGACAGAACCAAAGGAGAGATAGACAATTCAACAATAATAGTTGAGGAATTCAATACTCCACTTTCAATAATAGATAGAACAAGTAGGCAGAAGATCAACAAAAAATTAGAAGACTTGAACATTATAAACCAACTAGACCTAACAGACATTTATAGAACACTCCATATAATGACAACAGAAAACACATTCTTCTCAAATGCACATGAAACTTTCTCCAAGATAGAATATATGCTAGGCCATAAAACAAATCTCATTTTTTTTTCCTTGGGAAGATTCACCCTGAGCCAACATCTGCTGCCAATCTTCCTCTTTTTGTATGTGAGCTGCCACCACATCATGGCCACTGACAGATGAGTGATGTAGATCCACACCTGGGAACCAAACCTGGGCTGCCAAAGTGGAGTGCACTGAATTTAACCACTAGGCCACCAGGGCTGGCCCTCAATAAATTTAAGAGTAGTGAAATCATATAAAATACGTTCTCCAACCATAATGGAATTAAATTTGAAATTGATAACAAAAGGAAATTTAGGAAATTCACATATATGTAGACATTAAACAATAAACTTAAATAACCAATAGGTCAAAAAAGAAATCAAAAGGACTTTGAAAATACTTTGAGATGAATGAAAACAAATACACAATATAAGAAAACTTATGGGATGTAGGGAGAGTAGTGCTCAGAGGGAAATTTATAGCTGTTAATGCCTATATTTAAAAGAAGAAATATCCATAGAACCAAATCTGAAACCTTAAAAAACTAGAAAATTAAGGGCAAACTAAACTTAAAGCAAGTAGAAGGGAAGAAATAATAATGAATAGAGGAAAAGCAAATAAAATAGAAAATAGAGAAAACAAACAAAAACAAAAGTTGGTTCTTTGAAAAAATAACATATCGGCAACCTTTAGTGAGAGTAAGAAATACAAGAGAAGATTCTAACTACTAAAATCAGGAACATCACTACTGACTTTAAATAAATAAAAAGTATTGTAAAGGAGTACTATGAACAATTATATACCAATACATTACATAAATTGGATGAAATGGACAACTCTCTAGAAAGACAGAAATTACCAAAACTGATACAAGAAGAAATAGAAAATCTGAATAGATCTATAACAAGTAAAAACATTAAATTATTAATCAAAAAACTTCTCACAAGAAAAAGACTAAGCCTAGATGGCTACACTGGTGAATTCTTGCAAATATTTATATAAGAATTAACACCAATCTTTCATAAATTCTTCTAAAAAAATAGAAGAGGGTGAACACTGCCCAATTTAGTCATTACTTTGCCAGTAAACAGGCATAGACATCACAAGAAGACTACAGATCAATATCTGTTATGAATACAGCTGCAAAAATCCTCAATAAAATACTAGCAAATCAAATCCAGCAACATATAAAAAGGATTATACACCATGACCAAGTGGGATTTATCCCAAGAATGCAAAGTTGTTTCAACATATGAAAATCAATGTAATATACACCATATATATAGAATAAAGGATAAAAACGACATGATCATCTCAATAGATGCAGAAAAGCATTTGACTAAAAATCCAACACTATTTCATGAGTAAAAAAACTCAATGAAGTAGGAATAGAAGGGAATTTTCTCAACCTGATGATAGGCATCTACAAAAACCCTACAGCTAACATCATACTTAGTGGTGAAAGACTGGATGCTTTTACTCTATTATGAGGAAAAAGACAAAGATGTCTGCTCTCACCATGTCTATTCAACATTATAGTAGAGGTTCTAGCCAGGGCAATTAGGTAAGGAAAAGGAATAAAAGGCATCCAGATTGGACAGGAAGAAGTAAAACTACCTTTATTTGCAGCTGACGTGATCTTGTATGTGGACAATTCTAAGGAATCTACATAAAATCTATTAGAACTAATAAATGAGTTCAGTAAGGTTGCAAGATGAAAGAGCAATATGGAAAAATCAATTGTATTTCTATATACTAGCAATGATTAATCTGAAATGAAATTAAGAAAACAATTGTATTTACAATAACATCAAAAAGAATAAGATACTTAGGAATAAGTTTAATAAAAGAAGTGCAAACCGAAAACCACAAAACATCATTGAAAGAAAGTAAACAAGGGCCGGCCCGTGGCTTAGCGGTTAAGTGCTCGTGCTCCGCTGCTGGCGGCCCGGGTTCGCATCCTGGGTGCGCACTGGGGCACCGCTTCTCTGGCCATGCTGGGGCCGTGTCCCACATACAGCAACTGGAAGGATGTGCAACCATGACATACAACTATCTACTGGGGCTTTGGGGGAAAAATAAATAAATTAAAAAAAAAAAAAAAAGAAAGAAAGTAAACAAGACCTAAATAAATGGAAAGATATCTTATGTTCATGGATTGGAAGATTTAATACTGTTAAGGTGGCAATACTTTCTAAATAATTGATCTACAGATTCAATGCAATCCCTATCAAAATACCAATTGGCTTCTTTGCAGAATTGACAAGCTGATTCTAAAATCTGTATGGAAAGGCAAGGAACTGAGAATAGCCAAAGCAATCTTGAAAAAGAACAAAGTTGGGGGACTCACACTTTTTCATTTCAAAATATACCTGCAAAGCTACAGTAATCAAGAGGGTGTGGTACATGTATAAGGATAGACATACAGGTCAATGCAATAAAATTGAGAGTCCAGAAATAAGCCCTTACATTTATGGTCATATGATTTTTAACAAGGGTGCCAAGACAATTCAATATGGAAAACAATTTTTTTCAAAAAATGGTGTAAGGATATCCACATGCAAAAGATTGAAGTTGGACCCCTTCCCCAGACCATAAATAAAAATGAACTCAACATGATCATAGACCTAAATGTAAGAGGTAAAACCATAAAATTCTTAGAAGAAAACAAAAGAGTAAATCTTTATGACCTTGGAATAGGCAACTGTTTATTAGATATGACACCAAAGAACAAGTGACAAAAGAAAAAGTTGACAAATGAGACTTAATTGAAATTAAAACCTTTTTGTGTTTCAAAGGATACTGTCAAGAAAGTGAAAAGACAGCCCACGAAATGGGAGAAAATATTTTCAAATCATATATCTTATAAGGGACTTGTATCCAGAATATATGAAGAACACTTACAACTCAACAACAGAAAGACAAATAGCCCAATTAAAATATCGGCAAAGGATATGAATAGACATTTTCCAAAGAAGATACACAAATGGCCAAAAGATCTATGAAAAGATGTTCAACATAATTAGTCATTAGGGAAATACAAATGAAAACCACAATGAAATACTACTTCATACTTCCCTGAAACAAAATAAAAAAGACAGATAATAAGTGTTGATGAGGATATGAAGAAATTGGAATTGTCATACATTGCTTGTGACATTGTAAAATGGTGCAGCCACTTTAGAAAACACTTTGGTAGTTGCTCAAAAAACTAAACGTAGAGTTACCATATGACCCCACAATTCTACTCCTAGGTATCTATCAAAGATAAATGAAAGTACATGTCCATACAAAAACTTGTACATGAATGTTTATAGCAATATTATTCATAATAGACAAAAGGTAGAAACAACCATCAACTGATGAAGAGATAAACAAAATGGAATATTATTTGGCCATAAAATGGAATGAAGTATTAATACATGCTACAACGTGGATAAGCCTTGATAACATTATGCGAAGTGAAAGAAGCCTGTCACAAAAAGCCACATACTGTATGATTCCATTTATATGAAATGTCCACAATAGGCAGATACTTAGAGACAGAAGGTAGATTAGTGATTGCCAGGGGCTGGAGGGAGGAGGGAATGGGGAGTGACTGTTAATGGGCACAGGGTTTCATTTTAGGGTGATGATAATATCTGGAATTAGTGGTGATCATTGCACAACTTTGTGAATATGATGAAAACCATTGAATTGTTCACTTAAACGTGTGGATTTTATGGTATGTGAATTATATATCACTTTTAAAAATGATATAAAGCACAATTGCTGCATTGACGGTTTAACAATCTAGACGTTGTAATAGAAAATCCATTTATTCAAGCTGGTGATATATACGAGGTACTCTTCTAGACATTTGGGGATGTTTCAGAAATATCTGACTGCCTTCCTGTTCCCTTCTCCAACAATTCAGTCTTAGAGCCATTGGGTGCAGCCTAGCAAAGGAATTGTCACTCCAGAGTGAGGAGTTGGGGAACTGTGGTGGTTCAAAGCAGGGTGAGAAGCATCTGCCAGGAGGCACCCTGGGGTGGGGTGTTGAATTCCAAATGGGGTGAGAAGGGCATGCACAAGGTGGAGGGGGTGGTGGTAGCAATGGGACATTGGTTATAGACAGGAAGACTGGTCAAATAAGTAAATACATAAAGAGAATGGGAGCCAGTTTTCCCACTATAAGAGAGGCAAGTTACAAATACGGAAAGAGAGAAAATAAGAATGAACCCTCTGATGAATCCTGTGTAATGTTGTCTGAGATGGTTGTGTGAGAGTGACATCTCAATAATAAAAAATCCCTAGCACCCGGATCTTGGCTTCTAAATACCACTTTCCACTAAAAGGAAGTAGGGTTCCTTCAAGAAATGGATTATTCTAGAACTGGGGAAGAGAAAGATGAAGCTGGAACATCTTTTTGTGCTAAAAAGTAAGGAAATGTTCAAATAATGACAGGGACATGTCAAAAGGACACAGAAGCCAGTTTTAAAGGGCTCCCACTAGCCAAATCTGGGATAATTTAAGCATCAAAATGAATGTTATTAACGGATTATAACCCAGTGAATAAAAGAAGAAACCATGAGTCTCTACTGATATAAATAAATTAATGAATAAATGGAAAGTTTGATGTGGGATGAGATATTTACATAATTTCAAAGTATTTCCTGACAAAATACTAATGACAAAAGGGAAAAGTAATTTTACAAAGGAGAAGCCTGGCAGATAGCACCTTCATCAAGTGACCTAAGAGAACCTCACCAGTAATGGGACAAGTCACACCATGGCTATTCTGTGTTATTCCCACTCAAAGATGTATGACCTGAATCCAATCAAGAAGAAACATAAGACAAAGCCAATTTGAGGGATATCTAAAAAATAACTGGCCTGTGTTCCTCAAAATTATCAAAGCTGTATAAAAGTTGCAGGAAGATTGAGAAACTTCCAGATTGAAGGAGACTGAAGAGATGAGAAAACTAAATGCAATGTGTGATTCTGAACTGGATTCTGTTGCAAAATAGACATTATTGGGACATCTGGCAAAACTTGAATAGTGTCTGAGGATTAGATGGTAGTAATAGAAACATGTTAATTTCCTGATTTCCTCTGATTTTGATGGTTATATTGAGGTTATGTAGAATGTCCTTGTTTCTAAGAATTACACACTCGGGTATTTGGGGATGATGAGTATCACGTCAATAATGTACTTTCAAATGATCTAGGAAAAGAAGCTTTTGTACTGTGCTCCCACTTTTCTATAAGCTTGAAATTATTTCGAAAAGAAAAAAATATGACCCTTGGTACCTACTTAACGTAAGAATCAATAGTAAGACTATTACACTCTTAGTGTAATGTTTGGTTGCATTATTTATCTTGGAGTGTGCGTATGTGTGTGTTTACTGCTGTTGTGCATGTGTCACCAACACCAAACCATTACTGACGGCCTGGCATTCATGCTCCATCTGGAGTCAAACATTCTGCTCCTTGGCTTACCTCTTTTGACTTTTGTGGCTCATTTGTAAGTTCAATATAGTGTGCGTAAATCTCCATAGTTGATGTGGCTAGTATTTCTATAAGAACTTCAAAATCTTTGAATTACAAGTAAGTTTTAACCCACTGTTCCTGGTGATTCAAGATTCAGGGACATAGGATATTCTGAATTTAAAACAGAAGATTATGAAATATTTTAGCACTTGAAGACTAAACACATGCAAGGACTTTTCTAAACTATTCAGTATAATTACTTCTATAATACATTGTTTTTAAGAAAATGTGGCACATTTGCATGAAATGGTTTTCTCTGAATCATTAATCAAGCTACTATGAACTATACACAACACCTGTTCCATACTTTCTAACCATTACCTAGCTTGCCCTTTAAACTTTCTTGAGATTCTTCCTTGCTATTAATCTGTACTTGTAAATAACAAGACTCAGAGAAACCAGACTGTAGGGATCCATTCTTGCACACTTGTCATTGGCAGGAGGGGAAAAGGAGGCTGCAGAAGCCAGTGAATAGAGGAGAGTGGGAGGGAAGGTAGATAACCTTTAAAGTAATTCAGCTCTGATCGTCTCCCTCCCGTCCTCATTACTCCATCCATCATAGATTAGTTGAGTGTCAACTTTGTGTCAGTAATGGGCATTGGGGATGCAATGACGAACGAGACATGTTCTGGGCTTTTTAAGGAGCACTGTGTTTGGAGGAAGAGAGAGACTGCTGCACTAGAAATTTAAGTATAGTGTAATAGTTTCTACGAAAGAAGTCAAATATAATGTGCTATTGAAGGAGAAACACTGCTGCCTGACAAGAATAAGGAAAGTCTTCACAGAAAAGGTGACATTTAAAGCCTTGGCTGCAGTTCGTCAGGAAAGGAGGAGGGAGGGAATTACAAGCAGAAGGAAAAGTTGAAGCAGAAGGCTGAAGGTCTGAAAGCATGGCTTCTCCAAACTCATAGAGGGTCAGGAGAGAGCACAATGAAGTTCTGTGTGTGTGTGTGAGAGCAGGGATGGGCTGCAGAGCAGACCAGAAAGGCCCATGTGGGCAGACCATTTAAAAAAAGAAAACAAAAAACAACACAGCAATAACAAACACCTCTGTGTGCTATGCTAAGGAATTTGGACTTTATTCTGAAGGCTATGGGGTGTCGGTGGAGGGGTTGCTGGAGAGTGAATTGGTCAGCTCCCTCCCAACACAGGGATTCTGTGATTCTAGGGCATGGGAAAGGAGTGTCTGACCCCTGTGTACCGCTGTGAGAATTGCTGGCTCTCTCCCTTCATTTAGCTCTCTACTCAAACATTACCTCCTCTCCTCCTGCCTACCCTCACAGAAATCGCATGCCCTGCATTTTCTGTTCTCTATCTGGCTTTATTTTTCTTCATGGTATTTCCTAAATATTCCCAAATATTTGACCTAATTACCTGTTTATTGTCTGTCTCCCCCACTGGTATATAAGCTCTATGCTATCAGGGAATTTGTTCTATCATTGCTGTCTCCCCAGTGCCTTGTAGCATGTTGGACATATAGTAAGTGCACATACGTTCTGGAATGAGTGAAGAGAAAGGCAGACCTGCCACAAATCTTGGTCCAAAGAACTTGGGAACCCATAAAACGCAGATTCTAGGAAGGGAACTTTGCAGTGGTCAAGAGGCTCGGAGCGTCCAGACAGAGGGATGGTGGGGTAAGAAGCCCAAGAGGCTCTCTAGAGCAACAGCCTTCCAAAGGAGATGGCAAATTCTTATCCTATGATCATTTTTGTCTTTTCCCCCAGAGCTGACTCTTTATAATGGGAACGCAGGACTCAGATAATATTCTAATTGAGGGGTTCTAGAACCTAAACAAGGATTTCACTGGGGAAAGAAAATGAAGCCTAGATCTTTTCTCTAACATAATCCAAAGCCAGAGCCTGGAATCATGAAGCTGGTGTTTTCCTGAAGTCCCCTGAGATCTCAAAACAGGCAACCCATGCCCTGCAGAACTCACGGGTCTCCTGAGGTCTCAGCCTGAACACGTCACCTTCAACTTCCCAGCATCTTGCATGCTTGGGTATGAAGGACACGAGGTGCAGTCATGATACCGGGGTGAATTCATCAGTAGTTCCCTGCATCTCCAGCAGCTGGATGTCCAGAAACTTCTCAGAACACTGGCTGATGGCTCAAGTCCTTAGCTTTCCCAAGGCACATGGCTAGAAATCATTTTGAATCACAGGACAAACAGCCAAATCTCAACTATCTGAAAACTTGTTTTCTAGATAGTGGCCTTGTTTCTAGATCTTTCCAATTTGAAAACCATCTAATTTGTTTCTATTTCAGGCAACCAAAACCTAGTATTATGGATATGCAAGGAAAATACAGTCGTGGTTCTATTGCCTGGCATATGGGTGATTTTGAGCACACCGATCAAAGAAATTCCAAATGGGCAACCCTTGTTAGGCAGAGTAAGGCAACACTGCCAAGAGCTTACAGACCACCTATGCTGCCAAAGCTACCGAAAAAGGAGGAGGTATGATCATTTGCTTTTCTGAATAATCATAGAAAACATCAAGGTGTTTTAACATATGAATTAGAGAATGCTGTTTAATAGAAAGACTACTAATAATCAGCTTTATAGCTCCTTTTGACCTATCAAAACATTTTATAATTTATATTGGATTTCCACAGTAATGTCCATACTGTGTGTAGGTGGGTATTACAGCTAAAGAAAACAAGAGGTTGTGAGGTTCAGCCCTTACAAGTGTTTATTTATCACATGGTTTAACCTGGAGAGAATGGCCATCCCCTTGATGTCTAAAACCTGAGAAAGCTCTCACTTTGTGAAATGGACATAAATCTATAACCCCTCTTAAAACCCCTACAGACTGGTTAGCAGAGTAAGAATACACCAGTTCAAATTCAAGTTTTTTTTCCCACTACTATCTGAAACCTTGAGCAAGTTGCATAATTTCCCTACACGGCTTTTTTTTTGTTTTTCCTGAGGAAGATTCGCCCTGAGCTAACATCTGTGCCAATCTTCCTTTATTTTGTATGTGGGTCATCACCACAACATGGCCACCAATGAGTGGTGTAGGTCTGCACCCAGGAACCAAACCTGGGCCACCAAAGCAGAGCTCGCTGAACTTACCCACTAGGGCACAGAGCCAGCCCCTCTATATGTTTTTTTTATAAGTAAAATGGGGATATTAGTCTCTGTCCTAAATATTTTTAGAGTTATCATGAGAATCAAGTAAAGAATGTACAAGTATGTATTCAAATCAACAACTCTTTCCTGAGGTCCTTTTGCATAATCCACAGCAAAATGCACTTTGTAGTGTCAGTATTGAATATTGGTTTTGACAACAAATTTACATGATACAAAAGGGAATAGAATAGCTCAGATACATTCAGAGACTCCTGTTCCTTACATGAACACTCTCTGTGCTGTATTGAAGAATCTTGCCAACTCTCTAGAATATTGCTCACCCTCTGTCACCAGAGATCTGATTCATTAGCAATTAATTATATTTATTTGAAACATTCTGTGAGGGAGCCGTGGAAGGCCTCCTTGGTGGGTCCTGACCCAGGGATGCTTTGTATTGAAAAAGGGAGCAGTTCAGCTGCTAACATTCCTTTGTGGTCTGAATTTTGGGCTGGGTCCAAATGAGATGATTTATTGTGGTATGTGGAGGAGCCTTAGATTAGTTACTTTCCATCACTGAACTAATTTTGTGCAGATTAGAGTGATCATGGATTAAACGATCCCAAATGCCTCCTATCATTCACTAAATCCAGTTGAGATATTTTTGTGCATTTAGAAAAAAATCTGTTAAAAGACTTTTCATTTTGAAATGATTTCAAACTTACAGCAGATTTTCAACAACGGTAAAAAGTGAACTCCTGATACATTATTTCCTCCAAGTTGCCAGTTATTAATTTTGCTTTATTGCTTACTTTCTATGTGTGTGTGTATGTGCACAGATACACATACACACACATATATATATTTGTTTTTTCCAAACCATTTGAGGGTAAGTTGCAGACATGATGTTCCTTGGCCGGTAAATATTTCAGAGTGTATTTCCTAAGAACAAGGATGTTCTCTCACATAACCACAGTACTATTATAAGATTCAGGAAATTTAAGATTGATACAATATTATTATCTAATCTATAGTGCATAATCAAATTTTATTAATTGACCCCAAGAATGTCTTTTCTCTCTGATCCAGGATACAATCTATTATCATGTATTACATTTTGTCCTCATCTCTCTTTAGCCTCCTTCAATTTGGAGCAGTTCCTTAGTGTTGGTCACTGACATTTTTGAAGGGTACAGACCAGTTCTGTAGAATGCCTCTTAATTACGGTTTATCTGATGTTTTCTCATGAGTAGATGCAGGTTATGTGTTTTGGGAAGTAATTCCAGATAAGTGCTGCTATGTCATTCTCAGTGCATTACATCAAAGAGGTACCTGAGGTTGGTTTCACCCATAATTGGTGAAGGTAATCAATTTCTAGGTCACGACTTTTCCCTTCCAGAGATAAACAATATCCTATATTATTCAGTAATCTCTCTTTTTTTTATCAACTAGCCTTTCTTCTAAATTTCCAGAGAAACATTAGAAACATGTTCTCCAAGCCCATTTTTTGGACCATCCCCCAGGGTTCTTATGGATGACCCTTCAATAAGTACTCAAGTCCCATCCCACCCCTTGAATATAAATCCTCTTCAGTGAAAATAACTTGAATCAAGTGTTCTTATAAATTCAAAAGCAAATAATGAACACAATATGTGTAAAGCCTCCAACATAGAGCCTCACACTAGCCACCCATGAGTGGCCACTATTACTCTACTTACCTGAGATGCCAGCACATCTTCCAATCCCTATGCTGCAAGAATCAGAACCACACTGAGCCAGCCCTGATGGCCTAGCAGTTAGTTTGGCCTGCCCTGCTTTGGCGGGCCGGGTTCAGTTCCTGGGCGTGGAACTACACCACTCATCTGTTAGTAGCCATGCTATGGCAGCAGCTCATATAGAAGAACTAGAAGGACTTACAACTAGAATATACAACGATGTGCTGGGGCTTTGGAGAGAAAAAATAAGAGCTAGATTGGCAACAGATGTTAGCTCACAGCAAATCTTTCCCAGCAAAAAAAACAATACTCAAAAAAAAAAAAAAAGAATCAGAACCATGCACTGAAAGCAGCCACAAAAAAGTAAAAATTTGTCAACGGTATTGGGGGATTTGGGGGAAATTTTAAAAGCATAAACCTATACACAATATCACGTTTTCTCATTAAGACAGAAGGTTGAAAATGGGGATGTTTTATATTCACATACTTGAGTTTGGATTTTTACTTATAAACCTAAGTTTGGAGCTTAATTACAATGTTTCAAAAAGTACAATTTATGATATTTAACAGTATGTATCATTTTTGTATACATTTACCCAAAATGCTCCTACAAATATTTTTGAAAATCGATTGGGCAAATTTCTAAACTGTTTCTTCTTACGAGGCTTACGTGATTGTGGAGGCTGGCAAATCCAAAACCTGCAGGGTAGGCCTGCAGTGAGAGTGATGTTGCAGCTAAAGTCCAGAGGCAACTTGGAGGCAGAATTCCTTCTTCGCTGGGGACCTCAGTTTGTTTTCTCTTAAGTCCTTCAACTGAGTGGATGAGGCCTACTCACATTATCGTGGGTAATCCGCTTTACTCCAAGTCTACTAGTCTAAATGTTAATCTTATCTAAAAAATACCTTCATGGCAACATCAACACTGGTGTTTGACCAAATATCTGGGTACCATGGCCTAACTAAGCTGACAAATAAAATTAACTATCACAGTACCCATCTCATCTAGATGTGAGGATTAAATAAGGTAACATATATAAAGCATCTGACAGCACAGTCCAGACACCAGAGAAACAAAAAGCAATGTGGTGTGTATGTGTGTGTGTAAGTTCTTTATCAATGGCATGATTTTAAAGCTGCTTGAGGGAATATGGAAAACACCTGAAACTTTCATTTAATCCAAAAAAGACTTTGAAATGCCTGATGTTACTTCTCCCTATAGTCTTTAAGACAACATAATGCAGTATGGTATTATATTGCTGCAAAAGTTACACTTAACAGCATATTTTTTCCTGAGACCATATATATCAGTGATCTCATCCCTTTCATAGCAAATATTTTATAATGCCCTTTACTTTCCTAAAATAAAATTCATAAATAACATAATCTACTCACACACATAATTTGTAACAAACCAATATAATGTCCTAGATGTACTACTTAAAAAGTAACTTATATTAATATATATTTTAATATACAGACATTGGGGCACTAGTAGATTACAATAGAAAATATAATGAAGTAGACGGATGCTTGTATCTGTATGTAGTCGCCATGAATGTAACAGCTAGAAATGAAGGCTGATACAGATACACCGCATTGATGACTCAAATTCCACGAATATCGTAGCTGTTGGTAACACTGTTTTCCAAATTTATGTCAGTTCTCGTTAAAATTCTGAACCTTACAAAGTAAAATCTTCCCTCAATTTGTACCAAAGTAGCATTCCCGGAAAATTCAGAATATATTAAAATATGTGAAAAATACTTTGTGCTTTTATGTAAAGCAGAATTAAATTCTCAGCTTAATTATAAACAGTTTTCTCACCCACACGAATGTCCAGCAGGATATTTAAAAGTCACGCAGGAGGTGGGACAATTCCTCATTCCATGGGGTGCCCCACACATTATAAGACATTTCTCCTACCATCCTCAGCCCCCACCATGTGCCAGTAGCCCTCACCCATCCTTACGCTAACCAAAAATGCTTCTACATTTCCAAAACACCCCTGTTGAAAATCACTGACATATATAATAAACTTGTTTCAGCATGAATTAATGAAAATGAGATCTCAGTTTTTAAGTTTTAAGATTAAATATAACAAACAAATCACATGCAGTACCAGGAAAATGTTCAAGATAAATTCAAAAGGTTTATTGCACCAAATGCCACAGAAAAATGGATCAAAATAATACATGAACAAGTTTTAAGAAAAATTTTCCATACATTGACATTAATACCTATTTAAACTGATCAAAAATATAAAGTCCTATTAATTTGTCTTAACGGAGCTTCAATAATAACAATTCCCAGATTTTCTCCTTTTTTAAACACCACTTAAATTTAAGCATATTGCAATCTTGCTTCCAAGATATACGGTTCACCAAATTTTGACATTTAAAAATGAACATTCAGAGGGGGCTGCTTGATTTAGGCAAATATTATATTAAAATATCCCCCTCTGCCAAAGCACAATAAAAAACAAATGTTTCACATTTACAAGAGAAGCTAAAGACTTTTTCAATTTAATGATGAAAGTATGCATGAACAAAATACTTTCAAAAGTACATTTTAGTGGAAAAATCCAGACATTGAAAAGATTTTTGGGGTCACTTCATATTCTTTATTTTTATGTACAACCAACTCTAGTGAAGAACCTAAAAAGCTACAGACTAAATTTTTATAAAATCTCAGGACCTAATTAGAAGAGCCTAAACAACAGTTTAGTATCATTTAGCAAGCAGGGATTTTCCTCCCTCCAAAAAGGTTAATTTTGAAAAATATGGTAAGTTTAAAAAGTTGCGATGTGTAAACGGCAGTTCCATGGGATGTGAAAAGATTATAGTTACTTTCATTAAAAAACAGCACACTTCAGAAAAATGGATTGAAGCCTGTACAAAAAGCTATTTAACACTGATAAAAATAAAATACTTTGGAATTATGCACAAGTATGGAAGCTACATTTTAAATTTTCATTGTCATGTTTAAACGTACACAATTATCTTTACATTCATATCACTCATCTATTAAAAATAAAACTGCAACATGCTAGAAAGAGGCCCATCACAGTAACATTTACACACTTCTGCTCTGTCATGCCTCACTAGCTTGCTTAAAAAAGCAAGAGGCTACAAAAGTTACACTCAACAGGTAAGACTTAAAAGTTGAAGAAACCCTAAAGGTGGAATCCTGTCAACTGAGGTAGTTTTCTCTCTTTTTTTTTTTTAATTTTTATTTTTTTCTTGAGGTGGGCATGGGAGAGGGCAGGATCCCCTTCTTGCCTCTGCAGCTAAGGCAGAATGAAGCCACTGGGTGGTGTACGGTGTGTGAGTGGGGTATCTCGACACAGCTCCATGAGATTTTTTTCTTTTCCACTTTTGGGAAGAGGTTGAACTTAAGACAAACAAAACTTGAATGTTATTTAAAGAAGGCTTATAAAAGAGCAGCAACATTCTTGGACTGTTTTTGCGGGCAACAGACGTGAGGATTAGGTCCTGACTGGAATCCTGAGCATCACCGAGACAACCCCCACTTGTGACCCACCTGTAGTTTTCCAACAGACATTTTCCAAGAGAGAGTGTTGGAACAGGAGATTAAGAGGCAAATTAAATCTTCTCAGGCTTTGAGGGGGCTGGGCTAAATCTTTTATGTATGGAGTTTAGAATCAGCCATTTAAAGCTCCATTTCCCCCTATATGGGTCTAATTTTCAACATGCCACTATGTACACATTAGAATGGAACTGATTTTGTATCTAGTTATTTTCTATGAAACCCTGGAAGGTGGTGAATGAGGGAAAGTGCCCAAAACGTGTAAACAAGGAAAAGAGAACTAGAGATGAGGGAAATGCTTTAAACTGGTGCAGATGGAAATGATGTAATATCAGCTATTACAATTTATTCACACATAATGAAAAACAATTGATGAGTGAGCTGAGCCACAGGTGAGGCTCATTCTCTTTGTGTAACATAACAACAGGCAATGATGCCATGGAACTAGAGAATTTAAAACACCAAACTCAGATGTTAGACAAAAGGAAATAGAAAAATATAAAAAGAATGGAAAACTTCAGTTTTATGAAAGAAAGATAAAATAAAAATTAAAGATCTTAAGAGCCTTAATGCACCCATCTACATTTCACATCATAAAAAAAGAGAGGGGGAAGGTAGCAGTTCTGACCTATTCCTAAGAATTATTCCTAAGAAATGATAGACTTATTTTTCTGCATTGGTACTGCTGCTGTATTCTTTGAAACAAATCATTAACTTGTAAAAGAATAAAGAGACAAACTTATGTAACCTGTTGTTTAGGATAAGGATTTCATCAAATAGAAAATCTGAAGTCATTCTAACCCCCAAAAGGGACGTGACTTCATATTCCTAGGTACAAAGGATATATGGAAGGGACTGGAATTAATTCATAACAATGAAAGGAGATCAGAGCCTGGTTATAATTAACTGTACTCAAGATCTGCAAGGTGCTAACGATGTTTTGCTTTATTACATTAGCTCCTTTTAATGATCTACTTTTTAAAAGTCTCTTCCCTTACCTGGATGTCAGTACACAGTCTGACATGGTCATAGTTCATGGTCAGGACTAAGTAAAGTTTCTTTTATATTAACAGAAAATTAAGTTTTTTTAAAAAATGAACTATGCTAATAAACAATTCTTCATTTTGGCAGGTTTTATAGTGGGTGAGTTAATTTCTATAAAGGTGTTTTGAAAAGGGCGTAGGGATTAGAAGGCACAGAGATGATAATGTAAAAATTTAGATCATATACGGATTGTTTATAAATGTTCAAACTAATTACTTTCATTAGTTATCCTGAACTGTTGCAGGTTTCATTTCCCACCAGGACAGCTGTGCCTTTTAAAGTATAAATAGTCATTTGTATTAACTATTACAGGAAGAAAGTAGCTTCGGCTGGAAGAATTGAGCAACAGAAACACTCTTGAGCTTACAGAAATAACTTTGGTAAATGGCCTCTTACAAAGGCTGCTGAAAGCTCTAAAGTATCAGGATAAAACACGGTATCAGACTATGCACTTCGCTGCTACAAACTACATCTTGATGGGATTAAGATGCTACATTGATCCTTGGGTTTATTGCACCAACAATCTGTCTCAAACCGACCTGTGGCTGCATGTGAAACAAGGTAAACTCCAAGAAGACGTGAAAACAGTGGATCCTAAAGAACTCTCTTCCCAACAGTCAATTCTCTTTCACACTTCACGTCAGACAGTAACTCCTACAGCCATCAGAGCTGAAGATGGCACAATGTGGCTTCCTTTATTTCACCTTTCGTAAAAAGCAAACTCTGACCTGGAATCCAGAGGCCTTGTTCTGCCTGTCTTCTTAGAATAGCAAAATATGCTTCCCCCAGTTTGGAGAGCTCATGCTTACACTCTGAAACATTTTCCTACTGGAATGGTAGACACACTGTTTACCCCCTGCTCCCAAGTCACTATGCTGCCCAAACACACAAGGCAATCTGTACCAACAGCTTAGTGTTCAGTGTAGTGCTTACGTTTCCTCCTACCAAAAAGGTCACTCTCTCTGTTGATTCATGGGTGACGAAAGGCCTAAAGTGTTCATGAAAAACACAAATGCCATTATGTCAAGTAAACCTAAGTCTTCCAATGAAGCATCCACTTGAAAGCAACAAAACAAAACCAAACAAACAGGTGGAATGACTGTTTCTGTTTGCTCTTCTTATGCTTTTGACATCACAGAGAGCTTATTCTTCTTCAGTTGAGAATCTGATTTTTTTTTTCTTCCAAGGAAGAACTGTCCTGAGCTTTAGCTTATAAGAGTATTTGAGCGACGTAAGGAGAATGAGTACTGGCAATAGCAGTCAACAGAGGCAGGTCGTTCGATTCAATCCTGAACATTGAAAAAAGAAAAGAGTACATGATTATACAGGAAAGTATTATTGCTAGGTACCAAGCTTGCTAGACCACTGCTTAAAACTAATGAAAAAGTAAAAGAGATAGAGAGGTGATAAACTTGTTCTTTTATTCTGTTCTCCCAGTGGACACTGCCCAAGGGACCAAAGGGAGAGGCAGGCGGGGTGCTGTGCCTACGTGTGGAAACAGAGCTGTTCTTCCCACAGCAGGGGTCACCCAATTTTAAGTCTGGACTTTTCTTATCACTATGTTGTACTTGAATGTTTTCTCCAGTATCTCCTCATTCCTCCCGTCAACACTCGTGAATGCAGACTGACTCTGCACCTAGGTTCAAATTAATCTTAGGAAATGACAAAGGTGGGAATTTCTTCAAAAACCTTGGGGCTTTGTTCAACAGGTTATACAACTTAGATCCTCTCTAAGCATTTTAGCCATGACATTTTAAAAGCAAAGTGACACTAATAAATACTGAATCAAGAGACATCACAGCATCAAATGGACGTGGCTTTGGCTGCCTCTCTTAAAGCAGAGGTGGATACAGCATGGTCACTGACAAAATGCTGCCAAATGTCCTGACAAAAATTAGGACTGCTTCAGTCCATGGAATAAGTCCTCATTCTTTCTACTAAATTCCAAAAACAAAAAATTAAAAATAAAATTTTAAAAGGTAGCTGGCATTACTTCATGGAGTTTTCTATGCTTTCTCTAGGAATGCCCCCTACAGATCTAATTTCGGGGACAAGTTCCCCAGTACCTTTAGTGCTGCTGGCCCTGACTATGGGAGGAAGGGGCTAAAGAGAGGCTGGATGATTCCCACTAATAACGAACAAAGAGGGCCCAGAGATGAGGGTAAATAAATCCTTATGATCCTTCTAACAGTGTTGATGATAGACACCTGTCAGATTCGAGGACCAGGGAAAAGTCCTAGAAATACAAGGCACATATCTGGCAATGGGAAACTTAATGAGGCTGGTAAAGAGAGCTAAAGAAAATCTAAGAAAAAAATACAAAGAAATACATTGCAAGTTAGCTGGAAAAGCGAATGCCTCAAAAAGGGAAAATATTTTTTAAATGAAGTACGTAAGAAAAATGTATGACAGGAAATGCTAAGAGCCAAACAATATGGTAAGTCATATCCTGGATGTGAAAGATGAAAAGTCTGACAAGAATGCAAAGCCTGAGTCTTGAAATAACACTTGATTAGCAGGCTTAATAGAGAATTTCAAGGTTGATGTCATATACACATTATTTTCTTGCCCAAAATGAGGGGAATCATCATCATAGGTAAGGGGGACAATTCCCCACATACACAATGTCTTTTTGTTAGTTTTCTGTTGAAAAGTTAAGAACAGAGTAAAACAAAAGTCAGAATTTCTTTTCGTAGAGAAGTTATGGCAAAGACCCTCTGGAAGATGATATCTGTTATTAGTAACAAAAGCACGACTCCTCTTCTGGTGGACTTATAACGAAAGGGAGGAGAGCACAGTCACCCCACAGACACGCGGACAGGCCCCTGAAAGTCCAGGAGAACCTGCCTCCTCCAGGAAGCGACATGTAAACACGAGCTGCTGCTGCACGTTTGACAGCTTTCGACTTCGACACCTTACTGAAATGAGCAGAAATGGGCAGACAGAGTGGGATTAAATTTTTCACTTTCAAGCATAAAATAATCCAAGGGGAAGACTTACATAAAGTACCACTAGCTTAAAGTTCTGCGTTTGTTTCCAGGTATGAAACTCCAGTATCAGATACAAGGAATGTGCTGTTGATTGGGGAGCAGCAGAAGCACACATCTGACGGACCCCAAACATTTCAGTAGGGCCTGCAGGTTTAGGGTGGTGCAGGCTAAATGGGTCAGTGAGTACATACGTGCTAGAGACAGCCCCATCTCAGGGAGACATGGTGGCACATCAGAGAACTCACCCCAGTACGACACCTAATTCTTTCACATGGACTCGTGTGTGTCCACGAAGATATTCAGACAGCATCTTACTTTTCAGGTACATCTCCTGTAGTCTATCTTCAAGATGCATGATGCACTGCAAAACCAATAACATTCACAATGAGGGCTAGAATTTAAATCTCTGCCAATATTCTAAGAGCTAGAATTCTCTTAATTTATTTCTAAGTACACAGCTGTAATCTCATCCCTTTCAAAGACACTTACAAGCCATCTCAAACCCCACCACTAGTAGGTATAAGAATAGGTTTTTGTAAAACAATAAAGTTTACTTTTTCTAATGACTATTAAGATTTTCATATATATATCTTCTAGTCTTTTTTTTTAATATAATTTTATTTATTTATTTTTTCCCCCAAAGCCCCAGTAGATAGTTGTATGTCATAGCTGCACATCCTTCTACTTGCTGTACGTGGGACGTGGCCTCAACGTGGCCGGAGAAGCAGTGTGTCGGTGCATGCCCGGGATCCGAACCTGGGCCGCCAGCAGCGGAGTGCAGTCACTTAACTGCTAAGCCATGGGGCCAGCCCCTAGTCTTTTTTTAAAAGCACTTGTTTACCTAGTTGAAATCATTCTATAAGTGCAATTATTTCCTGCTTTTTAAAAATTTTCTAATAATCTTTTCCCCATGTTATTAAAAATTCTTTATCAATATAACTTTTATGGCTAAATAATTTTTGAGAATGTGAATTTAGCATTATTTACTTAACCACATAGCAATTTGCACTGTTGTGATTATAAATAATTTTGTAAAGAACATCTTTGTTGTTATTGTTTTCCTATATCTCAGATGATTTTGGTGCAATCCATTCCCAGAAGTAGAATGACTGAAATAAGGTTATTTTGAACTTTTTTTTTGCCCTCAGGAGTGTATTTTAACTAGGTCTTTAACAACAAAAAAGAAAAGGCAATTATTTCCCGGACATCTCTACCCTTGGAATGGTGTCCAACTTCATTTTTTCGAGAATAGCAACCATCTGTGTCTTTCACCAGAGGCAAATGCTTTTGCATTTGGCAGGCAGACCTATCTGAGCATCTTCAGTAAGACACCCGATGGCTTTGGCAAGAGTAATTCCATCATACGTAATTTTATTCTAGACCATTACACCGGTTATGTTCAAGGTAAAAAGATTAACAGATGCATTTGAAAATGGTGATCTTGACCATCTGGGCTGATCAGTGACATGGAAAAAGTATCTACTAGAGATGCAATCTTTTCAGTTTTTCAGTGGCTTAAAACCTTAAATGCATTGTGTTGGGTGGATGAAATGCAACTGGTAAGTGACTAAGAGTAACAATCAAAGCACGGAGGATTTCACCACTTCTCATGAAAACGTTCCCCCAAGTGAACAGAGTTAAGTGGTGAAAGGATCTCCTGTTAAGTTTCAGTTCCTTATGGGAAGTTTTTAGTAAGAGTTTTATAAAATATTCAAAAGAACATTCACCTTACATTGACTCCTTTATGTTTTAAAATAGTTAATTTACAGTGTCTTCACAGTCCTCATGAAAACTGTATGTTGCAACGTGGAAATAAAGAGAAGATTGGTCTAGATGGAATGTTTACTAAACTTGAAATCAAAGCATTTAGAAATATTTTTAAAAGGGTTGATTATCAAATAGAAGTGTTTTGGGTTCCCTCCTCCCCTTTTTGGGATTTTATTCCTGAGATGGATTTCTTAAATTTTTAACTTCTGAAATTTTAAATAGCTACGTTCTCCTTTTTTTTTTTTTTTTTTTTTTGTGAGGAGATCAGCCCTGTGCTAACATCCGCCAATCCTCCTCCTTTTTTTTTTTTTGCTGAGGAAGACGGCCCTGGGCTAACATCTGTGCCCATCTTCCTCCACTTTATATGGGACGCCGCCACAGCATGGCTTGGCCAAGCAGTGTGTCAGTGCGTGCCCGGGATCCGAACCAGCGAACCCCGGGCCGCCGCAGCGGAGCGCACGCACTTAACCGCTTGCGCCACCGGGCCGGCCCCCAGCTATGTTCTCCTTTTGTACTGAAGGCTCTAATAGCCATTTAATCAAGTGTTTCATTCAAGCGATTTTCAAGGAAAATTTTAAACTGTAGATGAAATTTTCTTTTATCTTGGTTTTGTTGGGTTAAATAAGTCATTCATACTATTAGGTGGCTAAACATATTTCCATCCAAATGAAGTCAAAAGAATTAGCTATAGTAACTTATTGCTTAGATAACTAAGATGTCAAATGTATAATACAAATGTATTATAGAATAAAATGTAAAAGTTTGGTAAATACTCATAACAGTAAAAAACTATAAAATCTAATATATCTTTCGTCCCTTACAGAAAAGGAGACTTCAGCCTCTAAATCAGCATGAAGCAACTTGCTACTAGAAAGAAAACTGCCTACAAGTGTAGAACAAAAATAAGGTCATAGTAACCCCTAAGTGCTTCTCGTATTGCCCCTGGGACAGATGTCCTGCAAGAGTATGCTTCAGTTTAAAGCCCAAATAAAGATTTTAGTGAAAACGTGTTGTCAGTCCTTACAACCATTAAGATTGTTGCATGAAACTATTATTAGCAATCATACTAATAGTGGCTGTTTCCTGAGAGCTTATAACATCTGACAGTATCCCAAATGCTTTACATGAATTATCTAATTTCATTTTCATGACCCCATGAGATAGGTTCCATTATTTCCCCAGCTTTACAGATACGGAATTGAGACTTTGAGAAGTCACACAGCTGGGATGTAGCAGAGCTTGGACTGGACTCCAGGCCATTGGTCTCTACAACCTGTGCACTGGCCACTATACACTGGCTGTTAAAGTAGCTCATGGTGGCATGGTACTTTGACAGTTTAAAAAGCAGTCTCTTAGCTCTAATTTTCAGAGGATTCTCACAACATGCTTATTGAATAGGTACTATCTTCATTTTACAAATGAGAAAGCTGAGGTTTGTCCACCAACACACAACTAACCAATGGCAAAGCCTAGACTTTAACCCAGTCACATTCAGTGGTCTCCCTACCCTGCTGTACTGCCACTCCTTAGACGACAACCAGACAGTATTCAAAGCACCTTCTTCAAGGCCATAAAGGTCTTGACTATTTCTGAGGAATGTAGTGCAATTGTAGTTTTGGTCATAAGAACTCAGGAAAATTACCACTCCATTAGCAATTAGTGTAATTCATATTCAGCTTCCTACTTTGTTGTTAAATAGCTCTGTATCTTCTGTGGAGGCCAGAAGGAAGGTGACGGATGTTTTGGTTTGGGGTTGTAGTGCAGAGAGCAACAGTGTGCAGAAGGGAGGAAGAAACTGAGAAGGCAGGCGCTCTTCCCTCCAAGTGCATATCCCCAAGGTCAGCCATCAAAGCTTCTCCTAGCTACATGCCCCTAAGCCTCTCTTCTACTTTTGAAACCTTTCTGCCTCCCTCCCTCCCTCTCTAAATACATTTTCTCTCAATCTCTCTGCACACACACACACACACACACACACATATTGAAAAGAATTTGTTTTGTACATTAATTCCAGTGACTGAGGGAGAGCTGTTGATAGGAGTTTACCGGCTCTGTTTGTCACTTGTATTTAATATAATGTTATGAAAGTGATTTTAAAATCCCATTTGAAAAGGAACAATTGATACCATCTTCTATGGGTATGGTACTTCAAAATTTCAAGTGTTTATGCAAACAATATTCTATTTTATCTATAACAACTTTGTGAGGTTGGTCCCTGAACAAAAGGAACTACAATCCCTTCAGAAACTGGCTTGCTTGATATTGAGCTAATAAAAGGAAAACTAATGAGTTCTCCAAAGGAGGATTTTAAATTTCCTTTTATGCTTGATCCTCCCCCCATCTCATTTACTTTACCACATACCACATACTTGTTCAAAAGGATGTATGTCACTCTATGCTATTTGTTTCATGGAACAGCTATTGTTACTGAAACCTATCCTGTTTGCTGGTCTTATGTTGCATGTTCTATTTTTAGTTATGCTAATATCCAATTATACTAAAAACAATACATATGAATATGTGATTTTATAATCAAAACATTGTTAAAGTGTTTTTTTTAAAACTATATTTCTTTAGTAATAGGAGAAGAAATACTTACAAAATCAGCAGGGAGGTGAAGCTTGTAAAGCTGTAAAATGGATTGAAGTAAACTGGACACCTGACTAGAGACCAAGACATCCTGGCCTAGTTTCATGTTGTCCATCACTTTCCTCTGACTCGTGGCTACCTGGACACTCCACTTATCCGTGTCTGCGATAATACAGACAGCTTCAGCTATTGGCTCATCAAGCACTGGATGCTGAAAGAGAAGCACACTGGGTCAGCTTTTCACAACACCTCCAAACGACATTCAGAATGTCCAGAATGTTTCTGTTTAGCATTAGACTAGTAGTTCAGAAGTTGATGGTGGGAGCTATGGAAATTGAGAGCTTTACAGGGACTAACACAGGAGTGTCATTAGGTCATCATTTAAAATTAACTTTTTTTCTGTTGAGGAAGATTCACCCTGAGCTAATATCTGTGCCAATCTTCCTCTATTTTATATGTGGGTCACCACCACAGACAGCATGGCTGAGACGTGGTATAGCCATGGTATCCAAACCCACGAACCCAGGCCACCAAAGCAGAGCACGCCAAACTTAACCACTAGGCCATAAGGCCAGCCCCTAAAAATTGATTTGATAAAAACTGCATTTAATCATTATTTTTTTTCTTACACCCAGGAGGTATGCTATAAATGTTGTTAAATGTTCATAGGTAAGTGAAAAGATATGTGCCCTCCCTACATTCCAGGATATTAAAATTCATTTCCTTTTAAAAGACTGTGCTCTCCTTTTAAAATGGAGACTATTAGAATAAGGTGTAGGATGCTATTGCCATTTCTCCAATAATAAGATTTGGCAGGGTAACTTAATAGTCCCTTAAAGTTATAGCTTTAATCATTAAACAATATTTATTTAGTAACTGTGTGCTACATACATAAATCAACTCCAACAACTAACTAAAATCAGACTGGGGGATGAATTTACTTATGTAGCTGAGTCTAAAAGGTAAAACTATGGCTACTGATGAACATACTTAAAATACAAAATCTTCCATAACTGGGGAGTTATGGATAGAGCAGGTTAACTAGTAAATTGTGCCTTAGGGTAAACAAGGTAACACAGATGCAGTCAAGGAAAAAGGCCTTAAAAAAAAAGGAATTTCTAGAAACCAATCGAAGTGTAATGGCTTCACCACCAGCACCTTTGACGTACATGTTTAGTATCCCACACGTGTACAGATCAACATCACAACAGCACCGCCCTTCTAGGCCCCAAACTAAAGGACAGGAGAGAAGGGGGGTGGGTACACAGAGAGACAGACACACCACATAGCCAATGCACACGGGCACGTTTTCCTAACCCTCATTTACCAAAGGAAAAGTAGTACCGGCTTTCTGTCATTCAATCCTTTCCACTACCCTGTGGTGGCCATTTGTTGCTTTTCGCTTCTTAGCATAACTTTCTCCCAGCAAGTTCACTCTAATTTTCCCTTTGAACAATGAGCTTTCTTAGAGAAGGCCTGGAGGGCCCCACCCTCCCTCTATCAAGGTGTGGTAACATGACCCACGCTAGGCCAACAAGAGCTTTCCCTGTGAGCTAGGGGACAGGAGGCTGAGAATAGGTGACACCACGATTTTCCTGCCCAGAGAGCAACTACTACAAATACCTTCAGGTAGTTCTTGGTTCCTGGACTTTCAGAGTTGCCTTGTTTCCTGTCTCTCCCAAGCCTAGTTCTTTGATCTTTTCCTCAATTCTATGAATATGTAATATCATTCCAATAAAGGCCCTTCTGCTTAAGTTAACAAGAGTTGGTTTCTGCTGCTTGCAATAAAGAATCCAGACAGATACACAATCTTGCCATTGGACAATGGCTACCTGTAGCTTTTAAGACTTAACACAAGCAGCAGGAAGGCTGCAGACAGAAACCTAAGATGTATGCTGTCACACTGTAATTTTAACAGGTGGTTTGGCTCCGTAGTCTTGGGCCTTTTTATTAAAAGGGAAGTCTATCCAGCTTTATGTTCTTTCTCACAGATGGGGAAGAAGTGATTGGTGGGCTGAATGAAAACTTTGTTGCGACCAACATTTTTTCCTATACACTATCCAAGGGGGAAACTTTCAGGGTTTAGAATATTTTTCCCATTGAAAAGAATAGCAAATCACGCAAAGTCTAATGGTCCAACATTTATTTAAGCATATGTTCAAATGATCTTAACACGAGAAATAAAGAATCTGACGAAGCAGATTCTTGAATTAATGAAGCCCAGTTTCCCAAGGACGGTTCTCATTTTGATTTGTTAATCAAATAGTACAAAGGTTTTCTCACACATATAATGACCCCACATTCCCACTCTCACCCAAAGGTTTTCGTGACCCCTCACCCCTACCCTTCTTACATACACATATACACACTCTCCAAAATTGCTAAAGACAGGGCTTCAATTACTTCCCTTTACAAGTTCCTGCAAGTTCTTGCTCAATCGGTGTATCATAAATTCACAGCAAGATGACAATGACTTGCCATCAATGTACCTGGTCCTTATAAGCAAAGGAAATGGAAATTTGGAAATTTAAAAGATTTGTATTTTGAGCTCAAGCCCCTTCAATGCTCTGCATTTATCAGAAATTCACAGTGTGCTGGGTATTGCACAGATTAGATCTACACTATGGACTTATACTATATTTCATGGGACTTACATTCTGAAAGTGTATATAACCATTACTGATCATATGCCAACATAAATACAATGAGTTGAATGTATGCCAATCACCTTTCACAGTAAAGTCTAGTTTTTTTTTTTAATTAATTATTTGCTGTAGATAATTTAGGCCCTAGGTCCCAATTCAACTCAATTTCATAAACGATCTCCCCACCAGGGTGTAGGGAAGAGAAGAGTGTGTCAATCCAAAGACAGCACATAGACTATAAACTATATGGGTACCACCACCACCACCAACACAAAGAGCTTCACTTGAAGAAATGAACTGCTGGAATAAGGGCAATGAAGCTCACTGGGGAGGTGAGATTCTCCAAGCATGAGTAACTTCAGAAGGCTGTAGATCTAGATATGGTTACAAAAAGGGACCGAGAAGTTGGCTCAATTATTTTAAAAGGAGGAACTAAATGGGTACAAGAAATGTAAAAAAAATCAAATCTGAAAAATGAGCGTGAGTCATTTTTAAGTCACTGGAGCAAAGAGGCAGAAGCTGAGGTGAAGACCTGAGGAAAGACTAAAGACGAATGGGTCCCAGGCTGAATCTTTTCTCCTTATATTCTTAGCCCCTCACACAGGACCTAGCATTTGAAAAATATTACTAAATTAAAATGAAACAGGTTCAGCACAAGCAAATGACAGAGCTGATGAGCACCCTGCATCCCCTAACACGGCACAGTATTGCTAACTTTTATGTACGCAGGCTCCAGGAAGAGAAAAGAACCAGAAAATGCTGAACATTTTCAGATGAGTACTTTAAAAAAATACTTGAAGAATTACACATTCTCGGGCTACCAAATACCTAACACTCCATTGCCTGAATACGTCCACAGGGCGACCCAGTCGCCTCCATCTAACTACATTGTTTACTAGCTACTCACTTATTTACTGAAGAATAAACACTTTTTAAAGGAAGACAGAAACAGAGGGAAATGCAGAGTCAAGAAAAAGAAATGAATGCTGGAGAGAGAAAAACATATCATTAGCAACTACTTTAGTTGCACTTTAAGGGGCACCAGTGGTGACTGGCTGCCCATTCCTGATCTGGTCTAAACTTCTATAGGGTCAGAGAGTTGAAGCTTAAGTTCCAGAGATTCTGGAGATTTCTGATATATATCTTTCCAAAGAAAACACAACCCCACTAAAGAGGGGGCAGTTTAAACATATTATGATTTGGTTTATCAGTCAATCTCTAAGCTTTTAGAATTTAAAGAACTCTAAGATTGAGAAGACCATGTTCGGATTTATCACAGAAACAGCCAGACACACCCTGGGTCCTGGTATTCAATTTAAAATTCCTCATAGGAAAGGCTCTATTTCTAAGACATATATAGAACTACAATAAACAAAGGAAACACTGAACTGGATGTATGCTTCTTTTTAATACTAACCTTTTTTAATTCTTTAATTTAAGAATTAATTTAATTCTTTTTAATACTAATATTACCCATATCCTAATTGTAGAAGTAATTAAATAGCGAAATTCTGTCAAGCAGATTTTTTTTAAGTTCACAATTTTCTCAAGTTCACATGCATGCTAGGGTACACACAAACAGACACACTCACCATCAGCAATAACATAATGGATCAGTACTTTTGAGAAATTAAGTACTTAAGAAATGCTATAAAATGTAAGACTGAATGATTCAAACAGCCTTTAAAAGCCTGATCCAGCCATCTGCTATTCTTAGGGCTTGGAGTTTGGGCACAGGGACTAGAAAAAAAGAAATAGGCAGGTAAGGCTTGGCTGTAACCTGACACCGACATATGAACCTAAGGAGTCTGACTTTGCCCTCCTATGGATCTTAAGAAAAGGGAGACATTATGGATAACTATCAGCTTAGCAAGTAGAATTACCTGGTAAGATTCCTCTTCCTAACATTAAAACTGTTTTTTTTAAAAATAGGGCTTTAGGGGCTAGCCTGGTGGCACAAGCGGTTAAGTGCGCTAGCTCCACTGCGGTGGCCCGGGGTTCGCTGGTTCGGATCCCGGGTGCACATCGACGCACCACTTGTCAAGCCATGCTGTGGAGGCGTCCCATATAAGTAGAGGAAGATGGGCACGGATGTTAGCCCAGGGCCAGTCTTCCTCAGCAAAAAAGAGGAGGATTGGCATCGGATGTTAGCTCAGGGCTGGTCTTCCTCACAAAAAAAAGAAAAAAAAAAGGGCTTTATTATTTTGACTAAATATCATTAGAAAAATAGCACAAAAAAAATCACACCATATATTTACCCTTTTAAAAGTTCTCCTCTCAACCATCATTGTCTCAGATTAAACACGTCCTCTGACGTTTGAGTTTTGAATGAAAATCTGAAGGAAATATTAATATAAAAACAGTCACTTCCACTTAAAATGCTTGTTTGGTTGAAAACTGTATGAACCTTATGGACACGTACATCAATTGTCCTTTTCTCTCTCAAGCTGAAGACAATCAAAGTAAGTTTCTTGCTCACAGAGTTTGTCAAATTCTTCTATCAGAATGAGTCTGCAATGCGTTTCTACTTCCTCCATAATCCGAGACTTCCAAAAGCACTGCCCTTCACCGCCCTCCCAAGTGCCCACACCCCAGGAGCGCCCATCCCAACTCAGGTAGTATCGCAGAGCTACCAGCCCTCAATAGTCCCTAAAGCCTTCCTGCCATCTCTTCCGGACCGCTGCTAGCAGTTTCCATGCCTCCCTCAGAAACTTAATTGGGCAACTCAGAAACTTCTGACAGAGACTGGAGGATGAAAAGAACACTGGAGATAATAAAAGCGGTAGGTGATTGTTAGGGTGGATGCCCCACCTCCATTAGGGGAATGAAGCAGTGGCAATATGCCATTATCATTTTTGCCTGCTCTAATCCATGAGTGGTAGAAACAATCATTTATTTAGCTCTACCTTGTCAATATCTCATTCATCCAAATGTCTTTCTTGTGAAGATTTCTCAAGATAAATTATAAATGAAATGCTTTGTATTATAGATCTTTAAAGGTTTCTCGAATATTCTTTGGCTATTATATCTTGTTGAATCAGCAGAGTAAGTCTGGTTAATTCATAGCCACTAAGGATTTGTGGGTCTGTTTCCTGGGAGTGTTAGATGCCTAGGACATTCCAGTTTCAAGGTTCTACATCAGATCTCTGACTACACAAAATATGCTGCCTTGATTCACATACATGTAACTTCTGCTTAACTCAAACTTCTAGGAACAAGAAACGTCAACACGGTTTGGGTACTCAGAAGAGCTGTGGTTCTGATATTTCAACAAAGGGCAATGATAAGACAACAGCAAATGCTCTGAAGTCTCTGAAGTCAGACAGGACTGGGCTTGATTACTACCTCTGTCACCTACTAGCTGTGGGACCTTACCAACTCATTAATCTGGGCCTCAGTTTCTACATCTAAAAAAATGTGATTGCACTTAATTCACCGAGTTTCTGTGAGGTTTAATTCACAGAGGTTTTCTGTGAGAAAAATGTGTATGAAACATGTAGCATATGCCTGACATCGATTAGGTACATTTGATTTGCTTTCTTATACCACTCCCTCTCTATATCAATCATGTCTACTAAACCCTCAAACTTCCTAAAATACCACATTATCATTTCCCTCACCATTTCAAAAACCTACTCTAGCACGTATCACCCAAACACTTAAGTTCAAACTTTTCTTTTTCCATTTTTAAAGCTCTTCACAATCTGGGCCCACCTTCACCTATACATACTTACCTCTCAGGGCCAAGAAGAACCCCCTTCTCCGGGCAGGGAGGACTCCTGCCTCTTACCTCATGTTGTGCCCAGAATGTCTTCCCTGCTCCTTCTAAATTTTCCAGTCCTTCAAGGACCCAGCTTATGTCCCATCTCCCCCCTCAACCCCACAACCCGACTTTCCACATTCGCTATTCTTCCTTTGACTTCTGAGAGCATTTACTATCTACATTTTGGCATTTCATCATTGTCTTAACGTGTTCTCGACTTCACATCCATTTGTCTACTCAGAGATTTCATAAGTAACTCAAGGAGAGAAATCACATTTTATTTTTCTTCTGTAGCCTCTGAAATGAGCATAACAAAATGCTATGTGCTAAATATCCAATACATGCTGGCTCTGTTGAACAATTCTCTATTCAGATTTCTTTATTTTCGGATTCAATCCAGTTCCTATTAAGTCATTGCATAATTGTTAACATATTTCTTTTCCATGTACTACATTTAAATGACTAACATTTCACGTGATTATCTATTTTTAACTTAAGAGTAGGAAAATACCATTTTTACATATATGCTTCCTATAACTACTTATTAGTTGATCATGCCATTTTTCCTATGGGTTGGCCAGGAACACAGTCCTGCTCTACAGATAGGAACACTGAGGGCAAAAAATATAAGAGCTTATTAAGCATCTTGACATGTCAGAAATAGAATCTAGAAACTCATTCAAGCTTCTCCAACTTTTAGCTCAATGAGTCTGCCACCTCCTCTACTTTGAAATCCTAGGACTTCGTCAGGGTGGAAATCCCTCAGAAGATAAGATTGCAAAAAGTGTGAATGACCGTCTCAACGTAATGTCAATAAGGGAAAACACAGTTGCCTCTATTATGACTTTGCCAAGAAACTTCCCCATCTTTATGCTGCTGGCATTGCCTAATACATACTGTAAACTGACCCTTTGTTAATCCTCAAAGATGTCCAGCTCACATGTGTATTTTGGACAGCAGGAGTGCAGACAGACTTTTGTATTCATAACCTGCTCTAAAATCTGCACACTAGTTACAATACTGTAGATTTAACTACTAGGGACAAGCCACTGGGCACCATGTTTCAAACACAAACGGAGCAGGTGATTTATGATTCAGGTAACCGGAAGCACCTCACTATATCTTTTATTTTTCTTTGGAATATTCTAGATAATAAAACATAAGATTCTTTGGCATCATTTGAGTGTCAATTTGTTAATCATTCTATGTAAGATAATTCTGGTAAGTTTTATAACTTTACTAAACTGAATTTGAATAAGAGGTGACAAAATACCTTTCAAAAAGATTCTCACTGTTGTTATAGCACCATGACTTAATAACATTAGCCTTTACAGAGCTTCAAGCAAGGTCTTTAATTAGTGATACAAAGAAAACAGATGATTAATGCAGTGAAGTTCACCTTCTCAGCACTTGCTCCTGGTTAAACGTCCTCAGATCTCCTTTTTTATTCTTCTACATCCTTAGGGGTGAAGGCCCACCTACATAACCACATCCCCCACCGCCTTGGAACTAAAGATTGAAGCAACATAAGGTAGTCCTCGACCGACCCATCCCACTTCTGGATGGTTGAGAGCCACGTGTAAGGACTGCAGATATATGTGGACTGCTGACTAGTTTTTAAAAACATAAAGACAAAAAAACCCTTCAGTCTCACATCTATCCAGAAAAAAGAAACTTGGTTATCATTCACTATTTTTTTTTTTTTAATTTCATTTATTTATTTATTTTTCCCCCAAAGCCCCAGTAGATAGTTGTATGTCATAGGTGCACGTCCTTCTAGTTGCTGTATGCAGGACACGGCCTCAGCATGGCCGGAGAAGCGATGCATCGGTGCGCGCCCGGGATCCGAACCCGGGCCGCCAGCAGCGGAGCGCGCTCACTTAACCGCTAAGCCACGGGGCCGGCCCTCACTCACTATTCTTAAACACTTCCTCCAGTCTACAAAATCATCCAGAATACTGTCTTTTACTAAACGCTCAGCACCCAGACTTTCCTGACAGCAGTTTTGCCAAGAGACGGGACAGACAGAACCTCCTGTGGTGGCAAAGCCAGCCTGCCTGTAGGTTAAGAAGACGCTCATCAACCCAATCAGCCAGAAGAATCTTCAGTTCCCTGAAAGAGCCACATTGTCCCCTGGGCCCTCCCCGGCTTCCCTTCTCGCCCTTCACTTTGCTCACTGCCTACTGACTCCTTGACCAGATGTCACTTCCTCCAGGAAGTCCTTCCACACCCGTCCTGTGCCTCCCATTGCATTAGACTCTACCACACTGTTTTCACTGCTTATTTATTTCTTTGCATTTCCTGTTAGATTTCAAACTGCTTGAGGGCAGGTGCCATGTCTTCTCTCTCGCTGCTTATGAGACTTTTCTTTGTCCTTGATGTCCTGTAGCTAAGCGTGGATTTGTTTATATTTACCCTACATAAGAGTCAGCATGCTTATTTAATCGGAAAAATCACAGCCATTCTTTCTTCAAATATTGTTTTCCCTCATGTCCTCTGTTATTGCCCTCTGAATATGCTATAAAAATCCTCTCATTCTAGTTTCCATGTCTCTCTCTTGATTTTCCATATTTTTTCATGTAATTTTGTCTCAGAGATACAATCAAAGAGAGAGTTTCGTATCTAGCTTCCATTTCACAAATTCTGATTCTCTCTAGCTGTATTTTATCTGCTCTGCTCTTCAACCTTGAGTTTTAATTTCAGTGACTGTTATTTGTCAATTTTAGAAGTGCTTTTTAGTTCTTTTACAAATCCAAATAATCATTTATCACATCATTCCATCTTTTTTTTAAGGTTCTAATTCTTTCTTTTTATCACCATTTTAAACACAGATCCTTAACAGTTATTTAGATTAACATTTCAGTGCTAATTCTCCTGCTTACATTTGCTTACTCTCCCTCATCATGGTTTCCTCCTACAAGGTCTGTAATTTCTGAACATAAGCCCATCTTGTTGGAGTTGTTTTGTTTCATGTACTATATATATGTGCCTCTTGGAAACAGATTTAGTGTCAGTCACTAAAGGCTTAAGAGTTGTAATAAGGTGGAGAAGAGGAAAAAGAAGCGATATGTGTTTTATAAGCTCGTGGTTGTGAAAGTGTCCAGTGTGCTTCCTTCTGCCAGACTCCTAGAGGTTTCGATGCTTCTGGTTTTCACGTTTATTTCTTGGGCAGGGATTCCCAAGCCGTTCAGGTAGGATAAATCTGGACCCCACACCCACACATAGCATGGGCCTGGGATTTTGATTTCTCATGAGTGACTTTATTTTCCTTCACCCAAGTTTCCAACTTTTTTCTTTGCTGCTTCCCTGCTTATGGCTGGAGTTTCCCAGTCCCCTTTTCATGGGACAATAGCTTGGAACAACAGCTCTTTGAAGCTTCAGGCTTTAGGCAAGGGGCTCAATTCCAGGTCCCAAGCCTTATGTTCATGAGAGACCACATCTCTCGTACTGAGCGGATCTTAGAAACTCAGCACCCATTTCCTAGGACTTGTATCCAGACTGAAATTCCAGGGGGCCATGGCTGTTATCAGCCCAAACTTACTGTTCTGGTTTTGATTTCTATTTGTCTCTGGCGCAAAAGGATTTCCATTATTTTTCATGCACAGGTATTATAACAATGGGGCCGGGGCAGGGATGGTACTATTTTATCCCCATGTCTATAGTTTTAGAGGGGAGGCATGCCATCTGCCTCCCGACAACATTGTTGGAATCCTCCCACTTCCTATCTTGACTATGGCTACAAACAGCGCCTAGCACACAAAAGGGCCTCAGGAAGTATTTTCTAATAGATACATAAATCTCCAAGGCATGACTCTCCTCCCCTTCCCCAAAAGTCATCTCCAGCCTCCCTGCCTCATTCTTGGCCAAACAAGTAAGCCAGACCAGCTGAAATACCATCATCAGAGATTTCTAGTTCATCAAGCAGACTGTTAACATATGAAAATACCAGAACGGATAATAACGATATGATCTTAGCATAACTCTGTAAGCATTTGTTTATCAGAATTTTTTTCTCTTGGAAACAGGTTCAATGTCACTAAAGACTTAAGAGTTGTAATAAGCTGGAGGAGGAAAAAAATCAATCATTTTCAACTATGTGATATTGCTGAGGGATCCTGGTGGGTACACCAAGGTGGGGACTCCGGGAAGCCTGGAGACATCATGAAGACACAGGGGCCTGGGGGCAGAGGGAAGGAGGGAGGGTGCAGTGAGGTGGTCTAGTGGGTGCACAGGAAACATCTTCTGTGTGTCTGTGTCTGTGGCTGTGATCACCAGGCTCCCTGGACTGACACCCAAGTTCAGCCTACAGCCTTGCAGACACAGCGTGCAACCTCGGGAAGAGTCTAACTGCCAGGCAGGTCACTTGTTGAGGAAAGAAACAGTTTAAAGTCAAGGAAAGGTGCTCAAGATCAAAAAAGGTCACCAGAATAAAGGTATGTGAGGATGTGCATGACTCCAAAGTAAACTGTGAGAAGGTTGGAAGCTTTTTTGCAGAGAATGGCATAGATATCCAAATATTTTGTACATAGTGAAAAAATTTGGGAAAACATCAAAATTAGTCATGTGTCTAATGTTAACAAAATACAAGAAAAATGAAGCCTGAGAGACCCATAATAAGCTTTTTGTTCTCCTTTAGGTAAAAAAAAAATGAACACAAAGAGCCACAGGCATCATGTCTAAACGCATTACTCCTCCTCTTTATTTTTTAAAGACTATCTGCCATTTCTCTTTACTTCAGAAGAAAGAGACATGCTAATCATCGTAGTTTCACCCACAGTAATAAACACACACTCCTAAACTCAGTTCTATGGGGAACAGTCGACTAACATCACTGCGCACGTTCTCTGTGCCAGGCACCCGGCCAGGTGTGGGGGATATGAAAGAAGCCAAGCCCCCTTCTCTGCTTCCAGGTGCTGCAGCCCTAGTGGGAGAAAGACGCTGGAAACAGAACAAAGGTCTGGTGCAATGTGCTAAGGAGCCTGGAGGGGAGAAGAGTTGAGTTCTAACTGGGGGTGCTGGGATAGTTTCAAACAAGAGGCAACATTTGAACTGGGTCTTCAAAAATGAAGAGAAGTGTGTTCAACGGTGCCTTAGACAAAGGAAGCAAATGCACACAGGTAAAGAGGTGTGAGAAAGGTGGACCATTAAAGAATGGCAAACAGTGTGACTAGCTCATACAAGGAGATGTGGGCTGTGTGTGTGTGGGGGGGGGGGGTGTGTGTGTGTGTGTGTATTTAAAAGACATAAAAGGGAAAATTCCAGCCAAGGAGTTTATATTTTACTCTGTTTAAAAAAATGGGAAACTATTAGAGCAGAAGAGTAGATGATCATATTGACGTTTCAGAAAGAGCCCTCTTGTGGCACTGCGCAAGATGACTGGAAGGGGAAAACCAGACACAGGGATACTAGTTGGGAAGGTTAAGGGGAACTTAAGGAAGATTGCAGTCACAGTGAGAAGTGGACAGAATCACCAAGATTTCAGACTACAGCTGGCGATATCCAGAGACCAGTATTTTTTTAATCACAATTCCCAATACGAAATACATTTTAACATCACCCAGTGTATATGCTTATACATGTGTGCCCATAAGAACATGTGTGTATATATACCTATATGTGTATGTATACACACACACACACAACAAAGATTTCACTAAAGAGTAAGACAGTGCTATAGGACCAAGGTATTGTCATGCTCATTATCCAACACAGGGAAATGAATGCAACAAGAGGTGTTCTAAAATAGCAGATTTGTTCTACATAGATGTTTCCTTCACAACACTATTGATCTCAAGGTTGTTGGTGACTGACTTGAGGCACTTAATGCTGTCTGTGTTACTTAAGTAATGATTTATCATTTGATGTGACTTACTGTTCTTTTGTAGTCTTCCTGGTTGACTACACTGCATGGCTTAATTAGGTATCCATGAGCATATATCACAGCCAGGCTTTTAGCAAAGCTCCTTATCTGTGCTACTGATTTCCGCAAGATATTTCTGGAGTCAATCTGTTGCTACTCTTAAAATTAAATGAAAGAGGCTGCTATATCCAACTGTTATTTTATTTTACAGATTATTCTGTAAAATGCCTGAAGCCTTGGGACATAATTTCTAATAAAACATCAAAATGTGATGTTAATTTTGGTTTTGATGACCCTACCCTGCAGAGTTAGCACTGCCTGGCCTGCTCCTTGTGATATCAGAGGCAAAGGGAAAGTGGACGCTTTTAGCCTAGAATGAATGTGTGTGGGGGTTCTGTTTCATCAGCTCCAAAAGGAGTTTCCTGGGAAACTTGTTTACAAAGCACTTGCACATACATCATTTTAACAGCTAACATTTATTGGGCATTTAGTAATGTGCCAGGTGCTGTGCTAAACACTTGATATGCATTATCTCACAGAGTCTTCAAACCAGACTTATAAGTACTGTTCATCTTATAGAAGATGAAACTGATGCTTAGAAAATTAAAGAAACTTGCCCAAGGCCACAAAGCCACTAAGAGGTGAGCCATGATTCAAACTCAGGTTTGTCTGTCTTTAGAAGCAAAACTCTTAACCACTGGGTTATATTTCATCTGTTCCTCTAAATACATTTTTCTGAGGCTCAGTGATGCCAATTGATTTACTTGACTGTCAGTGCATGAGTGGTAAGTCTAAGACTTGAACCCAAGCCGTCAGTATTAAGTCAACGCTCCTCCACCACTCTCCACTGCCCCATAATTTAATACTGCCCTGGTCAGCAGTATTCACAGCCAGACAATCACATGAGAGAAAAAAAGAGAGAAAAAGCTACTTGAGGGTCACAAGTACAGAGGGAAGCTGGCTCTCTCTTTCTTTCCCACTTCACCATTTAAAGTCAAAAGGAAAAGAGAGGAAAGAAAGCACATTTAGATGTGGCAGGGGAAAAAAAAATGAAACTGAATATTACTTTAGCCTAATTTAAGGCAGCTGTATAATCTATATGTTAGGAGGCAGAGAAACAGTTCAAATGACAGAAAAGAGGCAGTATATGGATTAAACAAGAACATATGTTTAAATATTTAAAGACTATCAGAATCTTAACATGGGAAAGCCAATAATAAAAATGAAAATAAATGAAATAAAGTTAATATAGCTTTCTTTCCTAAGAGACTAGAATAAGGAAACGTACAAAAAGAAATTCTTAGTGTTGGAAGCTCTAGAATGCAATCTCTCAATGAGAGAAGAAACTCCACAAACTAGTCTACCATAGGTATAAAAATGCACATTTACATAAGACAGATTTTATAATCCCATCATGCATTGGTCTAGAAAATAGATCAATAACTTAAATCAATTACTTTTAAACAGTTATTAAAAATCCTTCTCTAAAAAACAATTATGAACATCAAAGCCTGATGAAGTTTGGCATGAACACAAAAAATTATTAATGTCCAAAAAATAGGTTTTTGAAAGCAAGTTATGATCAAGCAATTTATCCCAATCTTCTCTCTTTTTTTTTTTTTTGTGAGGAAGATCAGCCCTGAGCTAACACCCATGCTAATCCTCCTCTTTTTGCTGAGGAAGACCAGCTCTGAGCTAACATCTATTGCCAATGCTCCTCTTTTTTTTCCCCCCCAAAGCCCCAGTAGATAGTTGTATGTCATAGTTGCACATCCTTCTAGTTGCTGTATGTGGGACACGGCCTCAGCATAGCCGGAGAAGCGGTGCCTCAGTGTGCGCCAGGGATCCGAACCCAGACCGCCAGTAGTGGAGTGCGCACACTTAACCGCTAAGCCACGGGACCGGCCCCAATCTTCTCTTCCTCAACAAGCTATTATTTCGGCTCTAACTCTGCTCAGGTACTTGTTCTTGGGTCCTTGCTTCTTTCTATGGAATCATACTCAAGAATTTAAATAATTACTAGGCTTTATGGAGCAGTAAATTCAATACAATGTTCAAAAAAAGCTTCCTAATTTATCTTTGAACAAATATTTATAAATGGCAGTCGAAAGTAAGGCTGTTTAAACATTGCCATAGACCAGAGTCCCAGTCTGAGAGGCAGTTTAAAAGGAACACTACTTCAAAAGCAAAATTCATTATGATGCATGTGCCAAGTGAAATTAGAAATCCACTAATGCTAATCGGATACATTCTGAACGTATTAAACTTCTGAAGATATTTTTATGAACCCGTCGCAATTTCCCATTAACACCCATGCATGGCTGCACTTTGGATGTACCCACAATTTGACACAATATAGGTTATTTTGCTTAATAACATTCGATCTCTCAGGGTGATTTGCATAGTCTACAGAAATGAGAAAAGCTACAGTGTGAAAACACTGCTTCTGAAAGGAAGGGAAAATATACGAAAAGTCTTTAAGAGTACAAATAGAGGAAACATAGTTTCGTTTTCAAATATAAGAATTATAGAGCTAGATGGTCACTATGAAAACACAAAAAAACAGAACTGGTCAGCCTATGGAAAATATAAAAAATGTCATTAATGGTTTTGCAGACAAATTCAAGGAGGGCTATCAATCAACAGATTACACTTCTATAGTGGCTAGTGAGCGAGTCTAGGGCATTTGGGCGACACTCTCCAGTCGGTAAGATCGATGGCACTGAAGACAACCCTGTTATTTCACAGGTGATCTCTTGACACCTCTGTCAGAAGCAGAACAAGGGACTTCATGGAAGAAGCGTCCAACGAGCAACATCAATGTTCTTACAAATCAAACCGACAGCAGAGCAGAAAAAAAACCCCAATGGTTTTGCATATATGGATATAAACATAAGGTGCTAACAGAAAAGGGAAGGAGGGTCTCTAATTCCCTGGCTTAATGCTACAGATGGCTACTAAATGTACGCAAGTCTCTAAAATCACTGAGGCTTCACACATGGTTTAAGACAACCTAGAAAGATAGTATCATACACTTAGGGCATTGTTCTTATTCTAAGGTCACTGATATATGGACCTCCGAAATGATAAACAAGTATACAGTGTTCACTGCAACTGTGAAAATCAAATATTATGACATTCCTTATAGAGACAAAAGCAACTTCATAGCTTCATTCCAGGAATGTCCTGGTGAGGGGTGGTGTCTGACCACAAAGCAGGGTGGGGTTAGGAATGTTTGGGTACAAATGGGTAAACTGGGCTGGCCTTCCCAGCTTCAGATCAACCCCTTCTCATCTCTTCCTCCTCCCCATGCTAGGGGGTTATGAGGACAACTGCCTCACTACTGAGCTTTTCTTCCCATTTCACACAAACATATTCAGCCTGTTTAGCCTGTGTGTGATGTATGTTTAGTCTTCACCGAGGAGATGCTCAAGGCAAAAGATAACATGCACAACATCTTCTGTTCTACCTCTCAAAAAATACTTGTTGGGCAAGGAGCTAGGTAACAACCCAAATTCTAATTTTCTTAATGCAATGAGGACTTGCCCTATTGCGCAAGATACAGTATGTTTCCAATGCAAAACATCTATTTTTGTACATCTGCCCAACAGCAGCTCAATTAAAAACAGGCCCATCAGATTGACACAGTTTTGTTAACTGCTCAGTTCCTGTCACGCTGCAGATAGCAGAAAAGCACTTAACGGCAGCCACAAGGCAATTTTCCAGTAAGACTTGTTAATCTTTATACAGTCATTCTCATGCAGCCATCAAAATGAACTTAATGACAAATCAGTTAAAATAAATTACTTTTACGAACTTGTAAGAATCAGATAAAAAGCAAACCATATGTGACATCTCTTCAGTCCTCCCCGTGACAGCATATAATTGTCACCATCTGTGCTGTTTATTCTATTTGCCCGCCTTCTCCACCCCCAGATCCACTCTTTGCCCTTCTCTGTCCTGTTCGGGCCCCAGGAGGCTGACCTCTGTGGACCGGAGGACTGTGTCTGCATCAGCTATGATCTTGCTCTCTGGCTTCCAGCTGGGCTTAGCCAATGGGAAGCTCTGGTGGAGCTCAGAGGCTGGAGGAGAGAGATGTCGGGCGTTATCCCCCACCCTGCTCAGTGCCTCTGCAGCCAGGCAGCCCCTCTTCCAGCTCCAGCTCTCCACAGCTCTGGTGTCACTGCTCCCCCTTCTTACTCCTTCCGGCCCAGGTGTGCTCACAGCTTCCAGGGGCTGCTAACCCGGGTGCTGCACCAGCCCTTACTGGTTCCTGTAACCCTGCCTGCATCTCTGTAAACAATCTCTTAATTACACCCTCTTCAGTCTAAACACCTGTTGCTCGCCAACATCCTGGCTGACACACTGTCAGCAGCCAGAGGCTCCAAGCTGGGATCACTTACATGGACTGTGTGGACCAGATCGGCCACCAGGCACTGCTTCAGCCTTTCATCGCTGCTGGTCCCATGAAGCACCAGATCAGGCATGTACGTGGGGCAATAACCCGCCAGAAGTGAGCGGCCGAAGTTTCTTACATTCGGGTTGCTGATGCTCTGAGACCTAAAACAATATTGGCCCATTAGAATACACGATTAAAAATGTACTTCCTTCTTGCCTTACAATTGGAACAAAAACCCCAATGACAGAGGTAACAGAAACAGACTCAGGGTGGTCCATTTCACCAATCCTTTGGTAAGTGGATCGTTGTGCGGGAAAACAAAGGGGGCTGGAAGAGAAAAAGGAGTTGTTGTTTTTTTTTAATGGAAGGGCAGAAAACCCCCCAGTATTTTGATGGCTGGTTATGAGTTTGTTCTTGTACCTCATATCGAACATCCACCAGGCAGTCCATGTCAAGAGAGTGAAGAAAGAGAAAGTCTACTGAGGGGGAGATCTTGCCAGAAGTCTGGCTTTAGGAACTCGACACATCTGCACAGGGTGGTGCCCACAGCAGTGCAGAAGAACAGAAGAAATCTCTAATTACTACTTTCAGTCATCACAGGCCAAATAATCGACTTGATGGAGTGTTAAGGAAGAGGTGTTGTTTCCCAACCACTTCATGCTGCTCTGACCGGCAGGAGAGAAGCCGCATGGCGAGGTAATCCACCACCTCCGAAGCAGGGCATCTGCTGCCAGTCATTCAACTCCCATACAGAGGACAGAAAATGAAACTCCCTGCTCCTTGCCACTACCTCACCACATCGCTTAGCTTCCCCAAAGTGTCACAGTAGTTGCAAATGCAACCACTTGCCTCCTTGCTCAGAGCTCAGATGCACTAAGCCAGTGATCATCCTTGGAGAAAGGGCAGGCTGGAAACCATCTGTACCAGTTTGTGTAACACTTCTAACACTCTGAGGAAAAAAAACCATTATGCATAAAACAGCCAACAGCAGCTAACATGGTCATGGGTGGTAGGTCAGGAAACAAGTATTTGAACCCAGTTCCCTCTGCTTCCCAGACTGCTAGTGTTACCTTGGCAGAGGCAGCTCCACTTCCAGGGACCCTTCAGTCCGGTCACTGCTGTGACCTAGATTCAGCGCAGCTAAAGCACATGCTTCGTCGTCACTCTCTCCAAGAGCGCTATCTGAGCTTTCGTTTCTGGGAATGTCTCCTTCAACCCTGAAGTCTGCCTTCCTGTTGGCATCCCCACAGGGGACATCTGCAGTGACCAAGAAGCCAGAGTCCTGCTGTACACACCTGCTTGGAACAGGCTCTATCAAAGGTCCTTCTGCAACCTTCACATACAAACCTCTCATTTTCTCCAGCGTTCTCTGTCCAGCTCCTGCCATACCATCATTAGGTGATAACGAGTCCACACACTGGTTGAGCTGCCCAGCAGCACCTGCTGCAACGTCAGTTCTGATGCCTCTGTCCTCAGCCAAACCCCTGTCAAATTTACCCTCATCTCCGTCAGAAGATTGATTCTGAGGATGGCAGACATTCTTTTGGAAGCCAGGCGTGAAGGAGCACCTAGAAACCTGCTGGTCCTGAGCCCCGTCAGCAGCCACCCTGGGCTCAGCAGAGGGATGACTCGCTGACTCTGGATATTGTCTACAGGCCTTTAGCCGCTCCTCCATTTTTTTTGTACGGCTTTCAAAGTCAGACTCTGGAGATACGGAGCTTCCAATTTGGAAGGTGACCTTTTCTAAGGGAGGCTTCTCCCGGGAATGTCTGTCAGGGCAAGGCCAAGCCGCTGACCGGTCTGGTAGTTTCTTAGGCATCTCCCCTTTCAACTCCTCACTGCCAGTCTGTTGCCCAGTCTTCAGTCCTGCCCCTAAACCTTCACAGCTGGAGAATCTTGAAGAGCCATCTCGTGGTGCCTCTTTTTTACTTTCTTCATCCCCACAAAATGTGTCCTGAGTTTTCCAAGAGCTGTCCAGGGCTGCCTCTTGGTATCCCATGCTGCTGGCCTCAGAACTCTTGTTTCCTTCTTTGTCAGGTTTGGGGGACAGGTCTCTAATGTCCACGCCCTCTGGGTTGCCAGCCAACCCCTCAGTCCCGGGGCTCCTTCCCTCAGCTGTCGTCGTTGGTGGTAGGATGGGGGGAAGGAGAGCAGGCTCACTTCTCACCGTAACTACCACGTACTCCGACTCCTCCACCTCACCCCTCTCCAAGGCTGTGGTGATGCTGCTCCCGTTTATCACTTGGTCACCTTCCCCGTGATTCCCACTCCAGGTCAGCTGGTTCTCTTGCAGCTCAGAGCAACGGAGAAAGTAGGTCAGGACATAAAGTATGCGCTGGACCAAATCCTTCTGCTTCCCCACCACCACGGTGCGAGTCAGCCTCACTGGAGAGCCGATGGCTCCGTAAAGGTCGCCTATAGAGCAAAGCGGACACAAAGACAATGTTGTCTGGAGTGAGCAAGTCATGGATACATCAGCCTTTACAAGAGAAAAACAGACGACCCATTCCCAAACTAGAACCGCTTCCTCACACCTGACTAAGGCAAAGAGGTAATTCCTAGTAATAACCGTGTGTTGGTTTTGGCTCTGTAATGGAAAGTCTGCCCGGAAGGCCTGGCACAGGCTGTGGCCTGCCGCCCTTGGTGCATGGGTGCAGAGCAGGCGTACACAGACCCTTGCTGTGCTTTTCAGGCCTGTCCACAAAGCTCACTGGGCTGGCCAGCTCCCACCTCCCCAAGGAAGGCTAAAGCCAGAGCCCTGAATACGTGACCAAATCAAATACTATATCTTAGAAACTAGAATGATGAGTTTTTTTTAGAAGAATCCCAAGACAACAGGCGTTGGAGTGAAATCCAAATTCAAGGATCTCTGAACAGAAGTACAGTGAATCAATTCAAAATATTTAATGAAATGGGCTTCTCAGAAGTCTCTCAATATACACAGATGGACCAAGTAGAATCACTTTGATCAACAAGAAGAAAATCACTTAGTCATGAAGAATAAATCTGAGTATTTTCTTTCTATTAGTTCACATGAAAATAATTCTACTGGAAAAAAATATGTCCCATAAGTTACATCCTGACAAGTTGATTAAAAACTGGTTAATGAGTCATGAACATTTAGCTTAAAGGTGGAAGAAGGGCAAATGTGCCAATCAACCCAGCAGTATAAGCTTTTCATCGAAAGTATTTGTCAAGTGCCTAACTATTAAAATTACTGCCTAACTATTAAAATTACTGCATTTGATAGGTTGCGCATTTGATACTTTGATAATATTATTGACAATTACAACAAAAAGCCAACATTTACTGACTGCGCAAGCACAGTGCTAAGTGTTTTACATGGATTTATCTCGTTCATATCTCTGTATAACCAATCCTGAGTTAGAAACCATTATGGGAATAATTAGAATGTTGGAATAAATCAAAACTTGAAAAGACATTAAATAAAAGAGAGGAGATACGTAGTAACAGTTATAAATAAGAACTCAGGAAGTTAGAACCCATCTGAGGAACGCATCCAGAGAGAGGAGGGAAGGCATTTATAAGGGCATATACTAGATAAAACTAATTAAATGGACAGATTAAGACTGGGGAAAAGTTATGGGAACCATTAGGAAGTACTTTCCCCTGGAAACTATCAGGAAGTACCTCCTCTGGAGAGTATTCCCCAGTGTAAGGCTATTGCTCCTAAGAACGTTTAAAGGGCAGGACAGAGATGATACTAAACAATCCTCTCTATAAAACAACTAGATTACAGGCTAATAGAGCTTTATCTCTGAGGCTTTTGCAACCGAGAAATCATCTGAGAATTCAAAAGAAGAACTCAGAATTGTGGTCTGATGGTAGGACAAGTACTTCTGTTTGAGAAAACCTTCTCAATCAAAAGCTGTCCCTTCCCTGTGGTTACATCTGCCCACTGCTACAGGGGATCGTAGTCATTTCATGAATTCATGGGACACTTTTGTTAAATCAGTCCCAATGTTAATAAAGAAGATAAGCATGACATATCCCAACTCTGGTATAAAAAAACCACAGAAGAAAGTCCACTCAGCATGATAATATTATTTTTTAGCAATGCATTTAACTTTTGGTTTTGTACATTTTAATAACTAAGACATAAATGGCAAAAAAGTAAAACAAGGGAAGGCTATTAAAAATAAAATTTATAATAAACTATATAAAGTAATGAGAGCAATGTGTGTGGAAACAGTGCCATTACTTTAGGGCCAAACTTCATAAAATAATAGACCTGTAATACTAAAGATTTACTGGATCTTGAACTTGAAGGCAATTTCTTGAGTCTAGGACTGACGAAGCTACTGATCTTAGAGAAGACTCTCTTGTTTTCATGAGTATAATTTTACAAAATGAAGAAGAGGTTGCACAACAATGTGAATAAATTAACAGTACTGAACTGTACACTTAGAAACGGTTAAGAGGATAAACATTATGTTCTGTGTGCTTTTTTGTCACAACTTAAAATACAAACCTAAGTTTGAGAAAATGGGAGAAAGATAGAGGAAAAAAAGCAAGGGGTAAAAAGTGTGTGCAGGTGAATCAGAGAGAGAGGCCAAAGAGAGCATGCAGGGCAGCAGGAAGGGGCGGGCGCAGGGCAGGAGGAGGGCAGAGACCACAAGAAAAAGGAGATAAACAGAGGGACCCAGAGAGAGGGAAAGATGGCCACAGAGGAGCAGAGCCAGGGGACTGTGGAAGGGGGAGGGGAAGAACAGAGGGAAGAGGAAAGAGAGGAACAGAGAGAGAAAAGAGACGGGCAGTAGAGACGTGCAAATGGTAGAGAACCGGAGAGAAGCAAAAAGAGGGTGAAGGAGAGGTGAGAAAAGCAGATGGGGTAAAACATACAGAGAAAAAGAAAAAAATATTCAGGGAAACAGTGAAAAGATAAAAACTAGAAAGGTGGGGGGGAGAATATAAAAGGGGGGACAGACTGAGGTGAGAAGCTGAGAGGATTCAGGAGCCCTGTAAAGAGAGGACAGTAAAGGGAGGGAGGCTGAGAGAGGTGGGGGGACATGGAGACGGCAGGAGAAACTGAGAGAAAATGAAAAAGGAGGCAAGGAGAGAAACTGAGTATTCACTGATTACATTATAATAAATGTAACATGCTATGAAGTCCCCTTTGAACAGTGTCTCCCAAATCCTACACACTGTAATTTATTGTATCTTTATTATCACTTAAACTATTTTCTAATTTCTCTTGTGAAGTACTGTTTGGCTTGTGGGTTATTTAAATGTGGTTGCTTAATTTCTGAGCAGGGAGGGATTTTCACCTTATCATCATTTTATTGATTTGTAGTCTAATTCCACTGCATTCTGAGAAATACAACTTAAACTTTTAGAGAAAAAAATGAAGAAGAAATTTCAGACTTTTTTGAGGAGGAAAAAAAGGTATTTTTTTCAAACCTTTTTTGAGGAGAAAAGCTGCTTTTCATTTCCACAAATCCTTGAGGTCATTAGGGTCAAAGAGAGACCCACATGGAACTCCTTCAACCGGTGGGGAAAGACAGAGGCTTTCCAACTTCATATACCCACCCCAAGAAAGAAATACATATCATACTGCAACCTCACACACCCTCTGAAGCAAACGTTTTACAAAACATGTGTGTCACTCTGATATTTTTCTATTCTATGGTACCTTTTAAATGCTTTTTTGACCCACTAAATTGCTGCCAGTACCCACTAAGGGGTGGTTACCCACACTTTGGAGAACTCCTGTATAGGGTGCACGCGTTAGGCAGAGGTGGGGATGGCTAAGCTCCTTAACAGGTTCCTGAACAGCGAGCCCGTGAGAGTGTGAAAGGGTTTGCCGCTTCCAGCTTCTCTCCTTCTTTCCCTGGGAATGCTGAGAAGCCAGGCAGAAGCCGCCACAGCAGAGGTACCTGTCCTGGCAAGCTCTCAGATATGCCTTTGAAATAATTCAAGATGGAATCTTTCCTATTGCTTAGGAACCTGGATTAAAATTACTCTGCATCAGTGTATATCTGCAGCAATTTATATTCTCCTGTTTACTGTGACTTGGTAAATATTTAATGAAAATAATAATAATTAGAAACAAGAGTCTCCCTGGCATATTATTGAAGGCTCTCAATATTTTGTAAAATGGAAACCCAACCATCATTTACACTCGGGTTTACAAAGCTATCACATGACTCTGCACCAGGGCCTCATCCCTCCTCGCACCACTCTTGTCAAGAGCCAGACTCCTGCTGCATTGGAGGAGAGGAGGACTGGAGAGTTTCAATAATACATGATCTCCTGTGAAAAAGGATTGTGAGCCCATAGGATGGGACTTCACCTTGTTATGCTAAACACGGGGAATTAATGGCTCTCAATTAGCTAAATTTCAAATGAGAAGCATGTCTAATTATAAATACGTTTATCTAATTAAATGCACACTGCTTAATTATCATTGTTTTTAAATGGGTGACCTAACAGCATGAACACCATGTTTCCTTAACATCCAGCTCCCTTCTGCTCCCTTCTCTTCACCACTTAATGATACTACCTTTTTTTAAGACTATTGTTCCAAAACAAGAACAGTAATGCTCTGTCCTCCCCAGGAAGAACCATATGACCCAGAGTGAGTGAGGCATGCTCTGCGTTCTTCTCTGAGCTCAGTACCGATCAGTTGTATTAAATCCATGTTTAACAACTATAAATTCTTTAGTTAATTCATTTAATACGCACCTATTATCCCCCTAACTAAGAGACATGTATTCTCTTTCTTACACATCTCATGACCCAGGCACAAGTGTAAGACATCTTTATTATCTGTAAAGTGAGGACAATAGTAACAGGTTTGGAATAAGAATCTAATGAATTAAAACGTGCAAAAAGCACATACAAGTGCTTGACTCAGAGTGACAACTTTCATTATTGTTATTATAACATGTTGTTTTCTAAGATTAGAGTGCTTTTCCCCAGTTTGTAATTCTTTTTCTAGAAAATGCCATTTTAATATTTCCTCATGTATGTGTTCCTTGAAAATCCCCTCAATCCCCTCACTCTGTCTCTCGTGCCCCACCAATATTAATATTTTCATCAGCAGCATCAATAACAAAGGTGCTTTATGTATAACTAATTTAATTCCCACAGCAACCATGAACTATTATCACCCCATTTTACAGATGAAGAAACTGAGGCACAGAGAGGTTAGTCATTTGCCCATGGAGACTGGATTTGATCTAGGCAGTCTGGCTCTGGCACCCCTGCTCGTAACCTCTGCACTACACTGTCTCTCTCTTGCATCCTTTTGCACACCCCTATCAAAGGAGTAATTAGGATGTTTTGAAATCATCTGAAAACAAATCCGCCTCTTCCATTAGGCAGCTAGCTTCCTGAAGCTAAGTAGCATGTGTTACTCAACTCCATATCTCTGGCATCTAGCATAGGCTTTGGAACACAATGAGTGCACAAGTTTTACTTTGTCACTCTAAATGTTTGGTGAGTGAGAGGTCCAGAGTATACCTCTCCTCCATATGAACCCAAAGAAGCAAAATTGGTCTTATAAGTCTGTGGGAGATCAAGATTTGGCCACCCTGAAATATATCTCTTTACCTTGATTGTTTTCTCTGATGGACATTTGACCTCCCCCACTAACTGCCTCAAGAATTTGACATAGTAACTCCTTCCTGGAACAGATCTTCTATCTGATGACTGTAATATAATGTAAAATAGATGTTACAATAGGAAAGGCACCAACAAGCCCATCAAAAATATCAAAAATTCTGTCTGTCTGGCCACATTCTTTAGATGGCCCTGCAAGGAGTTGCCAGACAAATATTTACATTTATAAGGGAAATCTCCATTCGTAAGGGTATCTCCCTCTCTGCATTGGGAAGAAGGGGGATGACCTAATTTCTAGAAACTTATCAATGTGGAAGGTGAAGCCTTAAATCTGCATGATAACCTTACTCTTGTTTACTGTGCTTTAGTGGTAATCTCCTGTAACTGACTCCCCCCACCCCCCAACATTCTCCTTTGTCTTTAGCTGAAGATGGTATTTAAGACAAGAATTTCTGCTATTGTGTTGAGAAACGCAGTGTCCCTGGTTTCTCTCATGTATACATGTTATTAAACTTGGTATTATTTTCTCCTGCTAACCTGTCTCGTTAATTATTTGGCCAGCCATAAGAACCTTAAGGGAAAGGGCAGAGGGGGAATTCTCCCTCTTCCCCCACAAGTTCCAAACTCTGTAACCAACTATGCCAAAGCATTAGATTCCTATACCATGCTGAATCATAAAGGTTTGAGGAAATAAATGCCATCAACTAACTGCAAGGAAGCAGCATAAAGAGAGAAAGACGGGTTTCTGACTTAAGCTAAAATTTAAAAGGTGGTGAAATTATAGTGTGTTACTTTCTTTTTTCTTATTTTTCTCCTATCTAGCCCATCCTCTAGGGCAGTGCTTCTCAGCCAGGGGGTGTCTTGTCCCCCAGGGGACATGCAGCAATGGAGCGGAAACATTTTTGATCATCACAACTTTGGAAGGGAGTTTTTCACTGGCAGCTAGTGAATTTAGGCCGGGGATGCTGCTAAACATCCACGATGTACAGGACAGCTCCCTCTACGACCCACCCAACAGAGAATTATCTAGTCTAAATGTCAATAATGCCGAGGTTAAGAAATCCTACTCTAGGGTGAATTGCCGCTGTGGTATGGGGGAACATAGTTTACCTACGCTGCTTTAAGAGAGTAGAACAAAGCTGCTGGCAGTGGGAAGAGGAAAGCGGTAGCTTTACAACTGGAATCTGTGGGCCAGTCTCCTATTCCCTGCCTGCCCAATGACAACCCCTGAATTACCGGGTTGGAGAGCTAATATCAACTAAAAATTCTAGCATTTTTCCTATTCCATCCCATATAATCTCCGAAAAGTCAAATTAGGTACTAACCCAGCTGTGCCCAGAGAGGATTATATGGATGTGTTTTGGCCAGCGTGTTCACCGACTGAGAGGTACGTTTCTCTGAGAAGGCTTTAATGGGAGGGTGATCCACAGGCATGACAGTCGGTACCCAGGCCAGGTGGTAGGTTAACACTGCAGTCAGTAAGGCAGCAAAAAACCTTGGAGAAACGGAAGAAAACACAACCAGAGGAGTCAATGCAGGAAGAGGCATGTCATATACAGCACATACACTGGCCAAGAATTTGCATACAAGGCTCCAGAGAGTTGAAGCTTACTGGTTTTTGTTGATCTGTTCTATCAGAAGTGTAAACTCCTTGAGAAAGCGCTGGCAGAGCTGGGTTTTTTCCAAAGTGCTGGACGTCATGGTAAGCCATACGGGTTCAGCTATCCTTGGAACAGAATATAAGTTCCAGATAGTCCCTCTATAGAAAAGAGAAAGGATACACAAAACTGTCACAAATATTTTGGATAATCTTTTTACAAAGGAATCAAGGAGAAAACAATAATTTAGATCTGTGTAGTCCTTAAGGGATTCACGCAGTATATAAAACAGGGGTGAGCAAACTATGACCCACAGGCCAAACCTGACTGCCACCTTTTTTGTAAATAAAGTTTTATTGGAACACAGCCATGCTCATTCCTTTACAAATTATCTACCGCTGCTTTTGCACAATGGCAAAGTTGAGGAGCTGCAACAGAGACCCTTTATCGAAACGGTATACCAACACTTGATATAAAATATTCATTTTTAAAACAATTTATTTTCACAATGCCTTGTGTCAGAATTTATGCCTGTTTTTATAGTAAAGAAATAAAGGAAGAAAGAAAGTATATGTTCTACTAAAAATGTGACCAGAGGCAAGTCAACTCTCCCAATTTCTGGTTAGTGCTTTAGTTCTCTAAACCAAAGCAGCCTGTTCATTATAGATAAAAAAATATATATATATAGATGGCTCTTCTGCAATATTTTATATACTAAAGTTTTATTTTTTTCTTTGTGAGGAGGACTAGCCCTGAGCTAACATCCGATGCCAATCCTCCCCTTTTTTCTTGAAGAAGACTGACCCTGGGCTAACATCCGTGCCCATCTCCCTCTACTTTATATGGGACACCGCCACAGCATGGCTTGACAAGCAGTGCGCCAGTGCGTGCCCGGGATCCGAACCTGCGAACCCCAGGCTGCTGAAGCAGAGCGCTTGCACTTAACCGCTGCGCCACCAGGCTGGCCCCTATACTAAGTTTTTATATGGACTAATCGAATCAAATTCTTAGAACTGTAAACTATTAGAGAAACTGACTCATTTAGTTCTATCACTTGACAGATTAAGAAACTGAGGCCTAGAGAAATTACGTTACTTGCCCAAGACATACAAATATCTAATGACAAGCTCAGGGTGAGAATGCAGGTCTCCTGCCCTTACGCCAAGGGCTCTGCTCCAAGCTACATGACTCACAAGTGTTTTTCCAAAGAGCACACTAACTTAACTTAGGATCTCCACTGGTATTTCTGAATTTGAAACACATCTACTCTTCCCAAATCAAGATAGATGAGACATATTCTGACTTGATTTTCTAGCTGTGTGCATAAAAGAATTGAGATACAAAAGAAGTCCACCTTGGCAAAAAACAGCATTTGCAGAGTTAGGTAGCAACGACAAGTTACGGTCACATGGAACTGAGATTCATTTACTAAAACTAAGGTCTCCAAACGCTAACACTTTATTTTGTCACCATTTCTGGAGGGGTAGGTTGTTGAAGTAAGAACAGCACCTCTCTATGTACACAGAGGCTTTCTGGTTCTGTACTTTCAGATTCTTGACCTCTGGAAAATTGATACTTTCATTAAACTAGTGTCCAGACTCTCAAGCACAAGCCAGCTTCTAGTCTGACCACAGCAGAGCAACAGGCAAATCCAGTGCCACCCACACCAATTACAGAAGGTTTACTAATCATCAGATTGCCATCAAAAAGCACAACTCCACACTATTTCTCAAACATATGACTTAGGTCTTAACAATCACCAGATAATCACTAATGTGTTACTTGAGTATTTTATACATAAGCCAGGGTTCAAAAAAGGCTGGGGATTTTGCTCCAAGTAGATTATGGAGTTCACCAGCATATTCATTAAGCATCACGTTTTAACTTTCTGAGAATTCTAACATTTTTTATCCCTCAGCTACAGGGTAACAGTTTGACTCATTAGCTCATGAGTGCTTTGGAGTGGGATTCCATACCCCATTGAGAAATTGGCTCTAAGAAAACGTGCAACAATCCCAGCTCAGGACAGTGCAAGAGAATCCCACCTGTTACCCAAAGCAGATTACCTTTTCACCCATACATTAGGAGCAAAGATTCTCCAGAGTACAAAGGTCAGTCTCCAGAGTACAAAGATCATCAGTTAGAAACTAACAATGAAGACACACTAGAGTGATCATATAATTTAATGTCCAGACCTTAGGAGAGGACATTGGGTATAAACTAGGGATGTTCAGGCAAACTGGAATGTGTATCTCCCAGACATGCATACTCTCTCCATTTATGCTTTGGACAAGCATCCTTGAATTCAAGTTTCCACATCTGTAAAATGGGGTTAATAGTGCTTACTCTTAGGGCTTTTGTGAAGATGACATGAAATAATGAACAGGCTTAAAAGAGATACCTGAATATTAGTTTTCTCCATTCATCCTGTTAAAAACAATCACATCAAGAACTGTCTGTCAGCCAGTAGTGAGGATTACTTGGTGCTGGATGACTTAAATTTTTCCTCCATTTGGTCTTCAAGTTTCCATCTTGAAGGAAGGAGCTGCCAAAATGACTAATAATTGCCAGCCCCTCAATTCTTCCAAGTCATGGTCTCCACGTATCCCTAGATCCATGGCTGCCGTTGCTACTGCTGCTCATGAATTTCCTATTGGATTCACCAAACTTTGCCAATTTACCTGAACTCTCCCAGAGCTTCCATCAGACGGCTGACATAAAACTGGACACGGAGACTTGATTCTGCAATCTTCCTACAGGAGATCATGGCCTTCATTGAAGAGAAAACAAGCCAAATTACTCTCTAAGAAGAAATTCCTTTATAACTATCTACTGGGCTTTATTAATAAAAGACAATATTATAATCAAAACATTCAAGGTGGTAATGACTCAAGTCATCAGGAAGCAGTAATTTCCTTTCCTAAAGCAATCCAATATCTGATCTCTAATATCAATGGGCTAAGGATCTATCACTGTTGCAGGTGATTTAAGTTCTCTGGGAAAGTGATTTAACACATAAACAAAGAGATTCTACCATATCCAAAGCCCCATAATCGCTTCTCTGTTTGACACTGGATTACATTCCTATTACCTTTTCAATTGCACTCTTCAGCCTGTTCATGTGAGATTCAAACAGGGGGAAATGAGAAAAAAAGAAGTCCTGGAAATTCCTTTGTGCCTCTTCTTTCTCACACAGGGAAAAGATGATGCTTATGGCAATTTTCTTCCTCCGAACCATGGCCGGATTAGAACTACAGGTTTCTTCAGCCAGGCTGAATGTCTCATCAGTTGACCTGGAGGAAAAATAAGTTCAAAAAATTGCCATGCATCAATGAATTACATGGAAGATAAACTGTAATGCCAGGGGACGACATTCAGACAGCTAGTCCAGAACACTCAGAGTCTTAACTACGAGTTTATCTACCTCTAATTCATTCTCTTCTATAATTTTCTGCCATGAAAAATGAAAATATCAGCTTGCCACACAATATTATCCTAACGTGGAAAGAAATTTAAATGAAAACTGAAAGTAATTTCAAATGTCCCCCTGTTAGACTCTCAGTTTTTTTCCCCTGGCCTATTTCGCATCAGATGGGTGGTATTTAGGTTGGGGTGTGCAACATCTGTTCTCTCAAAACATAGGCCTTTTGTTTTGGTTGACAGATACCAACAGATAAGAATGTCAGAAGAGACATGATCTTATGTGGTATTCTGTTTAACCCAGGCATCGTGTTTGGATATTTAATGGTAGTTAAGGCTTATCTTCCCAAGGCTATTAAAACCATTAGATGAAGTTACTCCTGTAAATGCTCAGATTAAGCCACGTGACTGATTAAGCTCTCTGAGAAATCCCCCAAGCAGAAAGATCCACCTCTCTTCTGGTAGAGCCAAATTCTCTAAAAAACTTAAGATTCTTTCGAGAAACTCTGCTTCTATGATAAGAGAATCATGAAGCCAATAAATTCTGAATATATATTCAACTTTTCTTAAGCGGTAAACCTCACAAATATGGCCCAATCCTGTCTCTTATTTAACTGTTCGAAAAACCAGCATAACTACCACACAGCTACTAACAGCAAGAGTGAAAATAAAAGAAATAACTTGCTTTTTCTACAAAGACATCAAAGCAAAGGACATAACATTGCAAATGGAAGCGCCTAGCCTGGTGGCACATAGTAGGTATGCAATAAATTTTCTCTCATTGACCCCACCATTTAGTCTCATATCTCTGCCAAATATGGGAGGATTTGGCTTCCTCCATTTTCTTTACTACAGATTGCAACATAACAATTACTTACGCTTGGCAGAATTCGAGGCACCCTCCCACTCTTGGTCTTAAAGTTCTTATTTAGTGCTCTACTCACAGTCCATAATGTTCCTGTGATTTCAAACATTCGCATTTTTTAAAAACATACATACATCAAAAGTTTTATCCTCAGGAAAGCTATTTTATTTTTAAAGGCAAGGAGATAGACATCTTGTTCTAACCTCAGAGGGATACATTATTTTTCTTTCAACTTCAAGCAAGATGCGGGAAATGTAGATGGGGTTGAAGAATCAGTAAGAGACTCTCATTAACAGACATGCCTCTGGAAGGACGCGATCTCCAGGTGCTGTTGTAAATGCTGTGCATTATAATAAACCATCAACTGTTTTCTCTGAGGAATTCCTAGATCCTAATCATCTGCTCGTCAGAAGAAAATTCTTGAGGCTCTCTTAGAATTTTACTTAATTTCATACATTGCTCCCTCTTCTTTTCCAAGGTGCCCATAATATAACTTTGTTGTCCTGCACCAGTTTATTGGTATTTTGGATACGAAATTCTGAGCTTATATTTTTTTTCTTTCTTTCTTATAACCCTTTCTTCTTTGTCTATCTGCCATTTCTCTTCTTTTTCAAAAGTAAAATGATCATATCAGTCCATTCATCTTTGGCCAATGTGGTCTTCAATATTCAAATTGCAGAAAAACCCTGGACCCTATGCAGTTTTATGCATCATCTTCATCTCCACCCTATAAACAATAACCAACTCCACTTTAACATAGCAGAGAGTGCCACCTAGTGAATTTCTGAAAAACTTCCATAGCTATAATAGTGTAGATTGCTCGTACTTGCTTTGTTATATATCTCTCTACTGAATTCTAAAGCAACTGAGCTTCATTCTGTAGTCTTGGATCAACCATGCAAACTGGAATAAATTAGGTCATGTGGTATTGTAATTATATTTTTAAAATTATTCCACAATGAAAGGATGTTTCGGAATGTTTTAAAAAATTTAAGTATGCACCCAAATACTTCGTCATATCTTTAGCCTCAAGTCACCAGGTAAGGTATACAGACCGTTTTGCAAATGCTGAAACTGAGGCAGAGTGATTAATCAACTTCCTTCAGGAACAGAAAGCTTCTTAGTGACAATGCTGGAGTTAGAACCCAGGGTATCTGTCCTCTAGTCTAGGCTCATTTCTTGGACACTGGAAACAACCAGGGACTCTGCCCCCATGTCTGATCCATCTGCTGCTGTTCAAGCCATCAGAGCATCATGCCAGCTGGAGCACTGAGGGGAAATAGCTGGGAGTAATCACATCAGCTGACAGGCCTTCAAGTCAAGGAAAGATCACTGCTGCCCACTTAATTTTCTCCTTATGAAAAAATCAAACAATTTTGTTGACATTTATGAATAAGTATTTACATACATTATGGGTACTTCAAGATCATAAACAAGGGAAAAACTATGCTTATTTAAGTACATCTCAGTGATCTATAATTAATATTAGGACTGCTTAGTCTAATTGTTTATGTCAGCTTTGAACTTATGCTGACTCTATGTACTACATTGGAACATATGAAATCGCCACATTTGTAGGTCGAAGAGCCATCCCATTGCATGGTTGGTTCAATTTAACAATTCAGATCAAAAGCCTTTCTGGGACATCATCCCTTGCTCTTTTAGGGTTTCAATAGCCTCACTAAGGGATGAAATCTCTGCAGCTTCTCTCCCACTATAGGGAGTACTGCTGTACCAGCTGGCAAACGCCCAAGCCTGACTCCCCATCCAGTAACCAAAGTTCACCATCTGGCACAGGAGGGGGCCTTGCAGCATGGGTGTCAGTCTGGAGCCCACTGTTAAGGATTGTCAATATCCTCCTTGACTACCTGTAACTCTCTTAGGAGGAAGAAAATTTTTGATTACTGTGAATTTTCTCTCAAAGCCAGAGGGAATCATATTTTTGGTACTCACTGTTCCCTTGTCTAGCATAAGAAACTCATTTTCCCAGTCACACACTTGCCAAAAGGGAGAGATCAACTGCACCATCCTTTAAATGAAGGGATCTTCACAGGCAGAGTGATCATTCAAAATGCCTGCTGCACTGACATTCTCCGTGTTCAATAGGACTGAACCCAGGGCCAGCTTCGCAGGTCAGCTTCACAGGCATGCAACCCTGCTCACACAAAGCCCTTGTCTCAGAGGGGCCCCAGGTTTGGTTTAATGATCTGTGGTTGCTATCTTGAATTCTTAACAATTTTATCTTTGAACTGTGTTCTGTAAGTGAAGTCTGACGGGACAAGGAAGCATGTACATGAGCAGTAAAGACACCAGGCAGCAGAGCATACAGTGGGCTCAAGTCCGAGGCCATGCAAACCAGACACTGAGCAACTGGCCTGGTGGTCGGGTACACATCCACATGTCTGGGCAACCCAGGGTGCCACGAGGCCCCAAGGCAGCAAGGCTGGGACCTGGGCCCAGACTGGTGGCTGTGACAGCGGCAGCAGCAGAAGCAGCAGCAGAAGCAGCAGCAGTCATGGCCATGGGAGAGAGGAAGGACTTGGGCAGCGTCATGACCCTTGGTGGGAGGCCAGCTTGTCCATCCATCATCAGAGCCCATTCTTATGGAGTCTGCACAAATATTTAACTCTCCAACCTGAACCCCAGGGCAGTAAATTATCACAAAGTAAGAGCCTACAGTGGACACTGCAATAAAGCATATCAGAGACTTGGAATTCTTCAGAGTTTATAATATCTCGTTTTGAAAACTGTAGCAACACTGCAAAGCAAATATCCACAGCCATAGAAATAGAAATTAAATATAAAGTTTGTTGCACTGGACAGAAAAAAACCCCATTATTTTCATATGAAGCTTTAGATGAAGAAATTATTAATAAAGAAGCCCATTTTAAAATTAATTTTTCCATATAATTGAAGATACACTGACAGAATGTACCACCAGGCATTCTGAATTATATACAACTCATGAAGACACTTTCACTTTCTTGTAAAGCCTTCATGAGTTACAGGAAATAGAGGAAACATTAAAATAAGTTTGTATAAATTTACATTTAAAATTAAATTCAGACTTACACAAAATGGATTTGTGTGAAGGATTAAAGTTTTTTAGAAAAACTGTTCCACAAGAATCATCTGATCTAGATGTACTAAAATTTATACTTCAAAAGTTTATTGAAAATTTATCTCAAGGTTATCATAACCTATAGAGCTCCAGTAACAGTTGTAGCAGCAGAAAGATGTTTCTAAAAATAAAAAAATTATCAAAAATTATTTGCCACCTTGCATTTGCCAGGAGTAACTAGTGCTGCTTTCAATTATATTGATGTATAAATTTTTTTTTTTTTTTTTTTTTTTGTGAGGAGATCAGCCCTGAGCTAACATCTGCCAATCCTCCTCTTTTTTTTTGCTGAGGAAGACGGCCCTGGGCTAACATCGGTGCCCATCTTCCTCCACTTTACATGGGACGCCGCCACAGCATGGCTTACCAAGCAGTGCGTCGGTGCGCACCCGGGATCCGAACCAGTGAACCCCGGGCCGCCGCAGCGGAGTGCGCGCACTTAACTGCTTGCGCCACCGGGCCGGCCCCTGATGTATAAATTTTGATGACCTAAACAAATGAATCTGCAGAAAAGTGAACCAGAAAAATCTTATGATGAATCAAGATACTGCATTAAGATTACTATTATATAAAATTCTGACATCAAGATATTATTTTTTACAATTTATAAGTTTATGTTATTATTCATGTATCACTATTATTTCTATTACATTTTGTAAGTAAAATATTTTTAAAGGAAAAGCTGTAAATTTTAGTCCCTTTAACAGCAATTTTTCCTGCTTTTTGAACAACGGACTCTGTATTTTCATTTTTGAGCCCAAGGCACTCATTTTAGGCATAAGTTCACTAGAAATTCCCTAGTTACCAAGTCTCAATTCAAATTAGAGTTTTCAAAGAATTTCAGAGGAGTGGGTTGGGGAATGCTATTCAACTTTCAATTTAAACCTGAAGGGATGGAAAAGGATTTTTAGTAAAAAGAAGACATCTAAAGGAGAAGGCTTCTAAGACCCATCTACCTCTTCACAGAAGCCCTTGTAATGACAGTGAGGACGGTGGACGCCCTCTCCTGCCAGTTGCAGTAATGGTAATGATAATAATGGCAATAGTAGTAGTAAATAAGCCATATTGGCCAATATTTTATTTACCATACCCAGTCCAGGCCTGACTTGACTTGCTGTATCTCATTTAACTCTCCCAAGAACGCTGTGAGGCTGGTACCAAGACAATTATCATATTGCAGATGAGGAAGTAACACTTAGAATACAGGTTAACTCATTCTCGCATTCATCTGGTGAGTGGCAGAGGTAGGACTTGTCACCACACCAAATTCCAAGCTCTTAACCATTCCACTTGAAGTCCACCAACCAAGAAGCAGTTTCTCAGAGAGTGATACATTTTTTTTCTTTTTATCTAGCTCCCTAGGATTGTGAGAGCAACCGAAGAGAGGCAAGCAGCGTGATATGCGCTACACACATGCCCTAACCCCTCGTTTCTAAGCTTGTCCTTTCAGTAGCCTCTCTTCCATGGAGGGCTCCCCAATTCCCTCCATGACCACCAGCAAGTGTTCTCTCCCTCCTCTGAGTCCCAAAGCACTTTATGCCTCTCCATAGAATTTATCATTTATTATCTTTATACCAGTACATAAATGCCTATCCTCTTCTCTATTAGTCTTTAAACTACTTATATGCAGGTGTGTAGCTGAATCATCTTTACACCTTCACAGATCCCTACACATGGTGATTACTAAGTCAACTTACTAAATCAACCAATTTACCTGTGAATTTTTATAGGTATAACTTATCTTAATACCCCTTTAAGTTTTTGGGTTGTAGGAAGAAGAGACTGGAAGCTACTGACATATCATAAGAAGCCAAAAATGTACATTTTTCACACAACTAAACTTTAGATCTAAAAACCAACTGAAATGATGGAAGAAAATACCTTGATGCCATCTCTATTCATAATCAGATTCGTGACTGTTTAGCTCAAGAACTAAAGTTTTACAAAGAGAGTATGTCACAATCCTTGAGTTCATATGTTTTCAAAGACCACACTGGTTTCACCATAAGCCAAGGGAGAGATTGAGTTCACCCTTCTAACTTACAAGACCTACACCTGGAAGGAAGCCAATTAAAAGAGAGAGCATACTCATTTTAAACTAACACTAAATCTAACTCACACATGGCACAACTACCCAGATATTTCCCAGTGTCTTCCAAACCAGGAGATGTTACAGGTAGCTTGTTTGAATTGTTTAGCGGATTGAAACCAACATTTAAAAAAAGAAGAAAAGAGAATATATTGCAGTGTTAATATTAATTGGTGAAACTTTTGTTACATATAAAGATGTTTGTTACTGGATCATGATGTAAAATGCGTTAGCATGAGTTGCAGACAAAAGAAAGGTTTGAAAAATACTGACCTATTTCATCAAGTTCCAGTGACAACTAAACAAATCAACACATGTAAAACGCTTAGCCCAGCGCCCCATACAATAAATGTTAGCTATTCACTCTCTCTGATAATTCTTGCAAAAGGTGGCTAAGTAAGACATTTTGAAGTATTAAATGGTTATTAATTCTAATTAGTTAATTATGAAAAGAACTTAGGACTTATAATAGAGACATGAAAAGGAAAGGCAAAAAATTCAAATTACTTTGTAATTTCCATAAGCTTCTCACTTGTAAACTTCCAGGCTAAGCTGAAGCTAATCAGAAAGTTTCAGCTCTCTTTCTCCACTGATGACAGGTGAGCAGTGTCCTGCCAGCCTTGTCAAGCTGCCTACACTAGTCCCTTTCTCAGCGAGAGGAAATTTGCAACTTACCTCCTTGGAATGATGCCATTTTCCAAACTTGTTGTCTGACTTCGAAGCCAGCGGCGCTGGTAACTGCTGGAAGAGGATGTAGACGAGCTTGGAGATGGGAAAGGTGTAATCAAAAGGCTGCTTAGTGAGGCTGTGGGGAAGAAAAGTTGCAAGTTGCAAGTTCAGGTAAATGAGTCCTCATGAAGCTACATAAAAAATACATGTCAAGTAACCTAAATGTTCAGGTTCTACCAGTCATATCCAGCAGGGGGAGACTGTAACTTCTCTCTTACAAAGACCTCTGTATAGCAAAGAAAACATCCTTTAAAAAGGAAAACAAATTAAAAGAAATAAGGATTACAGGCACAGCAAGTGCATCAACTATCAGGCCTCACATTACAAATGCAAAATAATTATTACTCAATATTACAAATGCAATCAGAGTGTAGATGGCAGGTTTATGATAAAATGGTCCGCATAACATAATTGTTTATATTGCTACCTGGTAACTAATGCCATACACAACGTTTACTTACACATATTTCCTCCTCTTAACTACTTCTTTACTCTACATTCTGAGGTGAAATCTAGGCAAATAACTAGTTCCTCCACATAGTAACCTTTCTCCCGCTCTCCATCTCCAAATATACATTACTTATCCTCCTTCCCCTCAGCCTCCCTGCAACTCCCTTGGCTATGAAAGAGCAACCTCTAGTCTTAAACATATTTTATGCTTGGATTATGTATTTGTCTCCGAGCCTCTCTCTGCTTCCTCCTGCTACATAATATTAGCTGCCTGCACTTGGGCTCTCAGTGAGTATGAGCTGACATGCCAGCCCAGACTCTTCCAACAGGCAGGGAGGGACTGGTCCTCATTAGGGCAGGCAAAGGATTTCTTTCAAATCACAGCTGCTTGGCAGATGTCTAGTGGTTTGGAAGAATGGAAGGAGGAGACAGACCTTTCCTCCTTTTACTTCCTGAGGGCTAGAGAACTAGACACTGAAATGTTACTCAGTCCAGGGGAAAAGGAAATGGGGTGTTACAGGTGGCTGGTCAACATTTTCAGAAGCAAATCACAGAGCAAATGAAATTGATTTCAGTAAACACAGTATACTACGCTCAGATAGCACTTAATAAGGCAGTTTCTCCATATGAACTATTATATTTTTATCTACACTTTTATAGGCAGATGGAAATAAGCTGACTCCCTGACCTGAGTTCTTAAATACTACAAAAGTTCCTTGGCTATTAATCGATAATCAATAAGCAAATGCCTAGTGTTTACAATGTGCCAGGCAACTGGGATACAGTGGTGGACAAGACACACACATATTTGCCTGCATGGAGCTTTAAGTCTGTAATACAAGAATATCAATGAACTTCCCAGGCTACAAAATTTAGATGCATAATGACTCAAGCTTCTTTCCACGGCAGAGATCTGTGAGATGCTTTTCTTCTAATCTAGTCCATATTCACAGAAAACTTGTTTGGTAGATCTTAACCATCTTTGTATCCCTTGTACCCAGGACAGCGCCCTGAACACAGCAGACAATAAGTAAATGTTTACTGAATGTACAGCACTCCTTCAGTAAAGTATTACCCAGAGGTGGCTGGCCCCAGCAGGTGGCCTCTGTTCTGACCTAGTTTCAGACTTGAGGCTGAACTTAAATCTCCAAAATCAACTCCACAGTTCAAATATCAGTGAGTGGGTAATTTCACTTAGAATTTTGAAGGGAGATAGAAGAGAATTTTTCTTCAAAGTCACACAAAATTACTTAATAAAAATATCCCAGTTAGACATTTCTGCTCCACCTCTACGTTCTCAAAGTCCCCTATAAGATCCAGAAGATCCTTGTTCCCTATTCCCAAATCTTCAGGGTCTCCTGTCTGTCTCCCCATCTTATGCTGAGCAAATCAACTTTTTCTTGGCAGGCGGAGGACACAGTTGAGGGGTAGTACTTGCATTATAAACATTTTTTTCCCTACCACAGAAGCAAGGTGGAGATGACCTTGAAATCCAATTTATCTGGAAATTGTATTGCTGTATAATTCAGTTTAATAAACTGAGAGCCCAGGCTCCTGGTTCAAATCCCAGCTCTGCCACTCACCAGCCGTGACACTTGGGCAGTTTACTTAACCTGTCAGCTTTCTCATCTGTAAAATGAGGACAACACCACACCTCTGTATTTTTCATAAGAGCTGTAACCTGCGAGGAATTGGACACTGAAATTCACTCAGCCCAATGGAAAAGGAAACGGGGTATTATAGGCGGCTTGTTTGAATTGTTTAGTGGATTGAAACCAACATTTAAAAAAAGAAGAAAAGAGACTATACTGCAGTGTTAATATTAATTGATGAAACTTCTGTTATATATAAAGATGTTTGTTACTGGATTATGATGTAAAATGTGTTAGCATGGGTTGCAAACAAAAGAAAGGTTTGAAAACCACTGACCTATTTCATAAAGTTCCTGTGATGATTAAACAAATGAATACATGTAAAACGCTTAGCCCAGCGCCCCATACAATAAATGTTAGCTATTCACTCTCTCTGATAATTCTCGGAAAAGGTGGGCTAAGTAAGACATTTCAAAGTACTAAAAGGCTATTAATTCTAATTAGTTAATTATGAAAAGAACCTAGGACTTGTAATAGAAACATGAAAAGGAAAGGCAAAAAATTCAAATACTAAAAAAAGCAGAAGAGAATATGTCTTTTCTCTTCATTATAAAATGCTGAATAATAATTTTTATGGCATACAAATGAAATATTAAGCTAATGTGTTGGCTTAGTGCTATCCGGCACTTCCTCATCAAAAATATTTTAATATTATTTCAACAGATTTTCATGTGCAAGTACTGTGGTATATCATTGTCAGTCACATATCCTAGGAAACAATACAGTTACAACTCTCAAAGGCAAGAACAGGCCTAATGTTGGGCTGCAAACTACTGCATTTTCATGAGAAAAGGGTAGATTCCGATATCTATTCTATTAACATTTAGTTATTTGACTGTTGGCCAGGCTCCTGGTTGGAAAGACAGTGCCGTCTGATGCAATGCTAGGGCTCTGGTGTACATCCCAATCACCTGAGGAGCTGGTTTAAAAATAGGACTGCATGGGCTCAGCTGATTCTCGCTACCTTTGCTATGGGCCTGGCATCTAGAGGATACTGAAGAGGTTTTGCATGAGAGTGAAGTGGGGTGGGGTCCAGACCCAGCTGTGCCCCCAGTTAGCTCCGTGAGCTGCCCTCTCCAATTGGTGCCTCCATTATAAAATGTGAGACTTTCAGTTAAATTATTCATAGGCTCAGTTTCAGCTTTAAAAGTGCTATCTATGTCTATCGCTCCTTAATATTTTTAGTATTGCTTTTCTTTTTAGAATACTTTTATAATTAGAAAAAATATGAATACATATAGATTGCAAAGACTTTGGCAATTTTGTGCATTAATAAGGAAATAAAAATTAGCCAAAATCCCATCACCAGGAGATTACCGTTAACATTTTGTACCTGGCTAACTCCCGATTTAAAAATGTGTGCTTTCATCCTCCTCCCCCTCCCGTCTGAGGAGGACTCTTCAACTAGCATCCATTTATTCCTGCAGAAATTAGCAACAAGAAAAAAGAACAAGTCTAAAGGTTGAAAAGTGCTGATTGCTGGCTCTTCTTGGCCAAGGCCATTCAAGTTCACAATAAATGTTTAACTTTCTCTGAAAATACATTTGCTATTTTGAGAGTTTACTAGAAACACTGTACTGATGATTTGACTACAGAATTGGATTTGACTAAACAATGCCCTGAAACTCTTAAGTCAAGTCCATTTACTCAACAAATATTTACTGAGTACCTACTAAGAGCTGAGCGCCATGCTAGGCACCTGGGACAGAAAGTTAAAGGCTATAGATGGACTTTCTGTACTTAAGAATCTTAAACTCATGGAATAAATAAATAAGACAATTTTAGACTGTGATAACTACTATAAAAATAAGTTAGTATGATTTTCTTCAAGCAACTAGGGCAAAAGTTTATAGGGGGTGGCAGAGGTAAATTCTTTAATCAGTGGTCAGAGAACACCTTTATGAAAATGCGACATCTCAACTAAGACTTAAATACCGACAAGAGCCAGCCATGGAAAGGGCTAAAAGGGAAGGCATCTCAGCTATTCCATATGAAAAGAACTGGCTAATATCAATAATTATTTTAAAAACCTATGGGTACAGAGCACTCCATCCAAAAACAGCTGACTACACATTCTTCTCAAGAGCGAATGGAACATTCTCTAGGATAGGCCATACGTTGGGAAACAAAGCAAGCCTCAATAAATTTAAGAAGATTGAAATCATAACAAGCATCTTTTCAGACCATAATGCTATGAAACTGGAAATGAACCATGAAAAAAAAACTGGGAAAGTGACAAAAATGTGGAGATTAAACAACACGCTACTGAACAACCAATGGATCATTGATGAAATTAAAGGAGAAATCAAAAACCATCTGGAAACAAACGAAAATGAAAATATGCCATACCAAACCATATGGAATGCAGCAAAAGCGGTCCTGAGAGGGAAACTCATAGCGATACAAGCCCACCTTAACAAACAAGAAAAAGCCCAAATAAGCAACCTTAAATTACACCCAACAGAACTAGAAAAAGAAGAACAAACAAAGCCCAAAGTCAGCAGAAGGAGAGAAATAATAAAAGTCAGAGCAGAAATAAATGAAATCGAGACCAAAAAAACAGTAGAAAGGATTAATGAAACAAAGAGCTGGTTCTTTGAGAAGATAAACAAAATCGACAAACCCTTAGCCAGGCTTACTAAGAAAAAAAGAGAAAAGCCTCAAGTAAATAAAATTAGAAATGAAAGAGAAGAAATTACAATGGATACCACGGAAATACAGAAGATTATAAGAGAATACTATGAGAAATTATATGCCAACAAATTGGACAATCTAGAAGAAATGGATAAATTCTTAGACTCATACAACCTCCCAAAACTGAACCAAGAAGAAATGGAGAATCTGAATAGACCAATCACAAGTAAAGAGATTGAAATAGTAATCAAAAACCTTCCAAAAAATAAAAGTCCAGGACCAGATGGCTTCTCTGGTGAATTTGACCAAACATTCAAAGAAGATTTAATACCCATCCTTCTCAAACTATTCCAAAAAATAGAGGAAGATGGAACACTTCCTAAATCATTCTACGAGGCAAACATCATCCTGATACCAAAGCCAGACAAAGACAATACAAAGAAAGAAAATTACAGGCCAATATCACTGATGAACATAGATGCAAAAATCCTCAACAAAATATTGGCAAACCGAATACAGCAATACATTAAAAAGATCATACACCATGATCAAGTGGGATTTATACCAGGGATGCAGGGATGGTTCAACATCCGCAAATCAATCAACGTGATACATCACATCAACAAAACAAAGAATAAAAACCACATGGTCATCTCAATAGACGCAGAGAAGGCATTTGACAAGATACAACATCCATTTATGATAAAAACTCTTAACAAAATGGGAATAGAAGGAAAGTACCTCAACATAATAAAGGCTATTTATGACAAATCCACAGCCAACATCATACTCAACGGGGAAAGACTGAAAGCCATTCCTCTGAGAACAGGAACGAGGCAGGGCTGCCCACTCTTACCAATCCTGTTCAACATAGTACTGGAGGTTTTGGCCAGAGCAATCAGGCAAGAAAAAGGAATAAAAGGAATCCAAAATGGTAATGAAGAAGTGAAACTCTCACTATTTGCAGATGACATGATTTTATATATAGAAACCCCTAAAGAATCCATTGGAAAACTACTAGAAATAATCAACAACTACAGCAAAGTTGCAGGGTACAAAACCAATCTACAAAAATCAGTTGCACTTCTGTATGCTAATAATGAACTAACAGAAAGAGAGCTCAAAAAGATAATACCATTTACAATTGCATCAAAAAGAATAAAATACCTAGGAATAAATCTTACCAAGGAGGTGAATGACCTATACAATGAGAACTACAAGACATTATTGAAAGAAATCCATGATGACATAAAGAAATGGAAAGATATCCCATGCATGTGGATTGGAAGAATAAACATAGTTAAAATGTCTATATTACCTAACGCAATCTACAGATTCAATGCAATCCCAATCAGAGTCCCAATGACATTCTTCACAGAAATAGAAAAAAGAAAACTAAAATTTACATAGGGCAACAAAAGACCCCAAATAGCTAAAGCAATCCTAAGAAAAAAGAACAAAGCAGGAAGCATCACAATCCCTGACTTCAAAACATACTACAAAGCAATAGTAATCAAAACAGCATGGTACTGGTACAAAAACAGACACACAGATCAATGGAACAGAATTGAAAGCACAGAAATAAAACCACACATATATGGACAGCTAATTTTCGACAAAGGTGCTAAGAACATACAATGGAGAAAGGAAAGTCTCTTCAATAAATGGTGTTGGGAAAACTGGACAGCCACATGCAAAAGAATGAAAGTGGACCATCTGCTATCACCATTCACAAAAATTAACTCAAAATGGATCAAAGACCTGAAGGTGAGACCTGAAACAATAAAACTCATAGAAGAAAATATAGGCAACACACTGTTTGACATTGGTCCTAAAGGAATCTTTTCAGATGACATGCCTACCCAGACTAGGGAAACTAAAGAAAAAGTAACAAGTGGGACTTTATCAGATTAAAGAGCTTCTATAAGACAAACGAAACCAGAATCAAGATGAACAGACAACCCACCAGCTAGGAGAGAATATTTGCACAACATACATCTGACAAGGGGTTGATTTCCATAATATATAAAGAACTCACACAACTGAACAACAAAAAAACAAACAACACGATCAAAAAATGGGCAGAAGAAATGAACAGACACTTCTCCAAAGAAGATATACAGATGGCCAATAGGCACATGAAAAGATGTTCAACATCACTAATCATCAGGGAAATGCAAATCAAAACAACACTAAGATATCACCTCACGCCCGTTAGAATGGCTATAATCACCAAGACAAAAAACAACAAGTGTTGGAGAGGATGTGGAGAAACAGGAAGCCTCATACACAGCTGGTGGGAATGCAAACTGGTGCAGCCTCTATGGAAAACGGTATGGAGATTCCTCAAAGAATTAAAAATAGAGATGCTCTATGACCCAGCCATCCCACTACTGGGAATCTATCCAACAAACCTGAAATCAACAATACAAAGAGGCTTATGCACCCCTATGTTCATTGCAGCATTATTCACCATAGCCAGGAAGTGGAAGCAATCTAAGTGTCCCTCGACTGTCGATTGGATTAAGAAAATGTGGTATATATATACAATGGCATACTACTCAGCCATAAAAAAAGACAAAATCGTCCCATTTGCAACAACGTGGATGGACCTGGAGCGTATTATGTTAACAGAAATAAGCCAAAAAGAGAAAGACAAACACTGTATGATCTCACTCATATGTGGAATATAAACCAACACATGGACAGAGAAAACTGTATTGTGATTACCAGGGGCAAGGGGGGTGAGGGGTGGGCACAAGGGGTGAAGGGAGTCATATATATGGTGATGGACAAACAAAAATGTACAACCCAAAATTTCACAATGTTAAAAACTATTAAAACATCAATAAAAAAATAAAATAAAAAATAAATAAACAAAAAAAACCTATGGGTATTTCTCCTTGTATATTTGGATGGACGTATTTCCTCCCCTCATTCAAATATCCATTGAGCATCTACTATATACCAGGCACAATTCAAGATGCTGGGGACAGAGCAGGCAACATGACAGAGTAGGTGGGTCTCTCCTCTCGTGGAGCTCACGTTGCAGGGGAGAAGCAACAAACAAAAATCCCCAAGGAATTACAAGACATTCACAGAATGTGGTAAGTCACAAGGAACAACCCTGACACTGGCAAAGGAAGTACAAAAGTCAAGAGCTCAGAAGCAGTTATAATTTCTTCAATGGGAAGAATTTTGAGGTTGGCTAATTGATGCTGCTGAAAAATGTGATCATAAGACCAAACAAGTGGCAGGCTCCCTTGGGACTGTGTGCAGGAACAGGGCTACAGCAAATGTTCAGGGCGAGTGCGAACTCTGGCCTAGAACAGCAGGCTAAGACCCTGCCAAACATATCTCACTTGCAAGGAGACATTTGGGAGAAAGACAATGCAGAGAACTCCTACTCTTCTGTCTCTTCTGCCATCAAAATAAAAGCTATATCACTGTGATCGGGCCCCTTAATCTCCTCTCCAAGCTCATCTTGTACTACTCTCCCCTCACTACATTCCAGCCTTCTTTCTATTCCTTATTCACAATGGTTTTTCTGTTCCTTTCACACAAATTTCCAAAGCCTGTTCCCACCCTAAGTCTTTGCATTAGCTGTCCTCATACCTAAAACGTTCTTTGCTCCGATCTTCACAAAGACGGTTACCACCAGCATTCAAGTGAACTGAAATTTCACCTCTGGGAGATGCCTTCCATGAGCATCTCATATGTTTTATTTTCCTCAGTGAGAAGTGCTTTCCTACATTCCATTATCTGTGTCTCGTTTATTGAATATAAACTCCATGTGATCAGGGATCATGCCTATTTGCTCACTGATCTATCCCCATATCCCACAAAAATGTCTGGCATGTAAGATGCTCAAGAAATGTTGCTGCATGAAGAATGAGCAAACAATTATGTGAAGGACAGTGATGTCTGTTTCAATCAATAATATAAAAAAAGCATTAGAGAAACAAATTTCTAGAGAGAATTCAAAGGCTGAATTTGTTAAAAGTTTCCTGTGGTCAAAGCTGTATACACAGCATTTGGAGTTTCTCCACCTTCATTAAAAAAAAAAAATTCCTGTGGCGTAGTGGTTAAGTTCATGCGCTCTGCTTCGCCGGCCCAGGGTTGGTGGGTTTGGATCCCGGGTGCGGACATACACACCGCTCGTTAGGCCACGCTGTGGCGGCACCCCACATACAAAGTAGAGGAAGACTGGCATGGATATGAGCTCAGGGTCAGTCTTCCTCAAGCAAAAAGAGGAAGATTGGCAACAGATGTTAGCTTAGGGCCAATCTTCCTCACCAAAAAAAAAAATTTTTTTTTTTGTGGTGGTGGTGGTGTGGCTCTGGACCTGAACACTTTTTATATCTGTCTGACACAGAGGGTACTACATCCAAAATACAATAATGATCTTTGTTTACTCTAACAGTGACAGTACTTCTCTTAGAGTTTTTCCTTAAACACTTGAAAAATATAAGGTTCCTTCAAGTTTACCAGTTGTATCTCTAATCACAACAGAATAGAATCATTTAAAAGGTCAATTAGTAGAGCTGTAATTATTGTCTGATAGGAAAATATCATTTTAAATAAACCAAACATGTTAATAGGCAAATCAAACGTTACTTAATACATTTTAGTTCCTAAACCACAAAATGATTTTAAGACTAAAAACGGTCCTCAAAAGCACCACAGGTACTTTAAGTTTTAATAAAATTCTTATAAAGCCCCCTGAATGAAAAGACAAAGAAAATATTCTTGCCACCATGATCTCAAAATACCTTAAATTTTTTAAAATAGAGTTTATTTTTTAGAGTAGTTCTAGGTTCACAGCAAAACTGAGTGGAAGCTACAGAGATTTCTCATATACCCCCTGCCCCTACACATGCACAGCCTCCCCCATTATCAACATTATCCACCCAAGTGGTACATTTGTTACAAGTGATGAACCTACACTGACACATAATAATCACCCAGAGTCCATACTTTACATTAAGGTTCACTCTTGGTGTTGTACATTCTATGGGTTTGGACAAATGAATAATAACATGTACTCACCACTATATTATCCTACAGAATAGTTTCACTGCCCTAAAAATCCTCTGTACTCCACCTCTTCATCCCTCCTTGCCCAACCCCCACTAACCCCTGGCAGCCACTGATCTTTTTACCGTCTTCATAGTGCTGCCTTTTCCACAATGTCATACAGTTGGAATCATACAGTATGTAGCCTTTTCAGAGTGGCTTCTTTCACTTAGTAATATACATTTAAGTTTCCTCCATGTCTTTTCACGGCTCGATAGCTCATTTCTTGTTAGCGCTGAATAATACTCCATTGAAAACACCTTAACTTTTAATTCCTTATCTACAACAAATTCTAGCCCAGATCTCGTGATCAACTCACTCTCTACATTTATACGCCAAGTTATTTATCCTTTCTAGGTCTTTTTATCCATAGTCTGCGCTCTAAGAATGAAGTGTCTACAAAGACTTTTGGAAAGCATAAAAACTCTCGGTCCTTTGCTCTTCCATATTAGTAAGAGTTATTCTGTCTGGCTTCACAGGAATTTTAATTAAAATTACACTGAATTTATAGATTTATTTGTGGAACTTGATATCTCTCTCCCTTATTTAGGTCTTCTTTTAATAATTTTTTTTTTTTTTTTTTTTTGTGAAGAGGACCAGCCCTGAGCTAACATCCAATGCCAATCCTCCTCTTTTTTGCTGAGGAAGACTGGCCCTGGGCTAACATCGTGCCCATCTTCCTCTATTTCATATGGGACGCTGCCACAGTGGTGCATTGGTGCGCAGCCGGGACCCGAACCAGCGAACCCCGGGCCACAGCAGTAGAGCACACGCACCTAACCTCTTGCGCCACCGGGCCGGCCCCAATAATGTTTTAAATATCTCCATAATAGTGTCACACATCTTTTCTTGGAATTATTCCTAGATCCCTTATAGTTTTGGTTGCTTTATGTATTACTTTTTGATTCTAATTTTTCTTAAACAGGTATATAAGAATCTAAGTCTAGAAAGGAAAAAGCTTAAGCGAAAGAGTCGACAAATTTATGAAATTGAAGAAGATAAATATCCATTCTAGGAGAATACCAAAGGTCGGACTTGAAATATGAGAAGTATAAAGAAATGAAGAAATTGAGTTCTGCCCAAGCTGCAGTACAGATTGCCAAATTTACACATATAAGACAAAGCGAAGTCCAAGGTAAAGATCTGACAGTAAAGATACAACAAGATATTTTTATATTTGGACAATTTATTACTTACATAGACAGCAAAAAGAATAAGCCAAAGGAGCCAGCTCCCAGGGATTCTTGTCCCACACACCAGAAAGGACAACCCTGACACAAAAGGGGTCAGATGCCTGCAACACAAGTTGTGGAAGATCCTGCTGCTGGGGAGCCAGTTCTAGACTACAGCTTAGCAGTGGTATATTCTGCAGCTCTGGTCTGAGGGGGGCAGGGCAGAAAGCTCCACATCTCATCAGAGGAGGTGATGAGAAACTGTCTCATGACAACTTCCCAGGAGAGATAGAGGAGCGAGCGGGAGATGACCTCCCAGCAGCCCCTCAGAGGCCTCTCATTCTCCCCTGTTCCCAGTGGAGCACAAGTTGTACTGCCAAGACTCAGATAAGCTGCAGTTCAAGCCTTTGCTATATGGACACATGTAAGGTCAACAGGGTGCCACGGCCTCTCCTCTACACAGACACAAAACAAAAACAGTACTCCCCTTGACTCTGGCACCTCTCTGCAAAGCACTGTATCAGTTACGTCAATGAACATTTCAGGCACAATGAGATGTCATTTTGCATTATTCAGTGGTGATCCATGTTGTAATGAAGAGTCTGACTCCATTTTTTGACGTTTGCTGACAGCTTCTAAGCTTCACCGCCACCTCCTTTCCTTTCTGTCCACATCTGGGCAAGTTGATGAGAAAGACCGGTGCTCCTTCCTTTGGAGCCAGTGGAAAGTTCAAACCACACGCAAGAACCCTCACCCTGGCCCTACCCCCTAACCACCACAAAAACCCCAAGATACTCTCCTTTCCCTTCGTCTCAAGTCATTTTCAGACCAGCTTGTGAAGCCCACCCTGCTCTCACCAGAAAGCCTCATTATGTGAGTGATAAATCTTTTCATATCCTCTTGGTGTGTGTGTGGTGTTCCAGTCTTGACATCCAAACCAAATTTTGGGTGGGGTCCATCCAGTATCCGCATAGTGGCCAAAACACATGTCCTATTTGGATATTATGATTAGTATATTCTTACTCTGAAGGTTCACTTTAAAACACTTAAATAAAAATGTTTGAAAGTTCATATTAGTTTTCCTCATACTGATCTTCTTAAGAACAAAGGAAATGCAGTTGCACAGAGAATGTGGAAATTATTTTTCTGGTCAATGATTTGAACATTTTGAGGAGGAAGAGAATCTAAACCTGAAATAAGGTGATAGATAGCAAGGTTCAGTGACTCTGGTGTCAATCCTGGCCCTCTGAACTTTACTCATGCACCCAAGACCTCCAAATTTTAGCTTCTGCTCCAATCCATCTCCAGTCTCCCATTTCTAAATTATAGCTGACTACTCACAGCTGGAGAACTTAAAGATGCTTCAAACTGAAAAATTATCTCTGGGCCGGCCCTGTGGCTTAGCGGTTAAGTGCGCACGCTCTACTACTGGCAGCCCGGGTTCGGATTCCGGGCGCACACCCACGCACCGCTTCTCCGGCCATGCTGAGGCCACGTCCCACATACAGCAACTAGAAGGATGTGCAACTATGACATACAACTATCTACTGGGGCTTTGGGGAAAAAATAAAAAGGAGGAGGATTGGCAATAGATGTTAGCTCAGAGCCAGTCTTCCTCAGCAAAAAGAGGAGGATTAGCATGGATGTTAGCTCAGGGCTGATCTTCCTCACAAAAAAATAAATAAATAAATAAAACTGTTTAAAAAATTATCTCAATATTTGTCTCCCCAGACTGTCCTCCTGCTTTCCCTGTACTGGTTAATGCCATCATCTTCCACTTGTTTTCCCAAGTTAGAAACTGGAGAGTCATCAGTGGTTTCTCCCTCCTCCCCCTTATCCCATGTCCCATTAGTCACCAAGCCTTGCCAATACTACCTGTTAGGAGGGCTGAAACTCATCCCTCTTCTCTCCCAAGAACTTACTTGAAAATTTCTAATGGCAACCACTAAAAGAACCTCTTAAAAAATCATTTATCTTTTTGATTTATATAGGCACAGAGGACACATCCAAAATATCCAAAAGAGAATACAATGAGAATACATATCCCCTCCATACCTGACCTAGCTTATATCCCTTCCAGAAACATTCTATGAATATATGTATCTACCTTTATATGTAGAGAAAGATCTTGTATATGCCTTTTTTTGAAACATAAATGATAGTTTACTGTAACACACTCTTGATACATCTTTCTTTTTTCACCTAAAAACATATTTAAAAGAACTTTTCTATTTCAAGCCACGCTGAGCTGCCTCAATCCTCTTAACTGCCACATGGTATTCCTTTACTGGGAAGTATATAATTTAACCAGTCCCCGTGATGAACACTTAGGTTGCTTCCAATCTTTTGCTAGGCAACAATATCTCATCTTGTCTCCTACTTCGAGTTCTCACCTTCCATAATGACATGAGAAAAATGGTTCTCAAACTTGTTATAAGCAAAAGTCTATGAATACAAATATTAAATTTTAAATAAAACATATTTATTTCTCACTTGACTTCCTTAATACAGTCCAAAAATTCAGGGAATAAGGCAAAGACTATGAATAAACTGCTAAATTGTAATGTAAAACACATTGTGAGCTTACTATTTATTCACTTACTGAAGAAGCTTCTTTAAAAAAAAGATAGATGGAAAGACAGATAGCCTTTCTAACTAGTTAAGGCAGTAAATAAGTGGGATACTCTTGTTACTGCTCTATTTCTTATTCTCTGCGTGTGTGTGTGTTACAAGCTATGTAAAGAGGCACTGGCATACTTATTGAGAGGAGTAAAATGTGTTAAGGCATAGATTAGAATTAAGATTTGATTTCCTCTCTATTATTACAAAAAGCTACTTGATAACCTAGAAAAAAAGTTGCATGTTTTTCTAAGATACTATTCCAAAAAGGGAAAGAGGAAAAAACCAATGAACTGTTTTTCAAAATTTTACGCTAAATCAAAATTATTTTATACTAGCTTTACACACACACACACACACACACACACACACGCACACACACACAGTGGCAAGAAGCCCCTGAAGTTTGGGGAAATTATATTGAAAAAAGTTAATGGAAAAACCTCTATTGCCCACCTCCCCATACCCCTTCACCCACTGCTAAATTAGAAAGCATCACAATTACTCTATTTTAGCAGTGAATATATTGGTCCAGTTTTTTCTGGAGCAGAGTTTGTGAAGCACCATATGGATCTAAAATATAGAGCCAATCAAGTTATGTCCCTTAGCTGCCCCCACTAACAAGATTAAATCCAAACTCTGCAGCATGGCACTGGCGCCATTCAAAATTAGCCTTTCGTAACTAGCCCTACCTTTTGACCTTCCCAACCCTCTGTTCTGGCCCTGCCACTTCAAATATTCTAGCTGTGTATGCACAAGGATCTAGACCCTTGCACAAACTATTTTCAGAAATGTTTTTTTCCTAAATTCTGGTGCAGTTCTTTTCTACCTTCAAGGTGTCACTCAATATAACCTCTTCCATGAGGCCATCACTCTGACTTCCCAGGCAAAGGTATTCACTCTTCCTCTTTGTTCCCACAGTATGTTATGAGGTAGTACTTATCACACTGTATTTTAACTCTGGGTTTACACATAACTCTTCCGGAGGGCAGGTGCTATGTTTTACACTTCTTCAAAAACATTCCAAATTCTGGTTGAGCCTGACAACACAGGGGGCTAGAAAACTGTTATTCAATAAATAAATGTGGCTTGATGGTAGGCTAGTTAGGAATCTACCCTTCTAACTCCCTCCCTTAATTTCAACTGTATCAAATTGGCCTTACTGTAGAAATCACCAAAATAATTCAGTTCTCCAACAACAGAGTTCCCTTTGGGAATTCAAAACCACGTGGTTTTTTGTATTCTTACAGCACACTACACACAACAAGTTTGCTGCTGAACAAGAAGCTCCTACATCCATTCCTTCCTTTGAAGTGTGCCCGCAGAAGGGGATGTATAAGGAAGTGATTGATGGGAGAAGACAAAGAACCTCAGGTTTCTTTTCAGTGGAGAACTGTAAAGTCTCCTTTAAAATTCTTTTTTATCCTGGCACAACTTTCTATAAACAAGGATTTAAAAAACAAGCAAAAAAAAAGCTTTTCTAAAGTTACTTCTTTACTGGACTATTGAAAAAAGAAATGAACCTTAAATTATTCTTCAGACTTGACTTGTGATGCTCAGAATTTTTGGTAGGATTCATGAAGCCAGTTGCAAGATGAAGCAGTGTCAGCTGTGATTTCAGAGATTCTGCTAGCCTGGTATATATAGCTACAAAAATTCCCCCAACTCGAAAGGTGCTGACCTAAGTAACTTTGGAAATGAGTGGATGTCTATAAGACTGAAGGTAAAAGGAACTATACAAGCACTGTACTCTCGTTAATAAAGTTGTTTCTTACAGGGGTACAGGTTAACAATGCTGACACTGCTATATATGTATACTGACATAAAACAATTAAATAAAGGGCAGACGGTGGGAGCCAGGTTTCTCACTGTTGCAGTGAGAGTTTACAAATAAGCAAGGCAAGGAAGGTAGAATGATCCATGTGGTAATGGATAATTGAGATATCAGTATAAACTCATGTTTAACTTAATACAGATATAGATGTTACATACAGTAATATTTATAGATGTATGTATATACACAGCATAAACTCATCATTTTTGCTTGTCAGCTGAGAGGGCCTATCAGAAATGAGACTCCAGTAGCAACAAGCACATCTAGGGTCCAGATCTTGGAATCTAATACCGTTCTCCAATAAAAGGACAGGGCTCCATGGAGAAACAGTTGATTCTAGGACTGGGGTAGGAAATACACAAAACAAGTCTGGAACATCTTGTAGTGCCAGAAAGTAAGGAAGGGCTCAAAACACACACATACACACACACACCACACCAGACTCCACACACAGATGGAAGTATGTTAAAGAAACACAGGAGTCAACTGAAAGAGCTACATGGCTTCCAGGACCAAAGCTGGAACAATTTGAGCAACAAAAGAAAGTAGTATTGGGTTATAACCCAAAGTATAAAATAAATATCTATGAGTCCATATTGATATAAATGATTGACTGAATGAATGAATGGACAAGGGATAAGAGACAAATGTCCCATGCAAAATAATTCCAAATAGTTTATGTAGATACTCTGCCCTCAAGGAGGGGGAGCATAGCTCTCCATTCCTCAGGTGTGGGCCATGCATAGTGACTTCCTTCCTAAGCTACCATAAGGAGGAAATAAAGAGTAACTTGACAGTGGAGAAATCTGACAAACACTATCTCAGCCAGGTGATCAAGGCCAACATCAATGGTCATAAATTATGTTGACAGTATGCACCCTTGATATGATGTGATGAAAACTTTACCTCTGTGATCTTTCCTCCAAAAACCCATGACCGTTATCTAATCATGTGAAAAACATCAAACAAATTCTAATACTGGACATTCTACAAAATACTTGACCACTACTTTTTTTTTTTTTTTTTTGTGAGGAAGATCAGCCCTGAGCTAACATCCAGGCCAATCCTCCTCTTTTTGCTGAGGAAGACCAGCCCTGAGCTAACATCTATTGCCAATCCTCCTCCTTTTTTTTCCCTTTTTCTCCCCAAAGCCCCAGTAGATATTGTATGTCATAGCTGCACATCCTGCTAGTTGCTGTACGTGGGACGCCGCCTCAGCATGGCCAGACAAGTGGTGCGTCAGTGCGTGCCCAGGATCCGAATCCGGGCCACCGGTAGCAGAGCGCGTGCACCTAACCACTAAGCCACAGGGCTGGCCCTGACCACTACCTCTTAGAACTGTCAAAGCTATCAAAAACAAAGAAAGTCTGAGAAACTGTCACAGCCAAGAGGAGCCCAGAGAGACATGACGACTAAATGTAAGATGGTCCTGGAACAGAAAAAAGACATTACCGGTAAAAACTAAGGAAATAAATAGACTATGGACTTTAGGTAATGACAATGTATCAATATTGGTTCACTGATTATAATAAATGCACAATACTAATGTAAGATGTTAATAACAGGGCAAACTGGGTGCAGGTTACACAGAAACATTCCGTATTATCATCTTAATTTTTCTGTAAACCTAAAACTGTTCTAAAAATAAAATCTATTTAAAAAAATTTTCCCCATCTCTCAACTCTTTAGACAGGAAGTTAAAAACTATGGAAGAAAGGAATAAATGTGTCTTTGATTTCTCTACAGTTTCTACTGCTAATTCAATGTAAACATCTGGAGTCCCTGTTCTGTTTCGGAACTAGGACCTTGATCCCTAACAACTTACGGTGGGTATAAGGAGAAGAGCTCTTAGAGAACAAGCCACAGTAAGGACATGAAGAGGACTTGACTAGAGTGCTAACCCCACCAGAGGTGCAGAGCTCCCACTAGTCTTTACACAGACTCAGTGATTTTAGAACAGCTTCCAGATATGAGCAGATGGTATGTGAAGGTGAACACATCTTCCAGGCCCTCTCCATCTCTGCCCCCTTTCCCTTAATAGGAGAACTGGGAGACTCGAAGTAAAGATTGCCTGGAATAGAAGCTAAACTACCAAGGAAAGCCAGTCCTCTCTAACTCTCATAATTCACATTTGAATCAATACCGCCTCCCATCTGGTCAGTCCCAAGTTCCTCTCACGAGAAAACCTTCAGATCTGACTGCTGTAGACTTTTCACTTTAATTCAAACTTGGCCCCTCAAGTTTTTCGCTGCTCAAAGGGCAAGGAAAACTAGTCTTAGGAACAACTTAGACTCTGAATAGTACCAAACATTTCGATGGGTACAACGTGAACCATTTACATCAATTACATTATAAACTGAAAAGTTACCCAGGAAAACCCAAACTTCTGCTAATGTTTCTGTTGGTATTATCTCCCTCAATATCTCTTTAAATCTTTTCTAGAACAAGAAGGTGCATAAACAAATAAATAAAAGGTTACTGCAGGAACTCTGCGATATCAGTGTTCAGAATGGGTCCCAGTCGAATGGTATTCATCTTTCTTGCTTTCTTTCACAGAGAGGTAAAGAGCTCTCACCACACAAAGTCAAACATAAACTTCGTCAGCCACTAAGACAGCAATTTTGATGGAAAGCGATCTTGGTTTCATGGTGGTACCCACATCTTCTTGCCTGGAAATTCAACCATAACAAAGCCAGTCCCAGTGCCAGTCCTGACCGGCTAGACCCTACAAGGGCAGGAAGCTGAACTTTGGGACACCCAGATCTTCAACACACACTCATAGCCTTTGAGTAACTGATGTACTGAGTAACTCAAAGAGTTCAGATATTCTTGCAGCAGAGAACACCGACCGTGCCCTGTAAGGAATGGGGAAATTATCCTGAGCACCATCAAGAACAAACAGAAATAAAAAGAGTTCTCTTAGCACTTTATAAGTTGCTCTTTACCGTCTCAGATTTTATGTTTGTACAAAAATTGCTATAAATGAAAATGATACAGGTCTAATCAACAGGTGTTACATTTCTGACCAAAGGTTCACTGCCCAACTTTACAGAAAAGTTTATGAAAACCAAACTGAATCAATTATTTTTATTTAACCATAATTAAAATACTGTATACTTTACATTATGTGACATATATAAACCAAACAGGGGGATTCAGTAACAAATTACATTTCATTTAATAACTTGGGAGCAAAGTTGAAACAAGTGGGGTGAAGGGCTCTCGTTTCACACAGAAGGAACACAAGGACTCCTTCGAGCTGTGTCTAAGGGCAAGTGCTGGCAACAGAAATAAGTGAAAGGCTGGGAGGAAAGGCATCTGAGGCCTGGATCCCGTCCTAGCACATGTGAGCACCAACTGGCTGGCCTATTTGGTGAGGGTGCCATGTATCACTGCTGAAACCAGCAGGGTGCCGCCAGTCTTCAGTGGAAGGTAGAAGCTGCATGTATGTTATATGTTCATCAGGCAAAGCCCCGCATACCTCCGAGTCCTCAAATTCCAGATGGTTAGTTCACTACCCTTCTTTTACAGCACAGAATCTACCTCAGATCTGAACCACAAATCAAAAATCTATAGCAGAATTGTGTACAAAAGGAGAAATCAAGAGATCTTAAAAGCAGTATTAGAAAAGTTTAAGGCTTGAAGTAAGGAGGGAAGGGGTACCTGAGATAAAATCTAGATCAGCAAGACTCTAGGACAGAAAGGGTGACCAAGTAGCTGGCAGGCCCTCCCACAGTCATGGATAGAGTTACTTCCACAGACACTTTTCTTCCTCTGATTTTATACTCAACACTTGGCAAGCAAATTCCCAGTACAATTGGCTTAAGGAAGTTTCCCTTTAAAAAAAATTTCTCAAAGTACATTAGGCTCATACGAGTTGGGTTATTAGAAAAAACTAGTTCATGTTGCACAATCACTCCTAGATGCTATACAACAAAGTTCTAGATCTTCAGACATGTGAGACTATCTTAGAATATGGAGAAGAAAAAAAAAAAAAAAAGATGAGACGTGTCTTCTATTTTCTCAACTATGTCACCATCATAGATAGTTCGCTCTATTAGCTAAACCAAGAAAAGGAAGTATAAATACCTGATCGAGCAATGCCACTGTCCCTGTCTTCATTCTGTCCTCTGCTTGGCATGTCAACTGGAGTGCTATGTGCTAAGAGAAAGGCAAAAGGAATCCATGTTATTGGGCTCTCCAAAGAAGGAATTGTTTAAAAATGACTGCAGTAATTTTTACATTTCAAAGTAGGCTACTGCTATTGATGATTGGCGTAAGTTTATACACAGATTAAACAGAAAGCAAAATTAAATACATAAACAGATGATGGTGAGAGTAAGAAGAAAACAGAATCAAGTAACCATCTGCCTTTAACTATCCTACTGTAGCACATAAACTGTTCTGAGTGATGCTCATCTCTAAAAAAAAACTGAATAATAAACTATTCATGCAGTTGATACAATGAACAAACAAAGGCAGATACTTTTAGCCGTTTTCCTCATTAGTAGTAGTACTTAAATAGCACTGTATCTTCAAAATGCTTTATAATCAGTTTCAGGAGTAACTATAGGCAACTTAGGGAAAAGAAATACTTGAAAACCATTTCATAAATTTAAAAAATGTTTCTCTGTTTATAACCCACTCTCTTGGCAGATAGAAAACACTTATATTCATTTTCAAACATTTCTTCCTCCACTTCTTTTCCATATACACCCATACACAGTATTACTGTAGAGTTCCTTAGAGAAACTCATGTCCTGGCATCAACTTCAGAAAATAAAGTATTACAGACTTGGAGGAATGCTTCAGATTGATCTAAATTGCATACTTATTGCACTAGAGGATAGATGACATGTTGCTATAGAAAGCTTTACAACATTCAAGAGGCCCAGTGCCCTGCCTGATTATTATACTTGCCAGCTATTTTTTGAAACATGTTTATTTTCACAATTTTAAAGAGAGTATATAAACATGTTATCCTCACTCTCAGTAGGTGGGAGGGTGTCGGTTTCATTAGGGTGTCAGTTAACTATAGTGCTTTGCATATTTCAGGCTACAAAGAAGAACAGAATGAAGAATACCATTTGCCATAATCACAAACTATAATGTTAGTAATGAAGGTTTCCCACACTTGTTAATCATGCCAGACTACAATAGACATTCAACAGCCTGAGCTACCAAGGCCAGTTAAATCTCAGAATTTACCTACCCCGAGAGACTGAGATGATTATACCTGTAAAGAACCTAGAAACTGTATTTAAACTACTTAAATGCTGGAGAGAGAGAGAGAAGGAGAGAAGTCTTCCATGCTCTTATTAGAGTGACTTTTGAAGAAAACCTGTGCAGGTAAGGATGCAGGTGAACAAATGGATAAAAGATACCATGACAAAGGGAAATGGTTCATTGCAGCAGAAGAGGCCTAGGAAAATCAGAAAATATAATCCTCTTAGAAACACTAAGGGCTCATTTCAGATCAAAATCAGCTTACACTGGGGTATTAGCAAAGACATTTACAATAGATGTTCTTTGGTGGAATTTTCAAAACATCATGAACTTGGCTGCATTTGAAACTAATATCTCAAGAGCCCCTTGGATTTCTAGAGAGGTACCAAATAGGATTTTTTTTCTAAGAACTTGCACAGGATTTATTAATATGTGTGTGGGTCACACTGTACTCAGCATTCCACACAAACCTGCAAAGAAAGAAGCACTCCGGGTGAGCCGGAGAGGTCCTCCTTCAGCTACCCCCTGCAGCAGTTTGCTGCTGCATGCTTGCAGCAGACCTAGAGACAGAAACACACAGAAAAGGGCAAACAAGTACACACACAAAAATAAACACGGATTAAAGGTAATGCAAAAAAACAAAACAACACAACAAACTCAAATAAAGCAAAACACACACCCACAATAGTGGTATTCAGAAAGAAAGAGCCCATTTATGTGGCTGATTTTACCTAGGTTACTTCCAGTACGACAAGGACCCAAATTATTCTGATTTGTGTTCAGTTTGCCCAAATTAGGATCTTGATTGATGTATTCAAAGCTGTCCTGCAAGCTAAATGCAGAGAGGAGGAGGGAGGGAGAGAGGAGAAAATCATCAAGAGACAAATAAAGCTGTTTTCTAACAGACTCTCAGATGCAGACAACTTAACAGTTGCTCAGACTTTTCCTTATAAATGAATAAAGTCTCACATCTACCAAAGCGAATTAAACTTTAGGGGAATTTGTTGGAAGAAAAGACAAGAAAAGCCTTTTGGAGGTAGTCCAACCTATAAAACTAAACAACACATTCCTAACAATTTCACATTATATAAGGGGACATGAAACTACAGATTTTGCTTTGGAGACAGACACCCAGGATATTGCCATTTGTTTCTAAATTTTGCTTTAGTGACTGATACCCAAGATGTTGCTATTCATTTCAAGGATAATTTTACATAAAACCTCAAAATGGAATTAATTTTAACTCTTAGTTAACATCTATGAGCAACTCAGCAACTTTTTTCAGGAGGAGGATATAATAGAAATTATGACTCCTGTAGGAGTTTGATTTCATAACTTCTAAAAAGTCAGAGGTACTCATAAACACAAATGTGAGGGAGGCAGATTTTAATAAGTTATTGTATTTATTAACAAGTAAAAGAAATATCAAGACTTCGAGGACAATACAGTATAATGGGGTCAAAATAATTTTTACTTAAATCTGAGCTCACTATTTTATTATAGGTAGTTAGTGTAATAAATGTTCAGGTAACATCAAGGGTGTGGGAAAAAATATCTCAAGAAATAAATATTAATTCCTGTACTGGCTTAAGTTATGACAGTCCAATGTTAAATGCTCAAACAAGCAAATTCATTATTTTGTTGAAGAGTAAGCAGACTTAGTGGTACCCAAATCCACTGAGGAACATATTTTTAACTTCCCAGGATTATTTAAAAAAAAAAAAGTCTTCATTTGACCCCTAAGAATGCCCTTCTAATTATAGCAAACATTTCTTTCAAACTTACCAAAGTATTACACATTTTGTTGTTTATTCAAAAAAGAAGTATATGAAATATTTCTGCTTGAAAAGTTCAAAATATATCAACAAATGTGCCAGAATGAGAGTTGTTAGACATTTCAGTATTCTCAGTCTACACAGAAGTGTAAAATTAGAGGGAGAAAAAACTCAGGAGTGAAAATCAAAATATTGCATGGCCCAAGTGCCAATCAATCACAGAGGCTACACTGACGGCTCAGAATAGATGGCAAGCACAGACAGCCCATCCTGGCACACAGATGCTATCAGCCTGCAAAAACTCGCTATGTACTTCATTCCTTTAGAAATAAACAAACAAAGAGACAAGTTTTTTAAAAAAGAAAAAATAATATTGGGAAATACGATAAACTCAGTAATGTGGCCCCTCCTTTTTCCCCCTCACTTTTCATTTTCCAGGGAATGAAAGCTTGGTGACTGACAGTAGGAACATCATGGGTAACAGATGGACACCCAAAATGTATAGACAGTCATTTGTCTTTAAGGCTACCTGATCAAGTCAAGGCCTTTTCATACTCACTATGTATAGGACAATGGCTACTTTTTAAATCCCTTTGTTAATGTGGACTCATCCTGCTTCTCATTTCAAAAAGCCTTATGGTCCTCAAAGAATTACTCTATCCAGAAATAGCCACCTAAAAAAACGCGGGGGGCGGCCAGGGAGGTGCAAAATCCCACACTTACTTATTTGTACTCCCACAGAAGCTGCCCATTCTAGCAGAGAAGACTTTACTAATCATCAGTTGTGGAGGAGACCTGGAAATAAAAAAAAGATTGAGAACTGTATTTTTGAATTAAGGATTCAGTATCACCATTCCACTTCTCACAACTAGTAGAAAAAGAAGCCCCAACTCACCGTATATAGTGTATCTTTAAGGTGGAGCCTTTGTAACTCATTGCAACTGAGCCAAACATCATTTCCCCTAGCATGTTGACATCAGAAGCTGGTCTTGTGTACTACCATACATGAAGGAAACCAAAATCAAAGTTAGTACGTGGCACAACATGATGTGCAATGCAATATAGAATAATGTTTATTAATCTCTGGGGTCCTCTTCAGTTTAGCGGGTAATTAAAACTATTTCTCAAAGCAGCAATTAATCATTTTACAATCTTAATCTACAATGGTGATTGCCTATTTTTTTCCCCAAATTATGACTAATGTTCATGATTTTTTTCTTTACACACAATATCTTCTTACAAGATCCAGATGTTTTATCAGAGTTCATATTTAATCTTGTTATGAGAAACACAGATTTTCATTATTTCCACTTACAAACTCTAAATAGAAAGATTAAGTAATGAAAGAAAAAGGGTAACTCTTCTCTTGGTATACTAAGAACACATGCTGAAAAGAAATACGATTCAGTATTATTCAACCAAATAATTAATAGTGTTGAACAAAAATGCCAATTGGTACAGGCAGGGTTTTGGGAAGGTCCAAATAACAGGTGGTCTGATACCTCTAAAGTTTTAGAAAAATATTACAAAAATATTTGACCCTTCCAGATCCAACCAGTCTTTCTTGTCCCTTCTGTCATCTGAAAGAGTGGACTGCGCTGCCTCCACTTTCCCCACCCTCATTGGCTTGTTAACCTACTGCAGCCTCACCTATTCAACTGCTATAGTGACGACCTTCACCTTCCTGTCAAATCCAATGGACACTTTCCAGTTTGCTTTCTTAGATGTATCTCATGGTATTTCATGCTCTTAATTACTCTCCTTTTTGAATCTCTTCTTTCCCAGATCATCCTTTGAACAGGCTTGTTTCTCAGACGGCCTCCTACTCACTATCGGCATTCTCAACCATTCTCACGATTTTGATTATTCTTTACATAGGAATACCCCCCACATCTTTATCTCTAGGCCCAGACCACTCCTTCAGTTCTAGGACCCTATATCCAAATGCATTCAGTCACATATAATATTTTAAAATTATGAACATATTATGATATGGGAATGGATACATTTGGATATAGGATTCTAAGCACCTACTCTAAGTGCTGGTGACATACAGATGAACAGGATAGACATAAACGTCAACCAAGCTAGTGTGCCCCAGGCACCCCAGCACAGCTTGACCAAAACAAAACTCTCTGTGACCCAGCCCACCAGCCAAATTCTCTGCTAGTATGCTTTTCACCCAAGCAAAAAACACAGGAAACATCCTTAACACTCTCTTTCTCAATCTTTTATTTTTTAACTCCAAATACACGCACGCACACATATACACACAAACATACATATACACACCTACTTGTACATGTTTGCAGAGGAAGAAAGAGAAACATATATCTATCAGCTTTGTTTAACTAGGTTTCTCTCTGCGTACAGCTCACACCAACCTCTTCTCACTACATGAAGACAGAAACCAACTGGCTTTCACATTCTTTATTAATAACTTCCACCCACCATCTCCATTTAATAATGTGCTTTTTCTTGGGGTACAAGGTCCACATGCGAACTGTGATTCTCAACTAGCTGATGATTTCACTCTATACTTTTTTAACTACAAGCCACTTTGAAACCCAGGAGCACTGTGAAATAAGGATAAACGCATGGCACAAATCCTGACCATGAAATTAATAAAGTTCTATAGACCTGTGGCTGCTGGTAATTTCCCTGGTTTTGTTTTTGCAGCAACATGGAAAACAAAATTCCACATGAGTCAAAATAAAAATTGATATATCCTCCATCAATTAATACCTTTCTGCTATTTAATATTTATGAAACATTTCTTCCCTTATATCTAGTTAGCCAATATTTCTCAATAACTCTAATCTCTATCCTCAATGACCCTAATCTCTATCCTCTACCGCCTTATACACACACACAAAGAGAGAGACAGAGAGAGAGCATAAAAAATGCTACCAGCCCTCTATCCTTCTTCACACTCAAGTTAGGTCTTGCCATTTCTGTCTTCTCCTATACAAGGTTTTCTTCCTTCTACTGGCAAGTGCTATTTTCTTAGGATGCCCATATACATCCCCAGAATCCTGAGAGTTCTTATTTACAATATTTCTGTCTCATTTGGTATGTATTGTACTGGATCACCTCTGCTCAATTATAGTTTTTATCGAGAAATAAAAGCCAAAGTGTGAAAACAGCCTTGACACGAAACATTTAAGAGCACATTTGTGAATACTTATTCTCCTACTCCTGGAGTAGAACCCTCAAGTAGGCATCATTCCCCGGGAGAAATTATAAGCAAATGACATCGGCCCCATGGGGTATTCCACATAGAAGTGATGGTTTTACCTGGTACTTTGGAAGCTGCTCCTTAGCGTGTTGTAAAGATCCCCCAGAAGAACTATGGGAAGAGGAGATGCTGCCACTGCTGCTGCTGCTGCCACTGCTGCTTCCTTGACAGCACTTGGCTGACACTTTAATAGGGACATCCTCTGTTTTCTGGGTTAAGAGAGACAGGCAAGGCAAAGTACTGCTAAGTATATCAGGCTTCCTCAACACGTTCTTCATTGGGAATTCCTTTGTTAAATCATTCTGTTATGTTGTGCCTAAGTTGCATAGAAAACTAGAAGTTTTTAAATTTCTTTTTAATGAGGACAAAACTGTGGTTCTTCAGAGTCTATAATATTTGGGGGGGGGGGGAATGCTGAAGAAGGGTACTAGACAGAAGGTTATTTATTAAGACTTCATTCTCCTTAAATAATTAAACTATTATTTACATTCCAATCATATTTTAAAATCATCAATGAGATCTGATCTCTGTTTTGGTTATTAGAGGATTTTTAGTACTACATATAGTCATAATCTATAAAATTGATGAGAAGACAGACATTGCTTCAAATTTAAATTTTTACCAAGCAAATGAACGAAGAAGGCAAAACTATTAATTTGGAAAGACTGGCCTTGTGTTTTTAATGACACACCTCCTCTAGCACTCTTTTAAAGGTAATAGGAAAGAAAATCACGAGGTCGAGTTTGTGAAAGATGAAGCCAAAACTGAAACAGGAGCTCCTGTGAATTAATACAGCATGTGATGGAAATATGGTCTTTAAAGGTTAGGGGTAATAGAGGACTATCTACTGTATAGTCCCTGAATAGAGTTCACTGTCAGTTCTTATGACAGTGACATAAAGGTATAAAGATAGACCTTTATTAATTTTCCCTTCCTCCTACATCAAAATATATTGCTCCCATACAGAGGCATCCTGTGCCCTCTATGATAAATTGTTTCTATTCTGACTCTTATTTGCTTTTTCATGTGCAGCTTTTGCTTGGAAAACCATGAATGCAACTGCAGCTTATCTAATCTCCAATGTGACAGTCACACTGGTGGTCTAATGCAAATGCCTGCAGTCATGTGCTTGATACAAACTCATGACGTTTTGTGTTTGCCAAGGGGGTGGGGGGCTGGAAATGGGAAAACAATATAAGGAAAATACAAACTGTGCTGGTCCATGACAGTCACTCCTGCAGTGACGGCATTCGAGTTGTACTTGGTTGTTCCCGAGCATCTGGCACTCCTTCAACACCCTCTTCAGATCTAGCTGTTACTTAATACCACTTAAGCCAGAAACACAGCCCCTCAGAGGGCCTAAAGTGACACAAAGTCCACACCTGCCTCACAGAATGCTAGACCCTTTGGCTGGGGTACAACACACTGAGCAGTCTATAATTGGAGATGGCACCTGGTACAGTGAATACACTGTACCCACTGGACTCTTTGTAGCCTTGAGCAAATTACAAGTCTCCCTGGACCTGGCTGCCTTTTTGATTAAATGAGTGCTTCCAAGAAACCTTATGTTCCAGACTCCAGTGTCATCACTGCTCCGATATATTGAAGATTTCAGTTCCTTTTGAAAACTGGAGTGAATTTTTATCCCTCCACTTGTTACTACCATTAGGAGCCCTAGTGATGGAGTGTGGGTGTTCAACTAAACCATCTGTGCAAGGCCTTCACGGAAACAGGAACTGATGTGGGAAATCAAGGAGAAACCACGTCCTGTCCACCAAACAAAGGGTCAAGTGCTGGCTCACCTAAACTTTCATACAAATCTTCCATTAAAGCCTATAGCTGCATCACCTGAGAGAGTTCTCAGCCCCCCCCCCCCCGCCCCCGCCTCCCTACCTACCGACCTAACAAGCCCAACCACTACTGTAATGATTAGCTACCCGACAGACTTCCACTTTAAAGCACTGCAGAGTCCACCAGCTAAACTGCCTCTGACCAAACACTTCCTTCCTGCAGAAATGATCCTCGTCAAAAGCAGGAAAACAGCCCCTTGGCCCTGATGAGACAAAGACTGTGATATAAACTATTCGTTTACTTAGCTACACATTCAACAAACTGCCAGAATTCAGTCAGTATAGATAGTAAGTTATGGAACATGAAAAGAATGAATACAAATGGATTTATTTAATTAATAGATAGCTGAATAACTACTGAAAAGAGACTGAAAGGTCTAAAAGCGACAACTTGGAAGTACTCTGGACGGATGTCCAGAAGACTCAGGGAGGACCAGACTCGGCTCCTCACCTGGACACATCACTTGACCTTTCCCATTCTGGCTCCAAGGGATCAAGAGCTGCCCTGTCCTCACTTTACTCATCCCTAGATGCTGCCCCACACCATCACCACCACCACCCTGCCCTCCACTAAAACAGGAAATAAATAAAACCTTCCTTGTTTAGATAGGTTTGAGAAGCACTCCCTTCTGAAGATGACAATGCCTGTTAGCATTCTGAAGCCGTATAGTGAGGAAAGCTATTTAATTTTGTTTAACCCAGTGCTAGGTAATACTTCTTACTATCAAGGAGAAATACCAGACAGAATAACCTATTAACTTTCCTTCAGGCTAACACTTCATGAATTTTAGAGTTCTTATTTTTCCCATTATACAGCATACATCTGGCATCAAAATCCTACTAGAGTGCAACTCACCAGCAAATCCACCACTAGAAATATTTATAGTACACTGCTGAGCATCTGTCATGATTACCTGCTAACAGTTTCACCAGTATATATTAATAGGAAGAAAAATGTGGTAAAAGGGGGGCAGCTTTGCTTATGTTTCTTCTGAATCATTAATGACACTGTACAACATAGCCCAAAGAGAAGACTGGATTAATAAATGATTGATCAAAGAGAGGGTTAAAAGATAAAAGCAAATCTGCATTTCATACCTGAGTTGCCACCTCCTCAATCTTGTGAACAGCTTTAGAATCAAACAAGACTTGTCGGCCTCTCCTTTCACAGTCCTGGTAAACTATCAGGCGAATCTCATTCAGGTCAAACTCTGAACATGACCAACTGTGGGTGAAAAAGAGAGAAAGAAGTTATGTTATCTGCAACACTTGGAACGATCATGGAGAGAGAAGTTTCCCAGCCAACGTGCCTGTGTGCAAGTCAAAAGGTCACAAGTGTGTAGAGACAGTGAACCCTTCAGACCTGGAGCAGACAGAACTCCAGTGGGCCATACAAATATTGCCAGTGTCCATGACAAAGGTTGGGAAGACTGCTTTAAATAATAAATCATTGGAGAGAAAGCTTCTCCTTCCAGAGCCATTTTGGACAAAGATGGTAGCCAGAAATTGCAAGGACATGTGGAGAGAGCTGAATTTGGATCCCTGGGTTCTGGGGATGGCACAGCTGAGGTACAGGAGTGTTCAAGCTTCTGTGTCATTGGGCAGGGAACCACTTGGAGCAAGTCAGTACAGCCTTGTCTTCTCTTCCTCTCCCACTCACCTAGGCTCAGGTCAAATTGAGAGGAATTACACATCCTAACATTTAGTATTTTCCTCTGTTATGGCTGGCTCTGATACAGAAGTTTTGAAAACCAAGTGCATCATTGTACAGCATCTGAATTGCTAACAATAACAATCAGCAATACAGGAAGCGTGGCTTAATCCTATGCAAAACAAAAGCTACTGGGATAAAACTGCTCTAAATATAGGTTTGTTCTTGAGTAATAAATGAAATCAGAATGCAAGAACTATAGTAAGGGTCATCATTTACAATGCACTGCTTTAGGCATACTCAGTTATTAGTCTGTCAATCTGTTCAACACGTATTTGAGGACCTACCTCATTCCAGGCACTGTGGGTGATGACAGAGATTCAGCAGTTAATTAACTGAAGAGACTTGGTCCCTGTCTCATGGAGTACCTGGTTTAGTGGGGGACACTGGGCTGCTAATCGTATATAAATGTTTAACTACAGATAGGTACAAAAAGGAAAAGTAAAGGATGTGGTAAGATTTAAGAGGTGGGGGAGAGAGAGGCAGGGAAGCCCCTAAGGATTTTAAAAAGTGATGTTTAGGGGCCGGCCCGGTGGCGCAAGCGGTTAAGTGCGCGCGCTCCGCTGCGGCGGCCCGGGGTTCGCTGGTTCGGATCCCGGGCGCGCACCGACGCACTGCTTGGTAGGCCATGCTGTGGCGGCGTCCCATATAAAGTGAAGGAAGATGGGCACCGATGTTAGCCCAGGGCCGTCTTCCTCAGCAAAAAAAAAAAAAGAGGAGGATTGGCGGATGTTAGCTCAGGGCTGATCTCCTCACAAAAAAAAAAAAAGAAAAGTGATGTTTAAAAAGGACTTGAAGACGTACGAGTTAAAGAGATAAAGGGTGAGAATGAAGAACACAACAGGAAGAGGGAGGGACATGGTAAAATGTAATATTGATGCAGTAGAGACAGGAAAAAAAAAGCCAGAGAGAGAAGGAGAGCTGAGAGGCGGGGCGGCAAGGCAGACAGGGGCACGGGTCGAGCCCTAAGTGCAGCGAGAAGCCAAGGTAAACAAAGGTTGATAAGCTCAGGTCTGTGCTTTGTAAAAGTTCAATCTGGCTGCTCTAAGGAAAACAGGGGTGGGACAGATTAAGACTGGAAGCAGGAAGGCCAAATCGAATTCACTGTGAGAGTTCAGGGCCTTCATAACGAAGGCTGGAGTGACAGCAACGAAGGTGGAAGAAGAGGACAAATACTGGAGGCATGTTCAGGAGGCAGAATTGATACGATTTTGTGGTGGACTGGATGGTGCCAGAGGCAAAAGGGATGCCACCTGCTTAGAAAACGCTGGTGGAGGAGGAGTTCTGAAGGGATGGATGAAAGACGGATAGTTAGATAGACAGACTAACAAAAGCAAACCGTAAACTAAGAGACTGTATAAGTGAAGTCAGACACGTCTGGATTCAAATCCAAACTCTCTGAGCTTCCATTTCTTCACCAGCACAATGAGAAAATTAATGCCAACCTTACAAAGCTGCTGTAGGGATTATATGAAATATGTAAAGTGCTTCACACAGAGGCTGACACACAGTAAGTGCTCCAAAATGGTGATAATTACTTAAAAGAACTGTTAATGTTACAATTTTTTTAAAAAATTGATACAGAGGCCAGCCCCGTGGCTTAGCAGTTAAGTGCGCGTGCTCCACTGCTGGCGGCCCGGGTTCGGATCCCTGGCGTGCACCAACGCACAGCTTCGCCGGCCATGCTGAGGCTAAGTCCCACATACAGCAACTAGAAGGATGTGCAGCTATGACATACAACTATCTACTGGGGTTTTGGGGGGAAAAAATAAATAAAAAATTATAAAAAAAAAAATTGATACAGAGTCTGGTATCCAATCACAAATTGTGCATTATTTGGTCTTTTTTTCAGGCAGTGGTAGTTAATATTGGATATGTTCTTTTAGGGTAGCAGATTTGTTTTCTTAAATCCTAGCACCAAAAAATAAAAAGTTCTGATTGTACCTTCTTTTAACAACCTGTGTTCTAAGCTACCATGCCCAGCATCCTTTCCTGCTAATTTTGATAACAACATGGCAAGTTTATTTTGGAAATCATTTCTACTCTCAGTCCAGACAGAGGTAGTCCATGTTCCAGGCTTGGCCAATTGGACACGACAACATGACCTCCAGCCAGGCTGTGAGAGCCGGTCCTCAAACTCAGTCGTTCAGCTGGTAAAAGGTAACCCTGGAGTGGCTGGTGCCTGTATTTTGCCATTTGAGGCAAGAGTCTATCTGAAAATGAAGTCAACATGGAGGAAAGCAGAGGTGAGCAATGGAATGAGACAGATTTCTGTTGGATCAAAGCCAGCTGTTCCTGAGTGAACACTGTTCCTACAGTTAGTCTTCTGTGACTTATAACCAAAAAAGTCCTGATGACTGTGCCCTAAACCACTAAATTTTAAAATTACACAAGGTCATTAAAAACACCCTCTGAAATTACTAAAACATAGTACACAGGTTGAAGTTATTAAAAGTGAAAAAATCAAAGTTTTTTTTTTATAATTTTATTTATTTATTTATTTCTCCCCCCAAAGCCCCAGTAGATAGTTGTATGTCATAGCTGCACATCCTTCTAGTTGCTGTATGTGGGACGCGGCCTCAGCATGGCCGGAGAAGCGGTGTGTCGGTGTACGCCCGGGATCCCGAACCCAGGCCGCCAGTAGCAGACTGCCCGCACTTAACCGCTAAGCCACAGGGCCGGCCCATCAACAAAGATTTAATTGCTTTGTGTTGTCTTGCTCAATCTAATTTACCCTAACAATTACATTTTGCCAAAACGGCATTACAATTTACAAAGCAAGTTGTTCAGTCCTTATTTTTGAGGAGTAACACTGATTCCAATATCAATCAAACTGAGGACAGCTGTTTAGAAGAGCTAAAATTTAATAACAATCACAATACCTTAGTAAATGTTTCATGTTATTTTTCAATTTTAAAAAGATAGAAATAAAAGATATGGGAAGGGAAAAAGTATGTATGTCAGATTGTCTACTTTTTTGACCCAAACACCTTAAGAAAGTATTTTATAAAATACGAAGAAAACTCTATTCTCCTTCTTCCATGTGAATACTGTCTTTGGTTTGACACCTAATTATAATTTTGACATTTACTGTCACTAATATTAGTAGAGGAAATCACAGTTGGGTAATTTGGTAAAGGAAATGCAGGCAGGAGAAAGGAGATTAAATGAGTGCTTCAGAAGGAGACAGGCCTGGGATCAAATCTCAGTTCTGTCTCCCACTAGTTTTATGGCCTTGGGAAAGGCCCTAAGGCAGCACTCGTAGGGCCTATTGTAAAGATTAAGGAGATAGTCTGTGGAAACCTCCCGGCACACTGCCAGCTCTTTTCCCTACCATCCTCCACATACAGGGCTTGAGGTACTCGTAATTACATGCCACATATATTCTCTTCATGTTCACATTGACTTCAACCAACAGCTACTGTGGAGCTTCTATGAGCACCAACCATAGTTCCTGGCACTGTAGTGAGGGCAACTTGCTGCATGATTCAAAGAGGTATGAAAAATAAGCCTTGGGTTTTTGCCTTAAAATATCTGACTATTTGAAAGACATTTATCCAAATCAGAACTACCTCATTTCTTTGCTTTTGTTTTGCAGAAATGAACACTGCCCCTAGCATCAGGGGACATGGTATTATTCGTCCATTTCATGGTCACAGCTGTATGACCTGAGGCACAAGAAAATGAGATGATTTGTCTACCTTTTCTTACTGTAAAATTTAAACAAAAGGACTTATATGGACCTTTTCAGTTTTAAACTTCCATGATGCTAAGATTTGCCTGGTTGGAAATGAAACCAGATCTTATTTCTGGAACTACTCATCAAGAGTGGGAAGCAAGTGACCAAAGACTAAATTATGTACCTGAAAGGTGACAAGCAATAGTTCAAATGATTTTAAGTACAGAAAACAGAATTCTCCTTAAAATATACATAACCATGTGTTGTGGGTTGAATTGTGTCCCCCAAGAAGATATGTTTAATTCCTAATTCCTGGTACCTGTGAATATAACCTGTTTTGGAAACAGGGTCTTTGCAGATGTAATCAAGTTAAGATGAGGTCATACTAGATTAGGATGAGCCCTAATCCAATGACTAGTGTCCTCATAAGAAGAGGGAAATCTGTACACAGACACAGAGGGATCATGGCTATGTGATGATAGAGACCAAGACTGGAGTTATGCTTCTACAAGCCAAGGAAAGCCAAGGAATGCTGGCACTCAGGGGCATAGAACAAATAAGAAATGTGAGTCTCTATCCTCAAGGAACTTAAAAATCTAGAAGAGACAATCATGTAAGTAACTACATGAAAACAAGGGGGCAAGGCAGAATATAGAGGGCAAGAGAGGAAACAGGAAAAATTCCTGGAAGAAGCAGTATTTGAACTAGCAAAGTTATGAAGGATGGCAAGGATTAGACATGTGATGATGAACGGGGAGAGTCCCTGCAGACTAAGGGCACAGCACAAACACAAAGAGTCAAACGGTACAAAGTCAAAGTCTTGGGTGGCTGGAGTATGTCTACTGCAGAAGAATTACACAGGAAATGAGGCTGCAAAGACGTTCAGGACTACTTGTGGAGGACCTTGATTGCTATGCCAAGGAATGTATGTTGTTCTACAAGCAGTGGTGTGCCATTCCAACTTTCTGAGAAAGGGAATGACAAGACCTGACCTGTGTTTTAGGAGAGAACTAAAGCTGCTTGAGAAAACCATTTTCAGGGCAAAGGGAGAGGTGGGACTGATTCTCATACCCAGGGCTCAAGGAGTCACGGCTAATAGGGGTGAGAGCAGTAGCTGTATGATTTGTTGTAGGGTGATTTGCTACGTCCTCTAAGACCAGCTCTAGTGTTGTTTGGTTCCTCCCTTGAACTTTTACAGGAATCACACTAGAAGTGGGCTCAAGTACGCCCAGGTTGAAGCGTGAGTTAAGAAAGAAGAATACTTCAAAAATGTTTTCCCTCTTGCTCTCACACAAGGAAACAACCCTATATAGTCAAAAATCAGTTCACACAGAGTTTAAAGAGCAGTCTTGTGATCTAAGAATGTGAATGTTTAAAGAGTCAGGTATGATAAGGAAACTTAAATGGTCCAAGAAAAGGTAAAATGAAACAAAACAAACAAAACCAACAATAATGGCAAATACTACGCATTTAACAAGTAGCTCCTGCATGCCTACTGTGTGCCAAGCATTCTTCCAGGCACTGGGATGAAGCAGTGAACAATCATAACTCCTGCTCAGACAAAGCTTACTATATTTAGGATGATATTTTCCAGCCACTCAAACTCTATTCTATGTTCTTCTTTTCTGCCAACTCCCACTGCTCCTCTTCTCTTTCTCAAAAAAACTTTCTAAATACAAACAGAAACCCTCTCAAAAGGTTTGCTCAAGAACAATGAGGAGACCTTAATTACTATGACCTGAAAATAAAGGAAGACTAGAGGTGGAGAAAAAGGCAAAATTATGCTTGAGATGGTACAGAGTTCACCCTGTCAGCACAAATGTACATTATTTCCCACGTAGTAACAAGCTATTTATTTCAAGGAAAAAATATGTAAATAGATGGCAGTAACAGATTTGGAATTCTTTTTTTTGCTAGGTTAGTACTGTCAGGAAGATGGCTAACAGGAAAAGCAATTTGAAAATTAGTTGACTTGCCTTTCCTCCCCAATTTTGTACTGACACAGCCTTAGCTGCACAAATTGCCTGGTTTAGTTTCAGAGGAGCTACATAAAAATTCACCACTGAATTGCTGTCCTGTGGTCAAGAGTACAGTAAAAAAATGCTTAAAGATCCCAATTGTCATCAGAAGCTTTAATACATAATGCTAACCTAAAAATATAATTTACAAATGATTCCGATTAAATGTATGCCTTTCTTATTTTGTCAAAAGAAATTTATATAGGATTTGGCTGCAACTTTTTCTGTCTTTAAGAAAGTAGGTTATAGGCAAATTCTTTGTTCTTTTTGTAAAAGACATGTATGGAATGAAAGAATAAATCCCTATAATCAGCAGTATGGGATGGAAAGAGCACTGTAACATGAGTCCAAAAGCACATTCCTGCATTCATTCCTTCCATACACTTTTAGCACCTGGCTTAACCCGGGTAACATGAAAGATACCGGGAACAGAAATTAACTAGATCCGTTCCTACCTCAAAATGCTTACAATCTGACATGAGAAGGCCAACAAACAAATAAGTAAACTATATTGTTACAGGTACTGAGATAAATGTCTATATGGCTATGGGGAACTAAAAAGAATGACGAAGTCAAGTCCACATAGTAGGGGTGAAGGATGGGTGCAAGTCACAGGGGACATGATGCTTGGGACGTGGATTAGTATTCACCAGGGTAAACAGAGCTGCTAACTCTAGCTTTGCCACTTTCAAACCCAGATGACTTTAGAAAAGCACTAGGGCTCAGCTTTTCCAAAATGCATCTGCCTTATCTATCTCACAAGGTTGTTGGGAAAAACAGAGAGTAAGTATGACAGTACTTTTAAAATTGTAAAGCATAACTCAAAGATAAGTTCAGATACACAATCCTTTAACTGAGACCCTTGGGGCCAAATGTTTCAGAAGTCAGAATTTTTTACATTTTAGAAAGAAGCTTATAGCACGTATTATGTAACACCTCCTCCAAGGTCTGAGGTGTAATCAAATCCCCAAAATCAAACAAATTACTATTTCACCAGTCCAAGTTATGAATCTTTATGCTAAGTGGATTAGAATTAGATAGAGACTATAAATAGCCTCGTATCAGTTCAGGTCAGTTCCAAAAATTTTTTTCAGAGATTTCAGGATTTTGGAATTGTAGGATAAGAGATTATTGACCAATGCAATGCTTACTGTGTCTGAGGGAAGGTCAAAAGACTGGAATAAGTAACATTCAGGTCCCCCACATTTTCCTGAATATAACCGATCCCTAACAAATATGACCGTCAAAGTTTACATGTAACCAGGTTGTCTGAATCTTGGAACTTGTTTCTCCTCCCACTGAAACAATGCTATAAATGGTTGCGAGGGTCACAAGCTCAAACCACACATGTCTTTATATTATGTGTTCATAGAGCAATGACGAATCATGAGTCACAATACAGCCTGAGGTTTGGGTTCTATGAACAGGGAACTCTGAAGAACAGAAAAGAAAAAAATTTTCTTCCTTCTTTCCTGAGTTCAGGGTCAAGTCAGGTAAAACCCTGGAATAGGTGAAGTTTGTGTGTGGCACTCACGGCACCACCACCCACACCACCCCCCTGTCCTGGGGCCACCACAGCATCACCAAAGAGCACAGCACTGCCCTGGACATCAGAATGCCTGGGTTCTGGGCAGGATCGATAGTCTAATCCTAGCCACACTCCTTCACCTCTTAGTCCAGTGTTTCCTCTTCTATAAAATGATGGGTTGGGGCTAAAATTATCCCTCAAGGTCTCATCCTTCCCACTCTAACACACCATAATCCCAAATTATCTATGAAGTGTGTACAGTATAATTTAGAATAGATGATCTCAGCCAAGTACTGAGAGGAAAGCAATCTCAATGAATTAATCTACATTACTGCACAGCATCCCTTAACCTTTCTAGATGTACTCTATACTTTGATAAGCATGCTTCTTAATAAAAACACATCTCTAATCGATAGAACTTTCAAAAGATGCCAACAAAATTTGAAGAGGAAAAGCCCTTTTGAGGCAAGAGAGACATGGAGCAGGCAGGTCACCGTGCCACCCAGGATTCCATCCCTGGTAGTTTTCCCAGATTTTGTTGTTATTATTAATAGGTTCTTCCCTTTCTCGCCTTTAAAATCTCACAGATTCTCTAAATATGGCCCATATTTTCCAAAATGGTTCCTTTAATGCTTAAAAGAGCACTACTCATTCTTTTCTGGTATCTATAAACTAGAAACTACCTACACGAAAAAGAAAAAAAAAAAAAAAAGAGCTTTGCTGTTCATCTCCATGCATGCATTAATTCAATATTCACTGAGCTAATTCTTTCACACTCTTGTCAGCATAACCCCAACAGTCAACACTCATTACTGTATTCCAGGATTACTGAAATGTATAATGGCTCTGCTGAAGGCCAACTTGCATCAACATGATTTCACATCTTTTCCTGAAGGTAAGTTTTCCCCATCCTACCCTCGCAGGGAAACTATATACCAATAACAGATAAACAAATGAATTTCAAAGTAAATATGCAAGACATTGCCTTATATATTAATTCTAGATCCATCTAAATTGTACACAGATAAGGTAATAATTCTATTTTCCTAGAGGTTTCCAGAGGTCAAAAGCATGATTCTCTCCATAAGGTCTTTTGTTTGCAAAATGAGAAAGCTAAAATAAATAGAAACTGTATCTATCTTTGGTTGTAAAATATTATCTCTAAAAGAGATGGTACAGGAGAGCACATGGGAGAGCAGTGGGAAAGCAGCGCTGTCTGACTGGGCAGCAGGGCAGGGGCCAAAATAAGAAGAATAAAAAAAGAGAGAGATGGGTACAAACACACATACTCATATACTCACATACTCTTTGACCCAGCAATTCCACTTGTAGAAATTAATCCTACAGATCAGCTTGCATAGGTCTAACATGATTCTGTATAAAAAAGGATTCACTGCAGCACTGTTTGGAATAGCAAAGGACTGGAAACAAACTGTCAACCTGGGATGGTTAAAGTAAATGAAAGCACACCCATACAATGAAGTACTGTACGGATACAACAAACGACGACGCTCCTTTTGTAATTACATAGTAAACTCTAAGAAATCATTTTTACTGGAAAAAAGAAGTAAAAAACATTGTGTATAGAATGCTACCATATGTATTTTAAAAAAGGAAAAACAGAGGGAAAAAACTCTGAACTTTACTATATACGCAGAGAGTATCTCTAGAAAGATATACAATGAATTGATGAGACTGCTTGTGTCTGGAGTAGAAAGCAGGGTTGTTGAGGGGAAGAAGTAAGCTGAAGACTTCACTGCCAACTCTTTACAGAGCCCACGGAAAGGCTTTCCCTATGCTATTTAATACACATCCGTCAAAACTTCATAGTGAGGAAGAGTGCAGACTCTGGAGCCAGGCAGCCTGGGTTCAAGTCCCCGCTCTGCCTCTTCCTAGCTATGTGACTTTGGCGAGTCATCTAATCTCTTTGTTCCCCAGTATCCTCCTCTGCAAAATGGGGATAATAGTACCTACCTCATAAGTGTTGCTTTGAGGATTAAACGCAAAGCGCTTAACAGAGACAGGCCCACAGTAAGTGTGTTGTAAGTATTAAGACTTTGTGTCCTTTGAATATTTAACTATATGACTGTACGATCTCTTGAAAAATTAAAAATAAATAATGAAACTGAGGAATACAACAGGAATACTATTGTTTTGTTTTGTTTTTAACCCATTAAAGATTCTACTATTGCCTTAAGACAAACAACCGTAATTACTGTTTGCTTTAAGAGGCTTCTTGGTAGCTGAAGCATGAGGCAGTGGGTGAACTCCTACAGGGAAACCACCTTAATGAATTCAAGGCATTCAGATTCAGTTTCAATTATGTAGTTTGGCTTTAGACAATGACGTTTACTGAGGTTTCTTCTCAGCATTCATGTACCACATTTCCCTATCCTCCTTCATCTCCCGCCTCCCCTCAAGACAGGACAAAGCTTCTCTCTAAAAAAGTAATCCCTCTTCTCATTTATTAAACCTACTTATCGCTCTGAGTTTGTTATTACTGTTCTAGTACCATATCAAATTGATTTCTATCATATTAAATAACTGCCTTTTTTCCTCCATCATCTCATAGAGCCTAGAGACACTAGTTCCAGTGTCCAGTTGCAGCTTTAGTTCCAGAGCTCTGAAGTTTGGAGGTAGGCAGGGGAAGACTGGTGATCAGAGCTGCACAGCACACAAATAATTGCCTAACATTTTAAAGTTTGCCATACGCTTTTACACAATTCATCTGAGCTGACCTTCACAAATGTCCTGTGAGAGCCTATATTATATAATCTCTTTTACACAGAATTTAGGAGACTTGAACAGGGTTATAACCAGTAGGTGACAAAGTCAGGACTTAAACCAATGTCTCCTGACTCCAAATTCTGTGTTCCTCCAACTCTGCCATACTATCCCCTTAACATCAGGAGCAAACACGTCAGGGTAACATCCTCTACATTCCAGGACCTCCCTCTACGTTTCCTTCTGTCAGAGACAGCTTCTCTTGGCAAGCATATAGCCTTTGTGTCCCCTGCCGATATAAGAAACCCCCTCCCCGCCCGCAGTTGCTGGTGCACGTTGCTGTCCAGTCGGCTGCCACTGGACCTTCCTGTAAGGAACTCCCAATAAACCTATGTCTCGTTCACCATCTCTAGGTCTTTTCTTTGGTCTCTCAGTAACTTATCCCACACTGCTCACCCAAATGAGCGTGCGGCCAGACACCTGAGGGGTAAAAACATGCTACATTTGAAAAATAAAAATGCTGGTGATATAATGTTAAGACTGAAAAGCAGAACACAGAATTATGTATATAATATGACTTTAATTATGTAGGAAAAAAAAAAAGTTACCAGAGGTTTTTAAAAAGTTCACAAAAAATTAGCAGTTCATACCACAGGCAAAGGATTAATCTCCCTAATATATAAAGAACAACCAGAAATCAATAAAGAAAAAGATTTAAAAGATTGCAAACCAATGGAAAAAGTGGGCACTGAGTAGATAGTTGACAGAAAAAAAAACTAAGATGATCTTTAATCATATGAAAAGATGCTAAATCTCACTCTTAGAAAGAGAAAAGCAAATTAAAATCATACACCTATTAGACTGGCAAAAATCCAAAAGTTAGACACTCCACACAAGAGAAACACAAGCAGAGGCACAAAACGGCATGAGTACATATGGAGGGTCATTTGTCATAGCCATCAGAATTGCAAGTATTTTTAACCTTGGACCCACCAATCCCACTTCTGGAACTAAACAGATATAAACATGTGATTGCAGCATGTTTGCTAAGAGCAGAAGACTGGAAACAACTGGAGAGGACGTTGGTAGGGACAAATTAAATCGCTCATGCTATATTCACACAACAAAATACCACGCAGCTGTTGGAGAGAGTGCGAGCATGAGAGCAAGACCTATAATATCCCCAGATTAGACTGTGAAGTCCACATGGCAAAGAGCAGATTCCTGTGTACAGCAGGCTACCTTCTGCGTAAGAAGAATACATATTTGCATGTGCTTATTTCTGCACAAAAGAAATATAAAAAGAATTTGTAAGAAACAAATAAAATTGATTACCTGAAGGAGATGGGGAAGACTCAAGAGGTGGGGGCAATATGTTTCAAATATATAGGTTTATTGTTGAACCAAGTGAATGCATTATAGATAAAGAGACATATAGATAAAATGCTTTTTAAAACGTTAAGAAAAAAATCCTTGCATTCATATCCTTTACAAGGTGATTTAATCTATAGAAGATGTTAGTGTTGGGGGCACTTCTTAACCTTCTTACCTTTGCTTCAGGTTTCCAAGTAGAAGCACAATCTTGATTAGTGTAACACTCCTGACTGCTCTTTGTCCCCATGTGCTCCTTCCCAGTGGAAGAGGAATGAATTGCATTTGATACATTTTCCTTTATTCTTCGCCATCTATCTGCCTGCAGAGCACACACATGCTGATCTGATCCCCAACTCCTCAACATCAAGTTTTACAGGGGCGAGCCCCTATGTGGAAGCCCTGTGGATGTCCTAAGCTGCTTAGGACAGGATAGGTCAACCAACCAATTTTGAGGTTCATTATTAGGCAGCCCTTTGTTGTTACACACACTAACCATTTTCCAAATGTAGATATTTTGGTTTCCATCCACCTGAACAATTTCTCTCTCCCAATTTTCAAATTCCGTTGGGGAAGGAAAATGGATTTCCTTCAAATTTCCTATAAGGAAAACCTCCTACAAGGAAAATTCCCTGCCAAGGAGACTGTCAGAAATTTGAACAAAAATTAGGGTCATTCTCTGCTTTGTAACTGTCAAAAACTGGAAACTTAAATATCAATTAGCAGAACATACCCTAAGTTTTCTAAAGCCATCCATTTAAGAAGATGCTACAAAGTCATTAAAAATTGTTCTCAAAAACATTTTAATGACATAGGAAAAAATGTCATGGTATTATACTGAGTGAAAAAGTAGATTAGATAGCTTGATATACAATATGATTCGGTTAATACAATGCAGTTTATATCCATGTACCAAAAGAGGAAATAATTGCAAGGAAATAAAGAAAAGTATTAACAGCAGTAAAATTTGTGTGATAGCTTTATGGGTAATTTGGGTTTTCATTTTTATATTTGCCTTTTTTCAAACATTTTGTAATAAAATTGTATGGTTTTGACAATCAGAAAAAATATTTAAGAAAAATCTTAAAAACAAGTTTAGTAACAATGTAAAAGAAAAAGATGGAGGCATTTAAAAAGAAAAGCAAAAGGTAGCTAGCCTGACATGAATGCAGCCATGCTCTGAAATATACACCTGTTAAAATATTTTTTAAATATTTCATACCCCAGTAATTAACAATTACTGGAATTTAAAATTAAAAACACAACACCATTTATATTAGCACCCGCCCCCAAAAGAAATACTGAGGTATAAATCTAACAAAATATGTACAAGATCTATATGAGGAAAACTACTAAACTCTGTTAAAAGTTCACAGGTAGGAAGACTCAAAATGTCAGGTCTTCTCAACTTGATCTATAGATACAGCACAATCCCAATCAAAATCCCAAAAAGTTATTTTGTGGATATCGACAAACTGATTCTAAAGTTTATATGGAGAGGCAAAGGACCCAGAATAGCCAATGCAATATTGAAGGAGAAGAGCAAAGTCAGAAGACTGAAACTACCCAACTTCAAGACTCACTAAAAAGTTACAGTAAACAAAACAGTATGTTCTTGGTGAAAGAACAGACAAACAGATCGACAGAAAAGATCAGAGAGCCCAAACAGATTCACATAAACATAGTCAACTGATCTTTGACAAAGGAGCAAAGACAACACAATGGAGAAGAGACAGTCTTTCAACAAATGGTGCTGGAACAAGTGGAGGACATCCACACGCAAAAAAATGAATCTTGACACAGATCTTAAATCCTTCCCCAAAATGTAACTCAAAAATGGATCACAGACCTAAATGTAAAATGCAAAACTAGGAGACTCCTAGAAGATAACATAGGAGAAAATCTAGATGACTTTGGGCATGGTTATGACAACACCAAAGGTGAAATGAAAGAAATAATTGATAAGCTGGACTTCACTAAAATTAAAAACTTCTGGTCTGTGAAAGACAATATCAAGAGAATAAGAAGACAAGCGACAGACTGGGAGAAAATATTTGCAAAAGCCATATCTGATAAAAGACTGGTATCCAAAATATACAAAGAACTCATAAAACTCAACAATAAGAAAACAAACAACCCAATTAAAAAATGGGCAAAACACCTGAACAGACACTTCACAAAAGAAGATATACAGATGGCAAATAAGCACATGAAAAAGGTGCTCCACATCATATGTCATTAGAGAAATACAAATTAAAAAAACAATGAGATAGCACTATGAACCTATTAGAATGGCCAAAATCCAGAACACTGACAAAACCAAATACTGACAAGGATATGGAGTAACATGAACTGTCATTCATTGCTGGTGGGAATGCAAAATGGGACAAGCACTTGGAAGTTTGGCGGTTTCTTACAAAATTAAACAAACTCTTACCTTACGATCCAGCAATCACACTCCTTGATATTTACCCAAAGGAGTAAAACTTATGTCCACACAAAAACCTGCACAGGGATGTTTACAGCAGCTTTATTCATAATTGCCAAAACCTGGAAGCAACCAAGATGTCCTTCAGCAGGTGAATGGATAAATAAACTGTGCTATATCGAGACAATAGAATATTATTCGGTGCTAAAAAGAAATGAGTTATCAAGCCATGAAAAGACATGGAGGAACCTTTAATGCATATTACTAAACGAAAGAAGCCAATCTGAAAAGGCTACATACTGTGATTCCAACCAAATGACATTCTAGAAAAGGCAAAACTATAGAGACAGTAAAAAGATCAGTGGTAGCCAGAGGCTAGGAAGAGTTGAATAGCAAAGTACAGAGGATTTTTAGGGCAATGAAACTACTTTGTATGATACTATAATGATGGACACATTTCACTATACATTTTTCAAAACCCATATAATGTACCAGACCAAAAGTGAACCCTAATGTAAACTATGGTTTGGGGTGATGATGTGTCAACATAGGTTCATCAGTCGTAATAAATGTACCACCGAAGGGGAGCAGATTTTTTCAGTTGTCAAGGGAACTTTTAAAATATAGGAACTTTCACTAATAAGCACGAGTTTTAAAGTTTGTGATAGGATTATTCTCTGAAGATCATTTTGGTTTGTTATAGTCTACTGGAGAATTCCCTCTGAAGATGAAAACCAAGGACACATCCATTGTTTGAGCTTTGTATATAGCCATCAAAAGTCTCTGTCCCAGTTCAGCAGGATTATGGGCTGTCTCCTCTCAGTCTTGTCCACCCAGCTAGAAAGGAGAAGGTTAGTCCGCATACACTGCTCTACAGAACGCACCCAATCCTCTCATGTGGTCTTGTTCTTCCTGACAGAGGAACAAGTTCTCATAAAAGCAGTTCACACTAAGGTGTAAGTTACTGCCTAGAGAGAACAATGTTTAAATACCAAGAAATGAAGTTCTAATAACAGGAATTTTTATTGTCAAGCAAGGGCCAATGAAAGAGATATTAGGGGGCAGGCAACCTCCACCTCCCTCTCATATCATAATGTACAGTCCTATCTCCCAGCACACTCCACCCCATTGACATTTCCACGAAGGACCATTTACTCTCTGAATCCATATCATCTTTGCCTTTAGGCAACATTTTTCTTATTAGGGTGCATCCCAAGTATGTTCCTGCCTTAGGATCTCTGTACTTGGAATTCCGCCTGTTGAGAACACACTTCCTCAAATATCCACATGACTCGCTCTGTTACATGGAAAAAGATGACCACTGAAACAGTTCTGACTCCCTTGATTACCCAAGGTCTTTACATATCTCTAACATCTTTGGGTCTCATGGGTCACTAATAGACAATCAGAAAGTTAGAGCTGGTGGGACCACAGACACCACATATCCGGTGGTTCCCAGACTTGACTCATCATCAGAGTTACCCCAGAAGCTCTTTGTGTCTGTTTTTTTAAATCAACAAAGCTTCACAGGCTCCAATTCCAGGAATTTGGTCCAGTGGATCTGAAGTGAGGCTCAGGAACCTATATTTTTAAATGTAGGTTAAAACATTTCACATATTTGGGGATTACTGACCCAATCTTCCACTTTAATTTTTTTTAGAAGAGAAAATACAAACACAGAGAGATGAGGTGATGTTCCTAAGAACACTAAGAGTTCAAGGCAGAGATGAACCCTCAGATCATGAGATCAGGGCAGAGAAGATCCCCAGGTCAAAGATGCTTCCACTATATCTAGTACTACAGTTTAGGTTCTCACTGTTAGAGTTAAATTTAAAAAAAAACAAAAACAAAAACTTAGTAAGCGGAAAAACTAGCTTAGCTCTACCCAGTTTTGTTTTTTTTTTTTGGCTTTGGACAGAGTAAGGCATGAAAGTGAAAAGTAATGGTACAGTGAGAAAAAAGACAGGATTTTAATTCATATCTGTTCTATAAAAACCTGAGAGCAGTATTTTTTTAAAACCTTTTTAAACTAATAAGAGAAGGATTAAACCCTTCAAGATATAAACGTTGATGGATGGACGTATGTCTGATACCCAACATCCCATATAAACTTGGGATCCCATAGAAAGGGAAGAGAATTACCAGCAACCTTGGTGTTTCTAGAGCCCACAGGCTGGATTCCTTTTGGTGAGTTTCGACTGGGAGTTTAATTATTGTCTTAGGTCACAGGTTATTGTTCTCACCAATTCCCACCATGGCTGGCTACATCATTATTCAGCTTTTGTTACTACAACAATAAAAGGATAAGGCTAAGCCACAGCATGACTCACAATAGGAGATATAACAGGAGAACCAGGAATCGTGGACCAGTACAGCAAGTATTCCATTTCAGCATGCATGCATACATACATACATACATACAGCTGAGCAGGAACTGGAGGGAAATAGGTTTCAGCAGCTGCCCGATGACTGACCTGAGGACCCCAGAGTTAGAGTAACCTTGTCTTCTGTCTGGACCATTGCCATTCCGGACACAATCAGTTATGGTGGCTAATAACAAGGGCTTTACCCTGTCATGTCATCAATACTTACCAAAAATAAGACCCAGATAAAAGTTTATGTCAGTTGTCAGCTTCTATGAAGCGAGTTCACATTCCCTTCAAAACCCCTGTACTAAGACTGCTCTGATTCATTCCCAAGAAGAGATGTGGCTTCAGAGGGAAAAGATGAATGTTCTTTAAATCTAAATCAGACAAGACTTTGTAGAAATACTAACTTACCACCTCATTCCTCCCTCATTCACTCAATCATTCTCAAATCACATCTCTAAATCTCAACTATCAACCAGGGGAAATAAACTCTTTTAACTAGCCAAAGAAAATTCCTCATGGCACATAAAATCAGTGAAAAGGTAAGGAATGCAGGAAGGGCAGAAGAATATGTGACAGCAATACCCAATGCATCTGAAAGAGTCACACCCAGCAATTTACAACCTCCCTGGGAAGCTGGTCACAAGGCACAAGACCATCAGCTGACTAGGGTTTGGTTTTTTTCTCTACCCACTTCATTCAACCTGTCCAACAGCTACATTTTCTAAGTAGTATCAAAGCAGAATGGTTTTCACACAGTGTTTCTAGGTGAAGAACACAATGAAAAACACTCTCCCCATCCCTACAACCTGCATTATTAGACTTTCTTTTAATAGCCTTTTAGGAAAATCTTCAAAATTCTTTGGTCTTTTGCCTTAGCATATCTCTCTCTAAATCTGTGACTATTTTTGTATTTCCTAGTCAGTAATCCTAACTACTATAAATAAAGACTTGGTAGTAAAATCATGGTCAGCTTATCTCTATGAAGCAGTTCACTAGTGGAAAATACACCCTGGTTTCTATACTTATTTTCTTGTTAAGCAACTACCACAAACAATCTAAGGCTCTTTCTTTTTTTAACAGAATTAGTTCATCCAAATGTAGATAAGTCAGATATCTACATTCATTAATTCTTCTGCTCCTTCCGTCCTGGTGATTCTAAAGAAGGACAAAAAATCTCTTCTGAATCCACATTTCGAGATATGAAACTTAAAGCACAATTGATTCTGAAGTGCTTTGTTTCAGTTCCTCTTCAGTGTGTGTAGGGGATATTTTTTAAGACAAGGTTATGTGAAATTTTCTCTTGCCATCAGAGAAACAATGATTTCCAGATAAGCTTGGCAAATACTCCCAGGTTCCTCATATAAACAGCCTCAGGGACTTAACTAATTTGCTGGGAAAGTTTGAAAAATCAAGTCATTAGCAGCTTTGCTATGGTCGATATTTTCAGCAGGAAGATTAGAAGCCATTATTTAAAGACTACACCATATACCCAGCATCATATTTCAGAGTTACTAGATTTGAATTCAGTTTTAGGAAGGAATTTTTCATTGAAAACCATTTAAGATACCTCACCAAACTGTAGGTTTTTGGTGATTCTGGAATTTTGTGAAATAAATTGAACTCCAATATCTGTCATTAAGATTAAGGGGATCTTAATCTGAGATTAAGGAGAATGGGAGTGAAGACACGGGGGACAAACCTCTACCCTAAAATGTTTCATTCCACATGGACCATAATGGGAAGAATAAAAGGTTTCTTTCTGCACTGAACCGCGTCAGTTTTACACTGTGGCCACTGTTAGGTATCCAACATGACTCCAGTGGATTTGTGGAATCTTTCTCCACACCTTTGAATAACTGGAAAATCATGAGGAAAGGGAAAAAAAAACAGAAACTACTTATCAGTGTGCTCAGCTAAGATGACCATCTAAAACTATTGATTTAAGATAGGTACTCAAGAGCAAAGAGGGAGTTGGAAGTCACACCTAACTGACTGTCACCTGACTTGGACAAACAGATAACTCGTGAGCACTTTGGAGCCAGATCCTTACAGTGCAAGCTCCTGTCAATAATTCACTCTACCCTGGAGGCTGGCCCAGGTCCTAGAGAAATTCAGGAAACCAAGCACAATACTGCAAATAACGAATACGTTTTCAAGATTGTAGGACGGGGAAGAGAAAGTGGACGAGGTCTACCAAGACAACTGGTCTGACTAGAGATGAATTCCAATTAATTGACAAGTATATGTCATCACTGTACAGAATTCTAAAAAAAAACCTCAGCATGAGAGAAGTAAATCAGAGAAGTTAAAATAAGGAAAGGAGATAATGTTTTAAGTTTAAAGTGCTGTTTAAATAAAAATGATTAAATGATTAAAATCCACCACAGAATAGCAAGTTCACCGAAAGTGAGATGCAGAAGCTCATACCAAAAACTTCAGAAGTTTTAAAAACAAATTGTTATGGCCCTGCATAGAATCTTCACCCTAGAATCTAGAACTGTATGAATAACAAAAACAGGGAATACAGAAGGTCCTGATGCTACATCTTAGAATTTAAGAGGAGGAAAGAATTTTTTAAATAATCTGAACCAACCACATAGCTTAATAGTTGAGAGTGAGACCCAGAAAAGCCAGGAGACTCACTCATGGTTAGAGGGCTCTTAGGCAGCAGAGCTGGGCATCAGGATCAAGATTGATCAAGATCCAGATAAACTGAGTGTGATCCATTACTCTTTCCTGTCACTCAGGTGTCCTTTTTTGATAAGAAACAGATAATATAAAAGTGAAATTTTTGTCTGAACGCTCAAATGTATTTTTCTTTCTTTTTTTTTTGTTTTGTGAGGAAGATGAGCCCTGAGCTAACATCCATGCTAATCCTCCTCTTTTTGCTGAGGAAGACCGGCTCTGAGCTAACATCTACCGCCAATCCTCCTCCTTTTTTTTTTTTTTTCCTCCCCAAAGCCCCAGTAGATAGTTGTATGTCATAGCTGCACATCCTTCTAGTTGCTGTATGTGGGACGCGGCCTCAGCATGGCCGGAGAAGCAGTGCCGGTGCGCACCCGGGATCCGAACCCGGGCCGCCAGTAGCGGAGCGCATGCACTTAACCGCTAAGCCACAGCGCCGGCCCCCTCAAATGTATTTTTCTAATGTACCACGTCATTCATTACCTCTTCCTCTACAAATATATCTCTTTAAATGAGTGGACAGCATGTGACCCAACACCCATAAAATGATTTCCGCACCTCTCCCTAACTCTCCAATCCACTGGGCTCTTATACTAGAGTAGACTATACGCCATTTTATTAAGTTTCTGCTCAAGAAAGACAAAGATTTTTACATGACAGAAACTATATCCTGATTATTTTTAACCAACCAAGAAATATATTTATGGGATAAACAGCTTATGAGACATGTTAATTTTGAAAAAACTTCTATAAGAAAAAAAATAACATTTAAGTAAATTTAGAAACTTAGTTTTTTTAAACTGATCATGAGAATCAGGGCTTAACCTTTGGCTCTCCTTACCATCTACCTACATAAGATTTTGGAATGAACTGCAATTCTCAAAGGATTTTTCCTTTTCACTGATATGCAATAAAATTCTTTACAAATAATGTTTCAATTAAGAGCTACTACTAATAAAATTAATGAATTCTTCCAAAGTGGATAAAACAATCAACCTAAAGGAATATAGCAACTATAATGTGATTCTTTTTAGATAAGCTCCATTATTAAAATTAGTTCATCATTAATACCATCCTTCCCATGAAAAGGATTTTCCAGAAGAGGAAAACTGCGCTCTCACTAACTACCCTGCCTCCAATAGGAAAAGCACAACCATCCACCCACCATTCATACATAGAAGTAAGATCTCCCAGTCCTGTGTCCCATCTATCAACTGCGGTGGCACTTCAGGACTGCACCTCTTTTGCTGAGGATCATTGTGAATAGTATTGTTCAAGCTTCACATAGGACAAAAGATGTAACCAAGCTGGCTCCAGCGGAGGTAATGAAAAGTTAAGGAGAAAGCAGATGGGTAGAAGAATCGAAAGTCACAAAAAAATACCCATGCCTACACCTTTTCTATAAAGGAAAGAACTTATTTCTGCACACCCACCAACTACCCCATGTCCCCTACTTAGAAGCACTCTCAAAAAACAACTTTCAGATCAATACAATTTCATCTGCTTGGTACACAGCGAATTAAGAATTTTCTGAGATTTTGAAATAGAACTAAAGTTTCAAACCTGTTGTCGAGTTCCGTGTGATCGGTGCCCCTTCCTACCCTGGCACATTTTCGAATCTTTGTGCATAAAAGTGTCTTGTAAGTTCTCCCAGCACCAGAAACAGCGTCACTCACACATCTGGCTGAATCCTGCCAGCCCCTTGGCTGGTTTGCAGTCTCCGTTGTGCCTCCACACATCTCCTGAGCGGTTTAACCTTCTGGTTTATCCTGACTATCAACATGGGCCTGGACACAAATGTTGAAGACCCTTTGTTGTTAGGGATAGTCCACAGTGACCAGCCGTCCTAAATGATCATTGCACTCCCTACAGAGTAGGTGAGGCAAGCTACTTGGCAGCAGCCTACTGATTTCCTCTTTCAAAAGTATAAAAAAAAAAAAAGGAACACTCATTTGTTACGTAAATTAAGCCCACCAATGAATTAGGAAGTCAGATGCATCCATCGAGTTATAAAACATGCTCTCAGCAAACCCATTATAAACAGACAAGTCCAAATCTCACTTCCTACTTTTGTTCCTAAGCTTGTGCTCCGGTTAGCAAAAGACAAAACACTCAACAGGTTGAGCAGCTTGGCCTGACTCACTCCATCTGTGCTCCCCTGTTGGAGATCATGTAGTAGCCAATTAATTGGTCACAAGACCTATTCATATGGCTCTGGGCAAATGCAGTGACTTGCCTTCAGCTGCAAGGTTGTTCTGACATTGGCCACACCACCCTCTTAATGGCTCTCATGTGAGGAAGTGTCAGCTGACAGGTCTTACTCGGCAACCTTGCAAAATTCTAGCCATAGCAAGTGAAAGAGACGGTTACCCAAAACAGACAAATGTAGGGCTTAACGTACAGGAGGTGATGTGGGGGAGGGAGAGTAGGGACAGACCCTCGCTTTAAAACCAAATACATATATAAATAAAGTTTAAAAATACAAATATAGATATTTATCAGTAAGAAAAATAATAATAAATTAGAAGCCATAAACCTTCAAAACTCTTGCACTGAATTCCTGATTTGGGGGCATACTCAAGCAGAGAAAGCCCTGAATTACCAGAACCAAGGACAAGAACAGCTCAATTTTGACTTCTGACACTAACATATTCATCTGTAAAATGAGAATAACACTATACAATCAATACAATTTTTCACAGTACTGTGAGTGCATGGAAAAAATAATTTTTCTTTTAGAAGAAATAAAAAGCATATGTCCCTAAAATACAGGTCAAATCTTGATACAAAAAACTACAAGGGATTGTTCCAATTCCCTTTCCTCTTCCTCATCCTTGAATTTGGCTGAAGAAAATATTAACAGATCCCTAAAATCTGATGAATGTTTGGCTGGGTCTCTAGTTTCAGTAGGTTGTAAATGCATCTTTATACATGGCAGCCATAAATTTCACTCCACTTGTGTGAGAAAATCTAATGACATTGTGGCAGAGGACTCAATTACCTTAAGACTTTACCATCTATGACACTAAAGTTCCTCTATAACAAACCCAAAAACGATCTTAAACACAGTCACTCATCACTTAACAACAGGGATATAGTCTGAGAAACGCATTGTTAGGCGATCTTGTTGTTGTGTGAACATCACAGAGTGCACTTACACAAACCTAGATGGTACAGCCTACTACACACCTAGGTACATGGTACTAATCTTATGGGATCACCGTTGTATATGTGGTCCGTTGTTGACCAAAACATCCTTACGTGGTGCATGACTGTACACCCTCCTCTGAGAAACACAGATTGCAACACACCAACAACAATGCCTGGACTTCTCTGTGGCACATACTAAATTGATAGTGCCAAGATAAAACCAGATTAGGAGAAAATGAATTCATTTTTCCCGGAAGGGGAACACATTTTGAGCATGGCCACAATGTGATCATGGGTTCTTCTTTCTTTCCCTGAACTGTTTTTAAAATTACTTTCTCTTCTTAACAGAGAATCAGGAGATCACTTATGCAAGCACTGTAACTTTTCCACTTTAGGCACAGGGCAGCTCAGGGAGCAAAGGCTGAATGTCAAGCCTCCTTTGCCCCTCATCATGCCCACCTAACCAGTGGCCCAAATGAGGCCCCAGATCAACATTTCCAAATCACCTAGGGTTTACCTCGTCCAAAATCGTAGGAGACATGAAAGTATAGTTCAGTGTTGATGGGGTGGGATCTATAAAAATGCCAAAATAACTGAACTTTACAAAATATGTAGAGCAGACGCTGGGGGAACACATCCCACTTTTTATGTCCTGTGCCACTTTTATGTTGAGGTCTCTGCCATGACGTCATTAAATGAATTTGAGTTTTAAAACTTCAGTCTCAAAAAATATTTATCTAGGACCTGATGAGAGAGGACATGAAATCCTCTTTTTAAATATGTACTCTGTATATACATTTACCTAGTACTTCGCCACAAAGCTGTTGAATCATTCTGATAGTTCACATTTTCCAAAGGAATCAAATATTCTTACAAAAATGCAAATTTTATCCCCTATCCAGATGATGTAAACATTTTAAATTATCATAATAATAAGAGATGAAAATGACAACACAGTTACAAAGGACATTTGGATGAAATAAGGATCAAACTGCACAGGGAAAGAATTCCTTTAAATAGAAACTAAACTGAATGGCACAGGAAACTGTAACCCCTTCAGTGCACTTCCTTCACTCTGCCTGCCATCCTTTAAACACTTACTATATACCAGTCATTGTTCCTCCTCAAATTCAGTCAGCACACCTTTGAGCCACCATTTCCTTGGTCGAGCGGTGGTGATTAAACTTTAGCAGGCTTACAAACACAAATTGCTGGGCCTACCTCCAGGGTTTCTGATTCAGCAGATCTGGGGTGGAGTCTGAGAATTTACATTTCTAACAAGTTCCCAGGATGCTGCTGCTACTGGCCTGGGAACTGTACATTCGAGAACCACTGTCTTTTTTTGTGTGTGAGGAAGATCAGCCCTGAGGTAACATCCATACCAACCCTCCTCTTTTTGCTGAGGAAGACTGGCCATGAGCTAACATCCGTGCCGATCTTCCTCCACTTTATGTGGGACGCTGCCACAGCATGGCCTGACAAACGGTGCGTTGGTGCGCGCCTGGGATCCCAACTCGGGTCGCCAGCAGCGGAGCGCACGCACTTAACCGCTCCGCCACAGGGCCGCCCCAAGGACTACTTTCTTAGTAAAAATTCCATCTTTCCCATGAAGACTTCCTAGGCTGAAAGAACTTTTTCTCCCTTAAATTCCTCTATAATTTTTTTAAACCACACTTTTAACACTTAACACACAATCGCTTTGCAATAGAGTAGCGTACATGTCTTAAGATCCTAATTAGATCATAAATTCTTTGAGTATAAAAACTGGGTCTTAACATTCATCTTTGTACCTCATACAGGTCTTACACCTGGTAGATGCCCAACAGATAACTTTTTGATTGGTTTCATACCACTGAATACTTACATTAAAACTACAATATGAATCTACTTGCAACAAGCAGTGTGCTTCTTTGACAGTCTGATGCATATATTCTGACTCGGGGGGTTGCCTGTGCTCAAACACACACACCCCCCGACACACTCTCTGTTCTCTCATTTACTACAGAAAAGTTCCTTTAGAAGCTTTAACATCCTGTGTTCATTCCAATCAATGTGACTTCTGTGGTATCTCAACAGCAAGGGCTTTAAGACTTTTAAAAAGTGAAAATGCGGGAGCTGGCCCAGTGGCACAAGCAGTTAAGGGCGCGTGCTCCGCTGCGGCAGCCCGGGGTTCGCAGGGTCAGATCCCAGGCGCAAACCCACGCACTGCTTGTAGAGCCATGCTGTGGCGGCATCCCATATAAAGTAGAGGAAGATGGGCACGGATGTCAGCTCAGGGCCAATCTTCCTCAGCAAAAAGAGGAGGATTGGCATCAGATGTTAGCTCAGTGCTAACCTTCCCCACCAAAAAAAAAAAAAAAGTGAAAATGCCATTTCCTCCGTTCCTCCCTTTAATAACCCTTAATTTCACAATTCAAAATCTGATAAAATGTAATAAGGTAGAGATGCATATCAAAACTACAACCATTGTACTTAAATGGGCTGCCTCTATATGGTTGCAAATTTCCTCATATCCAAATAGGAGTTTTAAAATTTCTTCAGTAAATGGTAAAACAAGTAACAATTACATCATCATAACCATTCTTATGAGACATTAGAACAGCTCACAGTGTAGGTAAGAGAAAGGTATGTTTAGACCTTCGGTGCTCAAAATTCTGTTCTCTACCTCAATCCAATCTTCCTTTATTCTCAATCTTCTCTTTGCCGAAACGGCACCATACTCTTATGTATAGGTACTCACGCTATTACTCATTATCAAGCTGGATACCCTGCTTGATATTAAATAATATACTTTAAATTAAAATTTCTCATCGACTCTGTTTGCAACCCTCCTATGGTGAAGTTCTCCATTTCCTTCACACAGTTCAGCCATGTCTACACATTTAGAAAAGCATCGGCAATCACTGACTGGACTCCCACACTCCACTGGCAGTGCAATATGTTGACTGGAACTGCCGCTGCCACCACAGGTATTTTCACACTACAGATGAACTTTATCAGAGGTTGGAAAGGAGGATCAAAGATGTATGGAAGTATTATGAATCCATGTGATATATGTAAGGAAGGGAGACTACTGGCTCAACTTTTTAAGTTGTATTTGTCCTACATCCAATCTCAAAGCCCAGGTACTGAGAGGTCCCTCTCGGTACTAAGTTCACGAGTCAACAAACGGCATAAGTATCATTTAGATCATACAAGGCAAATAAATCTGGTACTCAAGATAGCAGTCTAGTCTCTTTTGCCCACGGTCAAAATCTCTAATCAACCAGAACACTGTTTCCTGTTGAGCCCAGACTCCACTCCAAACCCTCCAAACCTAGTGTTCCAGGGACCCACCTCCAATCCAAAAGATCTGGCACCTGAGGAAAAATCCATTCCCCTGCCTGACTTAGAGTTGGGAGAATTAAAGGCAGGAAAGCTTCAAGGTAAGTTTTCATGTGTTTCTACATTCCCTTGACTTCACACTCTTCAGATGATAAAAAACAAAATAAAAAATTAACTGGAAAGCCACAATTGAAAGAGATGGGTTTAAAGAGAGAAAAAACAAAGGCTTAACACACAGTTCTACGAAGTCTAGTCTAATTATTCTTACCAAATGAATCTTTCTGGAAAGAATCTTTCTCTGCTATTCACATTACCTTAATGAGAAAAAACAAAGACTAAATGGAAGGGAGGGAGAGGTGGGGTCTGCGACCCACAGCTGCCACAACTGATCCCCTCCTATTGGGGTAATTCCCTCTCCTCCACAATGCCTTTTCCATACCCACCAACAGCTGATCACAAGCCTTTCTAACCTACCAGTGGTTTTCAAAGCATGATCCTCAGAAGTAGACACAAAAAGGTTACGGGATGCTGGTAAACCACTGTTTCTTAATCTGAGCGTTGGGGCTGTGAACACACAGCAAGCAGAATATGTACACTTTTCTGTCTGTATATTATAGTTCAACATGAAGTTAAAAAAAAAAAAAGGCACTCATGCGAGGCTAGAGCAAATGGACAAAGGTAAGAGGGTGAGAAAGCTTTCTTGAAGCAGCGTGCTTTCGGGGAACAGGCTTTGGAGAGAGATCCAGGATTAAGACCAAGTCTGTCAATACGTGGCTGTTTTCAGAAACATGATCATGAACAGCTCCTAATACCTAAGCAGCGGCCCACCCTCACAATACCCGTTCAGTGTGCAATCAGAAGATAACATACCTGCCCCAATGCCATCTAAACTTATCTGACAAGCTCAGCACTCAGGAAATTTGGCAATATGTACAAACTCAGTCATACAAGATAGATAATAAATAACTAGCTAGATTTATTAAGTGCTTATTCTATATGCCAGGCATTGTTCTAACCGTGTTTCATTTAATCACAGGAAGTCGGTAACACTAATACCTTCTTTTAACAGATGAGGAGAATGGAGCACAGAAAGGTTAAGGAACTAGTCCAAAGTATGTAGCTTGTCAGCGGCAGAGCGAGGACTTAAGTCTAGGCATCCTTGCTCGCAATTGAGCCCCGCCATTCATCCTCACACTATTCTGCCGGGCGGTGCACATGTGCACCTGATCACCTGAGGACTGACTGGGGAAGAGGTGAAGGAGGAGGCAGTTGGGTATCAATGACTGAAAAATTAAGTCAAATTCACTCTCCTACATCTCGAACCCCACACCACTTACAGTGCTTGGATTCTCATTAATTCAGTCCTCTGTGAGGACAAGCCCCAGTCATGTGCACTGTGGGTGACTCTCTTGTCAGACACCTTGACATGAACCCTGCCCTGCTCTGGTAAACAATCTCTGTGCAGGCGCCAAGCACACCAGCCACCCCACAGGCTGGTGCCTCCTCTGCGTTGCCTGCTCTGCCCTTCCTCTCTTGACTCTGCCCAGTCTGGCACTTCAGCTGAGGGACAGACTCCTGAGCAGAGTGGTTTTTTGATCCATACACAAGCTATCTTAAATGGAAAATAAAACCAACCAGTACTACTGCTTTGACTTAAAATGAGGAACTGTCTGGCAGATAATTTAACTTTCAGATTCAGATAAAAGTTACACGAAAATTCAGGATGATCTGCAGTTCCTAATTATAATCCAGATTATTTTCCACTCCCATCTCCCCGTGCTTTGAAGAACAAAGCAGTTAGCACCAAAGAACAGGATACAAAATTGTATATGCACTTTGATAACAAGTGTGCTTTTTAAAAACAAAATGTAGAAAAAAGAACTAGAAAGAAATATCAGAATGTCTTTGAGTAGCAAGACGAAGAATGCTTTTTCTTTTATTCTTCTCTATTTCCCATTTTTCAACAAAAGGCATGTTTTATTTACAAAGAATGGGTAAAACTACTTTGTTTTTTTAAACTCTTGCTGCCAAACCAGTAATGATCACTTGATTTCTTTATTCTATAACCATTCTGCAGGCTTTATTGTAAGGGAATTGTCAGAGTCAAAACAATTTCAGACAGTTGAAAGGAAAAGCAAAGTGCTCACCCTGTAAGAGTGCAATTCTCCTCACACTATTTTTCCTTCAACGTAATTGCTAGCATTAATATTTACATAAGCCAGCAAAAGTATAAAGCTGCAGCTATATACTCTTTCAAAATATCTATAAAAACAAAACTCCCCAATTTCCCTTTATTTGGAGACTTAGTTGAGTACCTAGCAGCAATGCAACATACATAACAATGAGAGGATTTTTAAGCTACACACATTACACGTTTTTTTGAAAAAGTACTATTCAAAGGCTATCTAACCAAGTACCAGCATGCTGACAACGGAGAGAAAAGGAAAAGAAAGATGAGACTCCAGGAGATCCCCAACCTAATAAATGAATCAGTGGCCCTGAGGAGGAGAGTTACAATAAACTGTGGCTGTAACTATTTCATATCTAAACTTTAACAAGAAAAAGAGGCAGCAGGGCCAAACCTGCTAATTCAAGGCTCTAAGGCTCTGCAGTGGGACTCTCCACCCACAAGAAGGGCCACTGCTTATCTTTTTGTTTCAATAAAATGATTCATCCTTTCTGGAATCAGCTAGAGAACCAGCAATTTAGATTAAAAACTTTCATCACTGTTTTTTTAAGCTCTAATATCACACCTAAATCCACAAAACTTTTTCCCTATGTATGATTTTTATAACCCATCCCCATGTTTCACAGAAATTAATAACAACCACACGATTATTCTTAAGACTTCCAAAAGTTAGAAACACATTAGCGACAAAATATTACACAACTTTTAAAGTTTAACTCTGATGTCAAGCCAGGCTTTTTCTAGCATTTGGACCTTAGCAAAAGTATCAGTAGTCCACATCTGCTTAAGAAGTTGGAAGCTGAGCTCTTGGGTTGAGGCCATGATCTCTGGAATCATTCACAGGTCTCAGTCTCTGCAAAGGACATGATCAGGGCAGTTACAAAGCAAAGGAGAAGTTGCCTTGAAGAGCTGTTGCAGAAATTCGTATTCAACACATTTGCTCACTCTCTACCCACCTGACCGAAAAGTGCTCTGTGGTACTGCCAGTTTTCAGTGCTCCCACTCGCCCCACCAAAACTGTCATTACTCTTAGCAAAATTGTATCCTTCATGAGAAGCACGTTTCAAAAAATACCTCTTAGCTATCTCCATCTCTCTTCCATTTGGATGTAAGGCTAGAACATAATTAAACCTTTCTGTTGATGCTTTGAAACAGATGCAGCCTGAATTACTCAAAGTGCAATGCAGAGCTGCACAGGTAGGATCAAGTCCTAAGTATTGAGACACAGCAGCTCACCCGCCCACGCCACACTGAAGCTTTAGCTCCCGGAGCTCAGTGCTAAGATCCTCTGCAATAAGCCTGCTCATTGTTCTGCACTTTCTCCTATGCGTGGCCCACTCAGGTAAACTACACACCTGTGTCCCACACTAGACTGGTCTGCGTCTTCCTGGAGAAGAGTTTTGTTGTGAAAAGGCCTTTCTCTCCCTCTTTCTCTTACACTTATAACATCTTTTTAACTATATTTAAGCATTTATAATTTTTTTAACATTTATAACATGGGGACACAACTATTTATGTCACAGAGGAATAAATAATTCAATCAAATTACTGTAAATGGCATCGCACAAACAATAACTATTATTATTGTAACCATTATAGCCATTGGGATCATTTTGGAATTACTGGTAGTTATTCATTAATTTGTGCTGTAATTAAGCCACCAAATGGGATTAAACAAAATAACAAGTATTTGACACACTTCTACAGTTTATAAAGATTTCACTGGTTTTGCAGAATAATTTATGAACTTGCCTTTAAAATATGCTATCTAAAGAGTCAGGACTCCATTCATTCATCTTTTCAAATATCTGATGTGCCAGGCCCTGTTCAGGATGCCAATGATACAGAGAAAAATGGAATTAGTGTACTAACAGTCTCAAGGCAGGTGTGGTGATGGTGTGATGGGGCTGTCAGTGTTGCAGGGTGCGAGGAGTGGGAGAGGGTCTTACTGGAAGTACCCAGAGTACTAAGGCCCTCTCTTTGCTCACGATTTGTGATATGAAAGCTGGAGAAGAGGAAGAGGTTTTACCTGGAGCATGTGGCGCTCCTGGCTCCCTTTTGACCCCCGCCCATGAAGATATGGCAGCCTACATCACAACTTCCACTGCTCCCACTCTAGTCCAAGCCCCGTGTTTTGCCAGGACTTCTTGCCAATATCTCACTCATTCTTGGCCTGATACAGATCCATTCAATGGAATAGTCAATGTAGAGAGCAGAATAAAGTTAATGAGAGTTATTCAAGGAAATCTATGTAGAGGTTAGGTTAAGAGATAAGTTAGTGACCGAAGATGCTTCTCCCCTATTCTCCTTCGGTTTCGGTTTCACAGGCAACAACAGTGATACTACCATAACATAACTAAAATAATTAAAATCTTCTCATATAATAAGTTTATCACTGGCAAATTAAGTGAGAAAGACTCAAAGTGCTTTAAGAGTTCTAATAGCTACAAAGACTACGAAGCCTGCCTGGGAGTGGATAAAAATCAATTTATGAGACAAAAAGCTGGGAAATGAGAGGCTGGGAAAAGGATATTCAGTTCTGAATCAGCAGACTCTCATTTCTCTGAGTCAGTTCCTCATGACAAGGCTGAGTACTAGGAACTCAAGAGATGCCAGCAACCAGATGAGCAGTCACCATCAGCAGTGTCTCTGCTGAGAGAGGGTGTCATACAAGGGACGAGAACCCTGGACTAGAAGGCAAGAGCTGTGTCTAGTTCCGGCCCAGTCAGTCACTAGCCACATGACTCTGGGGAACGACACTTGGCCTCTCTGAGCCTCAGTTTCCCAGCTGGAAATAAATGGGTGATGATGATACTTACTCCACCTATCTTAGAAGGTTGCTAAAAATGTTTTTAAATGTGAGCATGTGGAAGTTCCTCTAAAAAACTGTACAGCTCTAGATAAATGTGATGTGTTTTTTTATATCTACACACACATCCAAAAGTACTCACTGTCCTATTTGAGTTGCTAAGCTCATAGGTGACTGCACTGTATTTATACAACATGAAGCCAACATAAATATCTTTGGCCACAATGACATCTGGCAAATAATAATTTTATCCAAGAAAGTCAGTCACCTTCCCACTCCCTACCCCAAAACGCGGCCAATTCTCTGGAAGCTCCAGGTAATCAAGCCCTCTAAAACAGACTCATTACAAAGTCTCTTGGGAACAATAAACTCTAGAACAAATAAGTGCAACAGCTAGAAAATTATATCTATGAAATAATTAGCTTTCAAATTAACATTCTTTCTTTCTTTCACTGATAAATTCCTTTTCTACCTCTTGTGTACATTCAAGCATACCAATTTCCCCTACTAAAATATCCTCCCAGACTCTAACCCTGCAAATCAAATCCTCTAAGTTCTTTCAGGACCCAAACCAAGGGCCATCTATCCCATAAAAACTTCCCACAATGACCCTTTTCTGAAGATGTTTCAATATCTATAATGGAAAGACAGATGGACTCTACATACATGCCTCCAAAGGATTCTCTATTTGTTTCTTACAGCTCAGAATCTCCCCAACAACAATGGTTCAACTTTTCCCCTTGGTTACATCTTAGAATGACAGTCCCTGTGTCTTATACACCGCGAGGGAATGTGTCTTATTCCCACTTGGAGGGAAGAACGACTGCAGGCCATGCACAATTCCCATAAAAGAACACACGTGGAAGTGGTGTTTATTCAAAGTAACCTTGAATCTGCACTTCTGTAATAAATAATTTTCAGATTTTAATGTTTTAGCTGCTATTGTAAGGTATTAATGTCTCCTCACACTTCATCACATACGTCAGGATGTTAGAATATCCCTTATGAACTTCTAAACCAGATGATGAACTTCTTGAGGATGTGGACACCTCATCTTTAATCTCTTTTGTATTTTGCTTGTGTAGCTAAACTAATACCAAGCAGAGAGAAGGCACTTACTAAATTTAGGTTGTTCAGTTAGAACTAAACTCCTTTCCGTCATATTTACTAAGGCTGCCTCACAAATAGCTGTTCACCTATGTTCGGAAAATAGTCACTCTCTCACGGACAACAAAACCTCATTATACTATGGCTCAAGATGACATTAGATTCAAATGCTCCTCTGAAAAATAATTACACATTTAAAAATCTGACTGTGCTTAATTAGTCCAAAACAGAAGCTAATGGTAATCTTGATATCAATTCTTAAAGGGATTCAGTTATATCTCATCCAGTAGAACTGTCACGAATGTTGATTTTATTTTATTTATTATAGAAGAATTTCCAAAGAAAAAGAATAAACTTCTTCTTAGTGCGTTTTCTTAGCAGAGAGAATTTTTAGTATTCATGACAGTACTCCTTTTGTTTATGAGAGTTAGGGTACACTAGCAACTTCAACAGCATTACAAATACAAGTGGACCCTAGAACTTGGTCTTCAGAAGTAATACCATCTAATAGTCATCTTCAAATTATTCCCTGGAAATTCAAAGGGAGCAATGAAACACTGTCTAACAGAAATATATTGTGAGCTACATATATAATTTAAAATTTTCTAGTACTCACATTTTAAAAAAGCAAAAATAAACAGGTGAAATGAATTTTAATAATTTATATTATTTAACTCAACATATACAAAATCTTATTTCAACATGTAATCAATATAAAAAATTATTAATGAAATATTTTAATTCTTTTTTTCACACTGTCTTCAAAATCCAGTATGAATTTTACACTTAGAGAACATCTCAATTCAGATTAGCCACATTTCAAGTGCCCATCAGCCACATGTGGCTAGTGGCTAACAAACTGGGCAGCACAGCTCTAGAAAACTCTTAAGAATTACAATGGTAGTGTATGTGTATGATCTGCCTCTCCTCCATTTCCAAACCCCATCACAACGACCAATGAGAAAAGATACAAAACCTAATCCAGCGGCCAGTGGGAAAGTTTGGAAGGCTAGAATCAGTGTCCAGAGTTGTGAGTAAAACCTTTACAAGAGTCAAGAGGAAGCTGGCTCATCTCCCCAACTCCCACGCAAACAGAACTGAGACAAATCATTACCTCTATTTACCAAACCATAAGTATGCAATTCACCAATCTCAAATGCCATAATAATGAAAATCACACGATAAGGGAACGGAAAATTAAAGAAATATGGGCATCAAGAGATGACAAAGAAAACTCTGCAAGTATAACATCACTCTAGCTCTCTGTAGAAGAAAAAGTATCTCATGACAATTAGTCAACACTTTGGAGCAACCCTTGACCATTCACTCCTCTCCTCCTTTCCTCTTCCTAAATCTAATTAATAAACTAAACTTGTTGATTGTTCCTCCATGTCCTTCCCATGGTACAAAGGGGGTGGGCTTGTAAACCTAAAAAGTACATGGTATTCTGTGCAGTAAAGAACCTTGCCACTCACTGATACTCTGCATAGGCCTCTCTATACCCGTTTCTAAACCTGGACTTTTAAGATTCCTGGATCATGTCTCAGGGCTCTTGGAATCTCTGGAAACATGCACACATCTGCACCCAGTGGGCAATGACGTTGTCTTTGTTAGCTCTCCGGGCCCTTCAATTTAAGTTTCACTACATCGTCCCCTCGGAGCTCCATGTTCCTGCGAATAGTCAATCCAACAACAAATGTGCTGTTCTCTACCTTCTGCCTTCTTTCATAGCCTTCATTCCTACCCTCATCCATTTTCCAATATGACTTTAACTGCAACCTCCCATCCTTACAGCTATCTTATTCTCCCAGACTACCCTCTGACTTTACATAATCTTCCACTGTCTTTCTGTCTCAAACCCATGCTGGCTTTACTTCTTTTATCTTTCAAGCCCTACAAAGTCATCACCTTGATTCCCCACCTCAACAGTCCTTCAGTTGGAATAGCCCTCAGAACTCATTCTGGGATCAGCTGCCCATCACCTTCTCCACTCTAAGGCTGCTGAGTGCTGCACAGTACTTCCATTGTACAATCAATTCACAGTACTTAGTTCTATAAAGTCTGCGAAAACCGAATTAGTGAATAATGAACCACTGCTTAAGGGAAATACAGGGTTAGCTTCCTGCAAGCCTCTGGCCACACATTTTCATCAACTGATTAATACTTGGCCTTGTTTTATGTGTGTTTCTGTTTAAAGACACTTTATTGAATATATATTGTTGCTCCATTAACATTGAACTCACAGCCAACAACATTATAACTCATGCTGAACGAAGCTTATCTAACACACACATTTTCTCTGTAAGGCACATCACAACTTTCTTGCCTTAGGAACACTAGACAGCACTTCAGCACTATGCTTGGGGGCCATTTTAAACAGCAAAATCCCCAATAAAAAGCACAAAAATGCCAAAAAAACCCCACTCAACACTAAACAGACTGTAAGAAGGACACTTGTTCACAGTATGAGAGCTGATATAAGAAGGCAAAGTGTTGCCCTATTCGACCCCTGCGAGCAACTCCAGTATTTTGCCAATCTGCCCATGCCCCCGAACGACCATAACAGCAACACGAGCATTGACTTTGGGATTATACACAAATTTTAGCAAGTAGGTGAATTTCCAAACATGAAATCCACAAATAATAAGGATCGACTATACTTTGTACCTGATATGGTTTTTTGTGACCATTTCCTCTACTGAACTGTAAGCTCCCTGGAAGCAGATCATGTCTTAGTCCTCTATTTGTTCCCAGACACTAGCACAATGCTTTGCATATAGAAGGCACTCAACCAATGTTTGTTAACCGAACCTTACCCACATTCACCTTTGCTCCCTTCTATGGGGAAAGTTTTGCTTCTTCTAGTCTAAGAAAAAGACTAGATAGACCCTGATCTCTGGGTCTCACTGTCTCGCTCCTGCTCTGGGACACTGCTGCATCAGTTACCCCACCACCACCACCTTTTACCTGCTTTCAACCTTTCTATATATGGCACGTAATGCACTCAAGATTGTTGATTTATATAACCCTCATTTTTTTATTCCACGCAATGCAGAGAATGTGTGGGAAAAGAAACACATAGGGTCATTATTCATGGGCCATATTGACAGTGGGGGCAGGGAGGTATTACACTCTGGAAGCCTATGGAAAGCAATGACATTCCAAAAGAGAATTTCCTGCATTTTAACAGTGGCCGGTTGTAACCGGTAAAATTCCTAGTATCACAAACATATCAACATGAAAACTCCTCAGGATTCTCAATGCAGAAGGAACATCTAAAGCCTAGAATATTTGTGGACACTAAACATAAAAATGAAGTGATAGAGGGGCCTGGAAGCAATATTGCCTGAGAGCGTTTAGGGAGAAACCACAAATTCCTATCAGAAAACTCCATCTTCTCATTTATTGCTGGCCCCTCGCCCACCCACCTCTCACCCTCAATCCTGTCCATTCCACTGAGTTAGGTTTTCAGAAAACTAGTAGTAAACAAATTCTAATCATGATGACCTGGTTTTTATTTTTAGAAAATCGTCTGCAGATAAAATGGAAAGATAACAAGCATAAAAAAGTTATGAGCTCAAATATCAAAATGACTTATATATATTTAGTGTCTAACTTTCCAAATGGAAAGATAAAAATCTAAGACAGTGCTAAGTGAAAAAAAAACCTGAAAAAATGAAGGACTCTACCAAGCTTAGAGACTTTAGTCATTTAACAAATGTTTACTGACACTTTTGTAAGGCCTCCTTGCCTCTACCTTTTGGTAAACTGTTAGCTCCTATTACAATAGAACAGTATGGAATAAACCTTCATGAACTGAACTGCTCAAGGGCAGGGATGTACCTTAGTCATTCTTGTATTCTACAAATTCATTGTACCTGGAATATGGAAGATGTTCGATAGATGCCTTTGAAGGAAGATTTATTGTATGGGGTCCTATAAGGTCATTCATAAGTTTACTTTTAGAGTTCAGAACACATATCAGAAACGTTATTATAAAGGGTGGTCAGAGTACCAGGTCATCTTAAAAAAACCAGGTTAACCTATAATATAGCCATTATTCTAAAACATAAATGAATTAACTATTCTTCATAACATAATAACATCTTTAAGATCTTAACTACGAGAAAATGCCTTCCAAGTGGTAAGAGCCGGCTATTTTCCACAGACACACACACACCAATCCTGCTCTTTTAGAGGCTCTGAGGGTAGGAGAGGACAGCAGGAGGCTGCTCAAAAACCAAGAGGATGAGGAGTAGCTGCTGGAGGCAGGTATAGCTTAAAGAAGAGTAATCTGAAGTAGCTGAGACACCATGAATGCATCACGGTCCCCTCTTGCTCTGGGAAACAGAGTGGTTCAACGAGGCACCACCACTTCCCGGTGTGGAGAAACACACTGCTCCAATTTTTTCTGACTCTGCAAACAAATAAAAACCAATGACAAGGTGTGACTGGAGATCAGGAAAGGTCTGGTATGCCTGGGCAGAGGTGACAGTGCTCTCATCTCTTTTTGGCAGACAATGGCAACACCGTGGAAGCACTGATAAATGCATCTAATTAACTTCCCAGTTGGGGCCATAGTAGAAATGCTTTGAAATTTTTCATAAATTTCCCTGGATACCAATCACAATTAAAGGCCACACCCAGTAGAAGACAGCACAACAAATTTCGCTAACACAGCTGAGCAGCTTGCTGTGAGCCTAGCACAGTACTTTGCTCTCACTATCTCATCTCATAGGGACTCTATTTCAATTTATAGATATGATACCTGAGATGGAAAGTAATTTGCCCAAAATTGCACAGTTACTAAGAAGAGGTGGGGTTCAAATCTGACACGCATATACACATACTCTTATCTGCTATGCATCCTGCCTTGCTTTCTTTGGAAAGAAAAAAAGGCTACATAAACAAACTATAAATACTGAACATATATACATTGGCTCTATATGGAACAGTGCCTGTGTATGGTCAGTGCCCACTAAATTTCATTATTACCATTATTCTATTAGGGCAGATTAGATGTAGGAAGGCAGGAGCAAGCTCAAGAAACGGAACTTGTTTTTCAAATTATACTGCTGTGAAAGTCCAGTTTAAAGTCAGTTAATCTTTGCTTTTCACTACTGCCCCTTGAAAATTTGATAAATTCGACAACAAGTAATTGCTAGTCTCACTCTTCTAGTACTCTAACCCCTTAATGGCTTTCAACAAAGGAATCACAGCAGCACAGCAAACCCCCTTCCCCTTCCCCCTAAGTGAGCATTATTTTCACCAGGAACACCTCCTACCACTCGGGTACTGCCAGGACTAAGCCAGATCACCATCACCTCTAGAGCAGAAAAAAAATTCTCGTCCCTGTCAGCCAAAAACTATTCTACTCTTGCATAAGCTTTTCCTTTTACATTGTTTTTATTCTTGACCAAAGATGTAGCATGTAAGAGGAAGAAGTCAAGTGGCTTCTACTGCTGCATTATGGCCACAGCACACCTGATTGCCAACAAAAGCTGAATGCCGGGAAATCCTGTGAGTGTGTGTTTACAGCGCTGGGGCCGCGAGGCTGTGACAGTTATCAGGTTAAATCCAGACTGTGGTCAACATCAACTGGGTGTTCCTCATGAGTCCAGCCTGTTCTATGGGGAACTTAAACCTGTTCTTAAAGAACACAGCAACTTTTCAAGAGGCCTGTCCATAAGCACAGCCTCTTCTCCCAGGGAACAAACTACACTAAGCAAGAACGTGTTACAACTCCAAAAGCTTCCATAAAGAAACCTAGGCTAAACTGGGACATGATCTTTTCTATCATCTCCCTTCTCCTAAAATTACCCCATCAAAAGTCCCAAATGAAAGCTAAAAAGATCTTCATTAAAGGAAAGGAAAGCTGAGGTCAAAGACATTAAGCTTACATCATGAGCTAATGGAGCCTTTGCTTATTCATTTATTCAGACATTTCCCAAGTACCTATAGATGTGCCAGGTGCTGTATTCCAGGGTGAACAGTACAGACATGGCATGGTCACCCCCATCCTCGCAGTTGAGTGGTAGGGTCATGCACAGGCAATTACAATCCAGAGGGACAGGGTGCTAAGTGCAATGATGAGTATGAGAAAGAGCAGGGCTCTCTAGCCCACCGGGGGTGGGGGCGCTATCAGCAAAGGCTTCCAGCTCTCAGGGCACTTACCATGTACCAGGCACTGCTCTAACTTGGCAAGAACAAACCCATTTAAATCTCATAACCACACCACGAGGTGGTTACTATTATCCTCAATGTACCAATGAGAAAACAGCAGCACAGCACACAGTGGCTCAGTACCTTGTGCAAGATCACACAACTATTAAGTGATGACGTCAGGACTGGAAACCTCAAGTCTGGTTCCAGAGCCCACGCCTCCCTAACCACCACACTAGGTAGGAGTCGTCAGCAGGTTAAAGGTGGGAGGGAGGAGGTGAGTTCCAGGCAAAGAAATCTTTATTACAGGGAAAGCTCAAAATTATTTGAGGAACTAGACAAATTCACTTTGACCAGTTTGAGGAGAGTGTGGGGAAGAGCAAAGAGAAATGAAACAGGACCAGCCATGTGAAGGAGTTTGGACTTGATTTTTAGGAGTTACATGCTATCGTTCTGAGCACCTCAGTAAAACAAAAGGGTACAAATCTAATGAAAATAACACAAAGGTTCAACAACACACAAAAGAATGCAGATTTATGATCGTTAAAAATAAAAAAAATGGGGGCCAGCCCGGTGGCGTAGCGGTTAAGTGCGCACGCTCCGCTGCAGCGGCCCGGGTTGGGATCCCGGGCACGCACCGACACACCGCTTGGCAAGCCATGCTGTGGCAGCGTCCCATATAAAGTGGAGGAAGATGGGCATGGATGCTAGCCTAGTGCCAGTCGTCCTCAGCAAAAAGAGGAGGATTGGCAGATGATAGCTCAGGGCTGATCTTCCTCACAAAAAAATTAAAAAAAGTTAAAAACAATGCATTTTAGCTACAAATTCGTAACAGCTTTTAACAAGCACAAAACAAGGGAACTTACCCTACTAGTAGGACTAAAAATTGCCTGAGGCCTGACGCAGGAATCGAGAGGTCTGTGTTCCAGATCAGGCTCTACGCATACAGGCAACTTCTCTGTGACCTTGGCCAGTGAGCCTGTTTCCTATTCTATAAAATAAATATAACTACTTTGGAAAATAAAACCCATGTAGGTGTGAGCTACTATAGTTAAGTCCATCTTATCAATTATACTTTCTCTGAAATACTGGTCTTAAACGCACAGCAGCACATTTAACCAATATGCACTTCCCTCTCACCACAATTTTTAGAACAGAAAACCGTAGGAAAAATTGGTTTATATCGCATGTAATTCCTAACTTCAGCATCCTAAATCTCCAGCATGGCTTGTTTCTGCTTCGAAACCATCACCACTACATTTCATAAGCTGAACAAATCTTTCTTTGTCTTTGCTAAGGAAAAGAAATGATTCAATTAAGAGGACCTCTGGCTAATTGCACTTATGGGGAGCAGGGAATATTCCTAACTTTTTTAACAACATCTATGTATAAGGTCCTCCAATCCCTGATGGTCCTCCTTCTAGACCACAGGGAGATGGCAGCAGCCACCTGGAGTCACAGGTGCTTTTGTCTCAGAAAATTCAAATCACAGACTTGGGATTAAAAAAAACCTTAGGGCCTTAAAAAGCAACATGTACTCAGAAAATAACCTCTCCCCCTACTGTTTCCTATCCCCATCCCACTAAGAAATTACCTCAACTAAGTCAATTAAAGTGGCAAATTAAAGTATAGCATCATGAAGAGGAAATCACAAAGAGTCATAAGGAGTGGGAAACCCCAGGACATCAAAATTGCAATACCTTTGACTCTGATTAATTTGTCACTGCTTTTTTAGGAAACAGGGAGCAAGAATCTCACAGAATAAAGGTTGAAGAAAGTGACTATCAGAGACTCTTCCCAATCTAAGCTGTGTGCTTCAGAAAATAAAAACCACTGTCAACTCTCATTACCATTTAAGGACAGCCACAATTTATGGATGAAATAAATATTTTCAAGCCCTAGTTGGTCCACTTATTTTAAAACATATCCACAAAATTCAAAGGGGAGGAAGGAACTTCCAATAGCCCCTTGAAGTTGTAATAGTACAGTCATGTGTCACTTAACAATGGGGATACCTTCTGAGAAATGTGTTGTTAGGTGATTTTGTCATTGTGCGAACATCACGGAGTGTACTGACGGGGAACAAAATTTGCTTCTTTAACCCCAAAATGTGTCTCTTTAACATGAGGATTATTCTAGGCTGATTATTTTTAAGAAACAAAAGACTCAAAGTTTTTGTTACCTCCCTGTTAACTGTCTAAAAGAATTCAGATTCAAAAAACCTGTTTCAGGAAGCGAGCTATCACCTTAGCATCACATGAACTAGGTGGTAGACTGGGAGGAACCTGGAAAAGCCTGTTTGTTGGGCTCCCCTTTGTGTTCTTCTGTTTCTGTGTGGCCAAACACTTGTTTTCCAAATGTTGGCTCCTTTTCACCTACCCATGAATTGAATTGCCTTCCTTCCCTTTGAAGTCCCTGACTCTCCCCACTCCAAAAACATCTTCCTTTGTCTTTAGCTGAGGATGGTATTTAAGATGAGGGCTTTGGCCATTTTGGTGAGTTACTCAGTTTTCCAGGGTTTTTCCCAGGTATACATGTTGTTAAACTTTTGTTTGTCATTCTCCTACTAATCTCTTTCGTGCCAATTTAATTCTTAGACCAGCCAGAAGAATCTACCTAGAATGGTAAAGGAAAATTTCTTCCTCACCTACAGTACTTACACAAACCTAGATGGTATAGCCTACTACAAACCTAGGGCTATGCGGTACTAATCTTATGGAACCATCATCGTATGCACTGTCCATCGTTGAATGAAATGTCATTATGCAGTACATGACTGTATATGATTTTTGTACTAGTAAACTTGGGTTGTCTTTTTTTTTTTTTTTAAACTATGGCCATGAGGGGCCAGCTCAGTGGCGTAGTGGTTAGGTTCACGTGCTCCACTTTGGTGGCCAGGGGTTTGCAAGTTCAGATCGCACGTGCAGACCTATGCACTGCTTATCAAGCCATGCTGTGCCAGGCGTCCCAGATATAAAGTAGAGGAAGATGGGCACAGATGTTAGCCCAGGGCCAATCTTCCTCTGCAAAAATAGGATTGGCAACAGATGTTAGCTCAGGGCTAGTTTTCCTCACACACAGAAGAACTATGGCTGTGAGAAAACAAAACAATTATTCCTTTATTTATCTGCATCTCATTTGCCATTAACATTTTTACTATATGAACTGCATTAGTACACAGGTATTTGGTCACTTGTTTCTATGAGGATAAAACATCATGAAGCCAGTAGAATATTTATCTTGGATAGAGAACTGGATTAGGACCAGAAAACAAAAGTAGGAATAAACAAACATTTCTCTGGAAGGAGAAGTATAACAGAGTGGTCTTTCAGTGATGGGTGTGAGGATTGAACTTAACATTTTCATAACTGATCTGAGTGACAGACTGGCCAAGGATAGGGCCATATTTATAAATGGCACTAAACATTTTCACCAGGAAAATGCCCAACTAAAGGGAACACACAGTAAGATCTTTCAGGGTTCTTTGAACAAACAGATAAGTAAGTGGCAAATGAGTTTCAGTTTGGGCAAACGTGTGGTCAGTTCAGGTAAAAATGGTGTTCAAGCTATTTTTACAATAGACCAAAGCTTTAAAAGAAAAAAAAGTACATTCTTAATAGAATACATCATACATTTCTTGGCAGTGAACCTCAGAAATCTAAATTGGAACTGGTATAGAAAAAAATAAAGTGATCTATAGAGAAGAGTCTCTGAGGTTTAAAAAAATTACATAACCCTGTAGCTGAAAAGAACAAAAAGGGGGTAAAAACAGTAAGAAGTATGGAGAGGATAAACATACTTATTGGTTAAATTCTGAAATACAAGCATCGGGAGATGTTCTTAAAGTTTCAAAGAGGCAAACTTATGAAAAAATTTTAAAAGGAATTTTATATAATGCCTAAGAAATTTATATTTCTTTAAGTAGTAGTACTAGCTGAAAACAAACAAGTTCAAATAAATGTATTTAAACATTTACTGAGCTCTTATTAATGTACTCAGTGCTATGCTATGCACTGTAGGGACATACATATGATGTTCCTTGCACTCAAGGTATAATCTGGCAGGGTTTGGATAATTAGAAAAACAGCTAATAGAATGTTGTAAGTGCCATAAAAAAAAAAGAAAAACACTAAGTTCAGGAGTTCAGAGGGCACGTCCATTTGGGGCAATCAGCAAAGACAATCAGAGGTGGCATTTGGAAGAACAAATAAAATTTTGACAAAAGTAATTTTGGGGAAAGGAATAGAAAAAGAAAAGTCTTAAGAGCAAAATACAGATTTCCTGGGTCCTCTGGCAAATACTGGCTTAATATCTCCCCTGACAACCACTGCCTCATAAACATCACTACCCAGAGTGTCCACCTGCACCCCAAATCCAGCAAGTGCAAAATCAAACACATATATTCCCTTTTTAAAAGTCACTTCTCCTTATAACTGCCCTATTTCTATTAATTATGTTACCATTCTCCAAGGTTACTCATGCTCAAAACGTTTAAGTTATTTCATATATTACTAGTTCTTAAAAATTATTTATTCTTTTTATTTACAATTCCCTTGCCCTCACTTTTACATCCCATCCAGTTTTTCCTCTGAAATGAATACATTCCTCCATGCATACCAGTTAGGTCCCCAAGGAAACGACATTCAGAGAAAGCAATGGAAGATAATATAAACCCTTAATTACTTACTAAGCTTTGATGCCAAATCTCAGCCTCAAATCCTAGTAAGCTAGCCTGGGCCAGGATCTGGAACTGGATGGGACCAGATGGAGGATTTTAGCTACGAGGATTTTAGGCCACCCAGAGCCTAAACCAGTGTAGGTCAAATGACCTTCTCCTCTGCCCCCATAAGGCCACAAAGGAACTAATCTGATGGTGAGCAAGGACCCTTACTGAGAATGTCAGCCAGCAAAAAAAAAAAAAATATATATATATACATACACCCAAACACACACACACACACACACACACACACACACACACACACATATGAAGCCTGTTTGCTCCAATGCTTAGGACAGAGTTGGTCAAGGTCCCACATCCCAGATATTTCTACGATGGGAAGAAAAGGAAAGTCTTCTAAACACAGAAGTAAGAACTGACAGATTAACAATACTTTGGGATTTGTTTGAAGGCAAGGAGAGACCCTGTTATTTTATCCCTGAGGATAACTATGCCCCTCCCCCATTAAAAAATATCTCTGGGGCACTGGAGGCCCAGTGCTCTGCACATAGAGGTTTCTAAAATAAAGGGAGAAAACACGGGTATAAACCCATTGCGGCAAAACTTGAACCCCAGGGAAGTTACCTACTATAGTCTGCTGACTGGACCACAATTCTGACAATCAAGCGCTAATTCTGACATAATTCTCAAAAAAACCTTCCTCTTCAACAGCTACTTAACATGCTAGTGGGTCAAGGCAAGCTCAAGACGACTCCCGTTGCTCCCGCTGTGTTAAACACAATACTGACTTTAACGGTCCAAGCTGTAAAACTCAATACTAAGTTTTGTAACCTAAAGACCAGCACGGCACAGTAATCAGCTGTAAGATCAAAGCCCAATCCAACCTGGATTCGGAGGGAAGAAGCTTGGAAGAAGAAAGACACAACGATGAACAAACTAGAAAGCGTGGGTTTGCACCTACTGGAACTAGCCTGCTTTTGAACAGCTGTTATTTGAAGCAAGCAGAGGAGAGGCTGCACACTTCCCTTGGCACATTATCTAAACTGGCACCCCCATGCAATTAGGGGCAGTCCTTAGCACTTCAGTAAGATAAGAGTACTGGACAATGGGACGTTTTTCCTTTTTCTGGCTTCTGGGACAAATGCCCTTTTCCCCTCCCCCTGCCCTTTCTGTTTGTAAAAATCTGTCATGAGTAACTGAATTAGTCAGAGTCTTCAAACACAAACTCCTCTCCTTAGCATAAGTCTGGAATTCTACGATACAGCCACAACTGCCTCTTCACAAATGTTTGGGAAATTAATCAATACAAGAAGCAGAACTGTTGGGAAACTACTTAGAGAAAAAAAGGAGCTTCTGAGATATAAAAAGAGATGTCTGGGGGTGGAGTGGAGAAATGAATAGGCAGAGCACAGAGGATTTCTAGGGCAGTGAAAATACTTTGTATAATATTATAATGATGGATACATGTCATTACACATTTGTCCAAACTCATAGAATGTAAAATACCAAGACTGATCCCTCAGGTAAACTACAGACTTTGGGTGAATATGATGTGTCAATGTAGGTTCATCGTTGGTAAGAAAATGTACCATTCTAGGGGAGGCTATGCAAGTGTGGAGGCAGGGGATATATGGGAAATCTTTGCGCCTTCCCCTCAATTTTCCTGTAAACCTAAAACTGCTCTAAACAAATAAAGTCTTTATTTAAAAAAAAAAAAGAGAGAGAGAGAGAGAGGCAGATCTGTATCTGATAGGTTTACCAAGTATGGATTTTGCCACAAGCTGGGAGGGAAGCCATAAAGGTGGGAGCATAATGTTACTGGCTTGTATCAGTTTTGTTTGTTCCCTTTGAAGATGAGAGGTCTGGGATCAGAGGAGAGAGGCAAGACTAAGGAATACAGATATGTTTCGCTTGCTGGTATCATATGCAGTAAAATGTACTAACTTGGATCCCAGCACCAAAACTTAGGGTAAGGTACCTGTGTTGAGCGAGCTGCTTCACAGTCCACTACTCAAAGTGGCAGTGGCTCCCCAATGCCTTCAGAGAAGGAACTCTCTTTTTAATGAAGACAAGTTACTTGCAATTTCCCTACAATCTGGAGATCATCCAGAGATGAGACTAACACAGGGAAGTAGCTGGAGAAGCTGGAGGGAGAGACAGATAATATTTAGTCTCTGAGAGTTACTAGACCCGTCATTTATCGAACGCCTAATAGGTGTCCAGCACTGTGTGTACTATTATCTCTAGTCTTCAGAACAACCTTGCAAGAAAACTGATTTTACATCCATTTTACAAAAGAAAAAACTCACCCAGAGAGGATAATGTGCCCTACATCCTAAGTAGGGGAGCCAGGTTTGAACTCAGGAATGCAAATCCATAACAGAGTCCCTACTCTTTCTATCAACTCTCAAACTATAGATTGAAGACTCCCCCATACACTCTTTGGGGTCACATAAATTCAAAACTTAAAATTAAAAATGCTTGCAAGGCCCCTGCACAATCTGGTCCCAAAGGATCTTGCCTCACAAGAGCACTCTTATTTCAGAAAAACCAGTCCATTCATTAAGCCAGGAACACCTCCAAGGTAAAAAGTCCCCACCCTCTTCACCTCTCTGAGTGCCAGCCAGCAGATCCTATCTCGTTGGTAAAGCCTCCTCTAACCAACCAGACTAAAAAGCCCTCACTCCTTCCTTTCATTTTAATCTGATATTAGAGACTTGGTCCTGAACTACTACTTTGTTTTATCAATTAGTTTTTTACACTTAATGTCTATTATTTGCACAATTAAATGGGACGCCCCCTAGAAATAATATTTAGACTTCATACTTTCTTATAAACTCCACAGAACCTTAATCTCTTAGGTACTTCAAATATTCTGCAGAAAGGTAATACAGATCACGTATTAGTAAAGAACTCACTGACTTGGGTCTGAATTCCCAGCATCACTAGTTAACGACTCAGTAATCTCAAGCAAGTTTCAATTTTTTCATCTATAAATTATTATAAGTCTATAATCTATAAATTAGCTAAGGATAACTGTGAGGTATGAGTGAGATGATGTAAGTAAGGCAGCTCAGTACATGGTAAACACTTTCATTTTCTACAAATATTAGAGGGGTCTCCTTCAAAATTCCTGAGAAGTAGCTATTTACAGACATCTTAAAAGATTTCAGAGAAGTCATTTACATACATATTCCATAATATGTCTTCACTAATAAGATTTACAATATGAAAATACATCTTTAAAACTATAAATGGCTATCTGCATTATAAAAGAATTTAATTTTTTTCCTAATTTTTATTGTTCAACCACACAATTTTATAATAGTAAAGGAATTATTTTTTAAAGAGATATTCACCTGCAAGCTCATTACCCCATCACATCAACTGTTCTATTTTTCTGTTTCCTTTCTAGTCCTTGATCACACATTTACATATTCTGCTAATATATTCATCTCGTAGGTACCAATTAGTGGTGTTTTTTTGTGCGTGTGTGTGAGATCAGCCCTGAGCTAACATCCATGCCAATCCTCCTCTTTTTTTTTTTTTTTTTTTTGCTCAGGAAGACTGGCCCTGGGCTAACATCCGTGCCCATCTTCCTCCACTTTATATGGGGCGCGCCACAGCACGGCTTGCCAAGCAGTGCATCGGCGCGCACCCGGGATCCAAACCAGCGAACCCCGGGACGCCGCAGCAGAGCGCGTGCACTTAACCGCTTGCGCCACCGGGCCAGCCCCTGTTTTTTTTTCATTTAACATAGCAAACATTTTATATTAATACAGTCTTCATAATCATTTAGCCATCACATAATATCCATGAAGCTAACATCACAATTTACTACTTTCTTGCTGTTAGACAAATATCATGATTCTTTTTAATTTTTATCATTATAATGATAACGTCTAAAGAACACCTCCAAGCACAAAAGTTTTTTGCTTTTTTTTAACATCTTCATGTGGAGAAGTTTTATCTTTTAAATCATTGGGGTCAAAATAGTAGCAGCATTTTTATGTCTAGATAGCATTGCCAAATTGAACTGCAAAAGAGCTTAACAATCTGCACAGACATGGGACTAGACAGGTGATCAACAAGTACCAAGAGTGAACTAGGGTCCGAGTTTCACTACCATCCCACCGTATTCTTTCTTTAGGGTACTTTAAATTAGCTCCACTAAACAGCCATTACTGTGTGCTGTTGGTAGGAGTATAAATAGGTGCAACATCTCTGAAGAGCAATTTGGTAGAAATTCCAACCTGGGTCCTTATCCTAGAAATATCCTTGAGCTCATACATAAGGATCTTCCAACCAGGAAGTTCACCATCTCTAACAAAAAAGCCTGAAAATAATCTAAATATCCATCAATAGGGGACTGGTTAAAATTAGTGTGCTTGGCTGCACACAAAATTACCTGGGAAGGGTTTCATCAAGACGGACATGTAGGCCCCAACCCAAACCAATTAAATCAGGATCTCTGAAAGAGCAGCCTGGGCATTTAAATCTCTCTAGGTGTCTTTACTGGCCAGCCAGACTTGAGAATCACTGGGTTAAAAATTCTACATGTACTTACTCAATGGAATGCTAGGCAACTATTAGCAAAATGCAGAACAGTGTGTACGGCAACTACCATTTTGTGTGAATGAAAGAGAATATTTTTTTCTCTTGTTTGCATAGAATATTTCTGGAAGAATATAAAAGAAACTGGTATAATAATGGTAGCCTTTGGGAAGAGAAATTAGGGGTGTCACATGAGAGGCTTACATTCCAATGTATATCATTTTATATTGTTTGATTTTTAATCAGGTGCATTTAAAAATTAATAATCTTGAATAAAATCAAATCATAATTTAATTTACAAACAATTTTTCAGGAACATATGGCACTAACCAATGTATAGAATCCTACGGCAGGGGCCAGGTACCAGTATTTGTAGGGTCTCCAGGGTGCCCTGCACACTTAGAAAGAACCAAGTTGCTACCAGGGGTCCTTCTTCACCCTCTGGGCAGAGACAGGAGTTCCTGTTACCTACTTCTGTCCTAGCAACTAACTTACTCAATGTACCATTCTAAAGCAAACAGTCATTGCCTGATATGCTTGGGGAAAATGTTTACTCACAGCTCACTTGCTCACACAGTGTAGGCCATCATTTATGATATGTTAGTCTGGGCTATACTCTTCTTAAAGAACATGTCAGATTCATAAACCTATTTTTAAGTTAGTTTTTCAAATGGAAAAATCATACATGGAAAACAGAGATGATCTCATCTTTTTTCTACAGCACTTAACTTCACGTAATACACAAACAGTCTCTGCAGGGTTCAGAATACCAACATTGTTTTTATAATTAAGTATGCTATATACTAAATTTGAAAGAACCAATCAGCTAATTTCATTCTGTAATGTATCTCAGTTTTACCAAGCCACATAAGAATTCAAATGAATCTAAAAAGTACAGAACAGAGTTTTACATTTGTCAACACACAGCTAATAATTTCAGAGGTGCGCAGATATTTTTTGAATTAAATACTTTTCCAACAGGTCGCTTTCAACAGCTGTGGGATTTTATAACTGGGTCTCAGATACACCTCTTAAGTGTCTTTTTTAGTTTTTTTCTTTGGAGGGAGCAGGTCCTTTTAGAGTATTTACCCTATGATTTCGATACCAGAAAAACAATTCATTAATATTAATGGAAAAAAGGAAATTAAGTTGTCTATAATAAGGGTCCTTTAAAAAATGTCACAGTACATGTCAAAAACATCAAAAAAGGCAGTTTTCCTACAAAAGACCCTGAATAGCCAAATCAATCCTGAGAACAAAGAACAAAGCCGGAGGTATCACACTCGCTGACTTCAAACTATACTACAAAGCTATAGTAATCAAAACAGTATGATTCTGGCACAAAAACAGACACACAAATCAATGGAAGACAATCGAGAGCCCAGAAATAAACCTACACACATATGGAAAACAAATTTATGACAAAGAAGCCAAGAACATACAATGGAGAAAGGAAAGTCTCTTTCATAAATAGTGTCGGGAAAACTGGACAGCCACATGCAAAAGAATGAAAGCAGACCTCTATCTTACACCATACACAAAAATTAACTCAAAATGGATTAAAGACTTGAATGCAAGACCTAAAACCATAAAATACATAGAAGAAAACAAAGGCGATAAGCTCCTTGACATTAGTCTTAGCGATGTTTCTGTGGATTTGACTGCTGTCAAGGGAAACAAAAACAAAAATAAACAAATGGGAATACATCAAACTAAAAAGCTTCTGCATAGCAAAGGAAACCATCAACAAAACGAAAAAGCAACCTACCAAATGGGAGAAGAATTTGCAAACCATATATCTGATAAGGAGTTAATATCCAAAATATATAAAGAACTCATACAATTCAACAACAAAAAACAAACAACTCAGTTATAAAATTGGCAGAGGATCTGAATAGACATTTTTCCAAAGAAGACATACAAAGAGCCAACAGGCACATGAAAAGATGTTCAAATCACTAATTATCAGGGAAATGCAAATCAAAACAACAGTGAGGTATTACTTCACACCTGTTAGAATGACTACTATCAAAAAGACAAGAAATAACAAGCATTGGAGAGAATGTGGAGAAAAAAGAACTTGCTCATTGTTGGTGGAAATGCAAATTGGTGCAGCCACTATGGAAAACAGTACGGAGATTCCTCAAAAAATTAAGAATAGAACTACCTTATGATTCAGCTATTCCACTTCTAAGTATTTATCCGCAGAACATGAAAACACTAATTCAAAAAGATATATGCACCCCTACGTTCATTGCAGAATTATTTACAATAGCCAAGATATGGAAGCAACCTAACTGTCCACTGACAGATTAATGGATGAAGAAGATGTAGTATCTACACAGTCATGTGCCACATAATGATATTTTGGTCAATGACAGACTACATATACAATGGTGGTCCCTTAAGATCAATACCATATAGCCTAGATGTGTTAGTAGGCTATACCATCTATGTTTGTGTAAGTACATTCTATGATGTTCACACAACAATGAAATCACCTAACAATGCATTTCTCACAAATATCCCCGTTGTTAAGCAACGCATGATTGTATACAACAGAATACTACTCAGCCTTTAAAAAGATGCAATCTTGCTATTTTCAACAACATGGATGGACCTCGAGGGTATTATGCTAAGTCAGATGGAGAAAGACAAACACCATATGATTTTACTCATATGTGAAATATAAAACAAAACAAGTGAACAAACAAAACAAGACAAAAACAAACTCATAGATACAGACAACAGACTGGTGATTACCAGAGGGGAAGAGGTTGGGAAATGGGTGAAATGGGTAAAGGGGGACAATTATACAGTGACGGATGGAAACTAGACTTTTGGTAGCATATACAGATGTCAAATTATAATGCTGTACATCTGAAAAAAAATAAAAAATAAACTGGGAGGTCAGCGGTGGGGGAAAAAAAAAGAAAGGCAGTTCTCTACTAAAAAACATCAAAATTTCAAAAGATCAGATTTTGGAATACCAGAGAATCTTTAAGGATCATCAGTTTTCAAAACTGTTAAATTCATTCATTCATTTATTCAACAGGTATTTATTAAATGCAACTTCCTGCCAAGCACTGCATCAAGCACCACAGACACAATGGCAGGGCTAAGAGAGAAAGAACTCGCAAACCCATGCTCTAACCACAACATGTACATTTTCTTCTTTCATTCAATTACTTTCAAATATATACTCTAAAGTGGCATCAAATTTAAAAGATATTCTTGTTACTATTTCTCAATCATATTTTATAAAAGACCTTGAGTAAATGAGGATAGTTAATTAAGAGCTAAATGATAACAAGCAAACTAAATTTTTTTCCACAACCCCAAAGGTTTCAACTGTAACATAGAAAAAAGATTCTTTGGGTACACCAGGGAGAAAGAGTTGGCAGTCTGAAGTATTTATAAGGCGTTAAAGGCAGAACTGATTAGACTGGTGATTTTGTTGCTTCTTCCTAACACATCCTAAATCAACACCTGTTTCATCTCTTGAGGAATGCACAGGTTAACATCTAACTTGTCTTCAACTTGTGAAGAAATGCAGTTGCCATGACAACTGAATGAAAAAGTTTAGTTAGCAGAACCTAATGAAATGCAAACATCTACTCAATTCCCATTTAACTGATATATGTGTAATTGTTAGCAAATTCTAGTTTTCTGTTCGTTAAACCATCAAAGTAAATGTTAATCTATTCTATAAAAGTTTCATGGATAAAACATTACACACACAAACACACATACATACTCTTTTGACAGAGTAGGCCACAAATAAATACAATTAAACAACTGATTGACCATTACATCCTGGCGATGCTGCAGTTAGCATTACAAGGTCTCCAGTATACCTAAATCAAGGAAAAGCAGACACCTCTAAAGTTAGTATATTTCTTAAGTTGTGTTAAATTGTCAAGTAAATTCATGTACGTGTTTAATTTCTAGTGATATCTATTACACAATGTAACCTAGGGCATATTCAAATAAGTGGACTACCAATTTTCCTAGAAAAATATTTCCGTCATAAACATACAGAGTCTAGGGTGTTCACATACGCTACATGATTAAATTATTAACTTCCAACATGCAACTCTCCTTACTGGTAACTAGAGTGAGGTCCCCACCAGATATGTAGGTTCTCAGACCACCCCCTTCAGCTTTTGGGGGATGAATGTCTACTGCCTCAGTGCCTACTCACACTTAGACACTCTGCATGAACTGGCTGCCATTTTCAATTAGACATCAGTGGATAATCAAACACCAATGATCATGTATTTAAAGATGTATTATATCAAATACAAAAATGCTGCTATTTATGATTAAAAAGTCAGATGTGGGGATAAAATCATCTTTATAAAGCAGTGCACATATCTCTTTATAACACTATGCTGGGCACAAATTCTAGAGTACAATCTACAAATTAAGCAAGATTATAGGGAGAAATAACTAGAAAAATATTCTAAATATATATAGAAATGAAAGGCATACAGTTAAAGAGAGAGGAATATGACAGTCTGGGATCAGACTCAGGCTAATACCAAAATCTTATGTAACAGAAAGACTTCTGCTATACAATACTTATCCACAACATTATAGTATAAATGGCTGCATTTACTGCACTTAATATATTGTACTATTTCGGCATAAACAAAAAGTGCAATAAGAAAAAAAATATGTAGCATGATGTGTGAGAAGGCACATTGTCCTTTTCAGAAGTCCATTATAAAGGCAGCTGGACAGATTCTGGCTGAACACAAGTGGGATGCCAGCCCATCTCCTTCCATCCCCATCCCACCCTCCCATTCAAGCACTGGTTACAAAAGTGCCTGTGTGGCCCTGAGAAATGAGTCATGGATGTTCCATTTACAGACGGGGTGGAGTTGAGGGAAATCACTATTACATGCCCAGTTAGCTGGAAAAGTCCATCCTGTTTTTCCTCTTTTACATAATAATCATTTTGCACAAACCTGAGATAAAGAACACTTAGTAAGTAGGAATTCACCAAATATTTCAGCACCCTTATACACAAAGGGAAAGACTTACTTTTAAAGCCAAGGACATGATCTCATGGTGCAGGCCCAACGATTCACACTAAGCATGGGACTTGTACAATCAGGATAAAACATTTGTTCCTTTTCGCCCACACCAAGAGAAACAGTGGCTGGAGAAATAAGCACAATACGAGTTCCCAAATCAGATTCACCCACCAGGAGTTCACACAGGCAGCCAAAGCACTTCATGAGTACAAGGACAATCTTTTACAACTTCCTTTGCCAAGGAAACACAACAGCAAAGTGGCTTCCTTAAGCTGACCTCACAAGCAAACCATGAGAAACACAACCTAAAGCCACAACAAAAACCAGTGCTCTCTTTAGATCTATACTCTGTGCATTAGAAGGCCACAAGTCTGGCCCATGTCTCAGTAACGCGACCAATTCACATTTCAGAACTTAAAATTATAATACACATCTTAGCTTTAAAAACATCTAATCCAAACCCCTTAACTTATCCAAGTTCCCCCAAAATCTAAAAGGTTGTGTCACTTTTCTAAACATATTTCAAATAAACCTCAATTAGATCTCTCTCGATCACCGACTGGAGGTCTGTACGCAGCTCCTAAACTGAGCTCTGAGCCCTGGTGAAGACTACACTGGGTTGAGGCTCTGGGAAAGCGGTGACTCTGCCCAGCTAGTAAAAGTTTTGCACAAGTCTATTGCCTACAATTATCAACCTTACCAATTAAATCGTCCTCCTAAGGTTCATAATGAACTTAGGTTTTAAGTACATTAAAATTCATAGCATATTACTTTTAATAATTGGAACTACCAGTTATTTTAACGAAGAGGAAAAATTCTATCAAGAGTTTTTATTCAAATCAGGCTTCTCCACAAATGTTATCCTTACCCTCTGCCTCACAGTGCAAAATACTCGACTATTTAACACTTAAAATAATTTTAATCACAAAAGCAACGCAAATTCATTAGAGCAAAACCCAAAATACCAATAAATAATAAGACACAAAAGAGTAAAATAAAATTTTTACCCACCCCTTGGCAACCACTGTTAATATGCTGGTATACAGTGCTGATAACCCTCTTCCACACATGCATAATCAATTATACACTCATTTTTTAATATTATTCATATAAGTTTATATCTTGTTTTTACTTTTTCTATTGAGAACATCTTTGTGTGTTGTGTGTGTATATATATACACATACATACATATGTATGTATATGTGTGTATGTATGCATACATGTGAGCAAAAATATATATATAAATAAAATAATGATTTGGCTGCTGCAGAGTATCATCCATTTCTGTAGCTGTATCATTCTGTTTAGCGAATTTCCTCCTTCAGCTAAATAAGATTTTATTTTTGATAAGAAAAATTTGCATATAATTCTGAAAAACAAATACACTATACTCCTAAAAATATTTCTGAGCTCCCAGCCACCTGCTTGCAAGTCTGAGTTACTGCCTGCTGAGTGTCTTTCACACTCCTCTGAAGACTCAGGGTCTCTGTTTCATCACTGACAACATCAAGGGAAAAAAAATAAGTAAATAAAAACACATCACTTCAGTTCTGTCTCAAGTCTCTCATCAACAGAAAGAAAATCGCCTCTGAAAAATGGTTCAATTTTAGCAAATCCTCAATATGAAGAATACAGAACTCCATGACTTAAAGGGCTTTTGGCAATACTTAATATCATTCTGTACTGCATTTTATTCTTTTCAAAAGATTTTCAAACTCATTATATTACCTCCTCACCACAACCCTATTACACAGGACTGGTGCTGTCACTTTACAAATGACGAAACTGAGGACCAGAGAGATGAAGACCTGTTTGGTCTCATGCGACATGGTGCATGAGGGAGGATTAAATCGATGGTCTCAATTTGTCTTCCAAGTGCTTTTCGCAGAACCCACTGCACTAGATGGAACAGTCCCTTCTTTAGCTCTGCCAAAAATCTCTAATAACCCCCCACGGTGTATGGCATGTTTCAGGACAAAGAGCTATGATGTAATGAGTGTGCCAATGAAGCCAAAACAGCAGTCAAGGAACCTCCAGGGAGACTCAGAAAGTAGTAAAAAGAAATCAAAACTGCTATTTATGTGTCACATGTTACAGGCATTAAAAATATGAGGGTAGTGGAACTAAACTGTTGTTTTCCAGAATATTCTCCACCCTACCTCAGAAAAATCTCATTAGAAATGCTTGCATCCTGGGAGCTGGCAGTGGGAGGGGAGCAGGCACTTGTATGTAATTTCCCTCTGTGCGAGGGAAGAGTAAATCATATTCCTGGCCCTCAGTCACACCAAGGATGAGAACAGTGAGTTTTTAATGCTGTACTTAATGTAAAGATTTATTCTTTGTCAGTGTTTGAATTATCTTCATTGGTTATTATGGTTTCCAATACCATGTGGTGTAGTTTGCTGCTTATTCATTTTAGTGTATAATCTGCTGTCCTTTAGATTGCAAACTCCAATAGGTGGGACCATGGGTGTCCTGCCTTGATTTGTACAGGTAGAGTACAAAGCCACAAGCACACAGGCATCAGATGCTATTTGATAATGATGATAAGTGGATTAAATTATACTTATACTATCCCTGTAACAGATTACTTAAATTTTTTCTAACAGAACACTGTAGATTAGCACTAACTAGGCCATTTGGCTGTAGATATTTAAGACTGGAGGGGTAGGAGTGAAGTCTACTTTTTCTAGTATTTACATAGGTAACTACAAAGCAGCTGAAATGCTTTCACCTACTCCTCATATCCCAGGTGATATATATCTTATTCCCTTCATCTAACTGGTCCAAAACAAAACATCTGATAACCCACGATCTTTTTCACCTCCCTGTTGCATACACATTTTAGATGAAAACTGGTCCACTGATTTATCAGAGACATTAAAAAAACACCTTAAGATAAAACTTCAAACTTAAACCAGACACACAAGTCATTGGGCATATCTTGGCCTTTAAAAATCCCCATGTGAACATGCCAACCTTAAATTCAAGGTAACCAAGAACCCAATTCTACTTTTGACTGAAGCCACTAGACAAATCATCTCTTTTTGTTCTAATTTATCCTTCTGGAACAAAGGGTTATTCAAATATACTTATATGTATCAATTAATTAAAAGTGAAAGCATTCTGAAGACCAACAAATAGAAAATCCTCTCAAATTTCAAGACTACAAGGCAATTTTATAACTTTAAATAGCTTACTCTTCACAAATACCATAATCACACCATGTCCTAACTATACCTCCCAAACATGTAAATTCAATCCCTTTTGATTCCTTTTCTGTTTTCCTAGCAACCTCTTTCCTCAAAACTAGGAAAAGGGCTTTTCGTCGAGATCCTAAATGAAATACACTTAAGAAGGAATCTAGATTCTGATGATCCTCTTTTTAGATGGAATGCCGGAGAGCATGAGATCTGAAAATGACCTATGATACAAGCTATTTATATTGGACAACAAATTTCCTCTCTAATCAGTTAGAGTATGTGAATACTGGGGAAATGAGAGAATAGTCAGAAACCCAGAGAAGGAATGAGGAAGTGCACAAGAGTGAACAGAGTAACATCCAGGGCAAAATCTGATGATGATGGGCGAACTTCAGAGAAGTGGAGAAAAGCTTAAAATAACTAGTAAAAGTCCATCATGAAGAGAGAAAAGATACACATGGCTTCCACAGACTCTAAAAGAAAAAAAATATATATGTAAAAAGTTGGATCTTATTTTTACTTAGGTTTTCCCCAAAAATATACGGCAATATATGTTATAAAACTGCCAAAAAAGTCTACCTGAAACCTCAGGGGACTTTTGGTTCTCAAGACCTACAAGTTACATCCTGTATTTAAATGCACTAAAGAATACAAATTCATGTTAGGAACACTAGATTTTTAACCTAAGGGTTTTACCTTAACCTCTCAAAATCTATTCAACTACAAAGTGGGCTCCCAAAGGCAGCTAATCTGCTGTTATGAGGTACCCACTTCCCCAAAAAGCACATGCCAACTCTTATTTGGTAAAATCTGGATAAAAAGAAGTACAGGGTCATTATTTTGTAGAGCAAGAAAGGGAAATTTTCTAGGAGACTTTTCCCAGGAGGGCTACACAGCATCTAAGAGTTGGGCTAGGTGAAGAGAGCAGGAGGAAAGACTTGCTTGGGTGTCCTTTGTTGATCTGGTGTGCACTGGTTGATTTGTCCCCATCTGCCTGGGTCTTTACTGACATCTGCTACTTCACTTCTTTTTCCATGGTGACCCCAGCAGGGACACTGCTAGAGGGCCCTCATCAAGTGAGATGTCAACTGAGATCTCCAATTCTCCCAAAGACATTTACCTCAAAAACTTGTAGAATATCCTAATGAGGTCAAGAAAAAAAAATAGTCCTTGGCACAATTTTGTGTTGTTCATTATACGCCAATGAGAAGTCAGAACACTACACTGAAAATGTTCCCACAAAGTGGGAATCAATTTCCCTAATATGGCCAGGCCCTAAATATAGCCACAATTTTTTTTGTTCAAAACACACTCAATTAAACTTGTGGATGGAGGAAACAGTGGTGGGCAGCTGGGCAGAGAGCACAGGAAATAATGACAGTATAACTCCACTATCTCTCCTAGCACTGACATGGCCTTAAATGTCCTTGACAAGGGCTGCCAAAGCAAAGACACCTGTAACACACATGACCTTTTCTCTCCAGGCTTTGTTCGTTGATGGAGTCTGGGTTTCTGGAAGGGAAGAGAAGAAATTACATACCCTGGGTCTAAAGTAATTCTACCATTCTGAGAAGGAACACAGCATCACTAGTACTCAAGAGTGAAAGGACTAGAACTCCCCACTCAAATTATAAGGACTCCGTTAGCCTAAAGGAAACATGAGAATTTAACTAGGGTAGTTTAAAGTCCTCACAATTTACCTTCCAAACACCACCACACACACCCACACACACACCCACAAACACAAAATATTGGTATTAAGCAGTCACATAACTGCAGTGAGGAGCTGTGTTTTAAATGAATGGAATTCAAGAAAAGCAAAATCTAGAACATAAAATTTAATCCAAAATTTATTCAAAGTTTCACTTGAAACTTTTAAAAGGTTTATTATGCTGGCTCAAGACTTAATAATAAACTTTTTGCAAGACATTTTGGCCAAGCACCTAGCAAAGCGTCAGAGTTGGAAGTGGATGCTCAATAAAAAAATTTGCTGAAAAAAACTGTTAAAGATAAATAAATGAACTTCTTGACCTAAGTGTGCTGAAAGGCAATAAAAGACCGTTGAAGGCATCTTTTACAAGTTAGCCCTGGAAAGTAGACTAGCATAGAGATTTTAAAGACTGGATTCTGCAGTCCAATTCCTTGGTCAAAATGCAGGCTCTCCCACGTACAGCTGTGGATCTTGGGCAAGCTGTTTTAAGTTCTCTGTGACTTTTAGTTTCCTCATCTGTAAAATGGGAATTACAACAGCACCTACCTCACAGGGTTGTTAGAGATATAAACGAGAGAAATCAACATAAAGCATTTAAGATCTTAAATGTTCAATAAATGCCATTATTATTTCAAAGGTGTGTGTTCGGAAGGTCGGATCTATTAAATATATGCAAAAGCTTCGTTAAATTAAAATCTCAGCCATTTCATAAAAGCATTTTACTCCCCCTTTCCACACATCATGCGGCATCAACCTTCCAAATGATGTGGAAATTACATACTTTCATTCATCCGTTTGAGAGCCTGTCACATACAGCAAGAAAGAAGGAAGGTGCCGTTCTCGTGACTGTTGCGCCTTCACAACTTCAAAATACTGTCACGTACACAATAGGTTGGAGCTGCCCTCAAAATGACAGCTCCCAGCTTTGCAGCGCCCGCAGAGGCGCCCAGGCGGCTCCGCCGGGAAGGGGTTCACCCCAATTCACGGCTAATCTCCCATCTCCACCGACAAGCAAGCGCACGCCCCGGCACCCCAAGGAACACAAGAGAACTCTTTGAAAGGAGGAAGGGACCCTGAGTAGTGGGGGGAGAGGGAGGGAGGGAGAGAAGAGGGGAAGGAGGGAGGGAGGGAGGCAGGAAGGGACCCTCCCGGTCACAGAGGTTTCGGAGCCACACTCGGATCAGGCGCGCCCACGATGACAAGCCCCGGGACCGGGTGCCCGCGCTGGGCTGCGACGTCCCGGGCGGCCCAGTCCCCTTCCCCGGCGGGCACCGAAGCCAACTCCGGTCCCGCGCCACACTCGCCCCTCGGCGCCCCCTCACCTAAAGGCGGGTCCTTCCTTAGGCGCCCTGCCCTGGGCGGACGCCGACGCCAAGCTGCCGCTGCCGCCGCTGCCCTTTTTGTTGAAGAGCTTCTGGAGCAGGGTCGGGGCCATGATGCTGCCGCCGCCGCTGCAGCTCCGGCCGTGGCGCTCGGGGGGCCGGCGGCTCAGCGCGCAGCCGGGGGCGGCGGCCGCGGCGGCAGGGCCATCGCGGCGGCGGCGGCGCGGCCGCCCAGCCTTGCGGGAGCGCGGGGCCGCTGCGGCTGAGTAACTCTGCTCGGCGCCGGAACCGCCGGCGGCCGGTCATATGACTGAGCCAGCCCGCCGCTGCCGCCGCCTCGCGCGCTGACAGTTATCTCCTGCGGGAGGAGCCCGCAGCCCCGCGGCGGCGGCGGCGGCGGCGGCGGCGCGGGAGGAGCGCGGTCGCCCCAGCGGCGGCCATTGGCCCGGCGGCCGCCCGCCTCGGGCTCACGTAACCCCGGCGGGAGGCGCAGCCGGGCTCGGGCGGCCCCGTGCTCCCGGCTCGCGGGGGGCGGGGGCGGGGGCGGGTGCTTAAAGGGGCCCGAGGGGCGGGGGCGGCGCCGGGGGCCGGAGTGGCCTGCCGAGGGGCGCGGCTCGGCCAGAGGCGCGGGGTTCCGCAGGGCGCTTCGTTCCTTCGAAGCCGCGAGAGAGCGGCTGGGCCGATCTTTGTTCGTTTGAGACAAAGCCCCTGAACTTGGGTCCTCGCTTTGTGCAGGTGTGAGGACTCGTTTGTAGAAAGCGTGTGCTGGGGGAAAGGGTTTAATACATGAGGTTACTATTTCACAGGACTGATTTGAATCTCACAACACCCAAGGTACTGGGCATGTTTCTAGCATATGCAGATTAGATTTCTCCGGTTTTGTTTGTTTGTTTGTTTGTTTAATTAAACTGTTTAGTCGAATCATTTGGTCTGTTTTGGCATCTTGGGCCACCAGACCATAGTTATATGAGAAGTTGAGTGTGAAATTAAACACATGGAATTTACTAAATAGATTTAGAAACTTAAGAGAAGCTATTTTATAACAAGGGAATGCTTTCCTAATACAGATTTAACAATCAAGGTACATAATAATCTGGTATCCACAGCAGATATTATTTGGTTTGGGGAAGGGAGGAGTTCTATTTGAGTTAACTTTCCTTCCCAGTCCCACCCAATCGGTGAGAACTTCAGCCTGGTACAGAACTCGCTAAACAGCCTGTGGTGGTGTAGGACCTTGCCAGACTCAAAGCAGCTTCTTCATCTATGCCTTATGACGTTAGCCCTCCAGCTTTTTTGATGATGGGTAATAGAGATAAAGTTAGTAAGGTTCCAGCCCTGCCTCTTCTAGCGCCTCCCTTATGCGCAGTGAACAGTGACTCACCTGGATTCTCTTAGATTTGTTCAAAGGAGGACTCTTGGAGACTCAAAAAGGCAAATGTATTTCCATAAATATAACTATCAAAAATATTTCTTCTGGGCCCATTTTAATTATCAGTTTTTATTGTATGGGTTTCTGGCCTTTTGAGTGACTATGTGCTGAAATTTCAAAAAGGTAAGGGAAAGGTGATAGAAATTGAAACTCAGTCATTTTATTTCCTTCAGATTTTTACTGTAAAAATGGTGGATTAAGTGTTCATGCAGGTGAGCAATCATCCTTTTACACAATGGCATGTACACAGAACCCTGATTTGCAACTTTGGTGATTCTTGGTGTTTATTGGGAGCACCTGCCTCACAGGACTGCAAGTATTGGTCAGTATCCTTCAAAGCAGGTATTGGCCTCTTCTGTTGTGACTTTATTAAAATATGGTTCCAGGTCATATTATGACCCGAAATACACCACCCTTCCTTACCCCATGCTTGGTCAGAAAATGTCGCTTATTCTGCCAACTAAAATCTATACCCTTGATGTGCCTCGTAGCTTTTGTAACTGCATAGTGAAGAGGAATTTGGCATCGTGTCTCTTGTTCCTCACCTCCAAGGACTGTTTCAGTTCCAACTCGGTCCAAGTGTGCAGGATCGTCCAAAACAGGCAATTGGAAAATCAGCCTGCCCCAGCCGTCATCCTCAATTTGGGTCCTGACTGGGCAACTATAAAGGGAGAGTGTGCATTTAAAACTACTAAGGTCAGACTTCAGTTAGAAGAGAAAAAAGGAACTGAAATGGTTCCCCTCTCTCCCCTTTCTCTCTTTGCTTCCTCTCAACACCACATTCTTCCTCATCCTGGTTCTGGCCACACCTCTTGCTTTGGATTTTAAATGTATACAAAAATCCTAACCAGCAAGTTCTGAGAGACAGCTCTAGACCGCTCTCTCACCCCAGTTTCATTATTTCTCTTCGTGGCTGTTCAAGGCCTCTTCAGGGACCCCATCTTTTGCCTGTCGTCCATTGATCACTGCCTCCTCCCTGAGGCTTGTAATAGTCCCAGTCTCCAGTTCTGGTCATGTGGCTTGTCTCCCAAGTCCATACTTCTCATTCACCTCATCCCACTCACTCCATCTTAGAGAATATATCAGCTCGCTGCTCCTGTGCACAGCTTTCAAGAGGAGGAGGGAATAAAACAACATCCCAAATGCTTGGAGATGACAGAAGAATACTAAGATGGGAAGGGGTAATTGTAAAAGAGCTGACTTCCTTATCCCAGTCCATTCTGAGTCCTGTTCTCTCCAATTAATTAGTGCATGTTCTCTAAGTTGCTTTAGGGGTTTTGCTTCGACTGTCAGGGACACTGTAGCCTACCTAATATCTGTTACCCCCTTTTTCCTGACAGAACCCCCAGTTTTGTTCAGGTGTCCTCCCCTCCCCCAGGCCAATGTGCCTCAGGGTAAACCAACATTATCCCCAGCTTGAATGAACTAAGGGTAATCCCATTTGTTTTGCAAGGTGTTAGTTCAGGAATGAGCACATGAGGCAATTCTAGCCAAGGAGGCAAGAAGGAAAGGAGCTAGAGGAGAAGGAATGATTCTGGAAATAGTTTCCTCACTCTTAATAGAGAGCTGTAAGGAGAGATGTGGGTTATTGGGGTTTTTTTTTATTTTCTTCCTTTGGATGTTGTATGTTTACATGTAATGCTACAGCTATCTTATTACCAGTCTGAGCATAAAACTGGGACTGGAGATGGCAAAGCAGAGAGGTGGAAGCTGTGTCTCTGATAACATTATTGAGCCACAATCCTTCTACCCTAAGCTGACTTTCCCCATTCGATGAGATAATAGTTCTATTTTCTGAAGCCAAAAGCAGTCTATAAGAGAGGGGTCTGTTTTTTGTCCTCTGTTGCTGGTTATGTGAGACAAATAACACCCTGCTTGGTTAACCCTCAGTGTACCAGGGAAAACAGTCATCACCAGTGCACCTGCTCTATTTCTTCATATTTTTAAGTCATTTTGCAAATCATTTGCAAGAAGCAGGAATAAAGGAATAGTGAAAATAATTTTTAATTTTAAACATAGCAAACTGAATTTTTTATTCTGTTTTCCTGCTTTTGAAGGAATATTACCCTAAATGGGCCATGTCCTTTGAATACAACTGTTGATCAATCAACATATATGAACCAGGAACACAATCATCTTATAAATACTGACTCCAGTTTTCAAGTACATCTCTCATGAAATTATAAGTTCTAGCTTATCATTGCTTTTGCTTCTTCTTGCACTTGAATCAATAAAAAGCAATACTTTTAAAAACTTTGATGGCTTGTAATTTTGTTGAAGAGAAGATAGCTAGCCTCTTTACTTCGTAGCTGTGAAACATTTTCATTTTTAGATTTATAGACATTTTTAGATTTCTGAATTCTCATCAGTGATTAATAAAAGTTTTAATAAAAAACTACAAAGATAGTGTCTCCAGATTTTTTTTATACCTTCTCAAAAGATGATGCAGTGCTTTGGGCAATATAATAAGATAACAGAAGGATAATGTAATAGTGACAATTTATTTTACTATTGAATCAACCTTCTAGGTGATTCCGAATTCGTCTGTTTTCTTATTATTTTTGTCTTTTCTAGCACAGTTGGAAATAATTGTTGAGTAATGTTGAAGTAATTCCTAGGATGATGACACAGCAAAATGTTTAAAGCTAAGGGAAGTTAAGATCACTAAGCTCCCATAAGGGATGAAAGTGTCCAATGGACCCAGATGGTAATTGCAAGATAGAATGAGTTTTGTTACATTTTTTTAAAAAACACATTTACTCCTTCTTTGGGAAAAATACGAGTCTAAGAAATAATAAAAGTCATGAAATATCTATCCTTATAAGTAGTTAAAACCTCTCAGAAAAGAAACTCAAAATTGGATCCAATGGACTCTGATGGTGCAAGCGTTAATCCACTACAAATTGATTCTCTGGTATTTGCAACAGAACTCAATCCACTTGATAATCTCACTATAGCAATGAGTTACCACCATGGTGCCAAAATCAAGGGACATTTTCCTGTCTTCTTTGCAATTGATATAATTGACCACTTCCTCCTTTTGGAAACCCTAATTCTTTGGTACTGTAAACCTCTTCTAGTTTTAAACAACTTTACTAACTTGTCCCTCAGTCTTCTCCAGAGGTTCTTCCTCTCCCCATCCTTTAAAATATGAAACTCCTCAGCGCTTCTCTTCCCCTCTCTCTTTTACTTTTATCCACCCTCTCCCTTTCCCTAGATAAACTCATCCATTCCTGTGACTTTAAATGCCATCTATATATTGATGACACCTAACTTTTTACCTCTGATCCTGACTTCTCTTCTAGATTTTTATAACCAGCTATCTACTTGATGTGTCCAATTGGATATCTTACAGACATCCCACACGGAACTCTCGATCATTTTTTGTTCCAAATCTTGCTTCTCGCCATCTTCTCCCCTACACATTCAAACACCTCCCTTTACACATTTTGTTTAAAACAGAAAACTAGGATGCATTCTTGACCCTTTTCTTTCTCTTATCATCCAAAAAATTTCTGACATCCATTTCTCTTCCTATCCATGGCCACCACCCTAGTCCCAGCCACCATTGTCTCCTGCCTGGACTGCTGCAATAGTTGTAATTGGTCAACTTCTGGCCTCATCTCCAATCTGTTCTACATGCAGCTGCCATAGGGATCATATAAAAATATAAATTGTCTCTTGTCACTTCCTTGATTAAAACTTTTTAGTGGCTTCCCACTGCACTTAGTAAAATCCAAAATTCTTAGCATGGCCTGCAAAGTTCTATATGATTAGGTCCCTCTCTTCTTCTCCAAACTGATCTTACATCATCCTCTCACTCACTTGCTATCCTCCAGCCCCACTGGTGTGCTTTCATTTCTTCTACCAGGCCTCCTCTGCCAGGAATGCCCCCACTCCATCCCACAACTCTTTTTCTGATTAACTCATATTTATCTTGCTGTTCTCAATTTAATGTCATCTATATACACATTGACTGCCTGACTCTCTCAATCTCCATTCTTAATTAAGGACCCCCCTCTCTCCAGTGTTTCTGTTATAACCCCCTTTTCTATTCCTTTAAAGCACTTATCATCATTTATAATCAACCAATAAATTAATATGTAACACCTTTATCTCCCACTAAACATATATATTACTTTAGGTCAGGGACTGTGTCTGTCTTGTTGACTAATAGGCCTGGCACATAGTGTCTTCTCAAATGTAAATTTGTTGAATGAATGAAGGAAGGAAGGAGCCAATGAATGAATGAAGTTCACAGTCCCTAGTGCATGTAAGCTCTAGATCCTCACAAAAGAATTCTCCATGGGAATCACTAGATGAGGAAGACATCTTGAACTTTTTCCACTTATTTACTTGGGAGGAAGAAGAGGTCACTGTTGACCAGTTTTAAGTCCCCATTAGGAAATTCCATTTGGGGTGCTCATACATTTGTTCCTAATTTGCTGGTTTAAAGGCTTCCTTGAAGCCCTTTTGTCTGAGCATCACCAAATTGGTTTTGCAGAGAATCCTGCCCCAGGTGTGAATTTTGTCTTTCTAAATCACCTAACATTTACTACTACTATCTGTTTTTTCTCTCATCAACCCCTTATACCAAATCCCCTTCCTGAGACAAAGCATACTGTATCAGTTAGGATGCCTTTTGCTGCAAGTAATAGAAGCTCCAACCAAATTGGGGTAAACAATAAAGGGATATTTTCCCTCATAAAACAAAAGATCCAAAGGCAGGACAGGGTCCAAGCATGGTACATCAGGGCTCTGATTCTGCTTCTCTGGGTTTCTCCTGGCTTTACTTTCCCTAGTGTGTTGGATTCTCATTCACTTCCCACGTGTCTTATTTTCTCAGAAGCTCTGCAACTTTTAATCACTGGCAAGGGAAATGTGGTGTACCATGATTGGCTTTGACTAATGAGGATATTCCCTGAATCACATGGGAGAGGGGTGGTCACCAGAACAAATCAAGGCTCTCACAAAGAGAAGAGCAGAGTGGAGAAAATGACTGTTGGGTAAACAACCAAAAGAATCTGCCACATAATACGTTCATTTATAAATTACAAAGTGCAGATAGCTATATTTTTCCTGAGTGTTTTTCAAGAACCCACCACACATTCAAGAATGACTACGGGGCCAGCCCCGTGGCTTAGCGGTTGAGTGCGTGCGCTCCGCTGCTGGCGGCCCAGGTTCGGATCCCGGGCGCGCACCGACGCACCGCTTGTCCGGCCATGCTGAGGCCGCGTCCCACATGCGGCGGCTGGAGGGATGTGCAACTGTGACATGCAACTATCTACTGGGGCTTGGGGGGGGGGAGTTAAAAAAAAAAAAGAATGACTATGGATTCATTCTTAGACTGGAATGAGATAGGAGACTATGGATTTTTGCATCTCCAACTCCATGCATGGAATCTGTGAGATAATAGGCACTGAAAACAGTAATGCGTCACTTAACGACAGGGATACGTTCTGAGAAATGCATCATTAGGCTATCTTGTTGTTGTGCGAACATCATAAAGTGTACTTACACAAACCTATATGGTATAGCCTACTACACACCTAGGCTGTATGGTACTAATCTTATGGGACCACCGTTGTATATGTGGTCCCTCGTTGACTGAAACGTCATTATGCGGTGCGTGACTTGTATATGGTTTTTTAACAAATTAAATGTAAAAATGTTGATATGATACTGTTCCTTCTCAATTTAAAAATTTCCTACAAGACACTTCCTTCTTCCAAACTCTTTAAAAATAGTTTCTTTTCAGATTATGATTCAGGAAATATTTGTCTATTTATTAATGCTTCTGCAGTGTGTAACTTTGGTCTAGGCACTCAATAAAAGCTTGTTCAGTTAATGTATACCTTCAGACTCTGTGGACTTTATTTCACCTCCATAGGTGAGGTACTGGGAGAGATACAGAAACTCTCTCCCACAATGATTCACACTCAAACAGTAATGATCCACAGTGCATGAAATTTAGAAAATGTGGAAAAGTACAAAGATGAATAATATAATGTGTCCATCCCACAACCTGGATAGATAGAAATAGCTATAGTTAACATGTTTGTGACCTTTCTTTCCTTTTTTTATTTTCCCCTTTCTTGTTCAATTATTTGTTTGACAGGGATTTTTATTTCAGGGTCTGATGATCTCTTAGGTCAATAGTTCAACAAACATCATAGTTTGTTGTTCTTAAATCATTAATTCTGCGTAAATTCATCTAGGTCGCGTGTTTAGTCAGCAGTTATCCAGTATTCCAATACCAACTATGTTCTAGCCACTGTCCCTCAAGTGTTTGTTGCACAAGAATTACTTTGGAATTCAACTTAAATTGTGATTTGCCCACAAGCATTCTGCCCCTGCCTCCCATTTCTTCTTCAAAGCCCACTAAAATGACAGCAAAGGAATAAAAAACGCATTAACCTACAAGGAACAAAGGGAGGGCAAGACAGAGAATTAGAGATTTAACAAGTGTTTGGCCAAGGACAAGTGTTTGAAAGACGGAAAGTGGATAAAGGAGTAGTAATTAATTGAACAGAGAGGAAGAGTTCAAAACCTAAGAATGAAGATGAGGGCCAGTTCCCCTCAGAGACTCTCAAAAGCCTCAGCATTTGGGAGCTGCCAGGTCACTGAAGGGGAGGTCAGGTGCAGGCTCAAAATATGAGGGATGAGTGAAAGTGTACATATGAAATGGTTAGACCCCAGGTTCCTTTCTGTACTCACTCTGCCCAGCCAGGCAACTGTTGGTCAGTGGACCAAAAGAGGGGGATTAAGTGAATGCTCAGCTCCCAGAAAAATCAAATGGCAACAGAGAAAAGCTCTTCAGACATTCGCAATTAGGGGAGCCCAGTGAAAAGCTGGTTCACTACTAGAACATCTACTCATGAATTTCACAAATCAGTACCCCACACAGAGAATTTCTAATAAAATATCTACAATCTCATTCTTAAATATGCATGGCAACCCAAGAATCACTAAACATTGGAATGAACACCTCCAACATGATGAGAGAAATACACACAGAAGTAAAAGGGATCTGTAGAGAACAGAGACAATGCAAGGAGAAAAGAACTTCGAAAAACTGTAATTCGTTAATATCATCAAAGAGACAAAAGAAGACATGTCAATAAAACAAAAATGAGAAGCAATGAAAAAGAAAAACACAAGAAAGAGCTCTTGAAAATTAAATATATGGCCATGTAAATAAAATATTCAATATAAAAACTGGAGGATAAACTTGGGAAAGATGGAAAATAGAAGAGGGAAGATGAGAACATTGGAGAATCCATTCAGTGATTTACTAATAGGAGTTTCAGAAAGGGAGATCAGAGAAAACAGAGGGGAGCAAATCATCAAGGAAATAATAGAAGCAATTTCCCAGAACCGAAGAATAGAAGTCCTCGTATTGATAGGCCCACCTAGAAAAATAAATTTTTTTTTAAAACCCACTTCAAGGCATATCACCATTAAATTTCAGAACATCCTGGATAAGGAGAAAAATTCTAAAATCTTTCAGGGAGAAAAAGCTAATCACAAAAAAATGGAACAGGACTCAGAGTAGCATCAGAGTTGTTTTAAAAGTTCAGAGGGAAAACTATTTTCAATCTAGAATCCTTCACCAAACTAAACTATAACTCAAGTAATGTAGAATACACACATTTTCAGATATACAAGGTCTCAAACATTATACTTCTATTCTTTCTTAGGAAGCTGCAAGATGTACTTGAGCAAAATAGGAGATTAAAACAAGAAAATGGAAGATATAGGACAGAAGATCCTAGAAAGAAAGAAGCAAGGAAAGCCCAAAGATAGCCGGAAGTGATGTCTCAAGACCTCCAGAAATCAGCCAGGCCAGAGAGGAGGAGAAAGGAAGAGGGCTCCAGAAGCAGCTCAGAAAAATTGAACATTAGGTGTTCGAGCGTAAAGAATATATTATTAATATGTATATCGCAGAGATGCTGGAACATTGGGAAAAAATTAACAATAGGTAGATGGAAAACCAAACAAATGATAAAATGAGGTAACTATTAACTTCAGAAAAAAAGAAAACTTATACAGGAAAAGAGGTGTGGTTGCAATGCATAACTTGCCTCAGTGAACAACATTTATATAGTTTCAATAATGTAGTGATGACTATTGATTTAACAAAAAGATTATATATAACTATATTGGGGGATGAAAGAAGAAAAGTGGAGTTGGGGTAGAGGAGTGATACTCTAGTATTTATTCACAACAGCAGGAAGTCGATAGACAAGGGCTAAAATAGGCAAATCAAGAAATAGTGATACAAGCATAAAATTTTTAAAGGTATGGAGGAAAATATCAGTGAAACGAGGTAGAAAGTTGAGGGTGGTAACCTGTAGGGCTGGGACTGGGTGTGGGCAAGGGTGGGGTAGGAGACTGCTGGTTTTTATTATAAGCCTTTTAGAGTACTATTTGACTTTTTCAAATGATACACATGAATGTGCTTGTGTGGGTGTGGGTGTGGGTGGGTTTTCCTTTGATTAAAAAAAGTTTATTTTTAAATAGTCTCACCTGTGGACATTGCTTTTTTTTTTTTTTCGTGAGGAAGATCAGCCCTGAGCTAACATCTATGCTAATCCTCCTTTTTTTGCTGAGGAAGACCAGCTCTGAGCTTACATCTATTGCCAACCCTCCTCCTTTTATTTCCCCAAAACCCCAGTAGACAGTTGTATGTCATAGTTGCACATCCTTCTAGTTGCTGTATGTGGGACGCGGCTTCTGCATGGCCGGAGAAGCGGTGCGTTGGTGCACGCCCGGGATCCAGGCCTGGTCCTCCAGTAGCGGAGCGCACGCACTTAGCCGCTAAGCCACGGGGTCAGCCCCATGTGGACATTGTTAAAAGTCTTATTTCCGGGCCTGATCCTGTTAGATTCCAATCCAGTAAGTCTGCAGCGGAACTCAGGAATCTGAACTTTTAACTAGACCCTCAAGATATTTGGGTGCAGAGGATTCATGGATGATACTTTGAGAAACGTCACTCAGATTCCCTAAAATCATATACAAAGAATTGTAAGAATGTGCAGTTTTCTGTAGACAGTCCGTAATTTTCAGATTCTTTTTGATGCTCCAAACCTAAAAAAGTTTAAAAATTGCTATTCTATATCCACCTTCCTTCCTTCCTTCCAAGAATAATTGAGATTCCATTAATTATTTAAGGTCAAAAGCAGAGCTAATTATTGTTGCAGTGAGTTAAACACTTTATAAAATCTGTGATTCATATAGACTAGAAAGCACTGGCTAAATTTCCAGTCCATTGCTTAGTATATTACCCAGGTGAATACCCATGCATTACCACTGCGGTGTATTGAATATAAATATAGTGGCTTGAAAAGGTTAATGTGAATCCATTGGCACCTACCAGTGATGTTGACCAAGGCTGTAGCTAAATTTTATTCAGTTAAAAAAAAAATTTATATGTGGTCATTCAATGCTTTCTTTAATGGTGTAATAGTATCACATAAATAGTGCCAGAGTCCAACCAGAAAATTTAGTGCAGGTATTTTGAAAATCTTATACTTTTATTCAACATTTTAGTAATCTTATGGTGCAAGCCAGCCTTCTCACACTTATTTAACCTTTTAAGCTTTTAAAAATTGTTTTTGTAAAACATTACAGGATTTCATGGATTAAACTAGACAGCAAAATGTGATTTCAGATTAATTGCTGGAAGGAATTAAATTTTGATTCATATGTTTTTCTTTAAACTTTATACATTAAAAAGTTAGGGAAGGGGCCGGCCTGGTGGCGCAAGCGGTTGGGTGTGTGCGCTTTGCTGCGGAGGCCCAGGGTTCGCCAGTTCGGATCCCGGGTGTGCACCGATGCACTGCTTGGCAAGCCATGCTGTGGCGGCGTCCCATATAAAGTGGAGAAAGATGAGCATGGATATGGATGTTAGCCCAGGGCCAGTCTTCCTCACCAAAAAAAAAAAAAGAGGAGGATTGGCAGATGTTAGCACAGGGCTGATCTCACAAAAAAAAAGTTAGGGAAATTAATTTTTTTATTTTAGTGACTATAAAAAGTATAAAACAAGGTCTTGCCTGGTGGCATTGTAGTTAAGTTTGTGAGCTCCTCTTCAGTGGCCCAGGGTTCGCAGGTTCGGATCCCGGGCACGGACCTACGCAACACTCATGAAGCCGTGCTGTGGCAGGCGTCCCACATATCCAGTAGAGGAAGATGGGCATGGATGGTAGCCCAGGGCCAATCTTCCTCAGCAAAAAGAGGAGGATTGGCAACAGATGTTAGCTCAGGGCTAATCTTCCTCACCAAAAAAAAAAAAGTAGAAAACATTTTAAAAGATATATCACATAGACCAGCACAAACCAGCAGCTAGCAAGTTAGTATTTGTTGAATGAATAATGACATATAACATGGCAATTATTAGTTATTTAAGCTGAATATGCACCAATTTGCATATAAAACATCCCTTACTCATATATCAAGCCATCTTTGATATGCTTAGGTGTGGCACATCATTTCTTAAAAATGATAGCAAGTCCATCCATAGCACTTACTGTGTCCAAGACTTTGTTCTAAGTATTTCCCTTCTATTATCTCACTTAACACTGGCAACAACCCTATGAGGGAAGGGATATTATTATTCTCATTTTACAGATAAGAAAACTGATACACAAAGTTAAGTAACTGTACACAGCTAACAAACAGCTGAGCACTGATTTAAACCCATCAATCTGCCACCAGAATGTGTACTCTTAACTGCTATGCTATACTCTCACAAGGCAAATTATCATAGAACAGTCACATAAACAATTATATCAATATATACGGTAATTTCCCATATATGGATTTTTTTTAAAGATGCATATCACTACCAAAAAAATTTTTTTTTCACAGAATAGCTATCAGCCAACATCTTCTGGAAACTTTGTGTTTCAGGGAACATGTTTACTGAAATGATGGCCTAAATAATGGCTTGAAATGTCCATTTCTGTTGTTCCTTTTTGGCTATGGTTCCTCCCCTCAGCTCCTTCTGAATTTACTTGCCTCCCTTGAGCTTCTTCTCTTTAAAGACTAAATAAGGAGACACCTTCATGCAACCCTCTGGCTACCAAAGTGCTTACTTAACAAAGCCTGCACTCTCTCTTCCTCCAGTCCCCAATTAAATACTTATTCTTTGAGGTACAATTCTGGAAGTAATAATTTCTAATCAAGGGGGCCGGCCCAGTGGTGCAAGCAGTTAAGTGCACGCGCTCCGCTGCAGTGGCCTGGGGTTCACTGGTTCGGATCCCGGGTGCTAGCAGCCGCACCGCTTGGCAAGCCATGCTGTGGCGGCATCCCATATAAAGTGGAGGAAGATGGGCACGGATGTTAGCCCAGGGCCAGTCTTCCTCAGCAAAAAAAAAAAAAAAAAAGAGGATTGGCAGATGTTAGCACAGGGCTGATCTACCTCACACACACAAAAAATTTCTAATCAAGGTATAAATGGGATCTAAATATTGCTAATGTACATTTGTATATTTCATTCTTTGGGAAAAAAAAACTTGTTCCACCATATTACATCACTGTAAAAAATATATATATCAAATGAAATCTAAATGTCCCAACAATTTGATACCTCTTCTTTAACCACTGGAGATTTTGCATCCTTCTTTGATATCCTTGAACTAATATTCCTATTCCATTTCTCCCGCATAATTTTATCTTAACATAAAACATTTTTTATACTTGAAAACCTTTGATTATTCAATTATTATACTCTGTAATAAAATATGCCTATAAATTAAAATTAATATAGTTCCTGAGACAATAAAGCTTTAAATATTAAAATATTCTGTCATTTTAATTATTAGTAGTACAAAATTTATCAATACAACATAAATTTTTAATTCTTAAACATAAAAAAAAATTGTGGGGCTTCTTAAACATAAAAAAAAAAATTATGGGGCTGGCCCAGTGGTGTAGTGGTTAAGTTTGTGCACTCTGCTTTGGTGGCCTGGGGTTTGCGGGTTCAGACCCCAGGCACCGACCTACACACTGCTTATCAAGCCATGCTGTGGCGGTGTCCCACATGCAAAATAGAGGAAGATGGGCACTGATGTTAGCTCAGGGCCAATCTTCCTCAGCAAAAAGAGGAGGATTGGCAGAAACTTGTTAGCTCAGAGCTAATCTTCCTCACTAAATAAATAAATAAATAAATAAATAAATAAATAAATAAATAAATAAAATTGTGTTGTAAATGCATTTCTCAGTGACAGATGGAGCTAGATGAAGATTACTCATTGCAAGAATGAGACAGATTCAACATTAATTTATACTTTTTGTTTGTTTTTATAGTTGTAAACGCTGAGAAACTGTAGTTATATAAATAAGAAGACAAGAACGGAAGGAGTTTTGTTACAGCATTATAATTTTTTCCTTCCAAGTTATATTTTAAAAATCACTGTGTTCTATGATCAAAAATTACACTGGTGTCCGGCATGCAGAAAAGTCTCTATTAGAAGTTAGCATTAACTACCAACTGTTTTTAATAGACATTCTAGTCTCTTCTATTGGTTTTTTCCAGTCATTTATCATACTCTAATTATTATAGATCTAAAGGGTATTTTGATATCTGCTAGAAGGCAAGTCCCTCACTTACTCTTATTCTCTTAAAAACATTTTTTTTTGGCTCATCTTTACCGATCCTAATAGTTTTTAGGATCAACTTGTCGAGTTCTAAAGTTCTGAGTTGGGATATTTATTGAAGTGCACTGAATTTTAGATTAATTTGGGCCTATATGATATTGTTCTAATACTGAGTCTTCTCATCCAGGAACTCAGCAAGTTTTTCCATTTATACAAGCCTTGTTTCATGTCCCATAATAAAGTTTTATAGTTTTCTTTTCATGAGTTTCACATATTTCTCTTTGCATTTAAGATAACATATATTTTGACCACTGTAAATGCATTCTTTCTCTCTTTCTCCTCCCTCCTTCTCTTCCTGCTTTCTTTCCTTTTTCTCTTGCCATCCCAAACAGATGGTAAACTCTCACAGGGTTGGGAATGGATTGTCCTTACAACCTCCTAAGTGCCTAGAATAAAGCTATGCTAGAATGGTTGCTAAGGAAAGAAATACTTGTTGAATAAATAAATGAATGAATAAATAAATGAATGAAAGGCTAGATTCATAAACTAGAAATGCAACAGAAAGAATCTGGGGGATATGCCAGGAAAAGATTCAAAAGCATTATAATTCCTTAAAAATTGATGATGAATTGTGGCTTGGTCATACGGTACGGCAGATTTGATGAGCAGTCCAATATATATTTTTTTAACTAAAGAGACTAAATGACCTGAATATTACGCAAATTCTCCCAGTGTGAATTCACTCAGAGATCCAGAGGAGATAAATATATGTCTCTGATTTCCTCAGACATTGAGAAAATGTTTTTCAACCTGTGAGGGTTCCTGAAACACTATTTTCTTTGAACACCAAGGATAATTTAAACTTTTCCTTTAAGAAGGGTGTCTGCTGCCTAAATATCACAGATTTAATGGTCTTTTAAATAAGGAACATGTTAAATCCAAAGATTAACTGGTCCTAGGGGTGGTGAAGGGCTTTTTGAGTGGCGCCCTTCTATACATTTTGTCTTACAGCTCCATCCCCTCACGTTTAGTCTGTTGCCTGGAAGAATGTCATCGTTGCAGACTCCCCCATCCTTCTTTCCCTACCTACAACCCTTGTAGACAGGGCCAAGGAGGTCAGTAGACATTGCTGTGAACTAGGAAAAGGGCTGGGAGCCTCCACTCTCCGTGTGTGTGTGTGTGTGTGTGTGAGGGGGAGAGGGAGTACATTCTCGAGGCGCTAGAGGTTGCACTGGCAGAGGATAGAGAGGACAAACCCTCTCTGTTCTGAAGTCAGAGACTGACAGCGGAAGAAGACTTAGGCAGCAGGAATTCATTCTGACAGGAATTTCCCCTGACGTGAGACTCTTGCCACAACACAATGAATAGAGTGTGAGGGGTGTGGGGAAAGAACTGATCTTGTTGCTGCTTGTCCCGCAGGCTTCCCTGCTGTTGCGCTGTCCCAAAGACAGGCTGGGCAGAAGCCATCAGAAACATCAGACTCTTTAACCCAGAAGCCTGAGGAGAGCCCTGCCCTTCCTCAGGAGGGGGAAGTCCTTTACAAACAACAGCTGTTTTTCTTACTCTGTGCTAGAATTCAGACCGCCCCTTCCCCCACCTTTCTGTGCAGCGGAAGGAGCAAAGAGGTGGCCTCAGAATTCCTGGAAAGACCCCACTGCTCCCCACCCTACGACACTCGCCCACCTTGCCAATGTTATCTATCCTGAAACCATCAGGATTAATCACATTATCCCTTTATCTCTGTTTATATCAACACCGCAAGAAGCCAGGGGACTCCCAGGTCACCCTCCATCTCCCTTATTCCAGTCCCCATAGCCTCTGTAACCTCATTCTCTTCCCATCTCCCACCTCTCCCCTATTCTCAAAATGCTTCCCCTGTGCTCACTGTAATGCCCAGTGTGTCAGCAGCAAAATCCCTACACTCTCAACCTGCTCTATGAGGGTCCCCTCCACTGTGTGGCTCCAGCTGACACCTGAATCTCCCAGAGGAGACTGCCACTTCCCTGTAGTCCTCTCTCGTGGTGGTCATTCTCTCTATCACATCCTATATGACACGCGGCCTGGAGATGGAGTGAGGGTTCTCTTTGCTCCTCACTGCCACTTGCAAACCACTCTTCCACCCCCCAAACCCCCAGCTTTGAATCTCATGTCTTCAGATGTATGGCCTACTATCCCTCATTGTCATTTGCCCTCATTTCTCAAAGATTTTAGCAGCTGGCTCATGGTCACTTTCTCCAACAGTATTCCTATCATAATTCTAAGCAATTTCAATATCCATTTGGGTCAGCCTTCAAATATCCTGGCCTCAGTTCCTTGACCTCCTTTCTTCCTATGATTTAGCCTTTATCAGTCACCCTGAAATAATACTCCAGAGCTTGACATTATAACAGTCACTCCTTCATATTCTCAATGTCAAGCATCCCTCTAGTACCACTATTCTTTCTAGTACCCTGATTCCAACAGTCCTTCACTCTGCTGACATAAACAGCCCCTTGACCCTACCACCTTTTGGTTATGCCTCATCCCCCTCAGATCCTCTCATTCGTCATTACTTAGCATAAATCCCTTGGTCAGTTATTATGATCACTCCCTTGAAGAGAGTTCTAATTGTATACTAAAATCTATCCTCCCTTCTTCCAAAATATACTATTGTAGCTAAGCACATAGCTGACATACACACTACATTTCCAGGGCTTCCTTGCATTTAAATGTAGCCATAAGACTAAAATTTTGCTAATGGAATATGAGCCTAAGTGATGTGTGGCACCTGCAGAATAAGCCCTTAAAACAAGGGCAATGCTTCCTCCTCTCACTTTCTTTCCCCTTCCTGATAACTAGTAAAAAATGTGCCTGCTACCCAGTTTCTATGATTCAGATGAGAAAAAGCCCCAGGTCATGAAAGAGAGACAAGGCGGAAAGTCCCTTAGGCCCTAAATGATCATTGGAAGCCAAGACCTAGTGACCTGGAATGGTCACTTCTGTTTGTTGTTTGAAATAGAAATACAATCTGCTTTAAGTCACAGAATTAATGTTGGATTGCTTTGTTACAGCATCCTGGCTTTATTCTAAATAATACAACTCTCAACTCCCTTGGCACTCTCTTACTTCCTAATATTCGCCTGGCAAAACCACAACTATGGTTAAAACTCACTTCTTCCTCGGGGCCGGCCCGGTGGCGCAAGCGGTTGGGTGCGCGCGCTCCGCTGCAGTGGCCCGGGGTTCGCTGGTTCGGATCCCGGGCGCGCACCGACGCACTGCTTGGTAAGCCATGCTGTGGCGGCGTCCCATATAAAGTGGAGGAAGATAGGCACAGATGTTAGCCCAGGGCTGTCTTCCTCAGCAAAAAAAAAAAAAGAGGAGAATTGGCGGATGTTAGCTCAGGGCTGATCTCCTCACAAAAAAAAAAAAAAAAAAAAGTCACTTCTTCCTCACCTGCACTCATTCATGGAATCTGGCCAGAGAAAAACCCTTGCTGATTAGTCTCACTTTAAATTTTTGGCCACTAAATTCCAGTAGGCTTTTAATGGTGCCCGACAATCACATCTCCCTGGTACATTCAGTCTCCCACCCTCATAGACAAATTATTCTACTCCTTTCTCAAACTCCAGCACTTTGTCCCCCATCCTCACTCTTAACTGATAACCCTGCATTCTATTTCGTTGAGGGAATTGAAGGCTTCAGACGAGAATTTCAACAAGCTCCTCTCCCCGCTGTCCTCTCAGATCTGTGCCCAACTTCTGTTTTGCCTCCTCCCATTAATGTGGATAAACTGTCCGTACTCTATTTAAGACTAATACTTCCACGTTTGCACCAGATCTCATCCCTTCTTGCCTATTCAAAGACTTCGCCCCAATGATTCTCCCTTCTCCCTGTATCATCAAATTTTCTCTCTCTGCTCCATCTTTCCCATAGCATACAAATATGTCTTTATTTCTCCCGCCTTGAAAAATTTTAAAGACCCTTTCAAGTTCCCTTCCCTTCCAGCTATCATGTCATCTCTCTCTTCCTGTTTATAGCAAAAAGCCTGAAAGAGATATCTGCACTTCTTGAATTTAGCTTTTGTCTTATTTTCTCTTTTTTTAAAAAAGTATTTTGAAACTTTTCAAGCATATGCAAAGGTAGATAGACAGTATAATGAACCTCCATATATCATTACTCAGTTTCAACAATTGTAAACATTTTGTCAGTCTTATTTCATCCCCCTCTTCCCTAAATTTTCTGGAGTATTTTAAAGCAGATCCCAGATATCGTATCATTTCACCTGTAAATACTCCAGTATACATCCCTAACAGATAATGACTATAAAAAATGCCAGTCATAACACCAATATCATATCTAACAAATCTAAATACATAATCAGGGTTTAAATTTCCTAGATTATCTCAAATACATCTTTTTATAACATTTGCTCAAATCAGGCTCTAAACACATTGTATTTGGCTGATATTTCCTTGAGTCTTTTTTCGTCTCTAACAGTTTCCCTCCCCACTTTTTTCATGCCATTTACATGTTTTTTTTTTAAAAAAGGCCATTTTTCCTGTAGAAGTTCCCCCATTCTGCATTTGGCTGCTTGCATCCTCATAGTTTTATCTAGCATGTTCCTCTCTCACCTTTGTTTCCTGTAAATTGGTATTTATATCTAGAGGCTTGATTCCTGCTCTCTTGAACCCATTCCAGACATGCTTTCACCCTTACTACTGCTCTAAATCTGTGTTGTCAAGTTCATTAATGACCCACGTCCCTAAATCTAATGGCCCATTGTCAGCCCTCATCTCCCATGATCCATCAGCAGGATTTGAATTGATCACTTCCTCCTCCTTGGTGAATTTCCTTTATTTGGCTTACAGGACACCACACTTTCATGGTTTTACTTTTACCTCACTTATTGCTCCTTCTCGGTCTCTTTTGCTGGTTTCTCTTTACCATTCCTCACTCTCAATGTTAGAGTGCCAAAGGATTCTCTATCTGCACAAACTCCATTGGTGATCTCATCTAGTTTTCAGGCTTTAATTACCATTTTATACATGCTGATTTCCTAGTTTATAGTTTCAGCCTGGATCTGTTTCAAGAAAGTCAAATTCATATAGCCAACTGTGTATTTGATAGATCCATTTGAATGTGTAACAAGCTTCTCAACTTGATCACGTCCATAAGTTAACACCTGATCTTTTTCCAAATCTGCTCCTCTCTTAGACTTCTTCATCTAGGTTAATGGCAACTCCATCTTTCCAGTTTTTCAGGCCAAAAGTCTTAGAAACATTCCAGACTCTTTCTTTCTCACTACCCCATATAGATCTGTCAGCAAATTCAGGTGACTCTTCCTTCAAAGTATAACCACAATCTGGCCATTTATCACCACCTCTATTGTCGTCATCTTGATTCAATCCATTGTTATCTCTTGCCTCATACCATAGCCTCCTAACTGCTCTCTGACCTACTCCTTCTTTCTTATCACAGCAGCTAGAGTGAGCTTTTAAAAATGTAGGTCACATCAGGTCACTCCTCTGCTCAAAATATCCCAGTGATTTCCCCATTTCCTTGGAGTTAAAGCCAGTCCTTAAAATGACTAAAAGACCCTACATGTCCTGCTCCACCAATACTTCTCTGACATATTTCCCAATATTCTGCTCCCCTTACTTAATTCCAGTCCCGCCACACTGGCCCTCTTGCTGTTTCTATCATGTGCCTTGCATTCTCTCAACTTGCCTTGGCATTTGGTGTTCTGCCTGGGATGTGCTTTTATAATATCAGCACAACTCACTCCCCCACCTCCTTCAGGTTTTGCCTTTTCAGTGAGTCCTTTCCTGACCATCCTCTTCAAAATGACATTCACCTAGAAGTAGAATCAATGAGTCAAAAGCATAAGCATTTGTGTTTTGATAAATATTAAAACATTACCAAACTACTCACACCAATGCATGAGCATATAAGCTTCCCCCGCTGGCCAATTGAGGCTACTGAAAACTTTTGAATTTTTGACAATCACAGTGTAGTTTTAATTCGCATTTCTTTTCTTATAAAGGACTTTTAACATCAGTTTAAGAACCACTTGTATTTTTATATCTGAAAACCTTAAGTTCATATCCCTTGTCCGCTTTTCTAGGGATGTTGATCGATTTTTTATTTACTTGTAGAAGCTCTTTGTACATTAGGGAAATGAGTACTTAGACTGTGATATGAGTTGGAATAAAATTTTCCCAGTTTGTCGTTTGTCTTTGACTTTATTTATGCTGGGCTTTTCTATGCAGAATTTTTAAAAATTGGAAGTCTAATTAATGGATATTTTCTTTTGTATTCTAAATATTGTGTCATACTATAAAAGGCCTCTCCCACCTAAGATAATGTTTTTATCACACTTTTTTTTTATATTTAAATATTTTGTCCATCTGGTATTCATTTTGGTACAAGATGTGAGATATACTTCCAACTTTATTGTTTTTCCAGATGGCCACCCATTTGTCCCAACATCATTTTTTGAAGGCTCCATGTTTTCTCCAGGAGATTCTTAGGTAGACTTTAATGGTTGTGAACTTAGGTTGAGGTAACAGTGTTTTCTCTCCTGGCAGGCAGAGACCTCAAACATGCCACTAAGAGTTACAAACAAGTCAAACCTGTAACACGCTGAAAGCCCACACCCAGTAAATGCGTTTATAATGTCTCTAAATTGTAGCTTGAAACATTGAGAGCACGATTCTCATATAGCTAGTGCCTCCACTCCACACACATTCTCTTCAATAGTGTCAAAAGGTGGCAGAGAATAGTCACATGGTTTTTGGTCGTTTGTTTCATAGACTTACTACATCAACACATGAGGAAGACCAGATCTTAATATTTCCAAGTCACTTTCAACTATAGAGAAGAAAAGTACTATTTTAATCCTCATGTCATCTTTTAGATTTCAAGCATGTTATTGTGACATCAACATTCTAGGCTTAATGAAGTTTTATTTCAGTTTATATAAATTCGTCTCTCTGTGCTCAACTAGCTGTGAAACCAGGCCACTGGGTGTGGATTATGAGGGCCAAAGTTTTGGAGGATGGGATGAAACTTTTCAGAATTGATGATGTCATGTGAGACCATTAAAGCCAGTTCACCTGGCATCTTTCTACTAAGATACTTTTTAAATTAGGACACATATCTATTGTTCAGGGGTAATTATATTGATAATGCTGACACTAAGATACTGCAAAATCCTGCTGTACCTTTTGAAGTAAGTTCTGAATCATCAAAAATAAGTATGAGAAATACAATTTAAGTTTTAAGGCTATTTGGCTGTGCTCCTTAATGGAAATGCTGTATGACATTAACAGTCAGGGGTTTTGTTCAAGACATGGGCAGGGTGCATTTAATCTTGATTCTTCCATCTTTTGTCTGAGTAACTTTTTGAGTAACTAATCTAACATCTGTAAGCCTTAATTTCCTCATATATAAAATGGTGATAATAATAGTACTTACTGTTACAGGGATTAATAAGAAAATCTATTTAAAATATAAATAAGGCATTTCCCCCCTATCTGATTGGCAAGGATCAAAAAGTTTATTAATATATTTGGTGGTGAGAGTATGGTGAAGACAGGTACTCTCATACATTGCTTGGGGTAGTGTAAATTGGCACATCAAAGACTGGCAGTATCTATCAAAATTACAAATGCACATACATACTTTTGACCAGCAATCCTCTAGCTGGAATTTATCGAACAGATGTACTTGTAAATGAAAAAATTGATAACTGTATGCAGATATTTATTGCAGTACTGTTATAGCAAGGAAAGCGTAGAAACAACTAAATCTCCATCTATAAGGGGCTGTATTGATGGACCCACGCAATCAAATACTAAGCTGTAAGAAAGAATAAGGAAACATTTACGTTATTGGATGGGATATTACCAAGATATATTGTTAATCAGAACAAGCAAAGTGTAGAACAGTGTGTAAAAACAGGGAATGGAGAGTAGATAACACATATACATATTTGATTGTATTATCACAGAAGTGCTCAAGAAAAACACCCAAGAAAATGATAGCATTGATTTCCTCTAAAGCTGTAATTTCCTGGTAGAAATTTTCTAAGAGTTTCCTGGGTGGCCAGGAAACTTTTCGCTATATATCCTCTTCGTCTTTTGATTGTACTCCATGAGTATGTAACTTATTTTTTAAAAATAAATCGACATGAAGTATGTAGGACACTCATGACACAGAGTAAGCATGCAATACATATTGGCACTTATTTAAAATTTCAACTTAATGGTAATTGATTATCTTCCACTAAAATAAAGATATCTAGAGAATATTTGAAATCAGCTGTTTAAAATCTAAATACTAGGGGCCAGCCTGGTGGCACAGTCGTCAAGTTCGGCACGCTCTGCTTCAGCAGCCCTGGGTTCGCAGGTTTGGATCCTAGGTGCGGACATACACCACTTATCAAGCCATGCTGTGGTGGTGTCCCACATACAAAACAGAGGAAGATGCACACAAGATGTTAGCTCAGGGCCACTCTTCCTCAAGCAAAAAGAGGAAGATTGGCAATAGGCATTAGCTCAGTGCCAATCTTCCTCACCAGAAAATAAATAAATAAATAAAATAAAATCTAAATACTGCAAATTGTATAATATGCAAGTAATTTTAAACAATGAAATTGGTCTTACTATAAATTATAAAGGCATTTCTTTTAGCCCATGAAGTCCTACAAACTGGTGCATTACCATTTACATTTCTTATAAGGGTATGAAAATATACGATAATTTAAAAAATCTACTTATGCAAAGAACATGACTAGAAGGAAAGGTTTTCCACATATAAATGAAAATTTTTCATGAGTTAGTCTTTCATCAATTGGAGTTTTTGGTAGATGATAGATGTCATTTAAGCTTCTCTCAAACATTACTAGATTTTGAAGAAGGAATGAAACTACTGAACATACTTTAGATTGAGTGATTGATTTATAGTTAAGTTTTGCTTATAGTTCTGAGCAAATTTGGATGAATTGAGAGTGAATGGAGAATTCTTTCTGTATTTGACTTCTATGCATTTAGACTATCAGGCAGTGCTGGGTTTTTTCTCAATAAACTGCACATCTAGATTTCTCACTCTTATCAGATAAGTTACTATTAACATTCTGTCTTCTTCTCCCCCATACTTTGGTAATAACAACTTCTCTTCTTCCTCTGGTGTTTAGTTTCTTAGACATAAACAGTTTTTTTGGCTATGCTATATATATATGTATATATATTTATATATAATATTAACGTGTTCCTCTACACTCTAATCTCTTAGTCTGGTGAAGCATTTTCAGGAATCGAAGAAGACTTAGCTCAAATGGCATCTCCCCTATAAAACTGTTAGAGATCTCCAAAGGTGGATCTTCCAATTTTTCTCTCACAGTATCTGAGTCTAACTCCATGTTATACATGTAGTATAATGATCTGCTTCTTTCAGCGAACAGTGACTCTTTAAAAACAGCAACTCTATTTTTCATCCTTATAACTATGTGCCAGGCTTGGCATGCATTAGACACTCAATGATGTCTGCTGAATAAAGACCAGTTTTTCCCAGTAGATGCTACACTACTAATGGAAATATTTCAGGAAGTATTATAATTACTTTATTACAATATTTAAGTATTTTATTAAATAAAAAAGTAAATATAAAATTAATAGTTTGGAGAGTCCTCATCCAGCATGTCTCAAGAATCTGAATACAGAGGAATTTTGTTTTCCTAGATCAAATTCTAATTTAACTATGTAATAAAGAATTGTGATGTAAAGTGTCCATTTTAAGCTTAAAAGATTTCTTCTTATTATTTTTGGTGAGGAAGATTAGCCCTCAGCTAACATCCATTGCCAATCCTCCTCTTTTTGCTGAGGAAGATTGGCCCTGGGCTAACATCCGTGCCCATCTTACTCTACTTTATATGGGATGCTGCCACAGCATGGCTTGATAAGCGGTGCATATGTCCGCCCCCGGGATCTGAACCTGCGAACCCTGGGCCGCCAAAGCGGAGCACGCGAACTTAACCACTACCCCGCCCTGCCAGACCAGCCCCGCAGATTTGTTATTTTTTATGAGCTGAACACACAGCCTCCCTCCAACAGCATGGTTCAATGATCTCTTTTAAGGGAATGTTTAAGAAGCAACTGGATCTGTTGGCTACTTTTTCTCAGAAGCAACAATTCACATCGCTCATGACAAAAACAAAATTGTTACTATTGGCAGATGTTCCCAAACACCCAGGTAGACTAAGAGAGTAATGTCTTTGGTGACCGTGGGGACGTGTTTTATGGCCTGCAATGGAAGCAAGAACAGCTCTATTTGGCCTTGGGGCACGTTCTTTAGCCTTTCTAAGCCAGGGTCCTTCTCTGTGAAATGGGATCGTAATACCTGCCTCACAGTTTTTATAGCCAAGGTTGACTTTTTTTGACAATGCTTTGTAGTCCAGTGTTCTGGGGCTCCCAACAGAGGTCCAGGATTTAAACAGATGCATTGTTGCAATTTAAAAAAAGTCATAACCCTCTCTGAAATCTTCCTTCTTAGCAAGGTGAGATATTCCTTTCTCACCAAAGTGCAAACTCTTTCTTGGAGCAAAAACACAAACTCAATTTTTTGCTGCCCACTGCTCTGGTGTCCAGGGTACTTAAATCACTCTTTAATCAACAGCATAGAAATCCTTCATTTTACACTGTCACTAGTGACCTCAATGATGTAGCCATAATGCAGACACTGTTAAAAACTTAGCTAATAACTTGTAAATATCAGCAGGAATTGCATAAGGAACAGGATAACCATTCAGCCCTGTGGCTTCACTAAACATATCCATCCTTCAAATTTGAGTTCTTGAAATTTATACACTTGGATAGACAGTACTATTCTGGATACCTGTAAAAATGACTTAACAATATGTTTTTGTTTGTTTATTTTTGAGGGTCAATACAAGAAAAGACCTTGGGGAGTAGTACATTCTGTGTTTTTGCTAAGTATTATCAGGAACGCCATCTATCATGTTAGTATTATTTCTCTAATAAAGTAGGGGAGAACATAGAGAAGGCAGACCCATTGGTCACCATTTCATTTAAGTGCGAAAGCTCCTGAACAGGAGGGAGGTGGATTTGAGAGATATTACAGAGGGAGAATTGACAAATTGTGACAATGAACATTACAGAGTACCTACTACGTTCTAGATGCTTTTCTCACTCTGCAGAAGCATCTAGCCCATGGTACCTTTAAAAAAAAGAGATAAGGTAAGAGGAAGACATAATTTGTGTGTGGGGAGTTGTAGATGAGAGTTCGGTTTTGGACCTATCAACTTCGGTGGGATATGATATATGAAAGAGGACTCAAAAATTTCTATGTGCCAACTCACCTTTTTTGAACTTCAAACTGTCACCACTAGTAATTAATATTTATCTAGAATGGTTGGCAATGACTTTTGGATGCAGAAGATACTTATAAGGTATGTGAAAGCATCTGGCACACAGTAGGTATTCAGTAATGTTAGTTCTGTTACTTTTAATTCCCACAAATCATTCTGGATCTCACCGCGAAAAAACACTCCTCTTCCAAAGACATGTATGTGTTTATAGAAGTTCTATATTGTACTTACCATTTTCAATAAGTTTAAGGACTTTAAAAATAATGTTAAGATTATTGGGAATATGTGTTAATACTATGAATTTAAGACATTAATAATCCCCAATTATTTCATTAGTGATGTAACCATTGATTATTAACATCTCAGCAAGGTCACCAAAGACCTCCATGTCACTAAATTCAGTGGATGTTTGTTAGTCCTTTTTACTTAACCTCCCAAGTTTACCAGTCACCTTGGTTTTTTACTCTCTCCTTGAAACATTCTTTCCCTGGATTCCATGATCCCACATTCTCTTCCTGGTTGTCTTCCTACTTTTCTTCTCTGTCTCCATTGCAGACACATCCTTCTGTCCTGGGCCATTTAATATTGCAGTTCCTCAAGGCTCTGTCCTAGGACCTCTTCTCTACTCACCCTCTGCTCTCTTCCCCCAGCAATCACACCTTTCCCCGTGAAATTATCATCTGTATACTAATGATACCCAAATTTCTATCTTGATGTGAGACTTCTCCATCGTTCACTCGAATTTGAGGTGAATACCTCAAATGCAACGTGACCAAGACCAAACTTATGATATTCCAGTCAAATGTTATCTTCTTCCAGTGTCCCCCATCTCATTAACAGTCTCACCATCCATCCAACTGTGTATCCCAGAAAGCCAGGTGTCCTCCTTCATCCATTCTTCTCTGTCACATCCTATATCCAATCCATTACTTGGAACTGTTGATTTTATCCCTTATCTGCCTTTATCATCCATCAATTTTTATCCCTCTTTACTATCACCTCTTTAGTACAAGCTAGAGTCATCTCTCACCATTAGTAACCCGCTGACTGCCCTCCTTATGGCTTCCTTTGATTTTGTTCTTCATGCTAGAACCAGAATAGTCTTTTAAAAATGCAAATCTTTCAATGTTAACCCTGCTTAAAATTCCACATTAGCTTCCTTTTGCCCTTGGGAGAAAATCCTAAATCCTCAACATGTCACAAAAGTCCCTGTCAACCACTAGGACCTAATAGGCTTTTTAAATATAAACTCTTCTACTCAGTGTAACCTTCCTGTCAGAGACACCAGGGTTTGCTACTTGCATATCTATTAGTTTCTTTTGGCTTCAATCTCTGCCCCAAATTAGGGAAACTGATAGAGATGCCAGAAGATTGGCACCCACTCTCTAATCTCTGTGAAAAGTGATTAGGAGGAAATTTTATTATTGTTTCCATTTTCTATGAAAAAATGTTTTATTTGCCTCCCTTCACCTTCTATAGATATAAAATATCTTAGAAAAGGAATAGAAGCCTAACCCATCTTATGATGCCAGATCAAAGCCAAGTTATGCAAGGATAAAACAAACCGACGTTAACGTCATGAGGAGCTCATGGGCCCTTTACACGTCACGGTGTTTCTTACACAATATTTAAACCTTATAGATTTAAAGACAGATTGTCAGGTTTTATTTTCTAGTACATAGTGAAGTGGTCTTGGAATAACATCAGGCAACTTTAATAACCTCTCTAGCACTCATTTGTCTGAGAAGTAAAATAGGATAACAAGATTGCCTATGACACAGAATTATTTTGACGATTAAATAACAAAGTATGTAAAGCATTTTGCACACAGATTGGCATGTAGCAATAACAAGTAGGTGCTAGTTATTATTATTTTTGTTTGTGATAGTCATAAAATCCATTTTAAGGAAATCCTTTTAGATTAATGTAAATTTTTTTCTTCAGAGGAAAGGAACACGAAAGATTTGAACATTGGTTTTGTGGGTTCAGATCATTGGTTTTGTTCTATCAGATAAAGATAAAGACACATTTTGCAACTGAAAATAGTTAAAATTAATCTTATTATTACTCCTCAGAAAAGGAATACACATAAACCCTCACTTACCTGTGTTATTCTAAACTGATAATCAATATCCTTTTTTGTCATATCACTTTCAGGTCCTAGAAGAAGAATCTCGTCATATTGGGAGTCCTCAGGCACAAAGTCCACTGCACTATTTCTGTCTGTGGGATGATTTCTGCTGGTGGCAGAGCCTCTACTGTCCCCTGGTGGCATCTGCTGTCTTCCAGTGATTCAATGTTCTAGCTCAGAAAACCTACAATTATCCTTAGATAGCCATAAATTTAGTAGGCAGAGCCTGAGAGTTGCTTTTTCATTTGACCTGTAATTATTGATCTTGTGGTAGAAGCAACACTTTCTCTACATGGTTCAGAGCAGGGATTCTTAGTTAGGAAGCTCTCCCACACATTACTACCTCATCAACACCAATGCTTCCTGTAGGAGCAGAATCATTTTGTCTCCTTAAAGAGTTACATGTTAACCTCTTCTTGGAGTTCCAATTTTGCTGTTAGAGCATGACTCTTTACAGATAGGATCCTGAAACTTTCTCCCTAAACTCTGGTGTCCTTCCTAACTTCTTACCTTTGACAACAGGGTTGGGTGTTACTTCAAACTTTTCTGGGTCCTAGTAAGAACTCAATGATGCACAACCTACACCCATGTAGAGGTATAAACTCACATGTGTATGAAACACAAGTTTATTTTTCTATAACTCACCATAAATTCAATTTTGAATTGCCTATTCCAAAGGGCTGGTAATACCATAATCTCTGCCAATTTCTGGTATCCCACCTTTTCCCCCTTGGGGTTGGTTCTGAATTTGAGAATGTCTAGTATGGTGGCAAGTATTTGGGTTGGAAGCCTCTGGTTCTCAATGTTATCTGTCTACATTGGCATTCAATGAGTGACTCAGTCATCAGTTCTCTCAGGCCTCCACTGAGTTCAGAGTTCCCTTCTGCAAGCTCCCTTTAAGTCTGGAGATTGTCTTTCCTCTTCCATGACACAGTTGGGTATACAGCGATATTGCTTTGGTCCCACTCCAAGTTAGGGCAGAAGGAATCTTTGAGAGTCTGTCTAGTTTCCATCTACCTACTCACACCAGGAATCCATATTCTCTCTCTGGGGCCATATTCAGGAATCAGAGCACACGTTTCCTCTGCTCTCAGATATCACAAACCCATCTCTGCCGGCTTCCTGGCTTCCCAGGGATGGCACAGACTCCCCATCTCTGGGACAGTGGAAATCTGCCCTGCCATTGCTTCCCCTTCTATTCTCCTCTCTCTACCAACACAGCCTCCTCATTTTTCCAGCACAGGAGATGGGTTTGTTTGAGGGTTTTTGTTTGCTTGTTTTTTCTTTTTTCTGTGAGTGGAAAGCCATGCTCTTAAAAAAGATGTTTTGTCTGAATCTCTTGGTATGTCAGGAGTTTCTTTTTGTTCCTGTAAATCCAAGCCTTTTACAACACCAAAGCCAGGAAGAGACTCCTTTTTTCCCCTCTGCTTCCTTTGCTGTCACATCTTTCTTTTAAAGCAATGAGCACAGAGTGCCTAGCTGTTTGTTTGGGGTGGAGTGATGGGCAAAGAGATTGAGAGAAGAGAATACTGGGTGGGGGAGGCAATCTGTTAATATTATCCCAACATACTTATGAAGAACAGACAGAAATAATACTAATAAGGCTTTTAGAGAAAATATTCCTCCCTCCATCCAGATCAAATTGTGTCCTTAGCCCTAAGATACAGTGCATAGTCTTGGCTCTGTTCCTTGCTGAGCATGGGCAAGAAGACTTCAGGACTTAGAAGCCCTGTTGTAAGTCAGCAGACCAACAATGGGATAGGTTGTCTAGAAGAAGGATTTATCTTTTCACTAGAGATCAGTTCTAGAGTGGTTTTGAAAGGTATGATTCTGTTATTCGGGTTGGTTCTAGGAATATGACAGTTTATGCAAAGCTGTTACTTTACTGTGAAAAATCTAGACACAGTGAGAGTAACATTTGGATTAGTCTTTTACACCCAGAAACCTGTATAACAGGAAGAATCACGTTATTTTTTCTGAGAATGCAGAGGCAGTCTCAGAGCGCCTTTGTAGTTTTAATTTTCATTTTGAAATATGTTGATATTAGTAATTATTATAATAAGGTATTAGCTATTTATGATTAATAAAATTTGCTCACACTTATTGAGTACTTACTATGTGTCAGATACTACAACACCTAAATAATTCTTCATTTAATCCTCATAAAAACCTTAAGAGATACATATTATCCTAATTTACAGATGAGGAAACTGAGGCATAGAGACGGTAAGTAACTTGTCCAAAGTCACAAGTTAGTATCTATTAGAGACTGAATGTGAGCCCCAGTAGTCTGATGGCAAAGTAGAAGTGCTTAGTTACGCTGCCTAATTAATCATAATGATATTTATCATGATAATGATTAGGAGGTTATGGCGTAAAAGTAACAATTCTTGGAATAATAAGCTAAAGGCTGATTTTAAGCTAGTAGATCAGAATAAAAATTTTAATGTGAATTTTTCATTTGATATTTGTGAGACAAAGTGTAAGTTGCCAGTTTGCAGCCCGGACATGAGACTGGGTTAGAGAATGATTTATTTTGACTCTCTCATTTATCAAGGGACAGAGAAGTTATGTGCTGAGCTGTCCTAGATCTTCAGGGAACCACAATGAATAAACACCATGGAATTGAAGGGTATTGACTCATAAAAAATTAACATTTTACATTAATTTTAATGTGCTGGAATTTGAAAAGATCAGCATGGAGAGCTGATACAGAAAATCTTCTCAAAATATACATAAAGACACATGGTAATGAAATTTCTTGTTAACATTCTCACATAAACATTCTCAAGGCTGTTAGCATTCTGTATAACTCATTCATTCATTCAAAAATATTTATTGAGCACCTACCATGTGCCAGACACTGCTGGAAGTACTGGAGATAGAGTAATGAACAAAACAAAAACCAAACCACAGATTCTTTCCCTTGTGGAGTTAATTCCAATGGGAGGAGACAGATGAAATAAACAAATAATAGATTACTACAAAGTGATAGTGCTATAGAAAAATAAATCAGTGACTTGCTATAGGGACACCTCTGAGTTGTCCTCACTGTTCCTTTTCCTTTCTACTTCAGGGATAAAATGGGCTAAATTACAAAACTGTTTCTCATCCTGAAAACTCAGTATGAAGAAAATCTGAACAGAAATACAAACCAAAGTATGACTTCTGATCCAAGTACTAAAGCCAGTGGTCCAGACCCACTTGAAGTCAAAGCACTCTCTGAAAAACTGGCTTGTCATGGGGAAAACGTAAAGCTAGAAAGCCTCCCAAGTCCTTGTGGTTTGTTTGCACGTTTTCATTTTCCACGTCCATGTAGTTCCCACTCCTTAGAACATGCTTTTCACCTGCTCCCTCCTTACCCCTTACATGCCACATACACTCTACGGACCCACCTTACTCATGTTTCTGATCTCAGAAACAGCCCCTGTGTTCAGTGACCCTGCTGTGTTGAATGTAATTGCATTTTCCCTATTAAAGCACTAATCCCACTGCATTGTAGAGGTTTATTCGATAGTCTTTCGCTCGCATTAGACTGAAAGGTTTGTATAGCCAAGGATAAGGACTGTGTCTTTTTCATCATTGTATCATCTGCACTCAGAACAGTGCCTGGCAGAGAAATAAGAGCTCAGTAAATATTTGTCACATAAATGAATCAACTTTTGCTAAGTATCTATGTGGGCCTGCCTACATACGTATGCATTTTGGTAACGACAGAACTTTGTGATTACACAGAAAAATTTAATCAGTATGACGTTCTTATTGATTTGTTTTAAAATTTCACCAACATCTTTCTTTTTTTTTAATTTTATTTATTTATTCCCCCAAAGCCCCAGCAGATAGTTGTAGGTCATAGCTGCATATCCTTCTAGTTGCTGTATGTGGGACGCGGCCTCAGCATGGCCGGAGAAGCGGTGCGTTGGTGCGCCCCCCGGGGATCCGAACCCGTGCCGCCAGCAGCGGAGCGCGTGCACTTAACTGCTAAGCCATGGGGCCGGCCCACCAACATCTTTCTTTGCAAAAGGTATGTTGCTATTTTAATTAACAACTACTTTACAAGTTAGTTTTATAACGAGCACCTAGTAAGTAATACACATAAAAACTGGACGAGTAATTTTTTTCTTTTAAAGGATTTTTTATTATGGAAAATTTCAAACATGCATAAATAAAGAGACTAATATAATAAACCCCCACGCAGCAATCACCTGCCCTCAACAATTCCGATCCCAGCCAATTTTGTTTCATCCACAACCCCACCCACTCACCTGACCCTAGCTGTGGGTCACCCTAGGGGCCAGGAATGAGACAACAATGTGACTCCAACACTGGGGACCCATGAACTTGGTGTGGACCTTTTTTTCCCTCAGAGACTCACTTGATTCAGTTCTGTACATATGGGGACATGGGCCCAAGTCCAACCCACCTAAGCATGTATCACTGTGGAGAATAAAGCACCCTATGTACACAGCCAAAAGCTGCACCGCCTGTGCCCCTGGAACCTGGATCTGGCCCTCCTCAGCCCCTTGCCCCCCCAAGGCGCCCGAAAGGGACAAAGTGAGCACCTGCCCAGCATCAGCACAAACAAGGAAATAAATAGGTGTTGGGGGAGCCGATGCTTGGGGCACTGCTCCCTGCTTCCTTCCTCCTAACTTTGGGAATCAACAGTACGGGAAAGCGGTAAGCCACAGGCTGGTCCCTTCCATGTCTGTGATCCCAGGGCTCAACAAAAGGGGGCACAGGCTAGGGTGTTTTAAAACAAATCCAGACCCCATAGTATTTCATTGTCACACGGATTTTAAAAAGAAGAAGAGTCTTTGCATAACAATGCTTTAGAATTTACAAAGCAAATATGTGCACTTTTTCTCTTTCCATTCCCATATCTTGCTCTTTTCCACTTTTCTGAAAAGGAAGCTGGTTCAGAGCAATTAAGTGACTGTTCTTGGGTCACACTCCTAGTACATACTATATATTGAACTCATTCCTTTTTTTCTTTGTTAACACCAAGTTTAGTGCTTAGTAGGGTATAATGTTAAGGCCACTTCAAGTTGAGAGTAGGAAACTGGTTGCCCTTTAACCATACTCCTAATTTTTACATCTCCTAAGACCAGGCAGCAAGCAGGACATGAGCGGCAGTTTATCCCCCTCCATGGTGGCAGTTCCTATAGGGGATAATTAGTACTGGTCTTCCCTTCCAAAAAACCAGTGGCTGCACCTATGCACACAAAGCTGCTGGCTTTTGAGACACACGCTATGAGTGCTGCCTTCAAATATCATGTCTTTTTACCCTTTGATAAGAAAAAATGGAAACTTAAGCATCTAAGGATACCTTATGCCTTTTTGATAAGGTAAGCACCAGGCTGAATCCAAATTGCTGGGCTCCAAAAGAACTGGTCATCTACACAGGAACATACCACTTTTCTCCAAAATTAGGCTTTATCAAGAGGTGAGACGATGTTCTCATATACATAGGTAAAATGTTGACACAAATTCCCTTAAGGAAAAAGCGGACTAGAATCATGCAGTTTCACCAGGAATCAAAACTGCGCTCTCTGCTGGCCTCCCAGCTTCAGCTGTCTGGAGCCTTTAGCCTAACCTCTACACTTATACTGTTAACGTGAAGATCAAATTATAACAACAAGGCAACAGTACTACGGCAACTATTAATAAGTACCACCAGGCTGTGACAGGCATTGTGCTAAGTGATTTACGTCCTTAATCCTCAAAACGCCCCTCCGAGGTAAGCATTTTTATTCCCATTTTCCAGACAGACAAACCGAGTTTCAGAGAAGCAGTCACACGCCAGTTGGTGGCTGACCTGAGGCTGGAAGGGGGATGACTGCCTCCAGTGCACGGTGGTCAGAAAGGCCTTGAAATGCAGCGAAAAGAAGAAAAAGGACCGGGGCGGTAACTTCAGTGAATGAGAAGAGAGACAGCACCCCAGGCCAGGAGGGGAGAGCGCCGGACGCGCGCCGGCTGGAGCGCGCGGAAGCCCCCGGGCGGCGGCGCCGGATGTCGGACCACGGCCTTCGACCCCGGAGCCGGAAGTGGCTCGTCAGCGCCGCGGCGCGCTCTTCGCGGAGAGAGTCGCTCTGGGGCTTGAGCTACCGGTCGGCCACGAGGTTCTCTGGGCCCGCTTCCAAACGCGTCTGCAAGTCAAAATGTCGCACCCGTCCCCGCGAGCGAAGCCCTCCAACCCCGGTAACCCCCGAGTCTTCTTTGACGTGGACATCGGAGGGGAGCGAGGTGAGCGGAGTGTGGTACTCGCGGAATGGCCCCGAGCAGGCTGGGCTTCCCGGGACTCGGGGGGGACTCCGACGGTGGGCTGCTATTCGGGCCAGGGGCTGCTCAGTGGCGCGGAGGGGGTGGGTGCCCACACTGGACCGCTGGAACAAACCCAGGCATCCAGGGCTGTGTCGAGCCAGCGACCTTGTGCCAGTGCCATCGGTCGTGCGGAAGTTTCTGGAAATTTCTGGTTCGGGGGATTGTGGCGGCCTTTATGTTTGTCTCTCCGCCGCCTTGCACCATCAAGTTCACATAAAATAAGATAATTTTATGTTTGCAATGGAACATTGAGAAAACCCCTGGGATATGCAGCTGTTGGGCAGCAGTCACGCCATGTCTTTTGCCATGCGAGATACATCAGCAGTTGCTACGTTGTTTATAAATTAAAGCGACTTTTGCATATTGCTTTTTCCTTATTACTGATTCTTAACTTAGAGGTCAAGTCAGATTGGTGAACATTCTCTCTGTTTTGGCATTGGGGAAAATGAGCTCAGTGTAGCATTGTGGTTGCCTAGGTTACGTTAGCTGCTCGGAAGCCCCTAAGGTCTTTGAATTAGAGAGCCTGTTGCTTTGTATCTGAACCGCTCTTGTTCTGTAACGTTACAATTTCTGGCCAGGCATTGTGTTAGAATGTATGCACAAACGGACACATCAGGATTCAGGGACCCCGTGGATGGTTATGGATACACACACACATACACGCACTTATTTATATGTACATTCAATTTGTTTTGAAACTAGTGCTAGGTTTATTTTTACCTGCCTTGGGAGTTGTCTAGAATGGCAACTTTTTCAGCTTTTGCTTCAGAGGCTGCCCTACCTAGGTAGGTTCCACAGGACACAAAGGCTACAGCTATATGTAAAACTCGGCCAACCGGACCACTCAAAGGATATTTAATTTTCTTCTATTAGTTACTTGGTGATTGGAAATTCTGAGTACATGTCGAAGAAATTACTCAGAATTTAAAACCATTTGTAGTTCATGGTATCCCTTATATGGTGCTAATCTGCTGGTTACTGTATTTATGATCCTTTGTAAAATGTAGAAAAGTAATTGTTTCAAATTCATCTAGATACTTGACACTTTACATTAGGAAGATGCAATTTGAATATTAGAAAAATGACAAAAAAAGAGGACTTGGTATCTCAGTCACCATAATTTTACCAACTGTAGTTTTTTTTTATATGTTGTTTTTATAATTTTATTTATTTTTCCCCCCAAAGCCCCAGTAGATAGTTGTATGTCATAGCTGCACATCCTTCCAGTTGCTGCGTGTGGGACGCGGCCTCAGCATAGCCTGAGAAGCGGCTCGTCGGTGCGCGCCCCGGATCCGAACCCCGGGCTGCCAGCAGCGGAGCGCGCGCACTCAACCGCTAAGCCACAGGGCCGGCCCACCAACTGTAGTTTTATCATTTGCTTCTTTGGTGGTTTGTTTTCCGTACTGACATGATTTCATTTTTTTCTTTTAGTTGGTCAAATTGTCTTAGAATTGTTTGCAGATATTGTACCCAAAACTGCAGAAAATTTTCGTGCATTGTGTACAGGAGAAAAAGGCATTGGACCCACCACTGGGAAACCTCTCCATTTCAAAGGATGCCCTTTCCATCGAAGTATGTGTAAATTTTCTGAATCTGATTCTTCATATAGATAATCAAATCCTGTTCTGTGGGAGTTAGGGTAGAAAACACTAAGCAGGGGGTGAAAGTTAAAAATTACTGTTAGTTCACAAGAGGATGCTTTGACATCTGAGGCAGTGGCTCAGTTTCATAAAAGTTGGGCTGTGAAAAGTGGAATTAATTATGGGAGGGTACTAAGGTATATTTATAGAGAAATAGACCACCCTGGTTTCACCAGTCCTCTGCCTCTTCACTCCAATATGATTAGATTGAGAAAGAAGGGTGTGGCTGTGAATTAAGTAGACCTTAGGTAACTTGACTGGCTTGTGACAAAAAAGTTATACTTACTTCTTGGGCAGGATTGTTTGGGAAGGTCACAGCCTATTTAAAGATTCAGAGTCTTGGACACCCTGGTGTGATATGTGATTAAAAGATGACATTTTACATTGCTTATTACACTTTGTAATCATACCTTTGGTTAGTGATGATTTGATGGTTCCCTCAGTAGACTGCAGGCTCCGTGAATTCAGGAACTGTATCTTCTCACTATTTTGTCTTTAGCATCTAATATAGTTATTAATTGGCACTCAATAAGTATTTGTTTAATGAATAAACAGATAAGCTCAACTATAATCATATGAGTAGTTACATTAAAAAAACTTGATTAAGAAGAAAATTAACATTTGATTTTTAAATATTTAAACTGTTGATTTACTTTCATGTTTAATAAAATACTGAAATATGCTAATAGTATATGTGGAAAAGAGTTAACATAGCAGGCCTGAGCCTGCTGTCATTAGAAAGATCTGCTTGCAAGGGTGGCCTTTGGCTGGAGTGTGGGAACTTGGCACTTGAACCATTCCCTAAATCAGAAAGGTGGTTTACTACGCCTAGACTGTTTGTACAAACACTTTGATTTATGCTGAACACCTGCTTTCCTTTGGGGAGTCTGAAATTTTGGTACATGCTAGGCAGAGTGCCTATACGATCAGGCCCCATAAAAACCTTGGGTGCTGAGTCTCTAATGGGCTTTCCTGGGCAGAAACATCGTACACATGTTGCTGCATTTTCTTTGCTGGGAGGAGAATGTAGTTCCTCCAGACTGCCTGTATCTTTTTCCTTTATCATGCAGCTGTGTATCCTTACTGTGTCACTGTAATACAACCAAATGTTGAGTCCCTTGAATCCCAGGGAATCTCTGAATCTGGGGGTGATCTTTGGAACTCTTGACACCAAGTGATAATATTTGCTGAAATACTTCCATTAGGGTATAACAAACGTCCTGGGAATAATTGGCCTTTATTCAGTAGACATTATTAACTAATATGTGTCATGCTCTACTTAAGGAGCTAATTGTTAAGAGATGGATCACTGTGATATACATACATACATTATAAAATGGAGATAGAGTCAAGATACTGTGGGAGAAAAATTAGGAGAGCCAACGTCAGAGTCTCTGACAGTTTTATAGGGAAGATGCCATTTGAACTAATCCTTTGAGTGTGAGTGGGGGATCAGGCAGTAAAAGTAGTTTGAGCTCAGATTGTGAAAAGTCTTTTAAAGTATGGAGTTGTTGTGGGGATGGGTGGGGAAAGACTGGAGAGTGACATGACCAGAGTCATGGTTTAGGAAGTTGTCTTATTACATATTCATTAGTTAACACTGCTGAAGTGATCCATATCTTAGTTTCTAATAGCTGTTTTCCTTTTTTTGTAGTTATTAAGAAATTTATGATTCAGGGTGGAGACTTCTCAAACCAGAATGGGACAGGTGGAGAAAGTATTTATGGTGAAAAATTTGAAGATGAAAATTTCTATTATAGGGTAAAGTAGACCAAAATGCATGCTTATTGCTGATAAAAAAAGGTTATGTGCCTGGGATACTTGTTGGATTAAGACACCAATAAATGTCTCAAGTGTGCTTAGATTCTCCTTTTCTTTTAAAAGTTATATTTGTAAATATGCATCTTTAATATGGAAAAATTGCATCCAGTAATGATTTTATTTGGCAAAAATAAGATAGTTACTTCAGTGTGATCCAGGTTTACATGCTTCTGTAAAGCCAGTGAGTTTTTAATGGTCACCATATGGCAAATTGTTTCCAGGAAAAATGTTCTCATTATCAGAAGTATGGTAACTTGTGCATCTTTATGCTTGAATTTGAAGAGCAACAAAACCGTCACTAATATTCAGGATGTCAGGGGATTTGCAAACTAGTGGATATAGTTAATGTCCAAGCTCTTCAAGGACATTAGTGGTGCCTGTGCCTTTGTACCTTCATTGTCCCGATACGTAATCAGGGTATATTGGATCATTTAAGTTATAAAAATAGACGTGTAAGGACAAAAGTAAAACTATATCTTTGGAAGTGAGGAATATAACCAGGGTAATTAGGATAATTTGAAAAGAAAATGTCATCAGTCTTTTTTTGTTTTTTTTTAATTAATTAATTAATTTATTTTTTTCCCCCAGAGCCCCAGTAGATAGTTGTATGTCATAGCTGCACATCCTTCTAGTTGCTGTTATATGAGACGCGGCCTCAGCGCGCGCCTGGGATCCGAACCCGGGCCACTAGCAGTGGAGTGCGCACACTTAACCGCTGAGCCACGGAGCTGGCCCGTCATCAGTCTTTTAAACAGTTATTTATTGATTGCAGCTATATATTTAGTACTGTCACTGGCACCAAAGGGTTTTTAAAAATGAAAGGCCTTGATGACAAGGAATTTATAATCTTACTGGGAAGACAAGATTAAAATACGTGGGACAACTGGAGAATAATATATTATTATGCAAATAAATGCTAAATTGATTGAGATTTTCTGTATATACTATGGGAGAAATGTATGATTTATATGGTTCAAATTATTAGGGAAGACATTGAGGAGGAATGGGTACTTAAGCTGGGCAAACTGGGCTTTGCAAGATGGCCAAGATTTGGTTAGACAGGAATTAAAATACAAATGCCCATTTTGAAGGAGGAATGTGAATGAAGAAAGACAAAGGCAGTAGGAGACTGAGGAAATAAAGATAATATTCTATTTAATATTGTGGGAAAAGCACCAAACTTTTAGAAAGGAAAAGGGAAACTACCAGAAGGATTGAAAATTAAGATTATGTGATGATCCCATTGATCAAAAAGAAAGGGAACTTATTGAAAGGACACATAGTTCTTGCTTTTTACAAACTTGGAGGCCTTGAAAGCTGAATTAGGTTTAGATTGGAGGGGCAAAAGGCATTTTTGGTGGGAAGACTAACATGAGAGTTAGAATGCATGTCTCAAGAAGGAGTAAATTTAGAAAGCCTGAGGATCAAGTGGAAAGATGAAGAACTTGGGTTTCACAGAACCTTTGAACAGGTTGATGCCAAGGCAGAAATTTGATTTCAAGATGTATGCAGTAGTTACTTTTGGGCATTTTCTTTTTTTTTTTTTTAAATTATTTATTTATTTTTCCCCCAAAGCCCCAGTAGATAGTTGTATGTCATAGTTGCACAACCTTCTAGTTGCTGTATGTGGGATGCGGCCTCAGCATGGCCGGAGAAGCGGTGCGTCGGTGTGCGCCTGGGATCCGAACCCAGGCTGCCAGCAGTGGAGCGCGCGCACTTAACCACTAAGCCACGGGGCCGGCCCTGGGCATTTTCTGAAGAAGTGATTCACTTGAGATGAAAGCCATAATAATTGGATTCTTTTGACATTAGGAAAGTATCTAACTGAATGTCCTGTTTGAATTGAATATCCCATCATTGTTTCCAGTTTATTGATGTGTAAAGGAAGAATCATAATGTAGGCCCATAAAAGTGGGAAGACTGTTCAGGTCTTCTCAGGAAAAAGAGCATCCATTATAAAAAAGGGCAAAGTATAATTACTAGCTGGTGGTCTAGTGGTTAAGATTTGGCACTCTCACCGCTGAGGCCAGATTTGTGTCTGTCTTTGGGTTGTCATACTCTGGTGGCTGTATGTTGCTGTGATGCTGAAAGCTATGTCACCAGTATTTCAAATACCAGCAGGGTCATCCATAGTGGACAGGTTTCAGTGGAGCTTCCAGATTAAGACAAACCAGGAAGAAGGACCTGGCCACCCACTTTTGAAAAAATTGGCCATGGAAACCTTATGAATAGCAGTGGAGTATTGTCTGATATAGAGCTGGAAGATGAGAGAATGGTGTAAAAAGACAGGGCAGGGTTCCGTTCTGCTGTACACAGGGTCTCTAGGAAGGCACCACCAACAACAATTACTAGATTTTCTTAAGGCAGCATCTTCATCTTAAAGGTGAAGTGTAAGCATTTTCTCCATATGGTCAATGTAGAAATACTCCCTGCCTTGTTATTTTATTTGGTTTCATAAGCTTTTCTTAAAGTTTAAAAGTGATTAAGTACCCCATGTTTTGTGAATTAAAGTTTGCAATTATACAAAGTAAAATTATACTACATTATTTGATTTAAATGGTATTGCAGTCCACCCTAGTTTTATGTGAATAGTCAGTAAAAGAACAATTCAGACCAGTACCTCTAACCTTGGTTGTCTTTTAATGATTTTTATTTCTACAGCATGATCAGGAGGGTTTATTGAGCATGGCAAATGCAGGCTGCAATACAAATGGTTCTCAGTTCTTTATCACAACAGTTCCAACTCCTCATTTGGATGGGAAACATGTGGTGTTTGGCCAAGTAATTAAAGGAATGGGTGTGGCAAGGATACTGGAAAATGTAGAAGTGAAAGGTGATAAACCTGTCAAAGTAAGTAAAAAGTTACAGTGAAATACACTTCTCTTAGTTGCTGCTATCTTAAAGAAATGTAAGTAAAAGGATCAGATGATTATTAGCTGGAAAAATATTAGGATGACTTTTAGTATAGAGGCCTGGATCTGCCACCTTTTATTTTTGAAACTATTTTCTACAATGAGAGAGATTAGGACTATTTAAAAGGAGATTTTTATTATTTCAACTTCAATCTTGGTGATTTTTGGTAAGTTACTTAAGTTTTCCTATACCTGTAAAACTGAGTCAGTATGTATACTAGTACATAGTAGAAAGAGGACAGGAAACCAAGAATCCTGTCTAGACTCTGCCATTTAACTGGAGGTTTGGCCTCGATCTTGTTATTTAACTTTTCTTAGCCTGTTTCCTCATCCCATATAAATTACTTAAGGGTTTAGATTAGATTATATCACTGTAAAGATCCTTGTGTTCTAAATTCTGTGAATCCGAATGACCACTGGCAACCTGATTGGCAGGGTTGTGAGTGGGAATTGGAAACTCAAATACCTGTGGGAGGTAGGCTATCACTCAGTGTATGAAGGAAACAGTAGTCAATTGACAGCACATGTCCCACCTAAAGAAAATTACATACAGAATGATACAGCTTTCAGTTTACTCTGTACACATTGAGCTGCTGGGTAGCCATAAAATATTTTTGTAAAATAGTGACATTGTATTACTTGGAATGTATGTAAAGGGCATTATTGTATTTAGAGCAGATACATGAGCCTCCTGATATCAGACTTTGGTTTTAGAAGTGACTTGGACAGTGTTGCACTTGACTTGGCAGCTGAATAACTTTTAAACTTAGACTTTTTAATCTCTCATTAATATGGTAGTGCACTTCTACAATTTAGGATTATTTTTACAGTTGTGCATTATTGCAGAATGCGGAGAATTGAAGGAAGGGGATGATTGGGGAATATTCCCAAAAGATGGTTCTGGTGACAGTCATCCAGATTTCCCTGAGGATGCAGATATAGACTTAAAAGATGTGAGTACTTTCAGATTAGTCAAACTCTTAATTACTTAAATTACTAAAAACATTTAGTACTGAATTTTGAGCTTTTTGTATCAATCTGTCTTAATGATAGAGCCTAGCATTAAACCACATTACTTATTAAAATCCAACATTATTTGTATTCTTTCTTTTATACAGGTAGATAAAATTTTATTAATAACAGAAGACTTAAAAAACATTGGAAATACTTTTTTCAAATCGCAGAACTGGGAGATGGCCATTAAAAAATATACAAAAGTTTTAAGGTAATAAAATACTTTTTAAAAACTACTTTTAAGAACTTGTAAATTGAATTATAAACTGAAATTCAGAGTTATTTATTGTATTTTTGGCAAATTACTTGCAGAGTAACCAGGTGTGTTGAAATAGTTGCATTTCTTTTGTTGCCTCCACCTTATTTTGAAAAATTTCAAAATACAGAAAAGTTGAGTACATGAATACTCATGTACTTTTACCTACTACATTCACCCATTTTTAACATTTGCTATATTTGTTTTTGCAGAGTTGTTTTGAAAGGAAGTTGCTGATACTGTGACACTTTACCCCTAAGTATTTTAGCAAGTATTTCCTAAGAAACAAGGACAGGCTTTTGCATAACTTCACTACCATTAAAGTACTCCCAAAATAACACTGATACAATATTATCTAATATGTAATCTATATTCAGATTTCCCCAATTGTTTCAATTTTTTTTTTACTTCAGAGTCCAAACCAAGATCATGCATTGGATCATTTGGCTTTATGTCTCTAGTTTCCTCTAATTTTTAATAGTCTCCACTCTACATGTTTCTTATAGTCACTTGCATTTTGTGGATTCTAAATTAGTTGTCTTATATTTGTTTGATTGCTGTATTTGTTTGATTTCTTCCTCAGTATTAGTTTGAGGTTAAATATTTTGGCAAGAGGACTTAGGTAATGTTGTATATTTCCTATGATACCACATCCTGAAGGCACATGTGTGGCCTGTTTTGAGTTTCAGCACTTGGTTAAAGTGGTGTCAGCCAGATGTTTCTGTTATAAGAGTACCTTTTCCCCTTTGTAAATAATTGATAAGTACTCTATGAGATGATACTGTGAGATTGTGTGAATATCCATTCCCTAACCTTTCACCTAATGGTTTCAGCATTGTTGAAGACCCTTGCCTGATTACATTGATGGTTACAGAACTTTGATTTTTTTTTTTTTTTTGGTGAGGAAGATTGGCCCTTGAGCTAACATCTGTTGCCAATCTTCCTCTTATTGTTTGAGGAAGATTGTTGCTGAGCTAACATCCGTGCCAACCTTCGTCTATTGTGTCTGTGGGATGCCTCCACAGCATGGCTTGATGAGCAGTGTGTAGGTCTGCTCCCGGGATCTGAACCTGCGAACCCCAGGCCGCCAAAGTGGAGCGTGCGAACTTAACCAGTATGCCACCCAGGCCAGCCCCAGAACTTTGATTTTCTAATTATATCATTCAGGCATTCTTCTGTTTGAAAGAGCCTTCCCACACTCCCCTCCTTTTTTAGAATCATTATAGACCTGTGAATTTTTTTTCAGTTTAACCTGTTATTATACTGTTATCATCATTCTTTTTGATGCTCAAAGGGTTCCAAATTTATCCAGTGGAAGGCCCCTTTCCTATATCCTTTTGACATATTCCTGTTAGTCTGTGAGCACTTGCTTTCTGGCACGAGACGTTCCAGTCTCATCTTATACTTAACCTTATTTCCAGATCTGGTATCAGCAGTTTTACCAAGGAGCCCTGATTCTTTTCAGTGGGGAACAGACTTTAGAAATCAAATTCTGGGTGCCAAGTGTGCTCCTTGTTTCTGGGCCCTTTTCAGTGCACAGAGCTAGGAACTACAGTCATGCGTCAGTTAACAACGGGGATACATTCTGAGAAATGCAAGTTAGGTGATTTTGTCATTGTGTAAACGTCATACAATATACTTACACAAACCTGGATGGAATAACCTACTACATCTCTAGGCTATGTGGTGCCAGTCTTAATGGGACCACTGTTGTATATGTGGTCCATCGCGGACCGAAACGTCGTTATGTGATGCATGCTACATTAAAATACAATTCAAAACCAACACTACAGGGTTCTTCACCTTTTCCCATCCTATTCCCTCTCCCACAATAAGAACCTTGGTTCCAAACATAATTATACTGGAAAGTACATAATGGGGACCTGAGTTTTAAAAAACAGAAAAGTGTTAATAGTACATGATTATCTTTAAATTTGGGATTATTCTTAAATTGGCCTCTCTGAACACTTTGGGGAAAAAAGTTGGAAAAAATAAAAATAAAAAATCTTCTAAAGAAAAATAAGTATTTAAAATATTGTGATCATTAAGAATATTAATATTAGTATTTGATGAGCTTTTTGTATCAGAAATGACATAACTTTTTGACATAGTTGAAGAAGCAGACTAAGTCTTATTTATGTGGCATTCCATGCTACTTTTATTAATGTGTTCTCCAGATATGTAGAAGGTTCAAAGGCCGTTATTGAGAAAGCAGATAGATCCAAGCTGCAACCTGTAGCTTTAAGCTGTATGTTGAATATTGGTGCTTGTAAACTGAAGATGTCAAATTGGCAGGGAGCAATCGACAGTTGTTTGGAGGTAAGTCTGTTTGATGTTGGAATTTTTGAAGGAGTTGGATTATGACTTATCAACTTGAACAAAATGTATATATTATATACATTAATATATCTTATTACATAGGACCTAATAAGACTTGTTTCGTCATCTTATCTCTCAATCCATTTATTTACCTTATAACACTGTGTCAGTATCTATGAAGATACTTTTCCTGTTTTCCTCCAAGCATATGTATCAGCTTATTTATTCATTTAACAGATTGAGCACTTGTTATGTGCTAGGCATTGGAAGACAAAGCCAGGAATGATTAAGAATGTGGGTTGTGGAGTCAGTCAGACATAGTTTTTAATTAGACTCTGTCACTTACTAGCTTTGTGATCTTGGGGAAGTTCCTAATTTTAGAGTCTTAATTTGTTTATATGTTAAATGAAAATACTACTACTTGCCTCCTGGGGTTGTTATAAGGATTACTTAACATCTGTAAAGCATTTAGCCCAGTGTTGGGCACGTGTTAAGCACCCAGCAGAGACTAGGTATTTGAACTAAAAGACAGACCTATGCCCTCAACGAACTTATTATTTGGTGGAAGAGGGAGTCAATTTTAATTTAGGGTTATGAGGACTTATATAGGGAGAATGGGTACTACTGGAACATATGGAAAGGTCACCTGTTTTTATGGGGGCATCCAGGAATACTAACTGATAAAGCTAGAAAGGTTGGCAGCATTACCTTCCTCAAATAGAGCAATTATGACTCTCTCCCTATTGTATGGTTTGCTGAAAAAATTTCCAAATGAAACCATCTATTTTAGAAAGACCACCCCCAGTAATTTTTACGTGTATTGCACATTAAGCTATGTGCATAGATCAGCCATGCCCAGAGCAAGTAGAAATAAAATGAGATCCTAATTTGGTGGAATAAGGGAAAAGAATATATTTAGAAGGGAGGATACAACAGAGGGAAAAAGTTATCATAGGAAAAGATTGGTCTTCACTCTGCATCTCTTTTTGACCTTTGTGAGGCAGACAGTATACCCTTTTCATAAGTAAACAAAATATATTGTATTTAAAATGTTTGTTTCAGAAGAGAGAGCTATCTGAAGTTACACTCCTTTAAAAAAGCCCTAGATCTCAAGTGAGAGTGTATATGAATTTTTATGCAAAATGGTTTTTATTATCAGTTAGGGCCCAATCAGGAGATACAAACCTCATAGTAATTTGAACAAAGTTCACTATAAAAGGATATATAAGAGGAGACTGGAATAATGAGGGATTGGCTAGTAAAGAGAATTCTAAAGAATAGGGGAATAGCAGATATATATATAAAATATAGGAGCAGCTGCTCCCTCTGAGATGCAGCCCCCAAGGAAGAGGCACCTCTCCACGCCCCTTGACTGAGATTCACATCTCATTGGAGAAGCCATGTGACTCACAGGGTAGTAGAGAAGTTCACTGGGTACCATTCTTGTGAGATTCACTGGAGTGCTTGGGCAAGTTGCCTGCTGGGAGCTGCTATGTGCTGTTGACCAAGGTCACTGCAGGAGCCTAATGAGAGGAGCACACTTTCTCTTCCATGACCACTTAGTACCCTCTACTGACAAAATTTAACAATGTGCCAGCTGGCAGAGGAGAGATTTTATAGGGTCCAGCTCCATTATCACAGAGTGGTGAAGATTTGGAGCTGACAGGCAAGACATTAAGACCTAGCATATATATTTAATACTTAATATTTAGATAACAATACTCATTTTATAATTTTTTGTAGGCTCTTGAAATAGACCCATCAAATACCAAAGCCCTGTACCGCAGAGCTCAAGGATGGCAAGGATTAAAAGAATACGATCACGCATTGGTAAAATTTTGTTCTAAATTTTAATTTTTTTAAATAGACAACCATCTTCATAAATCATACATCTAATATTTCACTAAATATTTTTTCCAATTAAAGGCTGATCTTAAGAAAGCTCAGGAGATAGCACCAGAAGATAAAGGTAAGTTGCAGTTTTTGTAGTGAAAGTTCATTTTGTCCTTTAAGAATTTGTCCTTATGAACCACTGTACCCTATTTATTAACAGATGTTACAGAATGCCTGTTATTGGGCCAGGCACTGATCATTCTGCAGTGAAAAAACAGTCAAGGTCCCTGCCCTCAAAGAGCTTACATTCTAGTCCTTCTCCAGAATACTAATTTTCAAATATCTGAATACTATTTGTTCTGCTGTATCACTTGAGATCTGGTTCTTATTACTGTAATTCTAGTTGAAAGCACAGCACTAAAAGATATAGTATTTATGGTGAATTTAATGTTTGGGACATTCCATAAGATGGATGTGGCCATAAGCTAAGTATTCTAGCTACTGGATAAGGAAAGCTTTGGAAAGCTATGACAAAAGTAGGTTTGTTTTTCAAATAAATGAACTACAAATAGTGATACTAGATCTAGATATTAAAATATATCTTTCATCTCTTATTGCTAAAGTCAAACAGGGGAGGCACTTAACTGCCCTCTAATGGAGAGGGAGAAGGCAGATCTCTGTATAATTCAATTAGAGTTCTCTGAACTGACAGTCTTCTAAAATTATGCATCATGATTTTTGTGTTTGTGCAATTGCTTTCTCAGAGTAAAGTTTTCTGTTAATAGGAATTAGTTTATGGAGAAGAAAAGTTTTACCAAGGGAGAGTTAACTATCATACTTACATATTTTGGTCAACCTAATTTGTTTGGATGTTTTGAGAAATAACTCATATTACGTATTTATTTTGCAGCTATCCAGGCAGAATTGCTGAAAGTCAAACAAAAGATAAAGGCACAGAAGGATAAAGAGAAGGCAGCATATGCAAAAATGTTTGCTTAATAAGGATTCAGTTTTGCTTACATATTATGCATTGATTGTATAAAGGCAATAAGAAAACTTTAAGGGTTTTTGTCTATTATATAAAGGATCCCTAATGTGTTTCCTTTGATATTTCAGTTTCCCATTGTTTACAGGTTAGGAATACTCATATGGGTTCACTCTTAATAAAACAGTGTTACAAAATACAGTGAAACTGATTTTTTTTTAAATGACTATCTGCATTATTCACAAAGAAGAATGGTATCCAGCCTTTTCTTAAACTCCTAAAGACACATCCTGTTGAATAAACAGATGAAAGCTTAAGTTTGTATATCGTTTCCCTCAATTCTTTGATGTATTTTTTTGTGGTTGGTTGGTGCATGTTCAGGAGTCAGCATACTTTGTCCAAAGGGCTCGATAGTAAATATGTTGGGCTTTGTGGACCACTATATTCTGTCATAACTACTTGGTTCTGCAGATGTAGCTAAAAGGTAGCCACAGACCATGTGTAAACCAGTGGGCGTGGCTGTGTTCCAGTAAATCTATTCATAAGAATAAGTGGTAGGCTGGATGCCAACCTCTGGTCTAGATTATACATTTAGTTTTGATGAGTCCAATGTACAATTAAAAGGCCAATAGCACATTTTGCTGTTCATACTAAATCTCTGAAGACTTGAAGAGGTAAACAGTATATCACTTATAAAGTTTTAAGAGAAACATGCATAATTTTTTATGGGGCAATTTTAGGTATAAAATTTTTATTTCACTGATAATGATGTTATGAACATTCTGATCAATAATATGCTGTAAGATATTTTGACACTTGTTAACTTCTGAACATTCTAAAGTTAGCTTGTCATACATTTTAAAGAAACTGGCTATCAAATGTGCCTGCAGTGAAATCAGTTGCAGTTTACATTCCATTGTAAGCAGGTCCTCCACCACCTTCGGGTACCACCCAGTTAATATTCTGACTTGGATCTTTAATATCACATGTTTTACAATGCACACAGTTCTGAGCATTTATCTGTAACCGAAATCCATCACCTTGTTCCAAAGGTACAAATTCATAAACTCCTGTGAGGAAAGAAAAATATATAATATTGTGAAGTCCTAACTTTTTAAATTCAAAAGTATAAACTGAAGTCCCAGAAACAGTAGCTACAGAAAGCATGAAGGATTGTTTTCTGAATGTTTACCCATAAAGAATATTATGAAGATTTTGGTGTGTGCTATTTCTGTTAGTATAAATTAAACATAGATAAAAGCAGAAGGTATAGCAGTATTTGGCTGAGTTAGTCTTACTAACAAGGGAACTCAACATTTAGCCGTCTTGGAGTTCTAATTTTATATAGAGATGTGTACTATAGCTGAAAAGACAAACAGATCCAGTCCTTACCCTCAAGGAGGTTATAATCTACTGTGATGACAGAAATGACTGAAAAGTAAAGTCAAAGACAGTCAAGGTCTCTGCCGTCAAAGATCTTATATTCTAGACTCTCCAGAATGTACTAATTTTCACATATGTAAATCATTTGAGACCTAGTTCTCATTCTAATTCTAGTTGAAAGCTCAGCATTAAAAGATACAGTATTCATGATGAATTTAAAGTTAGGGACTATTTCCTTGAGCTGAACGTGGCTATAACCTAGTATTTTAGTATATATACATAAATATACCATATGTGTGTGTGTGTGTATCTATATGAGCAGCCACGACAGAAATGATTTTTTTAAAACGTCATGTAAACATGGGAAGGTATTCTTTGGTGTTCCGTAATCCTTATCTTGGTCTAAGGGTAGACGGAAAGGCTTTTTTTGAGAAATGTTATCTGAACTAGGCTTAGCAAAAATTCTCTAATATAACATTGCTAGTTAAAGAACTATAAAAAGAATGAGTTTCTAAAGGAAGCTGGATATAACAAGTCATTTACAATTTCTAAGCAATGGAAAGAGGTATAGAAATGTCTTAAAATAGTGGAAGCATATTCCTAACATGTTTAAAACAAATACTTGTATTTTAGGAATGGATGGAAATCACATTACTGACCTGCAGGGCAGAATCGCTGCTCGGGCCCATCATATATTGACAGATTTCTATTTACAGGTATACTGTCATCCTTTAAGGTTAAATGTGCTGGCTGATCATGTTCATGATTAGTACCACTCAGAGCCACAGATGACAAAAGGTCAAAACTGATCTGTCCGTCGGGTTTTGGATACTCAATAGGTGTGCAATCCTTGGCTGGCTTGAGCTGATCAGAGTCAGAACCTTCAACAGTTTTGAAGAAGATTTTTAATTAAAATATAACACTAACTTTACTTTCTTAAACATTTTTCTAAAAACTTGAAAATATTATACCCAAGAAATAAGACTTTAGCCCTCTTAAAATAACAATACACTGTTCTCTTAAAAATACTGAATTTATCATTTCTCTAATAAAGCAAGTTTAAAACATTAAAGTCAAAAAAGCACACTTTCGGGGCCTGCCTGGTGGCGTAGCGGTTAAGTGTGTGCACTCTGCTTTGGCGGCCTGGGGTTTGCAGGTTCGGATCCCAGGCACACAAGGACACAGCACTTGTCAAACCATGCTGTGGCGGCGTCCCATATAAAGTAGAGGAAGATGGGCACGGATGTTAGCCCAGGGCCAGTCTTCCTCAGCAAAAAGAGGAAGACTGGCATCGGATGTTAGCTCAGGGCTAATCTTCCTCACAGAAAAAAAAAAAAAGTTCACTTTCTCCACTAATTAATGGATCTCATTGATGACTTTTTATTTGCCTTGAGCTAACATCTGTTGCCAGTCTTCCCCTTTTTGCTTGAGCAAGATTCGCCCTGCGCTAACATCTGTGCCAATCTTCCTCTCTTGTATGTGGGTTGCCACCACAGTATGGCAACTAATGAGTGATGTAGGTCTGCACCTAGGAACTGAACCCAGGCCGCCAAAGCGGAGTGCACCAAACCTAACTACTAGGCCACAGGGCTGGCCCCCCATTTATGAATTTTTAATAATTATAACATTCATACTCTCAAATATGTTTGGATTACCTTTATGTTTTAGAGTCCATGGCTCCATTCCTCTAAATATCCAGTAAAATATTCCAGTGTAAATCATCCCTCCATACACACCCAGTATTCCATGGCAGGACGGTCTTATATTTCTAACAGTATATAGTTCTTTCCATACCCATGATTTCTTCAAATTCTCCTCATACTCGGTTACATGGAGTCCTTTATTATAAAAACATGAAATGTTAAGTGTGAAACTGCCTCAAGGAGTATAAACTACTTTATCATCAAGGTATTTTAATCTTGTAATATGTGATTAGTGATTCTTAAGTAATTTTAAAAAACAAGTGGTCATATAAGACCACTATGAAGAATCTTTCATGCATAAATGTTAGCATCTTCAAAAAGATAACCATTTGATACATGTTATTAACACTCAGTAAGGCATTTGATTTCTTATAATGGTAGCATGGAAAATTCAGTGAACCTGAAAAGGAAGCTTAAGATAAAAAGTTTATGCTACCTATAAAAGCAAAAATTTTTATAATTTATCAATGAAACACTTCTACCTGTTATGGGTTGAACTGTGTCCCCCTAAAAAGATATTCTGAAGTCCTAACCCCCAGGATCTCAGAATGGGTCAGAATAAGGTCATTGCAGATGTAATTGGTTAAGATGAGGTCATACTGGAGTACAGTGGGTCCTTAATCCAATGACTGGTGTCCTTATAAGATGAGACACAGACACACAGAGAGAAAACAGCCAGGTGAAGATGGAGGCAGAGACTGGAGTTATTCTTATTCTGCCACAAGCCAAGGAATGCCTGGGGCTATTAGAAGCTGAGAGAGGCAAGAAAGGATTCACCCCTAGAGACTTCAGAAAGAGTATCGCCCTGCTAGCCTGTAGAACTCAGAATAAATTTCTGTTGTTTTAAGCCACCCACTTTGTGGTACTTTGTTGCGGCAGCCCTAGGGAATTATAACAAGACCTAAAACTTGGCGCATCGTTTAATATTTAATGGGACAAATTGGTTCTTCTTAACTCTTGTGAAATGCCATAGTGACTACTCTTTCTGGTCACTGTTTCCTTTTCTGCCTCCACTTCCCTTCAGGCTTTAATCCTCAAGCTAGTCTTTGGTGATCTACTTGCTCCAGTACTATCTATGTGTGGTACTATGTGTACATGATACAGTGAAAGTATGGCTGGTGGACCAACAAGGAAAAATACTTGGCAAGAAAATTAAAAAAAAAGTTCCACTACTCAACCATTATACACCATCTTGCCTATTCTGTTCTCCCTAAAGCATCCTCTTGCCTTTTCTATGTTCTACCTTATCTCCTTCCTCTCCCACACCCTAGGCCTCCATTCCTACAACAACATTTGGAGGCCTCATCAGGTTGCTTACTTCTAAGTAGAAGAACATTTGTTATCTGGGGTTATAAAGAATAAGGCTTATTTATCAAATATATATTGACTTACTACAGTGTGCCAGGTGTTTGGGATTCATAGTGAATAAAGTCCCTGATGTCTTGGAGTTTTCCATCCAAGAGGCAAGAGACAAAGTTGATAAGTAAATTATATAGTATGCAAAAAGGTGGAACATACTATAGGAAAAAACAGTGCGGGGGTAGGTGGCGTCGGTTGGGAGTGCTCTGTGTGCGTGTTGCAAAATAATTGATATGGTCAAGGTAAGAGAAAGTGACATTTGAGCAAAGGTGAAGGAAGCAAGGGAGTCAGCCATGAGCAAAGACCATGAGATGGGAGCATGCCTGGCATATTCCAGAAGCAGCGAAGAAGCCAGTGAGGCTGGAATGGAGAGTAAGAAGAGATGAAGTCAGAGAGGGGATAGAACTTTTGCTTTGGAGAAAAACCGAGAATCACCAGAGGGTATTTTTACATTAAGGGTTTACTGAGATGTAGTGCTAGCTGTGCCTCTCCACCACAGCAGAAGGGTGTGCTTGCAAAGCCTGCTAAGGAATAGGTGCTGCTCGATTCTGTGTTCTGCAAAGCTGTTCTGTTTTCAGGCTGAAGATACTTAAGTATTTGTGAGGTATCTTAGCGTGTATATTACATGTATGTAATGTAATGCAGAACTGTCAAACTTGAAATCACTTCTAAGTAGGCTGGCACCACTGGTATTCTACTTTTGATGTGAATAAAACAGAACATTGCTATAAAAACTTGACTAATTATTGAGAGTAGGGTCATGTAGTTTTCTTTGCACAGCACACATCTTAATGCTTTGTGTAAAGGGACAGATACAATATATATCTTCTAATGTCAATTAAAATATACAGAAAAAAGACCTCAAGATTTTTTTTTTGGGGGGGGGGGGTGAGGAAGATTGGCCCTGAGCCAACATCTGCCAATCCTCCTCTTTTTGCTGAGGAGGACTAGCCTGGGCTAACATCCATGCCCATCTTCCTCTATTTTATATGGGACACCGCCACAGCATGGCTTGACAAGCGGTGCGCCGGTGCGCGCCCGGGATCTGAACCGGCAAACCCCGGGCCGCTGCAGCAGAGCGCGTGCACTTAACCACTTGCGCCACCGGGCCGGCCCCTCAAGATTTTTTTTTTTTTTTATAATTTTTTTATTTATATTTTTTTTCCCCCAAAGCCCCAGTAGATAGTTGTATGTCATAGCTGCACATCCTTCTAGTTGCTGTATGTGGGACGCGGCCTCAGCATGGCTGGAGAAGCGGTGCTTCGGTGCGCGCCCGGGATCGAACCCGGGCCGCCAGCATCGGAGCGCGCACACTTAACTGCTAAGCCACAGGGCCGGCCCTCAAGATTTTTAATTGTATTGATTTTCATCCTCTATCTTGATTATATGCTTCTTTTTAAATGTCTCAGTGAAAAACCTGACAATTTTCTATACTTTAAATGGGACGTTCTTACCTATTGTCTTTGATTGGAGATTTTCACTAGTTAGTTGATCAAAAATAGATTCTGCTGCCAAAATTCCACTTTTCATTGCTGTGTGGGTACCTTTGATCTTGGGAACATTCATGAAACCAGGGCTACAACCAATTAGTAAACCACCAGGAAAGGTGAGTTTTGGTATAGACTGGGGAAAGAAACATTCAAAATACATTTGTTAGCTCAAACAAGTAAAACTGAATACTCCAAATGATAGCCTCTTAAAAATCTAAAACTTCAGGGAAAAACTGAAACAAAACAAAAAACATGAAAATGAATCTAGTGAAAGAAAAAACCAGATCAAGGACAGTTTCTCTCCCCTCCACTAAGAATAAGCATGAGGACTGTTATTATTGTTTGTTAAGAGTTTTTCCTTCTCCCTCCCCATGACTGACCTACGCGAGACAGATTTAAGACTGGCGTGTTAACATATTTAAATAAAATTTTTTTATTTGTACATATCCACGTCAGAGTTAAAAAACAGTCTCTAAACCTGAACAACTATTATCTGAATTGTGATCTGCTTTTACATGCATTCTGGGTAACACATGATTTACGAAGGCTGTTCTCTTAATTCTATATCTCCTTTTTATTTTGACATCTAGGGATGGAAAACTAGGTTCTAATCATGGCATCACTACAATTAGCTACTAGCTTAAATAATATATTTTAATGAATTTAAGAATAAGTTGAGTTGCCAAAATAAATTTTAACACAGTTGTTTTGGCCTCAGTATACATTTCTGATACAAAACAATGTGATAAAGGGTGGTGATATTTTTTGGTTCAGCCGATAAAAGCCTATATATACCCCACAATGTAGCAGCTGAACTACAGATTGTTTGCATGGGAAATGTACTCTAATCTATATTTTGTAAAGGAAAGAAGAGAGAACCAGTGCAGAGTTGTTCTTTTCTCCTCTGTATTTTTTCTTCTCTAAGGGCTTCCTAAAATATGTAAGGGTCTTTGTCGAGGAAGAGGTAGGTGGTAAAAGTTTGGCTGATGGCGCAGAGAGGAGCTCTGAGAAGAGGGGGTTAACAGAGAAACTACAGCTATCAGCTGCGAAAGACATGGTCAGGTGTGTTTTTAAGTTCTGGGAGGATCCTACCCTGTGTGGGATGTGATAGTGGCAGCTGGGCATCTTGTTAAGGAACCAGGAACTAAGGAAAAGTTGCTCTGAGCAATGTTGTACTCTCGGACATTCATTAAACTAGGGCTACAAATAATTAAAAACCCATCAGGAAAGATGAGTTTTGGTATAGACTGAAGAAAGAGTGAAATAGAAAGTCATGCAATATTTATTAGCTCAAAAGAAACAAAATTGAATGTTCAAAATGATTGCCTCTTAAGGTCTTCAAAAACTTACTGGAAATAAATTTCTGAATCTTTGACTAATTAAATCAGAAAATTTAAGTAAAAAGTGTGTGTGTGGTTATCCCTTCCTGCCAATCTGCAGATCATCTGAGATGGTGAAGCACACAAGGCAGATGTTTTAAAATACAAATCTGTATGTACTATTTTTTTTTTTGTGGGGAAGATCAGCCCTGAGCTAACATCTGTGCTAATCCTCCTCTTTTTTTGCTGAGGACCGGCTCTGAGCTAACATCTATTGCCAATCCTCCTCCTTCCCCACCCCCCCCCAAAGCCCCAGTAGTTAGTTATATGTCATAGTTGCACATCTTTCTAGTTGCTGTATGTGGGACACGGCCTCAGCATGGCCGGAGAAGCGGTGCGTCAGTGCGCGCCCAGGATCCGAATCCGGGCTGCCAGTAGCAGAGCGCGAGCACTTAACTGCTAAGCCATGGGGCCGGCCCTGTATGTACTATTGAATATACTAAAACTTTTATACTACAAATTAAAATGTAGAATTAGACTGATAGTAGGTATTATGGACATTACTCAGAGGAGTTTAATGGGCTTGAACATAGCTATGCAATTCAATAAATTTTTGTTGCAAATGAATTACTACTCTAGAAACAAAAACAACCTCATGAGAAGTAATCCCATAACAACAGAGCTTAGGGAAAGTGTTATTTTAAGAATCCAGTGATGATGTTTATAATTTAGCTATAATTTTACTTGACTTTATGAATTACTGTTACAGTAATAAAGCATTTAGAACTTCCCTTTAAGTCAACCCCTCCCCAATTTTTCTATTATCTGTTACTTTTACAATAGATTTTATAAAAAAAGATAAGCAGTTTCTCAAATAGTTCTAGATTCTCAGAATATTAGAGACAAAAGAATCATCTGTACTTTACAGATGATCCCTTAAGACAAGAGAAGTTAAGTAACTTGCTGCAAATCATTTCGTAGAAGTTTTAGAGTTCATTTTTAGATCATCTTGCCTGTCTAATACTATTTCCACAACAGTACTAACAGCTTTTATCATAGTTAGCTATCTAGGTCTTATTTCATTGTTTAATTAGTATATACTGATAGTATATACATTGTTTAATTAGTATATACTGAATACATTACCTGCATTTGGTAAGATTTATTTTGAACATATACTAAAATAGGACAATTAAGGTTAAAAGATTAACAGAGGCCACCTAAAAGGCATGGATGTTACTAGGTAGTTGGGATGAATTAATTACCTTTGCTGAAAACTAAATTTCCTTTTGAGTTTCCTGGCAGCTAAGGAATAAAGGGAAATATCTTGGATCACATAGTTTTTATTTTCCGGTTAAAACAAACCAACAAACAAAAAAAGCTCATGAATTTATCTTTGGAGATCAATATATTCTTAAAACTAAATTCATGGTGTAATTTATTTAGCTACTGTGTGACGTAGTTTTATAAATACTAGGTGCTTTGCTTAATTCTTTAAATTTTCTTCCTATGGGATAATTTTCTATTCTTTCTCTGAATTTGTTACATTATATTTTCAGTGCTGAATTTATAACACAGAAATGAGGAGTAAAAAAGTAGGAAGAGCTACCTGAAAGCCACCTTCATTGAGAGCTCTGGCTCCATATGCAATCCTTTTTCCACCTTCCAAAGTTGGCTGAATGCTGGGATGGTGTTTCCACCTCTGGAACTCTCTAAATGGACTCAGGTATGGATTTTGATAGTCTAGACCAACCTTAAAATTTTTATATTTAAATTTGATATATTTATACAATTTCAAATTAAATCAAGCTAAAATGTGAGCAATATTTATCAGAAAACATGTACATTAAATTTCTTGTACTCAAAGTATTCGGGGAAATATATGCAGTAACCCAAATTTAAATAAATAACTGAATAAAATCTTTTTGAAAAAGAAAGGTCAACAAAAAGATGCCATGTGTTTATATTTGGCAAAACTTAAAAAATTTAGAACATATTAACAAATCATTGTGTTTTGTAAATCAAAGTCCAAATTAAAAAAATATTTGTAGGTAAGTATCTCACATTATGTTTCTACAAAAGGAGTTGTAATTATTTCTTATTCATTTATCAATACTAACCCTAAATATGAACTAATCAAAAGCTGTACTACTGAGGCAAAAATAAAGAAACAGGAAGCAGTCATATTTAGAAAAAGACGGGTTACAGAAATAAAGACGACTACATTTTACAAGGCATTACCAAAGTGCTGAAACTAATAACCAACCCTTTTTTGCTTTGAAAAGATTAAGTCACTGGAATAACTACACAAAGGTGATGCACTGAACACTTGGCTGGATGTCATAACACACCAATAATGCACACACTTAACAATGTGTCACATACAAATCTAATCATGACACTAAACTATAAAGCTGCAAAGTGCAGAAACTCATACTATTTTTCCATTCCTTCTAATGTTCAAGATGTAATTTACTGCAAAGATATAGGTGGTCAAAAAAGGAGAAAATGTTCATGTTTTAAAAAAGTTGTAGGTTCAAACCCAGGGCTGATTTTATTTTCAGTGGAAGAATGCCATAGTGGAAATGGGCTTTAAAGTCAGATAGGTTCAGGCATGAATCCTGCCTCTGTCATTTAATGCGTGTATGTGGGAAAGTTGTTTAACCTGTTTTGACTTCAGTTTTCCCATCAGTAAAATAAGGATATACCCACTTTATAGGATTGTTATAAAACTTAGAATTCTCAGTAAAGCATCCAGCACAGTGCCTAGCATGGAGTAGCCACGATCACTAAAGTTATGTGCGTTTAAGTAAACTAATGTCCATAATAGCCACAAGCACTTTACATACTGATAAAATTAGAAAGTAAGCTCTAAATGAAAAGCATTTTACATTCTCAAGATTCAAAACTCCTGTTTATAACACTGAAGATCCAATGACTCTAAGAGTAGAACTTTTCACAATAGGGATATAACTTACCACCAAACCAAGAGCTATCAGGGGTTCACCTTCATTTAAATGATACAGGAAAGAGCCTCCATAAGTATGTCTGTCCAAGGGCCAACCAACAGTGTGATCTACTCTCCCAGGTTTCCACTTCTTTTCATCAATAATCCACAACTAAAAAAAAAGAGGGTCCTAGTGTTGCTTAAATTTTTTATGTCACCACAATGTGTAAAACTTACCAAGTTTTATGTCTTATTTATGAAAATTACAAGTGAAAAACTGTAAGAAGAGAAACACAAAAATGTACTTCAAATATCAAAGAAAATTATATCAAACTGCAGCATGGTGAATCAGAGTAAAAAAACAGGTCAGAAAAGTTATAAACTCTTTAACACATTAACTAGATTCTCAAATTGGTAAGACTTTCCATGGGATTACAAGACACACCACTGAAGAGATGAGGGCAACTTCCGGGGTGCTGGTAAGGTTCCATATCTTGGTTACATGGATGTGTTCACCTTATAAAAATTAACTGAGCTGTACACTTCAGCTCTGTTGTTATTTTACACTACAGATGTCATTCTTCCATAAAACACTTTACTTTCTCCTCTACTCCTCCCTCCCCAATTGAGGCAGACTGTTCATCCTATTTTCAGAATGGGAAGTTTAAAATTTTAAACAATTTCCATCTGAAATATTATCTAAAAATCACATATTATGTGCAGTCAGATAATATTATGTGCAATCTACCAAAACAATTAAGCCCTTATTCACAATATAACAAATCTAGTTATATAGAGAATTTGAACTTTTCTGAGCTTTACCCTAAAAACATATTTAAACAAAAGGGTTATAATGAAACTTTTACACTCTAATAAGCCTAAGGTTTGGGAAAATAGACTGGAGATTGGATAAACTGAGAAAATACACAACACTTAACCTAATTAAATTTTAGGTTACAGATCAATATACTATGGCTGAGTGTGTATTTCATAAACTAAATTATCTTTTTTTTTTAAAAGATTTTATTTATTTATTTATTTTCCCCCCAAAGCCCCAGTAGATTGTTGTATGTCATAGCTGCACATCCTTCTAGTTGCTGTATGTGGGATGCGGCCTCAGCATGGCCGGAGAAGCGGTGTGTCGGTGCGCGCCCAGGATCTGAACCCGGGCCGCCAGCAGCGGAGCGCACGTACTTAACCACTAAGCCACGGAGCCGGCCCTAAATTATCTTCACATTACAATTTTAAGTGAACAATTCTTGTAGGATGTGGTCATCCTACAAATAGCATACGGATAAAGGTCAAACCCTATTAGGGCAGATGGCATTACAATGAAAAAAAATCAATGTTACAAATATTTTCAAGTTCAAGACTTAGTTCAAGCAACATTTGATAAAACAATTACAACATATAGATACAATTTAGATAATAATGGAATTTGATTAGTACTATTTTCTAGCCCCTTGAAAAATATCCCACATATTTTCAGTTGTAATGAACATTTCAAGTCAATGAAAAATATAACTGTAAAATTAGATCAATATTATAAAGTACATGATAATACAAATGAATTTAAGCTCCATCTTTCAAAATTAAAATTGCAAAAACAAACCAGGATACCTCCTTCAGTCCAATTCCATAGGTTTGGGGTTCACAATTGGCCCTCAAATCAAATTTCTTATACAGTTGCTTGGCTAGATGTCCGTGGCAACCCTCTGCAAAAACTGTGACTTTGGCATGTAGTTCTAGTCCTCTCTCAAATGTTGTCTGAAAAAGAAAAACATGTTAAATTGCAACATTTGACAAGTTAAAAAATATTCACATTCTGGTCAATTTTGAATTGATTCAGGTGTAGAAGAGATAGTGTAAATATGTAATCTTAGAAATAAAACTAAGGGGCCAGCCCTGTGGCATAGCGTTTAAGTTCATGCATTCCGCTTTGGCGGCCTGGGGTACACCAGTTTGGATCCTGGGTGCGGACATACTCACGGTTCATCAAGCCATGCTGAGGTAGCATCCCATATAGAAGAGCTACAACTCTACAACTATGATACACAAGTATGTACTGGGGCTTTGGGGAGAAAAAATAAAACTAAGAGTACTGTTTTAAGTGGAATCTAATTTAAATTTAAAGTATATTTTGTGTCTTTGTTATATTTTTCTTTTACTTCGAAAGTACTTGATTGAATGGGTAAGTTTGTAAGAATTAAAAAAGCAAATAAGCATGCTTATGCTAAAAAAAATTTTCTATAAATGAATATAAAGTGAAAAGAGAAAGGCCATTTCCCCACTGTTCCTGATTTTCCAGTCCTATCATTTGAAGCAAAAAACACTATTAATAGCTTTCTTGTGCATCATGCCAGAAAATTTCCATGAATAAAAAACTACATAGAGCCCATTTAAATCTTTCTAACACAAATAGGATCATAGTAAATATACTCTTCAGCTACTTGCTTTTTTCACTTTAATTTTACTTGTACTTTATTGTTGAATGTATACTGTAAAACCAAAATGCTCTTTCCAAGGGAAAAAAAGCCACAAAGTCTTTCTCTTTTGCTGTCTATATTTTGCACTTATGTTTGGCACATGGCAGGTACTTAATAACGTTACACAATAAAGGAATACACAACAATCAAGTAAGTCTCTTATGAAATACCTTTCCTGATAGTTCCCTATTCATATATTTGCATGTATGTGTGTACACAGACACATTCATACAAAAAATAGGTTTATAATGACAAACTGTTTTATAACTGTTTTTGTGTGATTTGCCTAAGGCAATTTATACCAAATAAAGCATTCATTTTTAATGTTTGAATAGGATTCTCTAATTTTTCAACCAATTCTGAACAGTTGGACATTTAGGATGTTCCAGTGTGTTTCACTATTATAAGCATTGCTTGGATGAATATCCCTGGTGCTAAATATTCTGTTTGAATGGTAAGAATTATTTCATTATTAATTTAATATCTTTGTTCTAGAATTGAACATCTTCCACATGTTTATCAGTAACTTCTATGTTTTCTTGTGAAATGCTTATTCACGTCATATATATGCATACATGTATAGTACACATGCACACACATCCTATAAAAACTTTATCTCAGTACCTTTTTATTTTGTTCGTCTCCTTCCTCTTATTACACGTCACTCATCCATGAACCGTGTTAACAGTCTAGTATATACAATTTTACACAAATATATAGGCACATATACATATTGAAATACTTACATATACACAAACTTTTTTGGGTCTTGGTTTATTTTACAAAAAAAGGATAACATAATACAAACTTTTCTGTATCTTATTTTTCTCAATACTTTATGGAAATCTTTTCAAGTCACTGTACAGCTCAAAATCTTTCTCTTTAAAGGCTGGGTCATAGTCCATGCGGAAATACCATAGGTTATTCAGCCATTCTGCGAATGGATAATAGCCATTCACCATGTTTCCAGTTTATTTGCGACTATAAACAATGTTATAAAACATACACCCTTGTATATATATCCTTAGAATAGTGGTGCTTTTATTCCTGTAAGATAGATTCCCAGGAGCGGCACTGTTAGATAAAAGGGCACACCTATTTTTATTTTACTAGATATTACCAGATTGCTTTCCAAAAGGTCTGAAGCAATTAATATTTCCACCAGCAGTATATAAGAAGACTCTTTTCCCTATAGCTCAGCTAGTGATAGATATAACTGTTCCTTTTACATTTTTGCTAAATGTAGCAGTAACTCACTGCTATTTTAATTTGCCTTTCCCTGACTACTGTTTTCAGCATCATCTTCTTTTTGATTCAAGAAATATTAAATGAATGCCAACAGTGTGCCAGGTTCTATGCTAGGCATTGGGAATACAGAGATGAATAAAAAACATGTTCCTCTCCCTCAGGCAGACATTGAATAAATACATGAGTATATAATTACCAATTATGATTAAGTGCTATGAATGCAAGCATAGGCTGTTATGAGAGAGAATAATAGAAGGGAGCTATCCTGGATTGGGTGGACAGGAAAGGCCTCATTAAAGAAATTACATTTCAGCTGTGGACTCTGAAGAAAAGGTATTTAAGAATCTTTCCTTATGATTAGCGGTCACCTGGATTTACTCTTCTGTGAACTGTCAATTCTTCAGATTCTCTCCATTTTCCTAATATATCTTTTTTCTCATCAATTAATAAGTGCTCTTTGATATTATAAATAGTCAAACTTTTTTTCCCCAATCTACTGTTTATCCACAGAGTTTACAGTATCTTTTGGTATAGAGAAGTGTTTAATTTTTACATAGTTAAAAAAGGTCTGCCTCCTATAGCTTTTTAATTTCTTTCTCAGTAGGATGGCTTACCTTACCCCTAGATTGTAAGTGTAATCTAGATTTCTTTCTGATTTTTTTATTGTTTTAAGAAATAATCAGAATTAAAAAAAATGAAGTTTCAACTCTATTGTTTCCAGATGGACATACAGGTTTCCCAGCACCACTTATAAAACAATTCAATCTTAATGAGCTAAAATATTACTTAGTACATTTCTGTTTCCTCTTAGAGGCAACATGCCCCTTAGGGTTCAAGGGACAGACTCTGGAGTCACACTGCCTATACTATTTAAATCTCAGCCCCACTAGTTAACAGCTTTCTGACCTTGGGCAAGTTACTTAACCTCTGAAACTTAACAATGTTCAAATCAGAATTCTTAACAATAAGATGCCTCTTAGACATGAGAGTAGAACCACTGAATGAGTGGTAGGACATATGATTCTGGGACTCAGGGAAGAGGTGTTTAAAGCCGTGTGACTGGATGAGGTCACTATGGAGAAAATGTAGATAGAGGACTCAACACCAAGACCTAGAACCTCAATATTTAGAGCACAGGAGGAAGAGGGAAAGCAAGCAAAGGAGACAGGAGGAGGAGCCAGTGAAACACAAGGAATACCAATGTCACCGACTAATTGCCCCGCGGAACTCAAGGGAGGTTTCGGGAGCATTTAACCGTTTCTCCAAATGGTTTTTTTTTTTTTTTTGTTATACTAAGAGATGCAATCACCAACCACCCTGAACCAATCCGAACCCTACCACAAGAGCCACGCCTGCACAGATGGGCCGAAAGGTGCCCAAGAAGTGACCTTGGCCTCATTTTTAATGCTAAGATCTCCACTCCAGGAGGAGCTTAGGCCTTATTACCATAACCTGCAATCTATGTGGAAGCATGTTTTCTAACTGAGCCTGCACGAGCAAATACCCGCCTCTCCCTTTTGAACGTTCATTTCACATCCAAAATAAAAGGCCCCCGTTGTCCCGTGCTCCGGGGGAGTCATGACTTTGGAAATGATTCCCTGTGGTCTCCTATTTGCTGCAAATATACTTTACTTTATATGACAACTACTTCTGGTGGAGAGTGATTTTAACTCGTGAGGAAGTGAAATCACTCTGGTTGGGTAACACCAAGAGAAGGTGGTGCGAAGAGCCAAGGCAAGAAAGTGTTTCAAGAAGGAAGAAGTTATTCAACTATTTCAGTGTTGCCTACCGGGTCAAGTAAGACAAGACAGAGGACTGATTACTGGATTGGCAAGATGGAGGTATTTGTGACTCATGCTGTTTCAGTGAAATGGCAGGAAGAAAGCCTAACTACAGAGGGTCAAATAGAGCATGGAACAACAGAGTGAACAGACTCCTTGGTTCTCCCCAGTCCAAACCTGTGGTACTAAAATAATTATTTTAAAAGCTTAGATTTTGGAGATCGAATTACTAAGACTCCACTGTATTCTTCTATGCTTTTTTTTTTTTTTTTTTTTGTGAGGAGGACCAGCCCTGAGCTAACATCCAATGCCAATCCTCCTCTTTTTTGCTGAGGAAGACTGGCCCTGGGCTAACATCCGTGCCCATCTTCCTCTACTTTATATGGGACGCCGCCACAGCATGGCTTGACAAGCGGTGCGTTGGTGCGCGCCCAGGATCCGAACCGGCGAACCCCGGGCCGCCACAGCGGAACGCGCGCACTTAACCGCTTGCGCCACCGGGCTGGCCCCTCTTCTATGCTTTTATATCTACATAAATACAATATTTAAAATATAGGGGCTGGCCCCGTGGCGTATCGGTTAAGTGTGCACACTCCGCTGCTGGCGGCCCGGGTTCGGATCCTGGGCGCGCACCGATGCACCGCTTCTCCGGCCATGCTCAGGTGGCGTCCCACATAAAGTGGAGGAAGGTGGGCATGGATGTTAGCTCAGGGCCAGTCTTCCTCAGCAAAAAGAGGAGGATTGGCATGGATGTTAGCTCAGGGCTGATCTTCCTCACACACACACACACACACACACACACAAATAAAGTATATATAACATAAAAATTAAAAAAAAATAGTTTTACAAATAAAAAGCACAGAAGAAAAAATATATATTTGAATAAATATCATGAGAACACACAAAAGATGAAATACCAGAACGGTAGAATTTGTGTGCCTCAATTTTTTTGTAATATTAAAAACAAAAATTTTACAAGATTAAAACAATTTATAATTAAATCATCACAATATAGAAAAGAATAACTGTAACTTAGGAAAGAATATAGGAAAAACAATGTTCTTTTATCATTATGAGAAGCAGTACGACATAATAATTGTTTGCAAACCTGGCTATGCATCAGAATCCCTGGGGGCTTTTAAACAGCTTCTTGGGCCCTACTATAGGTCACGCTGAGTCCCAAGACCTCACGTGAACCTGATGTAACCAATCAAATCACTAGCAGGAACATTCAAGTAGGTAAGACTCAAGAGCTTTGCCACTTGCTTTCTTTTTTTCTTATTTATTTATTTTTTTTGGTGAGGAAGATCAGCCCCGAGCTAACATCCATGCCAATCCTCCTCTTTTTGCTGAGGAAGACTGGCCCTGGGCTGACTAACACCTGTGCCCACCTTCTTCCACTTTATGTGGGACACCACCACAGCATGGCCTGACAAGCAGTGCATCAGTGTGCACCCGGGATCCGAACCCCGGGCTGCCAGCAGCGGACTGCGCACACTTAACCGCTACGCCACGGGGCCAGCCACTGCCACTTGCTTTCTAAGCAGGAAGTAGTGAGAAGCAGGAAGATCTGCCAGAGGAGACTCTGGACTAGATTCCCAATTCTGCTCAAGAATGGTTGAGAGGAGGAGAACTATGAGTTAACAAATAGTTACTGAGGACCTAACATGTACCTGGCACTGTGCTAGGCACTGGAGTAACACCCATGATTTCTGCCGTCATGAAGCTTGTAATCTAGTTCAGAAATTAAGAAAATAAACAAATAAACATGAAGAGACAAATTAATTTACTGAGACGTTAATTTGTCTTTTGTTCTTGTTATTATAGGAAATCAAGGTATTTTTCCCTTCTCCTTTCAAAGCACTCTTATAGAGTGTGAGATCCATATTCCAAGAGCTTTGCAAATGTAAAAATGCACGTTGTGAAAACCTGAAAACCATACAGGCTTACATCTGAAGGAGAGAAAGGCAATCAGTTTTACATCTACAAAAAGATATTAAAATCAGGTCAAAGACTCTATCAGTATTACTGATAGTAATGCAACTGATTCTTATCCATAGAAATTAAAACTGTAGAGGTGGCAAAGCAGTTGACTGATGACCAACATATGTGTATGTTTTTTTAATTCTTCTGGAACTGGTTGTAAATCTCACTGATTCCCTCATTAATTAATGAGGGAAATAAAATCTTTGACAGGTCTTTGTTTTATATTGGTATGAGTCATGTTTTTATCTTTTAAAAAAATTATTCTTAAACATGTACATCTACTTGCCTAAATCATGTTTAGTTCAAAGATGCTTCTAGGGCCGGCCTTGTGGCTTAGCGGTTAAGTGCGCGCGCTCCGCTACTGGCGGCCCGGGTTCGGATCCTGGGTGCGCACCAACGCACCGCTTCTCCGGCCATGCTGAGGCCGAGTCCCCCATACAGCAACTAGAAGTATGTGCAACTACGACATACAACCTATCTACTGGGGCTTTGGGGAAAAAAAAAAGGAGGAGGATTGGCAATAGATGTTAGCTCAGAGCCGGTCTTCCTCAGCAAAAAGAGGAGGATTAGCATGGATGTTAGCTCAGGGCTGATCTTCCTCACAAAAAACAAAAAAAACAAAAAAAAAAACAAAGATGCTTCTAAATGTTTTAAACAATAAGAGAAAAAATTCACATTCATAATTATATTCTAAAATGCACTTAATTAATGTGCAGTTTGTAGCAAGACTAAATTACTGAGTTTAAGTTGATTCTTTTTTTATTTGTCAGTCTCTTCAGCACATAACTATTAAAACATTTACCTTTGGTGCTCCATCTTTTTGTATCCCTACATCATTAGTGGCAATTCCTTTTACACTACCGTCTTCATGAAAAAGGACCTAAAATGAAAACATATTCATTATCATCTTAGCATTCATGATCACCTTGAAAAGAAACAATAAATAGCCTTAGATTTTTTAGAAAGTGAACATGTTCTCTATATTATAGAAATACAGGCTTTAAAATGTTCAGGCAAAAAAGAGACATGTTCCAGGGCTGGCCCTGTGGCCTAGTGGTTAAGTTGGGTGTACTGTGCTTTGGTGGCCTGGGTTCAGTTCCTGGGTGTGGACCTACACCACTTGCTGGTAGCCATGCTGTGGTGGTGACCCACAGACAAAGTAGAGGAAGCTGGCACAGATGTTAGCTCAGGGCGAATCTTCCTCAAGTAAAAAGAGGAAGATTGGCAACAGATGTTAGCTTGGGGCCAATCTTCCTCAGCAAAAAAAAAAAAAAAAAAGAGAGAGAGAGAGAGAGAGAGACATATTTTTAGGAGACTCACTTTTAAAGTATAAAAGAACACACCTCAAACAGTTGGAAATGAAAGCAAACGGATCATTAACCTATTGACGATCTTTAAGGAACTGAGGAAAAAGAGGAGAGGTACAAGAGACTATAAGTGTGTGCATGTATGTGTGTGTGTGTGTGTGTGTGTGTACTCCAAAAGTGAAAATCACAGATCCTACAAACCACCAACTTCTGACTTTGACACTGAGCCCAGTCAAGTACATTTTAACCAGGAAAAATGCAAAACTCAATAATATTTGGGTCCAAAAAACCAATTGCATATGTACGGGCTGGGAAAACAGAAATGACTAACAGCAAGTATAATATAGGAAGTATAATAATAATGTGTTTATTTGACTTACATACTTGTGATATTGTGGTTTACAATAAGAAATATATATTTAGAGGAGGGAAAGACTGGGTTGTATTTTCTAACTCAACACTGTAAGGGTAAAAACAAAAAAAAGTTTTGAATTTTCCTTGGTGTCAATAACAGGAGAACTCTCCCTCCCCTCGAAGTTCTCTGAGCATTTCTTTTTTTTTTTTATAATTTTTTTTTAATTTATAATTTTATTTATTTATTTTTTTCCCCCAAAGCCCCAGTAGATAGTTGTATGTCATAGCTGCACATCCTTCTAGTTGCTGTATGTGGGACGCGGCCTCAGCATGGCCGGAGAAGCGGTGCGTCGGTGCGCGCCCGGGATCCGAACCCAGGCCGCCAGCAGTGGAGCGCGCGCACTTAACTGCTAAGCCACGGGGCTGGCCCCTCTGAGCGTTTCTTTTAGAAAACTTTTTACTGTGAACTCTTTCTCTGTCTCTGAGATATACGGAAATCCTTTTAAAAGCAAAGTAAGACTCTTAGAATCTGCATCCCAGAAATGTGTTTCTTGGGGACCTTGGAGACATCTTTGGAATGTGAACATCAAGGAGGATGACGTCCTGTCTCCCCATCTCTGTGGGAGTCTGGGCCAGGTGCTTGGCTCCAAGCTGTAACTTCTTGCTTGTCAAAAAGATACAAGAAGTTTTATTTTTCTGTTGGATAAAGACAGTTAACATGTATGTAATGGATTCTATCTGCCTGGCTATGTAAAAGGGTGAGATTTCTTTCTCTCATGGCAATCTCCCTAGCAGACTGCCTGTGATGTGCACTGCAGTCTTGGTTTAATGCCCATTCAATAATAAAACTTTTATTATTATTATTATTAATTTTTTTTGTGAGGAAGATCAGCCCTGTGCTAACATCTGCCAATCCTCCTCTTTTTTTTTGCTGAGGAAGACTGGCCCTGGGGTAACATCCGTGCCCATCTTCCTCCACTTTATATGGGACGCCGCCACAGCATGGCTTGCCAAGTTGTGTGTCGGTGCACGCCCAGGATCCGAACTGGCAAACCCCGGGCTGCCGCAGCGGAGCGCGTGCACTTAACTGCTTGCACCCCCGGGCTGGCCCCTATTATTACTTTTTAAAATAATTTATAGAAGTGATTTTTCTGAGTTGGTAGGAGATTGTATTTTTATTAATTTTCCCAATAATACTTAGTGAGAACCAACAGTGTGATACCAACTGAACCAACAGTTGCCAAAAACGTTATTTTGAGAGAATTAACAGAGGAACAGTTTCTAGAATGAACAAGGTAATAGTCCTGCTCTACACTGGGCTTGAAGTAGTTTATTCATTCTGGGTGCCACTTTACAAGGGGATAAAAATGGAATGCATTTGGAGGAGGGCACCGAGAATACTGAAGGAACTCAAACTATACAACATGATGGTTGAAAGAATTAAGAATATTTAAGCTGGGAAAGAAGAAACCCCAGAGTGAAGGTGGAGAAGAAGAGAGAGCAGGGCGTAATTATGATTGGAAAGTTGTCCTTGGAAGAGGGCTTAGATTCGTTCTGTATAGTACCAAATAGGAGATAAATTTCTATTCAATGTAAGGAAGAGAGTATTACCAACAAATCAAATACCAGAGAGAGAATTTTCCACCCCTGATGGTGTTCAATCATAAGCTTGACAATCACTCGATGTGGGTGAGTATCATATAAGGAATTCAAGTACTCTTTGGATTAATCTTTTCAAGATTCCTTCTAACTCTGCAATTCTAAAACCCTATGGCTCTTCTAAAATATTTGTTTATCTCTGTACCATTATTGGTTTATATTCAAAGGAAAAACAGATGACTTCCTGTAAATATTAAAAACAAAACTATACAAACCTCAGCAGCAGCGTAACCAGGGTATACTTCAACACCAAGTGCTTCTGCGTGTTCTCCCATCCAACTGACTAAATGTCCCAGGCGCACAATGTAATTGCCATGATTATTCATTGGAAGACCTACAAATATATGCTGAATTGATAAATCTGACTTTTTATTGATAAAACATCTCAAAAACATAAATATTTAATTAAAAAATTCTAATCAATGTATAATGTCTGCATAAGTATACACATTATCCTATAGTCAAAATTTCAATTTATTTCCTACAATTTTGGTATAGAGTTCTAATTATTAGATTAAAAACATTACAGAACTAAATTAAAAATTCCTGGTTGGCTTACAAGGCTATCTCAATTCTTCTAGACTGGAAGACAAAAGAACTGGGTATAGTCCTGCTTTCCCACAAGCTAGCTGTATAACTTTGGGTAAGTCCTTCAAATCTCTGGGCCTCAGTTTTCTCATCTGTAAAATGAAGGGATTTCACCAGATGAAATATAGTTCCTTCCAGCTGTGGAATTCCATGATTCTAATAATATTTATCATACCTTACCTGGAAGAATTGGCACAGGAATTCTGTATTTCTCTGTTAAAATTCCAAATCTGTCTTCTGTTACGGGAGTGTTCAGTGGAGCCTAGAAACAAAAGAAGGAAAGAAGAGGAAAAGTTTTTAGTTCATATTTGTAAGGGTAAACACGAATAACAAAAAAACTGTGCCAAAGGGTAAGGGAACTACTCCCCTCACTTTTCTTTCAGCATTTGGAACTGGAAATCCTTTGTCTCTTTGAGATGTACGGGACTCTTTTTTCTTTCTTTTTATTATTTTATTGAGGTCATATTGGTTTACAATATAGTGTAATTTCAGGTGTACATTATTATATATCAGTTTCTGTATAGACTGCACTGTGCTCACCACCAACAGTCCAGTTTTTATCCGTCATCATTAGATGTATGGGAATTTTTTAAAAGGCTAAACAAGCCAGTTTTGCTTCTCGGGAATGTCTTTCTTGGGGGCACTGGAGACATCTTTGAAATGTGAACATCAAGCAGGATGGCACCCTGTCTCCCTGTCTCTGTGGGATTTTAGCCTAGGTGCCTGCTCCAAGTTGTAACTTTTTCTTTTCCCCTCCCCAAAGCCCCAGTACATGGTTGTATATCCTAGTTGTAAGGGTAACTTCTTGCTTGATGAAAACATAAGACAAGTTTTATTTTTCTTTTGGATAAAGACAATTAACATGTATGTAATGGATTGTATCTGCCTAGCTATATACGGCTTTGATTTGAAAAACTTTTTCTCTCTATTAGAACTGATATTATGACAATAATAATTCAATGATACCTATTTCTGATATACTAAAAAGAGAAAGTTATTTAGGCATAATTAAATTATTTCTAGCTCAAAGGAGCTTGATATTTTAGAAAGAAAAGCATAGATGAAATTTTTGAAATTCAATTTACTCCATATGGAAAGAATACAGAAGATACTTACATAATTTTTTGACCTGAATAAAGTATATTCACAGATACTGAATATTCAAACCTTGAAGGTAGGACCGGTATAATACAACCCATCTTACAGACGAAAAAACCAAAATATATAGAGTGTAAGGTTTTAACCAAGGTCATACAAATTATGAGAGCAGTAAAATTAGCATTTGGTCCTCTGCGTATCATATTAGTGCTTTTTCTGCTTAGGTTATGGGAGGCCATATTAAATTATTTCTTTAGAAACTTAGATTACATTATCCTCTTTGGCTTTAAATATTGCAATGTCCCAGAAAATTTTATATAACACATTATTAATAACAATGATATAAACACCTACAGAACAAGTTAGGAAAACCTTCAAACTCAGAATGGTGTATGTTACTTGGTACAAATATTCAAAGGTCTTCTCAAGATAACGTCTTCTTATTAATCCAGTATATAAATACAAAATATAGAAGGCATTATATAAAAATGAGTTAATATCTTAAAATTATAACTATATTTGATATCATTCAATCTTTTTTGCCCTTTTTAAATAAAAGAAAATCTATAATTGTCTTCTAAGAGATAGAATTACATGAAAAGGGTTTTCCTTGTTCCAGTAATTTGGAAACAGAGATATAATAAAGATTAGACTTTGTATAGAAAACAACTTTTCATACTCCCTTCTCCTTCCAGTCTGGGAACAGTTCTTCAAACGCACACGGATCAAGGCAAGCCCCAGAGAGAGTGTGAGCTCCTATTTGAGCAGCTTTCTCCACTAGACACACACGGATGTCTCTCTCGTGTTTAGTAGCCAACTGCTTTAGACGAACGGCTGCAGAGAGCCCTGCAGGGCCTGCACCAACTATTACTACATCCGCTTCTTCTGCAAACCTCTCCATGTTCACTCCTGGGAGGAAAAAAACGTTTAAAAAAATACATAAAAATTCTGGGGTGAATATGACCTGATAAAATCACCTGCTGGGTTACAAATACCTACTATGCCTTTGAGCATTATTTATAGAAATTGCACCTCTGCTTTGCACGAGAACTATACTAAGTATATTAGTATATTTTGGATGTTATCTTCGGTTCTGTTCCAGTAAATATCTTATTTTAGCTTCCATAAACCAACTTTGGCTTTGCTTTGAGATTTATTACTATAAATTTAGCAAATATCTGCTTGTCTAAATATTAATATGTAATAGATTTGGTAAAGCTATAAAATATTATTAGATGATTTTACACTATTGACAAAAATATAATATTTCCCTCCACAAAATGATACAAGGTATCTAGAAAAGTCTCAACAATTTTACACAAATTGTTACTTACCTTCCCATCGCTTGTCCTTATCCCGGGGATAAACAGTATAGTGGGTAGTAATTTGAGGTACAACAGAAGTTGAAGACCATCTTGTAGCACATAGAGGTAGATAATTTTTCTTAATTTTTAAGGCATGAAAGCACTGATATGCTGCACAAAAATTATGAACATTATTATTATTTTTTCAATTCGTTTTCCTCAAGAGTAGATTGAAAAAACATTTTTTAAAAGAAAAAAAATCTAGGAGTGGGGTCAGATCTGGTTTCTGGTCAGTTTTCTATTAATTAGCCCTAAGACCTTAAACAAATCACTTAACCTCTCCAGATTTCAGTTTCCTCACCCAAAAAAGTAGAGTCACTAGAAGACCTTCTTGACTTGAAATTGTATGATTCCACATGATGCCTTTGGAAATATACTTGGCAACTTGTTTATATTCTGACCATATCAACACTGCAGACATTCAGTGAATAGTTAGATCTATGCCATAGAGCTGTTAGTTGTGACATAAATTGAAATAGATTGTACTCTTCTAGACGAACAATTCAGTTAGCTTTTTCTTATAAAGCAATGTTTCCAAATTATATTCTTAAAGTATCTAATAAACTAATTTATTCAATTCAGCTCATGTCAAGCTTAACCTATGAACAGGATGACTATATAATTTATCATCCAAACTGGATAGTTTTAAGAGTAATAAGGGGCACATTAATGATTATGCTGGGACAATGTGGGCAAAGTGGGTTTTATAGTTAGCTTCTTTTTAAATTAAGTTGACTCTCCCATTTGGCAATATCTTCTGAGAGCCTTAAAAATGTATATATTCTTTGAGTTAGCAAATAGGATTTTATAAAAATAAATGGAAGTGTGCAAATATTTATCTGCAGGGAGGTTCATTAAACCTCTGTTGTCCTTAAACCTTCACCTCCGCCTTCTCCCTTCCTTACTTGGAGCTAGAGCAGATGCCCTAGCACATTAAACCTCATAGAAAGACAGAAGCAATTAGGGGCGAACTTTCTCAGTTCCTTGGCAACAACCTCTAATGTAATCTGTATTTGTGTCCATCCTTTGTTCATTCTCTGAGGTTATAGTAGAAGACATGTCTCTTTTCCTCCCTTAGATTAATCCTTCCACCTGGATGATGAGGCCTATCCCTCTCATCTTCTTAGGGACATTCCTCCATCTGATACCCTCACTTCCTGCTGCATCTTCAATTTCTGACTCCCATCTCTGGTACTCTTCTTCTCGATAATTCTTCCCATGATAAAAAAAAGGACAGAGAATCCTCCCTAGCCCTGACAGATATAAAAACCTACATTTGGAGCTATAATAATTAAAAGTCTGTTATGGGAGAAGGATAGAATAATCAAAGGAACAGAATAAAGAGTTCAGAAATAGTCAGAATACACATAAGGATTTGGTATATGATAAAGATGCCATTTCAAATCAAGGAGAAGTGATGGTTATTTATTAAATGGTGCAGAGGTAAGTAGAAAGTCATTTGGAAAAAAGCAAACCTCTCTGCTTATATCAAAATGAATTCCATTTGGTCAATGATTTTAACAAAGAAAGTCAAAGTATAAAAGATTATGGTGATAGATCCACAAATTATTTGATTCTCCTGCTTTTGAGTGTGGGCTGGACTTGTGAATAGCTTCCAACAAGTACAGTATGGAAAGGGAAAAATATTAACTTTATAGTGGAGAAATATGGCAGACACTTTAACCAAGTGATCAAGTTTAACATTACCAGCAATAAGACATATTTGTATCACATACTCCCTGATATGATGTAATGAGAAGGGCTCTTCACCTCTGTGGTATACTTCCCCCAAATCTATAACCTCAGTCTAATCATGAGAAATCAGCAGACAAACTCAGATTGAGGAACATTCTACAAAATGCCTGGTTAGTACACACCGAAAGTGTCAAGGTCATGAAAGACAACAGAAGACAGAGGAAATGTCACATTGACGTTGACTAAGGAAACATGACAACTAAAAGCAACGTGGTGCCCTGGATTGGATCCTGGAACAGAAAAAGGAAATCTGAATAAGTCTATAGTTTAGTTAATAGTATTGCATCAATGTTAATTTCTTAGTTTTGATAATTACCCTATGGTTATGTAAGAAGGTGAGCTGAGCGAAGGGTACAGGGGATCTCTCTGTGCTATCTTTGCAACTCTTCTATAAGTCTAAAATTATTTCAAATTAAAAAGTTGAAAAATAAAGATTATGATAATACAAAAGTTAACTCAAAAAGGATCAAAGACCGAAAGGAAAGAGCTAAAACTATAAAATTTTTCAAAAATACACATGGGTGGGGGCCGGCCCGGTGGCGCAAGCGGTTAAGTGCGCGCGCTCCGCTGCGGCGGCCCGGGGTTCGCTGGTTCGGATCCCGGGCGCGCACCGACGCACTGCTTGGTAAGCCATGCTGTGGCGGCGTCCCATATAAAGTGGAGGAAGATGGGCACCGATGTTAGCCCAGGGCCGTCTTCCTCAGCAAAAAAAAAGAGGAGGATTGGCGGATGTTAGCTCAGGGCTGATCTCCTCACAAAAAAAAAAATAAAAAAAAAAAAATACACATGGGTGTAAATCTTTGTGACCTTGGATTAGGCAATGGTATCTTAGCTATGACACCAAAAGCACAAGCAACAAAAGAGAAAATAGATAAACTGTATTTCAACAAAATTAAAACCTTTTGTGTTTCAAAGGATACCATCAAAAAAGTCAAATGATAACCCATGGAATGGGAGAAAACATTTGCAAATCATGTATCTGATAAGGGACTTGTATCTAGTATATATAAAGAATTCATTTCGAATAATAAAAAGACAAACAACCCAATTAAAAAACAAGCAAAGGATCTCAATAGACCTTTCTCCAAAGGAGATACACAAAAGGCCGGTAAGCACATGAAAAGATGCTCAACATCATTAACCATCAGAGAAATACAAATCAAACCATAATGAGATACCACTTAATATCTACTAGGATAGCTACAATCAATAGGATAGACAATAACAAGTGTTGAAGAGCATGTGGAGAAACTGGAACCCTCACACACTGCTGGTGGGAATGTAAAATGGTGCATCCACTTTAGTAAACAGTCTGGCAGTTCCTCAAAACATTAAACACAGAGTTTCCATATGACTCACTCCTAGGTATATACCTAAGATAAATGAAACCTATGTCTGTACAAAAACTTGTACACGAATGTTCATAACTACATTATTCATAGCAGCCAAAAAGTGGAAACAACCCAAATGTCCATTAGTGAATGGATAAATAAAAAATATCCATATGATGGAATATTATTCAGCAATAAAAAGAAATTAAGTAGTGATATAGGCTATACATGGATGAACCTTGAAAACATGCTAAGTGAAAGAAGCCAGCCACAAAAGATCACATATTACATGATTCCATATATATGAAATATCTAGAATAGACACAATTCCATGTATATGAAATATCTAGAAAATGACGTGATTTCATGTATATGAAATATTCCATGTACATGAAATATCTAGAACAGAGACAGAAAGTAGATTAGTTGTTGCCTAACTCTGGAGGGGATGGGGAGTGACTGCTGATGGGTGTGAGGTTTCTTTTTAGGGTGCTGAAAATATTCTAAAATAGATTGTGGTGATGGTTGCACAACTCTGTGAATATACTAAAACCCATCAAATTGTATACTTTAGATGGTGTGAATTGTATGGTGTGTGATTTACATCTCAATAAAACTGTTATTAAAAAAAGAACATTTAGGGGCCAGCCCAGAGGCATAGCAGTTAAGTTCATGTGTTCCGCTTCGGCAGCCCGGGGTTTGCAGGTTCAGATCCTGGGTGCGGACCTACTCACCGTTCATCAAGCCATGGTGAGGTGGCATCCCATATAGAAAAGCTGCAACTCTACAACTATGATACACAACTATGTACTGGGGCTTTGGGGAGAAAAAAAGAAAAAAGAGGAAGATTAGCAACAGATGTTGGCGCAGGGCCAATCTTCCTCAAAACAAACAAACAAAAAGAACATTTACAGTCACATACACACAAAAGATTATGGGGAAAACATTGATAATTTTTCTTAGAATCTTGAATTTGGAAAGGTTTTTCTAAGTATGGCAAAAATCTCAAAAATCATAAAATCATTTGACTAAAAATGTAACACATCTATATGATGAAAAATGGTATAAACATAAACGTCTTGCTTAGTTGCTTACTTGTCTGTATTCCTCAGTAGATAGCATATTCCTAAAGTATTCGTCTTTTCCTTGTTGTATGCTAAATCCCAGTGTTAGCCTATATATAGATATAAATATTTGTTGATTGAATATTAGACAGTCCCTTTTATACTCTCCTTCATTAGGGTATTCAATAATGCTTGATTTATGGTATTATAAAACAGTTTAATGCTTTTATAGTGTCAATCTCTGTCAAAAGACAAGCTAGAGTTATAAATCAGAAGCATTAAAAGGCCAATATGAGGACATAAAAAGATAAGCAACAGACTGGGAGAAAATACTCACAAAACACATAGCTGATAAAGAGCTGGTATCCAAAATATACAACGAACTCATAAAACTCAACAAGAAAACAAACAACTCAAAATATGGGGAAAAGATCTGGACAGATACCTCACCAAAGAAGATATACAGATGGAAAATAAGCGTATGAAAAGATGCTGAACATCTTATGTCATTAGGGAATTACAAATTAAAACAATGAGATATCACTACACACCTATTATAATGGCCAAAATCCAAAACACTGACAACACCAAATGCTGCTGAGGATGTGGAGCAACAGAAACTCTCATTCACTGCTGGTGGAAATGCAAAATGGCACAGCCACTTTGGAAGACAGTTTGGCAGTTTCTTACAAAGCTAAACATACTCCTAACATGTGATCCAGCAACTGTACTCTCTAGCATTTACCCAAATGAGTTAAAAATTAATGTCCACACAAAAACCTACAGTCAAGCAAGGTGAATAAGCTCTGGAGATCTGCTGTACAACGTTGTACCTATGTCAACAATAACGTATTGTACGTTTAAACATTTGTCAAAAGAGTATATCTCATGTTAAGTGTTCTTATCACAATAAAATAAAAAAAACGAAAATATCCAAGATTTTAAAAAAAACCTTCACATGAATGTTTACAGCAGCTTTATTCATTATTGTCAAAACTTGGAAGATGTCGTTCAACAGGTGAATGGATAAACAGACTGTGGTGCATCCATACAATGGAATATTATTCAGTGCTAAAAAGAAATGAGCTATTAGCCATGAAAAGACATAGAGGAACCTTAAGTGTATATTACTAAGTAAAAGACGACAATCTGAAAAGGCGATATACTGCGTGATTCCAACTATGTGACATTCTGGAAAAGGCAAAACTATAGAGACAGTGAAAAGATCACTGGTTGCCAGGAGATTAGGAAGAGGGAGGAAGGGATGAGTAACCAGAACACAGGCAATTTGAGGGGCAATGAAACTATTCTGTATGATAATGTAATTAATGTCATTATACATTTGTCAAAACCCGTGGAATGTGCAACACCAAGAGTGAACTCGAATGTAAACTATGGACTTTAATAACAATGTATCAATATTGGCTCACCAGCTGTAACAAATGTACCATACCAAAGCAAGATGTTAATTGGCAATGGGAGCAGTTAAATGCAAACTATGTATCTTCTGCTCAGTTTTTCTTTAAACCTAAAACTGCTAAAAAAAAATAAAGTTTATTAATTAAAAACAAAACCAACAAAAAGGGCAACATGGAAAAAAGCATTGGTTAAGTACACAGGCTTTGGAGTCTGTCTACTTTGTTACTTTGTGTTTGAATTCATTAACTAGCAAGGAAACCTTCAGCAAGTTATTTAACTCTTCCCACCCCATCAGCTCTAAAGTTCATGGTTAATCTTTGCCTTGGTAATACTACGGTGTAGGATCTAGTATATATCTTAACATAAGGCACGTCACTAATACATATTTGTTAACTGGATAGGTACCTTCCCAGTTACAATTTCAACTGTCATCTAGGAATGTGCACAAATCTTTGGTTTAATTTCCTAAAACTAATTCCTGGGTTATAGAGCAATAATAATAATGATGGTCTTTCCTAGTTTTTAACTTGTCTCTTATAATGAAGCATCTCTTGCAAATGAACAAGCTTCTAAATTTGGACTATAACAAATAAATAGTAAAGGTCAACAAAGACTTTAGCATGGATTTGGAATATATAATAAAATTTACATTTTCATGGACATACTGAACAGTTAAGAATTTTCAATTTTAAAACCACGTCTTATCCTTCATACCTTGTGAGATATGTAGGGCAGCTACAACCCCATTTACAGTAGATAATGATCTCAGCCAAGCTCAGTTTCAATCCTTCCAACATCAGTCAAGTTCTGAGACTACAGTTGGATTTGAAATGATCTATGAAGTAACAGAACCTGAGCCATGGTGAAAACAAGTTGTTTTTTCTCTCTCTCTCTCTTCCTTTCTTTTCTGGTTAAATGGAGAGATGACAGCCTAGCATAGGCTAATTATTTTTATTCTTTAGCACTCAATTGCATAATTATTATATTTTTATGTTTTACTCCTTCCAATAAAATGATTTTTAAAAAAAATAAAAACCTGACATCAGACAATCAATAATTAAAGATTATGATGAATGCAAGAAGGGAAGAGATTTGGAGTGGCAGAACTCTAAAGCCATTTAAACACTAAAAATCTGTTTGATAATTATTCAAAAAAAGTGGCAAAACTGCTGGTGGGAAAGCAAACTGGTGCAGCCACTATGGAAAACAGTATGGAGATTTCCCCAAAAATTAGAAACAGAAATACCATACAATCCAGCTATCCCACTACTGGGTATTTATCCAAAGAACATGAAATCAACAATACAAAGAGATCTATGCACGCCTATATTCATTGCAGCATTATTCACAATAGCCAAGATGTGGAAACAACCCAAGTGCCCACCAACTGATGAATGGATAAAGAAGATGTGGTATATATATATAATGGAATACTGCTCAGCCATAAAAAAAGACAAAATCTTCCCATTTGCAACAACAGGGATGGACCTTGAGGGTATGATGTTAAGCGAAATAAGCCAGACAGAGAAAGACAAATACTGTATGATTTCACCCATATGTGGAAGATAAACAAACACATGGATAAGGAGAACAGATTAGTGGTTACCAGAGGGGAAGGAGGTGGGGAGGTGGGAGAAAGGGGTGAAGGGGCACATATGTATGGGGGCGGATAAAAACTAGACTATTGGTGGTTAGCACGATGTAGTCTATACAGAAACCGATATATAATAATGTACACCCGAAATTACACAGTATTATAAACCATTATGACCTCAATAAAATAATTTAGAAAAAAGCAGCAAGGAAACAAATTTTCCCTACTTGCAAATGCATATTAACAACTATAGTATTGGGAATAATTTTTTAAACCTTAGATAACTCTTCACCTTCCTAAACCTTGAAAAAAATGTATGTAAGATACATAAATAAAGATATTATAGAACTCAGTTCCAGAATTGAAATATAGTATTATCATCTTCAAAAGAATATTAAATATTTATTTATATTATTATTAAATGATATTAAAAATATTTGTTTTATGATGCATTGCAGTTTGATGTATACAAGTTATCATTTGCTTCTGAAAACTGATGATTTGGTATCAGACAAAACTGTAATTCTACTGCTTATACAGCTAGTGATTTTCTTGAGAATATTTGGAACTGGGCAGTCTGATTTTCTCCAGCGGGTGAAAAAAAAACAAGTCACGACCTTTACCCCTTTTCTGAAAACAAATCTGATATTTCACTCTAGAGATTTGAACACTTAGGCACCTTGGCTAAATTTTGGTAGAGAATTGAGGTCAGAAAGTCCATTGAACTCACAACATCACCACATTAAAGTCACATTGATGGTGCATTTGTGTCCATCTCTTTCTTGCCAGTAGTGCTAACTCTAGGGTATGAAAATAGCAACGACAAGCATCCAAGGAAAATGGAAATGGCGATTTTGTGGAATTTGGTTAGCACTTGGAACTAAATTAGAATGATTTGAACTAAATTAGACAGTAGGGCAGATAGCATCTGACTACTTTGATATTCCAAAAACATAAAGCATATCTATACCTTAGGTGTAGCAATACACCCATGAGTAACAGGAACTTTACACAAAATTCTAATTATTTAATATATGGTGGCCAAATTTGACAAAATTCTACTATCATGAAATTTACATATTAAGAACATCCTTGAATTTGCAATATGTATGCTTTTATTCTATAACCAAAAATTAACTTAGGGCCGGCCCTGTGGCTTAGAGGTTAAGTGCGTGGGCTGCGCTACTGGCAGCCTGGGTTCAGATCCCGGGCGCGCACCGCAGCACCGCTTCTCCAGCCATGCTGAGGCTGCGTCCCACATACAGCAACTAGAAGGATGTGCAACTATGACATACAACTATCTACTTGGGCTTTGGGGAAAAAAAAAAAAGGAGGAGGATTGGCAATAGATGTTAGCTCAGAGCCAGTCTTCCTCAGCAAAAAGAGGAGGATTAGCATGGATGTTAGCTCAGGGCTGATCTTCCTCACATACACACACACAAATTAACTTAAACTAAACATAAAAAAGCCAATTGTGAGAGAAATAAAGATCCTGTAGTAAACTTTTTTGAATTTTTAAGCTTTTTTTTTAGAAAAACAAAACAAACCACTATCCAACTGCATCATTCAACCTTTTTTTTTTTTAAGTGAAAGGGGGAGTTAATGAGGTATTCTCACGAGTCATCACGAGGGTTCTAGGAGCACCCATAACACGATAAGCCCCTAGAGTTAATTTTAGACAATGTAGAAAAATCCCTGGCTGCAGATATAACCTGGTGACATGGGCAGTATGGGAATGTTAATCATGATGTGACAGATCAGACTTCAAATTCTTAAGAACATACTAGGATGGCTGCAAAGACGCAAGTCAGGTCAGGACCAAGGAGAAAAACTTCGCAAATATTATTTTACCCATTTTCGACAAGGCAACAGATAACACCTGAGCTTTGGGATAAGGGTTAGGACCAACATTTGGGAAGATTAAGTTCAAGAGTCCAGCGCGGGCCGTGTTGACCAGTTTCCTCCGCCCACGACCTTTAGCCTAGTTGTCAATTCTTCCAATTGGGACAGCCCCCGGGGGAAGAATCTGGGGTCCACCACCAGGCGCAGACAGCGTGACCTTTGTTCTAGTTTAGCCTGAGAACGTCGACGAAAGGAGAATAGGGAAGAGATGCCTACAGCCCTCAGATGTGGCCCCGTCCATTTCGCCCTAACTCCTCGACCTCCCTCCGCTTATCCCCGCTCGGAGTTCCCTCTCACCCGGGCAGGACAGCTTGGCTAGCGGCACCAACATGTTCAGTGTAACCAGGACTCTCCGTCGGACACAAAGGATGGACTGTCTGCAGCTCGCCGAGTGCGCTGGACCTCTAAGCCGCGAGGGGCGCCATCACCACCACTGAAGTTTGTCTCCCTGCTCAGCCGACCGCTCTGGCTTCACAGCGTTCCAGCCTCTTTCTCGCTCTGCGTCGGCGCCACGCATGACGCGACGGCCAGCAGGGGCTTGCGGGTCATGTGCCCAAAAGGAGGAAAAGGAAACGGACTGCAAGTCCCAGCGCTGCCCGCGGCTGCACGTTGCGGATTGAGTCTGTGCTGCTTTTCTCACTCAGGCGTGGTAAGCCCGCTGCAGTGCGGGAGGACCCACAAATCCCATAGTGCAACGCGCGCGCAGCAAATGGTAGTGGGAGGTGGACCGACGCGTACGGCATCCTGGGAGTTGTAGTCTTTTGCTCAAGTGCCCTCTGAGCCTGGCAGGAGCTGTGCGCAGGAGCAGTGAGCTGCACAAGGTGAATTGACTTACATATGATTGGCTGTCCGGAAAAAATGAAGTCTTCGCGGTCCTGAGCAGACGCCCACGAGGAGGCGGGGCTTCTGGGCTTTGGGCGCGAGCAGTTGAAAGATAGCTGGTATCGGTTCGGCTGCTAAGGTCCGGTTCCGCGGGCCCAGCCCTTCTCCATGGCAGACCCCGAGGAGGTGCAGGTTTCTTCGCCGTCCCCGCCGCCTCCCTTCTCTCCTTCGTCTTCAGACGCCTCTTCAGCATCTTCCCCCGGCGTCCCAGTGAGTTTGGGCTGGCCGGTTCCGAGCAGGAGCAGCAGCCGAACGGTGGACCCGCTGGAGGAGGTGGAGCTGCAGATCGGAGACGTGAGTGTCGCCCCACCGGTCCCGGAGCCGGGTCCCCACTCGGCGATTGTCGGAAGACACACCGCGGGGGGGCCAGGGAAGGAGGGACCGGGAGTCCATGCGCCCGGCCTGGCGCGTCTCGACCGTCTGCCCTGTAAGGGCGGTGGGCTGGGAGGTGGGGTGGGGGAAGCCGGCGACCAAAGGCCCCTCCCCCCGACGATTCTGTCTTTAGATTTAGTGTTGAGGAGTTAACGGGTTATGCCTTCGCCCGCCCCATCCCTGTTTGCTTTTGGCCTCGCCTTCTGGTTTCAATCTTGTGCTGTAACCCGAAACCACGCAGCTCTGCTGTGCTGCCTCGTGCTGGCTCTGCCTGCCCTCTCATCCTCCCCCCTGGCTGTCTGTTGGTGCTTAGATCAGCCTGTGATTTCTCTCCGCGGGACTGTTCTAGTTGGCCACCTGCCCAGAGCCAGCTGACAATGCTATTGTCTGTCTCAGGCTCGCTTTGCGTTGGACCCAGTTTGGAGGAGTTAGTCACGGCCTCTGTAGTCCAGATTGGTTTCACTAACGGTTTAGTCAAAGACCCCTCCCTATGATTGCTAGAATGCATAGCAATGGATGGTTTCTTCTGAATCTCCAATTCCCAGAAACTAGCGCGAGCGCGCGCGGACACACACACCACCGGAGAGGGTCACAATTTGATTATTTAAGGACTCTTGAGTGGGTCAAGTGAATGAGATATGTAGGGTGTAATCTTCCTGGGAGAACTTTGTGGAATACACTCTCCTGTGCGGATTGGAAACTGGGGAATGAACTCGATTATCTCATTGCTCAACAAGTATTTGTTTTTTTTTTTTTTATTTTTGTGAGGAAGATCAGCCCTGAGCTAACATCCGATGCCAATCTTCCTCTTTTTTTTTTTTTTTTGCCGAGGAAGACTGGCCCTGGGCTAACATTTGTGCCCATCTTCCTCCACTTATATGGGACGCGGCCTCAGCATGGCCGGAGAAGTGTTGCTCGGTGCGCACCTGGGATCCAAACCCTGGCCGCCAGCAGCGGAGCGCGCGCACTTCACGGCTATGCCACGGGGACGGCCCCAAGTATTTGTTTTTTTAAAAGATGACTAAAGTGCTGATAGAGCTTCAATTTTTGCCGACAAGACTGGTTTCAAGTGAATGTGTAGAATGGAGTGCTGATGTCTAGGAACAGGGTCTTAGGTGAAGAGAACATTTAAGTAAGAAGTGGATTTTCCATCACGAGTTGGATATTTTCTGCATGTGTTTTGATTTTGTTGATGGTTATTGGTCAGCTCAGAGTATCTGTTCTTTGGTTTATACATTTTCATGGCCTAAAGTGTTTACTGGTAAAAGTAGTGGAATAATGCCTTTGTTACCCAAATATCAGTAAGGATTGTTTATGAAGAAGTCCTTTAGTACTTCTGGGACTTAGTGTCAAGGGGTCCAAGTCGTCTTGTTGAGCTAAATGAGACTCCAGTGTATTTTCAATTAAAAAAAAAATACTGACTTGTCATGTCTCATACATAATGCATTGTTCTTTAAAGCTTACTTCATATTAAAGAATTTCTTAGGTTCCCAGAAGCTTACTTCATATTAAAGAATTTCTTAGGTTCCCAGACAGAGCCGCTGTTTTAGTTTGAAGATTTTTTTTACTTTCAAAGAAAACAACTTGGGCATTGGATTCAGTTTTAAACTATTTGTAGACTGTTTATAAAATGAGATGACAATTTAAAAAATAAACTTCTATTGTTTGACTTTTTTTTTTGAAATTTCAGGCAGCATTTTCATTAACCAAACTTCTTGAAGCCACATCTGCAGTATCAGCTCAAGTGGAAGAACTTGCCTTCAAATGTACAGAAAATGCACGTTTCCTCAAAACATGGAGGGACCTTTTGAAAGAAGGCTATGATTCTTTGAAGCCTGACAACTGATTTGGCTGTGTCATAATTCACGCTTCCTCATTTATGATATTTGCACATGTACCATATGTATAGGACAAGCTCCAGCAGTTCTGTATACTCAGAATGAAATTTTTCTTGGTTTTCTTCACTTTTGGGAAAGCAGAATACTGATGTTATTTTTGATGCTGGCCAGTATTTGTTTATCTTTAAATACTTTCTGTCCTCTAAACTTTTAATAGAATCCTTTATGAAAGTTAATTTCATCAGTAGATAATATTAATAAGGCCACAGTGTTAGCAGTAGCAAACTAGGTGGACCATTATTCTATTTGCTTTGCCAGAAGATGCCAAGAATGGCAGAGTTTGAAGTTGAGCTTCGTTTTATGGACCAAGGGAGGTAACTTCTAGGTTACCAATGTTAGATCCAGCTCCACTAGGCTAAGTTCCCTAGAACCAACGATTGTGTCTTCTTTCTTTTTCTATCCCCACCACCTAGAACAGTGTCACACAGCAATCACCAAGTATTTGTTGAATAAAAGAGTTAACAACATAATTAAAGGCTATTTTTTTCTTCCTGTCTTTACTATGAAGATTATAATTGTTTCTGTAAAAAATATTTGAATTAGAACCTCATTGACTTGAAGGGAAACGTTCTCTTTTTTTTTACGGGGATTTGAACTTCGATGATAGCTTTTTAAAATATAATAAATATTTTTTGCCCTTCTATGATGCTTTTTAGAAAAGCTTTTACTTCAGATAATGAAAGCCTGTCTGGAAAGAATGCATATGGTTAACTGCTTTTACAGATAGTATTTCTTGCATTCGATGTTGTTATATATTTGATTGCTCTCTTTAAAGTGCCTTATCAAAATTATGGCTCTGTACTATTACTTTTGGAGCTTTGCAAGTAGTAATTCTAAATCTAAATCTAAAGAAGTTACTTTGTTTTTAATGCATCAAATTTAAATGATGCGATTGTTTTCATATTATTTGACCTTAATGAGAATGTTGTATTTCACTTGTCCTATATCTTAGGTTGCTCGCTCGCTCTTTTTTTTTTTATTTGGTGGTGTGTGTCATGTGTGTCAACAGTTAAGCCAACTAATTCTCTGCTATATAACTTCTGGACATCTTTCATATGGCATCTTAATTCTTTGTAGATATGGAGATGTGTACAGAACTGTATTCTAAAGCCCTACAATGGGGCTGTGAAAGGGGACAAATGAATGGGCAAAGAATACTTTTGTTTAGTATATTAGGTCATAGTTCTTGATTAATTTTTTTAAGTTAAAGATAACACATATAGTATGTTCCTATACCAAAGAGTTGTGTATTTTGATATAGAAAAATATTTTTACGTCATGAAAATAGCAGTTTTTAAAATGTACAAAAATAAATTCTTGTTAAAAGCAAATTTTATTTCCGTTTCTCTGGGTTCATTATTTTTAAGCTTTTTATTGCAGTATTTCAAACATAATAGGAAAGGTGAATGATTTAAAGAACACCCATGTATTTCCACCGTGCAGATTTAAATAATGTTAGCATTTGGCTTTATTTTCTTCAGATCTATATATGTATGTAAATGTTAGATACATTTGAAGCTTGCTTTGTTACCTCTTTGATCCCATCCCCTGTTTCTCTCCTCAGAAGTAACCACTGTCCTAGAGGTGGTGTATATTCTAGTTTGTGTTTTTATATTTTTAAGACATATATATGTTTTCAAAGCACTACAAAATAGTGTTTTGTGTATGTGGTAGCTGGCCTCCAGATGGCCCCAATGGTCTCCTGTCTCCTGGTGTTCATGCCCTTGCATAGTCTCCCACATTGAATAGTACTGAATTGTGTAACTACCAGGATATTGAGGAAATGCAGTGTGCAATTTCTGAGGGCATACCTTTTGCCCATTTTTCTGTTATGTTTTCTCTTTTTCTTACCAATTTGTAGGTATTACATATTTTGAATACTAACTAATGATCTGTTATGTATGTTTCAGCTGTCTTTTGTAGTCTGTGGTATATCTTTGTATTTGATTATGGCGTCTTCTTGAATAAAGGTTTTTAATTTTAATGTAATTTTACCAATCTTTCCTAGTGGTTCTTTCTGGGTCTTGTACAGGAAATGTCATAAAGATACTCTCCTATATGTTTTTCTGAAAGTTAAAAAATATTTGCTTTTAAGATTTAAGTGTTTAGTCCACCTGAATTTATTTTTGGTTATGGTGTGGTTTGGGGACCTTTTGTTTGTTTTTGTATGTGTATAGCTGTTCCTCCAAGTACCAATGTTTTAAATGCTGCATCTGTCATTCAGTTACCATATTAATTAATGCCTGGTTCTGAGCTCTCTGTTCTGTTCTTTTGATCTATTTGCTTAACGCTATGCTAAGATTTTCTGTAACTTCCGTTGTTTTAGCTGTATCATGTGATCTGTACTATGATTTTTTATTTTTTTAGATTTTTTTTTTTTTTGGGAGGAAGATCAGCCCTGAGCTAACATCCATGCCAATCCTCCTCTTTTTGCTGAGGAAGATTGGCCCTGGGCTAACATCCGTGCCCATCTTCCTCCACTTTATGTGAGACGTGGCCTCAGCATGGCCAGAGAAGTGGTGCGTCGGTGCGCCCCCGGGGTGCCGAACCCCGGGCCACCAGCAGCAGAGCACGTGCACTTAGCAGCTACGCCACTGCGCCGGCCCTGTACTATGATTTTTGTGTGTGACTTCCCCCCATCTATATTTTTTTTAAGTTAGAAAAGAAAAAACATGTTACTGATTTCTAATTTTATTGAATTATGGTCAGCTTAGGTTAACCCCTGGTTTCAGGCAGTGAGCATTCTGTGGACACTTTTAATTTATTCCTCAGCCCCAAAACTCAGAGCTGCTGGTGTCGAGTCCGCTAGGCCCCTAGCTCAGCTCTGCTTAGTTTTTGTTGGCATGTATGGTCCACATAGACGTTCATCTTATTTTTGAGTGGCTTTTAAAAAAATCATCACTTCTAATATTTCTTTTTGCTCTGCTTCATGGGAGAGGTTGAGGCAGAGCTCAAAGCCTAAACATTTTCTTAAAGACTTAATTGTTTTTTTAACTTAGTAGCTCATTAACCAGCTCTACACAAAACCTCAGAGGACACTTAATATTCTGACTGATGGGAATTTTTAGAAGCCTCAAGAGGCTCAAGTCAGTAAGATGAAATTTGTAGCGTTAAAAATAATGTAATGTTTAGTTTCAAAAACTCTGAGTATGAAATATGTGTCAGGCACTATACTAGGAGCTTTATAAACATTAGTTCATGTAACCATATTAGCTCTTTGAAGAAAGTGATATTATTCCCATCTACAGAATAGGAAACAGGCTGAGATGAAATAATTTGCCTGTGGGTCTCAGACACCAAAATTAGTATGCTTGTCTATGCCACACCTAGCTACCTAGCTCTTGGTTAGACTTATTAATATTCAAGTTAATCATTTTATTTACTCTTACCATCTGTGATAGTTTATTTTATGTGTCAACTTGACTGGGCTACAGGGTACCCAGATATTTGGTCAAACATTCTGGGTGTTGCTGTGAGTGTTTTTGGATGAGATTATTAAATCGGCAGATTGAGTAAAGCAGATTGCCCTCTGTAATGTGGGTGGGCCTTGTTCAATCAGTTGAAGGCCTAAATAGAACAAAAGGCTGACCGTCCCTTGAGTAAGAGAGTATCCTGCCTGCTGGCCTTGGAACATTGGCTCTTCCTGCCTGATGACCTTTGAACTGGGATATTGGCTTTTCCTGGTTCTACAGCAACTTCCAGCCTTCAGACTCGAACTGGGACTTCAGCTCTGCAGATTTTGGACTTGTCAGCCTCTATAATCACATAAGCCAATTCCTTATAATAAATATATATATTTCCTTATATATATATGTATATATATGTGTGTGTGTATTGATTCTGTTTCTCTGGAGAACCCTAATACACCAAAAATGAAACTTATTTGTTCATTCAGTCACTCATCATAGATTATTTGTGCTAGTAACTGTAAAATATTAGATCTTTTCCCCTGAGATTAAATTTTTTTGAAAGCTCTAAATACCTATAAAGATCACCTGTGCAAGTTAGAACTGGAGGTACAGGAACTTAGAAGGTTATTGCAGGTATCACGATGAGACATGATGTTGGCCAAAACTAGAGTATTGAGAATTGGGATAAGGAGAAGTGGACACATGCAAGAGATGTTTATTAGATAGAACTGAAAGAGGACTCATTGGTTTGATATGATGGGTAAGGGAGAGGGAAGAGTCAGAGGATGACACCCAGATTTCTAGGTTAGGCCATTGGTGCCATTCACCAAGACAGGGTCTAGAGGAGACTCAGGTGTCAGTCCAGATTCATACATAAGAATGACATTAACGAGCCACTGAGATAACCGAAGTGGAAATGTCTAGTGGCAGTTGTATGCATAAGTGACCAATTTAGGAGAGAGAACAGGCTAAAGGCAAAAATGTGGGCATCATCAGTATATACACAGTAATTGAACCATGGATGTGGATGAGATTGCCAGTCTATAGATAAGTGAAAGGTTTAAAACACTGAGAGTAAATGAGGCTTCTAGTGAAAGATTTTCTCTTTAAACGAGGAGCACCTTAGTAAAAATTAAATAACTGTAGTTTTGAAATCTCTTACCTAGAGTGGGTCACTCCATCCCATTCAAGTATCAATTCACTTACTACTTAGTTTGTTAAGCAGTAAAATGCGTGGACTTCACAATTCCAGCTGCATATTCCCTTTTCCCCTTTGTTCTTTGCCTTCAACTTTATCAGTGTCTAAATGCTAAAAGCCAATAATTGCTTTGGGAGAGATTATGTACTAGCATGATAAATTAGGAGCTCTTAAACTAAAAATGGTAAAAAATAAAAGTTGAGGTCTTCTTGATATATATTTTTAAATTTTAAAACAACTTTGGCTTGACTTAGAGCATTGATTTGACGTAGAGCGTGGTCCATGAGTTTTGGACCAACATTATATTCGTAAGAGAGATACCTTGATTTGTATCTGGGTTAACTTAGTGCTTTTATTTCACCTTCCATTGAAGCTAGTAGGAACTAGTTATGTGGAATGTTAGTAGTTACTTATCAAATACATTAAATGGAAGTTATTCTATTTGGGGAGGTGGAAGGATGGAGGAGTGAGTGGATAGGGTAGACAGAAAACCAATGGCTTCTAGAAAATCATTTGAAAATATTTTAAATGCTAAAAGATGGTTTCAGATGTATATTTTGTACATTCACTGTATTTCTAAGAACCTTAAGTATAGGTTATGATCATGATTTTTGTAGAATTACATTTTATCTATCCTGTCTTCATGATTACTGCTTTTGTTCTTTTTTAGATACTTTTTAAGAAAAATATTTTCCTATTCTATTATTTAATATTAGTAATGACTTCTTAAAAATAATAAATAATCCTAAAATATTCTTACAAAAGAATTTAAATGTATTTTCATTTTTGTAGCCTTTAAAAAATTATAGTCTAAGTAGTTAGAGACTTGAATATTATAAGCAGAACTATGACTTTCTATTGTTTTCTGAGTTTTGTTGAAAATATACCACATTCCTCATGTAGAAAACTTATTGGTATCATTCCAAATAAGAACAGAAAGGACTCAAAGCAATCCTATTTTTAATAGAATTAAATTTCAGGTAATTTATTTATAAAAGAAATTTGTACAATTATATACTCAATAAATATGTTTTTGATTCCAGTATTTTCATGTGTCAAATATTCCTGTTGTATTTAAAACTACCTGAAAACATTTTATTCCTGTTTGAAAGTTTCAAATTATGAAAGCAAAAAATTCCAATAGCTAAGTTAGAGACCAGAAGAATAGCTAAAAATGTTAATATCTTGTGAACTGGCCGGCCGTGCAAACAGAAGGTAACTCCGTCTTTTGATGACAACTACTTTCTCTTTAGAGTAAAACGTACATAGAGACCTTTCCTTCCTGAATCAGTGCATTCCAGCTCTTCTTTTTTTTCCTTTTTACTTGCTTTATTGAGATATAATTCACATACCATAAAATTCACCCATCTAAAGTGTACAATTCAATGGCTTTTAGAATAATCACAGAGTTGTTTATCACCACAATCAACGTTAGAGTTTTTTTTGCCCAAGAAGAAACTCTGCTTCTTAGGCATCACCCTCCTAATCCTCCCATCCTCAGTAACCTATAATCTACTTCCTGTCTCTGTGAATTTACTTATTCTAGATATTTCGTATAAGTGGAATCACACAGTATTTGTCCTTCTGTGTGTGGCTTATTTCACATTCATTGTGTTGTAGCATGTGTCAACTTCATTCCTTTTTATGGCTGAATAATATTCCATTGTATGGATATACCACATTTTGTTTATCTGTTTATCAGTTGATGGGCACTTGGGTTGTTTCCATCTTTTGGCTACTGTGAATTATACTGCAATGAGCATTTGAATACAAGTATCTTTTTGAGTCCTGTTTTCTATTCTTTGGGGTTTATACCCAGGAGTGAAATTGCTAGATCATATAGTAATTCTATGATAAGCTTTTGAGGAACCACCAAACTGTTTTCTACAGCAGCTGTACCATTTTACATTACACCAGCAATATAGAAGGGTTTCAGTCTCCACATTCTTGCCAACACTTATTTTGTTTGTTTGTTTTTTTTAAGTTCCTAGTTGCTATGAGGTATTATCTCATTGTGATTTTAATTTGCATTTTCCTAATGATTAGTGATGTTGAGCATCTTTTCATGTGCTTATTGGCCATTTGTATATCTTCTTTGGAGAAATGTCTATTCAAGTCCTTTGCCTATTTTTTTATTGACTTGCTTATATTTTTTTATTGAGTTGTAGGAGTTCTTTACATATTCTGGGTATTAAACCCTTCTCAGGTACATGATTTCCGAATATTTTCTTCCATTCTGTAGGTTGTCTTTTCACTTTTTTGATAATGTCCTTTGATACACAAAAATTTAATTTAGATCAAGTCCAATTTATCAATTTTTTTCCTTTTGTTGCTCATGCTTTTGTTGTCATATCTAAGAATCCATTGCCAAATTCAAGGTCTTGAAGATTTACCCATATGTTTTCTTCTAAGAGTTTTATGTCTTATGTTTAGGTTGCTGATTCATTTTGAGTTGATTTTCGTATATGGTGTAAGGTAGGAGTCCAGCTTCGTTATTTTGCATGTGAATATCCAGTTGTGCCAGCATCATTTGTTGAAAACTGTTCTTTCCCATTTGATTGTCATGGCATCTTTGTTGAAAATCAATTGACTGTAAATGTGAGGGTTTTACTTCTGCACTTTCAATTCTATTCCATTGATCTAAATGTCTATCCTCATTCTAGCTTTTCTGATTCACTCCTTTGCAATACTTGTACCCTCCTTTTCCAGTCCTATATGATGGTGCTCATTGAAAGCAACAAGACAACTGGGCAGGAAGTGACAGAGAAGTGCTGTTTTGAGTTTATGTCAGAGCATCTTTTTTCACGGGAATAAACTGTTGTATTGGCTCTCAAGTGTACGGAGACTTGAAAAGAGGCAAGATGAATTCTGAAAACAATATCTGTATTTTGCAAACAAACAGACATTTTCTCTGATGCCATTATATTGAGTATTCCAAAACCTTAAACCTTTATTTAAAAGTGCCAATGATTCTTATCTTTGCTGGTGTGTGTGACAAACAAAGCTGTACCTTAAACTCGGAGCTGCAGATGGACTTTGTATATTTTGTTGTAGTTAAACACAATTTAACATTGCAAATTGAAAAGGTCTATGCTGTCTACTTCCAGGAATTTACCGCAGTGCCATGCACATAGTGGGTACTCAATAAATGCATAGTAAGAGAATGAATGAATCTTTCTGAAGTAGATTTCTCTTAATTTCCTATGCAAAATATGTACTAGTATATACATATACTCAATATAATTTATTTCTTTTATACGAGCATCAGTCACTTTGATTTTTCCCAAATAACCTCATGTCCTTGTAAGCTAATTTATTTTAGCCATTATTATAAATTATTAATTTTGTGGAATTTATATTATACTAATCCATCCTGAAGCATCCCACAGTATTCTCTGTAGAAATGGGTTTCAGAGTCAGTTATGAATAGGAATTGAGTCTAGTTGATTTAGAAATTAGTGACAATTCACAGGGGTCTGTGAAAAGAGCTGGCTTCATTAAGTCAGATGGCGTCTCCTGCAGCGGCCACATTTCCACCCAGATGAACGATGGAGCATATGTTTTCTGGCTTTCTTTGCTGTCAATAGATCTTCTTTGTCTGCAGTTATACCAAAACTGATGGATCATTTCTTTGAATGGTCTTGTAGTCAGAGTATAGAGAATTGGGTTTAAAGCACTGTTGATAGGCAGAATAAAAATCACTACCCAAGAGGTTATGGTACCTAGAAGAGAAAAATGAAATAGTTTTAGTGTTTATGGATGTTTATAAGATATAAAAAAAACCCCTTTTCCTTGTTTCTCCCCCAGCCCCCTTTTGAGTCTTAATTTTTTCCCTTTGATGCCACATAAGTAAATACTAAGTCTATATGTGTTTCCAGGATGTCTTGCCAGGGTGCCAGTGTTTGAGGGGTGCCAGTGTTTGGGGGGAGTGCTGGCGCTGCAAAAAAACAGGGTTCTTTGCTAAGTAGCTTTTCTTGAATACATCAACAAAAGTATTCCATTAGGTAGAAATATTTTCCACCAAGTGATTACATATTATTATGATATGATTCAGTTTTAGGGAAAACAATATTGTTTAGTATTTAAATCATATCTTTTCATATGTTCTGATTACTAGATAGTACATATAGCATTTCTCAGAATATACGGACTTATCTTTGATAAATTTCTTTTCTGCTATTTATTTGGTTTTAAAAATAGGTATGCATTTCTAGGCTTTTGACTAGATATTTGTTTCAGTAAAAATATCTTTGGCTAACCTTATCTTAAAAATCACTGTAATATATATGCAACTACCAAATATTGAGATTTTTATTATAATTTAATTGATGCTATCTTCCTTCTTTGTTGCTTATAAAATGTCAGATACTATTACCACCAACCATGGGATAAAACAAAATTAAAATTTTATGTTTATAAAATTTTTAAAATGTGAATATATACTACGTTATACATACAGTTTACAGGATTTTGCATATTTTTTATTGTGGTAAAATATACATAACAAAATTTACCATTTTAACTGTTTTTAGGTGTACAGTTCAGTGGCATTAAGTACATTCACATTGTTGTGCAATCATCACTATCATCCATCTCCAGAACTTTTGCTTCTTCCCAAACTGAAACTCAGTACCTATTAAACAATAACTCTCCATCTCCTCCTCCTCCCAACCCCTGACAACACCATTTGCAGACTTTCTGTCTTTGTGAATTTGACTTCTCTAGTTACTTCATATAGGTGGAATCATACAATATTTGTCCTTTTTATTTACCCTGAGCTAACATCTGTTGCCAATCTTCCTCCTTTTGTATGTGTGCCCCCACCACATCATGGCCACTGACAGACAAGTGGCGTAGGTCCATGGCCAGGAACAGAACCCGGGCTGCCAAAGCGGAGTACGCCAACCTTAACCACTAGGCCACTGGAGCTGGCCCCCAATATTTGTCCTTCTGCAACTTGCTTATTTCATTTAGCATAATAGTCTTCAAGGTCCAGCCATATTGTAGCATGTATCAGAATTTCCTACCTTTATAAGGCTGAATAATAATCCATTGTGTGTATACAATACATTTTGTTTATCCATTCATCCATTGATGGACACTTGGGTTGTTTCCACCTTTTGGCCGTGGTGAATAATGCTGCAATGAACATGGGTGTACGAATGTCTGTTTGAGTCCCTGCTTTCAATTCTTTTGGGTATAAATCCAGAAGTGGAATTGCTGGGTCATATGGTAATTTTATGTTTAATTTTTTGAGGAACATCATACTGTTTTCTATAGCAGCTGTGCCATTTTACATTCCCACCAGCGATATACAAGAGTTCCAGCTTCTCCACATCCTTACCAATTCTTGCTATTTTCTGTGCTTTTGATAATAGCCATCCAAATGAGTGTGATGCAGATTATTTTTAAGTATCAAGAGTGCTTTCTTCTCTCATCTCTCACACTCTGGAGTACTGTTCTCTAAACTGTTATATATTCCGGGAAGAAAAATTTCTTACTTTTTGAAAAAAGTGAAGTAATTATTTGATAATTGTTTTGACCTGTTTTCCTTTCCATTCATCTTAAGCATGGCATTACCAGAATTTCAACATATTAAGTGTAATTTATTTGAGTCATTGTTCCTTTGTTCCAACAGTAATTGTGTTTTTAGGCATTTATGGAAAGAACTGAACAGCTTCCTCCCAGTAAACATTTCATTGATGAACAGAGCCTGAAGTTCATTTAACTCTGACTTATAATTCTTAAAATGAGTTAGTGTTATGGATCTTAATTTTCTTTCTTAGAAGAACACCACGGGGACAGATTTATTATTTCTTTACAGAAAGAAAAAAAAAAGCTGTACCTGGTATTTCTACCTGAAGCAATGAAAGAAATTTCAGTATAAAAATGGGTATCCAGCATAATGCGTCGGTAAATACAATAAAGAAAAACCGTTTGGCAAGGATCATCTCTTTTTTAACTTGATTCCGTATTTCAGTTGCTGTTATGGCACTTTGATGAACGCTGTAAAACATGCTTCCATAGGAAAAAACTATGATGATAAATGCCGCCAAGTTAACACCTATTTAGAACACAAAGATTATTATTAATGTATATGTACATTTTTTCAAAATGAGTAAACAATGTTTAGCTGTTATTATTAAGGAGAAGCTGCAAAGACCATAACATGTTTTTCGTTCTTCATGAGAAATACTAAGGTACACAAAAATAATAAATTTTTAAAAATTTGGGTGTTGTTGAAGTAAGGAGGAATTATGAAATGTTGAATTTAAAATGGCATATTAAAATGAGATTATAAAAAAAATAAAATGAGATTATAGTGATTCAGTGAATATCCTGGGTCTATTAAGTTAATCTTTCTAGTATTATTGTTTTTTTCATAATTCAATTACTTTAAGTTATACATTGAGAATATTTTTTATAAGAGAAAACATTTGTATATCTATTCTCGAGCCAAAGACTTGAGTGGCTCAAAGACTCAAAAACTTTGAGTTTGTTCATCTTATAAAGGCAAAGAGTTAAAACATATTTTGCTTAATATTATTCGAGTGAACGCATGAAATACAAGTGTGTAATGTCTTGTCTTTTATTAAGGTGCATCATGTTGGAATTTATATGATAAAGTGATAATTTAGAAAAAAAAAAATCCCTTTAGGGGATTCTGGTAGAATCCACCCCCAGTGTCAATGAGAATAACCGGTTGGAAGAACTGAAATAAAGAATCTGTAAATGTTAGAAGGCACAATGAAATTCATATTGTGATTTATTCTAACATTTGAATGAAAGGGCTTATAATACAGAATGTCTTACCAAGAAAAATTGCCACTGAATAAATCTGGGCTCCAATACTTTCTGTATCTTCTGAATGAAGAGGGAAACATACTCCGTTGGTGCCATAGTAGTTTTTGAAAAATTCCTTATTGCTCAATGGAATGAAAGCCACTATAAACCCAATAATCCAAATGAGAATCAGAACTGTAATTGTTCTGCATTTTCCAGGTCTTAAACATCTAAAAGGATACACAACGCAGATATATTTTTCCAGTGTCAGAAACGTTAAAAGTAATACTGATACTTCTGTGGACAGAATGGCCAAAGATCCCACAAGCTGACAATGAATACTCTCCATCCACAGCTGTGCATACTTATTGTATTCTCCACGAAACTTTAGGTCAAAGGCTCCAATCACAAATAAATATATTCCCATTAGGCAGTCGGCACCTATAGGGATCAGTAAATTTCACAAATTTAGAGAAATAAATAGGTATAATGAAATTATCAATAAGCAGTATTATTTTTAATATTAGCAAAAATAGCCAAGTTTCTTCTGTCTTGGCGGGAGGTAATTTTTATTCTAAGAATTCATTTATGAGTAAGGACCTCTTCATGAACTCTCCTTGATAACCACTCTTATAGCATCCTCTACAGCTAATTATATAATCATTTCTCCATCATTCTTCCTCTAATATGCAAGTCTATGAGAGCAGGGATCTTGTCTGTTTTGTTTTCCATACTAGTCCCATCATCTAGAAGTGTTGAATAAATGAATAAAATGCAATTATGTTGAGCATTCAATTAGAGACCAAGATGGGGATATTATTATTTGGTTCACCTCTTCTACTGAAATTTTCCCAGCTTAACAAGCTAAGGACATCATCCAAAATCCCAGAGGAAGTAATTCAGAAGTTGCTGTGACAGAGTAATGACTATGAATTTTGAGGTTTATCATTTAGAAGGTATGAATAATTATGAAGTGCTTTGTAGTCAGTACCATTTTGAGGGGCTTGAATTATTTACCCAGAGCTGGCCTAAGCAAACCTGTTCTCTTTGATTCTCTCTTCCTACTTTTACATCTTTTTCTGTTTTTTTTTTTTTTTTTTTTTTTTTTTTTTGTGAGGAGGACCAGCCCTGAGCTAACATCCAATGCCAATCCTCCTCTTTTTTTTTTTTGCTGAGGAAGACTGGCCCTGGGCTAACATCCATGCCCATCTTCCTCTACTTTATGTGGGATGCCGCCACAGCACGGCTTAACCAGCGGTGCGTCAGTGCACGCCTGGGATCCGAACTGTTGAACCCTGGGCCGACACAGTGGAGTGCTAGCACTTAACCGCTTCCGCCACCGGGCCGGCCCCTCTCTGTTTCTTTTTAGGCTCTCCCATCCCCTAAATCAGCTATTAATGTGATACACTACTTTGTATACTTGCTTTTTTAAGCAAACATTACATGTTAGAAGGTAGGTGAGATTTTTTGACTGTGCAAGCTTTCTACACAAAGTTTGTAAAGTCACAGCACCGTTTAAATCATAAGGCTGACACTGATCCTTGAACACTGGAGTTCTATTCTAGCCATCACCAGGGAAATTGAGCATACTCAAAATTTTGTAGCTAACAATACAAAATAGTAAACAATTTCTGAGTTCTGTTTCTCAGGTGGCTTGCCACGAGAAAAACAGTTAGACATGGATTTTGATTGAGAGTGGGGATAAGACATGGAATAGCATACATAAAAAAGTAGAACATCCTGTGGATTAATGCTTGCTTGAGGAAGTATGGATAAATTACAGGCCACTTGACCCACACTATAAACACCCTGAGGACTCGTTTCTTGCTTATTTTTCTTGGTAGTCCTTATTTATTTATTTATTTATTTATTTATTTATTATTTATTTTTCCCTCAAAGCCCCAGTAGACAGTTGTATGTCATAGCTGCATATCCTTCTAGTTGCTGTATGTGGGATGCGGCCTCAGCATGGCCGGAGAAGTGGTGCGTCGGTGCGCGCCCGGGATCCGAACCCGGGCCGCCAGCAGTGGAGCGCGCGCACTTAACTGCCAAGCCACGGGGCCGGCCCATCCTCATTTAATATAATACCTTGCAATCACATTTTAAAAACTTTTGAAAAAATTTAATACTACCTAAAAACATTTTCTTATTTAAATACTTAAAATTATGAATGGAAAAGATTCTGGTAGCTCAGAGACCAGAAAAACAACTATCTGTTAAGTCAATATCTATGAATTGGATCTGTAAACAAAAAACGTAAATAGAGCTCTAGACATAAAAATGTGATTATGAAAGTTTGCAATTGTATTCATAGTAAAAGATTTTACCTACATAGTAAAAGATTTGCTTTAATAAAATATTATGCCTTCAGAGAAGAAAACTAACAAATGAGAGCTTCATGAGACAAAACTAATGAATGAGAACTTTATTAATCTGTGTAAGGTGATTGAATTTTCTTGTTTTAAAAACTTATTTTCTTTCTTATCACTAAAGTAATTTTATTTTCATTGGAGTGAATGTGAAAACAATATACAAGCAAAAAGGAGAAATTTTAAAAATTTCATAATTCTACCACTCTGTTTAATTATTTTCTAATAGCAATGCTTTTATATATTTCAAAACTATAATTCTTCTTCAACCAGGAAATACTCACAGCAGAGAGAAATGATTGACAAGGCGTGAAGCTTGTTCTCAGACCTGATATAAGGTCTCATACAAATGACAAAGATGTTTCCGAAGCATGTAACTACAGATACAACCCAGACGAATATTCTCTGAATAATGCTCGCCAAGAGATTCTCTAGGGATGAGATTCCATCAGTGTTTGGTTTACAGCTGCGAACATGTGGTGCGTATCCACAATACTGGAATTTCTTAAAATATCTGATGTACAAAGAGAAGGTGAAATAAGATTTTAAATTTAATTGTGTCACTATACATTAATATTTATTTTCTATATTTTCTTGTTAGAAAGACAATGTCTTAATAAATGAGACTCAGAGGAATGTCAAACATTAGGGATACTGGAGCTTTAAACTTAAGTTTAATTTTCCTTGACTTGATTTTACTGTGAAAGAATGGGTGAATGAGAGCAGCATACAGGCATAATGAATATACAAGCATTAGACATGTCTTAGTATACAGTCATGTGCTGTATATTGAGTTTTCTGTCAACAAGGGACCGCATATATGATGGCGGTCACATCAGATTATAGTGGAGCTGAAAAATTCCTATCAGCTAATGACGTAGCCATCATTATGTCGTAGTGCAATGCCTTACTCTGTGTTTGTGGCGATGCTGGTGTAAACAAACCTATTGCACTGCCAGTCATATAAAAGTATAGCAATACAATTATGTACGGTACATATGCTTGATAATGATAATAAACAACTATGTTAGTGGTTTATGTATTTACTATACTATACTTTTTATCATTATTTTGGATCTCTTCTACTCATTCTACTTAAAAAAAAAGTTTACTGTGAAGCAGAACACCATGTTATGCCAGCAGCAACCTCATATACCTTGTGTTTACCGCGTCTCTTGATTGCATCATTTTCTCTTGTGCTTGATTTAAGTACACTCTATCATGTTTGCACAAGGACACAATCGCCTAATGACACATTTCTCAGAACAGATCCCTGTCATCAAGCAATGCATGACTGTATAAATAAGCTGTTAGCATGCGCTCAAGAGAATCCATCCAGGGAAACTTTTATTGGGTTTTTAGTGTTTGCTATATGTAAATAGACTGTTACATAGCTCCTGATCTTGCTGCAACTGATCCTGCTTTTAACCCTCAGGGGAAGAGGAGTTAAGTGCTTTCTCCTCTGTGCTTCCATGGCTTTTCTATTACAGAAGTTATTATGTGATCTGTAACTACCTGCTAACACGCCTACCTCTTACACTAGATTTTGGTACATAATAAGGTGTTCAATAAATATTCGTTGAATGAATTCTTTCATCAATAGAGAGACCCTCCTTGTTGATAAAGACACCATCTGGTTAATCAATAATTACTACTGTGTTACCACCACCACCATTTGTTGAGCATCTTCTAGGTATCAGGAATAAATTCTCAAATAAACTCCATGAGATAGGTATTAGTATCGTCATAGGAGGAGATGAGTCTTCATTGGAGGCAAATTATTTCCCAAGAAATTTTCTAATAAATGTAGTAATTGAGATTCAAATTAGATCTGTCTGCCTCTAAAGCCATGTGTTCTGGCAAAAACTATCAATGATCTTCGTCGTGTAAAAAGCTGTAGTAATACAAGATAAAAGCTCAACAATTACAGGCCTGCCCAGGGGCATAGCGGTTAAGTTCCTGCTCTCCGCTCCTGCGGCCTGGGATTTGCAGGCTCGGATCCTGGGCGTGGACCTACACACTATTTATCAAGCCATGCTGTGGCAGTGTAAAAGAAAGAAAAAAAAAAGTTTGACAATTACAGGATATTGTCCTGTTGATTAACTCTTGCTGCTTAGATGCCTAGATCTGCCATGGTTTCTGCCCAATTCAGATCTGTTCCTTGAGTTTTTTCTTGGATTTTGTGAGCTACACCATTTTCTTTCAATAGGCTCTGTTTTGCTTAATTTAGTCAGAGTGTTTTATGTTGTGTGGAACCAAGGAAACCTTTATAAGCATTCTCTCTGAGGAATTATAAAGAACAAAAGCAGAGTGTCCTGTATTAGACTTAAAGTATCAGCAGGATTATAGAGTGGTGGTGGCTGACATGACACTTTCTAAATTATTGAGAATTAATTACCCTGGCATGAAGATTATTCTAATACCTGCTATAAGATCACATTCAATTAAAGAAAATGTTTCTAAAGCATGTAATCAACGGTACAGTGAGACACACTGTGTGAATAAAAGATTTTTCAAAGTTCACCATTTTATCCATATACACTTGCTCCAATCATGCCCTGCCCTTGGGGACAATTTTCACTCAGGAGGATTTTTCCTTACTTTCCTCCATTTACAGTAATTATTTATTTATAATTATATTATGTTGCTTATATAAATTCCTACTTCTTCTGGTAACACTTATACCATGTGTATGAATTACTAGCTCATTAGGCTAAATCAAAATGTATAAATGCTATCAGAGATGAGAACTTATAGGACTGAGTGGGTTCCCTCCATACTCATGTTCTCTGACATTCAAAAACTCTCCTTTGATTTTACCAAACCATGGAAAACTAAAAATCACCACCCCCCTGCCCAATATCAACACTTTAAGAGTTAGTTATTGTTTAGGTAAATCAGTCAGTAGAAAATGTTAATAGATTGGCTGCATTGGGTATGGATGTATTAGCACAATACGTGTGGAAACATAAAAATTTAAAATCAAGGTGAAGAACAAGAAAAACATCTGCTTACATGTGAGAGAGATTCATAAGAGGTCTAAACATCCTTTGTTGGATATTTGAAATTTCAATTCCTTCTAGGCTGCTAAAAATATCAAATTAATTGTCAAAATAACATATATTATACAGGGTATAATAAAATGAGTTTTTGTGAAGGACAATTTAATAAAATGCTGTTAGTTAACACTTATTCTGAACCAAACATTCATACTCAGCCTGCCCTAGGTACTTTCTCCGCTTCTTTTTGATTCTGCTATTTATACATATATATCTCTCCTATTTGAATTTTTTGGATCCTCATAGATCATAGCACAATGCTTTGTGCATAGTAACTACTCAATAAATATTTGTGAAATAAATCAACAAGCATTATCCTTTAGCCAATATTACAATAGCAGAGGAGTTTTACATCTTTGAAATTTTTCTAATAACTTTGAAATAACAATTTTTTTTCTAATAAAATGTAATTTTACCGAGGAAACACTTAAATGAACTGAAGCTTATCTTTTTAGGCAATTCTTAGATCCTAAAAGAAATTTGTGTGTGTGTGTGTGTGTGTGTGTGTGTGTGTGTGGTGCAAGTAATGATTTATATAATCTATAATATTCCATCTTGGAATAAAGATGGTGGTAATAAATTCTTAGATACCCAGTACTAATTGAGGAATGAATATGCATAGATGGATGTGCACAGAAGATCAAAGCAAACAATCCAATATAAGCTCCTGGTGATTATAGGAAAACATAAAATGATTCATCCTTAACTAATTTTTAGTTTATAAGTATATAAGATAAAACTAATAGCTATCTGTTTGTTTATAGCCCAGTGAGCTCTCATCTTATATGTTTTTGTGGAGCTTAACCCAATATCCCGGGAATAAAGCTTCTTTATAAATAATAATTTATAGAATTTGAAATATTCTATAAATCTTATTTTATAGAATTTATTAGCTATTAATATATGAATAACAATTTCATCATAAAACTATCCCCACAGGTGTGTACTTACAGAGACTTGAGTTTGACAAGATAATCAAATTGGTTTGTTTGAATTTTCTGGATTGGATTATAGGAAAGATTCCTGTTTTTAAAAAAAGGCAGCAATAGGTCATTTCTAGAAATTGCTTAAGTAAAGAGAAAGCGTATCTGTTGACTTTGTGTTACTTTTAAACATTAACAACAAAAGTACAGCAATACCACTTGCCTCATAGGGTTCATTGGACATTTAAATGAATTAATGGAGATAAAACACTTAGAATAATGCCTGGCTCTTAGTATGTACTCTATGATTGTGTTAGTGATAGAGAGAGAGCTAAGACGACAAGAGCATAAAAGGTGGAGTTGTCAAGAAATGACTCCCACCAGAGAAGTGACTCCCAGAGTAGTGGTAGGGTATCCAGAGAGAAACCACACCTACTTCACATGCCTAGGAGCAGATGTGGCTTAAACTAAAAAAAAAAAAATCTCATTTAGTCAAAATTTGAATTAATGGAGTCACATCGAATACTTTTTACAATAAATCTTATGTCAAAGAGTGGCATATTGTACCAGCGATTTATGAAGCATTAAATGAAAAGTAAAAGACTACAGCTAGGAACAAAGAGACATAGATCAGAGTGACAGTACAGCTGAATTTAAATGGAGAAAATTTCAGAATCTATGTAAAACAACACCTTGAAACAAGAATCATTGATTAAAAGGAGCTTCTCAGGGCAATTTCTCTTTTTAAGAAATTTATTCTAGATTAGACCATTAGTTAGGTGGGTTAGGGGGGACCGGTTGGGTGGTGGTAATTACAGAAAGAAGGAAAGAGAGGAAGAATGACAATAAAAAATGAATTGTATAGAAGAAATGAAGTGGACTCAACAATCTAGGAATAGAAGAAAACTTAACATCATAAAGGCCATACATGAAAGCCCATAGCTAACATCATATTCAATGGTGAAGGGCTGAGAGCTTTTCCTCTAAAATCAATAACAAGACAGGGATGCCTACTTCCACCACTTCTATTCAACATAGTACTGAAAGTCCTAGCCAGAGTAATTAGGCAAGAAAGGAAAATAAAAGGCATCCAAATTGGAAAGGCAGAAGTAAAATTATCTCTTTTCACAGTTGACATGATCTTATGTGTAGAAAATCCTAAAGATTTCACACACACACACAAAACTGTTAGAACTAATAAAAAAATTCAGCAAAATTGCCAAATACAAAACCAACAGACAAAAATCAAATGCATTTCTATACACTAACAATGAACAATCTGAAAAGAAAATTAGGAAAACAATTCCATTTAAGGTAGCATCAAAAGAATAAAATAATTAGGAGTAAATTGAATAAACGTGAAAGTCTTGTACTTTGAAAGCAAAATGTTGCTGAAAGAAATTAAAGAAGATACCAATAAATGGAAAGATATTCTGTGTTTATGGATTGGAAGACTTAGTATCATTAAGATGTCAACACTACCCAAAGTAATCTACAGATTCAGTGCAATCTCTATCAAAATCCCAATGATACATTTTTTTGCAGAAATAGAAAAATCTATCTTAAAATTGATACGGAATCTCAAGGGAGTCTGAATAACTAAAACAATCTTGAAAAAGAAGAACAAATTTGGAGGTCTCACACTTCCTGATTTTAAAACTTACTATAAAGCTACAGTAATCAAAACAATGTGGTACTGGTGTAAAGACAGATATGTAGACCAATGGAATAGGAGAGAGAGCCCAGGAATAAATTCTTGTATACATGGTCAAATAATTTTTAACAAAGGTGCCAAGACCATTCAATGGGGAAAGGATAGTCTTTTCAACAAATGGTGCTGGGAAAAACCAGACAGATATCCACATGCAAAAAAATGAACTTAGACCCTTAGCTTACACCATGTACAAAATTGGCTCAAAATGGATCAAAGACTGAAATATAAAAGCTAAAACTATAAAATTGTTAGAAGAAAACATAGGGGAAAAGCTTCATGACGTTGGGTTAGGCAATGATTTCTTATATACAACACCAAAAACACAGGCAACAAAAGAAAAAACAGAAAAATTGGACTATATCAAAATTAAAAACTTTTGTGCATTGAAGGACGCTATCAACAGAGTGAAAAGACAACCTAGAAAATATTTGCAAATCATATATCTGAAAAGGATTTAATATCTAAAATATATAAAGAACTCCTACAACTCAACGACAAAAAAACCAAACAACCCAATTAAAAAATGGGCAAAAGACTTGAACAGATGTTCTCCAAAGAAGATATACAAATGGCCAATAAGCCCATGAAAAAGATGCTCAACATCAGTAATCACTAGGGAAATGCAAATCAAAACCACAAGATACCATTTCATATCCGTTAGGATGGCTATTATCAAAACATAGAGGGCCGGGCCCGGGGCTCAGCGGTTAAGTGCGCACACTCTGCTATTGGTGGCCCGGGTTCGGATCCAGGCGCGCACCGATGCACCGCTTCTCCGGCCATGCTGAGGCCGCGTCCCACGTATGGCAACTAGAAGGATGTGCAACTATGACATACAACTATCTACTGGGGCTGTGGGGAAAAAAAAAAGGAGGAGGATTGGCAATAGATGTTAGCTCAGAGCCGGTCTTCCTCAGCAAAAAGAGGAGGATTGGCATGGATGTTAGCTCAGGGCTGATCTTCCTCACACACACACAAAAAAACATAGAAAATAACAAGTGTTGTTCAAGATGTGAAGAAATGGGAACCCTTATGCACTGCTAGTGGGAATGTAAAATGGTATAGCTGTTATGGAAAACAATATGGTCTTTACTCACAAAATTAAAAATAGAATTACTGTATGATCCAGCAATTTTACTTCTGGAACTATATACCAAAAAGAATTGAAAGCAAGGTCTCCAAAAGGTATTTGTACACCTATATTCATAGCAGCATTACTCACAATAGCTAAAAGGTGGAAGCAACCCAAGTGTTCATCAATGGATGAATGGATAGATACAATGTGGTACAGACACAATGGATTATTATTTAGAATGATATTATTTAAATCAATTAATTACTAATTATTAATTTAATTAATTAATGTTATTATTCAGGATAACAATATTCAGAAATTCTCACACATGCTACAACAAGGATGAACCTTGAAGACATTATGCTAAGGGAAATAAGCCAGTTAGAAAAGGACAAAGATTGAATGATTCCACCTATATGGTGTACCTGGAGTAGTCAAATTCATAGAGACAGAACGTAGAGTGGTGGATGCTGGTGTGTGTAGGGGTGATGCAGAGTTATTGTTTAATAGGTATGGAGTTTTGGTTTGGGAAGATAAAAAAGTTCTAGAGATGGATGATGGTGATGGTCGCAGAACAACGTGAATGTACTTAATGCTACCGAACTGTACACTTAAAATTGTTAAAATGGTAAATTTTATGTTATGTAAATTTATCACAATTTAAAAAATAAAAGAAATGAAAAGATAAATGAAATGACAAAATTAAAATCAGTCTTACAATTGTGAGAGCTTCTGCAGATCCTTAAATACATGTGGTGAAAGATTTTCAATCTTATTGCCGCCTAAATCCCTAGAGAAATAAATGTAAACATGTTATTGTCTTAAGATTTTATTCATTGTTCTGTAATTTATTAGGAAACTATTATACAACTTTTTAACAATGCTATCAATGAGTTATATGAATTACCAGCAGTCTAAAAGTTTTTTAAAAAGGGAGTGAAATGGGAAAAGATAAAAATATTTTATCCCATTGCATCACTCAGTCAGAGACAAATATTTGATGGTATTGACAAGAGATTTTCGCATATCGAGGTATATGCTGGTAACTTCTGGTTCAAAACTGATTGAACTAAAGCCTTACTTATGGCCTACCAAACATACATTGTACACCTGCTTTAAACATTAAGGAATGCACTCTCTTAAGATAAGAATGAATACTTCCCCATCTACACCCTATTGGTAATGCTCGTATTAGTCCCTTTCTCAACAATAGAATCATGTTGACCTGCTAGTTTGTAACTGAATACCTCTTGGAAACTTTGATGAATATATGTCCTGGGCATGTTTAATGTATGTTCTTTGTTCTAAAAAGGTATAAGACTGTACTGAAAACCATGCTTTCTCCGGAACGCTTTTTTCCTTTGTGGAAACTGTCTTCTCGGGTTATAATCCTCACCTTGGCTCAAATAAAACTCACCTTCTCTCTCTTATCTATAGAATGGTTATTGGTTATTTTGCATAACAGTATTTGATCTGGTTCTAACAGATACAATTTTCTAATTTAATTAGTATGTGTGCTATGCCTCTGTTTCCTTTTCCTTCCTCCCTCCCTTCCTTCTTTCCTTTCTTCCACGTTAGAGTAGGAATATGCTTTGGAGGCTTAATTTTTTCTTTTGCTTGGGTTCATTATGATTTTCAAATGGAAGTGGATTATTTCAGGTGCAAGTTTCTTTCACAGCTGATATACAACAGATCTCATATATTCCCAGGGCAGGATATTTTGTGTGTTACCTTATGTACATATAGAGGTCGGGCTGCCTAGTATGGTATGATCTTGCAGCTTAGTTGTAAGAAGATTTTTGACAGTAGCTGCTATTGTGGTAGCTTTGACAGTGGGAGTTCTCACAAGAAAGGCCTCAGATTCTTCTAAACGCGACAGTGTTTCAGTAGGCTTGAGTTCTCCAGTGTGATCAAGAGACACTAAGAGAAAGCCTAACCACTTTCCCTATCTATCTCCAAATCCTATTAGTTGACACAGGGAGAGGTAGGAGAATAGCTCTATTTGTTATGTAAATTGGAGTGCTTATAAGTCAAAAGTTAAATTATTCAGTTTTGAAGGGCAGGATAGTTTTAGATTGAGTTTTTAACACTAAAAATAAGTAGCTAATATCTAATCTATATTATAAATGTCTTTGCTGTAAACGTTTTATTTTCATACTGTAAACTGAACCTTGAGACTTTTTGTTATTTACATATTTATAGAGTGAATTGTCAATGAAGATAGATTGTTCTGATTTGACTACCAAAGGAATCTTTCTAAAATTTCATCCCTTTCTTAAAACCCTTCAATAGCTTACTGTTGCCTAAAAGAAAAAAATCAAAACTGCTTAGCGCAACATAAAAAGTCGTTGAATATCTAAATATCTTGCCACTGTCTATCTTTCCAGCGTCATTTCCTACCACTTTCTACTCAGTCACAATGACTTTCATCATGGGCTGAATGTACCTCAGTATTCTAACCTCCATGTTTTTGCCTGGGTGCTTCTTTCTGCCTGTAATAAGCTTTTCTTCTTGTCCTTCTGGTGAACTTCTTTTTTCTTAAAGATTTTATTTATTTATTTTTTCCCCCCGAAGCCCCAGTAGATAGTTGTATGTCATAGCTGCTTCTAGTTGCTGTATGTGGGATGCGGCCTCAGCATGGCCGGAGAAGCAGTGCATCGGTGCGCGCCCGGGATCCGAACCCGGGCCGCCCGCAGCGGAGCTCACGCACTTAACCGCTAAGCCACGGGGCCGGCCCTCTGGTGAACTTCTATTCGTCCTTCAAGATTCTGCTCAAATGTCACTCCCCTGTGACCAGAGAGGTTAGGCGTTCTCTTGTCTGTTCTCCTACATACTCCTTGTGCACACTTCTATCATGGCACAAAAACATGTACATTATATATAACATTATATGAAAACTGTTTCTGTACATATGTGCTTCCCTTCTGAAGGATGTGAGTTCTTTGAGTACAAGTACTATACCTATTCATCTTGGGCTATCCAGTATCTAGCTTAGTTTTGGACTAGCCATTCTTTCCATCCCCATTAGAAGACTATTAATAGACTGAATCTGTCTACTTCATATTTGGGTAACAGAGGCAGCACAATTCTAGTTCTTTGTATGGGAAGCCAAGTAAAATACTGATCATATTAGTACGGCAATGTGAAAAACAGATGTAGAGTAGTCCACTAGGATATTAAAACTCCAAATGTCATGTTCAACAGTTTCTGTTGGGAGTGCTGGTTTCGGCTATTGGAGATAATTCTGACATATAGTTCTTACAGCATGAATCATGTAATGGGATACTGTTGGCCTAGATCCTAAGTGACATGTAAAAGGACCATTTTCTCAGTTTCAGTTTAGGAAAGTTGACCTAGACTTGATTGGACTCGAGGTCCATTTCTGAATTTGCTTGGGAAACACATCATCACCTAGAGTGGTTGACTTGAGAAGCATAAATTAAATCAAGCATGTTGCAAAGATTTTCTGCAACCAGAACTACTTAAAGTCTACTATGACAAGTGAATCCTGCCAATTTATTTGCCCTCATTAACTCTTTTAGTGTGATCAAGCCTGACGGGGCACAGAGTATAGTCCAATCCTCTCTCAAAAGGAGATTCATCCTCTTATTTTAGATCCAGACCCAGCCGTTTAAAACTGTAGTCTCCTAGAAACCATGCCCTTTTTATCCTTGTAAATCCGATGTTTCAGGCCAGTGGTTAACATGGGAGTAGGCGGGCTTTAAGCAAAACTAATTATTGGCCTCGGTTACCCTCTCTGCAGCTATTGTTGCTCTTTCCTTTACCCCTGAACCTGGATTAGCACTGGTTATGGGCTAAGCCGTTTGTGTTCCATGTTTACTGCTGGTTACTGATACTTGCATAATACCTGCACCTTACGGCCACCATGGACGTTAGGATTTCGAGGAATTGCCTTCTTATATTCAGAGAGTGGCTGCGAGCAAGATAAAACAAGGAAAAGTATGGACCCCTACACTAACTTGTATTGTGATGGCTAGATAATTCCTTTGGATCACCTACATGAACCTTTCCCTACTATTGAGAATAAAACAATTTCCTATATGCTGACAACATGGTTCAATTGCCAGATATCAAGACTTGTTACAACAGATGCTTGGTTCTAATATCTACTGAGATTTTCTTGCACATTTTGTGAATGATTGGTACTGCCTACCAAAAAATGTTTCAGGCTAATGGCTATGGAAAAAAATATTGGCGTTTCAATGGCTTGTTTATTGATATTTTAGAACAGAATGCAGGATTGTTTCCCGAGGAATATTCCTGCTTGTGGCACATGTATTCCCTCCACCTATCTCAGTATGCAGAGAAATATTCTAGTTATATTCTTTAATTTTTATGGAAAAGTTTTAATAAATCAATGGTAAGCCCAGCTAATTGTCAAAACACGTAGATCTGTCCACACTCCATATTCTTTCTAGAAACACAAAATCAAACTAGTTGCTAGCCCAAATTTTAGCAAAAATCTGATTGAGAATTAATACTAAAAAATAAAAAATTGTCTGAAGAACATGCACTTCATCCATTGCTCTACATACTTTTTATTCTGACAATCAGCTACTATGTGCTTGGACCACAAGACTTTGGTTCATCATAGAGTTGTGTTAATGCCCTTTGGAATTGTGTCATTGATCTTAAAAAGGGACATGGTAAGTAGCTGTCTTAACTTCATCTCTCTCTTCCATTATCATAGGTTGGAATGTTACCCAAGGAAGTGTCCAATTTCCTTTTAGATCCAAGACTATCCTTTGGCTTTAGAATCAGCAAAGTGGTGTCTTTTTATCTTATGGTCTCTGAATCCTAACTCTCTAGGAAACTTAAAGACAAATTTGCTGTCTCTCTCTAGCAGTGGGATAGAGTGATGTAGGATTGTCACGACTAGGTGCCTTGAGAAACTCAAAGGTGGGTTTGGAAGCAATTAACTGTTTTTCCAAGTTGTTTCTTTTCCTTTTGTATGTTAAGGAGATGTAACCACCAGCCATCCTGAAACTGACCAAGCCTCACCACAAGAGCTATGCCCATGACCTTTGCCTTATTTTTAATGCAAAGATCTCTCCAGGAGGAGCTTAGGCCTCATTATGTGGAAGCATGTTCTCCAACTGAGCCTGCGCCAGCGAATACCCGCCTCTCCCTTTTGAATATTCACTCCCCAACCAAAATAAAAGTTCCTGCTTCTCTTTGTTCTGGGACGCCATGACTTTGGAAATGATTCCCCATGGCCTCCTATTTGCTGTAAATACACTTTACGTTGTGAGACAACTTCCACTGGTGTAGTCTTATTTACTCACCAGGAGGCAAACCCGCTTGGTTCGGTAGCAGGATGTATTTTATATATTAATTTACTCTGACTTTATTCTTTCTCGGCAGCTATATTTCTTTTACCTCACTTTCCTCAAATATTTATTTTATATTTTTTCTTTTATGCATATTTTTGTAAAGCTATCAGAATTCCTTTGTGGCTCAAGGTGTATATAAATAATGCTAGGTAAAGACATAATAAATATTTCTTAAATGTATAAAAGCATCTATGCATAACAAGTATGAACTAAAACAGTAGAAAGCAAATTCTTATCAATATATGTTTAATCAAACTTACAATTCATCTAGTTTCTGGAGAGGTGCAAAAGTATTTTCATTTATGTGATTAATTTTGTTTTTCCTCATTACCCTGAAAGTAAAGGAAAAAATATGTTGTAGCTTCTCGAGGTAACTGATAAATGAGTTATCAGAGAGGAGATTAACAGCCTGCAAAACCAAAGATAATTGTATATAGTGCATTTTTCACATCAAGATATTTTGAAGTTGTATGATAAATTACCCAATCTAATTTTAACCTTAAATTTCCCAAATCTTTTAATGATGATAAAAGTAAAATATTATTCAAATTTTTAAGTGAAATAGAAAAGAGCTCTGCAAGGGAGATAGTGAAAACATCAATTCTTGAGAACATAGACTAAATATCATACAACCGAGAGCACAGGGAGATGTTTTAGAGTTGTCTCTTCAGTCTGCGTAGCATGTCTGTCTAACAAATACTCCCCCTACCATATTACTCAGACACATTTGGTAGTTGATGTGACTTAGAGTGGAGTTGCTTAAGGAAGTCTAAGTTGGATAAATTCAGAAAATTTCTAGTTTGGGATGCTGAATCAGACTTTAACTCTTGACAGTTCATTTCTGCACTGATGTCATGTGTTATGAGCTAGCATAAAGGACTAACTCATAGAAAAGTTTTCAAAGGATTTCCAATTCTTTAAACATTGTGTGACATGCCTGGAAGTTGGCCTTGTCCCATCCTTAAGTATTTATTTCCTCCCAGCCCTCCAAACCATTACCACCTTTTCCCAGCATCCCTGGACCAGAAAAGCACAAGCTCTTGCCAAGAGGAAACTCACAAATGATTTCTTCATACAAAGGTTTCTTTAAAAACAAATACAAGTAGAATAGAAAAGAAGTTCTAAGTTTTCTGGATATCTATTTGGTGTATGTCCTTTAGGTGCAATTTGATTTCCTCTGGGCGATTAGTATGGACTATTTTGCACAAGTGATAACAGAACAACCTGCAAATGAAGACTGCTGAACTCTCTGCAGAAGAGTTCAGATATTTCAGTGGCTTTGAATCCATTGGAATGGGGAGGCATAATTGGAGAAAAATTATTGTTGTATCCATGGTAGCTATTGCACTGCCTATACACAGGGGTGCTATGTGTTCTAGCATAATGGTTTTCAAACTTTTCCTGTGGTAACCTACAGTAACAAAAAATGAATTTTACATTGGGACATAAAATACCCCCACACAACCTAAGATTCATGAAACAATACATTTAATTGTCTCAATTGCACTCTTATATTTTTATTCAATTTAACTAAATTCTATTTCATTTAAAATATATTGGTCAGGACATACTACATTGCTTTTATTACCCACTTGTGAGTTGCAGCCCACAGTATGAAATATACTGTTCTGGGAAAATAAACTGTGAATGAGGCAGTTGTATTTTTATATCGAAGGAAGCCCCAGCATCCTTCACTTTCATGGAAGAGGCGATGGGAATTTAAAATAGATCAGAGAGGCATAAAGAGAAATTATACTCAATAATGTTCTAAAGTTTAACCTGGTGTCCACAATTACATACTCAGGGATGTGAACATTCTGCAGTATTTTTTTCTTTCATTTTGATTGTAATTAAATTTTCCCCACAATCTTGACAGTGATAATTTGCAAAGGGCAAACATTCTTACAGATTAAGACTTGAACTTAGTGTTTCTCAAACTGAGATCCAAGGACTGATTCTAAGGGGTCTATGAGAATTTCTTTCCATTAAAATGGATATTACTTAAGTTTGAGAAAAACAGGTCTTAGATAATACAGTGCCATTGTGATGACTGATGTATGTTGTGAATCTATGGTCACCCTTAGGTTGAACTTCAATAATTTTGCCCATGTGCTTCGGTTTCAAAAAACTTTAAGAGTGAACACTTGCCATAATTACTATGCATGTTTATGCTAGCTTTTGTTCACTTAAATGATCCATTTTGTTTGTAAAGACGTATAACATTATTTAAAAAGGACAAAACATTACTTACAAAACAGTTAAATTACTGCAGGAAATAAAAGTCAAATTTCTTAAATTGTGAATACGGTTGCCTTCAAAGTCCCTGAAACATAAAAATAAAAGATAATAAGGCTAAATTTTACTTACAGACAGAAATAAATTGGTTGAGAACTATTTGCTTTCTAATAAAATCTTTTTTCACGTACTGTTTATTTCGCGCAGATTCTTACAAGTAGCTGCATACATAATAGCTGGAATAAGATATATGTAATATTTCTTTTTTTGTGTTAATAGTAAAAATATTTTGAGTCACATCTGTATCATGTGTTCACGGGGGAACGTATGTTACCCTGAGAAATGTGAAGAGAATGAGAAGCCAAATCGAAAACCTTTGCTATGGTAAATACCGACTTTACTAACAGGTATTTACTAGTGAACTGTATTGAGCAGCTGTCCAGGCATTTCTCTAAGTGGTGGGATCCTATTTTGCTACAGCCTGCAGAAGATTCTATTATTGCTGCAGAAGCTGCTGCTCCCAAATCAATATTTAGCATCTACCTCCCTCGCCTAAACCCTCCCCAGAAAAAATTCTCAATAGCCTTTTACCACTGAGAACACCCCTGTGTGCTTTATTATATTGCCACATAGGCCAGTGCAGAGGGAGACCCACAGGCTGTCCTTGGCTTTCCACTCCCAATTCAGGGAGCTGCTTATAGACCCTACTTGAGCTCCCGTGCTGTATGGCACTACGTCGTCATCAATAGAAGTCTGGACCGAGCAGCAAAATTTGTCAGAAAATTTATGTTTTATTGTCTTCTTCGTGGTTATCATGAAGGTGTTCTTTTATTGTCTCTCTTTTATCGCTAGGTTTACAGTGGAAGTTTATAGAACAGAGAGTTAGCTGAGGTTAGGAATATACTTTCAAAAGTAAATGCTGGGGGCCGCCCGGTGATGCAAGCGGTTAAGTGCGCGCGCTCCGCTGCAGCAGCCCGGGGTTCGCCGGTTCAGATCCCGGACACGCACCGATACATTGCTTGGCAAGCCATGCTGTGGTGGCGTCCCATATAAAGTGGAGGAAGATGGACACGGATGTTAGCCCAGGGCCAGTCTTCCTCAGCAAAAAAAAAAAAGAGGAGGATTGGCAGATGTTAGCACAGGGCTGATCCCCTCATACACACACACAAAAATAAACAAATAAAAGAGAAATAAAAACATAAAAAAAAAAAAGTAAATGCTGGTCCTTAAATCTACTCAAGCTACCCCAACACTTAGATTACTGGTCACCATATAACATATAGCTATTCAGGAATAATCACAACTAAAATATATGAGCTGAAGTGTGAAACGGCTACTAAAATCTGTAAGGGAAACAGGTAGCGTTAATAGAAGTGCCTATATTCTGCTGGCTAGTCTACATCTGAGATAGTCAGTTTGATTTTCGGCACTGCAATAAAAATAGACGTTGACAAATCAAAGTATATCTGGAAAATCTGGATGTAAGGGGTCTAGAAATCAAGTCAGTTGAAGAAAAGTATGTATTTATAATAGAGAAGAGCAAAATAAGAGAGATATTTGAAGTCAGGCTGTAGAAGCTATCATAGGGTTTTTCTAGGTTGCATCAGACTGCAAAATTAGATTTACTGGTTGAAGGACACAAAACATTTCAAATTTAAGCTCACAATCTATGGTGTTCAGAGAATAAGGCTTTCATCACTATAGATATTTAGCAGAGGCAATATACCATAACTCAAGGATTTTGTAAACAAGATTTCTGTACTATATGGAATATTATATTAAAATCTCAAATCTTGATTCTAGAGCACCCTTCTAAAGTAAAATTTCTATTATTCTATTAAATGGGAAACTAAACCCTTATAGTACCACTTTTTTTGGTCATTAGTTTTGGCCAAGGCTTTTGACCTCTCGTGATGTAGGTTGTCAATGACCGAGACTGTGCATTTCTTGCTCTTACCATGAATCTACCACCAGGTGGTGATGCTCTCTTAAGCCTCACAAAATATCCTCAGGTGAGTTGATGTTCTGTTAGTTGATGTTCTTTTTTTTAATTAGCTACTTATGTAAGTTTTTTTTCTACTAAGCTAGCAAAAATATTTGCTAGTATTAATTTATTAATTTGTAAAAATCAGTAAGAGGCACACATCAAGGCGTAAATTAGGGACTTTCAGTTAAATTGTTAGTTTTGTTTAATTTTAATTTATTTTAACCTTAAGTTGTAACTTTTTTTAGGCTTTCTTCCTAAAATAAGAGGTTTTATTCCTTGATACGCAGGAATATCACAGGGATCTGGTGTGAAGCATACATATTATTAGCTGAGGCATACAAATTTGCTTCTTGTTCTGTAGCTCCGAGCCCTAAGGGAGCCGACAAGGGGTGTTTTTCTTACTTCAAGTCTAGACCACTTTTCCAACTTAATGAGCCTGTGAACCTAATCATTTATTTTTCTCTTCATACATGGCAGAACTGTTGAAAATGAAAATTTCGTTCTTTGATTTGAAGAACAACAATAACAAAAAATAAAATGCCAATAATCTTGCCTGTTCCTTCTCAACTTCCTCTCTTGTCCCCTAGTGGTATTCCAACTATGCAAACCTCCTCAGCCACTACACCCTCCCCTACCTTTTGAACATTTCTGGCTTCTATTGTACAGAGAAAATTGAGGCGATCAAGGAAGGAAAAGCCCTTGGCTTTCTGCCCAACATCTATAAACTTACCTGTATGTGTACCTGGTCTCCTTCTAGTCACAGAGGAAGAGATGACCCTTCTCCTGCTTTAGGCTAATCCCTCCATCTGTTTTCTTGAGTTTGGTTTGTGTATGTGTATGTCCTAAAATATATGGTCAATTTCGGTGAATGTTCTTCGGGCATTCTTTGTTTTCAGGTTTATATCCATTAGGATTAGGTGCAGGTACATATAACAGAGACCCAACTGTAACAGCATAACGACACAAGGATTTTTTTTTGCAAGAAAAAAATATCTACAGTTAGGTAGTCCAGGGTAGTACGGCAGCTTTACAAAGTTGTTAGGAACCCAAGATCGTTCATATTCACCGTTCACACGTCCTTGTCTTCATGCTCCGAGACGATGCTAGAGCTCAGCCATCATATCCATTTTTTCTGGATAAGGAAGAAAAGGAACGATCTGCCTTTTTCTCTTTAAGGAGATTTCTCAGAAGTTCCACACTATACTTCTTCTTCCACCTCATTAGTTAGAGCTTAGTTGTGTGGCTATATTTATATGCAGGGAAGTCTGGGAATGTAGTATTTTAGCTGGGCACATTGCTGTCCCAAATAAATCAGTTCTGTTATTGAGAAGGGACATGGCAGTTTGACATACATCAGAGTTAGCATTAATTATGTTATTTAGTTCTCTATATCTTTTTTTCATTTTACTTGATCTTTCATGGACTGAGAGAGGTGGATTATTATCTTTTATTGCTTACATATATTTTTCCTTTTGTTTTTGCGCTATATGAATCTATTTGGTACATATATACTCATAATGTAATATCTTTATTGGAAATTGCACACTAATAGCATTTAAATGTTCTTCTTTGTGTTTTTTAATGCAAATTGCCCAGAATTCTACCTACTTAGATTAAAAAATATGATGCTTGCTTTTTTTTTGTTTGCACCTACATGCATACTTTTGACCAGCCTTTCATTTTTAATCTTTCTTAACCACTTATTTATAGTTATATATTTTTTGTAAATAGTACTGAGTTAGGTTTTGCCTTGTGAGCTAATTTGAAAATCTTTTTTTCTTTTTCATAAGTAAGTTTAGCCCACTTATGTTTATTGATGTGACAAATATATCTGACCTTAGTCTGCTATTTAGAAATATTATTGTATGGTTTTATAGGTTAAAAAAACTTTCAACAAATGTTTTTTAAAATTTATTTCTTCTAATATTTAGAAAAGTTTGTACGTTCTATTTGTTACCTTTATAAAGCTTTACACAATACACTAGATCTTTTCTCTTTCTTGGAGAATAACCATACTTATTAATATCCTATTATAAGAAATGATGAAATTAGTACATATTGTCTTCCTTTCTGCTCTTCTACCTCTCTGCCACCATATGATTTTGATCAATTACATGCTTTTTAATAATGTTCACCTTAGGAATGTCAAATATCCATATATTGGTGGATTTGTTGGTTTTAGACGTCATCTCTTGACTCCTAGCTGTTTTTCTTTATAGTTCAATGGTTTTCACTTTATGCATTTTGAAACTCCTTACTCGTTTAAGATTATTATGTCTTCTTGCTGAATTGACCCCTTCATCGTTATGTGATACCTCTCTTTATCCCTAGTGATAGTCTCTATTCTGAAGTCTATTTTTTCCAATATTAACAGAGCCCCTTAAGCTTTTTTAAAAAAATTAGTGTTGCATTTCTTATCTTTGCTTTACAGTATGTAATATCTCTATTTTCTCTGGTTGCCTTAAGGTTTTTTTTTTTATCTTTGGTTTTCAGCAGTTTGACTATGATTTGTGTTTTTTTTTTTCTACTTCTGCTTGCGTTTTTCTGAGGTTCTTAGATTTCTGATTTGTTGTGCTATATTAATTTTGGAAAATTCTTGGCCATTATCCTTTCATATATTTCTTCTGTCCTCTTCTCCCTCTGGTCTTTTTCTGTGATTCCACTTACACATGTGTTAGACAATTATACATTATCTTGCAACTTTTGGATTCTCTATTCTGTCTTTCTTTTGATCTCTTTTCTCTTTTTGATTCAAATTGAAAGCTTTCTATTGACCCATCTTTTTTTTTTTTTTTTTTTTTTGTGAGAAAGATCAGCCCTGAGCTAACATCCATGCTAATCCTCCTCTTTTGCCGAGGAAGACCGGCTCTGAGCTAACATCTATTGCCAATCCTCCTCCTTTTTTTTTTCCCTCAAAGCCCCGGTAGATAGTTGTATGTTGTAGTTGCACATCCTTCTAGTTGCTGTATGTGGGACGCGGCCTCAGCATGGCTGGAGAAGCGGATCTGAACCCGGGCCACCAGTAGCGGATCATGAGCACTTAACCGCTAAGCCACGGGGCCGCCCCTATTGACCCATCTTCAAGGTCATTGATTCTTTCCTCCGCTGTGTTCTGCCTGCTGCTAAGACTCTTGAAGCAATTCTTTGATTCTCTTTAACAGCTTCCATCTCTGCTGACATTTCCCACAAGTCCTTGCATACTGTCCACCTTTTCCATGATATCATTCAACTTATTAATTGTAAGTATTTTAATTTCCCTGCTTGGTAATTATAACATGTGGGTTATCTCTGGGTCTGGTTCTGTTGATTGCTTTGTCATTTGACAACGGATTTTTTTCTTGCTCTTTCAGGGGTGGGGATTTTTCTGTGTTTTGTCTCCCTTGCCCCAGAAGCCAAACTCTCATGACAGTTTCTTGCCCCAACCCAAGTGAGCACTAGCCCCTGCTGGTAACAGTGCAGATCCTGGGCTGGAGAGGTTTTTCTGCCCCTACCCCTGGAGCAGAGTGCTTTTGTTTCTACCTTTCCTTTGGAAGCAGTGGCTCTCTGCCTGGTCCCTGGCTGCGGGAGGATTTCCTATCACTCTCCCAGTGGGTTGAAGCTTCTGCTTCATAAGAGGAAAAAGCCTAGGGAAGAAGGTGGGGTTTCGTGTCTGTGCATCATCAAGGAGGACTCTCTCTGCTTTCCTTACCTGCTCCCAGTTTTTCTTGTGAGCTGGTGGAGGCCAGTGGAAAAGAGCTGATTCCTCTGAGCACGGGGTTCCCAGTTATTCTAAAGTGTTACACTAGCTCACACTTAACCTTTATAAGTTTATTAAAATTTTAGCAGTTTTCTTCGTACCTGTTCCATGACAGCCAACTCTTCACCCTGTGCTCTGCCAAAGTGAAATATTGTACATGTCTCATCTCTTGTGGTCACTCCTTAGAATTCCATTTACTTGGTTGCTTTATGACTGTAGCTCTTGGATGGGCTTGAGAATGAAAATTATGATTTTGTGGATTATACAGTTCTTTCTCATTGGTAGAGAGAGAGCAGTATCGTCTTGTGGCTTCCTGTAGCCTAAGCACGATATTGTTGGAATGGAAGTGTAATATGTGTACTCTTCTGTGACTTTTTCTTTATACTTTATATTATGTTCTTGAAATTGAGCCATGTTGATTGAAGTAGGGCTAGTTCATTTATTTTCACTGCTGTGTGTGTGTAACACATTTTATTTTCCTGTAGTTTTTATGTCTTCCAGTATCTTGCTCCACAATATATCCTCATTGTCTAATAGTAAATATTTTCAGATTCTTCATATTAGCTTCTTCTGCTCATATATGAACTTGCTTGGTCTCATCTCAGGATAAAAGTTTGCTCTCTTGATCTTTAGTTCACTTTTGGCTGTTGCCCCATCTGTTCATACGCTTATGTATTACTTATATTTCTTCCTTTTTAAATTTCCCAACTTTTATTGTGGTGTTCATAGTTTTTTTACTGCTTTGAAAGAACTATATTAAAGGTTTTAATCTGTTGTCTGTCATATATCTTGCAAGCTTATTATCCTGGGCTGTCATATGTCTTTTTATTTTATGTGTATTTTTCCATTAAATCAGAGTTAAAATTTTTCTTTTGCCAACACATCTATTGAATTTTCTAGTTTACACTTGCTAAATGAAAGTTCATGTGCAAGGTAAAGATATTATAATTAGATATTATAATTTAAAAGAAATGAATACTTATAAAGCAAAAATTATTACTGGCATTAAAATTGGGATAACATTCACTATCAGGGATACCCATGGAATGAGTTGTTTTGGATAGCTAAAATTTAAAGGTGATAATTTTAGTAATAAAAATTTAAAAAGTCCACCTCTTTAGTAATAAATCTTAATCATTTTTATTTTTATCTGAAATGTATATTTGGCTGCGTTTTTAAAAGCAAAGGAAAGGTTTATTATTGTATGTGCATAATGTCTCCCACATTTGCTTCTAGCCTCAATGCATGAATTTTTAAATTGCTAATTTACTTATGTAAATATTGATCAATTTTGCTTTATTACTAAGTTTGGATTACATTGGATAAGTTTGGATTTGCTTTATTACTAAGTTTGGATTACTGAGCATGTAATAATTGTTAATGTATTCATTTGAACCAAAATTTAATTACAACAAATGATATTGAACTTAATTTTGCCCTTTCCTTAATGACTTTAGCTTATCATCAGCGAGGGTACTGTACTGTCATACCAAGATGCTCTCTGGATTGGGTAATGATTTTGGGATGTTTGTCTTCCCCTAAATGGTTCCAAACTAGTATGTTTTGATTTACTATGTCTGTTTTTTATAGCACTTCTTACTTCTGCTTTATTATCAGGTTGATATTTACCACTTCTCACTAAAATCAATGTTTCTGACTCTTAACTTTCTCCCCTACTTTTAATTTTGGTACTTTTAATCTGCTGTGAGCCTAGAAATTAAACAATAAGACTTTTGAAAATTTCCTACAAAATAAGAGACAGAGGAAGTTTTCATATGCTACTGTATATGTAGTTTATTGATTAAACTTTTTATTAGCTATTTAGGTTATTTATTTCTTCATTTTTGCCTGTATTTTAAATAGGCAAATTTACTGCATAATTGAGTTCTGAATAGGTACAGTGATACTTATTACCACAAGCAAAGCTTGTGTGTAGCAAATTCCATGGAACATATGCTATTGTGACTACACTTTAAAAATAAATTCTAAATATATTCTCATTACGCAGAATTTAGGAATGAAACTAAAGTGACTTAGTTGTTCTATAACAAATTAATCAGTGAATAGATCAACAGGGAGCAGGGGGAGAAGTTATATAGATACTATGACATCCCTTTGTCTTCCTTCTTCCTGCCTCCAAAGTATCTTTTTTTGAGATGTTTTATTTTGTTGAGAGTTTAAAGGAGTTAGTTTAGATAATAGGGATATTTAATAACAAAATCATGCTAAAGTAATTTGAGGAAATAGGATCTGATATTAACAACCTGTCACTAAAAAAAACCTAATATCCAAAATGAACTAGGCAAAAGCAGAAAAGTTAGTTGACTTCTTTAAAAAAAGATACAGCAACTTACAGCCAATGCAGTCTTGGCATGTGCTGACAAAGAGGTTTATCTGGCAAATGGGTGAGGACATTATTCATCAGTGCTCTAAAAAAGAAAAGAAACAAAAGAAGGCACATTTTTCTGGTTCTTTTCTCAATTTAAGTCAAACATGGTATTATCAATATTCTTATAAAACCACAAAAATTTATTGTTAGCTGTCTTCTTTCTCTAATTTTTATATTTTTAAATTTCTAATTTTTTCTGTAAGTCTTGTTATATTTAAGTGCTTGTTAGTATTAAAATTCAACAAATGAGGGGCCGGCCCAGTGGCGCCAGCGGTTAGGTGTGCGCACTCTGCTGTGGCGGCCCGGGGTTCGCTGGTTCGGATCCCGGGCGTGCATCGACGCACTGCTTGGCAAGCCATGCTGTGGCGGCGTCCCATATAAAGTGGAGGAAGATGGCACGGATGTTAGCCCAGGGCCAGTCTTCCTCAGCAAAAAAAGAGGAGGATTGGCAGATGTTAGCACAGGGCTGATCTCCCCACAAAAAAAAATAAATAAATAAATAAAAAAATTCAACAAATGATAGCCAACATACGGAGGGAGCAGTAATGCCAGTAATTGAAAAAAATCCTGTGCCATTTAATAGTGGGTGATTAGTGAAATAGTGAAAAGGAGGTGATTTTAAATGAATGTTATTTTTCTTTACCAAGATTAAGCTACAGTGGGAATGGTGTGCTTAAGAATATTTCAATAAGATACGATAGTGTGGCTGTATTCCGTTTTGATGGTCTGACATTCTAGAAGACAAAAGACCTTATGAAATTGTTAGAACTACAAAATAGCCTCATAGATTATGATTAAGAGATAGTTTTTAGTTGAAAAGGCCTTTTTAGAGTTTTAACAATTCCAAATTTAATACTGTTAAACTGAAAGCAGTAATTTTGTATTCATGTCTTTTCTTTCAATTGAAATATTTGCTTTAATTTGTAGTACTTACAAGAGAATAAGAGAATTCAGTCCATAAAATGTTAGTGGAGAAATTCGACTGAGGTGATTATCTTCAATTATCCTGCCAGCCAGAAGAAAAACATTGATTCACTTCTATAATTTTAGAAAATAAAAAGTAATATTATAAAATGCCACATAAATTAAACATACAGCCATTCTAGTCTGTGGAGATCTTCAAAAACACCCGGCTTCAAGAAGGTTATTCTGTTATGACTGAGATACCTGAAAAAGGAGGAAGGACTACAATAAATTTGTTCCTTCTAGATCTCTTACAATAAGGAAAGGAAAGGCAATAAGCATCCATCTTAAACTTTCTTATATACTATTCTCGTCATGCCATTTCCCTGCCTTTGGATCTCCGAAAGTTCTTTATCACTTACCTTTTCATGTCTAGCTTTTAATTTCCCCTTAATTAATTAATTAATCACTCTATTTATTAATTCATCTGTTCATTTATTCATCAAATTGTTTTGAGTACCTACCCAATGCGCTGTGCTAGGTGTATCATCCCTTCTTTGAGGGGTTTTGAGTCTAGAAGGAAGACAGCACATGAACAGGGTATTACAGCAACATAGGGAGAAGAAAGAAGTGTATAATGCATGGCCGCTCTGACACTGCAGAGGAGGAAGCAGCTGGCTTTGCTGGGAGTGGGGACTGCAGAGTATGAGGGAGCGGGGAGGAGGCACAGTTTAGAAGAGTCATGGATGAAGACGTCATTCACAAAGCAAAGTATCGGTAGGAGCTATACTAGGCAGAGGAGATTGCTTATACAAAAGCAAGGAGGATAAGAGAGAGTAACAAGTTAAGGGATCACCAGAAAATTCAGTGCAACCTCACCATGAAGGGGCTGTAAGGAGAGACAGGAGATGAACCTGGGGGGCAGGTAGGGGCTTCTTCTGGAAAAAAAGACATTGCATGCCTTGCTAAAGAGTGTAACCCCATCTTACCTACCCAAGTTGACTTACTCTTCGGCAGAGTGAACCAACTCTCTGTTCTTCTATGTAGATCTCCTCCTCTTGCCATGTTTATTCCTATCTCAGTCTCTTTAGTGCATCAATTCACTGCTCTGACTCTGTCAGACAGTTTGATTCCTAGCTTTACTGCTTGTTAATGGTATGACCTTAAGCAAACAATTAACTTCTGAAAGCTTTAGTTCCCCCAACTCTAAAATGGAGATAATATTAGTACTTAGTTTATTGAGTTGTTGTAATATTTGAGGCAATGTATGTCATAGGCACTCAGTGCATATTATTTATTGTAACAATATCTCTGTTCGTGCCTCTCACTCCAATTTCTTTCCTCTTCTTTTTCCTCTCTGCCTATGATTCATATGCAAGAATTAGTCCAAATTTTACTTCCACTGATACATGGACCACACTGATTTCTCTCTTTTCTTTAGTCTGACAGATCTTAGAGCTGACATCCTGTAAAATTTCTCCTGCTAGGAATCTTCCCTTCCCTGGAAGGTTTGACTTTTGCTTAGGGGTAGCAAGGGATGATGCCCCATATTAGAGCCACTTCCTTCCCTCCCTTGCACACCTGGAGCCCCAGTTGAGCACAGGAAGAGGTAAAGAATAGTTTCAAAACACCCCCTGAACACTTCAGGGGCTCCCTTAAAAGCCAGTAGAAATCCCCCAGGTAAAGGCATTTGATTCACCCCTGTACCCTATGCTCATCTTTTAACCAGTCTTCTTTATTTTTCAGAGCCATCTTTCACTGCTCTGGATCCAAAATAGTCACTCCTTCCAGTGAATCATAATAGCAGTTGTGGTCTGAACAACATAGGTTTAGGTCTTAATTGAGTAATCTCTTTTATCATTCTCTAATTGCGTTTTGACATTGTTTCCACACCATAGAACATAAGCTTCTGGAGAGCAAGAGGCATACCTCTCCCCAGTGGTAGCACAGTGCTCCACCTGAAATACTAAAGTGTAAGCTGCTGGAAGGCAGCATGTCTGACTTATCTTTCTATGCCCCCCATGGTGTCTAGCTGAAGAACTTGCATACTGTGAGGGTTAATGAATATTTATGGACAAAGGAAGACTAGTTATCTAATGGTTATCTGTGAAAAACCAGAAGTATGTGACATCTTTAACACCTAAACAACATTCCAGTGCTAGGAAAAAACCATAGAACCAGATGGAAGACACTTTTAAATTTACTCCCCAGTTCTGTACTATCTTTCAAGAGCTTCCTCCACATCCATTGAACATTAAACCAAGCAGATACTCTTTAGTAAGTTTTGAATAGATTCATGCAGGGTTGGAGAGAAAGATAGTCGGGAGCCTGACAAGAATGAGTCCAATATTAACTTTGAGTAGATTCCTAAGACACAAAAGAGCAGGGATGGGTTAGAAGGAAAGAGGACCTGGCTAAAATGGTTACTGTTAAGACTTTGAGTCTCCAGTAGCCTTCTTCCATTTTGCTAGCAAATGATTAGGTGGCCTTCTTGACTCAATCCCAAATTCTGATTCCGCCAGCTAGGAATCTGACTGGAAAGAGTTTCTTGGGTTAAGGATAAAAAGTGGGGTAGGATAGAAAGCAAGAGGGCAGAAAAGGAAATACAGGAAGTTGTTTACTTATGTGATTTTTGGTTAGATTTCCATTCAATAACTTCTTCTAGGAGGTAAGGTCTAGCTGCTTGGTAGAACTCAATGAAATGGAGCTTTAAGAAAGACTATTTTAAAAAGCTTTGTTCTTAACCAAATGAGATACCACTTCACACCTATAAGGATGGCTGTTATAAAACAAAACAAAACTACACATAACAAAACAACAAACCCCAGAAAATACCAAGAGTTGATGAGGATGTGGAGGAATTGGAACCCTTGTGCATTACTGGTGGGAATATAAAATGGTGCAGATGTGGTGGAAAACAGTACGGTGCTTCCTCAAAAAAGTCAAACATAGAATTGCCATATGACCCAGCAATTCCACTTCTGCAAATATACCCAAAAGAATTGAATGTAAAGACTCAAACATATATCTGTATACCAATGTTCAGAGCAGCATTATTCACAATAGCCAAAAGGTGGACACAATTTAAATGTCCATTGATGGATGAATGGATAAACAAAATGTGGTATATACACACAACGGAATATTTTTCAGCCTTAAAAAGGAAGGAAGTTCTAACATATGCTACAACATTGATGAATGTTGAATACATTATGCTAAGTGAGATAAGCCTGACACAAAAGGGCAAATATTTTATGATTCTACTTATATGAGTTACCTAGAGTAGTCAGATTCATAGACACAGAGAGTAGAACGGTGGTTGTCAGGGGTAGAGGAGAGGGGAAGGGGAATTAGTGTTTAATGGGTAATGGAGTCTTAGTTGGGGAAGATGAAAAAGTTCTGGAGATGGACAGTTGCACAATAATATAGATGTACTGAATGCTGCTAAACTATATACTTAAAAATGTTTAAATGGTAAATTTTGTTATATATATTTTACCACAATAAAAAAGAGCTTTGTTCTTTAAAACTTATAGTGCCTTGTATATTCGTAAAAGCAGAATTAGTGGAAAGAGAATAACTAGGGAAGTCTTTGGATTTTCTCCTTCATAAATTTTAATGATATCAGATTTTCTTATTTTGATGAAGTTCATTCCACCATCATTCCTGTCACCATGGCTAATGGATAGTGAGTTCTTACTGTGTGCCAGGCACAGTGTGCCTATTCTTCCCATGGATTTTCTCATTTGTTTCTTACAACAACCCTGACGTAGGTACTGTTATAGTTTGTAATTTATAGTAGAGGGAATTGATGCTTAGAAAGAAAAATAAATTGCTTAAGTTCGCACACCTAGCGAGTGGTGGAGTCGGGACTCAGACTGAGGCCTGTCTGGCTCAGAATCCCACGCACTTGGCACAATGCTCTCATACTGCACCCTCAGTCTACACATCTTCTAGGCACCGATGTGAATGGGAGGGCTGGTGTGGAGTGAAATGTATCAGCCTGACAGGCCACCGCAAAACAGGCAAATTAATTGGCACTGGTACTTACAGTTTAGTAAGACTGTACAGTCCTCTGAAAGCATAGATGGGTATGGATCTAATCTTATTGTTTTGCAGGCACCTGTGAAAATGATTATTAAAAGGAAAACGTAGTGAAAAAGAGTTTCAGTTTCGCAAGATGAACAGGGTTCTGTGGATGGATGGTGGTGATGGTTGTGCAAGAATGTGAAGGTACTTAATGCCTCTGAGTGTATGCTTAAAAATGGTTAAGTGGTACATTTCATGTCATGTGTATTTTACCACAATTAAAAAAAATTTTTAAATTAAAAAAGGTAAACATAAAATAATTTAGTGATGCTGGATATCATGTCATTTTGTTTGGCTGTTAAATTCATGTAGGATTAGGCTAGTTTTTATTTAGAAATTCTAGTTATAAAGGTGAACATATAATAGCTAAAATTTAATATTTGAATTTTCTATGAGTGAAACTTTAATGCATAGTAAGGCACTCACTAAATCAAATAGGCCTAGAAGCTAGACTTTTAAAACATTTCCTGCTATAATTCTTTAACCTATTAACTAATCTATAATTAACCTATAATTCAGTGTTCAACACAGTGCTGGCAAAACTACAAGGATGTGACATCTTTAAGAGCCCAAACCATATTCCATGTTAATCATAAATCTGCCCTGCAAGTCAACTTTAATTTTATTAATTTGACACCCCAAGCTTTGCTCCAAAAAGTGTTTGAGGAAATTTATAAAGAGTACATATGACAAAATAGAAAACCAGAGATAAAAAGAGTCACGACTAGAAGAATATCAATTAGACTGGAATGTCAAGCAAGAATGCAAGTTTGTATAGTTAACTAAAGTCTTACTGGAAGTTGGGACTTGAGTTAACTGGACGTCAAAGGAAATAGATACCAGAACACAAGCAAACTGCATCCTGTGCACCCATATAAAACTTTGCACTTCTATGTATACTGGCACCAGATTGTGGGGAATGACAAAGGAAGGGCTTCAAGCCTGAATTCTGGTTCTGAGTGCAGGTCACCACTGTCCTTTAGGGTTTTCTGAGTTTATATATAATTTTTAATAGATTTTAGGAGCTGTAAGGGATAAACCAAGATGAACGAATTTTCAGTTAATTAGAAATTTTTACTAAAAGAGATTCCCTATTTCTCCAACATGCAAGAAAACCTAACTTAGATTGTAAAATGTTATTATTAAATATATTACGCATCTAACAATTTCACAGAACACTCTGTGGCCCCAATCACGTAGTAGGTAAAGCATCTTTTTCACCAATACACAGAAAGACTTTAACATGCATTTATTTATTTGTTTCTAACTATTGAAATGATCTACTAAGCAATAAACTGTATTGCCTACAGGTTGAGCCGAGCTATATCTCTAATAACCAATTAGAATTTTTTTTTTGGAATTAGGCTATTTTGATGTATTACCTGTAACAAATTGTTCAAGAATTAATTCAATGTTTATTGCATAAAAATGCTAAACTACTGTGTTATATAAAGCTGAATTTTGATATTTAGATTTGAAGTCCTAACTCCTTTTAAACATGTGGACATAAGGTGGTGCTACAGATCAGAAAAACTCTTCCTACTCCAGAAAAGAAAATAGAATAGGGAAGTATTCTCTTGAAGTTTTTGTATCAGGCTTAATTTTGAAAAGCCCCTCTGATTGATAAACGTCTAGAACAAAGTTCTGAAAAGTCATTTTTATTGGAATTTTATTTTTCAAATATGAAACATTTTTCTGCATATTATTTGGTTTTGAGAACATTTCATCTAATGAAATGAATAAATTTTTCTTCTGATTCTGCTCTATTTCTGTTATCTTAAAGAAAAATGTACAGATAGATTATATCTACGTACCAGGTTTCTCTGCTGTAAAACCAAAACTAAAACCAATACAGGTATAAAAATGAAATCAGGAATTCTGAGACATTTTCCAGACAGTGTGATTCAGGCACAGAATATTAAAACCCAACAGTTTAAGCATATGACAATATGATTTAGCCACTAAGTTGACCTAAATAACAGGTAAACATCACTTGTTTATTATGGATTTTGAGAGTACATACATAACCTTAAACTGAAGACACTAGTATGTCAGATACTATTCAAGGCCAAAATAAAACTCAACCTACAAGGCAGATGTGAAAATGGAATTAAGTCTCCCAAACAACGTGCTCAGGGGTTTCAAACCACTAGGACTTGCTATCTTAGGTGGAGATTGAATTTGCAAACATATGGAAGAAAATTCTTCACTACCTAATCTTGATGACAGATCTGGTAAAAGGTCATCACGCCTTTCTCTAAGGTGGGCATTGAAATGATCCATAGTAGAATAATGCAGAGAGTAAAATCTCCCAAGTATCTTCATTTTAGGGGAGTGTAGTAGGAAGATTTACAGCACATATACTCCAGTTTCTTCAGGGATAGGTATCTGAGATTTTTCTAGAATGGCTTCTAGAATTACTCAGCTAAGTAATTCCCCAAAAAGGGATTAGACTTAAAAAGTGGTACAGTGTTGGTCTCTGTAATAAACAGATATGCCAAAAAATGTAAGTTAATTTTAATACCACGAATTAAACTTTTTCTTACAGCTTCTGAAGGTCACGGTACTTCTCGAAGCCGTCAGGAGGAAGCTTTCTAATTAAGTTCCACTGAAGTGACCTGAAATAAATGTAAATTTTAGTTTTTACTTAAAAGTTTTTTTCTTTAATTTTAAACTACAACAATATGGATAATGATAAACTTATTTACTTTAGCACCAACTTTCAGGAAACATTTATTTCACGATGTCACTCTCATATTCGTAGTATCATTTGAACTAGGTTTAACTCTTGATTTTGTATTGTTAAAGATATTTACCTTTTCTTAAATTTAGGTTACAACATTGTAATTCTGACAAAAAATTTTAAAAATAATGAAACTGGGAAAATAATTTTCAATTGTGTTCTCCTTTTCTATTTTAAAAAACATTAGAAAGCATCTCAGTTTTTGAGTAACTAAAAATAGTGTTTTCTTGTTTAAAACACGTTCAAGAACTTAAATAGTTTTATATTCCTCAATATTTCATTGCTCACATCCCATTACCTTTGCTTCCTTTTAAAATTAGTTTTGAAGGAAACTGTCAATTGGCACTTACAATTGAACATCTTTATTCAATTAGTGATCTCATTTCAATTTCTAATAAATTGTACAGAAGGATTTTTCCTTGTATCACAATTTGATAAGCAGCTTGACACAGACCAGGTTTGCATAATTGTGGTTGTATTGGAAAGGACCTAAACCTTTCATTTTCTTTAGAAAATCACTATAGTATAAGGAAAAATATTTTATATACTTGAAAGAGACACAAGTGAGGTTCTCTGAGAGAACCCAAGAGGAAGAGGTTAAATGCACCTAAGTGGAGGGTTACTCTAGAGGGAAGGAAGACTTGTTTAAGGTCTCCTAAATGTTTCTTAGAAAGTTGGGTTTTTATTAATAGTGCCTAGGATTTATAGGCTACTTCTTTCTAAATGATGCCAAATATTTTCGCAAATAGCATTCTCTATACTTTCATATTACCCTATTGAAATGGAAAGAGGTAAGTGTTATTATTTTCACTTAATAGGACAAACCAAAATACTATATATTTTTTTTGTGAAGAAGATTAGCCCTGAGCTAACATCTGTTGCCAATCCTCATTTTTGTTTTTGCTGAGGAAGATTGGTCCTGGGCTAACATCTGTGCCCATCTTCCTTCACTGTATAGGGGATGCTGCCACAGCATGGCTTAATGAGCAGTGCGTAGGTCCATGCCCAGGATCCGAACCTGCGAACTCCATGCTGCCAAAGCGGAGCATGTGAACTTAACCACTATGCCATCGGGCTGGCCCCCAAAATACTTTTTAATCTAATAGCTTCTTGCATTTTAAAATTTAATATTCCAAGTTTGTCTCTTCACAAAGTGAAGTGTGTGTGTGAAAGAGAGAAACTACCTAGTTTTATTATTACTGTTAAAGTTAGCTCTAGTTTTTATAAAGAAAGCTCTTACTGTTGGATTATATAGCGTCAGTGACTAAACTCCAGGATCTTAAAATCAGCTCTCACACAGTCAAAGTTAATGTTTAGCAGCGAGAACAATGTATAAATAACCATATTTATCTGTTTGTCTCTTTTGTTCATTAGCATTTATATGAAACGTCTTCAAAAAACCCCAACTTCAATAAATATTAGTTGGATTATTGGCTTCTTCAATACTTTGCTTATATATCATTTAGTCTATTTCTGACATTTCCCTATGATAGTTCAAACTCAAAATATGGAATGAGCTTAGTAATAAAATTTGATATTTACTCTTTTAATGTATTTGCTATAAGGCCTAAAGTTCCTTTTCTCTACGGAATTGAGCAAAGACTGGGATGAGGTATGATGGGTAGTCAGTGTTCTGCAAAGAAAAGTAGGAATGGACAACCTGAATCAAAGTGCTCAGCCCAAAGCACAAGAAAATGTCATTTTTTTAACAAAAAATAAAATAAAGTGTTGTAGACATAAACTCCTTAGCTTCATTCCTACATCTCCAAATGCCTGTTGCAAATTTCCACTGAGTGATCTGTTAACTTCAAATTGAAAGAAACGTCTAAAATTGGAGTCCTAATCTTCCCCACTTACTGTCACCAGGTCTCCGCATTCCCAGATCATGCTATTACTCAGGATAGAAACCTTGGAGTCATCTTGACCCCCTCCTTCTCTCTTGCCTTCCTATAGCCAATCATTCATGAGGATCTGATCCCAGCTTTTTCCTTTATACCAAGCGTTGAAAACTGGTGGCCCATGTGCCTGCACACATCTCTTTATGTATGTATGTATGTATGTATGACTATGTGTACATATGTGTGTATGTATTGAACAGTTTTTAAAAAAAATTGAATCAGAATGCCTTTAGGCGCGGCATGTACTTTCTAGTTAATCATTGCCTAAACCGCCTCCTTTCCTCCAGTTTTCTCCTTCTATTCCTTTCTTTTACAAAGGTTACTTGAGTTGTTTAAGAATGGAATCAAATCTTATTTGTGGTAAAATGAAAAATGCGATTGGCAGCACCAAGGTATTCTTTGATATAAATTTTCTAGTAATTTGATACAAGCAGTAGGGGTGATAAATTTTTTTTCTTTGAAAATAGAATGAAATCATCATAAATTTTTATACCTAGCAATTCCAGTCAGAATTTAAGTCATGGAAACTCTCCACAGGACCTCAGATATTTGAGAAGGATTATTATTTTTTTCTAGTAGGACTAATTACTTTGAAAAAGAATTGAGGATAGGATAAAATGTTATTCTTAGTTCAGAGGGGAATGTTAATCTCCCTCTGAAAAGTCTCTGTGGCTTAACCTGCCTGATGTTCTCAGCTCACTATCAATTTGAGTAAACTCCCCAGGTCATTATAAATTGGATCAACTTCCCAGATACTGTTAATTTGATGATACCACTATCTACAGGAACTCGAAGCTGTAGCTCTTCCTTACCTCTTATATATGAGTTTCTGTATTATGTGGTTTGGGTTGAAAAAGTCAGGACTTGTCAACATTTGTAAACCTAAGAATTACTCTTATTTTGTCTTCATATACCCAAAAGTCAGACCCAGAAGGCACTAAAACATCTGCATGTAACAAAAAACTCAGCAAAAATATTGGGTTAAAATATGTTTCCTCCACTGATTTTTGAAAGGTTTCAGCCAAATGTGTGCTTGTGTTGCTGAAGTTTGTTGAATTCAAATTAGTACTAGATCAAGAAGTCACTTATTATGAGGATAATTTTCTTTTACACGCATAAGTTTGAGTTACTAAGGAAAAAAAACAACATCAACATCTCTGAGTCAAATGTGATTCACAAGAGTTAGATTTTAAATGTGAAGTTCTGGGAATATTTTATCCAATTTGTTTCATTTGTTTTCTTTTTTTACATATACATAAGAATGTATTAACATTTATTTCCAATAAAGTCTAAAAGAGTTCTTTCAATAAGTGTCAATTCTTGTAATAAGAAAGCTCCATATAATAGTTTAATTGGCAGTCTTTTTTCTTTAGTAGCACATACAACTGATTGCATCTTTTGTTTAGATAAAATACAATGATACTAAATACTTCATAGGATTGTTATGAGCGACTAAATAAATTAATATATAGAATAATTTAGAGTAGGGCCTAGCATTTAATAATGCAAAATAAATATCAACAATCATTATAATTGACCAAGGAACAATGACATAATCTTTGAATAAAAAATGCATTATTAATAATGACAAGGCCTTAATTATGATACAGTTCTACAGTTGCTATTCTGGCAGGATGAAGCCATTCTTGTCTACTTACATTATAGTCACATTTGAAGAAACTGATGGAACATCTCGTAAATTGGTCTCATCACAGTTAAGCTCTAAACCACGGCAAAGACATTGCACAGGAATTGAACCAAGCACTGAATAAGGAGGAAATAGTAAGGAATGGGGATGGTGAGGGACCAGGAAGAGGAGGGAAATGAAAAGAAAGAAATGAAAACCTATGAGAAAATTATTTAGTATAAAGTATGTCATGTTTTACCTAAGCAATTTGGGCAATGCTTTAAGTTTCCAAAATTTGCTTTTAATTTAATGTTAAAATGATGCTAGAACATTAAGATAGGAAAACATACACATTTACCAGCCCACGCATTTTTTTAAATAGACTGCTCCTCTCCAGTTGTTGCAAAATGAATGAAGTCGTCTGCTCTCACCCATCCTAGGAGAGGAGCTATGTCCCAGGGTGACATGATAGTGTGTGACAGCCTTTAATGTCCATATTAAAGCCACTACTTAAGAGTAAGGTATTTATTAATAGCATAATCAAACCTTTAATAGAAGACTAAGTCATTTGTAACTAGCGAGAAAGAAAACTAAACACCAAACTACAGTGTTGGTAGAATTATTTTTGAAAATTCAGGCGTTCTTCAAAGGATTTTTAATGATCTTTTGGCTTATGTAGGGGTGTTATAGAAGTGAATATTTTTTATGCATAGCCATTTTATTCTCACTCATGGGAGTTGGAAAGAGAAAGAGAATGGGATGCATGCCTTTGGCCATCTTGTGGGGCTATAGTGATAGTCTTAAAGATGTGATTCAACATTTCTGAAGTCTGTTAGAGACTTGCAATGATGTGTTCACGTAGCTGAACAGTAAAATGGATTATTATTCAGTATAAAAAATATAGTCTGATTCCTGCCTTGATGGGGGAATTGTTGATTACTTAGAACAATGAGGAGTGCTTCCCTTCTACAATTACTTTGAAACCTTACACTGTATAGCATGATGTCTTATTATGAACTCATGGAAAAGGAGACTCAACCCCTCTGATTACTTACGGCATTCAGATGTTACTGCCTCAGAGGAATATGGTAAAGACATTTTGTAGTAAGTGGAAAAATATTTGTCAAATTGCAAAGACCATCCACTGTTGTCTCCTAAAATAAAAATCAGAGAGTAGAAAAGTTCAAGAAAACAGAAATATTCTGGAGTGTTGAGGAAAATAGGTCCTTTCTTTAAAATAAACGCATGATTCTCAAGCATAGTGAGATAAATATTTTTTGAGAGCTTGTAGAAATCTGTATTTCTGGGCCGTCTACCTAGAGATCCTGATTTCATAGGTCTGAGATGGGTTTCCTAGTCTCCATTTTTGACAGGCACTACAGTGAGTCTTCAGCAAGTAGCATTTGGACCACACTTTAAGAAACAGTACTTTAGATGTACTGAGCCGCAACACACTGTTCTTAGCATATTAATTATGATTCTCTCAACAACAATAAACAAACACATAGAGACAGCGATTGGATTGGGGGATACCAGAGGGGAAGGGGGGAGGGAGGAGGGCGAAAGGGATGATTCGGCACATGTGTGTGGTGATGGGCTGTAATTAGTATTTGGGTGGTGAACATGATGTAATCTATGCAGAAATAGAAGTATAATGATGTAGACCTGAAATTTATACAATGTTATAAACCAATGTTACTGCAATAAACAAAAAATTAAAAAAAAAAAGAAATTGATTGGAACAATACAATAAACCAGACTACAGACTTCACTCAGAAAAATAAAAAATTATGATTCTCTCAATCTTCTTCGATCATTTAAACTGATGTTGGAGATTATTAACATAGATAAATGGTCATGATAGTTAAATAAAAAAAGAAAAAAATAACATGACCAGCATGAACTCATTCCTTTCTTTTTTTAAAGGCATTATGGTGTCACCTTTTAGTTATTTTTAAACATGAGATAATGAAGCCAGCCAGATGATAGAATGGGGATGTAGGAGCAGATTCTCTGGAGATCACTGCAGATGGTACAAGCCTTCATCCTACTGGTGATGAGTGTTGAATGTGACCTTTTCCAGAGGTTTTTAAATGTTTTCAGAATGCTACCGGAACTCTTTAACAATGTATAAACATACAGACAGAAGACAGATATTATACAATTTTGTCTTATTTCTATAAGTTAGTGTTAAACATAGCACTGATTTTTAGAAATTATTTTTCCCATGTATGTATACAGTTGTGCGTCCCTTAACAATGGGTATACATTCTGAGAAATGTGTCATTAGGTGATTTTGTCGTTGTGTGAACATCATAGAGTGTACTTACACAAACCTAGATGGTATAGCCTACTACACACAGAGGCTATATGGTACTAATCTTATGGGGCCACCATCATATATGAGGTCTGTCGTACACCAAAACGTCATTATGTGGTGCAAGACTGTAACTCAAATCCGAAACTTGAATCCAGATATTACACCTTCATTCAGTTGCATGGATCTGGTGAAACTGACCTATACTATATCCATGGTTTCAACTCTGATCAGAGGACTTCCAAATTATATCTCAAGCCCACACTTTATCTAACGTGTGACATGCAGTCAGTTTACTATAGGCACTTCAAATTCAACATTCCCAAAAAGGAACTCAGTATCTTTCCCCATATAAACTTGCTACTCCTTCTAAATTCTCTGGATTGGTGAATGGTTCCCACAATCTATCAAACTGCCCAGAAAAGAAAGGTTAAGTTTATTGGGATATGCTCATACCTGATTAAATATAATTTGTACGATTTCCCCCCGCCCCAGGTTATTTTCTTATTTTCCCATGACTCATTAACTCTTCCATGAAGATTACATTTGGGAAAAGGAAAGGTATTCTAACATAAATGCTATATATACTTGTAAAATTAGACTTCCTTTTGGAAGTCTCACTAAAAATGAAAAATTGGAAAGAAGATAGATTATTAAATATGTATTTATAGCATTCTCCTTCCTTTAGCATTACTCATTAGTTTTAAAACTTCTTTGTCACAGAAGATTTCAAAATAAACAAAAGTAGCAAAGCAGTATAATGATATCTCAATTCAGAGAGAGATAATTGATGGACCTCAAATCTACCAACTGCAGACTTCAGCATGAGACTCCAGCTGGCCACCAGTAACTAGGTGGACAAGGGACAACACTCCAGAACCAGCAAATACCAGCATATATCCATTGAATACCCAGGAGCCAGTTCAAGGTGCCCGCTCAACCCTGGACATCATGAGGATGATATTTTAGTCAGATAAAGAGAAGGAAGGGAAGGTAATTTAAGAGACTGAGCTTGCACAGCCCAGTAGACACTATAACTTATTGAGAATGTGGTGGATTTTGTGTGTTTGCTCCTCCTCCATTCAATCTTCAGTTTAGAATGCTTTCTCATTCTTTAGAAGTCGGTAACTTAAATCTACGTTTTCCAGACCGCAAGCAGCTAAAGATCTTGTTATAGATAAGTTTCTACCAATTGGATGCCCTCGCGTGAGACTGGAAGTCCGTAGACACGAGTCTTGTTGGTACCTAGTGGGAGTGGGGCAGTTGCTAAGGCCAGTCTCAGGGTTCCAGCTTCACGGGTGAAGAGATGGTCAGCAGCAGCAGAGGTGGCAGCAGCAGCTGCTTCTTGATCTTGGGCCTGCAACTATGGTGGCGTGTTTCCCACCACCGACTCCTGCTTCTGTAGCCTTTACTGTGATTCTATAAACACATTCCTCTCTGTATGAAATCTCTTGTTTCTTAAGCCAACAAAAAAAAAACATTCTATAATGGTTTCTGTTTCCTCTTTCTAGAGAGGTTTGCAGACAACAGACTCTGAAGGATAGAAACATTGGATTGGTTATCTGAACTGGTTGGTTTTGAAGATAATGGCAATCCTGTTAGCATTAGAAAACAAGACTCTCCAAGTTTATGGCACATGGTGACAAAAAATGTTACTTAAATTATCACTTGTGGCTTCCTAGGATGATGTGCCTCTTAGAAGGCTAGACTCTGGCAAAGCGGTTGCTATGATGAATCATTAGAATGAAAATGAGAAATTTCAAGGGTTGTGGAATGAGTAGGCTATGGAGATGCCCCGGAGAGATTAAAGAAAGAAAATGACAAGCTTAGGGTTTGACATTATCTGCTCAAAAAAGTTCAGAGAACCAGGAAGCTTCCATGACTACCCTAAAATAATCTTTTACTTCTTATGACCTCAGGACGGATATAGCCTTAAGTCAGGCAGAATCTGATCCAATGGGTTGCCAAGATTACAATATAAGCCGAATTCATGTTTTGACATATCTTTTACGTGAACATTAAGACAATAATTTGGAAAGAGGGACCCTGTGAATTGTAATGAGACATTTGAGTGTTCAGTTGAATTGGAGTAGCCTAAATCCCCATCCCACTGAACCTCTCTTGCCAGCAGAAGCAGCTCCCTTTCCCTGCCAGATGAGGTTAGTTGTAGTTTGTTGGAGACATGTTAGTTACTTTCCTTGAGGTAAATAACTTGTCAACTCTCTTCAGGCCCTTTCATAATCATGTTCTTCCCAACCTATTATAACTAGAGTCAGATCCCAGCATGCCCCAAAAGACAAGTACCAAGTTGAACTTAGAAAGAGAAGATTGACATACCAAAAGATTTTGCTATTTTATATAAGCAGAAACCTAAGGAATTTACGTGGGAACAACAGTTGCTAAGAGTACTAGATTAGGCGGGACTATAACTTTAGATTGGGCAAAGCTAACTAACATGGGTTTCTGGATTCAGTGTTCTAGCTCAAGCAGTAGTTCGCTAGATTGTTGACTGAAATCTGGACTCAATGTTGCCCTAGGCGAACTGAAGTTGAGAGGGAAAAGCATATGGGTGTTGAATCACTAAAGGGATAGATTATGAGGGACATGGCCGTTGTATTCTACAGCTGAAACAGACCCAGAGTGGATACTGTAGATTGACTCAGTCAACCTCCATTCAACTCCCCCTCCGTTGGTGTGCTCCTGTAGAGCAGAGGCTGAAAAGTGTAAACATTTCACATCTCCTTTAGAGCCAGGATTTGGGGTGCACGCCCACATATTTTGATTGGTAGAAGAGGTAAAGGTCATTTTCGTGCTGCTATGTCTAAAACAGAGACACAGCGTTAAGAGGCAACTGTGGCAGTGGAAGGGCATTTTGGATTTTACCAGCTTTGTGGGTGTCAAGAGGCAGTTGTGTTGGTGGTAGGAGTGGCAGGACTGACAGTGGTGGTGGCAGCAACTGTCTTAGTACCTGGATTGTAGCTATGGTGGTGTGCTTTGGGATTCAATGGCCCCAGTGGGGGCCGTGCTGACTCCCACTATTCCAGTCCTTCTGAGAATTTTGTAAGTATCTACTTTCTGTTTAACATACCTAGAGTGAGTTCTGTTTCTTGCATTAAATCCTGATAGATACAGAGACTGATTGAATTACTGGATTAAAATATGGCTTAAACATGATTGTACATTTAGTTAATTTTGGGAGCTCAAGTGGAATCTCAGGAGTCAGAACAAAGCAGTGCATTTTTTCTGAACCCATGAGCTTCAGTGTAATATAGTTTTGTGGTCTTGCTGCAAGGACATTGGCGACGATTTTCATCATTTTCCCGCACCTCCCATATGGGTTCTGGGGATAGGATCAGGAGCCTCACGAAATGTTTTGCTCTGCTGGTTGTTTGTTTTCTTGGTTGTCAGGTTGTAAAGTTTATGGCATTAGATTGTCCCCCTTTCCTGGTTTGGCTGAGTTTGATGACTTTTTTGGCAAGTTTTTAATTTTTTTTTTTGTGAGAAAGATCGGCCCTGAGCTAACATCTGCCAATCCTCCTCTTTTTGCTGAGGAAGACCGGCCCTGGGCCAACATCCATGCCGATCCTCCTCCACTTTATATGGGACACCGCCACAGCATGGCCTAACAAACGGTGCGTCAATGCGCGCCCGGGATCCAAACCGACGAATCCCGGGCCGCTGCCGCGGAGGCGCGCACTTAACCGCTTGCACCACCGGCCCAGCCCCGGCAAGTTTTTACTTTTAAAAACTTGTTTCATATCTTTAGATATAAGAAAGAAGAATTCCGGGAGAGATTTGAATTCCTCCATTTTAATAGAGAAATTTGATATTAGCACTTACCACTGACAGAACTAATATTTAGCAACTACCTCCTATACTGTACTAGGTAGATTAAAATAAACATTAGGTTTATTTTATCCACATAATAACTCTTTTGATCATTATTGTCATCTCCACTTCAGATGGAAAAACTGATTCTGAGAAGTTCAAGTGATTTGATTAAGAAACAGAATTATTAAAAATAACTAAAGAATTAAAATAATGAAATTATTTTAATATTTTCTTTTCTATGCCAAAGAAATGATTTAATCAGTTTATAGTCTACCTATAGAACTTTAACTTTTGTGTGACATTGGCTTTAGATGTTTAGCAATACTACTTGTTGTTTTTCTGTTTGTTTCTTATTGAGGCTCTTACATCAGAATTGTGTGAATTATACAAAAATTCATTTAAATAACAACCAGAAGTAGTTATTAACTGGAACTTCAGTTAATCATTGTTGTTATTCATAGAATCAATAAAAGTATTGCAAATCATTAATATATTACTGAAATATTAATTAAAAATTAGTTTTCATATTAACGTTATGAATTTTTTTTTTTTGTGAGGAAGATTGGCCCTGAGCTAACATCTGTTGCCAATTGGCTGTGATCTAACATCTGTTGCCAATCTTCCTTTTTTTTGCTTAAGGAAGATTGTTGCTGAGCTAACATCTATATCCATCTTCCTCTATTTCGTGTATGGGATGCTGCCACAGCATGGCTTGATGAGCGGTGTGTAGGTCCGCACCCAGGATCTGAACCTGCAAACCCCAGGCTGCTGAAGTGAAGTGTGCAAACTTAAACACTATGCCACCTGGCCCTGTTATGAATTTTTATACATTTATAAATGTTATAAATGAAACATAGTAAATCAAGTCATTTGGCCCTGGATATGTTGGGACATTGACTATTTTTATAAACAAGTTTTTTATGTACCTACAGATCCAGGATGGGCTTGCAAAGGTCTGAAGGATTCAACCTTGCAGGTTGCGGTTCCTTGTTTCACTTTGTGGGAGGAGGAGACATACACCTCATGTTCATTTTCATGTTCTTGTCACATCCACCCAGACCTCAGAAAACAGCAATGGAAATTAGGTGAGATGACAGCATTCCAGATCACAGGGCTGTTTCTGAGGGAAGTGTTTCCCTGCTGCTATGAAATTTATGAGATGAGGAGTATGGGTGACTGCCAGAAGATGTTGATTTTCTTTTCACTCTGGTTCATTAGCAGGCCCTATATTTAACTGAGCTTTTACAAATGAACTATTTCAATTTGCTGCATTTTTACCATTAATAGAGAGTGCAGTGCTTAAAATCATGGGCTTTGTGCCATTTCCCAACTAATCCTTTGTCCCTCACCATTGCTCTCTTGCCCTTCTATTTTAAGGGATTCCCTATATATGGCCTTAGTTGCAATGTTTTAGTCCAACAAATCCCAATGATGTAGTTATTTATGCTGCTTCTCTTCTCTGTCTCTTTCTGAATCCTACTCCTTTTCTTTCCTTTCTATCTCATTGTACCTCATCACACACACACACACACACACACACACACACACACACACACACACAGGAAATGAGGAGAAAGAGGGGTGATGTCAGGAAGGAAGTGGGGAATTTTAGAAGGCAGAAAGAAACAGGATGATCCTGCTTATATTTCCCCAAGTCAGAGCATATATTTTGTGGGGAAGATCCCTTTTTAAACAGCAACATCTTCAAACAAACAAGCTTTTTAGTAATTAGTTTTTACCTTCCTTTCTGCCTTCCCAAAGCATTTTCTTCTTCCCATCCGTTACTTCCTCCCACCAGAAGGCAGGAATATGGAACACAGAAAATGTAGGCAAAATCACAAAGTTGGAAAGTTAACCTTTTTAAAGAAAACACCTTTTGGTATATGAGTTTCTATACTTTAAATCCTGTATCCTTCATATTTTAAGGATGTATGGATGAGGCAGTGAGAACGGTTCTTCATACTTTAGTAATAATCCCACTGAAATTTGACTCTCTGATTTTTCTTTAGGCATCAGAGGGTAAAGAGCACTGTACTAAGAGAATATTGTATAAGGGGATACAGTTTCCAGTATGCATTGGTAGTTCTGTAAGAACAGCCTTGATTAAAAATACATATATATTTACTAAAAAATATTTTTTTAGTTAAAAAATTATGTAATAAAGCTGTGAATAAAAATGAATGACATAGATCAAGAAAAACCTGGTCTTGGGGCCGGCCTGGTGGCACAAGTGGTTAAGTGTGCGCACTCCACTGCCGCACCCTGGGGTTCGCCGGTTCGGATCCCGGGTGCGCACCAACGCACCGCTTGGCAAGCCATGCTGTGGCGGCGTCCCATATAAAGTGGAGGAAGATGGGCACGGATATTAGCCCAGGGCCAGTCGTCCTCACAAAAAAAAAAAAAAAGGAGGATTGGTAGATGTTAGCACAGGGCTGATCTTCCTCACAAAAAAAAAAAAAAAAAGACCAGGTCTTGTTTGCTGCATGAGCTCAATAAATATTTACTAATTGAACAAATGAATGAATGAATGGGGCTCTGTCTTCAAAGACACTTAAGGGAAAACCCAGTCTCTCTTATGCTACAATAAACTTTGGAAACTGGGGCACTTATCAAAAACACAGGTTTCCAGGCCCCTCTACTGGAGATTTTGATTTATTTTGACTTATTTATGGGGTGTGGAGATCTACATTTTCCATAAGAGCCCTACATCAGTTTTAGAACAAATTTTGGAAGAACTGCATTATGAGATTCGCCCCAGCCAGCTAGAGCGCTTCTCACACTGTAGTGGAGGACAGCTAGATTTAGTAAGAGAAAAATCCTGTCAATCAGAAGGAGCATATTTCTTTGCTAGCAAAATTTCTGGTTGTTAACAATCAGGTAGTCCAAAACACTCAAATAAGATTAATTCAATCTTAGTGCCCTAATTTAAGGGCACTTTGCTTATATATCTCTCTTATTATACTTATTGTAATCTGTTTCATACTATGCTTATTTATACATGTATTTTGTCTCCTTATGAGAGTATGGTAGGAAATAATCTTCGTAACATATGTATTTTTTATATATCTCAGTGTCTACTAAGGTAATTTTAATATAGTTAAAATATCGCTCTTACTAGTCTCATAAAGTGTAAAAATTATATAAAATACTAAAATATTATTTCATTTGCACCAAGTATTTGTTATAATTTAGTTTTATGGAAAAATGGATTAGACACACCAATTCGAATTCTGGACAATGCATCTCCCTCTCCCATGCTCTCTGATTCCCCTGGCATGGCATGGGTGGGGGGGTTACAAAGGATGAGGTCTGGATGGGAATGAGAAAGGTCTAAGTTTCTTGAATGCACTAATTTGTCACGGTGCTATATTAGGCTTTCCTCTACTAGTTTCCCAGGATTCTCCTAGAGAAGAGAGCTCTGTGGTAAAACATGTTTGGGAAATGCTGCATCCTATACCCCCACTTAGAATTCATAATGCATGCTGGTATGACGAAAGGAGAACTCAGGCATTAAAGAAATATATTTACTTTTGTTTAACCCTTTTTATAAGATACCATACATTTCAGAAAGTGTTTGCTTTTACATTTGCACAAGAAAGACTAAGCCTAGATCAGTGGTTTTCAAAGAGTAGATCCAGGACCAGCAGCATCAGCATCACTTGAGAACTTCAAAGAAAAGCAAATTCTGGGGCCTCAACCGAGAGGCACTGAATCAGAAACTCTGTACACAGGGCCCAGCAATCTGCGTTTTAACAAGCCTTCCAGCTGATCTGATGTCTGCTAAAGTTTGAAAACCACTGCTCTAGACTTATTAACCACTTTCTAGGTGTTCTGAATTGGATAATGTGGGAGATCAGAATTGGCCACCTCAAAATGTGTCTCTTTGGCTTGGTTATTTTTAAGAACAAGACTCTGAAAGAAGCTTTGATCTTCCCCCTAACTACCTAAAAGAATTTAAGATAGAAGGCCTGTTCCTGGAAGGAGCTATCACCATAATATAACATTATCTATAGCTAGCCCGGCAAACACTTGTTTAACAAACATCTGCATTTTCATCTCCACGTAAATTGCCTCCCCTCCACCATTTGAAGCCCCAAACCACTACCCCCAACATCCTCCTTTGTCTTTAGCTGAAAATGGTATTTAAGGTGGCAGCTTTGGCCATTTTTGTGAGTTACTCAGTTTTACTGGGTTTCTCCTAGGTATACATGTTATAAAGCTTTGTCTGATTTTCTCCTGTTATTCTGTCTCATGTCAATTTTATTTTCTTAGACCAGCCAGAAGGACCTAGGTAGAGGAATTTTCTTCCTCCCCTACAGTTATAAAATTGTCTGCATTGGGACGTGAATCATTTCAAAACTCAAATATGTGTGATATTCACCTGCAGTGTTTGTTAAAAATGCAGATTTCTGGGGCTGGCCTGGTGGCATAGTGGTTAAGTTCGCACACTCCGCTTTGGTGGCCTGGGGTTCGCAGATTCAGATCCTAGGCGCAGACCTACGCACCACTTATCAAGCCATGCTGTGGCAGGTGTCCCACATATAAAGTAGAGGAAGATGGGGATGGATGTTAGCCCAGGGCCAATCTTCCTCAGCAAAAAGAGGAGGATTGTCAATAGATGTTAGCTCAGGGCTAATCTTCCTCACCAAAATAAATAAATAAATAAATAAATAAATAAATAAATAAAACCCAGATTTCTGTGCTCCACTCCTACCTACTGGATCAACATTTCTGGGGATGGAGCTCAGGACTCAGCACCTTTCACCAGCCCCCAGGGGACTCTGCTGTAGCTAGTCCTCAGAGCACACTTCCCGAACATTCCTATAGATTTTCAGGAGCCACTCCTAGTTCCCCTGGATGTTCAGATTTTGAAAAATCAAAACTTTAGGTCCCTTGAAGATATGATGTTAAGTGAAATAAGACAGACAGAGAATGACAAACACTGCATGATTTCACTCATATGTGGAAGATAAACAAACACATGGATAAAGAGAACAGATTAGTGGTTACCAGAGGGGAAGGAGGTGGGGGAGTAGGGAAAAGGGGTAAAGTGGTACATATGTACAGTGATGGATAAAAATTAGACTATTGGTGGTGAGCATGACGCAGTCTATACAGAAACTGATAAATAATAATGTACACTCGAAACTACACAATGTTATAAACCATTATGACCTCAATAAAATAATTGAAAAAAAAAGTTTAGGGACTTGTACTTTGTCAGAGAGGAGGCCAGAACAAAGGAGGGTGTGGTGATATTGTGTGCTAAATGGTCTCTTTTATTAAAATGAAGACATAAATCCTATTGGTGACAAAGAATACATACTTATTGATTAATGAATGAATAGGTGGTTAGCTTATAAAGTTTGGATTTATGCAAAGTTGACCATTCCTGATTCTCAGGTATTTACTCAATTCTCAGCACCCATTCTTGGGACACAGTGGAGCATCTTTGTCTCTGAAAGTAATGATCCCCAGAGTAGAGATGCCCAAGGCCGTTGGAATAAACCTTGAGGTGCAGCCTGGCCAAGCAGAGCAATTCAAACTAGTTGTGTGGGATCTCTTTGAACTTGAATGACAATAGTAATTTTCTGGACAGAATGCATATACCTCTTTTTGGGCTCTTAGTACGTTGGGAGGCAACTCTCTGAAGAAATGAAGGGGTATGACCTTATCCTGGGCATATTTTAAGGGACATTGAGGCCACTAAAGAAATCACCTTTTGTGTCCTATCTAGTAGGAAGTGTTCTGAGACGAAAGTCTTTGTGGAGTTAACCCAAACATCGTTTAAGCATTGTTGGACAAACATGGATAAACATATTTGAGGTTAAAATGAGGTTTGAATTTTTAGAAGTTAAGGGTTCAGCTACGTAGGTATTTCCAATGACTGTTTGAGAATAATAAATAGAAAACTGTCATTTTTGAACGTACAATGCATTGTTGTGTATTAATACACGTATTTGTGACCCATGTCACTTTTCATCCTATGGTTTTAACCATAAAAAAGACAAACCACCTACTTTAATGGAATATTCTAAAATGAGGACAGCTAAGTTCTACATCAAACTGCCCGGCATTGCCATTATTATGACAGCTGTATAAAAGGCTGTATTTAGGAAATACAGGAATATTTAGTGTTCCAGAATTTTAAATGCAGGGCCAATTAAAAATCAAAACAGGGGGCCGGCCGGTGGTGCAGTGGTTAAGTGCGCGCGCTCCGCTGCGGGGGCCTAGGGTTCGCAGGTTCCCATCCGGGCACGCACCCACGCACCACTTGTCAGGCCATGCTGTGGCGGCATGCCATGTATAAAGTAGAGGAAGATGGGCACGGATGTTAGCCAGGGCCAATCTTCCTCAGCAAAAAGAGGAGGATTGGCATGGGACATTAGCTCAGGGCTAAACTTCCTCACAAAAAAAAAAAAAAAAAAATCAAGAGTCCTTGAATACACTTCAAATATTCTTATAATCTTATTTAAAAATATATATCATCACCATTACACTTATAAATAAATACTGTTTATCTAATTCTCATAGATTAGTAAATGCCAAGCCAGGGACAGAGAAATATTCTGGGGATCAACAAAGTTTTTCTTCTCTTGACTTCCTTGCACGCTCTGCCCTTTTTCCTATAGTAAGCAGTTAGAGTTTTCCACTTTCATTGCCTTGGGGACAGAATGACGCAGAAGTTTGCAGATAACAAAGGAGTCAAATTCTTAGTATTTGATTTTCAAAAGCCTAGGTTTGAGCGTTGAAAATAGATTTGGAAAAATAAGAAAGAATAGCCAGTCTTTGCTGTTCCTAGGCTGGATAAGAGACTTGGAGCAGAGAGGGAGAGTGGAAGGGTCTTCTTTCCCTCCCTCCTCCCTAGGCTTAACCTGGGGGAAACCAGCAACTCCTAACCTTCATTACATCTGCAAAGACCCTATTTCCAAATAAGGTCACATTCTGAGTTTCTGGGTGGACATGAATTTTTAGCAGATACTAACCTACTACACCACTCAAAATGTATTAGGAGAGGTTTTCATTTCCTTTATGGACAATGGAAATACTAATATGGAAACAGAGTGACAAATGTTTTCATCCTTTTCCCATGGACAAGGCTGCTAAAGTGCAGAGCAGGTGAGGGACATTCAGAGCCTACAGAGGCGAGGCATCAGAACTGAGATCTTCACGGTAGAGTAATTCAACCTGCCTCCAACAGGGGGATGAGGCTGGGTTAGTGTAACTGCGACGGGAGCCCTTTTTGCACAACCATTTGTTTATAATACAGTAGAAGGAATGCTAGCAAATCCTAATCTGGAAATGCAAAGAGTTCCTTTAAAATAAAAATCTAGATGTAGTGAACAAATTCCATAGCATCTGAGAATTTGATGCTACTTTAATATTTCATTTTTACTACTGAGCTAGTACTCAGTTTAAAATGGACATAATAATTCCTGAATGAGAGTCCTCACCTTTTTGTAATCAAGTTCCCTTGGTATATACCCAGATGTATTCCTAAGCGTCTGAGAGTTTTAGCTGAAAATGTGAAAGGTCCCTTCTTTTTTGGTTTGTCATTGTTGCATGGCTCTAACGACTCTTTAAGACATTTTTTGGCCTCTATTCTGATTGCATCTGTGACAGTTCTGAGCAGAGACGAAAAATTGTTTAGTGATACATGGCAAAAACACATAGAAATTATATGGGAATGATACCAAATGGCATAACTCAAGGGAAAAAATTTGTACATCTGCATATTGAAGTTTATCAGTGAGGATCAAAGTTATTATGAAAATGGTGCAATCAATTATGACATACGTATGTCTATATATGTATATAAATTCTGTATTGCCCAAACATTTTAGGAAGAAAGGGATTCCTATGAGTTCAACTGAAAACTTTAAATCTTTTGCTTTTGCTTGCATTGTGCCCATGAAAATGTTCAGTGATTTTTATGTCTTATGCTTTTTGGACTGAGATATTTTACTTTTTTATATTTAGTAAACTGTTCCATTATAGGGAAATTATGGGTTTTCTAAGAAAACTGGGAACTTAATAGCCAAATAAGAGTGTTTAAAAAAGCCTGTAATAATACAAAAGTAACAGTTCTTTCTAAATATAATTAGTTCATGTTATAGTTTGATACATGAGGAGTCAGTTTAATTTATTGGATGGCGTTTCATTTTTTGGTGATGCCCCTAAATTTTATTACCACTATTTCCGTTCGAGTTATTTTTCCACTTTAATAATTATTATTGGTGTCAATGTTTAAATAGCTTAAGAGAAAAAGGGAGAGGATTTTGGAGCTATTATTTAGGACATATCTTATAAGGTCTAATTAAGGAAAAAGTTTCCCCTTCCATTGACAATATTTAAGTTATAAATGATCACTCTACTAGTGATTTTTAGCTGTGAGTTTTTCTTTTGTTCATATATTAAGATATTGTATTTTATGTGATTGCAAATACATTTGATGCTGCTTATTCAAATATGCACGAGATTCACATATTCTGAAAAGAACCAACTTTCTGACTTAATTTAATTAGCATGAAACAGAATTTAAATATGGATGTCTTAAAAATGAACAGTCTGGGGAGCATAAATTATCCAGATACTATAAAATGAAGGAAAAAAACACAACTGGTGAATGAAATTAAAGTAATGAGAAGCAAGACAAAATAACTACATCTCATAATTTTTATCACCTGGATCCTAATGATGGCGGTGAAATTCTGCCATCCTTCCTGGGAAGTTCCAACCTACTCATGCGTGAACAGCAGCAGCATGCCAACCGGCCATCTTTGAGGTTTTGAGCAGAGCTCAATTTTTTTGTATTTCTAGATGACTGTAACTAGTAGAGTGTCAGTTTTTCTTCTAGAAACTAAAAAATTTGATAATAATGATAATAATGGAGTTTGTTAGCAAGTTAGAATGCTTGCATACCATATCGAAAACTTGATTCTAGTTTATTTCTACTGTTGCTACTACTTTACATGTATTGCTTATTTTCTGCTCACCTGGGTTTAGGTCAGTGGTTCTCCAAATCTAGTGTGCATCAGACTGACATGAAGAGCTTATAGACACATTGCTAAGCCACTGGCAGAGTTTCTGATTCAATAGAGCTGGGGTGGGGCCTGAGAATCTGCATTTCTAACAACCTCGTGGATGATGTTGATGAGTTTGGTCCAGAACTACATTTGGAGATCCCCTGGTCTAGATGAATTTTAAAAGAGTTATGTGATTCTGGCACAAGAAGACCAGGAACAGTTTATTTTATTTTATTTTTTTTGTGAGGAAGATCAGCCCTGAGCTAACAATCATGCTAATCCTCCTCTTTTTGCTGAGGAAGACGGGCCCTGAGCTAACATCTATTGCCAATCCTCCTCCTTTTTTTTTTTTTTTCCGCAAAGCCCCAGTAGATAGTTGTATGTCATAGTTGCACATCCTTCTAGTTGCTGTATGTGGGACGCGGCCTTAACACGGCCAGGGAAGCGGTGCGTCGGTGCACGCCCGGGATCCGAACCTGGGCCGCCAGTAGCGGAGCACACGCACTTAACTGCTAAGCGACGGGGCCGGCCCCAAGAACAGTTTAATATAGTATTTGTTACATAGACATGTCTTCATAAAAGTAGATTATGATTTTCCCCATATTTCCAAGACTGGACTTCAGGGTTTTCAAGTGTTGACAATGGTGAATAAAGTTTTAAAATAGCATACTCTTTTTTGTTTAATAAAAATATTTTAATATTAATTGCTTTTCAAATGTCAACTGTATTTTTAATAATTAGTATTAGTTGATTAAACAATATGCTATTCATTTTCATATGCCCATATTGAAGGTATTTATATGCACATATAGCTAGAACTTGAGTTATTCCATTCATGGCCTGAATATTTCATTTTCATAAAAGTTAGTGGGACAAGCAGGGACACACCATTCCCTGCTTGTGTCAGAGATCCCTAGGATGATGGATTAGCAGGACCGTGGGAACAGATTGCTTATACTACCTTGACTCAACTTGCTTCATACTTCCTTTCATCCATACAAACCAAGACTTCCCTGGTTTGGAGTCCAATCAAATGTAAACAGTTTCTGGGATAGAATTAAAAAGATGTGAATGCCAAAGTAACTGCCAAATATAGTAGTCAATAATCTGATCTGCATGGATTTACTAAGTGCCTATTATACGACAAGCATTTTTATACATGTAAGTCACTTAATCCTCATAACAAATTTATTATTCCAATTTCACAAATAAGGAAAATGGGACTTAGCCATAAGAAATGACTTGCCCAAGTATCAGCAGATAGAAAGAGGCAGTTCCAGGGTCTGAGTCTGAAACTTCCGAAGCCTGGTTGAGGAATCTTCCTACAACTCTGTTTCTATTTTAAAAAGAAAGTGAGGAAAAGTTGTTGCTGTTGTTGTGATTATTTTTATAAACTACTGACAATATAATGATTCTATATTAATAAATTTGGAGTGCTAATTGGGAGAAATTGATTCCAACTCAGGATTAAATAGTTCTTTAGGAAATTTTTGTTTTAGCCAATGACAGTGATTAGGAAGCTTTTTGCCTTTTAAAAACTATAAACCCTTTTGCAAAGCTGATAAGTTATGGACACTTTTCTCATTGAAAATGCACCTGTACACAAATACACAACATTTTATAGTTTTTGGAAGATTCACAGACCCCCTGAAGATTGTCTTGAGTCTCAAAGAGTTCACTGACCATAGGATAAAAACCTCCATTTTGGGATACTCAGCTCAAGGGTGAGGTACAGGTGGCAGGAATCTTTTTAGAACTACATGGAAACTAAAAGCAACTGCTTGGATTGTTTCTTTGGAGGTAAAGATGTTAAAATCTTTATAACAAACAGCCTATAAACTTAATAAAGTGAGCTGAATAATAGTTAAGATCTAATTTATGATTATTGTTGTGGACTTGGTTTGAAGGAGAAAAGAATAGAAGACAGGCATGAAATAGAAAGAGAAGTTGAGAGAGCAAAAAAAGGGATGCGGACAGTTAGAGAGGCAGAATGGAAGTGGGGAGACATGAAACGATGAGATGGAAAGAGAGAGAATGGCCCACAGACCCATAGAGAGTGGAAAAATCATGTGGAGGAAGAGAAAGTCAAAGAGGTAGAAAAAGAAGAAACCATTATGGATAGAAACCTTTCTAAGCTGATTTTTGTTCTAATGAAGTATGGTCTTCACAAGAGTTGAGCCCATACTTGTCATCAGAATTCAATTCTAAGTATAAAGAAATAGCCCTTAATGTTTTTCCTAGTGTTACATTCTCTCTATTAAAATTCACCAGGGGGGCTGGTCTGGTGGCCCAGTGGTTAAGTGCGAGTGCTCTGCTTCGGTGGCCTGGGGTTCGCAGGTTCGGATCCTGGGTGCGCACCGATGCACCACTTGTCAAGCCATGCTGTGGCCGCGTCCCATATAAAGGAAGATGGGCACATATGTTAGCCCAGGCCAATCTTCCTCAGCAAAAGGAGGAGGATTGGTTTCGGATGTTAGCTTAGGGCTAATCTTCCTCAGCAAAAAAGAAGAGGATTGATATTGGATGCTGGCTCAGGGCTGATCTTCCTCATAAAAAAAAAAAAAAACTCACCAGGATTCAGAGTAATGAATATAATTAAGGGCCAAATATACCAACCTACATAATTTATCTCCTGCCAAAATAAACTATAGTTACATTTTCAGGAGATGTGGGAAAGCTTACCCACCTCCCAGAATCAATAGGATGCACACACACACCTACTTACACATACATATAACTACAAAATCAAGAGTGTAGAAAAATATCATTCCTTCAAATATCAGCTGCTGTTTCAGTAAGATAAGTAAATAGATACATCATGGTTGCTCCTAGAAATATTTAAATTGTTTAACAGATAGGACTTCCTAAAATCATGTAGCGACTCTGAGTCACTGAGATTTAATATTAGCTTTTATGGGAAAAGCAAATGTAATACCAACTGTGGTAGAATTTGCAAAAGTGACTGCAGTCTGCCCTCCCTCTATCCACGTCCCTTGCGGTCTGACTTAGCAGCTCCTCTCAGTAGGAGGAGGGGTCGATTTCACCTCTTGAAACAGGGCTGGTCTTGTGATTTCCTTTGACAAGGATGTGGTGGAAATGGCAGTGTGCCACTTCTGACCCCATGCTTCAAGAGGCCTTGCACACTTCCACTTTGCTCCCAGGTGCCCTGTCTCTACCGTGAGAACAAGCCTGGCTTAGCCTGCTGGAGGACCTGACTTGAGTCACCCCAGCTGTCTCAGTCAAGGTTCCAGGCACAATGACAAGGCTGATCCACAGATGCCTGCAGATGCATGAGAAAGTCCAACTGTGACCAGAAGAACTGTGCAGCTGATCTCAGCTGAGCCCAGCCTGATTGCTGACCCACAGAATCTGAGCTAAATAAATGGTTACTTCTTAAGCCACTAAGTTTGAATATAGCTACAGCTGACTGATATGCCAGTAAACATTTATTGGGTGCTAAGTATATGTCAGATCCTCTGCTAAGCATCTTAGATACATTATCTCATTGAATCCTCTTAACAACCCATGGACGCAGATACTCTTTTTATCCACAGTTCACAGAAAAGAAAACAGCTATTTTTACCTCCTCATAGCTAGGGGAGGGTAAAAATTTATGCCCAGGTCTCCCAAGCCTGACCTCTAAACTCCAGTGCTGTACTGCCTCCATCTGAATTTGCTGGTTGGTGAATCCTAAGAAACTTGTACAACTTTCAGGGTTATTACTTTAAGAAATGTTAATTGGTCTCTTTAACCTTAGCACCAAGGCAAGAGTTCACAAACCTTGTTCTCTGAGAAACTACTTTTGGTGGTGAATTTGCCGCTCCTACCAGCTTCCTTCTTGCTTCCCACCACCATGTCCCTTGGTGAGGCGCTCTCACGTCACTCTCCCTGTCCAAAATGGCTGGTGGGTTGAGGGGAAAGTGGTTGGCAGTGGGCGGAATACTTTTATCTTAGTCAAAAAAATTCCATGTAGTATCCAGTTATTTTAACAAGATGGTATATATTTTTTGGAAGAAGAAAATACGTATGTATAGCCATCAAAATCAAAGGTAATTGTGGCGTAAGCTCACCAGTTTAGATAGCGTGCTTAGTGTCGAGTTACCGCCACCACCTAGAGACAACGTTCCAAACTGCGAGGTTTAACTCCTTCAAGGGGGTGCCTTAAAAAGTCTGTAATGCTTGAAAGAGGCATAACAGCAAGGTCTCTTCAGTGTTATCAGTTATTTCTGCAACACTTAGAATTGTTGCATATGTCTTTGTCCTCCAAAAATAGGACCTCGTTCCCCCATGAGTGAGAAATCTCATTATTTTACATTATTAACCAAAGCTCATTTTTTCCAGTGAGTCAGATCCAGCCAATTCAAGTTCTTTTATAAATCCGTGTTTTTGATGCTTTGGAAATTTGAACAAAATCCTAACTGAAAGCCAAGTTTTCCCAGATATTCTAACTGGACAGAAGCCCTACTTGTCGGCTTTATAAAGTCATAAATATGGTTGTGGGTTATATAATAGGTAAGCCGGACTTACTGCTTTTTTCCTCTTTTAAGTTTCATTTTTCCTTCATAACTGTAGTAAGCAAAAAATAAGAAAGCAACAGCAGCTAACAAATGTTACCTGCTGTATGCCTTTGCATTTAATCTTCTCAAACTCTCTTAGTGGAGGTGCAATTTTCAAACCCTTTTACAACAGGAGGAAACTGAGGCAAAGAGAGGTTAGGAAGCACTCTTAAGTTTACATAATTGGTTATTGTTGTAGTCAAACCAGGCAGTCTGCTTCAGAGCCCACACTCTCAATTTCTGCACCTTTCTGCCTCTACGACATTAACTGGGCAGGTTTGCGGGTTAAAAAACTTACTACGCGCACAATCACTACTTTCCTGAAATATTGGCTGTGATACTAATACACAGAAAAGAATGAGTATTTTAAGCTAACAAAATAAATGTAAGATTTCCTTCAGCGACATTATACTCTGTATTTCACTTAGTTTCCTCTTCTCCCCTTCCTCTTTCGGATACCAGAGGTCTCGGTGGCTTCACCTTCAGTCCGTGTGCCTCTGGTTCTCGCTGTGACTACAGGCGCTGCACTCACCGCAGTTGTCCTCATCCGCCCGGTTCCCACAGTCGTCCACACCGTTACAGTGAAGAAACTGAGGCAAGCACTTGGTCATGTTCCCACAGGGGAAGTAGCCGAGGGAGCACTTGACATCCTGCCCACTCCCGTGAGCAACTGTGATGAAGGAAGGAGAGAAGGTTAATACAAAGCCTCTGCAAAAAGTGGTCTCCCCCAGTATTCTACAACCATTTGGTCCTCTCATTCTGGCGTGTACAGCCCTCCGTATGGCAGCCTCACCTTACTTACTAGACGGATGCCAACTATTTTCCAAGAACCTCTACTGCAATAGGATGTTCTTTTCCACTTCCTTGGAAGGTGCCAGGATTCTCCTCTCTTTGCCTTTTCTCATGCTGTTTCCCACCCAGAATGTCTTCCCCATCCCTCTTTTTCTATGAAATGCCTGCCTATACTTTACAGTTTAGCTCAATTCCCCTCTTCTTTTCTAAACATTTTTCAGTCACTCTTTTTTTGTGTGTGTGTGTGTGTGTGAGGAAGATTAGCCCTGAGCTAACATCTGATGCGAATGCTCCTCTTTTTGCTGAGGAAGATTGGCCCTGAGCTAACATCCGTGCCCATCTTCCTCTACTTTATATGGGACGCTGCCACAGCATGGCTTGACAAGTGGTGCATCGGTCTGTGCCTGGGATCCGAACTGGTGAACCCCAGGCCGCCAAAGCGGAGTTCTTGAATTTAACTGCTACGCCACCCCGCCTGCCCCTCAGCCAATCATTTTAAAATCAGGAATTTATTGCATTCTTACTATTGGCTCAGAATCAAGGCTGGTCTGGTACTAGAGGAGGATGAAGACATAGAGGATATCAGGAGAGCATTTGCCACGTGCTTGTTCATATATTGGATCATTCCTAAGTGTGAGGCCCTGTGCAAGATATTGTGCATACAGCATTGAATGAAACAGAGTTCGTGCCCTTTTCAGATTGGCTTCTTTCACTTAGTAACATGGAGGAAGTGACAGTTCCTCTATGTCTTTTCATGGTTTAATAACTCATGTATTTTTAGTGCTGAATAATATTGCATTGTCTGAATGTACTACAGTTTGTTTATCCATTCACCTACTGAGAGACGTCTTACTTGCATCCAAGTTTTGGTAATTATGAATAAAGCTGCTATCAACATCCATGTGCAGGTTTTTGGGTGGACATAAATTAACTATGTTATTTTAAAATCTCAGATTTATATAATTTAAAAGATTATTGTAGACTCCAAGTATAATTCTGTTGCTTATTATCCTTAACCAAGTTTGTACATCTTTGAAACTTTCTAGGATAATTGTCAGTTATAAAGAAATAAAAAGAGAATAATTTGAGCAGTCAATAAAGCTTATTATGTATGTAAATATGTATTTTTGATCTGTCATCAAAACATAAAAAGAATAAAAGTGACTATTTCCTTTGTAAGATACAATGGGACATTTTAATAACAGGGCAAGTGACATTCTCATAGAGAAGCAATCCATCTATGTCAGGTTTTGCCTCTACTTAGTTGTTTCAGAGCACATAATTTGATGAAGGAAATAGTCAAATCTGTGTAATAATGAGCGATTCCAAACTCAAAGTTGAAAATACAGTATAAAGAATGTCTTCCCCCTCTGAACCATTTGAGAGTAAGTTCTTGACCAGATGTTCCATCACCCCTAAAAACTTTGGTGTATGTTTCCTATTTAAACAAGGACAGGTTCCTATATAACCACACTAGAACCATTGAAGTCAGGAAATTAACATTGATACTTTACTACCATTTAAACCTCAGAATCCATTCGTGTCACTTATTGCCCCCAAAATGTCCGTAGTAAAAGGATCACAATCCTTTTAGTTCATAATCACTCCTTGCATTTAATTGTCACATTTCTTTAGTTTCTTTTGATCTGGAGTAGTTTCTCAGTCTTTCCCTGTCTTTCATGACCTTGACACTTTCGAAAATTGCAGATTAATTATTCTGTAGAACGTTCCTGAATTCGAGTTGCCTGATGTTTCATCATAATTAAATTTAGGTTGTGCACCTTTCAGAGAAGTGATGCTCATTTCAACCTGTCAGGTAGTGCAAGATTTTTGTTTTTTCTATTACTGATGATGATCACTTCGGCCACTTGATTAAGGTGATGTCCCCCCAAACTTCTCCACTGTAAAGTTTGCCTTTGTAATTAATAAGCATTTTGTACAGCACTTTGAAACTATGTATAAATCCCTTCACTCATCAAAATTTCAATTGATTCATTTATTTCTATCAGATAGACTTATAGTTTCCTGCTTTACTCGATGTGTTACAATCCATTAATTACTATAATTCATTTTGATGTACAAATTGTCCAAGATTCGGCCAATGGGAATTCCTTCAACCTAGCTTTGGTGTCCTTTTGACATTTACCCATTCTTTGAGCACTTCCTTGCTCTCTGGGACAAAAAGATGTTTCAAGATCTTCTTGTACTTGCCCTATCGTAGCCCTGGAATCAGTCATTTCTCTAAGGAGCTCTGGTTCCTTTTAAGATAGAATAATATTTAGAAGCCATGATGTAGACTCTGGGTATGCTCATTGATCCTGGAGTATCACTGTTACCAGCCCCTCTCAGCGGACAGGCTAGGAAATATATGTATAGTTATTCATATACACACACATTTACTTCTATATTTCTCTATATATCTTTGGATAAGAAAACCATGATTTCATTTCCAATTCCTAACCAACACTACAAGCTTCAGTCCAGTTTTCTCCCTTTACATATATGAACTCCCTTCTCTCACAAGGAGAAACTGGCTTTCTATTATCTTTAATATAGTTGTTATTTTGACAAATCCTCTTCCCACATGGATGCCCTCCTCAACCCCATTCAGCTCTGACTCCCTATCATGGGCATCTTTCCTACGTGAGTACTCTCCTTGCCCTGTTTGGAATCTGATACACAGTGCCAGGCACCAGCTCCCTCTGTAGACACTCGTATCACCCCATTGGGCTCCAGAATTCCTCTCTGGGCTACCACAGCTCCTCTATCACCCCCAGCACAGATGAATACCTTTCTCTGATTCACCAAATGGCTTCTGGACCCAATCATTCAGGAACAGAAGTGGTAGAGAAAGGGGCCAATAAGTGATGTTTATAGGCACATTTTGGAGAAGTGGAAGGGGGTTAGAATACGCCATCCCAGAATACGCCAATTTGGCATAAAGATTATTTTGAGCTGAAGGCAATGGAAAAAAAGCAAACATAGGAAGAGATCTCTGCCCACTCCCTATCAGCCTAAAAGCAGGGCATAGAGATTTCCCTTTCCCTGCTCTCTCCCATACCAGGAGGAGAGCAATGCTTATCGCTGGAGATGGAAAGTCAGCAAGAAGATGAGTTTGCACAAACAAACCTTACTAAAGTAACACTTTTCTTCCATTGGTTTCTACATATATTACATTCCCACAATCTGCCACCCTAGAAGCCCCCCCTTCCTTTGTCTAGTCAATTCTCCACAGTCTGTCACCCTTTGTTAAAATGGTATATAAGCCCTCAAGTCTAAGGACTTCTGTGAGTTTTCGCTTTTTTTCTGTGGAGCCTCAATGTATGTAGAATTTAAAATATTAACATCAATAAAATTTATAAACTTTTTTCCTGTTAGTCTGTCTTTGTCAGTTCAATTTGCAGGTCCTTGTCATAGAATATAAGAGGATAGAGGGAAATCTTTCCTTCCTTACAAAGTCAAAAGCAAAACCTAAAGAAGTGGAAGTTTTTTTTTTTCCTTTATACTATGGTTTGTCATGGAACCATGTCTTTAAGAACGGCAATAAATCATATTGTAATAGCAATAATAAATAGAAAAAATGATATCGAGTATCTCTGGAAGAGTATGCCCACAGAGTTATAGAATAGTTCATAGTGGAGCAAGTAAACATGCTATAGGCATGTAACCCAGCTATCCTGCTGCCCCTGAGTGCTGTTTCTGTCCCGTGCTATTCTAAACATTTCAGTGGTTGACAATTTCAAAGGAGTGAGATAAAAGAGAGTTTGTATTTCAATGTGAATTATCTTAACTATCCTCTTTAGATGGAACTTTTCATAAAGTCTCTGAGGCTTGAGCGCTAATAGGGATTCACCTTTTCCACCTCTGAGTAGCTTCCAGGCTCCCTGGCTGCAGCCTTCTTAGGGTTTGGATCTCCTATAACCCCTATATCTCTTAGATCTTTCTCATGCAGAGTAACTCAGAGTAGCTTAGCCTTCTTCCAAACATGTATAGCCATACCTAGGAGCCCACATCTCCTTATAAGGCAGTAGAGATTATAAAGAACAGCTAAGAAATACCCCCCGCACTCTGTAAGCTTCCAAAGGATCACTATGTGTGGCACTGTTAGGATATGGAATGGAATACAAAAAAGTATTGACAAGACTTTCACATGTTGAAGTATATGGGGCAACTTCTGGTTCAAAACTGATTTGGCTTGAACTAGAGAAGCCTGACTTACGGTCTGTCGAACATGCATTGCACATCTGCTTTAATCATTAAAGAATGCACTCTCTTAAGATAAGAATGCATAATTCCCCTCCTACACGCTATTGGTAATGCCCCATTGGTAATGCCTTATTGGTAAAGCCCATATTAGTTCCTTTCTCGACATCAGGGTCATGTTGATCTGCTAATTTGCAACTGAATACCTTTTTGAAACTTTGATGAATGAGTATCCTGGGCATGTTTAATGTATGTTCTTTGTTCTAAAAAGGTATAAAGGTATAAGACTGCATGGAACACCATGCTTCTCCAGAATGCTTTCTTCCTTTGTGGAAAAGACCTTCCTGGGTTATAATCTTCACCCTGGCTCAAGTAAAACTCACGTTATCTCTCATATCTATAGAATGGTTATTGGTTATTTTGGGTTGACAGAGTTGTTATTGAAATTAATTTTTTTTTGTGGCAAAATGTACGTAACATAAAATTTACCATTTTAACCCTTTTGGAGTATATACTTTAGTGGCATTAAGTACATTCACATTGTTGTGCAGCCATCACCACTACCCATCTCCAGAACTTATCCATCATCTCAAACTGAAAAAAATGGTTATATGCTATGAAGTTGGTGGCAATGCCTTAACCATGTACGTGTTGTGCAGACCTGAGGGCCTCTTCCATCCTTGGCAAGGGAAGTGATAACCTTCACTCCTTTCATACAACACTAGAAAAACTTCTTGAATTACACAATCCCTAAATTATTTCTCTGGATCCAAAGCTGCCCTTGTTATTGCTACTTCACTTTAAAAGATGTATTCATACATTAAATAAACAGGAGAATAGGTGTTCTCATATGACTTCCTTACTGCACAAGTTCTATTTTGTTGAGTCTTTATAGTTCCTCCACCTAAAAAAATTCTATTTTATTGTAGTAAGAACACTTAACATGAGCTCTACCCTCTTAAAAAAATTTTTTTGTGTGTATGTGAGCAAGATTAGCCATGAGCTAACATCTGTTGACAATCTTCCTCTTTTGCCAAGGAAGATTGGCCTTGAGCTAATATCCATGCCCATCTTCTTCTACTTTATATGAGGCACGCCTGCCACAGCATGGCTTGATAAGCAGTGTGTAGGTTCGTGCCCGGGATCCGAAACTGTGAACCCCGGGCTGCTGAAGCAGAGCATGCGAACTTAACCACTACGCCACCAGGCCAGCCCTGTTAACAAATTTTTAAGTGTACCATATAGTATTGTTATCTATAGGCACAATGTTGTATAGCAGATCTCTAGAACTTATTCATCTTCCACAACTGAAACTTATTTATACCTGTTGATTAGCAACTCCTCATTTCCCCCTGCCCCCAGCCCCCGGGCAACCACTATTCTATTCTCTATTTCTATGAGTCTGACTGTTTTAGATACTTCATATAAATGGAATCATACAGTATTGTCCTCTGTGATTGGCTTATTTCACTTAGCATAATGTCCTCAAGATTCATCCGTGTTATCGCATATGGCAGGATTTCCTCCCCAAAAAGGTATTATTAATTGAATGTGAGGGATCCCTAGTTGCGTTGGATAAGATCCTTTAGGTGTGGTTGAAATGTCAACTTTTGAATAGCTTTGTACTTGAATTGGCACACCTATGGACCTATAAAGCCTGCAAATCGGATAAACCAATAACAAAATTGGTAAGACCGGAGCCCTGGCTTCCTCAGAGCACTGAATCTTGATAATTTAGTAACTGTATTTGGTAAGTAAGGTCGGAACAGAGTGTGCAGTGCTGAGAAAAATGTGTCATTGTTTACTGAGCAACCAGTATGTAGTGCTTAACAACATCTGGGAGACTCCCATGTTCTGATGCAGAATTCTGAGTAACTATATATTACACACTGGGAGTTGAAAATCTGTTACATAACCAAGAATGACAAGATGGACGAAGAAGAAGAATCTAAGCCCATGAAGTTTCTGTTTGTTCTTTGCATGCGTCCTTAGTGTGTCTCCAGGGTTGTGAGTCCAGACACAGTCAGAACAAAAGCAGGAGATACTCAAAATTCATTAAAATATTTACAAGGATTGTGGCCCTGTCAAATGGAAGGAATAGGAAAAGAATAAGAACTGAATGCGACAGTGAAGAGATTAGTGCAGGAAGTCGGCCACAACTCCACTGGGGCACAGAACTCTGCCTGCTTGAATTAGGCCGTAAAATGAAAGAAGTTATGGATAAAAGAGGCAGTGATACGACAGGAAAAACTGTGAAAGACTTAGAAGTGGGCAAAAAAAGATAAAGATCGCTCTGCCAGACTGTTTCCACCTTACTTGTCCCTGAGCTATTTTACGATGCTGTAAGTTGTAGAAAATTTATAGTGACGCAAATGATTTTTGCCCATAGAAGTGTAGATTGTGTGTGACAGATAGAAATGCAAATTTCGAGAGGCATTGATTATTGGATCTTGGCCATTTTTGCATACTATTAAGCAAATTTATTTCAGCATTTCTATTAGCCTATCTATATGTGTGTGTGTGTGTGTGTGTGTGTGTGTTTCGAATTCCCCTTTGAATTGGTTGTACTCTCTTACTGGTTCTCTCTTTAGTAAAAGAGTTCAAGTCTTTAAAACATTTTCATTTTATATTTGTGTGAGTCAGAATTTTACCCCCTCCTCCCTCTACTTCTCCTTCTCCTTCTTCTATTTCTTTTTAAAGTATGGTTTAACAGGTGTGGGGACCCATTTGGAACCCCAGAATTGATATGAAGATTATTTTAAGCTGAAGACATTTGAGAATCAACAGATGCAGAAAGAAGCCTTCTTGGATCTTGCCCTATCTGACTAAAAGCAGAAACTTCTAGGAAATGAGGCTGCCATAAATTCCCTTGTTGGGAAGAATCTACTCCCAGGAAAGATACCAAGAGTTAACCTACCATAAATCCCCTCTCTGGGGAAGTTTCATGGCCAAGAACAAGAGGGAAAGATCACTTGCATCTGCATAAACAAGCATCATCACAAACTTTCTTGTCTCACCTTTGTGCTCCTAAAAACCCATTTATCTTTTGTAAAGAAACGTATTTGTTCTTCCCCTTCCCTTTTCCCTACTAAGTCCGGTATATAAGCCTCTAACCTTAACCATTTAGAAAGATAGCTTCTTTGTTAGTCCGGTTGGTAGGCATACAAACAAATTTTTCCTTTGTTAATCTGCCCTTTGTCAGTTTAATTTACAGGCCCCCAGGGACAGAACCTAAGAGGGCAGAGGGAAAGTTTTTCTTTTCCTACATAGGTCTAACTTGAACACAGGGGATGTGGACTTTCAGACCAACTGCCACTGAAAGGTGTGCACGTGGAGTTCCCTACTGTTAGAGCTTCCGGTAGAATCATCCTGGACACAAGAAACTCCAGATACTATCTTGTAGTAAAAAATTGTTGGCTCAAAAGTAACTTCAGCTTGTTTGAGACAAAACCTCTGTTCATCTGGTATGGTAAAATTCTCCCCTTAATGGATAGATGTTTTTTCAACCATGATAGATTTTAGAATTAAATATAGAGGTAATGAAATTAATAAAATGTACAGTACTGGTACTGTATCTTAATGTAGGAATAATCTGTACTTATGGAATTTAAAGTGTTTTTAATGTTTAAGAGAATTAGGCAATTAAAGAATGATATTAACTAATTTCAATTTAAAATAGATAGCTGAGTTTAAACTTGTGATTTTATGTTATCAGAAAATTTGACTAAGTCAATAAGCAGCATTGGAATATTTAAGAGAACTTGACATTTACTATATTTAAAATATATTTTATTGGATTTTTCTAGAGTTTTTAACCAAAAAACTTAAGTTTTTTTTTTTTTTTTTTTTTTTTTTTTTTGTGAGGAGGTCAGCCCTGAGCTAACATCCGCCAATCCTCCTCTTTTTTTGCTGAGGAAGACGGCCCTGGGCTAACATCGGTGCCCATCTTCCTCCACTTTATATGGGACGCCGCCACAGCATGGCTTACCAAGCAGTACTTCGGTGCGCGCCCGGGATCCGAACCAGCGAACCCCGGGCCGCCGCAGCGGAGCGCGCGCACTTAACTGCTTGCGCCACCGGGCCGGCCCCCAAAAAACTTAAGTTTTTAAGTAAAAAAAATTTAAAATAAAATTCAATCATTACATTTAAAATGCTTTTAAAATAGTTCAGTATATTTAACTATCTTGGCCTTGAATGAGATTGATTGTTGAAAGTTCAGTTTTTTCAACTTGAGTTAAATATTAATAAAGTAAAAAGTGAAGGTGATTGGTTTTATTTTACAAGATTCATAAACAGAATAATAAGGTCTGTAAGTTGAAGTTAAAAGCTTAAGGAAAATTAGGTTTTTGAATTTGTTACTATAAGAAACTACTATTAATTTAAAACCCAAGTATGGTAGACACTATTAGTTTGCTGATTTAACAGTAATTCTCAAAACCCTTCTCTCTTGCTGCCCTTCTACTATAGAGGTTGGAAAAGCAAAATTCTTTCTTTCCCAGCTCCCTTATTTCTAGGTGGCTACGAGGCACAGTCCTGGCCAATGAGCCACAGGTAGCAGCCTGCTGAGGAAGGCCTGGAGGTGTTAGCTTTCCCAGTACAAGACATGGTTGAAGCTGTTGCCATGCCTTCTGATTCCTTCCTTCCTTGAACAAGATGAGATATGTGGAATTGCAGCACAGGTCTTGCAACTATGAGGTAAGAAGCATGCTGGCAAGCCCAAGAAAACTCACGGAAATCTCAGAGATGATGCCAGCCCTGAAATCGTCAGGCTACTCAGACTCCTCCTTATGTGAGAAAAAGAAACCCCTCTTTGTTTAGGCCATGGTAGGTCAGGTTTTCTCTATTGCAAAAAAATGCATTCCTAACTGATATGTTAAGAAACCCGACAGTGGTTTCTCTGTGCACACCGTCTGTTTCCAGATATGAAAAAATCTCACATTGGCTATTTATTTGAAAGGATGGTTAAATGAGTAAGTGAAGGATGGATGGGGCTTGCTGGGAGAGCAGCAGCAGGAGGCCATGCTCCCTGAGCCTCGAGTAGCAGTTGCCTATACATTCCTTCCGAGTTGGTGGGATTAGCTATCCCTGTTGGGCATTTAGATCAAGTGGGAATAAAAGCATCACTGAACTATCAAATCTCTCCTTGGCACCCAGTCTACTGGAAGCCCCAAGGGAAATGTCTGGGAAGTAAAAACACAGTTTAGGGTGATTGTTGGGACTGACATGCAGACAGATATTTTGTGTGATGTGCTCAGTGTAGAAGCATGGTCTCTGGTGATGCTGCCAGCTTTGTCACCTGCAGTCACCTGGGTTAGTTACATCCATACAAGTGAAGGAGTGAAAACCAGAGAAAAGCTTTACCTCCATTTGCTTCCCACAGACATTATTTTAACTTTCCTGAAATAGGATGATAGAGCCTGTCTTTACTCTTAGGGAAAGAAGTCCTTAATGACTAAAATAACTTGGTTTTACATTCATGTATATCCATAGTTCTGAGGTTTCTCTGACCCAACAATAATTAGTTTAATTTCATTTACCAAGTTTATCGCAATTCACTAACAACAGTACAACAACAAAAGTACTTAGAAAAATTACTGTAGAATTTTGCAAAAACATTAATTTGCCATTGGAAAGACAACTCTATGTCTTGCCATAAATGGATTCTTGCCTTCCCAGTTTGCATGACACAGTCTTGCACTTCATATTAAAGTAGAAAAAGTAGCCTTTCTTTTTGTTGTTAATATACAAACCATGGGACTAGAATTCACAAACACTTGTTTTAATATTGGATATGTAATTGGTATATGAGATTATTTTTTAAATCACATCCATTCCTGATGTAGCCAAAAAAAAGTCAGTATTGGAGATCACGCACTGGAGGTTCTAGCTTTCATTTGTCACCTCCCTAGATCTGTGACTTTGGGAAAATTTTTGAGCTTAAGTTCCATCGTCTGGAAAGGGAGTGGTTACATCAGTTCAATGGTTTTACAGAGTTAGGGCTTTGGGAAGGTGCATCAGAGGTTCTGTAAGTCCTTGAGTAAAATCTTATTTTTAAAAATACATTTTAAACTAAAAATATGAGAAAAGCACACATAAATATGTTAAATACATAAAAATTTTAACATAGTATAAATTATCAGCATGTTAACTTATGCAACTAGGTTAACTTATTTTAATACAGACTTTGAGTCACAATCCTTCCGGTTCTGTTTAAATGAAGAGCCATATTGAAATGTGACTTTTTGTTTTTAAACTAGGACCATTTGTAACACTTATATGTGTGCATAGTATTTGTCTTGATACTGAATACATAAATTCTGATGAGGCTAATATTATTACAGTTTTAATATTACACTCATAACCACTAGTTCAAAATTTTTGTGTTCATCGGCTTGGCCTCATTATTCTTATTGATTTCGTCTATAATAAATATATTTTACAAATGTATTAAGAAGTTTTAAAACCACTGATCACTTAGCTTCCTTCTTCAATTACATTCTCACATGCCTGTGGCTTTTCCATACTCAAAACCTCATTTTTCTACATGACCAGCAGCAGCCTATTGTAGAATTCATATAAATTCAAGGTTTCTCAAACTTTTAAAATCTATGTCCGGTTTTGATGATCAAATATATTTTACACACCTTTCCTGAGATTCTGATAGTTTTCCCATAGGGGTGAATATATACCTTGCTTAAGATTATGTATTTTGTGGTTCCCCATCAACGAGGAAAATTAGGTCCAGCTCTATTTTTTGTAGTTATTAAGAAAGGAATAAGGAATAGTTTTTCCAAATATAATAAACTTACATTAAAATATTGGCTATGCTACATTAAACCTTATATGCCTTACCCTAACTATTACTTAATTCCAATAGGCTACTCTTCATTGAGAATATCTGTTTAGATGGTTCTATGTCATTTGGCTATAAATAAAAAAGATTCAATGATGTGAAGCTTAAATGGAGGAATCAAATACTTTTAAATCTCTCTATGTTCCTCTTGTGTGTGTGTGTGTGTTTTCAAACACACACACCAAGCATTAAAGCACAAAAGATGAGGATAGCAACAGGAAGACGATGGCTTCATTTGAATCATTTTTTGCTTATTTTTAAGTTAAACTTACTTAGTTCTAAAGGTGATAGCAAGCTCTTTTCAGATAAAGAATGAATAGATAGGATAGAAAAGTTTAAGAAAATGAGATTTAGTGCAAATGTTGCTAGGCTCACCTCAGAGGGAAAAATATGTAGCTTAGAAGTAGATATATTTATAAATAAGTTTTTGAAGAATTTCTAACTGAAATAAACTAAATATTAAATATATCGGGATGTATTAATGCAGTGGGAATTTGTAAGGCACTGGGACCAGGAAATCAATAATTTCAACAAAGACTGTAGCAAAATAGACTCAGAACTGAATTAAAACACTTAACAGAGCTCCAGTGATGGAATGCACAGTTGATGAAGGTGACCACATAGCAGTGACGAGGAATTTGGCTCTATGAGCAAGGTATAAGTTAACATTTAACGTTGACATAAATGTATCTTGCTTTTAGTGGTCCTTTAAATTCTTGTGATTATAGTTTTTAATTTGAATATTCTCACCTCATATAAAAATCACTCAGAAATTAAGAAGTTTATCAATTAATTATTTAAAAAAGCACCCTCACTGAAAAATTACTCTAATGCATAAGAACTCAAATATTACAGTCAAAATTTGAAGCAACTTGGAAAAAATGCTTAATAATTTTAATAGCAACAGTAGAAACATTTTTGATGAAGCGCTTAAATCTGTTCCTTCTTCTGGAAATCCTTTGAAATTAAGTGGATGGAAAAACAGAGAAACAGTCAACTATGCTGATTGCCAAGTGAGACACAAGCAGAGTGAATATTAGCAGCTTTCTTTTTTCTCCCAGAGAATGAATTATTGTCATTCTCCTATGGCTGAAAAATGTGTATATGTCTTGTATGCACTTCACGGGGTCTGTGTGAACTGTAGTGCACAGAGAAGGAAAGACTGTCTCGACTTTGTGTAGGTATTGTAGCTTTCTCATTGACTTAATTGGGTCCTGTATTTCAAGGGCCAAAGCCGGAGAGCAAGTACAGTGAAGTATTTTTAGAATGCAGTTTTGAGGGCATTGTTCCAGTTTCCATCCAGTAAGGTGATTATTCTGTGGCTGGCTATCACTTTTTTGGGAAGATATGATTTGATCTGGGTTACATCCAAATCTTGACTCCCTCTCACAGAACTAAAATCTTAAGAGTTTTAATAAACGTTTCTTAAGAGCTAAGTTCCCAGTGATTTATCATTAATGGAATAAAACTTAGCTTTTACTTTTTGACAGACCTTGACAGAAATGCACAAGCACTTGTGCTTGTGTCTAGGGAACTCATGAAAACACCAACTCAGTGAAATTATAACCCTCATTTTGTAACAACGTTAAATGTTAATGTGGAAAATTTTAACATAGTTGCTCTAAAATTGATGTAGTCACTGCATTAAAGAGTTCTGCTTACTTGAATTTAAAATAAAGTAGGTGAGTATAATTGGTATACTTAATTAAAATGTTTGTAGTATTTCTGTAAAGCTATGACATGTGCAAGCCCTAAGGTAAGAGTTTCATTGGATTCTATGACTTATTTCCAGCATTTGAAATCCTTTTTACAATCTATGGAAAATACACAATATTCCTATTTTCTTAGATAATTACCCACAGCATCAAAAGTGTAGAGTAGTTTGCTAAAATACCTTGTTAGGAAGTAAAATTTAAAAAGCAAAACAGGGGCCGGCCCGGTGGTGTAGCGGTTAAGTTCACATGCTCTGCTTCGGTGGCCCGAGGTTTGCCAGTTCGGATCCTGGGCGTGGAGTTATGCACCACTCATCAAGCCATGCTGTGGCAGCGTCCCACATAGAGCAACTGGAAGGACATACAACTGTGACATACAACTATCTATTGGGGCTTTGGGGAGAAAAAAGGAAAAAGGGAGGATAATTGGCAGCAGATGTTAGCTCAGGGCCAATCTTCCTCAAAAAAAAAAGTGACTATTCCTTTAATAATAAAAAATAATCTGAAGCTATTTACAGATAATTCAAATGTGTGAAAATTTGGTTTCTTAGTTTAGATAGAAAAACACTGATTGGCAATATTAGCTTGTTTCCTTTAGACCTTTTGAAACAAGGTAGGATGAGGCCAGTGGTTCTCAATCAGGGATAATTTTGCAGCCTAGGGAACATTTGGCAAAGTCTGGAGACATTTTTTATTGCCACAACTTGGAGGGTGCTACTGGCATCTAATAGGCAGAGCTCAGGGGTGCTGCTAAACAACCCGCAATGCACAGGACAGCTCTCTAAAACAAAGATTCTTCTGTCCTAAAATGCTAAGTGCCCAGGTTGAGAGTGCCTAGGTTGAGAGAGCCCGGACTAGGCATTGGTGAAGAATCAATGAAAAACATTCCATGTGGCAGACCACTAACATGTGAGCTCACTTGTGGAACAAGCAATTAATTACTTCTGTGGCTGTTTATCTTCTAGTGGAGATCTTCTAACTGATTGCAAGAGATTTCAGAAGTAGATGGACAAACAGAGGGACCAGGGCAATAGTAGCTCTTGAAGGTTGTGATTGCTGTTGTTTTTGACAAGTAACTTGGGAAAGAGGCTGCAGTTATGTCCGCTAAATGCCAGGGAGGATATTCATGCTAGTTATAGGAATAATTTCTTAACTACAAGGATTGTTAAACAATGCATTGGGTTACTAAGACAATCTCTGGAGGTTTTGAAATATTGGATAGATAATTTAAGTATATTCTGCCAAAAGTATAGAAATAAGCCACAAAATATTTTCAGACTGCTTGAACTAGTTCCATAAATCTATGAATAACATAAACGGATGTTTAAAAGAAGCTATCATTTAAAAGAACATTTTAGACTTCAAATTTGAGATTTGGAGATATGTTTACTCTGTATATACAAAAAACCTTGAAAGAATTCCATTATCTATACCTTAATAAAATTGAAAAAAAAATTAAAAAGCAAAAGGAGAAAATTCAATTGTCCTGACAATATCCAGTACTCAATATCTCTTCGTGATATTGCCTCAGTCCAGCTTCTCATTGTAAATCTTCTATTATATTCTTTCTCATGACTTATGCTGTTCCAGATAAATTGGACGCTTAGTTTCCGAAGAATTATGCCTTTCTCATTGCCTGTCCTGATTCCAGCCCAACTAAGGCCTCACACAGAACTAACCCAAGGACAGAACTGTTTGCAGTCCCCAAATGTGCCAGGCTCATTGCTGCCTCCTACCAATAAAAAGGCGGCGGGGTGGGCAGTGTGGTTTCCTTATTTATCTCCCAATATCCTATACTTTCTTCAGGATTCAGATATCACCTTCAGAAAGCTTCTATTTCCTCTCCAGGCTGGATTGTATGCCTCTTTTTTGTTTTCTTAGCATACTATGCTTATCCCATTCCAGTGGCTTTTTGCACTGTATTGCTGTCCACATATGACTCTTCTTAAGTTCTCTGAGGACAGAGACATGTTTCAGATCATGGCCATATTCCCTGTGCTTAGTGTGGTAGTATAGGATGACAACAAATGTTTATGAACGAATGAGAATGAAAGATATATGTTGAATTGAATAGAAATAGACTGAACTTTCATTAGTGATATCTAGTCTCAATAGGCCATTCCATTTGTTGTAGCAGACCCTGTGTACAGCAGAGCAAAACCCTGCTCAGTTTGCTCTCACCTTCCAGTATCAGACAATGCTCCCCTGCTATTCCCAGGGTTGTGGTTTTTTTTTTTTTTCTTTTGGTAAGGAAGATTGGCCCTGAGCTAACATCTGTTGCCAATCTTCCCCTTTTTGCTTGAGGAAGATTGTCACTGAGCTAACATCTGTCCCAATCTTCCTCTATTTTGTGTGTGGGATGCTGCCACAGCATGGCTTGATGAGAGGTATGTAGGTCCGCGCCTGGGATCCAAACCAGCAAACCCAGGGCCTCTGAAGTGAAGCCTGCAAACTTAACCAATACACCACTGGGCTGGCCCCTCCTTGGGTTTTCATGGCCAATTTTTTTTGAAAGTGGTGGCCAGGTCCTTCTTCCTAGTCTGTCTTAGTCTGGAAGCTTGATTGAAACCTGTCCACCATGAGTGACCCTGCTTGACCCTGCCTGTATTTGAAATACTGGTGGCACAGCTTTCAGCATCACAGCTACTGCAGTATAACAAGCAACAGACGAGTGGTGTGGTTCCCTGACCAGGAAACGAACCTGGGCCCCGTGGTGAGAGCAGTGAATCTTAACCACTAGATCACCAGGGCCATCCCATTTTCCATTCATACTCTCCCTATATCATCAGTCTAGGAGAAAACAAGCATATGACTGTTACAAATAACTTCTCATGAAAACCAAGCCAAAAGAACCTAGAAAAACTAGGAAGAATATGTTAAATTTTTAGTAAGTTCATATCTTTCCATTAAATTTGATCTGATTTTTAAAAAATCTTAGAGGACAGTCCAGTGATGTAGTAGTAAAGTGTGCTCACTCCACTGGGGCAGCCTGGGGTTTGGATCCCGGTTGTGCACTGACGCGCTGCTTGTCAAGCCATGCTGTGGTGGTGTTCCATATAAAAAAATGGAGGAAAATGGGCACGGATGTTAGCCTAGGGTCAATATTCCTCAGCAAAAAGAGAAGGATTGGCAACGGATGTTAGCTCAGGGCTAATATTCCTCACACACACACAAAAATTCTTAGCTCATTTGTGGGAGTCTTATAAGTTAGTGGGATAACATTTGATGACAATGATTGAGGTTTTTTCTTTCCCTAATTTTTTTTGTTGCCAGAGCCCTTCACTCATTTATTCAGCGATATTCATTATTTCATGGGGAGGGCAATTATAGCTGAGAACCAAGAACTATATTACTACCTGAATTAATTTATAAACTTTCAGCTGAAGCATTATTGAAAGTCTAGATTTCCATTGCAAGAGCCAAGCTTTTCGGGAGAGAAATGGTTTCTTTTTCTTCAAGCTTGAAAAGTTGACTTATCTGGAGGACTTAGAACATGGAGTTTATACATAAACCACAGAGTCAAAAGAATGCATATGTGATGGATAACTTTATGTGTCAATTTGGCTAGGCTATAGTACCCATTTATTCAATCTAACCCAAATCTAAGTGTTACTGTGAAGGCATTTTGTAAATGTTGTTAGCATCTACAATCAGTTCGCTTTAAGTAAAGGAGATTACCCTCAACAATGTGAGCGGGCTTCATCCAATCAGTTGAAAGCCTTAAGAGTAAAAATTGAAGTTTCTCTGAGGAAGAAGAAATTCTACCTGTGGACCACAGTGTCAGCCCTTCCCAAGAGTTTCTTTGGATTTCAGACTTGCCCAGTCAGACCTCACAGTTGAGCAAGCCAATTCCTTGAAATAAATCACTCTATATCTATATCTACATTTATTTGTCTATACACATATATGCATATACACATACATACATGTAAATAAATATGTAAAAAATAGAAACCTAAAATTCACTTTTTATCTATGTGTGTATATATATGGTGATTTATTTCATATATATTTACCACTGGTTCTGTTTCTTTGGTAGAAACTTGACTGTTCCAGCATATGATGAGGAAGTTTTTCTGCCCCCCAAAGAAATAAGAATTCACCAGAAGGCAGGAGCAAACAGATTAGAGAGAGCCTCCATTGCCCTGGGCTGAGACCAAACAGATAATCTGAAGGGAGGATGAAAAAGTAGCAGGAAACAGCCCTGGGTGAGTGAAAACTGATCACAAACCTCAAAGGATCTTCTCCACCCTCCAAAACGTGGTGTAGCCACAGTAGAATAGAAAAGGAGAGGGGGTATGTTTAAGGACAGAGGGCCCCTTTTAATACTCTGTTATTTTATGAAATGTTGGACTAGAATGGAAGAGTGTCTAGAAGTTTACTGTGCTCCCCAGAGGGGACAGAAGTAGCCAAGAATGAGCTAGCAGTCCGAGAGAGGACTCATGAGTGGGAAGAGGAAGGTGCAGACTGACCTAAATGAAGCAGGCAGCAGAAGAACGTGGGGGAGCAGATGCCTCCATACAGACGTGACAGGGACAGAGGACCAGGAACCAGGGACGGGTGCTGTGGTGTCCTGTGTGATGACCCAGCAGTGGACACAAAGAATCAAAAGCAGATGCCCTTCCCACCAGAGCCTAGATGACACAAAAAGCATGGCCAAACTTAGAGCACTCCTAGAGAGAAGAGATGGAGACATAGGAGGTGGAAAGCCTTGAATCGGCAAATTATTAACCCAAAAGATATCGAAGGGAGACAAAGGAGGAAGAAAACAGAAGCGATTGGATTACCTGGAAGTAGATTGTTTTCTGCTATATGCAGAAGTGGGCATGCAACTTAATTTTAATTGTAGAGAAATAAAGGAAGGTTTGTGATTTTGCTCCTAGGTTCCTAAAAGGAATTTTACTATCTCTGTTTTATTTGTGTCTAAATCGTGTATCTTTCAGTATGAATAGTTGGAGCCACATTTAAAAAGTGTCATATTCTATTGTGAGTGTGTGTTTTTAAAAATAGATTTAAATCAAGCATTGTGGAGTTCAAAATATATTTCAAATGGGTTCTTTCCAGAATTACAGATCACTGAGATGAATTTCAACCTTTATCCATTCAAAGGCTACTAAGATGCTACCACGCAAATCCTTTCTGGAGGAAGATACTTGAAACTAAATGTGCAGGATTAGCTCATCTGGCATCGCTGGGTAAAGAGCTGCTTGGTTTATTCTGCATGCTCAGTGATGGCCTATCCTTGGGAAGCACTTGGTAAATCTTTATGGAGTGAATAAGCGGACTCTAAACGAAGTAGTTGAGATATATGAATCTGGTTTTGCTGATTTGCAGCATTTAAAACTTACCCTTTTTAGACTTGCTTTGGTGGCAAAGCCACAACCTCAGTGACATCCAACTCTGTTCCTCCCAGACCTGCACTTGTGTGGCTAAACTTGGCAGGAGAAAAGCACATGATTCATTTCAAATCAGGACCCAAATGTTGGGGGCCCCTTAATGCCGCTCAGCAGTTGTTCCCTCTCCCATTTTCTCTCCCAGTCTCCTAGAGGATTATTTTATTTCTTCTCTCCTCAAACCTCCAGCACTTCCTCTTCCATCTTTCTACTTCGGTGATTACACTGAGGCCATCAGAGGAGCCCCACAACCCCCCCCACCGCATCTCCCCACGGACCATCCGCCCGTGCTCCGCTGTTATGTCTCCCTTCTTAAAAACAAGACAAAACAAAAGAAAAAATCTCATTTCCCATGCTAGTTACATCTCCATTTCTTGTCTCCTCTTTTTAGCAAAACTTGTTAAAAATTTTTCTATACTGATGTCTCTGATTCAATTTTTATATTTGGCTTTACTTCTAAAGTTTTGGAAATCTATTGAATACAATACTATTAATCTTCCTTTGTGAATTTGGGTTATCATGTTGAACAGACAGTAATGTCTTTAGGGCCTTTTGAGGCGACTTGTGTCCTATAAATTTGACCCCAGACTCCTGTGCTTTTGGAGTTCTGTCAACTTTTTATAGTTTTATTTCACAATTCTTCACCAACTGTTACTTTCACTATCATTAATTTGTCTGCCTCTGTAGTCTCAGCACTCTAATTACCATTTATAATTTATTACTTGGATTTGCTCTAGCTAAAAATGCAGATACTCAAACATGGTAGACTTCTGTGTAAAGAGTGAGGAAATAAGCTATGAATGAGGGCCTGAAAAAGGACAAGAATTTTTTCTTTTTTAATGTCTGGATTTTCAAGAGTCAAAGCTATTGAGGTTCTAGAATAAGTGATCTTCAGTTGGGTGAGATGTTATTATAAACATTGCTTAGGTCTTAGTATTCTGCCACCGTAAGTATTCCCTAAGCACTTATTGAATAAATGCACATATTTCCCAACACATAGAGTAGTCGAAATTTCTAAATTTTGTATCTATATAATTTCTAGCATATGTCTCAAACTATGACAAAACTCTCTTCTTGACTATCCAACCACCCCATTTTATTCCTACTCACTAGTGTGATAGCAGTCAGTTTTACTGATTATGCTAGTAGTGTAGCTGTCATCCAGAGAAGTCCCTAAATTGTATTCTGTGTCTAATGCTTTGTTTTTAAGTTGTGCTTGCTTATAGGAATCAGGCAGAAAAATGCCAGATGGCCAAGCAGCAGAACCAGTTCAAATTGGAAAGGTCCAAGATGGTGACGGGGTGCCATGCGCAAAAGGAAACGTGTGCAAAAGGTGCCGTGTGCAAGAAGGGAAGATCTGCGCATGCCCCAAATGCTGTCACCTCAGCGATGACCCGGAGACCCCTTCACATCCCATAAGAACCCTGCTCACCTTCCCTCCAGGGAGAAGGTATTTTAGAGCACGAGCTCTGCCTCCTCTATTCATTGATCAAAGAATAAAGTTTCTGCTCCGCTATTCCAGACCTGGTCTCATTCTATTGGCACAGGCAGCCCCAGGCAAAAGCACCCACTTGCGGGTCACTGGTCCTTTAGGGCTCGGTGACACAGCCAAGAAATAAAGATCCTAAATCAAGCGCAGTTGTATTTCTTTTTAATAACTCTTCCACCTAGCACCTCATTTCCATTCTTACTGTCTCAACTGTGATCCAATCTGTATTATCTCACGTCTGGGTAATACACTTTTGATGACTTCCTTTTGATCATACTTTAGCCTTATAGTCAAAGCCTTCCCCAACTGACCTCAACTTACTTTTTAAACCTAAAAGTACATTACATTAACCTTTCACTCCGATCATTAGTTTTTTCTTTCATGTTTTTGAGCATTTACTATATGTTAGGCACTAGGCCAAGCACTTTACATGCCTTATTTCATTTCATCCTCATAACAACTCCATTAAATAATTATTAACACTATCATGATTTTACAGTTTAGAAGGTATGGCTTAGAGGAGTAAACTGCTTGTGGATCCCAGAACTAGCAAGTGGCGGAACTAAGATTCAGGCCCAGGTCTGCCGGTTTTGAGAACACATGTTCTTAACCACTGTGCCTCTACCAGTCTCCCCATATCGACCTGCTCATGAGCCCCAAAAAATCCTTCATACTTCTGCATTACCTTTTTTGGCTTATGGCAGTGTATGCAAATCTTCTTTTTCACCTAAGTGTTACCCTTAATGATCAAGGTCAATTATGCCTTTGAACTGACTTCCCCTCTGACCACTTCTGTTCTGGGTGATCTATCCCTCTTTTGAGATCTTTCAGTGCAAGGAAAAGATGCTGCTTCATCAGAGTATCTTAGGTTTGTGTTGCCCTGGGTGTTCCAAGATATTTCCCCATGGGGTCAGAGACAAACACGATGCATCTAAGTAGACATTTTCCTATTGTTTGTTGGCAGATGTATTGGAGATGGCAACTTTACAAATTCAGACTCATGGTTTCTATGGAGCAATAATTTCTAATGAAGACAATGGTTGATTATCCTAGCTTCTCCTTCCTTCACATTTACAGAGTAAATAAAAAAATAAAATAGAGGAAAATATAATTCTCTCACTATTTTTTCCTCTTTAGAGAAGTTTTCAGAAACAAACAATTGATTTGATGAAGCCCCATGGAGAACTTTATATATAAATGCCCAAGGTATGGGCAAGAAAGACCAAACAGAGCAGCGTGGAAAAATATGCACCATGTATTCTGAGTGGCAGCTACCACAACACTAATATTCAGTGCAGTTACATTTTATTCCTGGGTGTGCCTCTAAAATGGTGGGCTAATTTGGGCAAGTCATTTCATCTTGCTGGATTTCAGGTTTCCTCACATGTCAAAGGAAGAGACAGTATCAGCTGTTGTAATATTATTTGATTCTTGGTGGAAGATGAAGTACCAACAAAAATGTTTGCAAGTTTATTTTTCAAGGGGAAGTACTAGGGAGAGAAGAGAAATGGAGAAAAATACCGAAGAAAGACAGAATGGGATTGAGAAGAAGTAGGGAATGAATAAATTTAAATAGTGATTAGAAGGAATTAGAGAAACTCTTAGTTGCCTACCCATTATCCATTTCCCCCTTTTCCCGCTAATAACGGAATCCTTATTTTGTTTGTGGTGACAATGCGCTCAGTAGTGGAGGATGAGGTGATTGGTCTCAACAATAATGGTACTCCTGTTTCCCGCTCTCCCTGCTGCCTTGGCAGTTAGGCGTGGCTATGTAACCAAATTCTGATTAATGAAATCTAAGAAGTAGACATCTTCTTGGGGAATTTCTGAAAAAGTTATTGCTTTCCTGGTAAAAGGGGAAAGATGGAGCTTCATGCCATCCTTCCCTTTCTTCCTGCTTCAAACATGCATTAGGAGGTAAGATGTATCATAATAACCAATGCACAAAGGAGTAGAGAGCTAGAAAGAGCTGAGGACCCTAATGGCACGGCTGAACAGCTGATCTGATGCCAGCAAGCACTTACTTGTGTACTGTGTTTACGTGAGAAAAAGAAATTGTTATTTGTTTAAACCACTGTTGCTTGGTCTTTCTCTTTGTTGCATCTAGGATGCATTTCTAATCGATACAGAGAGGAGTGATGAAAATAGCAACAGACACCCTACCCTGGAGGGGAGCATCATAACTATGAGTGTATCTAGGTAAAGGAATCTTGAAAATAGTTGTCAAAAGGTGTAAGCAAGGTGTGGGTTTAGGGTTAAGGCTTTAAAAATGAGTTTGAAAGTTAGGACAGATAAATGTGATGTTTTTATTTGAAGAATGGCTGAGAACAATTAGAAGAACAAGAGGGATGTGAAAACAGGACGTCCCGTGAATCAGAATTTTAAAGAAAAACTGATGCAAATGTGAGGAGACACCTTAACAGGAGATTAGCCCCCAAACACAGCATGTAGCTTTCCCTCTGGTATATTTCTGTGGCAACTTTTGTAAGTCTTGTGTTTGCAAAAGTTGTACTTTTTTTTTTTTTAATTTTATTTATTTATTTTTTTCCCCCAAAGCCCCAGTAGATATTTGTATGTCATAGCTGCTCATCCTTCTAGTTGCTGTATGTGGGACACCACCTCAGCATGGCCAGAGAAGCGGTGCGTTGGCGGGTGCCCGGGATCCGAACCTGGGCTGCCAGCATCGGAGCGCGCGCACTTAACCGCTAAGCCATGGGGCCAGCCCCAAAAAGGTGTACTTTTAAGTATACATAAAAAAGTGCTCTTGGATCACACAAACCCAAATTGAGGAATATTCTACAGAACAGCTAGCCCACATTCTTCAAAACTCATGGTATTGTCTTCAGATTAAAGGAACCTACAGAGGGCCGGCCCCGTGGCTTGGCGGTTAAGTGCTAGCGCTCCGCTGCTGGCGCCCGGGTTCGGATCCCGGGCGCCCAGGCGCCGCTTCTCCTGCCATGCTCAGGCCGCGTCCCACATACAGCAACTAGAAGGATGTGCAGCTATGACATACAACTATCTACTGGGGCTTTGAGGGAAAAAAATAAATAAATAAAATCTTTAAAAAAAAAAAGGAACCTACAGAGCTGTAGCTGCTGAATGCAAGGTGTGATCCTGGATTGGAGCCTGGATTGAAAAAAAATAATTTTTTTTTCTATAAAGGACATAATTAGGACAATTGATGAACTATGAATATGGATTTTATATTAGATAGTCTTTATTTTATCAACACTAAATTTCCTAAACTTAGTAATCTTATGGGGCTAAGAGAATGTAATTCTTAGGACATACAGGCTGAAGAATTTAAGAGTGAAAGGTAATGATGTCTGAACTTACTCTCAAATCATTCAGCAAGAAAAAATATGTATGTATGTATGTTCAGTGAGAGCTAGAAAGCAAATATGGGAATATGTTAACAATGAGTGAATCCAGGTGAAAGCTATATGCGTGCTCATTGTACTACTTTTGTAATATTTTTGTAGATTTGAAAGTTTTCAAAATACAGTGTCTTTTAAAAAAATAAGTTTAGAAAATGTTTTAATCCTTTTAACTTCTTGTAGCTGAAACAGTTTGTCAAGGTTCCAATTTTTAAAATTTTTATTATTTGAAGAATATTTAACTCCTCTCTCCCTGGCATTTGGGCATATACCCACACAATTTTTGAGATAAGTATGAAATTCGTGGACACCATGTATGTGTGTGTGTGTGTGTGTGCAATGTATGTGTGCTTTAAGCTTTCTGAGAATTATGGATGTGAGACACAAAGAAATTTAAATGCCAGAAATATTATTTATAAGATATGTCATTCCATGTCATCTGGGTGTTTATGACTTAGGTCTATGATTTTTTCCCCCATTTTTAACCCAAAGGACAATTTCAAAGCCATTTACAGGCTATGAGAGTTGGACAAGGTTTGATTGGAGGTGGTATAGATGTTTCATGATGCACAGTGAGGATGTTACCTATTGGGGGGAAATAAGGTAAGCAGGAGTCTGAATGTCATGAAGGGGCAGCTCAGGGCAGTGACTGTTGGCTGACTGCACGTCTGCAGGCTACAGGTGAAGGGGCCACTGCTTCCTTTTTAGAATTCCTGAAGTGGCTATTATTTTGTTAATAACATCTACCATGGGCTTCAGTTTAACGCTTTTCCATGCAACTACTTTTTATTCAGCAAAATCAAAGAGGCTTATTTAAATCTAAATACTGCGTTTTTCTGCTTTTGCGTTTTCTTGGAATTACCACAACCTCAGACAACAGCAGTCCTCAAGATGTGCTCTACACACCTGCGCTACATGTTCAGAGTACAGGGTATGTGTAGCTGCTGCCAGGTGGGGAGGGGTATTCTTAGAAGTTCCCAGTTGTGTCATTGTGGACTCTGTGCAGGTTTCAAAACTTCTTAGTTTCCTCTTCTACAACGCAAGGATTGGTAAATTTCCCTCCCATGTTTTTTGGTATGATTAGATGAAGCTAATAGATGTGAGTCCCTCACTGCCTTTCACAGAAGTCACCCATACAATATGGGAATTTCCCTTCTTTCTAAATCCATTGGTCTTAATTTCCAGGTTATTTCTATTGTAACTAACAATTGTGCTAAAAATATATTTAACAGAATCTATACCATCCAGTCAATCATCAATCCATGAAATTGTAAGCTCCATGGGCTGAATATTGGCTGAGATGCCAAGAGTCGCATGTGGTCCACTTTGATACTAAGACCCTCTTTGCTATCAAGTAAATATTGCTTGTGTCTTTCTTTTCTCATGAATGTCTATCAGGAACTATTTAATGCTCTTCTTAATCTTTTGTAGAGTACCTCCCTCCCTAAACCTTTCATAACTGAATTCTAATGAACATAGCCACTCGTGGGCACTTAGTTCGTGTTGTTAACTGCCTGACTTCCTATTTCTAACCATGTTGCCATCTCAAATTAAGCGTGAAGCTTGTGATGAGAGGTGGTTGTTAATTCGGGTCACCAGGTTAAGCAGTGAGGAAGGATTCCTTTTCTATGGTTATAGTTGGTTATTTCTCTTGCCACCTGGGCCGACTCTGAGTGGCTGCCAGCTGACCTGCCCATCTGTACCCAGCTCTCTAGACCAATAAATGGGTTGGATGTTCACCTGTGGCAGGTAACAGGAAGCACCATTCCTCTAGAATTGAATTATTATTATTACTATTATTTTTTGAGGAAGATTAGCCCTGAGCTAACATCCGTCACCGATCCTCCTCTTTTTGCTGAGGAAGACTGGCCCTGGGCTAACATCCGTGCCCATCTTCCTCCACTTTATATGGGAGGCCGCCACAGCATGGCTTGACAAGCGGTGCGTCGGTGCACGCCCGGGATCTGAAACCCCAGCTGCAGCAGCGGAGTGTGCACTTACCTGCTACGCCACAGGGCCGGCCCCTAGAATTGAATTATTAAGCAGAGAAGTCGTAGATTAGACGACCGTTTTTCTACATATTCTTCTCTCCTTTAAAAGAAAATTCCTTTAGCTTCTCTCTGACTCTTAAAATTCCTTTTGCATTCTCTCATCTTTTAGGGATAAAGGATTCCCTTTCTCTTTGCCCCTCACCTCCCATCTGCAATCCTTCAGCAAGGGCTGGCGACGTTTTCCTCCACAGCTACCCTGAACGCGTCAACTTCTCCTCATCTCTGCTTCTTTCCCTGTAGTGTCAGCCACTGTCATTTCTTAGCTGCAATTGTCTCTCACTTGGACTTCCTGCTTCCATGCTTGTCTCTTCAACCTGTTCTCCATGCAGCAGCCAGAGAGATCTTTCAAAAATAAATTAGATCATGAAAATGTCCTCTTTCAAATCTTTTACTGTCACTCCACTGCTCTTAGAATAAAATCCAAACTTTTACCCTCACCATTTGACCTTACATGAATGATCTGCTCCTATTCACTGGCGTGGTTTCTTTCCACTTTTCCTGCCTCACTTAATTGGAGCCACATTGACTGTCCTCTGGATGGGCTGTTTTGTCTTACTTTAGGGTCTTTGAATTAGCTGTTCCATCCACCTGAATGCCTAGACAGTTCTTCCCCAGGGTCATGGCTGTCTTCCTCATCATTCAGGTCTCAGCATACGTATCCCTCCCTTAGAGAGACTGTTTGGGATCACTCTATCTAAAGTCTTTCCACATTCCTTGCTAGTTGCTATCCTATTACACTGTTCTTTTTTTTTTCTTCTTCTTCACACACTTATTACTATCTGAAACATTTTATTTATTAATTTACTTTTTTTATTTGAATACCGCCACCAGAATGTAAATTCCTGTAGGCCAGGGGTCTTTCTTGTTTTGTCCACCATTGATTTCTGATTGATGTAGCCTGTATTGGTGCTAGGCATGTTGTAGGAACTCAAAAAAAATCTTAGTTGAAGGAAAGTGAGAATGAATGATTGTCCACGTATTTAGAACATCTAGAATAGTATTTTTACGCGGTGGTGCTGTGAAGATATCTTTAATGGCTATGGCATGGGGCCCTTCTCTCCAGACTCTGACTTCAGCTAGTCAGGGCACAAAATTTCTATAAATATCTCTCAAAGGCATACTGGGCTTGATCCTAGCATAGTCAGCCACCAAGCCTTTGTTTCCTCAAAGGACAAAATCCCTTTATCAAACTCATAGCAACTCTAGGGACCACAAAATTTGTCTACAGGACAACTAGACGAAGGAGATTTAGTTGTTTTTTGGGGCATGAGGAGGAAAGGATGAAAGGAAGAAAAAATTAAGGGAAAAAAGAGATAAAAAGAGAATTCTTTGACATTAGAACTAGCTCTTCAGTAAAGCTAGTGGTGGAATAGTACTGTATTTACAATAGCTCTAGTTTGTCGTCAAATGACAGTAAAAAATCCTAAAAAGAGCTTGGATTTTAGATTTAGAATCTAGAATATACATCTGTATTAACCAAGTGAACAAAAACCTATTTTCCTAGATTAGCTAGGTTTCCATAAATTGACAAATTGGCATGAAATTTACTTTTTTTTGGGAAATAATAAACAAAACTTTGGGCATTCTACATGTATGGAATTCTTTCAGCCCACCAGTGTAACTCCTATTTAGTACACCAATATTGCAACTCCAGAATATATATGATTTTCGAAATGTGTTATTTTTAAAGAGTTAACACAGTTTCCAAATGTGCATTTAATTTACACCAAAAAGCAATTTATCCCGTGGAAGAATATGACTTAGTCCAGCTGAAGGTGAATCACTTGTCTTTTCATAAATGTATTGCAACTATTTTTTGGTTTTCTGTGACTAGTAGTTATAACATTTCTAGTCATATTAGAAGCCATTAGCAGTGGTTTTTACATAATGTATACAATATTTGCAAAAAGAGCTCATTTTCAGTCATGTATCTCTTTTAGTTCAATACTTGAGTTAATAATTACCAGCAAAAATAATATAATGTATTCTTATTTTAAAGATGTTCTGGGAAAGCTATTTTTCTAGATAGCATGACCACAGTTCTGCAATTTTTAGGGAGATTAAAAATGTGCTGATGTATTTTCAATGATGCACCTTAAACTTTCAGCATCATTTCAGCTTATTCTTACTGGGCTCTTCATAAAGGAAAATCCAAGAAGTAAAGTAATGAATGTACACTGTGCATAAAACTTATCATGGGTAGTGTTACTGATTAAAACATAAATGTATTAAAACAGAGAGAGTAAAATTATACTCTTACAGATATTAAGCCTTGGCCCTACAAACGCAATATTTTAAATTATATATATGCTGTTTTCTGCTGTTGTGAGGTTACAGTTGCTAAGTAAATCTATTAAGTTTGATACTTTCTTGGTAACAACCTTGTGTTGCCAAGTTACTTATTGATTGAGGAGTACAGATTGTACTCCTAGATTTCATTTGGTTCAAATGACCGTGTCTATAAACACTTTGCCCACCTATTGTCCATTTTTGTATGCACCTTTGTTAACAATGTTTTCTTTTATGTTTAATCTCTTGCCTTTTTGCAAATTGGACCCAAAAGCTTCACACAGTGAAAGAAAAGAATGAGTTAGAAAACAACACAAGAGAAATAGGAAGCCTGGTAAATACAGGCACAGGGTAGATCAAAAGACTCTTTTGGAATGAGAAGTAGCGATAATAGTTGGATATTTGCGGAGTGCAAAGTCAAAAAAGCCAGTCCTATCATATTTAGGGTATTAAAGAGAAGCTTTGTAGTGTATTCCACACATATTTTGTGTATTTTATAGGTGCTAGTCAGGGGGAAATATATTAGAAATGTATTAAGGTCCTGGGAAAATAGTGTCAAGACCAGCAGCTGACTTGACTTGGTCATAGTCTCTACCTCTCCTGTGACTCGAGTGCAATGGCCATACCTTCTTTAGGGCTTGCCTTCAGTTTCTCACATTCTACTCCATTTTTGGTAAGTTGCCAGAGTTACTTCCTAAAGAATAAATCTCTTTATATTATTCTGTGTGAAACCTCCATTCCGATGACTTATTTTGTATAGTTTGAAGGACATTCTTGAGTGTGGCTTACAAAGACTTCATGATCTAGTTCCAATGATCTTCTCTAACTCTATCTCTAAGCATTTCCTTCAGTCCTACTCTTAAACCACCCTGAACTTCTCATCATTTCCTAAACCTGCCATGCCCTTTCCTGTCTCTGTAGCCTTGCCCACATGCTACCTGTTCCTGCAGTGCCTTCTCTTCTTTCCCTGGGAAGCAATAGTGGTAGATCTGAACTGAGTTCAACTTGCCTGGTTAGTTTGCTCATCTGTAAATGGAAATAAGAATACTTGTCCTATAAAATGAGATATATACATAATAATGCATCGTGATTTTGGTGTTTCTATGGTGAGTGGAAAGAACTCAGACTTGGGTGTCAGACAAACATCATGATTTTGGTGTTTGTATGGTGAGTTCAAGTCCTGGATGAAGCACTTATGAGCTTGTGATCTTGGCAAATTCCTAAATGTCTCTGAGACTTAGTCTTTCCTCTGGAGAGTGAGAATACATTACCATTCAGGGTTCAGGTGAGGATTCAATCAGACAACACTTTCAAGTGTTTATCATTGTGCCAGAACTTCAATAATGTAACTGACTCTAACTACAAATTTAGTAATATAACTAATTCATGTTAACACTCAGAATATTGTTACTTTGATCTAGCACATCTTGTGTATCTAAGTACATAGAATAAAGCACATTATAATATATATTAAAAGTTTGCAACTATTTCCCCAGAATAAATTTAAAAGTAGAGTAGGTTCCTGGGGACTAATTAGAGAAGAGTGTTTCTGATATGCAGCTTCTAGGTAGGATGAGAACATCATGTCAGACTACTCTTTGTTCCTTCCTTATATTTATGACAAAGTCTATTGTTTTAGACATTTCATTAGAAAGAATTTGTGGACGAAATTTGACAGATAAACACAATGATTTCAGATTTTTTTATGACTTGAATAACACTTTTATATTCTGGTGTTTTCATCTGTAATATTGTGGTTAGTGTTGGTAAGAATAACAGGAAACAAAAGCATAAAGTAAAAGGTAGAGAAAATAAATTAAAAATAAAAATTACACAAAAGGTAGGTGTGAGTGAAATAAGAGCGACCAGTTTGGGCAACAGAATGGAAGAGTGGGAGGAAACGGTACCAGAAAGAATACAGGATGTTGAGTCATGATATTTGAGTTGGAATCCAAATAGGGTGGGTACGTTTTTGTGTGACTTAAAAAAAACTACCAAATGAAGATACTCCTTTGATAAAGTGAATAACACTATCCACCATTTTTTAAATTTTGAAAATTCTGGTTTTCTTTTCGAAGTTTCTTGAAAGTGAGGGTAAATGTTTATTCATTTGTGTTCACTTACTCTTGGAGAACACAGCTCAATGTTTGATATTAAACGTTCTGCAAATTCTCAAGTTATTACGTTCCTAAGGTATTTCACTATAATTATTATTTCAGATTACCGTGGTTTTGTGTTTATAATTTCTCCTTACCAAATGCTCCATGCTTTTATGATACAGTCCTCCTCAGTTGGTTCCAGGACCCCTGCGTATACCAAAATCCATGGACGCTCAAGTCCCTTCGTCGGCCCTTTGTATCCTCTGATTTAACCAACTGGGGATCCTAAACATTAATAGTATTACACAATCGGCAGTTGGTTGAATCCGCGGATGTGTAATCTGTCTGATACGGAGGGCGGAAAGCATATCTAAATATGCTTGCTCCTAGTTATTCCTTTTTTACCCTTCCACCACTAAAATTAGGCCATTTGACTGTACTTTATTGCCCAGGGAAGGTAGAGCACAAAAGAACCTTTATAGACTATTCAGATTCTTGCCTGAGTTCCAAAGCTTCAGTCATGGCTTTCAACTGCAAAAGCCAGATGCTTGAGAGAAAGAATATTGTTTTTCTTTTTATTTATTTTTTTGAATTCTGCCATCTTGGCTTTGAATATCAAGACCAAATATGGAAGGACACAGAGCACTGAGTCTTTCCACAACCTGTAGAGAGGGATAAGCATGTGTGAAGTCCTCAGAGCAGCTTTCCTGAACTTGGTGAGAGCTAAATGAGGAATGGTGAGAATGATGAGAAAGAAGCATTCTCTTCCTTTGCAATCTAAAGCTCCTGAGGAGTATGGAGGAGGTGAAATCACCAAGAGAGTTTGGGAAGTTGCCCAAGCAGAGGTAATTCTTGTCTCAAATCTTAATATGCAGCCGTAGGAAAGGGCACGTCTCTAGCAGAAGCCATATGCCCTACTTGATGTGGAGGTGCCAGAGGCAGGGTCTGAGGCAGCTCCAAATCTCCCTGGGCTCCTGACAGGTGAGGCAGGACGTTTGAGGGTTTCCTCTGCTCTCAGGAGAGGATGGCTCTGAGCAGACAGTGTAAAGCGGCGTCGTTGTTTGGGTGAGAAACATACGGATTATCTGGCCCTGGTAGCAGGAGAACATGGGAGTGTTTGCACGCTTCAGTAGATGCTGATGCCAACACCCATCGGAATGAGTTAAACCTCACGTGAAGCTGACAAAGTTACTGTAGATGTTCATCTCTCTACCTGCGCCTCTGCTTTCATGTTTCAGAAACTGCCGATGAACCTGGACGCTATTGGGCAGAAAGGGAAAGGGTGGAGCAGGTAAGAATTCGTAAGTCACTAAGACTGTATTTTAAAGAAAAAGTGCCTGATTTTTAAACCAAGCTACTTTGAATTAGCAAATTTAAAGTGTCCTATCATTTTATGTAGGAGTCATGAGCGCTGAGGTTAGTCACAGAAATATAAAATTTCACTTTTGCACGTCTGAGTGTTAAATTAAGCATGGTGGCGGTTAGACTGAGGTGGCTCTAATGCCACGGCGGGCTGCATAATCCAACAAAAATCTAAGCGGTAAATGCCTCAAGGTTACGAAATCTAAATGCTAAGGTCAATTAATCACAAAGAGCCAACTAGGCTTTAAGCTACAGCCAATCAAATAATTTCCTTTTTTTGCTTCTGCACTTTCTCTATATGTCTCCCCCCACTCCACCCCCAACCACTTCTGGTTTGGCAGTGCCCAATTCAAATCCATTTTTGCTCAAACTCTTAAACCTTTTCATATGCCTTAGTTTATCTTTTAACATGAAATTTGTGGCCTAAAAATATGAATATTTCTATATTATATACTATATCTGGTTTTGACATAATTGATGGGACAAAAGTACTAAAATGTGTGTGTGCCTAATAGTTTATAACATTTCCCTCCACTCTCAAATATCGTGAGAGAGAATGCTGGTATTGCCTTCTTAACATTCTTCTCTGAACCCCTCCCCCACCCCTTGTTTTCTGAGGGGAAAAAAGGACAAAACTGAGAGGTGAATTCTCCTGAAAAAATTAGTCAGAATAGAAAACAAACCTTGTGCCCCGGAAGACCATGCAGCAGGGGAGGGTGTTGTGTCGAGTTCATCAGGAGTGAGGGCCAAGTGGTGGGAGACACAAGAGGCAAATAAGGAGGCCATGTTGCCTTGGATCAAAGAGAGAAAAATCTTCTGGATGAAAGAGTCACAGGCTCTTGGGGATTGAAGAGTGACAGAGAAGAGGAGAGGGCATGGAACTTAAATAAGACTTGTGTAGATCACGTCTAATAGACGATTCCATTATATTAAATCTTTTGAGTGGCACGAATAAAGATGAATGTCCTTGTTCTAGATGAGCTCCTTTATCTGTGAACCTGTTCTCGGACTGGATCACATATAATGGCTTTATAAGGGTTACAACAACATCATCACCAACACACCTATGCCTTAGCTTGTTCCTTACCCTGACTGTATATCGTAGACTGCTGAGTGATTTCAGTGAATTCTTCTTTTATCTCTGAAGGCCTGCTTTCTGTCTGTGAACACTATTTATTTTTATTCAAGGCTATTTAGCACCATTCTTTCTTTGATTCCTCTATAACACACTGCCTTGTTAAGTTCCAGTCTTCTTCATCAGTACCACATTCATTCATTCCTTCTTCATTTATCTGTTCAGGCATTCATTATAACTATACCATAGGCAAAATGTTGAGGGGATGTAATAATGATAAAATGTTTGACCGTGATCTATCTGTACACATTTTAATTTAGTAATTCTAGCCTGTGTCTATTCATATCTATCTGTCCTAGATTGTGAACTCCTAGAAGCAAAAAAAATTAGTCTACTTAATTTCTTTGCACAGCTCCTCCAAGGTAATGGCTCTAATGGACTATGAGAATATTATTGAATTTGCTACATATACTAGCATAGGAACTTTGAAAAAAGATGCCAAGGAGCCGCCAGCAGTACAGAAAGATTTGTATAGTTTTTTCCATTAAAATGAATCTGATGGACAAATGATTTGTCACATTATTTCAACCTAATGCTCAGTTGCCAAGAAAAGTTCTTGAATTTCAACAAATGAAAAAATTTCTTCTTTCCATGGAGCATATATTGTTGTACTGTAAGCTCACAAGATCAGGGGTAAAGACTGCAATCAGAAGGGCAGAAATAAAAATCTAACTTTAACTTAGCCAAACTAGGCTCTTGATCTTAACACAGAGAGAGGTTAAATGGAGGTTAAGAGAGCCTAACACAAAGCATGACTGATGACGTCTTCTTGTCTAAGTTTGAAATGTGTGAGAAAGCAGAAACATTTATAAACCATGAGGCATTTTTGCAATTTCCAACAAATCAGCCACAACTAGGAAATTAAAAATGGCTAATCTTCTGGACCATTGAAAATGAGTCAAACATTTCTGGCCTGCTCTGGGAAAAACCTATTAAAATATCAACAGGCTGGGGTGAGTGAGGCTGGATGAGAGGAGAGGATGAAAAGGAAAGACAAGGATCAGAGGTTTTGTGAGTGAACGTTATGGCCACCTGAATCGTGTGCTGTCTCAGAAGCCAGTATCTGATGCACCTGAAAACTTCATCAGTTATTTTCATTAATTTATCCTCGCAATATGGGGCCTGGATAAAAGCTTCCAAAAAACCATTATGGGGGCAGCTTATCTGATTTCTCTCAGTAGATCCTGGCACATACATTTATAAATTTTGTCCATAATTTGTCAGTTCATGTCCATTTGCACGCTTTATTCTGTAACATTTCAATTTCAAATCTATAAAGTAAGATTTATCTGTTTAAGTGGCTGCAACCAGAGAAAGCTGCAGAGTCATAGCTTCCTTACACTGTGAGGATCAGGTATTGGAATCATCTTACCACATGCTGCAAAAATTAGCCAAAATGTCCGTGAATGCAGGTAACTGCAAAATGGGTGTGTGTGTAATCTGCATATATATGTTTCATAGGCAACTATCCTCTATGAAAGTCCTAATTCGTGAGGAGGGAATATGAGGGAGAAGTGGTGGGTAGAATAAGAATTCTGGTTGCAAGATTTGGGACCAAGAGAGGAGAGTTTCTCTTTGTGCATATTTTGTCAGGAGGTATGGTGAGGCTAAGGAATAGAGAGAATGGTCAAGACAAAAAAGGAGACATCAAGTGCCAGGGGAGAAAGAGAAACTGGTTGGTTAGAGTTGGAGATCAATATCTGGGACACTTGGAGGCTAGGAAAGGAGATGCTACTGAGATTTCACTTGGCACTAAGCAGACTCTATGTGGGAGAGATGAAAAGAGAAACTGAGCACATAGCAGAATCAAAGCTTGAAGGAGGTGAGAAAGTGGCCAGGGAGACTTGTTCAATTTTCATGTACCCATTTCATCTCAATATCAGGAACCAAAATGCAAAGACAGTCTCACCCCACAAGATAAATAGAGAATCAGACTGGCATGGTAATGGATAGTTACTACCAGTGTGAGATTTGTTTGCTACCAAATCATGAATTGTTAATACCTTTGAGTAGCTTTACACAACAATGAAGATGCATTCCATTGCTTCTCTAAGTGTCTTTTTTTTTTTTTTTGGTGAGGAAGATCAGCCCTGAGCTAACATCTGCCAATCCTCCTCTTTTTGCTGAGGAAGACTGACCCTGGGCTAACATCCGTGCCCATCTTCCTCTACTTTATATGGGACACTGCCACAGCATGGCTTGACAAGCAGTGCGTCGGTGCGTGCCCAGGATCCGAACCAGCGAATCCCAGGCCGCTGCAGCGGAGCACGCACACTTAACTGCTTGTGCCACCGGGCCGGCCCCTCTAAGTGTCTTTTCAATCCCCACAAAATTGGAAAACATGTTACTCCACCTCAGGAAATTGTGTGTGTGCTGAGGTGGGGAGAAAGAGGAAAGAGCAGATTTAGGGTGACTCTATTCCACACGACAGAGTCTCAACCTCCTCTCTCTGGCACCAGCCTCAGCACAGGCAGAAAGAGAGGAGACATGGTATTCTTTTTTGGAGGGGAGGAAGAGGTTATGGGAGAGGTTAAGCACCTTGGTATTTGGTGCCCTAGGTAATTGGGGGTCAGTAGAGAAAAGAAAGCATCTGTCTAGAAACTAGAAGTGTCAGGGAAATTCTGATGGTCCACAAATTATTCCTGTGGAGTAGGCAAACTTTCTTCCAATGGAGCATCGCTGGATAGCTGTATAGCAATGCTCAGTCTCATTTTTCAACCTGCAGCACCTAAAGACTCCCTTGCCTTAGAGAGATGGTCCTGAGGGCCAGATTCATTATCTGCATGTGATGGAAAGGCTGTATCTTTAGAGACAATTTAGGTGTCTGGCGAATAGCAGAAGAGCCTGGACTGGAGAGGGAATATAGATAGTGAAAACGTCCACTGGATCTTAATCTACTCTGAGAATTTTAAAAGCCCCTTTCATTAACGTTGCTCTGGACCTGACTGCAAGCATGGACTTGGGGAGGTGTAGTCAGAACCCATCTCTCCCCTGCCCATTCTCTCCTTGGTTGTGAGAAGGATTCAAAATGTTTATCTACCAGGAAGGTATGTGAAAATGATTATCCTAGCTTAGTGTATTGGCACAGTCTTAATCTTTGAGGCTAGGATTTTGGTGGATAATAATTTTAATAACCTCAGTCTAGATTCTTTCTAGTTGAAAGTGATGTCTTATCCTTCTGATATTTCCTGCCCTTCTTGTCCTATGTATAAAATTTGGAGGCCCACTTTTAAAAAGGAATAAAGAATAATAGAACTGAAAACAAGAGGGAACACAGCTATCCGGCCTTGGTTTCTTCCTATATAAAAAGTGAGGGCATTGTGCTCTATGAGCTTCAAGTTTCCTTCGAACTCAAAAAAGTCTAATTTTATAAAACCTAAATTAAAAAAGTACTTGAGACATGTAAGAGGAAACTGTCTAACTAGATAGCAATTCACTTGAGACTCAGAGTGCTGGAGGCAGAAAAAAATCTTCAGGTTATTTTTCTTTAAATGAATTAAATAAGAATCAAGAGAAAAGATTATTAGGAGACAATAGCATGACTAGATGTTTTAATCAATGAATTAGGTCAATAACTGTATGGCCTCTTAGTCAAGTGCATACTCATTCCTCTAACAAAAACACAAAAATTATTTAAAATCTCAATTGCCTTTTAAAAATGGTTAATCTTACTATTAAAGAATATGTCAGATTATCTGTTGTCCCTTTTTCTGGCTAATCACGTGGGTGATATTTTAGTTCAGTTGAGCACCTTGACTAATGTGGACCTGGAATGGAGTTTGGAGACTGGGACTAAGGAGAGAGGGCTGTGTTTTTCTTCACTATAGAATGAGAACTTGAGTTCCTGGGAGATATGGGAGGGGAAGTTGAGGAAGAATGATGTGGAGAGAGAGGTGGAGTGAGGAGCTGGCACAATGACCAGAGGCAATGTGGCCTCCAGTGGCCAGTGAAAAAGCTCCAAGAGTCCCCCTCCCAAAAAATAATTCTCAGAAAAATTTTGAGAGCAATGGTCATTTTAGACAGACATATTCATTATTATAGAAGATTTCAGAAATAAGGTGACCCTAGTTAATTCAAGTAATATTAAAATAATTATAAAATGAATCTATTCAACAAAAAAATCAAATATCCAAATTACTATCAAATACAACTATTTAACAGGAAAATATCAACTTCTAACACAAGTAACAGGAGTAACGCTTTATATTGTCCGTTTTCCCATTCAACCTTTATTTTTGTTGTGATAGAGAACAAAACCTAAATTTGAAATATTCACAACTTGCCCCAGCTTATCTCCAAAGAAGAAGAGCTTTTGGTTTCAGTGGTAGACACTTGTTCTGATCAGGGTGGTGGGTGAAGGTGCAGAATTGAAGACGACGAGAGAGTATTTGATCACTGTGCGTAAGACGGGAAATAGAGCTACTGGGGTTGTGGAGTTAATGAGGGGAGAACAGATCAAGGAGGAGGGGGAGGTGAGCTGATATAGGAATCAAGTCAATATGTATTGGAACTTCCTATGTGTATAGCTCTGTGCCATGTGATGCAAACAAAAGTCCTTTCTAAGCAAAATCCTGCGGTCAATGCAGGTTGAGTCAAATTTTCTATACATTCAAATTATTTACATGTGTATCTGAATTCATCAGTTGTTGGTGTACGCTGAGAAATGTATGGAAAGCAGATGGTACCAGCTCATAGGAGGAGATCCATGAATACTGAGCATGGATTACTGGAACTTCCCTAGGATGGGGAGGACCTCACCCCCAGCTTGTGGAAACTTTGGATTTACTAGTTTTGTGATCTTGGGCTGGTCAATATTTCTTTATGGCTTTATTTCTAAAATGGAAATATATCTAACTTGCCTAAAGACCAGTGGGCTAGGTAAGGGGATCTGTTAAGGTCCCTTTTAATTCTAAGATATTATGGTTTTAGAAAGTGTTAGCACTGAATCATGTTTTACTAGCATAGGCTTTTCAAGGAGACAGACTTGGATTAAAATCTCTTTTGCAACACTTACTGGGGGTGACGCCAGGCATGCTACTCAATATTTCTCATTTTCTGTTTCCTATTTTGTAAAATGAGACTATCTCTTAGAACTGTTATAAGGATAAAGTCAGATAATGTTTGTAAACCACTTAGTGCAGTTCATGGTCCATGAATAGCTCTCAATAAATGGTAAATTATGAAAACCACCACACCCATAACCACAAACATAGGGCTTGAGATCAAAATGGTATAAATGCTTACAGTTTTTTGGACTGAAAAATAAACCTAACTAGAATACCCAACTCCAGATATTTCTGTCTAACAAATTGATCCTAATGTGTGAAATTATGCTTGCAAACCTATTTAGTATACAAATGTAACAATTAGTTTACTTTTATATAGATGATGATAATGCATTTGCATAGACATTAATTTTCTTTCTATTTGAAACTTAAAAATATGATTCTGAATTCACAGTAAGAACAGTACAAAATTGTTAGTAACTTTCAAAAACATAAGGTGGGATATTAGATACCTCTGTAGTCTGTGTATTGGAAAGTTTATTCTCCCATCTTTTGGAGGTGGGAAATATGTCAGTATTCTCCTTTTTCGTGTAAGAATGGTCTGTTTTTCATGTGCTAGTGGTCTGTTCTGGGAAAGCCTCTTTCCTTTTCCTTCTGCATGGTTAGAGAAGAGAATTGTTAGAAAATATGTCAGTGCCAGGACCCAAGGCAAAGACTGAGTGGTCTTGTAAGTATTCACTTGGACCCTAAAAGTGAGGACCTTACCAGCTAGACCAGTGCTTGGTAAAATACTAAAGTGGATCAAGTTTATGTTTGGGCCCCTTCTATTTCCTATTTCCTCACTTGTTCCCTGACTGTCCAAAGTATTGAGTAAAATGATTGTTTTTGCTTAATGATACTGTTTCAGGAATGAGTAAAGCATTTGCTGACAAGGACTTAATACAACTCTTCCTGGGGATTGTTTTTTAACTTTTAATTTTGAAATAATTCTAGACTCACAAGAAGTTGCCCAAATAGTACAGAGAGATCCCATATATCCTTCATCTAGCTTCCTCTAATGGTAAAAGCTTACATAACCATGGTACATTATCAAAACTAAGAGATTAACGTTGGCACAATACAGCTAACCAACAGAGGAAATTTTAAAGAATGAAAAATTATCAAGGCTGAAAGGAAAACTTTTCTGAATCCTAATGTTACCCCTCTCTGTGTGCACTTAAGATTTTGCCCTTGTCACACTGTTTGGTAATCTTAGATTAACTTTCTGTCTTCTCCACTCTATCCCTTCAGAACAGGGATCGTGCCATAGTCACCCTTTAGTCCTATTGCTTATTAAAGTAACTGGCATTCAATAAGTATTTTTGGTTAAAAGGGTGACTAATAGTTGCTTAAGTCTTTAGAGTCTTTACATTTTCAAATCCTTTTTATACATGTTATCTCTACAGAGAATGTTCATCATCTAGGGGACAGGGCATAGACTTTGAGAGCATTCAAATCTTGGTATTTATTAGCTTGAGTCTTGTGACAAGGTACTGAATGTCCTTGGATCTTGCCTTCCTCTTGTGCTTCATTGTTTTCACATAATAGAGTTGTTGTGAAGATTCAAGGAGGTAATTTATGTAATAAATAGGGGCTCTGGGAGGTAGATAGGGTAAAAGATACTACTGCCATTTTACAAACTAAGGGTAAATAATTTTATTGCCGTATTATAAACTAAGGCTCAGAGAGGGTAAGTCATTGTGGAAAACCATAAAGCTAGTACATGGTAGTGCTGCTAAACACCTTAGGTCAGCTGTCTTCCCTGATATCACATTGTCTTTCCCAGGCAACAGGAGAGTGGATTAAAAAACAAACAAACAACAACAACCATGAGATAGCTACAGAAATTTACGACTTTATGTAGTTGTTGAGTTCTTTTGCTATATGTACAGGAAATCCTCTCTTAGGTGGGGCTGGGTGACGAGACAAACTAAAAGGTGAGTCAAGGGTGTGAGTTACTCTTTCAGGGGGTCTCTGTCAAATACCCCTCCACTCCACCCAACCAGTTGACATTAATATAGCCAAGAATCTTGCTTGCCAGACTCAGCATCAGATGTTTATGCCCTCATCCCCTGTGGAAGGCATGGGAGGACGAGACTTGGAGCTCTCAAGTACTCACATTGCATTATCAAAATTTTTTTAAATCAAAAGATAAATTTAAAAAGTTGGAGGGTTTTGACATTATCACCACCATCATTATTATCATTGTTTCATGCTCATGAAAATAATTTTTTATTAACAAAAGAGAACATGTAAACATGGAACTTTTTTACTAATCTGACATGGCTGGTAACACATTAGCCTAAGTTGCTTCTCAACCTGCCCTGAACACCTTTTACATACCCTTGAATTCCCCATTCTAGAATGCCTATTTTGGAAGCATTCCTTTGGCTTATACAATGTATTCATTTCATTGTAATGGAACAGGAGATGGCAAAATATGTTGTTGATTTATGCGACTGTTGGCTACAAATGTCAAAAACTGATAGTTTAAACACTTGGATTATAATTAGAAACATTCACTTTTTGCTGGTAGTTTGCAATTTGACTTTTCCCTCTCTAGTTAAAAAACGGGAATGTCAGTAATCAAGATTAGAGATGGAACTAGAATGTTTCTTCAGGATTCTGAGTCTTTTTTTGGGTTTTGTTGCTGTTTCTCACCTTTGATCACTAAAGTGAGGTGTACTGGAGGTCAGGTGGAGAGAAAGGGAGAAAGGAAAAAAAAAATCACTTTGGTGCAGTACGTCCATCAGAATTGGGAGAGTTAGGGTTGAAATTTACTCTGAGACATTCCTCAATAGAATATCTTAGTGTAAACAAACTTTTGCAAATTTTTAAGAGACAGAGCTATGTAAACATGCTTGTGAATTTTCAGTTTTTTAAAGTTTAATTATTCCCAGCATCATAAGATAGTAAAGGTACCCAGAAAGTTTTCTTTCTTGATTTGCTTTGACTTTCTCATTATTTTTTACCTAAGAAACATAAACATTTTATTTCTGTTTACGTAATATAATTTAAATAGGGTTTAATGCAGAACATCTCTTTCTCTTGATTAAAAATGATTTTCTGAAAAATAAACTATGGCACACATAGAGAAAGCAAAAATCATCATTATGGCAAAAGTAAAATATCCACTTGGGCTCCTTGTGTGTTTTTCATTGCTTTGTGTTTTCTCTTTCCTTTCAAGGCACAGTGAGAAACCTTGCTAAATAAAAAAGGAGTTTTATGAATGCATCTCTCTGTGGGGAGGCACACCTATGATATGAAATCACACGGGACTAGGACAACGAAGCGTTACAACTCCACAGAAACTGGAACAAATGGAAAGACTTCCCCAGGATATTTCAATGGGCATATTCCTTGAACACAGTCTCTTTAAGGACTGCTCCTCTTGAAATATTATAAAATTATTTATAAAATAATTGTTAATATCAATTAGGCAAATTGGTTGTTAGGAAGCATAGGTTTATATGGCACGTTAGCCTTGCTTAACTATTGATGCTGACAATATATTCCAGTTTTTAATATAAATACTAGAAATGTATTAAGAAGAATAATTTTCAAGTGAGATTACAGTTTTATCAGAAAAAGCATTTTTATCTTAAAAGCATAAATGTAAGTAATACACATTTGTACTTGCGATTATTTCATGAAATAGTAAGGTATACAGAATTAAATGCTGAACATACTTACAATATTCTCCAAAAATCAAGATGTAGAAGAAGACAGGACCAGATGTCATTTCCTTCTTTCTGAGCAACTGATTAATAAAAGTGAATACAATTTGGTCTTGGTTCCTGAGGCGCATACGGCTCACGGTGATTGTGTGCTATTTCTGTCTGCAATCTTAGCAGCTATAAAGCAGTCCTCCCTCCTTCCTCTCTCATTTCCTCTCCCTCTCTCTTTCCATTCCCTCTTCTTTTCTTTCTTCCTTTCTCTGTCTCAGAATCTCTCCTCCCCACCCTCCTTCTCTAAAAGTCTTATTATCCTTCTTGACGCACGCACATGCACGCCACACATACACCACACACACACACACACGCCCGCACGAACACAGACCAAGCTGAGCAGCGAAGAAAAGTTACAGACAGGCTCTTCTCACTGACTCTAAACATTTTGTTTCTGTGTCCTGTGGCAGTCTACAAATGAGGGTGAGGATGATCACTGACAAAAGTCTGAACTGATCGAAGTCACGCTACCGGAAAGAAATTGAACTAGAGATACGTTACAAACAAAAATAGTTTTTCCCCTATGACTTGGGAATAGGAAAAGAACAGAATGACACAGAGCAAAACGCCTTGTGGAATTAACTATAAGGCATCAATAAAAGTGTAACTACAGCAATCTTTTATGATCTGAGTTTAGGCGTTTGAATGATAGGCTATTGTTCAAAGAAAAATACAAAGGAATAAAAAACTACTCAGCCATAGGAAACGATGAAATCCAGCCATTTGTGACATCATGGATGGACATTGAGGGTATAATGTAAAGTGAAATAAGTCAGAGGGAGAATGTCAAATACCGCATGATTTCCTTCATTAACTAGTAGATAATAACAACAATAAACAAACACATAGGGACAGAGATTGGATTGGTGGTTACCAGAGGGGAAGGGGGGAGGGAGGAGGGTGAAAGGGATAATTCGGTACATGTGTGTGGTGATGGGTTGTAATTAGTATTTTGGTGGTGAACATGATGTAATCTATGCAGAAATAGAAGTACAATGATGTACACCTGAAATTTTTACAATGTTATAAACCAATGTTACTGCAATAAACAAAAAATTAAAAACAAACAAACAAACAAACAAACAAATCTTACATTTTCTTGAGCTCTTGAGTTTTACCACAGTGGAGACCATGACATGTCATTAGTTGTGGAGTAAAGCCTTCCTGGGTTTGAGTCATAGTCTGTTACTTTCGAGTTGTATAGTTGCTTAGTCTTGGCTTTCCAGAGGAAAAGATCTATCCAGCAAGGTATCCGTGGTGATCAGCACAGTGCATACTGAGTGTCTGGCATAGGTCCTAGTGCATAATAGGTGATTACTACATGGCAGCTATTCACATGATGATGATTTTTATTATTTTTATCAGTGGGGAAAAAAGCCTGCAAATGCAAAGAACATGTCTAGGGGATGCATTTTCTTTTAACCAGGCTATATCATTCTTATTTTGCAACTTGATAATTTATTGCTATAACAAATAGGTAGCACCTTGACATGAGAAATTTGTTTGTGAGGTTAATGCCTCCTAACCACTCTACATGTAGAATCTATTGAAATTACCTATCTTCATATCATTAACTTCAACATAAGAAGCCTATTTCTAAGTGGTGGCTAAAAGTTTATATAAACACTGCTTTTTTCTTTTTTTTTTTTTTCCTGTAGAAGTAATTAATACTATGAAAGGAGAAATGAGGTATACTAATCTTCACAAGCCCTTATTCGTTTAACAGTAGATTTATTTACTGAAGACATGGTTCTTTTGGTAGAAATGCTTATGGTTAACTGAATTTGAATGCTCATTTAATGTTCAATAAAGGTTCATTAAGTGTTTATTATTTATAATTACACTTGAAATGTTTTCAGTGGTTAATGACTTTTTATTTATTTTAGAAATAGTGTTTCCTGGAAGGATGCTGTGGGCCACGTCAAGGGCCACCTCTGAAGGGGGCCCCATAAGAAGCTTCTCAACAGTGAAACTGAGGAACTGGCTTTGGGAATTGTCCGTTATAAAGTAAGCTGTTGATTTAGACGTTTTCAAAGTAACCCTGATGTTATTTGCTTAGCTTTTAATATTTTGCCTGAGTTGATATCACATACATATACAATTAGTGGGCCGGTAGCCAGGAAGTACTCTTTAACGATATATACATGCAATGTATCTTTAATCTGAAATTATCAGTGCAAAACTTCAAACTAATTTCTCATTTTGCTAAGACTGTATTAGATTTTGCTAAAATGATGTTTACCAGAAGGAACAATGTTAGACATTTGTTTTTTCAGGACACCACGTCTTTCTTCTTTTTGGCAAAGACAGTGAATCTGGAATATTAGTTTTATATAAGTATATTGGTGGAAGATCCCAAGAGTGGACATAGAGGACCCCTAGAATACATTGCAGCGGGCGCTATTGGTATTTTGGGTCAGAGAATTCTTGTGAAGTGCTGTCCTTGCCACTGTAGGACGTTTAGCAGCATTCCTGGCCTCTACCCACTAGATGTCAATAGCACTCCCTAGTTGCCACAATTAAAAATGTCTCCAGACATTGGCAAATGTCCCCTGGGGAGCAAACTTGCTCCTGATTGAGAAAAACTGCATTGTAGCCAAAGACTTCCGTGAACAATGTTTAAGGATTGATTTTTACCAGATAATTAAAATAAGAATTTTTCTCACCTAAAATTTAAAGTGTGTTTTCTCATTTTCTTGCTTTGCAGTTTGAAGACATACATCAAAGAGTTTTAAAAACAAGCAGTTGGTGTATTCCTAGCCTTCTCTTCCAGCCCACATTGTTTGGTTATAAACTTGCACTATGGGCCCTGTAGAGTCTGTGATGTCACTGCCTCTACTAGGCTGAGCACGTCAGGGGTTTCCACCCTAGATTTGTTGCTGACACAGGCTAATAGAGATTAACACCCTTTCTTATCTTGGAACCTCTTCTTAAAACCTTATTGAGACTCTCTGAATAATAATAAAACCTTCTATTTGAAAATTATTTCTCAGAACAACCTAATGAGTCAAGCCAGACAAGCGTTATATAGATTCTGTGCTATGTAGATTCAAGTTCTTAACCTTCTGATTTTCTACACTCCCACCACTGAAATACACTATTCTGTTTTTCAGCATTATATATATATATATATTTTTAAAGATTTTATTTATTTATTTATTTTCCCCCCAAAGCCCCAGTAGATAGTTGTATGTCATAGCTGCACATCCTTCCAGCTGCTGTATGTGGGACGCGGCCTCAGCATGTCCGGAGAAGCGGTGTGTAGGTGGGCGCTGGGGATCCGAACCTGGGCTGCCAGCAGCGGAGCGCGTGCACTTAACCGCTAAGCCACGGGGCTGGCCCTTCAGCATTATATTTTAAAATCAGATAATGACGCATAAGGGCTTTTGTCCATGCTTCTGAACCTATTTACCACCATCGCTTTCAACAGCAGAAATAGCCATTTTATTAAATGTTTCTTTGATTGTAGACCTGGGAAAGTTCCAGTGAAAGAGGTTGGTAAAATCTCAAGCAGCGGCTCACAATGTAGAGATACTCAGATAACAGGAAACCAATTCATAAATTAAGAATAACTGCAATCCAAGGGCTAAAATGCATGCTGTCAAAGTGTTCATCCTATGGATCCATTTCTAATTGACAGCTGTCAATCAGGCAACACTCTTGAGATAGTCATCATCTCAGTCACACCAAAAGACAATTTTAGCTATCTCGATTTAGCATTAATTAAACAATTATGAGATAAAATGACTTCTGGGGAATGATATCAAGCAAAATGTGCAATGGGACAGAGCAATTAATAGGTGCAGGTATTTTGAAAGATATTTTATACAAAATCTTAACAATTTCACCCTAGATGGAAGTGATCAGAAGCTATTATGTCATTTTAGCAGAAAATCAACCATTAAGTGGTAAGCTAGCCTCATGTGGACTCATGTGCTGCTTTTGAGGGATATAATAGGGACATAGAATTTAGTGATTCTCTGCAAAATTGATAGTGTGAAGATGAGAACAGGGTTAACAAGCTCGACTCTATCTATCTGTCTGTCTGTCTGTCTATCTATCTATCTATCCTCATCATCATCATCATCTTACACAATAAATACCAGTTGATGGCATTTGTTAAGTGCAAACTCAGTGCAGAGCTTATTATTAATCTTGCCTTGCTTAGTTCCCTCAAACTATTGTAACTGAAGATATTCAAGTTTCAGGCTTATTCTACCTAGATTGAGCCTACCTCGTTCAAGACTGACATTATAAAAAGAGCAATATAGTCTGTTGATTGAGCTAGTGGATGGGACCTGGAAACTGAACTTGCTGTTTCATGTCTGGCAACCTGCATGCTCTCCAGCAGCCATCTTCCCTCCTTTCCCCACAAACCCATTGTGCAAGACCAGTCATTATAGTTAGGCTTCAACTGCTTGAGATTTCTAGATTGCAGTTCAGCTCCCCTGCTGCGCTAGGAGCCTTGCCTCTAATCCCAGCTCATTTGCCCATGATTTAGCTTGTTCTTCACTCCACAGGGTCAACTCTACATGAGATTTAGTGCTCTTAGCCCTAGCCTAATAATCCCCATGTTCTCCCTTTCAGGCATTACTAGTCTGTTGCTGATGCCTCTGTGTGGCTCAGTTGAGACTACTTGATTTAAGCAAGGGGCATCTCCTACATGCTGGACAGAAGAATAAATTAGAAAAGTAGAGGTGGCTTGTTCTAGTAGTACCAATAGAAGATGGGGAGTTCTAGTGCCAGTTTTGTCACTGAGTAGGCACGTAACCTCCGGTAAGTCACTTAAATGTTCTGGTCCTCAGTTGCCTCACTTGTAAAACAAACAGTTGATCTTTTAGATGCATTATATCTCTGTCATTTTATGCAATACAGCCATGTGCCACATAACGACGTTTTGGTCAATGATGGACTGCATATAGATGGGGGTCCCATAAGATTAGTACCATATAGCCTAGGTGTATAGTAGGCTATACCATATAAGTTTGTGTAAGTACACTCTATGATGTATATACAATAACAAAATTGCCTAATGACACATTTCGCAGAATGTATACTTGTTGTTAAGTGACACATGACTATAACACTCTACTTCAAAGTAATTTATAAATTAGTATGGAGACAGAATGCAGGTATATGAATTACCTAAAACATATTTATCAAATTTCTCAATGAATGTAAATTGCTGGCATGAACATAATGTAGTAAAGGAGATACGAGGGGGCGTCAAGGAAACTGGTACAGAGAGCTGGGTGGGGTCAACTATGGAAGATTTTTTTTTACATTTTTTTTTGTGTGTGTGTGAGGGAGATCAGCCCTGTGCTAACATCTGCCAATCCTCCTCTTTTCGCTGAGGAAGACTGGCCCTGGGCTAACAGCTGTGCCTATTTTCCTCCATTTTATTTGGGAGGCCGCCATAGGATGGCCTGACAAGTGGTGCATCTGTGCGTGGCTGGGATCTGAACCCCGGGCCGCCAGCAGCGGAGCGTGCGCAGTTAACCTCTACGTCACCGGCCGGCCCCTGGAAGATTTTTTAGATAAGAAAATCTGTATAGTGAGTGTGGAAGACAGAGAAGGTCATGGACTGATAGAGAGTAATAGAAACAACATTTCACTTCAAAAACAAGTGAGTGCAAAGAACGAGCACATGCAAAGAGCAAGTCTGGATGAGTCTATGCCGGAAAATAACAAGAAATGGTATTGGACAGCTATGGGGTAATCAGTTGTTGGAGCATGTCAGACATTAGGTTGATTAATTCAGATATCAGAAAGTAGGATATACAAGTTGATATAAATTTCTGAACAATGAATTGATATAATCAAAAGGAGACCAATAAAGAAGACTAGTCTCATGACCATGTGATGCAAAAGATGAGAAAGAGCAGAGACTTGAGTCAGGGAGATGAGACTGCTGTGTAACAGATGTAAGTCAGCTCTTATGGCTTGGTGTGACTGCAAAGGCATGCAGACACAAGCCATTGCCAGAAAGAATGCAATCTTAATCATGGTTGATCATGAACACACTTTGAGGTTAGAACAGGGATGTCTAATAAAAATACGAGGTGAGCCACATATGCAATTTAAAACTTTCTAGTAGCCACATCAAAAAAGTAAAAAGAAACAGGTGAAACTAATTTTAAGAATATATTTTATTTAACTCAATATATCCAAAATATTACCATTTCAACATGTAGTCAATACAAAAATTATTAATGAGGTATTTTATTCCTTTTTCTAATTGTCTTTTAAATCTGGTATGTATTTTACACATGCAGCACATCTCAATTTGGACTAGCCACATTTCAAGCGCTCAATAAACACGTGTGGCTAGTGGCTACCATATTGGACGGTGTAGCTCTAGAAGATGGCACAAGAAGTTTCTTTAAGATTCCATCAGGTTACATTTTATTATATTAAAAATAATTGTAGGATATTACATGTATAAAAATTTATAGTCCTTCAGAAGTTTTTAGTTCTGATGGTCAAATAAAAATAATTGTTTCATAAGTAAGTAGAATTTTAATAAAAACAATGGGGACAACATAAGATTACCGAACTTAATTTTATCAGGTAAAAACATCAATAACGGGGCTGGGCCTGTGGCGTAGTGGTTAAGTGTGTGGGCTCTGCTGCTGGCGGCCCGGGTTTGGATCTTGGTGTGCACTGACGCACCGCTTGTCAGGCCATGCTGTGGTGGCGTCCCATATAAAGTGGAGAAAGATGGGCACAGATGTTAGCACAGGACCAGTCTTCCTTAGCAAAAAGAGGAGGATTGGCATGGATGTTAGCTCAGGGCTGATCTTCCTCACCAAAAAAAACCCAAAAAATCAATAACAACAAGAAAAGCCTTACTTACTATTATCTTTTACCATCATTTCATAAATGTAAGAACATTTGAATACCACAAAATTGAGGGAAGGTACAATGTTCAAACACAGAACAGTTCTCTAAACTGAATACATTTAGTTTCATTAAAAACAATTACATTGTCTTTATTTTTCTCATTTCACTGCAGATGAGTACAAACTTCTCCAGACCCCATCTATGGATTATGATTTGGAACCACTGAATCTGGTCCAGGCTCAGAGTCTCTCTGGTAGCACAAATCTTTTAAAACTCTGGTAGACTGCCAATGGCTTCAACATTGGGGCACTCAGTTAGCTATAACCAAAGTTTTAATTTTTTATTTTTTTGCTGAGGAAGATTCACCCTGAGCTAACATCTGTTGCCAATCTTCCTCTTTTTTTTTGCTTGAGGAAGATTAGCCCTGAGCTAACGTCTGTGTCACTCTTCCTCTTATTTTGTGTGTGGGTCACCGCCACTGCATGGCTGACAAGTGGTATAGGTCCACACCCAGGATCTGAACCAGTGAACCTGGGCTGCCGAGGTGGAGTGTGCCAAACTTAACCACTATGCCACGGGACTGGCCCCTAACCAAAATTTTTAGAGTCTTGGTCAATGAATCTAGGCATTGCCTTTGTAAGTCTTCCTTTTAGCATCTGCTGGAGTCCCTAACCCTTAGTTTAAAGGCTGCCATCTTGGTTCTGCTTCAAGGCAAGGAGAATACTAGGTGGATTCATCTGGCAGAGTTTATCTGCCACCCATCCCCATGATAGTTTCCAGTGATTGGCACTTGATGAAGGGGGACATTGTTACCTCTGTAATTCAGAGGTTGTCCTCTGGGACATCTTGGAGAAAAGTTGGGAAGTCAGGGTTTCCTCATTTCTTTGGCTCCTTCCAGGAATTACCCTTCCTAGTCAGGGCACTAGCTTTTGGTTTGGGTACAGAGTTGGGTTTTTGCAATGCTGTAAAAAATATCATTACCTGACCTATGGTGATCCTTGCAGGAAAAGGCTTTCTTAACAAAGTTGTTTTTTTCTTTTGCTTTTAGAAGGTCTATCAGTCAGTATGAATTAGATTATGCTGTGAAAAACTACAATCACAAAATCTCAGTTGTTTAAACCGACAATTTCTTCCTCCTTCACGTGACCATCATGGGTCAGCAGAGGGCACCGATGACCACAGTCTCTCAGGTACGAGGCTGTTGGAGGTTCCATATTAACCCATGTATCCACTATCATCAAGGCAGGAAAAAGATAACATGGCAAATTGCACGCTGGCTCTTTAAGATTCTATTTGAAAGTAATACACATCATGTCTGCTCACATTTTATTGGCCTAACTTCAATGCCGTAAGGGAAGGACAATCCAACCCTGTGCCTGGAAGGAGGAGAGCAGAAATATTTTGATGAACAGTACTAATGACAACTTCAATCTGACTTTCTGATCACTTGTAGGCATAATACACTAAACTCTTTTCCAAGGGAGACATTCAGAAGTTACCTCCAGTCACAGTGTCAAGCTCACAGTTCAGGGTCTCTGGATGATGTACGGTAGGTAGATCTGACATGGTATCTAGCTGTGGTTTCTGTTCACTAAACATCTACGAACTAAAAAGACAAGCTACCTGCCCCCAGTGTGCAATGGTGAAACAGACAAGACAATTACAATAAACATTCTCATTAGAAAGGGGAAGGTCAGGAGAAACCCTGCAGAGCTGTGTGTAGCAGTTCTGAAATCCTGTGGAGCCGATGAGGTGAGGCTGCTTACCTTGAGGATGGGAAATGTTCCTTAATTCAGCTGAGTCTGCTCCCTAGGAGGGGCTTCCCCGTCCATTGTCCACTGCGGCCCTTTATCTGCACTCTGGATAGCCCTTCCTTTGCAGTATCTGAATTCTCCCCATCTAAAGTGGACATTGGAGAATATGCCCTCGAATTCAAACAGAGTTCACAGCCTCTTTTTTGCCTTTAGTTGGTTGGGTACCCAAGGTTGTTTCATAAATAGAACAATAACTTTTTTTTTTTTTTGTCTCAGGCCGATAGTCCTTGTAGTTGAACTAACTCTCAAGGAGTCAGTTGTATTCTTGTTTACTTGATTTTAATTAGTTTCATGTGTTAATAGCCACCTCTATAATTCTTTTCTCAGCAAAGTTGTGTGGACATAATTCCCTAATTTACTGTGCTGCTTTTATTGCCCCCATGCCTCTCTCAATCCCTCTCCATTTAATGACTTAATTGCAGGTAATTGAGTGTATTAAATTTTGTTGGGACAGCCACTTCCTTTGTCTTTTCCCTGAGCCATTTTGTCCAGTTGAAAGGATTTATAGAACCACACTCTTAGTTGGGCCTTTACTCAGAAATTTTCACATCGTTGGAGATTTTAACAAGGAACGTAATGGCCCTAACCTTAATTTGATCCTTACTACAAGGCTGATATAAATTGGCCTTTGTTGTTAAGGGGGTTTTTCAATTTTATCTTTTACTGGTTGTGGTTGAGAAGCACACAGTTCTTTCAATCCTTCAAGCTCTGGATTTCTAGACTCCATTTCCCTTCATTTCTTTTTTGCAAACTGGCCAATTCTTTACTAAGCTCATTTGCTTTTTGTAAAATCTTGTGAAACACAGACAACAGCAACTGACTCATCCTACTACGTTTCTATAATCTCTTGTCCTAGGATTATACATTCATTAGGTACACTATCTGCTTGCCAGGTTATCACTGGTGACAATATTACCAAATGCTTTGTTACTACTTAATATGGATAACTATCCTTACAGCTTCTGACAACAGTTTCCTTCCTGTCTGCCATCTGGCCTCAAGCCAATGCCACATATTTTCTTCTTGTTGTTATGACAGCACACCATATCTAGTTACCAATTTTTCAATTATCCAGTATATGCTAGGTTGTGCTGTAGTAAAAAGCAGCCCCTACAAAAGTTTAATTCTCATATTGTGATCACTCAGGGACCCAAACTGATAAGATTCTATCTTGATACACATTTTCACAATTGCTACATAGCAATTGTGGAAAAAAGGAAGGTGTCAAACCAATCCTAGTCCTAAGACACAACAGGCAATAGTTTAATCAGACACTTCTTTACTGAATAACTAAATTGCCAACTTCCCAGTCTGAGATGGAGGAATTGTCATTGCTTTCCACCCCTTATCAACTAAGTTATGTCCACATTTTAGCATCTCTTTCTTATGACAGTCCAATTTCTATTTTTTTATTAGTCAGGACTTGTTGGGGTGCAAGTAACAGAAATCCAACTCAACTGAGGACATCAAGTCTCTCTATATCTGTCTCTGTTTCTGTCTGTCTTCTTTCTTTTTATTTTTTGTCTCTGCTTCTCTCTGCTTTTTTACTTTAGACAGACTTTCTCTATGTGGTTGAGATAATGGCTGCTGGTAACCCCTAGTTCTTATTTTTTCATGTCTATGGTCCATGATCCTCAAATATCTAGGAAACATCTCCTAGTCTAGTTAATGAACTATTGGTGCAGGTCTGTGGTTTTAGGTTACATGGTCAGTCTGAATTAAGCACTGTATCCAGGAGAACAAGGTCTTACAATTATCTGAGACTAGATCGTGTATTTATCTTGATTATTAGAAGGTAGTGTAGGACACATTATCAAAAGATGAAGAATGGGTGGGATTGGTGGGCAGAATCTACAGTCTACCACAATCCAGAAGTTCTTATGCAAGTAAATATAGAAGAAAATACTACCAAGGCTGAAAATGTCTTAGGAGATATTCAGAATTAATGAACATAGGCAAGAGGAGAATTGGGCAGGGGAAGGGGTGAGAACTGAGGAAAAGAAAGATTGGCAAAGGAAAAGACAGATGATAAATAAATGGATCATTAACTAATGTAAGTTGAATGGGAATACTGTCAGGCATTATGAGTTGGTGTATGTGGAGCTTGTGAAGAACAGTAAAAATAACCACTATTATCACAATAGTCATAAACACAAATATTATAAAGTAATATATAATTATGCAATTAAGTTTATGATTTTGCTATGTGAAGACAGATCAATTTTGTCATATTACTTTCCTCCTGGTGAGATAACACTCTTCAGGCTGTGCTACTGAAATAAGAAGGTGTTGGAATAAGAAATCCTAGTTGTGAAAACAAAAATGTGTCTCCTATTTCTCATTTAATCTTTTTTAGAACTACTAGAGTTCAGATCTGAGTTCCTGTGATTTCTAAATTATGTTCCAGATAACTGGCTATTGCTCATGTTAGCATGCCATGAAATAGCTACAAGGAATTTCTCAGCTATTGTATCTTCCAAGGCCTAATCAAACACAACACGTAATTGGATCCGGGTGTAAAAAACTTAATGAAGACAGATTTTGGCAGCTCCTCATTCCTATCATGTTTATAGGTTGCTATTTACGTTTTAAAATGTGAAGCTGGGTTTTCTCCACAACTTGTCAACCTATAAACACATCAAATATAGGTACTCATATATTTATAAGGGTCAAATATCTTACCAGATTTGCTATAGGGGGATAAGAAATTTTCTGGGTGGAATATTGCAGGATGTGTAAGTGTTGGAACCAAGGGGAGGTAGAGAGGAGGCATTGGAGAAATAGCAGCTTCAATCACGGATGGCACAAAGAAATAATGCCAAGTGGAGTCATCAGAATTCAAATTGGAAACACCAAGAATCAAAGAGGCACTTAACAAAAGCTTAGCAGACTATTGGGCACTAATGATTAAGAAAGTGAAAAAAAGGGCAGGTGTGGGGAGGACGAGGCTCTGGAAATGAATGAGAAATGGGTCAACCTAGTGTGCTGGACCTCTTGTCTCTGAGACTGTTATTAGCCAGCTGATGAGACACCTTAGACATTCTGTCTGGTACATGATATCTGGTGATTTCCTGGAGGAGAGGAACCTGGGAAGATAGTGATACATTAAAAGATTAGGAAGAGGGGCTGGCCCCAGGGCCTAGTGTTTAAGTGTGGTGCATCCACTTCGGCAGTCCGGGTTCAGTTCCCGAGTGCAGACCTACACTACTTGTCGGCAGCCATGCTATGGCAGCGATCCACATACAAAATAGAGGAAGATGGGCACAGATGTTAGCTCATGGTGAATCTTCCTCAGCAAAAAAAAAAAAAATAAAAAAAATTAGGAAGAATAGAGTTGGAGAAATGATAAATCCAGATGCATTATGTCAAATTAGTCAATTGATGGCAACCTCTATTTACTTGCATATCCTTGATGACGATTATTGGACTCATCTTTTTTTTTTCTGTAGGATAAATAGTAAGTAATAGTAAGTATTCTTTTAACTCCAGCAATTTATTCATCTTTGTTAATTTGGCTCAAGTCTTTTGTAAGTCTCCATATCATAATAGTAATTTATATCCTTTGGAAAGGCTGGGAGATTTGGTGTTCCCAGCTTCGTTAAAATAAGTTTCTGAGCAGGGTTGTTATTAAGACCATGCTTGATTATTAAATGACACAATAAGAAAAGCAACACAAAGTCCTGAAAAGTAACCTTGTCTGAAGGTATCCTTGTCACCACAAAATTCCCTTTATCTGCCCTAGTCAGTGTGCAGCAGGGAAGCTTGTTTCTAGAGAGCTGAACAGTGAGAAGCCATAAACAAATACATGTTGTTAATTTTTTTTGTGTGTGTGTGAGGAAGATCAGCCCTGAGCTAACATCCATGCTAATCCTCCTCTTTTTGCTGAGGAAGACCGGACCTGGGCTAACATCGGTGCTTGTCTTCTGCCACTTTATATGGGACGCCGCCACAACATGGCCCGACAAGTGGTGCATCGGTGCGCACCCGGGATCCGAACCCAGGCTGCCAGCAGCAGAGTGTGCGCACTTAACCGCTACGCCATGGGGCCAGCCCTCCATGTTGTTAATTTTTTAAAGTGCTTCAAATAAACATAAAAATATACAGGGCCTACAATCAATTAAAATTAAGTTCTTAGGCACACTTGTTAAATAATTTGCAGTTTCAAATCTTTAACTAATGAATGAAAAATATTTCCTTGGATGATAATTTATACCATAAGATTTAGGAAACTAATATCAGGTACTAGTTTATTACAAGAGCTAATTTTATTTATTCTCTAATAAAGTATATGTATTTAGGACTCTAAAAGTAAACTGATTTTTTGATTAAATGCTATTTTTTTTTTTTTTTTTTTTTTTGTGAGGAGATCAGCCCTGAGCTAACATCCGCCAATCCTCCTCTTTTTTTTTGCTGAGGAAGACGGCCCTGGGCTAACATCTGTGCCCATCTTCCTCCACTTTATATGGGACGCCGCCACAGCATGGCTTACCAAGCAGTGCGTCGGTGCGCGCCCGGGATCCGAACCAGCGAACCCCGGGCCGCCGCAGCGGAGCGCGCGCACTTAACCGCTTGCGCCACCGGGCCGGCCCCCCTAAATGCTATTTTTTACATTATCACATAAATGGTGATACAATAATAGATGGTACAAATTGGAAATTTAATAAAAGGTGGCTTTTTTTAAACAAGAGGTACAAATAATTGGTAGCAAATCACATCGATATAATCATATATGATTTTAGAAAAATTTAACTTTATATGTAATTAGAGTTGCTTTGCAATTTTTGAAAAATCTATAAACATGTGAAGTCGATTTTAATTTAGTTGTTTTTTAAAGGTAATGAAATGTCTTTAATTTTGTGTTATTCTGAATTGAAAGACACATATGTTCTTTGGAAAACTGTCTACAAGCTAAAATAAAATAAAGAGCTGTGCTTAAAGTTATAAATATGAAGGCAAAAATAGATGCAGTATAATAATAGACATATTTTTGACAATTTTAAAAAATGGATATTTATAATATTATTACTTACTAAAATTCTTTTAAGAAATATTACGAGGTCATAAGATATATTTTAGAGTCAGAAGTATTTTACTTTTCTTTAGTAGTAATTTAAAGTTAATTTTTGTTTCTTATTGGACCTCTAGGACAGTCTATACCAGTTGTTTTCATCGTGTGGGTCTGGGAACTGGTTAGAAATACAAACTCTCAGGCTCCAGCCTCATCTACGGAAGCAGAAACTTAGGGGTGGAGCCCAGCAGTCTATGGTTTAACAAGCCTTCTAGGAGATTCTGATACACACCCAAGTTTGAGAACCACTGGTCTAGAAGGAGTGAGATCTTTCTTGTCTCACTTGAGACATGAAAAAATAATAAAGAATTTTTGTCCTCAGGCATCAGTCCTACTCTTTCTTTGAGTGAGTAAAACCAAGTTTGCTAAAGAATACCCAACAGCACTGATCATTAGAGAAAAACAATGAGAGTTCCTCTGCTGATGGCTTTTCAAGTTGGCAATTTGGAAAACAAAACACAGTAATAATGCAAGAGGATTGCAGGAAAAAAGTATGTTTATTTAATTTCCAGAAAAATGAATTTTTGAAAGTGGTTTCAAATTGTCACTGGGCTTTGTGCCAGGTGCTAAAAAGAGATCAAGGTGGTCTAGAAGAAGATCAATCACTGATCTAAAATAAAAACTATTTCATCTTTTTAATTGCTTATTTTGGGAAAACATGTCTTAGGAATCTGTGAAAGAATTTAAGAATGTTAAATGTTCTCTTAAATCAGTAACACAGGGAGAAATGGGGCAAAAAAAAAATATATATATGCTAGAGACTGGTTTTACATGGCCCATCTTTGGTGGGAACAAGAAAATCTTGTATTTTAAATAGAATACTTGAGGCCCAGTGATTTTAGAAAGTTCTGCTAATGAAGATCCAAAGCCAAGCTCTATTGTTGGAAACAAACCTGGGCCTGCTGTGTCTTTAATTCCAAGTTAAACATCTGTTCATAGGTCACATTGTCATTTTAAAGCTCGGTGAAGCAAATGTAATTGTGAAGATCCCCTGTAGAAGAACTTTAATAGTTACAGGAGTAAGGAATATTGCCAAATGTCATATTGTATCCTGGTGAAATATTTACCAAACTAAGTTACATAAACCAATTTGCTTTATTCAAAACAATATACACAGTTCTTAAAGAACCTCCAAGTTAATGTATGGCTTCTCCCACTGAACTACTAAAAGTGATTTTGATTATATAAATGTAAGTGAACATAAGTAAGGCCATCTTGTAAGTGAACGAAAGTGATGCCATCTTGTTACACTAAATAACCCTTTCTTAGTTGAAACCTTTCTAGCACGTGATCATTATAAATTGCTGCATGCTCTCATGATTTTTTGCCCCTGATCCTGTGCACCTAGCCCTGCTGAGGTACTCTAATAGCTTAGTTCTTAACAATTTTAATGAATTTTCCCAGGGAATAAGAAGGCCTCCAGGAAGAAAGAGCACATGTAGAATATTCATCATCATCGACAGAAGAAAAGAACAATGAGAGATCCTGGAGTCCATCATGTACATATACGAACTCCCTCCTTACTGCCCATTTTCCTATATAACTACCTCAAAATTCTGTAATCCTTGAAGATGGGTCTTTGAGACTTAGTCACCTGTCTTCTGATTTGCCGGCTAATCTAATTAAACTTCATTTCTTGATCTCTAACTGGTTGTGATTAATTAGCTCAGATCTCCCATGAGCAGAGCGAGCCCATTGCTCGGTATCATAAATAGGCTATGGTTACTAGCTGAACAGGTTTTCTTTGTTTGGAAGCAAATGATATAAGCAATAGTTACTGCATGTCTAGTGTATAAAGAAGTTTGTCCTTGTTGAGTTCTGAACTTTAATTTGTACATAATACCTACTTATGCTATTTAAAAGAGGTTTCAGAATTTTGCAGTTGAAAGAGATTGTGTGATTTGGAATTTAAGTTGAATTGTCTGATTAAAAGGTAAGAATAAATACACAGAGAAAGATGAATATTTTATGATATCACTTATATATGGAATCTAAAAAAGCTGGACTTGTAGAAACAGAGAGTAGAATGGTGGTTAAAAGGGGCTGGGGAGTGGGGGAAATGGGGAGACGTTGTTTAAGGGTACAAACTTGCAACTAGAAGATGAATAAGTTCTGGAGATCTAATGATCTCCATGGTGATTATAGCATGGTGATTATAGTCAATAATACTGTATCATATATAGTCATGTGCTGTATGACAACGTTTTGGTTAACAATAGATAGCGTATACAATGGTGGTCCCATAAGATTATAATAGAGCTGAAAAATTCCTGTCATCTAGTGACACTGTAGCCATTGTAATGTAGTAGCATAATGCATTACTCATGTGTTTGTGGTGATGCTGGTGTAAACAAACCTACTTTGCTGTCAGTTGTATAAAAGTATAGCACGTACAATTATGTATGGTACATAATACTTGATAATGATAATAAACTGGCTTATGTATTTACTATACTATACTTTTTATCATTATTTTAGAATGTATTCCTTCTACTTATAAAAAAAGAAGTTTACTGTAAAGCAGTATGCCGTGTTGCGCTGGCAGCAACCTCATACATCTCATGTTTACTGTGTCTCTTGATGGCATCATTTTCTCTTGTGCTTGATTTAATCTTGTGTTATTTTGTTCATCTTGGCCCCTAAGCATACAAAATCCAGTATGTTGCCAGTAAGAGGCCACATTGAGTGATTCACCTGTAAATGAAATTAAAAGTGATTAAGGACTACGATGGTAGAAAATCAGTGATGGTTATTGCTTGCCCGTCAGGCATGTCCCATGCCACCATAGCTACAACCTTGAAGAGCAAGAACAAAGTGACAGAAGCTGTTAAAGAATCTTCTTCATTGAAAGAAACAATGTAAGTGAACATAAGTGAGGTCATCTTGTTACGCTAAATGGCCCCAGTCCCTCCTCTCTGTGACTACTCACTGCTCTGCACGTACTCTAAAAAAATTCTCATGCTCTCCTGATTTACGGCCTCTGCTTACGTATGTACTCCCCTATAGCTTGATAAATTAAAACTTTGTTCTATGAGTTTCTTTCCAGGAACACACTGACCACAGGTTGGAAACATGCCTACAAGATATTCATCATCACTGACAGAAGAAAAGAACAATGAAAGATCCTGGAGTCCCTCATGCCTAAAGGACAACATTTCTAAGCCCCCTCCTTACTTCCCATTTTCCCTATATAACTACCTCAAGATTCTGTAATTTTTGAAGATATTTTTTTGAGACATTAGTCTGCCATCTTCCTGATTATGCCAGCTAATTGAATTAAAACTTCCTTTCTCAATCCCTAACTCATTGTAATTAATTGGCTCAGATTGCGGCAAAAAGAGCATGCCAATTGCTCGATACCAACAAGACTAACACAAATTTGAGAAGGGCCTATATCAGACATGGAGAAATGTCTAATGACCTGGAATGAAGACCAGACAGAGAAGTGTATCCCTCTCAGCACCATGATGATATTGGCCAAAGCAAAAAGTTTGCAATGTTGAAAGAAAAGGCTGGACCCAACTATGATGTAGAATTTACTGCTGGCTCTGGATGGTTTAAACAATTCAAGAATCATTATTCATTACATAATGCAAAAGTGAGTGATGAGTCTGCAAGTGCTGATGTGAAGGCAGCTGAAGAATTTTTGGAAACTCTAGATAAGCTGATTGTGGAGGAAAATTACTTGCCAGAGCAAATATTCAATATGGATAAAACCTCCCTATTCTGGAAATGGGTGTCTGAAAGGACTTTCATCTATAAGGAGGTCAAATCAATGCCAGGTTTCAAGGCTTTTAAGGACAGGATAACAGTCTCACTTGGGGCAATGTTTCAGGCTACAAATTGAAACCCTTTGTGATTTGGCACAGTGAGAACCCCATGGCCTTCAAGCATATCAATAAGCACACATTGCCCGTGGACTACAGGAGCAGTAAGATATCATGGATGACCCAGCTTCTCTTCAAGATGCCCTCCTGAATTGCTATGCCAATGAAATGGGGAAGTACTGTTTGGAGAATAACATACCTTTCAAGATTTTGCTTATTGTTGATATTACTCCTGGATATCCTCCTTTTATTGATGATCTTCATCCCAATATCAGTATGGTGTTTCTCCTCCAAACACTACCTCTTTGATCCAACCAATGGATCATGGAGTTATAGCAGCTTTTAAAGCCTACCGCCTGAGGAGGACCTTTGCCCAGGATATTGCTACAACTGAGGGAGACACTGAGAGGACACTGATGAAATTCTGGAAGGATTACAACATCTACGACTGCCTCAAGAACCTTGCTTGGGCTTGAGGTGATGTCAATAAAGAGTGTATGAATGGCATCTGGAAGAAGACACGCAAGAGGTTCATCCAGGACTTCAAAGGATTTGCCAAGCATGAGGAGGTTGCAAAAATCAAGAAGGCTGTGGTTGAGATGGCAAACAACTTTACCTGGGTGTGGATGAGGATGACATTGAGGAGCTTCTAGAAGCGGTTCCTGATGAATTGACTATTGAGGAGCTGTTGGAACTGGAACAGGAATGCATAGCTGAAGAAGAGGCAAGAGAAAAGGAAACTGCAGGACAAGAAGAAGGAGAAGGATCTCCCAAGAAAATTCACAGTGAAGGGTTTAGCAGAAGTTTTTGCAGACCTCAACAAGCTCCTTATAAAGTTTGCAAACACGGACCCCAGCACTGAAAGGTTTTCATTAATAGAGAGGAATGTTCATGGTGCATTATCTGCTTGCAAGCAAATCTACGATGAAAAAAAGAAACCAAGCAAACCACCATGGACATATTTCTGAAAAGAGTGACACCACTTCAAGAAGAGCCTCAGGCAGGTGCTTCAGAAGATATTCTAAAAGAAGGCATTGTTATCATAGGAGATGACAGCTCCATGCGTGTTGTTGCCTCTGCAGACCTTCTGATGGGACAAGATGTGGAGGTGGAGGACAGTGATATTGATGATCCTGTGTAGGCCTAGGCTAATGTGTGTGTTTGTGTCTTATTTTTATTTTTATTTATTTTTGTTTTGTGAGGAAGATCAGCCCTGAGCTAACATCTGCCAATCCTCCTCTTTTTGCTGAGGAAGACTGGCCCTGGGCTAACATCCGTGCCCATCTTCCTCCACTTTATATGGGACGCCGCCACAACGTGGCTTGACAAGCAGTGCGTTGGTGCGCTCCCGGGATCAGAACCCTCGAACCCCAGGCTGCCGCAGCGGAGTGCACGCACTTAACTGGTTGCACCACTGGGCTGGCCCCCATGTGTCTTATTATTTAACAAAAAGTTTTAAAAAGTAAAAAAAATATAAATTTTTAAAAAATAAAAAAAGCTTATAGAATAAGGATATAAAGAAAGAAAATATTTTTGTATAGTATAATGCATTTGTTTTAAGCTAAATGTTATTACAAGAGTCAAAAAATTTAGAAACATTAAAAAGTTTATAAAGCAAAAAAGTCCCAGTAAGCTAAGGTTAATTCATTATTGAAGAAAGAAACAAACTTTTTAAATGAATTTAGTGTGGCCTAAGTGTACAGTGTTTATAAAGTCTGCAGTAGTGTATGGTAATGTCCTAGGCCTTCACATTCACTCACCACTCACTCACTGACTCAGCTAGAGCAACTTCCAGACCTGCAAGCTCCATTCATGGTAAGTGCCTTATACGAGTGTACCATTTTTAAATCTTTTATACTGTATTTTTACTGTACCTCTTCTATATTTAGATATGTTTAAATACACAACTACTTACCATTGTGTCGTAATTGCCTACAGTATTCAGTATAGTAACATGCTGTACAGGTCTGTAGCCTAGCAGCAATAGGCTACACCATACAGCCTAGGTGTATAGGAGGCTATACCGTCTAGGTTTGTGTAAGTACTCTCCACGATGTTTGCACAGGAACGAAATCCCGTAATGATGCATTTCTCAGAACGTATCCCTGTAGTTAAGTGATGCACGACTGTACTTCAAGATTGCTAAGAGACTAGATCTTAAAAGTTCTCCCCACAAAAAGAAATGATAATTATGTGACGTGATAAAGCTATGGCGGTAATCATATTGCAATATATAAATGCATCAAATCAACATGTTGTACACCTTAAACTTATGCAATATTATATGTAAATTATATCTCAATCAAAAAAGAATAAATAGACTGAGGTGGATATTTTTTGGAGCTCAAGTAAGAAGTGGTTATGAAATCAATGCAGAAAGTGTTACTTTCCTTTATTTTTCTAGATAAATTAAATCTGGTTCTACGTCCACACTCACCTGGCTCCATTCTTCCGTTCATTGGATAGCGCAGAAATCCTGGACCCTGAATGTCTGGGGGGTTAATATTGTTGCGTTGCTTTTTTGCTATGTGATTTCTGATGTCAACAACTTTGCGGCCCTGTTACTTGAGACAGTCATGTTGCTTTCGGAGCCTAGCTTCTCTGTAAGGTCAAACACAGTGGACGTTTGCCCTTGTTCTTAAAGCCCAGTGGGTAAGGCTCAGAACTCAGGAAGCTTTCTGCTTTCTGCATTAGAACTTCTCTTCTCTCCTGAGATGCTGCTTGTGAGCTGGGCACAGGTCCCAGCACTTCAGAGCCTGCCATCCTATGGACTTCCCAGTCTTGCAGAAGCCAAAACCCTCTCACACAAGCCTCGAGCTATGTCCATCTTCTGGTCTAGAGTAGCTGGTCTCCTCACATTTCCCTCAGGCCCCATAGAACTCCAGCACTTCTTGGATTGGCCCAGGAAGGGTTTTTTTTAAAAGGAGAAGTTTCTAAAATACAAGGAGGTAATTTCTCCCTCCTCCAATCAAGTTAAGATTGAGAGCAGAAAGGTTTGGTCATTCTTTAGGAAAAGAGAGTTCAGTGAGACTCAAGGGGAGTACGAAGTAAGCGAGTCACATCTAGGACTGAGCAAGGGTGGCGCTGACAGCACCAAGAGGCTCACTTTCCTTTCCAACCAGCATTTGCTTCGAAAGCAGGCAATGGCTTCTAAGAGACACCGATGACCTAGGAGTCCCAGCATATCCTTTCTTATACCCGTTACTTCCGTATACTAGCTAACCATTTACCCTAAAAATCATGACATAGAAGGAAAGTGAAAAATAGGGCAACTCACAGTTCCTTTTCTTTTCAGTCCTTCCTTATTTTTCAGCAAGCCAAAGGCAGAGAGTATTGGTAAAATGTGCTGTATCAAGAAGTGAAACAAAAACAGTTAAGTTAGTTTTGTGCAGTGTTTCCACTGTTTTGCTAATTATTAGTGTACAAGCTATGAAATACAAATCATATAATTTTGGGGATTTTGCATATGAATTAAATATTCTTATATTTGTATTTAAAAGCAGCTTTGTAAAATATAAAGATGGATGGCAAAATTCAGGCTAGTGATTTAAAATTTTGATTTTTCTTTAATTAGACAATATTAAATAAAAGACAGTGAATGTTGAGATAGAGAGAGAGAGAGAGAGAGAGAGACTGTGGAAGAAAGGAAAAAGCTTTATGTTTTTGTACCTTTAATGGCACCTTTCCCCTGCTTTTTCAAAAAAAGAGTCCCACATTTTCATTTTGCATTGAACCTTGCAAATGATGTAGCTGGGTCTGTGCCTGTACCAACGTTAAACTGCACAGATGTCAACTTTCCTTTTTCCTTTCTTGGCTCTCATGAGTCTGTACATGAATAAGGACATGGCAGCCACTTTGAAAATACTGCCATCCTCCACAGTATTCATTTAAGATGAATCTTTTAAAAATGCATCAGTTTACAAGCTATTTCATTGCAGAGACCATCTTCTACATCCACTGTTTAATATATAGAAATTCTTTTCCTTATTGTCAGATTGATGTGTTTGTTACACCTGCATCTCAGAAAGTGATATTTTTTTTTTTTGAGAGGAAGATCAGCCCTGTGCTAACATCCATGCCAATCCTCTTTTTGCTGAGGAAGACCGGCCCTGAGCTAACATCTATTGCCAATCCTCCTTTTTTTCCCTTTTTCTCCCCAAAGCCCCAGTAGATAGTTGTATGTCATAGTTGCACATCCTTCTAGTTGCTGTATGTGGGACACCGCCTCAGCATGGCCAGACAAGCGTGCCCGGGATCCGAACCCGGGCCGCCAGTAGCGGAGTGCGAGCACTTAACTGCTAAGCCACGGAGCCGGCCCCAGAAAGTGAATTTAATATTTTAAAATCTAGCTCAAATGTTGTGATGAATATCTGAAATTGGAAGTGTGAAATACTTTGCCCAAGGTGGGATTTCTTCTTGTCTTGCAGTTTATTTACAGCAAGTATTAAACATGGCTTAAATATTAAAAATAAGAAAATGTCTATATTCAATAATGTAATTTTCTACAATAATTCTGAGAAATATATTTTATTGGAGATGAGTGTGTAACATCATGTTAAAATTGTTGAAATGACTTCTTATGATGTTTAATGACTTTAATGTTGTTGTAACTCAAATTGGTTAGTAAAGCAACTTCATTTTTCCTCAGTAAACATTTACAGCCTAAGTGCCTTAGGGCATTATGTTCCACAGCATTTGGCATATAGTAAAGACCTTTCAAATTGTCTCATTTGGTTGGCTTTTTTTGATTCAGCAATTATGACTACAGCTGCATGTATTCCTATCTAGTATTATAGGTTATAGAATAAAATAAAAGGTATATATCACATAAATAATAATTTTTATTAACGGAAAAAAAAACTGACTAATGAGTATAAATTTCAGTGACTAATCCTTTCAGTTACTTTATTGTTTAGTTATCTGTTTTATTTTTCTCCTCTTCCTTTTCTCTGTATTCTCTGATGGCACTCTGCCTGTATTGTTATTTGTAGTGTTAGGAAATAAATAGTAAAATATTTGCTCACTTGTTCATGTATTCATTCAATCAAAAAATATTTATGGATGAACTGATCTAATCTATGGAATAAAAAAGGTAAAGATTAAGTTAAAAAAATTGCAGATTGTCTCCAGTATCTGTCAGTCAAATAATCACTCAATAATTATATTATATTCCTTATGTTCCAGGCACTGAGGACTCAGAGTTCCTGCCCATGGGGAGCTTTCTTCTTAGTGGTGGAGATAATAAACATGTATGTGAGCTTGAGCCAAGTGGTCAGAGAAGGCCCTGCTGAGAGTTGATATTCGAGCTGTGCCCTGAATGACAGGATGGGGTGATCTCATACTTGAAACCCTTCCTTCTCTTGGTACCAGCCCTGCATCTTTCTGCTTCTCCTACTTTCTTCAGGCTTCATCTTGGCTTTATGTGTATGAACATTATACTCTTCAGGGTGTGCTTCTTAGATATCTTTATTTCTTCATTTAGACCCCTGGTTCAAAACCTTTTCTGCTAATGGAACTCATGGAAACTGTAGGGGTGCCTGGACCCCAAGTTGAGGATCTCTCCTTTACCTGCTCTTCCCGCTCAATTACAACCACACCTATGGTGTTAGCCTCACCAACAACTCCAAAATCTGTGTCCTCAGCCCAGCTCCAGCTCTGTATATCTGACTGCCTTCCAGACATTTCCACTGCATGTCCCAAAGTCACCTCGATTCTGCACGCTTAACAGGGAATACACTTCTCCCCCAATCATCACCATTTCTTCCTTCCTCCTCCACCCTCTGCCTCCTTCTACATGTTCTGTCTTGGTGAACAGCAGCACTGTTCACTGAGCTGTGAAGTCTAGAATCCTGGGTGTCTACCAGCATTTCTGTCCCTCTCTCTGAAGAGGGACATTCTGAATCAACCATCCTTTCCTGTTTCAAGGAGCTGTCACATCTATCATCTTTTCCTCATTCCCAACGCCACATCTGCTCTGTAGTTCTACTCTCATTGCCCTTATCTATGCCTTTTAATCTCTCTCTCGGATATTATCAGAGAGTAGGAGTGGCCTAGAAGCCATTCAGAAAAACGGGTGAGTTTGCTGATTTGGGATTGCTAAGCAGCACTAGGGGTCCAGTCAGTTGTCATTAAAAAGGAATTCCCTCACTCTTTACTGACTTAAATCTTTCGTAAAAGTGCAAGAGTTAAAAAGTTATAAATGAATAATAATTTTTTCCCCAACCCAAAGACAGCTATTAATTTTCTCATCGCCTTTTCATTGACCAGTTAAACAGGTTCACTCCCTTTAATTTCCACATATTTTCATCTGTATTTCCATCTTTTGAATCCTTTCAGTATTTTCCACATACATATTAATGTTTAATTCAGAATTAGATGTTGGATCCTGGTAATTTAGTCAATTCAACCATTGTATATTCTTTGTCCTCAAAAAATTGGAGATCCTGTAGTAGAACGTTATTAGGGAACGCTGATTAGATTTACACATGATACAATTAGGCAAAGCAATTTAAGGCAATACAGTATAGAATGTAATAAAAATGTTGAAAAAATATATGATCAACATGTCTGACATTGAGATGGGTAGAAAAAAATGAGACCAATCATAAAATATATGCAGATTAGTGATTTCTGGTTTCAGGAAAGTCTTCATGGGAAACTATTATGGTCCTTGAAAGAATAGCTGCCTGAGGAGACTCCTTTCCTGTGATTCTTCCCCCTGTGCTTTTGTCCTGAGCTGTGCTCTGAGGAGCCCCCTTGAAGAAAGAGCTGTGCCTGATTTTCCCCCAAGTGGATTGAAATCTGGGCTCCTACCTCTCACTTCCACAGGAGCAATCTGGTTTCATTTGTTTTATATGTTTGTCTTCTCTGCAAGATTGCAGTTAAATATGGAGTTCCAAGAAAGAGAAAGAAGGGAAATCATTGTCATGGATGATGGAAATAACCTTCTACACAAAATATTTCTTTTGATTGTTTGGAAACTTCTCTCAAAAGTCAGAATGTTAAAATTTTATTGTGGGTAGCATTATTTATGTTTACTATATGACTGTGTGATGTGTCTGTTGAGAGTTCTAAGGTTTACCAGATTTTATTGTTTGGGTCTCAGGTGAAAAATTTCTTTCATTTTTCCTAGCTGTAATTTTGTAGAATCCTAGATTTTAACAGTGAAAGAAAACCCAAGGCAATGTCTGGGCCACCCTTCTGACTTTGGTGAGTAAGTTATAATTATTTACATTTCATAGATGTTATATCCAAGGCTCAAAAAAGGGACTTGTCCAAGACGTGCTATGACAATGGATGCCAATGAAAATTAGACCTTCCATGTAAATTTGTATAGATTTTGTAGTAAATATGCTTGAATACTCATGTCTTGAACACTTTGCTGACTAATATCCAGCAAATATGAACAAATCAATGGATCAAATTTTCACTGTTTCAACATGGGGGTAATATATTACTCAATTGCTGAGTGTCATCAATTTTTTATTTCTTTAATAAATATTTGCCTGTTTTCTTTTCTTTAATGGAAACTGGTTCTCATTGTGGTTACTGCTCCCTTACAGCCAGCTAAAAGAAGCCTATACATTTACTTCAGGAAGGCATTGGAAATCCGTCTTGCATCTTCCTTTTTTCTAGTGCCATTTGCTGATCATAGTACCTGCTGATTAAATCTTATCTCTGCCCTTCTGAGGTTCATCCTATCAGCTACCCCTCTCTCTGCCTCTCTGTGTTGCTGTCTTTTACCACCCTCCCAGTTACTTCCTCTCATTCAATGAAGACTAACCAACTAGCTAATTCTCTTCCTCTCTACTTTAAGTCTTGCCATTATCCTGGGTGACTTCCAGGTCTACAGGAACAACCGATAGCATTTTCTAGAAGTTTCTTGACTTTTTCACCTCCATTAACCATCCTCTCCACTTCACTTTAGCCGGCCCTCTGTGGATAGATATATCTGGGACACCACCAAGAATCATTCTACCTCTGACTAGAAACAAACATCCCATTTTGGACCAACGCACCAGTCCTTCAATAGATACCTTATTGACATGGTCCTCAGTCTATGCTCTTCAACCTTATAGGAAATTTGTGTCTGAGACAGCTAGCTATGTACCAAAGATTCATGTTCTCTTTCCTTAATGTAGAGTTTTTGCTGGGAAGTGGCTGCCCAGCCAAGTATTATATTTCTTAGCTCCTCTTGCATTTAAGTGAAGCCCCTAATTCTTGTCAAGGACCCTGAGGGTAAATGATGTGTAATAATTCCAAGTCTAGGTGGTTAAGAAGTAAATTTACTTTCTCCAGTTTTCTGGCTGAATGTCATGCCCACGAGTGACCTTGGAAAGCATATATTGAAAATATCAGGTCATCTGTTAACCTACGTCTTTGAATGACTGTTGGAGCAGAACCCTTCATCTATCCTAATCAGGAATACTCAAGTGAGTGAGTTATTGTATTAAGCCATTGGAATATTGGTCTTTGTTACAGCAGCCAGTATTGCTCTGATTATTGTTAATAACTAAATATTTATTTCCTTCATGTTCCCATGTCCACCTTCTTCACTCTTTTCTGTACTCAGTTTAGCTTCCTTGCCTAACACTTTCTTGCTAATCTTGAACCATGTGAACCTTTGTCCTTATCTCCCTCCTGCTAGGAAAAAACACAAACTTGGATTAGTCTAACTCTGTACTATTTTGCTTGTGTCTCTGCTATTCTGGGCTGCTGGAGAATATTGCATAACTATGTAGATTTGTATCACCACAAATTCATGCTTTCCATCCTCACATGGATACCCAAGACTACACAATTTTTCTATTTTCCCAAGTCAACTTGCTCTCATATTCTCCTTAGGGGCTATTTCAAACATCTATCCTTGACCCATTCTTCAGCCCACTGTGGTCTTCATTCACCTCTATGACCCCCTAAGGTTTTTGAGCAGTGTTGGCTATGTTGATCCCTCCATCTCTCTTAGTGCACTCTTCCCTTGGCTTCTGTGATAACCCATGCTCCTGGTCTCTTTTTGTTTTTTGGTTTCTCATTCACAGTCCCTTTGAGAACGTCTATTCCTCCACCCATTCCTTGAAGGTTGGTGTTCCAAAAGGTTCTATACAAGGCTCTTCTCTATGTAATATAATCCTCATCTCTTCCCTCGGCTAAAAGCTTGTTCCATATGCAGATGACTCCCAAAATTTTATCTTCAATCCTATCTTCTTTTTAAGCTTCAGAGACTTATTTCCAACAGCCAGCTACATATTTACATGTGTATGCCCACCGCACCTCGAAGTCAGCATGTCCTGAAGAGAGAACAGCATCTTCTGTGCCAGCCTGCTTCTTCTTCTGTAAAACATTGGAAATAGCACCATGACCTGCCTTACTACCTGTGCTGGAAATTCAGTATTTGACTTCTCTCTCCCTTGTCCAAGTTGTCAGTTTTATGTCCTAACAATATATTGAATCTATCTACTTCTCTTTACTCTACCACTCCTTCTTTTTTTTGTGAGGAAGATCAGCCCTGAGCTAACATCCACGCCAATCATCCTCTCCTTGCTGAGGAAGACCGGTCCTGGGCCAACATCCATGCCCATCCTCCTCCACCCTGCATGGGATGTTGCCACAGCATGGTCCAACAGGCGGTGCATCGGTGCGCGCCCAGGATCCGAACCTGGACCGCCAGCAGCGGAGCCCACGCACCTAACCACTGCGCCACTGGGCTGGCTCCCTACCACCTCTTCTTTATTGAAGGCACTTCATCCATTGCTTGGATTATTCTGACAGCCTCCAAGTTGGTCTCCCTGCCTCAGTCTTGACTCTTTCAATCCACTCTCCACGCTGAAGCCTGAGTGGTTGTTCTTAAATGCTGATTTTATCATATTACTCTCTTGCTTAAAAGTTTCGAATGGTTCTTCATTGACTTAAGAATGAAACAGCATTAAGTAGACACCAATACATTGATATTATAAGTCTAAACAGACTCAATTATACACATTTGTTGATCATCAGTAAATATTGTTCCATAGATTGATATTAGCAACATTAGTATAAGTATCTTTTCATTGTGTAAACCAGATGTTAGCTCTTTTGCAGAAATCATATCACTTATTCTTTACTGAAATTTTTGAATCATTCTATCAGTTGTTGAGAGAGGAGTGTTAAAATCTCCAACTATGGTTCTAGAATTGTCTATTTCTCCTTTGTCATTTTTTTCTTAATATATTTTAAAACCCTGTTATTATGTGCATACACACTTATTATTATTATATCTTTCTAATACATTTGTCCTTTTATCATTATGAAATGTGCCTTCTTATCTCTGATAATACTCTTTGTCTTGAAATCAACTTTATCTGATATTAATATAGACACTCTAGACTTTCTCATGTGTGCAGTTTGCATGGCATATTTTCCCCAACTATTTAATTTCAATCTATTTGCATATTTATATTTAAAGTGCATCTCCTTAAAATAGCATATATCCGGGTCTTTTAAATATTCATTCTGATAATCTCTGTCTTATAATTGGGGTGTTTAGTTCAATAACATTTAATGCAATTATTGGCATGATTAAATTTAGGTTTACCATTTTACTATTTGTTTTGGTTTGTCCTTTCTTTTTGTTCCTCTGTTCTTCTTTTCTTGCTTTCTTTTATATTAATTGAATATATTTTTTTGAACTCTATTTTAATTTATCTATTGGGTTTTAATTATACCTCTTTGCATTAGTTTTAGTGGTTGCTCTTGGAATTACAATATACATCCTTAACCTTCACAGTCTACTTAAATTTAATACTGTATGACTTCATGTAAAATGGGGATGCTTTGCAACTCTATAGGTCCATTTACAACCCTCCCATCTGTTGTGCTAGAAATGACATATGTATCACATCTACTTATGCTATAAATCTCGTGAAAGATTGTTATAGTTTTTGCTTTAAAGTTATATGCATTTTAAAGAAATTAAGAGACTATAATTGTTTATTATATTGAAATAGATGGTTACAATTTTTTTTTTTTTTGGTGTGGAAGATCAGCCCTGAGCTAACACCGTGCCAATCCTCCTCTTTTTGCTGAGGAAGACTGGCCCTGAGCTAACACCTGTGCCCATCTTCCTCCACTTTATGTGGGATGCCGCCACAGCATGGCCTGACAAGTGGTGTGTCGGTGCACACCCAGGATCTGAACCCGGGCCACCAGCAGTGGAGCGTGCGCACTTAACCGCTATGCCATGGGGCTGGCCCCAGATGGTTACAATTTTTGATGCTCTTCACTCCGTCCTGAAGATTGTAATTTCCATCTGGTATTATATCTCCTCAACCTAAAAAATTTCCTTTAACTTTTGTTTTAGTGCAGAGTTGCTGTGTAATGTATTCTACTAATTTTATTGTTGTCTGGATGTGTCTTTATTTTTCCTTCATTCTTAGGGATATTTTCACTGGATTTAGAATTTAGAATTTCTATGTTTTTCTTTCAGCGCTTTAGAGATGTTGACTCACTCATTTCTGGTCTCCACGATTTCTGATGAAAAATCAGCAGTAAATTAAATCATTGTTCAAGTGCATGTAATGTGGTGTTTGTTCTGGCTGCTTTCAAGATTTTCTCTTTACTTTTGGGTTCTACAGTTTGACTATGGTATGTTTAGATGTATTTATTTTGAATTTATCCTGCTTGGAGTTTTCTGAGCTTCTTAAATCTGTTAACTTATGTCTTTCATCAAATTTGGGAATTAGTCATTCATTATTTCATAAAATGTTCTTTTCTGTCCCATTTTCTGCTTCTGGGATTGCAATTACCCATATGTTAGACCTTTTGATATGTCGCTCATTCTGTTCAAAATTTCTCTAGGAGGTCTGTCTAGTTTCCAAATACCTTCAAATTAGAGCACATCTAGAGATATAGGTTGATATTAATGAGTATTTCTGTTTTTGCTCCAGATGTTAGAAAGCGGAAAAAAAAAAACCCAAGAAAGTTAAGGTTCAATCACAGAAAATATATTTTCCATATATGATTCCTTTCCACACTTAAAATTTTCAGTTTCCATTTTATTAACCTCATTAAATATGTTACTATTTTGCAAGCCATCCAATATAAAAACTATGTCACATACAGTAAATGCTTGTGAAGAAAATGAAAGAGCCTCCCCCCAAAAACCTACAGAAAATAACCTCTAATTGCCCAATGCATAAGAATCTGTGAGATTGACTCATCAAAATTAAATGCAGTTAAATATTCATCTAATGAGCATTATATGCATTGAATTATTCCATTCACTACGTTAGATAAGAGATGAGCAAGATATAGTGCTGGCCTTCAAAGAATTTAAAATTGAGACAAGTGTAAAAATATACATAAACAATAATTTTGTAAGAAATTTGTAATAAAAGTCATGGTGACCTCTGCTATTATAGATAGGAAGCAAAGTTCTGTGGTGCACAGAGAAGAAATTATGAGTTGGTGTTTGATGTGAGTCTTAAAGAATGTGTAAGATTCTGACAGACGGGGAAGAGGTCAACAAGTCACATGGTGACCTATATGTGAAGTTAGCACAATCTGAGGACTGGGGGCAGACCAAGAGTGTGAAGTGGCTTGTTAAGTTAGCATAAGAAAGCATGACTAAAGTGGAAAGAGGGCTACACAGAGCTGAATACCAAAAGCAGCCACAGTAGCTGAGAAGTAGCAGAGAGTGTAAAAGCTACAGATCTAAGCTAAGCCAAAGGCCAAATGCCACCAACTCTTACGAATGTGTTGTTATTTAGTGGGTGGTAGTGGTGGTGGTGGTGGTGTGTGTGTGTGTGTTTGCAGTTACAAGCAAGAAGACCAGAAAAATTCTGTTGGCAACATAAACGGTATTCCGGCTAGCTTTAATTGTCTTCAGCACCATTTAGTGCTCCTCCACAGTGCGCCTAAGGGAACGGAGTCCGATTAGTTTCTGTTGGATAGTCAATACTGATTGCATCTAGGGTTCAAGAGAGAGACGGAGAAAGAGATTGAAAGACAGAGAGAGAGGAGAAATAAAGTTAGGCAAGAAGGTTGGAAGTAGAATTTTACAGACCTCATTACATTTTTTAAAAATATTTTTAATTTTTATCAAAAATAAAACATGTACATGGTTGATAATCCAAGAGTAGCTAAGGATTTATAATGAAAATATCTTAGTCACACCTTTTCCTATTCTCCATTTCTTCCTCCCTAGAGGAAGCTACTTTTACACTGGTCTTCTTGCATTTTCAATGTATTGCATTTTGTATACACTTATCATTATTACTTGATTTATTAATTTTAGACATGATTTATTGCCTTTCTGCTATGATAGATAAAATTTAGCCCACTTACATGACTTATTTTCCTTTTTACCTCATGCCAATATAGTTATTATTCTACTTTTGTTCCTTGTGATAAACTTAACTAATATATTTTTAATTCCTGTTCCATACTACAGGCAACAAATCTTGACTCCTCACATAGTAATGTGACTTTCCTTCGTCTTTTCTTTCCCCTTTTCCTAAAATTTCTGGCATTTCACTTTTCCTTAAAATTATTAAAGTTGATAAGAAATAAATTCTATTTAGTAATCATAATTAATTCTTCTGGGTTTTGCTTAGTGATTGATTCTGAAATTTGAAAATCAGTACATATCATTTACTTTGTTATAGCTATGAAACTGTGTTTGCTGTCGTTACCAGTATGCTATGATTATATTTTCCTTTTTAGGCATCTTTTTGTTTTTTTCTGAAAATTTTACACATATTTCTAATTTGCTGCATTGACTTTTTATATTACATTTTGAAGTTCTTACTAACTTTTCAAGAATGGTATCAAGTCCACAGATACCTTTCTCTGGAACCTTGTATCCTCCTGGAACCCTGTATTTTCCTGCTACAAGTTTTGTACTGAGTTTATACCTATTTTATTCCTTTATAAAAATTTTAAGGGATCCTGATAAAGAGCAAAGATAAGTACTTGTGGTACATCTTCATTTTGACCTTTGTTACTCTTGACATTTATTGAAGCAGGAAGATGCTTGCTGGAGGCTAATTCTAGCCTACTTTTTTTTGATTTTTCAGTCTCCTCAAACTTTGTAGGTATGAAACAGAACACATTTTCTACCCAATCTCTATGGATTGCACCTCTTTAAAATGCAAATGTTTCCGAACAACTTAAATTTCCTTCATTCTCAAGGTGTTCTCCTAGGCCTATTCACATCTTATTTTTAGAGTCTCAGGGAAATCTCATCATATGCTGGTTTCAGTTACCATCTATTCGCTGATAAGTCCCAAATCAGTATCTCCAGCTGAGATCTCTTTTAAGCTTCTTTCTTGCTTACTAGACATATCCTCAGCAAGTACAGAGTGCCATCATCATCTTTTCTCCTGAATCTGCTTCTCCTCATGTGGTCTCAGCCTCGTTAAGTAGAACCATCATTCATTTACAAAAATGACAAGGCCTTAGCTAGACTCACCAAGGAAAAAAGAGAGAGAGGACTCAAATAAAATCAGAAACGAAAGAGGAGATGTTACAACTGATTCTGCAGAAATATAAAGGATGATAAGAGACTACTATGAACAATTATACGTCAACAAATTGGACACACTAGAAGAAATGGATAAATTCCTAGAAATATACCATGTACCAAGACTGAGTCTTGATGAAATAGAAAATCTGAACAGACCAATTACTAGTAAGGAGATTGAACCAGTAATTAAAAACCTCCCAACAAACAAAAGCTCAGGATCAGATGGCTTCCTTGGTGAATTCTACTAAAAATACCGTATGATCTCACTCATTAAGTAGTAGATAATAACAACAACAAACAAACACATAGAGACAGAGATTGGATTGGTGGCTACCAGAGGGGAAGAGGGGAAGGAGGAGGGTGAATGGGATAATTAGGCACATGTGTGTAGTGATGGATTGTAACTAGTATTTGGGTGGTGAACATAAGAACATGATGTAATCCATGCAGAAATAGAAGTATAATGATGTACACCTGAAATTTATACAACATTATAAACCAATGTTACTGCAATAAACAAAAAATTAAAAAAAAATTCAAATAAGAATTAACATCAATGTTTCTCAGACTCTTCCAAAAAATAGAAGAAAAGGGAACTCCTTCAAACTCATTTTATAAGGCCAGCATTACATCGATACCAAAACTAGACAAAGACACCACAAGAAAAGAAAATTACAAGCCAATATCCCTAATGAACATAGATGCAAACATCTTCAACAAAACATTAACAAATCAAATTCAAAAATACATTAAAAGGATCATACACCGTGATCAAGTGGGATTTATTCCAAGGATGCATCCATTTGCAGGATGGTTCAACATCCACAAATCAGTCAACATGATACACCACATTAAGAAAACAAAGGGTAAAAATCATATGATCATCTCAATAGATGCAGAAAAAGCATTTGACAAAATTCAACATTGATTTATCATAAAAAGTCTCAACAAAGGGGCGGCCCCATGGCATAGCAGTTAAGTGTGCGCGCTCCGCTGCTGGCAGCCTGGGTTCGGATCCTGGGTGCGCACCGACGCACAGCTTGTCAGGCCATGATGTGGTGGCATCCCATATAGAGTGGAGGAAGATGGGCAAAGATGTTAGCCCGGGGCCAGTCTGCCTCAGCAAAAAAGAGAAGGATTGGCATGGATGTTAGCTCAGGGCTGATCTTCCTCACAAAAAAAACAAAAAAAGAACAACAAAAAAAAACCTTTCAACAAAGAGGGAGTGTACCTCAACATAATAAAGGTCATATATGACAAGCCCACAATTAAAGTCATACCCAATGATGAAAAGCTGAAAGCCTTTCCTCTAAGATCAGGAACAAGACAAGAATGTCTACCCTTGCCACTTCTATTCAATATGGTATTAGAAGTCCTAGCCAGAGCAATTAGGCAAGAAAAGAAGTAAAAGTCATCCAAATTGGAAAGGAAGAAGTAAAACTGTCACTATTTGCAGATGACATGATATTATATATACAGAGAACCCTAAAGACTCCATCAAAAAACTGTTAGAACTAATAAACAAATTCAGTAAATTTGCAGGATACAAAATCAGTACACAAAAATCTGCTGTGTTTCTATACACTAATTTTATCACAGAGAAATAAAGAAAAAAAATCCTGTTTACAATTGCATCAAAAAGAATAAATTACTTAGGAATAAATTTAACCAAGGAGGTGAAATACTTGATATATTGAAAACTACAAGATACTAATGAAAGAAATTGAAAAAGACGCAAATAAATGGGAAGATATTCTGTGCTCATAGATTGGAAGAATAAATATTGTTAAAATGTCCATACTACCCAAAGCAATCTACAGATTCTTTGCAATTCCTATCAAAATTCCAATGGCATTTTTCAAAGAAATAGAACAAATAATCCTAAAATTTGTATAGAACCACAAAAGAACCCCAAAAGCCAAAGCAATCTTGAGAAAGAAGAACAAAGCTGGAAGCATCATGCTCCTTGATTTCAAACTATATTACAAAGCTATAGCAATTAAAACAGTATGGTATTGGCTTAAAAACAGACACTTAGATCAATGGAGCAGAATAGAGAGCCCAGAAATACAGGCATACTTTGGAGATATTGTGGGTTTGGTTCCAGACCACTGCAATAAAGTGAATATCACAATAAAGCAAGTAACACAAATTTTTGCATATAAAAGTTGTTTGCATTATATGGTGATCTATTAAGTGTGCAATAGCACTATGTCTAAAAAAATGTATACATCTTTATTAAAAAATACTTTATTGCTAAAAAATGCTAAATCTGTTGTTTAGTGTGGCCACTCTTATTAATTATCTTAGCTAGATCTTCTGGATAACTTGCTGCAGCTTCTACATCAGCACTTGCTTCACCTTATACTTTTATGTTGTGGAGATGGCTTCTTTCCTTAAACCTCATGAACCAACCTCTGCTAGCTTCAAACTTTTCTTCTGCAGCTTCCTCACCTCTCTCAGGCTTCATAGAATTGAAGAGGGCTAGAGCCTTCCTCTGGATTAGGCTTTAGTTTAATGGAATGCTGTGGCTGGTTTGATCTTCCATCCAGACCACTAAAATTTTCTCCATGTCAGCAATAAGGCTGTTTTGCTTTCTCATCATTCATATGTTCACTGGAGTAGCACTTTTAATTTCATTTAAAAACTTTTCCTTTGCATTCACAACTTTGCTAACTGGTATAAGAAGCCTAGCTTTTGGCCTGTCTCAGCTTTTGACATGCCTTCCTCACTAAGCTTATTCATTTCTAGCTTTTGATTTAAAGTGAGAGACATGTCATTCTTCCTTTTACTTGAACACTTAGAGGCCATTGTAGGGTTATTAGTTGGCCTAATTTCAATATTGTTGTGTTTCAGGGAAGAGGGAAGCCCAAGGAAGGGGGAGAGATGTGGGAATGGATGGTCAGTGGAGCAGTCAGAACACATACAACATTTAGTGATTAAGTTCGCAGTCTTATATGGGTGCAGTTCGTGGTGCCCAGAACAATTACAAAAGTAACATAAAATATCAGTGATCACAGATCACCATAACAAATATAATAATAATAAAAAAAAGTTTGAAATATTGTGAGAACTACCAAAACGTGCCACAGGGACACTAAGTGAGCAAATGCTCTTGGAGAAATGGCGCTAATAGACTTGCTTGATGCAGGGTTGCCACAAACGTTCATTTGTAATTTGTAAAAAATGCAACATCTGTGAAGTGCAATAAAGTGAAGTGCAATAAAATGAGGTATACCTGTAAACCCATGCATATATGGTCAATTAATTTATGATAAAGAAGCCAAGAATATACAATAGAGAAATGATAGTCTCTTCAATAAATGACATTGGGACAGGTGACGTCAGGATCGTGGCAGAATGAGTTGTTCCCGTTATCTCTTCTAAGTTACAACTGAACAGACATCCATTAACCAACAGAGGATTCCCTATACAGCACAACAGGGTGCCCGAGAAATCCGTGCAGCTATACATTTGACGGTGGGTGGACTGGACCCCTAGGAAGCAGGGGTGTGCCCCCTTCCCCTTCCCCAATGGCAGCAATCCAGGATGCAGATCCTCACATGGCAGCTAGCACAAATATGAGTGGAGGCAGAGGCAGCCCAGCCTGTGGGGGCACCCACCTTGCTGTGGTGGCACTGCCCATGAGAACACTCCCTGCCAAGTGGTGGGAGCCCATGGGGTGCTCAGCCCATGTGAAGGAACCGTGCCAAGCAGCTGGAGCCCAGCCTGTGTGAATGCACAGCAGCTGACTGGCACAAATATGAGCAGATGGGGCAGGAACAGAAAAACAACCCCTACTCCCCCACAATGGAGGCAGTGGGAATCTGTGACCCAAAGGAACAGGAACCACAGGAGAACCATTGACCTAGCACCCAGTGGCAGCAACCTTGACAGCAGCTCCACCAGCAGTGGGGGCTGTATCCATGTCCCTGAGTCCCCTGTCCCCACCAGTGACAGTGACACCCATAAGAACCTGGCACCTCAGCCAGTGGTGCAACCAGCACACTAAGACAATCTGGGAACAGCAGCACAGGTGGTGCACAGGACAGCAACATCCAAGCCCATGGAGATCCAGTGGAGGAACATGAGACCCAGGTGACCAGAACCAAAGTAACCAAAGCTGTACCCAAATAAGAAAATGTGATTACTACCACAAATGTGCCAGCAGAGGATCAATTCATCAAACACCATGAAGAACTACAGTAAAATTGCGGAACAGAAGAAAGATGACAACTCTCCAGAAACCAAACATGAAGGACAGATGGCTACAATCTAACTGACTGAGAATTCAAAATAGCTATCATAAAGAAACTCAATGAGTTATAAGAAAACTCAGAGAGACAGTTCAATGAGCTCAGGAATAAAATTAATGAACAGAAGGAATACTTCACCAAAGAGATTGAAGCTCTAGGAGGCGGAGTCAAGATGGCGGCGTAGGCAGACTCTGAACTCACCTCCTCCCGCGGACACAGCCAATTTACAACTACTCGTGGAAAAATTACCCCTGAGACAGAACTGAAAACTGGATAAGAGGAACTCCTGCAACAACGGACAATCCTAACTGGGGTAGAAGAGGCAGAGACCCCCTTCCGGAGAGGAAAAACACCGCCTTCACAAGCCGCCAGCTTCACGGCTGCCGGGAGCAGCTCACAGGTACGCAGCCTCCCTGGAGGCGCGGGGCCCTGAGCCGGGGAGCGCCCCCGCTGTGGGCATTTTGTGGACCCAGCAAAATCGAGACCAGCAGCGTAATATCTGACTGTGCCTGCTACTAAAGCATTGGGGAGCACCCCCAGAAAACCCGGTTCACAAAGAAACTAAAACTGGCTCTTAAAGGGCCCGCGCACAAACTCACCCGTTCCAGAAAGCATCCTAAAATCACCAGAAAGAAAGGTGCACAGTGCTTTGGTGACAAGAGACTCACCTAATAGGCCCTGAGTGCATCTCGGTGAGGGGTGAGACCTCTCCAGGGACTGGGACATTGGCGGCGGCCATTGTTGTGGCCTGGTGTGAGCGTGCTGACACAGACGCCATTGGAGTTCTCCCTGGGGCCTGCTAGCCCAGGGTCTGCTCCACCCACTAGAGCACGATTTAATCCAGCTCAGCCAGGGCAGACAGCCCACCCTAGAGACTGGCCCCACCCAACAACAAGCCCTCAGGCAACGTGTGGGCCTGCATAGATTGGTGACTGGATTCTCTGCAGCCTGGCAACTGAACCAACTTGAGCAGGCAGGGTGTGCACAAGGAGCGGGTGGAGAGTGTGGGGCGGTGGCGGAGTGTGTGGGGCTCCCACCGTGGAGAGACTGGGTCCGCTTGGGGAGGTCGGGGCGCTCACATGGGGCAGGACTGTGTTGGCAGTGGTGTGGACCTGTGGGCAACAGGGCTTGTCAGCTGCAGAAGACTTGTGCTTCTCAAAGACCCACATAGGAGGTTTGCCCCACCTTCCAAAGCCTGAAACAATTGGGTGCTCCTGTGCCTGAGGCCAGCCCCACCCAGCTACAATCCTCAGAGAGCTGACAAGAGACCTAATAGGCTAGAGGCTTACAGCAACTGTAAGGCCCTGAGCCTAACAACCTGCCACGCTGGGGGCCTACTCAGTTAAAAGAAATACTGCAACACAAATGTGGTATTAGAACTTACAGCCAACCGTGCTGGGGCTCCCCACACCTGATAAAGAGACTGAAGGGCCCACAACAACTACAAGCAGCTGAGCATAACAACAGCTGGCCAGGAGCATAACTCAGCCTCCCTGGGCGCCTATAGGGAGAGCTAACAGGCCACAATAGAAGGACACACGTAGCCCACATAGGGGTCACCCGTTGAACATTGAGAACTGAAGGAAGCACACTGGAAGGCTCCTAAGGCATCACTTACATAAGGTCACCCATCCAAGAGCAGGAGACGTAGCTGACCTACCTAATACATAGACACAAGCACAGGGAAAGAGGCAAAATGAGGAGGCAAAAGAATACATTCCAAGTAAGGGAACAGGACAAAACCCCAGAAAAGGAACTAAGTGAAAAAGAAATGAGCAACCTACCTGACAGAGAGTTCAAACTAAGAGTGTTAAGGATGCTCACTGATCTGGGGAGAAGAATAGATGAACTCAGTGAGAATGTCAACAAAGAAATGGAAGATATAAAAAAGAACCAATCAGAAATGACAAATACAATACTGGAAATGAAAAATTCATTAGGGGGACTCAAAAGTAGAGTAGAGGATACAAAAGAACGGATCTGTGAGCTAGAAGAAAGACTAGAAGAAATTACCCAAGGTGAACAGGTAAAAGAGAAAAGAATTAAAAAGAGTGAGGACAGTCTAAGGGACCTCTGGGACAACATCAAGCGCACTAACATCCGTGTTATAGGTGTCCCAGAAGGAGAAGAGCGAGACAAGGGGGCAGAGAATCTATTTCAAGAAATAATAGATGAAAAATTCCCAAACCTAAGGAAGGAAACAGACATCCAGGTACAGGAAGCACAGAGAGCCCCAAACAAGATAAACCCAAAGAGGCCCACACCAAGACACATCATAATCAAAATGTCCAGAATTAAAGATAAAGAGAGAATCCTAAAAGCCGCAAGAGAATGTCAAGTTACATATAAAGGAAACCCCATAAGGCTATCAGCTGACTTCTCAGCAGAAACCTTACAGGCTAGAAGAGAATGGCACGATATATTTAAAGTGCTAAAAGGAAAAAACTTACAGCCAAGAATACTCTACCCAGCAAGATTATCATTCAAAATGGAAGGAGAGATCAAAATTTTCCCAGATAAGCAAAAATTAAAGGAGTTTGTCACCAAGAAACCAGTGCTACAAGAAATGTTAAAGGGACTGATTTAAGGGGAAAAGAGAAGACCATAAATAGGAAAAATTATTTATTTCCATGATTAGAACGTAATGGATACAAATGTACAAAAAAGAGGTTAGATATTATATCAAAAACATAAAAGGAGGGAGGAGGGGAGTTAAAGAGTACAGCTTTCAGACAGAGGTCAAACTAAAGTGACCATCAATTCTGTATAGAAGAAGTAAGGAACAGAGAAGGACTACTAAACCACTGAGAAAAAAAAAAAAAAGTTAAAAAATGGCAGTAAGTACATACTTATCAATAGCTACTTTAAATGTCAATGGACTAAATGCTCCAATTAAAAGACATAGGGTGGCTGACTGGATAAAAAAACAAGACCCATATATATGCTGCATACAAGAGACACACTTCAGACCCAAAGACACTCACAAACTGAAAGTGAAGGGATGGAAAAAGATACTCCACGCAAATGGCAATGAAAAGAAAGCTGGGGTAGCAGTACTCATATCAGACAAAATAGACTTTAAACCAAAAACTGTAAAAAGAGACAAAGAAGGGCATTACATAATGATCAAGGGAACAATCCAACAAGAGGATATAACACTTGTAAATATCTATGCACCCAATGTAGGTGCACCTAAATATATAAAGCAATTATTAACAGACATAAAAACAGAAATAGACAGTAACACAATAATAGTAGGGGACTTTAACACTCCACTTACACCAACGGATAGATCATCCAAACAGAAGATCAATAAGGAAACATTGGCCTTAAACGACACACTAGAACAGATGGACCTAGTAGATATATACAGAGCATTCCATCCAAAAACCGAAGAATACACGTTCTTTTCAAATGCACATGGGACATTCTCCAGGATTGATCACATATTAGGCCACAAAACAAGTCTCCATAAATTTAAGAAGATTGAAATAATACCAACCATCTTTTCTGACCACAACGGTATGAAACTAGAAATGAACTATAGGAAGAAAATCAGAAAAGCCACAAATACGTGGAGATTAAACAAAATGCTACTGAACAACAACTGGGTTAATGAAGAAATCAAAGAAGAAATCAAAAAATACCTGGAGACAAATGAAAATGAAAATACGAGATGCCAGAATTTATGGGATACAGCAAAAGCGGTTCTAAGAGGGAAGTTTATAGCGATACAGGCCTATCTCAACAAACAAGAAAAATCTCAAATAAACAATCTAACAATGCACCTAAAGGAACTGGAAAAAGAAGAACAAACAAAGCCCAAAATCAGTAGAAGAAGGGAAATAATAAAAATCAGAGCAGAAATAAATGAAATAGAGACTAAAAAAACAATAGAAAAAATTAATAAAACCAAGAGCTGGTTCTTTGAAAAGATCAACAAAATAGACAAACCTTTAGCTAGACTCACCAAGAAAAAAAGAGAGAAGGCACAAATAAGTAAAATCAGAAATGAAAGAGGAGAGGTTACAACAGACACCTCAGAAATACAAAAGATTATAAGAGAATACTATGAAAAGGTATATGCCAACCAATTCGACAATCTGGAAGAAATGATAAATTCTTAGAATCATACAACCTTCCAAAACTGGATCAAGAAGAAGTAGAGAATTTGAATAAACCAATCACCAGCAAGGAGATCGAAACAGTAATCAAAAACCTCCCCCAAAATAAAAGTCCAGGACCAGATGGCTTCCCTGGTGAATTCTACCAAACGTTCAAAGAAGACTTAATACCTATCCTTCTCAAACTCTTCCAAAAAATTGAGGAGGGTGGGAAGCTCCCTAACTCATTCTACGAAGCTGACATTACCCTGATACCAAAACCAGACAAGGACAACATAAAAAAAAGAAAATTACAGGCCAATATCACTGATGAACATCGATGCGAAAATCCTCAACAAAATACTAGCAAATCGCATACAACAATACATTAAAAAGATTATACACCATGATCAAGTGGGATTTATTCCAGGTATGCAGGGATGGTTTAACATTCGCAAATCAATCAACGTAATACACCACATTAATAAAATGAAGAACAAAAATCACATGATCATCTCAATAGATGCAGAGAAAGCATTTGACAAGATACAGCATCCATTTATGATAAAAATTCTGAATAAAATGGGTATAGAAGGAAAGTACCTCAACATAATAAAGACCATATATGAGAAACCCACAGCTAATATCATCCTCAATGGTGAAAAACTGAAAGCTATCCCTCCAAGAACAGGAACCAGACAAGGATGCCCACTGTCACCACTCCTATTTAACATAGTATTGGAAGTCCTAGCCAGAGCAATCAGGCAAGAGAAAGAAATAAAAGGGATCCAAATTGGAAAGGAAGAAGTGAAACTGTCACTATTTGCAGATGACATGATTTTATATATAGAAAACCCTAAAGAATCCACCAGAAAACTTTTAGAAGTAATCAACGAATATGGTAAAGTTGCAGGATACAAAATCAACATACAAAAATCAGTTGCATTTCTGTACACTAACAACGAAGTAACAGAAAGAGAAATTAAGAATACCATCCCATTTACAATTGCAACAAAAAGAATAAAATACCTAGGAATAAACTTAACCAAAGAGGTGAAAGATCTGTACACCGAAAACTATAAAACATTTCTGAAAGAAATTGAAGATGACACAAAGAAATGGAAAGATATTCCGTGCTCTTGGATTGGAAGAATTAACATAGTTAAGATGTCCATACTTCCTAAAGCCATCTATAGATTCAATGCAATCCCTATCAAAGTTCCAACAACATTTTTCACAGAAATAGAACAAAGAATCCTAAAATTTATATGGAACAACAAAAGACCCCGAATAGCTAAAGGAATCCTGAGAAAAAAGAACAAAGCTGGAGGTATCACACTCCCTGATTTCAAAATATACTACAAAGCTATAGTAACCAAAACAGCATAGTACTGGCACAAAAACAGACACACAGATCAATGGAATAGAATTGAAAGCCCAGAAATAAACCCCCACATCTATGGACAGCTAATCTTTGACAAAGGAGCCAAGAACATACAATGGGGAAAAGAAAGTCTCTTCAACAAATGGTGTTGGGAAAACTGGATAGCCACATGCAAAAAAATGAAAGTAGACCCTTACCTTACACCATGCACAAAAATTAACTCCAAATGGATTAAAGACTTGAATGTAAGACCTGAAACTATGAAACTTCTAGAAGAAAACATAGGCAGTACGCTCATCCACATCGGTCTTAGCAACATCTTTTCAAACACCACATCTGACAGGGCAAGAGAAACAATAGAAAAAATAAACAAATGGGACTACATCAAACTAAAAATCTTCTGCACAGCAAAGGAAACCATCAACAAAACGAAAAGACAACCTAACAATTGGGAGAAGATATTTGCAAAGCATACATCTGATAAGGGCTTAATCTCCAAAATGTATAAAGAACTCATGCATCTCAACAACAAAAAAACTACCAACCCAATTAAAAAATGGGCAAAAGACTTGAACAGACATTTCTCCAAAGAAGATATACAGATGGCCAGCAGACACATGAAAAGATGTTCAAAATCACTAACTATCAGGGAAATGCAAATTAAAACTACAATGAGATATCACTTCACGCCCATCAGAATGGCTATAATTAACAAGACAGGAAACAATATGTGTTGGAGAGGATGTGGAGAAAAGGGAACTCTCATACACTGCTGGTGGGAGTGCAAACTGGTGCAGCCACTATGGAAAACAGTATGGAGATTCCTCAAAAAATCAAGGATAGAACTACCATATGATCCAGCTATTCCACTGTTGGGTATTTATCCAAAGAACTTGAAAACACCAATTTGCAAAGGTACATGCACCCCTGTGTTCATTGCAGCATTATTCACAATAGCCAAGACTTGGAAGCAACCTAAGTGCCCATCAAGGGACGAATGGATAAAGAAGATGTGGTATATATACACAATGGAATACTACTCAGCCATAAGAAACGATGAAATCCAGGCATTTGTGACAACATGGATGGACATTGAGGGTATAATGCAAAGTGAAATAAGTCAGAGGGAGAAGGTCAAATACCGTAAGATTTCCTTCATTAAGTAGTAGATAATAACAACAATAAACAAACACATAGGGACAGAGATTGGATTGGTGGTTACCAGAGGGGAAGGGGGGAGGGAGGAGGGTGAAAGGGATAATTTGGTACGTGTGTGGTGATGGGTTGTAATTAGTATTTTGGTGGTGAACATGATGTAGTCTATGCAGAAATAGAAGTACAATGATGTACACCTGAAATTTTTACAATGTTATAAACCAAAAAAAAAAAAAAAAAAGAGATTGAAGCTCTAAAAAAAAAAACCAACAGAAATTCTGGATATGAAGAACACAATTAATGAGATGACAAATAACATAGAAAGCATAAAAAATAGAGTAGAACTTATGGAGCAGAGAATTAGTGACCTTGAAGATAGAAATCTAGAAATGCTTCAGGTAGAGGAGGAGAGAGAACTAAGAGAAATAAAGAAAAAAGTTCACTTTTTTAAAAAAGTGAAGAAATTCTTTGAGAAATATCCAACTCAAATAGGAAAAGTAAAATAAGGACATATCCCAGAGAGAGAAGAGAGAGATAAATGCGGAGAGAGCTTGTTCAAAGAAATAACAGCTGAGAACTTCCTAAACCTGGGAAAGAACTGGACTTAAAGTACATGAAGCCAATAGAACTCCTAATTACATCAGTGTTAAGGACCTTCTCCAAGGCATATAACAGTCAAACTGGCAAAAGTCAATGACAAAGAAAAAATATTAAGGGCAGCAAGAGAGAAGAAAATAACCTACAAAAAAACCACCATCAGGCTTTCAGTGGATTTCTCAGCAGAAAGGTTACAGGCTAGGAGAGAATGGAATGAAATATTCAAAATACTGAAAGACAAAAACCAGCCAAGAATACTCTATCCAGCAAAATTATCCTTCAGATATGACAGAGAAATAAAAGCTTTCTTAGATAAACAAATCTGAGCGAGTTCATCGCCACTAGGCCTGCCTTAAAGAAATGTTGAAGGGAGCCCTCCTACCTGAAAAAAAAAGACAAAGGTTTATGAGGCTTTGAGAAAGGAGACAAATAGACAGACAAAATCAGAAAATTGCAGCTCTCAATCAGAAAAGGCTAGCAAACACTTAATTATAACATAAAAGATAAAAGGAAAGAAAGCATCAAAAATAACTGTAAAACTTCTATTTAGTCACAAATTCACAATACAAAAAAAGAATAATTTGTGACAACAAAAACATAGAAAGGGAAAAGGAAAAGGATGGAACCGCTTAGGCTAATGGAGCTAAGAGGCTATCAGAAAATGGACTATCTCATTTATGAGATCTTTTATACAAACCTCATGGTAATCACAATACAAAAAATCAGAACAGAGTCACAAATCATAAATAAAGAGAAAGTTGAGAAAACCATCACAGAAAACCACCAAACTGAAATGACAGTCAGAAATACAAGGAAAAAGAAACAATGGAAATATAGAACAACCAGAAAACAGGAGATAAAATGGCAGTATTAAGCCCTCATGTATCGATAATCACCCTAAATGTAAATGGGCTGAATTCACCAACTAAAAGACACAGAGTGGCTGGATGGATTAAAAAAGAAGACCCAACAATATCCTGCCTCCAGGAAACACATTTCAGCTCTAAAGATAAACATAGGCTCAGAGTGAAGGGATGGAAGACAATACTCCAAGCAAATGGCAAACAAAAAAAGCAGGTGTTGCCATACTTATATCAGACAAAGCAGACTTCAAAATAAAAAAGATAAAGAGAGGCTTTATATAGTGATAGAAGGAACATTCCACCAAGAAGACATTCCACTTATTAATATATATGCACCTAACACAGGAGCACCAAAGTATATAAAGCAATTATTAACAGACCTAAAGAGAGAAATTGACAGCAACACAATAATAGTAGGGGACCTCAACACCCCATTTACGTCAATAGATAGATCATCCAGACACAAAGTCAAGGAAACAGTGGCCTTAAATGAAACACTGGGCCAGATCCACTTAATAGATATATATAGAACATTCCATCCTCAAACAGCAGAATACACATTCTTCTCAAGTGCAAATGGAACATTTTTTTTGTGTGTGTGAGAAAGATTAGCCCTGAGCTAACGTCTGTTTCCAATCCTCCTCTTTTTGCTAAGGAAGATTGGCCCTGGGCTAACATCAGTGCCCATCTTCCTCTACTTTATATGGGATGCCACTGCAGCACGGCTTGACAAACTATGCGTTGGTCTGTGCCTGGGATCTGAATCTGCGAAATCCAGGCCACTGAAGTGGGGCACGTGAAACGGCTCCACTTTAACGGCTGCACCACCAGGCCAGCCTCAAGGGAATATTCTTAATGATAGACCATATGTTAGGAAACAAGGCAAGCCTCAATAAACTTAAGAAGATTGAAATCATATCAAGTATCTTTTCTGACCACAATGTTATGAAACTAGAAATCAACCACAAGAAAAAAGCTGGGAAAGTCACAAATATGGGGAGACTAAAAAACATGCTACTGAACAACCATTGGATCAATGAAGAAATCAAAGGAGAAATAAAAAAATACCTGGAGACAAATGAAAATGAAAACACAACATACCAACTCTTATGGGATGCAGCAGAGGTGGTACTAAAAGGGAAGTTTATAGCAATATAGGCCTATCTCAACAAACAAGAAAAATCTCAAATAAGTAATCTCAAACTATACCTAAAAGAATTAGAAAGAGAAGAACAAACAAAGCTCAAAGTCAGCAGAAGGAGGGAAATAATAAAGGTCAGAGCAGAAATAAATGAATAGAGACTAAAAAAACAGTTGAAAAGATCAATGAAATTTAGAGCTGGTTCTTTGAGAAGATAAACAAAATTGACAAACCCTTAGCCAGACTCATTAGGAAAAAAATAGAGAAGGCTCAAATAAATAAAATTAGCAATGAAAGAGGAGAAATTACAACAGATACTACAGAAATACAAAGGATTATAAGAGAATACTATGAGAAGCTATATGCCAACAAATAGGATAACCTAGAAGAAATGGATAAATTCTTAGAATCATACAACCTCCTAAAACTGAATCAAGAAGAAATAGAGAACTTGAATAGACCAATCACAAGTAAAGAGATTGAAATAGTATTCAAAAACCTCCCCCAAAAACAAAAGACCAGGACCATATTTCTTCTCTGGTGAATTCTACCAAACATTCAAGGAAGATTTAATACCTATCCTTCTCAAACTCTTCCAAAAAATTGAAGAGGAGGGGAAGCTTCCTAACTCATTCTCTGAGGCCAACATTACCCTGATACAAAAACCAGACAAGGAAAACACAAAGAAGGAAAATTACAGGCCAATATCGTTCATGAACATAGATGCAAACATCCTCAACAAAATATTAGCAAATCAGATACAACAATACATTAAAAGTATCATACACCGTGATCTAGTGGGATTTATTTCAGGGACATGGGGATGGCTCAAGATCCACAAATCAATTCGTGTGATACACGACATTAACTAAATGAGGATTAAAAATCACATGACCATCTCAATAGAGGCAGAGAATGCATTTGACAAGATCCAACACCCATTTATGATATAAACTCAATAAAATGGGTATAGAAGGAAAGTACCCCAACATAATAAAAGCCATATATGACAAACTCATAGCAAACATCATACTTAATGGTGGAAAACTGAAAACCATTCCTTTGAGAACAGGAACAAGACAAGGGTGTCCACTCTTGCCACTCTTATTCAACATAGTATTGGAAGTCTTAGCTGGAGCAATTAGGCCAAAGAAGAAATACAAGAGATCCAAATTGGAAAGGAAGAAGTAAAGCTCTCACTGTTTGCAGATGACATGATTCTATATGTAGAAAACCCTAAAGAATCCACCAGAAAACTATTAGAAATAATCAACTGCAGCAAAGTTGCAGGGTAGAAAATCAACTTAAAAGATTAGTTGCGTTTCTACACACTAATAAGGCACTAGCAGAAAGAGAAGTCAAGAATACAATCCCATTTACAATCGCAACAAAAAGAATAAAATATCTAGGAATAAATTTAACCAAGGAAGTGAAAGAACTATACACTGAAAACTATGAGACATTATTGAAAGAAACTGAAGAAGATATAAACAAATGGAAAGACATTCCATGCTCATGGATTGGAAGAATAAACATAGTTAAAATATCCATATCACCTGAAGCAATCTACAGATTCAATGCAATCCCAATCAGAATCCCAATGACATTCTCCAGGGAAATAGAACAAAGAATCCTAAAATTTATATGGAACAAAAAAAGATCCCAAATAGCCAAAGCAATCCTGAGAAAAAAAGAACAAAACTGGAGGTATCACAATCCCTGACTTCAAAATATACTGCAAAGATATAGTAATCAACACAGCATGGTACTGGCAGAGAAACAGACACACAGATCAATGGAACAAAATTGAAAGCCCGGAAATAAAACCACAAATTTATGGAAAGCTAATCTTCAACAGAGGAGCCAAGAACATGCAATGGAGAAAGGAGAGTCTCCCAGTAAGTGGTGTTGGGAAAACTGGACAGCCACCTGCGAAAGAATGAAAGTAGACCGTTATCTTACACCATACACAAAAGTCAACTCAAAATGGATTAAAGACTTGGATGTAAGACTTGAAGTCATAAAACTCTTAGAAGAAAATATAGGCAGTACACTCTTTGACACCGGTCTTAGCAGTATCTTTTCGAATACCATGTCTACTCAGGCAAGGGAAACAAAAGAAAAAATAAACAAATGAGACTACATAAGACTAAAAAGCTTCTGCAAGGCAGAGGAAACCACAAACAAAATGAAAATACAACCCACCAACTGAGAGAAAATATTTGCAAATCATATATTTGACAAGGGGTTAATTTCCAAAATATATAAAGAACTCATACAGCTCAACAACAACAAAACAACTTGATCAAAAAATGGGCAGAGGATCCGAACAGACATTTTTCCAAAGAATATATACAGATGGCCAACAGGAACATGAAAAGATATTCAACATCACTAATTATTAGGGAAAGGCAAATCAAAATTATGTTGAGATATCACCTTACACCCATCAGAATGGCTATAATTAACAAGACAAGAATAACCATTGTTGGAGAGGATGTCGAGAAAAGGGAACTCTCATACACTGCTGGTGGGAATGCGAACTGGTGCAGCCACTATGGAAAACAGTATGGAGATTTCTGAAAAAATTAAAAATAGAAATACCATATGATGCAGCTATCCCAGTACCGGGTATTTATCCAAAGAACATGAAATCAACAATTCAAAGAGATTTATGTATCCCTGTGTTCATCGCACCATTATTCACAATAGCCAAGATGTGGAAGTAAGCCAAGTGCCCATCAATGGATGAATGCATAAAGAAGATGTAGTATATATATAATGTAATACTACTCAGTTATAAAAAAAGACAAAATCATGCCATTTGCAACAGCATGGATGGACCTTGAGGGGATTATGCTAAGTGAAATAAGGCAGACAGAGAAAGACACACACCTTGTGATTTCACTAATATGCAGAAGATAAATAAACTTATGGATAAGGAGAACAGATTAGTGGTTACCAGAGGGGACAGGGGTGGGGGGAGGGTGAAAGGGGTAAAGGGCCACGTATGTATGGTGATGGATAAAAACTAGACTATTGGTGGAGAACATGATGCACTCTATACGTAAACTGATATATAATAATGTACATCTGAAATTTACACAATGTTATAAGCCAATATGACCTCAATTGAGTAATTTAAAAAAATGGTGTTGGGAAAACAGGACAGCCACATGCAGAAGAATGAAACTCTGCGACTATCTCACACCATACACAAAAATTAACTCAAAATGGATTAAAGACTTGAATGTAAGACCTGAAGCCATGCAACTCCTAGAAGAACACATAGATGGTAAGCTCCTTGAATAGGTCTTGGCAATGATTTTTTCAATCCAACACTAAAAGCAAAAACAACAAAAGCAAAATAAATAAGTGGGGCTACATCATACTGAAAAGCACTGCACAGCAAAGGAAACCATCAACAAAATGAAAAGGCCACCTACTGAATGGGAGAAAATATTTGCAAATCATATATCTGATAAGTGGCTAATATAAAAGGTATATAAAGAACTCATACAATTTAACATCAAAAAAGAAATCTGATTAAAAAATGGGCAGAAGATCCAAATAGACATTTTTCCAAAGAAGATGTACAGATGGCCAACAGGCACATGAAAAGATGCTAAACATTGTAAACCATCAGGGAAATGCAAATCAAAACCAGAATGAGATATCACCTCACACCTGCTAGAATGGCTATTATCAAAAAGACAAGCAACAGCAGTGGTTGAAAAGGACGTGGAGAAAAGGGAACTTTTATGCACTGTTGGTGGAAATGCAAATTGGTGCAGCCACTATGGAAAACACTATGGAGGTTCCTCAAAAAATTAAAAAATAGAACTACCATATACTCCAGCAATTCCACTTTTGGATATTTATCCAAAGAAAAAGAAAACACTAACTCAAAAAGATATATGCACCTCCCCATTCATTGCAGCATTATTTATGATAGCCAAGATGTGGAAACAACCTAAGTGTCCATCGATGGATGAATGGATAAAGAAATTGTGGTGTATATATATATATATATAAATATAACAGAATATTATTTATCCATAAAAAAGAATGAAGTCCTGCCTGCCATTTGTGACTACATGGATGGACTTTGAGGGCAGTATGCTAAATGCAATGTCAGGCATAGAAAGACAAATACTGTAAAAAATCTCTCCTATATGTGGAACCCAAAAAAAACAAATAAACAAAAACAAACCAAGCTCATAGACAAAAAGAACAGATTGGTTGTTGCCACAGGAGGGGGATGGGAGGTGGGTGAAATGGTTGAAGTGGTTATAAATAAAAAAAAAAAAAAGAACCATCATTTATTTATTCAAGCCAGGGATCTGGAAGTCACTCGACTCCTTTTCTTTCTTCACTCCCCTGGATCTCACCAATCATTAACTGCTGTCAGATCTATCCCATAAATCTTTCTCAAATTCACTCCATTTCTTAATCCCTATTGCCACCACTTTAGCTGATGTCACCATCTGAATTATTCCAATAGCTTCCTAACTAGTTTCTTTGACTATCTTCACTTCTGCCTGGGGCACACTTGCCCCTCCATGTGCTCTGACTAATCCCTATTCATTTTTCCTTTAGGAAGATGAAAGAGAACTCTATACAGGAGGTTAGATGCTCTTGCTAAGTATTTCCACCTCCCCTCAAGCTTCTCCTATCTGTAACAGTTATCTTACTTTGTAGTATAATTTTCTTCTGCTAGCCAGTTCTATTGATATTTAAAATTGTGTCTATCTTACTCAATATTGTGTTCCTGGTGCCTAGCACAACATCTGAGACATAGGAGAGGCTTAATACATATTTTTGAGTGTTGAACAAATGAGTGAATGTTGTGTTTAGTATTCCTTTGGATGCTCTTTTCCCATTTTCATCTTTATAGTGTCAGAATATCACATAGGTTAATTATATACCAAGAGACAGCCCTTGATTAACACACGTCTCACTTGGTTATTAAACACCCATTATCTTGAATTTCACTCATGTATGGAATTTTTCTTTCATTGCTTGCAAAAGCATTTCTCACTTTTAAATTTATTTTACTTCCTACGTATCAGGGCTGTGAACGTGTATCATTTGCTGTTCTCTGGGGCCTCCTGGTTCCTCAGTACTCTTTTGTAATAATTAACTCACTTCTTTAAATTCATGAAGGTAAGTTTTCAATTAGAAGTATAGTAAAGGGTTTATCTATAAAGACAAAATATAATTGAATAGAGATTGAAAACCTTGGAAATACACCTGAGAAATTAGGATATTTACTATAGTAAACCTTTGAATTTTTGAATGATTATCTTAATCAAGCATAGTCTAAATACTTAATTTCTAAAATTAGAAACTGCCTCTGTCATGAATTTTATACACAGAATGATAAACATGTGGTGGCATGATGGCCACATAATTTAATGACACTTAACATAGGTTGGAAAAGTTACATCCTGGTGCACACTGAAAACTATTTCATTCAGAGTGGGAAATATCAGCAAACCAACACAGTATATAAAGTCACTTTCTAAAAAATCAAATATGCAGAAACCAAAGGAAATCAGGATATGCCACCCCAACATGTCCTACTCTGTCATAAGGATTATTTTGAGCTGAAGGCAATTGAGAATCAACAGATGCAGGAAGAGTTCTTTTCCCTCCTCTTTTCTGCCTTCCTTTGTGAAGATGTCCCCTTCTCCTGTTCCAGGAAGAGGAGAGCAACTCTTAGCACCAGAGATGAAGAACTGGCAACAAGATGAGTCTATAAACAAAACTTACTAAAATAACTCTTATCTTCCATTAGTTCCCCATATATTTCCTAGTCACTTTATTAACCCTCAAAGCCCAAACCCCTTTTCCTTTGTTAAAATGGTATATAAACCCCTGAGCTAAGTGCTTGAGTTTCACTTATTTTCTGTGAACTCCTATGCATGCAAAATATTAATGAAATTTGTCTTCCTTTTCTCCTGTTAATCCATCTTTTGTCAATTAAATTTGCAGGCCCCCAGGTAACAAACATAAGAGGGTAGAGGACAAAACAAAATAATTTTAACACTGAGAAAGAAAATGATAAAATCACTGTCAAAACTCTTTGGAAGCCTCAGCTTAGTGATGTTTATTTCTGGCTAGTTTCTGGTTTATCTAGAGAGCTCCCAACATGGATTTTTCGGATGGAAAAATCTTTGCTTCTTTGCAAGCACAGGGAGATGAGTCAATGGAAAGGTGAAAATGTTAGAGAGAGATGTAAATGAGTTTTCAGGTCCCTTAATAGTTGGGGAAGTTTGGAATCTAGGACGTGGGAGGGATTCATTTTAGAGAAGGATGGAGGGACAAAGAATATGTGAGGAATTATATATAGTAAAGAGGTGAAGAAGGTGACAATTGATGGAACTTCCATGGAATGGGCCTTATTTTTACAAGAAAGTAGGAGGCAAAAAGGCCTTTGGTTAGATTGGAGGCAGGAAATGTTACACAGTCTTTTCTGCTCTGTGTTTAGCACTGCACCTGCCTATTATGGGTTAAATTGGCTCTCTCTACCCCCCCCAAATTCATATGTTGAAATCCTAACCCGCAGTACCTCAGATTGTGACTTTATTTGGAAATAGGATCCTTGCAGATGTATTTAGTAAGACAAATCATACTGGAGTAGGGTGGGCCCCTAATCCAGTATGACTGATGTCCTTATAAAAAAGGGGAAATTTGGACACAGACACACATAGAAGGAAAATGATCTGAAGAGACATAGAGAAAAGATGGTCATCTACAAGCCCAGGCGAGATGCCTAGAACAGATCCTCCCTTCATAGCCCTCAGAAAGAATCAACCCTCTTGAGATCTGGATTTTGGACTTCTAGCCTTCACAACTATGAGCCAATAAATTTCTGTTGCTTAAACCATTCAGTCTGTGGTACTTTATCATGGCAACCCTAGCAAGCAAACACACTGGCCTCGGTAGTAGGAAGTCAATACATGGTGAATTGAATGCATGAATGAATAAATAAATGCATGGGTAAGTGGGGAAATGTCTCTCAGATTGGAGCAGAAGAAGAGAAATTTCAATCAATTGTTAGGTTATCCCAGAGGGTCAAAATAGTTCTCGGAGTTCAGTTGGTGACTTGGAGAAAATAGTAAATTTGCAGTCCAAATGAAGATAACCAGAAGGAAGGGGATAAATTAAAGGTTTAGCAGTGATAAGATGGAGCAAGCCAAGGATAAACCATTTTTCCTATCCCACTGAATTAGAGGGGAATTGGAAAAAGTGAACCTTTAACAAAGTGAGCAGCTGGGGATGTGTTATTAAAAAATGCTCAATATCTTTTCTGTACTAGATCTCATATTCATTGATAAGTCCTTGAAGTACTCAGGCTGATCTCTTTTAAGCTACCAGCATCCACAAAGCAGTTGGGTGTCAAGCCAGGAGCCCAAAGGTGTGTGTGTATACTAATATTACTACTTTGATAATCTTGGCATTCTTTTTGGATAGATCCTTTGTATATTTTCCTATTGTCTACCTTTATAACATTGTGAATGATTTCAGATGTTCTTCTTCACATCTTCTCAGGTGCTGTGAAGAGTTGGTGATATGTTGTAGAAGCCAAGAGAAAAGTATAAATGCTTTCTAGGTAATAAATGTCAGAATGTAGTCGTTAAGTGTCAAAATGTATTTTATAGGCAATATTTATGAAAGTGAATAACAGGTGATAATGAGTGCATTACCTTGCCATCGAAAATAAGAACACATTAAGAAATAAGGCACTAGGTTATAAATGTAGTTTATGTTATATTTGCGTTTTGGTGCCATAGGAAAATATTTATAAGATGATGTTGGACTCATGGAAGTTATAACTTTGCATAAAGGATATTTTGTGTGTCATTACAGTCTCCAGGACGTCAGTGGACCCTGCAGCATGGTGCTGATTGAGCTTTGGAGAGTCCCCAGGCTAGATTCTCAATGACCTGGGGGTGCTGCCATTTATTGGGCCTGGGTTCTTCTTACTGGAAAAGGCTTTCTATTTCTCACTTCTGTTCTTCCACTGCAATTGTTATGCTTCTAGTGTTATAGAGCTAACTTAAAAAAATTGTCTCTTGAAGTCACACAATTGACTCCTATCTCGAGGGATCATACAGAAAACATGTGTTAACCTGTTACTCTTATGTGGGCTCATTAGCAAGGGAAGTATGTAATCTATGAGAAAATTTGAGTTAATATCCTACTTCTCGTGTTGGTGAGGATAATTAACATGGTTTCCCTGCTCTGGGAAGTCATCTAGACCTATTTCTTTTTCTGTAGATCTTGGAGAGCTACCAAAACACTTCCTTTAACATGGGGTATAAGGGAAAGTATGCTTCACTACTGTTAGTCTGGGTATATTTATCTATTTCCTGCAATCTGCCATCTCCAAGCTGGAGGCCGAGGAAAGCCAGTTGTACAGTTTGAAGGCCTGAGAGCTCTGGGGATGATGTGGTAGGTTCTTATCTGAGTTAGAAGGCCTGAGAACCAGGAGTGCCAAGGGCCAGAAGAGATTGATGTCCCAACTCAATAATCAGGCAAAGAGCAAATTCAACCTTCCTCTCCCTTTTTGTTTTATTCAGGCCCTCAATAGATTGGATGATGCCCACCCACATTGGGGAGGGCTAACTGCTTTACTTAGTCCACAAATGGAAATCCTAATCTCTTCTGGAAACACCCTCACAGACACATCCAGAAATAATGTTTAACCAGCTATCTGGGCATCTCTTGGCCCTGTCAAGTTGACACACAATATTAACTATCACCACAACTCAATCCAGGAAGCTTCCTTCCATATAGAACTTTTTTTGGTATTTAACCAGTCACTAAGTCATGTTACATAGTTAACTTGTTATAGCTTTAGTAAATGAATCACAATCTTCTGGTTTGTAGCCTCTTGGCCTGGAGTAGACTTATGTCTATTTTTCACCTGTATCTCCCTTTCTAATCTGGATAATACCACTTGCTTTGGCCTGTTCCATGAATTCAACCTATAATGTCTTAGGCAAGGTCTTTTTGTCACTCCCAAGGGACCTACCAAATTGCTAGACACACAGCAGACAATGTAGATGTTGTAGAAATATAGAGTGATGTTTGCATAATTAATTACCTGAACTCAGATTGTATTCAAACAGTTGAGTTTGTCAACCAGACTGAGGTTGCCCAGGGAGCTTGTGGTTCAGTGGGCCTCTCCCAGCTGACTCACAAATACCTGGGGCAGTCAGGTCATTTGAGAACCAAAGGAAACTGGGTGAGAAACAAATGGAATGCTTCTAAATATCAGGTCATGAATGTTATTCATGTTTATTATTTTAGCTAATATTTGTTGAGCGTTTACTTTGTGCCAAACACCAGAGCCAAAGGCTTTAGATTTAACAGTAATTATGGGGAAGGTATTATTGTCTCTATTTTCAGGTAAGGAAATTAAGGCTTAGAGAATTAAGCAACTTGCTTAAAGTCACAGAGTTTCAATGGCATTTAAGTGGTCAGAATTTGAACCTAGTTCTGTATAAATTTATAGAATGTGGTCACAACCAGCGAAATACCCTTTGTTATTAAGTTACGTTTGAGAAATGGTGGACTCAACTGCTGTCAGTCAGCAAATATCTCAGTAGCGTTGATCAAAGGACTGTCAGTAGGTGCCTCTAACAACTCAGTTTCCTTCCCCAGCTTGCTCTTGGGCATTTGTTTAACTCTGCTTGACATTCTTAGGCATTTCCTATAAATGTTTCCAACTTTAGGTTGACTGTCTTTGTCCCATGTTCCCTTCAAAGGTCATAACACCGGTTTGATCTGAGGAAGTGATCTCTGCCTTACTATCCCTGCTACATAAGAATAAAGGGTCATCTGAGATTTCCTTACACAATTACTGCATAACCTACACTGGTCCCTACCCCTATAAAGGATATAAACTTACATGACCCTGGCTATTATTCCCAGGGTGATTTTAGAGTTTATGTGCGCATATGTGTGTGTGTGCATACACATTGAGAGAGCAAAGACAAAACATGATAAATTGTTGTTAACCTTAAGATCTCTTCATTTTCTTCAGTAATTGCACAAGAGTCACATGTGAAACTAATTACAGGTCACACTGACTAGTGAACCAGTTAAAATGTTTTGGGTTTATATTATTCATTAAAAGATTGAGTTTGGGGAAAAAAATCTGATTTTTTAAAAGTTATTTCCAAAAGGAGTCCAATAACTATTTAAAATCACTATAGGTGGGGTGTCCTTCTATTTCAACGAAATGATTTTCTGAAAAACATACATCTAGTCTTATTTACAAAGATCTCTGGTACATTTTATTTGGCCTTTTCTACCCACTCAACTCAGCAAAATTAGTTTTTACCCAAATGTTTTATACCTACTGCATTATTTGACCATCTATTGTCTTTCACACATTGTTGTTCTCTCTAGGTTTCATTTATTTATTATTTTAAAAGTTGTCTTTCAGTGAGTTGCCCATTTAATTACATATAGAGACATTCATGTCTGCCTGTGAAATAAAGACTACTGTCTTTTAAAGGATCACCATCATCCTACTTGGTAAATATGCACAATTCCCAGCTTGTATATAATATGGGTTTTCATGTACAGCTGTCAGTCTTGAGTGGTGGATTGCAATGAAGATTGGTCAAGACAAAATGGCACAAATACCCAGAGAATTTTTTGGATGAGGCACAGAGAGGGAAACATGAGGTTACAAGCTGGAGAAAGCAAAGTGAGTTAACACTGAATATAAGAAAAGCAGGTATCATAAATTCAGAGGATGAAACTGACCTCGGAGTTAAGGGATGGTGACATCAGAGTCAAAGGTGTCATGAGAAGGCTACTGAAGAGCTGGAGCAGAGACCTGAGGTGGTGGTGCAATTAGCACAAGAGACCAGGGAATAGAATTTAACGGAACAAGAATGCAGAGACCAGGAAGAGTCTCAGGGTCCAATAACAGTTGGTGAGTCCATACAGTTGTCTTATATAAATATAATTCCTCATCTCTGGAAAAGGGAAGGGTAATGTCTGGAAGTTGGGTGGTACTTCCAGCCTAGAGAAAGGCTTGACATTGAGGTTTTTCTGCGTAAATCATTTCAGTAAGAGGAAGACTAAGTCCTCCCGGGATATTGACTTCTTGACAGGCATATTCTGGGGAATAATGATATAATATTGGTAATTGGTAAGGCTTACTTGTGAATTATGCCATAAAATAAATATCAAATGCCGGTCTTTTTGATGCCAGATACCAGCTAAATTGTCTATGACCAGGAGTCTCAGCTATAAATATTTGCCCATCTTTTAAATAGCAATATTGGGTTTTGCTTTCAAATAATCTTAAAGCGTATCTCTGCAGTAAATAAAGAGGAAACCATAAAATTACTATAGAAATTCCAGTTTGAAGCTAGTATTCTCATGAAAATAAGCAGTCCACTGTCCCTATACAACCCATTCCTAATCAGCACTCATCACTCTTGTGTCAGAAAACTCCAATTTTGCTGGCAAGATTAGAGTTACCAACCACTTGATGAGGTCAGCAGTATGATTCATGGATGCAAAACAGGCAATTTTTGGAAAGGCCAGGTGCTGGTTTATGCAACTGGTCTGATGACAGATGCAGCAGATGGCTCAGAAAGGCAGACTTTGGAACACTACATGTGGATCTTTCCATAAACATGAATCGTTCTTGAAAAATTTATTTGGTTTATTGGATATCGTAGTCTTCTTCTCCATCAAGGATGAATGTTTCCATTTACCAATGTCAAAAGACTAAATCTTACCATTAGTTTAAGAAATCTCCAAGAGCAGAGCTTCAAAAGAGGTACTAGTATTTTCTTTTTTTAAGAGACATTTGAAACTCTGGCAAGAGTCTTGAACTATAATTTGTATAAGTTGGGATGCATTCATGGAAAAAGAGGTTATTGTACAAACTACTGGGATTCTGAAATACTGAGTTAATGTCAGTATCATAATACTAAATTAGTAAACCTACACTTTATTTCTCTTTCTCCTACAGATGGAATTTACTGGATGACCTTATATGAGTCATTCAATGTCTTTGTACCTCCATTCTTCCTTTTGAAAATGTACATTAAGTTGACACACAGTACAAATAAGAGATTATTTCTAATCCCTGGATCTTCAAGTATTTTGTATATGCTTATAATATTGTCTGTCTTCCAAATGAATTCATAAATCAATCAGATTTCAGACGAATTAGACATGGAAATGGAAAATCCTGTTTACTTCTTGTTTGAAACTGATCCATGACAGATAAGTGAAGTTTGGATCCATTGCATTTTTTCCCCCAAAATACTAAGTTTTCTTGAGCAAAACAGAATTGCTGCTTCTCCTTTCAATTTATGTTTCAAGAATCATTTGAATTTGCTCACTGTGTTTGTGAATAAATCATGTGTTTTTTTAAATAGGTCCTCCCCCTAAATATTTTATAAGCAAATTTTGTCTTTTAGGTCAAGTCTGTGGTCCTTCCTTTATTTTAGAATAATGATTTGACTCTGAGATCCTTCTTTAAAATTTAAAATGAGTGTAATATTTCTCAAAAATCATCCTGCACAAAATTAATAATAGAAGATTTTATAGAATTTGCTTCAGTTTTTACCATTAAAATACAAATGCAGCTTCTCTGGTTAATTTCAGGACAAGGAGATATCAGCAGAAAAAGAGGACATTTGTTACCAAGAGTGATCTCTAAATTAAATCACTGATTGATTGTGTTATTTTACCCGTTATATAATGAGATTCTTGATTCTAATTATATATGACAAAAATAATTTAATTAATTGGTTTTATGTGAAGTTGGTTGTCAAATTTGGCTGCTTAATGGAATCATCTAGGGAGCTTAAAATTTGATGCATAGGTCTTTCTTCCAGACACTCTGATCCAATCGGTCTGGATTTGGCTTTGGTATCAGGAGTTTTAAGAACTGAGCAGGCGGTTCTAATATGCAGCCATTGGTCTAGAGACAGGACATGATTGGGAATCAAAAAACATCAGCTCTTGACATCATAACCTACAAGTTTTAGGACGAGAGAAGAGCAAATTAATTCTGATGGTGGTTGAGAGTGGTGCCAAACACAAAGTTTTGGTCAATCTCTCATGTATGAGACGACTACCAAAAGGGGAGAATTGTTAAATTAATTAAACAAGGAGACCATTAGACTGATGTGGCTCTAATGCCATGGCGGCCTACATAAACAAGCCAAAATCTAAGCCTGTAAGCACCTTAAGGTTACAAAATTGAAACCTAAGGACAACCAATCACAACCAGCCAACTCGGTTTTAAGTTAGAGCCAATCAATAATTTTCTTTCTCTGCATCCCTCTTTTCTCTATAAAAGTCCTTCCCGTAGCTCCTGTTAGTTGAGCACTCCTAACCAACTGCAGTTTGGTGCTGCCCAATTAGAATCATTTTTTGCTCAAAAAAACTCTTAAAATTAAAAAAAAAAAAATAAAAAGACATCAGCCCCAGCAATAAGCTTCATTGAATAGGATAAAGTACCTGAGGAAAAGGAACAGGACAGAGGGTAAACATTACATTTACCACACCACTTCCAGCTAAGATAAAGTGTCAAGATGTCAGATTATGTTTTATTCTTCTCATCTAGAAGATTTGACCTTGTAAAATATAGCCTTGGATTGGCAGTGATGAAATCATCCTAGGCTTCTGGAGAGTTTATCTAATTCCTACTGTGTACATTTTCTGTGTTGTTGTAAAATGGGTAGGAATAGACCTTTGGCCTTTTCTAACCACAGTCTTCTGGCAGTAGTATCAGACTATAACAGGAGAATAAAAGCATTTTCTAAGACTCCAGTGTGATTTCTCTTTAGAAATCTTTGAGAACAATTTTTCTTTTAAGTATAATGGAAAACTTTGTCATAAATATTGAATATTTAGAAGGGTTTGAGAGACCTTTGTTCTAGACAGATTTTGAAAAATTTCTGGAGAAAGCTGGATTGGCTTTCATATAAGCATAATTATTCAGAAAATATACCAGGTTCCCTCCTAGCCAATAATAAGTCAAAACATTTCATCCTTTAATAAAAATAAGAGCTGCTACTCTAGAAAATAAAAATAGGAATGGTAGCATAAATCAGCATTTCTACAACTACAAATGTCATTTGGGTGCTTTGTCCTGTGTATACGTGGGTGACTGACTGTCATCTCATTTCTCAGCCTTCTGCATGTAACCCCGTAAGATGATCACTACTGGTTCCCAATTTGAAGAAATTTGAGTTTAGTGTGAACTGCAACTGAGGGTAGCTCTGAAGGTGATGTTGACACCTTCTGATTGCAAAAGTTACCTCTAAGTTGCTTTAGTTTTGAAGAGGCTCAGGAAGGCTCATTATGATGACCTTTCAATATTTGTTTGGTTGAGAATTAAAACATTTTGCTAATTATGTAGCAGTATTTAGAAATGATTCCAATATCATCAAACACTTTCCATATTGATCCAACTCACTGGGAAGTTAAACTAATTTATGTAATAAAATGAAAAACCTTTAAAGAAAATCTGGATGAGGGAAAATATAAAATAATGCAAGAGGGCCAGCCTCGTGGCTTGGCGGTCACGTGCGCGTGCTCTGCTGCTGGCGGCCTGGGTTCGGATCCCCGGCGCGCACTGACTTGCTGCTTCTCCGGCCATTGTGAGGCGTGTCCCACATACAGCAACTGGAAGGGTGTGCAGCTATGACATGCAACTATCTACTGGGGCTTTGGAGGAAAAAATAAATAAATAAAAATTATAAAAATAAATACATAAATAAAATAATGCAAGACAGGGAAGAAAGAGCGTAAGCATGAGGTTCTACATAGTTACTGAAGTTGAGCAGCAAATTTGGTTCTAGGCTTCCTGGTTTTCAAAGAAAAAGGGGAACAAGAAACCATGAAAGAGATGCCATCTATAAAGAGGTGTTTATAGAAGTCATCTATAAAGAGAAAACACACTAGTTCTCAGGGAACTATTCACATTATTCTCAGAAAAGAGAGGCAAGCACAATCTCCAGAAATCATTGTGTGAAGGGAGGAGAGCTTAATTTGCTCTGCGTCCTCCTTGGTAGGTCAGTAAATTCCTTAAATGTTAAATGTTTAGAAGATGTCACTTTTGTCAAGAACTTTGAGAAGGCTGGCTATCAGTCTATACTGGCTCAGTAGATGCAAAATGTGCTATCAGATCTTTTCATTGAGACCTCATCATCAATCAGATCTGAGGATTTGCAAGGAGGAGTATTTTCGTTAACCCACCAATTCTCAAATAACGTCACTACTACTGTTATATACATCTCAGTTGGATTCATTCCTGGAACTAAAATGATATTCGCATAAACATTTTGGATCTCTGTTTCTTTTAATTTACGTAGTATCTATAGATTGTTCAAGGTGTTTTTATCCCTAGCAGTGCCTCAGAATCTCCTATGGAAAAATGTATCAATATTCCCAGGCCCCATATGAGTTCCACAGAATCAGAATATCTGGTGGTAAAGGTCCAGTATCGATATTTTAAAAAGTTTTGCAAGTAATTTTGATGCAAAGCCAGGGTTGAAAATCATTTCAATAGTAGTTGCTACTGTTTGCCAAAGAAAAGAGATACACATATAAGAAGGAGGAAGAGGAGGAGAAAACGTTGGAGGAGGAGGAGGAGGAGGAGGAGGTGGGGGGGAGGAAGAGCATGAGGAACTATTAACAAGTACCTTAAATGATTGATTGGTACCAACTTTTGTATTTTACAATTGCCTCAGAATATAGCGAATTCTCGTAAAAATTTCTTCATGTGTTGTTTATAAAGACAATGGCATTTAAAAACCATAACAGCGTAGTTATTAATTACTTCTATAAAACATTTAATTTTACTTTCTCACTTTCTTCATTGTTACTCCGGATTTTCTGCTAACTTCTATAATAACAACTTGATCCAAAATAGAGGTAACTCCTGGTCACCTCTGTTTCATGCACCGATCTCTTACATTTTCATTTCCTACCTCCACTTACGTTAAGACAGTTTGCTTAAGAGGCCCTGAACAACGTGGAATGGAGATTTTGCAGAGCCGAGTGAAGTCAAAATGACCTTCAGAAGTTTCCTATTCATTATGTCTTATCTCTGTAGTTACTATGGCCAAGAACAGATGGTCTGTGAACACAGAGGCTGTACACAATGTTACCTTAAACAAATATCTCTGATGGTTCAGTGGTACAGATAGGTTATTGATCCTGAAATACTGTTTTCCAAGTTTGACGTCTGGCTTATGCCCGTCATGAACTTTATTAGTGCTTTTTTTCATATCCAAGTCTCATACAACATGTCAGTGTGATTCATCCAAAATTGGAATGTGTTTTAGACAAGACAAGTTATTTTGCAGTTTAAATTAGAAGAACAGAAAGCTTATTCTCGTTTGTGGCATGAGTTTGATACTCTACCATTTCATTGGGCTGCCTTTGAGTCTCAATCATATGGCTCATGGTGAGAATCCACCTCAAGATCCCCAATTCCTAGAGTTTAAAGTCCATCCTGTTTATCCTAAAGCTCTCTCTCTTTGCGTGGAAACCACACTTTTATGATAAACAGGTGCCAGAGATGCTTTCTACTTCCCATCTTTTCTTTCCTTGACGTATTAATACTCTACTCTGCTTCCTTCTTTTGAGTTTGTTTTGTTCAGTCTCTGGGTCTCTCTATCCATCCACCTGGGTCTCTTACTTCCTCCATTTCATCATGGGCTACAAGAATTAGTATCCCTCCTCTATCTGCTACTCACTTTGACTGGCATATTTACCAGCGGGCTGGGTAATTGCTATTATATATTTGGGAAGGAGGTCAGAGAGTAGTTTTTGACTCTTTATACGCCTGAGGTGTTTATTATTATATGAATTTTATTCTGTTTGGAGTTGAAAACTTTGACTACAATGTATGCAAATAAATGAGGAAGATATTTCTGTTCATTTGATAGAAATGAACAGATGAACTTCCTGTGACATTAGACATTTTCAACACTATTATAATTTACACTTACCTAGCATAGAAATATCAGTATCATATTTATTAACATTTATATATTAAGTGCTCGTTTGTACATGGCACTGAGCAAGGAGATGTAAAGCGTTAGAAGTTGTGTAACACAGGTCCCCACTCTCCTGGAACTTACAGTCTGGAGGATTAGAAAAGACAAAAAACTTCACAATAATTAGAAAATTCAGGCCATTTTAACTTGGAACTTACTTTCCCACTTTCTTGTCACTCCTGATATTCTGAATGTTGGTAGAGAATACTGCAAAACCACAATGATTCACTCCCTTGCATATTGGTGAATTCCTACTTCATCTGGGTCTTCAACAGCATTCTGACTTAATTCTATTCAATTCCTTTTCCTATTTCTCACAACTGTCTCACATCTCCCCCACCCCTCACACTCTTGCGTTGGTTCTTTTTTTTTGGTAAACCACTTTATTGAGTGAAACCATCACCACAATCTATGCCATAAACATATTCATCACCTCCAAAAGTTTCCTCGTGTTCTATTTATTTATTATTACTTTTGTGACTAATTCTTGGGTACGTGTTTCTTGTTACAGTCATTTCCTGAGGTTGGTTTTGTCCATCTCTAGCCTAACGACCTGGGATCCTCTCCATATCTGGATTTGGTCATAATTAGCTTGATTCACTTGGGTCATCCTGAGTCCTTTTTGGACTCCGTGCTTCTGTTCCTTCATTCTGACTTACGTCACCTTTGTTACTTTGTTCCAGTCTCTGTAGTTGTCTTGTAGTTTTGTTTGTATTCCTGTGATTTTGGTTTTGTTTGAGATGACTGTTGTTGTCGGACATGCTTAACTTAAAAGTCTCAGTCTTTCTCAGTGTTATAATAACTGCTCACTGACTTGTCTTCTTCACTCCAGTCCTGCCTATTCCATCAGCTTTCACATCGGTACTCTCCAGAGGCAATTTCCTGTACATGTAATATATGATTTTTCATATATTGATTTCTACCTGCATCTCTAACTGCACAATTTTTCTGCCATATTGTACTATTTACTGCATCCTAGTAAGTTTGAATTCTGGCACCGTTTGAGAGAGTCCAGGAGAGGTCTGGGCATTCTCAATCTGAGGTAAAAGGGTAAAAAAAAATGCAACGCCATAATAAAATAATGAGGAAAAACATTAAAAGAATTTTGCAATAAAGAAATATGAAAAACCAAAACTATAGAGAAAACTGTAAAATGCCTAGGTAACCAAGTGATGCCAGTTATAATAATAAAATATCAATTTCAACTATCAAATTCATGCAAAATTTTAAAATAACAAATCCTAGTGTTGGTGATGTGCAATTGTTTTAATGGTACTTGGGATTTGTTTTAATTGGGTATGGTAAGACATGCAGGCCCAGAAATGAAGGTCATGAAGGAAGAAATTTTTCTTGTACTCACAATCCCCTACAAGCAGGAGGCATGGCCTACCACGCAGGGCCACACGGGAAAGCATCGAGTCAAGATGAGCAGGTGAGAGAGAGACACTGCTGGGTGGGAGCCTTTATCGCCGTGTTTGCGAGAAGAGCTGGGTGAGGCGAGGTAAGGAAGCCCAGCAGGTTTAGGATTGGATAGTTTGAATAATTTTGGTGAGCTCTGGGCTGTTAGGGGTGGTTCCTAGTTGTTCAGTAATTGGCTTTGGGGTGATTCAGGTAGGGGGACGGTGTTTTCAGACTGCAAGAGCCTGATAAAATGAGGCAGATGCGGTATGAACTCTGATTGGTTGGTTTGCATACCAAAGACATGCTCCCAGGCGTGTCCTTTACTTTTTATTTTTATTTTTTTTTGTGAGCAAGGTTAGCCCTGAGGTAACACCTGTTGCCAATCCTCCTCTTTTTTGCTGAGGAAGATTGGCCCTGGGCTAACATCTGTGCCCAGCTTCCTCTACTTTATGTGGGACGCCTGCGTCAGTGTGGCTTGATGAGCCGTGTGTAGGTGCACGGCTGGGATCTGAACCCGCGAACCCTGGGCTGCCGGAAGCAGAGCATGTGAGCTTAACCACTATGCCACCAGGCTGGCCCCTTTACTATCTCTAGGAATTAGCTAACCCTGGGAGGGGCAATTCCTCCCCATCAGCAAGGCCCCAGATACCAGAACATCAAGAATACAGAAAATAAGACAATGTAGTCAATACAGTTATTATGGGTAATCTCATATACATACCATGAAAAATTGTTTCCTCTCTTGAATCATCAATTTCTTCTCCCTATGGAGAACTTAAAATACTTAAAAAGGACTTAAAATAGCTAAAAGAGTATTGCAAGAGAAGAACGAAGTTAGAGGACATTCACCAACTGATTTCAAGAATTACTATAAAGCTACAGTAATCAAGACAGAGTGGTGTTGACATAAGGATAGATAAATAGATCAATGGAACAGCATAGAAAGTCCACAAGTAGACACACAAACATCAATTGATTTTTGGAAATGTTGCCAATCGAATTCAATGGGTAAAGTAAAGTCTTTTCAACAAACGAGGCTGGAATAGCTGGTAAATATTCGGGGAAAAAGTGAATCTTGACACTCATCTCACACTGCACTCAAAATTAGTGTGAAGCACGAATCTAACATAAAAACTAAAATTACGAAGTTTCCAGGGGAAAAACCTTCTTCCATAAGAATAAAAGCTTCTGCAATATCTTCACAATCTCGAGATAGGCAAAGATTTCTTGTCGAGAGGACAACAAATCCACCAACTGTAACAGAAAGAAAATTAAGAAATTTATCTTATTGAAATTAATACATAAAGAATACATAACAGCTCAGTAGTAAAAAGATAGCGCAAAGAAAATGAGCAAAGCTCTTGAACAGATACCTCACTGAAGAGGCCATTCAAAAGGCTAATGATCAAAAGAAGAGCTGCTCAATATCATTAGTGATCAGGGAAAAGCAAATTAAGGCCACAAAGAATTACCACTTAACTCTCACTGGAATGGCTAAAATTAAAAAGACCAATAACGCCAAATACTAGTAATGAGGAAGTACAACAGGAACTCTCACTTTGGAAATTTGTTAGTGTTTGTTTGCAACCTTGGGAGTACCCCAGGTGAGATTTGGTCCCTGCACACGAAGGTCAGGGAAAGACTGAAGAAAGAGGCAGACCACTCCAGACTAGAAGGTGGCAGATTTAATAAACAAGGGAACTTATATACGAGGCTTGTCTTGGGTGGCCACAAGACTAGCTGGGCTCAGCATCCACCCGCCAGAATCTTAAAAGTTTCTATAGAGACCTTAATGGAGTTCAGTTACATATTCAGTCCAGATGGTCTCAATAACACATTACTGTCTCAAGGCTGTCCTTGAAATGGATCCTAGTGTGAGAATGGTGGGTTGAACATATATTTCAAGGACAGAGGAGGGGATAAGGAACCTCTGATTGCCTGAGGCTAGCTTGAAGGTCAACCGAGGTCATGTCCTCTTAATGACTTCCTCCAATAGTTAGGTAGTTTCATGTAAAATTAAACGTAAATTTATCTTATGACCTGGTAATTCTACTCCTAAGTATTTACCCAAGAGAATTGAAAACAAATGTCCACAAAAACACTTGCATAAGAATGTCCAAAGCAGCATTATTCACAATAACCTAAACTAGAAACAACCCACATGTTCACTAACAGGAAAACAGATACATACATTGTGGTATACTCATACAGTGGAATACTAATTAGCAAGAAAAAGGAACAAACTACTGATATATATAACAACACGAGCAAATCTCAAAAATGTTGTGTCCAGCAAAAGAAGCCAAACAAAAAAGAGAACATACCACATGGAAGTGACACATGTCAATTCTGCACATATTCCACTGGTCAAAGCAAAGGAGGCTCCACCCTCATTCACTAGGGCAGGGATGTAGAATTATCCCATAAGAGGAGAACTGATTATTTTGAAAAATAATTCAACTTATACTTAGATTATGGTATAGGAGCAATTTCCGTATTACATAGAAACTATTTCTTTGTGTTTTATATTGATATTTTCCCCCAGATTTTAATTTATATTTTGACTAAGTTTTGGCACTGTAGACTAAAAATACAGTTTTTGTTTTTGATCCTATAATTAAGTGGAGTCAATACTCAATGTCAATCCTTTTGCAGTAATTTATCCATTCATTACTTGTGGGCAGAAGTTTATCTTTTAGCAATTTCCTAAACAAAGGTTTATGTAAGTTATATTCTCTGGGTTTTAATATATTTTAAAGTATTTTTTGGTTGCCTTTATGCTTGAATGACAGTTTGACTATATATAGAATTCTTGGCTTGTACTTTCTTTGTTTGTGGACTTTGTGGGTGTTATTCTACTGTCTTCTAACAATGGATTTTTTTTCTAAAGAAGTCAGAGCTAGTCAGAATTTTTACTATAGAGGTTACTTGATCATTTTGCTTAGATAACTTTCTCTAACTCTGTTTCTTTACAGTTGTAAAATGCAGATAACAATAGTGCCTATCTCAGCGTTGTGAGGATTAAATGAGGTACTGCATGTAAAACATAAATTTGAATAATTATTATTATTATCATAATTTATTAATCTGGCTCCATTTTCTTATGGAAATGTTCTTTTCAATCTTTGATTTAATTCTTTTATTTCTGGGATATTTCCTTAATTTATATCTTATTTTTTTTCTTTTTTAGTCCTTTGATTGTTTTCTTTGGTAACACTATGTAGATACACAAATGTTGGATCTCTTTTACCTATCTTCCTAAACCCCCACTTCCTATCTAATGTTTTAAAATCTTCGCTCCTTTTATTTTACTCAATTTTGTATACGTGGCTCGGTTTCCTACTGTGCTTTCTTTCAATGTGTTTATTTTTCTCTGTGCTGCTGCCAGTTTGATTCTCATTTCTGTGATGGCTTTTCTTTTCCTTCTAGTTCTTTCTTGAGCTGATCTAGCTTATTTTCCACCTTCTATTGTTGTTTTGCCATGACTGCTCTGACTCCAGTATCTCTGATTTGTGTTTTTGTTTTAAAGAGGCACTTTCTTCATTATGCTTTTGTATGTAGTACACTATTTCTGACTACAATTTTTATTTGCTCCATGTCACTATTTCTTGGGTAATTGGTCTACGTACCTTTTATTTATTTTCCTTGTTGCTTTTCTCCTTTTTTTAAAAATAGATCTTATGTAGTTTTCTTTTTTTTAATTCTTCTTCCTTTTTGAATGAGGTAAATCATTTCTGGATAATCTACTTGCAGAAGAGTTTGATAAAGATAGGGCAGTGTTATGATGCAGGCTAATAGGAATTCTATTTATGACATGGGGCTGTATGAATTCCTTTGGATTTTATTCCTCTCTAGTCAATTAAAAATGGCACCATAGGCTGTTTTTAATCTTCATCTTTGTCTCCCACTCAGATGGGTGCCAAAATACAGCTTGTCTATGTGTTTCCTAAATTAGTTCCACTGTCTCAGATATTTTAGACTTGATGCCAAATAGGATCCAATGAGGCTTCCACTATTAGCCTACACACCTCATTTATCTTGTTTTAAGTATGAGAAAATTCTTTAAAATATCTTAGGGCATGCCACTTACTTTAGAGAAGTATGCCCTGCTGCCTTTTTTAAGCTTTTCAGCTGTGATTGTCCTCTCTTCACATCTTCCTATACTTTCTGTTTGACCTTCACAACTTTTTGTAACCCTTTTTCTGTTTTATGATTTTGAGGTTCAGATTTCTCTAGTTTAATTAAAGATAGATTTGCATTTCTGTGTCTCATATTACTTATAGAAAGGGCAATGTTTAATTTACTTCACTATGACAAAATCTGAAGTTCTTTCAGGCTCGTATTTATACATTCCAATCAATTAAGTTGCTTATTGGAAAAAAATGGTCTTAATTTTCACATGGTCTGCCCAGGCTGGATAGTAGTGTGTTTTTAAGTAGCAAACTTCTTTGCTCCTCATCATATGTGTATATACATATCTAAATCAACATCTGTATGTATTTTTATGTAGAAACTAAACTGGAAGGGAAAATTCTAAAACATTGATTGCCATTATCTATGCATGAAGGGAACCAGTGAAGTCCAAAATTTTGTAGGTATACCAGATGCTAAGAAATTGTTAACCATCTAGCATATCACAAGTACCAAATGGCGAATGATGTAGATACAAAAGTCAGGGTGTGGAACAGAAGTCCATGGAGAAGCAAATCAGGAATGAATTAGTGATTGGTGTGGGAGGAGAGATGAGGTCAAGAAGGTCTGGTTATCTTTCAACTTGCATTTCTGAGCCATGTGGGAAAACTGTGTGTGGGTGTTTTGGTCTGGTTCAAAGGATGGTGTGTCAGGAGGAAAGAGGCATGCCATGTACTTTGATTCCTCCATGCCATATTTACCCTGCCAGCCTGGAAAATATAGCCTGGAAAATTCTTACTCACTCTTTAAGATACAGTTCAAAGACGATCAGTTTTCTCTAGCTTTCTAGGTTCCTACCATCTCCTCATTCAACTTTGATTTCCTCTTGTCTCTCTTTTTGTTTACCTTATCTGTTTAAGCGTGTCTCTGTTATAGCACTTAAAAGGTCCATTTAAATTATTATTGGTTTGTCTATTTCTTTTTCTTAGATTGTGAATTCTTTGAAGGCTAGGATTTAATCTTACAATTTTCAGTTCCTAGCACACAACTTGAGATACGTTGAATTCTTAATAAAGTTTGTACATTTCATTGAATCATGTTTTTTTTTTTTATAACATTAAATGTCCTTGCATGATGGGTGCTTTAGGAGTTTGATAATGGCTAGTTCAAAAGTCTTCAATGCAGCAGTTAAAATTTTATAGTGATATTTAAAATATCTGTGTACGTTTATAGTTTGTATGATTTAAGTACCTAGAAATATTTAATATAATTACAAATATTTTAGTTATAAAGACCTATTTCATTCATTGCAAGCCTTTTTGACCATTCTGTGGAAAAATTATATTTTTAAGAAAAGTTATAGAGAATAAAATCACAGTTTGTAAAACTTTCATTGCTTGCCCTTCATGAATTTTTCAATCAATCTGAAGAATTTTAGTTTTATTCAACCTGGACTAAAGTATATTTCCTCAGGCTGTGTCTAACTCATGGCAGCAGATCAGTTACAGAATGATTCTAAGAGTTACTCTCCAATGTTTTGATGATCTGTGATCTGAACATATAGTGTATATCAGCAAAGACTATAAGTGTGATTTGCTCTGTTATTTATTTATTTATTTTTTGAGAAAGATTAGCCCTGAGTTAACATCTGTTGCCAATCCTCCTCTTTTTTGCTGAGGAGTATTGGCCTTGGGCTAACATCCATGCCCATCTTCCTCTACTTTATATGGGCTGCTGCCACAGCATGACTTTGATAATTGGTGCATAGATCCGTGCCCAGATCCGAACTGGCGAACCCAGGGCTACTGAACTTAATGGCTACGCCATCACACCGGCCCCCTTGCTCTGTTAGTTTAACAAATAAAATTTATTGAATGCTTACTATTGTCAGGCAATGTGCTAAATGCTTTGCACAAATGATCCACTGTGAGTCTGCATTTTAATTATAAAACTAAAACTTGGGGAGGTTAAGTAACATGCTTAACCCCACCCAACTGGCAAGTGACTGAACAGATAGTGTAACCTGAAAGCTTGTATTCTTAGCCACTATACTATTCCACCTCCATAAAAGATAAATGAAAAATGGCTACTGAATTTGACTCAAACAGATAAAAAATTGTTTGGTAATATTCTGATTCTGCTTATGCAGACTCAAAGTCAGGTCTAGAGAGACTCAGAGGTTTCTTGGCAAATGATACAACTTAATAGAATTTTTCAGTTATGATACAGAGCATCATGAAGCCAGTCTCAAACTCATCTGACTTGTGTGCTTGAAATTCCAATGTCTTGTGAAATGGCTGAGGATGTTTAAAATTGGAAGAAGCTGCAGTAGTATGGCCTTCCATGACCTCCTTTTCTGCCTCAGTCAGAATGATGATATGAGGCTGGGGAGAGCAACAACGTGGAGACCATTTCATAGCAACAAGGTTATTTTGCTGGGCGTAGTTTGTGTGTGTATTATGAAAGTCTCTAATTTTAATAAAAACACTCAAAAATTTTTAGTTCAAAACTGAAAAGCAGAGAATAATACTAACAAAAAAATTATCTCTTTTGTTTCATAAATGCCAATAAATAGAGAGTTTCAGAGTTAGATATGACACAGGTGTTTGTGGGAGGGAAAATATTGGTTTATATAATTATATTTGTAACAAAAAATGTAAAATTATTATTATTATTATTTTTAAATCTGAGGATATTTTCTTTCTTTTTTGTGTGTGTGAGGAAGATCAGCCCCGAGCTAACATCCATGCTAATCCTCCTCTTTTTGCTGAGGAAGACCGGCTCTGAGCTAACATCTATTGCCAATCCTCCTCCTTTTTTTCCCCAAAGCCCCAGTAGATAGTTCTATGTCATAGTTGCACATCTTTCTAGTTGCTGTATGTGGGAAGTGGCCCCAGCATGGCCAGAGAAGTGGTGCGTCGGTGTGCTCCCGGGATCCGAACCCGGGCCGCCAGTAGCGGAGCGTGTGCACTTAACCGCTAAGCCACGGGGCCGGCCCTAAAATTATTTTTAATGACCAAAGATTTTTTAAAACTTGGAAACAAAATGTCCCAGACTCTCAAATCCCAAAGAGTTAATCTGAACACATGGATATGACCTTTTGCATATTAAATCTGAAATGTAATTTTTTGATATAAGCCCAAGGTAATAAAACTAGTCAGACAAATAAACTGATGGACTATTTGAAAAAATATAGCATACATTTTCTTAAAACACAAAGTAGACCAACACATGGGCTATAATGAGTGACTCTGTGCATATTGCTTCTTCCTCTTTGTACTCTACAAATTTATGTTATGCCTAAACAGAAAAGAAAGGGAAAGAAACTGAAGAGGTGGAGGGAGCAGGACACAGGCTACTGCAGCATATCTTGCCTTCGGATCAATACAATACTTCAATACTTCGGGTGTGTGGTAAGCAGCTGTGAGAAACACAGGTGATTTGCCACCTCCCAGAGTCATATCTTTGGGGCAGAGAATGAACAGCAACTCCTGCTGCTGGCAGTAAAGTGGGCCCTTGATTTCAAAGGCTGCCAATGCAATTAATAGGATAGTATAAAACCTACTAAAACTAGACCAGAAAATATTTCTATACACAAGTATCTGAAATAAATTGGAGTACCAATTTATAGAAGAATGATTAAGCTCTATATCAGATCTGCCGTAATATTGAATTTTGCTCTTGGATCCACAGTAATATTACTAGATTATTTTTCCAAGCCAGGTAAATCTATCGACTGTAATGAATGCTCCCTCTGCATTCAGAATGTGCAGAGGCAATCCATACAGGGTTTTCACCTATCCTAACTAACTGTTATAAACAAGGCCCTTAGGGACCTTAATAGACATTTTTCCAAAGAAGACATACAAGTCACCAACAGGTACATGAAAAGGTGCTCAGCATCACTAATCATCAGGGAAATGCAAATCAAAACCACAATGAGATATCACCTCACACCTGTTAGGATGGCTATTATCAAAAAGACAAAAGATAACAAATGCCAGTTGGGGATGTGGAGAAAAGGGAACCCTTGTGCACTGTTGGTGGGAATGTAAATTGGTACAGCCACTATGGAAAACAGTATGGAGCTTCCTCGGGAAATTAAAAATAGAACTACCATATGATCTAACAATCCCACTTTTGAGTATACAGTCATGCACTGCATAATGACATTTTGATTGACAACAGACTGCATATATGACAGTGGTCCCATATTAGTGCCATATAGCCTAGGTATGTAGTAGGCCACACCATCTAGGTTTCTGTAAGTACTCTCTATGATGTTCACACAATGACAAAATCACCTAACAACACATTTCTCAGAACGCATCCCCATTGTTAAGTGACATGTGACTGTATATCCAAAGGAAATGAAATCACTATCTAGAAGAGATATCTGTATTCCCGTGTTCATTGCAGTATTATTCACAATAGCCAAGGTATGAAAACAACCTAAGTGTCCATCAAAGGACAAATGGATACAGAAAATATGGTAATATATATATAATGGAATATTATTCAGCCTAAAAGAAGAAGAAATCCTGTCATTTGCAACATGGGTGAACTTGGAGGGCATTAAGCTAAATGAAATAAGCCAGACAGAGAAAGACAAATACTTCGTGGTATCACTTACATGTGGAACCTAAAAAACAAAAGTCAAATTACAGAGACAAAGAATAGAAAAGCAGTTGCCAGGATGGGTGGAGGAGAAATAGAGGTTGGTAAAAGGGTACAAACTCTGTAATAAGATGAATAAGGCCTGAGATCTAACATACAACATGGTGACTATAGTTGATAACACTGTGTTGTAAAACTGAAATTTGCTTAGAGAGTAGACCTTAAATGTTCTCACCAAAAAAAAAAAGGTAAATATGTGAGGTGATGGATGTGTTAATTAACTCCATGGGTGGAATCCTCTCACAATGTATATGTATATCAAATCATTATGGTCTTCACTTTAAATATCCTACAATTGTATTTGTCTATTATACTTCAACAAAACTGAAGAAAAGAATAGTCAATGGAAAAATTTGTTAACAAAAAAACAAAACCCAAGGCCCATAGGAGTTACTGTAGTACATTATTATAGTGATGGATCTGAGGTAGAAAGGGAAATATTGTATATCCCTTCAGTATATGAAAAATATGAATAACTCGATCAATCAATTACTATTTACAGAGTACCTGTTGCATGCTTCGATATAAGCGATGGTTTCATTCTTGAAATCATTTATGAAATCTGAAAGAGGAAGTTTAGCAAAGTGATTAAGAGTTTAGGTTTACCTGCACCAAGAGGGCCGAGGGTTAAGGCATTGGACTTAAGGGTTTAGGTTCAAATTTTGTTTCCAGTACGTAACGGGTTGTTAATCTTAGGTAAGTTTCTCAACCTTTCTATACTTCAGTTTCCTCATTTGAAAAATGAGGATAATACCTTTGTTCTCCTACAACACAGGTTTGTGTAATGCAATTGATCTGTAAATGAGGGAATACTGTCAGTATAATGCAGTAAATGTGTTGGATCACATGAGATTTTTCTCTGCATGTTCCTGTTTTGCATCACTATGTATGAGCAGCTGAACGCAAAGTGTATGAAGGCCCTGGATGCAGTGAACTGTGGAGGAATTCAGGGCGGTGAATGGTGCAGACTGATGCCCCATCTTCCTCTTGGGTCAGTTTGACCACACGATCTGGCGTGCCATCATTGTTTGCATGCCTCTTCCTGACTTTGGTGCATATCAACTCTGAGAGCGACTTCCATCCTTTCTTACACTCCCCTCAGTCCAGCAAACTCCACATTTTTAGAAAAGTAAAGTCCTGTGTTTTCTACAGCATTTCTTCTATGTTATTGAGAAGGAGGCAAACAACACATAAGCTATCATATCTTTAATTATTAGGTATTTATCACATTTTAAAAATGTACTATTGTATTTTATTTATTTTATTTTTTTTTGCTGGGAAAGATTCTCCCTGAGCTAACAACTGTTGCCAACCTTCCTCTTTTTTTTTTTTCTCCCCAAAGCCACAGTACATAGTTGTATATTCTAGTTGTAGGTCCTTCTAGTTCTTCTGTGTGAGCCACCACCACAGCATGGCTACTGATGGACAAGTAGTGTGGTTTCACAGCTGAGAATTGAACCCAGGCCTCCAAAGTGGAGCATGTGGAACTTTAACCACTAGGCCATCGGGGCTGGCTCTAAAAATGTGCTATTTTAAATTAATTTTTATTAACGCTGTGCTTAGAAAGTTGCATACATTTTGAATGGTCTTCTTTTAGCCCTATCTCCACCATAAACTCTGCTAGTTTTAGTGCAAAATTTTGCAGAATGTGATTTTTTCAGGCATGTATGTATTGCATTTTAGTATCTATTTAGTGTTTAGGATATCTAGCTCATAGAATTTTTTTGTGGATCAAATGTGTTAATACTGTAATAATCTCTGATATCGCCACCACTTTGTTCTTGGCACTGTTCTGAGCACTTTACATGTAGATCTTAGATGAAACTGGTACTCAGTAAATATTCACTTTTACCAAAGGAAACTTTAAACTAGTTTACATGCTCATGGTGCCCTGAATCAGGGCCACAGATTATGTCATTGCATAACTCAGGGGAGGGGAGTGGTGCACGGCAAAGATATTGCATATTTGTATGTGTATATGATAATTTCCTGGTAGATGGCAGTACAGCGTCTTGTTTTTAACAAAATCATATCTTATGATGGTAGTAACCTGTCTTAAAGAAGAGGAGACTTTTCTAAGTAGTACAGAGGTGTTGCTAGGGCCAGCAAAGGACCTGCCAAGAATAGTCTTTTTAGCTCATATAAACCTCCTTTTACAGTCAGATCTCAAATTATAGGAGTATAATGTTTATTTCTATTTATTTTAAAAGTGTAATTAGTGACTTAACTCACGCATAATTGTGGCATTTTAGGTGGAGATAAGCTATAACATTCTGGCAAAGGAGGCCCCAGTGCTTTTAAGTTTGCATAAGTGATTTCTACTTAACCAAGGCTCAAGGCCAATTTGGTAAAGTGTATCTTTGATGCCCTTTTTTTTTTCTTTCTTATTCTCCTTGGGCTTTGTGATCAGATAGTCTGGGCTTGAATCTCAGATTGACCAATTCATAGCTGTGAGATCGTGATTATGTTACTTAACGTCTTTGACACTCAAGTTTTGTCATCTGTGAAATGGAGGCAATTGTACCCATTTCACAGGAGTATTTTGAGAATTAAATGAACAGAGTAAACCCGTAATTCTCACACCTCTTCTGTTGGTGGAAGGCCTGGAAGTATTTTTTTTCCAATATCGTGAAAGCTGATACTTAAAATAAAAACCAAACATATAATTTTGTGGTAAAATAACCCACAGACCTTATAGTGCCCAGTGAGAGCAGGCACAATTGGTTAAGAAAAATGTATAGAAGAAAAATCTAAATTGAGAAAGTGCAGTCCATTAACTCAGTATCTTGGGAAAAGAAAACTATAGCTCTATTTTCGTACTTTTATAACTTCAGTAATTTCTTAGAAACTCAAGGATTAGTCTGATGTGTAGAATGCTCTCAGCCCTGAACTTGCAATGTAGTATCTACTCTTTTACTCAATAGCTATTAGGCACCTTCTGTATGCCGGGCACTGGAGAGGCAGGAGTGAGCAGGACAAAATCCCTGCCTTTAAGGCTCATCCATAATTGGAGGGAGGCAAACTATACACAAACTAGACAGAGGTGAGAGGGAAGTAGAGGAAAGTTAGGAAGCCGTTGAAGGGTTCATTAGAGAGGTGAACTGATGGTGGCCTCGACTAGGGTGGCAGCAGCAGTGGCTATGAGAAGTAGTCAGATCCATAAAATGCTTGGAAGACAGAGTTTATAGAAATTGCAGTTGGATTGGACAGGGGCAGGGAAAGAAAGAAAGGAATAAGGAATGATTCCTAGACTGTTGGCCTAAGCCATCTTGTAAATGATGGTACATCAATACCCAATATACTTTATTTTCTGATCATATCTCTTCCTCCCTTTTGCCCCTCTCACCCAGGTATCAGATAATCAGTGTCCCCAAGCTGCCTTCTAGATATCCACAGTGATACTCTGTGATGCTCTGTCCAGATTTTCTCTCTCCCAAAGGGCCGCAGGCTCCCAGGTTATTTCTTCCATTGTGTGACTACCTCCAGTTGAGACTCTAAATCCTGCAGTTTTCAATTCAGTGGTAAGTCAGCTGTCAGCTATTCCCTCATTGCCTTCTGTAAACTCCCCCCAAAAGAATTTGCTTCAGAAAAAAAACATTAGTGAGCTATACAGAATTTATTAATTATGTCACAAGTGATTTGGAGGAGAGAGGTAATATTGCACGTCTATAGCAAAAAATCCAAAGTACTCCTTAAACATTTCTTTTCTCTGAAGTCCTTCTCTTTACCACAAAACTATCAAGTGCCCCATTGCTCACTTCCTTCCCTGATTTAGTGCTCAAATTTATAATTTTAGTCTCATTCCTTCCAGAGTTTTTCTGGACTTTCAAATTTTATTTTATTAAGGAAGCAGTCTAGCCTCTTCCTCAGTTCTTACCTAGTCAGTTGCATATTAATATTGGGACCCAGCAAAATAGAGTCTTCTGGTTACCAAGATGTAAGCTCTCTGCCACTTGGATGTCACAGCAGAGTTTTTTCTATTGCATACTTATTTGTGATATGTAATTCACAATATGGGGCAAAATACCAATAGATTTAACTATCCCAAGAAATATTTACCTTTAAAAAATGCATTATCAACCGAGCATAATAACTAAAGGATGTTTACTTGGTGTAGGGCAGAGTTGTGTGTGGGCGCGTGTGCGTGTGTGTGAGTGTGTCTGCTGGGTCCTTTACTCTTTCTAGGTCTCTGTTTGCTTAGTCAACCGCTCTGAGTCTTCTGCTATGATACATGGCCATGAGACTGGTTTATGGGCCAAATTTGTAAAGGAAAATGCTAATTCTGGTGTAGCCCCTGGGTGACAAAGAGGATTCAAGGTTGGCTCTGGGGGGCTTCATGCTCAAGCTGCTTCAGTGCACAGCTCCCCAAAAACACTTAACCACATATCTCAACGTCTTCTCTCAGTGTACGGTTTTGGTCTTAGGGCGATTTTAGGAATGTGTTTCCAGATCACCTGGTGTACAGTTGCACTAGTCGATTAGCATGTTCCATCTAGTGTTTCAAGCAGGTTCCACAATTTGCCTTGCGGGTGACTGAATCGTGTATATAAGGATCATTATGACCTCCTTGGCCAGGTCATGTAAGGGCCTTTTCAGTCACTTGAACTTGTATTCCAAGAAAGGGAGAGTTAATAAATTTTAGATTTCAATAGGTGATGCTTCAAATGAAATCTTAGTGTGCTCCTTGAAAGAGCTTGACATCATGTTGTCAGTCTCAGCTTTTGTTCATATTTAGACTCAGCATTTCTCTCCAAAGCTTGTGACAGGGCAAGGCGGCCTGGAGTAACTCTTGGTGAAGGCCGTCGTAGGTGATCTGAGGCAAGTCACTGGTTGAGATGTTGTTTCTCAACTCTGGGTCAAGAGAGTTTAGGTAAGTGGTTAATCTTTTCAGAGCTTTTAATACCTCTGTGACTTGCCTGCATGATTCTGTCTCTTTGGAACTCCCCTCTACCTTCCTCTACCTATTACTTATTTGGCATTAACTCCAATGCCATTTTCTTCATGAAGCCTTTTCTTTTCTATCTCAATGAAAGTGAATTGTCCTTTCTTCTTGACTCTCACAGTCCTTTGCTTTTATCTCAGCTAAAGCACTTAATTCATGTCGCCAGCATTATGCTTAATAATTCACGTCAGTCCCCCTCTTTGGAACATAGATTTCACGAGGAAAGAGCCGTGTCTTACAGTCTATTGAATGGATGCATTTATTTATTAATTTATGCACCCATTCAACAAATATTTATTAAATTCCTTTCATATTTTTTTCAGTGAACTCATGGAACTTGCAATCTTTAGGGGGAGAGAGAAAAGGAAACAGGAGGCTAGAAGGAACCATATTAGAATTCAGTGTATCAAGTGTGATGGAGGGGAAGTACAGGGTACTGTGGTGGCACACATAGTGGCATCCAGTTCAGACATGAATTTCACATGTGTGAATTGTCACTAAGTCTTTTAAGGCTTAAGGAAGGCTCACACTATCTTGGTCCTAAGGGCTATATAAAGAGGGTATGTTTTTAGAGCTTATCCTTGACCTTTCCAGTAAGGCGACTTTTCAAGACTATATTGAAGAAATGCTGAAATTGAGATTGCTTTTCCTTCCTGAGCAGGGAATATAGAAGAAGGAGGAATTGGTGAATGGGTTATTGGCTATCACTAAACATAACTGGAAGTTCAAGCACTTGTGACAGACATGGGATTTTACACAGGCAATAATTCTCTCCCTTTACCTTAGTAACTAAACTGTTATTTGATTCAGGGAAAATGTCCTCACTAAAAAAAATTCTAGTTTTCACAGATTCCCTTGCAACTATGGATAGCAAAGTGATTTAATTTTGGTCAATGAGAAATAAATAGCAGTCTGCTAGGGATTTCTGGAAAAGTTGCGTCTCAGTTCTGGTGCTAGCACTTCCTCCCAACCCCCTTTTTTTTCTTGCCTGGAACATGGACGTGAGGCTGGAGGTGGAGCAGCCACCTTTTGAGGACGAGGAGAGCATGAAAACCACATGCGAAGGAATGCAAAGTAGAAAGTTTGAGAGGACTGGGTCCATGATGGCATTAATGTGTAAATGTATTGGTCTCCAAACTTCATGTAATGGGAAACAAATAGACCCTATGTGTTTGAGCCACTTTTACTCAGGCTTCCTGCTGCTTGCAGTTAAATGCATTTGTAACTGACCCAGCTATCAATTGTAACACGAGCCTTTTAGAATTAGTCCTATGTCTTCATGATTTTCTGCTCCTCCACCACCCCACTTTCTGGAAGTCTGAAGTAATGAAAATAGTTGATTTCCTCTGTTTTAAATTATTTCATGATGTATATATAATGCCTGATTATATAGCGGAAGGGATTTGAGTATTTGTTGGAGGAAGATAAAAATGAAACAGGCAGAGCTCATCTCATTTTAATTTTATAGCGCAAAGTCTCTGCTCCTAAAAGCTGATATCTCCAACTATAATTTCACACATGAAATATCACTAGACCACACGCATGTACACTCCTACAGTTTTCTCTTTCACCTGTCACTTGTATTCCCATAATTATAAAGATAATAATATATAACACAAAGATAACTTGGCAAAAAAGTTAAATTTATAGATCAAATGCTTTAGGAAAATAGGAGAAAATCTATTCCTGAAGGTAAAGGACAAATCAACCTGTTAGCCATAAATATTTTAGTTTAACATTTGGATTATTAAATTAAGGAATTACTGTGTCTTAATATGTATGTAAAGGCTCTTTTCTGAGGACCTTAAAAACCTGATCCTATTTACTAAGAAGTTGATAGAAGCGGGAAAATTTGTATCATGTTTGATGATTGAGAAAATCATCAATCTCATCTACATACATAAACAATGTGAAAGAACATTGTAAGCTACAAAATACTACAATAACTATAAATGGTGTTATATTCAATGGGCAAACAAGTATCTTAACAAAGAGCATGGCAAGTCAAAATCTGCTAGAAAAACCAACAAACATTTCTTGAGTTCCAATATCTATGGTGACAGAACATACTGCAGATTTTTTCACAAGGGTTTTATAATTAATTCTTCTGACAACCCTATGAGATAGGCATTACAACCCATTTTATTAAAGAGGAAAAGGAGGTTTGAAGAGTTTGAAAGACAGTAGAGGATTGTGGGATAATGGCAACCTCAACTCTGCATTTCCTTTCTCTCTATTACCAACTCCAATCTATCTGCTTATCCTCAAATAAAAAACTCTGGGGTTTGTGGGGAAGAAGGCTTATTGCAAGGGATATATGATGTTAGCTGGAGGTTTTTCAAAAATGCTTTTTGTCTGGTTATGGAAGTTCCCACTTACTCTTATCTTAGTCTTAGTTTCTCAGAGGTTTTGCTTCTTTAATCGTGTATAGATCTGAATGTCATCAAAAAAATTTTTTTAATCTATTAAGATGATCACATGGTTAATTTTAATCTACTGATATGGTAAATTGTTTTGTTTGATTTTTGAATGTTGAACCAACCTTGCATTCCTAGGATATATGTCCCTTAGTCCTGAAATATTATCCTTTTATATTACTATTTTCAGAAATTACTTTACTAACATTTAGGCATCTTTAACATTTTACTTTTAAAATAGACTTTATTTTTAGAGCAGTTTTAGGTCACAGCAAAATTAAGAGGAAGGTACAGATACCCGTATACCTGTATACCCCCTCTTCCTACATGCACCTAGCCTCCCCCATTATGATTATCCCCTACTGGGTGGTATATTTGTTTCAACTGATGAACCTCCATTGACACATCATTATCACTCAGAGTCCATAATTTACATTATGTACATTCTAAGGGGTTTAGAAAATGTATAATACCTGTATCCATCATTATGGTATTGTACAGAGTATTTTCACTGTCCTAAAAATCCTCTGTGCTGCCTATTCATCCCTCCCTCCTCCTTAACCTCTGGCAACCACTGATCTTTTTATTGTCTCCACAGTTTTGCTTTTTCCAGAATGTTATATAGTTGGAGTTATATGGTATGTAACCCTTTCAGATTGGCTTCTTTCACTTAGTAATATGCCTTTAAGTTTCCTCTATGGCTTTTCATGGCTTGATAGCTCATTTCTTTTCAGCACTGAACAATATTCCATTGTCTGGATGTACCACAGTTTATTGATCAGTTCATCTACTGAAGGACGTTTTGGTTGCTTCCAAGTTTTGGAAATTATGAATAAAGCTCCTATAAACATCCATGTACAGGTTTTTGTGTGAACATAATCTTTCAACTCCTTTGAGGAAATACCAAGGAGTATGATTGCTGGATTGTATAGTAAGAGTATGTTTAGTTTTGTAAAAATCCACCAAACTGCCTTCCAAAGTGGCTGTGCCATTTTGCATTCCCACTAGCAATGTATGAGGGTTCCTGTTGTTCCATCTTCTCGTTAACATTTGCTGTTGTCAGTCTCCTGGATTTTGGCCATTCTAATAGGTGTGTAGCCATATCTTGTTTTAATTTGAATTTCCTGATGACATATTAAGTGTAGCATCTTTTCATGTGCTTATTTGCCATAGGTATATCTATGGTGAGTGTCTGTTAAGGACTTTTGCTGATTTTTTTTTTTGGTGAGGCAGATTAGCCATGAGCTAACATCTGTGCCCATCTTCCTCCATTTTGTAGATGGGATGCCACCACAGCATGGCTTGATGAGCAGTGTGTAGGTCCATGTCTGGGATCCAAACCTGTGAACCCCGAACCACTGAAGTGGAGTGTGCAAACTTAACCACTATGCCACCAAGTCAGCCCCAATTTGGCTCATTTTTAAATCAGGTTGTTTGTTTCTTTATTGTGGAGTTTTAAGAGTTCATTGTATATTTTGAATGAATCCTTTGTCAGATGTATCTTTTGCTAATATTTTCTGTCAGTCTGTGGCTTGTCTTCTAATTCTCTTGATATTGTCTTTTGCAGAGCAGAAGTTTTTAATTTTAATGAAGTTCAGTTTATCAATCATTTCTTTCATGGATCATGTCTTTGGCTTTGTATCTAAAAAGGCATTACCATACCAAAGGCTATCTAGGTTTTCTCCTATGTTATCTTCTAGGAGTTTTAAGTTTAGCCCTGAGCTAACATCCATGCCAATCCTCCTTTTTTTTTTTTTTTTTTTTGCTGAGGAAGACTGGCCCTGGGCTAACATCCATGCCCATCTTCCTCTACTTCATATGGGACACCGCCACAGCATGGCCTGATAAGCGGTGGATTGGTGCATGCCCGGGATCTGAACCCGGGCCTCCAGCAGCGGAGCACATGCACTTAACCACTGTGCCACGGGGCCAGCCCTGAGTTTTAAGTTTTGTGTTTTACATTTAGGTCTATCATCCATTTTGAGTTAATTTTTGCAAGGAGTGTAAGGTCTGTGTCTAGATTTGTTTTTTTTTTTTTTTTTGCATGTGGATGTCCTGTTGTTCCAGCACCATTTGTTGAAGAGAATATTTTTGCCCCATTGTATTGCCTTTGCTCCTTTGTAAAAGATCAGTTGACTATATTTATATGGGTCTGTTTCTGGGCTCTCTATTCTATTTGTCTATTCTTGTACCAATACCAAACTTTCTTAACTACTGTAGCTTTATAGTAAGTTTTGAAGTTGAGTAGTTTCAGTCTTCCAACTTTGTTATTCAACATTGTTTTGGCTGTTCTGGGTCTTTTGCTTCTCCATATAAACTTTAGAATCAATTTGTCTATATCCATAAAGTAACTTGTTGGCCTTTTGGTTGGGATTGCATTTAATCTATAGATCAAGTTAGGAAGAACTGACATCTTGACAATATTAAGTCTTCCTAGCCATGGTCATGGAATATATCTCCATTTATTTCATTCTTCTTTGATTTTGTTCATCAGAGTTTTACAGTTTTCCTTATATAGCTCTTGTACATATTTTGTTAGATTTATACCTAAGTATTTCATTTCTTTTTTTTTTGGTGCTAATGTAAATGGTATTGTGTTTCTAATTTCAAATTCCACTTGTTTCTTGTTGGTATATAGGAAAACAATTCACTTTTGGAAATTAACCATATATTCTGCAACTTTGCTATAATTGCTTTTTAGTTCCAGGAGTTATTTTGCTGACTCTTTTGGATTTTTTACATAGACAATTATGTCATCTGTGAACAAAGACAGTTTTATATCTTCCTTCCCAATCTGTATACCTTTTATTTTCTTTTCTTGCTTTATCACATTAGCAAGAACTTCCAGCATGAAGTTGAAAAGGAGTGGTGAGAGGGACATCCTTGCATTGTACCTGATCTTAGTGGGAAAGCTTTGAGTTTCTTACTATTAAGTATGATGTTAGCTGTAGATTTTTTGTAGATGTTCTTTATCAAATTGAGGAAGTTCCCCTGTATTCATAGTTTACTGAGAGGTTTTATCATAAATGGATTTTAGATTTTGTTAAATTCTTTTTCTGCATCTGTTAATAAGATCATGTGATTTTCTTCTTTAGCCTGTTGATTCAATGGATTACATTAATTGACTTTTGAATGTTTAACTAGCCTTGCATACCTGGGATAAATTCCACTTGGTTGTGACATGTTGTTCTTTTTATACATTGTTGGATTTGATTTGCTACTATTTTATTGAGGATTTTTATATCTATGTTCATGAGAGATATTGGTCTGTAGTTTTCTTTTCTTGTAATGTCTTTGTCTGGTTTTGGTATTAGGGTAAATGCTGGCCTCATAGAATGAGTTAGGAAGTAGGGATCTGCTTCTATCTTCTGAAAGAGACTGCAGAGAATTGGTCTAATTTAGTCCTTAAATTTTTGGTAGAATTTACCAGTGAACTCATGTGGGCCTGGTCCTTTTTGTTGTGGAAGGTTATTAATTATTGATTCAGTTTCTGTAATAGATATAGGCTTATTAAAATTGTGTGAGTTTTGGCAGATTCTGTCTTTCAAGAAGTTGATCTATTTCATTTAGGTTATCAAACTTTTGTGCATAGAGTTGTTCATAGTATTCTTTTATTATCCTTTAATAAAGGATAATTATCCCTTTATTATACCTTTTTATAAAGGGATCTGTAGTGTTATCTTCTCTTTCATTTCTGATATTAGTAATTTGTGTCTGCTTTCTTTTTTTCTTAGTTAGCCTGGCTAGAGGCTTATTGATTTCATTGATCTTTCTACCCAGCTTTTGGTTTTATTAATTTTCCCTATTGACATTCTGTTTTCAATTTTGTTGTTTTCTACTCCAGTTTTTATTATTTCTTTTCTTTGACTTACTTTGGATATAATGTGCTGCTTCTCTTTTTCTAGTTTCCTAAGGTAGAAGCTTAGATGATTGATTTTACATCTTTCTTCTTTTCTAATATATGCCTTCAATGCTATAAATTACACTCTAAGCACTACTTTCACAGCATCCCACAAATTTTGATAAGTTGTGTTTTTTTTTTTTTGTGAGGCGATCAGCCCTGTGCTAACATCTGTCAATCCTCCTCTTTTTTTTTTTTTGGCTGAGGAAGACTGGCCCTGGGCTAACATCCATGCCCATTTTCCTCCACTTTCTATGGGACTCCGCCACAGCATGGCTTGCCAAGCAGTGCATTGGTGTGTGCCTGGGATCCAAACTGGTGAACCCCAGGCCACCGCAGTGGAGTGCGCCCACTTAACCACTTGTGCAACCGGGCCAGCCCCATGTTGTGTTTTCATTTAGTTCAAAAACACTTTAAATTTTTTTTGAGATTTCTTCTTTGACCCATGTGTTATATACAAGTATGCCATTTAATCTCCATGTATTTTGGTATTTTCCAGCTATCTTTTTATTATGTATTTCTAGGTTAATTCCATTCTTGTATGAGAGAAGACACTGTACGCTTTTCAGTTTTGGAGGTTTCTATTGGGATATTCTCAAACTCAGAGATTCTTTTCTCAGCCATGTCCAGTCTACTCATAAGCCCATCAAAGGCATTTTTCATTTCTATTAACAGTGTTTTTGATCTCTTGCATTTCCTTTTGATTCTTTCCTAGAATTTCCATCTCTCTGCCTACATTGCCCATCTGTTCTTGCATATTGTTTACTTTTCCCATTAAAATCCTTGCTAGATTAATCATAGTTGTTTTATTTTATTTTATTTTTTTAAAATTTTTATTTATTTATTTTTTTCCCCCAAAGCCCCAGTAGATAGTTGTGTGTCATAGTTGCACAGCCTTCTAGCCGCTGTATGCGGGACGCGACCCCAGCATGGCCAGAGAAGCGGTGCATCGGTGCGTGCCCGGGATCCGAACCCAGGCCGCCAGCAGCAGAGCGCACGCACTTAACCGCTAAGCTACAGGGCCGGCCCTAATCATAGTTGTTCTAAATTTTTGGTCTGATAATTCCAACATCCCTGGCATGTCTGAGTCTGGTTCTAATGGTTGCTCTGTCTCTTCAAACTGTGTTTTTTGCTTTTCAGTATGTCCAGTTTTTTTTTTGATACCCATACATGATTTACTGCATAAAAGGAACTTCTGTAAATAACCTTTTAGTAATATGGTGTAAATTGTGGGGGGAAGGGAAATGTTCAATAGTCTTATGATTATATTTCAGGCTTTTAGTAAGCAATAACATGGCTGAATATTAACTAAATCTAAAAACGGGTATTGTTCTCTACTCTAGTAGTAAACCCCTCTATAGTAAATGAAAAAAAATTATAATAGTAGCAAGACTGTGAAATACTTGAGAACAAATTTAGGGAGTGAGAAAGCTAGTATTTCAGGGGCAGAGGATGAATTATTTAATAAATGGTGCTGACTCAAATGGGGATACATCATATATGATAAATTCACAAGTTAAGTAGAAAGAAATAAGATAAAGCTCCTACAATAAAATCTAGGATACATGCACAGTTTAGGTTTATGGAAGATCTTCTTAAGCAAGTCCAGAAACTTAGCAGCTATATAAATAAAGATAGACATTTGATTAAAAGTAATTAAAAATATATGGAAAAAATATAATTAACAAAACAGATAGATAACATAACTTTATTAATATAACAAATAGACAATATCACAAATAGACAAACAATAAGACAAAGTTGACTAGGTAATTAGCAAATCAAAATGACAAACAAAAGCTTAAAGGATGCCTGAATTAACTAATAATCAAGAAAAGGCAAATTTAAAGTTATAATCAGATATCACTTCACGTCCATCAGATGCTAAAATTAAAAGGACTGGTAACATCAATTGCTGCTGGGATACAGGGAATGTGAACTCTCAAACACGCTTGTGAAGATATTAATTCGACAGCTTTTGGGGAAAACAATCAGGAAACATCCATTAAAATTTTAAAAATACACATGCATTTTAACTGAGTAGTCCTTCAGTTGGGAGGCATCTCATAGAATCATGAGACTCAGTACATAAGAATACATTTTCAAAGATGTCTATTGCTGCATTATTTGTTGTAGCAAAAATAAATGAATAAGCAAATGAATAAGGGAATAAATGAATATGTAAGTAAATAAATAAAGCAAAGTAAGTTCATCAATAGAAGAATAGCTGAATAAATTACAGTATAGACACACAATTAAAAATAATTATAGCTATACTACTAGACATTACTGGAATTTTTGTGAGATGTGTGAAAAAAGCAAGAAATGTGTGTGTGTGTGTATTGAGATGGTTATTATTTTACACACGTGTTATATATGCCACTGTGTCTGTGTATATGTTTGTATGTCTTGTATAAACCTGAAAAACTATAGATGATAAATCCTAACTAATGCTAGTACCTGGAGGTGTATGGATGGTTGAGGGGCAGGTGATGTTGGTTGGCGCCTAGGGATAATAGAGGAGCAGACCAAAAAGGAAAAGATAAAAAAAAATGAATGTTTTAAATATGTGTGAATGATATCATCATATTCATTTATGTAAAATTATAAATACATATAAAAGTTAAAAAGTAGCTTGAATGATGTGCCCAATGTCATAAGGTAGGTAGTGCCTAAATGAAGATTGGAACTCATATTGTCTGATGTCACAGCTCTAGTTCTTTCCACTATTCCAGGCTTTCTTGTTTACAAATATGATCAGAGATATCAACAAATATATTATTTTTTTGGTGGTAAAGAGATTGGGCACAGTAGTGCAATGCTCTGGTTTGGGATGAACTTAAAAAATAAAATTTAACCATCCTTTAAAATTTTCACCAGCCTTTCCCATACTTAGCAAGATTACTATTAGTGATAGGTATGAGAATGTTTTTATTGACTGTATTTTTACAATTCTCACCTTCCCTCCGCCTTTTTTCCCCAGGGCCTGGGGTTTTAAGATCATGTGAATTATTTTCATTATTTGACAAAATATTAGCTGCTGTATTTGTGTCCAAAATTCATCTCCTGGATGTATTCCAACTGAGGGCTTTAAGTCCTCTTTGGGAATTCCAATTATAAAAATAATGCAAATGAATTCTTCCTTAAAGAGGAAATAGCCACTGCATACTAACAAATGAGAGGAAAATACAACATTGTTTATTGTTACCTGATGTTTTAAAATGATAAAATATTAGGTAAGATTGGAGGTTCTTTGGATAACAGGACACAACACAAAGGCACTGGGATAAATGAAATGCAGAACTCATTGTTACATACTGCTCCAAATGAGAGACACTGCCACACGGGGTCACACAGGGACATGGTAACAGCAAGATGGAGCCGTTGGAAGTGGCTTAAGTAAGGTGAGTTTAGCTAGGTTTCATGGGCTCCATGTGGCTTGGCTAATTTGAATAATTTCCAGGGCTGCTGGCATAGGGGCTGTCCCTATTTCCTGGTACCTGGCCCTGGGGAGATTAGGGCAGGTGCATTTTCGCCCTGGAGTGTGGGAGCCCTGTAAGGTAAGGGAAGTGTTTGGGGTATGGACTTAGTGGTTCAAAAAGGGGAACTCATGGGCCTCTAGTCAGGGCCTCAAAACTGAGTCAAGACAACATTTCAAAACAAAACAAGACTATATCATACCTCAGAAATGTCCAAAGTATGAAAGTGATTCCCAAATAAAAGTCTGGTTTCCTTACCTTTGGTTCCTCTGTCAGCATCATTCCTGGCTTATTGGGCTAACTAACAACCAATTTCATTTATATAATTTCTATGAATAATCAATAGGAAAATATTTTTATTACTTTCTTAATAATATACAATTCATTAGATCAAGACTATTAAAAAATCTCTTGTCTTAAATTTATATATGCATGCTAAAAATCATGCAATCATACAAAAATAGTACATACATGCTAAAAATACACACAATCACACAATTTGTGAAATCAAGATTATTAAAAAGTCTCTTTTCTTCCATTATATATACATGCTAAATATCATACAATAAACCGTGGGCCTTTTTTTCTTTTTTTAAAATTTTTTGTTTATTGCAGTAACATTGGTTTATAACATTGTATAAATTTCAGGTGTATATCACCACACCTCCATTTCTGCATGGATTACACCATGTTCACCACCCAAATATTAATTACAACCCATCACCACACACATGTGCCAAATTATCCCTTTCGCCCTCTTCCCTCCCCCCTTCACCTCTGGTAACCACCAATCCAATCCCTGTCTCTATGTGTTTGTTTATTGTTGTTATTATCTGCTACTTAATGAAGGAAATCATACGGTATTTGACCTTCTCCCTCTGACTTATTGCACTTTGCATAATACCCTCAATGTCCATCCGTGTTGTCACAGATGGCTGGATTTCATCGTTTCTTATGGCTGAATAGTATTCCATTGTGTATATATACCCCATCTTCTTTATCCATTTGTCCCTTGATGGGCACTTAGGTTTCTTCCAAGTCTTGGCTATTGTGAATAACACTGCAATGAACACAGGGGTGCATGTATCTTTACGCAGTGGTGTTTTCAAGTTCTTTGGATAAATACCCAGCAGTGGAATAGCTGGATCATATGGTAGTTCTATACTTGATTTTTTGAAGAATCTCCATAGTGTTTTCTATAGTGGCTGAACCAGTTTGCACTCCCACCAGCTGTGTATGAGAGCTCCCTTCTCTCCACATCCTCTCCAACACATTTTTTTTCCTGTCTTGTTAATTATAGCCATTCTGATGGGCGTGAGGTGATATCTCATTGTAGTTTTGATTTGCATTTCACCATGGGCCTTTAATTCACTTTCTTCTTCTAGCTTCTTTCTGAGAATTTCCTTCTATAGTCTACCCCAAAATTGTGCATTAAAATGAAGGATTAATGAGCTGGCCCCGTGGCCTAGTGCTTAAGCTTGACATGCTCTGCTTCAGCGGCCCAAGCCTGGTTTCTGGGCATGGACCTACACCACTTGTCAGTGGCCATGCTATGGTGGTGACCCACATACAAGGTAGAGGAAGATTGGCACAGATGTTAGCTCAGGGCAACTGTTCCTCAGCGAAAAAAAAAAAAAAAGAACAATTATCTTTCATCTATGGCATTATCAGCGAAGGTGAGAATTAAAATAGCATATAGCACCATAAAAATGGCCTAGCCATTGTTCCTCTACTGAATAAATTAAGGAAATACATTTGGTTGTATAACAATTGTTTCTGAATGCCATTACCATACATAAAAAGCACTGCTGAAATAATGCAAATTATACATGTACTTATGTACAATACATTGAAAAAATATTTTATGTAATAGTAATACTTCATAAACCTTTGTAAACTTTCCTTTTTTTTTTGAGGAAGAGCAGCCCTGAGCTAACATCCATACCTAAACTCCTCTTTTTGCTGAGGAAGACCGGCCCTGAGCTAACATCTATTGCCAATCTTCCTCCTTTTTTTTTTTTCCCCTTTTCTCCCCAAAGCCCCAGTAGATAGTTATACGTCATAGTTGCACATCCCTCTAGTTGCTGTATGTGGGACGCCTCCTCAGCATGGCTGGACAAGCGGTGCGTCAGTGCACACCTGGGATCCGAATCCAGGCCGCCAGTAGCGGAGCACGCACACTTAACTGCTAAGCCACGGGGCCGGCTCCTAAACTTTCCTTTAAAATTGTTTTCTTTTTAAAATATATGGCAAATAGTCAAAATAGTAGATTTGGCACTGAACAGATATTATAGAGATAAGATAGAAAACGTGTGCAAATATATTTGCCTCAATGCTCAATCCGCAATCAAAGGAACTGAGTGTGAAGGGCAGATGTAACATTTGCTCATGCTTACCACGTGCTCAACATTGGGCCTGCAATTTTGTAATCACGTAAACATCACAGCAACTTTGAGCAGTCAGTATCATCTCCATTTCACAGAGGAGGAACCTGAAGAGCAGGAACATAAGGTAATTGGCACAGCTCACATAACTAGTGAGTGGCAAGGCAAAGCTTTTCACTATAGAGTGGTTGTGTACCTCACGTGTGATGCAAAAGATGGTAGTTGTTTGGAAAAGCTGTGACAAGCAAATCCAGCTTGTGATTTCACATAAATTATTGCCAAGTATTAAAAGTGAATCAATTTTGAAGATAAATATTATGTAACTAATAGTACAAGTGGTAGGTGGACATTGCAACATGTTAGGACTAAATTAGACTGTGACTTTTTGTTTCTTCTTGACTTCTTTTTCACCTATAACTTTTTATCACACAATTACCTATAGGATAAAATTCAAAGTTTGGCATTATTCTAGACAATCTAGCTCTAGCCAGCTGGCCTCTAAATTTATCTTTCTGAGAACTCCCCACCGGAGGCCAAGAAGTTTATTTACTGCATTTCAAGGACACTGTGGGCATGGCTCACTTAAAATCCCCTCCATATTCCTTTCTGTCTATTGTTCTATTTCAAGATCTGCATTGTATCACCTCCACTATGATGCCACATAGCACAGACTCAGAATCCTCTCATTTCTCTTTATTTATAGAGCTTATTTTTTAAAGATTAATAACTTAAAAGTTATGTCTATACAGTCACGTGTTGCTTAACGATGGGGATATGTTCTGAGAAACGCATTGTTAGGCGACTTCTTTGTTGTGTGAACATTATAGAGTATACTTACACAGACCTAGATGGTATAGCCTAATACACACCTCGGTTATATGGTACTAATCTTATTGGACCACTGTGGTATACGAGGTTCATTGTTAACTGAAACATCATTATGTGGTGCATGACTGTATATTGCAGGTAATTAATCCATAAATGTTTGCTTTGTACCTTCTATATGTAAGGCACTGTATTAAATTCCCTGGGCACTGTCTTCTTGGCTTTATAATCTTACAATATAATTGAGAGGCAAGAGATCCATACGTGAAAAGTGAACTTGTAAAAAAGTGACAGTAGAGTCCATGACCGTCATTATAAACAGACAATAGGATGCACTGGAAAGGTCATAATTTAGAATTAGACACATGGATTTGCTGCTTATTTAGTGTGACCTTGGGCAATTTACTTAAGTATTCTGAAGATTTCTCATTGTAAAATAGGGGAAAATCTGTTTTGCAGACCTATTGTAAATCATAAGATGATATTTTGAAAAATAGTTTGTAAACTTTATAGTAACTTGCAAGTATATTTTTATGTATCACAGTATTTTCTATGACCGAAGAATATACTACTAATAGGAATTTTGAGAATGAGTTATGAAAAACTGGTTTCCACATATAGGCCTAGGACAACAGTAAATTTAATATGGTCAAAAAGGAGTACCGTGTAATCACAAAATTCCCACTTTAGAGTAATTAAATAAGAAACTATTCTACATATGAAAGAACTTATTAGAAAAGATTAATTTGTCTCGCCAGATTTCAAGACTTCTTATAAAACAATGGTGATTAAATCAGTGTGCTTTTGATATCAGGAGATGCAGATAGATCCCCCCCCCACACACACACACATTCATACACACACACAAACAGAAACTTGGAGTATAACAGACGTAGCATTGTAGACCATTGGGGGGAAAAGACAATTAAGTGGGGTGGACAATTGTTAACCAGATGGGAAAAAAATACAATTAGATACCAACTTCACACTCTCTATAAAGCAAATAAATAATGTTCTAGTAGACTATAGACCAGATTGTGAAAATCTAAACCTTAAAACTTTAAAAACAAAATATAGGAGAATATCTATATGACGTTAAGGTAGGAAAAGGTTTCTTAAGACAAATGAAGCACAAGTTCAAGGAAAATTGGCAAGTTTTTGACTACATTAAAATGAAAAATTTCTGTATGACTCAAGAAATCATAAGCAAAATTCAGAGCCAAAACCTTTACTGGAAGATTATATTTTCAACACTCATAACTAACAAAAACTTTGTGTCCAGAATAAATAAAGAACAGATACAAATCAATTGGTAAAACACCAAAAGTAGAAAAAAATAGTTCTAGGATATGAACAGACAATTCACAAAAGAGGAAATGCATCTAGCCAATAACTATATGCAAAGATTTTCAAGCTCTCAGTACTCTGGGAGATGCACCCATAAATCAGCAAATTTTAAAGTCTGATTATACCACCTGTTGGTGAGAATGTGGGGTGAATGAGAACTCTGACATTGCTCATGGGAATATAAATTAGCACAACTGTTTTGGAGGATAATTTCATGATTCTCAAAAAAGTCAAAGCTGCACATACTCTGCACATCAGCAATTTACTTCCACGTATTGACCCTAAATAGACTCTCATATGAGGATGATGTGTTAGGCGCAAGGATATCTATTTCAACGTTGTGTAATAGTGAAAATGATAAACGTGGGATCAGCCAATTGTCTGTCAGTAGAGAAATGAATGAGAAAGCTCTGGTTTAGTCTTACAATTAAAGGTTTAGCTGAAGGAAAAGATGAAATAAAGAAGAAAGTTATCAAAATGGGTAAATCTCAAGAACGTTAGGTGAAAAAAAGCAAGCTACAGAGTGATAGATTGAGTGATACCATGTCTACATAAAATCTATAACACTTAAAGGTATACATAGTTTATGGATGTATATCTGCATAAAATATGTTTGAAATGACACAAACGAACTACAGTTTCATGTTACATCTGGGGAAGTTGGGAAACTAGCTGGGGGTGGAGTCTTAGTTGTATCAAATGTTTTATTCCTTAAAAAAAGGAATCTGAAGCAAAAAAGAGAAAATGTCAATGTTTGAAAGATCAAGATGGTAGGGATATGAGTATAAATAATCGTTTTACTATTTTATAAAATGCTTTTCTTTTGTATCTGTCACATATTTCTTTTTTATGATTCAGTAGTTCTACTCTTAGGTATTGATCTACGAGAAATGAAAGACTTATACAAGCATGTTCATAGCAGCTTTATTCTTAATAGTGCTAAACTTGAAATAATACAAAATGTCCAACAACAGGGGGAATGAGCATCTTATGCTCATAAGATGGAATGCTACTCAACAATAAAAAGAAATGAACTGCTGCGACACTTAACAACATGGATGAATCTCATAAAAGCTTTATGTTTGGGTTAAAGAAGACACAAAAAGCAATATCGTAAGATTCCATTTATACGCAGCAGGGTTGGCTACATAATTTGTATAACCCAGTGCAAAACGAAAATGTGGGGCCAGGGTTCAAAAAGCAGGAAAAAAGTGCCTTTAAAAGTACTAAGATATAAAGCTTTTTCTTTCTTCTACAGTGTGTCTACTTGTCATGGCATTTTTTATTCGTTATATTATGTTGTTCTAAGTAAAGAAAAATTAACATTAAAATAGTTAAATTTAAATTAAATTTCATATTAAATATTAAAATTTATTGTTCATCTTTGTATTGTGCGATGCCAGTTTTAAATGCAAATATAAGTACATCTATCTCATATGCTGAAAAACTGAAATTACACAATTCGTGTTTTGTAGCTCATACATGCATATGTATTTTGTTCTACCCAACAGTGGAAATGCTGGACAAAATTAATTTAATCATTTTTATTTCACTTCTTGATACATGAACATTCTACCAACACTCTGTACCTTTGTCTTAATCGTGAATAAGGTCTGAGGGTCAAGGAACTATGGGTTACACTCCGCCCTATTGTTCCTTTCCTTTTGTATCATCATTTTCAGCATAAGTGTTGACCAAGACAAGGAAGTAACATGAATAGGGAAAGATATGATAGGGTTCCTTGGTCACTGGTGTTTCTTAGAACACTATTGCTTTCTTTCTGTGTTTGAAGCAAGTTCTGGTTGGAACAGAAAGTGTGGCCTATGAGGCTGTGGGTGACTGCACTTATTCATTCCTAGAGGCACAAATGTGCTTACCTCACTTGGAGTCTTGCCGCACTCCCACTCATTGTTCTTCCCTGGAATTCTGTCCTCGTGGAGCATTGCAAAGACCATATGTGAATGGGGAGACAGGAACGGCAGACACACATATTGCTCCATTGTCCAATCAGACTCAGTTTATAAAACACAAGTTCAAAGAGAAAATTATTAAGAATTCAAGACAGCAATAATAGTAGAGCACTACACTAAACATGGGGCCCTTTTGAACAAAGTTATATGTGTATACATTTCAGTAATATGGATGTATACAAACTCAACGAACTTAAAACCTGTGCAAATATTATATGTAAATTGTAAGTAAATAAAAAATAAAACAACAAAAAATCACACCCCTTGGTCTTCTCCTAAGAGTGAAATTGCGAAAACTTTTTATATTTTATAGATTTAATTTTTCTGGTGAATAATCACATGTCAAACAAAACAGATTACATTTACCAGTTATCAGCCTCCTCTATTTCCTCCCAGCTCTATGATCTACGTCAATAGTTACTTAAAAGTGGCAAAACTATTACACAGTCACAGAGAGTAATTTTTTGTCTTGTTCCATATTTTTTTACAAAGAAAGCATAGTTATCCGTTTGAATACTATAAGACATGAAAAGATTATAATAATCAGTCTACAATTTCACCTAAACAACAAAGTACTGTTTGCTTCTTTTATGCCTTATGGAATACGTAATGTGTTTGTAATTCATGAGAAATCTACATATATTTTTCTCTATGGTAGTATAACCCCTAGAGAGAAAAGACTTAGATAGGGTTCACGATATTTTGCCTCACTCTACTCATTTGTCCTGGTCAAGGATGCGTATTGAAGGACATTTCCCCCAGTGCCATTATAATCACACCATTGCAAAGGAATGAACTTCAGTACTGCTGAGACTTTTGTTCACACTTAGTTCTCACATCTGCAATTCACTAAAGAGCTTTCACATGCTTTCTTATGCTGTTATTTTGCCATTTTCCCAACCACTAATCTTCAGCAGGATGGTGAATTATTTTCACACTTGTCTGTAGTGCAGAAGCTAATATATTGTTTAATTACTTCTCAGTTCATCGAGGCAATGTTTGATAGAGGTACTTTATAAAGAGACTTATGAATACATTTTTTGTACCTAGTGCTGTGTTATTTGTCCAGAGCTAGTATCATTACTTTGAATATTTGCTATGTTTAAAAGAAAAAATAGTTTTAATAAAATACTACAAATGGAAAACATTTCAGGCATGAAAAAGTTTTTTTAAAACATATTGTGTCCAACAAATTGCTCAGTGCTTTTATATGTTGCCCACCTGGAGCACCCCTCAAGCCTAGGCTAGGGGTACAGCCTGGGAAGACACAAGTATTTACAAGCCTGTCCAGAGGAAGAACACAATGAATGGAAAACACCTTCTGAATCTCAAAAACCACTACTTGAATTACTATTATTTACTAACAATTCAATTTGTTCTTTCTTCTGTTTGAAAATTATATGTCTGAGCATGTTTCTCCCCGTGTTCTGCATCAGTATTTTGATCTTTTGGCTGGGTAGTTTATATTGTTATCCCCCCAAGAACTATATTCAACATGTCTGGACCCAAAAACACCATTCTCCTCTCTAAACCAGCTCTTCCTTTTCTCTTCCTTAATTCTATTTTACCATCCTCTCAACAATCAAGATTTCAGTGCTGTTTGACTTCTATGTTTTTCTTTCTCCCTCAAACCTATGTTCTGAAGATTTTTGTCTGCAAAGTGCCTCAAGAATCGATTTTCTCTTTTCCATGCCTTCTCTACAATATTATGCTAGGTCTTCCTTCTTTTCCTTTGACTGTTGCAATAGCACACAACTTTTCTTCCCTTCCTTAGTTTCTCCCCTTTTTACTGCATCAGGTATAGTCCCAGCCAGAGGGATCTTCTTAAAATGCAGTTCTGAATCTATAACTTTTAAAAAACTCAGTCAAGAAAATTAGTCTTTCTGAGGAAGACTGACAAACTGAGAGGACAAATTATTAGTTACCACTCCCCATCGTTTGCATAGGATGAATTTGCCTCAGATGTGGAGTTGGAGAGCAGTCCTGCCTCCAGGGGTCTCAATGGTCAATATCCTTCGTGGTATTGTTAGCCTGTTGGGATATAAAGAATTAGAGCTGCAAGATTCCTTTGTGTCTCTCTGACACCCAAAAAATATGCATTCCTAACCTTTACTCTCAAAAATAGTTCTTTATGACCATTTTTGTTTATTTATCTATTTATTTTTTACTGAGGAGGATTCACCCTGAGCTAACATCTGTGCCATCTTTCTCTATTTTGTATGTGGGTTACCACCACAGCGTGGCCGCCAACAAGTGGTGTAGGTCCACGCCGGGAACCAAACCTGGGCTGCTGAAGTGGGGCATGCTGAACTTAACCACTAGGCCATAGGGCCAGCTCCCCATTTTTATTTTTAACATTATGGAATATATAGAAAACTATAAAATTATAATGTACAATACAGTGGAGTAAACAGGAGGGGATGTGGGGCATCTATATGATGTTTAGTGAAAAGATTCATTACATTCATTTTATATGATATAAATATATACTTTGTAGATATTAAATATTGAATGTGTTTAAAATTTCCATATAATATCAGGATTTGTAATGAGAAGCTTGTACTTCCTTCCCTAAACATATCATTTTACTATTAGGTTTTATGCTTTCAATGGCTGTATTTAAGTCCTGATTGATACTTCTGGATGATGATCTCTTTGCTTTCTTGATAGCCATCATTAAAGAAAAATTTTGTTCACATAGGTATGTGATTTAAAAATTGAAACTCTTTTTTCAACCATTCAAGTAAAGTATTTGTAACAGTTGAAATTGTATTTAAAGCAACCCTTTCTTTTTTTCCCTCAGAGATGAAACATTGAAATTATTTTTAATGTTAATGCATTTTGAATCTACTTGAACTTTGCTGTGTCACAATTTCAAAATAATGATGAGGCTCTAATTTTCAGAATGTGGATGCATTTTTAGAGCCATCATCTACCTGAAGCTAGTTTGAATCAAAAAAGAAGCAAATTAGCCACAAACCCACAGAAGCGTTACGAATACATGATGGCAGAGAGTCAAAGCCACTGCCTGGGTACTGCTTGCCAATAATTTGGTCTATCCTCCTGCTCCCCATTCCCACCCCCTGCTGGTACACTTAGGGTTGCCTGTTGGCTCCTTGGGCATCTGGGACATGAACTCCAGTAGCTCTGTTGGCTCCTTTCCCATGACGGGCAGCAATGCATGCTGCAGCTGGCTGCTGAAAGAGACACCCAGGTGCTGGAGTACCACACACTGGCTAAATGCATGGTGGGGAAGCAGCAAGTACTAAATGAAGCTCATCAGGCTCACTGCCCACCACTGAGGGCTGCCAGGTCAGTCCTTGCTCTGCCAGGGCCGCTTCCTAGGAACCCTGGACAGAGGTGCTCATTGCCTGTGGCAACTGGTCTAGGAGCTCTCTGACTGCCAGTGCGCAGCCCCGCAGGCTTGGAGGATCAATATTTAGCATACCTGAACCTGTTTTCAGTACACAAGTACCAACAGGTTTGCCTTGGCACAGGAGTTGGAAGGCATTGCCATAAAGCTCTCTCTTCTCTCTCTCTCTTAAATAAGGCTACTTCAGGGCAGAATGGATTAGGACCCCTGTCAAGAGATATTTTCCTAGGCCAGATTGGATAGTTTTGGATCTATCTCGGGCTTTTTAACCTGAATCTGCAAAAACAGACCTCCAACATCACTCTCACTTCACCAGTAATGATGATTCCCTTGATAACTAATTAATAAATTTCATACCATGCAGATCATGGCCTCTACTACGTCCATTGATACCCTTAACCAAGTTGATCTCCAGCATATTCATGTATATGTCCCATCTCTGTTTAAACTGGATGCTTTGTATGGTGGCTTGGACGTGTCAACTCAGTTAAGCTGGGGACTTCATCCTCCAGAATAAGCCTCTCTGTGTGGTTCTTGAGGAACTTGTGTGAGAGTTGGAAGGCAGAAGTGAAGCAGTGGCTGTTACTCTCTGAAGGTGGTATTAGTTGGATGCTAAGATGAAGAAATGTAGAGGTGCCTGGGGGGTTCCAACCTGTCCTGGCTCTCCTCTGCTGCATGTCCAGCTCCTCTCCCAACTGCTCACTCTGCTGACCAATATCAGCCCCTGGCCAACCTCCGGTTGCTTGGCTGTGGACTCACAAATGTGTTAGCTACACAAAGGTGACAGCTTCCTTTAGATCTCCCCGTGAACTCCCCTTCCTAGGCCCATTTGCTGATAGATGAGCCTGGTTCTCAGATTGACAGGCGGCTGTCTCCTCTGATCCTCCAACTCCCCCTTCTGGATCCTCATTTCCCCAGCTCCACCCACAATTGTGTGACACCCAGTTCCTATTGCAAATCCGTATTCTATAACATTCATAGTGACTCTGCTGCCCTGTTTGAATCCTGTCTCATACACCTTGTTCTCCATATACCTCTATTTCTCTAACTTTCTGGTCTCATCTCTTTCTACAACCTGTATCTTCCACCAGAAATGCTTCCCCTCTCCATTTGTGATAGAAGAAATCTTATCCATCCTTTGAAAATTCATTTCCAGTATCAATTCTTTTCTGAAGTCCTCCTGGTCATCCCAAGTAGAGACAATTTCTCTCTTGAACTCCTGCACATTTGTACTTTTTATGGTTCTCTTTTCTCTCTCATTTCTTTTTTGCTGAGGAAGATTAGCCCTGAGCTAACATCTGTGCCCATCTTCTTCTATTTTGTATGTGGGTCACCACCTCAGCATGGCTGACGAGTGGTGTAGGTCTGCACCCGGGATCCGAACCTGCCAACCCAGGCTGCCAAAGCGGAACGTGCCAGACTTAACCACTACGCCATGGGGCTGGTCCCTCTCTCTTGTTTTTATAGTAAGTCATTGTATTCTTTCTAATAGAAAGCAAATCTCTTCAAAGATGGAAACTATGACTTAATCCTCTTGTACCTTAAGGCATTGCATCTGTAACATACTTAACATTCAATGAATATTTGTTGAATTGAATTGAATATAGGTACAGAAATAAAATCCCTAAGAAGTTTAGTAATTAGCCCAAGGTTATAATGGGAAGTCAGTTAACCTATTAAAAATATTTGAGGAAAATTTGGTATTACCCAACAGGCAAAGATCACTAATAAAATTTTAAAAAGTTATATGCTCTTGATGTATCATTCCAGGGCTGTTTTTTATAATGTAATGCAGATAATGCAGAGTGGAGTATTTATTTTGGTTTCTTCAAAAACAATGAAGAAAAACAAGATAAATTTGCAAGTAGGTTCATGATCATTCAAATTCAAATGATTTTTAAACTTTGTTGTTGTTAATCCAGAGAATTCATGTATATTTTTCTGCAAATGAAATTTTATGTGAAATTCCAATATATAAACAGATAAAAGCGGAGCAGCCTAGGATGATGCATAGGCCAAACCTACCCTTTCCCCACCAACCTGTGGCCTGTCAGGCACCTCTGGGGAAGCGAGGGCTCAATGAAACCCAATTTAAAAACTGCCACCACAGCATTTTCATTTGTGAGGGTTAAATCTCATTGTGTAAAGACACGGCATGTTAGACATGCAGAATGTCAGGCCCCATCCTGGACCTACTGAATTGGAATATGCTTTTTAGGAAAATTCCCAGGTGATTCTTATGCACTAAAGTCTGTGAAGCACTAATTTAGAGGATTTGGGGGATGTTAGGATAGAAAAGAGGACAAAATAAGAATTTACACATAGTAGACATAGGAAATAAGATTCAATAAATTGTATAGATGATGGAAATTGTATGATTTCCTGTATGACTCTGGGCTGGGGCTGGCCACAAGAGAAGTGCGTGCAACGTTTGGAAGGTTGGGGAAGCAGCAGCAATGACTCAGAAGGACTGGTGCAGGTTCCGGGTGCTGCTGCAGCTCAAGCGTGTGGCCCCGGATCTGCAGGTTTACCTCCTTGGGGCGGGGCAGCATGGGGCCGGCAGCCACATCTGCAGCAGCTGCTTTAGCACTTGCTGCCTCTCCTCCTTCAGCTTCTCTAAGTCCTGGGCCAGGCGCACGTGCAGCTCCACGGGGCAGGGCACCAGATACATCTGCAGGTCCCTGGAGTTGCCATGATAACGGAGAAGGAACTTGAATTCAAATCCATCTGTCTCTGAAGGACGGGTTCTTAGTTTACCACTTTATTCTGAGCCCACTGGGAAAGAATCACTTAAATCAGTAAGGTGAACTTTTAATGTGTTGTATTCTGTTTGAGAAATGAAGAAAGTGTGGGCACTTGGAATCTCAATTCTCCTTTGTAGGAGAGGGTGGTCAGTCTCCAAACTGGGCCCCTGATGCGTGTGTGCTGTGAAGTGAGGTTTAGCTCATTCTAGCAGACCGAGCTAGATTCGGGACCCACAACGGAATGTGGCAAGAGTCAGCAATTCATGGGAGTAGCTGAGTCAGATTAGAAAATTGATAAAGAGCAAATGAGGTAAGCCATGAAGATAAATATTTTTACCCACCAGGTTGACAAATAAGTAAACAAATCCCCTGATGGCAACTCTGTGAAAGAAATGGACAACGTAAATTGATAGAGGCCAGATGGGTAGTGGTATATCAAGCGGTAAAATGTGAACACACGTTGCTGTAGCAATTTTACTGCTAGGATTTTTTTCCAGTCTTGCAGGACCAGAGGAGCATACGGTCTAAGGTTAATTTTTCCCCACAACTGAGGCAAATGCCATCTGAGTACTCTACCTGATGCCTCATGAATTAGATTTTCTACCCTGACTGGTGGGAGCAGGCACTATTCCTGGCCCCGTGAGAGCACCAAATGCTGTTCCCTTGAATCCTCTCAGGTGGTTCTTTCCCTGGCCTCGAGTTGTTTCTTTACATGCAGCTGCTGGTTAGTACTCAGAGGAATACTTGAGGAGGACCCTCTGTGGGGTCCCAGCTTTCTCTCTTTGGGCAGGTTTTTTCTCCAACTCGCTGCTTTGCCAAATCTAGCCTCTTTAGTCTCACCAGAGTCTCGCTTCCCTCTCCTCAACGCAGGGAGACCTTGCCCTCAGGTTGGGCCTTGCTGAGTTCTGCCTTCCCGCATTGGAGCCTGGGAATTGTCTCAAAGCAGTCAGCTGGGACAGTCACTTGTCATTTGTTTCTTATCTCTTAAGGATTACCGTCCTTCGTTGTCCGATGTTCAGTGTCTTTAAAACCATGGTTCCATATATTTTGTCTGGTATTCTTGACTGCTTCAGGCAGAAGGGTAAATCTGACGTGTTGTTGCATCGTGGCCAGAAGCAGAAGATTTGCTTTGAAAAGAAGGATATGTGTATAGAGGATAATTACTAACGAGAGTATATGGAAATAGTTATCAATTGACAAAAACTTGTTTTGCAGCCATTTGCTCTTTCAAGTTGCATGGGTGGCTTTTTCCCAGGGCTGAACTTTGCTCTATTTGTGAAAGGGACACATCTTGGGGTGTCAGGATATGGGTGGGGGTGACATTTGCAGTCCAGATTCCTCCTTGGTGTGCTTTACCGTCCAAATGAGCAGTTCTGGAGAGGAGTCAAGGTGCTGACGTTGTGGGAAGGGCACTACTAGGTTTGGTTCTATAATTTTAGAGGCATTGTGAATTTTGTCTCATTTCAGCACAACCATTGATAGCTAAGACCCTTTAAGTGAATCTTAGCTCTTTAAAGTAATACATTTGATTCTTCTCCTAAGTGGTTTGACAGGATCGTTTCCCTTCAGGACTAACAGCTTTGCATAGCCTTATCTTTGTACCAAGAGGCCTGGTCACTAACTCTTAGCACTTTTCAGTCCTATATCTTTTTTTTTTTTTTTTTTTGGTGAGGAAGATTAGCCCTGAGCTAACATCTGTTTCCAATCCTCCTCTTTTTGTTGAGGAAGATTGGCCCTGGGCTACCATCCATGCCCATCTTTCTCTACTTTATATGTGGGACGCCTGCCACAGCATGGCTTGATAAGCGGTGTGTGGGTCTGCACCTGGGATCCAAACTGAGAACCCCGGGCTGCCAAAGAGGAGAGCATGAACTTAACCACTATGCGACGGAGCTGGCCCCAGTCCTATATGGTTTTGAATCTCAAAACAAGCCCAAATCCCTGGACAAGTCAAACACATAATACTTTATATATTTAATTCCAATGTCTCCACTTTGCCAATTTTCTGGTAAGTTTCATATAAATTTCAGCTAGAATTAATATCAGATATAAGCAATATGCATGTCCAGCTGGAGTTTAAAGATAATTTCCAATCATTTTTCCCTTTGAATGTTCCTGCCTTCTCTCGCTTTCTTCTTCTAAAGATAGGAAGTAAGTTTTCTGTGTAAAATATGAGTTTGTGTTGCTGTTGTGTGACTTTAAATCAAACCTATTTTCTGTCTTTTACTGTCACTGAAATACATTGCAAAAACTATATCACATTTTAAAAATTTTCCAAGTTCTTTTCAGATATGACACTTTTCTTTTTGTCGTGGGTTAATGAAGCTAAGCTTCCTGTTTGGTTTGTGAGTTTTATTTAAGAATGTAGTAAGAGAAACATGTAAACAAATCTTTTAATTTTTTTACTGACCCAAGGCAATAAAAAGATCTTGTTAACTTATAAAAACCCTTTTTGGATTATTTTTCCAAAATAAGAAGCTCTGCTTGCCCAAAGAAATAACAAACTGCCTTTCAGTCAGCTGCAAATGTGTATAAACAAATCTAGTGAGGAATTATCTTGGCAGAGTATGGTCAGATTTTTATCTGGAAGATTTTCTTTTATTTCCACATGACAAACATATGCTAGTGAATTCTGACCAAATGCTCGAGGTGAAATGAATTGAAGGAAACCCTTGGCAGACAGCATTTCTTTGCCTTCCCATGACACCTTACAGTGGCATAAAGATCTCCCTTAAGGGTTCACTTATATGTTAAGACACACAGGCCCAATCATTGGAATTAAGCTTCTTGGAACCGATTCACTGCAGACTAATATAACTGTATCTCTTATAAACAAATGTCGTTTAGAATAGATTTCCAACACTTTTTTTTTGAAGAAGCACACTTTATTTCACTGTAGTTCTTGCAATCTGCTCCCCAGACACTTCCTTGTTATTTTAGTCACTATCTACCGGAAAGCCACTTGACCAGCAAAGGGAAAATTTTTCTGCTGAAGCCTTCATATTTCTTTAGGTAAAAGATACTTGTTGTCACTAAATTTGTGAGTTTGATTTTTCCAAGTAATTTACATTAGATTCAGAGAACCAAGTTTCTCACCAGAAGTACTTAAATAGTTAAAAAATACATTTAGATATGATTCCTTAGTAAGAATTTTACAATGCACAGCAGTACCACCCTTAGAGCTAGATGACTAGAGCTCCTGCCCTGGGTGCCCTGACCTCCAGCCGCCTCCCTCGTCTCTGGGCCAGGGCACCTGCACACCTGGAGCTTCTGTTCTCCTCCCTCTCCCACTGCTACACGCCCTCCAGGTTCTCTAGGACCACAGAATTCCCTGTGCAAAAGCATGGGCTTGCTTTCAAGCCCCAAGCCTGCTTTTGATGACTGCACAGTCATCTTCCCCGGATGGGTCACCTGAGGCCCAAGTGAACTCTAGTTCTTCACCCCTGTGGCTGCAGAGTCACAGAGGTACTGTTGGGAGGGGCAGGAGTCAGAGCATCTAGATAAGGACTGGCTTCTCCACAGATGTGCTTTGAAGCCCAAGTGGATCTGGGTGGTGGTGGGTGGAAGCTGTGGGGGCATAGGGACCTTTGATTGAGTTCTTCCTGGGCTGTAAATGATAGGGGATGGCCTTGGATGGAGAAGGAAGAAGTCATGAAACATTGAAGTGCATATGGTTTTTCTCTGAGACAATTTATATATAGTATGTAAAGGGTATCAATAGCATTGAGTTTAAATAAAAGTACAATGAGAAGATGACAATCAAATCAGTTGTCAAGGGCAAGAGATCTTTAAATTATACATTTAAGGTCTGCAATGGTGTCTCCTCCTTTCACCTGTCCTCCTTCCTCCAAGGCCTTACCCTGAGAGTGTTCCTAGTCGGGGGGAGGAAGAGCAGGAGGCATGCTGAAGGGCTATTCCTGGGTGCACGTCACTGTCCAATTGGAGCAGAAGTGAAACTGGCCATTAGTGGTATTGGGAAGCATCATGGAATTAGCTGAAGGCAATCAAGGGTTCCATGTCCATCAACTGGGAGAGAACAAATAAGGCTTTAGCAGTCAGGTGCTCATGTTAATTTTTCTGCTGGAAATCAAGGTGGGAGGTCTTTGGTAGTAACAAGGAACTGGATTTACCCTCTTGCTTGAACAACAAAAACTGAAGAAAGTACATGAAACAGTGGTTTATCAAGACATGGGACATCATGTAACGTAGGACAGGAATCCTTGAGCGAGGAGAAGCAAATAAGGTGAGCCCTACGATTACCCCAGTTTACTGCCTGAGGGAGTTTCTGGGCCATGATGGAGAGAGGAAGAACCCAAGTAGATGTTGGTAATACCCCTGAATAGAGAAGATGAAGCTGAGAAGTCAGGTAGGCTAAAATGGGGAAAGTTTATAGGGCATTATGCTCAATGAGGTGTCAGACAAAGAAAGACAAATATTGTATGATATCACTTCTTTGTGGAATAAAAAAGGCAGAACTCACAAAAACAGAGTAGAATGGTGGTTACCAGGGGCTGGGGGTGGGGGAATTAACAGATGTCGTTTAAGGGTAAACACTTGCAACTAGTAGATAAATAAATACTGGAGGTCTAATGTACTGCATAATGATTATAGTTGACAATGCTGTATTATAAACTTCAAAGTTGCTAAGAGGCTAGATCTTGTTCTCACCACAAAAAAGTAATAATAATGTGACGTGATAGAAGTGTTAGCTAACACTACAGTGGTAATCATATTGCAGTGTATAAATGTATTAAATCAACACCTTAAACTTATACAACGTTATATGACAATTATATCTTAATTAAAAAAAAAGTATATAGGGCAGAGTACCTGAGAGGAGGGAGCTTTGTAGAACTTCAGAGGTCTGTAGAGGTCTCCCTAGAGTCTTCATCTGAGTATAGACCAGTGCTTGTGTGGGAGGAAGTTACCTGAGGCCAAGGAGGAAAAGAACACTCAAAAGGTTCATAAAGAACAATCCCAAATAGTCTAAACACTCCAATTAAAAGGCAGATATCCTCAGACTGAATATAAAAGCAATGTGGTTAGAATCTAAAATGGTACCTTGAAAGAATAATTAAACACTCTAATATTAAATCAAAGCTTAGTCACCTGAATTTTAAAAAATTACTTTAAGTTTGTAATGAAAACTGATTCATGACCATTGGGAAGATTTGTATAATTTTATAAAACTTGTATCAAAATTAAAATATATTTGTTTCAATTACATCTGTATTTTGACAAAGCTAATCACGTGTAAGCATTTAACATTTTTTTCCCAAAATTTCTTCAACTCTCATTCATAATTGTGGATGAATAAATATATGCTACAAAAAATTTTCCGTATCAATGATGCCATGGAATTTACCGTTTCCATGGTGGGGAGGTAATTTTTACTGGAAAAAGGCCTACTGAGTTTTCAGTAGGGTCTGAATAAAAAAATGATTTGTTAAAATTTGCTGGAGTCTTTTGGAGGCCTATGCTCAGTCTTCTGGACAAATGTTAGTTCATGAACTGAATTCAATATTCAGATAGGCCAGGGCATTAAACATCAGCGGAGAGTTTGCCACAAGCCAGGCACTTTTCTAAAATCCTCACAACAACTTGGTGATGCAGGTACTATTATTACCACTCTCATTTTTATAGATGAGGACCCTGAAGTCCAGAGAAGTTAAGGAATTAACCCAAGATACTCAGTAAGTGGCTCAACATGAATCACATATGTTCTGAGTAAAGAGCCAACTATTCTGATTATTAATTTATATCACATCACTTTGGCGTTTTACTTCAATCTTTCATGGTAATGAGGAAAGTATAAGCTTCTTATATTTGAACTGAATTTGTCCACAAGTATGGCAAGTGAATTCTGGATTAATCTCTTTAGATTAGGATTCTTCTTGCCCTCTTAGCTGTGTACTTGGTTTGGGGAAGTTTTGCTGGGTCAGCACTAGACTCACATGCCTCAGCAAGGAAGCTGACAGAACATGACCACTTCTTTTTATTTAGATCTGCATAAATTATTCCAGAATTTTTTTCTCCATTTTATGACATATTTCCAAATGTCTATGGATTCCATTCAAAGTAATATATCTTTATTTCTGTAACAATGCACACATTTATTTCAACATACTCAAAATCTCTTGTTGATAATGATAAGTATGTAGAATGTTGTCTTAGCTTGGGTGGCCATAACAAAATACCACACACTAGGTAGCTTGAACAACAAAAATTTATTTCTCACGGTTCTGGAGGCTAGAAGTCTGAGATCAAAGATCAAGTTGCCAATATGATTGGTTTCTGGTGAGGTTTCTCTTCTTGGCTTGTAGATAGCTGCCTTCTCTCTGTGTCCTCACAAGGCAGGGGGAGAGAGAGAGAGAGAGAGAGCGAGAGCAAGGTCTCTGGTGTCTTTTCTTATAAGGGCGCTAATCTCATCATAAGGAGTGAATTCTCACGACCTTAGCTAAACCTAATTATCTCCCAAAGTCCCAATCTCTAAATAGCATCTCATTGGAGATTAGAGCTTCAACATAGGAATTTTGAGGGCATACAATTTAGTTCATAGCAAGTATCTACATTACTTTCTCAGAGTTGCCTTCTCATACAAAAAAATCTTAAATCAATTCAAAGACTTTACCACTTTAACAAGAATTGGAAAAATAAATTCCTTTTTACTTAAATTTTTATAAAGATGATTTCGCATTCCAATTTTTATTTCAGTGAAAAGATTTTTCTTTATTCTAGTGCTGCTACAAATAGTAGGTTGGAGGTAAAAATAGGTATAGGACGCCTTTCTTAGTATTACATTTGTTTTTATGTAAAATTTTGTGATCTGAATCTTTGTGATTTTTCTCATGTACAGCACATCGTAAAAAGAGATATGCATTTCAAAAACCAATTGGTCTCAGTGGTTCCTATGGACAAAGCAATCTGGATAAATGTCACCTGGTAATATGCTTTAAAAAAAAAGAATATTACACCAAAAATGACGTGAAAAAAACATTACATTAGGAAGCACAGTCTCGCAATGGAGAACAGTGCCATCCAGAGGATAGGCAGTGTGTGTGGTAAATGGTAAAATTACTGAAGGCAAATTAGTCTGTCAAACATTTCCTTAAAAGTCTCCTCCTCCTCCTTCTACTTTGTTTTTTTTTTGTGAGGAAGATCAGCCCTGAGCTAACATCCATGCTAATCTTCCTCTTTTTGCTGAGGAAGACCGGCTCTGAGCTAACATCTATTGCCAATCCTCCCCTCTTTTTTCCCCAAAGCCCCAGTAGATAGTTGTATGTCATAGTTGCACATCTTTCTAGTTGCTGTATGTGGGACGTGGCCTTGGCGTGGCTGGAGAGGTGGTGCGTTGGTGTGCGCCTGGGATCCGAACCCGGGCCGCCAGTAGCGGAGCGCGCACACTTAACCGTTAAGCCACGGGGCCCGCCCCCCTCCTTCTCCTTGTAAAGCCTTTAAAATAATTCATGGATTCTAATTCTATTAGAATGTAATGTAAAATTTAATAACAACAACTGTTTAAGCATAACACCAGCCCTACATTTGTATTATTGTATATTACCTTCATAGCTACCCATGAGACACCATTTTAGGGTGTCACAGAGGCTCAGAAAGTTTTGCAATTGGCTCAAGTTCACAGAGTTAACATGAGAGGGACTCTCCACTCCAGCATTTGACCCTGAAGCCCATGCTTTTAACCACTATATTTGAGTTGATTCATTCAGATAAAAATATTTATTATTCAGGTGCAATCCTCAGATATTCAGGTAGAACTTGACCTGCACTAGTCCCTCCTCTGCTGTGAATTGACTGCCCTCATTCTTAGCCATTGGCTGGCTCTGTCTCGAACAGCCTGGTCAAAGAAGCCTGTACAGTCTCCCACTGTGAGAAACTGGTTGGTTATGCTCTTTCTCTATCCAGGTGAATTAGAGTTTTTCATCCCTGGGGTTGGCTGCAAACGGTAAATTTGAAACCATAAAATATCAAGTATCAAAAGGCAAATGGCTTTGCTTATTCTGACTTGGAAACTCTTCTGGAACATACCTCCAAATGACTAAAAAATCTTCTTTACTATGGTAGGATGGAAAATTTAATGCATACATTTGAGGCTGATTTTAATATCGATTGTATATGTAAGAGAATGTGGAGTTTCACTTTTGCTGTTGTCTCAGAACTGTGGTTGAAACCCAAAGCTGAAGACACGAGGCACTAAGTATTCCTAAACCATTAATAGCTGCCAAGGCTCAGTAAAGGGGCATTTGTCCCTGCCGCCACCACTAGTTACCATCTCCCTTTCGCGCCCCCCTCATTTCCTCCTGCTGTCCTGGAACTTGAGGGAGGGAGAACATTCACAATTAATGGCTAGAGCTTCCTCTCTCCCCTGCCCTTGGAGGAGGAGACAATGCTGTTTTGCCATCCAAGGAGCCAAGTAAGTCAACTTCAATAAAATCCTCAGGAAGATTGTGTGTGTCTTGAAAAAGGGGAGACTGACAGCCTGTTCTTCCAGAGATTTACTTAGCTGAAGGATCTGGAGACTAATTCTGTTGCTAAAAGTATGAATGCTTTTGAAGGATATCAGAATACGCCACCTCAAAATATGCCACTTTGGCATAAGGATTATTTTGAGCTAAAGACAATTGAGAATCAACAGATGCAGGAAGAATTCTCTGCCCTCTCCTTATCTGCCTGAAAGCAGGGCATAACTTTGCCTTTGAGGAAGTTGCCCTCACCCTTCTCCACCAGGTTGAGAAGAGTGACTCTTATCACTGAAGATAGGAATTTGACACCAAGATAAGTTTGCATAAACAATCTTACTAAAATATTTCTTATCTTCCATTAGTTCCCCCATATATTTCCTAGTCATTTCCCTATAATTTATTGTCCCTTGAAGCCCAAATCCTCTTTCCTTTGTTAAAAGGACTCCCTTAGTCTCACCAGTTCTTTGAGTTTCACTTCTCTGTGAACTCCTGTGCACGTAAATATTAATAAAAATTGTGCAGCTTTTCTCCTGTTAAATCTGTCTCTTGTTAGTTTAATTCACAGGCTCCTAGACTTAACCTAAGTGGGTAGAGGAAAGACTTTTTCTCCTCGACGCTTTTCTTTTCAGTTTTCTTCCCTCACTATGGGAAAGAAGAGGAAAATGCTTGACTGTGTCTCCTGATGTTTGAAGACATGTCGTGGTGAGGCTGAAGGAGAAAAGTTGCCCCTTGGAGGGGCCCTTGGAGACTGGGAGGATTTCAGACACAGAGAGATCCAGCATGAAACTTCACATGTACACCATTTATGTAGAGGCTGCCACATAAGGAAACTAGAAGTAAAGCAGGGACCCTCCCAACCAACATTGTGGAGACAATCATGTTAAGAAGAATTTTGTTGCCTCCGTTCCCATTGTCATTTTGTCCCCAGATCAGAGTAGCAAATATCTATAAGAAGGAAGAAAAGAAGATGTCTCAGAGACAAACCACACCTCCTTTTCCACTTCGCCATTAAAGTTTGCATGGAGTAAGGGAGAGAGTAAGAGAAGACAAGATCTTTGAGTCAAGCGTGAGATTCAAGTTTTAAAAAAATAAATAGCATCAAGTCCTAATTACTGGTAAAAAGAGGTTCTAGTAACTGAAAATGACTATGGAACCAACTTAAGACAGTGTTAAGGTAGCAATCACTCAGTTGGAGAAGCAAATTTGATCCAGTATTGCTGGTGGGCATAGTGGGAAGAAACAAGTCATTTTGTAATTCAACTCCAACAAATTAAGACTCCTCAATCAGCAGGTATATTTATAAGAGAATTATTTCCCCCAGCAAATTTCAATGTAATTTTCTTTATGGGCAAGGTTTCAATTGCTTTTTATGTTATCTAGACCATCGCTGTCCAATAGAACTTTCTGTGATGAAAATGTTCTATATGTGTGCAGTCCAATATGGTATCCAGTAGACGTATGTGGCCATCGGGCAATTGCTATGTGGCTTATGATGCTGAGGAACTGAACTTTTAATTTTAATTAATTTTGATTTAAATAGTATCATGTGGCTAATAGCTAAAGTATTAAACAGCACTGGTCTAGACTCTTGAAAAAAAATTGGGATAGAGGCAAAGGTGAAGATAAGGAAAGTTTTATGTTAATAGAACGTTTTTCTCTTCTTGTGAATTTGTTTATTCTTTTTTCAAAGGGTGGTATAGAGGCATCAATGTGTGCTAACTTGGTGAGGACCTACTTTAACTCAACTTAAAGAAAATCTTTACAGTCATAAAATTAAGTCACGTGTTTAATGACTCATTTGTTAACTTTATTGTTGAAAGAATGAAATGCTTGGATTCCACTCTCTAAAAAACTGAGCCATAGAAAATCTTTATTTAGAGATTATTTCCCCATGGGTTATTTTTCCAGAAATATTTGCTTTGACCTTAAAGTAAGGTTAAAAGTTATCCTTTCTCCCTTAAATTTATTCTGTTCCTCAATATTGCTGTCTTTTAGTTTGACTGTTTATATCAAGGAATGGCTAAATTAAGGAGTCAAGAAAGCCAAGATGGGGCAGGGACCTTTCTAGTGCATAGGAATTCTTCATAATACTCTTGCCAGAATCAAGATGGATACGATGGTGTTCTGATCTATTTCAAAAGGAGATAAGAGAAAGCTATGTTCTACTTTCTCTTATCAACATAAACCAATAGTCTGATTAATATCATCATTTCGGGTAATTGGCCGCATAAACTTTTGTTACAGCAAATAGAAAAGCAAACAAGCTTCTCTATACTGATGACGTGGTGGTCCTATCACGGATTAGGAGGAGTCCTTCTGATTGCCTACTACAGTTAAGAGAACTAAGATAGGTTTTCTTGGCTGAGGAAGTCCAGCATTCACATGATGAATATTTTTAATGTTTTTATCCAACAGGTTGGCGGAACATTTTGTAGTGAACTCATTCTGGTTTGCTCAACAGGAAGCATAGCTGCTCCAAATCAGTTATTGTCGGCGGGGGTCCCAACTGGCTTTCTGCAGGCCAAATTCTGCTAGGAGACTGACTGCCACACTGTGTTTATATTTTTGAACGTGAATACCTCTAGGTAAGCATCTCCAATTTTTCTCTATTCACACGCGGCCCCATTACACCTTTAGTGACACCTGAGGGCTTGTGAGTTGGCAATCGTCATTCCAATCAAACTGTCCTGAGATTCCTCTATACTCAAGGCAGCTCATTGACAATAACAGCTGCCCAGTCGTCTACATCTTGCTCTGTGGGGCTCAACTTAGTGGTGATGGCTTTGAACAAATTCAAAGATTTGGGGTAAAAGTCGACTCTGCTGTCAGGCAATTCTGGAGTCTTCAACTATTTAGCTCCCGCCAATTTATGATTAAAGTGAGAGATGTTGGAAAGAAGCCATATATGAGACCATTATGATAAGTTCCTCTAGGTTCTATCCTTGTAGCAAGTTAGATCAAAAGTCATCTACTTGGACTATATTAGCTTTTCCCATAAAAATGTTTTTCCTGAAATAAAATTGAATGTTATGTCCTGCTCTATAAGGAAATGTAGGATGAAAAAATTTCATTAATCAGTGTCTTCCTATAAAGACATGTGGGATACATTTCTTTATCCTTAATGCCAGAAAAGAAGTTTGACTGTCTTGAATTGGTGTACTTCTTTGTATCAGACAATGAAAATTTCCTCACCTGTAATGTTTCCTTTTTACTTTGGCTGTCAGAATATTAAAATTAACTGAAAATTATCTTCCTTTCACACTCTCTTCTTTCTCTATCTGGTTTCTCATCTCTCTTTTACCCTTGATGCTTTTTTATATGTGTGTATATAAATTTACTTGCAACTAGTTTCAATGGTCTTTTGAAAGCACATGGCTTAAAAACTGCAAATAAATTATTAATCATGAAACATAGCCATATTCAAATAGGCCAAATGACTTTTAAAGATTCTATGATTCTTTGTCTTACTCTTTCTTTCTTTTTTAAACAAACAGGAAAAAGAATGAAAAATCTAGTGCTTTAAAATATAGATTTTCTTAAGGAAATAATTAAAGACATGATATCACAGTCTAATAGAAGGAAATCTTAAATAGTACCAGATATATTCCTTAAATGCTGTTTGTAATAAGAAAACATGGACATGTCTAGCTGTATTTATAAAAACAGTGGAAATTTCTTAAGTGAATTAATGTGTATGTAACGTGGATCCATTACATAATTACATTACATACATTACATTTCAAATGGCTGCGTGGAATACTATGCAGCCATTTGAAAAGATGCTGCTATACAAGTATATTTGTCAGTGAAAGTTGTTTATAATATTGTGATTCAAAACAATGTATATAGTGTTAGATTTTTTTTAGTGCACAGGAAAATCTGGAACTTTATATATCAAAGAGTTAGCAGTAATTGCCTCTGAGTGGCTGGAATTATAAGTATTTAAAATGTATTTTATCTTTGCTTACTTGTATTTTTTTTTTTTACTTTTTAATAACAAGCATGTATTACTTTACAATAAAGGATAATAGATTTCAAATGAAAAACAAGCCTGTGGTTTGGGATTTTATTGTCATGAGTATTTGAAACAGCAGAGGAACATACACTATGAAGACAGCAGTCTACGCCAGTCTGTCAGAGGAAAATCGGGCCCAGACGAGAACTTCAAAGAGCAGCTTACAGACAAGCCCGGAGTGGGCTTTTGATCTTCAGTTTAGCATTCCCCTGAGCACCATTTAACTCTTCTTGGTTAGTGTCTGCTGATAAGAGGACAGGATTAGAGACCCACTTGCTCAGTAAAGTAGCTTTGATTTAGCAGAAGTGGAATCAAGGGATTTTTATAGATTTGGTCTATGAAGGTTTATTATCAATGCTTATTGACATTTCTGAGAGATTTTCAGAGACGCTATAGCATAAAATAATTCCGTTAATGTTTGTAAGATCTACCCCTTTTTAAGATACAGGCATTTATGGATTTAGAATGAGGGAATTGAACAGTATCCGAAAAAAATCCGTTGATGCCTAGCAGCATAGCGGGAAGAACCAGTGTTGCCCTGTTATAAGCTAGTCCTGTTATAACCTAGTTCCATTATAAGCTAGCCCTGCAAAACTATCTGGCTTTTATTCTTTTTTACTTCCACATGATTATTTTATAGCATGAGAATTTTATAAATTCCCTGCTTCCACTTCTCCACATGACAATTTGCATTGAAACCTGAGGTTTCCATTTCCAGAGCAGTCACTTTTAAAAAACAAGTCTCTTGTCATTTTCCAGAAATGGCAGCTAGTCCTGACTCAATCTTCTGGAACACTTAAAAGGTAGAGTTTGCCTCGTAGTCTGTTGGAAAATAAAACACTGGACTTGTGGATGGTGTCTGACTGATGTTTAGGGTGTGAAAATGAAGGTAGCCTTTTGGAGAACTGCTCTGTTCATGGGAAGATTGGAAGAAATGCTCTCCTCAAACCTGTTGGGTACCATCTGTCTACGGGTTTATGTAGTCATAAATCAGAGATGTAGGTGTAATGGTCTCTGCAGTAAAAACCTCACGTGGAATGAATCTCTCACTGCATCTGTTCCCAACATGACAATTAAAGTCTACCTTCTATGGCAGCTGGCATTATTGTGCCTGATCCTTTGCTCGTAAAAGACCTGAAGACACTGTCTTATTTAGATTTTTGTTTCTTATAGTGCCTAACATAGTGCTTTTCACCCTGTTCATATACAATGAATGTTTATTAAATTGACTTTATTAATATTTTTTTCTCTTTATGCTAATGAGTAAAATCTGTCAGCTAAAAAAATCACTGGTTCAAAATCTTAAGGAAAAGAGTCTATACAAGTTTGAATGACACGTCCTTGAGACAGCTCCTAATAGTCTGTGCTATAATCTGTGGTTGATACTCTCAAATAAAAAGTCTAAACTAAGTCTGGAAATCCCTTGCTAGTGATTAGTTTAGGAAAAGGCATATGGCCTCATATTACTCAATGAGATATATAAGGATATAAGTCAGTCAGTGGTTTTAAGGAAGGAAAGTATTTCACATTTTTCAGAAGGAGGTGTACTAAGAGATGGTTCATTTCATTCTTTGGATGTTATCGTATCTAGATGTGATGCTTGGAACTCCTGCGGCTACCTTGGGGCTGTGTGGAGCCAGCCTGAGGGCAAAGGCAACATACTGAAGATGGCAGAGAGGTTAAGTAGGTCTTGATGACTTTATTGAGTCACTGCATCAAACAACCCTGTAGGCTGTACTTCCTTGGGAATTCTTATCATGTGACATCATATATTTCCTTATTGTTTAAGCCAATTTGTATAAATTATTTTTTGTTATTTTTAGTTAAATGTGCTCTGACTAATACAATCTCCACTATACTCTCAAGAAGTTTTAGAGAATGTATGTGTTCTAAGTGTATACCCAGGGATGAATAACAAAAACTTCTGCCTTTGAGAGCTTATGGGTGAAAAAATAACACCCTTTAAAAGAAATGAGGCAGTTGATTAAAGAGGCCCAGATGTGGCTGAAAACCATCAATTTATTATTTCAACCCAGATGCTTATAGTTGTTTCTCTACCCTGGATGCTGGAGAGTAGAAAGAAAAGATTTTGGGTTGAATCCAGAGTTAGGGACTAGTAAGGTAAGTTAAATGGAAGGGAAAGTGGACTAAGGAACTGACCATACTGGTGCAAAATGTAATTTTTCAATGTACAAAAATGCAATAAAAAAGGTAATTTATTATACTATCCAGTCTGGAAAAGAAAGTGAAGCTGGAGAGGGCAGATGGGCTGAAGAATTGGAAATGGTTAAGCATTAGGGGATTTGGATGACGATGATGAGTAGACATAGCGGTAAAAAGGAGTGAAAACAACAGAAGCAGAGCAAGCTATCACCAGTCTTGAAACATAGGCTCAAAAATATTATGGCTATAACATTTTTATTTATTCCTTTATACAATAAATATTTCTAGTGGATTACTTTTAGAGCTTATAAGGTCCATTCCCACATTTTCCATAGTTTTTGAGTACTTTTAGTGGTTATTGGAGACCACTGGCCAGCAAAATACTAGAAAATTTTGTTCGTGCATTACAATTGTGATTCTAAAAAAGAACTTTTCAAAAAAGGTATTTTAAGCCAAAACTTCCTTGGTTCCTCCTGACAGCTATCCCATTCCGAAAGGAAATGTCTCATATTATCTTGTCCAAGGATCGTATCTTAATTTTTACTGTAATAGAAATAAAAATCCGAAATTGGTTAGATCTTTATGTCAGATATGGGAAATATGTATTCATATCTTTTTATTTTTAATACTTGCTCCCAAGGCACTCAAACGTCTGATCCAACTACATAGAAACAAAAACAAACGGCTGGATATTCACACCTATTTGACCTTAAGATATTGTCAGCTAACAATGGAGATAGTAAGTTGTAATTTTTTTCCTCCTATGAGTTTATTTCTGTCTTCATTTTAATATTAGATCCTCTTAATATTTGCTCTGGTCAAGGGATTGCTGTTAAGTTGGTGTAAATATACAAAATATGAATTAGGACTAACTCGTACTCCCCACTACTTATTGTCTAGTACATGCATTGATTATAACGAATCCACACCTCTTATGTGGCATATTGCAAAGAATCTCATTGTCTTCAAATACATGGTGGCAATGGTGATAGTTTTCAAGGAAAAATGATAGCTTTAAAAACGTGCAACTAAAGTATTGAAAGTTCGTGTTAGAGTTGCGTTGTTGATGCTGTTAATTAAACTTAAATTATTTGAGTAGGTAGCTTTCCTAAAGAAAATGATATTTTTGTTTTTACCAAGTTTCTTCTTATGAACTTCTGAAAATGTGTATATTAATTCCACAGGAATTTAGAAGTATTCTAAATTACTGGTGACAAGAAATGCATCAAATACAAAAATATTTTTAAAGAAAAAGAATATAAATCTCATACAATTTACATTTTCTCTTTGTAGCTGTCTATTTTAAGTGTCTCCAGAATATTCTTTGATCTTTGTTTTTGATAAAATTTTCAAGCCAACCACTTGTTGGAGATGACGTGATTTCAAAGGTTTTGGCAAAACCTTTAACTTGTGCGGTGTTTTTCTCTCCCAGCAATGTGATGCCAGAAATTCCCTTAAGTGTACCTCTTTCTCTACGTGAACAAATCATACCCATGTTTCAAAATCAGTTCAAATGTTACTGTCTCCTAGACTTTCTTAATTCCTTCTACTGAAAGTAACTTTTCTCTAGAATGTAGAACCTACATCTGCATTCTCAATGATATTGCCCCCAAGGAGGTGCATATTGGCTGTTGGGTAGGGGAGGGTGAAAAAGGCTTTAATATTACAATGGTTTGTGGCCTTCCAAAGCCTGATGCTACCCAACAAAATCTTGTTACTAAGTATTTAACTTCATGGAGGAGGAGCTGATGAGGCAAAAAGATGTCTAAAAAGGCTCCTTAGAGGGATGATAATAAAAAGGTTGAGACAGACGGCTCTGTGTTAAAAACCGTGTAACACATTATCCATACTTCCTCCTCATCACTACAACCTATATATCTCCAGTAGGCTTGAACTATATTTTTTTGTGTGTAACACTGTACTGTGTTCATTGTTTACAATAAATCAAGTCTATAAGCTCTTTCAAGACAGGCTCCACGGCTTATTCATAGTTATATTTCCCATATGTGGCATATTTCCCACGTGGTCTCAAAAAACTATTGACCTTAATTTCAACTCCAACTCCGAATTTTACAGTCCTCAATGTCTAGCTGTTCTTTTCCCGGTGTAGTTACCAGAATAAATGGCTGTAGGTTCCTTTGAGGAAGGATTGGAGGAATCATTACCATATATCTTTTCTACCGTGTTACAGGGTCCTTGCTCATGGGGTTTTAACATCTCCTTCAGTCAGTGAGTTCCAGATATGAACACTGCCTCAACGTCTGAACCTGGGCAATGGATCCTGACTTTTAATTGAGGCAGCTGCCCTCAGCTTTCTGATCATCCAGCCTTAAATTTGATTGCATAAATCTGTGCTGTCCAACATGGTAGCCACAAATGGCTTTTAAATTTTAAATGAATTGAAATTAAATAAACAGTTACATTCCTCAGTTACATTAGCCACATTCCTAGGATCACTCATTTCCAGGATCTCTCACTTTGGGAATCTCTCTGTTAAAATACTGGCAAAAAGTGAAACCTTGAACTTGCAAAACTGTGGGATTTCCCTGTTCATTCTCAACTAAATTGATAACTTTCAGATGGCAAAGAAAAAATTTCTACCCTCTGCTGCAAATTGAATCTGCCCTCTGGCAGCAAAGCTGCTGGTTATTAACCACCAAGCTTGGGGAAGTGGGGGAGCTGCTCTGGGCAGGAGTCTTCTGCCACAGACTCCTGCTGTCCTGGCAGGTTGTCAAGCATAACTGCTTTTCAATTTGTTGTCTGCCTTTGGCAATTTCCAATGCCCTAAATTAATTGTTTTTGACATTTCCCCCCAGTTTTATATTATTCTTTGGGGAGAGAAATCACGGACCTCTTCATGTCCCCCAAATCAGAAGTCCCTCCAAGAATATGTTTTTAGTTGGTACAGCCATTAACATATAGTTAATCCTCAGTAAACACTGGCTAATAACGCCATTCATACAAATGCCTATTAGTTATATAAAATGAAATCATATCACTTTTCTGGCAAAACCTTTGAAAACTTACCTACTTATCTTTCTTAGAGTAGAATGCCATCTTCTTTCAATGGTCTACCAGGCTCCACATGATCTGCACCCCTCCCCTCCCCACCCCCATTTCTGTCTGATTGTATTTCCTACTACTACATTTATCACTCCCTCTGCTCCAGCCACACTAGCCTCCTTGCTTTTTCTCCAAATGCTGGCCGCAGCTTCCTTGAGGGTCTTGACACTTGCTGCTCCTCTGCCTGGAACATTCTTCCCTGAGACATCTACATGGCTCACTCTGTCCCCTGTCATCTGTGAGTCTTCCTGACCACATAGTATAAACGATCAACAACACCCTTGCTCAGCACTCCCTTCCTTTGTTTCTCCATAGCACTTATTACATCTGGCAAAATAGATATTCTTGGACTTTCTCCTCACCTAATGTCAGCTTCTTGAAGGAACTTCTACTCCTGCTATATCCAGGTACCTAAAACGTGCCTGGTACATCCTAGAATTTCACCACTATTTATTGAATTAATGGAATGAATGAGTGTAATTGTACTCAGCAAGATGAAGATAAATACAACAGAATTGAAGGAGAGAGCCATAAAGAGAAGACTGAGCCTCTACTCTCCTGTCCCATAACCCCTCCCCAGGTAAAAACGCACATATTGGAGATACTGGTTATACTTGTAGGATTTCTCCCCTTGTCCCTCACCATCCACTGCAAATGTGTCTTGTCACATAATGGAATGAGGGAGAAGTGAACTTGGAAAGGATAGTGAAAGATTTTGTCGTGAGGAAAGTTGTCTTGTCTACGTAAACCTCAGGAAAATCTTATGCCTGTTCCTTGAACTTGAGACAGCCTCACTGCTTACTGTAATGTGCTGTGAAGTCAATAAACACTCCCAGATTTCTGCAGTCCATAGCAGCCTCTGCCCAATTACCTGAAGGTCCCACAGAGGCCATGGCTCCTGAGTGGAAGGGTTTGATAATAATAATAATGCTAATAATAATAGCTAACACTTTTTTGAAATTACTATGTGCCAGGCACTGTTAGAAGCATGTTACATGCACTACTTTGTTTGATCCTTCTAACAAGTCTATGACGCTATCGTTGTGCCCATTTTCTTTATGAAGAAACTGAAGCACAGAGAAGTTATTTAATTGGTACCAAACCATAAAAGTTAAGATCCAAAATGAGTGGCACAAGAATTTAGTGCTGCTGGACACTGAGGAGATTGTTTGAACAATAATATTGTTATTTTCTCTATCCCCACCCCGGGAAAACTTGCCGATTATCATACTAAAGTCATGCAGCTACTGTCCAGAGCCTCAGAGAATCCCTCTAGACCAATGCTTCTCACAAGGGGCTATTTTGCCTCCCAGGGAGTTTGGCAATGTCTAGAAATATTTTTTGTTTGTCATACTGGGGGTGGGGGAGGGCAGTGCAACTGGCATCTAGTGGGTAGAGGCCAGAAATGCTGCTAAACATTCTGCAGTGCACAGGACAGACCCTCCACCCAATTAAAGAATCATCTGGCCCCAATGTCAATAGTGCCCAGGTTGAGAAACTGCTCTAGACTCTTGCTCTGCATTCTCAGTGTACTTTCTCTCTTTTGATATCTCTAGTTTCTGTCCCACGACTTTTTCTAGCTTTCTCTCTCTCTAAGGATGTCCTTTGGATTGCTACTTCAGTCGGACTGTCAACTTTGGCTTGATTATGGCTTTGTAAAGGTTAGAATGCTTCTGGCTGCAGGTAGCAGGAATGGCAGCTCAAATGGGCTTAAACAATGAGTAAACTTATTATCACACATACCCATAAGTCTATAGGTAGGGTAGGAATGATATGATTAGAGCTAAGATAAAATTTATTTTTCTCTGTGACTAAATCTATTTTTCTCTTCTCCATTGTCAGCTTGGTTGTTAGGCTGGCTTCTTTCATGATTGCAAGATGCAACCAGCAGCAAATGGGGCAACCACCTTCATTTCTCATACACAGTAGAGGAAAAGCAGAAAACTCTCCTTTCTCTAAACCATGGAATATGTCCTTTCCTTCATTCTGATTGGGTCTAATGCTTACCCAAACCTAGATCAATAATATTTTGGAGTGGAATGCCGTGTGCAGATTCGCTTATTATTTAAGATCTATCAGTAGAGCTCAGCATAGGGTGGGTAATTAAAATCAGGGTGAGGAAAGAGGTGAATGGATGTTGGACAGGCCACCAACTGAGCCCGCCATACCCCTGCCTACTGTCTTGAAGATGTTTCTTTGTTCTATTCTCTTCAGCCAATGGGCCAGTCCCATCCCTCCCTTTCTGTCTCCACCCCTGGATTCTGGAATCATAGTCTTGCTATCTCATCTCATTTTTCAACAAACCCAGAAGAAATTGCTGGGGATGAAATTAATAATGAAACTCTCAAAGGATGTGAGACTAGACCCTGAAGCATGTCAGAGATTTAGACGGGCAGCTTTTGTTTCCAATACAACAGATTCTAAAACATAAAATGATTAGAAAGAGGAGAACTGGGATTTCTAAGAATCCTGGCCTAGTGTATAAAACACTTCCAGGAAAAAAGATTTTTATCTCTTCTTGTAAACCAGGGCAGCAGATTCATTGTAGAAATTACTTGATATTTTAAAAAGTTGTATCAAATTCAGTGAATTTTGTGAAGAACATTTTAGGGTAATGTATTCTGCAGTTACCATAAATTATGTGACCCAAATATCCGTGACAAGCCTGTCTCCTTGAAGAGAACTTGAACTTTTAGGTAAGAATGGAAGCCTGACTAAGTGCGTAGAAAGCAGAGAAAAAAAAGCAATAGTAAAACAAAGCAGAGTTTTCTTCAGTTGCTGATGTTTAATTTTGCTGAGGTAATTAAGCTCATTTCCATTTGACTCTTCTAGAGGTAAATTAATCTTTTAAAAAAGATAAATGGTATACAAGGGTATATTCTTTAAGCATTATGATTTATACAGGTAGCTTGCTATCATCTACTTTGAAATTTCAAAAGGTGATAGACAAACCACACCTTCAGGTAAAGTCTTTAATTTTGTCACTTTCTTTGGAATAAACAGACCATGGTTAAGTTCCTGAGTATAGATAATGAATGTATCTCACTCTCAGAAGTGCCAATTCTGCAAAAAAGAATGTTCTCTTTTGTTATTATTATGTTAACCATAACTTTAGTGTTTCATGTGTTGATATGTATTTTTTATATATTACATGAAATAGAAACCCACTGACAATGCAAAAATCCCAGAAAGTATCAATAGTTTTTGTCTTTTCACTTTTTCTAGCATCATTATTCTTCATTTTTCCCCCCCTTTATTATTACCTGCATCAGACAGTGGGCAAAGTAAAGACAATAGGTTAAACAAAAATGAACTTTTTTGCAGCTCTGCTAAATTATATTTTTTTCTGAGATTAAATAAATTGTGAAAAATGAAATGTTGGGGTTTACTTTAGATTAGATCTTATTTTTTTCATTGTGCTAAATATGATTTTTTAGAATTTGAAAGGTAGACATTGAACTGCCATAATTATATAACTGTACATTTATGATTTCATTTACTAAAATTATTTGAAAAATGTTTTCATGAGAAAGGCAAAATGTAAACATCTACCTTAATTTTAATTTTTGTAAGAATAGTCAAATGATTAGAGAAAAAAGTTTCTTTTTTATATAGTTTTTAATAAACAACAGATAGGGATATGATATATTTTATACATACACACACAAAATTTGGTTTTCAGAAAACCAAGTGTTATGAATTGTGGTTTTTCTTAAAATACAATAAATTTTCACTTTAAAAGGAAAATTTCCTAAATAAATTTTTACTTTGTGCTAAACATTGTACTTTTAGCACAAGAATTTCTGCTTTTAAGAAGACAAAATTAGGGGAACTTCTTTAAAAAAATCTCACATAGCTTCCCGGACACTAGCTAAAATGAAACCATAGCTTATGGATAGCGTTAGGTCACCTCTTCTGCTACCAAAATAAATTAAAGAGCTGAGACACTTGCCACTTATTTCAATGAGGGAAATTTTTTTCTATTATCTGCATATATCAGGTGTACATTTTTATCATCCTCAATTATCTAGGTGTTTCTCTCCATTCTAACTGTTTTACTGGGGTCAGCCAAACATATTGAATATACTGAAAACAGAAGCAAAGAAGTAGCAACAAAAGACTTTGTAATAAAATAAGCATAAAGATGGATTCCATTTTTGGAGTAGGCATTGTCTTAGTCTGTTTGTACTGCTATAACAAAACATCATAGACTGGGTGACTTAAACGACACTTATTTCTTACAGTTCTGGAGGCTGGGAAGTCCAAGATCAAGGCACCAACAGATTTGACATCTGGTGAGAGCTCACTTCCTGGTTCATAAATGGACGTCTTCTCACTGTGTCCTCATATGGCAGAAGAGGTGAGGGAGCTCTCTCAGGCCTCTTTTTTTTGTGAGGAAGATCAGCCCTGTGCTAACATCTGCCAATCCTCCTCTTTTACTTTTTTTTGCTGAGGGAGACTGGCCCTGGGCTAACATCCGTGCCCATATTCCTCCACTTTATATGGGACGCCGCCACAGCATGGCTTGCCAAGAGGTGCGTTTGTGTGTGCCCGGGATCCGAACCGGTGATCCCCGGGCCACCGCAGCAGAGTGTGTGCACTTAACCGCTTGCACCACCGGGCCGGCCCCTCGGTCCTCTTTTATAAGGGCACTAATCTCATTTATGAGGGCTCCCCATCAGGACCTAATCACCTCCCAAAGGCCCCACGTCCAAATACCATCACATTGGGTTTCACTGTATGAATTTTGGAAGGACACAAACATTCAGTCTATGGCAGCATGTTTCAAGACCCTGGCACAAAGAAGGACCAGGCAGAGATGAAAATATTCTTCTGGGGTCTCTGTCTTGGTATCATGACGTAATCACCAAACTGCATTCCAGACAACAGAGCCACAGTAGAAACAAATGTCTACAGCAGTAACAAGTAAACCTGGTGGCCCACTTGAATCATCTGGGAAGCTTTAAAAGATATCAATGCCTGGGCCCTGCACCCGGTTATTTGACATTAATTTATCTGGGTTGGGGTCTAGGCACCAATATTTTTAAAAAGCTCCCTATGTGACCCAATGTTCATTCATGTCAGAAACTCACTGGTCTACAGCTATGGAGATAATGAGATGGAATGTAAGCCAGAAATGACAGCTGCATAGGTCCAGATAAGCAGGCAGAGAGAGAACAGGGATCAGAAACCAGGCAGATGTCCTGAGAGGCAGACACTTAATCAACTCTGACCAGGGTCCCTGAGCAGCCAGTCTCCTATGCTTGGTTATGAATCTGTGTCATGAAGCCCTGTGGATTTCTTACTAGTTAGTGAGGACCTATAGAAAAAATATAAAATTACTAGATTTTTTTAAAGGGATGAAAGCACATTGATTTATTTAAAATGTAACTCATTAATTATCATAAGTTAAATGAAACATCAGTTCTGGATTTTTTTAGATAATACATTATTTTTTCCTTTTGGATCCTTAAATTTAGACTTTTTTTAAAAAGGAATCCATGCTCATTATTTATAATAAAGGTTTATATTTAAAAAAAAAGGATGCCCTGGGCCTAACTCTTTCTGTCCTTCAGCCCTGGTGTCCAAAAGCAACAATTTTCAACTTCTTTGGTTGTTTCTTTTGGTGTTTACTTCTGTATTTCTCAATAATATGTGCCTACTGTTATTTTTATTGATCGATTTTCGACCTTCTCTTCAACTTTCTGTTTTGGTAGATGAAGATTCAGCTGGGTACGTGCACCCTCCCTCCCCCTCCTGATGTAGCTATAGCAACACATCTTTAGTTCCAGCTCTGGATGCTCAGTTCTTTAACGGCTGTACCCTCAGGGTCCCGGCTGCTTGGGGCACTGGTCAGGGTTGACGTAAGTATCTGCTTCTCAGGAATCCAACAAGCCCCCTTTCCCACGCCCACAGGGATCATTAGGAGAAAAACAGCTTTTTCTTCTCAACACTTAAAACAAAAAAAGTTTGAATAAACCTTCTTTTACTGCACAATGGAACTATTAAACTATCTTTTCTTAAAAGATACCCTCCATAAGCGTTCATTTTTAGATATATTCCCACTCCCCCTCCACTCCCCCCACCCCCAGTTCTGAAGGGGGCTACCGTCTATGCCTCACAAGTGACTTACTTTCCTTGGCATCAGCCTCCAATTATTCCAAAATGCCCACTATCCTTTGGGATGGGGCCACCTCCAGTGATTCCCAGGAGAATATCTGACACACTTTCAGCCAGAGAAGAGAAAAAGACAAAAATAGAAACTCAAGTTTTATTTGTAGCTGGGCATCTCACCGCAGTAGTAGATGACTTTCCCGGGTGATTATTTAAAGAGAACCCTTCATTTAAGGCTGCAGGTTCAGAAAGGTTTGTTTAAAAACTAATTTCATTGCTTTATAGAAATGCCCCTATACACTTTCTACACAGGCACATGTAAGTGCAGAGCTGAGCGAAAGTTAATTAAGGTGATCAAACTGTAAAAAATTCAGTGTGCTCAGCTTTAAGAAATGTGAACATTTTAATTTAGAAAATCTCCTTCTTTAGTGATGAGCTTGATTTTTTTCTCTGCTTGAACTAGAGCTGCCACCTCCTCTTCCAGAACATTTTATTTTTCAGCAATCTAAAGCTATGTGTCATGTTCTGGGTATGTGGCCCCAGGCTTTCCTTAGGAGTATAGCCAACAGCACTCAGGGACTCAATAGAGCAGTCACCTAGACCAGGAGGGAGACCTGTGGCTTCTCTGACTGGGCTGTTTCTGGCTGCGTCTATAAAATTTTGGCATTGCCGATTTGGATTTCACTAACTTAATCTTCACCATTACAAGTATGTAAATGGGAATTAATTTGAATAAGCCCTAATTCTCCCTTTTATGCCAGAGAACACACACTCCTCTTTTGCAAGTTGTGCAAGAATCTTGGAAAATTTCACACCCCCTCGCTTTTGTCCTGATTTCCCCTCCACTGCTTTCTTCATCTTTCACTTAGCAACAGCCTCCGCAGTGGATCCCTCCTGGAAGTCTGGTATGGTGACTTTCTAAGTCCTTCCAGGCAGAACTAATTGTTCTATTCTTCTTATAACATTTTGTCCATATTTCTGTAATAGCTCTTTTTAAAACCACACTATAATTTATTTCCTTACTTTCCCACTCCTCTAGACACTTGAGGGAAAGGCCCATTTCTTAAATGATTTTGTGTTTACTGTACCTAGCTCAGTGCCTGAGTTAAAACAGAGGCTAAATAAGTGTTTATGGAACAAATGAATAAAAGAATTCTAAGATGGGGAGGCATTGGGAACATTCTATGATTTATGCTACTCCTTTGTGGGAATATATTGTTCAGCCTATATTACACTTCAGGAGATAGTAACTATCTGTGACTGAAAATAGCCATAGACTATTAGAGAACTCAAACCAATGTGTTCAGGTATGTTTTTGTGGAATATTGTTCTTCCAGGGACCCAAGGTCTTTTTTCTGCAATTCACAGATTGAGTGAACAGAGTAGTTGTGTAGGTGTCTCCTCCTCTTCCACACTGGGCCACATAAGAAACATCCTTTTCTTTGTATTGCCAATGACATCCATCAGAGAACTGAGGGAAATATGTTTTCCAAATTTGCCCTTGGTAATTAACGGAGTGAAACGTTTTTGGAGATAGAGCAAACGGAAACAATCTGATAGATAAGACATGTTATAATAAGAAGATAAGAGGATATTTTCCCAATAGCCTTTAAAATTTGGAAGATTATGTCAGCCATTCAGCTTGAAATCTGTGAATAGCATTGACAGTATTGATTTGTAAATTTGGAAAAGTAAAACTGCAGGTGGAAACTGGAAACTGGGGTACCTTATATACACTATGCATATGAATTACAGTCATGCATCACTTGATAAAGGGGATACGTTCTGAGAAATGCATCCTTAGGTGATTTGGCCTTGTGTGAACATCATAGAGTGTGCTTATACATACCTAGATGGTATAGCCTACTACACACCTAGGCTATATGGTATAGCCTATTGCTCCTAGGCTACAAACTTATATAGCAGGCTACTGTACTGAATACTGCAAGCAATTGTAACACAATGCTAAGTATTTGTGTATCTAAACATATCTAAACATGGAATAGATATAGTAAAAATATGGTCTAAAAATTTTTAAAAATGGTATACCTGTATAGGACACTTACCATGAAAGGAGCTTGCAGGACTGAAAGTTGCCCAGGATGAGTCAATGAGTGAATGGTGAGTGAATGTGAAGGCCTAGGGCATCACTGCACACTACTGTAGCCTTTATAAACACTATACACTAAGGCTACACTAAACTTATAAAAAATATTTTTCTTTCTTCGATAATTAATTTCACCTTACTGTCTTTTTTACTTTGTAAACTTTTTAATTATTTTTTAACTTTTTGACTCTTTTGGAATAAGATTTAGCTTAAAACACAAACACGTTGTACAGCTGTACAAAAATATTTTCTTTCTTTATATCTTTATTCTATAAGCTTTCATCTATTTTTAAAATTTTTTATTTTTTAAACTTTTTTGTTAAAAACTGAAATACAAACACACATATTAGCCCAGTCCTATATAGGGTCAGGCTCATTGATACCACTGTCTTCCATCTCCATATCTTGTCCTCCTAGAAGGTCTTCAGGGGCAATAACATGCATGGAGCTGTCATCTCCTATGATAATAATGTCTTCTTCTGGAACACCTCCTGAAAGCCCTGCCTGAGGCTCTTCGTGAGGAGGTGTCGCTCTTTTCAGAAATGTGTCTATGGTGGTTTGCTTGGTTTGTTTCTTTTTTTCATGATAGATTTGCTTGTAAGCAGATCATGCACCATGAACATTCCTCTCTATTAATGAAAATCTTTTGGTGTTGGGTTCCATGTTTTCAAACTTTTTAAGGAACTTGTTAAGTCTGAAAAAGCTTCTGCTTAGACCCTTCACTGTGAATTTTCTTCGGGGTTCTTTTTTTCCTCCTCCTGCAATTCCCTTTTCTCTTGCCTCTTCTTGAGCTATGCATTTCTGTTCCAGTTCCAACAGCTCCTCAATAGTCAATTCCTCAGGAACCACCTCTAGGAGCTCCTCAATATCATCCTCATCCACACCCACGTTAAAGTTGTTTGCCATCTCAACCAAAGCCTTCTTGATTTTTGCAACGTCCTCATCCTTGGCAAATCCTTGGAAGTCATGGACAAACCTCTTGAGTATCTTCTTCCAGAAGCCATTCATACACTCCTTAGTGACACCACCCCAAGCCCAAGCAATGTTCTTGATGCAGTCATAGATGTTGTAAACCTTCCAGAATTGCATCAGTGTGTTCTCAGTGTCTTCCTTAGTTGCAGCAATAGTTTGGGCAAAGGTCCTTCTCAGGTAGCAGGATTTAAAAGCTGCTATAACTCCTTGATCCATTGGTTAGATCAAAGAGGTAGTGTTTGGAGGGAGAAACACCATCTGGACATCCATCCATAAAAGGAGGATGCCTGGGAGCATTACCAACAACAACATCTTGAAAGGTATGTTATTCTCCAAACAGTGTTTCTCCATTTCACTGGCACAGCAATTCAGGAGGGCATCTTGGAAGAGGAGCTGGGTCATCCATGATGTATTATGGCTCCTGTAGTACACTGGCAGTGTGTGCTTATTGTCATGCTTGAAGGCCTCTGGCACATTGAGACCCTGTGCCAGATCACAAAGGGTTTCAATTTGCAGCCTAAAACATTCCCTGAAGCAAGACTGGTTATCTTGCCCTTAAAAGCCTTGAAACCTGGCATTGACTTGGCCTCCTTATGGATGAAAGTCCTTTCAGGCATCTGTTTCCAGAATAGGGAGATTTTATCCATATTGAATATTTGCTCTGACAAATAATTTTGCTCCACAATCAGCTTATCTAGAGTTTCCAAAAATTCTTCAGCTGCCTTCACATCAGCACTCACAGACCTACCCTCACTTTCACATTGTGTAATGAATAACAGTTCTTGAATCACTTAAACCACCCAGAGCTAGCAGTAAATTCAACATCATAGTTGGGTCCAGCTTTTTCTTTTAATATCGCAAACAAATTTTTGCTTTGGGCATGATCATCATAGTGCTAAGAAGGACATGCTTCTGTGTCTGGTCTTCAATCCAGGTCATTAGAAGTTTCTCCATGTCTCATATAGGCCCTTCTCAAATATTTGCTAGTCTTGGTGCCTTCAATGAAGCAGATTCTTTAACAGCTTCCATCACTTTGTTCTTGTTCTTCAAGATTGTAGGTATGGTGGGATGGGACATGCCTGACTGGCGAGCATTAAACGTCACTGATTTGCCACATTCGTAGTCCTTAATCACTTTTAATTTTGTTTCCAGGTTAATCACTTGATGTGGCCTCTTATTGGACAATGTTAGAAGTGGATTTTATATGCTTAGGGGCCATGATGTAGAAAACAACATGAGATTAATCAAGCACAAGAGAAAGTGATGCAATCAAGAGACACAGTAAACATGAGATGTATGAGGCTGTTGCTAGCATAACACAGCATACTGTTTTACAGTAAACTTTTTTATAAATAGAAAGAGTACACTCTAAAATAATGGTAAAAAGTTTAGTAAGTATCTAAACCAGTAACATAGTCGTTTATTACCATCATCAAGTATTATGTACTGTTCGTAATTGTATGTGCTATACTTTTACATGACTGGCAGCACAGTAGATTTGTTTACACCAGCATCACCACAAACATATCAGTAAAGCTTTACGCTATGACGTTAGGATGGCTATGCCATGACTAGGCAATAAGAATTTTTTAGCTCTATTATAATTTTATAGAACCACAGTTGTATATGTGGTCCATTATTGACCAAAACATCATTATGCAGTGCATGACTGAAATAGTTTTTAGATTCTTTGCAACTAATATTTGTCTTATTGTTTAACCATCTGTATTAGTTTCCTAGGGCTGCTCAAACAAATTGCCACAAATTTGGTGGTTTAAAACAACAAAAATTTACCCTCTCACAGTTCTGGAGGTCAGAAGTCCAAAATTAAGGTGTTGGCAGGATTGGTTCCTTCTGGAGGCTCTGAAGTAGAATCTGTTCTCTTTCTCTCTCCTAGCGTCTGGTAGCTGCTGGCAATCTTTACTATCTCTTGGCTTGTAGACTCATCACACCCATCTCTGTTCCATCTTCATGTCACCTTCTTCTTTGTGTGTCTGTGTCTCAAATCTCCCTCTCCTTTTTCTTATAAGGACACCAGTCATTGAATTTAGGGCCCAATCTAAATCCAGGATGATATCTCAAGATCCTTAAGTTCATTAAATCTGCAAAGGCTCTATTTCCAAATAAGGTCACATTCACAGATACCAAGGTTAGGATCTGGACATATCTTTTGGGGAGATACAATTCAACCCACTACACCATTTATGGCTTTTAAAAATTTCTGCATTGCATAAAAAGCACCTGTTAGATTTTATATATATTAAGGATATGACTACAGAAACAAAGTAAAGTGAAAAGTTGAGGTAATTGGCTAGAAAGTTCCAGAAAAATGGTCAATTTTGATTCATGTGGCTGAATATTTTAGGCCAAACGTAATTTGAAAATTTGTATGATGCTCTGGGAAGATTCTCTTAACCTTAAGAGATATGGAGTTGAGAAAAGATAAAGGAATAGGTAGGAGGTGGGTACACATCATTAGAGAACAGAGAGACAAGTCTTTTCAGGCTCAAAAACACTCTGAAGGTTTGGTGATATGTGAAAATGACTTGCAATGCTCCAAAATCACTTGACCATGGATGTATTTTTTATTTCTTACAGTCTAGAATTTGTGCTTTGATCTGTAATTCTGCAATTTAAAATATTAATTGGAGATAGTTAGTTAACATGTATTGAACTCTGCATATTCAATTATGAGAGAATCAATAGACGTATTTTGCTCTTCTTTGCTAGCTTCTGTTGGTCAGTGATGTTTACATGATTGAATAAGGTTCGATTGCTTTAGTTTCAATTCCTTTTAACCATTTATTTGGCCTGTGATGGATCAATGTAGTGAATTTTCAATAACAATAGAGAATTGGATTTACATTTTCTTAAACATAGTACTCTAATTTATGATACTTCTTCCAGACAGTGAATGACTTGATGAATTCTCTAAAACATGCTTTGCTTGGTTATGGAATAAATAAAACAAATGAGTTTAACAAAATATATAGTTGAGTTCTTATGATTAAAAAAATGTTAGTTAAGGAAATTCTACCCTGATGAGTCATTGTCTGAATAATTTGTTTTTATGACAGTGATGAATGAGAACCTTTTAAAATATTAAAGACCAAAGCAATAAAAAAGATCATGTTATTCAGTTTGGGCCCTTTTTATTAACCAAAACACGTGGAATATTTACTGTGTTGTAAAGAAATACTTGGTGCATTTGAAATCTTAGGTTTCTTAACCCATCTGGTGAATTTTGGATCAGAAAAGATGAGAAAAAGTGAATTCAAAGAAAGTGGAGTTGGAACAAATGTAGTAGAGAAATAAGGTAGAATCATTGGGGTGAGTATAAACAGTCATCAGAAAGATGTAGGGATTTGTGTGTGTGTGTGTATGTGCAGAAAATGGATCATTGAATTGATCGTTGGCTAGTGATAAAAGTATAAATATCCTACCTTCTTACTGTTTCATTTTTTTCTCCTCTCTAGCTTTTAACACATTCTAAAAAGCGTTCATATTAATTATTGAAAGCAATATTTATGTGATTAGACTGAATTAAAAGTTACAATAATATGGCTAAATGGTATGGTAAGATCCAACTTTAGTAGAAGAAAACTCTCTCATTACTTTTAAATATCTAGTTTGGAGAGGGCAAGACTACAGGAAAATGCAGTCTACCATATCAAGAAATGTTGGTGTAAGGAACATGGAAAATGATATCTCCCTAGCAGTTCTTCTTTACTACATGTGGGGAAAAAGATGTGTAATGAAGGGACTGCGAACTCCATCTTTGTATTCCCACCTGTGCTTTTTCCCTGTTAAGCAAGAACAAGTCCAAATAACTCTTGTTTAGTTTTCCAAAGAAGAGGTAAGATATAAAAAGGAAGATTTGTTCATTAAGAATTAGAATAAAGAAAATGTAATTCTTCATCATTACCAGGGTGATTTATGATACAGAAATCAATGAGCCCTAAGGTAAGCCAGCGTGGGAAAGTGGAAAGAATCAGGAGGTTGGGCTCTAGGCCAACAACCACTTCACCTAATTCACTGGGTGAATGCTGGCAAACCACCACACTTTTCCGAGCATCAATTACTTCCTCAGTAAAATGAATGGACTGCTGCAGATGAGAATGTCATAATGTGCAGCTGAATGAAAAGTACTAATAAAGTCAAAATTGTACACTTAATTTGATCTTTAGGTAGAATAGTGATATCATTATGGTCACAAGCTGTTTTTTAATTATATTTAGCTTTTTTGGAGGTATTATTCATTGTTTACAATAGTGCCTGGGTAAAAGAAGATGAATTATCCAAAATTTATCATCATTGTTGGGGAAACAGCTAAAATTTCATGGCTCTCTCATTTAAGGAAGAATTGATATATTTGACTACTTAAAAACAACTGCATGACAAGTCACCATAAACAAAGCAAAAGAAAAATCACATATGGTGGAAAAAAATTTGCCTCATATTTCTAATATATAAGGAAGTTACTAAAAACAGGAAAGAGAAAGACCAATAGTGACAGAAAAATGGGCAAAATATATGACAGGTAGTTCACAAGAAGTGAAAATTGAATTTAATAATTTTTAAAGATGCTCAAACTCACTTATAATAGAAGAAATGTAAATTAAAACTGTGTAGAGCTACTATTTCTCACCTATAAGATTGGCAACAATCCAAATGTTTGGCAGTGTATTCTGTTGGCAAGGTTGTTATGAAATAGACACTCTCATATAGTGCTGGTGGGAATGCAAAATTGTTATATTCCCTAGGAAACAGAATTTGCCAATATTTTTCCAAATTACATATTCATTTAGTCTTTTGTGTGTGTGTGTGTGTGTGTGTGTGTGTGTGTGTGAGGATGATCAGCCCTAAGCTAACATCCGTTGCCAATCTTCCTCCTTTTGCTGAGGAAGATTAGCTCTGAGGTAATATCTGTGCCTGTCTTCCTCCATTTTGTTTATGGGATGCTGCCACAGCATGGCTTGATGAGTGGTGCTTAGGTCCGCGACCGGGATTTGAACCCATGAACCCTGGGCCACTGAAGTGGAGCACATGAACATTAACCACTACGCCACCAGGCCAGCCCCTCATTTACTCTTTGATCCAGCATTCCAACTTCTAGGAATATAATCCAAGAATACACTAGCATAAATAGAAATGACATCAGCCAAAGACTATTCATTGTGTTATTTGCATATATATGTGTTATATACATATAATATAGTAAAGAATTACATATATATAACACATATATACATAAATGCAATTACATAAATGTAATAGTAAAGACAAAACAAAACACAATCCAAATGGTATGGTACGCCTCACAATGGAATACTAGGTAGACATATAAAGGAATGAGGAAAATTCTTGGGGGAGGAGAGTCAAGATGGTGGTGTAGGCAGACTCTGAACTCACCTCCTCCCATGGACACAGCAGACCTACAACTACTTTTGGAACAATTACCCCTGAGAGAGAACTGAAAACTGGATAAGAGGAACCCCTGCAACAAACAACAGTCCTGACTGAGGTGGAAGAGGCAGAAATTCTCTTTTAGAGAGAAAAAATGCCACCTTCACAAGTCACAGTGCTTCACAGCCACCGGGGAGCAATCCAAAGGTATGCAGCCTTCCCTGGAGGAGTGGGGGACCTGGGCAGGGGAGAATTGCTGCTATAAGAATTTTTTGGATCCAGCACAAAGGAGATGAGTGTCATAATATCTGGCTTTGCTGGCTACTAACAACAATGGGGAATATCCCCAGAAAAGCTGGGACATAAAGAAATTAAAGCCAGCTCTTAAAGGGCCCACACACAAATTCACCCATTTCAGAGAGCAACCTAAAATCAACAGAAAGAAAGGTGCACAGTCCTTTGGTGAAAATAGACTCACCTGATAGGATCTGGGTGCATCTCAGTGAGAGATGAGACCTCTGCAGGGACTGGGACATTGGCGGCAGCCATTGTTGTGACCTCGTGTGGATGTGCTGACACAGACACTGGCAGATGCCATTGGAGTTCTCCCTGTGGCCTGCTAGCCAAGGATCTGCCCCACCCACTAGAGCACCAGTATAATCCAGCTCAGCCAAGGAAAGCATCCCACCATAGGGACTGGCCCCACCTGACAACAAGCCCTCAGGCAACTTGTGGTGTCTGGACTCTCTGCAGCCTGGCAAGTGGGTCCACCTCTGTGGGGCAGGGCATGTATGAGGAGCAGGTGGAGTGTGTGGCGTGTTGGTGGAGTGGGTGGGGCCTCTGCCATGAGGCGAGTGGGTCTGCTTCAGGGGGTCGGGGAGTGCACATGGGGTAGGACTGTGTGGACCGTGTGTGTGGCCCCATGGGCAATGGGGCTTGTCAGCTGCAGAAGACTTGTGCTTCTCAAACAGCCACATAGGGGATTGGCCCCACCTTCCAAAGCCTGAAACAATTGGGTGTTCCTGTGCCTGGGGCCAGCCCCACCCAGTTGTAATCCTCAGATAGCTGACAAGAGCCTTATGGGCCAGAGGCTTATAGCAATTGTAAGCCCCTGAGCCTAACAACCAGCCATGCTGGGGGCCTACTCACTTAATAGAAAAAGTGCAACAGCAATGTGCTATTAGATCTTGCAGCTAACTGTGCTGGGGCTCCCCACACCCAATAAAGAGATTGAAGGGTCCACAACAACCACACACAGCTGAAAATTACAACCAGCCAGCCAGGGAGACAGCTCAGCCTCCCTGGGGACCTATGGCAAGAGCAACCCTGCCACAACAGAAGGACACATGTAGCCCACACAGAGATCACTCCTGGAACATTTGGAACTGGTGATGAGACGGAAGCACACTGCTGGGTCTCATGAGGCATCACTTACATAAGGTCACCTCTCCAATATCAGGAGACATAGCTGACCTACCTAATACATAGATATAAGCACAGAGAAAGAGGCAAAATGAGGAGGCAAAGGAATACATTCTAAGCAAGGGAACAGGACAAAACCCCAGATAAGGAACTAAATGAAACAGAAATGAGCAATCTACCTGACAGAGAGTTCAGACAAAGAGTCATAAGGATGCTCACTGATCTTGGGAGAAGAATGGATGAACTCAGTGAGAACATCAACAAAGAAATGAAAGATATAAGAAATAACCAATCAGAAATGCAAAATACAATACTGGAAATGAAAAATTCACTAGAGAGACTCAAAAGCAGAGTAGAGGATACAGAAGAATGGATCAGCGAGCTGGATGAAAGACTAGAGGAAATCATGCAAGATGAACAGATAAAAGGAAAAAGAATTAAAAAGAGTGAGGACAATCTAAGGGACCTCTGCGATAACATCAAGTGCACTAACATCTGTGTTATAGGTGTCCCAGAAGGAGCAGAGAGAGACAAAGGGGCAGAAAATCTATTTGAAGAAATAATAGCTGAAAAATTCCCTAACCTAAGGTAGGAAACAGACATCTAGGTACAGGAAGCATAGAGAGCACCAAACAAGATAAATGCAAAGATGCCCACACCAAGACACATCATAATTAAAATGTCCAGAATTAAAGATAAAGAGAGAATCCTAAAAGCTACAAAAGAAAGGCAATAAGTTACATACAAAGGAAACCCCATAAGGCTATCAGCTGACTTCTCAGCAGAACCTTACAGGCTAGAAGGGAGTGGCATGATATATTTAAAGTACTAAAAGGAAAAAACCTACAGCCAAGAATACTCTATCGGGCAAGGTTATCCACTCGGAATACGAGGAGAGGTAAAGAGTTTCTCAGACAAGCAAAAATTAAAGGAGTTTATCACCAAGAAACCAGTTGTACAAGAAATGCTAAAGGAAATTACTTAAGGGGGAAAGAGAAGACCACAGATAGGAAAAAATCATCTATTTCCATGATAAGAGGGTAACGCACACAAACACACTAAAAAAAAAAGAGGTTAGATATGATACCAAAAACATAAAATGTGGGAGGAGGAGTGTAAAAGAGTAGAGCTTTCAGAAAGAGGTCAAACTAAAGAGACCATCAATTTAATATAGATTGCTATATACACAGGTTATTATATATGAACCTCATGGTAATCACAAACCAGAAACCTATAAAAAAATACACAAAAAACTAAGAGAAAGGAACCCAAACATAATACAAAAGAAAGCCGTCAAACCACAAAGGAAGAGAGCAAGAGAAGAAGCAAGGAACAGAGAAGAACTACTAAAACACCCAGAAGAAAAGTTTAAAAATTGCACATACTTACCAATAGCTACATTAAATGTCAGTCGACTAAATGCTCCAATCAAAAGGCATAGGGTGGGGGCCGGCCCTGTGGCGTAGCGGTTAAGTGCGCACACTCCGCTGCTGGTGGCCCGGGTTCGGATCCCAGGTGCGCACCAATGCACCGCTTGTCAGGCCATGCTGTGGTGGCGTCCCACATAAAGTGGAGAAAGATCGGCACGGATGTTAGCCCAGGGCCAATATTCCTCAGCAAAAAGAGGAGGATTGGCACGGATGTTAGCTCAGGGCTGACCTTCCTCACAAAAAACAAACAAACAAACAAAAAAACAAAAGGCATAAGGTGGCTGATTGGATTAAAAAAACAAGACCCATATATATGCTGCATACAAGAGACACATTTCAGACCTAAAGATACTCACAAACTGAAAGGAAAGGGATGAAAAATTTACTCCATGCAAATGGCAATAAAAAGAAAGCTGGGGTAGCAATACTCATATCAGACAAAATAGACTTTGAAACAAAAACTGTAACAAGAGACAAAGAAGGGCACTACATAATGATCAAGGGAACAATCCAACAAGAGGATGTAACACTTGTAAATATCTATGCACCCAAAGTAGGAGCACCTCAATATATAAAGCAATTACTAACAGACATAAAAGGAGAAATAGACAGTAACACAATAATAGTAGGGAACTTTAACACTCCACTTGCACCAATGGATAGATCATCCAAACAGGAGATCAATAAGGAAACATTGGCTTTAAGTGACACAATAGACCACATGGACTTAGTAGATATATACAGAATATTCCATAAAAATCAAAGAATACACATTGTTTTCAAATGCACATGGAACATTCTCCAGGATTGATCACATATTAGGCCACAAAACATGTCTCCATAAACATAAGAAGATTGAAATAATACCAAACATTTTTTCCAACCACAACAGTATGAAACTAGAAATCAACTATAAGAAGAAGATCAGAAAAGCCACAGATATGTGGAGATTAAACAAAATGCTACTGAACAACGATTGGGTCAATGAAGAAATCAAAGAAGAAATCAAAAAATACTTGGAGACAAATGAAAATGAAAATACAACATGCCAGAATTTATGGGGTATAGCAAAAGTGGTTCTAACAGGGAAGTTTATAGCAATAAAGGCCTATCTCAACAAACAAGAAAAATCTCAAATAAGCAATCTAATAGTGCACCTAAAGGAACTCGAAAAAGAAGAGTAAACAAAGCAGAAAGTGAGTAGAAAGAAAGAAATAATAAAAATCAGAGCAGAAATAAATGAAATAGAGACTAAAAAAAATTTTAAAAATCAATGAAACCAAGAGCTCGTTCTTTGAAAGATAAACAAAATTGACAAACCTTTAGGTAGACTCACCAAGAAAAAAAGAGAGAAGGCTCAAATAAGTAAAATCAGAAATGAAAGAGGAGAAATTACATCAGACACCTCAGAAATACAAAAGATTATGAGAGAATACTATGAAAAGCTATATGCCAACCAATTTGACCATCTGGAAGAAATGGATAAATTCTTAGAATCATACAACCTTCCAAAACTGAATCAAGAAGAAATAGAGAATTTGAATAGACCAATCACCAACAAGGAGATCGAAACAGTAATCAAAAATCTCCCCAAAAATAAAAGTCCAGGATCAGATGGCTTCCCTGGTGAATTCTACCAAACATTCAAAGAAGACTTAATACCTATCCTTCTCAAACTCTTCCAAAAAATTGAAGAGGAGGTGAAGTTTCCTAATTCATTCTACGATGCCAACATTACCCTGATACCAAAACCCGACAAGGACAACACAAAAAAATAAGATTACAGGCCAATATCACTGATGAACACTGATGCTGAATCCTCAACAAAATACTAGCAAATCGAGTACAACAATACATTAAAAAGATCATACACCATAATCAAGTGGGATTTATTCTAGAGATGAACCACTTTAACAAAATCAAGAATAAAAATCACAGGATCATCTCAATAGGTGCAGAGAAAGCATTTGACAAGATACAGCATCCATTTATGACAAAAACTCTGAATCAAATGGGTATAGAAAGAAAGTACCTCAACATAACAAAGGCCATATATGACAATCCACAGCTAATATCATCCTCAATGGTGAAAAACTGAAAGCTATCCTTTAAGAACAGGAACCAGAAAAGGATGCCCACTTTCACCACTCTGATTTAACACAGTGTTGGAAGTCCTAGACAGAGCAATCAGACAAGAAAAAGAAATAAAAGGGATCCAAATTGGAAAGAAAGAAGTGAAACTGTCACTATTTGTAGATGATATGATTTTATATACAGAAAACCCTAAAGAATCACCAAAAAACTTTCAGAAATAATAAATGAATACAATAAAGATGCAGGATACAAAACCAATATACAAAAATCAGTTACATTTCTATACACTAACAACAAAGTAGCAGAAAGAGAAATTAAGAATACAATCCCATTTACAACTGAAACAAAAAGGATAAAATACATAAGGAAAAAACTTAACCCAAGAGGTGAAAGAACTGTACATTGAAAACTATAAAATATTGCTGAAAGAAATTGAAGAAGACACAAAGAAATGGAAAGATATTCTATGCTCTTGGATCGGAAGAATTAACATAGTTAAAATGTCCATACTTCCTAAAGCAATCTATAGATTCAATGCAATCCCTATCAAAGTTCCAACAACATTTTCACAGGAATAGAACAAAGAATCCTAAAATTTTTATGGAACAACAAAAGACCCCAAATAGCCAAAGGAATCCTGAGAAAAAAAAACAAAGCTGGAGGTATCACAGTCCTTGACTTCAAAATATACTACAAAGCTAATGTAACCAAAACAGCATGGTACTGGTACAAAAACAGACATACAGATCAATGGAACAGAATCGAGAGCCCAGAAGTAAACCCACACATCTATTGACGGCCAATTTTTGACAAGGGAGCCAAGAGCATACAATGGAGGAAGGAAAGTCTCTTCAATAAATGATGTTGGCAAAACTGGACAACTACATGCAAAAAAATGAAAGTAGACCATTATCATGCACCATACACAAAAATTAACTCAAAATGGATTAAACACTTGAATGTAAGATCTGAAACCATGAAACTTTTAGAAGAAAATATAGGCAGTACGCTCTTTGACATCGGTCTAAGCAACACATTTTCAAGTACTGTGTCTGAGTGGGCAAGGGAAACAATAGAAAAAATAAACAAATGGGACTACATCAAACTAAAAAGCTTCTGCACAGCAAAGGAAACCATCAACAAAATGAAAAGACAACCTAACAATTGGGAGAAGATATTTGCAAACAATACATCTGATAAGGGGTTAATCTCCAAAACATATAAAGAACTCATGCATCTCAACAACAAAAAAACTAACAACCTAATTAAAAAATGGGCAAAAGACCTGAACAGATATTTCTCCAAAGAAGATGAACAGATGGTCAACAGGCACATGAAAGGATGTTCAACATCATTAACTATCAGGGAAATGCAAATCAAAACTACAAGGAGATATCACCTCTCGCCCGTCAGAATGGCTATAATGAACAACGCAGCAAACAGCAAGTGTTGGAGAGGATGTGGAGAGAAGGGAACTCTCATACATGGCTGGTGGGAGTGTCTTGACATGAGTACAGCCATGTTTGGCCGCTCCATTGACCTACAGCCACCAGCACAAAAAGAAATACAAAGCTGCTTTCTGTGTGGTGGGAACTGGCCTTTTCCCGGGAACTGGCCTTTCTCCCACGGAGAGAGTTGCAAGTTGTAACATTTCAAGGCTCTTGGAGCGTCATAGCCCGGAATGGACTGGCCATCTGTGCCGGGCTGAGACGATAACCAAAGAGAACAATGCACGTACACAACTACTGGGCTGGGACGTTAGCCAGGGGGCTCAGTGCACGTACGCCACTGATAACCATTTGTGCATGGAAACACTAAATGCTTGCTCTGCAAACTCTGTAATTGCTTACTCTGAAAATTACTGATGGTATAAAAACTGCTGGAAACTGAGCCCCGGTGAGAGTTCCACCTGTGGAAGGGACACCTTGCCCAGGACGTGTGATCCTTGCCCAGCCGCGTCGACTGACAGGGCTCTCCCGGCAGTGGGGCGTGGATGTTGTAAGTAATTGATTTGATACGAAGTAATTGATTTGATATGAAGTAATTGATTTGATGTGTTCTCTTTTCGGTCAACCTGGTGTTTCTCTTTCTGGTTGATTTGTGTCATTTCTCTTCAGCCGATGTGGGTGTTTTCCCTTTCCAGTCGGGCTGATGTTTTTTCCCTCTTAATATTTGACCTGTTTGGATCTGTTTGCAGACTATCGCCTTTACTATCCTCTATATAATAAAATATACCTTCAGTCCATTTGTTTGGAGTGGAAAGTGTCTTTTACGTCTCCGATCGAATCCCCGAACCTCTCATAACAGGGAGTGCAAACTGGTGCAGCCACTATGGAAAACAGTATGGAGATTCCTCAAAAAATTAAGAATAGAACTACCATATGATCCAGCTATTCCACTGCTGGGTATTTATCCAAAGAACATGAAAACACGAATGTATAAAGATACACGCACCCCTGTGTTCACTGCAGCATTATTCACAATAGCCAAGACTTGGAAGCAATCTAAGTGCCCATCAAGGGAGAAATGGATAAAGAAGATGTGGTATATATACACAACGGAATACTACTCAGCCATAAGAAACGATGAAATCCATCCATTTGTGACAACATGGATGGACACTGAGGGTATTATGCTAAGCGAAATAAGTCAGAGGAAGAAGGTCAAATACCACGTGATCTCACTCAGAGGATAAAAACAATAAGAAACAAACACATAGAGACAGAGATTGGATTGGTGGTTACCAGAGGGGAAGGGAGGAGGGAGGAGGGCGAAAGGGATGGTTAGGCATATGTCTGTTGTGATGGATGTAATTAGTCTTTGGGTGGTGAACATGATGTAATCTATGCAGAAATAGAAGTATAATGATGTACACCTGAAATTTATACAATGTTATAAACCAATGTTACCACAATAAAAAAAAAAGAAGATTCTCTACACACCAATATGGTGTGATTTCCAAGATATAGTATTAATTGAATAAAGCAAGGTGCAGAATGATCTATATATCTATATCTATCTATCTATATATATATATAGATAGATAGATATAGATAGATATGTATATATGATATGTCACCTTTTGTGTAGGAAAGGGGCAAAGTGTGCGTGTGTGTATTAATTATTTCCAAAAGGAAGTACTGAAAGGATAAGCTAAAAATTAGCCTTAATGGCCTATAGGGGAGGGAGGGAACAAGGTAGATAAGGGAGAGGATGGAAATAAGACTTACTTTAACTTATTTAGTTTCAACTTCAGCATTGTGTAAGTACATATACATTCACAAAATAAATGTTTTTTTTGTGTGTGTGTGTGAGGAAGAATGGCCCTGAGCTAACATCTGCCAATCTTCCTCTTTTTGCTGAGGAAGACTGGCTCTGGGGTAACATCCGTGCCCATCTTCCTCCACTTTATATGGGATGCCACCACAGCATGGGTGCCAAGTGGTGCGTCGGTGCGCACCCGGGGTTCCGAACCCGCGAACCCCAAGCTGCCACAGCAGAGCGTGTGCAATTAACCACTTGCGCCACCAGGCTGGCCCCACAAAATAAAAATTTTAAAAAGCAATATTTAAAAATTGAAAATACACTGAAATGAATGAGTTTAAATGCATTGCAAGTTGGAGACAAAATTGTTCAAATAAAAGGATTATTTCAAGTGACTTCAGTGCTTATTATTTTGATTATACATGTGAAGTATATTCTATAGACAAATGTTCTAAGGTCATATATTTTAAAGACACGCAGAGATGCAAATAGTTCTTAAACCTCATTCAGTAGACTTACTGTTAGTAGTAATATTGGTAGAATTATTTAAAAATAATTATATATATACACATTGTGGGATAAAGCAAAAAGTATTTATGTTAATATTTCCAGGAACCAAGATATTCATGCTGTAGAAAAAAAAAAGCTATAGTACAAATTTGAAAAAATTAAGGAAATTTTGTAACATTAAATTTAAATTGGGGGCCGGCCCCATGGCTTAGCGCTTAAGTGTGCACGCTCCACTACTGGCGGCCCAGGTTCGGATCCTGGGCGTGCACTGACACACCGCTTCTCCGGCCATGCTGAGGCCGCGTCCCATGTACAGCAACTAGAAGGATGTGCAACTATGACATACAACTATCTCCTTCCTTCCTGGGAAGGAAAAAAGAAAACAAAAAGGAGGAGGATTGGCAATAGATGTTAGCTCAGAGCTGGTCTTCCTCAGCAAAAAGAGGAGGATTAGCATGGATGTTGGCTCAGGGCTGATCTCCCTCACAAAAAAAAAAAAAAAAAAAAAAATTTAAATTGGAAATATGAGCACATAATTTTTTTCTCTATAAGTACAGATTTCCATCTCTGACCACATAAAAGACCTGGAAGCAATGATAACCTCATAGCCATGAGCTTCCTTAGCATGTAGACTGTGTCTATAAATAAGATTTATTAGGAAATAAAGTCAGATTTTGGAAAAATGGCTGATTGTAAGTTAGGGACATGGAATGTATAATGTAATTCTGGGGCATCTTATATGAAAAAGCAAGGATGTTTAAAAGACTAATAGAGTCATGTTAAAAAGTCACAGGAGCCAATATGAAAAGGCTCCCATTTGCCAAAGATGGGACAACTTAAACATTAAAAATAAAGTAATGACTGTAATTGATTCAAAGACAATGACAAGGAAACTCATAAATCCACAATAACACTAATAAAAAGAGCTAGCCCCTTCCAAAAAAATTCCACCTCCCCCCTAAAACAAAATCCCTTCATTGTCACCATTTGAAGTAACTAGGGCACCAATTACTTTGAAAATTGATAACTAAAGCAAAAGACTCGAGCATTCATCCCGTCTAGCATTCATCAGAACATCCAAGGTGCTTCTTCACAGGATAATTCAAGTTGATAAAAGTGAAAAGCACCCCAATTCCAACAATCTTTCACTCCATCTGGACCTCCAGATGTTGGATCCTATTATTGTGCCCCTCACCCTCATGACTTCTTCCTTCCCCTCCACTCCTAGTTTAAAATCCAAGGTCAATCTGAATAATTATATTTCATACACACTGAGTTCCCTTGGCCCTCTTCTTAGGTTGTCATGAAACCACAGCTTAATTAAGTTCAAATTTCCCCTACTTATGCATCCACGTAGCTGAATATGGCTGGAGAAAAACCATACAATCACACTGACCGATATCAATTTAAATTTGTGACCACAAACTTCAAGGTCTCAGTGCTGCCCCTCAACAGACTATTCTTGTCTAGTCCACTGACTTTCATCATTAAATTATTATTTCACACTTTCTCCTGTATCCTCATACCCCAACATGTCCTTCATTAGCTGTATACTCTTCTGATTACCTTGTTTCCTTCTTAACTAGAAAACTGAAGCAGTTAAAGGAGACCTTCTATAAATTCCCATTACCATATCTACTCATTTGCAATCTCTACCTCTTTTTTACTAGATCTGGGGCCCCTGATCTGGGCCTTCACACTTGAGTCCCTGTTTTAATTCTTCTGTGGCTGTCTCTCTCTCCATGAAGTAAAAGGTCTGCAGGGCCAAATGGGCATGTCCACCCGAAAAGCTCATTCTATCTTCTAGGCCATGCTCTGGACATCCAGGACCCTGGAATGCCTTGTCTAACATGCCCCAAGACCAGTACAGATACTGTGATGACCTTTTCCCATTTCTGTTCCTGAATGGAATGTGTCCATTCTGAGGTGGGCAGACCACACTCTGTTATGTGTGTATACCAGCCAAAGGCAACCAGGGGATTCTCAAGGAGTAGCCCTGTGTGTGTGTTGTAGATGGGTATGTGTATGCAACCCCTCGAGGAGTAGGAAGGAGGCAGGGTTGAGAAGAGAAGGTGTGTCAGGCAGGGATTCTCCATTTGTACTCCTGTCCTGAGCCTCTATTATTTAATCAGGGACAATCACCCCTTGCAATTGTTTTTTACTCTCTCATTTGTTAAATTTTCCCTTTCTGTGGATCATTCCCATCAGTTTACAAAGGTTCTGTTAACATTTTCACCTTATAAGAAACTAAATAAAACTCTTCTCTTGACCCCACTTCCCCATCAGCTACCACCCCATTTCTTTGCAGCAATCACCTAGAAAGAATCGCCTGTACTCATTAACCCCAATTCCTATACTACTTAACTGGAAAGCTGAGTCAATTAAAGGTGAACTTCCATAGACTCCCATCACCATATCTATTTAATTGCAATCTCTGTCTCATTTCTAGTAGTACTGGAGCTCTTTTTGCTCTTAAACCCACTCAACCAGGCTTTCACCACCGCCATTCCACCAACATGGATCTTGGCAAGGTCATGCCAAACCCCTTCATTACCTCAGCCTTGTGGTCATTTCTCAGTCCCCACCTCACTTGATTCAGCTGATCAATTCTGCCTCTTTGATACATTTTTTTTGGTCTGGGGACATCTCACCCTTTTGGTTTGACTACTAACTCACTGGCTCCTCCTCTTCTCTCTGACAACTTAGTGTTGGTGTGCACCAGGGCTTAGCCCGAGGGTCTCCGGTCTTCAACATTTTCACTCACTCCTTTGGTGTTTTATTTCATTCTTATGGGTTTAAACACTTTATATTCCACTGACTACCCCAAAATATACATTGCCAACCCAGGCCTCCCTTCCAAATTCCAGACTCATATCCATCTCAACACCACGTTTGGTCGTCTAATAGACATTTAAAACTCACATGTGAAGAATCGAACTCTGGATTTTCAAATCTATTCCCCCTTTCCATATCAATTAATGGCTGACCCATTCTTCTGATTATTCAGACGACAACGCCCTGCCCTCCGACCCCAAATCATTCTTGATTCTTCTATTTCTCTCATATCCTACAGATGATACATTAGGAAAATCTTTTACCCTATTTATCTGACCAGTTTTCACCATCTCCACTGCTAGCAGCCTGGTCTCCTCCATCATTATTATTCCCTTAGATTTTTGCAATAGCCTCCTAAGTGGGCTCCCTGCTTCTGACTTTACTCCCTTACAGTTCATTCTCAACACCAGAGTCAGAGCAATTCTCCTAAAATATAAGTCAAATCATCTTACTCCACTGATCAAAATTCTCTGCTGTCTTTCCACTGCACTCAGAAAGCAAATCTTTCCAATGAACTGCAAGGCCCTGTGTGATCTGCCCTGTTATCACTCAATCTCCTCTCCTACTACCCTTTGCCTTTCTCAGTCAGCTCCTGTTCTCCTGTCCTCCTTGCTGTTCCTTGGACATGCCAGACATTCTCCTACCTGCTTTAGCCTAGGTTGTCTTTAAATCAGAGCCTGAGATAAAGGCTTGCATGCAAGTAGTTATCTGGGATGCGATTCCAGGGAGCAGGCGTGAAGAACAGGGGAAATGAAATAGAGAAGCAGGGAAAGCCAATACAAGCGAAAACAATGCTACTCCAAGGAGCTTTATGAAATGCATCTTGCAAATGTCTACCTGGAAGTCAAGGAGGGTGGATTTACCCATTGACTCCATTCTCCAATCGTCAAAGGTGGTCCCAGAGGCCTTAACTCCCCTACTCTTTTGAGTTGTACGTGCATGAGTGTTAAGCTGCTTCTAGTCAGAGAAGTGCTAGAGCAGGAACTGAGAAGTATGTGCAAGTAAAGCCGATGGAAACCAGTGAGGGACCAATCACACAGCAGTGGATGGCTGTGGCGGGGCTGAGTAGACTTGAGGCGGCCCACAAAACGTGTCACGTATTTTACCTTAAAACCTTTGCTCTGGCTATTTCTTTGTTTGGAATGCTCATCCCCCAGAGATCCACAGGGCTAAATTTCTGACTTTTTTCAAGTCTTTGCTCATGTGTCACCTTCTTAATGAGTCCATCCTGACCACTGCATTTAAAATTGTCATTTGCCTGTTGTTGGCACTTCTGATCCTCTTTACCCTGCTGTACTCTTTGTTTTTCACTAGAGCACTTATAATCTTATGTACCATATAACCTATTTGCTTACTATGTTTATTATTTATCTGATCTTTCTAGAATGTAAACTCATGAGGACAGGGGTATTTATCTATTTTGTTCCTTGCACAGTGGTGGTTGGGGATACTGGACTGAGTTTGTCACTTTTTTGCAAATACTGCTCCATCACATGACAGTGACAATCAAGGTATGCTTCCTCCACGTAGGGGATTGGAGGATTACTATACTTGAATCTACCCTAAGTGAGTTGTCACTTCCCTACTGTAAAACAGAGTACTCCATGAAAACAGAGTACTCCAGTGTACTTGGCTGGTCTGTCAATGAAGACGGCCTGAATACTGGCTTGCTCGTATCTAAGGCCAGTAGAGGGAAAGCGAGTCATTCATTGCTGCCAACACCTAAATCCAATAATTAGTCAGTCAACAATCCTCCATGTTAAGCGCTCCTTTGTGATCTCACTCCAGGCACCACAATTGACCAAGTGCCTACACTTTTGGGTCTCTTTTGGCTCTACATGCTGGTTTGGCTTCCATCTCTCTCAACAGGCACAGAGTCTATAACTCTCTTATGAGAGCCCTCAGCGATGATGGCTCTAGTCACCAAGTGTGAGTTAAAAACAGCAGCTTGGGGCCGGCCCCGTGGCTTAGCGGTTAAGTGCACGCACTGCGCTGCTGGCGGCCCGGTTCGCATCCTGGGCACCCACCGACGTACTGCTTCTCCGGCCATGCTGAGGCCGCGTCCCACATACAGCAACTAGAAGGATGTGCAGCTATGATGTACAACTATCTACTGGGGCTTTGGGGGAAAAAAAAAAGTAAATAAATAAAACAAAAAAAAAAAACAAAAAAAACAGCGGCTTGATTTCGTAAAGTGAACATACAGTGCATTCAGCCATCCATTCCATGCTGTGAGCAACTTTTAGAATATGGAAAATAATTAGGATACTTAAGACTGCCGTTAATCATAACTCACTCAAGTTGCTCACTCTTTGGGGGTTCAGTTTTCCCCTCAGTGAAATACAGACAGTAGACAGGTAATTTCTAGCACCACTACCCCAGAATTCTATGAATACCTTTCCAGAGCTATGCTCTTTTAGATTTTATTAAAAGTCTTCTAGGGGCGGGCCTGGTGGCGTAGTGTTTGAGTTTGTGTGCTGTGCTTCAGTGGCCCAGAGTTTGCAGGTTCAGATCCTCATCACAGACCTACGTACTGCTTATCAAGCCATGCTGTGGCAGGCATCCCACATATAAAGTGGAGGAAGATGGGCATGGATGTTAGTCCAGGGCCAATCTTCCTCAGCAAAAAGAGGACTGGCAACAGATGTTAGCTCAGGGCGAATCTCCCCCCACACACACACACACAAAAGTCTTCTTTCTGAGTGTGATCTCTTTAAGCTTATTAAGTCTAATTTTCCTTGAACTCTATACCACTAGGTGTGTTATTTATTTTTTTTTATGATTGACTCTAATTTAAGTTATTGCTCACCTACAGAAAGGAAGCAAATGTTATTAAGTGGTTACCATAATATTTCTGTTACTCCAACATTGAACTACTGGAAGTTTTAAGCAAGGTGCTAGAGAATAAGGGAAGAAAAAGCCAGGAAGATCCTCTGCCTTTTTAGAGGATTTGATAGTGGAGTGCCAGTTACGTAGAAAGATATGGTTAGATGAGGGGCATTTTTGAGCACATTTCAAACTCTTTTAGGCAATTTTGAAAATGATTGCGTAACCATATAGTACAGAACCATTCTTTAGCATATTTTTCTTTTTAGCAGGAAGTAAAATGTAGAATGTTTATGGTTGTTGGTGAAGTACTGCAAATGAGCTACTGAAACGCTCTCTCTTGACAAAAAGCTAAACAGACTAAGGAAGACTGAGTTAAAAAAATCACTCCTGGACTCATCAATGATGACTTTCTAAGAAAATGTAGGGGAAAATAAGGACCTCATGAATTGAATTCTCTGACAATTGAAGCAGAAAACACATACAACAATGTTTCATTATTCTGAGCAGCATTTAGCACTGAGGCTTTCTTGTTCTTGGGTAAACACTGTTTTGATAGAATCTTTCTGTCAGATGACTGATTAGTAATATTGTTGTACCATTTAATAGAGGTGAAACAGATAAAACAAGTTACTTTTTTCTATTTCCAAAATGTTATGTAGTCTTAGAATCACCTCAAGTCACCAGATGAAAATATGTGACTGTGAAATTAGCCTACACCAGTCATACAAGTTTCTACACATTCTCAGGCTCAGACTCAAAAGAAATTAAGCCCGGCCTCAAATAAATAAGGGATCACTGAAGTATGTACAGTGATGCACATCACTGAAGTAGGTACAGTTACACCCTAACTTAGAAGATGAATTCCCTGAAAATCTTACCGGAAAGAGTTGAAGAATAAAGATACAGCAAATGTAAGATTAGGAGGGCCAAATTAAGAGGGATACTTTAAAAAGCCTTCCAGATGTTTTTAAGTTCACAAAAATGAAGTGATAAAAGTATATTAAAGAAAGCCACAAAAGTATTTTATGCATATAAATCAGCAATCATGGTGCTATGCAATTAAGGTTTCCAATAAGATTCCTTGCCTGTTTGAAGTTTTTTAGGATCTCTATCCCCCATTTCCATGAGATTATTGCAAATTTCTTTTGGTTTGTTACAGATAATACGAATGATAAGAGACATTATTTTAGTGTTGTGTTCTCCTTGCAAGTGTTTAACGCCATTGTGACTTTAGGACATGGATTTCTTCCTTCTTCCTGCATTTCTGGCTTCATTATAATCCCAGAGACGGAGAAGATCAGGGTCTCAGATGCTTTGAGTAATTTTTATTTAACCTGCACAGTGGTAATCCACCAAACCTGTGGACAATAGACACACACAGCCGTTTTGTTGTTTCTCCATCTTTTGTACTTCATGCCAGAAGTCATATTGTCACTTGTTTTCTATGATGTTGCAGTGTCCTTCCTCCAAATAGATTGGCGCATGCAAGCCTGAGGTCTAAGCTCAGTGTCCAAGTTTGTTTGTTGGTTTTTGCTAATTATTCCCCAAAAGAGTGACTTGAAACTTATATAGCTACAATTAGCACAAATTAGAACCAAAATTCTCATATTTGATGAAAGGAAATACTTTCAAAAGAATATGCGTGTATGCTAGAGTGCCACATAAGCAGTTGTAGTTGGGAAGGGCTTACTATAGAATTAAAAGTAATAAAGTCGTTATTCCTTTCTGAGCTGCACAGCTGTAGGATCTTATGACCTGATTCTTTGCCTATTCTCCCCTCAATTCACTGGGCAACGGATTCCTCTCTATCCCACAAGTTCCGCCATCACTCTGAAAAATATCATTGTTAACTTTGGCAGTCACCAACCTCAGATCACTAAATCATGAATGCCATGCAAACCCACCTCCAATGCCCTTCAGCCTCCCACATCCATGACTCCGTTCTGGAACTTGTCAGCTGGAAGATATGTACTTCTGAACTCTAAAAAATAATAATTAGAGAAGTAGTTTTAATTTAAGTATGACAATGGTATTTAATCTTTTAGAGATATATTGAAATATTTACAGATGAAATGATATTATGTCAGATATTTATTTTGAAATACTCTGCAAGGAGAGATTAACTGTGTAGGATGTATAGAATAAAAGATTGGCAAAGAGTTGAAAATTGGTCTACCTACTGATGAGTACAGGGACTCACTATACTATTCTTCCTATTTTTTTATGTCTAGAGTTTTCCATTATAAAAATGTTTTAAAAATATTTCAACACCTTCCTACCATTTTTTTCACTAAACCTATTTATGGGCTACCAGGCCCTTTATCTGTTTCCTCCAATCTGTTAGTCCCATCTGAACTTCACTTTTCCCCTTCTTACTTCAGGTACACTGTCACTGTCTTTTCCTCTCCTATACTCTGACTTGGAGCCACTGTAGTAAAGTCACACAGTATTTAACATAAAATATTTAGCGATGACCTACTATGTTCTGGCAGGAGGTGGAGTGTAAACAAGACTGATAAGGTTCCTGCTCTCATGGAGCTTACGTTCTAGTGGAAGGAAGGCAGACAGTAAGAAAAAATAAAATGAGCAAACAAGAAAATATTAAGAGACTGATAAAAATCCTCAAGACAGCAAAACAAGCTGATGTGATAGAGAGTAACTTCAGAGGCTATTTTAGGTTGATCAGGGAAGGTCTCTCTAAGGAAGTGATATTTTGAGCTGAGACCCGTATTTCAGGACACAGTCAGCCAGAAGGTCAAGGGAGGAACATTGTAGGGAGAGGAAACAGCTAGTGTGCAAGTCTTCAGGCGAGAACAAGCGTGGTGTGCTGCACGGCCAGCGATAAACTCAAGTGGCCAGAACGCTGTGCAGTAGCCCACAAATACTAATTTGTGACTGTCCACCTAAGCTGGATCCCCAGCACTCCTTGACAATCAGTCTTTTTTTTCCCATTCTCTCAGAAAGTATCTCAAATCTTCATCTTCTCCTTAAATCTCCACCTCCCTAAAGACCCATACTCCATAAATGACCTTTCCTCTACTTTACAAAGAATACAGTTTTTCAGATCGGAACTTCTTCAACTTAAAAAATTATCATTACTGCATCCAAATCCGCTGTTCTTTTCCTTCCCCTCTCAGGGGAAGAGCTGGAACTCTTACTCAGACTAAAATTCAGCCGGTGTCCAGAACTTTTGCCCTCCCACTGCCTCTTGCATTTTCAGGTATCTTTTCTCTCTTTGAATATTCTCTTTATACTCTCTACTGATTATTTTTGCTCCCACATAAAAAAGCAGACTCGGGTTCCTTTTCTTAAACTCTTAAATGCCTTGTCCTCGACCATCTTCCGTACAGCCGTCCTTAGTTACTGTTCTGGTTCTTCATTTGCCAGCCCAGCTTTCTAAAAAAATGGACTTTATTTTTTAGAGCAGTTTTAAGTTCAAAGGAAAATTTAATGGAAAGTGTCGAGATTTCCCGTAAACCCCCTGCCCTTGCAGATGCATAGCCTTCCCCACTATCAATATCCCCACCAAACTGATACATTCGTTACCATCAATGAACCTACATTGACACATGGTTATCATCCAAAGCCCATAGTTTACATTAGGTTCACTCTTGGTCTTGTACATTCTACAGGTTTTGACAAATGTATAACGATATGTATCCATCATTATAGTATCATACAGAATAGTTTTGCTGCTCTAAAAATCCTCTATGCTCTATCTATTTATCTCTCTCTCACCTCAATCCCTGACAACTAATGATCTTCTTATTGTCTCCATAGTTTTGCCTTTTCCAGAATGTTGGAATCATAATGTATGTAGCCTTTTCAGATTCGCTCCTTTTGCTTAGTAACACATTTAAGGTTCCTCCATGTCTTTTCATGGTCTTATAGCTCATTTCCTTTTAGGGCTGAATAATATTCCATTGTCTGGATGTCCCACAGCTTATTGATCCATTCACCTTCTGAAGGATATCTGGTTGCTTCCAAGTTTTTGCAATTATGATAAAGCTGCTATAAACATCCATGTGCAGGTTTCTGTGTGGATATAAGTTTTCAATTCCTTTGAGTAAGTACCAAGGAGCATGATTACTGGATTGTATGGTAAGAGTATGTTTAGTTTTGTAAGAAACAGCCAAACTGCCTTCCGAAGTGGCTGTACTATTTTGCGTTCCCACCAGCAGTGAATGAGAGTTCCTGTTGCTCCACATCCTCAGCAGCATTTGGTGTTCTCAATGTGCCAGATTTTGGCCATTCTAATAGGTGCGTAGTCACATCTATTTTAATTTGCCTTGCCCTGATGACATAGGATGTGGAACATCTTCTCATATGCCTTTTTTTTTTTTTTTTTTGGTGAGGAAGATTTGCTCTGAGCTAACATCTGTTGCCAATCCTTCTCTTTTTGCTGAGGAAGATTAGCCCTGAGCTAACATCTGTGCCCATCTTCCTCTACGTGGTATACGGGACGCTGCCACACATGGTTTGATGAGCAGTGCATAGGTCCGTGCCTGGGATCTGAACCAGTGAACCCTGGGCTGCCGCCAAAGCAGAGCGTGTGAACTTAACCACTATGCCACTGGGCTGGCCCCTTGATATGCTTTTTTGCCATTGGTGTGTCTTAAGATCTTTGACCCATTTTTAAACTGAGCTGTTTGTTTTCTTTTAATTAAGAGTTCTTTGTATATTTTGGTAACAGTCCTTTATCAGATGTGTCTTTTACAAATATTTTCTCCCAGTCTGTGGCTTGTCTTTTCATTCTCTTGACAGTGTCTTTTGCAGAGCAGAAAAATTTAATTTTAATGAAGTCCAGCTTATTAATTATTTCTTTCATAGATCTCGCCTTTGGTATTGAATATTGGCCTATCTTTTTGAAGGAGTGCTTCTTTCTCCAGATCTCTAGCCCGTACATTTCTGTGAGTTTTACTTTCCTAATATCTCTTCAATTAATCTCCTTTTCCCCTTCACCACTAACAATATCTTATTACTATGCTAGTTTCTTTTCTACTGTATTCATGATTTTCTTTGTTGAGGAACCTTTTTAAAAGGTATCTGATAACATCACTTACTGATTAAAATACTTCAGTAGCTCCTCATCACTTTCAGGATTAAAATGCAAACTTCTAACAGGCATTCAAAGCTCTAATGACCTGGCCCTTGCCTACCTCTCTAGATTGATCTTCCTATCACCCCAACTTTCCCCCTATATTCCAGTTTTAATATACTACTTGCAACTCTTTGACTATGTCCTGCACTCGCAATGATGTTGCATAGTGCCTGGGAACTACAGGGAGCACTATAAACATTTGTTGATGAATGGATGTTAGTAACTTATTAAAAAAATACCCTTTACTCCTCCAGCTGGCTAATTCCTACCACTCCTTCAAGACTAGGTTCAAGGTTCATCTCTTCCAGAGAGCCTTTTCCGCTCTGCTTTGTTCTTTCATCCCCATTGTCTGTGGTAGTTAGAACGATGTCCCCCTCTTCCAAAAATATGTCCTTGTCATAGTCCCTGGAACCTTTGAATATGTTACCTTACTTGGTGACTTTGCAGATGTGATTAAGGTTGAGGACCTTGAGATGGGGAGGTTATCTTGGATTATCTGGGTGGCCCAATCTAACCATGAGTCCTTAAAAGAAGAGAACCTTTCCTGGCTGTGGTCAGAAAGAGATGCGATGATGGAAGAAGAGTCAGGGAGATGTGATGTTTCCATCTTTGAAGAAGGAGAAAGGAAGACAAACTGAGGAATGGGGGTAGCTGATAGGAGCTGGAAAAGGCGAGGCAATGGATTCCCCTCTAGAGCTGCCAGAAAGGAATGCAGCCCTGCCAATACCTTGATTTTAGCTCAGTTACCTTGGGTTGGACGTTTAACCTACAGAACAGTAAGATAATAAATTTGTGTTGTTTAAAGCCACTAAATTTGTGGTAATTTGTTACAGCAGCAATAGGAAACTAATATACCCTCTCTGTCGAATTATCTGCCTCTTCTCTGTATTTACTTACCAGTGTGTAGTTACCTATTCTACTAAGTTAAAATAATTTCTGTGCTGTTTACCTCATTAGGCTGTGTGAAAATTCAAAGACGTGTGTCTGGACTGAACATAATAGGTTGCACATAAAAAGTGAACAGAAAATAAATGAGTTGATGACCATAACATTAATAAAAAGAGGCTGATGTGAATTTTTGGAACCATATGTTACAAATACAAAGCAAAGAGATGTATGCAATATCAGAAATCTAGCATTATGTGAGGCAGAGAAAGACATTCTTTTATTTGTATTGACGTTTAGTTGACATATGATATAGGAAAGAGATTCTTAAGAGTACCTACGTTAAATGATATGAGACAAGATAAAGAGTGCCTCATTCCTTAAAAATTACTTAAATATTTACTTCAATGACAAGTGTCTAAAATTCCTACATCTGAAATGCATCCTCCTGGATTAATAGTCTTCAAAGAATCTCTTTAAAAATGTAAAAAATCCCCAAATGGTAATAATTTGGCAGCATTTGCACCTAAATTTACCAGATTACTTGCTGACTACTAACCGAGAGTAACTGCTCCTATTGAATCTTTGGAGGTCAAATTCAGGCTGGTGGACCATTTTATTTTGATTTGAAATTTGGAAGGAAAGGTAGAAACCTCTAGATAGTCAAATGTGTCCAAGTCCCGCTATGTTTTAAGATGTGAAATCAAGGGAAGAGGTCCCTGAAAACACATAAGGAAAAGTCACATACTCTGTTCTCTCGCATAAAACAGCAAGTAATTCAACATAAAAATCAGTATCAAATATAATTCTATGGTTAACTTGCTTCCAGTCTGCTCGTCAGAATTTTCCTGCAATTGAACCTTTTTTCACTCAAATAGCTATGTGCTTTTCTTCCAGAAGATCCCAGTGAAATCAAATGCATTGACTCATTGCTTTTAGTGAAATCACACAAGAGAAAATCTACATCCAAAGTTTTGGTCCTCAGGGCCCATCATCACCTGGCCCTTGCCTATCTCTCTAGCCTCATCTCCTTTTAGCTCTTCATATGCACCAAAATCCCTTCTGCCAGGAGGCCTCTGAACGTTCCCTCTGCCTGGAGCACTCCCCACCTCCACTAGCTAACTCTTACTTATCATTCTTTGGCTCCCAGCTCAATTGTCAACTTGCTCAGAGAAGTATTTTTTCCCCTTCAGACTAAATCACAGCTCCTAGGTATAAGTTCTCAAAATTCCTATTAAGTGTTCTCTCAAAAGAGTTGTCACAGTTTTTAATTACATATTTTATGATGTTTTGTTTTCCTGCCTCCTCTTTTAGATTGTATGGTCCGTGAAGGCTGAGACCTTTATATTCTCAGCACTTAGTATAGTGCCTGGGACACGGCTGGGGAGTGCTATCTTTGGTTTCACTTACCTCACTGCCTAGATTCTGTGTTCCTTGCTGCTTTCACTTCAGAGATACATCCATAGTCTAAAAATGGTGGGTCTCGATCCTGGCAGCTCATTAGAACCATCAGAGTGGTTTTTATAAACGGGCCTCACCTCAGATCAGTCAAATCAGAAGCTCTAGGGCAGTGGTTCTCAAAGTGTGTGATACTGTTGAACCAGCACATCAGCTTCATTTGGGAATTCAGTAGAAACGCAAAATCTTGCCCCCTCCCCCCCACAGCTACTGAATCAGAAATGCCACCAGCCCCACCAGTCACATGATGATTAAGTAGGAAAGAGGTGATGAACATAATTCTGGGATGTATTAGTTACTTTTTTTGAGGGTAACTAGTTGGTGACATGATTAGACCTAGAACGGAAATCTCAGAGGTCAGGGAAAACTATGTGTGAAGATGCAAGAACCCAAAAATAAACTTCAGTTTGAACCCAGACTTTCTCAAACTTAACTGACTCCAGAACTCATCTCTGCATGTGCGTGTGTAATATCTACTGACAACCACGGAGCTAGTGTTCTACGGAACACACTTGGGGAAAGACTGCTCTCTATAAGGGTTGGTTGTTGCTCCTGCTGTAAATCATATTTCCAATCACTCCATTAACGGATATTTCTGCTACCTTCTTTTTTGCCTTCTTCCTTCCTATGTAGCTGAGCCTATATCAAGAGCATCCTGGGGCCTTGGTGAGAGGGGTTGCGCCATAGGAATGGGGGCCATTGCTCATACCGCTGACTGGTGCCTTCAGTACCTGTTTGAGCTCCGTCATCTAATATATGCAGTCTCCACTTGGTGTTGGATGGCTGCTGAGCACACCAGCGAGTCATATAGCATCTGGTTCATGACGGGCATCTCAGGTAGCTTGGTGTCTTATTAAAAGCTGGTCTTCGAAGTTCAAGGATTTCTAATGTTAATTCATTTCACTTAAAATGGAAAAAGAGCAAGTGATGCTTTTTAAATGCACAACACCAAAGATGATTGCAAAGTCAATTTCTCTAGTTTTTAATCATTTTATTATTTCACAGCATATTTAACTAAATGGAGAATAGCTTTTCATCTCCAGCTTTACTATTAATATCCACCATACGTTCCTATTAGTCTGTGCACTTCGTTTATATTCATACATGCAGAGCAGCTTCTTTTCCACACTTGCTCAGCCAAGCAAGATAAGAGACTGTAATTATAGAGAAATGTATCCTCTTTAGAGTCAAAACGTTCGCTGCATATTTTTTTTTTTGGTTCAGAAAATAGACAACAACCTCAAAGTAAGCCAAATTGACTTTTACTTTGCCAAATTATTTATCAAAATTTTAAAGGCCTTGCTGGGCTAATGAAATGTAAAAATAAACTTAATTTCTTATTAAAATATTATAGCTTACACCTAAAATAAACATATAAAAGTTATTGAACTGGAGGAAATTTTAGCACAAGTAAAATATGCTTTTTCGTCTAGTTAAAGTTAAGATTGTAGCAGAATACTCCCATATATTTATACCTCATTATACTTACTGCCAGGACTCTGGAATAGATTAGGCAATTGTTTTCTCTTATTTATTACTTTTTTTTTTTTCAACTGAGCATTGGTATCTCAAACAAAGGACTTCCTGGGCAAAGTTAGCAAGAACAGAGTTCCAATTCTACATATATGCAGATTCCAGGTGTCTTTTTTTTTTTTTTGCTGAGGAAGATTGACCCTGAGCTAACATCTATTGCCAATCGTCCTCTTTTTTTGCTTGAGGAGGATTAGCCCTGAGCTAACACCTGTGCCAGTCTTCCTCTATTTTATATGTGGGTCGCTGCCGTAGCACGGCTGACAAGTGGCGTATGTCCACGCCTGGGATCTGAACCCGCAAACCCGGGCTGCCAAACACAGTGTGCCAAACTTAACTGCTAGGCCACAGGCTGGCCCCCAGATGTCTTTTTTTTTTTTAACTTATCATTTATTTACTTTGTTTCTTAAATGTTTTTAAGATGTTATTATAATAGATCAGAATTCGTGCTTACTCATCATAAGAATCATAAAAGATTTTGATTGTCTTATTATTAGAGACCATAATTTTTATTTACCACCAATTTTGAACCTAGACACATTATGTGATTTAGAGTTTTTCTGAAAAGTTAATCTAAATACAATGTGTTTATCTTATTTTATGGAAGTCTGAGGCAGGTAAATTGACAACCAAGTAACATAAAATATTAATGAAATTTTTGTGAAAAATGTGAAATAATGTGTATTGTCTATAGCATATAAAAACAGAGAATAATTTTAAGGATGGTCTGGCAAGTGACTTGCAAATTGTATTTACACTAATGCCACATGGTGGCGTCACTTCAGCTGATAAATAGAAATGTCCATCATTACATAAGCATCCTGGGAACCGAGCTATTGTTTATGGAATTGGGACTTGTTTGAGGGACTGTGGTGACTGCTGCGCTGCTATTTTACCATTTACAGTTATTATGATTTAAAATATTTTTAAATCACATAAAAAGCACTCCAAATATTACTTAGGTTATGGTACCTCTTTAGTGCTGAAAAACAAGCTTTAAAATCAGTACCTTTGGAAAGGAAGTTAGAGGTGATGAAATGCTATGAAGAATTTCTCATATTTGTCATTATATGTTATGCATATTTTTGGAGAACTCTGCAAAATGTCAGAGATGATATTACAAAAATTAAAATGAGATAGTAAAGTAAAAAAAAATGCACATTTGTTGTAAATTATTCCTTTTAGTAGACATTTCCCACCATATTCTCAACTTGGGAAAATTAGGCTTGAATTATCAAAGTTTTGAAATATTCCAGGTCTTCGGTAACATGCTTGTGTAAAATGCTACTTTCTCAATACCAAAAGAGTTTCATGTGTTTATTTAAAAGTTAGATATTTGCTTTAAAAGTGGAAATTTGGGTATAGGAAACTGAAGAGGGAAAGATGATGGTTTGCGAAAACCAGTATCTAATATCCTTCTGCCTTCACAACTCTCCTGACTGTTTATTTTTCCATTTCTAATATTGCTCTGATAAAAAAAAATGGACTCAGAGAACGGGACAGTGGACAAGAAGAAGAGAGGGCAACTGAAAACAGGAAATAAGAAAACTACCAACCCAGAGTGCTTTTGCAATGGACAGATAGATGTAGAATCTTAAAGAAACTAGTAAGATAGATCTCCCTACATTCTCTTTCATCTTCTTAGCTTTTCCACTCTAAGCCCTAACTATCCCACTAACATACCTCTCCTACCAGCTAGGTCCCCATATAGTAAGATTTGAAATGTCAAGCTCTCTAGATACGCTATTACTGACACATTTCTTTATGGATAGTTTAGCTATCAAAGATGGTAAGCATTTTCTCCCCACAATATATTCTAGACCATATTCATTAGGGGCTGACACCCAGGTCCTGTCTGACTACTATGGCACTTGCAAAATATGCGCATAAGGGCCACTAATAAATTTCTGGAAGTGAGTAATAAACATGACACTTTCGTTTCCTGGATTAATAATATACCCTATGAATGATAAGGAAGTGTTGACATAAATTATGGCTTACCTGTTGGATACCCTTAGAGAGCTGATTTAATTTAATTCTGTGTAGCAGCACGGTTTCCTGGAGACATCTGCTAAAAATATATCTTATTTTTGCTTAGTTTGGATTCCCCCAAGAGATGAACCTTTGGAGGAACCCAAATTAATGAAGTGGGAAAGAGAGAAAGGGAAGAAAAGGAAAACAAAAAAGATGTGTATTAATAAGTAAGCTATTGCTGTGTGCAACTGGGGTTCAATCCCATGGGAAACACTATGAGAAATTATATGGAACACCCCTGGGCCTGTCCCCCTGAAGAACAGGAAGGTTGGGGCATTTATCCACTGACTCTCATCCCTTATTTTTTGAAGATTGCCCCTGTGGTCTTAACTCTTCATCTCTCCAGTATTTCCCGGTCCTGTAGGGTCGAAAAACAACCTCAAGCACAGAAGAGAGACCCTCGAGGTGGGAAGTAGGCTTGCCAGGTACTAAGTACCTCAGCCTCAGGTGCCCTCGGGTGGGCTGAGGCAAAGGGCAGAGGCATCAACATCTCCTGCTACATGCATAATGCTAATACTGAGTAAACACGAAATGTTAAGATCTTAATAAGTGCAGTTTGTTCACAGGCACATAACTGGAAATAGTCTTATCCATTTTCCTTGCCTAGATTTTCTTTTAAACTGATTGCTTCCCTGCTAGCTTTGCCTCAAGTGCATATAATGATTTCCCAAGGCATTTCTCAATATTTTCTAAGTGTTTAGGTCTTAGGTCTCCTCTTCTTTGGAGAAGAGTTTCCAAAATACATGCAACATCCAGTCTTAAACATACAAAATAGCAAGAGTTATTACTACAATGACAACGGAGTGAATTTGTAAATAATCTTTAAAAGAAAAAATATGTGACAAAGTCAATTTTATGAAGCCAGCAACTCCTTTAGACATGTATGTAATATACAAAATGAAGTCTTTCAGAATGTGTTTATTTCTAAAATCTGGATTACTAAAGATTGACTTAATCTTTATTTTATGTGTTATGTGCCCATTTAATGAATCACGATGTGCGTTGTTAAGGAAAGAGCAGAAAATGGCAGTGAATAGAAAGTTGTTATATTTATTATCTTAATACAATACTATCTTTATACAGAAAAGACTCTTATTGAGCCTGAATTGTTTAATGGAAAAATAACCTCCTTGAAATCATTTGGCTACTAACTATTTGGAGTTATTTATTATGAATAATAACACAAATTGACCTTTCAGATTTTGTTCTGTTTATATGTTCCTTTCCACTGAAATGAAAAAAAAAAGTACATTCTTGGCTACATTCTCTGGTATAAGGAATAATCAATGGAGATAGTTGAAATATTTTCTTTCACATTTATTCCATCTCCACAGCAGGACACTAAAATAACCGGTCACGCACTGAGTCTAGATCTCTGTCTTCCCTCAGTGCATTATTTCTGAAGCTGTTACTTGGCCAAACTTCTTGCCTCTACTTTTTTCCATTACTCTATTCACATATATATAAATAATTAATTATCTATACTATTGCCAGATTAAATTCCTTAACTATTTTTTATTATATTATCATCAAATTTAAAATGAATATGACATCAAGCCCTACATGATCTATATGATTTACCTTGCCTATCACCCAACCAACGCTTTGTGTAATATTTCGGCCATTCTCTTTTCAGACTTTTCACATAACAGGCTTACGCCTTCTTCTCTTTGCCTTCTGTCATTCTGCTTCTAAAATCTAAAGGGAACATTATCTTCTTTTCTCTTAAGTTTCAGCTTCAGTTCCGTGTTTTCATTGATAACTTCTGATAGCAGGCCACACAGATTTCTCCTCCTTTAATTCCCATCTCGCTTATTGTGTACTGTGTACACTCTACAAGAAGTATCTTGTACTTTTCCCATTTGCTAATGGTTTAAATGAAAACTTCAGAACAACGAATCTCAAGTTATAATGAGCATGACAATTACTTGGGGACTTTGTTAATAAAGCAGATTCTAGAATCCCCTCAGATAATTCTGATGAAGGCAGTCATGGACCATGCCCCTGAGATTTTCCTGTTTTACTTTATTCTACATGTAAAGCTATAATTTATTTATTCTTTTCAGGCTAAATAAAATATTAAATTATCTTTTCATCCTCCCTGGAGGAGGGTGAAAGGAGTAAAAGAGGACATGTGTACAGTGATGGACGGTAATTAGACTTTGAGTGGTGAGCGTGATGTAGTCTACATAGAAATCGAAATATAATGATGTACGCTTGAAATTTATATAATGTTGTAGACCAATGGTACCTAAATATAGAGTAGTAAATTATTTTAAAAATAAAAGAATCTGAAATGTAGATATTATATATTGCCAATGTGCCACTAGAAACTTAGGTGAACCCATAAAATATGGTACCATAATTGCTTTGTGAATTGGAAAGGTATATGTTGGGTAAAATAAAACCAGGATATATGTGATAAAAAGACCTATTTTGACCACTGCTGGGCCAGTAACTAAGCCTTGGCCGTGACATGGTTTTAGAATCTCAGAGACATTGATAAGGAGTGAAAACTGCTAGTTGCCAGATAAATTAGATGTCATTTTGGATTGTAGACAATGATGTCATTTTAGAGTTAAGAGTATCCACTGTTAATAGCTTTCAACAGATTGGTTGAAAAGTTTCTTCTTTCTCTCCTGTACTATGTTACCACCATCTCTAGATGACAGTAAAGTTTTCCCATCCTAGATGGGAGTAAACTCTTCTGACCCAAGATGGTGCCTGTCTTGTTGGCCCATGATTCCATTTCATAAAAATAGCCCTCCAGTAAGATAGCTAACATGAGGTGAAGGAAAACGATAAAATTTAAGTGTAAAATCTTTAAAGTTCAAAGAACAGGAAGATAGAATAAAACTCTTTATAAAATTAGGCTTATTTTCCACTGAATAGACTCAAAGTAAACCTTAATATTTGCTTAACAACTTCGTGTCTATTTCTGTTTTCTATTATGAAAACCTGGTTAAAATATACTATGGCATATTTCTTTAAAATAACTATTTCAGATGATCTGTTCTTCTGACTTATCTATACTCTTAATTCTAACTTGAATTGTTTCTGTCAGCAAGTCATGAGAGGCATACAACCACCCTATAGTCTTTTTTTTATTATATCTGATCTTTAATTCAGAATTTACAACTTAAAGATTTTGTACTAAATTTTTAAACTTTTGATATAAAATTTTCCAACTTCCTTTGTTTTCTGCTACTAAAAAGTAGTCCCATAGCTTAATGACTTAAGTTTTGCTTTTTTCCATTTCTCTTATTACATAGCACTGTGGATTATATTGTTATCCCTAACTAAGGCACTTAAAAATTAACTTTAAAAGATATATTATACCATTTCTATCCAGATGAGAGAAAAGAATCAGTGATCCATTTCAAGATGGAATTTATTTAAGGAAAGAAAAACACTATTGTCTGAATCACTTAAAATATGCATAAACATGCTACATGTATAATTTTAGAATGAGGGAAGGTAACTGATGATTTATAATGTTTGTTCCAGGTATTGAATGCATATTGTAGCATTGGAGAAATAGGTTCAGTTCTATGCTTCATGAATAGTGGGGTACGCTGAGCAGAACAGTCTGACAGATAATAAATAGTTATTGAGTCGTTTACTCATGAAGTAGGAACTATGTGGAGGGAGAGGAAAAGGAATGAGTGAGAATGTGACTACTGGTTGTCAGAATACACAAAAGGAGAATTAACAATAAGATTTATATAAAGGGGGCTGGCCCTGTGGCTTAGCAGTTAAGTGCGCATGCTCTGCTGCTGGCGGCCCAGGTTTGGATCCCGGGCGCGCACCGAGGCACCGCTTGCCTGGCCATGCTGGGGCCGTGTCCCACATACAGCAACTGGAAGGATGTGCAGCTATGACATACAACTATCTACTGGGGCTTTGGGGGGGGGAAAAAGATTTATATAAAGGAAGGCTAACTCTATTCCTTTCTAGGAAAGGAGAAGTTAAGATGGGAAATGAAACAAGATCAAAAGAGAATTAAAAATGTAAACCTACTTAGCATCGGTGCCAAAGATCAAAAGAACATTGAGAATTTACCAAGATTGTCTAAACAGATGTTATCTAATCAGTATGAAGTTGTATAAAATTCTAAATGGCATTATTGTTAACATGTATTAGTAACTAGAATGATTTTTGCAGGGCTATTGTACATTGTGTGCTTTCACTGAAAGTTGAAGATAAGACTTAATTTCCCACGTAGGTTTATATCAGTCTAGTTCAACAAAAGATGACAGAATTCCTGTTGGGTTCCAGGGTCCCAGGCACTGCATTGGCATTAGAAACACAAAACATTGCTGAGGAAAATTAAGGAAGACCTGAATTAAAGAGAGACATTCTATATTTATGGATCAAAGATTCAATACTAAGATGTCATTTTCCCCTCAAATGATCGATAGATTCACGGCAATTTCAATCAGAATCCCAGCAGACATTTTTGTAGAAATTGACAAGCTAATTCTAAAATTTGTATTGAAATGCAAAGGACCAGAATAGATCAAACCATGTTGGAAAGAATAATAAAGTTGGAAGACATACACTACTTAACTTCAAAACTTTTAAAATCTATAGTAATTAGGACACTGTAGTAATGGTGTAAAAATATATATAGAACAATATCAATGGAACATAAAGAGTACAGAAACAAACTCACATATATATGCTTATTTGAGTTTTGACAAAGGTGCCAAGGCAATTTCAGTGGAGAAAAAATATTCTTTTCAACAAATGGTGCTGGAGCAATTGGATATCCATGTGCAAATGAATGAACTTGGATTCATACCTGGCACAATATACAAAAATTAACTCAAAATGGATTACAGACCTAAATACAAAACCTAAATCTATAAAATTTGTAGGAGGAAATTTTGTGATCTTGAATTTCTTGGATATGACACCAAAGATGGTGACCAAAGATTTCTTAGATACAGCACCAAAAGCACCATCCTTGTAAGAATAAATTGATAAACTGGATTTAATCAAAAGTAAGAACTTTTGCTCTCCAAAAGACACTGTTAAGAGAACGAAAAGTGAGCCAAAGACTGGGGAAAATATTTGCGATATACATATCTAATGTGGTACTTCTACCCAGAATATATAAAAATGCTCAATACTTAATAATAAGAAAACAAGCACTCAATAGAACTAGTCAAAAGATTTAATAGATTCTTCACCAAAGATTTATGGATGGCAAGTAAGCTTATGAAAAGGTGTTCAACATCATGTAAATGAAAACCACATTGAGATACCACTGTACACCTACTAGAATTGCTATAATCAAAAAGACTACCCATATCATGTGTTGGCAAGGATGTGAAACAACTGAAACTCTCATAAATTCTTGGTGGGAATGGAAAATGGTACAAACAGGTAGGAGAACGGTTTGGCAGCTTCTTAAAAAGTTAAACACACACCTACCTTATAAGCCAGCCATTCTACTTCTAGGTATTTACACAAGGGTAATGAAAGCTTATTTCATACAAGTACTTGAACACAAGCATTCATAGCAGCTTTATTTGTAATAGTCAAAAGCTGGAAGCAGCCCAAATGTTCATCAACAGGGGAACGAATAAACAAACTGTGGTATATCCATACAAGAGAATAATACTCAGCAGTAAAAAGGAGAGCACTACTGATACACGCAACAACGGATGAATCTGAAGATCATTATTCTGAGTGAAAGGATTCAGACAAGAAAGATTATATATTATATGATTCCATTTATATAAAATTCTAGTAAGTGTAACCTAATCTATAACAGAAAGTGGATCACTGGTTGCCTAAGGATAGATGAACGGTCACGGGAGTGAAACAAGAGGGTGGTATTACCCATGGGGCACTACGAACCTTTTGGAAGTGATGGGTATGTTCTTTATGTTGATTGTCCTCATCACTTCTCGGGTGTATAAATATGTTAAAATGTACTAATTGTGCACTTTAAATACCTTATAAAGCTGATTTAAAACAAAGAAAAATATTAGCATTATCTTTATTGTAAATAAGTATATTGTTTCTTGAATTATAAATGAGTGAGTTATGGTTATACATTTTACATAATAAAAACATGTTAAAGGAGACTTCCTCCTTTTTTGTGTAAATGTTAGTATAGTCACAAAATTTGATTTCTAATTAAGAAAATATCTAGTTCTAGTTTTAAAAGACTTTACCCTGATATGTGTTTTTCCTTTGCATTTTGGAGAATAACAAGGGATTTCAGACGGGCAAAGGAACCTGGGTGGTGCTCTTATTCTGGGTTTCCACAGAACTGGCCAAATCTGTCAGAAAAAATTCAAAGATGTTTTCTATTATGACAGGCAGGATACAGCTGACTTGTAACTATGACTCTTTCTGAGTCCTTGAGTAACTTAAAGAAATATACAGACTGTTTAGTGGGAAGATTCTAAAAGATTTTATTTGTCTCATGAAAGCTCATGCCACGGGAGTATGGCCAAGTCTTTGTCCAATTCTGACTCAGAGAGACAGAAGATGTCACAAAGATTTTATAAGCTTCAATATTAAAAAATCCCTTTCCATTACATCATCCAAAAACAAACTTCTGGGGTAGGAGTGAGTGGAAGAATACTTCCTAGAAGAGAACAGCAAAGCTGTCATAGTGTCACTATCGGATTTTCTGTAGCATGTCAATCTGTAGACCCCATATTCCCCAATTTAAATATAACGGAGCAAAAAAGTTCTACAAATTAAAGAGATATGGGATGTCAGCATGGACAATCTAAAATGATTAGCTTGAAAAAGTGAAGAAACAAAGGAAATCTAATGCAAACATGTTTGGCATTCTAGCCAAGGGAGAAGGAGCAGAGTTGCCCAAGTCTTAAACTTACGGATGATTAATATCCCTAAATATTAGTAGAATCCCTAAATGAATACAATATATTATTACTCAATATTTGAACCAATCTGTTCTGGAGATAAACTTGTTAATCTGTTATGCTACACTTAGGGTGAAATCTTTTCCTCACTTTTAATGCTCTATGCCGTAACTTTTGATTGGCAGATTGCTGTTGTCATACAGAAGAGTGATTCAGACTGTCCCTTAGCCCTCTGACAAATTATGATCTAAGGAGAGATACATGAGAATATGTGCAGAATACTAGAGAAAAGGCAAAAGGAAAAGAGGCAGAAAAGAGAGAAATTAATAACATGCAGATAACGACTCAGTTAAAACAGCATTGGTCTGTGTGATAGGCTGACTAAGCAGGTGCTTAAAGCATTTTGCAAAGAAGGGTCCCCAAAAGAATAATCTAGTAACCTAGAAAGAGGCCAAATAAATTTCCCCATACATGTATGTCTTGTTTCACTTAAAAAATAATACCTTTTTTCCTTAGCGTCATTTTTATTTTGAGCTACACTTGGTAAGAAATCATAATCTTTCCAGTGTTTATGTTCTCTAATGTTCTTAATCTAGTTAGAAGCTTGTCTTGCAGGGGCTAATAGAATAGGGGAAAAGAGGAAAAATTGATCAAACCTAAAGCAATAAAGTTAAAGTTGCTTTGTAGGGGCAATAGAAAGGGGGAAAAGAAAACGTTTATGTGGTTAATAGAAACTAAAGCAATAAAGTTAATGGTGGTAGAAGTCATTGGGACTTTTTGGCTCTGTAGAGCTGATGACCTCAGTATTTCCAGCCCCATTAAGATCTTATGCTTGATTTTAATTCAATTAATTGAACTTGATTTATATTTTATCAAATAGTGTATTTCCTTAAAAAAGAATGAGCACAAAGGGAATACAGTGAAAAGACTCTGCTATCCCTAGACCCTGAGTTCTCTGTCCCTCGGGCAAACGCTGGAGGCTGTTTCTTTTGTAGTCTGGAAACTTTTACCTTTTTATGCCTGAATCTAAATATATATTTTGGCTATAAGCAGATTTCTCCCTGATTGTTTTCATAAAGAATGTAAATCAAATCATTGGTCATGGTGACTCTGTATATGTGACATTTATTCACACTTTATTTTCTGTTTCATAACAGCAGGCGATGGAGACAATAAAAATTAAGTTGGGTAAAATATTTTGTGTTGAATAACAGTCCATTTTCATGTGGACCATATCTTGCCATGAATGTAAGCATTCTAGAATGAAGGCTATTTTTTCCCTTTGAAGCAAACTGAGAGAAAGTATTTTCCAAGATCCTTGACCAGCTTAAAGCACTGCATTTTTGGAGTTGCCTTTTTGCCGGTAGCACACATGCAAAGTGAGTACTGTTTGTGTCCTCCACACATATTTTTTATAGAGTCCTTTGTGCCATACCACTTTACTGAAAATCATGAAATTCTTAAGAATTAAAACTTGAAAGATTTGTAAATTCGTTGAAATTTTTATGCTCAATTAAACCAAACAATTATTAAGTATCCAGGCCCAGTCCTTGGACTTCTTCCTTGACCCCAAATACCATCCATACCCTGATGACTTTGAAATTTATACCTCGATTCTCAAACTTTCCAGAATCTCTTACATTTAACCATCTACACAACATCTCTAGTTAGATGTCTAATGGGCATTTTAAAACTAACATGTCCAAAAGTGACTCAACTTTCCCCTGAAAATTCCTTTCCCAATTTTCTCCAATTCAATTGGTGGCAACTTATCCATCTGGATGCTTAAATCACAAACCTTACAATCAATCAACCTTGACTCCTTTTTCTTTTTCTTCATATCAAAAAGTCAATCCAGAAACAAAACCTAGCCTCCAAAACATATCTCAAATCTGACCTCTTTCTACCACTTGTTGTGCAGTATTCTAGTTGTGCTCTCCACTGTCTTCCATTTGGATTATGGCAATAGCTTACCTGGTTTCCCTACTTCAACTCTTGATCTCACAGTCTGTTCTTCATACAGCAGTCCTGGTCATACCACTGCTCAGAACCACCACGGCCTCCCATTCACCTCACACGGCTTGCAAAGGCCTATGAGATCTGCCCTCCCACAAGCTTTATGGTCTTGTATCTCCATCTCTTTGCTCTTCTACACCACCCTCTTTGCTGTTTCTTGAACATGCTAAGCATGTTTCTGCTAAGGACCATTGCAGTTGCTATTTCTTCTGCCTGGGAAGTTCTTCTGCAGATATCTATGTAGATTGCTGCCTCACAACTTTGAACTCACTGCTCGAACGTCACTTTGTCACAGAGTCCTCCCTGAATACTCTATAAAATATGAACTTCTCGCTATCCTTCTCTCCCACATGCTGCTTGATTTTCCACAGAGCATTACCACCTGATATGATTTTAAATCTCTTTGTTGTCTCTCTCCCCCTCTAGGATGTAAGATAACTGAGACCAAAGCAGGGTCTTTGTTTTGGTCACTCACCTTTCTGTACACAAGGTTTTGGAGCCTACATCACTCACTCTGCTTGACCAGCCCAGTGATCTTGGGCTCAACTAACCAATTATACTTGTGGGACCTAATAAACCATCGTGGCACCAGACTCATTCGGCTTTGCAAGACACATATAGGAAATGATGGGAGGACAGCATCAAGTGTGTCATCAGCAGGAGTTCCCACAGTAGTCCAGAAACCTCTTTAGCCCTTCAAGTGACAGCTCAGGTTTAGGGGAAGAGACCACATTGGTGGGTGCAGGTACCACCCTTGCTTAGAAGGTCCATGTTCCATAATATTTGTTGTATTTGTCCCATAAGAGTATATTCTAGCAATCCACAAGCAAAAGTACACCCATTACAAGAGCAATATCTTCAGGGAAGACCCAAAGCTACGCCTTCCCACCAGATATTTATGCTTCACTCCTGTCCTCCAAGTGCTAATATTGTTTCCAACTGGGCATCATTTTTGCCATAAATAATGTTGACTAGTAACATAGCTGGCATTTCACATTTCCAGGGAAACAGTGTTAGATGGTTAGCCAAGGTCATTTTCCCATGGAAAGGAAGAAAGGTCGTCTTCTTTTTTTTTTTTTTTTGGTGAGGAAGATTGGCCCTGAGCTAACATCTGCTGCCAATCTTCCTCCTTTTTTTTGCTTGAGGAAGATGGTCCCTGAGCTAACATCTGTGCCAATCTTCCTCTACTTAGTATATGGGATGCGGCCACAGCATGGCTTGTTGAGCAGCGTGTAAGTCCACACCTGGGATCCGAACTTGCGAACCCCAGGCTGCCAAAGCAGAGTGTGCGAACTCAACCACTACACCACTGGGCCAGCCCTGAGAAAGGTTTTTTTTTTTTTTTTAATTTTTATTGTACTGTGTTGCATAATAGGCACCCAACACACATTTGTTGAACGAATGAATGAATGAATGAATGAGCATGATACCACAGGGAAAAAATAAACATACAAGACATGATACCACAAGGAAAAAATAAGGACACTTTAATTTAAGAAAATTAAAGTCAAACTACAGACTGGGAAAAAATATTTGCAAAACATATATCTGATAAAGGACAAATATCTGATAAACAACTTTACAACTCAATAATAAGAAGCCAAGAAACCCAATTTAAAAAAATGAGAAAGAGATTGTAACACACAATTTATCAAAGCAGATATACAAATGGCAAATAAACACATGAAAATACATTAGCCATGCAAATTTAAACCATAATGAGATAATTCCACACAATCACTAAAACGACAAAACAAGCCTGGCAATTCTAAGTTTTAGCAAGTATGTGAAGAAACTGGAACTCTCATGCATTGCTGATAGGAATGCAAAATGGTACAGCCACTTGACAACATATTTTGGCAGTTTCTTATAAAGTTAAAAATACATTTACCATATGACTCAACAAACTCACTCCTAGGTATTTACTTAAGTGATCAGAGAACATTTGTCCACACCCTAACATGCAGATGTACATGGCAGATTTACTCATAATATTCATAATAGCTCCAAACTAGAAACTACCCAAATGTCTATCCACTGGTGAATGGATAAACAAATGTGATAAATCCATATAATGGAATACTACTCAGCAGTAAAAAGCATCTAAGGATACATTTAACTACCTGCATGAATCTCAAAAGTATTATGCTAAGTGAAAGAAGCCAGACACAGAAGACTACATACTTTATGATTTCATTTATATGACATTTTGGAAAAGGCACCATTGTAGTGATAGAAAGCAGATCATTAGGTACCAGGGTTTTGGGGTGGTGGGAAGAGACTGACTATAAAGGGACACAAGGAAATTCTTTGTGGTGATGGAAATTTATTGTATGTACATATGCCACTATAAAGCAGACTTTAAGCAGGTATGGGGAATAAGATAATAAAACAGCATGATCCCTTAGTAGGTTATAATCTGTTTAGCAAATAATAATAATAATATAAAGTAAACTGTAATAAAATTTATATAAATTCTTTAACCCCCTGGTCATAAGAATTTTGTTATAATGAACAAATTTGTCCAACAATTGCTTTTTGTGTTTACTGTCCAACTAATTTTTAATCATTAAAGATAAAGACTTTTGTATAGTGTAAAGGAAGAAAATAAGAGAAGCTGATTCTTTGCATTTCAGTTTTCTGATGATCAAATGACAGCCTCCTTACTTTAAAGAGGAAACACTTATTTTTTCCTATGTATTATGAACCGAGGAATATACTCGCACACAATTCTCTTTAATTTTTAAATATTTCTGAGTACAGTTTATGTCATTTGTGGGTCCTAAAGGTATATAAGTAATTTTAATTTAATGATATATGCTTAGAAAAGGAGGCATTCAAACAAGTATTCAAGGATTTTCCCCATCCATAAATTTAAATTTATTTCATATATTCTGCCTCACATCTGGTTTCTCAGAAAGCAGATGCAATGAAAAGTTTTATTCTTTCCATCTTGAGCATATGGTTTTCTTACTTAAAATCAAATATTTACTGTATAATAATATAGTAAAGAAAGGAAATGAGAAATGAGGGAGGCTTTGTCAGGCGTAGGCATTTGCATTGATAACTTCTCTGTACTGTACTAAATATGTTAGTTTGCCTTAGAGAAAATAAAAGTGCAATCTGATGCATAATAAAAATACACTTACACTTTTCCATCTAGATAATCACACATTATTTCTTAATTACTAAATCTAGAAGTGTACTCTTAATCAAATTAAATCTCCATAAAATTAAAAAAATTTTTATTGAAGGATATCATCATAGAGAAAAGTACACCAATCATAAGTGTACAGATGGATGAATTTTCAGAAACTAATTGTACTCGTAACCACAACCAAGATCAAGAAACACGACACTACTGGTACCTAGACTCCCTCCAAACCCCTCCAATTCACTATGTCCCTCCAGATGGAAATCACTTTCCTGACTTCTTGCAGCATAGATTAGTTTCGCTTCATTTTGAACTTTATTCAAATGGAATCACCTAAGATGCACTCTTTTGTGTAGGGCTTCTTTCACGCAATAATATGTTTTTAAGATTCATTCTTGTGTGCAGCTGTAGTTTGCTCCTTCTCATTGTGTTTACATTCCACTATGGAAAAATAGCACAATTCATGTATTCATTCTGCTGTTGATGGTCATTTGGGTAGTTTTTAGTTTTGTGCAATTTTGAGTAGCACTACTAAGAACATCCTTGTCCATGTCTTTTGGTAAATAGGTGCATGAATTTCTGTTGGGTGTATATAGAATTTCTAGGTAATAAGGTAGATATATGTTTAGTTTCAGTAAACACTGCCAAAGTTTTCAGTGATTGTATTAATTTACATTCCTACCAGCAGTGTATAGGAATTCTGATTGCTCCATAGCCTTACTAATAATTGTTTTTTTCTGCCTCAAAAAATTTAGACATTCTAGTAGTTGGGCTTTATTGAGTTGTGGTTTTAATGTATATTTTCATAATGTCTAATAAAGTTGAGTACATACTTTATATGCTTATTGGCCATTTGGATATCCTTATTCATGAATTACATGTTCAAATTTTTTGTTCATTTTATTTTAGTGTTTTTTTCCTTATCTTCTTTTTGTAACATATTGATTTTAGGAGTTCTGAATATGAGTCCTTTGTTGTATATACGTACTACAAATATCCTACTTTTCATAAGATTTTATGTATTAAATAATTTTCAGAAAACTTATTTCTCATGTGTTAGAATACCACTCTATGGTTAAACAGATCATTACCTAACAGCTATTAGTTCAACTCTGATACCATAGTGCAAAAGCAGCCATAAACACTATGTAAACAATTGAGTATGGCTAGATTTGGCCTACAGCTGGCCAAATTTAGCCAACAGACCAGGCAAGATGGGGGACAAAGAGGAATAAGATGAAAGATATAATCTCAAATATTTCAATATTACATTAACTATAAATGGACCAAATATTCCAATTAAAATTCTTTCTCTATTCTAGTGAAAACACAGAAATTCCTAGAACTAAGATTGTCAGATTGTTTTAAAAAGAAATTAACAAGTAATACACCTTAAATATAAGGCCCAGAAAAGTTGAAACCAAAAGAATGCACAATAATTCCATGCAAACACCAACAAAAAGAAAGCTTGCAGAACTATACTAATAATAGACAATGTAGACTTTAAGGCAAAAATTATTGCTAAAAATAAAGAGGGGCATTTCAAATGATGAAAGACGCAATCCACCAGAAATGTATAACACTTCTAAATTTGGATACATAGTCTCCAAACATGTAAAACAAAACTGACAATCAAGAAAAGAAATAGACAAAGCCAAAATCATAGAAGAGTTTAACATACCTGTCTCAGTAACTGGTACAACAGGGAAAATAATCAACAGACATACAGAAATTTAGAACAACATGATTAACTTTACTGTGTGTGTGTGCAAAACAGACTGCTAGAACATAGCACTCAACACTTGTATTATACACATCCTATTCAAGTTCACATGGAACACTTAACAAAATCATATCTATATATCTGGACCGTAAAGGAAGTTACAACAACTTTTCTAAGCGTTAAATCAAAGTATGTTCTCTGATCACAGTGGAATTAAGTTAGAAAGGAATAACAAAAAATACTATGAGAAAATCCCTAAATGATTAGAAAATAAGCAGTACATTTCTTTTTTTTTCTTTAGATACTCTTTTTTCCCTATCACCCTTATTTCTATTTTCTATTTAAGAATTTTGTAGGAAGAGCTTAAGACCACTCAGTGGCTGTTCCTCCCATTAGCTGCAGACCAGTCTTCAGTGGCACGCTAAGTGTTCCAGTCTTCAGCAGGGAACTGCTGCAGAAGTGCAGACGGCACCTGCACACCTTCAGACCAGTCTGCGACCTCGAGTTGAGTAGTAGTAAATTCAGAAGCTGGAGCAGTCCATTCACCCTGAAATTCCTCCTTGGTCACAGCCTTTTTAGCAGCAGCCTGCTCTTCCTTTTCAATCTCTTCAGGATCTCTGTAGAGGTAGAGATCAGGCATTGCCTCCCACAGGTGCTCATGGGAGATGGTGCCATGTGTACACAGAACTTTCCAGGCCAGCACCCACCACATTGGACTCGCTGAGTGAGCTCCCTTGTTGTTGCATGGGATGACAATGCCCACATAGTGCAGAGGAAAGTCTGTGTTACACAGAGCAATGATAGGCAGGTTAACATAAGTTGCCTCTGTGAAAGGCTGGCGGTTACCCCTGGGATCAGTAGCCACCAAAATTTGTAGCTCTCAGAAGCTATAAACCAGCTCCTAGATCTGGTTAATGAAGTTTCTAGGAGTGAAGCGACCAGCAATAGGAGTGGCTCCAGTGACAGCAGCAAACTTTAGCACAGCTCCCTGGCCAGTATTTCTGGAGGATATGACACTGACATCAACTGGGTTTTTTTTTTTTTTTTTTTTTTGTGAGGAGATCAGCCCTGAGCTAACATCTGCCAATCCTCCTCTTTTTTTTGCTGAGGAAGACGGCCCTGGGCTAACATCGGTGCCTATCTTCCTCCACTTTATATGAGACGCCGCCACAGCATGGCTTACCAAGCAGTGCGTCGGTGCGCGCCCGGGATCCGAACCAGCGAACCCCGGGCCGCCGCAGCAGAGCGCGCGCACTTAACCGCTTGCGCCACCGGGCCGGCCCCTCAACTGGGTTTTTAATAGCAACAATGACACAAGCTGTCAGCAGAAGCTTCTCCCAGGTTCTCTTCAGATTTATGATGTAGATGCCATCACTTTTCCTTTTGTAAATGTGCTGTTCCATTTGGAAGTCAAAGTTGGTGGCACCTAAGTGGGTTTCTGCTAAAAGGAATTTGAGGACATCCTCCTGCTTCATTTGCACAACATCAAGGGCTCTGGACATTGTGAAAGTTTCCCTTTAACTTACAATGGAAACCCAGAACAATATCAATTTCTGCTCTCGGTAGAGCAGAAAAAACAGCAATACGTTTCTAAATAACCCATGTATCAAAGGTGGAATCACAATAAAAATTACAAAATACTTAAGAGTAAAGGATAATATGGGGCCAGCCCCATGGTGTAGTGATTCAAGTTCCATGCACTCTGCTTTGGCTGCCTGGGTTCATGGGTTTGGGTCCTCGGCGCAGATCTATACCACTCGTCAGCCATACTGTGGCAGTGTCCCACATACAAAATAGAGGAAGATGGGCACGGATGTTAGCTCAGGGCTAGTCTTCCTCAAGCAAACAAAGAGGAAGATTGGCAACAGATGTTAGCTCAGGGAAGATCTTCCTCAGAAAAAAAAAAAAAAGGTAAAGGATAATAAAAATATGACATCAAAACTTGTGGGATTCAGCTAAAGCAGGGGTCAGAGGGAAATTTATAGTCTTAACTGCATATATTAGAAGAAAAGAAAGTCTGAAATTTTATTATAGGCATCTATCTTAAGAGTTAGAATAAAAAATAGCAAATTAAACTCAAAGAACATAAAAGGAAGGAAGAAAAAATGTTAAGAAAAGAACAGAAATTAGTGAAATTGAAAACAAACATATACCAGAGAAAATCAGCACTAATAATACTGATAAATATCCAGCAAAACTGATAAAAGAAAAACCAAACCAGAAAAAATAAAAATCATCAACAACAAAGTCCCACAGACATTAAAAAGTGATATTATGTACAACTTTATGGCAATACATTTCAAAATGTAGGTGAAATGTATACAGGAGAAAATAGGAAATCTGAAGTCTATTTTCTGTTAAAGGATTTAAACTGTAATAAAAAAGGAACAACAAAAGCCTCTCCTCAAAGAAAATTTCAGATTCAGAAGGACTCACTAATAAAATCTTCCAAACATTCAAGACTCATTAACATCTTAAATAAAATTTTCCCAAGAATAGAGAAAAAAAATAGAACATGTAATTCATTTTATGAGGCTAGAATAACATTGATACCAAACCATATCCAGGACATTCCAAAAAAGCAAACTTAAAGTCCAATTTATTTTATATGCATAGAGGCAGAAATCCTCAGGAAAATAACACAACAAATTTAGGTTCATTCTGGGAAGGAGTACAATGTTGCTTTAACATATAAAGTAAGGTAATTTACCACACTAATAGCAAAAAGAGGGAAAAATACAATAATCTTTATACAAGCAAAGCATTTGATAAAATCCAATACTTTTTTTTTTCCTTTGGTGCGGAAGATTGGCCCTGAGCTAACATCTGCCAATTCTCCTCTTTTTGCTGAGGAAGACTGACCATGTGCTAACATCCATGTCCATCTTCCTCCACTTTATATGGGACGCCGCCACAGCATGGCTTGCCAAGTGGTGCATCGGTGTGCGCCGGGGATCTGAACCGGGAACCCCAGGCCGCCACAGTGGAGCACGCGCACTTAACTGCTTGCGCCACCGGGCTGGCCCCTCCAATATGTGTTTTTGACTTAAAAATAAATCCCTTAGGAAACTAGGGTTCACTGGGGACTTCTTTAATCTACAAAAAAAAACCTATAAGAAACAATTTATGGTAAAATGATAAAAGCTTTCCCCCTACAACTGAGAAGGGGAGAACAATGCCTAATATCACAATTTCTATTCAACACTTTACTGGAGGTGCTACCCAGTGCCACCCTGCCAGCCCTCAGAAATTGGAATATTTCAGGATCTAGCAATAGCTCTGGATGTCTTATGTTACTATTCCTGCATCTACCAGGAACAGCACTCTTCCCTACTGCAGGTCTACTGCCTACACTGACGCTGGCCTATCTATGTCTTTTATTGCCACATATCCTCTGTTTGAGTTTCTACGTCATGTCAGTTCACCTGTACTGACATTAACTCACTCTCTCCATGTATTTCACAATCACACTCCATGAAGATTTGTACCACCACAATGGAAAACCATTGAGCGTTATCTTGAAAGGCATAACATTTGCATACCATACAATCCAGCAAGTTCACTCCTAGGTATGCCATGGAGAAAATTTTGTACCTATGTACCAGAAGCAATTAGAAGAAAGCTTATGGCAGCATAGATCATAGTATTTTTTTTTCTATTATGAAAAATGATAGTTTTTAACAGTAGAATTGATTAATAAATTTTGTACTTATGTACCAGGAGCAATTAGAAGAAAGCTCAAGGCAGCACAGATCACGGTATTTTTTTTCTATTATGAAAAATGATAGTTTTTAACAGTAGAATTGATTAATAAATTACGGAAGATTAACACATTAAGGATACAATCATGAAAATAAATAAAATAACAAACATAACCACCTAAATGAATTGTGGAAGCTTAATGTTGAATGAATACATATATTCATGACCAAAAATTTTAAAAATTAAGAGAATGATAAACACAAAATTTAGGGTATTGATTAGTGCTGATCTGGACAAAAAGCAGGGAAATGAGATGAGAAGAAATATAGGAGTAGCGGCAAATAATATTTTACTTCTTGGTTGGGTGATGGTTTCATGGGTGTTCATTATACTACTGTTTTATAATGCATATACATTATGTATACATATTCTTTATATACACCAAGTGACCACGTCTTTTATTACAAATGATAATAAATAGGGAATTGCAGTGGTTGGTGACGATCCCCTTGCTGTAGAATGCAGAGGCAACTAGTTTATATGGCTAATCAGGTGTTTTGTCTTATTTTATCTAATAGATGAGGATCATCTAAAATGCTTCAAACCTACGGGCTGCTTCTTACTTTTGCTGATGGTACAAAGGCGCATACAGAAAAAATTAGACGACTTGATTGAGCTCTTGGCGGACCTCTAACATGAGGTTACCTCAGAGGCTACTGGCCCTAGGGATGAGCTTTCTTTGGGTCAGCCATCGGAGCCCGTCCAGTCAGCAGCGATCCAGTCGCGTGCACTGAGCTCAAGAAGCCAGTGGATGTGGCAGGCGTTCTGTGGCTTCCCTAGACGGAGAGTACGATCTATCGGCTAGCGGCTTGTTTGGTCTATCCAGTACGTGGCATGAGCTCATCTAGCAAATATTAAGGTACAAAGTTCTAAATAGACTGCCCTTTCCCATCAGAGGGCAATTTGAATCTCAGTGTAATGTTTCCTGCATTTTAGAGCTCCCACACACTTTCAAATCATTCCTTGTAAATATAAAAGTTTTGTAGCCTTAAAATTTTATGGTATCTGAAAGCTAGGGTTTACTGATGTAATATTTTTTTTTCCTCAGAGCATTCTGGATAGTTTAATCCGCAGCTGCAACTGACACCTTGCCCTACTCAAAATTCTACAACTCTGTCATTAGGATTAAATGGCTCATATGTGACTAGATAAGCTTGAGTCTAAACATTCATTTATTTAATATTTAATTGTTAGAATTTACTTTTTGTAGACAAAGCAATTTAGGAGAATCATTTGGCAGTACTTCTGCTTAGAAAATTATCTATTGTGTTACTGATTTTGCACTGGCTGGAGAAAACACCTTCAAAACAAATAAAGCTAAGAAAATAATTTATTTTTCTTATATTTATATTCCAGTGTTCTTTATTATATGCACTAAATCTTCTAGGGTTTGTGGGTTAGTAAAAGCATTGCAGCTATTTAAGGAAAAAGTAGGTGACTCAAATAAATATATACTTGTTTGTTTCCGAAAGCCTATACATTTCAACTATTGCAGTGCAATTAAGAATAAAGAAAAAGTGGGGCCACCAGTGTAGTGGTTAAGTGCGTGCGCTCCACTGCAGTGGCCTGGGGTTGGCAGGTTCAGATCTGGGCACACACCACGCACCGCTTGTCAAGCCATGCTGTGGCGGCGTCCCGTGTAAAGCTGAGGAAGATGGGCACGGATGTTAGCCCAGGGCCAGTCTTCCTCAGCAACAACAGGAGGATTGGCAGTGTGTGTCAGCTCAGGGCTAGTCTTCCTCACAAAAGAAAAAAAAGAATAAAGAAAAAGGCACATAAGTATTAAAATTGTCCAAATAGAGTTAAAATTTTGGGATTTTAAAATCTCAAGCCTCTAGTTAACTGGTAATTACAATAAGCTATACTTATCACTTGGCAAAATATTTTAACCTTGACTGGCTTTGCCCAATGATAACCATTTCATGATATTGCAAATGACTTAAAATATGCGGTGTGGATCATTGCTAAAGATGTAGTCACTTTAAAACTTTATTATATGACTTTCAGCTTTTACCTGTAAAAGGGTTATAGTCTACCTTAAGAATCTGCCACTAATGAAGCAAATTATTAGCTATGTAATACAACCTCTGAAGTGTGCCCCCTGACTCAGGATGGGGGGAATGGAGACAATGTGGATCTGCGCAGGCGGCTTCTCAAGGATGCCTTAGGCTATCCTGATGTGCTTGTATGCTAAATGAGGAAACTGACTTCTGTTACACACAGTACTGTGCTCAGGTCCAAGGCAGAGCTATGGCCTCAAGATACATTAGAACAAATTAAAAAAATTGTCAACAAAGCTTCATCTATGACACTCTGTATTGATTCCGTGACTTTTTTGTGTGCAAGTTCAGGTCTTTTGAGTTCCTTTTTTTTGTACCAAGTTTTGTGATTTTGTCAAATTAGCCAGGACATAAAGATCTTTTACTTTTAGATTGGACCAGCATTGACAATAGTATTTGCGTCATCCAAGTTTATGCATATTTTGGTGAAAGGATTGACCTGACTTTCTTAGTTCAACTGTTAAGATAAATCATGCTAGGTTGGAATCTGTTAGTGACACTATGACCAGTCCAGCCACATTCATCTGTGTTGTCTCTTATGACAACAAACAGAAGTTGGGTTAGCCCCAGGGATCCCTCTCTATCTCCCATCAGTAAAGTCTGGAGATGAGCCTGAGTCATTGCTACGTATTGTGCAATCTAAACTCACACGCACGTGAATGGACTCATACTTATTAGAACCAGACTGAAGCAATATGCCAGGAGTTACTAGTTTTTTAAAATCGTAATAAAACGGAGTAAATAATGGATTAAAGGCACTGCCAAGTCTGGTGGCTCTTGGTAAAATAGATCAAGTTGCTTAGGGACTTTTAAACTAAAATGTTTATATATTGTAAAAAGAGTTATTTAGTGATGGCACAAGGGATAGGAAAAGCCACAAAAGCTGTAAAAGTTAATAAAGTCACCTTGAATGAAATCTCTGGCAGAGCAAACCCATAGAACTCTAAGGAACTATGATTGAATAGCAGAGTCAATAGCAGCGGGCATCCTGGGGCATATTTAACAGTAAGAAAACAAAGCAATAAGAAGTTTCTTCCTTTAGCTCGCATTTAATTAGTAATGAAAGACCCAATGAGAAGTCGGACGTGCTCTTCCTTATTACCACTTAGCAAATAACACCATGATAAGTATTAAAAAGGGGAGAGCGGGCATGACTTCCTTACCATTCATTCTACTGCTCTTGCCTACTTCTCCGGTTGCCTGTGCAGGAAAGAAAGCTAGTGTAGTTTGAGAGCAGGGAACAAAACAAAAGCTAACTGGCTCACGTAGAATCGAATCCATGAATTAGACTGAAAACAATATACCCCAAATAAGGGACTACAGCCTTAGTAGAAGTCTGACTGAATTTCCACTGCATTGCTTCACTACACTGTTTAAGGTAAGTGGATGTGGAGCAAAGTTAGTATGGACACTGCCACCTCCAGCACCACATTCTATGTGATTATTTGACTGGTAATTTTCTTTTAACCTCTCTCTCTCTCTCTTTTTTTTTTTTTTTTGAGGAAGATTGGCCCTGAGCCAACATGTGTTGCCAATCTTCCTCCTTTTTCCCTTTTTTCTCCCCAATGCCCCAGTAGATAGTTGTATGTCATAGTTGCACATCCTTCTAGTTGCTCTATGTGAGATGCCACCTCAGCATGGCTTGATCAGCGGTGTGTAGATCTGAGCCCAGGATCCGAACTGGCAAACTCTGGGCCACAGCAGTGGAGCGCACAAACTTAACCGCTGTGCCACCAGGTAGGCCCCTTGACTGGTAATTTTAAGGAGTGAAAGAGGACAAAACTAACACTGAGAAGCAAGTACCTTACGCATTTTTTCCTCCATTCTGTGATATAGCCAATAATATTCCCATTTTTATTAGTGGGGAAATTGAAGCATAGAGAGCTAAAGTAATTTGCCAAAGGTTATGCTTTTGGTTAATGACAAAGCTGGGATTTGAACTTGAATCTGTCTCCAAATATTTACATGTTATTCTAGATTAACAGTGTCCACCAGAATCATCTTTGGAGATTAAAGAAATACACATGGCTGATAATATCCTTTATGGATTTGGAAGGAGAGGGAGGGAAACCTGATAAAATTTAAATATAGACTATGGATTAGATCATAGTAATGTATCAATGTTAAATTTCCTAATTTTAGTAACTATACTGTGGTTATATAAAATAATGCCTTATTTTTAGAAAATATACACTTAAATATATGTCTATGTTTGTATAGATATTCTATACCTATATCTATGTAGACATAAATAGTAGGGACAATGATAAAACAAATGTGGCAGGGCCGGCCCTGTGGCTTGGCGGTTAGGTGCGCGCGCTCCGCTGCTGGTGGCCTGGGGTTTGGATCCCAGGCGCGCACCGATGCACCGCTTCTCCGGCCATGCTGAGGCCTCTTCCCATATACAGCAACTAGAAGGATGTGCAGCTATGACATACAACTATCTACTGGGGCTTTGGGGGGAAAAAAAATAAATAAAATTATTAAAAAAAAATGTGGCAAAAAGGAAATAATTGGTGACTCTGAGTGTAGCACATGGTACTTTGTAAAAATACTGCCAATAATACTTCTCATCCCATAGCTCTTTTACCAGTATGAGGGGTCTATTTTCCACCCTCTGAATTTGGGTGGGCATGTCTATGGCAGAAATAATGCTATAGGACTTTCCAATATCCAATATCCAGTACTGTCCAATATCCAAGTTAGATAATAAAAGGCAATACAGCTGCTGCCTTGCATGCTCACCCTGGGAACCCAGCCACCATGCTCAGAGGAAGCTCAAGCAGCTCAAAGAGAAGCCTATGTGGAGAGACCCACATGGAAAGGAACTGAGGTCCACAGCTCTCAGCTCTGGCGGAGCACTGAGCTCATGGCAGCAGTAATTTGCTAGCCAAAGGAGAAGCCATCTTGGAGTTGGATCCAGTTGAACCACTACCATTGCTGATGCTGCATGGGGCAGAGACAAGGCTTCCCTCTGAGAATTGCCCAAGTTGCAGATCTGTGAGCTAAAAGATAACTGCTAAGTTACTCACAAATTTTTAGGGTGTTTGTTATACAGCAATAGATAACCAGAACTCTGAATAAAGTGTATATGGCAGGGCTGGCCCCGTGGCTTAGCGGTTAAGTGCGTATGCACTCCGCTACTGGCAGCCCGGGTTTGGATCCTGGGTGCACACCAACACACCGCTTCTCTGGCCATGCTGAGGCAGTGTCCCACATACAGCAACTAGAAGGATGTGCAACTTTGACATACAACTATCTACTGGGGCTTTGGGGGCGGGGGAAGGAGGAGGATTGGCAATAGATGTTAGCTCAGAGCCGGTCTTCCTCAGCAAAAAGAGGAGGATTAGCATGGATGTTAGCTCAGGGCTGATCTTCGTCACAAAAAAAAAAAAAAAAAGAGTATATGCAGTTCTTTGTATTATTCTTGCAACTTTCTTGTAAGTTTAAAATGATATCAAAATGAAAAGTTAAAAAAGTACACATACCCAGACTCTACCTTCAGAGATCTAATTTAGAGCATGTGGTCCTGTGTATTTTGAAACAACAAAACAAACCAAAAACAAACAAAAAGTCTTCTTGGGAGATTCTGATATACATCTTTATTTACAAATCACTGGTCCAGTTGAAAAGGAGCAAATTGATTATTACTATAAAAGATTACATAAGTTTCAATATTATGTCAAATGAAGTTATGCCAGAATATTGTAAAAAATTCAATACATTAATTATATATATGTGACTGGATTTTTTTTAGTTAGACTGAAGCTTTTTTTTTAATGTGATATTCCCTTCATTATTTGAAGTTTGAGGCCTTTCTAATGTAACTTTTTAGGTTCTTTTTAGATATGTCCTTTCTTGCTTGGCTGCCAAATTTTTTTCTGTTCTATGTGGGAACTTGATGTACTGGATACCTCCATGGTGAAAGTTTAGAGAACTTGGGTCATAGTCTTGTTATAGACCTGGCCCCTAAGAAAGGTGACCAGCAATCCAGATTATAGCCGAGCGATGTGTCAAATTTTGGGATTTATTTGGATTAATGTCAGTACCTAAGTGGTTGGATTTCTTGAGTGTATCATGATTGTCCTCCTAAGAAAGTGGTAAGAAGGAGCAGTGGTTGTTTCATTTTGCATCAGTGAAGGACTCCCACACAATGGCTGAGATAGACATACGAGGTCCTTTCCTGAAGAAACATGTCTGGACCCCAGACAAGCAAACTACAGCAGACATCCAGCCTTGGCCTGGAACTAGAGCAAAAACCTGAAGCAGGTGTAGGAGCTCCTTTATATTGACCAGGAAAACACATGAGAATTGGGCAAGGTGGTTGTGGCCTTAGGGCATGTTCACACCAAGCCCTATACATTTCACCACCACCCATCAGTAGGGATCAGGATCTTAATATACTGTTAGATTTGTTCGTCTCTGGTTTAGGGACCTCTGTTATTTCTTCTCTTTACTAAGGGCCCAACAATCTACCCAGTAGTTCAAGCCAAAATCTGAGAGAAAAACCCAGATTTCTCTTCTGTTCTTCACTTCCAGAGCAAATTTCTAAGTCCTTTGGTCTCACTTAAAAACACTATTGTATTCCTCCTCTCCTCTTCATCCCCACCCTCACTGCCCTAGTTCAGGCCCTTGTGGTCTATCACACATACTATTTAAGCGGCTTCTAACTGGTCTCTTGGCCTAAAATATTGACACACTCTAATTCACCCATCCCTCTTTCCTGACTGCCGTGTCTAATACATATAAACTATTATATACTGCTCTTGGTCAAAGTTTTTCAGTATTTTCCATGTGCAGGTTGAATTTCAAATCATTTTTAGGAATCATGTGGCCGTTGCCAACATGGCTTCTGTCTCCCTTTCTAGTTTTGTCTCTTGCTGTTCCCTCTTTTGAATTTAGGGCTTCATCCCTACTAATCTACCAGTATTACTGAATACACTATGCTCTCTCACACTCCTGCTTCCTTGGGCAAGCTCTTCTCTGCCAAGAATGCTATCTCTCTATTTGCATCTTGCCTACCTGTCACTTATCTATTATTGCTTCAAAGTCTTAATCCAAATACCGTCTTCTGTGTGCAACTGTTAGCGAGTTCCTCCAGCACTTCGAACTCATCTCCATTATAGCAAACATTATATTCATTCAACATTCAACACATGTTCATTGAGCATGCACTGTATGCCCGGCAGTATTTTAGGCAGGGGGATAGATAACTAAGTAAAAATATCAAACGTTCCTGCCCTTGAGGAGCTGAATTATACTGCAATTGTTAATTTGCCCCCTGTCTCTCCTCATTGGTCAGTGTACAACTTGAGATTAGGGCCTTTGTCTTCATTTTCTTCATATCCTCTGCACCAAGCACTGTGTCTGGCTCATAGGAGAAACTGAACAACAACTTACGAGTATATAATGAATAACTTTATACTAGCTTCAAAGGAGAAGTTGAATCAAGGAGAAATGTAGTAAATGCCAAGGAACAGACTCCTTTTCAAAATCCTTGTTTCAAGTTTTCCTTTTAACATGAAGGTAGTGAAATAGTCTAATGATTTTGTGCCCTAAAGCAATCTCTACATGATGTTTTTTCTTTCTTTCTTTACATCTATATTATTTTGTCTCCTCTCCCAAGTAATTCAGGTATCATGCTGCTATTTCTAGGAAGAAGTGTAACTTCTAAGCAGAGATGGTCCCAGGAAAAGGGTGAGGGAACAAAGATTCCATTTCACCCGCCTTCAAACCCTCCTTTATCTCACGCAAGCCCTCTTTTACAGGCTCAGTATAACCCCTCCTCCATAGCTAAACTTCCTTTCAGCCAAGGCACTGACATCATGATATCCGGTGATTATTTACACTCCAATGAGAATATGTGAATGTATTAAAGCATATTAACTTTTCCACTGAATTTGTCTTGATTCTAGTGGACAAATGGAAAGCTGTGATTCCAAGAGAATTTAAACTAATGGGATGTATATTTTTGATAAGAATTCTCCCTGCCTCCCTGAAACCACAGAAGATAAATGCTTGCATGTGTTTTCTTATGACCTGCTTGTTATTTGTTTTTAGTGGTCACCCTTGGCAATTTCAAATATGATTTGGTGGCTGGTGGTACTTAAGAAGTAAGGAAATGAAAAAGTGTATTCTGTCTCAACACTGAAATACACGATATAGACACATAGATTGAGGGTTTAGATAGAGTCAGCATGCAGCCGCTTGAGGAAAGAGGCTGGGCACTGGTCATAGAAACGGTTACTGTAAAGCTCTCTTTCTAGGAAAACATACACAGATTTAATTCACTGAAATGATTCTACATATCTTTAGAGCAGAAAGATTCTCTCCTTGAACGAAACTACTGTGGGTTTATTGTTTTCAAGTTTTAGGCTGTAATGGATCTATCCAGGCCAGAATTATTTGAAGGAAATGGCCATAAAATCCTTTTAGTTCTTTTATTTACTAATGCAGCGTTGGTCGTTTCAATTCACTGAACTGCACTTTACAACAGAAACCATTCTAGAGCTCCCACCATTTAAAACAATAACTATTAAAATTCTACCTATTGAGCTCCTGATACTGTTTTATGTTCTTTCTGTGTTGAGAATATTTTTATTCTTTGAGTTCTCTATGTTTTATTAGAAATAAATACACCAATTTCAAATATTGAAAAGTACATAGAAACGTGGCCTTTCTTGGCTCAGTGGACACAATTGTGCAGAAAAAGTTGGGATAATGCCTGGAATTGATTCACCTGGTGCAACTGTCTTACAATTATTACACGAAGAGGATTATTTCAGTATCCTGTGACTTTAAAAAGAATTGGAAATAAACATCTAATATTTAGCCATTCATTCAACCAGCATATACTGAGCACCCACCATGGATGTGGTAGACTCTGAGTTAGCTTCTGGATATTTAGTGGTAACAAAACAGTCTTTTTCTTACCCTTATGGAACTTATAAGGGGGAAGGCAAATGTAAAAAAATCCTCACAAACAGATAAACAAACATGTTATAATAAATGCTATAAGAAAATACAAGTATAAAAATATTGTAGTTGACGATTCTAATTTATATTGGGATCATATAAATACAATCAAAGAAATCTCTTACTTAAAACCCCCAAATGACTTCCCATTACATTTAAAATCAAGTTCAAAGTGCTCACTGACATGTACAAGGCCCTGCTTGGTTTTGTTGCAGCCTACCTATCCAACCTCCATTTGCAACCACCTTCTCCCTTGCGCACGTACTTTATCCACGAGGGTGTTCTTTCTACTCCTCACTGTTCCAAGCTTGTTTCTGCTTCAGGGCTTATGCTCTTGTGCTTCTCTTTGCTTACCATGCTTTTCCACTGGATTTCTTCATGGCTAGCTTCTTCTTGACAGTCAGGTCTCAGCACAACAGCATCTCCTCGGAAAGTCCTTCCCTGATTATCCAATTTAAATAGTCCCTTACTTTCACCTGTCTTTTCACCATCACATTACCCGTTTGATCTTCATCGATCTGAGAGCCATTTGACATTCTTGTTTTCTGTGTCTGTGTTCCTTTGTTTACTTGTTTGTTTTCTGTCTCTCACTGAAAGGGAGGCTCCCTGAGACCAAGTGTGAGACCACAACACTGATCCCAGAACCCAGAATAGTGTTTGGCCTGTGAAAGTTTTTATTACTCTATCTTAGAACCGTCTCTGAATCATACATGCCAAGCACAGCCAAATCCAGTTCAATGCTCTCTTGAAGTCTGCCGTCCAGCTTGAGTCAATAATCAGCCAAGGGGTTCAGCTTCTGGTTTATATCTACTGAGGATTTCTTGGCCAATCACATACCCACATTTCAAGAAGATAAAGTTTAGTATAGAGTCACAGTACAGTTAAATCACTTAGAAGAAAAAAATCTCTAAAACAAGCAGCAGAGTTATAGCTTGGTTGAAATATATATTCCAATTGAATTTTTCAAAGAAAACACATATTCTCACTATAACACATCTGCAAATGGCCTATTTTAAGTTTTCCCCAGAAGAGAGAAAGGAGTTGCTTCAAAGTTCAATCTTAAGATACAAAAAAAATATTTTAATAGAAAAATTCCTGGTTTTCCACTTTCATTCAGGACATACTATTTCCTCTAAAAAATTACTTAATTCTTTATGCAAGGCTTGATATTTATGTATGTAATGGTTAACAACAGCAAATGTTTCATTTTAATTTCAGTGGCATTTGTGTTAGTGGTGGTTTCCTTAATTTAGTATTATGTAAAGGTGGCTAGACTACATTTGTTAATATTTTTCTAGACTCTCACCACACCTGCAGTGGACATGTAACTGGTTGATGTCAAAACTAAGAAACTAATTTTAGAAGAGTAATCTCTCCAGTTCCCTGTTTTACTTGATCCTAGCATCGCATTTTTAGAAGACTGAAGAAGAGATAGTGAATTAACTTCTACAAAGTAGGAAAACAACAATGTCAAAACCAAATCAGGATAGAAAATGAAGGATGAAAAAACCCCTCTGTAATTCAAAACTTTAATATATAACTTGCTGCACACATATTACTAACTGGGAGAAGAGACTCTTGGGCCTGTGAAGGTCCAAGTGTATTGAGGTTTTCATCTTTTTAGAGGGGAAAGTAGTAACGCCCACTTGATGTCATGTGGAGGTAGAGCTCCCACAGGTCCCTTTCCTTAGGTTTCTTTACCACAGAGAACTCTGTGCCCAGCTGAGGTGGCTGTATATCTCAGCTTCAGACAACCTAAACAATGCTAGGAGAGTGTCTCAATACAGTCAGATGAGGCAGGCCAGAGGCCCCTGAAATTAGCACCCTTACTCACTACACAACGTGGTTGCCTGCTTTGTCCTGATCAGCTGCCTTTTTGGGGCTGAGTGGACAAGGTTCTAGGAAGGTGAAGCAGCTTTGCATGACGCCACCTTTGAGTTGACTGGGGAGGATGGAGGAGAGGCTGAGGTGGAGTGCTCAAGCATGACAAGATGCTGAAAGAGTTCTCATGTGAGAAATATATTTTCAAATTATTAGGAATTCCAGCAACTGAACCTATTCTCATTAACTCTTTTTATCAAAGACTTAGTTCTATAATAAAAAAATTATTTTCCTTACCGCAAGATAATATAACATCTGCATTCTAACTGCAAATATGTTTGGCATAGACAGATATTTTATTCTTTCCCCCAAATAAGATTTTACCAGTAACAACTAAGGGTGTATTAAGGGAAAATAAGGTATAATGGGGTTCCTTCTCCTACTTCTCCAGGTACCATCCATCTCCTATCTACTAATTGACAAGATCAGCTAAAGAAAATGTCTTATTGCTAACGTTACTGCTTCACCAAATTGCCAGAGGGATATGGACACTGCCTTTGTTTTTCTTCTTCAGTATATAGAAGACAAACAAGTCATTGACAGAGTACTTTTGATTGCTATAACAGACTGAGCAGATATGGAAAATCCTTCTGAGGTTTCAATATGTCATAATTACAGAGCCAGCCCTGATGGCCTAGTGGTTCAAGTTCCCCATGCTCTGCTTCAGCAGCCCGGGTTTTGTTCCTGGATGCGGAACCACACCACCCATCTGTCAGTAGCCATGCTGTTGCAGCAGCTCCCATAGAAGAATTAGAAGGACTTCCAACTAGAATATACAACCATGTACTGGGGCTTTGGAGAGGAAAAAAAAAAAGAGAGTGGAAGACTGGCAACAGATACTAGCTCAGGGCGAATCTTTCTCAGCAAAAAGGTTTAAAAGATAAGAAAAAAAAAAAAAGAAAAATTACAAATAAAACATAACAACAACAAAACCCCAAACCTTAAATATATACTTGAACTTCAAAAAAAAAAGGGGGGAATCATTAGGTAAGTTAATGATGAGGGAATTCAAACTCATGTCAGTGAGTTAGATAGGACACAAGGGGCTGACAAGATAATCAGGACTAGAAGTGGGCTCTGTGTCTGCTGAGGGCTGGGAGCCCAACTCCCCACTTGACTCAGGGCACCAAGATGAAAAATTCCCTAAAGCTTGGTCCTAGATGTATAAAATCCACAGGGCCTTTGGAAGAAGAAAACTCAAAATTGCTCTGTAGGAATTCTCCCACAACCCAGGAAAACCTTGGACTACCTTCGAAAATAAGCTCCTCCTCCATATAAACCTAAAAACGAAAAACAACAAGCAGAAACAAGTGACATGAGCAAGAGTCAGAGAATGCAATACGTGGGAGAGTTTGCATGCAAGAATATGATAGACCTAAAAATATCTGAGAGACCAAAGGGACAATAACTAGCTAATATACATATTTAAAAAAACCAGAAAAACAAAAAACAGGCAACTTTGGAAATAAGCCAAAAGAGAGAATTTAAGAATGGTAAAACTTACAGAACTAAAGTTTTAAAAATGCAACTGAAAGAGTGAATAGCGTAATCACTGAATTGAAAAATAGTTAATTGAAAGATTGATGGAAAAAACACACAGAAAAATTAAGCCTAGAGAGATCAAGAGATGAAAAATGTGAAAGAGATGCCAAGATTTTTATTGCCGAGATTTTTATCCACAGAGGATAAAAATAAAAGGCTCCATCAACATATGCTGATAAAATTCCAGGAAAAAAAGAAAAAGAGAATAGGGCAAAGGGAAATATTAAAAGAGAGAATGGCTCAGAACTTCCTAGAACTGAAGACAGTTCTCGGGTTGAAGGAGTACACCAAGATCTAACAGGAAAGAGAAAAATAAATTACACCTAGAGAAACCACAGCAAAATTGCAGAATGTCAAATAAGAAGAGAAGAACTTAATTTACCAGAAAGAAAGGCCAGCTAACTTAGAAAAGAAGGATGATTAGACTGGCAACAGATTTCTCAGCAGCTGCGATCAGTGCTACAAAACAGTGACATAATAGTTTCAATGTTCTGATGTAAAATCATCGTCAACCTAGAACTCTACACAGCTCAACTAAAACCTGAAAGTGAAGGCAAAATTAAGATATTTTCAGCTGTATAAAGATGGAGAGGCCGTGTTTCCTAGGGATAAGTTGGATTATTTTAGATGTCAGTCTGTTGTTGGTACTAACCGTCTTATTTGGAGGTTTAAGTATTGGGAGATAGATTCTGAAAAACAGGGGTGGATGGAGATGGATTTGGTGGACTGATGCTGACCATCCATTACTCCCTCCTTTTAGGAACAGAATGAACAGGCTAAAGGAACATAAAACTATGTTTGCCAGGCTCCTTGCAGTTAGATTCCAGCAGTGATTTAGGCTCAGTCAATCAATCTTAGTAACCTGGTTCTGAAGTGTGGCCATAGTGTATGCTGCAGTGCCTTGCTTGGGTCCTCTTTATTTGACTAACACAACCATGCCCCAGCTTCTATGAGTGTTGCTACTAACAGCTCGTAGCTGCCCTCTTCTCTAAAGAAATGTCCTGAGATGATGCTATCCAGATCACCTGGAAAGTTATGCACCATCCTCCAGGGGCAGTCCTCAGCCGGTGTCTGAATGACAAGAGGGCACAAAAGACCAATCTGCTTACCTCCAGAGTGACCACCTCTATAGGGTGACTTGTGCTCTAGAGCTTTCCTGTGAGATCAGGCTGAAACAGTCTCCAGCTAAAACTACATTTTCTCTTAGCTTTTTCCCCTTGCCCTACCTTGACTTCTTTCCTCTCCTCCTGAGAAGACTCACTCAATAAATATTGAACAAGAATCCTCTTATCAAGCTCTGCTTCTAGGGAACCATATCTAAGATAGTTGGTGCCAGGAGTGGACCTATGAAACAGACCATAAGGATAGGATTACTTACTCTCAACTGGATTGCAAAAAGGATCCCATTATTTGTGGTAGATGGAATATTGATAGCCCTCAGCATGCTGTATCAATAAGATTTGCAAAGACTTTCACCTGTGGTGAATTGGGATGGGATACAGATGAAAGAAGATGTACTAGATGGTATAATTTCTTAAGCGTGTGAAAGCGTTGCAGGAAATAGTAACTACAAGGACTATTGAATTGGATGCTGCTGCTAACTGCCAACAATTTATTGGCAAGAAGAAGTGGCGGGCTCAGATATATTAATTAACAGCTTCAAATTTAGAGTGACTGTCAAAGAACCTTTTTGACAATATTTCAAGAGACTTTCATTTTCTGCAACCAGAGGGCCACGTAAACCATGATTTGGGCCCAGGACTTAATTGTGCAATTGGAAGAGACTTCAGAGGAGGCTGAATTTTCAGTCCAGGTGAGTCTCCCTGCCAAAGTCAGGACTCTGCGAGGGGAGGAGTGGGAGCCCGGGCTTGAGATGGGTATACCTGAATAGATGCACTTGAGGACCTTGAATCCACAGATTCCCTTGGACTCACTGCAGAAGTGGCCCATTTCCTCATGTTTGTGGACAGAGGCTGCAAAAACAACGTTCATCCTCAGCATCTGCCCTTATTTCCACCCTGCCACCAAAACCACGACTAGAGTTAAATCTCAGCATAGCTTGATGAGGGAAGTGATGGGCCTGCCAAAGAAGGAATGATTATAGGCCAAATGAACTGCAGAACCTGGTAGCTTGTATTGGCAGGAACCAGGAGAACATGGATAAGAATGTGTCTTGGGGGCCCTGACAGGTAAGGGACAGTTTGTCAATATGGTGCATTCTTCTGTGACACAGGTTTTAACACTCTGGCACGAGCAGTTGTAATCCCTTCTAGATATGCACCCAGAAGCCTGGAAATCTGTGACCTGCACTAAAAGAAGTAAAGAGGCAGAGCTGCTGTGCCAGACTGGGGAGGAAGGGTCAAGTTCAGAGAATTAGGAATGGTAATATTATCCTCAGGGAGACCTGGTGGACAGTGTGTTCACCAAGTCAATGAGAAATCCTCTGATGAAGGGCACACCAGCATCATTGAGAAGATCAACAGTGGTTGTTTTCTTTAGGTCAGAACTAATGGTAGGGGCTGTTACAGATTAGGCTCCTTAGTTTCAATGGGAATGGTAGAATCCCAGAAGAGCAGAGGTTAGGCAATAGCATTGAAATATCAGATGCAAATATATTTCAGCATTCCCTCGATAACTACTAAGTACAGTATAAAAAAGGAAAATCACAAGTCAAACTTGAAAATCAATTAACGTACAAAAATCTTAAACAAAATATTAGTAACCTGAATCTATCGATATATGAGAAATTACTATCTGTGGGGATATATATTCCCAATCAAAGTGAGTTTATCCCCAAAATAAAAGGTTAGTTTAACATTAGAAAATTAATGTAAATTACCACACTAAAAGAAGGAAGAAGTAAAATCTTGTCATTATTTCTAATAAAGAATTGATAAAATACAAAAACTATTCATGATTAAAAAGAAAAAAGAAAATCTCAAATTAGCTATAAAGTAAAATTCCTTAATCTGATGAGGATAGCTGCCAGAAATCTTATAGAAAATACCACAAATAATGGTGATATATTGAAAGCATTCCTTTTAGGGCAGGAACAAAACAACAATGCCTGCTGTCACCACTTTATTCAACGTTGTGCTGGAAGTCCTATTCTGTGCAATAAAGAAAAAAAAATAATGAAAGAAATAAGGATTGGAAAGAACGAATGACAATTGCTATTATTTACTGATGACATGACTGTGTAGTTAGAAAATCCAAACGAATTCACAGCTATATTTTAGAATTAATAAGAAGGTCGATCAATTTTCCTGGATACAAAATAAATGTACCCAAAGCAACAAACAGATGGTTAGGTAAAGGATATGGCCCAACAGTAGGAAGAAAGTGCAGGCAATCATAGGGAGGTGTGAAAACTTCCCCATGCAGTCCTCAGAGTCCTTTCTCAGTTGCACAGTATACTTCATCTTCAGATTATGAACCACCAAGATATGTAGGGACTATCTTAGTTCTAGGGGATCCCAGGAACAAGTTTACAGAGAGGTCTTTTATATACCCCTGGCTATGTATCTAAAACCAGGCTGTGGAATTGGTTAAACTAAGTGCTAACCATCAATCTACACAACCTTAAACAAAGTAGGCAAGTTAGTACCACCAGAGAGTTTCAAATTTTAAACAGCATCACGTAAATCACCAGTTTGAAAATCTAATCCTGTTTGGGCCAAGGGTCCTAGCAGACTTCCATGATTCCCCTGAGATAAGCATAGCGCTGCCCCAGTTCAGCTGCAAGATAAACCTGTTCTTATACAAGTGTATAAAAATATCTGAGGAACTGGCCCAGTGGCATAGTGGTTGAGGTCGCGCACTCCGCTTTGGCACCCCGGGGTTCACAGATTTGGATCCCAGGCGTGGACCTACACACTGCTCATCAAACCATGCTGTGGCAGCATCCCACATACAAAATGGAGGAAAATTGGCACAGATGTTAGCTCAGGGACAATGTTCTTCAAGCAAAAAAAAAAGAGGAAGATTAGCAGAGATGTTAGTCCAGGACCAATCTTCTTTACCAAAAATAAATAAATAAATAATAAAAATAAATAAATGAAAAAAATATCTGAAACAAAATTTTTATACAATTTCAAGCTTTGCTAATTCTGTGTGATGGGTAGATGAATATATATTACATTAGTCTCTGACCTTGTCTGTATTTTTTAAACTTTTCAAAGTAAAAAAATAATTGGCAGAATTTGTGGTGGTTGTTATTTGTGTGTGTTGAGGTTTGTCTTTTTATACAGATATATATAATAATTAATATTATTTAATATATTTTTATATATAATAAAATGTATTATATGTTATGATGTAAGATATATATAATTTATAAAATATGATCGCCATAAATAAATAATAAACCTAGTCAGTTTTTGACCTTTTAATTATAGACCAAGCACTATTAAATTGATAGGCTCTCAAAGATTTCCCAACTTACGCTTATTCCTCCTAGACATAGCTATATTTTTCAATATATGATACCTTAGCAGGGACCACAGTTAATGCCAAGATTTGTTATAATTTAGACTAGTCAATTAACTGGAAAAGTAAAAGTTTCTTGATAGGAATGTTGAGATTGGCAATAGTTTCTACTTTCCAGGAATATTTAAATTTCTTTCAAAGAAATTAAAATTTGTTTTATTTTTATTATCTTAGCAAAGCACAATGGTAATTAATTGTTATTGTTTATTCTAATTTGTTTCATTATAAAAATGTAACTGAGTAGTCTTTAGCTTAGATATTTGACTTTATATCTCAAAAGAAATAAATTGCTTAATTCTTAACAAAGTTTTATAGATAGTCTTCAACTTAAGCTATCACCTCAATTTGGCCTAATCCATCTTTTCAGATCTACCCAGGAGTGTCCTATTTTTTTTTTTTTAAAGCGTCAGTGAAGTGTCTTTGAAAAGAAAAATTTCCCTAAAGTTTTAAATAAATCCCCAGTCCTTCCAAGGCATCTTCCTAGCAGTTCAAAAGAAATTACCTTTCATAATGTTGGGTTAGGAGAATTCTGTTAGTGGACCAGTTCCAGGAGAACTTGTACTTTTCTCAGGAAATTAGAGTTATATTTGGGGCACTTGCTGCAGTAATGTACTACTATTATTTTTTTTTTTAAGATAATGAAACAAGTAAGTGAAGTGATTTGACCTGGTACATCAGTATTAGAGCAGCAGTGGGACAGCTTGGGCTCAGATTACCACTTAGCTCCTGAGACAAACTGTTGTTTCTCTTGTAAGTACAGGGTGGAGTTGTGTACCCCACAACTGATACAGTGCCTTTTGCAGAGGAAGGAGTCAACACTTGTGCTTTCTATCTAATACAGAGAGATATACGGGGGCAACATTGCTCTCTAGGTCAATGTGTTTGACCATTTATGGTTGAGACTTTATTTCATTTTATGCCAAGAATGCAGTAACATTGTGAAAATAAAAAAGTATGATTTGTGATATCTGGTTTGATCTATGTATTTTAATCAATTTTTAAAGCCATTGCCTTTTCTCTGTGTGGACAAAGTTTCAGAATTTGCCATGCACATAGATTCCTCTAAAAGATGAACATAATTTTAGATCTTAAGAATTTCAACATATGGAAATAAATTAGGTGTCTTCAATTTGTGAAACCTGTCTACATTTGTGAGACCTAACTAAATTCACATCTAAATTGGTACAGTGTTTTGACATCTTTCTCTTCCTTGATTGAATAAAAACTATTTTCTACTAGGCCTTAAAAAACCTGGGGGAATGGAAGTAGGGAGTTTGTACAATGGCTTCATAGGTCTTGATTATAATGTGCTTTATCATTTAACAGTTATCTTAAAATATAATAAATCTGGGTTATGTGATAGAATATGAGAAACAAAATATTTACTATTACTACACAGTATATACTGTATTGAAAATCAACAAGAGCACTCCTTCCCCTGAAAACCACACCAACACCGCCACTGCCAAAATAACAGAATGCAACCCTTTACCGTTGCTGCTTCCACTATCCCAGTGGAAACTGAAAGCAAAATATCCTTTATATTATCTTTCTAAAGGTTTTGTTCCCTGAAAATTACTGGGTTGCTTGTTTTTGTGCATTTTGTTTCATAAATTTTCAACATCTGTGGGAAAAGAACTGATTTTCTTTTCTGGAAGGATTATTTCGTACAGACTCCTCAGTATATAGTATATTTCTTTAAATTTTACTTTAGATTAAAACAAAACTCATATACTTTCCCTTAAAAAAGGCCACAAACACCATTCCAAAAGGAAGACCTTAAAATGTTTGAACTTTATCAAACTTATGATATTCAAACTTTTTAAATTAAAATGTTTAATTCCCGTTAAGTCTACCAAAGCTATAAAATGTATAAGTTTATAGAGATTGCAATACATTGACTCCACTGGTTTTGCCATAAAAAGTGGAAACCAACTTGGCATTCTCTTTCCAGACTGTTTATATTTATCATAGGATTACTCAACGTCAGAATTTACCCAATTAAAACTATTCAATGTACTTAGTATAAACATTTCTATTGATACACACACACACACACACACACACATTTTTTGGGGGGTAGGGATGACAGGCCAGGCCATACCTTAACTACTATGCAAGTGCCTGCAATTGTCTGTTAGTTGTCTCATAGATACAAATATCTCTTTCCTCAGCAGTGACATATGCTGTCACTGTGAGGTGGGATCTGGAAGGGAGCTAAGGGAGCCATAGGCAGAGTCATGCCAGTGTCTAATCCCAGAATCCTGTCTCTCAAACATAGGGCAGTGGAGGGACATGTTGTACCTCTGTGTTGGGATAAAATGCTGATGTGGGTTTTACAGATTTGCAAATGAGTTGAAGCTGGTGGGATGCCCAAGGCTGAAATATCCCTGGAAACTACAGTGCTTTTGTAAAGACTGTACCCTCTTTATTTATTGTCTTAAGAAAACCTGGATACTGGCCTCAGGTAGTTTTAATTATCAGATTTCAATAACGGTTTTGTGAGTCCCGGTCTTGCTAATAGGGCATTTGGCTCTAACTCCACCTTTGCCATTAATAGTTCATTATACCGGCCCCGTGGCTTAGTGGTTAAGTGCGCATGCTCCGCTGCTGGTGGCCCGGGTTCAGATCCCGGGGGCGCACAGACGCACCGCTTCTCCAGCCATGCTGAGGCTGCGTCTCACATACAGCAACTAGAAGGATGTGCAGCTATGACATACAACTATTTACTGGGGCTTTGGGGGAAAAAATAAATAAATAAGTAAGATTATAAAAAAAAACCAGTTCATTATAAGTTGGACACAAAATCTCTCTGAACTTCAATTTCCTATCAGCAAAATGAGAGGTTTAGACTAGAAGAAATGATCTCTAAAGCTGCTTCTGGCTCTATCAGTCTCGTTTTCTTCATAGCACAGCCCACTGTGACACATGAGTCTGCATGAGCTGCACTGGTCACCTCTCACCACTCCTTTCTACTTCAAACTCTTTCCTCCTCGTGAATTCCATGCTCCCAAACTTTCCTGGTTTTTCTTGATGCCTTTATTCCTTCTCTACCTCATTCATACACTCCTTTTTCATTCCTACCCTTTAAATCTTGGTGTTTCCCACAATTCATGCTATTGTACTTTTTTTTTTACAAGCTATATACTTTCCTTGTGTGATCTCATAAACTTTAGGCTATCACTATGTGCTGTGGACTCCTCTAACTTTAGAAGTGTTTATCTGTCTCCTGTACATCTTCTTACTTCATGCCAGCTCAAATCAGCATGTCCAACACGAATTTGCCACCTTCCATTCTAAATATCTAAATATAAGTATTTATTAATGTCACCATCATTCGCTGAAGTCATTCCTGTATTTAGCTTTGATTCCTCCCTTTTCTTCTCCATTCCCAACCAATCAGTTAAATCTTGAGCATTTTACGTTTTCACTACCCTCAGGCAGGATCTCTCAAATGAAGAACTACTCCACCCTCCTTCTGCTCTCCTTGTCCAGGGTCTTGCTCCGCCATGCAGTTCTGACCATCTCTCTCTTGGATTTGAAAACCTTCATTGACTTTTCCTGGGCTACAGTGTGGTATCCAGTTTGTAGCCTATAGACCCTTGGTGATATTTTGAAGTTTTGGTTAATGTTTGCAGATTTATGCTGGCTGCAATCTTTGATAGAATGAACAAATAATAGATCTTGCCCATATATATGACTATTTTTCCAAAGTATGTAGACACAGGTTATGATTAGTAATATGAATAATAATTTCCTAAATTATACTGAATTTGTAGTAACTTTGACATTGTGTGTTTTTTAATGTATATGAATAAAGTACAGTTACTATCATGTGGAGGCCCTAAATTGATCAATATTAAAAAGGGGTGCTGATATTTGAAAAACTTGGTAACCTTTGACTAAATTCCAAGCTTCTTAAAATGACTTGTAGACCCATGACCAGACCTCTATGGCTCCTAGCTACCTCTCTTGCCTCATTTTTATAACTGCCTACCTGAAAGGAACCTACCTATCTAGGAACACTTCATTCTTTGTGGTTCCCATTGTATAACATGATATTTTTCTTTTATGTGTCTTTGCCACTATAAACTCTTTCTCTACTGCTTTACTTTTCACTGCTAAATCTTACTTTTCCTTGAAGGCTCAAATTAAGGATTACTTTATCCAGGAAGTATTCCTTCATCTTAAGAACACTCCTACCCCCAATTCTCTATTCGTATCCCTGTCTTCATACCCATCAAATTGTATTATATTTAATACTTAAGAATTTACTTCCCCAGGGACTGTAAGTTCCTTGACAGCTCTACCATTACAGCCTTTAGTTGGTATCCCCAGGCCTCTAGCACTTTGCCTGCCATCAATAAGCATTCAATGCCAAGCCCCTCTAGGCTTTGTTGAAACGTTATTACTTGTCTCTAAATACTATGTTGTTTACAGGGCTTTTGAAAAGATGATTTTACTAGGAAACCTTTTATTACAAACTGCTTTACGCCAATTTAGTCATTCAAAATTATGATGGGAATTGGTGGGAAGCTAGTGGCATAAGAAGACTCTGAACTAAGCTCCTCTCACAGACACAATAAATTTACAACTACCATTGGAACAAGTACCCCTGAGAGAGAACCAGAAACTGGATAAAAAGAACCCCCACAATAAGGAACAGCTGTGATTGATGTGGAAGAGGCAGAAATACCTTTCCAGAGAGGAAGAAGCCACATTCTAGCTAGGACTTCACAGCTGGGAAGCAATCGTAAGCCACATAGGAGACCTGCCCCACCTTCCAACACCTGAAATAATTGTGTGCTGCCACACCTGGGGCCAGCCCCATCCAGCTGCACTCCTGAAAGAGCGGACAACAGCCTCATAGGCCACAGGCCTACATCAATTGTGAGCCCCTGAGCCTAGCAACCAGCCACACTGGGGGTCTAATCACTTAACAGCAAAACAGCAGTGGAAATGTGCTATTAGACCTTGCAGCCAACTGTGCTGGGGCTCCCCCCACCCAATAAAGTGACTAAAGGGATCATAGCAACTGCATGCCACTGAACCTTACAACCAACCAGCCAGAGGGACAGCCTAGCCTTCCTGTGCATCTGCAGTAAGAGCAACTCCACCACAACAGAAGGGCACATGTAGTCCACACAGGGGACACTCTGGGAACATTTGAAACTGGTGACGAGAGGGAAGCACATTGCTGGGCCTCATAAGACATCTCTTACATAAGGCCACATCTTCAAGATCAGGAGATGTAGCCGATCTACTTAACACATAGACATAAGCACAGAGAAACAGGCAAAATGAGGACACAAAGGAATATGTTCCAAATAACAGGACAAATCCTCAGAAAAAGAACTAAATGAAACAGAGATAAACAGTCTACCTGATAAAGAGCACAAACTAATAGTCATAAGGATGATCACTGATCTTGGGAGAAGAAGAGATGAACTCAGTGAGAACTTCAACAAAGAATTGAAAAATATAAAAAAGAACCAATCAGAACTGAAGAATACAATCATGGAACTGAAAAATTTACTAGAGGGAATGAATAACAGAGTAGATGATAGAGAAGAATGGATCAGCAAGCCGGACAAAAGAGTAGAGGAAATCACCCAAGCTGAACAGAAAAAAGAAAAAAAATTAAAAAGTATGAGGACAGTCTAAGGGACCTCTGGGACAACATCAAGCATACTAACATCCATATTATAGGTGTTCTGGAAGGAGAAGAGAGAGACAAAGGGGCAGAGAATCTATTTGAAGAAATAATAGCTGAAGACTTTCCTAACCTAAGGAAGGAAACAGACAACCAGGTACAGGAAGCACAAAAAGCACTAAACAAGATAAACCCAAAGAGGCCCACACCAAGACACATTATAATTAGGATGTCAAGAATTAAATATAAAGAGAGAATCCTAAAAGCTGAAACAGAAAAGCAACAAGTTACATACAAAGGACACCCCATAAGGCTATCAGCTGACTTTTCAGTAGAAACCTTACAGGCTAGAGGGGAGTGGCATGATATATTTAAAGTGCTGAACGTAAAAAAACCTACAGCCAAGAATACTCTACCTGGCAAGGTTATCATTCAGAATGGAAGGAGAGATAAAGAGTTTTCCAGACAAGCAAAAACTCAAGGAGTTTATCACCAATAAAACAGTTGTACAAGAAATGTAAGGGACTTATTTAAGTGGAAAAGAAAAGACCACAAATAGGAATAAGAAATTTATCAATAAAATAAAATAAAATCACTGGTAAAGTCAAATATACCATAAAGGGAGAAGATCAACCACCTAAGAAGCTAACACCAGGGTCAAAGGACAAAAGTACTAAAATTATCTATTTCCATGATAAGAGGTTAACGGATACACACACACACAAAAGAGGCTAAATATGATACCAAAAACAAAGAATGTGGGGAGAGGTGAGTAAAAGAGTAGAGCTTTTAGCAAGAGGTCAAACTTAAGAGACCATCAACTTAACATAGATTACTATTTACATAGGTTATTATATATGAACCTCATAGTAATCACAAACCAGAAAACTATAAGAAATACACAAAAAAATTAAAAGAAAGGAACCCAAGCATAATACTAAAGAAAGGCATCAAACCACAAGGGAAGAGAGCAAGAGAAGAAGAAAGGAACATAGAAGAACTACTAAAACACCCAGAAAAAAAGTAACAAAATGGCAATAATTACATGCTTATCAATAGCTACTTTAAATGTCAATGGACTAAATGTTCCAGTAAAAAGACATAGGTGGCTGATTGTATAAAAAAACAAGACCCATATATATGCTGCATACAAGGGACGTACTTCAGACCTAAAGACACTCACAAACTGAAAGTGAAAGGATGGAAAAAGATACTTCATGCAAATGGCAATCGAAAGAAAGCTAGGGTAGCAATACTTATATCAGACAAAATAGACTTTAAAACAAAAATGGTAACGAGAGACAAAGAAGGGCCCTACTATTGGGCACAACCTTCCAAAACTGAATCAAGAAGAAACAGAGAATTTGAATAGGCCAATCAACAGTAAGGAGATCAAAACGGTAATCAAAAACCTCCCCAAAAATAAAAGTCCAGGACCAGATAGCTTCCCTGGTGAATTCTACCAAACATTCAAAGAAGACTTACTACCTATCCTTCTCAGACTCTTCCAAAAAATTGAAGAGGAAGGGAAGCTTCCTAACTCATTCTATGAGGCCAACATTACCCTCATAACAAAACCAGATAAGGACAACACACAAGAAAGAAAATTACAGGCTAGTATCCCTGAGGAACATCAATGCAAAAATCCTCAACAAAATACTAGCAAATTGAATACAACAATACATTAAAAAGATCATACACCATGATCAAGTGGGATTTGTTCCAGGGATACAGGGATGGTTCAACATCTGCAAATCAATCAATGTGATACACCACATTAACAAAATGAAGATTAAAAATTGCATGATCATTTTAATAGATGCAGAGAAAGCATTCAACAAGACACAGCATCCATTTATGATAAAAACTCTGAATAAAATGAGTATGGAAGGAAAGTACCTCAAAGTAATAAAAAACATATATGACAAACCCACAGCCAATATCATCCTCAATGGTGAAAAACTGAAAGCTATCCCTTTAAGAACAGGAACCAGACAAGGATGCCCACTCTCACCACTCTTATTTAACATAGTATTGGAAGTCCTTGCCAGAGCAATAAGGCAAGAAAAAGAAATAAAAGGAATCCAAATTGGAAAGAAAGAAGTGAAACTATCACTTTTTGCAGATGACATGATTTTATATATAGAAAACCCTAAAGAATCCACCAAAAAACTTTTAGAGATAATAAATGAATATGGTAAAGCTGCAGGATACAAAATCAACATACAAAAATCAGTTGCATTTCTATACACTAACAATGAAGCAGCAGGAAGAGAAATTAAGTACATCATCCCATTTACAATTACAACAAAAAGAATAAAATACCTAGGAATAAACTTAACCAAAGAGATGAAAGAGCTGTACACTGAAAACTATAAAACATTATTGAAAGAAATTGAAGAAGACACGAAGAAATGGAAAGATATTCCATGCTCTTGGATTGGAAGAATTAACATAGTTAAAATGTCTATATTTCCTAAGGCAATCTATAGATTCAATGCAATTTCTATCAAAGTTCCAATGACATTTTTCACAGAAATAGATCAAAGAATCCTAAAATTTATATGGAACAACAAAAGACCCTGAGTAGCCAAATGGAATCCTGAGAAAAAAGAACAAAGCTGGAGGTATCACACTCCCTGATTTCAAAATATACTACAAAGCTATAGTAACCAAAACAGCATGGTACTGGCACAAAAACAGACACACAGATCAATGGAACAGAATCGAGAGCCCGGAAATAAACTCATACATCTATGGGAAGCTAATTTTCGACAAAAGAGCCAAGAAGATACAATGGAGAAAGGAAAGTCTCTTCAATAAATGGTGTTGGGAAAACTGGATAGCCACATGCAAAAGAATGAAAGTAGACCATTATCTTACACCATACACAAAAATTAACTCAAAATGGATTAAACACTTGAATGTAAGACCTGAAACCATGAAAATTCTAGAAGAAAACACGGGCAGTACACTCTTTGACATCAGTCTTAGCAACATATTTTCAAGTACCATGTCTGACTGGACAAGGGAAACTAGAAAAAATAAAGAAATGGGACTACATGAAACTAAAAATCTTCTGCACAGCAAAGGAAACCATCAACAAAATGAAAAGACAACCTAACAATTGGGAGAAGATATTTGCAAACCATATATCTGATAAGGGGTTAATCTCCAAAATATATAAAGAACTCATACATCTCAACAACAAAAAATCTAACAACCCAATTAAAAAATGGGCAAAAGACCTGAACAGACATTTCTCAAAAGAAGACACACAGATGGCCAACAGGCACATGAAAAGATGTTCAACATCATTAACTATCAAGGAAATGCAAATCAAAACTACAATGAGATATCACCTCGCTCCTATCAGAATGGCTATAATTAGCAAGACAGGAAACAACAAGTGTTGGAGAGGATGTGGAGAGATGGAACTCTCATACACCACTGGTGGGAGGGCAAACTGGGGCAGCCACTATGGAAAACAGTATGGAGATTCCTCAAAAAATTACTAATAGAACTACCATACAATCCAGCTATCCCACTGCTAGGTATTTATCCAAAGAACACGAAAACACGAATGTGTAAAGGTATATGCAACCTTATGTTCATTGCGGCATTATTCATAATAGCCAAGACTTGGAAGCAACCTAGGTGCCCATCAAGGGATGAATGGATAAAGAAGATGCGGTATACATGCACAATGGAATACTGTTCAGCCATAACAAACCATGAAATCGAGCCATTTGTGACAACATGGATGGACATTGAGGGTATTATGCTAAGCGAAATAAGTCAGAGGGAGAAAGTCAAATACCGTATGATCTCATTCATAAGTAGAAGACAAAAACAACAACAAACAATCACATAGAGACAGAGATTGGATCGGTGGCTACCAGAGGGGAAGGGAGGAGGGAGAAGGGCAAAAGGGATGATGAGGCACATATGTGTGGTGATGGATTGTAGTTAGTCTTTGGGTAGTGAACATGAAGTAATCTATACAGAAATCAAAATATAACGATGTACACCTGAAATTTATATAATATTATAAACCAATGTTACCACAATAAAATTAAAAAAAGTTTTTCCTTCTGTCTAGAGTATACATCTTCATAGCTGTAAATAAAGTATACATCCTTAAAGAGGCATATCACATCCCCTTCTTCTAGAAACCGTAACAGATCTCCCAATGAGAATTAATCTTTTCTTCCCTTTGTTTCTTTCCACAGCTCCATTATTTGGTCCCCGTTATATTAGCATTAATTATGTATAAATCTTTCCCCCCTCCTCATCTCCTTTTTCTAAATTTGAATTCCTGGAGAATAGAATTTAGTGTTATTTGTGTTGTCTTTTACACAGAGCCGGAGAACAGGCTTTGCCCGCTAAAGGTGTTCCACAAAGGATTGGTAGATTAAATTGATAGAAGGGGCATACTGGTGTACATCAAAGGAAGGAGTGATTCTTCCCCATCCGTCAAAAGTGTGCAGGGGCCTTCTTCCTTTACTGAATGCATCGCCATTTGGTCATTTCTTGCCGGCACACCTCATTTTGAACCGAGAGCCTAGAATACTGTGTGGCTCTGTAAATAGAAAACTTGCAATAAATATTTGTTGAATATTTAAAAATTAAACTCTGGTCTTTAGTATTAGTTTCATCTTTACCAGACATTTGAAACTATTTAAAAAATACTTTCTTCCCTTGAATTTCAAATATAGCTATTGGAAGTTGAATAAGATAATTTTAAGAATAAAATGTAGTGAACAAATGAAAATACTATATTGGAGGTTGGATTAATAGGTCTGAATTGATGAGATTTGGGGTAACTTTTAAATTTTGATACAGTGTCATATTTGCAGAAAAGTTGGAAAGAAAGTACATAGAAATCTATATACCCATTGCCCAAATTCCTCAACTGTTAGCATTCAATCAGGTTTGCCTTTGCCATTCTTTCTCTCTCTGTGTATTTGTATATAAAATATCCTGCTCTTCATTAAAATTTCACCCTTTGATGCTTCTTGTCTTGAATCAAGTATTACTGTGATAGCTGCCAAATAACAATTTTCTAATTCCATCATTCCTTCAAAATTTATTAGTAGAACTCTAAATAGAGCGTTTCCCTATTATTTACCGATTATTTATATCAGTTTGGATTCTTATTTTATTTGATGGGCTCTAATTCATTTGTCTTTATTTAATTTGATTCTCAAATTTTATAAATTTCACCAGTTAAAGCCTCTTCAAATCGTCTCCTCTGTCTTTTTGATAGGTTCCCATCATTCTCGAGAATTTCCCTGTTTTCTGGCACAAGTTGGTCTAGGTTCATCTTATGCTTTCCCTGCCCAGCCCCTGGATCAGCCATTTCTTTAAGAATACCTAGTTCCTTTTAGTGGATGAGGATATTTAGAAAGTGTCTTGTGGTTGCCATTGTTCAGTTCAAAGATGTTAATTTTATTTTAGAATTACTGTATATGATTAATCTCACATTTGCCCTCTTTGCACATTTCCCATGTTAATGTGAGATAACCTCCAAGGGAAACTTTAAAAATATTCTATTTAACTATTAATATTTAAAACAACTCATAAAATAAAAATACTTTACATTTAAAAATCCTATTTTAAATCCCTATTTAGGGCCGGCCCCGTGGCTTACCTGTTAAGTGCGTGCGCTCCGCTGCTGGCGGCCCGGGGTTCGGATCCTGGGCGTGCACCAACGCACCGCTTGTCTGGCCATGCTGAGGCCGTGTCCCACATACAGCAACTAGAAGGATGTACAGCTATGACATACAACTATCTACTGGGGCTTTGGGGGAAAAAAATAAAATAAAAAAAATCCCTATTTAGCTTAATAACATACAATTTTTTTGTGTGTCATGACTTATCGAGGGAGGAAAATGGCACAGTTTAATTTTACCCATCACTTAAAATGTTCAGGTCATTCTGTATTTATAAAATAACTTAAAATTATAGGACAGTTATATATAATTTTTTGTTTTTGCTTCTAAAGTAATTGCCAGTTCCAATTTATTCTACCTTAATATGTGCAAACCAAATGCCAACTTAATAATAATAAATCTTTTTTTTTTTTTTTTTGTGAGGAAGATCAGCTCTGAGCTAACATCCATGCTAATCCTCCTCTTTTTGCTGAGGAAGACCGGCTCTGAGCTAACATCTATTGCCAATCCTCCTCCTTTTTTTCCCCCCAAAGCCCCAGTAGATAGTTGTATGTCATAATTGCACATCCTTCTAGTTGCTGTATGTGGGACGCGGCCTCAGCACGGCCAGAGAAGCAGTGCGTCGGTGCGCACCCGGGATCCGAACCCGGGCCGCCAGTAGCGGAGCGCGCGCACTTAACCGCTAAGCCACCGGGCCGGCCCCAATAAATCTTTGAAAATTAAAATTGACAGGTAAGATTTGCTTGTTTCATTTATATTTGTTGCTGAAACATCTATTTTCATAAGCATGTTTCTATGGGAAACTAATACTTTGAAATTTTTGAAAAGTATAATTATGCTATTGTGGTTCAAGGCATCTTAGACATCTGTTTAGACATACAAGAGACTAGATTAACTTTTCAAGTGAGTATTTTTGGCAAAGGAAAATCTGATTTTTTTCCAGAATATATTTTCAAATTTCATGAGCTAACTCCTGACTTTAATTATGGAATATAGAGTACACGTGAAAATCTTCTTGACTTCGTGTTGCTGTGACCCTCTTAACTGAGGTCAGGCCGCTTGATTCTCCCTGCCTTCAACTCAGCCCAAGACTCTGGGGTGATCAGGGGGCTTTGTGGGTCCTAGAGCAGGGTCTCAGTGGCTCCTCATTGCATTTGCCTTCTTGCTGATGCAGCTCTGACCACGTGCCCCTGTAGGGGAGCAGAATTTGCTACCCCAAAATGTGTCTCTTTGGCTTGATTATTTTTAAGAACAAAAGACACAAGAAGGAACTTTGACCTTCCCTCTAACTGCCTCAAAGAAGTTAAGATAGAAGGCCTGTTCCAGGAAGGAGTTATCACCATAGACAACTGTAGTATAATATGAACCAGATGTGGTAGACAGGGAGGAACCCAGCAAGGCCCATTTGATCCAAGTCCTTTCCATGTCTCCTTGTCTTGGCAAAGCATGGCAAACATTTGTTTACCAAATGTTTGCTTTTCCTTCTTCACGTGAACTGCCTTCCTCCCCTCTGAAGTCCCAAACCACTACCCCAACATCCTCCTTTGTCTTTAGCTGAAGATTGCATTTATGGTTGTGTTTTCAGTCATTTTCGGAGTTACTGAGATTTCCTGAGTTTCTCTCATATATACATACTACCAAATTTGTTTGATTTCTTCCTGTTATTCTGTCTCATGTCAATTTAATTCTTAGAGCAACCAAAAGAACCTAGAAGGGTAGACGAATATTTTTTCCTCCCCTACATCCAATAATTGGATTTCTTCCTTAAGAATAGAAACGTGCCAGGTGTATTAACTGGATACCTCTCTTGTCTCCAGAGCTGAGTCTCTTTTTTAGTTCTTCTCTATCACTATACTAATATGAATTTCAGTAAACTTAGACTAAACCATGTTTTAGAAATATTTTGTTAGATTTCAGTGTGAAAAACTCAATATCTCTGAATCCCAGGGCAAATATGATAGCTTCCATGTGTAGATGAGGAAAAAAACTTTTTTTTTGTCCTCTTAGGTTCAATAGCTAGGTCTATGAAATAAACTGAAAATAGGTAGATTAACAGGAGAAAAGGTAGACAAATTTATTAATTTTTAATATTACATGCATGGTGCATCATAGGAAAACAAATGTAAATACCCCCAAAACAGTGAGATTTGGGAGTTTATATACCATCTTAATGGGGGAGGGAAGGGGGATATAGGCCATGGAGGGGCGAATAAACGATTTGTAGGAAAGATGAATGGACCCTGAGAATAGGTGGGAGATATGAATTTGTGACAAAGTTTGTCTGGGTCTGATATCAACTTCTAGTCTCCTCTCCTGTGATGAGTCAATCTTTCTGGTTGATGAAACTCCCAGGAAGGGGATTTAGGACAATCGAGCTCTTTTTGGAGGATCTGTTTTTAGGCAGATAAAAGGAATTCAGAGAAAGTTTCTCTCTGCATTTGCTGTTTTTCAAATGCCTTTAGGTGAAAATAATCAATATACCAAAGTGCCGTATTTTGGGCTGGCGTGTCCTGAGCTCCTTCACATGCTATGGATATACTTGAAAAAAATCTATCAATAATGGTATGTTTTGCCCGAAGGGACTTAGATATAGTATAGTCCAATTTCCTCACACTATAGATTTGCAGATGAAGTGAAGATGCAGCTTTATTAAATAACTCACCAACTCTTAATCTCTTTTGAGTGAAGTATAAAGTAACGTCCAAGTTCAAAACCAGGATATGACTTTGTCTCCTCTGAAGCTGGTTGGTTTACTGTGTAACATCTCACCTACTAAGTCACCTTTTCTTCTCCATTGTTCTTCTCTGTTCACTTCATTTCTAATCAATAGTTAGTTAATTTCAATGACAGTCTTAGTAATCTTGCTTGCCAATAATTTTAGTCTTTTTCTGCGTTTTGGAAACATTTGCTATCTTTTTCTTAATTCTACCTCAATCTTTTAAACTCTTTTGGAACCTAAAAAGCATTGTGGAGAAGTGGAGTTAGTTTAAGCCTTGCTTTCTTGCTTCTTTGATTGATTACAATTGAGGTAATTTATAGGTTTATTTAAAAAATTTAAATTAAGATAACTTCAATTCAACGTACATAAGCTTTGAAGACAATATACTCACCTTAAAAAAAAACCGAAGTGAGCTGAACACAAAATTCTTGTAGCTATAACATACTTTTTTGAAAATTTGAAGAAAATTAAAATAAATGATGTTTGTTCTTTCAAATACCTCTTTCTAGACCATATTAAATAAATCAAAGTTTATAGAAACAAAACAATTGATGAAAATGTTTAAAATGGGAAAATATGGTAACTGCACATACTTTTATTGACAAAACATTTAAAGATGTCGTTATTACTGAAGCAATACAGGGGATTTTTAATGAATTTGGTCTTAGAATAATGAAAAGTAGTGACATACATTATCCTAAAAGCCACAAATTCAGCAGGATTTTAATGGGTATTTTTGATAGCATTAAAGTTTAAAATGTAGAATTTCAGCCTTACTCCTCCCTCCAAATATTTATCATGCATTTATCTCTAATGTCTAGCCAGAGGACAATTCCTTATCTTCAGACTTTGTCCCAGCTTCAACCTAATTATTGCCAAATATAATGAAGCACAGCTCATTATTCATAATGTATTCCATTCTTTGTGAAGTGTTCCCACACTGTGTATTGATAGCTCCATGGCCTGTCTAAATGTTGACGTACAGCTTGCTTTTTGTTCAAATTACTGAGAATAAAATTTTTAAAAATATAAGACTTCTCTCCACTTTTAACAGTGTCTTTTCTAACATTCTGCAAACATTAGAGCTACTTCTGTGAACAGTTTAGTATTTATCATCAGTGATGTTTTTGCTGAAACTAAATTACTTGGATTGGTTTGGTTATGTTAAAAAACAAAATTCAACTGAGTAAATTTGAAGGTCTAATTGGCTTTATTAAATGATTCATGAATTAGGCAGCATTACATCTACTAAGTAGAAAGGAGCTCCCAGGGGCTGTACACAATGGAAGGTTTCTATAGGCAGGGATGGGTCGGGATAAGAAAGTTGTTAGCAAAAGAAAAGAAAGGATTGGGGCCGGCCCTGTGGCTTAGCAGTGAAGTGCGTGCGCTCCGCTGCTGGCGGCCTGGGGTTCGGATCCCGGGCGCGCACCAATGCACCGCTTGTCTGGCCATGCTGAGGCCGCGTCCCACGTACAGCAACTAGAAGGATGTGCATCTATGACATACAACTATCTACTGGGGCTTTGGGGGAAAAAAAGAAAAAAGAAAAGAAAGGATTGTTTCAGGCAAGGTCATCTTCCTTAGGGGGAAGGGCAGGGGTCTCATTATGCAGATTACCTCACTAGTGCAGATCAGGAAATTCCAGGCTGATAGATTTAAAATTTTGTTCCTGAAAGAGGCTAAAACTGCAATATGTTAGGCATTAAGTCTTGCTGAGGCTTAGCACAAGTGACTCCGTTTTGGGCTTGTTTCTTTTTAACAGTTATAATCATAAATATTTAAAAGGAAAATAATCTTTTATATCACACTAAAAGACAATCATATATTTTGCTGAAGGGAGCACTATGCATTGTAACGAATTATAGATCAGTAGGCTGTATTTCTAAAGAAAAAGAGAGAAGTATTGGAAAGTATTATACAGGAAATATCGGGTAATAGTATCTCCAATGTCTAATTACTTCTAATTAAAACTATATTAATTCTTTCAGACCAATGCAATGCTCTGAATCAGGATTCAGCAATTAGTGGCTCTGAATGCCTACAGAGAGGCACTCTTCTCTCTCATCAACTGTTAGGAATTAGGGAGAGAAAGGAAAGTAAGATAATACTTAGGGCTATAATCAAGAAGAGTATGTGGTGGAGGTAAGAAAAATAGGGTATAAAACCTAAAGAGTTGCTTAGAAGGTTACTGAAACCACCTAAGGGTCCACAGACTGGCATGAAAGGCATTGACTTCTTGTCTTCAAATTAATTTATACTTTTCTAACTCACAAAGATTAATGTATTTCCATGTGTGTCTAATAGTGTCTGCAAGTATTTTTGCCATAGGTAAAAATACAAATGCTGAAAAAATATGCATTTTCATTTTTCAAAAATCAGCAAATGTTTATTAAACATCTATTATATTCTGTTAATAAAAAAATGCATAAGAAGGATGGTCCCTGTCCTGAAAGCCTTCCAGCCTAGAAGGCTGTCATCTTTGCATGTAACTATACTGTGAGGTAAGTAACAGATTGGTGAAATGAATGACGCATTACTGGAAGGGCAATTAATTCCCTCTGTAGAGCCTAGGGAGAGTTTTCTTCAAAAAAAGTATTCTATTTGAAATTGTCCTTGAAGACTGAATTGAATTATGCCAAATAGAAAGGGAACTCCAGGCCAAAGCAGCAGCAATAGTAATAGTCTGTTGGTGTTGAAATATTGTTTTTCTTTTCCTTTCATACACTTGAAACCAAGGCTCCAAAGTCAAATGCCCACAGAATCTTCAAGATAACATAATCAAGGACACCTACTCAAAGCATTTAGAAATTTAATTAAATTATACTTTGAAAAAAACATTATATCCCTACCGTAAATGGAAAACCATTATCACCTATTAAAAATAGAAAGTAACAGTAAAAATAAACATAATGGAAACAAAAACAATTTAAGTAAATTTTGTCTTTAAATAAAACAATAGAATATAAGTAACACTAAATCTAATCAATTTATAAAATGCGTACTAGAATAAGAATGGACTTATTTAAACCGTCACTAATAAAATTGTTACCGCCCAACGTGGGGCCTTCTGCTCACCGCAAGACATGCCAATAGTCAAGAGGCAAGGTGGTAGGAGAAAAAGAACTTTTTTATTATAGCTTGCTAGCAAGAGGGAAGATGGCCGACTCATGTCCAAAAGAACCATCTTAAGGGGGCACAAAATCTTACAGCAGTTATATAGGCCAGTGGGTTATAGGGGAGGGGGTCAGGAATGTTGACCTTCTGGTGTTACAGACTGGGAGTCGCCACACCAGATCTTTCAGTTTTCACTGATGATGGCTATCAGCATAGACTCTCTGTTCCAGGGTCATCACATTCCTAAGGAACTCAAAAGAACAAAGTTATCATCTTATCGAGCTGGGAGGTATATCCACAGGCAGGGGTTGTAAAATCAACATAGCAGTTAGATCTCCTGGAGAGTGCATATCCAGCGGGGTTAGTTTGTCAGAGGTCATTCAAAGTTACAATAGAGTTTTTCTTTTCTACAACATGGCTTCCCTTATGTCAACCTTGTCTTGAGCCTGTATCCAAAGGATATTCAGCTTAATGTTTCTTAATTTCAGAGGAAAATGAGACTGTCTTTTTAGTGTTTCTTTATAATATTAAAAATGTTTTTAGGCAGTTCCTTAAAGTTGTTCATGACCATGTCATTTAAAAACCAGAAAGAATCCACCACAACATCATCGGGAAATGTGTCTATAGTCTCTATTTTGTTATCATCACTTTCACTTTGTACTGCTCATGGGAAATTGATGCACTCTAAATTTTGGTTGTTCAACAATGAAAATAAGTCTCCAAAATATGCTGCTATACCAAGTAAGTCCCAATCAAGCTGTGATCTTTCAAGTTGAATGTTTTGTCCAGGAAATCTTGAAAGTCTTGATACTTCAGCAGACCAGTGAGGACTTTCTGTGGAAAATGCCAGATGGAGCAATAACTGTGTGTAGATACTGCCCATATCTATAAAAAGCAAAGAAAAAAGTTAGAATTCAGTGACCTATGTATAAACATAATTGACAATTTTAATAACACCATTAAATTAAATATTTTTCTTAAAATTTCACAGCCATTTGGACGGTGAGGACTTTCCTTTATAGACTAGACTAAGTAACTTTGGTTTTGTGGGAGATCAAGATTTGGCCACCCTGAAATCTATCTCTTTACCTTGGTTGTTTTCTCTGAGGACATTTGACCTCCCCCACTAACTGCCTAAAGAATTTGACATGGTAGCTCCTTCCTGGAACAGATCTATCATGATGGCTGTAAAGATAACGTAGGGTAAATGTTACAATAGGAAAGGCACCAACAAGCCCCTCTTATCAGAAGTTCTGTCTCTCTGGCCACATCCTCTGGATGACCCTGCGAAGAGTTGCCAGACAATCATTTACATTTATAAGGGAAATCTCCATTTGTAAAGGTATCTCCCTCTCTGTTTGGAGAAGACAGGGGGATGAGCTCATTTCTAGTGACTTATCAATGTGGAAGGTGAGGCCTTGAGCTACATAATAAACCTTACTCTTGTTTACTATGCTTTAGTGGTAATCTCCTGTAACTGACTCCCCCCACCGCCAAAATCCTCCTTTGTCATTGGCTGAAAAAGATATTTAAGACGAGAATTTCTGCTATTGTGTTGAGAAACGCAGTGTCCCTGCTTTCTCCCATGTATACATGTTATTAAACTTGGTATTATTTTCTCCTGCTAACCTGTCTTGTTGATTATTTGGCCAGCCAGAAAAACCTTAAGGGAAAGGGCAGAGGGAGATTCTCCCTCTTCCCCCGACAGTTTCCAGTGCAAAAGTTTATATATGTGAATCAAGTCCCATTTTTAGAACTATTGTGGTTTTAGTACTATTTTCTATATACTATTCTGCTTTCCAATAGTCAGGGTGGAAAGTTCAATTTCCGAAAATTGCAAATGTTCACATAGTATGAATAAGGAGTGTTACCACAATATATATTACCATTTTATATATCTATCTATATTTATATCTATATTATCTGTCTGTCTATCCATTTAGGATAAATATGGTAAGATTTTAATATCTATATTTATTCATATTATACATTTCTGGATCAAGGCAGATCATTATTACTTAGAGCAATAACTGCTTCAGTTCCCTTTGCACAAATTCTTTCCCTCTCTATGGCAATGAGATAAGAGCTAAATGGGCAACCGAATGTGCAAAAGGAGTTTTTTTTCATTATAGGAAGAGAACCTCAAAATTAGGAGTCCGGGAGCTTATAGAGGAGCAGAACATCTGCCCCATCCCCTCTGGAGAGACAAAGAGAAACCCAATCTCCCTAATGTAAACAAATTCCATTTGGGAAGAAAAGGAAAAAGTCTCTGGGTTCTTGCCTGTTGGAATCTAAATAACTGCCTGCAGAGGAGTGATAAGCATTTCAAAGTTTATAATCCAGGCTTTTATATTTATAATATATGTATATAACTAACTGAAGATTTGGCATTTTTTTCCAGAGAATTGTGGAATGTTAAGCCTCTATAGGTGTTTAGAAATTACCTTTGCTTACAAATAGCCCCAAGGGTTGCCCAGGTTGGGAGAACAATGCCTCACCATGCCTCCTAATGCGTATTCTCCAGTGACCCTGCATGAAGAAGGACTTCATACGTCGTAGGCATGTGTGGTTTCTTCTCTGCTGATTCTCGTTTGTTTGGCTCCACTAAGGTCATGTGTTTGCCACCCATCACTAGTGTGGTTGATTTAAACTGTGCAAATTTGGTCATAGTTAGTCTGTTCTCTGCACCCTGGCGTAGTGTATTATGTCTGCTGCCTGGGCATTCGCACCTTAAATATTTGTAGTAGGAGGCTGAAGCCTACTCAGTCATGAGCTCTCCCAGCTACTTTCAAAGATCTCACTTCTTTTGTGAGGCTTATCTTTCTGTTGATAAGTCAGTTACCTTCTGTTCACAGATTTTCTTGCCTCAATACCAGCCATTGGATTTCTCATTAATTAATTAATACATCGAAGGCTAAAGAAAGAAAATGTTCTCACTTAGAAGACTGAAAAAGTTGAAAGGCATGGTTTGAGTTGTAGGGGGAAGAGGGAGAATCTCCCTCTGCCCTTTCCCTTAAGGTTCTTATGGCTGGCCAAATAATTAACAAGACAGGTTAGCAGGAGAAGATAATACCAAGTTTAATAACATGTATACATGGGAGAAAGCAGGGACATTGCGTTTCTCAACACAATAGCAGAAATTCTCGTCTTAAATACCATGTTCAGCCAATGACAAAGGAGGATTTTGGGGGTTGGGGGAGTCAGTTACAGGAGATTACCACTAAAGCACAGTAAACAAGAGTAAGGTTTATTATGCAGCCCAAGTCCTCACCTTCCACATTGATAAGTCTCTAGAAATGAGCTCATCCCCTCTCTTCCCAATACAGAGAGGGAGATACCTTTACAAATGGAGACTTCCCTTGTAAATGATTGTCTGGCAACTCCTTGCAGGGCCATCCAAAGAATGTGGCCAGAGAGACAGAACTCCCGATAAGATGGGCTTGTTGGTGCCTTTTCTATTGTAACCTCTATCCTACATTATCTTTATAGCAGTCATGATAGATCTGTTCTAGGAAGGAGCCACCATGTCAAATTCTTTAGGCAGTTAGTGGGAGAGGTCAAATCTCCTTCAGAGAAAACAACCAAGGTAAAGAGATAGATTTCAGGGTGGCCAAATCTTGATCTCCCACAGAGTGTAGGAGTGCGTGGCAAAGGTGGTGAACAGCTGCAGAGGTGGGTAGAAGTGGTAACGAAGACCATTATTAGTTACAGTTTGGGAGAACTTTTCCAGAGAAAATGATAAGTATTTTTTACCTGTGACTTTGAAATTTAAAAAATGCCTTTCTCTTTGTGCCTCAGTCTTTTCCATATCCCACTCTTCTTTATATAAGTAGAGAAGAAGAAACAAACTATTAAATGAATGCTGTGAATATAACTACTCCTGAGTTCTCTCCTGCTGTTCCTCCAAAACAAAACTCCGTTGAAACTACTTTTCTCCGGGGCGGCCCCCTGGCTTAGCAGTTAAGTGTGCGCGCTCCGCTACAGGTTCGGATCCGGGATGCGCACCGACGCACCGCTTCTCCGGCCATGCTGTGGCCGCGTCCCACATACAGCAACTAGAAGGATGTGCAACTATAACATACAACTATCTACTGGGGCTTTGGGGGAAAAAAAAGAAGGAAGATTGGCAATAGATGTTCGCTCAGGGTCCGTCTTCCTCAGCAAAAAGAGGAGGATTGACATGGATGTTAGCTCAGGGCTGATCTTCCTCACCAAAAAAAAAAAAAAAAAAAACAAAACTACTGTTCTCCACATTCCTAATCCTGTAATCAATGGGACTATTTCAATATGCTCTCAACACTGAGAAGGTTTGTCTGATAGGCTGATTGAGCAGCAGTAGCTGCAAGGCAATTCGGGTAGATTTAGTGGGAACTAACATAGTTGAGAGAATATAATGAGATTGTAGACAAAATTTGACTTTTATTTCTTTGACATAAAGTAGGCGTGTAGGTAAAGATAAGCTCATGGGGAGGGAAAATCAATAAACTAACATATATCAAATACTTACTAAATGCCAGGTAATATGAGATAGGTATTTTTAGCCAATGCTTGACCACAACACTGACGAATGTACCAAAAACTATGAAGGAAGAGAACTAATCTATAAAACAAAAGAATTATTTTAAAAAGGGCTCTTAGGCCTGCAAGACTTGGTTATAAAATAATTGAAGGTTAATATGCCTTTCTTCATATATTGTATCAATCAAAAGGGAAGCTGATTAGTAACGGAGGGTTAGAGAAAGACAGAAAGTGGAGGCAAATGTTGAGAATGCCTGTCTGAGTATGAATCAGGAGCCCTCCAGACCAGCTGGAGTATTATGGATTCTTATGTCAACATGACAAAGACAGCTGTAGGAGAGGAAAGACTTTTCCTCTACCTTCTTAAATTCTGTGGCTGAGACTTAGAATTAAACTGACAAAAGACAGATTAACGGGAGAAAAGCATACAAATTTTATTTGATGTTAATATTTTTACATGTACACAGAGGCTTTCATGTATAAGAAATGAAGACCCAGAGAAGTGGATGGCCCTGAAAGTTTATATATCATTTTAACAAAGAACGATAACTTGTGGAGATATGACAAGACAAAGGAAAAAGAGGTTTGTGTTAGGGCGGTGAATTGTGGGAAAGCGACTAGGAAATATAAGGTGGAAACTAATGGAAGATAAAGATCATTTTGGTAGGTTTGTTTGTACAGATTCCTCTTGGTGTCAGCTCTCCATCTCCAGTGACAGAAGTGTTCTCTTCCTGGTACAGAGAGGGCACTTTTCTCACAGGATATTTATGCGCTGCTTTCAGGTAGAAAAGAGGAGGTCAGAGGGCCCTTCCTGCATATGCTTTTTCTCAGTTGCCTTGGGCTCAAAATAATCAATATTCCAAAGTGACATATTTTGAGGTGGTATGTTCTGATGCCTTTTGTAGCCATATGGTAAAGAAAGATACATCCAGTTATGTTATACAGACAAATCAAATAACCAAATTTCCTTGTTCTGATTCCTCACTCAACAAGAATCTTCTGCTCGGTTGGCTTTCCATGCAGCTCACCTTCAGGGACAGGATGTAGCAGAGAGGTTCACATGGCAGAGAGCTCTCATTAAAATGAATGTACAACAATTTATTCTTGTCTCTTCTGTGTTTTGATAGCTTGTCTCAGAATTGCTGAGGCCAGTCTACTATGGGGTCCCTATGATTTTTAGTTTCTGAGCTTTCAGGATGGAAGTCTGGAATCCAACTGTGGTAGAATCACTGAGATCAATGGCACTTGCAAGTGCAGGCAGCTAGCAAGCATTGACCTGGTGATACCCTCTTTATTTATTTACATTTAATTAATTTTTTATCAAGGTAACTGGTTTATAACATTATATAAATTTCAAGTGTACATCATTATATTTTGACTTCTCTTTAGACCTCATCGTGTTCACCACCAAAAGTCTAGTTGTCATCCGTCACTGTATAAATGTGCCCTTTTACTCCTTTCACCCCCGCCACTTACAGAGGTTCAAGGAATGAATGAAATTTCTTTCTGTAGGTATTATTTTTTCCATTTTACAAATGAAAAAGAAACTGAAGCTTAGAAGGCATAATATTTCAAAGTTTACTCAGATAAGTGGCAGAGTTAGAATTTAACCCAGGTCTGTAAAATGCTAGGGCCCATTCTTATCAGTCACTACATTGTACGCCCTTTCCTAAGCAGTACTGAGGTATCTAAAAGCAGTACGCAGCCTAAAGTCACTGCAAATTATGATTCCATGTGGCCAACTTTGTCATACATGATTGTTGACCCTTGACCTAGTATAAGAAAAGCTCAGTTGTTATGTATTATAAAACAAACAAAAGTAAATACCCATCAGAGAAAGTAGAATATATAAAATTCCTAAACAATATAAACAGAAGTGCTATGATTTCATGTCTTAATCTTGTTTAACTTATGCAGCAAAGATATATTCTTAGGATAACTATTAGTTTGACTACTTATTACATTTATATTTTCTAGAATAATAAGGTAAGTAAAGCCTTTCTCCTAAGTATACTTGATTAGAGCAATGAGAACATAATAATGAACACTTAATAGTACAGCACATTAGTTTGCATAATAATTGTTTCATTTGCATTATTTTCTTTGTTCCTGCAAATAACTGTGTGCTAGGCAGGTCTGATGTTTTTTATTTTCATTTTACATTGTGAAAACTGAGTTTTAGATTGTCAGAAATAGTTGTCAGACCCTTTAAAAAATCCTGGATGTGGAATCTGGCACAAGGCAGTCAGAAAAAATTGTTTTGCATTTTAACAGGTACATTATCTTTCTTCTATTGTGACTTTGACATGCTTCTGACATTACTTCATTATCCTAGCTGTTGCTTTTTCTTTGTCCCTGCGACTTAACCCTATTTGGGATTTGGTTATTTCCTGAATTCATCCTTGTTCTAATGACTGCTGATACCATTTTGTCTTCTGGAGTCCCAGATTAAGTGCTCATCCTCTGCCTTTTGTGTGACAAGTCTCTGGAAACTTGCTGTTCCCATTCTGTTCTCTTCAATACTCTGGCAAGTAGCGTGTTTTCATAATGGATGAAGAAACCAAGGCTCAGTGAGGTTAATTAAATTATCTAGCACTACACTACTTGTAGGTGTCAGGATTTTAATTTTCACCTCTGACATCAAACCATATGTTCTTCTTATTAGCTATACTACAAATTATAGTTGTGTTCAAAGTCTTGGACATGACTATCTGCACAAAGCTTTGTATTAATTCTAATAACGATGCTCCAGAGCCCAACAAAAACCTCATCTGTAACTTCTCCATGTCAAAGACAGAGAACAGTAGGGTTTAGTAAATTGTCAAAGCATGACTCTAAATTGGTCCGAGGATCATTTACATTCTTACTGTTGTTCCTAATCAACTAGTTGTTTCATCAACTAGAAGTTGGAACATCATCACAGCATGGATTATTTTAAAATTTTGCCTAACACAGTTGAATGTAGGACGTATAGCATAGGCAGCCCTGCTAATAAAGGAATGTGTGATTACAGTGAAACAAGGTGTTTGCAAATCAATTATATTAGCTTCCCCTGACACTTTAATTTTTCCTCTTGTAAATCTTTTAAATTTTGAAAATGTTGGCAGTACCACTTTGGCAATTATATGTTAAAGAAAAGCGGATATCTCTTCAAATATTTTTCCCACTCAAAAGATGTTTGATTCCCATTTGAGAACTTTGATTCCCTTTGTGATTGGCTTCATGTCGAGCCAATTTAGTGTAGATTAATTTTGTGCTTTGGAAAACTATAGATGCAAAGAGTCAGTGAATACATTATTTTAATCACTAAACACCCATTTCACATGAGAAAGGACACAGCTTTAATAAAACAATCCCCTGAGTGTAAAGCTTTTAAATGTTTAACAAACACAACTTTCATAAAACATGCAGAACAAAATTCCTGAGCAAGGCAGATAACACAATGCACTGCTTCTATTTGCCTCCACCTGGTAAAACTAAACAAGGCCATTCTTTGGCCAAGCTTTGGTTTGTTTTCTGTGAAGACAAATACTTGAGAGAATGATCTGATAGCCAGTTCTGTTCATGTATGGGTTGACTGCCTTTCCTGTAGTGAGTTTTTTCATTCATAAACAATTCTTGATTTTAGCCAGGGATTTGATTGTAAACCTGTTAACTCTAAGTTTTGAAATAAGAAGTTTTCCCCTTATTAAAGGCATTTCAGGCAATAGTATACTGTATTTGATTTCATTAAGTACAATAGATATTATGTACCCATAGTGATTATATACCAACAGGAAATTTACAGCAGTGGTTACAAGCATGGATTCTGGAGCCAGACTAGCTGGGTTTGAATTCTGGCTCTGGAACTTATTAGCCTTATGTCCCTAAACCAGCTACTGCTTTGTGCCTCCATTGTTTAATCTGTAAAATGGAGAAACTGATAGTAGCTATGTTATAGGCTTATTGTGAGGATTGTGTATTAATAAGTAAAAAGCATTTGGGACACAAACTGGCACGTGATAAGGACTTGAAAAGTCTTAATTACTATTATAGATGAATATGCTAGGTTAACATGGCCACTTGAATCGAAAAACCAACAAAAATGTATTGAGTATATACTATAAATCCTGAGTTTGCCTCACACTATGTAGTTTGCCCCTTAATCTTGTTTTTTTCCCCTCTTGCTTATGGATTTAGCAGGCCAAGTACGAAGCCTAGACTGACCCCTTCTCTAAGATGGGTAAGTTGCTTAGAGCTGTGATGTCAAATATGACAGCCACTAGCCACATGTGGCTATTAAAATTAAAGTTTATATTAATTGAAATGGAATAAAATTTAAAAATTCAGTTCCTCCATTACACTAGCCATGTTTCAAGTGCTCAATAGACACATGTGGCTAGTGGCTACCATACTCAATGCTGCAGCTATAGAATATTTCCAACTTTGCAGAAAGTTCTATTGGATAGTGCCGATAGGGGGTTTGGTAGTGTGTTATCTCTTTTGTTCCATCCTAATATATAGCTAATACAAACAGCTTCTAACTTACAAATGAGATGCATTCTGAAAGTTCATTTGCAAGTTGGTAGGAACTTGGAATAAAACTCTCCATGGACCAATTATATTAAGATTGTGGCAACATAAGGTATATGAAGAGACAAACGGCAAACAAACATAAGAAAATGTTCAAGCTCATTAGAAATGGAAATACAACAATGAGCTTAGTTTTGATTGTCCAGCTGGAAAGATTAATGGTCAAGTGCAATGCTGGGAAGTGTGCAGTGAGGCAAATTCTTGTAGGTGTATATTTTGGTAAAACTTATCTGTAAAACAATTTGGCAATACATATTAAAAGTCTTAAAATTGTTTTGCACTCTTTGACCCAGTAATTAACATTCCAGGACTTTAGTATAAGAAAATAATTAGAGATGCTTCCAAGGTTCAGTACAAAGGTGCTCATAACAGCGTTAATTATAGTAACAATTGGAAATAACCCAAGTGTCTTACAATAGGGAAAGGGTTAGGTCATTTATGACTTTGATATGTTGGAACACTGTATATCTATTAAAATGTTTTTGTAGCATGTTTTCCAAGGTAGGAAATACTCATGAGAAACAAATGAAAAAATGTTATTTATACTGCATAGTATGATTAAGTAACTAAAATATCCATAGGAAACACTTGAAAATAAACTAAAATATTAATAGTGATAATCTGAGTTTTATGATGTATGATTTCTTTTTTATACTCTTTTATACTTTCAAGTTGTCTAAAGTGTGCATGTGTTCTTTCTATCATCAGAAAAAAAAAGCTACAAGAGTACATCAAAACTATTGCCTGCAGATTATTGATAGTGAATCTATAGTACTATAAATACAACTAATCAGATAAAAGAAAACAGTCAATAACTACTTATTGGACACATCAACTGCACTGTGTCCTGTGTGAGATGCTTAGGTTCAAAAATAGAACTGAACATTGAATAAAATTAATTAAACATGAATAATTAATCTGATTAAAGCCAGCCTTGGTGGTCTAGCAGTTAAGATTCAGCGCTCTCACTGCTAAGGCCCAGTTTCATTTCCTGGTCAGGGAACCACATCACCATCTGTTGGTTGTCATATTGTGGTGGCTGCATGTTGCTGTGATGCTGAAAGCTACGCCACCAGTATTTCAAATACCAGCAGGTCACCCATGGTGGACAGGTTTCAGTAGAGCTTCCAGACTAAGACAGACTAGGAAGAAGGACCTGGTCACCCCCTTCCAAAAATATTGGCCATGAAAACCCTATGCATAGCAGTGGAGCATTGTTTGATACAGTGCTAGAAGGTGAGAGGATGGTGCAAAAAGACCAGGCAGGGTTCAGCTCTACCGTACACAGGGTTGCTAGGAATTGGAATTGACTCGACAGTACTAACAAAATTAATCTAATTAGAGTTTTCAAATGAGATATAGACATATCCTACTAGGTTATGCTGTAGAAACAAATGCACTCCGAATTGTACTTACAACAAATATTTATTTTCGTTCACTTTACATGTCCCTTTAGGGATGGCTGTGGTCAATGTCCTCTTCACTCAGGGACCAAGGCTAAAGGAGCAGCCCCTATCTGGAACATTGCCGAACTACTTGCCATAGGGAAGAAAGAGAAGGTGGAATCCATAATGGCTCTTAAATCTTCTGCTATGACAGAGCTTCACTCCATTTACATTTCATTGACCAATGCAAGCTACATGGCTAAACTTCACATCAGTGGGGGAGGAAGTACAATATTTCTGCGGGAGAGGCCAGAAGTGGAGGTGACTTATATGAAGGAGCATTGAATACTTTGATATCAACACATTCAGCCACAGTCAGCTGGTGAGATTTTAATTCTATAGATAAGGCCTTATTGATGAGTCCAATGAAGGGACCCATGTCTGGGAATAAATAAATTAGAATATAAACAAAATTTATTATTACAATCTATGGCATTCATGAGATAAAAGTAGTGATTATAGGTCCTAATTTGCTAAGGCTTACTAGTTGGCCCAAGGTGATTATCAAGACTTCCCTTCTTTATTCTCAAAAGCATCCCAGTTCATGTGGTAAATAATGTGGTCACCCTAAGAATAAGTCATTCTTTATTGAAGTAGGGAAGATATACACAGTCTCATCTGCTTCTTTTCATATTGGCTTAGCTCAGTATAGTCAATATTTCCCTAGGCTTATCATACCAACAGTGTTTCTTTGGCTCTGATGGTTGGTATTTTAGAGAAACTCTAGCCCTGATCTCCTCCTACGATTCACTGACAAAGTATTTCCAGGAGTCTCTAGGGATAGCTCACATTTGCTCAAAAAGACAGTTCTCTTTGTCCTTTTAATTATTGTGGTAAATTGTATTATTGAGAAAATAATTATTGTCCCTCTCTACTGAACCACTTTCTACCAGGTGCCTCTCCACTCACCTGTCCCTGTAGCATAAACATGCTTTTTACCCTATTGATATCAGAGTTGGCCATGACACTTGCACAGACCAGTGAAAGGTGAGTGTGAGTGGAAGTAATGGGTCCACTTCAGAAGTTCTATGCACCACCACATTGTTCAGGTTTCTCACTTTTCTCTCTGCCACAAGAGCAGAATGTTCTAGATAGAAGCTGCTCCTTCAGCCTTGGTCCCAGAATGAAGAGGATGTGGAACAAAGCTACACCAAACCTTAAAGCAAGACACAGAACTTTTTCAGTAAGCCACTGTGATTCCAGGATTATTTGGTAATGCAGCATAATTTAGCCTAAAGTGAATGATCCAGTTTTCGGTAGTTAGCATTTTCTTTCTCTTCTATTCCTGCTCTCTCTCATGGTCACCCTCTGATGCTATGAAAGGTACATATGGTTTTGTAAAGCCATTGATATGCCGGATCAGCTATGCTGAAACATTGGAAATTGCTATTACAATGCCAAAATGTCTTGCCTCATATCTTCTGGGCCAGAGGTACTAATGTTGTAAAAGCTGAGCTGTGGTGGATACATACTGTTTTTGTTTGATGTGCCTCCTCCCTCCTTTGTGAAGCGATCTTTCCTTTTATTCAATCATGTTGTTCTATTGGAGGTACCACTCATAGATTCCTGCCTCCTCACATGGGAGTCAACAAGTCACCTAGGCCCACCCGTTCATGGTATTCCATTCCCTTAGGTCCAGTGATTTGTCCAAGGGTAAGCATGTGTCTAAAGTCCTCTTTTGGGGACTCTTAAGTTTCTAGCTGATGTAGAAGGTGCTTTTCTTAAGAGATGTTGGAGCTAGAATGGTAGGTAGCTGGAGCTGCTTGTGAAGTTTCACTGCCATGTGGAGATAGCCTAAATGTGGACAGGGAGAGTAAAATCAAGCAAAGATAAGTAGAGCTGAGAGAGAGTCACAGAAAATTTGGGGGGCAGAGGTGGAAAGGAATAAGTTGGCAGGAGAGAGGGAGGAAGAGAAACAGAGCACCCACCGATTCTGAACTGAGTCATACCTGAACACCACTCCACTTACTCTCTTCCTATTTATATAAACTAAGAAATTTATATTTATCTCAAACTGGTTTGTGTTAGATTTTTGCCCCTTGAAATCAAAAGAGACCTAACTAACACACAAGCTGTGCTGGGTGAAGCCATGCAGAAGTTATCTGTTGCTGCACATCTGCCAATATCACTGACTCTACAAATGCAACAGAGCCTGTGATTTGTCCTGTTGGTAAAGTTGGGGACTATCCTGCTCCCCTCAATTTTGTGTAACACAAGTTCCAGAGAAGGGCTGCCACTCCAGTGTCTGACTGGGATTTTAATAGAAAGACTTTTTGTTCTTACTTGGCAGTTTCTCTCCTTCAGAGTGGAGAGAGTCCTCATATGACTACAGGAGCTGGATCAGAGGATGACTTGAGGGAGAGGCTCCATGTACTATCCTAATTTCCAAAGCTATTAATCATAGTTTTTTTCCCTTTTAATTTTTAGCTAATTCTCTTTTGAACAGGAGACTCATATTTCTGATTTCACATTTTTCTTCCTCAAAGAGGGGCCTCATATTACTGTCTTTACAGCTTCAACCAACAGTCCTTTATTAGGAAGAGTGAGAAAGGGAGTGAGGGTAGCCACAGGGAAAGCTGGAAACATCTCTGTGGGGGCCTCTTCTTTGCCACAGAAGAGCAAGGAAAAGTACAGACGTGTCATCTTTATTTGGTCTGATCTAGGCTCTTAATCCAGAGAAGCAGGCTGCTGAATGAAGTCAGAAGAACAGAGATTAATACCAGACGAAGACCTACGAGCTACATGCTTTCTCTCTGAGCTATGTCCTTCTTTTGCTGGGAGTATCTTCTCTCTCTGAAGGAGAAACAACAGAACAATGATGAAAGGAGATAACCCATTGGGACAGGAACACAATAGACTTCAAGGATTCTGAAAGTGATTACTGGAGTTAAAGCTATAACTTACTTGCCCCAGCCCCTCCTCCACAATATTCTTGAGCTAATTCCATATTCAGATATAACATCCTCATTAAAAACATGATATTCAGAAGGGTCCAACATGTGACCTTTCCTTATATACTACAAAGCAGCAGAAAAGAAGAATGGCAAGTAAATGGCAAGTGACAAATACACATAAGTAGAATGATTTCTCCTGCATGCAAGGGAATTAGACAATTCTTGGTTTCTAAATATCATTTCCGAGTAAAAGGAACTAGTCTCTTTGAAGAAAGGATTGATAAAGGCTTAGGTGAGAGGAGGTACAAGGTGAGTACAAGGAAGTACAGAAAGCAAGGAAATGCCGAAAGACTGATGCAGGCATTGAGGGGCTCCCACTGCCCAACTTCGAGGACTTTAAATATCAAAACCAACAATGTTTAGGGGCCGGCCCCGTGGGTGGCGGTTAAGTGCACCCGTTCCACTGCTGGCGGCCCGGGGTTCAGATCCCGGGCGCGCACCGACGATGCACCTCTTGTCAGGCCATGCTGTGGCAGCGTCCCACATAAAGTGGAGGAAGATGGGCACGGATGTTAGACCAGGGCCGGTCTTCCTCAGCAAAAAGAGGAGGATTGACGTGAATGTTAGCTCAGGGCTGATCTTCCTCACACACACACACACAAAAAAAACCAACAATGTTTACAATGGATTTTGACACATTGAACAACAACAACAAAAAGTTTCCAAGTCCATAGAAAAGGAGAGAGGGGAGAGGGCAGGGAAAGTTTATTTTTATAGAACAAGGCTGGGTAAAAAATATACAATTAATGACAAAATTATAAAATCACCTTTTTGCAATCACTGATATAATAATTTATTCAGGCAAGGATTATCATTGTGTGCTATAGCCATTGAGTGACAGTTAGTTGGGGAATGGGATACTAACACACTCTCAAAGTATTTCTTTTAATAATGTATAAATCTGGTGAGGACCACATTAATCAAATGATGAAACTCAGCCTCTCTCTTGATGTGATACAATGTGAAATATACAAGATTAACTCTTGTATTCTGACAAAAATGTGTAAACTGAAGCTATTCATAAAGAATAACCAGACAAATCAAGATTATAAGATATTTTGTAAAACAACAGGTCTATATGTCAATTGTCCCTGAATTAAATTTACAAATTCAGATGCCATCCAATCAAAATACCAACAGATGTTTTGTTGCTGTTGTGTTTGTTTGCTTGGAACTTGATAGCCTTATTCTAAATTCAACTTGAAAAGTAAATATTTAAGAATAGCCTGGAATAACCTGAAAAGGAGAGTAATATAGTGGACAAGCTAAACAATTTTAAGGTATATTATTATTAAGATATAGTAATTGCAACTCTATGGTCCTAGCACAAAAAGTGATTACATAATCCAGAGATTGATTCAAGTACCTATAGGAATTTGGCATATTTTAAAAACATTTCAGAACACTGAAGAAAAGCAGAATTATTCAACCAGTAGTGTTGGAATAACTTACGAGGTGTTTGAAAAAATAATATGGATAAATCTTCACTCCTTACTCTAAAATTAACTCCATGCAGATTAGAAATTTGAATATAAAACATAAAAATAAAAGTTCTGGAAAAATAATAGAGATTAAAAAAATTAGTTATCTTGAGAGAGGGACCAAAATCTATCTGTTAAAAGGAAACATTTGATACATTTTTACCATATAAGAATTAAATGTATGATAACCATTACCAAAACCAAAAGAAAAAATAAACTGGGATAAATATTTACCAAAACTTTCACCACAGGCAAAGAGGTTAATTCGTTTAATATACAAAGGGATCTTACAAATTATAATTTTAAATCCCGAATCTTCCTAGAAAAAACTGTCAAGAGATACGAACAAGAAGATAGGTCAAAAGAAAGGCAATACAAGGAGCCAATACACATAGAAAGAATTGATCAATTCTGCTCACAAATTAATACACACTTAGACACATTTACGTGCTTAGATGCCCATTTTAATCACATCACATTGGGAAATAATTAAGAAACTGATACAAATTATTTTGACAAGTGTATGGAGAATCTGTTAACAGGGTTAAAATTTAGTTACAACTTTTTCCAGAGCATTATGGCAATATCTATCAAAATTTAAAATGTGTATCTAGGGCCGGCCCCGTGGCTTAGCCGTTAAGTGCACGCGCTCCGCTGCTGGCGGCCCAGGTTCGGATCCCGGGCGCGCACCAACACACCGCTTCTCTGGCCATGCTGAGGCCACGTCCCACATACAGCAACTAGAAGGATGTGCAGCTATGACCTACAACTATCTGCTGGGGCTTTGGGGGGGGAAATAAATAAATAAATAAAATTATAAAATGTAGGGCTTGGCGGTTAAGTGCGCGCACTCCGCTGCTGGTGGCCCGGGTTCGGGTCCCGGGCGCGCACCAACGCACCGCTTCTCTGGCCATGCTGGGGCCGCATCCCACATGCAGCAACTAGGGGGATGTGCAGCTATGACATACAGCTATCTAGCGGGGCTTTGGGGGAAAAATAAATAAATAAAATTATAAAAAAAAAATGTGTATCTATCGCATGATACAATAATTCTACTAGGAATATGCCTTGTAAATGTATACACATAAGTGCATGAAATATATATGCAAAGATATTAATGACAGCATTTTATTTATTTTTTAGTAACAGGAAATAATCTTTAGACCTTGTGTGTGTGTCTAAGAAAGACAAAAATTGAAAGACTAGCAGAGAATGAGAGAATGGATCAAGGTGATATATAATTTTCAGTTTTATACTTTTGTTTTTTCATTGTTTTTAAAACAAACTTGTTTTGTTGATAAACAAACCTACTTAAAATCTATGTCCATTCCACAGATGGACATCATAAGTTACATTTTAAAAAATAGAACCAGAATCTTGTTCTATAAAGAACTTTCTTTTAATGTAGTTTTAAACTCCTACCAATATGAATAGCAATTTATGCTGATGAGCTCTTTCTCTCCTGGGCAAGTAAACTGCATAAGAAGGGACCATTTTGGTCCTGCTGGATTTCTCAGAGCCTTTTCTGAAAAGCTTGCCTGAATGAATAGTAAGTCAAACAGCTGGGGCTGCAGAACCCAGTAAAATCACACAAAAGCTTAGGAAAATTACATTTTCTTCCTTTGATTTATGATCTTGAAGCATTTTTTCAGAGGAGAAATCAATTCCACAAAGCATCGAAGTTAAGCGATAATTAGGCATTTAGAATTTTTGCAACAACCATAGAAAAGAAATCCACATTTACATAAAATAGTGCAGCATATAGAGAGAGCCTGGTTTCTGCAAAAAATCACTCCCATATCAAAATGTCCAATACCAAATTGCCTTCCAGTTCTCCTCCCAATAAAATGCACAAAAATCTATTGGAATATATTCTGAGACTTAGTTTTATGTATATTTTCTTAACACATATTTAAGAAATATGTCACATTTCCATATTAAAGTTGATAGTTTTATTACCAAGACAGCACATATATGCGATTTTAAATTTCAGACCTGTGGTCCTCAATAGGAAGCATCACAATGAAGATGGTATAAGAGACAGGATTCTAAATGACTTTTGTTGTGTAAATGAAGAGAAATGAAGCTTCTGGAAAATAGCTTATGATTTGAGCATTTTAGACAGGTCCAACTTTCCTATCACCATGGAATTTGTTTCACGGTAATTTTCCACTAGGCATTTCAGAGCTAAAATAAACATCAGGCTAATTTGCTGCCCCACTGTTACGTCAAACATTACCTTAGTAAAACATCATTCTGTACCCAGAAAATAGAAACTGAGGCCACACCTTCCTCAATCTAGTCTCCCAGTGGTGGTCAAACTCGTAGAATCTGTATTCAGAATCCATCCAATTACAGCAGATGATTACTTAATAACCTAGTCGGAAAACATTCCGGGCTCTCGGTTCCAGAAAGTTCTTCAAAAATAACAGGGCAAATAGTCCCAGGTCTCTGTGACCTAAAATGTCTAATGAAGCAGAAGAATTATTAGAGCATCTTAGAGAAACCTGAGGCCATTCAGCCTAATGATTTAGTAATGATGTCTCTGTCATTGGGTCAGAGAATAATGTGGTTTCTAGTTTAGTATTTATTCAGCAACATTCACCAGAGTTGGTAGCACTGGCTGTGAGAATTCTGTCCTGAATATTCTAAGGCAATACACTCTTCTGTTTAAGTAACTCTAAAAATGGATTTATTTTATGATGTGTTCAACTTCTAGGAAATGAAATGATAAAGTCCAAATAATAAAGTCAAAAAGTAATGAAAACCCAACGATTGAAATGCAGATGTTATACTGAGAATTTGACACACATGAGATATTAGATAGACAATGGTTTTCTTTCTTAGTTCAGATTTTAAAAATCTGTAAATGGCAAAGTATAGTCATTTCCAGAGGGTGGAAAAAAGAGAGAAAGCACAAACTTAAAAAAAAATTTAAAAGTTTTATAAGTTTTTAGCATAGAGTATCACAATTAACCCTACACTGGCCTCTGGTGGTTAAATTTGAAAATGTATTTATACAGATGAATTAAATGAATGATGATTTAATATGCATTAATAACTAAAGGTAAGGCAACCAGATGCTTCATTTTGTGTGAATATTCCATTTTAACCAACTCACCTGACTACATTTCCCCTAATTATTAAAGTTGAATGACTTTTGTTTCGAGAGGTCCCAATTTTCCCAAACTTTTTAACTTATTGCAGGGGCTATAAGTGGTAAGTTGTATTGGATGATACTACTTATATATTTGGGGTTTGGATACTCACGCATGTTACAATTTATGCAGAAATAATAAGAAAGAATATTTTTCTGGATTTCTTATACTACTGAACTTTAAGAAAGTAACTGAATTATTTAAGGCCTTATTTTATCATGTATGTTAAAATGAAAATTTTAGGAACATAGACATATACATTACTAGCATAGAATATCAGGATTTCGAATCTTAACCTAGCAACCAAACCTAGTGCTTTTTGGTGGTTACTGTGTGTAAACGTTAGACACATCTTACAGTATAGATCCTTAAGGGAAAAAAGAGTGTATAATTCATTACAGCTTTAAGAAATATATCATTTTTAATTCCAAGATTACTTGGAATATTAATTTTTCTATGTAGAGAAAAGTAAAGCCTGTATTCTAGCATGTTTTTCTTGGCTCTTTAGTTTTAACATCATCTTGGATAATTTTATAGGGGAGTCAAAGAATTTCTTTTTACTAATGTACTCGAGGCTCAACAAAAATTAAAGAAAAATGTATAAATAATTTTATTTAGCTCCTCTTTTTATTCTAATCATAAAATACCCTTTTAACTAGGAAGATATTACAGAAATTATGTTTTACTTTGGTTCTTTCTGACAGTTAAAGAGGATTTAATGTGGTTTTCTATTATACTCTGTAAGTTTTATCTACTGTGTTAATTGGATATGAGCTATTATTAAAGACAGTTACTCAGTGAAGTTGTAAATTGTCTTGAATTTTAACCTCTTAATTATTTCTCAAATACACTGCAACTTTCGATGTGAAAACTAAATACGTGATAGCAGATAGTTTTAGCACCAAATGAAGCCTTTAGGATTTAGCTCGTTTTAATTCATTCACTAAATATGTATTGTGTGCTTATTTCATTAAAATATTGTTGGGTACCTAAATCAGTGAGGGGAAACTACAACGATAAATCAGAAATGTACTTTGAAATTAAGATGCTTGTAGCTTTGAGGAGAGATGAGAAGGGTCTAAGATAATGAGGGTGTGAGGTGGAAGGTGAGGAAATGTGTTAGTACTGTAGGAGAAGTTTTCGATGGGATGGCAGAGGAGGGAAAGTTTAACCAAAGACGTGACATCCAAGCGGGGTACTTAAGCTGAAATATAAGCTCCTTTTGAGGAGTTTGGCAGATGATAAACTAGAAAGAGGAGCATATATGTTTTTTTTTATATAGCGTACGTGCAAATCAAGAAAAAAATAGCATTTTAATAGATTAGAGGATAATGATACAAAATGTCAGTTCATTGAAAATTACAACTGAAAAATGTTAAAACAAGTAACAGAACAAGGCAAAATAAATGACTGACATGCTATTTTTAGTCTACTGTATATTAACTTTTAAAAAATGTTTTAAACTTTTTACTAGGGAGAATTTCAAATGCTTATGAATGTGCAAATGGTAGCATAGCGAATTCCAAGTGCCCATCAAACACTTCCACAATTACCAATCAATGTCTAACTTTGTTCATTAAAAGCCCCATCACTTAACCCCACCCCTGGATCATTCTATAACGAATCCCAGACATTATATAATTTCATTCATAAGTAGTTCAGTTTGAATTTCTAAAAAATAAAGACTCTTTAAAAACCAACTAAAATACCATTATCAAACCTGAACAGGGCTGACCCCGTGGCTTAGTGGTTAAGTGCATGCGCTCCACTACTGGCGGCCCAGGTTCGGATCCCGGGCGTGCACCGACGCACCGCTTCTCTGGCCACGCTGAGGCCGCGTCCCACATACAGCAACTAGAAGGATGTGCAGCTATGACATACAACTATCTACTAGGGCTTTGGGGTAAAAATAAATAAATAAAATAAAATAAAAAAACCTAAACATATTTAAAGATAACTTCTTGTTTAGCCAGTTTTCAAATTTCCAATTGTTTATTGTTGAGATCAGGATTGAAATTAGGTCCAGATACACATGTCTCTAAAGTTGTTTTAAATCTATAGACCTTGTTCTCTCTCTCTCTCTCTCTCTCTATATATATATGTAGACATACACACATGTGTGTATATATCTGAAGCTAAATATCTTATATAATATATATGTACACAAATATATATGTACACACACACACACGCATATTTGTTGAACCAACCAGGTCATCATTTGTCCCATAGAGTTTCCCACACTCGGTATTTTGCAGATTTTATTACCGTGGTGCAAAGGACATGTTTCTCTTTTCCCTATTTTGTGTATATTGGTATTTAGAGGGTGTTAGAAAGGACATTTTAGGATTGAAGTTTGTGTTAGGCAGTTTTGGAGGAGAGTTTAAGGAAGTGAGGCTTTACTCCAGATTGGATGCTGTCAGGAAGTGGGGGTAATTCTATGATCTGGAGGAAGGATGACTCGAGAAAGGCTCAAGCTGTAATTGGTGAAGCAGCAGAAGTCACTCATCTCAGCCAGAAGAGATATTTTGTGGCTTGGACAGTATTTGTTTTGTCTGTGTTCAGACATGATTGCCAGTTTTTGTCTTGATCCACTCTGGTCACAGAGTGGCCTTATCTGATGTTGATATTCTGTGAAATCATTTATGTTCAACAGAACACAAAGGCCTAGTTGAGAGTACCAGGCCAACTCCTGGATATCAGGGCTGCTTTTCTCAATATGTTCACTTACCTCCACTCAGCAATTCAACTCTCAGTATATGTCTAAAAGGAAAGAATGCAGATACATATCCACAAAAAGTCTTATACAGGATGTTCATAGTAGCTAAAAACTGGAAATAATCCCATGTCTACAAACAGAATGGATACACAAATTGTGGTATATTCATAAAATGCAATGGAATATTACTCATTAACAGAAAGGAGCAAACTCTTGATACATACAACACAATATTTGAGTCTCAAAAACATGATGTAGAGAGAAAAAGCCAAACACTGAGGAAACATATTGTAAGATTTCATTATATGTATTTAAAGACAAGCGAAATTTATGATAGAAATAAGAACAGTGATTGCCTGGAGTGGGGTGTGTGTGGGATGGGCTGGAGTAGGAGGTAAGAACTGGGGAATTGACTGCAAAGAGTCAGGAGGGAAATTTCTTGGGTGATGGAAGCAATGTTTTAAACTTGATTTGTGTGATAATAACACAGATGTATAACTGTAAAAATTTATGTGTGCATTTATTGTATGTAAATTGTGCCTCAATAAAGAAAATTTAATATTTAATTAAAAAATTTCTATTTGTTGGGCTACTGTTGTTGTCTCCCCAACATCCATTCTAACTTTCACTTGTTGTGTAACGCTTTGAAATTCTGGAGGCAAAGACCACACATATCATCAGCTCTGGACCTAAGCCAATGACACAAAGCTCATCTTCCTTATTTCAATAATTCTGGGAAGATCTAATCAAAGTGGTTTTAGGAAGCAGTCTTCTGTTTCCCAAAGGTGACTATAGAGTTGCCCCAATTGCTTCTAAGGGAAACCAGACTGACTCTGACATCTGAGATCTGGAAAAGGAGTACTTTGATTGGACAGCACTGGGTCACATGCTTACTTCAGTGGCCTCTGGGAGAAGGAAGATGGAGGATGAAGACATATCCACACCAACCAAACTCCCATAGAGCAGAATGGGCTCCGAGTAGATTGGCTCTCTACAGGAAAGACAGAATTTTGTAATTAAAAGGAATGGCTGGATGCACCCTCTTCTCCCACAGTAGGGGCCACATAAATATGCTGTGTAGTACTTGGGAATGATGCTGTGGAAATATCTTGATGGACATGAAAATAAGTCCACAATATTTTCAATAAAAAAGCAATTTTTCAAAATGGTAAACACAGTATAATCCAGTTTTCACAATCTAAGTATATGTATATATCTAAGTAGAAAAATTATGGAAGGATTATATCAATATTTTTTAGCTGGTTAGATAATTTTTTGATCAATAGTATAAAATTTTTCTAACTTGAACTTTATTTGCATAATAAAAAATATTTTTAAAAAGAAAAATATTGAAATCAAGAGGTATCAAATGATTTACCCATGTTTTCATTGCTGGTAGTATGCAGGTGTCCCAACACAATCCGATGATTTCTCTATTGTCTGCCAATTATGATATATTTTTCTATTACTATCAAAAATGTAACATTTCCTTTGAACCTGCTCTTCATTAAAATGTGCTCTTCCAATTTGCTTTCAGTCTCATCTCAGTTGCTAATCATTTGGCGGTGAGTATTCAGGTTTGGGGTTTTAGACCTCAAGCCCTCAGAGTTTCTCAAAAGAGTTATTCTTGACTGCCTTTTCCCTGGCATGTCACTGGAGGTAACTAGCAAAAGTTTCCATGCTGTTCGCTGGGGCTCTATGACAGAGACGAAGAAACTTCTCTGTGGATAGCGATATATCGAAAAGGAATACAAAACTACTTAAGAACTGTTTGCAAGATTAGAAACGGGCAATTATCCACTTGCTCTTTGCCTGCCTCCCTTCCTCACTACAACAGACATTATTAGTAGCAGTTGCTGAAGATATAACTTCAGTTCACGTAAACTGGAGCTTCTCTTATCCACGCTCTATCAACCTGTAAATTTCACAAATTGCCTCAACAAGAGTAATCCTCAAAGTTCCCCCCAAACCTCTTTCTCTTACAATAAAATATTTTGAACCAAATACAAGCATTGTTTTTGAACAGTCTTAACATGTTTTCCCTCTTAAAATTTATGGAATTTTATCTCATAATAAAACATTTCATCTATTGTAAAAATTTGTTGTGAATGAACTGATCACCAATCTTATAATGCTGTGCCCAGTCAAGTAAACGATAACTTACCCTACTTCTTTGTCTTTCAAGAGCTATATGTCATGTTTCAGCTGAGAGATACATATGTGGAGAGAATATATTGAATTTCTTTTTTCAGACTGCACACAAATTTCTTAAAAGGTCTAACCATGTTTTTCCCCCCTTTACTTCTCTAGAGCTTAATTTGACTTCAGTGTAAGTGAGTGGAATTCTAATTAATGTTAGATCAGGTATGATCCAGAGGAAAACTTCCCAAGAATTTCCTGTTCCTTTGTGTGCTTATAATAAACATGTTTTTACTAAAGTCTCAGACACATTATAAAACAATCTCCATGGCATAGTATTACCAAACAGTGTATTCAAGTGTTTAAACTCAAATTCTTTTTATAGTTGAAGAGCTAAATACCATGAAATGGCTTACAATATGTGTGACAGTTAATTTTATGTGTCAACTGGGCCACAGGGTGCCCAGATACTCAGTTAAACATTATCCTGGCTGTGTCCGTGAGGGTGTTTCTGGATGACATTAACATTTAAATCTGTAGACTGAGTAAAGAAGATTGTTTTCCTCAATGTGGGTGGGCCTCATCCAATCCATTGAAGGCCTAAACAGATCAAAAAGGCTGAGTAAGAGAAAATCCACTCTTTCTCTGCCTGACTGTCTTGGAGCTGGGAAGTGGGTCTTCTCAAGCCTTTGGAGGACCTAGCCTCAGACGGGAACCTAGAGCACCGGCTCTCCTTGTTCCCAGGCCTTCAAACTTGGACTGGAACTTATACCATCAACTCACCTTCTCAGCTTTTGTACTCAGATTGTAACTACACCACCGAGCTCTCTTGGATCTCCAGCTTACCAGCTGCAAACTTGGGACATCTCAGCCTCCATAATCATGTGAGCCTATTATTTATAATAAATCTCTCTCTCTCTGTATGTGTATATATATACACATACTCCAGCATCATATAAACAAATGACTAGCAAGTTATAGCACACATATTAAAGTTCTGTTTTTCATTTTATTTTTCACTTTCCTTAGGATACTTAAAAAGATAGGAGTATAGGCATACCCCGGAGATACTGCAGGTTTGGTTCCAGACCACTGCAATAAAGTGAATATTGCAATAAAGCAAGTGACACAATGTTTTTATATAAATATAAAAGTTATGTTTACACTACACTATAATCTATTAAGTGTGCAATAGCATTATGTCTAAAAAAACACCATATATGCCTTAATTAAAAAATATTTTATTGCTAAAAAATGTTAACCATCTCTGAGCCTTCAGTGAGTTGTAATCTTTTTGCTGGTGGAGAGTTTTAAAAAAAAAATGCAATATTTGCAAAGCACAATAAAGTGAAGCACAGGGCCGGCCCCGTGGCTTAGCGGTTAAGTGCGCGCACTCCACTACTGGCGGCCTGGGGTTCGGATCCTGGGCGCGCGCCGACGCACCACTTCTCTGGCCATGCTGAGGCGGCATCTCACATGCAGCAACTAGCAGGATGTGCAACTACAACATATAACTATCTACTGAGGCTTTGGGGAGAGGAAAAAAAAGGGACAAAATAAAGTGAAGCACAATAAAACAAAGTATGCCTGTAGTTGTCTTCCGGAGAGACAGTTTGTCTCCAATAGGAAAAAAATGACATGACATGGGTTCCCACATGAAGACTTCAGCAGCTAAAAAACAGTCAAGTTCACTGTGATGACTTCTGTTTGCTAGAAGAATCTTACTGTCAATACCAAGAAACTTTGAAAAAATCCTATTATTTTTCTTATCTAATTTCTGTCACAGCTTTTTCTATACAGAGATACCTACCTAAAATGCTTTACACAACATTCCAGGTTATCTGGTTCATTTCTTTCTTAAAAATAAAAAACAAACAAAAAAATCACTTGACCCATTCTATTTCATTTCACAGAGGAAGAGAGGTATGCCCCATCCCATACTATCTAAAGATGAAATGCTCAACTCTGTTGAGGCAAAAAAGTCACTTTCTCAAAACTTCACAACATGTAATTTTTCTACTTATTCTATGTTTGCTTTGCAGTTTAGCCAACATCTTTATCTTAGCAGTATTATAGCCAGTACTGAAGGTCATAGGTTCCTTTTGTGTATATTATTTTGTGCAATGTCTTGTATGGTTCCTGGCTTAGATACCTGTATTAGTTTCCCAGGGATGCCACAACAAGTTACCACAAATTCGATGGATTAAATAACAGAAATTTATTCCCTTACAGTTAGAGGTTGAAAGTCTGAAATTAAGGTCTTGACACGGTTGGTTCTTTCTGGCAGTTCTGAAGGAGAATCCCTTCAATCCTGTCTCCTAGCTTCTGGTGGCTTCCATGGCTTGTAGTTGCATCACACCAATCTCTGCCTCCATCTTCATGTGGACTGCTCTGTGTCTCTGAGTGTGTCGAATCGCCTTCTCCTTTCTCTTATAAGGACAGCAGTCATCGGGTTCAGAGTCCATCCTAAATCTAGGATGATCTCATCTTGAGATCCTTAATTTAATTACATCTGCAAAGACCCTATTTCCAAATAAGACCACATTCATAGGTACTGGAAATTAGAACTTGGACATATTTCTTGGGGACCCATAATTCAACCTACTACAATGCATAATTACTTTTTGATGTTGCTGTTTACAAAAATGTGACAAAAAAGAAGTTGCAATTAAAATGTAGCAGAATGCTAAAAAGAGATCTTCTGCTTCTGGCAAAGATGGAGTAATAGGGATCAGGTTAATCCTTCTACCTTAAAGAAATTTACAAAATGGGTAAAATATATGAGACATTGGACCACAGGCAGCACAGGACAATGATCCGTGTCAGAAGGGGTAACAAATAAGTGGAGCCCTACAATTTTCCTATTTTACTGCCTAGAGAGAGTTTTCAGGTTGCAGTACAGTACGGAGGAACACAAACAGAGCCCATCAGTCTTCATGAGTTGAGGAGACAGAGTTGAGAATTTGGGGAGGTCAAAACAGGTGGAATATATAGGGTAAAGTACAAGAGTCGGGGAAGAGAGAGAGAGATCAATCTAGAGATCTAGAGATCCAGAGATCCAGAGATCTGCAGAGGGTTTCTCAATCTTCAGCTGACTAATGATCAGCACATGCATGGGAGAAAAATATTAGAGACTGGGCAAAGAACCATGGAAAAGGAAAGGAGCAGGTGAAAAATAATCCCCCAAATGACCTAGGTCTTGGAAGATTTCATAATCACCACAGCCAAAGTAATAAAAACAAAGAACAAAAACCAAAAAAATACTCATAATATACAAGGTTTTGGAGTACCAGAGTACTCAAGGGTAATACAGAGTAGTGGGATAAATATGCTGTAGACTAATTATTGCTGATTCTATCTAACAAAGCTTAAGAGTAAGTTGTGAAAGGATAAAACTATTTCCAAGTAACTATACTGGGTCCTAGAACAATACTCAAATATACATAAATAAAAAATATGGCATTCAACAGCAAAAAATGAACAATATCTGGCATCCAAACAAAAGTTAGCTGGTATAGAAAGAAGAAAATAAAACCTATAATGAAGAGAAAAATCAATTTATAGAAACTCACCCAGAAATGACATAGATGATATGATTAATAGACAATGACATTAAAACAGCAATTATAAATATACTTCAGGTGTTCAAGAAAGTAGAGGAAAGCAAAAGCATATTAGGAAGAGGCATTGAAGATATAAAAAAGACTCAAATAAAACTTCTAGTAATGAACATGTTTAAGATGAAAAATGTACTGAATGGAAGTAACAATAGATTGGACACTAAAGAAGAAAAGATTAGTGAAATTGAAGACAGGGCAATAGGCACTATCCAAAATGAAACAGAGAGAAAATGACTGAATAAAAAGTAAACAGGAAATCAGTGAGATGTGGGAAAAATTCAAGCAGCCTAATATATGTGTAATTGGAGTTCTAGAGGAAGGAGAAGGGGATAGGGAATAAGAGCAAGTTAAAAATCTAAAGGAAACAGAATAAATAACAGAGAAGAACATAAATCAATGAAATAGAAGAGACAAATATAGTAAAGAAAACTCAAGGAAATCTAGAACTAATTTGTTGAATAGATCGAGAAAATTGACAAACTTTTAGCTAGAATGTTGAGAAAAAGAAAGAGAAGAAACAAATTACCAATATCAGGAATGAGAAAGTGGGCATCATTACAGATCCTACAGATATGAAAGGGAGAAGTAATGTAATATTATGAACAATATTAAGCTAATAATTTCTACAATGAATATGAAATGAGAAAATTCCTTGAAAGATGTAAACTAGGAAATCTCACTCAAGAAAAAATAGATAACCTGAATCACCCTATATTTGTTGAAGAAAATGAGGCCTAGGTAGCTTCACTTTTGAATTCTACCAAACATTTAAGGAAGAATAATATTATTTCTTAACAATTTTTTTGAAGCCAGATGTTACATACCCTGATGTTACAGACCAATATTACTCATTAACACAAAAGCAAAAATTTTAAACAAAATTTTAGCAAATTAAATCCAATAATATACAGAAAGGCTAATAAACATGACCATGTGGTGTTTATCACAGGAATGCAAGTTTGGTTTAACATTTGAAAATAAATCAATGTAATTCACCATATTAACAGAGTAAAAAGAAAAATCAGGGGCCAGCCCAGTGGCGTAGTGGTTAAGTTTGCGCACTCTGCTTCGGGGGCCTGGGGTTCACAGGTTCGAATCCTGAGCACGGACCTATGCACCACTCATCAAGCCATGCCATGGAGGCATCCCATATACAAAAATAGAGGAAGATGGACATAGATGTTAGCTCAGGGCTAATCTCCCTCAACAAAAAAGAGGAACGATTGGCAATGGATGTTAGCTCAGGGCTGATCTTCCTCATCAAAATAAATAAATAAATAGATAGATAAATAAATAAAGAAAAATCATATGATTATCCCAATAGATGCAAAAAAATTTTCACAAAACATGACATCCTTTTGTGACGAGAACTCTCAGTAAACTATGAACAGAAGGTAATTTCCTCAACTTGATAAAGAGCATCTAGGAAAAAACCTAAGCTTACGTTATATTTAATGGTGAAAGATTGAATGCTTTCTCCTTAAAATTGGGAATGAGACAGTGTGTCCCCTCTTACCACTTCTATTCAAAATGCAGTGACAGTCATAGACAGGGCAATAAAGTAATGAAAATAGATGAAAGGTATCTGGATTGAAAAATAAGAAATAAAACTGTTAGTTTGCTGACATCATGATTGTCTACGTAGAAAACCCTAAGGAATTTATAAGAAATCTACTAGAGCTAATAGCTGCATTTAGCAAAGCTGCAAGACACAATCTGTGCCTTTTTTTTTTAATACCATCCAAATAGAAAACTTTCCTACACTTTCGGTTTTACTATGAGCAACTAATTTGGCCTTATTTCGTGGATTATCTTTTGTGATCAGGTCCCCTTACTATATTTCCTCAAAGTACCCTGTAATTTTTCTTTATAGCCCTCTAAGATTTTTATTTGATTTCTTTGAGATTTTCTGATTAGGTTCCATAGCTGCTTTATTGATGGATCTCAATGCCTAGCCTATGTCTCAGATGCAAAGAAACCACTCCATAAATATTTAATGAATGATTAAGTAAATTAGTAAGGATCCATTTTAAAAGAATCATTGGCTAATAAATTTTGGACTGTAACTTAAAGACATTCTTCAGAGTACATGGCAGAGTACAAGTTTTTTTCTTGTGTGCCATGCACTGACTGCTAGGTTCTTGAGATACAGAGATGAAAAAACAACTTCTACTCTCAAGGAGTTTACAGTAATTTTAACTGTCACATGCATATAAAGCCAATATAATTCTTGAATATTCTTGGAGAAAAGGGAGATAGTACAGACTTCTCTCTTGGAAAAAATTATTGAGGTAAGTTTCATACAATCAAAAGTGTGGTGTATGTGAAAGACAGATTTATGAATTCCTTAGTTATGTAAAGTATGAATGAGTTAGAAACAGAGCTTACAAGTATCTTGTTGGCAAGAGAAAAAGAAAAAACAGTCAGTGTCTTAATAAGACTTATTAGTTTCTTCAGCAAACCAAGTGGAATGCTTTAAAAAATTAGGCTCTAGCTTATTACAGCCTACTGTCTCCACCCAAGAAACTACTCTCACCTTTCTCTCTAGTTCCTTTCCAGTGATTTATTCCATTAGGTCTTGCAGGCAAATCTTCATTTGGAAATTTGCATTTTTATTGATTTGTTTTCATGGGATTTTGTCAACATGAATTGTTTAGAGATTTTATTACTGAAAAAGAAACAGTCTGCAGAATCTGAAGTTAAAATAGACTTGGCCACCCCCTTTTGGAGATAATTCAACATGTGGAAGTTAACAGTTGTGAGCCAAAAAAGAGATAATGTGACACCCAGTTATTATTTTATTATTACTTTTTGCAGAAAAAGTTCTACTTAAACAGATTGGTTTTAAGCATTTCATTTTTTCTCCTAAAAAGTCTTCATAAAATTAAATGAATACCTGTTCTTTTACTTTCTCTCTTTTTCTAGCAGTGGAAGACAGAATATTCCTTTTTATTTTTAATAGCCCAGTTCTTTGAAACCTTTTAAATATGAAGGTATAAATAATGAATACAAAAAATTTAGAGCACAAGTGTGATAAGAATCACCAAGAGTATTTGTGAAAACTGCAAATTCACACTTTCCACCCCCAGAGATTATAATCCATTAGGTCATTGTAGGAAGTCCAAGCATATACATTTTTCTCAACATGTAGAAAATAGAGGTGATCTAGTTTAAGCAGTTTAATATTCTACAGCCCCTCAAAAGAGAACATTATAGAACAGAGATGGAATTAAAGGGTAGCTAAGAATTCTTCTTAACTAAACCATTAATTTAAAACATAGTGAATTTCTGGAACATGACACATCACACACTTAAATATAACAATTCAAATGTTAATCATTTTTGCTTTAGTTGTTATTTTGAACACACACATATGCTTTCTTCCAGGAGGGAATGAATTATAATTGTTCTAGATCAGTAAAAATTGTTTAAACATGGCTATGAGATGAAAGAAATCAGACACAAAAGGGTACACACTACGCAAAATTTTAGAAGAAGCAAAAGTAATCTAGAATGACGGGAAACAGATCACTGGTGGCCTGGGATGGGGGGTTAACTACTAAGGTGCATAAGGGAACTTTTTAGGTTGTTAGAAATGTTCTATATATAGGTTGTAGTGGTGATTACATGAGTGTGTATATTTGCTGAAGCTCATAGAACTGTCCACTTAAAATGGGTGAATTTTATTGGATGCAGATTATACCTCATTAAAGTTGATTAAAACAGGTTAAAAGAAATATGTTTTGTTTTGTTTTGAATGAGGCCAAATTTCTGAAACAACTTTATTAGGTAACTTATTGAATCTCCAGCAGGACCAGGGATTGGATTTGCAGCATCCTAGCTGCAAGGGAGGCTAGGAAAGTGAATTTCTGGCTTCTACCTTTAAGATGTGGGAGTCTTAAGTTGAAAATTTCCCAGCTTTGTCTTGATCTTTGTCTTTTTTATTTGTGTGTACATATTTGTTTAGAAATTTTAAAAAGTACTAAAAACAATGAAGAGGGCAGAAAGAGAGATAAAGAATACAATCCCATTTATAACCACAACAAAAAGAATAAAATATCTAGGAATAAATTTAACCAAGGAGGTAAAAGACTTGTATGCTGAAAACTATAAGACATTGTTGAAAGAAATTGAAGAAGACATAAAGAAGTGGAAAAATATGCCATGCTCATGGATTGGAAGAATGAACACAGTTAAAAGGTCCATATTACCTAAAGCAATCTAGAGATTCAATGAAATCCCAATCAGAATTCCCAAAACATTTTTCACGGAAATAGAACAGAGAGTCCAAAAATTTATATGGAACAATAAAAGACCCTGATTAGCCAAGGTAATATTGAGAAAAAAGAACAAAACTGTAGGTATCAAACTCCCTGATTTCAAAATGTACTACAAAGCTATAGTAATCAAAACAGCATGGTATTGGCCGATCAATGGAACAGAACTGAGAGCCCAGAAATACACCTAGACATCTGTGGACAGCTGATTTTTGACAAAGAAGCCAAGAATGTACAATGGAGAAAGAAAAGCCTCTTCAATAAATGGTGTTGGGAAAACTGGACAGTCACATGCAAAAGAATGGAAGTAGACCATTACCTTACACCATACACAAAAATTAACTCAAAATGGATTAAAGACTTGAATGTAAGACTTGAAACCATAAAAATCCTAAAAGAAAACATAAGCAGTACACTCTTAGACATTGGTCTTAGCAGTATCTTTTTGAATATGTCTCCTCAGGCAAGGGAAACAAAAGAAAAAATAAAAAAATGGGACTACATCAAACTAAAAAGACCCTGCACAGCAAAATGAAAAGAGAACCTAGAAATTGGGAGAAGATATTTGCAAATCATATATCTGATAAGGGGTTAATACCCAAAATACATAAAGAACTCATATAACTCAACAACAGAAAAACAAACAATCTGATCAAAAAATGAGCAGAGGATCTGAACAGACATTTTTCGAAAGAAGATATATAGATGGCCAACAGGCACAGGAAAAGGTGTTCAACATCACTAATTATTAGTGAAATGCAAATCAAAGCTACAATGAGATATCATCTCATGCATGTCAGAATAGGTATTATTAAAAAGAAGAAATAACAAGTGTTGGAGAGGATGTCAAGAAAAGGGACCCACCATACACTGGTGCTGGTAGGAATGTTAACTGATGTAGCCACTATGGAAAACAGTATGGAGATTCTTCAAAGAATTAAAAATGGAAATATTATATTACTCAGCTATTCCACTTCTGGGTATTTATCCAAAGACCATGAAAACACTAATTTGAAAAGATATATGCCCCCCTATGTTCACTGCAGCATTATTCACAATAGCCAAGATGTGGAAGCAACCTAAGTGTCCATCAACGGATGAATGGATAAAGATGTGATAGCCGTAAAAAAGATGAAATCTTGCCATTTGCGACAACATGGATGGACCTTGAGGTTAGTATAAGCATAAGCATAAGCTAGATGAAATAAGTCAGAAGGAGAAAGACAATTATAATATGATTTCACTCATATGTAGAAGATAAACAAACACAATAGATATGGAGAACAGATTGGTGGGTACCAGAACGGAAGACGGTGGAGGAGGGTGAAAGAGGTAAAGGGGCACAGGTGTACGGTGATGGATGGCAACTAGACTTTTGGTGGTGAACACGATGCAGTCTATATAGAAGTTGAAATACAATGATGTACACCTTAAATTTACATAATGTTATAAACCAATTTAACTTCAATAGAAAAAATAAAGAAGAAAATAACATTCATCCATATTGTCTTTACCCAGACTTAATTACTTTAACATTTAGACATACGCTTCTGAGATTTTTTGCTGTTGATTCCTCAACACATATTAAAGAACATATATATGAATTCATTGCCATAAAAATCAGAGTATTATAGATATCACTCAATTTCACCTTGACCCCAGCGTCCCCATTCTGACCTCATTTATCCTCACTAGAAGCAAATATTATTATGAGTTTGGTATATACATTTTTCTAATCTTTTGCATATATATGCATTTGCAGAAAATATATATAACTTTGATTTTTAAAAGTGACCTAAATGGTATCATATCGTGCACATGGTTCCACAGCTTGCCTTTTTCACTCAATGTGTTTTTTAGCTCTACTAATACTGATACACACAGGTCTAGTAGTTAGCAACTCTTAAGTACAAATAGATCAGTACAACAGGAATAAAAGAAATTTGGTGGCTTGGGGGAAATGCTGTATTATTAATTCTTTAAAACTCATTAGGAATTTTTGTTCCAATAGTAGAAAATTCCCATAATCTGGATGCCAGCCTCATTGGGCTGTGACTTCCCTGCTTAATGTCATGCTGTCTCTGTACACAGATGGCAGGATCTCTTTGGTAGGGATAAGGTGCCATTTCCGATAAGGAGAGACAGAAAGCCAAGCTAGAGAAAGTTAAGATAAACACAAGAATTTGGCTATGCTAGACAAGGAAAAGTAAAACCTCAAAACCGAGAGAGAGAGAAAGAGAGAGAGAGAAAGAGAGAGAGAAAGAGAGAGAGAGAGAGAGAGGGATTAACTTCCTAAAGTGAGTAAAGACAGTGGAGATTTGGCAATTGGTCATTTAGACTTATCTCTACATAGTAAGTTGTTTGTTTGGTAACCATTTTGAAAAAGCTTGTTTTTTCCCACACCACTCTTACTAACACTTACTGGCATTGTCTGGTAGCAGAAACTATACAGTGGGAATATATTTTTTTTCATTTTTCTTCTGCAATTGCTTTACTTCACATTTAAAATTTTACATATAAGTTGGCAATCTCAACTAAAGAATAATTAATTGCTATCAATATGAAATTTTAAAGTATATTTAAATGAGAAAAATAGCTTTTATATCATGTCAATTTATTCAAAGTTATCAACATAATTAATGACATTTTAGAATAAAATTGAGTTTTTGTAAGATGTTACAATCAAATATTTATTTATATTAGCAATTCAACAATTAAACAGGGACTCCGGTACTATTTTTAAATTGCATTCATATAGAAGAACAGTAAGTAGTTGTTTTGGATGGGGTGGTTGCGATGGTAGCAGCTCTTACAAGGTATTCTCCAATCTACAGACATGTTTTCTTTCTTAAACACATGATAGTAATAGCTAAGAATTACATAATATTTGCCAAGTGCTGGACACTCGTGAACATACTTTACAGATTTTAATTAATTTGAACCTCACAATAACCATGTGAGATAAAGATTATCACCATCCCCAGTTTACAGTGAGGAATCTGATACAGGAGGCTCAGGGACTCATCTAAAGTCGTACAATTATGATGAAGCAGAGGTGGGATTTAAACCCATACAGGTTAGCTCCAGAATGCATACACTTAAGCAGAATGTTATTCTGTCTCTCCTGCACAGCCAAGTAACATACTATCGGGTGGCACTGGGTGAAATTTACATTGCACTAGGGGTTCTATCATTTTGAGTTCGGGAACCATTGTGATTAACATTGTACTAGCAGTTCTATTTCAGTTTTCTTAAAGAAATGAAACCAGCGTGTCTGTCATTTTCTTTTGCCTACTGGAAACCATCAGCAAAAACAGGAAAAAAACCTCCAGTTAAAAGAGGGATTGTTAAAAAAGCATATTTCAGAAAAAAAATAATAAACTGTACATCCAAAGGAGTGTCTGGTCCCTTTAATTTCTCACTCTAATAAGCTAGAACCTCATTTCAGCCACTCTAGAATTTCCCCCAAATATGGACTAGTACATACCTATATGTGTGTGTATTTACGTGTGTGTGTACTTGTGTATGTATGTGTATGTATTATACACATATTCTCAGTGGTAGGACATTTTTGTTCTCTGTGGATAGATTTTATCTGGAGATAATCAAAAGCATTTTGAGCTAAGATGGGCAGGTGATGTAAGGTTAGGCAACATTAATTTGAAGTAAAAATTAAGTCTGGGCTAAAAATAATGAAATGGCCTTTTTAACATTCAGTTACCAACTCTGACATTTGCTTTTCTAGCAAAGGATCTGGACATCTTTGGAATCTAATTCTATTACAAGGTAAGTCTTCTCTCCCCTCCTCCCGCCCCCATTTTTCTGCCTCTCTTCATTAATAAGGGTAATTTTTTGGAAATTTGGACATACACAGAATTCTTTGTCTGTGAACTCCACCCTGTTTTCTAGATTATGCAACACTAAGTACATATAGTGGTAGAAGGAGCACCCTCAGATGTAATGCTATACAAATGTAAACATTTTAGTCACCCAGTAAAGTCATACCTTCATAAATAGTTCATTAGAAGAATTTTTCATTTTTATACTTGACTAAAACTCAATTTTCCTTTATTTTCACATTTGTGAAAAAAAAATCATTTACCCACTCCAAGACAGGCTGAGATCCATTTGCTGTATGGAAACAAATTCTGTTCTCAGCATAATCTGTCCTGTGTCCAGTGAAGGCGTTCTCTTAACCACTGCTGCCATCTGCTGGTCATGTGATTCTTAGATTTTGGAAAAAGCAGTGCACAATGCTCCAGCCAAGATGATGCAAAATGCAAGTATCATTAATAGGTAGTTTTGTAGACCCTGAATAATAAAAAAGAATAACTGTAATTAATAAAACCTGAATCAAATATACAAAAAGTAGAGACTCGAGATTGCTAGGGACTTGACTAATCATCTGCTGTAGCCACCTGTATGCTTTTTGCTATCCCTCCAAGTAATCGACTCAGATTCTCTTGAAAATCCACAAGAACATTACTAATTCACCCATTCAGTAAATACATGTGGGCTCCCACTATGCATCAACATGTGCTGGGTTAAAATGGGGAGCAAAACGTGCCCTTATTCAGCTAACTGTATAATATGAGAGGCAGGAATTAATAAAAGCATCACAGAAAAGAATGTTACAAAGTAAGAGGAGTGTTAATAAGAAAACAACCATGGTTGTTGCTGAGTGTGTTGCAAAGGAATCTTAACAAGGCTGTTTTAGAGGGTGGGGAGTTGAGCTTCTGACTGTAAGTATTAATGAAGTCGGCAGAGAAAGAGGGCAGCAGGAAGAGATTGCAGGTAGAAAACATTTTACGTACAAAGCTCTGTTGTAAGAGAAAGCATGATACTTGCCAGGGACTGAAAGGTCAGTGTGACCAGGGCAATGAGAGGTAAATGGAGCAAGATGAGGTTGGTGGGCTATGGGCCGAAGCACACAGGGATCTCATAGGCCATACTAAGCCTACAGGCCATAGATTATACTTTTTTTTTTTTTTGGTTAGGAAGATCAGCTCTGAGCTAACATCCATGCTGGTCCTCCTCTTTTTGCTGAGGAAAACTGGCCCTGGGCAAACATCTGTACCCATCTTCCTCCACTTTATATGGGACGCTGCCACGGCATGGCCTGACAAGTGGTGCATCAGTACGTGCTCGGGATCCGAACTCGGGCCGCCAGCAGCGGAGTGCGCACGCTTAACCGCTACGCCACGGGGCCGGCCCATAGGTTATACTTTTGAGTTTTATTTTTCCAAGCAATGGGAAGACAGTAAAGGAAAGGGCACAGCTGGATGAAGTGAGGCGATAGGATTTGCATTTCATAAAACCCACACTTTTCTGCAGATGGTGAAGATTGGAGGGGGCCAGAATGGAGGCAAGGAGACCAATAAGGAGGTGACTACAGTCCTGGGGAGAGATGATGAAGTGCAGATGGAGAGACAGAGATCGATCTAAAGGGCGAGGAAGAAACAGAGACTAGGTTTGACTTGTCCAGCTATGTATGGGTGCACTGGTCCTAAAGATGGGAAATACTGAGAACCACTTCCCAATGTAGCCAGCCTGTCCTTAGACATGTTACGCAGAGATATTTTATTTCCTGCAAGTTCTGTCTTTAGGGGTACAGATAGATCAATTCTAATCTCTCTCCCACAGGATAAACCCTCAAACATTGAAAATAACTGTCTTATACCCCAGAAACATCTTTTTTCCTAGTCAATATTTTAGCTCCTTTGATCATTTTTCATATGGAATGGTTTCAAGCTGCCTCAGTGTCCTAGCTGTTCCCCTGTGAATGACTGCCAGCTTGTCTACATCCCCTTTTAAATATAGACCCCAATACTCTAAGGAAAGTTTTAAATATCATCAAGTAAAAGAGGACTAGCACTTCTCTAATTTTAGATATATGGTCTAAAATTACATTGAGATCTCCTGGGAGTCAAATCATATAATACTATCATTAGCTCTTATTAAGAGTGATGCCAATTAACACATAGCCAAAACACCAAAAAATGTATATCCCCTTTTTTCAAGTTAATAAAGGATTGAGTTAGAGTGGGTTAATTGGGTTGGGGCCAGTTGAATTATTTGATTCACTGTGAGCATTGACACTACCAGAAGTCACTACTGCAAGTTCTACAAGTGAAGGATAGACCACAAAGCTTTGCCAAGTACAGCGCAGCTTATTTACACACACACACACACACACACACACACACACACACACACACACACACAACTGCAATAAGGTTTTAAGGTTCCCTGACATCTTTTCCCTAGTTTTAAAGACTGCAACCTTACCTAGACACCGGTATTGGTGCAGAGTAGACACTCAATACATATTTGTTCAAAGAATGAATACACTCAGCTGATTTCCAAATGTACTTTGTGAATTATACAATTGATGACATCACTGAAATAAGAAAAAATATACGGGGGCCTCAATTATCCGCACCTTACAGTCTAATTATGTGAATACTTTGCTGAGTTCTCTGTTGTATTGTCTATGTAGACAGAAGAATAATGTTCTCAGGGAGTAAAATATTTTTCCCCTTTAAGGTTAAGAATCTGCCCAAACTGCCTACTCTCCCAGAGAAAAAGATCTATTATATTTGGGCAATAGCAAAAGTTTTCCTTTGTCAAAGGTCAACGTTAACTCTTAGAAAGATCACGCTAACATTCTCCCCAAAGCAAAAATTTTTAACTTGGATTTTTGAAGCAGCTACTAAAATAACAAATCATCTCATTCTTTATCTGGGAGTAGCTACTGACCTATAAATTGTTGTGGTAATAATCCCGTGTGTTGGTATTACCGTAGACATATTGACTAAGTGTATTGCTAAAAATACAATGGATATCTAGCTTAAAATAGCCAAATATAAAATTCTAAAACAAACTTCCCAAAGAGGAACAGACACCAGATACAAAAGGTCATCAGAAGTGCAAAGCATCCAACTGGAGCGCTGATGGTATTAAAACTAAATAAAATCATTAAACTCTTTCACACAAAAACGTGCTTGGATCTCAGATTAAGTCCCTACTGCTAGAGGTTGCAGACTTCGTGTCTCTTATGCGTCTTTGAAGATTGCTTCAAGACACAACCAAGAAGATCTAAAAGTCATAAAGATAAATGTTTTCCTCCAGCGTTTTATCTTGTTTCTAAGAAAAATCATTAAAAAAAGAATTCTGATAGGATTTTGGTTTCAGTGTTTAGTCGATAACTCTTAAACTAGTTGGCATGTAAAATATTTAAAACTTTCTTTTAAATAAGCTGTTGAGGGGTAATTAGGTACCTGCATTGAATAAGTATCACTGGACGCTCCTTAAGTTTTGTTTGTAGACAGATTTGTAAGGTTTTTTTAACTCTAGAAAGGTCAATAAAACTCACTCTTTGCTTTCAGCTTGGCCCTCCCTCTCTTTATTTTTACATACATAATTGGCCAAACTTGAGCACTCACTGTCAAAATTCCAGATAGAAAACCACTGGGATTTCATAGGAATCTCACTGAATGTAACTGGAGAGAACTGCCTAGTAATAACCGTGAGTTGTTCCATCAGGAATATGGTGAGTTTCCTCATCTGTTCTGATATTCTTTTATGTCCTATGGTAAACGGTGGTAGTAAAGTAAAAGGTTTTATAAATCTAGCACATTTCTTCTTTATTATTTTCTTATATTTTTATAATTTTTATAGGTAAAATACCATTTATTTTTCTCTTTTTAATTCGTTATTGGTGGCATATTGGAAAGCGATTGATTCCATATTTATTTTATATTTCAGCATTTTACTAAATGATCTTATTGGATCTTAAGATTTTCAGCTGATTCTCTTAAATTTTTAAAGACAATAATGTTATATGCAAATGACAATTTTCTTATTTTCTTTCCTGTATCTATTCCTCTTATTCTTAATTTTATCTTAACACGCTGGCTAGGATCTCCAGAAAATACTGAATAATAGCAGTGATGGAAAAATCTTTGACTTCCAAATTATAGAGAACTTTTTTTTCAGCTTTATTGAGGTATAATTGATAGAGAACTCTTAAGTTTCACTTTAGTTATGTATTTGTTATTGTTTTCTGATAGCCATTTTGTATCAATTAAAGCTTCCTCCTATTTGTAGCTTTACTAAGAGGTTGTTTTCTTAATTAAAAACGGGTTTTTCATTTTAATAAATGCCTTTTGAATATATATTATCACATAGTTTTTCTCTGTTTATCTAATATATAATAAATTACTTTAATTAATTTGCATATTATGAACCATCTTTGCATTCTTGAATTAAATCCCACTTGGTCATGGCTTATCATTCTTAAAAGCTCCCCCTCTACTTGGTCTGTACTGTCTTTTTAAAGATGTCTTAAAAAAAACTTTTTGAATGTCCTTTAGTATCTTTTTAGAGGACTCTGAGTAGTTAACACTATGCTCAATGTTGAGGGATTCTTTCTCTCAAGGGAGTTCTTGTACCTAGGGAAGACGATTTTTAATTCAGTATTGTTATTACTAAATGCTTTATAATAAATCTATTCTTAGTTTGTGCTTCTTTATACCTATAATTGCAAATAAGCTATGGTCACTTGTTTTTTTCTAAGGCTTCAGCATGTTATACTGGACAAACCCAATCTTAAATAGAAATTATTATCCTTTGTGAGGCAGATGAGGTATTTTCCAGGAGATTTACAATGTGTTTTGGGCATAAAATTATTATTTGTGGAAAGCAACCCTATCTAAAATAAATGAGAAACATGTGCGTGAAAGTAACTTATGGGTTTATAACTGTTTTAAGTTGTCTTGTGTATTTAAAAAAACAAAAATTAAGATCATAATCCAAATATCTTCTAAACAAATTTATTTATTTAATCTGAGAATCTGACTTGTACTATCAAATTATTAATATTATTGATTTCTAAATCAAAACATTTCATTTAGAATGAATGAAATGATGTTTTAAATCTAAAACTGAAGAATCATTTTAAGAATTAGCCAGGGAAACAGTTCACTTTATGGTTCCCAGAAATTAGCAGCATCAGATCTTCTTAGAACCAGGAATTATTTGTTATTACAGCTGCATATTAAGACAGAAAATATTATGTCTATGCTGCCTTGACAGAGTGTCTCTGGAGTTATATTGTTTTTAGTAAAAACGATTATAAAATACTATTCACACGTATTCCTCAACTGAAGACTTTTTCCACAAATAGAGGTAAATGGAAAAATTCTAAAACAATTTTTAATGAAAATACACACACACACACATCCTAGAACTATTTGATGAATGCAATTTTAAATCACCATCATCTACACTTGAAAAGGAAGGGGTAGTAGTCACCTGCTATCATAACTGTTTTTCTATAAAGTTGCTAGTTTGATATGGAGGCCTTTGGGAGACATGAGAACCAATGGAAAAATCTATTCCAAAATTCCATCTGCCTCAGGGATATGTTAATCTTTGAGATAAAAAACCTTTCATCTTGATTGTCTACCATATTTTACACTAAATAAAATTTTCCTCTATCTCATTTCACTGGGTTATTTAACCAAAAACTCTTATGGGAAAAGAAAGCCAACTAAAGCATTTTTCCACTGGCAGTGGGGTGGAGAGAAATATGTTTCCTAATAATTATCATATCTTTAGTGTTTTTTCTCCTAGTTAGGGATGACACCATTTTGAACATCTGACCTGTCACCTCCATTCATGTGTTTTCTGCCCTGGACTTAGGAGTCACATGCAGTTTTCAGAAAATAACACAAATATAGTATTATATACCCTTCTTATCTGGATCTACACCTGTTTTCTAAATTTGTCCTTTCTTGTACATACCTGTATTTCCTTAAACATGAAGACACCCCACATTGCAGCTATAAATCCTGGACCCTTAAATAAAAATAAGAACTTTAATTAAATTGGTTATTTTTCTGTGACTGCACTCTACATAAATATAGTAAATCAGAGAGCTGACCTGACACTTTAATCAAACAACTTTCTATTATAAAAACAATATAACAATATTGTCAAGGAAAACTATTCATCATCTCAATCCTAACTCAACATTAAGTTAAACTGAGTAGCATTAGGTAAGAAGCGAAGACTTTTTTTCTTTATGGTTTTCATTTTTGTTATTTTGATGATTCTATATTTTGTGCCATATAATGCTTTTCTTTAGTGTGATCTATTTATAAAAAAATATTTTGATAAGCAAATAGTTCATTTTTTCTAGTGAACTAGTTCCTTAGGATACTGGAAATGGGATTAATAGGAAAAAGTGCAAATTTATAACTTTGGCATGAGATAATCCCATAACTGAAGAAATTTTAGTACGTTCTTTTGGGCCTGACAAATAATGTGCTTATGGAAGTAGCATGCACTTTAAAAAAAATTTTTAACTGATACTAAACTAACTAAACTAACTAAACTCTAACAAATGCTAAAGATAGTTTTATGGGAAGATAGAAAAACCATGTAAGGAAAAATAAACAATGGGTTAGTAGCAGGAGACAAAGACAGTAATGAAATAACATAGGACAAAAGAAATGAGGAGAAATGAGATAGAAAAAAAAGATGATTCTGCAATCTGACAACTTGAAGCTATTAAAGTTTGTTAATGTTTTTAGCTGAGAAGGGAAAAAACTGGTATTTGGATTAATCGTGGTCTTTGTGGAGAAAGTGTATTGTATCAGCATTTTTGTGATTCCTTTTCAAGTCCTGCACAAACTCTGGAAGAGTTTCAAATAAACAATTCCAACATGTTTTTTTCCCCTTCCACTACTCCAACTATCTAAATGGCTGGGTCAACAAAGTTTGACTCCAATCCTGGTATGTAAGTGAAGTAACAAAAATACATTACTCTCTGTTTTTCAGCATCTGGAAAAGTCAGTATCAAAAGAGCCAGAGAAATAGGTCAAAGGAACTGTGTTTTATCAATGACGTAAGGTCCTAAGCCTCCAAATTCAAACCAGACAAGAAGCATCTGGGTCCTCTAGGCAATGCCTTACTGACTTTGCACAGGACAGGTGGAAACAATAGAAAGGAGGATATAATATTAATGTTATCATGCCAATTGCTCAAGAATTTTATCCTCTTTAATCTAGAAATTTATTTCTCTTCAGAGAACATGGTAGAAGACAATACCAAAACTTATCATTGACCATTAAGGCTTTTTAACTGATGATTTTCTAAATGTTAGTTTAGACATGGCCTAAGGGTTAGTGTGAAGTATAATGTGTTTATAGGAAGTGGTGCTTGGCTAAAAGCAATGCAAGCATAAGTCAAAGTGTGTACAGACTCTTCAATTCAGGCAAAGGAGAGCCAAAGAGGAGGAATATTTTAGATAAGAGTGACAGCTGTTTTGGCAATTGGGATTGTATATTTTCCTTTTGTAAATTAATACAAATAACACATTTGTAAATCAGCCTTTGAAAATAAGGTAAGCTTGTGGGGGCCGGTCCGGGGCCGGCCCCATGGCGTAGCAGTTAGGTGCGTGCACTCCGCTGCTGGCAGCCCGGGTTTGGATCCCGGGTGCCCACCAACACATTGCTTGTCAAGTCATGCTGTGGCAGCGTCTCATATAAAGTGGAGGAAGATGGGCACGGTTGTTAGCCCAGGGCCAGTCTTCCTCAGCAAAAAGAGGAGGATTGGCATGGATGTTAGCTCAGGGCTGATCTTCCTCACAAAAAAAAAAAAAAAGAAAAAGAAAAGAAAATAAGGTAAGCTTGAGCCATCTAGAGGAGCTGAAGCTTCTGGATAAGCTGATTAGGCTTTTAGACTTATCAGGGAAGACTTGGACAGAGGTAACAAGCCCTTTCTCCTACTATGTGAGTTTTTCTTTTCTTCTTTTTTGATTTCTAACTGATTGTTATTTGCCAATAAATATAGATGCTGCTTTCAAGGAACTCACAGTCTAGTCTCCAATGGATGTGTAACAACGGAAATTTATGCACCTGGGAAGGACAACGCTGCTGGGATTTGAAACATGTACTCTTTTGATGAAATAAGATTGACCATATTCATAATTGTTAAAGCTGGGTGATGGGTATGTTTGAAATTTTCCATTAAAAAAAGTTAAAGTTAAAAAAATCTAATTCCATCAAGACAATAAGATAAAGAAGAATGCAAGATCCTTGAGGGTAGGGACTAAATCTTTTCTGCATGTGACTAAGTTTGTCCTTGACTAGAGTAACAAAAGTGAAACCAAGCAAGAACCTAGTAGCAATGAAGACCTATTCCCTCACCTCCCAGAAATACCTGTCCCTCCCAGGTAACAATCTCCAAGCACCAGAGGAATCTACACCTGGTGGGTGAGAAGACTTGGCTTACATCACAGTGGTTTGAGAATAATCCTTCTCACGGGCAAGTCTCCAAAACCGCAGCGACCACTCTTACCGACCCTCTGCCCACACTACACATGCCTTAGCAATTTATTTCCACTGAATTAAGCCTTAATGTTTTGTCCTGAGTCTTTACCATAATTTAATACAAGAAACAGTGGTAGGATAACTGTATCTCTGTCTACAATAAAATTTTTGTGAAGAATATTATTTATTGTTCAATGTCCCTGTAAAAGGCTCCATATGATTAAAAAAAATAGATAAATTCTATTATTAGTGAATTTAGTGCTAGAAAATAATTGGTCTTTTCTGAGGAAGTAATATGTTACCAGTTAAAGAGAATTAGCTACCCCATTGTATTACCCCCTTTTGTAAGCACAAAGCAAAACTTAATGTTTAATCACCGAACTGTTTAAGCTTGGTGCTGCTTGCTTCCTTTCTCATATTTATCATAGCTTTGCTTTTCTGTGTTTGCATTTCTATTTGTTTTGTATGACTTAAGTGTATCTGTGTATTTTATATAAAATTACTCTAAGCCCTTTATGGAGAACCCACATTTGTTCAAGAATATAACTTGATTAAAAGACAAAATCACTAACATATGACAAAGCTTAAATTTAATGTGATTAATGACTTGATCTATTTTAATAAATATTATTCTTCCTTATGTAGTGGGATATTAATGTCAAATAACATTTGCATCCCTAGTTGAGGAGCATATCATACTATAAACTTTTCTCTACAAATGTACTTTTAAGCATTTGACCGGTAAGCTTTATATTCCACTCTCCATTATATTTTCCAGTGTTATATGGTCACTTCTAGCATTAAATATCCTTGAAATAATGAGAAAAAACCCTTTTTGGAAAGAATTTGGGTCCTCTGCCATTCCAGTGACAAGGACTTAAACCTAAAATAATTCCTTATAATTTGCTCGATTTTGATAACATTTTCCCTCAGCAGGGATTAAGAATGTCAAAATGTGGGCTCTTTAAATTAAAAAAAAAAAAACTTTTATTATTTGAATTTAGTTGTTCTTTAAGGCTAACTATTTTATGGACACAGTGGAACCATCAAAAAATATACTATTTGCGGGGCCAGCCCGGTGGCGTAGTGGTTAAGTTCACGTGCTCTGCTTTGGCGGCCTGGGTTTTGTGGGTTTGGATCCTGGGCACAGACCTATACACTGCTCGTCAGGTCATGCTGTGGTGGCATCCCACATACAAAATGGAGGAGGACTGGCACAGATGTTAGCTCAGTGACAATCCTCCTCAAGCAAAAAAGAGGAGGATTTGCAACAGATGTTAGCTCAGGGTCAAGCTTCCTAACCGAAAAAAAAAAAAATACTGTTTGAAACCCCAAATTTATATTAAAACTTAAGGATGTTTCAAACTTTGATGCAATGTGTTTTAGACTAGACAATGTGTTTAAAAAAGTCAGTTTTCTAGGTTTGCAGAGGTGTGCTACTAAAATGTCTTAGGCAAATTTTGTTGATGATGATGATTTAGGAAGCAGTGGGTGCAGGTGAACAGCTGGTCAGCAATCTAAGATATCTAGTGTAGACACAAGAGCCCAACATTAAAGTAATAAGTTCCTGTGTGTATATGTCAGTCCTGGTGCCATAACGAACCTGAAACAAACTCTAAATTGGATTCTATACTGCTGGCAGAAAGTAGCCCTGTGTCCTGGAAGCTCTGTACTTCGAAGCTTTGAGATTTCCACTAGCCATGTCACCTCAGACAATGCTCTTAACTATCGCCTCTTCTCATCTTCAAAATGGGGACAGTCCTATCAATACTTGTCCTGCCTACATCAAAGGAAACATTTTTGTTTTATGTTACCTACCTATGTGCTACATAATTGACACCTAAAAAATCAGATGAAGCAAATTGTACTATGTATGCCACCATAAATGGCATCGTGTGGAGACAATACTCTGCTTTAGCACTTTCTGAAAGCCCTCCTTAAAAATACTGAAGTACCATATGAAGAGGAGGCTGAAGTACTTTCTGTCTCACAAGGTTGTCATGAGATTCAAGTGTGATAATATACACAAAAGTATTTTTTTTATTGATATTTTAATGGTTTCTAACATTGTGAAATTTTGGGTTGTACATTTTTGTTTGTCCATCACCATATATATGACTCCCTTCACCCCTTGTGCCCACCCCCCACCCCCACTGCCCCTGGTAACCACAGTCCAGTTCACAAAAGTATTTTTATATTTATAAACTGTCATATAGAGATGAAATTGTTATAAATAGCAAACTATAATGTATCCAAAATGACATTAGGTAAAATGACCAAACAAAAACTGCAAGGATATTAAAGATTAATAAACCTGCTAAAATCAGGTTAGCAATGTTCCCTTACAATCACGGACATGAGATTAGAGGGTGTCAGTTTATCTACATAAATCTATTATATTAATTGTATTCCTTAAAAAAACCAACTCCATGACAGTCTTTAGTGATTCACTAAGAATGCTTCAGAAAAATTAGATTTACATTTGGAAAACAAAAATTTGGAAAAACATTTCAGCTACTTACAGCAGTGATTATTGGAAAACTGACCACAGCACTGAGGGAGTGATTAGCTATGAACCAACAGCAGGCAGCCACCGCCCAAAGTACTCCTGACAGGAATCCTGAAACACACACAGACATCACACATTTACACACCACGTGCTTCTCCTGAAAAATTCACACTCTAGATACAGCAGAAATATTCAAGTGCACATATTAACGCATTCCTATCTACATTGTTGGTCAACACGCATTTTTGAGCTGTGTTTTGTGATCATTTTGGAAACCAAATGATTTCTCTGCTCCTGACTGCTGTGGGTATAATTATCAATCCTTTCACTTTATTGACAGTAAATAAAGTACCCATAGTAGTAATTGAAGTAAAGATTGCATAGTGGAGAGGGGCGTAGGGAAGATACTGGATCTGAATGTGCTTTGCAAACACCATTTACTCTAAATCATGAACATAAAAATGTGTGAAATTCAGAATGATGCTTATGGCTAAGGCAAAACCTCCTAGAATTTGAATGAAAATATCAGCTAAAATCTTCAGGGTACTTTAGCTAGGCATTCAGTAAATACTCTACCATTTTCTATAATGGTATAGTGGCGCACTTTGGCTTAAATGAATCAGGCACTCAAAATGAACCTCCGACATATGCTTTTATTTTGCTCTTTAAAAAATTTTACTTGTAGACCTAAATTCCAAATTGAATTACAGCAAACTTCTAAATAAGTGAGAAATTATATATATATATTTTTACCATCAATGCCTAATGGATTAAGTCCAAAAGCGTGTGCATTTAACATATACCTGTTTTGAGCTCTAAAACAATTCATCCTTACTTTTTGGAGAAAGTGTTTGTTTCCCAAGTGACTACAGATTCCTATTTGTTGATACTTTTTTTTTTTTTTAAATAGAGTCACAGGACTATGACTTTTAATATGAATCCTTAGATAGTGAAGAAGAAATAATAAAGGCTGTGGTCAATACATAAGATGTTTTGGCATAGGAAACGATCTTAGATTCATTGTTCAAGTTTTACGTTCTGTAATAATGACTGGAATTTCATATCCAGTTTCATGGTTTTTCAATCCCTCATGTTTGGTGCTGCAGTGGGCCAAAGCAATTAAGAGAATGAATACACGCACACACAGACACACACACACAAGACACACACACACACAGACACACACAGAGGATGGCTTGGTTTCCAGAAAACTATTATTCAAGTTAAATGGGTAGAGAATGATACTGCCACAGAGTAAAAAGATTTTCTGTAGTACGTATTCTTACCTGGCAAGATTGCTTCAGGATATAGTTTCGGATTATTTTTCATGGCTATACAGTAGGCCAGAAAGTAGACTGTGCTTGCAAGAAAGATGCCGCTGAAGTGTGCAAAAATATAGTCTAAATCTGAAAATACAGATTATAAAACTGTCAAGTGTATCCTTTTAGTCATTTCAAATAGATTTAAAGTTCTAAAAGCAACTCACCAAATTAACCTTAAAAGTAAAGGAACTATTAATTATATTTTATCATCCTAGTTTTCTACATACTGTTTGTATAGAATTATATAGAATTTTTTTTTTTTTGGTGAAGAAGATTGGCCCTGAGCTAACATCCGTTGCCAGTCTTCCTCTTTTTGCTGATGAAGATTAGCCCTGAGCTAACATCTATGCCCATCTTCCTCTGTTTTGTATATGGAATGCCGCCACAGCATGGTGCGTAGGTCCATGCCTGGGATCCGAACCTGTGAACCCTGGGCTGCTAAAGCAGAGCACTCGAACTTAACTGCTACGCCATCTGGCCGGCCCCTGTTTATATAGAATTTTAATTAACATATTTAAAACCTAGAAATATTAACTAGTAAATTAGTTACTGTAATCAAATCTAAAAGGCTGGTTTTCACGATTATCTTGGAAGCTAAATAAGAAACAACAAACATTATGTGAATATAATGTTAACATCTCCTTTTTAAGAATAGGTATTCAGATCTAATTTTACTAAGAGTTATAACAATTGTAGCAGATCTCCAAGTAGGCTGTAGTGGGGAGTGTGTGTGAAAAACTTTTGGGAGTGCTAATTTTATATATTCTGTTAATCAATCTCGAGACCAGCATCTCCGTTGCAGATGGCAGCTATACTGATGGATATTCAGAAAGTTATTCCAAAGGGTTTTATTCAATTGTTTACAATAAATCTAATTACATAGAGGAGCTAATAACACATGACGGTGGCCTAAATTCTGAGAAACCCCAACTCCACTGACTGTTTAAGCAGGTAGTACTTTGGCCATACCGACGGGTATACTACAGGTTCTTGGCTGGGAAGGCCACATTGGACTCGGTGTTTCTCTCACCTAAAATTTTGACAAAGGTGACTGGCCAGGTTTAGGGAGGAAAGCTTGATGATCAAAGAGTTTGTTTATTCTTCTAAAATCTTAAATCCTACTTCTGAATCTCATAAGAACCACGTATCCATCTATGCACCACCACAAAAGGCAGCATAACATAGCAAACAAAAGCACAGACCACCTGGGTGGGAATCCACAATCCACTCCTTGCTAATTTTGAGACTTGGTCATATTATCTAATCTTTTTCTGTCTTAACTTTCTCAATGAATAACAAGGATAATAATGGTATCGAACCAGCAAGGTTGCTATGAGGGTCAACTGAATCAGTATTGTAACGTGATTAGAATGGTGCCTAGCAAAGAGCACGTACTACTTACATTTTGTTAAATAAATGAAATAAAACATTATGCCGCCTTAGAATTATTTTTGAATAAATTGAAATAAAGTGTCTTCCTATCAAACTACATTTGAGTTGTCATAAGAAAGATCCCTAAGCACTGATTGTCCGATTTATGTTAGGAGATTGTTGAAGACATTGTTTATTATGTCCTAGTACCAAGAACAGCTGTACTCTAGAACAATTAGTTGTTTTTATCTTGTGTTAGCTGAATTGTGGGACTGATCTGATTTCCTCTGTGGCTATAAGAAATCTTAGAGACAAATATATGGCTAATTTCTAGCAAGTGGTACAATTTTTAGACTCATTCCTGGTTCTGTTTTATTTTTAACTCTTGTTTTTCCTTCTCTTTTAATTTATCCTGTGCTTTATTTTGGTTTTTATCTTTTAAAAATGAAAAAAAATAAAAATACAAAAAGTACTTGTATAAAACCTTAAAAAAAAGACAGAAGTTAATAAAAGGTTTTGAGTACTGTTCGTGGGGCTGAATATCAAAAGGAAGAAAGAAACTACGGTATCTACTCAAAGTCTATTCACTCATTTAAAGTCAAGTTCAAATCCCAGCTTCTTCATCAATCTTTCCCTCTTGACTTTTGCCCTCCAAACTTCTTTCTTATCTGAACATAGATCACACTAATTTTCTGCACCATCCAATTTGGAACTTTATTTTCCATGATCTCATTCTTGTATCATTTCATTGGTGCAAGCCATGTTTCCACATAATTACAGGATCCTTGAGTAGACAATCTTTCATCTCCTTTTGAGCCTGTACAAGGCTATTGCACACAGCGTTGAGTTTATGCCTGAGAAATTAATTCTATCACTAGAAACTGAGATAATTAGGAAGCATTATGTTGGGCCTTTCAATGCACCGCTCAGTAGCTTGAAAAATAATATCTTTTGATTGAATAGGCTATACTTTGATCTTTACGAATGCTATACTTTGACGTTTACCTGATTTTAAAGTACAATGTACTACACTTTAGCTTTTTGTAAAAGAGGAGAATCATACATATTTTCCCAGAGATCATCTAACTGGAAAATAATCTCCAAATCTGACTGTAAAGCTGGAAAGCATGTGTTAAGATCCAAGCGGCTGAAATGAATTCTGACTAAAGTTGATTATATTTGTGTATTAAAGATCACAGGAAAATACTCAAACCGTCCTTTATTTTAGCCTTCAGTGACTTTCTAATACACCACTTACAATGGAAAAGCAAGATCAAATCTATGTACCAGGATTTACTACAATCACATTCTTTTTAGATTCTTAAGTAGAAAAACAAGTATTGAGTTTATTTATAAAGTAATTAACTTTTTACTCTCACCATACTGGCTTGCTCCTGCATATATACTATCATTTCTTTTGCTGTGGTCCTTGATATAAATGATTGGCACAAATGTTGATCCATAGAGTATTCCAGATATCACTGCAAGACTGCAGCCCCTTAAAAAACAAATAAATCACTATTAATCTTGGTCCAAAGCAATATTTCTGACAAACACACAGATGGAATGATAATTAAAGCATGCTTCAAAATGTAAATCACAAGCAATTATGCAGAAATCACCCATCCATCTCAAGCTCTGTGACAGGCAGAAGTCAAAGATATATCCTGCAGTGTCAAAGAGGTGTCAGGAGTGAGCGTGAAACTTCAGTCCTCCACTGTCTAACTTTGGAAGTACAAGATTTACAGAAGTTATAATGGATTACCATCATAAATAGTCATTACATAGATGAGAATATTGCCATCATATCATACAGTCTACATAAATAAACTTGGCTCTGTAATTGAACTATTAAGTATTTATGGACTGACACTAGGCCCTATGCTTCTTTTTAAAACATTATAATATCTAGCACAAGGCTAGGATAGATTAAGCACTAAACACACGTTTGTTCAAAACAACTCTTGAGATTCAGACTAGCCTATGTCTTAGTTGACTATGGCGTGGTCAAGAGGAAGTACTGATTTAATAAAATCATCTGGATATTTCAGGTAAAACATTACTTTTTGTGAGAAGAAAATATTTCATTTTAAGCACTTGGAGTTGTGTTGGCTTCTCAGACTTGGCCATATCTCTATGAAGCACAAGCATTTCCAATGCTTTTGGACGGAGGTGATTAATATTTTGGAACAGTCCCTTTAACTTAATACAAAGGACAATGGCATGAAACAGGAAAGAGTTTTAGGCAAAAACCAACTCCCCCCAAGCTTAAAAACAAATTCTTAAAGTCTATTTTAATAGTGTTTTAAGTAATATGACACTGTGGGAACTCACAGGGCCAACTTGGCAATGAGCTCTAGTCACACTGGAAACCCGTGTGTCATGGTGAAGTCTGGACTTCATGGTCCTGGAGGGGTGTCCCAGACTAATAGACTAGCCCTGGCCAGTCACCAGACAACAAAAAATGTTTTTAAGAAATATTTCCTTAACAAAGGAGATGCTTTGTGAAAAATTATTTTGTTTGAGAGATCTGTTTTACTCTGAAGTAAAAACAGCAATGTATTTATTCTTCCAAATCTTGTTTGTTAGTTCATTCTTTCATTCATTGAATCTATTCAAATATTTGCTCCACATTTATTATGCACCAGGCACTGCCTCTTTCCCACTGTGAGGACAGTGTATATACTAACAGAGGAAATGCTTTATGTTCTTGAGGCAAAAGAAGGTGTCACCACATAAAGTCCAGAACAGTCATCAATTGTAAAATGCAAGCTATGTACTATTATATATTTTCATATTTCTTTGCCAGTCCAAAAAACACCCCCCAAAACCCTAAAATATAGAAGCTGATGTTGAGCCTAACTCTCCCAGTCTTTATGAAGACAGTAGGGGGTAGGACCTACATGGACACAAAATATTCTACTATATTTGACAATGAATATCTTGGGATTATAAAATCGTCTAACACATGAGTGGAGGGATTTCCAGTGGGCATCTTGGACAGTGCAATACTCAAGAAGTGTCTTGCCTAGTTCGATTGTGATTGCTCAGAGCATGTTGGTCATTATACTCTGTGGGCTCTCCTACTTCTTTTTCTTTAGGCACAAAAGTCCTGCAAAATGAGACTGCTTGTGTCAGCTACTTATTGGCTAGAGATACTGCTGTGGCTTAGGAATTCCTTGAAGCACTGAGACCAGGGATCCTGCACCTAAAAATTCAGCAGGGGACAAGAAACCCTCTCCACCATGGAGCTCAGGAAGTCAAGTTTGGGTTACCATTATCTTCTTGAACTCAGATGAATATCACTTCACTCTGGTAATCCTTGCTTTAACCAAATATGAAACAGAATAACAGAACCTCTTCTTACACGATGCGGTGTTGCACTGTAGAAAGTTTATCCACCCAGGAATAATCAGGACAGGGATCTTCAGCATTGTTGATCATCTATTGAAAACATTGGCAGAAACCGAAACAAAACAAAATTCAATTGATAATCACACTGGTGACAAAAAGATTGTCAGCGTTTTTCTGTTCTCTCTCAAACATACTTTAAAACATGAACATGTCACACTCTGCATTCTGATTCTGTGGATATCTCTAGACCCAAATGTTTCTGATTCTGTTCCTCTTTCAGTTAGAATGGTTTGGCAGTTGGCAACTTCCGTTTAAATTTTTTCACAGTTTAATATATGGCTGTTTTGATACACCTATCAAAACTCACAAAGTTACTAACGCTTGTGTTTCATTTGCCTATTTTAATAATCCACGGAGAAATTAGAACCAAGGAAAACTCAGACTCTTCTACTATGGAATGCCTAAGATCAATAGGCATTTTTTATTCGGATTTTTTTTTTTTACTGAATTAGTTAATAAAACATTTCTAGTCATGTTACAAGATTAGGCTAATATTTTAAGTCAGAAAAAATTATGAGCAAATTCACAATATTTCTACTATTGAATGTAATCATCTTTATCATCTTTGTGTCTTAGCTGAAGTTTCCTTGACGTTATACTCCTACTGCTTTTGTAAGAGATAGGAAAATAGATTCTAATTCTTTGTCATGTGCTAAGTCAAGTTTTCCTTTGGCAATAATGCTTTCTTTCACGATGAGGAGCTCAGGATGTATGGTTCATGTATTGGTTCACTAACCAATCATGCTGTTTACGTATCTTTACACTTAGTTTGCTTATATCCTTCCATCTTGTCAAGAAAAATCTAAGGCAGTTGTCCTGCTATGTATCTTTTACCAAGTTGCATTCACTCTATTTTCCTTTTTGGCCCTTTATTTGAAGGGTGGTTGGTTAGGCGGTATCTGGATCCTTAAAGTAGGCAAGGGACACCAGATAGCTTCTTCCAGTCCCAAATCCTCCATTCTCTCTGAAACATTTCCCTGATTAGAGATGCCTATGGAGTAATAAATCTCTTTTCTCTTACACTTAAGCTAATTATTATTTAACTTTAGTGTCAATGTTTCACTCACTGTAGTTGATAGGAGTTTTGATAGGGGAGGAAGGAAGGGAGATTAATTTTGAAGTAAGGAGTCAAGGCAGCACCTTCCAGGGAGCAACACCTCAGTGCGGGTGTGGGACGCCAGATTCAGAGGGCAGCTAGGGGCACTGGGCCAATGGCTGGTAGAAGAGATACTTAAAATAGGAAGGAATAGAGTCTGGGCTCAGGGCCAGGGGGGTTTGCCCTGAAATCACTTTAGTATATGGAGCCACTGGCACTTGTGATGTGTCAGATGTCTTTCAAAGGTTGTCCCTTTTTAATCTAGATTTGCTATTCCAGACTAACGTAGGTTCTCCAAGATCAGAACGGTGACTCCTTATATATGGCTTGTCTTTACCTTTGAGAGGAATAGGATATGGCAGAAAAGAGAAATAGGAAGAAATTCAAGTCCAATTCCTATTTCATTTGACTTGATTTACCCTTTCATTGGCTGCTTCTGATCTACTCTGTCCTGTCCTCCCGAGCCTACTTTAAAACCTCCTTCCTCCTCCTTTCCAAAGTAACTTTCATATTCTTCTTCAGTATTTGGGGTTGCCCTACTGCAGAAACCCTTAAGTCATTCCAAAATATGGGCTTGTATATGCATCTCCTTTTAGGGATCTACTGTTAGTAAAAATAAATAGACCTCTGTGTTTGCTGAGAAGCTTTACTGTGGAAATATTGATTGACTGCTACATAGACCCAGCCATCATAAATATGCTAAGATATTTTAGATAGCCCTGGCTGAAAAACAAGAACACCACCTTCTCATCTGTGTTTCAAATCTATGCATTTTTCTTTTATTTTCATTTTATGTTTCAAATCAAGTTCTCTCTCATAGTATACTCACATGCTCTGACAATAATGCTGTGGTGTTCACAGAATACGTGTTATTTGGTATTTCAGTTTTGATGAACAAAAATATGAAAGCACTGTAAAGAAAATAAATTTTAGTTATATTTATCATAACCCTGGTTCATATCAAGTTGCCTGAATTTTAAGAGAAAACACAGCTTAAATCAAGTCCTAATGATATGATGATTACTTCTAAACTGCCTCTTCAGGGGTCCTGCCATTTCTCCAGTACCGCCATTCTCTTTGATGTCTCTCATTGTGCTTAACTGCAACAGGTTAAAGCTAAAGTCATAAGCTTTCCACCCAAAACAGATCTTTCTCTGGATTTTTTTGTTTCAGTCAATGGCCCCATCTTTCTTTCTATTCCTGCTTAACCCTGAAATCACATGGCAAAAAATACGAACAAAAACTACCTTGAAGTAATATTTCTCACCTATTTTATTGACAAAACTCCAAAAGTTTAACAACATCCTCAGTTGGACAAACTATAGGAGACAGACACCACTGATGTGAGTGCAGAAGTGTATAACCCCTACAGAGGAGACTCTGGGACCATCTACCGAAGCCACAGGTGTGTCTACTCCTGACCTACAAACCCCGCTCCACGCCCTATAACACAAGTACACCCACACTCAGGTGAGGTGTACTTGTGTTATAGTCACACAATGGAATACTTCATAGTCACACAATGGAATACTACAGAGCTGTAAAAAAGGAATGAGGATGCCCTCTATGCTCTGATACGGAAAGATCTCCAGAGTATATTTTAAGAGATAAAAACACACACACAAGCCTAACGAATTTTTCCCCTTTAATATCTCTTTCATAATGCACTGTCTGTTCATGTCCAGTATCTTCATAACAAATGCGTCACTTACTATTGACTTTTGAACCATGCAAATATGTTAAATTGTATTAAAATATTAAATTAACAACTTTGGCATACTTTTGATGTTCCTTTTTTAATATGTTTGTGTGGTTTGAAAGTTAAAACAGTATAAGAAGCCTCAAAGTACATATGAGGCTGAAATAAAGTAGGTAGCTAAGTGCAGAATAGTGTATATGATATGCTATCTCTTGTATAAAAATTTAAAATTTCCTAGTTAGCTTCCTTAGTTTAGTGTCTTATTTGCTTTAAAAACTCTAATGACTCCATATTCCCTCCCACAGGAAATTTCACTTTCCTTTTTGATTTTTATTTCTCTCTGCATTCTGCTCCACCCAACCTATCTCAACATAATTCCCCACATGGACTTCTGTTTCTGACTAATCCCTGCGTCAAGCTCTCCTCCATTCCCAATCTTTCACAACTGTCTGTTCTTGTTTGTGCTTCTTCCTTAGCTGCACACACTGGGTACTCTCCTGTTCTTGCCCAAACTAAAGAAAAGTTGAAGCGCTGAATGTGAGGAGAACGTCCCCCCAAGCCAGTCCTCATCAAATCTTCTCTGAATTCCCACAACACTGAGTATAGTCATCACACCATCCAGACCATTTGCCACAAGTCCATGTAATCTTTTTTCTCTAAAGATTTTCTAATTCAATGGAAGATAGGAACCACATCTTACATCTCCTTCAAGGTCCTCAAAGTACTTAACATTCAGTAAAACTGAATGCAAAAACCTAATTATACCTGTATGTCTAATTATTTAAATATGTGTGTGTGTGCTTATATACACGTTAATTTGCAAAGCTAACATTAGACATTGCAATTGCATTTTCTTCTCCAAGTTACAATGAAAACCTTCTAGTTTGTATAGACCAGTGTGGTTTTCTAATAACACAGGATGATATGTTAGAAATACTTGATAGATACAGAAAAAGGTCTTTGAGTGTTTATTCAAACAACTGTATGACCCTCTGACAAATCATTTAATCTCTCTGAGCCTCAACTTTTTTCATCTAGAAAAATGGAGATATATACCCACTTTATAGAGCTGTGATGAGAATTAAATAATAATGCACACAAAATTCTCAGTGTACTTTTTGGCACATAGTAAAGTCTCAAAACGTGTTAGCAAATAGAGAGCCTTCACTATAAACTGGATGGCAGAGGAGGGTGCTGAGCATGTGAAAGAAATTAGGACAAAGAACTCAGTGTTTTTGAGCCTGTGTGACCAGTGCTACTCACAAAATAGGTAAGTCAGAAAGAAGAATCCCAGCCCATTAGGTCAAGAGGGGGTGTGGTGGCACTAAGTTAGGACAAGGTAATGAGATTTATCCTCTTGTATATGAGCATAAAACCAAATAGATCACAAGGTCTTTGGGCTACAGACTTAAAGAACTTGGTACAGTGTGTCAAACACAAAGTTCCATGATAAAGTCTATGAATGCTGTCAAAAGCATAGGAAACAAAAAAAACACACCAATGTTATACCCAAGGGTACTTCTCAACATTTCAACCTATCCAGTTTTACTAGATTTGCAACCCTACACAACTTACTATTAGTAAAACTCAGGTGTGTGTGTGTGTTTACACTGACAATTGAACTCAACATGCATTTATTGAGCATGTATTATGTGTCAAGTCTGGTGTAGCAAAGTCTGATGAGGATGGTGGGAGGCATGGTGTATAAAGAAAGTAATGAACCTTGTCCTTCAGGTTCTCATAGTTCAAGGATAAAAAGCATTGTATGAATAATACAAAACAGACCCTGAGAATTTCAATAATAGATGAAGAACAAAATGCAATGGAATTTTAGGGGCGACTCATTCTAATTAGGAAGAAGGAAATCAATAAAACATCACATGGGGTGGAAAATTTCAATTGATATTTAAGGGTGGCCAAGGAGGCTGAGGAAAGGGCCTTTTGGGCTGAGGGAAGTGTCTGGGGTATGGTGTGATAAATAATCCTGGGTCAATGAATTGACAATACGAAGAGAAAGACGTTTAGGAACAAGGGCTAAATCTATAACTGTGGAGGACATGCCCGATTAAGGAGATGATTTATTCTGAATCCAATGGGGAGCCTTCAGAAGTTCTTAAATCAAAGAGTGATGATCTGACTTGACAGCACATACAAGCAAGTCATACTGGCAAAAGGAAAGACTGGAACTGGGGAAATTAGATGTGAGATTTTTATAAACGTATACAAGTGGGTAGGTAGTAAGGGACCAAGGGAAAGGAGAGGAGGAACTTGTGAAACATTCAGAGAGAATTTTACAGGATTAAATATAGGGTGGGGTATAAAAGGAAAAAAATTCAAGATGACTGAGGTTTTGAATTTGAATGACTGTGGCTAATACCTTTTATGGAGAGAAGAAATGCAGGAAGAGGAACCAGTTTGCAGGGAAGGGTAAAATAAGAAAAGTAAATCTGACTGGGAAATGTCGAAGGCAGAGAGGAAGAAAGTAACAGCCTAGTGTTTGTGGCATGCTGACTATGTGTCTGCCCCAGCAGGGTCCCCTCCCACATGTTATCTCACCTCAGATTGGGTAGGAGGTGCCTGGGGGAACATCCGCGTAGAGATGTCTAGCCTGGTCTGTAGTTAGAGGTAAGGACTGTGGCTCTGGAGAAAGGTAACGCCCAGAAACAAAGATTTGGGTTTCCTCAGAACACAACTCTCCAGAGAAAGCAAGTTAAGTGAGAAGAGAAAAGAATGGAGAGCAGACTCAAGGATAATCCATAACATTTTTCTTAATTGAAAAGGAAATCTGCCTGTTTATGAACTCCAGTTCCTGGATTCGGGAGATCACGTTTAAGAGTGTCCTGGACATTGTCTCACGGGGTCAGCTCCATTTCCACCTTTATATATTCTCTTCTGAACCAAGTGGCCTATAAGACTGAAAACTGAGTTTTCCCAAACTGTATTGGCAGCTAGGTGTTGCCACTGGGAGGCATATGCATAAGATTAAAAGGGGGGAGGAGCCATTTATTTTGGTGGCGGGTCCAGTAGTTTCAGCAGCGTGTAGCTCAGGGCAGTGCCAGCGGGCATGTGGGCTCTAGGGCTTTGAGTGATGCCACCCTCCTCCTTTTGCTCCATTGGGCCTTATAACACTTTTGCAAACAATTTCCTGTGTTAAATCCTCTGCTGTTTAAAATATCTAGAGTGGGGGCTGGCCCCGTGGCTTAGCGGTTAAGTGCGCATGCTCCGCTGCTGGCGGCCCGGCTTCGATTTGGCGCGCACCCACACACTGCTTCTCTGGCCATGCTGAGGCCGCGTGCCACATACAGCAACTAGAAGGATGTGCAACTATGACATACAACTATCTACTGGGGCTTTGGGGAGAAAAAGGGAAAAAAAGGAGGAGGATTGGCGATAGATGTTAGCGCAGGGCTGGTCTTCCTCAGCAAAAAGAGGAGGATTGGCATGCATGTTAGCTCAGGGCTGATCTTCCTCACACACACAATAATAATAATAATAATAATAATAATAATAATAATAATAATAAAATACCTAGAGTGGTTTTGGTTGTAGAGACTGCCTGATACCTACCCTAGATATCACATACGGAAAATGTCAGGCTAGAAATGACCTAACGAATCTTTTAAAAACAGCTCTGTATGGAGGATAGGAGCAATAATATCAATTTTAAAAAGAAAAGCAATAAACCAAGGTAACCATATTCCATTTCCTTATAAGGATCATGAAACTCCAAGTTTATTCAATGAATGCCCTTCAGAACAAACTGATTTAATTGAGTTAAAATAATGAAATGAAAGGTTCCAGAAATCCATCTCAGTAAAGAAACATAGAAGGGAGCTGGGATGCACTCCAGGAAGACATCATTGCATTTCCCTGTCAAAGATCAGGCTCCAAACCAAGCTTCATGGTTCCCCAAGGGGCAATGACCAGTTTACCATAGAGTTAGACCACACATGACCAAAAGGTGAAACAGTAATTGAACATGAAATAGTTATTAATAAAAATCATTATCATAATGAAAATACACAACATATAGAGCATGAGCCATGTGTGTACACATACATACATACACACATACAAAGCACTTAACATATTTCACTTAATCCTCAAAATACCTTATGAGGCTGGTACAATTATTATCCCCACTTTATCCCCAGATGAAGAAACCCAAGCTTGGAGAAATTAAGTGATTTGCCCAATGTCACAGAGGTAGAAGGGGTAGAACATGAATAATTTGCAATTTTAGAGAATGTATACTTTCTAAAGAAAGAAGAAATATGGGGAAAAACAATGCCTGATTGACTGGGTAAATTAGCCTTAAATTACCATTAAGTCAAAACTAAGACATGCTACGTTACAATTTTGGGGTGTAAAGAAATTGTTTTTGAGGGAGCTATTCAAAGCTAGAATGCTGCGTGAATTATATAAAACACATAATATTGCCTCTAACCAAAAATGTCAGGAATCTGCTATTTTAGAATAATCTATGTTATTTCTTCTCCAATTGGCCTGGAACCACTCTCTATGGCAACATTTCAATGACAAAGAGATTGTTCCTGAATGTGGCTGGGGAAAAGCCATCATTGCAGGAGGAAGAGAAATATAGTGCTCTTTCCCTGAAGAATAAAAAACTACTAAAATCTTTCCAGGCAGCACTATCCATTATGTGAAGCACTGACAGGGAATATAAATGGAGTCTAGAGAGGAGAGGGGACTGAATTTAAGGTGACCTAATTCCTGTTAGTTTTATTGACTGAACACTGCCATACAGAGATTCAAAGTCGTTTTCACCCTCATTCATTTAGTGCATACAACTAGGTACAGATACATCCAAAAATAGGTATTTAAATGAGTGTGTGTTTTCATAGGTGAGAGAGTGGTTATCTCATCGGGATAAGAAGAGTTGAGTGAGGTGACAGGAAAATGGAAACTAGGTGGCAAAGAGGAAGCGAGTAATAAGAGAGAATCAGTGGCTATTCCAGGGGCATTGGGAAGCCAACATGACATTTATTTATGCAGCGTTTTTTAGTTTGCAAAAGACGTTAACGTGTATTTGATTCTGATTTATGTGCTATGTATCATGATTTTCTAAATATTACAGACAATGAAAGTGAGCTTCAAAGCAGCTAAATGACTTTCCCAGGGTCTCAGCGCTTTCGAGAGCTAAAGCTGGGGCTCCTGACCCCAGAGCTGGCATTTTTTGTCCTCTAAAGCCAAGTCTTTCCATGTAAATGAGGAATCTGAGGAAAAATCATGGTGGTTTTATGAAATTTGGGTTTAAAAAAATGTCAACACATCAGGATCTTTAAAAAGTACTCTAAATGTTTGGAATAAAAGCTCGATCATTAGAAATGGCCGTGTACCTTAATACCGAGAGCCCAGCTCCAATGTAATTTAGCAGTGGTTTTGATACTTCTTCTGCATCCATTCCAAACCAGCCAAATCTGGAAATTGAGAAAGTCACATCAAAGCAGATATTGTTGAAAATGTGTTCATCATAGTGGTTAAGGGCAGGAACTCAGGGTCAGATTCTTGGGTTCAAATCCTAGGTCCTTCACTTACTAACTGTGACTTGGATAAGTTAACTTTCTTCACTGGGCCTCAATTTCCCATGTTTAAAATGGGGATGATTACACCTACCTTACAGGTTTCTTATGAAGATTAAACGAGTTAGTATATGCAAAAGTACTTGTGAGTGTCCCTTTCTTATTAAGACTAAGGAAGAAGGAAGAAAAAAATAGACTAAGAAGCTAATTAAATGCTCAATTTCCATTCCTTGGCTTCCATTTTGTATAGTATTTGAAAGAGACTTTTAAATAACTGCTTAGTTAAAGATCCCTACTCTTTGACACCATCTTAAATTTCTTTTTTTTTTTTTTTCATGCCTTGATATTGTAGTGATCATTACCAGCAATCACTGTGAACCATCCAGGGGCAAGAGAAAAGGAGGCAAGGAGAAAAAGAAAAAGAAAATAGCCTTGTAGAAAGCAGGGCAGGAATGAGGAAACAACAGGAAGAAATGGATGGGAGGTTCGTTTTGTTATTACTAGGTTGGTGTAGTGCTTTAAGTGGGAAGAGGAGCCCAAAAAGTAGGGTAAGAGTAACATCCTCCCTTCCATGCCTTTGCCCAAACTCGACTTGAATGTTAATCTTAATGCTGATCAAGGGCAGTGCAGTCCAACAGAACTGTCTGTGATGAGGGGCTCTCCCACACCTGCACCGTACAGTAGTGTAACTTCTAGCCAGATATGGCTGTTGAGCACTTGATATATGGCCAGTGCCACTGTGGAACTGAATGTTTAATTTTATCAAATTTTAATTAATTTCAATTTAAACATAAATGGCCACATGTGGCTTGTGGCAACCCTATTGGAAGCCCAGCTCTAGAGCTGGGGTTGGTAAACTCTTCCTTAAAGGGCCAGAGAGTAAATATTTTAGGCTTTATTGGCCAGATGGTCTCTTGCCACTGCTCAACTCTGCCACTGAAATGTAAAAGCAGCCATACACAATACTTAAATGGATGAGTTGGCTGTGTTCCAATAACACTTCCTTTACAAAAATAGCTGGGAAGCTGGGCCATAGTTTGCTGACCCTGGCCCAGCCTCTAGAGGGAAGAATATGTGCTTCAGAACTAGAAGACCTGGATTTGAATCCTGACCTTCAGTATTAGCTCTGTGACCTTCAGCAAGTTACTCAATCTCTTTGTGTATCAGATCTCTTGTAAGATGGTGCTTGCCTCATATATTTGTGAAAATGAGATCAGAATGATGCATATAACACGTCCAGCAAATTGTCACATAATAGAAAAAGAAAATAAACATCAGTTCCCTTGCTCTCTCCCTACTTCCATTCCCTAGAGATAATTCTTTACTATATCTTGATCAAATATCTAGATCAGATATTATAACTTAGGGCAAATAATAATTAAAGGTAGCACATTTTATGCATGTCTTACCAGCTGTAATCTCTGTGAGGGTAAGAACCATATGTTATTCTTCTCAGCTAGCCCAATCCCTAGCACTTGCCTTACATAGAGTATGAGTGCAGAGAATCTTAGTTGAAATAGTTTGCTTTGTGTTACCTTGAGCTTGCCCAGCCAGTTAAGGCATTAAATGACCCCCAGATTAAGATTCCAAGGCCTAAACCAATGGTTTTGATAATTGTGACAGCAGCAATATTCCCTGTAGATGTAACATACAGAAGAAAGGTGTTATTTCCACTATAGAAAATACATTTATAAATTGAATTAATTTTTATTTTAACTTCAACTGAAGGTTATGGGATTTGGACAAATTTAGTAAAGCACAACTCCTCATTTTTTAAATAAAATAACCACATTTTTTGGCATTAAACTCATGATTACTATTGCCAAAAGCACTAGGCTTAGGGCAAAATCCTACAAAGGAAAATGTTGAGTTAGCTCCTTGCCTAAACACACTAATTCTCCTCATTCTTAACATAGGTCTCTGTTCTATGACTTTTTGCAGAAGCCATCAATGATAAAATTAGTAGTGACCATCTTCTTAGACTCGAACCAGGGCCAACCACTGGTAGAAGTTTCTGGCCTAATACCACCCCAGACTTTGCTCTTCCCTGCTCACTGACTTGTCTTCTAGAATCCCACATTCACGCTTTGTGCTCTTGAGGGTCACTCAGGGCAAAACCATGACTGCTTTTTTACAGTTCTTAGCTGCTTGGCAGTCTGGCCTCAATCTTGCAATCTCCTCTTGAAAGGTTTCTTCTCTTGGCTTCCGAGATGCCTCCATCTCCTGATTCCTTCCTGTTTCTCTCCCTTTTTTTTTTGGTGAGGAAGATTTGCCCTCACCCTGAGCTAACATCTGTGCCAGTCTTCCTCTATTTTGTATGTAGGACGCTGCCTCAGCATGGCTGACAAGTGGTGTAGGTCCACGCCCAGGATCCGAACCCACAAACCCCGGACCGCCAAAGTGGAGCGTGCGAAACTTAACCACTACACCATGGGTCCGGCCCCCCTCCTTTTTCTCTCTTTAGCTCTTTCTCTGGCTTGATCTTTCTCATTATACCTCTGGATTCAGGTGCCCCCTAAATATTTTCCCTAGAACACATTCCTTCTCTTGCTATATTTGTCTTTGGGTACTTGACTAATTTCATGATTTCATCTATCAACTAGAGACACATGCTCCCAGTGCTATAGCTCTAAGTTGCACCTTCTCCAGAGCTTTAGTGCTATGCTCCAAACTGCCAATAAGAGATCTCCAACCAGATGTCCCCCACTGTGGGAACATCGGGAACCTCAAACACGGAAAGTCCTAAGATGAACTTATCATTTTCCCTTACAAACACGTTCTTTTCTCTATTTTCCTCATACATATCAATGATACCACCACCACCCTCCTAATCACCTATGATGATAAAATCCCTATATCATCATTGGCTCCTCCCTTTCCTCTATTCCTCATATCCAATCAGTTATTATGACCCATAGCATCCTCACTCACAACATTTCTCAAATTAGACCCTTCCCCACTGACTCCCAGTGGAACTTGCTGGGTGAATATAAATGCTATATGGTGGTTATCAAGACCTGCAGGACCAATGGATGCTTTCTCTGTTCCCCTCTCCCTATTAGACATGATAAGCATAATCATACTAAGGTATAAGTGAGGCATAATAATTGAAATGTTAGTGGAAATTTAAAAGTTCACCCTTTTGTCCTCCAACTCATGAACTTCACTAAATCATTCAGTTCTGCAGAGATTCAAATTAAGTGGGTAACCAATAAATTTTTAACATTTTAAAATTTATCTGCTTTTAACCAAATTACCTCTAACTTGATATTTGGAATTCTCTTTGCTAAAGAGAAGAAAGCTCTCCTGGGGTGTATTTATATTAATAGAAGGAAAACATTCCTGACTGGCCAAGCAAAGGCATAAATTCTAGTTATATAATTTCAGGGATAAGGCAACAGACGGAAGATTTCTGTTTGCTTTTGTTTTCCTGCCAGTGCTTTTGAAATGATAATGTGTCTGTGTTTGCCTACTTTTAAGGACAAGTCCTAAAAATGCTATTAGTAGAAACTACTATTTAATAAATATTTTCTGAAAAATATGCTAGAGAAAGAAAGGCCAGAGCACTTTAATATATGAGTTATGCTTAAGCAGATAGAGAACAATTGAAACATTTTTGCTAAATTAATTTTTCTATCGGGAACTAAGATAGAAATGATTGAAAGGAAAGACTCAGGAAATGCACCAAAAACACTTACGGAGCATCTGAATGAAAGAAACTAAATTGTTAATTTCTAGTATCTATGACTAAGGATTATTCAGAATTGCTGTTTGTGCTATTTTCTTCTATTATGAACCAGAATTATTTTGATTAAAGTATTAAATGATAAAAGAGTAAATTATATCATACATTACCTGTTGCCCATATGCAGCCCCCAACCATTGCAAAAGGCCAAAACTTAGGGCAACGTAATAAAAGATTGACCACCAAGGCAACCAACCATATGGCAGCACAAAGTATCCACTGGAGAAACATTCCTGGAAATAAAAGAAATTGGTGTCAGTTGACTGACATCAGATTATACCAATTGAGTTGAGTAAATTAATGCTTAGGAATATCAATGAGAAATTATTATACGAATGGCCACAATTTATTGAATGCCTATATGCCAAGCACTTTGCACATTTAATGTAATTCTTACAAAATACTCTCCATCATAATTAATTCTACTTCAAAGATAGAGAAAATAAATCTGAGATGAAGCAACTTGTCCAAACAGCTAACAGTTTGTAGAACTGGAATTTAAACCCAAGTTGTTTGTCTCGAAAGCTTACTGTATACAGTACATTCCTATTTAACATCCTTTTTTTCATCTACTAGACAAATCAAGAATTTTCTACTAGAGTACTGGAAAGACCAAGTTTACATATTTTTATTCAGATGTCACACCTAGTGCCATCCAAAATACCAAAAATATGGTATTAAGAACTTCAAAAGAGCTCAACAGTGATTTAAACTTTTGAGGATCATTTATGCCACCTTTAGGATAAAAATAAAGTCATCTATGGCCACATGTAGACCGCATACAGTTAGAGCTGAATGCCCGTGATGAGCCAGACATTACAAACCTGAGGATTAGCCTTCTAGGTCAGGGCTACTTTCCTTTCTATGCTCTAGGTCAGGGCTTTCTATGCCATGTGCCAGTTATCTGAAGACCACATGGCGATGTGAGGTATACCTTACCTTTCTAAGCTTCTGCACCATCAAAGGTTTAGGGATTAAAAGGACAAAGAAAAAGTCAATAATGTAAGAAATACTACGGCAGTTATAACTCAATGTAGCACTTGTGACTCTAACTTGGGAAGATTTTTGCCTATTTCTATTCAATCTTGTGATGGAAGAGAGAAAAAAAAAATGGCTGTTAACCTGCAAGACAAAAAAAGTAGGATCACAGAGATGACAGGAAACTTCATTTTACAACTTCCTCATTTTACAAATGAGAAACTGAGAACAAAAGAGCTGGTAAGACTTGCCCAGGATCACACAGTTGTTGCGAAATACCTAAAAGCCAAGTCCTCGACCCCTTAATATGTTTTCTGTTCTTCTTTTAGTAGTTTCCATTCCTGTCCTAACTCCAAAGGAAAGGAGAAGAAAGGCTCTGGAGGAAAAAGATTTGTAATTCTATTGTCTAAGTCGTATCAAGACATAACGAATTGGGGTGACAACCCAACTTCTTCCCAAGAGGTGTTCACCACAAGGTCTCCAATTCCTTCTCCTGGCTCTAATATGAAATGCGGGTAGATACAAAAAAGAACTGTTGCTTCCCCTTCCCTAAAATTCACATTACAGTCAGGTCTACTATAATGTGACATGTGCATTCGTAAAAATCACTGTACTGTGCAAAATCACGCAACAAAACTGCAGAGCTTATGGGGAAAATGGGGCTAAGAGCACAACACAAAAACTTCATCAACAATGTATTAAAAAAAAACAGAAACCTAATAAAAATGGTAGTACGGTTTTACACCGGTTAAGTGGTTAAGAAATTCACAATTGCTACAATAAATATGGCACTTCAACTTGAAAAAGACCTGAAGTTTGCTTATGGAAGTGGGCATTGGAAGTGTTGCAGCTTCCAGTGTTACTGTGAAGTTGGTGGATGGAGGGTTCTAACAGCTGATGTGGATGGGTGTGGTGCTGAGCTGGTGGATGTTTAAAGGGGGGTGTGAGCACATTTTGTTTATTACTATGAACCTTTATCCATCTGGGTGCAGTTTCCTGTGTTCACCTAGTGTTTTGTCAGAGTCAACATTGCACATAAGCAAACACAAAATGAGTGTTATGCTCAAATTGTTCTCCATTATATCAATTCAGTTGGAAATTTCTGTTTTCAAAACAACTGTGATTAGAACTAACTTCCTTTTTTTGTAAATGTAACAGATATGGCTAAAAAGCTTTCCTGACAGTATCCATCCTAGTTTTACCATGAAACACAATCTTAAGGTTATCCTATACTGACTAACTCTTGGATAAACTGGCATGGCCATTATTAAATGATTTATTTTAAGCTCTATTCATTTGGCACCAGGTTCAACAAAATTTACTTTTGTAGCCATCATTACAAAAAAGACCAAAAAAGAGAACTTCATATTTAAAAATAATTTAAGGCTAGCAATGAAGGAAAAATAATTACCATCACCAGTATCATATTTTTTAAGTGGTACATAGTTTGAGCCAAACAAAAGTACGGCAACAGAAGAGGAGAGGAAGCCAATGGTTAAGTCTGTTCCATTATTGCTCATGGTTCCAGCACTGCCTGAGAGCAAGCTGGTTCACTTTAGACTTGATGTACTTTTCAGGAGCTTCTGAAATAAAAGAAATAAAAATGAAACTATTAAGAAGCTGTGAATCTGTGAAAAAATTGTGATTAATACATGATATTTATTGAGTTTTTCAAAAGTATGCTAAGATACCTTCTTCCAGACAAAGAGCTAGGACATTATGAAATTATGTATTATGTTTACACTCCATGTTCATTCATTCATTTTTTCATTTATTTTATCAACACTTTTTGATCACTAACCTACAATTAAAACAAACAAACTTTGTCTTAAGAGCTTGAAAAACTTACTTCTTCCAAGGTCTGGATACAATTTTTATTGTATTGTAAAAAAAATTCCCGTGTAGATGGACCAGTATAATAAAGAGACTTGTGGACTAGGCCTCTGTTGACTTCAATTGGTTGTCATGACACTCACATGAGAGAGTATGTGTGAGGACTTTCAGAACCATCAGTGCCTTACAAGTAAAAGGTGTTGTTATATTTCAGACATGAGCTTAAGGGCACATTTAGGTTGTATTGCTGCTACATACTTAGGATCCTCTAGAGGTGAAGGCACTTTTCCTCATCAGTAGTACCCCCACAGTGGGGATTAGTTTAAATAGTTCATGAAACCCTATACCTTTATGACTTCTTAAAAAACTGATCAGCTGGAAGAATCTCCTAAAGAGCTCTTCGAGAATGTCCTAAATCTATTCAAGATTTAGATTCTTGAAGAATCTCTTCAGGAATCTCCTGAACTATCAGATTAGCAGTGGTGTGTCACAATACTACCAGCCAGCCAGCAGAACAACGTAAGGCAGCCAGTCAGCTATCTGTGCAATCTGTAGCCACTAGCCACACATGGAGAACAAAATTTTCATTAAAATTAAGTAAAAGAAAAAAAAAATTCAGTTCCCCAGCTACACTAATCACATTTCAAATGCTCATTAGCCACATATAGGCAGTAGTTACCATACTGGACAGTGCAGATTATAGAACACTATCATCATTATAGAAAGTTCTATTGGACAACACTGCTAAGCTTATTAAAAAGTTCTGGTTTCCTTATCAAGAAATGGACCAATCTCACAAATAGTCAAGAACCAGACATTTTTCATAAGATAACATTTGGAAAAGGCTACTGAACACAATTCATCTTTTTAGCTGTACAAACTACATGAGAAAAAAATAACACAAAAGAGTTATTTGGTCACAGAGGTAACCAGAGTCTTCCCACAATACCATCCTGAATTCATATTTTGCACATTGACCTTTGGGTTCACTTCACCATCTAAGTCCTCTGGAATGGAATGGAGGATAATCCAGTTTTTAAATTTTTCTACAAATTTAATGCTATAGTGATAACTTCTTGTGGATATGTATTGAATAAAATACATCTGTAATCACCATTCCTTGTTATTTTATTTTACAATGATAAATACTTACTTTAAAGGTGTTTCATTTTTCCATGTATTGTTTTTAAGTGTGTTCTTGCAGAGAATGTTAAATATACAACTACCTACAATATATGTTCTCTGGCATTATTATGGATAATTTAACTGAAAACAGGAATAACTTCAAAATTGCTCAATAGATTTTAGTAAGGAAAATTATTTGTAATATGTGTGCTTTCATTAAAAAAATAAACAAGAAACTGCTGGTAAGACAACATCCTCCATGGGGATGTAGTTGAGGAAGAGACACTGAGGCATGTTTAAACACTGACACAGTAACAGTATTTCAATAAAAATAGTAACAGCTTTACTGTTAGGCTGAAAGAAGGTTTTAGCCTTGCAATGGTTCACAGGGTCAAGCAGGTGGATTGATGTTAAGACATTAGAGCCGCAATAAGTCACAAGGGCAGGAGGTCTCTGGGAAGGATATCATGAGACTAAAAAGACACATGGCTAGGTGTTAGCTAAGAAACCAATTTTTTTCTGTTTTAATTAAAATAAGCAAAGTGAAACAAAATCTTTATAAGCACATTGATAAGAGAATGCCTAACCTTCAACAGTGGCAAATTATTTTAGTGAAAAGACAGCTCTATTAAAGAATATTGACAGCCCTAAGCCTCTCAGATTTCACCCTATAGAAAGAATAATTTGGAGTGCTAATCAGAGTGTGTGAACTGCATTTTGACCGCTGAATGAACTTTAGTCAGTGTTAATTCACTTAAAAGTTGTTACCTGAAGATAAATGAAGTTTATTGTATACAGCTCTGGTACATTTCAGAAAGCATGTGATCTAATTTCTATGCAGACTGGCAATACTTACTGTCTTTAAGGAAGAATCTACCTCTTTCTAAATCAATGAAATTTTTGTGGAAAAGAAAATCAATATCGCTTTATCTAACACATTACTCCCAATTCTTTCTAGTGCAAACCTGTTGAGTTAAACGTGTCAAACTACTTTAAATACAAGTGGTTTCTTAACGTTTACTTTTGCGTCCACTGATATTCTATTAGTGTATACACATTCAATTTTATTTTAGTACTTTTGCTTCATTTATTAGTAAATATTTTTCCTCGAAATTTCTCCTAGCAATTTAAACTCCTATGGAGACTTTTTTTTTTTGTTAATATTTGGTATGTTCTGATCAATACTGCTCGTTCTACTTCAACTACGATTTCAGTTTTAGTTTCATGTTAATTTCCTCAAATTTCCTGGCGAGCTCTTCCAGTGTCTTGGCTAGAATTAGCAGTGCTTGAACATACTTATTCTGAGCCTGGATTTTGCTTTTTAACCATGAGCACATTTTGGAAAATCATGATGCTCCCCCGGAAAGCTACCTGGGTTTCCTTTGAGTTGCTGTACTCACTGCGCTGCGGGCTGGCGGCTGAACCTCCCTCCTGCTCAGCATCCGGGCGATCCGCCTCCACCGCGCCGTGCGGATTCGCGTCTGATTCCCCCTGCCGCCCGCGCTCCCTGGCAGATCTACTTCCTGCTGGGACAATTACCTATGCACCGAGCGGGAGGAGAAGGGAGGGCTGTTGTACCCATGACCCAGAGGCATCGTTCCTTGGCTCGTCTGGGCGGCCAGGCCAGCCTTTACCCCCTGGGGGCAATTACCTACATACCTGGCGGGAGGAGGAGGGAGGGCCCTAGCAAAGGAGACAAGGCGGCCTTGCCGAGGGCAGCAGGTTGAGAAACGCCTTCCTTCAGCTGTAGTGCGGGAGCCCCAGGTCGCGTGACATGTGCCTCCCATGAGGAGTCATCAGGCCCTTTGTCAACCAGCAAACCAGAAAGACTTTTGTGTATTTTAAGAGGTGATTGTTCAGGGAACTCTGAGCATGTCACACTCTCCAAACGTCACAGAGCTAAGTATTGTTTGTGCTGCTTATGGATAAAACAAAAGACTGAGCAACTTCACACCCTTATAAAAGATTATCTCAAGTTCTTTTTTTTTTAACTGAGTGTCAAGAAATTCATCTGAACCACTAATGTTGCTAACATCTCTTGTGACATCACAAGATTTCACTTGTAATCACTAATTCTTTATAAATGCACCTACATCATTTATCTGTTTATTTATCAAATATGGACTGAGTGCCATATAAGAACATATGTTCTAGGCCTCTCAAGCTTGACTACACATTACCATCGCTGGGGGGGGGGGGGTTGTGTTCCATTTTTTAAATACTAATACCTGGACCCCACCCCAGACCAATTGAAATAGAATCTCTGGGGATGTGGCTTAGGAATTGTTTTCTTTTAAAAACCTCCTCCAGCTGATTCTAAGGTGAAGCCAGTCTTGAGAATCACATTCTAGGTCAACAGTTGTCAAATTTTATTGCCGTTCAGAAGCACCTGGGGAGTGGGTTAAAATGCAGATTCCTGACATCTTGATTTAGATTTTGAGAAACATTGCTCTGGTCCTCTGCTGTCTGATATGTAGCCACTATCTGCATATGGCTATTTAAGTTTAAATTAGAATAAAAAATCCAGTAGTTCACTTGTACTGGACGCTTTTCAAGTGCTCAGTAGCTGCATGTGCAGATTATAGAACACTTCTGTCATCGCAGAAAGTTCTTTTGGACAGTGCTCTTCTGGACTGTTAGCCCTAGGAGTGCAGCAGTGACCTATACAGAGTCCTACTTTCATGTAGATTCCAGAATAACAAGTGACACAGACATGAACTAATAAGTTTAGAAAGGGGAAGCGCTGAGTTCTGTCCTAGTCTAAGAGTTCAAGGAAGGCCCCTCTCAGGAACTGACATTTAACTGAGACAATCCAGTGGTTGGTAATGGTTGTGGAGTTACAAGCAAGAGAAAACATAAGAACTGTCCAAAGATGAGATATCCTGGAGGGAAGTCCTGCTTTAAACATTACTCACATTCACAAACTGTAGCATGTGAGAAGCAGATGGCAAGCAAGGTAAAGTATCATGTCATTTAAAGAATTAAAGAAGCTAAGGTTTTTCATTTAAGGGAAGGGATTAATTTAGCAATTCAGAGAAATTTTGAAGAAATAAGTTCTCCTTTCCACACATACACACTCACAGATACGCACATGCACACACTCTCTCTCCCAAAAATACAGGGTCTAAATCCAACCTAGAACTATTTCACTTTGTGATTATAAGAGACCTCAGTGATCATGTGGTTTGTTCTTGCTTCAGATGCACATTGAGAAACTGAGAATCACGTTGTTGTGAATTCCTTAAAATCCAGAAGTGAGTTGGGGGCTGAGTTAGACTTCAGGACATTTATTGTGGGATATCCCAGTCCCGTGCTTTTTACATTATGCTTTTTACATTACAGAGCCAAACCAAATATGGATGATCCTCTGCTTAAACTAAAATTTTCCTCTCAAATTGTTTCATATGCATTAATGCCTAAACATAAACATCTGTACTGAAAGAGTCTTGGCAGGCTCTAGAGGATCCAGGGTAGCTTTCCCTTCTAGCCTTTTGTCTCTGGAAAAGTCATTTAATCTCACTAAACTTCAGTTTCCTTGTATGTAAAATGTCAATAATAAGGTCTGGGTACCTCACCTTTTATGTGGTCAAAAGATACAATGTATATAAAATATTATTATTAGGACTTCTGGTTTCTGCTATGACATTTGAAGATCTTAGAAGTTGTCATTCCAGTCATCACAGTAAGAAAAAAGCTGAACAAACTGAAAGTCAGCAACTCTTCTTAGATCCGTCAGAGAATTGAGGTCACAGGGCAAATCACCTCCCTGAAAACTGAAGAGATAGGTGAATGCAGAGAATCACAGCTTACTGTACAACAGAAGTGGTGAGAGAATAGAAGCCGTTGGAGCCAGTAAGTGGTAGGGGGCACTTAAGCAGTAATTGGTGAATTGCTGGAGACTGAGTGTGGACTAAATTGAGAGTTGAAAACTCTGGGGGAGCAGGACCCAGTCTGAGGGGAGCACTCACACTTTAATGATTTTTACCTTCTGGAGCCCCACAAGGTTCTCACAGTGAAGATCAGAGAAAAATTCCCTCTTGCTTCCGGCAAGGGAAGGGAAAAAGTAACCATTATGAAATACATCCAAAGCCTTCTGTTCTCTGAAACAAAGGCTACCCCTCAAGGTAAAATTCCTTATCAGAGCTTCATCTGACCTAGAAGAAGAACAATTAGACAACTTGAGCTCCTTCTAGCCTTTCTGTCTCACAGGAGGGGAGGGAAAAAAAGGTTAAGAAACTCTTCTGAAGGTCACAGCCCAGGGATTCTGGCTTACTAAAAATGGAGATTTAATCATAAGATTATAGAATGCTTCCACTCCCCAATACCTTCTGACCACATTAAAAGTGCTTCAGTACCATAACACTGGATTACAACTGAGAGAGCTGAAGACAGACACTGTTAAGAAGGAGTATCCAAGAAAGCCCAAAGACAAAAGGGGAGACAAAAAGATGGACATTAGAGGAAATTGAAGCCTGTAACACCTGCAGCTACAGTAAACATTAAACACAGCCTAACTCCTGGCCAGACAAACATAAAACCTCACACTAAGACCTACTTACCTCAGTTCTTATTATCTGATACATTATCTGGCTTGTAAAAAATTACAAAGTATGCTAAAAGGCAAGAAAAAACATAGTCTGAAAAGATAAAGCAAGCATCAAAACCAGACTCAGATATGGTAGAGATTTTGGAATGATCGGAACGGGAATTTAAAATACCTATAGTTAATACGTTAAGAGCTCTATTGGAAAAAGTAGGCAACATGCAAGAACAGATGTGTAATATGAGCAGAGAGATGAAAATTCTAAGAATCACAAGAAAATGCTAGAAAGCAAAAACACGGCAACAGAAAGGAAGAATGCTTTTCACAGCTGAGAAGCAATCAGTGAGCTTGAAGAGATGTCAACAGAAACTTCCCAAACTTAAATGTAGAGAGAAAACTATCTTAAAAAAAGGAACAGAATATCAAAAAACTGTGGGACGGTTACAAAAGGTGAAAGATATAGGTAATGGGAATAGGAGAAAGACAAGAGAGAAAGGAGTAGAAGAAATATTGGAAGTAGTAATGGCTGAGAATTTTCTAAAATTAATGACAGATAACAAACCACAGATTCAGGAAGCTCAGAGAACAACAAACAGGATAAATATAAAAATATCTACATGTGGGCGTATCATATACAAATTGCAGAAAATTAGATAAAGAAAAAATATTGAAAGAAGCCAAAGGAAAAAAATATATCTTTCCTATAGAGGAGCAAGAGTAAGAATTATATCAGACTTCTCTTCAGAAACCATGCAAACAAAAAGAGAATGGAATGAGATAATAAGTGTTGAAAGAAGTGTCCACTAACCTAGAATTCTGTATCCAGTGTGATTATCCTTTAAAAATGAAGAGGAAATAAAGATGTTCTCAGACAAACAAAAATTGAGTGAATTTTTCACCAGTAGGTATGCCTTTGAAGAAACATTAAAAGAAGTTCTTTGTAGAGAATGAAAATGATATAGGTCAGAAACTTGGATATAGATAAAGAAAAGAAGAATATTAGAAAAGGAATAAATGAAGGTAAAATAAGATCTTTTATTTTTTATTTTTAATTGATCTAATAGACAACTTTCAAATAATAATAGTAACAATGTATTAGGTGATTATAGCTTACGGTAAGTGAAATGAATGACAGCAACATTATAAGGGACAGGAGGGAGGAATTAGGAATAGTCTATTAAAAATTACCTGCACTACCTGTGAAGAGGTATAGCATTGTTTGAAAGTGGATTTAGATTATTTGTAAATGTATACTGGAAACTGTGGGGCAATTCTTAAAAAAAAATTTAAAAAGAAATATAACGATATGCTAAGAGATGAGAGAAAGTGGAATCATATAAAATGCTTAATTGAAACCAGAGGAAGCAGAAAAAGAGAGGAAGACACAAAAGGAAATAAAGAACAGGGCAACAAATAAAAAACAATATATGGTAGATATTAACCCAGCTCCATCAATAATCACTTTAAATGTGAATGATCTAAATACATCAATTAAAAGACAAATTGACAGAGTGAATAAAATACAGGACCCAACTACGTGTTGTTTACAAGAAACCCACTTTAGTTATAAAGACGTAGGTTAAAAGGGATGGAGAAAGGTGTACCATGCTAACACTAGTCAAAAGAAACCTGGAATAACTATTTTAATTTCAGACAAAGCAGAATTCAGAACAAGGAAATTATCAGGGATAAAGAGGAGCATTACATAATGATAAAGGGGACAACTCTTCAAGAAGATATGACAATGCTATGTATGCACCTCACAACAGAGTGTCAAAATACATGACGTAAAAACAGATAAAACTGTAAAGAGAAATAAACACAAATCCTCTGTTATAGTTGGGGTCTTCAACACCCCTCAGTTAGTAATTGACAGATCCAGCAGGCAGAAAATCAATCAAGATCTATCTGAACTGAATAGCACCATCATAATCTGGATCTAATTGACAGTTATATAACATTTCATCCAACTGCAGGAGACTAAACATTCTCCTCGAGCTCACATGGAACATTAACCAAGATGAATTACATTCTGGGCTATTTTAACAAATTTAAAAGAATAAGTATCATAAAATATACTTTCAGACCACAATGAAATTAAATGAGAAATAAATAAACAGAAAGATAGCTGGAAAAATCCCAAAATATTGGAAATTAAACAACACACCACTAAATAACTCATGAATCAAAGGAGAGCTCTCAAAATTTCAAACTAAACGAAAATGAAAAATACTACTTTTTGAATTTATGGAGTGCAGTGAAAGCAATACTTAGAGGGAAATTTATAGCATCAAATGATTATATTAGAAAAGAAAGAACTGAAATCAATAACCTAAGTTCCACAATAGGAAACTAGGAAGAGAAGAGCAAATTAAATCCAAAGTAAGCAGAAGAACAAAAAAAAGTGAGAGTAAAAATCAATGAAATTGAAAACCAGAAATCAATAGAGAAAATCAATGAAACAGAAAGCTGCTTATTTGAAAGATCAATAAAATTGATAAACCTCTAGGCAGGCTAACTAAAAAAAAAAAAAAAACACACACACACACAAATTACTATTATTAGAAATGATAGAGATGCCATCACTACTGATCCCATGGATGTTGAAAGGATAATAAATATAATGAACAACTCTATGTCCACACATTTGATAACCTACATGAAATAGACCCATTCCTTGAAAGACACAATTTGCCAAGACTCACCTAAGGAGAAATAGAAAATCTGAATAAGCCCATATCTATTAAAGAAATTGTATCAGTAATTAATAACCCTCCAAAGAAGAAAGCACCAGGCCTAGGTGAGTTCACTGGTGAATTTTACCAAACATTTAAGGCAGAAATCATCTTAATTATCTACAATCTCTTCCAGAAAAGAGAAACAGAGAAACACTTCCTAACTCTTTCTATGAGGCTAGATTTAGCCCAGTACTAAAACCAGATAAAGACATTACAAGAAAAGAAAACTATAGGCCAGTATGTCTCAGGAACATAGAGGCAAAAATCTTCAAGACAATATTAGCAAATAGAAGCCAACAATGTATAAAAAGAATTATACACCATGACTAAATGGGATTTATTCCAAGTATGCAAGGCTGGTTCAATATTTAAAAGTCAGGTTATGTAATTCATCATAGCAACAGGCTAAAAAAGAAAAATCACATGATTATATCAATACATGCAGAAAAAGCAGTTGACAAAATTCAATACCCATTCATAATAAAAATGCTCAGCAAACTAGGAATAGAGGAGGACTTCCTCAACTTGATAAAGAACATCTACAAAGAACCTATTGTAACATCTTACTTAATGGTGAGAATCTAGAAGCTTTCCCAAGATCAGGAGCAAGACAAGAATGGCCCCTTTCACCACTGCTTTTTAATATTGTTCTGAAAGTCCTAGCTAATACAATAAGACAAGAAAAAGAAATAAAAGGTATACAGATTAGGAAGGAAGAAAAAAACTGTCTTTGTTCACAATTTGTATAATTGAAAGTCCCTAAGAATTGCCAAAAAGAACTCCTGAAACTAATAAGCAACTATATAAAGTTTGCAGGATACAAGGTTAATATATAAAAGTCAATTATTTTTCTATATACCAGCAATGAACAATGAAATTTGAAATTAAAAAAACAATACCATTTACATTAGCACCCACAAAATGAAATATTTACGTATAAGTCTAACAGCATATGTACAAGATGTATAGGAGGAAAACTACAGAATTCTGATGAATGAAATCAAAGAAGAACTAAATAAATGTTCATGGATAGAAGACTCTGTGTTGTTAGGATGTCACTTTTTCCCAGCTTGGTCTATTGATCCAATGCAATTCCAATAAAATCCTAGCAAGTTATTTTGTGAATATTGACAAATTGATTCTAAAGTCTATATACAAAGGCAAAGACCCAGAATAACCAACACAATACTGAAGAAGAATAAAATTGGAAAAATGACACTACCCACCTTCAAGGCTTACATAAAGTAATCAAGACAATGTGCTATTGGTGAAAGAATAGGCACATCAATCAATGGAACAGAATAGAGAGCCCAGAAATAGATCCACACATATATAGTCAACTGTTCTTTGACAAAGGAGCAAAGGCAAGTCAATGGTGAAATGATAGGCTTTTCAACAAATGGTGCTGCAACAATTGGACATCCATGTGCAAAACAAATGAAGCTAGATTCAGACCTTACACTTTTTACAAAAATTAACTCAATAAGGACTGTCGGGGGAAGAGGGAGAATCTCCCTCTGCCCTTTCCCTTAAGGTTCTCCTGGCTGGCCAAATAATCAACAAGACAGGTTAGCAGGAGAAAATAATACCAAGTTTAATAACATGTATACATGGGAGAAAGCAGGGACACTGCGTTTCTCAACACAATAGCAGAAATTCTCGTCTTAAATATCATTTTCAGCCAATGACAAAGGAGGATTTTGGGGGTGGGGGAGTCAGTTACAGGAGATTACCACTAAAGCACAGTAAACAAGAGTAAGGTTTATTATACAGCCCCAAGGCCTCATCTTCCACATTGATAAGTTACTAGAAATGAGCTCACCCCCCCTTTTTCTCAATACAGAGAGGGAGATACCTTTACAAATGGAGACTTCCCTTGTAAATGATTGTCTGACAACTCCTCGCAGGGCCATCCAAAGAATGTGGCCAGAGAGACAGGACTCCCGATAAGATGGGCTTGTTGGTGCCTTTTCTATTGTAACCTCTATCCTAAATTATCTTTTATAGCAGTCATGATAATAACCCCTTCCTAAAACAGATTTTTTTGGTTTTAAATTCTTTAGGCAGTTTGGGAGGGGAAACTCAAATATTTTTCCTGAGCTCTCTGAGTCCTTATTGTCTTCAGCTCGAAATAATCCGCATACCAGAGTGGTGCTTCCTGGGGCAGCTTGCCCTGAGCACCATCAGGACCATACATCTAAATGTATAACACGAAACTTAAAAACTTGTAGAATATAATGTGGGACAAAATTTAGGTGAACTTGAGTTTGGTAATGAGCTTTTATAAACACTAAAATCACAATCAATGAAAGAAACAATTTATGAGTTGGAATTATTAAAATTAAAAACTTCTCTCTGCGAAAGACATTGTTAAAAGAATGAAAAAACAACCCTCATATTGGAGAAAATATTTGCAAAATACATATCTGATAAAGGACTTGTATCCAAAAACACTCAAAGGGCTCTTAAAACTCAACAATAAGAAAATCAAAAACACAATTTGAAAAGTGGACCAAAGATCCAAAGAGGTATCTCACTAAAGAAAACATAAAAATTACATAATCGTATGAAAAGATGTTCAACATAATATATCATCAGGCAATTGTAAATTAAAACAACGGTTGCAAATTATATTGCAGTTTAAAACCACTATATACCTTCTAGAATGGCTACAATCCAAAAGTCTGACCATCTCAAATGATGGCAGAGCTGTGGAGCAACAGGAACTCTCATTCATTGCTAGTGGAAATGAAAATGATACCACGACTTTGGAAGATGATTTGGCAGTTTCTTACAAAGCTAAACATAGTCTTACCATATTATATAGCAATCATGCTCCTAGATATTTACCCAAATGAATTGAAACGTATGTCTACACAAATGTGTATAGCAGCTTTATTCATAATTGCTGAAAACGGGAAGCATTCAAGATGTCCCTCAAGAGGTGAGTGCATAAACAAACTGTGGTGCATCCATAACATGGAATATTATTTAAAAATAAAAAGAAATGAACTATCAATTCACAAAAAGACATGGAGGAACTTTAAATGCCTATTACTAAGTGAAAAAAGCCAATCTGAACAGCTATATGCTGTATGATTCCATCTATATGACATTCTGGAGAAAGCAAAACTGTGTAGACAGTAAAAAGATCAGTGGTTGTCAGGGGTTCAAAGGGAGGAGGAGAGGGATGAATATGTGAAGCACAGGGGACTTTAAGGGCAGTGAAACTATTCTGTATGATACTGTAATGGTGGATACTTGACATTATACATTTCGCAGAACCCACAGAATTGTACAACCTAAAGAGTAAACCCTAATGTAAACTATACACTTTAGTTCATAATAATGTATCAATATTGGTTCAATAGTAATTAAGTAACACATCATTAAGGTATATTGATGCACACTAATGCAGCATATTAATAATAGGGGAACTGTGAGAGGGGAGAGAGGAGGTATATGGGAACTCTGTCCTTTCTCCCCTTTTTTTGTAAATCTAAAACTGTTCTAAAAAATAAAATCTATAAAAATATTATTTTAAGTTACGCTATTTCTCCAGCTGGGTGAAGTACACCAATGACATCAAATAACTTATCATATTTAAATATGATAAGATATATATGTATATACTTTTTTTGCTTGTCTTTTTCAATCATTCGCTAAATACAAGATAAGTATTTATAAAGTGAGACATCTAATGTCAAGTACTATTTTATTCTTTACTATAGAATCAAAACCAATATTTCCCCTATGTAATCTCTGAACACCTGTTTCTCATTTTATGACCCTTTGGGGTATGTATGGCTGTGGGAGCTTAAAAAAATCTAGGCTACTTTCTCTCCTTTCCCTAGTTGCTAAATGATCCTAGAGGATCCTACAAGGTGTGTAGTTATGCTCGCCGTTTTGAGGATCTCTCTATATAAAGAGAAATTATGAATTGTGTGAAGGCAGAAACACTCTGCTGATTCATTAGATAGTATAATTATGCACTTTAGTGTTTAAAAGAACTCTTTTTGGGTTTTTAGACAAGAAGGAATCAATTTAACACAAATAATCTTCAAGAAGGGTTTTATTATACCATGGAAGCAAACAAAATTTTCTAAGAATAACATGAAATCAGGAAAAATATGCTATGGTACTGAGAGTTGACGATTTAATGTTGAAATAAATGTTCCTGTCTTGATCCAAAGCATATTTCTCGTGTAAAATATTCTACAATAAAGTTTACCTTGATGAATAATAGAACTATTATCTTTTGTTGACATTTAAAATAGAGCTCACAAAAAATTAAAGCTTTGTTCCTTAAAAAGTTGACAATTCTGTAAGTACAATATACCAAATCGATGATACTTTGTTGGTTTATTTTTTGGTGAGGAAGATTGGCCCAGAGCTAACATGTGTTGCCAATCTTCCTCTATTTTGTATATGGCATGCTGCCACAGCATGGCTTGATGAGTGGTGTGTAGGTTGGCACCCAGGATCCGAACCTGAGAACTCCAGGCCACTGAAATGGAGCATGCAAATCTAACCGTTATGCCACCAGGCCAGCCCCAAACCAATGATAGTTTATTTATTTATTTTTTATTATTATTTTTTTTGTGAGGAAGATCAGCCCTGAGCTAACATCTGTCAATCCTCCTCTTTTTGCTGAGGAAGACTGGCCCTGGGCTAACATCCATGCCCATCTTCCTCCACCTTATGTGGGATGCCGCCACAGCATGGCCTGCCAAGCGGTGCGTCAGTGCGTGCCCGGGATCCGAACCAATGATAGTTTAAATCACCTATTCTGAGTTTGAGAAAACACTATTTACCTATTTTTATTTATTTATATTAATTTCACAAAGTCTTTGAAGCAGTGTGGACTGAGAACATACAATGAAATCATTGAAATAAAGGATAAAAAACAGGGAACTTATAAATAAGAGAAAAAAGTCAAGATGAAACAAAACAAAAGGTACAGCCTCTAAGGATCCATATAATTACTATAATTGCCTTTCAATTTGGCCAGAGTTTCACAAGGAAAAAGGCAAACAGTTGGTTAGGATAGTTTGCTATTTAACTGCTATTTTTGTGAAACAACTATTCAGGAAAGAAAAGCTTTTTCTAGCAGCAAATTTTAGAAGCAGCTTTATAGAGTTGGGGTGGGTCACAAAAGGGCTATGTGTGAGGCATTTTTAAAGTTACTATTAATTGGGTATCCTTACATCCTTAACATTTATGTATTCATTTGACAAATCTTTATGGAGTATGTACTATAAAACAGTCACTGCTCTAGACATTGAGAATAGACAAAAATCCCTGCACCAAATCAGCTTTCAACTTAATAAGGGGAGCCAGATAATAAGCAATATATATGATATATTAAACAGTAATATGAAATAAGGAAAAAAATAAAGGAGGAAGGGAGAATGGAGAATGTGTGTGGGTGTGGGTGGATGTAGGGAAGCTGCATTTTTGGAAGATAGTCAAGGAAGACATCACGAGAGGCAGACATTGAGTAAAGTCCTGAAAGAGGTGGGGGAGGGGCAAGGGACTGGTGAGTACAGAGGCCCTGAGGTGTATTTGAGGAATGGTAAAGACGTCCCTATACTTTCTGCAGTGGGGAGAAGGAGAGTGGTAGAAAACGGAGATAGAGAGGTAATAGCGTGAATGGGATGTAAGGGGACTTGTGGACCATTGATAGTACTTAGGCTTTTCCTCTGAGAAAAATTGGGAGCCACTGAAGTATTTTGATCACAGAAGATGTATTCATTATCTATTGCCATAACAAATTATCCCAAAATGTAGTAGCTCAAAGAACACTAAACATTTATTATTCCTCACAGTTTCTGTGGGTTAAGAATTGGGGAGCATCTTGGGTAGCAGTTCACACTCAGAGTCTCTCATAAAGTTGCAGTCAAATGTTCGTCTTCTCCTAGCCCAATCAGCCTAAGACCATGAGGGACAAACCTGTAGATCAACTAAGTCAAGTTTACTGACTGATTGGAATGTGGGGGACTGTACATCAAAGGAACTGTGGGATGTTTCATCAAAGAAAGGAAAAGAGAGCGTTATTATAGGATTTTGCAAAAGAGTGGAGTTTAGGTGCAGTGTAAATGAAACACTGTTTTGATGGGCTCAAAGCAAAGTAGGGCTATGTGTAAAGGGGCAACATCAGTTCTGGATTGTAAAATGGACCCATGGTTCTGTTTTCTTGGAAACAAAGTTAAGATAGGTGTCAAATGCTATGTCCAGAGACCCACTATCTGAAGCTCTGCACGTGGACCGTAAATCAAGGCTGCTTCACTGTCACATGACTTAACTCCTCCACACAAGAGTGGAATGTTTTAGGCTTACTGAAATAATTTTAGATTTTAGCAAATAAGATTTTAGAAAAGAAGACTTCTCAGTAAGAAATCAGTAGACACTCCAAGAATTGGGCCGTTATGGCATTTTATGGCTGCAGTGTGTATTTGGGAGAAATGTTATTTTCTGATAAATTTGCACCTGGCTTTATCTGCAGTTCTGATTCTGGACTGGTGAATGATAGGGAAGAGTTTTACTTTCTCAGTCTATATTATTGTAACTTACTGTAGTTCAAAGTACTGATGTGTAAGTCACTGTCTCTTCCTGGGTAATCTTGGTCAAGACACTTAATCTCATTTTTTAAAACTTGTAATATAAGGAGGTTGGAAGAAATCCTCGCCAGCCTGTGTATATAAAATTAGAACTCTTTTATTTTTAATGTCCGAACTGTAATGCCCCTTGCAGTATGTTTACAAGACCTCAGCATCCAAGTATCTTACATTTATGTCTGCCAGTTTCCAAAGGGAGGCCTCACAGGTGCTCACACTCCCAGTGTGACATCTTCATAGTCTTCCTTTCTTGTTCTGGCTTCCTCAGGCTAACATCATTACCATCAAAGTAGTCTGAAGAAGCTCTCCTGTTGCTATGACTAATGGGTACGTGGCACCATACCCATGTTGCCATAGCTTCAGCTCCCCAAGGGAGCAGAGCATTGTTGGGCTCCATAAGAATCTCAGAGGAAGTCTCTCCTCACTATGATGTCTTCTGGGTCTTGGAGCAGTTCTGTTCATGCTCAGTCTTTCAGTAAATCCGCTTCTGTCTTCTGTGCCTCATCTGCAAGCAATGCTCAAAACTTAAAGCAAACAAAAACAAAATCAAAGAAACAAACAAATCAACCAATAATAATAATAATAATGATAATAAAAGAAATGAAGTCAATATTCTCAGAGATCTAGCTCTGATTCTACCTTTCGTGATGACTAATCAAACCACAACACTTAAGTTCAACACTTAAGAGCACCACAATTTTGTCAAGAACAAAGACTTGCCTTAAATTTGTATAGTTAAAGGGCTTGTCTGTTGCTTTTCTAAAAACAAGGGAACAGGGTGTCCAGGTAATTTAAAGTCTGCATGTTTAGAGACCAAAAACTTCTCATAGTGCAACAATTTTTTTTTTTCTTGTGAGGAAGACTAGCCCTGAGCTAACATCCGATGCCAATCCTCCTCTTTTTGCTGAGGAAGATAGGCCCTGGGCTAACATCTGTGCCCATCTTCCTCTACTTTATATGGGAGACCGCCACAGCATGGCTTGACAAGTGGTGTGTCAGTGCGTGCCTGGGATCCGAACCTGCAAACCCCAGGCCGCCACAGTGGAGCATGCACACGTAACTGCTGCGCCACTGGGCCCAGTGCCACATTTAATTAAAAGTTTTTACTTGATTTTACTCATCAAAAATTTAAAATCTCTTGTACAAAAACACACAGATCAATAGAACAGAACTGAAAGCCCAGAGATAAAACAAAACATATATGGACAGCTAATTTTTGACAAAGGAGCTAAGAGCATACAATGGAGAAAGGAAAGTCTCTTCAATAAATGGTGTTGGGAAAACTGGACAGCCACATGCAAAAGAATGAAAGTGGACCATCTGCTATCGCCATTCACAAAAATTAACTCAAAATGGATCAAAGACCTGAAGGTGAGACCTGAAACTGTAAAACTCATAGAAGAAAATATAGGCAACACACTATTTGACATTGGTCATAAAGGAATATTTTCAAATGACATGCCTACCCAGACTAGGGAAACTAAAGAAAAAATAAGCAAGTGGGACTTTATCAGATTAAAGAGCCTCTACAAGACAAATGAAACCAGAATCAAAATGAACAAACAACCCACCAGCTGGGAGAAAATATTTGCAAAACATATATCTGACATGGGGTTAATCTCCATAATATATAAAGAACTCACACAACTGAACAACAAAAAAACAAACAACCCCATCAAAAAATGGGCAGAGGAAATGAACAGACACTTCTCCAAAGAAGATATACAGATGGCCAATAGGCACACGAAAAGATGTTCAACATCACTAATCATCAGGGAAATGCAAATCAAAACAACACTAAGATATCACCTCACGCCTGTTAGAATGGCTATAATCACCAAGACAAAAAACAACAAATGTTGGAGAGGATGTGGAGAAATAGGAACCCTCACACACAGCTAGTGGGAATGCAAACTGGTGCAGCCTCTATGGAAAGTGGTATGGAGATTCCTCAAAGAATTAAAAATAGAAAATACCCTATGATCCAGCCATCCCACTACTGGGAATCTATCCAACGAACCTGAAATCAACAATCCAAAGAGGCTTATGCACCCCTATGTTCATTGCAGCATTATTCACTATAGCCAAGAAGTGGAAGCAACCTATGTGTCCCTTGACTGATGATTGGATCAAGAAGATGTGGTACATATATACAATGGAATACTACTCAGCCACAAAAAAAGACAAAATCATCCCATTTGCAACAACATGGATGGGACTGGAGGGTATTATGTTAAGTGAAATAAGCCAGAAAGAGAAAGACAAACACTGTATTATCTCACGCATATGTGGAATATAAACCAACACACGGACAGAGAAAACTGTATTGTGGTTACCAGGGGCAATGGGGGTAGGGGGTGGGCACGAGGGGTGAAGGGAGACATATATATGGTGATGGAAAAACAAAAATGTACAACCCAAAATTTCACAATGTTATAAACTATTAAAACATCAATAAAAAAAAATCATGTTGCATCTAAAAAAAAAAAAAAATTAAAATCTCTTGAGGTCAATCATTGCCAGGATATCCTATTCCATAAGAAATCTTTAACATGCCTTCCAATGAACATACACAGCCTCTCATACCTTGCTTGTTGGCATAACCATGTGATTTTTCTTCAACAGTGTTTCTAGTCCATGGATTTACAGGGTGAGTCAACATGATATCTGTGGTGGAAGGACAGAGGAGAAAGGTCATGGAGGGTGCTGATGAGAGTGTTACTGATGAGATCTAGCAAGGGATCTAAGTGGGGTGGAGAAATAAATGAGGAAAGAAAGATACTGATAGGGCTCTAAAAGAAAGCCTTCTGGATGGTGTATAATAACACTAATAATAACTAATAATTATTGAGCATTTACTACTGGCAGGGACTGCATGAAGACCCTTATCTGCATTATCTTTTTCAATTCTTAGAACAACTTGGCGAGTTATGTGTTATCCTTATCTTCATTTTATGGTTGAGGACAATGAGCAAGGTTCAAAGAGTAACTTGCTCAGATTCATGTAGCTAGTAAGTGGTAGTGCTAGTTCTCAAGCCAGTATCTCTTTGATTTCAGTGCTTGGGTTATTAATTCTTACTATACTTTCCAAAATATTATGAGATATGTGCTTCATTCTGACCCCTTTAAATAGACCTGAAATGCACATGCAAGTAAGTGTCTGAAGCAGGTAAGAAAAAAAAAATACATGAAGCATGTATCTATGTCTTGACATGCATGTTCAAAAATTCTCAAAGTCTTCTTCATCCACTGCCAATCAACTGCTTCTTTACATTTTTTGTATCTGACTTTTGAGTCCTCCTAATTTGACTCTGTTCCCACTATCCTTTACTTTTCAGGTGGATGTCTCTCTTTTTTTTTTTGGTGAGGAAGAGTGGCACATCTGTGGGATGCTGCCACAGCATGCCTTGATGAGCGGTGCATAGGTCAGCGCCCGGGGTCTGAACCGGTGAACCATGGGCTGCACAAGTGGAGTGCACGGACTTAACCACTGTGCCACCAGGCCAGCCCCTGGGTTGTCTCATTTTCAAACTTGACATATTGATTTCTCCCATTAGGATCTCACCTGGATATTATTCAATTTCATGGACCAAAACCACTAGTAAGAGACAGCTTTACAGTTGCCAAATAATCACAAGAAAAAGATTAGATATATTTGAAAAAAAATGTCAACCATTAGCTATGGATCTGATATGGGAAGTTTATTAGTGAAAATTCATAATGGATCCAGCAATCCCACTTCTGGGAATATTTCCAAAGGAAATGAAATCAGTATCTCAAAGAAATATCTGCACTCTCATGTTCATTGCAGCATAGCCAAGATAAGGAAACAAACTAAGTGTCCACTGACAGATGAATGCATAAAGAAAATGTGGTATATAATGGAATGTTACTATATGTATTATAATGGAATATTATTCATCCATAAAAAAGGAACGAAATCCTGTCATTTGAGACAACAGGGATGAACTCAGAGGACATTATACTAAGTGAAATAAGCCAGTCACAGAAAGAATAAAACTGCATGATCTTCCTTATACATGGAATCTAAAAAGGCAAACTCCTAGAACCAGAGGATACAATGGTGATTGCCAGGGGCTGAGGGGTGGGGGACATAGGGAGATGTTGGTCAAAACATACAAACTTTCAGTTATAAGATGAATAAGTTCTGGGAATCTAAATTACAGCATGATGTCTATATTTAATAATACTGTATTGCATATTTAAAATTTGCTAAAAAAGTAGATTTTAAGTGTTCTTATCACACACACATGCAAATGTTATTATGTGAGGTGATGGATGTGTTAATTAGCTTGATTGTGGTAATCATTTCACAAAGTATATGTACAGTGTATCAAATCACCACATTGTACACCTTAAATATATACAATTTTTATTTCTCAATTATAACTCAATAAAGCTGGAAAAAAATTTATAATAAAAATTTGATCCAATGAGAGTCAAACACTTAAAATAGGCAACAAATCCAATATGAGGATAAAATGTAGTTCCTTTAGTTTTGTCTTTCCTAGATTTGGTCTTTCTCCCCACCTGCTGGTAAGAAGGAAAAACATTAACTTTGATTTAAAGCTTAGTCTGATCTGTTCATTTAAACAGAAGCTTTATCTAATACTCAGTGCCACTTGGCAAAATAAAAACCACACATATAGTGCTCAGTTTATCAATCCCCCAATCCCTGCTTATCTCCCTCAGGTGGTGTCACTGTGTGTGGGGGAAGGGGTGTGGTTTACGGGACGTTATGAACAGGGAAGAGGCAGAGTCCTAAGGTGCTGTGTCTTATGCATCCTCTAGCTCCCAGAACAGTGTCCCACTTAATTTCTGTCTTTCCTGCTGGCATTTATGGCTAAAGTATAACTCTTGTCTTTTGCTCTCACCACTCCATGGAAACTGTCAAAATCACCAATGGCAGCCACGTTGCTAAACCCAATGGTTAATTCTCTGTCATTATTTATGTGACCCTTCAGCAGCATCTGTCACAGTTGATTTTTCCCTTGTCTGTGATGTTTTTCATTCATATGGCTTCCAGAACACCACATTCGCCTGGTGTTTCTCCTATATTCTGAAGGCTCCTTCATTAATCTGCTTGGATGGTGTTTTGTGCCGGTCTCAGCCGGTCGATAACCAATGTTGTGGCTGGACTGGCCCTTGTAGTTCTTATTATGATTGCAAGACATCCTCAGCAATAAACATCAGAAAACTTTGAACAAAAAAAAGGTTTATTACTTACAGGTCCTGGAAATTACATGGCACACCTGGGACCACACAATGAGGTCATGGGGGAGGGAGGGCTGCCAGAGTGCGGGCCTGGGGTTCTGCTTTTATTGAGGTGAAGGGTGGGGGCCTAGGATTTCACAGGCTCACTCTGTATTGGTGAATTCAATAAGAGCAGGAATTTAAAGTGTGGGAAGAGAAAAAACAAACGGCTGAAATGGTCAGTTATCAGAATCAACCAAGATCCCTAAAACAAAGGAGGCTTAGTGGGGGAGGCAGCCTGGCTCTTCATCTAGTCACATGGCTGGCAATGTGCTTATTCCAGATAGCCATCTTTGAAGTGGAGGCCTCTGAAGTGGCTGCCTCCGCAATCAAAGCTTAAGTCAGGCACTTGCATTACAGAAAGAAAAATCCAACTGTCAGGGCTTACACTACAGATGGTTCCTCCTTTAATTCCTGACCTCTTAATATTGGAATGCTCAGAGCGCTCTTCTGAAATCCAGTCCCTAGTATTTCCCTTAGTATACTTAACATCTCCACTTAAATGTCTGAGAGAAAATTCCAACTTACCCCAAACCCGCCCTACTCATATTCTTTCCCTTCTCAATCAGTCCCGTTATTCCAGTTGCTCAGATCAAAACTCTTGGGGTCCAGATGTTCTGCTAGTCCATTGCATTATCTCCTGCCCGATAGGGGAGAAACATAGATCAGGATTTTTGCTCTTAACGTCCTGCCACTGTGATTCACAACCTTTCTCTTCTCTCACTTCACAATACCCACTCCACTACAGCACATAACCATTTTAAAGTGTGCAAAATTGTTTTGAAAACTAGAGTTGAAAGTAATCTTGAGGTAAAATTATGTATAGAATTTGAAGTTTATAGTCTGAGATGACCTGTTTTATCAAAATCAATTATATGCATCAATTGTCTCTTATAGACTTGAGTAATAATTTTAACTCACCACATTTCCTTGGCCTCTTTTCAGCCCTTCACAGGGCCTCAAATTCAACATGTGTAAAACATTATCCTTCCAGTAAGGGACACCTATACCTATGTTTGCCCTTCTTCTGGGAACAGTACTTCTATTCTTCATGGGATTATTCCTCTCCCTTCTCTAACTTTATGGTTTCCTCGAGCATTGCTATTTTCTTACATGAGTCAGCCCCATTGGCCTCATTTGATTGCTTCAGGAATATCAACCTGACCCAAGCTAAGCCAATTATAGTATTTCAAAACCCTAGTTACAACTGATTGATCTATTATATGACGCAAGGTAGGTCAATTAGAATCTTTTCCTTAGTATTTTTGAACTTGGAAGCACAGAGAGTAAAACTGTGCAGAAAAAACCTGACTTTTACTCTCTGTGCTTCCAAGTTCAAAAATAGAGATAGAACCCTAGTTCAAAAATAGAGATAGAACTAAGTTCAAAAATAGAGGTAGAACATGTGAGCAGTAAAACAGGGAGCCGTTGGTAGCCACATTTCTAACTATGTAAAGGAAAGTAGGGTCTGTAGTGAGAGAGAATGAAACCAATATCCAAAGCAAGGCAGAGAGGAAAGGTGGAGGGCTAGATTCTGGTGGTATTCCCGTCTTATCTAGTTTTTCCTGAGGCCCAGTTGTATCTCTAGCCTTTTAGTAGGTATTAATGGAGAATCTTATACTTTGTATTACAGAGACCCATTGCTAACTAGCCTAAGGGAGAAAAAGGGAATTTATTTTCTTATGTGGTTGAGAAGGATATTGAAGTAGCTAACGTGACCACAGAAACAACTGCCTTAATCAGGCCTCTACTGATGTCTGGAACAGACAGCTCAGAATTGCTAGGTCTCTTTCTTATCCATCTCTCATCTCTGCTTGTCTCAGCTTTTGAGTTGGTCACAGTTGGACTTCATGCAGTTAGACTTTTTCTAGGGGGCTGAGGAAGAGGGTTACAAGTTGCTCCAGTCTTTCATCCTTCCTAAAGGGGTGACCCCAAAGACAAAAGCTCTAGGGGAAAAGTCTCTGCTAACTTTAATGGAAAATTCTCAAGAAGACCCCTGATTGGCTTAGCTCAGGTCTCATGACCACCTCTGAGCAAGTCACTCTGGCCAAAAGCATGGGGAAATCTGACTGGCCAGACCCAGCTCATACGCTACCTTTATGTCTGTGGGTAGGTCACAAATAGGTGTCCTCAAAACACAAAAACTTTTATTGGAAGGGATATTAAAATACATTCTGAGAAGACAACATTATAGCTACCACAGTCCACTATACCATTGTTGGTTTAATCCTTTCTTAGATTCCACAAAGTAAGAAAAGCCATTTTTTGCCTAAGCCAGTTGAGTTATTTTCTCTCATTTGCAATCAAGAGTCCTGATGAATACATCCGTTCTTATCTCTCTTTTTCTTCGTAGATGCCTATCTCCCTGAATGCCACTGTTTACTGAATCACCCTAGCTGGACATGTGGGAATCCTGTTCAATTTCTCCCTATCCCTCCCTCTCAATATCCAGAAATGTGGGAATTATTCTCAATTTCTCCCTATCCTTCCCTCTCCATATCCAATCAGATAACCTATGTCAGTTCTAAATCTAAAATATCTCTAAAACCAACCTCATTATTCCATCCCTACTGACATGGCTTTGTTCATGCCTCCATCATCTTCTGCTTGATTTGCCTCTTTAATTAGTTTCCTTACTTCCAGTCTTGTTTCTTTGTATTCTATCCTCCATCCTACTGTGAAAGTAAAATGGTCATATCATTTCCCTGAGTAAAATTTCCTCTTGGCATCCATTGCAAAGAAGTTAAAAACCTCTTGGTGATATATACAAGATTCTTTGTGAACTTTCACTAAGGATGCCTAATATGTCCCTTGGCATTCAGGTCTCAGCATCAGTTCTTACCTCTGTATCCCATTTACATGGCTGCAGTGTTATCATTGTCCTGTTCTTTTAAGGCATTGCTGCTCCGGCCTTAAACTTTAATTTCATAATTAGGAGTCTTTTATTTGTTCTTGGGACTCCTTAATATCCTGACTCCTCTGCCTTTGATTTTTACCAGGTTCCTCAACCTGGTATTATATATGAATCACTTAATGGAGCTTTTAAGCATATATTTCCTTGACCCAACCCAGACACACTGAATCAGAAATATTGTTTTAAATGCCTCCCAAAGATTCTGAAGGAGATGGTTTGTAGAAGCAGTCATTTGGCAAAACACTATGCTTGAGTACTTCTGCTATTGCCTGCTGTTGTAGATCTCTGATGCCTCTTTTCTACACTGACTGGGTTTCTTCTTCTACTTATTCCTGAAACTTCTGATTGGCTGACCTGACTTTGAAGTCTCTTCAGGTTTACATCCTAGTCATCTCTGCTCTGGACCCCTGTGCCATCAACCAAGAATCACTATTTCAACCATTTCACTCTCCTATAGTTAGGTAGCCCCTTTGTTATTCCATATCCTTGGATTTCTTCTGCCTATTCTTGCTTTATCATCTTTACTTCAATGTCTAGTTCAAGTCTAAATTATTTTTCCCAACTGCTTAGGCTACATTTCCAACCATATTCTCCTTCTCATTTGGGAGCCCCAAACTGCCATTGTTAGATGTTCTCTAGCACTTTAAAACTATTATAGAGGTTCCAGTTGGTCACATGCTACAGCTGAGGGCAGATTGTGTGCATCTCTTCCAAGTTCCATACTCAATAAAGTCACATTTGAAATTGGCTATGGTGGGAATATTTACACCACAGAAATCTGCAAATACTCAGCAAAAACTACTTTTTTCCCTAAGGCATTGGTAAATATTTGCCAGCATACCACTATCTCCAGTGGAAGACCAAGCTGTGGGAGCCCTGGTGCCAGGCTAAAGAAACCCCTGCAGGTAAGAATTGTATACCATGGACTAATAGCAGCTGAAAGCAAAGGTGGACCGAGCCTGGACAGGTGGGTAATTAGTGGTCTCTAGACCTTAAAAAAGTAGAAAACTAAGCTCCTACCCCTGCTCCAAATCTGTTCCACTCCTACACTGATCCATCTCAATAACGGCAACAACATTCACTGGGACCTTGCGTAAGTATTTAAGCAATCTGTGCATCAAGTTCCTCATCTATAAAATGGTGCCACTAATAACATCTATCTCATAGGGTTGTTATGAGAATTAATTGAGTTGTGATTGGCAAAGTGCTTAGAATAATGTCTGGCACAATGATTTCTTGAAATAGTATGTAAGAGTTTAAATAATTGCTCAGATCAAAACCCTTAGAGTTGGCCTTTCCTCCATTCTTTCTCTCATATTCCTTATCCAATCTGTCAGGAAAACCTTTTCCCTCGACTTTTAAAATCTACATCTGGGGCTGATCTTATCTTACCACATCTACTACAACAACCCTGGATCAAGCCACCATCATCTCAATCTGAATTATTTCGCAGGCTTGTAGAGGATTTTCCTGCTTTCACTGCCCCTCCACCTCCAGAAGTCTGTTCCAAAAATAACAACCAGAATGATTCTTTTCTATTATATTTAGACCATGTTCACTACACAGCTGAAAACTCTCCAATGGTTCCCCATTTCACTAGGAGTAAAAACCAAAGTCTTTACAATTGCCTACAATGCCTTGGCCTGCTCTGAGCTCTCCTCTGACATCTTCTATGACACTCACTCAATCCTGTCTAGCCATAGGAGCCATTCTACAATCGAGTGAGAGAGAGGAGTTTAGTCAGATTGTCAAAACGACCAATGGGTGAGAAAGCAAGAATGGACATATTGAATGCAATAGGGGCAGGCATGGAGGGTAGGGTTTAAGCAGTTCAGAGCAAAAAGTAAGAGTCAGGTAGCGTAACAGCAGGTCAGGAATTTTGTCCAAAGCAAGTCAAGTAAGAACAAGATCTGTACCTAGCCACTTGGAAATGGTCCTAGTATGAAGAAGGCCAGAAAACAGCCCCAACGAGTGCCCTGGAGAGAACCTGGCAACCTTGAATACCTCTGAATCCTAGGTGGAAACGAGCCAAATGTGGTCTGGCTTTGTTGTGGAGGTATTCAGTATTAGGAAGCCTGTGCATGTCTTGACAAAAAAAAAAAATATTTCCAAAGCTGGTGGTATGTAGAACAAACTCCATTAATAATTTTGACCTGCTTCTCTCCTAGAAAAATGATGGGAACTGAATGTTCCTGGGAAAGAGCTGGGATGGGGTTAGGACAAGGGCAGGGGTTAACACAGCAAACAACCAAACTGTGGCAACCAAGGCATGTAGGAGAGTCAGCCTTAATCTAGCTCATGGATAATTTTCTTTTTTATTCAGAGAAAGAGAAGGCATAGACCAACAGCAGATATATGGAGAATCATCTTTAAAATATAGTCTTGATAGAGTCAGGATTGTGAACCAAAGAAGCAGATAATCAAAAACAAAACGAAATGAAAAATAAGCCTTTTGCTTGTCTAGTTTAAAAACACTACACAAGGGGCCGGCCCCATGGCTTAGTGATTAAGTGCGTGCTCCGCTGCTGGCGGCCTGGGTTCGGATCCCGGGTGCGCACCAACACACCGCTTCTCCGGCCATGCTGAGGCCGCGTCCCACATACAGCAACTAGAAGGATGTGCAGCTATGACATACAACTATCTACTGGGGCTTTGGGGGGAAAAATAAATAAATAAAATCTTTAAAAAACAAAAACAAAAAACAAAAAAAACCACTACACTAAGAAAAAGATCCTGCAACAAAATCTGCTGGGATTCCACAACAAAGGCAGGTGGGATCCTGACTGTTGTCTTGCAGCCCAGCCTCATCTTCTGTCCTTCTCCTTTTGTGGTACCAATCTTAGTCAGTTGACCCTTTTCCAGGATGTGTATGTATCTTTTTGGCTCTTATCCATGAGCTCAGTTAGCTGCCTAGCTCTAGGATTCAATATCCCTTATGATTACTTGGCTGTGGCTCGTCTACTCACTACTTGCTTTGCTTGGGTCCCTATGCTTTAGGTACCTGTTGATATAGTTGGTTTTAGTTTTGTAATCTTTCCCTCACTGTCCCTTTGTCACTTGCATCTACCCCATCCTGGCTTCTTCTAGACCATGTCCTTGGATTAACCCAGGTTACCCACAGAGATAGACTCTGTGCAAACCTCTGACAACGGGATAGGAAATTCCATAGCACATCCAGCCACCAAATAAAAGATTCTGGAGTGCTGACAAGGTCAAAACTTGGTCTTACACCACGAAAATTTGTTCCAGCTGAGAGTTTAGGACCTAGTGATGAATCATTTCCACTCATATGTAGTTGATGCTGTTGGTTCCCCATAGAGTTCTTCACATAGCCAGTGTACCCTTCCCCCAGCTGCTGAAAGTATAGAAGCTAAAGCTTAGAACCACAACTTTCTCTAGAGAATTGTCCTTGGCTAACGGGAGGTGCCTCGCCCAGAGATGCTTGGGAATTTACACCTCCCTCTCTCTATCAGTCTAGATGGATTAGATTTCAAATCTCACTTTTTGTGTAGGTGGAGTTGGGCGGGGACGCATCCTTTCCCCCACATAATCAGCACACATGGCTCTCTGTGAAAAGTTATGAGTCTGACTTTATGCTAAATGAGTGGTGCCAATTAAAATGATCCTTCTTTCCACCTTTAAATGAAATCTACCTTATTATTTGGAATTTTTAGACAATTCAAGCATTAAAATCTTTCTTCAACTCTGAATAGGGCATTATTTCCAGATGAGAGCTCTGATACATCTTCTTGGACAAGCTGTCAAACCCATACTTCATCAAGTATGCCTTACCCCAGTAATGAATAGCATCTTTTTGAGGTAATAAATCTTCAGACTTATAAAATAGAGGTAGGAGGTAGTATGTTAGTCCCTCTCATCAAACTGCATTGATGTGAGCCTCTAGAGAGACATATTGGATTCTGTTTCCATGGCAACTGCCTCACTGCTCAAGGGGAAGACAGGACAGCAATTGAAGCCTGTGTTAATAGCAGCTCTAAAAATAATCAGTAATGTGTTGAAATCAAGTGAGAGACCGGGAAGAAATAGGTAAAAATTATAACCATGCATGGTGGGATTGAACAATAAGGTGTTGTGCAAATATTATTACAACTACAATATGCTTTAAGAATTATAGGAATGGTTGGTGACAAATATATTTGAGGAGAATCAATTGTTATTTTATTTTTTCCTTCATTCAGGTGACTGTTGAATACTGATTATATGCCAGTTATGAGGTAGGACCTGAAGATACAGAGATATGTCAGTACTGTCTCTATTGTCCAGGCTCTCAGGGTTTTATGGGAGCAATAGAAAAAATCTACCATGATTATAATGGATGTTTTGTTTATCTACCCAACACCATTCTAACAGTTTCCATTGTGTAACAGCCAGTAGATTAGGGATTTTTGTGGGATTGATACCACATTCAGCTCCAGGGACAATTCAAAATCATTTATTACAGTTATTGGTTCAGCAATAAGCATGTAAGCAAGGTGTAAACCTATACAACATTCTTTTATCTATAGTGATTGTCTTCTGCACAAAGCTCAGAAATCTTGTTTGGTGGTTGTGAGATGCTTATAATCTTTTTTACCTAGACATGAAAGAGGGATCATGTAGAGTCTGTTGCTTCAGGAAGCCACCTTGTGATCAGGAGGACAAGCCAGCCATTGGACAGGGTACAGCTAAGAGAATCACAAAGAAATGTAGCTAGACGTGACTGAACTGCATTGAAGCCTACTCCACCTCTGGATGTTCAAGTGATCCTAGCCAATAAAATTTCTTTTTGTAGAAGCTTGAGTTTGGTTTTCAGGTTTTCTGTTGCCTAAAACCAAAAAAAGTATCCAACTAATTACAAATGACAACACCATGGAGTAAATGAAATAATGGAAATAAGCAGAGGGAATTATTGGATGTATAGAGGGAGAATAAATCAGAGGGAGAAACAGGTAACAACTAACTCAATCTTGGAGAATGGAGTGCAGGAAAGATCAAAAAGTTTCCCATACCGTGAGGTAGAGAATTCAGCTTTTCTGTCAGCATAGTTCCTGGTTGTCCAACTCTCTAGGATTGCTGGATACTGGCAAAATGCGCCTCTCTTAACCAGGCTCTATGTAGAGGTGGATATATCATGAACCTAAAGAAGCTTAAGCTCAAGTGCCCTTCACTTACACTTTTGGCTGGCGGTGAAGGTAGCAGCCCCAGTTGCACATTAGTAACTGGGCTGCCCCAGCTGAAGGTCACTCTCTAAAGCCTGGTGGGGTTTCTGGACTACGGGTGGGGTGGGGTCTATCAGCACTATTTCTATATTTTCCTTACCTCCAGTTAACAACTCCTGGAGGACTCCATTGAGTACCTGGGCCTTGCCTTTGACACCAATGACTGACTGCATTTCTTCAGGCTTGCCTTGCATGTTCACAGCTCAAAAGGTGACCAGCAATTTGAGGGAAATTTGAACGCATATTTTTGGGCACTTTCTCTGAGGTTCTCTTCTCTCCAATATTTTGCTCCTCAAATCCCAGCTCCTTTGGCATTCCTAAACTCAATATCTGTCTCAGACCTACGAGACTGCTGCCTTCTTCTTGGGCTCTCTTCACCCGTGCCACAATTTGAAAAATACCCACGGGAAAATTTTGAGGTGAATGTGCAGTGTACCTTGTGTGCTTTCCTTTTTTAAGGATTCGAACTGCTCAATATTATTTGTGCTGGCTCCCCAACGCCTTCGAAGGATTGCTTATATGTTTTTCCAACTTTTATTTTTGGTAGAAGATGTAGTTCAATATCAGCTACACTGTTGAGTCCACGGCCAAAAATTGTATTCATTGAATTTTAATTTCAACAATTTCTTTTATCATTTCTAAATGTTATTTTTAAATTTCTTTTAAATATGTACTCAATCATTTTGAATCCCTTCTTGTTGCGTGCTCATTTTGTCTTCCTTTAAACATTATTTATATCTACTAAATTTATATTTGGATTCTGATGATGCTAATATTTCTCTCTCTCTGTTTTTTTTTTTTTCTTTGTATGCTTGGTGATTTCTTAAATTCACCTCATATAAAATTTAAAATGGAAAATCCTTCCTTTTTAGAGAACTTGTAAACAGTATATTATATGTTTTTCCTTATTTATGCTGGGTCAAAATTTAAAGTAAGAAGGCCTTTGAGAGTATCTAGCCTGACATACTGCTGGAGCAGAAGTTATATGTTTTAATTGTGAATTGTGCTCTCTGTGGAAAACTTAGAAAAGTAATAAAAATGTTTAGTGATGAACTTAGATTCGCTGAGCCTCTCAGACATTTAAAAGCTTTACCTCCAGAAATTCCATACCTATCTTTTAAACTTTTTTCATTTATTTAAAAAATTTACATATTTTAGAGGCAAAGTTATCTAGCTGTTAGCTGAAATTCAGCTAATTTTAAAGGATTTTTTTTATAAGGAAAAGGAGAATGTCTTTTTCTCTAGGATCCAATAAGTCAGAAAGTGAAAATAAGCTTTGGTTTGGTTTGAAACTTATGACAGGTTGGTAGTTGAATTATTTATTGAACTGAAATGAATAATCTATAAGACTAATCAAACAGTCTAGTACTATCGTTTGGCAGATGACAAATTTGGCCTAATGAGAATTGTCATATTTGAGGCTGTGTGTAGGCATTGAGACCAGATGGAATGGGAAGAATTGAGATCTGAAACCAGACATGTCTGTGAGGTTCGGGCAGGTTCTAAGGGTGGTAGATGGGAAAGAAAGCAGAGAACTGATAGAGCTGAAAGTTTTAGAAGGGAGTCCAATCTAGAAGGTAGGATCCTATACACCCCTTGACTGCTAGACCATTGTCTATCTTTTTCACTGCTATACCCAAAGTGACCTGACAGTGTCTGTCACATAGTAATTGCTCCAAAGATATTTTTTTATTTTTTTTTATTTATTTATTTTTTTTGTGAGGAGATCAGCCCTGTGCTAACATCCGCCAATCCTCCTCTTTTTTTGCTGAGGAAGACGGCCCTGGGCTAACATCTGTGCCCATCTTCCTCCACTTTATATGGGACGCCGCCACAGCATGGCTTGCCAAGCAGTGCGTTGGTGCGCGCCCGGGATCTGAACCAGCGATCCCCGGGCCGCCGCAGCGGAGCGCGCGCACCTAACCGCTTGCGCCACCGGGCCGGCCCCTTTATTTTTTTTATAATTTTATTTATTTATTTATTTTTTTTCCCCCAAAGCCCCAGTAGATAGTTGTATGTCATAGCTGCACATCCTTCTAGTTGCTGTATGTGGGACGCAGCCTCAGCATGGCCGGAGAAGCAGTGCGTCGGTGCGCGCCCGGGATCGTAACCCAGGCCGCCAGCAGCGGAGTGCGCTCATGTAACCGCTAAGCCATGGGGCTGGCCCGCTCCAAAGATATTTTAAATGAAAAAATAAGAAGACTAATATAAGAGACTGAAGATATGGTAACAGATACCTCAGTCTCTGAGAACCCATTACAAGTTCTCCATAATAGGGAGATATCTGCCGGGAGAACTGGCTATCTGAAATGATCCAATAATTGAGTGACCTCTCCCCTGATCAACGTGTAAATGGGCGTGATTAATTCTGAATCTTTTTTTAGCCATAATAAGTGAATATTTCTAAGGTCAGTTTTTCCCCACCACAGTGTCCTGGTAATGACAAACTTAATTTTTTTTTATGGTAAAGGCTTTTATTTATTAATTCATCTAATCTTCACACCAACCCTATGAGTTTCTATTATTAAGAATAGTAAAACTAATATTAAACAATTATACTACTATTTTGGTCAGTCATTATTGTTCCGGTAACATTGCCAGAGGCCTAGGGGAAGTGTGTCTAACCAGCTGGGAGGTGTCAAGTCTCCTGAGGGGAAACTCTTCAATGTGTGATCTATACTTAATACTTTCTATGATAAGTCCCCTGATTTCAATTACATTGCCAAGGTACCACTTTACTAGAGCCTTAAAGTGGTTACCATAGACTAGTTCTAAATATCAAAGGCAAAAATGATCAAAGATTTGAATCCAAAGTAGCACGCACAATATACTCCTGATTGTCTAAGTCCTTTGTTAAGTATAAAAGAAGATAGTGAAGCAAATTCTGGATAATTTTCTGCATTAGTAATTTAATAAGACTGACAACTATTTCTTTTTCTTCTTCTTCTTCTTTTTTTTTTTTTTTGCTGAGGAAGATTTGCCCTGAGCTAACATCTGTTTCCAATCTTCCTCCTTTTGCATGAGGAAGATTCGCCTGGAGCTAATATCTGTGCCAATCCTCCTCTATTTTGTATGTGGGTCGACACCACAGCATAGCTTGACGAGTGGTGTAGGTCCGCACCTGGACACCGAATCCCGGGCTGCTGAAGCAGAATGCACCGAACTTAACCACTAGGCCACGGGGCCGGCCCCATCACAACTATTTCTTGAACATGAAATTATGTGTTGATCAATGTTTTATCCATCAGTGTTTTCTTATGGTCTCTTTAGAGAATGCTGTCATTCACATCATCGTTGCAAGAAAAAGAGCAAGCGAATGAGCCAATACCTCTTGCTATGTGTCAAGCACTGTGCTAATGTTTTACATATAACATATAATTTAATTCTTAGAACAATCCTGTGAACTGGATATAATAATCCCAGTTTTTCAGATGACGAAACTGAGAAAAATTAAAATCTTAGTGTTTTAGTTCAGGCCTCTATAACAAATTACCACAGACTGGGTGGCTTAAATAACAAAAGTTTATTTCTCACGGTTCTGGAGGCTGAGAAGTCTGAGATCAGAGTGCCAGCATGGCTGGGTTCTGGTGAGAGCCCTCTTCCTGGTTTGCAGATAGCTGTCTTCTTGCTGTGTCCTCACATAGCAGAGAGCAGAGAGAAGGGAAACAAGCTGTCTTCTGTCTCTTCTTACAGGGAAACTAATTCCATCATGAGAGCTAATTTGTGATCTAATTACCTCCCAAAGGCCCCATGTCCAAATACCATCACGTTGGCAATAAGTTTCAACATATGAATTTTGAGGGGACACAAACATTCAGTCCATAGCACTTGCTAAAAGCACCTAGCTGAGATGAGAATATTTTGTTTACAAATTCCTCAGCTCAACTGAACTAAATGCAGATTTACTGCCATAAACTATACTGACTGGCTATTTCTCTATCATAAGTAATTAGCGCAAAGATAAGACAAGGAGCGTTGCCTCTGAGCTGGTGATTACCTCAGTCAAGGTTGTCTTCACTCCCCAAAATGCTGCAAAATAACGTGCATTCTTAACCACAGCATTGGTGATTTCCTGTGGGAAAATAATTGTGGTGTGTTATATTAGAGAAACGACATGTTCATTCTTATAAAATATTTAATTTTCTTCTATGTGTTACATGGCCTTGTATCTGTTCATCTTTTTAATTTCAGAACCCATTCTAGGCTTCTCACCAAAGCCTTTTGGCTTATAATTTTTGGCTATGCCACACATTATGTGACCATGGGAACCTGATGACTGCCTTTTGGAAAACTGGGATTTTACTATAAAAGGCATCTTCGTGGGAGCAGAACTGCTGGTGGCCTACAGGGGATTTGATTTCTTCCCGCACTTTTCCTTAGACAGTCCCTCCACACTCAGCCACGAGTGCTCTTGGCTTTCATTCGATGGGTTGTGAATCGTAGCCTCTCTCCAATTTCTTCTTTTCCCAATGTCTACTCGCTATGACCTTCCTTTGACAAAGGGACTAGAAGCGATAGGGCTGGGTAGGTGAGGGTGGCTGGCTGGGCAGACTATGTGATAGTAAGATATTTTGTCTTTTCCAATCCAATGGATGAAATGTCGAGGAGGAAACTGAACTCTCATAAAGAGGGAAAAGGTCCAGAACAACCTTACGCAAATTGCAAATGTTGTTTTGAATCTTCTTACAACTTTTTACTTTATTCTATCTTTCCTCTTTTGGCATTTTCTTTTCTTCTTCCTGGCCTGCCGCGTTCTTTTGGGGGTTCCTCAGCTAGGGCCATGGTTCTCAAACTTTAGCATGCAGCAGATTCTCTGGAGGGCTTCTTAAATACAGATTACAGAGCCTCTCCTCCAGAGTTTCTAAGTCACGAGGTCTTGGATGGGGTTCAAGCATTTGCATTTCTAACAAATTCCCAGGTGAAGTTGATGCTGCTGGGCCTCACTTTGAGAACCACTGGTCTACTGACTGTGCTTTATCATCTTAATATTTTTATTCATTCGTTCATTCATTGAATATTTACTGAGACATTACTGAGCTAGGCAGTGCCTTAGATACTGCATACGCCCCACAGAACCTTGCTTCAGTGACTGGCACTTAGTGGGTCTTTAATAAACATCAAGTGGCTGTGCAACCTACATTCCACGAGTCTCACCAGCCTATGGGTACCAAGTACTCTGTAGCGGGAGTCACTCAAATTGCGCTGACTTTTATCCTCTCCTACATAAAACAAGACCTCCAGCACCTCTCAAAAAAGCATGCAGTTGTGTCACTGGGACTCCAGGGCTTGTCACTCATGTGCTTATAACCCAGTCAGTACTGGTTACCACACATTAACCTCTCATAGATGTTTCCCGTCTATGTAGCTACTTCAGAGCGACTCACTGCTGAGCCTACTGTTGTTGCTGCCTTCTGTGGGAACCATGAGGTCCACGTGGCTGCCCACCAGTGCTCCCCAAATTGCCAACATCTGCAATTGTTGGTTGAGAAGGGGATGCTCCTTGACTCTGCATCACATTTCCTTGCCTGGAAACCAAAGTATGCTGCCGGGGTCTTGATATCTCACAGATTAATCCATGAAAATATCTCCATCCGTGTTCGCCTGTAGTTCTTTCCTGGGGCTTGAACCTATAGGGCTGGGGTGACGGGAACGGGTGGATGGGCAGGGTATGTGATGTTAACACATGCTGTATTTTCTAATCAGGTTCTGTATCAATTCATAAAACGTGCATGTGTAGTTTCCACACTCCCACAATTTATCAGATATGCCACACATGTCTGAATCACAGTGGGGAACACAACTGAGTCTCAAAACTACTAGATACAAATGAAAAAGGACCCCAAATTTCTCTCTGTCTTCTTCTCCTGCACTTTTACAGTGTTTATTTATAACCCCAACGCATTTCTAATGTGCCAAATTTAATCTAGCGTAGCCAGGGGGCCTTCCTTCCTTTAAATGTTCTCTGCAGCTTATTTCTTTTACACAAACTACGCCTTAGGTGAGGAGAGAAGAGATAATTTGTAGCTCTGCGCTAGTTTCCTGCAAGAAGTCTAAGAATCAAGACAGCTTTATCCAATCTTGACTCCTCTACACAGGCCAAAATCCACTTGCATTGGTCTATCCTAAGCCAAGAATGACCTCAGGCCAGCATGTCTGTCCTGGCTTGTGTGTGTGTGTGGCCTGGGAGTGGGGTGGGAGGCAGAGTATGGATGCCTTCAGCACCCACAGCTGAAACAGAGAAGTTTCATTGTCTAGATTGTCTGAGGGCTTTTAGAAGGAATTCAGGTAGCCTGAGACTTACCTAATTCTTCTCTTGCTCCGTGATGACTCTATACATTCTTGAATTTTAGAACTATAAAACAATGCTGATTATTATTACATGCATAAACCATCAGATTTTCCAGAAGTGAAATAACAACTGTATAACTATCTTTATTTCAATATATGTCAAATTGGCAGTCATACATTTTATCTGTTTCCTGTATATTTTTTTTTTTGTGAAGAAGATCAGCCCTGTGCTAACATCTGCCAATCCTCCTCTTTTTGCTGAGGAAGACTGGCCCTGGGCTAACATCCATGCCTGTCTTCCTCCACTTTATATGGGATGCCGCCACGGCATGGCTTGACAAGTGGTGCATCGGCGCGTGCCCAGGATCCGAACCTGCGAACCTCGGGCCGCCGCAGCAGAGTGCACGCACTTAACCGCTACGCCACAGGGCTGGCCCCTGTTTCCTGTATTGTTGTCCATCCATACAAACATTGCTCAGTTTCTGGTCTTGTGGCAGAAGCATTCTAACACAAACACAATTTTAAATAAATGAAACAAACATTTCTAAGAAAATGAGGCTAAAGGGATTCTTGTTGGAGATTTCTGTACTGGGAAAAGTCAGGGAGGCTTATGTTACTCTTCACCAGTTATAATAGTAGACAGAGGGGAGAATACCCAACGTGATGAAATGCCAGGTACTTCATCCACTGGAAATATACCTCTTTGGTGCTCTCTTGGTCACACAAGAAAGATTAAGCTATGGCGCTCAGTGTCACTTCATAGATTTGTAAGGCTGGGTCTGAGGAGACAGGTGGTTTTCCTTGAAAGTGCTTCTCCTACCACAAGTAGATGAAGTGGTATAGGTCATCAGGAAAGATGTCCTAAGGAGCGAGTACCAAGTGCCAGGTAAAAGTGCATATATTTCTATAAAATATAACACAATAACTGTAACTTGCATACCATTTTAAAGATAGATATAATATACAGCACTATTTAGTGAACCACAAATTTCTTGGTACCAATTAAAACCTTTATGACAAAATTCAAAAGATTATAAGGCTAAACGTTTTTCAGTGGCAGGACAGGCCCATTTGGTAATGCCCAGGCCTGGTGTTAGTTAGAATGGACAGCAAAAATACAAGCAAATTCCATATGACAAGCTGGACAAAGGTTGTTCCCAAGAACATAGGCTAAAGCCAGGATTATAGTTCTAGAAGGCCTGTGGGTCCTAGAGGTCAGGAGGCTGGTGAGCAAAGGTTAGGGACCCAGTGGGAAGGTCTGGTCAGCACAGAGCCAGGAACAAAGTATCTATCTGTAGGTCTGAAATCTGTGTAACAAGCATGGGTCAACAACAGCAAGGAAAGCTTAATACTTAACTTTTCAGGGACTGGAGTCCTTATATAGTTCTCTTTACTTTCTGAATGGCTCTCAGGAAGTGGGTGAGTTTGAGCCCACAGAAGCAGCAAACAGTACTCCTGACAGGAGTTGGGAAATGAGTGCGCTGTGGGGTGGGAAACTGGGAGCCCTACTCACTGTGTAGTCTGTTCCCGGAGTTCTCCCAGACTGAAGGAGAAAGGCCTTTACCACACTTGGATTCTGCAATTGGAAGTCTTGAAGGACTTAAAGATATTTCACTGCCAGTGAAACCTAAGATGTATCACTTAACTGTAAAGAGGTGTTAATTTGCTTCCGGAACTAGCCATTTAACTTTTAGAAGGGTGAATTATAACCTTACACATTAGAAGTTTTTCAAACTATGGATTGCTGGGCTCCACCTCAGACCAATTAAATTAGAATCTCTGGGGAGGTAGATGAAGCCTAGGCATGTATATATTTTTAAAATTTTCAGAGATTTCATTGTTCTTTAATTTTTTAATTTAATTTTAAACGATGACAGCATCATGAACTCTTCATTGTAAATAAAAAAAGATGTAAAAAATTATTACTCTCCTATTCCCTTTCTATATAGAGATATGGCAGATGCAAGATATAAAGTGAATGTTTGTTTACCTACCATCTCTTTCAGTTTTATTAAAGGATAAGATGTATGTGGAAAAATGCACAAATCATAAACATATCAATAAATTATCTCAAGATAAACATACTTTTGTAAATACCATCTAGGTCAAGAAATAGAACATTACTACAAGCCCCAGTCCCTGCTCATGTTGCTTTTTCATCTCCACCTTCCATAAAGGTATAAAAAGATTCCCAGGTATTTTAATGGACCATACCATTGTCTTACCATCTACTTTTTCACTTTGTTTTCCTCATAGATTTTTTTTTTTTTGTGAGGAAGATCAGCCCTGAGCTAACATCTCCTAATCCTCCTCTTTTTGCTGAGGAAGACTGGCCCTGGGCTAACATCTGTGCCCATCTTCCTCCACTTTATATGGGATGCCGCCACAGCATAGCTTGCCAACCGGTGCTTCGGTGCGCGCCCAGGATCCGAACCGGTGGGAACCAGCGAACCCCGGGCCACCGCAGCGGAGCGCGCGCACTTAACTGCTTGCGCCACAGGGCTGGCGTGGCTCATAGATTTTTTTAATGGAGAGAAAATACTTTAGATACGAGGATGATTATATAAGTCTCTTTGATCTAATAACATTAATAACAATAACAAATATTCCAAGTGTTATATGTGCACTCACATGTTATATGTGAATGTTGTAGCATGGCAACACATTTTCAAACCATTACTCGTTCAAGGAATTCAGCTTTTGTTTTCTAAAACTGAATTAAACTTCTCTCTTGAGCCCCACGATACCCGATGGTAGAAAATAATTTTCTGCTCAGTTTCAATAGTGACCATGAGCAATAGATGGCAACTGCTTATCCGTTGCAAAATGAGGGTCCACCATGCCAAGGGGAGTAGCTTGCTGCATGGGGAAGCCTGAGGTCGCTGGGGCAAAGGAGGGTGACTGTCTATTGGGCTACTTGTGGGCGATGCATACAGGCCCAAGTGAGAACGCCAGCCTGCTGGTCATCCTAAATGCTGCCCAAGAGAACAGCCTGAAGGAAAATGGTGACCTCAACACAACAGTGGGCTGCCAGATTCCAAGGGGCCCAGGAGACATCAACAGCCAGCCAGCGAGACAATAATAGCGGTGTCTTTGAAGCAATTGCAAAATGCCCACCAGAGCGTCAGCTTTACATACCTGCTAAGCCCACAGTTTATAAGCCAATTCACAAAAAGATCAATAGAGTAGCAAGAACATATCTACTGTTACTGCTTGTCCCTCCCCATGACCCTTCAACTTTGGAATAGCCAGAGCCAGACTCAAAGGGGGGCGAGTGGGTGGGTGGGTGAAGAGTAGAAGGTCTACACAGGAAAAAACAATCCCACACGGATCTCCTCTCCCCCTTTTCAGTAGGTTTGGCTCCGATTTTTGAGGGACAGCTAACTTCCAGAGAAGGGAAATGCTTTAAACTTAAAAGAAATGTGAAAATTCTGTTACATAGAATTGAACACTGATTAGTTTATGTACGTGTGTGTGTCTGTGACTAAAATGACTGGAGACATTTCAAAAAGTCTAAGTGTGACTAGAAATGTTATGCCTGAGTTTCTATCCAAGGGAGTTGAAAAGAACTACTAGGCTACGGAGCAGGTTTGAAAAGGCAGTGGGGAGGATGATTAAAATTGTTTTCTGATTAGATCTGATGAGTGTTATTTGTCCACCGTCTTGGTTATGTCAATACATTGGCCTTACCAATAATTCAATGAGCTTTTTCATAATTTACCACGATGGCTTCCCCTTGGTACAATGGTGACTCGCTGTCAAGTTGCCTGGGCTGGGAGAAGGGCCTCTGAGAAGTTCAATAAGATGTTGGGGGGCTAAAAATCCATTGCCTAATATTGCAAATTACCATTCTGTCACCACTATCTTATTTAATCATCACAAGAAAGCGGTGGGTAAGTGCTATTGTTACTCTTCTCTTAGAGATGGAAACTGAGGCTGGAGAGGTAAGGTCACTTGCCACAAGGGACCACAGCTAAAGAGTAAAGGAGCAGAACACAAAGCCAGGCATTCTCCCTCTGGAGCCCATTTCTAAACATCACAGCCTTTAGCCTCCACTAATCCCTCTGGTGGCTCTCAGGAGAGGCAATGTATTGGTCTTCTCATAAAGAGACCTATTTGGGGAAGAAGAGGGGTGGTTAACCAAATTTACTAACTCACACAATTCCTACCTACTTCCAGAGCATTTCTCCACTAAAAAAGTTGCATTAGAAACAGCTAGCAGAAGCTTCTGCTTGTTATAATCTGGCCTCTGCCAAAGATTTATTTTTTAATTTTTAAAGAGTCAGGTCAGTTATTCTTCTCAATATGTAAAAATAATAAGATAGTTATAATAAAACAGCTCTGTCATGGTTTCCTTTCAAGAAGGTAACATTTACCATCTAGAAAATAATTCTGCGTTTGTGGAAGTGTGCTTTAAGAGTTTGGGAGCACAAAGAAAATTGCTTTGATGCATGAATTCTCACAAAGTTTAGCCAAAATCTACAGGTACTTTTAGGCCACTGTCAATATTGAAATTGTTCCTTCTCTTTCTTCCATGTGGCAGAACTTTTAAGGAGGAAGAGAGGTCTGAATTTAAGAGTGCTAAAGTAACAGTTCTATTATTATAATTTTTGGCATTTTATCACGTGGAAGTTTATTCTTTCCTTCTCTCTATATTCCAATTCCTTGATCTTTTTTGACTGTAAAATGTAGTATTTTTAGGATTACACATCATACTGTAATCTCTGACCCACTCCCCAGTATTATAAACTTCTTTTCCAGTGGGGAAAACAGTCCTTGTCCCCTTCCTGCCTTCTGATTCTATTTGCTGTAGAAGCAAAAAGAGAGAGCGGGAGGTCGTCAACCCCAGCCTCTGTGCCAGGACATGCAAACTACCTAAGCCAATTACTAACCTGTTTTTAAAAAAACCTCCAATCAGAGAGAGTCCACGACTTCTTTTTGTGAACTGCTGCACCGTGCGACTGCATACTATAAATGTCTTTCTCTATCGATGTGCACTCTTATCTCTTATCTCCTCGTTCTATTTTTTCCCTTATTTGAGTTAACCCTTTCTTACCTTTTTATGAACTTCTAGGCCTTCTCTTCTTAGAAGCGGTGGGAGACAAATGTCACTCTGTGAACGGTCCAGATGGTAAGGTGAGTCGTAGTTCGTGGAAACGCTGGTGCTCTGAGCCCCAGCTACGTGGGATGGCCAGCGGGGGGACGGCCTTCCTCATTTTATAAGGTGTTTATTCCGCGGCTGCTAAGCAAACGCTCTCAATCCTTTTTACCTCCGTGAGACGGACATTTCTGAGGCTGTTTCCAAACAGGACACTAGGGGGCTCCCAGGGGTTAAAAATCCGTGGGAAATTATTTGAATGAAAACTGCTTCTGTACGGCATTTGTTTTTTCAGAATTTCAAATTAAAGTTTATTTTTTAAACTATAAAAAGAAATCTCACCCATCTTAAAACTGGGTTATCCACAGCCAGCTTCCAAGTAACCGTTTTGCTTTGCAATCAGTAGTTTTCAAGGGAGCTTTTAAAGCTGAGCTGAAATATTTGAAATGTGGAACACTCTTGACCATGAAATATGTTCTACTTACATGCCTCAGCCTTTAAAAGTTCTTTGCATTAGAGTCAGGGATTACATTCTTCCTGGAGCCAAGCGTGGGGCCAGCTGTGTAAGTAAGGTTGCTATGAGTTCCTCTTCCTTTTCTCTTAAATAATGTGAAAATGGAGCTACAGATCCTTTTATTTTCTTTGAGCTGACTTTGGTGGAAAGAAAAGGAATAAAAATCAGTGGGATCTGTGTTTTGTGTTTGTGTGTGTGCGTGTGTGACTGAATAAATGTAACTGCTTCCAATATATATGGGCATTAATGGCTTTATATTATAATAATGTAAGATAATGGAACATATTATGAAGAAAAAATTATACCATCAGATTAAGAGAATAAGTTTCTGAGTTTGAATGTTAGCACTTGGTGCTTCTGCCCAATTAGTTAATGCAGGACTTTTAAAAATAAATATGAGATAGCTGTAGATTTTTAAAAAATCTATTACTTGCCTTATTTCTGAATTTCAAAAAGGAAAAGCCTGGGTTTGTCAAATTTTAATGCTTTTCCTTCAGAATCAAATTATACGACTCTAGCTACAAGTTATAAAATATTCTTGGACTTTTTGTGGCTTGTTTTCACTACTTTACCCTGAATACCAAATCTATACGTTTATCTTGTTTCTAATTTTTAAGCTTTGTTTAATGGTGATGTTTATGAAAGGAAAGGGTTACTTTGTTTCTTTCCTCTTGTAGGTGAACTGAACCAGTCTGAGATTGTGACTCAGTAAACTCTGTTTCCATTCATTCCCAGAAACAAGCCACACTTCTCCTTGGGGAGGCTGATAGGAGTTTAAATGGTTTGTGGTGGCGAGTGTCAGAAACTTTCCCAACTCCATCACCAACCATTTGCTTCCACCTCTACCCACTGGAGAGCACTTAGACACCTAAGCGGAGGCGACAGCTGAATTCAGGAAGTCATGCATCATGCCAGCAGGAGCCCACTGCAGACTTTAAACTCCGTTCAACATGTGGATGCGGCAGAGAAATGACCTGTCCAGACAAGCCAGGGCAACTCATAAACTGGTTCATTTGCTCCCTGTGCGTCCCGCGGGTGTGTAAACTCTGGAGCAGCCGGCGCCCAAGGACCCGGAGGAACCTCCTGCTGGGCACTGCCTGTGCCATCTACCTGGGCTTCCTGGTGAGCCAGGTGGGGCGCGCCTCTCTGCAGCACAGATCGGCAGCGGAAAAGGGGCCGCAGCAGAGCCGCGACACCGCCGAGGCACCCTTCCCTGAGATACCCTTGGACGGTACTCTGGCCCCTCCCGAGTCCCAGGGCAACGGAACCACTCTGCAACCCAATGTGGTATACATTACCCTACGTTCCAAGCGCAGCAAGCCCGCCAATATCCGTGGCACAGTGAAACCCAAGCGCAGGAAGAAGTATGCAGCGGCATCTCTGGCCCCTGGACATGAGGCTTTGGTCGGACCATCCCTTCAGCCGCAGGAAGCTGCAAGGGCTGCTGATGCTGAAGTGCCTGGGTACGTCCAGGGAGGAAACCTAGCCAAGGTTGGGGAACGACCCTGGAGGTTGATACGGGGTCCTGGAGCACGGGATGGGGGCTCAGATTTCCAGCAGCCCAAGGCCAGGGAGAGCAACATCAGGATCTACAGCGAGAGCGCCCCCTCGTGGCTGAGCAAAGAAGACATCCGCAGAATGCGTCTGTTGGCCGATGGCGCAGTGACAGGCCTCCAGCCAGTGCCCTCCAAGAGCCTAGCGCGCTTGCTGGTGCTGGAGGGGACCGCTGTTGGCTCTGTGCCTGGCTGTGGCCCTAGCCCCTGTGGGCTGCTCAAGCAGCCTTTGGACATGAGTGAGGTGTTTGCCTTCCACCTGGACAGGATCCTGGGGCTCAACAGGACCCTGCCTTCTGTGAGCAGGAAATCGGAGTTCATCCAAGGTAAGAGCTTCACGTGCTTCGTTATTTGCAGCTGTTGGTGATTCGGGTTGATTTTCTCTTTTCCTTCACTCTCTTTTTCTAAGTGATTTTCTCCACCCACGGTTCACATTTGGACAGCAGCAGCAGCAGCGTGTCTTTCCATACGCTTGGCATTCTTTATTTTCCCAGCTTTGGGAGGATATGCGAGTTCCAGGGAAAAGCTGTATTCGACATGCGCGAGTAAGCCCACACTGTGTAATCTTTGCTCTCCATTTCCCTCACTGCACTTCCCAGTGGCTTATTAAATCTAATTAAAGCCAATGGCAATTTGCATGATGAGGAGAGGAAGCCAGGGTGGAGGCAAAAGAACTTGCTGACAGTCAGGCATATTATTAGACAGGTTACTATGGAAGTAAGTAGAATTTCCTTCCTTAGAAATTTTTAAAAGTAAGGAGGAAGTGGCTTATCTTTCTTCAGCAGATGGAGACTTTTTAAGAGGTCCAGAGCCAGACCATGTTAGATTCAACCCCTTAATTTTTTACAATGGATTTAATCCCTTTCTTTTACAAGGAAAATGAGGCAAAAATAGGTGATTTGTTCAGTATGTATACTAACTAGCCATATGGTTTCTTCAGGCCCATGACTCTGGTTTGTTGAGCCTAATTTCCAAGATTCTCTCACATGACAAACATTTTGGCAGGTTCTAGGGTATGTAGCCAGTCACTTCCATTGTAGGCAAAGGGGCTGGCTAGTCTGGCCATGCTCATGCCAGATAAAGGATATTCTCTGAATCTTGAGGCTGTTCCAAGGTTTGAATACAAAGAAGAGTGGGTCAGTGGCTTGTGTTTGAAAGCAGAATGATCCCAGAAATTGCCACTATGAATCTAGGGTGGCCTGACAGGCTAAAAAGGACCCCAAAGAAATTACAAGCTCAAGGGATATTCCTGTATCGTGTCCCCATAAAATTTAGCATTTTAGTGAGCTTCCCATGGAGTCTGGACTAAATTAAAACTCCTGGGAGTGTCTGAGAACTAAACTGCATTTCCAATGGCTTTAGGATTATAATTTAGTCTTAGAATGGGTACTTTTGGAAGTACCAGTGATTTGCTTAGAAAGATTTGGCATTCCTTACTTATCCTGGTTCACGTCTGAGTGCTTCAGATTCATAGGTGTGTTTTGATGTCTCAAGTTCACAAATAGTCCACCGTGATTATGCCAATGTGAGATAGCCTCTCAAACATTTAATCGAATGTTGGTAAAAGCTAATTTTTATTGGGTGCTCGCTATTTGCTAAGCACTATACTAATTGATTCGGGTAGTTCATACATGCATTGACTGCTGTGGTTTTCACAACAATGCTATGAAGGAAGTACTGCTGTTATTTCCATTTAGTAGATGAGAAAATTGAGCCTTAGTTAAGCAAAGTAATTGGCCTCAACTCCCACAGCGAACATTAATGGCTAAGCTGGGTTTTGAACCTAGGCCCAGCAAACTTCAGAACATAACCTTTTAACCACTGGGCTTAGGTGACGGTATCACTTACAATCCAAACTGGAACAGCCGGGAATGAAAGAAGATATTGGTGGGCGTTGAGATAACAGGCATACACTGAGGCTGTCCTGGGCACAGCAGGGCATAGGGTCATCCTTGTTATGCCATATTGCCCTTTATTTTCATGTCATAAAGCCCCCTGAGAAGAGAAGGTGATCTCTTGAACATATCCTGAGGCACGGTACTCTGATGTGTCCTCTGAGCTTCCCTGGGATGCTTCTGGATTTCTGGGAGAATAAAGTAGTGGGTAGCTTGGGCTCTGGAGCTGGACTGCCTGGGTTTGAATTTACCAGCCACATGCCTTGGAAACGTTACAATATCTCTCTATGCCTTAATTTTCTCAGCTGTAAAATGACAGTAATACCTACCTCATGAGGTGATTGTTAGTTAATACATGGGAAACATTTGGAACCAGTGCTTGTCACACAGTAAACTTTCAAAAAATGTTAGCAATTTTTGTTACTACACTAAATACATGAGGTACCAAGTTCATTGAGTTACTCACATAGCCTCCAAGCCTCAAATATCATTTCTTTATGTGACGAGAGAAGAACTAAAACCCAGGTCTCCTGACTGTTAGTTAAACTTTTTGATACCAGGATTTCTCTTAGATATTTAATTCTGTGCTCTGAATATCCAGCATCTTTGGGAATAAAGAGGGCAGTTGCATTCAATTTGAAGGAGGGGTTTATAATCCCACTGTAGCCTGGTGTTCCTCTCTCCTTTCAGAAGTAAGTGGTGTTGGAAAGAAACCAACAAGATTGTATTAATACATGTCTTAATGTGATGAAGTAAATACCTAAGATATATCTCAAACAATACCAGATCTTTCTTTGTACTTTCTTTTATACCTTCTCTGATTTATTTAGAATCATAACATCAGGCCAATTTCCTCAGGAGGCTATGAAATGATTTAAATATAGATATGAGCACTCTACGCGATATAATTCTACTCATGTAGACTATTACACTGATGTAAAGTATGTAAATAGATCAGTTCTGCTCATGGTAGGAGATGTATTAGACAGTCTTAGGTTCTCAGTATCTCTCTTCATCCACCTACTTCTAGTCTTTTTCTGACCTGTGTCTTTCTTCCCCTGATTTCCACAGAAGTGTGCATTTTCTTTCTATGGTCCTCAAACAAACTTAGCTTTGTTTGAGCCTCCCTGTCCACCCAAGGAGGTGATACATCTTATCTAGTTACCCAGCACGTATTTCTGGCTCATTCTATATCATTGCTTTATATTATAATTGCTTGTGCAATCATCTGTTCCTTCCCACTAGTCTCTAGATCTGCGAAGGTAGAGATATTTCTTGTCTTGTTTATCATTGCATTTCTAGATCCTAGTGGAGAGTCTGGTACCTAGTAGGTACTCAATAAATATTTTTGAATGAATGCAGGAATGCATTCTTGGCCTGTTCCGTTGACTAAACAGTAAATCTATATTTGCCTTCAGCTTCTAATACTCATGACACGTACTACCATTTTTAGTTCTAAATCTTGGCTGGAATTTCTCCTGGAGGATCTTATAAAGAGCTCATTGTAGAGTTAATGAAAAAATGTCCTTGGCAGCCTCTGTATAATGCAAATAATAAGATTTATAAAGCTTGTTCTTGTGAGGTCCATCAATGTAGTCTGGTGGCCTCACACTATAATGTAATTTGATAATGAGTTTTCTGTAGGAGGAACAATAGGATTTAGTTTAGGTATATAGTTCTATGATGATCTGGCTTGGATCTAAAGGAGTAGAACCTTTAATATCTGGGGAAGTGGCTAGTCAGCAAATCCTCTAAGTCATCTTCTCTAAATGTTGTTTCTGTTCTCTGACTTTTGATTAATGTTTGTGAAAATAAATTCATGCCCAGTACCAAGAACATAGCTAGTCCGTATTGTGAGTTGAATCTAGACATTTGGCTTTTCTCAGTTACTCTTTCGAAGAAAACTATGCAGTCAACATTTTTTTACCTCAATTTTGAGATGAAAGAAAGATAATAAGAAGACAGCTCAAGATCGTACAATAAGTTAGTTGTCCAGAAAGAATTCAAACTTTTGTCTTCTAACTTCCAAGTCTTTCCTGTTTTCATCAATCTGCTTCCCTCAACAAATGCTTTAAGGGGCCTTAAGATATGCCTTCTTTCTTCATCACCACAACCTATTAGTATACGTAGTTATTTAATATAACTGGAAATAGACATCTTAGACACTGACGCACAGATACAGGCTATGGGAACCTCTTTTTTCTCAAGGAGATAACAACCTTAACCATAGCAAGAGTAATATTGATGTTAATGTATACCAAGCACTGTTTTAAGTACTGTGCATGCACTGTCTCATTGAATCCTCATAAAAATTGTACAAGGCAGGTATTCTATAAGAGACATTTTGCGGATGTGAGAATAGAGGCTCAGAGTAATTAAGTACCTTGCTCAAAGTCATATAAATTGTCTGGATGTAAAAAATATACATGAGGTGCAAATGGTGATGTAAAAGAGAATCAAATGCTGTGATTTGAATGGTCTGCCTGCCCCTAGCCTCTTGGATGAAGCTGTCTGTTGATTCAGTACAAAGACAAAAGGGCTCAATTATAAAGCTCATCTTTAGGGTCTTTTTTAAATTAGTAAAACTGATGTGGATGATTCAGTCAGCACAGAGCTACTAGCTCAGGTTAGTCTGGGACAGGTTCGTATAACTTGATGAACTCTCCTTGAATACAAAAATATATATGTGAAATTAGTGGACTTACTGGCCTTGTGCTGAATACCAAACCATTTTCTGTCAGGTGTGACTCCAAAGATAACCCAGAAAATGAGAAGGGTGTGCTTGGGGAAGAGCAAGGTTATAATTAGGTAGGGAGTGCCAGCAGTGTACCATACTACGAAATTCAGCAATTATCTTGAAGTAGAGTCTCATCCTATGTGTATCTGTGGGAAATGCAAAAGTGAGTTAAAATATAGCATCAAAGGGCTTTTTTTAAAAAAATCCAGCGTTGCAATCAGGAAATCATCTTCAATTTGCTTCTATAAAGAATCCAGTGTTACGCATCACACAATGCCTACACTGCATTTCGTGTCTTTTGTCTATTACATCACTTAACACGTCCACACAGCAGATAACATTGGTACTTTAAATATGGGGATCCAGGCTCAGTGATGTTATGAAATTTGCCCAAAGACACATGGCTAGTGAGCAGTGGAACTGGAATTTGTACCCAATTCTGTGTGACACTAAAGCCTCCTCATATTGCTTCTCTTAACCCATACCACCTCTCACGTATCAATTGGTATAATTATGGGATCGTAACAGAAATGTGCAAATTTTAGTATGGTGGTTTCTGATTTACCACTATGCCAATATTTCTAATTAATTTCTTTTGTCAATTCTACAATTTAACATTGATAATATTTTTACTCGAGGGAAGTATTGACATATCGTTCTGAACACTGCTACGAGGGTTGTTTTTTTAAAAATGCAAGCCAGTGCTTACCAGATTTTCTTGTTTTACTGTAAGTAATCATATGTATGCAAATGTGGCTGAACATATTAGTGTGTTTTCTGACAAACTATCCTTGTAAAAGTCATAAATCATTACAAAGGTCACCAGATACTGTGTGGTGCTGATACATTGAGATAATTTTTTTCAACAAAATATTTTAAAATATTTGTCTAAGACAAGACAAAGCAGACTACATCCACGTAAAAGTCAAGATCATAAGAAAACCTAGCATTCCTCTGTGATCTTCGATTTAGCAGTTTTGCCAAAGCTTCCCTAGCAGTCTGCGCAGTAATGTGAATGAATCCCAAGGGACACCATTTTGGTAGCATTTAAGCATTTTACTATTTTTCATGCCCAGCATGGAAGATGCATTACGTATCCTTTATTTTTAGGATGCTGCTTTATTGCCACAGAGCTGTCATACTGACTTAAGGTAGTCTAGTTCCAGGAACTCTGTGTATCAAGGCTGCTTAGAAGACAAACTATAAGCTCCCCACCAGCTTCCATTTAAATTCATTGTGGATCCCAAGTTGCTCACCGTTTTCCAACTTGTATTGCCTCGTCCATTAGAGAGTAGGAGAAATACATTGTGTATTTCCACTCTCTTCCACATCCATGAGAGCAGCACTGGGAGTTGCCCGGTGATGGCGCGGTTGCCAGAGCAGGGGGATGGCACTGCGCATTTTGTGTTGTTTCAGGCTCTCAGGTAAGGACAGAGGCATTTTGCAGAGAGTTATGAGAATAACCCAGATGTCCCCACAACTTGGAAACACACTGACTTCAAAATCCTAGAAATCTTGGACGTATGTGCAAACTTTCTTAAAGTATTTATTTAGGAGCGTAGGAATCTTGTTTTATTTTTGAAAATCTGGATTGAAAGCACATTGTGTTCTTTATCAGAAAAGCCCTGAGGGTATTTCTTTAGCAATCAAATTGAGCTGGTCAGCTTCATACTTTCATTCATCAGTGAACAAAAGTTTACTGAGCATCCCCTCTGAGCAGCGCCCTGCTCCAGGGTCCTCTTGTTTGCTCTCTACATACCTTCATAGACAGAGTGGGGGAACCGGGTAACCTTCTCTGCTGTGCCTCTGGAACTTGTCCCCTGATGTCCCACATGGCTGGGATGGAAAGGACAATCAATAGTTGCCGCAGTGCTCACAGCACAAAAGATGTGTGTGCCTCAGCTCTGTGCAGTCCATTCCCTTCTATACTATCACGCTGATCTCTTCTTCTTTTAAGAAATATTTATTGAGCACCTGCCCTGTGCCAGCCACTCTTCTAGTCATTGGGGGCTATATCACTGAACAAAACAGACAAGAATCCCTGCCCTGGGCAGCCGACACTAGTGGGCCACGAGACAGTTTAGTGGCCTGGAGGGAATCTTCTTACTGTCACTGAGTTCAGGATTCACTCAGCACCAGCCTGAGCTCAAGGTCATGACCTTACCATTAGAACTGAATCTGTTGCTGTCTCTGGGATGGTCTAAGGACAACACAGGTGCAGAAGGACTAGAGGGGCCCCCACTGACCTCAGTTAATGGGCAAATATTGAAGTTTCAGTCTAATTCAGTTGTAATCGATAGCATTTACTTTCTTTGTGCATGGCACTGCTCTAAGCATAGGGAAGAAGCCGTACAGTCTCTAAGTCAAATAGCTTTGTAGTTAAGAGCGTAGACTGGCATATTAGTTTGCTGGGGCTGCCATCAGAAAATACCAGACTGGATGGCTTAAACAACAGAAATTTATTTTCTCACAGTTCTGGAGGCTAGAAGTCCAAGATCAAGGTGTCAACAGGTTTGGTTTCTCCTGAGGCCTCTGTCCTTGGCTTGTAGATGGCTGCCTTCTTGTTGTGCCCTCACATGGCCTTTCCTCTGGGTGTGCACATCCCTGGTGTCTCTCTGTGTCTCCCAATCTCCTCTTCTTATAAGGACACCAGTCATATTGGATTAGGGCCTACCATAATGGCCCTATTTTATCTTAATCACCTCTTTAAAGGCCCTATCTCCAAATATAGTCACATTCTGAGGTTAGAGTTTTAACATATGAATTTTAGGGGAACACAATTCATTTCACACCAACTGGCAATCTAGACTCCCTGAGTTTGAATCCTGGTTCTACCACTTGATAGCTATTTGACCTGGGATAATTAACTTAATCTCTTTGTACCTTATTTCTTCATTAGTATAATAGGGATGATGATAATAGAAATAGTGTTGATGATAACAGTACTTACCCTATAGAGTTGTGGTGAGAATTGAGTTGATATGTATAAAATATGTATAGCAGTGCCTAACACGTAGTAACACTCAGTAAATGTTACCTGTTATTTTCATTCAGTTGCTAAGCTGATTCAGCTCTTTGTGATGTGTTTCCTTCGATTTTCTTAGTTTATCTAGATTGATGTTTACTTGAACTAAGTAAACAGACACCTAAAATTGTCATTTAAAGAAAGGGCTTGGAGGTGATAACAGATAGTATCAATATCTCTTATTTGTGGAGCGCTAAGCACTTTACACTCATTATCTCACTAAATTTCACAACAGCCTCATATATCAGATATTCTTGGACAGATTTTCTGTGGGAAAAATGGAAGATAAACATATGTCAGAGAATAACATATGTTCTCCAAAGGCCCATAGGTCATGTGTAGTAGGCCTGGGATGTAGACATGGGTCAGGAGGGCTCCATAGACTTGTTCTTCACCACTGCGCTGTACCATCTCCATTATCCCTTCACAGCACATGTTAGCCTCCAACAGTTGTGGCCTGGGGCTTTCCCAGTTAATCATACATCCAGATTATAACCCACTTTCCCCACTGCCTCTCTGATTCCTGAATGTAGCCATGATGCCTTAACTGTTCTCCTTCTCATGACAGTGATTTGGGGTCAGAAGGAGACAGGCAGTAGTGTTCCCACCACCCCTGTTTTCATCATTCTGTTCCAGTGTCTCATAGAATTATGGAGACATGGGAGTGGATTGTTGAGTACTAGCTGGGTAGAATGAGGGCATGGAGACCTGTGCACATCTTCACCTCTGTTTCTCAAGTTTCTCTCTAATCTCTCTCAGTTCATTTAGAGTGAGGACAGTGAAATCAAGCTTCTTAGGATGTGACACCAACCAAACTTTTATTCAGGCCCATTGACTGTTCCTTAGAACGTAAGGGCTGTAGATGAAAATTGGAGAATTCTGAAAAATTCACTCATTCGTTCATCAAAATTTTTGAATGTTTGCTTTGGCCCAGACATTACATCAGGAGTTGGAGATCCAAAGATGATTAAGAAATAGTGTCTGTTCTCACAGAGCTCTCAGCTTGTAGGGCAGGTGACAGCTAAGCAAACTCGCCATACAAGAAGGGCATGATAAAGACCTCAGTGGAGATATTTTTAGGAGGCCCTTTAGGCACAGAGAAGAAGAATTTAGCCCAGAATATGTGTATAAGGGGGTAGATAGAGGGATTGCAAAAACTTTTACAAGAGGTAATGTCAGAACTAGTTCTTAAAAGTCACTACGAGTGGATTGAGAAATGGGGTGGGTGTGGAAAGCTTAGAGAGAAAGATGTGTGAAAAGCTTGTGAAGGCAGAGTGTGCTTAGGAAGCTGCAAATAGTTCTTAAAAAAGGAGATTAGGGTTTGGGGGGTTGTGGGGTGGTGATGAAGTGAGATAAAGCTGTTTGGGTGGGGATTGGTTAGTTTTATGTCATGTAAGGACATGGACTTTATCTTGCAGATAATGGGGAATCACTGAAGAGTTTGAAGAAGAGGAATTACGTAATAAGTTTTGCATTGTAGGAAGGCCACTGGGGTCAGGAACTCATGGCTCCTTTATCTATGTTAATAACCATTAAATTGCCCAGGACTGGGTCACCCTGATGTGACCAAGACTTCGTTTGTAAAATGTGATTGTTTGTGGAGCCTGGCACAGTGACCACATCATCACCACCCTCTGAAGTCAAGTTTGATTCCTGTTTTTTAAATGGAATATTGAGACAGGAAGAGTCTGGGAGTTTCCAGTTGTATAGCGGAAGTCCAGGGCAGACCTAGAAAGCAGAAGTTCCTGTTCATTAGTCAAAGGTTCGGAACAAAGAAGGACACTTTGTTTTTAAAATAGAACTGATGATTTCGATTGTTGAAGTAGTTTGTGGTGGAGGAAGTCACAAGACATTCTCCTTCACACTTAGCCTACTCTTGAGGAAATATGGAGATTATTTTAACTCAGTCCCATCTAGAGAAAACAAGTCACGAAGTGAAAAACAAGTTAGGTAAGTAAATAAATACTTTCATTTTTTGTTTGAAGAAATTTATTCTAGAAATCTTAGAAATCACCCATGAATCCATGTCAAAGACAAGTCCCTATATCCAGGACTTGACTGGCTGTATAGAATCGATACGTATAAAAATCTACGGAATCCTGCCTCTCTACCGCCTCCCCATTTTTTAAATCATAAAAACCCAACAAAAGTGGGGTTCTTTTTAATATTTGACAGTGCTGTGTTTTCAGTATTTCACTGGATTCTGACACGACCCTGCCAGACAGATTTGGAAGTACTCGTCTCGCACCTGGGGGAACTCAGTGCCTCACTCAGGGCGGCTGGAGGATGTGGTTCAAGTCCTGTGGAGACTTGTGATAGAGTCAAGAATAGAATTAACACTTGTGACTCCTCTTCCTACCCCACACATACTCTCAGCTCCTTTTCAGTGCAGGTTCTTATTATTAACTGGCATTTCACCACATCGCTATTCTGGAGCATGCCATTTCTTCATTTCTTGGCTTTACACTCAGAGCTCAGTCTTTATTGTAGTCCTTCACTTGTTCCCTTCAAAACACTCATTCAACTGGCAAACGTTTTATTTGGTCATTATTGTGTGTGCACACTTGTCTATTTCTTTGCAACTCCAAGCTCTCTAAGGCTCGGGCCTTGCCTGGGACTGAGACCTTGTAAGGCCGCCATTTTTGGTGTGCCTCCCTCTGAATTCTTTCTGTCCAAAACATAGGAACTAAATAGGTCCAGATATCGAGGGACAATTGTAAATACTTGTTTTTTGAATAAGTGAATTAACAATATTTAAAACCCTGAGCAGAAGTAAGATTTTATCTAATCTCTCAAATTTCCTCCTCTCTCAAGGCTGTTGTCACAGAATCTTGCATTCCTATTCTGTCCTCCTTCACATTTACTAACTTGCTCACATTCACCAACTCTAAGCCAAGAGATATTACCTGCTTTTTCACTTCAGTCTAGTACTTGTAATTTGCAAAACCCTACTATGATAGACACTGTAGAAAAATAGAGCAGATAATACTTAAGGTGTCGTTAACAACTAGACACTGCTACACTACCATTGGAGTTGTATCAGCATCAGCAATTGCTTTTAGCAATTAGAGATTTGCATCATTAATGGTTTCCTTCAGTGCATTGGACATTTGCAACGGAACCCAACAGAATTTATTTCCTGTAACAAAGATGAGCCTCAGGTTTTGACTGGCCTTTGTTTTCTTTAATGGGTTTGTAGAGTTATTTTTAATGAAGGGCCCTGAACTGAACTGTCACTTTCCTTTTTGTCTTGGTCACAAGAAGTCTTGGAACTTGGCCCATGTGATAGAAAGGACTTTTGATTTCAGAGCTCAGAATGTTTTTACTTATTTTTGCTCAGTGAGAAATGCAGAGAGACATTCACAACTTCACTCAACATGCTTAGCATTCACCTATAGTTCAGAAAAGCCAGTCAGTCAGTCTTCAAAGTGAAGGGCATTTAATAAATTCAGGCAAAGGAGATTGTGTATAGCAGTCATTCTTAGTGAATTTTCACATTCATCTTCTCAAAAAAATGTCTTCTTTGTAGTTTTGAATAAAGAATGACTTAGGAGAACATCAAAATTCAGGGGAAATATTCAGATTTTGGAAAACATAAGTTTTACTGGCAAGTGTCCTTCTTTTAAGATAGCTGTATAACCTTTAATTCACATGAACACCCACATATCTTTTAAAACCTGCTTTCTCAGTACTCTGACGGTTAGAATTTTATCTCTTCACTGTTAAGATTTCTCTAGAGAGTACAGTACTGCATCATTTTGACAACCCTAAATGCGAAGAGATGAATGCTCCTCATCTCTGAAACACTTCAGGGTAAGTTGCTTTAACCAGTTTCCTGTTTTCAGAGGCTATTTTCCTGTCATCCCTTCAGATCTATCAAAGTTCATTTAATTCTTTTAACAGCCATATTTTATAAAAAGAGGAATTCTCCTCACAGTAGTACTCACAGCTCTGAGATTTGGAGCCAGACTGACTACTATTATTATCTCAAGGGCCATATGCACGGATAGGCAGCAAGAAGATCTATGCGTCACCAAAGGACCACAACCACCCACAGCTCAGCCTGACAATTGCTGCTCACCCTGCTTTCTTCTTGCGTTCTGGAAATCCCCCTTTCCCAAGGTACCCTAATTTCCAGCAGGGCAGGACAGAACGTCTTTATGTGATAGTCAGAATTCAAAATATTTTGCTGAGGGAACATGGATGGATATGGAGAAGAACACAGAATATTAATTGAAAACCAATTATTTCCATCAGCTGAAAGCTTCCTTTGACAGTTTAAGAATAACTTTTTTTTTTTTGTGAGGAAGCTCAGCCCTGAGCTAACATCCATTGCCCATCTTCCTCTTTTTGCTGAGGACGATTAGCCCTGAGCTAACATCTGTGCCCAGCTTCCTCTATGGGACCCACCACAGCATGGCTTGGTGAGTGGTGCATAGGACTGTACCCGGGATCCGAACCTGTGAACCCCGGGCTGCTGAAGCAGAACACATGAAATTAACCACTACACCACCAGACCAGCCCCGAGAATAACTTTTTAAATAATACTATACAAAATGTATCATGCAAAAAATGTGATGATCTAAAGTAGAGAAATGGTAAATGAAATACAATATACTAGTCTACTAGTCTAGATCAGGGGTTGATACACTACGGTTTCTGTGCCAAAGATGGCCCACTGCCTGTTTCTGTGTGGCTTGTGAGCTACAAATGGTTTCTACAATTTTAAATGGTTGAAAAAAATCAAAAGAATAATAATATTACTTGACACATAAAAATTATATGAAATGCAAATTTCAGTGTCTATAATAAAGTTTTATTGAAACACAGTCATGGTCATTTTTTAATATATTATCTTTAACTGCTTTTATGCTACAGCAGAGTTGAGCACTTGCTAGTTGAATAGTTGTGATGGAGACCACATGGCCTTCAAAGCCTAAAATATTTACTATCTGCCCTTAACAAAGACCACTGGGCTGAATTATTGTATCACAAAGTGATACTATTTAAAAATATTTAATTATAAGAGAAATGTTTATGATATAATATTTAGTGAAATAATTATGACAAACTGGATATACAAGATGATCCCAAATAGTTTATTTATTTATTTATTTTTTGTGTAATTTTTGCCTCTTCTCCCTGGTGGAAATGTAACTTCCATGAAAGCAAAAAAAAGCATGAATTAATTAATTTAGCTTCAGGTCTAAAAACATTCCTTGGCACATGGTAGATGCTCAATAAACAAAGGCCATTTGAAGACTGATGAATTATGTGATTGTATAATGCATATATGTAATAATAGTCAGAGAAAAACCTTTGTGGAATATGCATGTATGTCAGGTACCAGATTGAGAACTTTAAGGGCGTGATCCCATTTAATCCTAACAAAGTCCATTTGGAAGATGCGTTATCATGCCCATTTTACAGAAGACAAAAGCAAGGAGAGGTTGCATAACTCATCTGACATTACAAAGCTAAGAAGTAATGTGACCAGAATTCAAAAGGTCTCTTGGATTCCAGAGTCTGAGCTCTCACCATAAGCTATACTCCTTACATTTCTAGAAACGATTTACATTTTCAGGTGAGAAAGAAAGGGATGGGAAAATACCAGAGGTAAATACACAAATAACAGAACCAATTACTGGGATATGGGATTATGCATGATTTTGTTTTCTTAGCTCTCCATTTTAATGCTTTTCCACATTTCCTAAAATGAGTAGATTTACTTTTAATTACTTTTATAATAAGAAACAAATGTTTCTAAAGGAAAGGAAAAATGGTCCAGAAGGTTGTTAACTGTTGAATTGTTTATGTAGATCATTTCCTTGTTTCTCTGAGGGCCTCGTGTGAATTGCTGAAGAAACTGTACTCGCCTGTCTGTCTCATGTATTGATTTGTGTTGTTGAAGTTCAGTATTAGGTTTCAACTCCCTCTGAATACTTCCTAGCCCTGAGAATGCAAAGTGCTATATGTGTATAACTTTGGTCCAAAGAGACTGATGGATAAACTTCTTGGTGTTTATCTTTAGAATTCTGAAGTACATCTTTGAAAGCTGTGTTGTGTCTTCTACTTGTATCTGGTTACACTGGTCTGTTATGTCTCCCACTGCATGATGGACTTTTACTTGGAATTTATTATTATTATTTTTTAAATTGGAATAGTGTTTGGAGTACACACATTTAAAATTATATTTATCTTGTATCTAAGAAGGTAATTAGGTCCCAGCAGCCTCAAGTCATTTAGTAAAGTAAAAGGAAATAAAAAGGAGAGAGAGAACATTAAAAACAAAATTCTTTAATTATGGTTCATGTTTCTTTCTCTCCTTTTCTCTTAATTGTACATCAATGACTCTGTGGTGTATTTTCTGTAACCTAAAGGACTTTCCACATGCCCTGGCCTAAATTGCAAGGCTAAAAGGAGAAAGATTTTTCTTTTGGACAAAACTGGAATGCAGGTGATTAGAATGATTAAGTGAATACTGCTAAAATTATTGAGGTCACTGTAACCAAATTCAAGACTGGTTAGAGAAGATGACTGTTTCCTATATTAAAGACCAGAAATAAGAACTCTGCAAGAAGGCAAACAAGCAAGGTAGTAAAATAAAAGTCTTTAACAAAAAGAAATACAGTTATAGATTGAAAACCTTTCAGGTTATTTAAAAGGGTTTTTAAAAATTCCTGTGATGTGTCTAGACATTCCAGTCATAGTTTCAGAGGCTTCTATTGTCCAGGCCTGTTAAGAATGAGGTAAGTGGGCTTTTTCAGATCTTTGTGACATAGCTTTTTTTTTTCAAGTTTGTCATTCTGATTTTTTGAGTTATAAGCAAAGCTGCTCAACGTCATCTCTCAGTGACTTTATTTGGCAGAAATGGGGGCTTGAGAGTGACGTCATTGGTTTTAAGCTTGAAGTGCTATTTAATGCACCACATCGTGGTCTCCCCTGCTTATGATGATTTCACTTGGGCTCATCATTTTTTATACAGCTTAGCAATGAAATTTCTAGACTATCAAGAGTGAAACAAAAGCCATTAGAGTGGCAGATTTTTTCAGAAATCATCTATGCATGTGTAGTTGAAGAAATGACATCTGCTTAAATATAGTTTTTGAAGTTATATGTGAATAAATGATCTATTACCAAGAGTGCTGTTGTTTATATCAGAAAAGAAAAAACCTCTTACTTCTTTTGTCTGTTTTTGGAGATTCTAGTGACCAGTGTGAACCATACAATTTCACTTTTAAATTGGCGACTTCTAAAAATTCTTTTTCTTCTTGACATCATAATGTGGCCTCAGAAAATCAGACAGTTGTTATTACAAATAGAGAGCAGCTCCACTCAGACATTGAATAGACAATTATAAATGTCTGGATTCTTTCCTTTTTTGTGGTGGCTGCTTTTAGATGTGGGATAAAACCACATTAACCAGAGGATGTTGTTATTGGTGGTTAGTGGCCTATTCCTGCCACATCTATAAAGTATCTTGTTTAAAACAATTTTTCTTTCATCGTCTAACAATGACTTTCCGTTTTTTAAGACTTCTATCAGGAAGCATCATTTAGGTATAAAACTTCAGGAGACAAAGGGACCATAAAATATCATCTAATCAAACTCTCACATTTGACAGATGGGAGAGCAAAGCTGTGGAAGAGTAAATGACTGATCAAGGGCACACCCTGAATCAACAGCAGGCTTTGTAAAAGCGTGTTTGTTTTTCGGATTCCGTAGATGGCCACCCACGTCCTGTCATTCTCTGGGACCCATCTTTATCTCCAACAAGTAATGAGACTCACTCTTCTGTGAAGCTCACCTGGGGAACTTATCAGCAGTTGCTGAAACAGAAGTGCTGGCAGAATGGCCGAGTACCCAAACCTGAATGGGGTTGTACTGAAGTACATCACCATGAGTGGTCCAAGATGGCATTGTTTGATTTTTTGTTACAGGTAAGTTTATCAAATCAAGTAACTGGCTATCTAAGACTGACAGTGAGTTATATAAGTCTGAAACTAAGGAATTTTCTGCACCTTGAGTTTCTATGAAGCCAGAGTTTAAGTTCTATAATGCTATATTTGGCAAATATGGTACCACATTACAAAACCTTATCTCCCTTTGGGAAATATTCAGAAATGTCCCTTAGCCCTTTTATTAATTTCTGGAGAAATAATTCTTCAGTACTTTAATCCTGCAATAATCATACTCATCATAGATGCAATTGATTGACGTAACCCATCAACAACTCTTTAAGGTGGATAGTCTTGCCTCATTTGGGAGGTGAGTAAACTGAAGTTTAGTGAGGTTAGGGAACTCACCTGAGTTCTTACAACTACTAAAAGCTGGAGCTGGGATTTCCTGGGATCTATTGATGGTAAGAGTTTGTCTTCCTTTCCATCATTCCACACTGTGTTTCAATGGTCACTGGGCCACATAGTTTACAGCCACCATTTCCCTTGTTTGCTTTCTAGTAATTTTTTTGCAAATATTTCATTAAGATTAGACATTGGAGAATAATAAATATAGACCATCTATATATTTGAGTGACGACATTTTATAGGTTTCCTATAACTCTTATCTCCTTTTGATAAAGATCTCATGATTCTCTTCACCCCCTCATTCTGATTACTGCCTTTCCTTTCCTCAATTTTAGAAAAACTGGTTTTCTGTTACTATTGTATTGTTAATTTGTATTTTGTGGAAATTTGGGACTGTCTTAGGACATTTGCAAAACATGCTTCTTTTGTTGATTCTTTTTTTTGTCTGTGACATTTCAAGAAGGAACTAGAGAGGAACAAAAATGTAGGAAGAAAACCAGTTTAGTGCATAGTCACAGTCTATGAATTAGGAACTTTTAAGAAGGAGAGAATGATTTGTGATATCAGAGCCACCAGTGAGAACTGAGCTGGAGAACAGGCCACTTGGCTTGGCAAGGAGGCAGTTAAGAGTCGCCAAATACTATTGAAGAGTCCAGCTATGAGGCTCAGGCTGGTTTTAAGCATTGTATATGTATAATCTCATTATTCCGTTAATTAACATACTAACTCTGTGAGGTAAATACCCCCTCTCCATTTTACAGGTAGGGAAACTGAGGCATAAAGAGGTTATTATCAAGAACTGTGGGAAGTCTGAGATCTTACTCTTCTTGCAAGGTAACAAGTTAGCCAGCCACATGTTCATAGGTACTAGCAGAGGAAAGATTCCTGGGTCAGAGACAAATGATTTGATTACTCATAGTGCAGCAGGTGGCATGAGCTTCATGTTCTTTTGCCCCTCAGGTTCCACTGGGGTGAAACAAAGTGACCATGGTGAATGCTACATATAATGGATTTGTGCCAGTGCTGAGGAATTCTAAGCTCAGGAAATGCCCAGTCTTATAAGAGGCTGCTAGCAAACCTGCTCAACATTTGCCCCAGTAGGAGACATTATCTTTATTATCTTGGTCAAGAAACAAATCTGTCTTCCACCCCAGAGGGAGACACTCTTTGTATCTTCCAAGGCTGTTTGCTATACTAAGATCCTCAAAGCGATAGTGCAGAACAGTATCTGATATAAGATGTGCAGAAATGCCATGGAGAATTGCCTTTCAACAGTTACCTAACTTGTTCAGTGTTATATAGCTGGTAAGTTCCCAAATATAGATTTCAGCAAGTTTGGCTAACTCTAGATTCCATACTTTTAATCATTATTATATAACAACTACCAAGTTATCCTTAGGTTAATGAAAGAAGTTGGCGTGATAAAATGTATTAGAATAAAGTAGAGAATGAATGAAGATTTCTAGTGTTGAGTAGGTAAAGGTACTCACTATGAGGCTAGGTGTTTGGGGAATGGTCAGCATAGATGTTGAAGTTCCTGAGAATGATGACTAGGGGGAGGATGGAGGAAATCCATGAACCTAGTAATGAAGTCTATGAGAAAGGAATGACCTTGAGATTTGTAGCTGATGAACATAAGCGCGAACCTATAATGAAGAGAGGGCAAACCCTTTCAGAAGTTGTCTCTAGTGATATTTGTTTTAATTCTGGAATCTTCAGCTAAATCTCAACCTACCCTCTGTCTTTATCATTCCTGTTTCTACTGAGGGGAGCTACAACTATCATTCAACCAATGTAAATGTATTTATGCAACATCTGTGCAGTATACTGTAGAAAACAACCACGGGAGTAGCAAAGGATCCCTACTGCGCACCCAAAGTTTGGTGTTTTAAAAATTTAGATAGGAAAATATAGTGTATGAAACAGAAAGATAGATCCATGTAAAAATGGCTGGCTGAAACAATATAAGATGTTATTGTTATGAGGTCAAAAGAGGGAGAGCACTTTGCCATAAAATAGATAGTGCAGGAGGAAGAGTTTGCGTAGAACTGCAGGCTGTAAATGAAAGGATAGGAAAAAAGGTGAGGCAGAACATGGGATTGTCAATGTTTATATGATGTTTAGGGCGTCCTAAATATACCATTTGCCTGAAGCAGAGTTAGTTAGGGAAGTAGCGATACTCCCTGCCTATAAGAGATACGATAGAACATGGAGGAAGAGAACCGTTTTCACAAGATGTGTGTTCACTTTGTAATACTCTCTGTATGTTGCCCTGACTGAGCAAGAACCAATTCTAGCTGAGCCACAGTCTCCTTCTGAGTGCATCGGCAGCTTTTAACATCATTATATCCATGGTCTGTGGTCTTGAGGATGGATCTGGGCACATGAAGTCACTATTATAAATTTTCAACAAAGATAATATTTCAAATCCTTAAGCTAATACTATTAATAATCGAACAATCATATAACACTCGCTACATGCCTGGCACTGTTCCAAGCAATTGATACTATGCACTAAGATAACTTGTTTAATCCTCATATCAGCCCTATGAAGGAGATATTATTATTATTCCTACTTTAGAGATGAGAAAATCAAGGCAAAGAGAAATTAATAACTTGAGCAGGGTCACACAGCTTGAATGCTATAGAATCTGGAGTCAAACTCAAGAATTCTGGCTTAAGAGACTAACTTCGTGCAATGCTTCCTGCTATTCATTTTAAAGAGAATGGCACTATCATCATCTAATTTCTAAGTCAAAAATTTGTGAGTCATCTAGGTGCTTCATGATACTTACCCTCCCATCTACATAGTGACCAAATCCTTGGTATCTCCCCAATCCCTCTTCTTTAAGGTATAGCTTGTGCTCCTTAGTTCAGGCTTTGTCATTTATTACCTGGATGACTCCCTCCCATCTACTCAAACTGTATGAGCCAAGATCGCCTTTGAGACATTGTGCATCAGGCTGCTGCTACCTCTGCAGGAACTGATTCTAATGGTAGGTCAGTTCTATTTGTAGTCTACCCTCTTGCTCTTTCTGCCTGGGGAAGGATGGGGGGGCCTTTCTTGTTCTTGATAATCCTTGAGGATGAGATCTATGCAAGACTTTACTGGAACCTGTCCAAGTTATGACACAGAGATTGGAGTTCCTAATTTGGGGTCTGGCTAAAGTACTGAATCTCAAAGTCAGAAGGTAATCTGATTGCTGAGAGGTAATTTGGTTAGTATTTACAAAAGTATATCAAGTTATACATATGAGGATGGCATCTTGAGAATGAATGTACATTTTTCATTCATCCAACATTTATTTGCTTCCCACAGTGCAACAGACAAAAGGCTAATTTCCTCTAGATGTTGCAGCATTTTACAATTTCATCAGTAAGGTATGAAAGTGCCTGTTTCCCTCTCTCTTGCCAACTTTGGGAAGTGGAAAACTAATGTTGCTGATTTTATGGAGAGTAATGGGGTCTTGTTTATATTTCTAGTTCTTTCATTATGAGTGAGATTAAGGATATCATATTTTCAATGATTGATTATTTTGTTTTCCATGATTTACCTGTTCAAATCATTGTCCTTTTTTTGTTGCATTTTGTATCTTTTTCTTATTGATTCACAAAAAAATATTTTGTATATCATGAAAATTAGCTTTTATCCATCCTATATGCCTCAAATAATTTTTCTTACTTTCTTGTTTTTCTTTTGATTTTGCTCATGGTAGATTTTATTCTAGAGAAATTTTGTTTTTTTTTCTAAGATCGTATCTTGATCTTTTTCCTTTCTATATTTAGCAACATACAATACTTATAGATGTTTATTGAAAATGTTTATTGAACAAATAAATGAATAAATGAACAAACTTAGGCTATTTTTCATGAGTACCATACTAAACAGTTATCTTTTATACAATAATCCTTCTCATCATTTATACTGAAATTTTTATTTTAAGGTTGAATATATACCTTATTTAAATGGTGTTTGGGAATGTGTTGGAATGTATTAGATGGATTTTGTGAACAATCTTGGGAAAATTATGCCTGAAGCAAGCTAAAATCGCTTGCTCTATGATGCTACAGTAAGGGCAAGAGAATACAGAACCCAGTTGTTAATTTTTTGTACACAACATTCTTTTTGTTCCACCCAGTTAACAAATCTACATTCACAAAGCCTATGCCATTTTACTGGTTATGTAAAATGTGATAGAGGCACAAGTAACCTTTTATTCTTGAAGCGTGGGAGTGTGAACCACGTAGACAAAAATTCACCTCCATTTGGATGACAAAGAGTAGTATTCTAGAGAACGTTTGAGTTTCAAAGATTTGGTCAAATTTCTTTCAAAAGATTATATAAAATAACAGGAGAAGATTTAGGATGTAGAAAACTTGCTTCTTGACCTCAGAGGTAGTCTGTATAATGGTTAGGAACTGCGATTCTGGAGCCAACCTGTTAAATTTGAATCCCAACTGCCAATACTAATTTTTTAACATTGAGAAGTTGCTTAACCTCCCTCTGCCTCAGTTTCCTCATCTGTAAAATAGGAATAATAATATCGTTTATATAGAAGGCTATTGAGAAGATTCAATACTTTTACACACATAAAGGATTTAGAATAAAGCCTGGTATATAGTAGGTGCTTAGTGAGTATTACATATTAATTAAGAAATTGAACGTCCAGAAATAATAGTTGAGGTAAATGTCAATATAAAAATTGAATAAAGTATTTTATCATTATTTTTATTCATTATATTGTAAGCCATTCCCAAATCATTTCATTTTTTTCTACTTTTCTGTACTTTCATATTTCTATTACAGATATTAGCCTATTAAGTTTTAATTGTTTTGACTAGTCTATCTTCTTGAATAAGCTGTGAATTTTTCAAGGGCAAATCCCTGTTTTATTCAACTTTGTAACCTTTCAATTAGCAACAGAGTGTCTGAAAATGTCACAGTTACTCAGGGCCTTGTTTTTGGATCAAAGACAGCTACCTAGTTATATTAAAATATTATACCCAAAGTGTCAAATTAAAAATGTTAAAAGTGAAAGAAATAAAATGTACTTGCAATAAAGAAATAAAATTTTGTTTAGGAAGAGAATTAGAAGTTTAGAAAGTGAAAAATGAAATGAGTAGAAAATATTTAATATTTTTACTATTTAATGGAGTTGCTCCTGGCTTATATTTTCTAAGAATAACTGTTTATTTGATTAGAAATTATGGGGGACATGATGAGGACCAACAGAGATATGTCTTGGGAGATATTTCCTTCCATCATCAACAAAATAAGTTACATGTGTTTCTTTCCACTTGGATTTGACAGACTTTTTTTGAGCTCTTCTCTGTTCTAGACACTTAGAAGGTTTAGTACGGGTGATAAAAAGATGGAGGAGACCATCTCCCCGCCCTCAAGAGTTACACAATCTAATAGAAGAGACAGAAAATCATAGCAGAATATATCGAGTGTCATAATTGAGTTAAGTTTAATATCCTATAGAAACAAAAACGATGCTATTAGTTCTTATGGAACTGGAGGTAAGAGAGTATGGACAGAGAATCTATCTAGATTTTTAATCTAGAAACTGAAGAACCTGCAGAAGACAGGTGAGCACAAGAGACAGGAAGAGAGTTTCGGAGAGAGGGATTCTAACCAAGGGCTGAAAGTGTGAAAAAGTTCAAGTGGGAAAAATGATGCATATGGAAACTTCCTGTTCCATTGAGGTAGTTTTCTCCCAGATGGCTTTGAGTAATAAACTGATGTTCATAAATTCAAGAAACAACAACAATCTGAGTTGGTATGCCTTGTCCCCTGGAGTAGTCTCTCTTCGGTTAACTTTTCTATCTCTTACCTGGCTTTTAATGATTTAGTTCCTGAATATAATGAATTTGATTAACAGATGTTAATCTTTGACCTATTCTCTCTCGTTCTTTATTCTGTGCATCATTTTTTCCACTTAATGATGTGATAATAGTAAAAGTAAAAATTCCAACCAACTATCATCTAAACATGAGGAAATATTACTAAACAAGAGGAAATATTACTTTTCACTAAATGAGTATTTGTTTCTGGAGGAATAGTCTATCTGTTAGGCAAAGAAAGATTTCAACTGTGGCTTCCATGATAGATTATGAGGGTCTTCCAAGCATCCCCTCCTTTTATCCCTACTACTCAGTGATCAAGTGTCTTACCTCCAGCTTTTAGAGGTCAGTGAGGAAAAACACAGGCAGGTGCTCTGACAGCAAGAGGCATAGCGATCCAGGGTACTGGACACTGGGATTTCAAATAGTTTGGGTCAGTTTTATTGTTTTGCAGGATTAGCACACTGCCAATCTAAATAGCCTCCAGCCATGTATTTATTGGTAAGTCCAAGCAAGCAAATGGCATAATTTCTTGTTCATTTGCTAGCAAATAATGAGGGATGATGTAGTCAGACACTGTCTTGGCTTCAAGGAGCAAGGAAAGTCTGGGATTAGCTTTGGCAATATTGGTTGGCATGCTGAATTATCTGGGATCTAGGGAGCAAAGATTGCCAAGAATCGGAGGGTTTAGAGAACAATATATTCTTGCTTTTCATTGTTTGCTGAAAACTCTTCACAGTTTCTTTTTATGATGAGAGTCAAGCGGTTCACTTGATTACAGAGTCACTTACTAAAGTAAGGGACATGGGGAGTGTCACGCTAGGCATAAAAAATGACAAACTCCAAACTTCACCGATGTGGAGATGCTAAGCACTGAAATGTATTGTGATTACTACAGAATTTTAATTGTATAAAACTAAGTTTGCCCTTTGTTATAAATGAAGTTCAAAAGTCTGACTTTGACGTAGTTTTGACTATACATGTGTTCATACTTTGTCACTAGGAGGAATTATTTTCAGTATTAAGGATGCCACAATACAGGGCTTATCTTAAGGCCTCAGAAGACTTTCCAAATTATCTTGTGACAGTACAGTTTTATTCTTCTGAATGTTGCTTGCAATACATGACAAATTGGCCAAGAAACTTGGTATTTATTAGGCATCTACAATGTCTTTATTGATTTGTGTGTTTAGATGTGTAGAGACAGGGAAGTGATGTCAAAGAAGCATACAGATTTACTTTTTTTTAAACATCTATTGCCAATCCTCCTCTTTTTTTCCCCCTTTTTCTCCCCAAAGCCCCAGTAGATAGTTGTATGTCATAGTTGCACATCCTTCTAGTTGCTCTATGTGGGATGCTGCCTCAGCATGGCCGGACAAGCGGTGCGATGGTGCGCGCCTGGGATCCGAACCTGGGCTGCCAGTAGCAGGGCGTGCGCACTCAACCGCAAAGCCACGGGGCGGGCCCCCAGATTTACTTCTGATATGAAAGTACATAGAGATTTTTGTAGAGAAAGTGATATAAATGAGATGGCTAAAGCATGCCATGAAAATATTTTTATTAAAGAAGGATTTGGTCTATCTTGATAGTTCCAAGGAGAATTGACTTATATATTCAATTATTTTATTATAAAACTTTAATTTATAGCTCTTTATTCTTAAGTCATCACAATTGAAGAGAGAGCACAAAGGACATCATTTTTATGCAAATGTAGCTGAATAATAATTTACTTTAAATAGCTAGCAAGTTGTCATTTCAGCCTCTCAAACTTGATGTCTGGAAGCAAATTTGTCACCTCACTACCCCCTAACAATTTGTCCTCTTGACTTACCTATTTCTATTCATGACATTACTGTTTTTTAAATCAGCCAGGTTTGAAATTTTTGAGTCATCTTTGAATCTTTCTTTGCTTAGTGCCTCATATCTGAGTAGCACTAAACTTTGACAATTCCGCGAAATCACTCTAACCACATTTTCCTTTTCCTTCCTATTAAAGCTACGCTAATCAGACTCTTATCAATATAGGTCAAGATGTTGTAGGAAACTCCTGATTTTCTTGTCTCTCGTCTTCCCCAACTGCAATTTGTTGTGCAAATCATTGCTGGATTTAGCTTTACTATTTCCCTTTTAATCGTATTGCTTCTTGCAAAAAAAACTCTGAAGACTTACATTTGATTGGAAAATAAATTTTAAATGACTTAGTGCATTAAAAGAATTTATTATGGAAAAGTTTAAAAATGACAAAAGTAGATAGAATATTATAATGAACCCTCATATAACTGTCATCCAAATATAATAATTAACTCATGACCAGTCTTGTTTCACTCTATTCCTATTTACTTTCTATGTTCACATTAATTTGAAGCAAATCCCAGATATCATATTCTTTCATCTGTAAATATTTCAGTATGTATCACTAAAAGACAAAACACACAATGGACCAGCCCCGTGGCTTAGTGGTTAAGTGCATGCGCTCCGCTCCTGGCGGCCTGGGTTCGGATCCCGGGTGCGCACCGACGCACCACCTGTCCGGCCATGCTGAGGCCGCGTCCCACATACAGCAACTAGCAGGATGTGCAACTATGACATACAACTATCTACTGGGGCTTTGGGGGAAAAAGGAGGAGGACTGGCAATAGATGTTAGCTCAGAGCCAGTCTTCCTGAGCAAAAAGAGGAGGATTAGCACGGATGTTAGCTCAGTGCTGATCTTCCTCACACACACAAAAAAAACACAAGCACATTACCATTATCCCACCCACAAGGAAAACTTGCAATAATATCCAGTCAGTGGTCAAATTTTTAATTGTCTCATAAGTATCTGTCTATCATCTATTTCACAGGTTTTTTTTTTTTTTTTTTTTTTGTGAGGAGATCAGCCCTGAGCTAACATCTGCCAATCCTCCTCTTTTTGCTGAGGAAGACTGGCCCTGGGCTAACATCCATGCCCATCTTCCTCCACTTCATATGGGACCCCCGCACAGCGTGGCTTAACAAGCGGTGTGTCGGTGCGCGCCTGGGATCCGAACTGGCGAACCCCGGGCCGCTGCAGCAGAGCATGCGCACTTAACCGCTTGCACCACAGGGCCGGCCCCAATTTCACAGTTTTTTTATTTGAATCAGGATTCAAGTAAAGCCTACACTTTGTGATCAGTTGGTATGTCTTTTAATCTATAGACTCCATCTCCATCTCTTCTTTTTTTTCTATCAATTTACTTATTGAAGAAACCAGATCACTTGTTTTGTAGAGTTCTAGATGCTGCATTTTGCTGGCTGCTCTTTGCTGTAGGAAACCGTGAGATCATGTAAGGCAGTTTCCATGGACCTGCCATTCAGGTCAGGTTGGGGTAAGAGGCTATCATTTTTGCATAGATGGGGGAAACTGCAGAGAATACCTCCTCATGTGTTCATTAACTGCAGGGCTCTCAGTCTGCAGAATTCGGGAAGCTACTTGAGATTTTTTTCTCAGATTCTGTTGCTCAAGGTCTTCATTCCCTTCACCAAGACATAAAAAGAAAAAATCCCAAAGAACAAAGACTAACATAACAAATATCATGTTTCTACCTTCTAGAATTATCCTGTCAATATTTCTTTTGCATATTTGCTTTCAGTAATTACTTTAGAGATGTAAATACATTAAAAATAAGTTAAAGTCCCCTTTGACCATCTCCTCATGTCACCTTCCTGAGCTTTTTCCCAGAGGCGTTCACTCTCATGAGATTAGTATGCATCTTTCTAGACAATTTAAAAAGCCTTTTACATGCATACTGAGTGGATATCTGTGTGTTTTTTAAAACTTACATACTGTAAGTGCAGTTGATCATATGCATTTTTCTGCAACTTGCTACTCCTGTTTTTAACAGTTACTCCTACTTTTAACAATTAGAGAGAGGCAGGGTCTAGCCAGGCTGTGGTTTTATGATGCCAGAAATAGGGGTATAGTGGGAGGTGAATATTAGGCAGCGTCTATTCCTGAGAACAAAGGTCTACAAGGCAGCAGCCAAGAAATTTTCCCTAGATTGGAACCAGATTCTTAATGTGACAAATACCACGGAGCATTTATTTATTGCTTTTGGCCACTTTAACATCATATGAAAGGCTTTGCTTGGCTTCGTAGGTGTTTTATCTAAATAGTTTGCTTTATAACCATTTGTTCTAGTTTTCCTGTTAGCATTGCTTAGTACTTTTTATTTTACTTTATAAACAAAATCAGGAATTATGAGCATACAGGATACTGTGGGATTCAATTAAATTCAACAAACTTGAATTGAGGAATTTCTATGTTCTATCTAGACAATTCCCAATCAGTCTGTGGGCCTCAGTCATCATTTGAGATTTTGTGATTTGGCTCTTGAATCTGACACAATGTCATGGCTGGGAACTATTGTCCTCTTGTTTCTCAGTGTGATTCCTTCCTAGATGTCCTCTTGGTTGATCCGTACAACAAATTCCACTTTGACTATTCATGGCTGGCTCCTTAGAATCCCCCTTTCCAAAGACAGTCTGATCTAGGAAGTCTGTGAAATCTCTCCCTGCAGAAATTGACCTGCTAGATTATACCTTCCCACTGAGAAGTTAAGCCTTCTCAAAACCTCGAGGAGATTAGGAAACTGACAGTAGAATTATATTGGCCTATACTTCAAAAGGCAAATAGTTTCACTTTTTATGGCCCTTAAATGGAATGTACTTCTGCTGCTGAAAGTTCTCTACAAGAATATGACAGGATGGAGAATGTAAATACAAAAGTACTGACCTCTGAGTCTCTCTTTTGGGCTTTGACATTATTTTTTTAGTGGAGAACTGACTTTTAGAGATCACATTCTCTCATTTCACAGAATTTAAGCTATTTATTTGATTTTTCATGGAGGCAACTTTGAAGAGAAAAAGTTGTCTAGCCACACTGACCCTAGTTTATCATGGAGGCATCGTTTATTAGCTGTCTGGCCTCTGCAGCAAGAACATATTTCTCTGGATCCTGGCCCACTTCCTGTTAAGAGTTCTCTGTGTCTCAAAGCATGTCCCTCCTGTTAAGGAGCACACAGATTCCTCAGATGTCTACTTCCAACTTAAAAGCCTTTTGAATTTTATGTATTCTTTCCACCTACTGTCTAGCATTTATTCTCAGAGATTTCTGGCATTGATTATGCTAAAGCCTCATTTGCATAAAACATGGACTAGGAAATTGGTTAACATAGGTCTTTAGGTCTTTGCTCTTGCATCAGTCTGAATCAAAGGGAAAAATGTCTGGTCAAATAAGTCATATTCATAAACCTCATATTGCTAAGTGATAACCAACTGAGCATTTCTGGGTCAATGCTAATTTAATTATTAATCAAAAGTGCAGTATTTAATTATTACTATTATCATATAATAGTATATATAAGTAATACATATATTATTTAATCGTATGTCATTTGTGCTTTTTTCAATCCTTGCCATGGGATTTTTAGACTGTGTTGAAATTGATCAGTGCATAGTTAGAGTGCTTCAATCCTAAATCTTGTCGTATACATAGCTGGGCTGGAGAGATTAGGGATTTGAGGAACCCTGCATAATTCCACGAATAACCTTTTGATTTTCAGATTGTTTAGTGCATTGTTCGAGCTAGATTTTGGGATTGGCTTCCCCACTAATCCTATGCCATAGAAACATGGACAGTTTGAAACTAACCTTGATTGAGATCGACTGAGGTTTGACTGAGGTTCAAACAGGAGGTCTAAGCATTGGACTTCTGGATAAATCTGCCAGGAAGCACATAAGAAAACCATGGAAAAGTTAACACAATAGTATTTCCGTAGGAACACCTGAGAAGGAAGGCAGATATTCATTTGGCTCAATTTTTTTTTGTATGTAATTATTTTTAAAAGATTTATGGTTCAATTTGCCCAATGAAGTAGACTCAGAGAGGATTAAGTGAGAACTGGTTCATAAGGATTCTATTAGTTCCATGCTCTCGCCAATCATATTTAAAGTGTTATTTATAGACACAAATAACTGACAGATACACAGAACTTCAAAAAACGATTACTGTTTATGGACAAATTGAATGGAACTGTTTGGGGCAATGGCTTTTCTGTGCCGGTCACAGAATGGCCCTTCAGGGGGTCCATGAGGTCAAAACTATTTCCATAATAATGTTGAGACAGTTTTTCCCTTTTTCACTATGTTTATATTTGCAAGAGTGGGTGAATCTGTTGTTGCCTTAGCATGAATCAAAGCTGGCACCAAACTGTACCAATAGTCGTCCTACTGTTCATTGCCACTGTACTCAGATGAAAAAAACACATGGAATAAATGCCTCATTCACTTAAGAATGCCCCTGATGAAGCAATAAAAATGATTAATTTTTTTAAGTGTCTACCTGTGACTATACATCTTTTTAACATTCTGTGTGACAAAATGGAAAGAATGCATAAAACACTTCTATTGCATCCCACAGTGCAATGGTTGTCTTGAGGAAACCACTTATGCAATCATTTGAATTGTGAACTAAACTATCTGCTTTTTTCATTAAACCCATTTTAACTTGAAAGAACAATTCCATTTCTCTTATTAATTTTTTGGAAAGTTTAGCAATCTTTTAAAACTGTGTTATGTTAACAAGTAATGGGTGTTATTTTTAAATGAATTATATTATTTTTACTATAATACTACATAATACATACATAATAAATACATACATAATAAATACATAATAAATAATACTATAATTATATTATAGTATTATTTTTAAATGAATTAATATATAACTATTTAAAATTTTTTTCAGTTTTAATTTCTGTATGGTAAAGAACCCACATAAATGAATGCTTTTGTGAGTCTTCAATAATTTTAAGAGAGTCAAGGATTCTGAAATAAAAAAGTTTGAGAACTGCGACTCTAGGGTAGTTTTTCTGAAATAAACTCCCCTTTGAATAGTACCTAGTAACTTCAAAGGTATTACATTTCTGTGGTTCTAAGATTCGGTGATTTTTATTTTAAGGTTCTGAGCTTTTTACAAGACAATGGATAGAGGAAAACATGGAGGTCTGGCCTAATAGAGGTCTTTTAGTAGTTAGTCATCTGCAGTAGATAGGTTTCGATAGGTGAACTGAGTGGAGCTGGCATTCATTCTTTCATTTTTTTCAACAAACATTTGTTGAGTATGTTCTCTGTGCAAATATGATATTGGTCGATGTGGAGGACACACAGTGAATCATACTTAAAAGCATTAAACTGTCGGGGCTGGCCCAGTGGCGCAGTGGTTAAGTACGCGCGCTCAGCTGCGGTGGCCTGGGATTCGCAGGTTCAGGCCCCAGGCATGCTCCGATGTACCACTTGCCAAGCCATGCTGTGGCGGCGTCCCATATAAAGTAGAGGAAGATGGGCACGGATGTTAGCCCAGGCCAATCTTCCTCACCAAAAAAAAGAGAAGGATTGGCAACAGATGTTAGCTCAGGGCTGGTCTTCCTCACACACAAACACACACAAAAGCATTAGACTGTATTCTTCATGAAAGCAAGAATCTGGTCTTTTCTACTTTGGGAGACAGAGTGGTAGGTCAGGCAGAAGTTGGTAGAAATCTACATTATTCACTAGTTGTGTCTCCTTGGGCAGGTTACTTACCCTCTTGCGCTTTTTTCTTCATTTGTAATGTGGGAAAAAATACATACCCTTTTGGGTTATTTTGATAATTAGAAACTTTATGACGTAAAAAGTGCTTTAGCTGTATCCTGGGATTTTGTATCCACGCTACGTAAAGGGCTTTATTTTATAGCAATTTGCTAATCCAGGGAGCTAGAAACAAATTCATTTTCAAATAGGAAATTTTATATGTACATGTAAAAATAATCTTTGAAAAAGTTTAATTTAGTAAAGTAGAAGTTATTTATTTATTTTCTCTTTTTTTCCTTAGCTTTATTGAGGTATAATTGACAAATACAATTGTATATACTTAAAGTATACAACGTGATGATTTGATATACAGATACATTGTGAAATGTTTACTTTCATTTACTTTTTAAAATATTTAATTAAGCTAATTAACACATCTGTCACCTCACATAGTTGCTTTTGTGTGTGTGTGTGTGAGCGTGTGTATGGTAAGACTGCTTAAGATCTACTCTGTTAGCAAATTTCAAATATACAATACAGTATCAACTATAGTCTGATCCTTAGAACGTATTCATCTTTTAAGAAAGTTTGTACCTTTTGATCAACACCTCCCCATTTCCCTCACTCCCCAGCCCCAGGCAACACCCATTCTACTCTCAAGTAGTATTTGTTTTTAAATAACCAGAAAATAATCAGTCTGTCAGAATTAATTAACTTTTTATAAAGAGAGCTGATTTCCGTAAAAAACTGAGTTTAAATAGCTGTTAGATATGTTACATTAGGTTGTGTTAATCATTGTTAAAGAGAAAAATATTCAATGACAGTTTCTGAAGATGGGAAGGCAGACTTTATTCAGGACCATCGCAATAGGTATAGGGTCCACTGCGGTGGGATTTTATAGTGGGGAAGAGAGATCAGGCTCAGCCCTGAATATAGCACGTGCAAGTGGGAATTCATAGCCAAAGAGCAGGGTAGGGGTCGGTGAATGGAAAATTACTAAGAGGAAACATCAGGGGTAAGGGGACTTCTGGGTCAACTGGCCTAACCAGATTCTTGCTGAAGACAGACCATGGTGATCAGACATCTCCTGGGCGATAGTGGCAGACAAGGAACTAGATTAGATATGGAGAGTGATCAGATATCAAGGATGGGGAGTTCTGGTTAAACTGACTCAGCAGCCTTCTTGCTAAAACTAGATTTTATAAGGAAGTGCACAGACAGGCCTAGGAGAAGGTTCCGGAGCCTGACTAAAGTTTGATCAAGCAAAGAATCTTTGTCACCATAATCAGAATTGTGTTTTATATAGTCATTTAGGTCTCTCTATTTTTGTTAATTTTCTCATAATAAAATACTACATTATGTGGGAAAATAAAATTGATAGAAATTCTATAAGCATACTAAAAATTAATATACATAAAGTCAAGTAAAAGAAAGATTTTCAATGACAATATTCTCTCAGATGTAAATGCATGCAATTTTAAGCTTATTTACAACTCTATTTAATGTTAAATTGTTAAAAATGGTGCTTCATTTCATTGAGAAAGCATTTAAAAATTTTTTACTTATATTGGTTATTTTATTCCTGTTTTAAATTTATTTGCTTAATATAGATCCATTCTATAAGTCAGAATTTCATAAAATGTAAAAATTATTGTTTTTCTTAGTCTGAGTGCTCTTTATAAATCTTTACAGGAAGGTGGGTGTGCCTTTGGCAGAGGCTATTTTCATGCAGCTCTGCTTGTGAAAATTATAGAACGTGAATTTTCTTTCTCTAAAAATAGATTGTCACTTGCCTGGTGACTCTTTCCAGAGTCTTTCTGTGGCAGAATGATGTTTGATTTCTGGTACTTAGTCAGAGATGCAGTATATGGATTCTAAACATTGCATCTATAGAAATAGATCCAAATATATTATAGCATTAAAAATATTTTTACATATACATAAAGAAATATTGTTATGTCTTTACTTATGATTCAGTAATGTGGAAGACACTAGCAATTCTGCGCTGAATTGGTTCCACAGATAGTTATTTTTAAATGTGGAATTTTGGAGTATAGGAGGTGTAGATCCATCAGTGCTATTTACAGAGGCAGAGGCACAAGGGAGCCGATGCCCACTGTTAGATGTATATATTGCAAACTATTTTTGCTTTTCTCATCATTCATCAAGTGCTCTGCTAGTCACATTTGCATGCATACTAATTTAACAGGCACCTGTTGCCATGGCAGCACAGAACAAAAAGGAAATCTATTATTTCATGAGGTGAGAGTTCCCAAGTGCTGCAGGTGCGGGCTGGTGAGAACACTTTTGCTTTCCCTTTGTGTAGCTCCCCAGGTAAGAGGCTAGGTCTGTGTTAAGTACCGTGGGGACTGTGGGATTTGTCTGAGGTTGCTCTTCTCTATGACCTGGTCAACCTTCACACATTCATTAGACTACAGGAATCCAATCTAGCTCCACTGATAACATGGCAACCATACACTGGTATACACTGAGACAAATTCATGTAGAGGATTTTCCAATGTGAGTTATTAGCTGAGAAATAAATAAGTCCATATGTTTTGTGTTTCTCTGTACTAAGGGTGGGGCTGATAATGGCAGTGATTCTCACTGTCTTTTTGCCTTTTTGAAATAAGATAATTGCTGAAAATGGGACTTTTTTCTCCCATGCATTTTCTAAAAAGAAATAAGATGTCTAAGGAGATCATTGGGATTCAGAGGAATCTTCCAGAAAAATGCTAATTATAGAAAAGAATGTCTTGTTGTTACTTCTGTCACATCTGCTTATTGTGTATTTATCAAATGCCTATTACATACAAGGTGTTATCCTGGACTCTCTGTGGGATATAAGAGTTCATGGCCCATAGTTAGTGAAATTAAACCCACGTAAAGAAGCCAACCAAGAGCAAGTGACAAGCACAGGCAATTCCATTGCTTGCTCCCTCCCTGTGTTTTTTCCCACTCCTTTCACTAGATGCTACTTTAAAAAGAGCCATGTCTTACCATGCCACCATTATTTTGCTTATTTGATTCTTCCCAATAGAAGATAGTGTTGTGGAGGAGCTTTGTAAATAGCCAAATACAAAGTGAAAAGCAACTTTCAGCAGAGTTCTTTCAATAATAAATATTTATCAAATGCTTACTATTTGCCAGGCATTGGATAAGTTACTATGATGAATTGTTAAATTCCACTCATTGCATGTTAAATTCCACTGATTGCATGTAGAGAGAAATTTAAACTTTCTCTCTAAAAATGCAATTTTCTTTGTAAAGGTGCAGTTTTTAAATGATAAAAACAAATAGCTAGAAAAGAGATGGTGAAAATCTTAAGATATTGACTTACCAAACCAGAAACAAACACACACACACACTCACTCAGACCCTTAAAGAGGTGTAGGAAAACAGAGGTAGAAAAATACACAGGGTTATGTAATTTAACTAAAAGAATTAAATGAGAAAAATGTTTGGATAAGGGGAATTTCTATGTTAGAAAGAACGTCTTCCTTTTACTCTCTCTTCAGCTTCTGAGTACATTCTGCCATGGTTCCCTTCAGTGTTCGTTCTTGGAATATTTTCAGCTGATGCTCTGCTCCCTTGCCTTTTACCTTGCTTCCAGCTCTCCATGAGAAAATGAGAGTGAAACTTGCAGCCACGTCGGATTTTCTAGCTTTCCCTTATAGGCACAGTACTCTCATTCACCCTTTGCCCTGACCACCTGCCTTCATGTTCTCCTTACCCTCAATGGCGTAGTCTCGTGCTGTGCTACTCAAAGTGCGACTCAAGGACCCATGCTAGTTCATACCAGTCCATGATACGTACAAAAATTGCAAATAAGCATTTAAAAATTTTGATAGCAGTTGGGTGATTTGTCTATTGAATCTAACAAAATATTGGCTGGTATTTTGTATTTAAAAACATTTTATTTCTCTAGTAATAAATTATTTATTTATTTATTTATTCATTCATTCATTTATTTTAACAAAGCAACAGTCCACATGGATTGTGGGACCAGGAGAAAGAAAAAACAAAAACACCTGGTCTTTCACTACAGACAGTTTGAGAAGTGCTAGGCTAATATACTCTCAGATTCTCTAAAAGTATCTTTGATTTTCTCCCTTCAGACCTTTGCCTGCTTTTTAGCTAATACTGCCTGTCTCTTAAAACCCAACTGCAATATTTTCTCCATCATGAGTTTTGCCCTGAACTGAAGTTCTTTGTATTTCTGCTGAAACCTTATAACCACTATTTATTGATCATGGTATCATTTAATGTCCTACACAAATGCACCTGCTTTTGTGCAGTACCACCGTGGAGGCTGTACCTCAGAGATACAATCGGGATGGATAAGAGCATGGACTTTGGAGTCATGGACATCTGGGTTAAAATCCTGAGTTCTGTCATTAATGAACAGAGGCACCTTGGGTCAGTCAACCAGCCTCTTTGTGTCTCAGTTTCCTCATTTATCAAGTGGGACTATTGGTAGCACCTCTCTCTTAAGGTTGCTATGAGGATTAAATGAGATAACACATGTAAAGCATTAAGAGTACAATTCCTGGCACATAACAAACACTCAATCAATGACTGCTATTGTGTTCTTCATTATTAGTATTAGCAGCACTTTTAGAATACTTTTTGATGCCTTTGTTTAGGCATTGCCTGAAATTAGTCACTTAATTGCATTGTTTTGAGGAAAAAGAAAATATGAAGAAACCACCACAATTGCTTTGGTAGACCCACTTTTTGAAGACACAGCTAGAACTGGAGTTGTGCAAAAGAGTGGAAAGTCATTGGATTTCTGTCGATTTCTAATGGGCTTTGGAGAGCTAGTCAGAGCAGCAGAGGCTCTGTGAACATAACTTGAACCACTTAAAAGACACTTTTTCCTCCAGGCAAAACTCACTCTACAAAAAGGAAAATGGAATTAAAAAAAAAAAACTTTAGAAGACGGCAATATATCTAAAAATATCCCCACCACCAAAGAAAATTTGGCTGGAACACCTGGATTTTTCTGAGTATAATTTTAGTTAGGTAAACATTGAAAAGATATATTTTCCTAAAAGAGGAAAGAGTAATTTTATGGAAAATGATGGTTGGCAGTAATCTTCAGATTTAGATCAGTTTTTCAAAAATATTCCTTGTTTTGAAGAGTGAGAGATGTGAATTTGAATAAGCTCCAATAATGATGATCTACACTCACAACCATTTAACTGACAAAATTTACCCTCAAATAATCTTCTTTGTAGGATAATTATCTAAGAACATAGACACATAGATGTGAACTACAGTGCTTAATCATGCAATAGTTAAATGAAGTAACTTTTAATACGTGCACTAAACACGTATATTAAAACCATAATATGGATTCATAGCTATCTAGGATATGCTTTGTCGGGCTTTGAAAAATAGGTAAACTCTCTTAAAAGTAAGCAGAAATATATTTAATATATAACTAAATTAAATGCCAAGCAGAATGACACTGAATTTAAGGGAGTGGATTATGGTTTTGTGGTCAAATTATTTTTGGTATATTGAATGTGAATTCAAAAGGAAGACTATAAACCAAATTCTGAGAAGAGCTAGGGAACAAGATTTAAGAGCTATTTAAGCCCTTGCTAGACAAGGGCAATAATACAAAGACATAATTTACTATAGTTGAATAATAAGAAGAAAGTAAAACCCAGATATTTGAGGCTTTACAATCTGATTCTGTATCTATAGGTGTATAGACACACACACAAACACGCTCAACACGTGTTAACATACCCACCAAGTACATGCACAGATCTGAATAAAAGGAGTGGTAAACATTTTCTGGAAGAGAAATTGAGCTGAACACACACACCCGTTTTCAATAATAAGGTCTGTTAGACTTGAATGGCACAGCAGTCTGTCGGGGAAGTAGTGAAATTGTCACAGACTGTTGAGTGATTCAAAATTAGATCAGACAAAGCTCTTTAAAAATATACTGTAGGAAACAAGGTAATGTTGGGAAGGCAACAAAAAGATGACCTAAATTGGTCTTTTCCACCTCTAACTTTTAATGCTTTCTTGTAGTTTAAAAATAAAGAGGTATAATATTTACAGAGGTACTGAGGGTTAGGGCCTAAACTCTGAAGTGTTTATTATTTAACCTTATTGTATATGATACTCATGGCTTTATTGTAGAAATAACAGAAATGTAGCTCTATGTCTTAGTCCTTTCCCCACCACCATGAAATCAACAATGAAGAAAGAGCTTAGGGTTCAGAGCGCTATTTAAGAAGTGGTTGGTAGATTTGTCCTTCAAAGTTCAGTTCTAAACGCGTTTATCCAACATAACAGACCTTGATGTTGTAGTAAAAATTAAATAGGATTTAGTTTTTTCCCCTATGTAATGTCATCATAACTGGATATAAACGTAACATAATGATGGAAAAATGGTATAGAGATTCTTTGAGAATTATTAGCTGATGTATATTAAAAACGGGAGATTGGATGAGAAGCAGCTTCTAGAAGAGTTATTTTTTTTATGTTCTCTCTGACTCCCTGATCTTAATTTAAATAATTGGCAGTCAGATGCAATCTCTTTATATCATTTGGTTTCTCTTATATTCAAAGGCAGTCAAGGTACTACAAAAAAGGAATGAAATTGTTTGAGGAAGAAGGGCTCAATAAATTTTTCTAATACTTTTTTTTTTTTGGTGAGGAAAGTTGGCCCTGAGCTAACATCTGTGCCAATCTTCCTCTATTTTGTATATGGGACACGGCCACACCATGGGTTGATGAGCAGTGTGTAGGTCTGCCCCCGGGATCTGAACCCATGAACCCCGGGCTGCCAAAGCAGAGCACGTGGACTTAACTATAATTTATGCTTTTTTCATTTAACCTATAGTGATTTGCTTAGAGCACTCTTGCTCACCTTTGGGAAACTTTCCTATCCTCATGTCAAACACATGCACTTTAACCAGCAGTGGGAACTTAACTGTTCCCTGGAGTCAACCTATGTGATCTTTTGGATAAACTAATGGTTAGACTTATGGCCCCGTGGATCAGCTGCCTGGAACCAATCCTGAGGGAGGCCTCCCTTATCTGTAGATTGTTTCTAGACCAGCTGTGTACCCTCTGCGCTGTCCAAATGCTTCGTGGCTCCATCCCTGCTCCGTGTGACTAGTTTTACATAATATCATAGAAAATTGGCTTATACTAACTTCTCTTATAATCCTTGCTTCTCAAAGTATGCTGTTTGATACAAAGTCCACGTACATGCAGAAAATGGAGAGGAAGGTCATTTGCCCAGTTCTTAAAGTTTGCTGTGGTAGTAAGGCAAAATTAAATGACCACTTCATTTTCCTCTGGAAGTAGTGATGGGGAAGTGCTGCCCGTGGACCACATTTGCCTTGGTGCCTAGCTCACTGATAGGTGGTAGAAGATGTTCAATAAACATTTGTTGAATGAATGAATGAATGATCATTTCAAAGTAGGCTAAATTTTGGTACTACTCTTTCTGCATTCCTTTATTAGCAACTGGCACCCTAGAGTGGCCAGCCCTGCGGGATCTGCATAAAGACAGGAGGAGGAGAAAGTATGGGAATTTAGTGCTACAAGAATAAAAGTGACAATCTGTGTCTAGCCATCTTTTAAATCATGAGAATATGTACAATCTTCAACTAACCTTAAACTATTCACATGATGTATTGGGGGAAAAATCATGAATTTTGGAGACAAACATAACTGTGTCTATATCTTAACTTTGTTACTTACTAATATTCTACCCAGAGCAGGTTATTTAATCTCTCTGAGATTCTGTTTTCCTTCATTAAAATGGAGAAATTACCTTTGCCTTGGAGACTCGTTTTGAGGTAAATCACTGCATACAGTGTGTATGTATGTGTCTCAACAATAGTAATAACAGTTTTCTTTTTTTTTTTGGTGAGGAAGCTTGGCCCTGAGCTAACATCCATTGCCAGTCTTCCTCTTTTTGTTGAGGAAGATTGTCCCTGAGCTAACATCTGTCCCCATCTGCCTCTACTTTGTATGTGGGACGCCACCACAGCATGGCTTGATGAGCAATGCGTAGGTCCACGCCTGTGATTCAAACTTGCAAACCCCAGGCCGCCAAAGTGGAGCACGTGAACTTAACCATTATGCCACCGGGTCAGCCCCCAGTTTTCATTTTTTGAGTATCTTCTAGATGCCTGAGTCAGGGCTGGAGGGTGTACAAACATTTTCGTTAATCTTCCCACTAACTGTGCAGGGTGAATACTCTCATTCCCATTATGCAGGTGATTAAATTGAGAGTCAGGGATGTAAAGGAATCTACACAAGGTCGCAGAGCTAACAAGTGTGAGAATAGAGATTTGACCTTAAATTTATCTAACTCCTGACCCCAGGCTTTAGTTTACCCTGATTAATAAATATTATTTCTTTCCTTGCCCAAAAGCAATGGAAATAACCCAATTCTCCGTTTTCTAATTAATCTCTCTTTAACTTCTTCCATAGGGAGTAGCCTGATTCCTCATAATAGACCCCAATAGGACCAACAGTTTTGTTAATTCTGCTCACTTCTTTAGAATCTATCTGTGGGCTCCATACAGCTAGTGTTTTTAGTTATCATTATTGGATCTCATATCTTTTCAGTAGATTTGTTCTATGTTATTTCAGATTATATGTTGTAATACTGAAGCCAGAGAGGGTAGGGGATGTAGTCAACTTTTAGAGCCACTGAGATAACTCTGGTTTTCTATAACCAACCCGAGAGAGAAAATAAGATATAGCCTTCTGCATATGTAAATTACAAGGTTTCTATCTTCTGTCACCAATAGAATCAGAGATTCTTCTGGCCGTGTGTCTATATGTGATGTCAGTGGAAACCTTGAATATTAAGGGTGGAGACGTCTAACTTGGATGATCTGACCTTGGACCTGTTAGCAGAAGCTGGAAGTGCTTATAACCACAGCTGAGTCAGAAGGATATGAACCTTGGACTTATTCTGACAGTTGCCTTTAATTAAATGAGCCTGGCCTTATTAGATGCTGGCAACTCAGCTCTTTAAAAAGCACTAGTTCTTTGGAAATATTCTAACTTTCCCAAGTTTTGTTTTTACTCAGTATCTTGGATTCTTTTTTCCCTTTCCAGATTTATAATCGCTTAGATTCAAATTGCTGTGGATTCAGACCTCGAAAGGAAGATGCCTGTGTACAGAATGGACTGAGGCCAAAATGTGACAACCAAGATGCTGTGGCTCTAGCACACATTATCCAGCGAAAGCATGACCCAAGGCATTTGGTCTTCATAGACAACAAGGGTTTCTTTGACAGAAGCGAAGATAACTTAAACTTCAAATTGTTAGAAGGCATCAAAGAGTAAGTTTTGTGATATAGGAACATCTCCAGGACATCATTTATATTAAATAATTAGCAAGGTTTTGAGAAAAGTCACATCCTATGTCTGATCGATTTAACCCTTGAAAGGAATTGTGGATGTGGAATCTGGGAATGGAGGCTCAGAAAAGAGAAACAAACCCAAGTGGAACAGAACAAGAGTGCAGCCAGGGTGTCACTCTCACAACCCATGCAACCCACAAAGCTTTCACTACATTCACATCCATCATGTAGCTTGGCCCTCACTGCGCAAATCCATGTGCATTAGGTTGGAAGCATGCAGGGATCTCTGGATTAGGAACTGGCAGAGCAGGGATAAGCAGGTGGCAAAGGCTCCATTATTAGGTCTTGGGACAGGGGAACTGACAGACATGCAGATATTGACATGGCAGGATGTCCAAAGGCATAATAAACTCGAGGGACTTTTATGAATGTGATGGAAAATTAGAGGCAATCTGCCAAGTAGAACACAGTATCAAAAGACAGAGGCTGTTTAATCCAGGTACGAGGGTTTTTTGAGCATTTGAAAATCCTTCCAGTAGATGTAGATTATGGGAAACAATATCTTGAGCTCAGATCTATTTGGAAATAAAAGAAACTAAGACACTTAATAGTGTCAGAAACCCCACCGTAGGCTAGATTTCAGGCTCCACCTCATAGCCACTCTTCATGGCCTTCTAACCTTAGAAATCAGAGTGACTAACAAATTGGAGTATGTCTGAGACTTGAAAATAGAGGGGTGCATTAGTAAAATAGTTAACCAGCTGTGTGAAGCTAAGTGACTGCTGGAAAGCACATGAGCAAGTCTAAAATTGAGGGTAGAACCTGGGTCTTCTGTAGCCAAGTCCAATAATTTTTCTGCGATAACTTGTGGTGTTCATGCTGTTACTATTTCTCTTGTCAATAATACTCTGAAGCATATTTCAATAGTTCTTCCCAGCACTATGAATTAGGTAATGTGGATTTTATGCACTTTCAACACTAGAGACAATACTGTTCCTATGAGAGTTTCATGAACCCCAATTTCATGAATTTTTGCCAGGTCTTGCCCTGTTATGACCTATTCCTCACATCTCTTTGTGGATTGAAGGTAGAATATATGGTAGATTCTCTCTTTTACGTGTCTAAATTAAGGAAATTTTATGGGTAAGAAAATTTACATACCTAAGGCATCACTTACTGAGTTAATATTACAAAATCGTCTTAAATTCCTAAATTTCCTCTTAGAATTAGGAGTGCCTAGAGAATACAATCTATCTATTCCATCCATTCATATAAATATGAACACTCTTTTATTTATGCTTTCAAAGAAGATTTAACTTTAAATGCATGAGGAGTAATGAGTTTAAAGTTAAATCTTCTTTGAATATGTAATTCACACATAGAAAAGCAAAAATGAAGACTTTGCTAACCCATATTTACGCAGAGAATATTCCTGTTAATCAATGTAATGCAAAGACAGGTAATTTTTTGATTTTCTTTCACAGAAAGGATTAGTCACCGAAGAGATCATCTCATTTCCATCATACGTTCTGCCACAGCTAAATTAGTTGAAGGGCCATAGAATTTATAAATCATAGATTATTAATACTTCATAGTGCAAAAATGCCTACATAATTAATACTATGGCCGCTAAATTAAATAGTCCATGTCTTCAGGGAGCTCAGAGCATCTTAGCGTTATTGAATTCCACACTTAGTCAGACTCATTAAGCACGTCCAGCTCTGGCCTTTGGTCTTTCTGCAGCATGAGAAGTCCTGGAGCGCCTGGATCCCTTGTATTTCGTGCCCCCTGAGGGCCATCCCCAGCTTGCGCCATTGAAATTTGGAAAAGGTGCTTAGAAGGCTTGAAACTTTTGGCAAACTCTGCTCTTCAAACAAGTATATGTTCTTTTAGTTTTTAAGGAACAACTAGGTCTGCTTGAAAATTACTACTAAACCCCAATATTTTTCCTGCGCTTTCATCAGCATTTTCATGAAAGCTAGGGGGAGCCAAATTGGAGATTCAGCAAAACATTACTGATGAGTTTGAACCAGAAATTTTTACTATGTCCTTCAGATAATGTGTGTGCTAGCTGTATACTTTCTAAATAAAGAGCAGAAAGCACAATGCATTCTCTTAAGGCAATTCAGCAAGGACCCTTCTAAATTGGCTTCAGGTTTTCCAGAGAGATGGTTCATTGTGCAATGCCCTGGCTCTAAAACTTGAGATTTGCTAAACTTGTTTGAAAACAATTTAGTATTCCAGGTTAATAAAATGCCCCTAGATCCTCAGAATTTCTGAAGTATAATCTGAATCAAAGGCAGTTCTTTATTTAATTGGGCATTTTGGAATGATTCCTTTCTCTTTTTACTACATATATTTTGGATTATTTTACATTAAATTCACTCATGCAACTTCTACTCAGGAAGAGTATTTTACTGAAATTGCCAGCATTTTGCTTCTCATATTTTCTTGCATAAAACCCCACGTTGACACTTATGAGGATACTATTCTACTTGACAGATTGAAGTGATTTCTATGGGCGAAATGAGCTGAAGATTGAGGAAAGGGTTTTTGCCAGGCTGACAGAATCCTTTTTAATTCTTTGCCTCTCTTTGCCTACATATAATGACCTTGAGTAAGATGTTAGTATGTCAAGTTCTCAACGGTATAGAAAATTCAGTTCTCTTGAAACATATTCTTCTAGTATACAATTATTAAGAGAAGTGTCAGCTTGACAGTGATAAAAATGTTTTCATTCTCAAGGTACTATTTGATAGTGTGTTTTATGCCAGATTAACGAAGGGCAGAACAATTGGGTAAGGCATAATATTTCCAAGCAATTACTAAGACTGAAATATCATTTTATCTTTTCAGATTTCCCGAATCTGCAGTTTCTGTTTTGAAGAGCCAGCACTTACGGCAGAAACTCCTTCAGTCTCTGTTTCTTGATAAAGTTTATTGGGAAAGTCAAGGAGGTAGACAAGGAATTGAAAAGCTTATCGATGTGATAGAACAGAGAGCCAAAATCCTTCTGACCTACATCAACGCACATGGGGCCAAAGTATTACCTATGGATGAATAACAAAAGGATCTTCTGGCTAGAGTACTAGATATATTTATGCATTTTTGTTTTTGTTTTTAAATCATGTACGCAAACCTCAAGCCCTTTTAGGAATGAGGCAATGTAGATGAAATACATAAAATAAATGAATTTAACCAAATATGTATGATAAGCCTGAGCACTATAGGCAGACTTAAAATGCTTTTGAAAAACATACTGCTCAAAAATTTTTTTGTTTATATTTATCTCTAACATCATGTCACATGTCATGTGAGTCTCAACATCTGATTACAGAACAGTTGCAGTTATTACGCCAGCTAGCTTTGTTAAAATATTTGTCATGCCGTGTAATAGAACAGTGTAAACCAGAGCTACTGATTCCTTTAATAAACCATATTTTATGCCATTTTGACTGGTCTGACCAAATACTAATAGGAATGGTTCTTGACATTCTTCTGTTTTTGATTGTTAAAGCAGAGTAGTCCCAACGCTACCCAGAGCCAACTCTACATTGGAAAACTGAGGCTCATGATCTGCAAAAACATCAGAGCATACAATAATTCTAAGTAGAAATGGTGGGTTATTTGCAAAACTATCAGTGTATATTCTATTGTATCTATAAATGATCAGCCATCTCTGTGATTCTGAGCAGCGAGAATCACATTTTCCATTTCTCTTTAGAAATTTATTTTGTTATCATTATAGAAACCATCCAAATTTGACAATTTATACATTAGGTAGTTTTGCTCTCTCAATTTTGGTCCAATTTATGTCTAGTGGCTTAAAAATTAAACAATTTTAAGATATAAAGTTACGTATTTGAAACTGTACTTGTAGAGTATCTTTTTTTTAATGGGCGCTCTAAAAAAATTTGTAATTTTTACCAAAGGTGTACTATAATTTTCTATATATTTTATGAATAATAGTAAATTTCCTCAAATTTGTTCTGTGTAATTATATTTAAACTGATTTAATTGATATTGCCCAGATATTGACAGTAGGACCAGATATTGAAGGTGTGTAAATATATTTTTTGGCTTATTCCAATAAGAGAAATATGAACAAATTAAATTAGAACCTGACTCTATTGAATTCTCCTCAATGAAAGTGCATAACTGGAACTAAAACAGCAAATTTGGGCAATATTAAGCCTCAAACAATTCTCCCCAAACTCCCTCTACCAACTTTTTAATTAGGTGGAAGGACATGGACATATAGTATTTATGTGTTGAGTCTTCATGTCCTTGGAAGAGACTCACATCATCATGTATATTAGATGTTCTTATAGAGGTTTCAAATCTCCCACAAATCATTACTCTCCCACCCTCCCCACCCCCACACACCTCACCTTTTATTTAAAAGCTGATATGCTGACTTCTTTCCTGGAAAGCTCAAAAATACAATTTAAAAATGTTTATAATACATTTATCCTCTGTTTTCGCAGTTCTTCTGTATGTTATTGCTAAAGGGACCCCATTTTCTGTGTTCTGATAGAGGGTAACTCAGCTTCACTGTAAGTTAGAACTAGTAAAGATATTACAATAAAGGTTAAGTTTTTTAAAAAGAACATATCTATAGATTCTAATTTATTAAAATGTATAAGGACAAAATGTCAAAATAACATGTTAAGTAGAAGAGAAGATAGACCAAGGAGAGGTGGATTATTTGATTGTCTAATTATAACTTTTCTAGGCTTGAATTCAAGTACTCCTTTTTAGCACCCTTATTTGCTGGGCTAATCCTTGGAGAGTGGTTTCCAGACTATTCTCCTCTTTGATTTTCCCTCTTTGCCCTGAGTGCCTCCCTCTGGTCCCACACATTCAGAATACTCTTTGGCTGTCCTGAGTCTCCATGTTTACCTGCTGCATTTGGGCTTTTTAAGATCCCTTTTTCTCTCATTAATCAACATATTAATGAAAAATTGGCCTAACAAAAGTTTGGAGACCCAGGTTCTACTTTGAGTCACTGACTTGAAATAACTGTCAAGTTGCCTTACACCTTGTCTTATCAAGGTGGCGTATTTGCATTTTAATATGCTTTTATGGACTATACCATCTTAATCCAAATTTGTGATATTGGTGGTGGGAATTCCAGGCTCCTTAGAAGGGAGCTTTAATTTTGTGTCTCAAGCTATACTGCTTGGGCAGCTTGGTCCTCCCATGTGTGAGTCTGACTTTCTTTATTTGCCTCCAGTTATTCCAAAATGCTTAATATTAAATAAAAGTTCCCAGAACACATGTTTATTTAGTCACCTTTGCTTTTCAACAATGTATTTTGTTTTATAATCAGTGAATAATTCATGCTGTATTATTTTTGAATAATGGATAGCTGAAGGCCAAGCTTTTAATTCTAATAATAAGTATTACTCTTCTTTTCTCTTACTGAAACAGTGAGAATACTCTGTGCCTTTCAGATGTACTCAGATTATGCTGTGGTTTAGTTCACATAAGCACATTATGTGGTCTATTTATAACTTGATAAATTTAAAATAGAGCAATTTACCTTGGCAGAGATAGAAAAGCTTATTCTTGTGTGATTTATTTTCTTTAAGCTGAGGATATGAAAATAAATGCATATCTTACAAATCTGTAATAAAAATATTAGAAATTAAAGAGCTTTTTATTTTGTAGATGGGTCCATTTTCTTTTGTAGATGGGTTACTTTTCAGAAGTTAAGTATGGAGGAATGTTTGCTATGTTTATCCGTAATAAAAGAAACAATTGAATAGTCAAGAATTTTATTGGATTGTGTTTGTGTATGCATATATTTATATCATTATTAGTGATAATATGCTTTCTCTTGGTGCACGTATAGCATTGTTTTAGGTGGTATGCAAATTAGTTAACAGATATCATAAACCATAAGAGAATATTTAATTTTTGGCTTTCTTTTCTTTGCTTGGGGTAAGACTTAGAATTATGTTTAAAGTTTTCTTTATAGCATTTGTATTTATTAAGTTTATTGGGCACTCGAGGAACTTATCGAAATATAAAATGTCTTAGACTTATGCTCAAAATATGTATAATCTCTGAACTTGTGTAATAGCTCGTTTGTTCCATTGTAACTTTAAACATACATTGCATTATATCTAATGAATACAATAAACTAGATGTAGATTCATTTACACACTATCTTATGAAATCCTAATGTTTATCTCAGCACAAGACAAAGTAAGGCACGTTTAGGGAACTAGTCTGAAAATATGGTATGGAAATTGTACATGGGTCAAATAAAGACAATAAAGATCTTCCTCTAAAAACTAAATGGTATCATCAAGAATTAAGAACTTTTATTCATGCAAGATAATTCAACTTGTCAGAAAAATAATCTGATACTTGGAAATAGCCAGGAGAGATTTTTGAGTGTTCTTTCAGTGCAGTGCTGAGCTTGATTTTGTATTGAATGGGTTCTTGAACAATGTTGTAGGGCAGAGGTTAACTTGTAGATTTTTATCCCATAGAGATGCAAATAATTTCTGTCTGGTGGAAAAGACAACCCTAATGGTTTTATAGTTTATTACCCTGTTGGACATTAACCAGTTTTATATCTAGTCCAGCAATCTTATCCTAACATTGCCTATAAATAGTTAACTTTTCAAATACTCGTTGAAATGACTTTGCCATCTTACTGTTTCCCTTGTTAATTAATTATTTGAATAAAATCTTTGACATATGTTCATTTTACATTTACATAGGAGTCACAGTTTTACCTTTTTGAAAATTTTGCTTTAATAAAATTTTGACTGCTGAGTCATATAATTTTATTTTCTTGAGAGTCATGATTTTAAATTTTTGAAAATTTTACTTAAACTGTCAAAACATAGTTACATGATTTAAGAACTGAATGGTACCATGTGATCAGCATCTTGTCCAACACCCTTAACTTCTGAATGAAGAAACTGAGGCTAAATGAGGCAAAGTTACTTGTCTAAATTTACAGAAATGGTTGATCTAGAATCTTCAGTGTTGGAAATGATTTCAAAAGTTAGAAAGCCAAAACTTTCTCACAGATTTCATTGTCTACAACAATAAAATAAGAAACACTAGCTCAATAAACCCTGAAAGTCTTACATGGGCATATTCATGTGTATTAATAATTTTAGGGCACATTTTTTGTGAACTGGCAAGGAGTGGAATAAGCAAGGAAGCTTCTCATAGTATGAAACTTTTGATAATCCCATTGCACAGTTGACTGAGACTCTACGATGTGTCATGCTATGTGCTAGGCAATGTGGATGTACAAATTAATAAGTAACTTTTAGTGGGTTAATCATCAATTGAGACCTGTAACTAGACTTTAAGTTATAGCATTAGTAGAAAAAAGTTGAGGAAATCAATTCTTTGAGGAGTGTCCAGAAATAAACTCTTAGACTAGAGGGAAGATTTTGTACTCACAGTGAGTTTGACTCTATCTTTAATCTATTGTTGACATTACTGCTTAAAATGACTATTTGGAGTCATTTTTGTGGCTGGACAAATAGACCCATTCATCTTAATATGTCCTGAGGACATCACTGTGTTCCAGTATGGTGGTACAATAGTAGATGCTCATAATGAAAACCCTGATTAATCAAAAACATGCTCGCGTATGTATGTTCTGGATCATTTTGAGAAGCTGATTAAAAGTATAGCCTGTCTACACAATTCTGCATATATTTTCAAAGGACTTTTGGACCCTGGGATAGCCATCTCTGGAACTCTTCCCTCTCAGGTCTATGATCTCCCAGGTTAAGAACTCTTGCTGTATAGTATATTTAAGAAGGTGGGAAATAATATTGTACACTTTAGAAAGATCTTCACCTAATATGTTTTAAAAGTTTTGTTTTTATACAAAGGTGGAAACTTAGGTTCTGGAAAAAATTATTTAAATAATTTTTAAAATGATTTAAGCTTAATTTAAAATTATTTAAACTTTATTTAAAGTATTTAATGGGATACCAATAAAAGTTGAGGGACCATTGTCTTTAGTAATACTGTAATATTTTCCGCCCAGGCCATCAGTCCCAAATTCACTACCATTCATTTACTCAACTAGAGAATGAATCCTTTGATGTTACTTTTATTTAATCCTTTAATTTATTACAGATTGTCAGTTACCTGATATTTTTGCTCTTCTATACAAAAGATCCCGGATAGATAGTCACTTACTTTGTAGTGTTTTAGAGCATGAGGCAAGTTCATGTATACAATTAAATGAAGTTATTTGATTTACTGCCAGTGGTTTTCTGGGCATGAGCATAATGTTCCTGCTTTTCATAAAACAATTTCCTAAACAAATGAATGAACTTTTCCCAATGGAATTATTTCCTTGCCATTTATGCAAAGAACTGTAACCCTTTTTTACTCTTCCTTCGGCCTGTCAGAAGAATTCAGAGTGTCTATATCATTCACCTTTTACCCCTCTTCTCATTCTGGCACCGCTGATTTAAGTCAAAATATGGCGTCTTCCTTAATTTTTAAGCTCTGTAGTCTCCCGGGATTATGGGCTCTGCTGTACAAAAGGTCTGACCCAGAGGAGTTGCTGGCAGACTGTTTCACAACCTAAAAATGCACGTGGTAAGTGAATGAAGTCACAGAAATCCTTTCTTACAACAGCGTTGCATATAGTTAAATTAGTTCAACATTTTTTTTTTTTTAATCTTAGAAAGGTACCTTTTCCCCTCATGATTCCAAAGTGCATTTAGTTTGTTGATAAAAATATGCACAATTAATGTGCACATTAAGAAATCTCTATGCATCGTCTTTCTAAAAAAGTAATCTGTATTTCTTAGCAGTACTTGTCAAGATTTCTAAAGCTTTTGAGACAAAGAACTAAAAAATAAAACCTCCCTTGTCAGGGGCTTTAATCACATGCTCCAGAATAGCTAGCTGTGCTATATTTCAAAAGGCAAACTGGGCTGCAGAGAGTGGGACCAGTCACTAAGTGAGACTGAAACAGCTGTGATTTTGCAAGAGGTGCCAACATTTTCTTTAGCTCCAGGACACCAGACATTATTTGGCTCATAAAGTACCCTATGTTATTGGCTCAACTTCTGTTTAGGAGAACAAGAGATCTTGTTCTGTATCCTCAATTCAGACTCTCGGGAACATTAAAAATTGAGGTCAACATTTTTTTTTATCTCATAGTACTTTTTTTTCTTTTAAATGAACTGTGATTCAGATATCCTTTCTAACTTGGTGAGAATATATTATGATTAAGCTTGCAGGACTCAGGTCTTTCTTAAGAGAAGGATGAAATAAGTTATAGCATCTCTTAGAAGAGAGTCAATCTTTCTCTCTTTTAATCAGGTAACAAGTGCGAGTTAAAATACAGAACTTTGCCAGAAGTTTTGGTGGCTATTGTAGCAATGCTATTTGGTGCTAGTTTTGTATCATTTCCTTTGTCTTACTCATCTTGTTGGTGACAAGTAGAGATAATATGTTGTGTTTAAAGAGGAATGACGTGGCAGCATCCAGAGTAGCAAATTTCTAATTAAAACACAAATTTCTGGGCCTGGCCCAGTGGCGTAATGGTTAAAGTTCTGCGCGCTCTGCTTCAGCGGCCTGGGTTCACAGGTTCGGATCCCAGGTGCGGACATACTCCACTCACCAGCTATGCTGTGGTGGTGTCCCACACACAAAGTAGAGGAAGATTGGCACAGATGTGAGCTCAGAGCTAATCTTCCTCAAGCGAAAAAAAAAAAAGAGGAGGATTGGCAATGGACGTTAGCTCAGGGCAAGTCTTCCTCAGCGAAAGAAAAAAACACACATGCAAATTCCTAATTAAATTTTGACCTTAGCTCAGCCTACCTGCTAGATGCCAGTAGTAACACCCCTTCAAGCTGTGACAACCAAAAATGTCTCCTGATATTGCATAATATTTCCTGGGAAGCAAAATCATTCCCTGGTTGAGCAGCACTGCTTTAGTCCATTGATAGAAAGTCCTCCATAAAAGGTAAACCTTTTAATTTTTTTGTCCTCTCACATTCAGTTTCTTCTGTCAAAGTCCTTGTATTAGACAGTCTTGCCATGTCATATGACATGCATCAGAGCCCTAAGAAGTCTGATGGTTTGGGGAAAGGGATCTTTGAAAGAAGCCACCTGAGAGTCAGGAGGAAGAGACATCTTGGGCTCGGAAATAAAATTTTTAGGTGAAGAATAAATCTAGAACATGTGACTAATTAAATATCAGGGCAAAAATTTTGGAATGGGTGATGGTTGTAGGTAAAAGTACTTTGAAAATCTGTGCTTTACCATTCTCTGTCCCAGGCCCCAGCATCTGTATTCTTTGAGACATGCCTGGAATATAAAGAAGCCATACTCTCCTCAGGGCCCCAACATCCCCTCGGGAACCTCCTCTGGAAGAGGGTCAAAAGACGTGGAGAGTGTTTCCTTACAAGCAGGAGGGGAGGGAGAGTAGCAAAGTGCATTAGAATGTAATTGTTTGGCCATGATACAGGTAACAGCTAACGGGCAGTGCAGAGTCACAGTGGGAGATAGAAAAAAAGATGATGCACTATCAATAGGGTAGGCTAAGTAATGCTGCAGTAACACAATGTCATCAAATCTCAGTGGCTTACAACAATAAAGGTAGATTTCTCACAGCATATGTCCATCACAGCTTGGCAGGAGTGCTTAGCTTTTTCATCAACACCTAGAGACCCAAGCTGATGGGTCTTCCTGGATGTTTCCACTTCTGTGCCTGAGTGAAAGTTCTAAAGGGCTTGCACTTCCAGTCACAGCTCACTGGACAAAAGCAGTCTGGAGAGTGGAGAAATTTAAACTCTCTGGTGAATAACATTGGTAACTACAGCAGGTGGTGAAAGCTACAGGTGGGGGCTCTGATTACACCTGAGGCAAATACAACCTAAATCTATTATTGTCTATCCAATAATCCTCTTATTCTGGGTAAACACCCCACCTGCCCACCCCACCTCACTTTCCCTCTGCCTGGGCTTCTAGGCCATAATTGATAGGTTCAATGATGCACATATGACTTAAGCTGGGAAAATCACAGTCTCTTTATTCAGCTCTGTTTCCTGTCGTAATTGATTGATTCAAAATTGAACGTCTGAACTGAGTGGGTCAAGCAGAAAACTTGCCTCAGAATTTTAGAACTGAAAGAGAGAAAAAGAAACCAGGACCCAGGACTAAAGTATAATGGGTAATATTCTGGAGATCTTAGACTTTCCTCTGTGTGAGCTAGAGAAAGTTAATTGCAGAGAAAGGGGAAAGATGGAAGTGAATCCTGCAGAAGAGCTGATAGGCAAAATGGAGAGTCTGGGGCCTTTTGATTCCTTTGCATGAGTTACTCTGGAGGACTCTTCCAATTCTTAGTTTCCTTGAAATGGCTCAGTATCCTCTTTGATCCACCTTTTGCTTCAACTAAATCTAGGTTGATTGTTCTTCTGTTACTTGCAACGGACGGAATATCTATAATTGGTTTCTAAGGCAATTAGGTCTTTTTTCTAATTTACCAATTTGAGAAGTATATCATGTCTTCCTATGACAGATAAAGATGTTCATGCTCTTAACTTTTCCCACCTACTTTTTTCCTTCACAAGCCAACTTCTAAAATATTTATCATCATGCTTACATCGTTAATCTTCTTAATATTTATCTTCTGGCTTCCACTTTGTTACAGGTGCATTAGTTCTATATTTGAGTGAATTTCCTGCCCACCATCAATTGCAGCTTTCTCATTCCTGAGGTTTTGTTTGTTTTTCCTCATTCGTCTCTTTGCTGACTGGTTTCATCATCAAACAATTATTACAGACTTACTCATGAGTTCCATGTTCACTGAGACTTGCTCATTTGTTCAATAGCATTCTCTTTTGTTTATGTCTATAAACAACAGCCTGGTGATATAAAATTTGGATTTCATACTTTTTTTTCAAAACAAAATGCCCTTGGAATTCTGTAGACATTGTAAAGCTGTCGTTTGGCATTGAAAATTGCTGATAAGATTTTCAGAGGCCAGCCTGCATGTTTTTTCCTCTAACTTGTAGGTAATTTGCTTTTCTAGTTTTCACGCACAATGAATACTTTCTTCATTCTTTAATTTTAATAAATTCTCAAGACATGTCTTAAAGTTGGTCATTCTACATCAAATTTTCCTGGGATGCAACATGGAATTGACATATTTATATTTTTCTTCACTTCAGGAAGATTTTTACAATATATACTTAAATATATTTTTGGTTTTACTTGTTCTGTTTTCAGGTAGAGAGACATTTATTATGTGTGTATGGAATCTACCTCTGAATCAATTGTATTTTCTTTATTTGCTTACCTTTCTGTATTTTTTTTCACAAAATGTGCCATTTTCTTAAGTGTTTCCTTTGTATTTCTGAATTTATTTCAGCAGCATCTATTCTATTTTTTACTACTTCTAATTAGTCCTAATTTCTCTAATGCCTTTTTTCTTTTTTTTTTGGTGAGGAAGATCAGCCCTGAGCTACCATCCATGCCAATCCTCCTCTTTTTGCTGAGGAAGACCGGCTCTGAGCTAACATCTATTGCCAATCCTCCTCCTTTTTTTCCCCAAAGCCCCAGTAGATAGTTGTATGTCATAGCTGCACATCCTTCTAGTTGCTGTATGTGGGACGCCGCCTCAGCATGGCTGGACCAGCCGTGCGTCGGTGCATGCCCAGGATCTGAACGCGGGCCGCCAGTAGAGGAGTGTGCGCACTTAACCGCTAAGCCGTGGGGCCGGCCCTCTCTAATGATTTTATTATCTTCAAATTTCTTTTTAGAAAGCTCAGCTTTCATCTTTTGCTGCTTTATTAACTCTTTATTGACTTAATTATTCATTCTTTTTATTTGAACTTGTTTTTCAAAGGGTTTTTAAAAATATTTCTTTGAGACTGTAGGGAATAGTTTCTGAAACTATTTAAATTAAATTAATTAAAATTAAATAAAATTAAAAATTCATTTCCTCAGTCACACTAACATCATATCAAATGCTCAGTAGCCACATGTCCTTAACGGATATTGTATTATCACATCAGATAGCAGAGACGTAGAACATTTCCATCATTGTAGAAAAGTCTATTGGCCAGTGTTGCCGCAGAACACAGGTCTCTGTATATTTTTGTGTGTGGTGGAGTTTCTATTTTCTGTCCTCAGCAACAGTTGCTCTTTCCCCCCTTTCTTCCCTCCTACCTTATCTGCCAGGCAGCCTATCTAGGTTAGGGTTTTGGTCTCCATCTTAGTTAGCTTGGGCTGCCATAACAAAATACCACAGACTAAGTGGCTTTAACAAAAGGAATTTATTTTTCACAGCACTGGAAACTAGAAGTTCAAGATCAAGATGCCAGCAGGGCCAGTGCCTGGGGAGGGCTCTCTCCTTAGATTGCAGATGGCCATCTTCTTAGTGTGTCTTCACATGGCCTTTCCTTGGTCTACGCAGGTCGAGAGAGAGGAAGCAAGCTCTCAGGTGTCTCTTTTTATGAAGTCATTAATTCCACCATGAGGGCTCCCACCTTCATGACCTCATCTAAAACTTCCAAAGACCCTATCTCCAAAAACCATCACACTGAGGTTAGAGCTTCAATATATGAGTTTTGAGGTGTCACAGTTCAGTTCACAGCACTAGCACTCCAAAATTCATGTCCTTCTCGCATACAGAATACATTATTTCCATGAAAATAGACTAAAAAGTCTTAACTTGTTCCAACATCAACTCTAAAGTCTAAAGCCCAGTCTCATCTAAATCACATATTGGGGAGACTTGAGGTACAATTCATCCTGAAGCAAAATTCCTCTCTAGCTGTGAACCTGTGAAACCAGACAAGTTATGAGCTTCCAAAATACAGTGGTGTGGCAGGCATAGGATAAACATTCCCACTCCAAAAGAGAGAAATAGGAAAGAAGGAAGGGGTGACGGGTCCCAAGTAAGTCCAAAACATAGAGAGGAAAATTTCATTGGCTCTTAAGTCTTGAGAATAATTCTCTTTGGCTTGATGTTGCATAACTCCCACAGCTATGTGGGTTGGTCCTGTCCCTTTAGTTTGCCACTGCCCCTGCGGCTGTCTGCAAGGGTACCTCTCACATGACTCTCTGGGAGGACAGCCTCAATCCTTGGGCTTTAGATACATTTTCTTCAGCTGTAGTCATCACACCAGTAGTCTTCTCTAAAGAGGCCTATCTCACCCAGAGAAGGTCACATGAGTTTGTATCATTGAGAAAGATTCAGGAGAATAGATGGGGACACACACACATACACACACACACAACAATAAATCCAGATAAGGAACTAGGAGCATTCTGGCCCGCTGAAACCAGGAGGAAACAGTTCTGCCCCTGGGCCTGTGATGAAAGTAGCAGCCCTGATGATCTCTGAATGACCTTCCCTTTTTTTGAAAAATGGTGCACACTCACAGTCGAGTAGTTTTATGGTCCCATCTTGTAGAATCATGCAGCTATGGAGGCTGAGAAGTCCCATGATCTGCAGTCAGCAAGTTCGACAGCCTTCCTTCATTCTGTTCCACTTTCTCTGTCCCTTTTAGTTCAGCTTGGCAGTGTCTTTGCTGGTATAATCCCATTTTCTCTTTATTAGGTCTCTTAGAGTGCTATTGTTTATTTTCAAAGAAATCTACACAGTACTTTCTGTTTTTTGGTGATAGTCATTTTATAGCTTTATACTAGATACATCATTCTTTCTCACATTTTCACCTTCTTTATTCATTTCAATGGTTTCCAAAGAATAATCTTATGCCTTTTTTCCCCTGTCATGTTTTACTGAGAAGCTGTTATAAGTTCTCAAGGAAGGGAGCCATGTGTAAAAGTGTTTGTTAGAGTGGATTGGAGTGTATGTTGGGGGAGAGGATGAGGAAGACGTGGAGAAGTAATTTAGGAAGCTCTAGAAATTACTTAGGCATAAGATAATCAAGGAATGAGGTAGGATGGGTCTAATTTTGAAATATTTATCATACATAATTGTGGAGCATTGCATATTTTAAGATTCAATGGGAATTAACTAACCATTCTGAGAAAAATATCATTGCTATGGGAGACAACTTGAAAAGATAATCTAGAAATATTATGTAAAACAGGCTCCTTTGGGCTTTAGATATATTTTCTTCAGCTGTAGTCATCACACCAGTAGTCTTCTCTAATGTGGCCTATCTAACCCAGAGAAGGTCACCTGAGTTTGTATCACTGAGAAAGATTCAGAAGAATAGATGGGGACACACACACACACACACACACAACAATAAATCCAGATAAGGAACTAGATTGTTTTTTGTTTTTTTCTTTTTTCTTAATGAACAGGCTGATTTCTTTTCACAGCTGATTATAAACCAAGTTACTTACTATTATCAGGACTGAGGTTCTGAACTCAAGTTGGGGTGCCCCAAACCATGAGATTAAATCTATATCTCAGGATTTTCTGGCCCAAATAGCACTCAGCTGGTGATAATTATAGAATGTATTTGGTAATTTGATTTCTCTAAGGCTTTAGGCTTTATTTATTCATCCATGTAACAAACATTTGTCGAGTGCCAACTATGTGCCAGGCACTGCTTTAGGTCTTGGGATATAGTCGAGAAAAATAAGGGAGCACATACATCTTTAGCAGCTTCCTTTCTCCAAACCTTTGATCATTAAACTGTAAAAGTTGTTATCTGTGTATATGTGGTATAACAGAAATCAGAGACATTAGCCCAAATTTTTTCACATGTAAGAAAAACTAATTTTATACAAAGTTCCCTTAACTTTCCCTTTCTGTTCTTCAAATGGTCTGCCTATTTAAAAAAGAAACATTTTTCTTCAGATATATCTGTGTACATAATCAGAATCTCTTGAGTAATATCTCAAATATCCTTCACAATACCTCCAGCCAATGCATTTTATTATCAGGAATTGTGTATTTTGTGCACTTAAAATTCTGGTCTTCCGTTTTATCTTTGGTAGAAAAAACTACCCATATAAATCATGACAAAGACTACAGAATGAAATAGTCTGGAGTTTTGCCAATCTTGGTAGTATACTTTCAAATCAAGGAAATGTTCTGAAATCAATATTTAAATGGCATATTTGGCAAAATGTTCTGCCCTGAAAGACACGGATGACATTTTTTGAAGAGGAAGAGTAATGGGAACCAGACAGCAAAGTTCAAGAAGCCATCCTCCCTAAGCCTGCTTCCCTTTATTGCGACATAATCCCCTTCAAGGGCCTTCAACATCCCAGAACTCCTCCTCCATTATTAGCAATCTTCTTTTCTTCTCTTCCCATTTTATTATTAAGTGCATTGCAAAGTTGCTACCTCCATTTTATTTTTTCTAGAAGCCTCTTCAATGCAATTTCTGACTATTGGAATCACTTTTCTTCAATATACATCCATTTCATCTTTGTAAAATCTTTGGCAGTTCTTTCTGTTTTTCCCTAATGCTAATTTCTCCCCTCCTTCTCTAGGACACAGAGATCTACTCTGATATTCTATCCTATTCTCCAGCTTCCCTCACTGTCTCTAAGGCTCTGCCCACTTTTTTCCCTATTTCATTGCTCTCAAGAAATTCATAGCTTTATTTCTATTGCCTAAGCCAATGACAGCTAAATTGGCCTTGCCCTTACTGAATACCTCCACCAACCTCTTGCTTATGTTATCTTTCAGTGCTTATCTAAAGCTTCTTGTATAAGTATTGGACACCACTTAAATCAACTGAAAGAGTGTGAGATAAAGCAAGAGGCAAATAATGGATAGGATGACATAGTGGAGATTTGATCATTATTTAGGCTCGTTTGGTACAAAGTTTTCATTTATATTTTGAAAATGGTTCTAGAGAGTTGTGACATGAAACAATATGGTAGATCTTCTAATTTAATAATGACAGCTACCCATATCAGGTTTTTATTATGAGGCTGGCATGGTGCAATGCTCTTCAAAAATATTATCTACTTTAATCCCCATGGCTCTATCTGACAAATGAGAAAATGGAAGAATAGAGAAGTTAATAATTTGTCCAAGAACAAACAACCAGGAAGTGACCATCCTGAGATTCATATCCAAATCTGCTTGACTTCACAACTTATACTTCTTACAATTAGGGCACACGGCCTCCCCACCTCCACTCGGTGCTCTCTCCACTCGGTCACAGTGACTTACTTCTCTGAGAGAATTTGTATTTCTTATACACTCTGAGATAACTTGCAGAAACTATGGCGAGGTGTCTAAGTGGAAAAATTGCCCAATAGACATCTGATGGAGGTAAGCATAAGCCACTCAAGTTTGCAATCTCTCTCCCACGTCTGGTTCTACTCATGTATGCGAGATGGTAATCTTTATTGTTCCTCGTTATCAGTATCTCATATTTAAAAGTGTTATCATGTTGGGCCATGTGTTTGGGCTTCATGATTCACAGGAGACAAAGAGAAATTCAATTGCAATCTCCATCCATTTGTCATGATGCTGAGTTATACAGAACTAGGGCACGTGTAAAATAAATACCTCTTTCTGTTTCAAGCCTTGATGAGCATTTTTCTTGATGCATTTGGATTCCTCGGGTAAGAAAATCACAATGTAAAGCCACTCTTTACATTTGATGTGAGTTTGAACAAAGAGCTGGGAGACTGCTGTGGTGTGAAAGCTCGTACAGTTCACAGAACAAAGGAGGGCAAAGCCCCCTTAAAATCACAGCATTCCACTTCATTTTACTCTGTGTTGTTATGTTGAAAGTTGAATTTGCTAGTTTGCAAGTAGATATAATAGCCAGTAGAGTTTTGGTCAACAGATTAGTTAGTGTGTTTTAAAGCAAGAGATTGAAAACACAAAGAACAGATTTAAACTCATATAAAATCAGCTCTGTGCTGGGAAAGAATTCTTACTTTCACTTAGAGTCATATAAAAACCCTAATTTTCAGACCAAAATTTGATACTTTATAACATTTTATATCATTGCTTTTATTTGAAACATTTTTTTGCATTCCTTTTGCTAGTTGTATGAGTGACAACACCCTTAAAAATGGTAGTAAGTCACCAATGTATACTCAACAATCCAGTATCTGTCTGGTTGGCTTATGTCAATCTTTGGAACTTTTATATTGAGAATTGTGGAAGATTGACAGGTAAAAATATACATATCTCCTTGTATCGGCATGCACAGTTTTTTAAGAACACTGGGACTCGCCATTCAGCCATCTCAATATGAGCATGAAGCAGCACCAAAACTTATAGCCAACATGATATCTGAGAGCATGACACACAAAGTAAAATGAAATTCATGGCTTCAGTCCGGTGTTTTGGGGAGAGAGGAGGTGTTTTTTTAGAATTCCAAGTTTTTTCCTTATAAAGTCAAGATAGTCTATCAAATCCATTCCACTGCCACAACATGCAAATGAGAGAGAGAGGCTGTTTCCAAAGGACTGCTTAGTACAAACACCACTTTAGAAGATGCTATTGTTGGAAAACAAAGCTCCATAAATTGTGTCTATCAAGACACGCATTTACACCGTAACTGACATTTTTATTAATATAGTTCCTTATGTCATTCCAAAAAGGACTTGAAGCACTTAGTCTCACCTACTCCTAGCTAAAGGTAGGAGTACCAAAATGCTTAAGCTATAAAAATACAAAAGATGAAGAGTTAAAACCTGAATTTTGGACTACAGAAAAGAAAGAGACTAAAAAAATAAAATGATTATTCTGAAGATGTTTGGTATTGGATATAGGACCTCAGGAAACAGAAAAAAAATATCACCTTACTCAGGACCAGGACAATTAAAGTGAAAGGGGACTAATGAATATCTGGGAGAGAGATCTCTCCCATTGTCACAGCCACATAAAAATTTCACCAATATTAGTTTTGAAGATTAGAACCAAAGTATAATATATGTATAATATATTTACATATAAATATTGATTTAATGCATCATATAAGATATATTGTTATACACATATTTATGTATACATATATTATATACATATTTGCATATATTTAATACATATATACTCATAAAATATATAGATATTATATACACATATGCACATATGTATATGCATAAATATGTATATAATATATACACATGCATTTATTATATATGTATATTGTGTGCATATATGTATCTATACTACATAACGCATTAACTATTTAGTAACCATATATAGCTTATTCATAGTAGTGTTCAATCATATACACCTAAAACAAAGTCCTTATAAGTCTGAGATTCACAGAAGCTCTTCAGCTCTTCGGCCCAGTGATCATTCCTGTTAAATTTCTGGTACATATTAACTAATTCCTTCAACAAGTATTTCCTGAATGCCTGCCATATTTCAGATTCAATAAGAAGTAGTGAACTAAACAGACATAGTTCTTGATTTTTCGAAGCTTATGTTTAGGGGAGAATACGTACAATAAAATTGAAAACTGAAATAAACGTTGTGAGAGATAGCAGGGAAGATGTGTTACAGATTGGGGCATAAATTAAGGACGTCTGGAGGAGGGAATATTTAGGCTGAGATCTGAAGATTGAGCAGCAATTACCCTGAGAATTGGAGGAAAAGCATTCCAATCAGAGGGAACAGCATACTAAGAGTCTTGGAGATAGAAAAATATTCAAGGTCTTCCAGGAAATAAGAGAAAGCTAACTTTTCTAAAGCCTATTAAATGAGGGAGTGGCACAAAAGGTCATTAAACAGATCAGCAGGGCCCAGATCATGAACACCTGACTTGAAGGCCCTGCTAAGGAATTTAGATTTTATTAGACGTGCAATGAGATCACCCTGATATCCCAGTGGAAAATAAACTGGAGACAGGCAAGTTCGGACAGGTTACAAGACCATTCATTAGCCCTAGTGAGAGATGATAGACTCTGATGGAGATAGTGGAGATGAAAAATCAGGTGATTTAAAATATATTTAGTGGGTAAAACCAACCAGACAGGCGATAAATGTTTCAAGAATGACCAACTGGTTCCTAACTTGAGTAATCACGTTCATTATGGTGCCCTTAACTGAAATAGGAAAGATTGGATGAGTAACAAGTTTGGTGAAAACAATAGAAAGAATATTCTGCTTAACACATATCAATGTGCGATCAAGTGGAGATGTCAAAAACAGAGGAGAAGGATGGCTAGACAGGGCCTCTCAACGATAGTTCTACTGACATTCTGGGCCAAGATAATGTCCTGTGGACTGTAGCATGTTTAGCAGCGTCTCTGGCCTCTACCCACTAGATGCCAGGAGCACTTCCCTCTTGTTATGACAACCAAAAATATCTCCAGACATTGCCAAATGTCCTCCAGGGGGCAAAGCCATCACTAATTGAGAATGTCTAGTTTAGAAGTATAATTTGGAAATTGTTGGAATATAGATGAAATTTAAAATCCATGAAAGTAGAAGAAATCATCCAGCAATGTGATGTAGCAAATGAATGCAGAAACTCTATATGTTTGAAATGCTTGATAAAATATAACAATATCAAAAATTTAACATTGAGAACATACATAGAAAAGAAAAGAAAATACCCAGGAGATAGAATAATAAAAAAAAAAAAGAAAGAATGGAACTTAAATCAATAAACATGGAGCTGATGCTGCCATAGCCCTGATAGTGGAGGTGGAGGGGTTATTTACCATGCATAAACATAACCATAGGACTTGAATTTTAATAACTATGCATGGACCGTACAAGGGAAAAACTCTTCATAAAGTCTGGATCATAGAAAGCTGAAGCTTCAGTGAAAGGTGGACATTACATATCTGCCCTCTGACCCAGCATTTGACAAGGAAGCTCATATTTGTCTAGTGTCTGGGAAAAAGGCTACTCCAAGCAATCAGAAGCCTGAGCCTATATCCTATTTTGGTTTGGAGTCTAACTTGGCAGTATCTGATAAAGTCAGAATTGCCAAGCTGAGAAATTAATAAAAAAGTTGGTCCTGTGATACCCTTGGGGTGCATAGAAGAAGTAATGCAAAACTTCCCTGGAGGATCATTCTCTCAACCAGTCAGCATGTGAGACCCTAGAGAAAAACACACCCCTCTCATGAAGTACAACTTTAAAAATTAAAATATAAAGAACTCACTTACCATGAAACAAAATTTACAGACACAACAAATAGAAGACTTATTGCTCTAATCATTTGAAACAATAAATAACCTGAATCTGACTATAAATTAGTAATTTGGAAAATGATTAAAAATATTTACAAAAATAAAAATATAAAAGAAGAACAAGGGACCGGGAAAAAAAGAGAAGATGGAATTCTTGAAATGATGATTATCATAAGCAAAATTATAAACACAATGGAAATCAAATAGGCTCTTGCTCTACAGAAACTGGAAGACAGAGCTGAGGAAATATCACAGATTATAGATAAACAAATGTTGATGATCAAAGAGAGCTTAAAGACAACTTCTTTGTGGGAAATAGCGTGAAAAGGACCAACATGTATTTATTAGAAGTTCCAAAAGGAGAGGACAGAAAGAAAAGGGGAGTGTCAATAGTTGAAGAGACAATGCTTATGAGTTTCCAAAATAGATCAAACACATAAATTCTCAAATTGGAGAAAAAACAAAACATAAATCACAAGCAAGATAAATAATAAATTCAGCATGGGCACAGTGTAGGGAAACTGCTGAACTGCTGAATACTGAAATTAAACAGAAAGTACTTTAAAAAGAGAGATCATCTAAGTAAAAGGAATAGAGAGAGATGACCAATTCTGGATGAAATTCAACAATTAGAGAAGGCAAACCAACTGTATGAGAATATTTTAGAGATTAATATCTGAATAAGTTTGGTCCTGTGTAGTTTTGCTATTCACTACATACAAGTGGGAAGAGAAAAAACAAATCCACCTATCTAAATATAACTTATTTCCTCCAGGGCACATGGACCATCTATCTGACACAAGGACTAAAGCTCTTTTGCAAAGAAGAAAGATATTAGTTTGATCTTGGGACCTTCTGTCTATTTCAACACTGATCAAACCAAAGATCCTCAGCCTTAGGCCAAAAACTTTCACTTAGTGTTAAGAAATGTAAATTGTCTTATTTATTTATTTATTTCTGTGAGGAAGATCAGCCCTGGGCTAACATCCGTGCCCATCTTCCTCTACTTTATATGGGACGCCGCCACAGCATGGCTCAACAAGCGGTGCATCGGTGCACACCTGGGATCTGAACCTGTGAACCCTGGGCCGGTGAGGCTGAGTGCCTGCGCTTAACCGCTGTGCCACCAGGCTGGCCCCTTGTCTTAATTATTGTTTCCTTTTATTTTATTAAATTGATGAGGAATCAACTCTGCTGCATGAAAAAATAATTTTCTGATTTTATTGAATTATGATAATCAAATATGTCCTTTACTTTTATTTTTTATTTGCAATGTTCTTTGTGTCCTAATATATTTGGTAAATATTGCATGAGTAGTTGAAATGGATATATTCTCTGAATCTTAGAAAATTTTGTACATATCTGTTAATGTCATCTTTAAAAATTAAGGAAAAAACCTTCCCAATTACTTTTAAAATTTTGTTTTTTTTCCCCACTATATGCTGATAGTGTTTAACTAAAAATTTCTACTTTAATATTACTGTCAATTTTTCCTTTAGTCTCACACAGATTTTATTTTATGTACTTTTTTCTATGAACTTGTATTTGTAAATAAATATCCTATTGTTTTATTTCACCATATTCTTATTTTTAATATTTTTGAATTATTTGACCTTAGATGTATCCCTGTAAGTAACAGATAACTAAATTTGTTTTTGTAGTTCAATTTGAGAGCCCTTGCTCTTAAGTAAGTCAAACTTTAGTCATTTTATTTTATTGTCAAGATCATTGCTCTTGGTATAACTTTAATTTTCTACTTTCTGAGTTTTTTTTAGGTTACGTGTTTCTATACTGTCATCTGTCAAGTAAACTATGTTCTACTTACTCATATTAATAATAACTAGTATTTGTAGTTGCCAGACGTTTTTATGTAACAAAAGTAATAGCTCAAGTGTATCTAGCACTTTCTATGTGCCAAATACTTTGCAGGGATTTTCTCTTTTGAGTTTCATAACAAACTGTGAAGAAGGTGCTGTTATGATCCTTGATGTATAGGAGAGAAGACTGAGCCTGAGAGAAATAGGCAGCTCGCCCAAGATCACAGGCTGTAAGGAGCAGAGTTGAATTGAAACCCGGAGTGTTGGACTCCAGAGCATGGCTCTTAACTGCCAGGCTAGGTTTTTTCCCCAAATATTAACTCGATTAATTTTCATAATAACTCTATAAGTGAGATGTTATCACATTTTACAGATGAAGGAAATGGCACCCAGAGCAGTTAAATGTGTTGCTCAATTTCACCGGGCTAGTGAGCAGTGGGCCTGAGATTTCAGTCCCTGAGGTCTGACTGGGAAGATTAGAGGTTCTATGTTTTCTTAGGAAATGATTGGGAAGCTGGATGTTTTAATTGTTTAGTAATTTGCCAAGAGATAGCAAAGTATGGTAGATAAGAATCAAATACTGGGTGTAGACAAAGCCTGTCATTGAGTCCCAGCTGGAACACTTTCCTGCCCTGTATCCTTGGACCAGCTGCCAAACTCTGTGGAAGTCCAGGTTCTTCATCTGTAAAGTAAGAATGAAAATAGTAGTGCCTGCCTGATTGAAATGTTGTGAGGATTAAACGAAATAATGCGCTTGATATGCCTACAAATGCAGCACCTGCCACAGAGTAAGGGCTATAAATTGCTCCAGAATAAATTTTGGGTTGCAAAATCCTAAACCATTTAAGTAATAGGAGGAATGGATGCTATTTTGCAAAAGAAAGGAAGACTTTGGAAGCAAAAGAAAAATATTTTCATATTTAAATACCCCCTGAAGACATTTCATGCAGAAAAGGGAAAATAATTATTCAGGGCTTTCTTTAAAAACAAAAGCAGAACCTGTCCTTGGAAGTTATGGGGAGCCTAATTTCATTCCAATTTAAGAAACTTTCTCACAATCAGAGCTATTCAAAAATTCTTTGCTTCCGAGGAAGTCTGAGTAGAGATTGGTGGAATCCCCGGTTGGGAGGAGTGCGTCTGACTCTAGATTTTTAGATCAGCAGTTCCCAAACTTTGCAGATGTAACCCCTGCCAGATACTCATTGGGAAGGAAAAACTGAGACAAGAGAAAAATTAGGGAGATGAAAGAAGGAATAGAGATAGAGAAAGAGATCAGGGCCATTATAGGGTACTGTCTCTCAGCCTTTCATGAGAAAACAGGGTGTTATTTTTGCATATTAATTATTTATTAATTAAAAATATTTACTGAGAGCCTAATTTATAAATAACAGTTTACAAATCCCTGTCTTCCTGGAGCTTGCATTCTAGTGGGAGAAAGCAAATGATAAAAAAACAAATAATTACATAGAAGGCTGAAAGATCATAAGTGGAATGGGGAAAAAATTAGAGCAAGTTTAAGGAGATCCGGAATGCCTTGGTGGGGGTAGTGATTTTAAACTGAGTGATTTGAGAAGACCTCAGTGAGAAGGCGACATTTGGGAAATGCTTGAAAGCAGTGAGGGACTGAGTCACACATGTATTTGGGAGAAGAGCATTCCAAACTGAGGGAACATCTGTTGCAAAGGCCCTGAGGTGATAGCTGCCTCATGTGTTCTGGAAAGAACAAGAAAGCCAGCATGACTGGAGCAAAGGGAGCCACAGGAAGAACTGCAAGGGACAATATCAGAAAACTAAGAAAGAGCCATGTCATGTAGGGACTAGTATGCCATTGTAAGTACTTTGGCTTTACTCAGATTGAAGGATTTAAGGGGTGACACCATCTAATGCTCCTTTTAACAGGCTCACTCTGGTTGAGATGTGGAGAATACACTAGAGGGGTAAGAGCAGAAGAAGGGAGGCCAACCAGGAGGCTGCTGAGTGATCCAGGTGAGCCAAGACAATAGTTTGGACCATGGTGGAAGCAATGGTAGGCAGTAAAGAGAGGTGGTCAGATGCTGGATACATTTTGAAGGTGGAACTAACAGATTGCATGTGGGTATGAGAGAAATAGAAGAATGGATGGTGACCAAGATGGGGAAGACTGCAGGTTGGACAGGGATTGGGGGTGGAGAGAGAGTCACTTTTGGACATTTTAAGATTGGGGTGTTTATTAGGCATGATGGATCCTGAAAGGGAGTGGCTAACAATATAGGTAGAAAACCAAGCTATTTTAGTGCTCTGGAATCCAAGAAAAAGAGAAAAACAAAGCGTAGCAAAAAAAAACTGAATGAGAAACTGTGTCTGAGCACTGAGAATTGACCATTCACTAGCGACCTTAAAAAAAAGTTTCATTGGAATACTGGGAGTGGCGGTCCAATTGGAGTGATTTTTAAAAATGTGAGGAGAACAATTGGACATGGTAAGTATATACTGAAATATGGTCTAAGACAGTAAGAAATGAATTTTGAAATTCATGTTACCTGGGAAATCTAATTTTCTTAGATTATTCTCTGGATTTTTCAATACTTCATGACCTTTTTCCTGTATCTCCTCCTACCCTAGCCCTAAGGGAATATCTATATGTGAGAAGGAAGAATAATTAACGCCCTAAAGACTTGTTTGCACATCATATGACCAAAACAGTAGGAAATTCAAGAGTGCCTTAAACTCATTTCCCATCATATTTTATGGAATGATCCACTAGATAAGTTATACATGTTCAGATATGATACCTATCACCATGGTACAGATTTTAACATTTTAACATTTAACAGATTTTAACATTACATACAGTTATATGTAACAACTCAAGTATAAACAATATTGATTAGTAATTTTCTTAATGAGCCTTCTTAACCTGGAGTTTGATTCTGAAGATTTCACGAATCTCTCAAAGATCCTAACATGCCAATCTTCCAGTTTATTCTATGATAGACTATCCTCACTTGGCAAAGAGTCAAACTTGAAAAATAATTCTCTTTTTCATTTCTGGCCTTAAAAACAGAAACTCCTGGGACTTTAATGGGAAAGCTCCTCTCATGGTGGGGATATTTTATGGAGGATCCCAACAGAAAGCCTCAGGCTGTTCTCTTCTCACTAACTAGTATCTGTGCATATCACAAATGATGGTAGGTTTCTGACTCTCAGAACATAAAGACCAAATTGTGCAGTAAATTTTAGGTTATTGCGTTTTATAGCACGGTTCTTGTTCTGTGTTTAGTGGATGATCAAACATCCCTGAGGCACCACTTTGGTTTATGTTCTTTGTTCTCTGCCATTCCTTCCTTGACTTTTCTTATTCTGACTTCCCTGATGACTTTGAATCAATCAAATGCCATGTATTCATTGATGACCTTCCATGCCTGCATTTTCGCTGTTACCTGCCGAATCACCAAACAGCAGTAGGATTGACAAAACAAAACAAAACAAAACACCAAAACAAACCCCAAGACTGGAGAAAATAGATGAAGATGGGAGCTAAAAGAAAATAAATAAATCCTGGGTGTGGAACCCATGGAATAAACTATGCACACTTGATGAATGTAGGGTCTGATTTCCATGTCACGAGAGGTGATGAAATCACAGCCAGGTATGGTGCTGAGATCGGAGAACAGTCATGAGCATTTTTCTGTGGCACTGTACTGGACAGACGCTGCTGAGATTATGGAGATGAATAAAATAAAGTTTCTCCTTTTCAGAAGTCTTGGATCTAGTACTAGGTGGTATCTCTGAAAAATAGAAACAAAATATCAGTGGCTCCCTAATAAACGTAATTAGGGTCTGGGTATTATATGAGCTAAATAATCCATATAAGCCAAAATATTAGTTAAAATTGGGTCAAAAATTTTACTTTATGAAATGCCTTCTTGTTAAAGGTTTTCTTTTCTTTTTAAAAAATATCTCCAATCCATTTCTCAAACTGGAGAAAATGAGCTTCCCTTCATTCTGGGTGAGTGTGAGAAACGAAGAGATAACCACCTCCTGCCTCTGCCCCTGGGCCTGTGTGCTAGGGGCATCCTCCAATCCCATACCTCTGGAGAGGTAAAGTAACAAAGCCAGCTGTGAAAACTAGAACTTCTTGCCTGGGGAACCAACAGCCACCTCCTGGAAGTCTCAAATCTGGGTCAGGATATTTGCCTGCTTGAACTTACTAGCAGGAAATAAAAAGTGTGATTCCCTCCTGGCTAATTGACATGTTCCCTTGATCCCCACGTATGCTTCTCTCTAACCCATTTCCCAGCACAGAAACTGGATTTAAAACCTGGAAATTAACCTGGAAATTCATAACCAAGCTGACATAAGCAGTATCAGACGAGCATAAGAAAGCGCTAGCAAGTGCTGAAATCACTGTTAAATCTCAAGCAACAGTTGGTCAGGAAGCCATTTTTTACCATTTTTACAGACCATTAGATTTCCAAATGCTTCTGCAGAATTACTTTTAATTAGAGCAAATGAATCACCTGGTAGATTTTAGCTTTGATCATTGATAACCTTGACATTAAGTTCATTTCTTCTTTTGCTGATGATTAACCCACTCCCTAAATCCAGGCACATAGAAGAAATATCCCAATGAATGTGTACAAGTAGCATTTGTGTGAGAATTCCTTTGATTTGTGTGGCCAGATGAAACAAACATCATCATTCCTTTCCCTGATTTCTTTCATAACAGCAAAGCTATCCCATTTAATTCCAGCAATTTGATATTGGATGAATTTCTACTGTTGCTTGTTCCTCTGGGTAAAAAGTCTGTTTGCAGATTGGAGTTTGGATTTAATCACATTTAAAAAAATTATTTTAGGGGCCGGCCCGGCAGCGCAAGCCGTTAAGTGCCCGCGTTCCGTCACGGTGGCCCGGGATTCGCCGGTTCAGATCCTGGACGCACACTGATGCACCGCTTGTCAGGCCATGCTGTGGTGGCGTCCCATATAAAGTGGAGGAAGATGGGCACGGATGTTAGCCCAGGGCCAGTCTTCTTCAGCAAAAAAAAGAGGAGGATTGGCAGATGTTAGCACAGGGCTGATCTTCCTCACACACACGCACACACAAAATTATTTTACCTCAGTGAATAGTAGGGAAAATTTTTGCAACATTTCACAAAGCTGGAATTAAGTGTGATGACTTTAACCTAATTACAAAGCTGTTTGCTAAAATTTCATAATTCTAGGTGAGGCACTCCTAATGAAGATGAATCATAATGAACGCTGCTGGGCTGTCTGCTTTTCTCCTCTACTGAATGTGCTATGGAATTCAATGTAGTTCACTGACAGAATCTTTGGTTCTTGCTGTTCTTTTTCATCCCTCATTTTCTGTAATTTTCTTTTATCTGTCTTTTACTGGATTTTTTCAGATAGCTCTGACCTCAGAGTGCTTTTTTATTTCTTCTGGATAACAGTGTGGACAAGCATCTGCTTCTGAAGTTGCTAATGCCAAAGTTATTTGCCAAGAACAGAACACAGGTTTCTTAGCGTTTTCCAAATAAATAACTCTTAAAAAAAAAAAAAAAAAAGAATTTCATGGGAATGAGAATATTTCGCAGTTAAAAATAATGGATAATATGTCCACTATTTTTGGAGATGAAAAATATTCATAAATTATACATTTGCTTTTCGGATGGGCACAAAATCTCTGACTGTCTCACCTTCCCTACTCAGAGATGTCTACATTTGATCTTAGAAATTTCAGAGCGATGGCCAGAACAATAATATTTCAATAGTGCTTTCTTGTTTAGGTTGGTATCACAAATCTCCGTAGGAAGCAAATAGCACTCTATTTGTTCACACTTCTTCATTTTAATGCACCTCTCGAGTACATGTGCCTCCAGATTACTCATACTTTGTACTGATGTGTGTACTATTGGGAGTGATGTGTTTCAGAGAAACAGATAAGGAGGTGGCCCCTGCTTGCAGGTGAAAAAAAAAACATTGTGTGCAGCCAATGCTTAAAACTCCACTTACCGTCTTCAAGAAGTGTTGATGGCCACCCTTTCTTCCCACAGATTATAGAAGATTGAAGGAGCTTGGGGCAAGGGAGAAAAAGTTCTAGTGGATTGTTTGATTTCTTTTGTGACTTATTTATCACTTCATGACGTCTTTGATGCTTATTTTTTTTTTTTTGTAGTTTAGAACACGTATTTTTTTTTTTATAATTTTTTTTTATTGATGTTTTAATGGTTTCTAACATTGTGAAATTTTGGGTTGTACATTTTTGTTTGTCCATCACCATATATATGACTCCCTTCACCCCTTGTGCCCACCCCCCACCCCCACTGCCCCTGGTAACCACAGTCCAGTTTTCTCTGTCCATGTGTTGGTTTATATTGCACATATGAGTGAGATCATACAGTGTTTGTCTTTCTCTTTCTGGCTTATTTCACTTAACATAATACGCTCCAGGCCCATCCATGTTGTTGCAAATGGGACGATTTTGTCTTTTTTTATGGCTGAGTAGTATTCCATTGTATATATATACCACATTTTCTTAATCCAATCATCAGTCGAGGGACACTTAGGTTGCTTCCACTTCTTGGCTATGGTGAATAATGCTACAATGAACATAGGGGTGCATAAGCCTCTTTGGATTGTTGATTTCAGGTGCGTTGGATAGATTCCCAGTAGTGGGATGGCTGGATCATAGGACATCTCAATTTTTAATTCTTTGAGGAATCTCCATACCGTTTTCCATAGAGGCTGCACCAATTTGCATTCCCACCAGCTGTGTATGAGGGTTCCTGTTTCTCCACATCCTCTCCAATATTTGTTGTTTTTTGTCTTGGTGATTATAGCCATTCTAACGGGCGTGAGGTGGTATCTTAGTGTTGTTTTGATTTGCATTTCCCTGATGATTAGTGATGTTGAGCATCTTTTCATGTGCCTATTGGCCATCTGTATATCTTCCTTGGAGAAGTGTCTGTTCATTTCCTCTGCCCATTTTTTGATGGGGTTGTTTGTTTTTTTGTTGTTCAATTGTGTGAGTTCTTTATATATTATGGAGATCAACCCCTTGTCAGATGTATGTTTTGCAAATATTCTCTCCCAGCTGGTTGGTTGTCTGTTCATCTTGATTCTGGTTTCATTTGTCTTATAAAAGCTCTTTAATCTGATAAAGTCCCACTTGTTTATTTTTTCTTTAGTTTCCCTAGTCTGGGTAGGCATGTCATCCGAAAAGATTCCTTTAAAACCAATGTCAAATAGTGTGTTGCCTATATTTTTTTCTATGAGTTTTATAGTTTCAGGTCTCACCTTCAGGTCTTTGATCCATTTTGAGTTAATTTTTGTGAATGGCGATAGCACATGGTCCACTTTGCGTGTGGCTGTCCAGTTTTCCCAACACCATTTATTGAAGAGACTTTCCTTTCTCCATTGCATGTTCTTAGCACCTTTGTCGAAAATTAGCTGTCCGTATATGTGTGGTTTTATTTCTGGGCTTTCAGTTCTGTTCCATTGATCTGTGTGTCTGTTTTTGTACCAGTACCATGCTGTTTTGATTACTATTGCTTTGTAGTATGTTTTGAAGTCAGGGATTGTGATGCCTCCTGCTTTGTTGTTTTTTTTTAGGATTTCTTTAGCTATTCGGGATCTTTTGTTGCCCCATATAAATTTTAGTATTCTTTTTTCTATTTCTGTGAAGAATGTCATTGGGATTCTGATTGGGATTGCATTGAATCTGTAGATTGCTTTAGGTAATATAGACATTTTAACTATGTTTATTCTTCCAATCCACGTGCATGGGATATCTTTCCATTTCTTTATGTCATCATGGATTTCTTTCAATAATGTCTTGTAGTTCTCATTGTATAGGTCCTTCACCTCCTTGGTAAGATTTATTCCTAGGTATTTTATTCTTTTTGATGCAATTGTAAATGGTATTATCTTTTTGAGCTCTCTTTCTGTTAGTTCATTATTAGCATATAGAAATGCAACTGATTTTTGTAGATTGATTTTGTACCCTGCAACTTTGCTGTAGTTGTTGATTGTTTCTAATAGTTTTCCAACAGATTCTTTAGGGTTTTCTATATATACAATCATGACATCTGCAAATAGTGAGAGTTTCACTTCTTCGTTACCTATTTGGATTCCTTTTATTCCTTTTTCTTGCCTAATTGCTCTGGCCAAAACCTCCAGTACTATGTTGAACAGGAGTGGTGAGAGTGGGCAGCCCTGCCTCGTTCCTGTTCTCAGAGGAATGGCTTTCAGTCTTTCCCCGTTGAGTATGATGTTGGCTGTGGGTTTGTCATGTATGGCCTTTATTATGTTGAGGTACTTTCCTTCTATTCCCATTTTATTGAGAGTTTTTATCATAAATGGATGTTGTATCTTGTCAAATGCCTTCTCTGCGTCTATTGAGATAATCATGTGGTTTTTATTCTTTGTTTTGTTGATGTGATGTATCACGTTGATTGATTTGTGGATGTTGAACCATCCCTGTGTCCCTGGTATAAATCCCACTTGATCATGGTGTATGATCTTTTTAATGTATTGTTGTATTCGGTTTGCCAATATTTTGTTGAGGATTTTTGCACCAATGTTCATCAGCGATATTGGCCTGTAATTTTGTTTCTTTGTATTGTCTTTGTCTGGTTTTGGTATCAGGGTGATGTTGGCCTCATAGAATGATTTAGGAAGGGTTCCATCTTCCTCTATTTTTTGGAATAGTTTGAGAAGGATGGGTATTAAATCTTCTTTGAATGTTTGGTAAAATTCACTGGAGAAGCCATCTGGTTCTGGACTTTTATTTTTTGGGAGGTTTTTGATTACTATTTCAATCTCTTTACTTGTTATTGGTCTATTCAGATCCTCCATTTCTTCTTGGTTCAATTTTGGGAGGTTGTATAAGTCTAAGAAATTATCCATTTCTTCTAGATTGTCCAATTTGTTGGCATATAATTTCTCATAGTATTCTCTTATAATCCTCTGTATTTCCATGGTATCCGTTGTAATTTCTCCTCTTTCATTTCTAATTTTATTTACTTGAGCCTTTTCTCTTTTTTTCTTAGTTAGCCTGGCTAAGGGTTTGTCTATTTTGTTTATCTTCTCGAAGAACCAACTCTTTGTTTCATTAATCCTTTCTACTGTTTTTTTGGTCTCAATTTCATTTATTTCTGCTCTGATTTTTATTATTTCTCTCCTTCTGCTGGCTTTGGGCTTTGTTTGTTCTTCTTTTTCTAGTTCTGTTAGGTGTACTTTAAGGTTGCCTATTTGGGCTTTTTCTTGTTTGTTAAGGTGGGCTTGTATTGCTATGAGTTTCCCTCTCAGGACCGCTTTTGCTGCATCCCATATGGTTTGATATGGCATATTATCATTTTCGTTTGTTTCCAGATAGTTTTTGATTTCTCCTTTAATTTCATCAATGATCCATTGGTTGTTCAGTAGCATGTTGTTTAATCTCCACATTTTTGTCACATTCCCAGTTTTTTTTTCATGGTTCATTTCCAGTTTCATAGTCTTATGGTCTGAAAAGATGCTTGTTATGATTTCAATCCTCTTAAATTTATTGAGGCTTGCTTTGTTTCCCAACATATGGTCTATCCTAGAGAATGTTCCATGTGCACTTGAGAAGAATGTGTAGTCAGCTGTTTTTGGATGGAGTGCTCTGTATATGTCTACTAGGTCCATCTTTTCCAGTTTTTCATTTAATTCTACTATTTCTTTATTGACTTTTTGTCTGGATGATCTATCCATTGCTGTAAGTGGGGTGTTAAGATCCCCTACTATTATTGTGTTGTTGTTGATTTCTCCTTTTAGGTTTGTTAATAGTTGCTTTATGTACATTGGTGCTCCTATGTTGGGTGCATATATATTTATAAGTGATATGTCTTCTTGATGGAATGTCCCTTTTATCATTATATATTTCCCTTCTTTGTCCCTCTTAACCTGTTTTATCTTGAAGTCTACTTTGTCTGATATGAGTATGGCAACACCTGCTTTCTTTTGTTTGCCATTAGCTTGGAGTATTGTCTTCCATCCTTTCACTCTGAGCCTGTGCTTGTCTTTAGTGCTAAGATGTGTTTCCTGAAGGCAGCATATTGTTGGGTCTTGCTTTTTAATCCATCCTGCCACTCTGTATCTTTTGATTGGAGAGTTCAATCCATTTACATTTAGGGTAATTATTGATATATGAGGGCTTAATGTTGCTGTTTTGTCACTTATTTTCTGGTTCTTTTGCATTTCCTTTGTTTCTTGTCCTATTTGTTTTGGACTGCCAATTCAGTTTGGTTGTTCTGTCTTATGACTCTTCTAGTTTTCTCTTTGTTTATCATATGTGGTTTTGTTTTGATTATTTGTTTAGTGGTTACCTTGAGGTTTGGGCAAGAAATCTTGTGTATGAGATAGTCCATTATCTGATGGCCTCCTATTTCCTTATACTAAGTCAATTCAGTCACTTTCCTCTTCCCCTTCTAAGTTGTTCTTGTTATACCTTATTCTATCTTGTGTTGTGGCTGTGTGTTTACAGTGATGAGGTTAAATTTATTTTTGGTGAATTTCTTCCTTTGATCTTTGAATTTAGTATTTAAGTGGTTGCTAACCTATTCCGGTAAAGATCTACTATTTTTCTGAGTTTGTCTACCTACTTTTCTCCTTGCTCCAAGCTTTGTGTTCCCTTTCTCTTCTTTTTTTCAGGCCTGAGGGCCTTCTTGAGTATTTCTTGTAGTGGGGGTCTCGTGGCCATGAACTCCCTTAGATTTTGTTTATCTGGGAGAGTTACTGTTTCTCCATCATATTTGAAGGATATTTTTGCTGGATAGAGTATTCTTGGCTGAAAGTTTTTGTCTTTCAGTATTTTGAATATATCATTCCAGTCTCTTCTAGCCTGTAAAGTTTCTGTTGAGAAATCCGCTGAGAGCCTGATGGGAGTTCCTTTGTACGTTATTTTTTGTTTTTGTCTAGCTGCCCTTAATATTGTTTCTTTGTCATTGACCCTGGCTAGCCTTACCACTAGGTGTCGTGGTGAAGGCCTTTGTCTGTTAATATATATAGGCGTCCTGTTGGCTTCGCTTACTGGTATTTCCTGCTCCTTCCCCAGATTTGGGAAATTCTCAGCTATTATTTCCTTGAATAGGCTCTCTGTTCCTCTTTCCCTCTCCTCTCCCTCAGGAATACCTATAATTCTTATGTTATATTTTCTAATAGAGTCAGATATTTCTTGGAGTCTTTCTTCATTTCTTTTTAGTCTTAGTTCTCTCTCCTCTTCCATCTTGAGTATATCTGTATTCCTATCCTCTAAAGTACTAATTCTTTCTTCCATATTGTCAGCTCTGTTCTTTAAAGATTCCAGATTCTCCTTTATCTCCTCCATTGTGTTCTTCATCTCCATCAGCACTGATTGGTTTTTCTTTATGATTTCGATCTCTTTTGTGAAGAAACTCCTAATCTCATTGAATTGTTTGTCTGTGTTGTCTCGTATTTCGTTGAGTGTTTTTATGATAGCTATTTTGAAATCTCTGTCATTTAGTTTATGGATTTCTATGTCTTCGGGGTTGATTTCTGGGTGCTTGTCATTTTGTTTCTGTTCTGGTGATATCATATATTTTTGCATTGTGGTTCCTGTGTTGGTTTTGTTTTTCCTCATCCTGGAAATCTCTGGTTGCAATTTCCACCTGCCGCCACTGTCTGGTGGTAAAGGGCCCTGTAGTCTAAGCCCCCTGCGCTGTGCCCCGGTTTTTCTGCTGTGATCCGCAGTTTTGTTTTTTTTTTGCTTTTTTTTTTCCCGCTGCGATCCACGGGTCCAGTCGTTTGATCAGGTCTGCCGCGGATCGCTTGGTCTGGTCTGTCGCGGATCGCTTGGTCTGGTCTGCTGCGGATCGCTAGGTCTGGTCTGGCCGGTTGAGCTGCAGAGTCCAGTTTGCGGGGAGGGGGGAGCTCTCTCTTTTGCCCTCTGGGTCCCTGACGTGGGAGGCTTCTCGTTTGCCCCTCTTTATCCGCTCTCTGGGGTGCTCAGATGTTGATGGTAGCCCTGTGGCTCCTCTGAGTCCTCTGTGCGGGAGTTTCCCACTGGCTGAGAGAGTCCGAAGAGCCACGGTTTCCCGGCTGAGGGCCGCCCCTCCCCCCTCTCTGGGAGCTGCGCGGACTGGGATCGCTGATCTGATGGGGAGGGAGAGGAGTTCTCCTTACCTCTCCCCACTTCCTCCGGGGGCCCAGCAAGTTCAGCTCTCAGATGTGTGGCAGTGTGGATCCCTCCGCTCTAGCTTTTCACTGTCTGGGATTCCATTGTTGGTCTGTGACTGTTGCTTTTGTTGTATCTCGTCGGGGGAAGAGTTCACGGGAAAGCTCACTCCGCCATGATGCTGATGTCACTCTCTTGATGCTTATTCTTACCTCATTTCACCTATAGAAAATGTTGTTAGGGGTCACATTATGTGCTTGCTAGTATCCTCTGCATCTTCTCTGATCATGTAACTCCAGAGAAGGTTATGCAACAATATTCCGGTATTTTACACTTTTAAATTCTAGAGGAGCAAATGAGCCACTTTCTTAGAAATGCTACCAGGAAAAAAAAAAGGAAATTGACCCAGATTAAATTTCAGTGGCCATGGCCAAACTCTCATTTTTTGTAACCTTATTAGGAAATTTTATGAAAAGCCTCTCACTTATCTTTATGCACAACTTTTTCCTCCATTTTTACAAAATATTGTTTCAAAATTTATATAGGATGAGAAATCAAATGACTAGCTTTAACATGGTAATTATGTATGGCTTTTGCATATTTCTAAAGTGAGTTACTCATAAATCTACTAATTGTAAATTTCCAAAGAAGTTTCTCTTATGTGGACATAGTTTTTGTACTAAATGTATTTATGTAAGCTGCCTTAAATTGTTTCTGAATTTCTTATTGTTAAATAAACAAATAGATTTTCCCCTTTACCCCCACCTAAAATCATTGCATTCTTATAGTTAGATTTCAAGGTATTGCACTTGACTTGAATAATCTTCATGTTGAAAAAGTCATCCCCAGAATTAAATGAATATTTATTTTTCCCAATTCCTTAATGCAGTATTCAATCAATACCAGTTAATTTTAGTAGAATCACATTTGGAGAATATATTACAAGGAAATGTTTAATACAAATCCAGCACTTTGATATAATAACACCATTCCACATCTTATACAAATGAATCAGCTCTATTTTTCTTCTGTTCTGCAGAACATGAGTTTCTAATTCTAGGGATATTTTAAAACAGGACTCTTAGTTATAAAGAGCTGGTTGAATTAGTGCCATGCAATGAGTTCTTTGGGGTTTAGACTTTGATAAGCCTCATCTTGAGGTGAGAAGTGAATATGTTGGGGAGAAGATGCTGGTTTCTAGAGACTGGAAGTTTCCATAGAGAAAATATTAAGAATAACTTAAAGTTTTCTATTGTAATATATTTGCCTTAATGACTTTCATAAAACTATATTCTGTTTTAAATACAATATAAATGCATTAAAAAAATTTTGGAAATGGAAAAGAGAAAAATAATCAGTCATAGTTGCATGACTCTGATATTAACCACTGTTAACACTTTGTTGCATTCTCTTTCCATTATTTTATGCTCCAAATACCTTATTTAACATGGTTTTTTCAGGCAGATAACAGTAGATAACCTGTGGAGCACTTACTACAACACGTACTTTACATGCATTATCCCATTATATCTGCACAAACATACTTGTGAGGAAGGTATGTACGATAATGCTATGTAAGAAAACTGAGGAAACCCTATAAAGGCTAATTAACATAGCAAGTAAATTGCAGTGTCTGGCTTGAATCCTGGAAGCCTAACTTTAGAGCTCTTGATTTGAATATTATGCTATATTCTGTCTCTGCAAAGTTATTTTTGGTGGAATTGATGTAGATTGAAAATAAAATTATCTGGCTATTTCCAGAAAAAAACTTATTATGTTTCTCTATTAAAGCTATGAGTTATGAGCTACAAACTACTTTATGTAGATTGATTATATTGTTCAAATTTATTAGTCTAATTCTTATCAATATTATGTTTAGCAATATCCTTAAGTAATATGTGGCTTAGTAACTAAGTTAAAATATGTTGTAACTAGATTGCTTTATCTTTAATTTTGACTAAATTTTCCCTTCTCCTGTGTAGTTTCTCAATGTTTCCCTTTTCTTTGACTGGGAATAGGTAGCTTAATAAATGAATGTACTTAGTGCTGCAAAGATACTTGCATACTGTGAAATATTTCCTATTTGATTTTAAAAAAAGGGATTGAGGCAAAATTAATCATGCTTCCTTTTAAAATTTATTCCTGCAAGTATAAGGCCACAATAGTGCCTGAGATTTCTGATTGTCCAGAAAATGAAAATGGGAGAAAGGACGAGTGAATTGCAGTGAAGAAGGCGTAACTTACAGAAAAGTCAATCTGAATTTTTATTGCCCACTTTCGAGGTCATAAATCATTATTTGATTAAGAATGTGATTGTTCTATGTGTGACTATCTTTTTTCTATTCAGAGCTGGACAGTAGCAGCTGCCCAAGCAAACCCTTCAGTGCTTTTACGAGAAAATTGAAATACTGAGAACTAGGAGAGTTGCGGGAAGAAAGCTGACCTTGAGATGGTAAAGCAGCTGCAGAGAACCTGAAAGAGATCTTGGCTTTTTCTATAAGCTTATTTATTAGGGTAAAGAGTGATAATGGCAAACGTTTGCCATATTGACATATTATAATATACTTCTAGGTCCTCAGAGTAAAATGCAGAGGGGAGAATTCCTTTCCTGGAGACAAAATTGGGAGCCTTCTCTCCCACATTGGCTGCAATCAGGGTTGGAGAGCAAAGGAGAGCAAAAACTGAAACGATGCTACCCCATATATATTTTTGTGAGTTTCATAGGCATCACGGTATAGCAGTGAATGGAAAATAAGAGTAGTTTAGGTATAATTGATACCTGGGGATATCTGGCTCTGTAAATAACTAGAGGGTTAACTTTAAGAAACAAGTAACCTCTCTGGGTCTTAGTTTCCTCCTCTGAGTACAAGGAGAAGATTGGATTGGTTGATTTCTTCTAATATCACATTTATTGCATTTTCATTAGCCTCACAGTTCTTTGTATGGTGTTGAGCACATAGGAGGCCATTAAATAGCTGCTGATTAAGTGACTGTTGAATCAGATATAGGGGAATCTGGGATTAACCAGATAATACAAGAGGAAAAAGGAATACAAGCCTCACATGGTTGATGAATAATACGTAAATGGTATTGAGGAAAGAAGCATTATAATTTCATATTTTAACGGCCAATGTATGATCTGAACATTTTCCTTGATTTCTCTCAGGGCTTTGATGTCTGAGGTGATGGTCTTCAAAGTAAAACCAAATCACTGAATTCTATAAAGTATCCAGATTCTTAACACAACTTTTAAATTCTTCAACACATATAGTAGTATTATTGGTTGAATTGTGTCCCCCAAAAGACATATTGAAATCCTAATGGCCAGTAGCTGTGAATTTGACCCTATTTGGAAATAGAGTCTTTGTAGATTTTTTCAAGTTCAGATGAGGTCATTATGTTGGACCTTAATCCAATATGACTGGTGTCCTTATAAGGAAAGGAAAATTTGTACATAGAAGGCAATTCCCAAGAAAAGGCCTTGTGAAGATGGAAGCAGAGATTGGAGTGATGTATCTACAAGCCAAGGACCACCAAGGATTGACGGCTATCACCAGAAGCTGAGAGAAAGGCATGAAACAGATTCTTTTTCAGAGCCTTGAAAAGGAACCAACCTTGCTGATACCTTGATTTCGGACTTTTAACCTCCCAAACTGTGAGAGAACAAATTTCTGTTGTTTTCATCTAGCCAGTTTGTGATAATTGGTTATGGCAGCCCTAGGAAACTAATATAGGTGGGCAACTTCTTCCAAGTCATTTTATCTTGGATGATGGACCTAGAATACATCCAAGGAATAGAAACGAGCTCAGATAATTAGCTAGATGTTTCCTTTTTTTCCTATTTGAGGAAAACAGAGTTGTGAGGAACCCGAGGGTCGTGGCCTTGAGTTAAATGTTTCTATTGACCACTAGGGAGGGAGTCCTTTATTTCCTTCTTTGTTTAGAAGTTGTTCACAACAACTGCCCATCATGTCAACAATTTGTGAAGTTTGCAAGACTCTCTGCTTTGTACGATTTTCGTGAAAACAATTTCAAGTTTAACTATTTCAAGGTTAGAAGATAGAAATCATGTCTAGTCTTCCAGATTCAGGGATACATATGCGTGTGTTCATGCAGGCAAATAACAGCAGATCTCTTTTAGCTACAACAAGGCTTCCCAGTGTGACTGACCAGCTTGTGCAGCAACTGCATGGCATTATCTTTCGATTAGACCAATATTTAACGGCAGTTTTGTTATGTTCCCTGCCACTTCTTCCATATTTACCTCCTCCCCACCAAATCCAGAGGCATCTCTGGGAGACTCTAATCTGTCTAAATGGCTTAATAGTTAAAGACATGAGAGAAATAAGTATTAATTGATTAAACAAGTGTTATAAGTTTAACTGCTGGCATAATATCAGGTGCTTTGAAGGAGTAAACCAGATATTAAGGCATAGTCCCTGCCTTCCAGGAACTCAAGATGCAGTGAAAATAGGATTGCAGAATCTGGAGTCAGACTGCCCTGGCTTTGATCCTACCCCCACTTTTACCACTTCTAAAACATTGGGAAAACTACCTTCTCTATGATTAATTTCTTTATTCATATAGTGATAAGGATAATGATAGCAGTTACTTCATATGTCAAAGGAGTTATTCATATTAAACCAAGGGCTTGGCTTATAGTAAATTCTTAATAAATATTGGCTATTGTTACGTTAGTGATATTACTTATGAAATTGGTTTGAGAAACAATATTAACAACAAAAAAAAATTAGAGAAGACTCTTGAGAGTAAATGCAAAGAAGCGTGGTTCGACCCTGAAATATATAGAATTCACTGTATGCTACACTTCATTATTTTAGTCTTGGTAACTGAGGAAAAAAACAATATCATGGGTCGACAGAGGAGGGCTTACTAGTGAGTTGCACAGAGAAAGCAGTTAATAAATTTTTAAATTTCCAATTAATTTTTTTCATCAACTAGGTGGAAAAGAAATTCTTTTCGTAAAACTTCATATTTGACTGAATGATTTTAAAAGGATTTCTGTGACTGTTATTCTCATTGCTTAAAAATGAATAGAATAGTAAAATCTAAGACATTAAATCTCAGCTTCAGTAGGCAGAATAATGATCCTCTAAAGATATTCATATCTTAATCTTTAGATCCTGTGAATATTTTACCTCACATGACAAAAGGGACTTTGCAGATGTGATCAATTTAAGGATCTGGAGGTAGTTGAGAGTATACTGGATTATCTAGGTGGATACAATCTAATCATAGGAGTCCTTAAAAGCAGAGAATCTTTCTCTGCTGTTGTCAGAGGGAGATGTGACTGCAGATGAACGGTCAGAAGATGCGAAGTTGCTGGCTTTGAAGATGGAACAAGGAAGCCATGAACGAAGGAATGTAGGTGGTCTTTAGAAACTGGAAAAGGCAAGATAATAAATTCTCTCCTAGAGTCTCCAGAAAGAAACAGCCCTGCTGACATCTTGATTTTAGCCTGTTGGACCTGTGTCAGACTTCTGACCTACATAACAATAAATAATAAATTTGTGTTGTTTTAAACCACTGAGTTTGTGGCAATTTGTAACAGCAGCAAAAGAAAGCTAATCCATCAGCTATTGCACATCAAAACAAGCTAGGAAGAGTACATTTTTTCAGCCCTTTCCTGTTCTCTCTTTAACTGTCTTTTGATTTTTCCTTTGTTCTTTTAGTTGTTTTTTAAAAGGTGGGGAGAACTTTTTCTTCTGCATAAGATATAGTAACAGGGACTGAAAATATGCTTCTCTTTGACAAAACTAAGAAAGAAACACAAAAACAAAAAAACTAGACAGTATGTAAAAACTGTCAAGACACAGGCATCAGGCATTGAAGCATAGTGATCCTCGAAAGAAACAAATAAAATGAGTCCTATCATTTTCCCAGTTTACTGCCCCCAGGTTGCAGCACGGGATGGGGGAACCTAGGCAGAACCAACTGGACACCTTGAATTGAGGAGCTGGATCTGAGGGTTGGTCTGGGGAGACCAAGGAAGCTAGAGTTCTCAGGATAGAGTACTGGAGGCAAGAGAATTGCACAGTTAGATCCCTGGAGATCTGAAGATCCCCTGTGAGCATTCAACAGAGCTCTGATCAGTGCATGCATGCGAAGAAAAAACTATCCAAGGCTGAGGAAACAACCAACCGAAAGGATTAGAGGGAACAGTGCCTGGCACTCACACGGGGCTGGGAATAGTTCCCATTTCTACTAGCCAGACTGGAAAAACTCATAATTCAAGAAAGGTCCTACCCGAGTACTAGGAAATTATTAGCCATAGACTGAGCACCTCTGTAAATCTGCCTAAAAAATCAGAAGTGCAAGATCCAAAAAGCTTAAATTATTTCCAAGTACCTTAACTGCATCCCAGAATAAAGCACAAAACAAGGGAAAATTCATCATTTGTCATTAAATTGAAGATTACCAAGCATGTAAAGAAGTAGGAAAACATGATGCATAACGAAGAAGATAATCAGAAAATCAAAATTGACCCAGAACTGTCACAGATGTTACAATTAGCACAAAAGGACGTTAAAACAGTTATAACTGTATCCCATATGTTCAATGTGTTCAGCGAGATATAAAGGCCTAATTCAAATTTTTAGAATAGAAAAGTACAATGTATGACATGAAAAATATATTGAATGGAATTAACAATAGAGTAGACGTTGCAGAAGAAAAGTCAGTGAATTTGAAGACATAGTAACAGAAACTATCCAAAATAAAATGCAGAGAGAAAAAGAATTTCAAAACGAAAAGCGGAGGTGAGTTGTAGGAAAATTTCGAGCAGTCTCGTGTACTTGTAATTCAAGTTCCTGACGGAGAGAAGTGGAAAGGCAGAAAAAATATTTGAAGCAATGATGACCAAAATTTTTCCAAATTTGATGAAATCTTTTATCCTACAGATAGTGGTCAGTTCACGAAAAGATATAAGAATTCTAAATGTTTATGTCCCTAGTAACAGAGCTTCAAAATACATGAAGCCAAACTGATACAACTGCAAAGAAAAAGGAAATAGCCTCAGTGATAGTGATAAATATCAATACTCCTCTTTCAATAAATGATAGAACAAGTAGAGAAAAAATCAACAAGGATATAGCAGACTTAACACTATTAACCAACTTGATCTATTTGACATTTATAGAATACTCTGCTCAACAATAAAATGTTCATCCTTTTCAATTACACATAAAATGTTTATCAAGAGAAATCATATTTTCAGCAATAAAACAAGTCTCAATATATTTTAAATGATTCAAGTTAGCAAAGTATTTCTCTAATCACAATAGAATTAAATTAGAAATCAAGAACAGAAAGATATCTGAAAAATCCCTAAATGTTGAAAAACCAAATAACATATTTGTAAATAAACCATGTGTCAAAAAAGAAATTAAAATGGAAATTAGAAAGTATTTTGAACTGAATTAAAATGAAAAAATAAAAATATTGAATTTTGTGTGACGCCATTAAAGCTGTAGTTAGGGGAAATTTATTGCAGTAAACACCTGCATTAGAAAAGAAGAAAAACATAAATCAATGACCTCAGTTTTCACCTTAAGAAATTAGAAAAAGAAGAACAAATTAAGCCCAAAGTAAGCTAAAGAAGGGCAATAATAAAGTGGAATAATAAACAAATAATAATAAAGAGGAATAATAAAGTGGATATCAATGAAATGGAAAACAATAAAATAGGGAAAATCAATAAAACCAAAAGCTTTATTTGTGTGTAAGGAAGATTAGCCTTGAGCTAACATCTGTTGCCAATTTTTGCTGAGGAAGATTGGCCCTGGGCTAACATCTGTGCCTATCCTCCTCTACTTTATATGTGGGATGCTGCCACAGCATAGCTTGACAAGCAGTGCATAGGTCTGCACCTGGGATGCGAACCCATGAACCCTGGGCCACTGAAGTGGAGCTTGTGAACCTAAACACTACATCACCAGGCAGGCCCCCAAAAGTTGTCTTTTTGAGATCAATAAAATTAATGAAATTCTTACAACGTTGAATAAGCAAAAAAGAGAGAAGACAAATTACCAGTCTCAAAAATGAGATAGCTGACTTCACTCTGGATCCTATAGCTATTGAAAAAACAAAAAGGAGATATTATGAAAAACTTTATGCTTACAAATTTGACAACTAAGATGAAATTGATGAATTCTTTGAAAGACACAAACTACTAAAGTTCGCTCAAGAAGAAATAAACTAAATAGCCCTATATTCATTCAAATAATAGAATTTGTAGCAGTTTTTTTTTCCCGATAAAGCAAACTCCAGGCCCAAATGGTTTCAGTGATGAATTCTATCAACACTTAAGGAAAAATGTCATTCTACACAAACTTCCTCTTCTTCCATAAAATTGAAGAGGAGGTAATACTTCACAATTCCTTCTTTGAGGCAAATCATCGCCCTAAAACAGTTACAAGAAAAAGATATTACAATGAAAGAAAGTTACAAAACAATACCTCTTATTAATATAGAACATTTCTAAAAATTTTAGCAAATCAAATTCAACAATATATAGAGAGAATAATATATAATGTCGAAGTTGGATTAATTGCAGGAATACAGGGTCTACTTAATATTTGAAAATCAGTCACTGCAATTAACCATATTAAAAACTACAAAAGAAAAGCCGTATGATCATCTCAATAAGTGCATGAATTTTACAAAATTGATCATCCATTCCTGATAAAAACTATCAGCAAACTAGGCAAAGAAGGGAACTTCCTCATACTCATAAAGTCTTTTTCCCTAAGATCAGGAACAGCCAAAGGATGTTGCTTTTACCAATTCTATTCAACATTATATGAGTAGTTCTGGCAAGTGCATCAGGTAAGAAAAAGAAATACAAGTATTTAAATTAAAAAGAAGTAAAACTGTCTTTATTAGCAGATGATATGATTATCTATGTAGAAAAATCTAATGGAATCTACAAAAAAGTTACTAATACTAATCAGTTCAGCAAGATTGCTGAAAATAATCAATAAAAATTAATTATTTTTCTATACTAGCAACAAATAATTAGAAATTTATATAAAAAGTACAGTTTACAATAGCATCAGAACATATAAAATACTTAGGGATAAATCTGACAAAAGACGTGAAAAACTCATTTACCAAAAACTGCAAAACATTGCTGAGAGAACTTAAAGATCTATATAAATGGCAAAATATATCCCGATACCTTGTTCATGTGTCAGAAGATTTAATATTGATTAGATGTTAATTCTCCTCAAAACCATGACTAGATTAAATGCAATCCCAACCAAAATCCCAGTAGCTGTATTTGTAAAAATTGGCAAGCTGATTCTAAAATTCGTATGAGTACAAAAGATCTGTAATAGCCAAAACAACGTTGAAAAAGAACAAATTTGAAGGACAAATACTAATTTGTTTAAAGACCTTTAATAAAGCTACAGCAATCAAGTAGTCTGGTATAGCCATTAAGGCAGAGAAATAGATTAATGAAAAGAATAGAGGGTCCATTAATAGACCCACACGTCTATGGACAATGGATTTCTGACAGAGGTGAAAGGATAATTCCATGATTTTCAACAACTGGTGGTGGTAACAAATTGAACATCCATATGTGAAAACAAAAACAAAAAACAAAATAATTTGATCCATACTATATCCTACCACTAAAAAATTAACTTAAAATGGATTATAGACCTAAATATCAAACCTAAAATGGTAATAATTCTAGATGTAAACACAGGGTAAAATCTTTGTGACCTTGTGTTAGGCGAAGGTATCTTAGATACATTACCAAAAGTGTAATCCGCAAAGGAGTAAACTGATAAATTGGGCTTCATCAAAATTTTAAAAATCTGCTCCTCAAAAGATACTCTTATGGAAATGAAAAGACAAGCCATATACGAGCAGAAAATTCAAGGACTTGTATCCAGAATATATAAAGAACTATCAAAACTCAATATTAAAAAAAGAACCAACCCACATAAATAGGCAAAAGATCTGAAGACACCTGACAAAAGAAGATTTACAAATGGCAGATGAGCATATAAGAAGCAATTATATTATTAATTATGAGGCAAATGAAAATTAAAACCACAGTGAGATGTCACTACAAGCTGTGCAAAAAGGACTAACATTTAAAAGACTGCCTATACCAAATGTGGGCAAGGATGTAAAGGAATTGGCACACCCATACACTGATGGCAGGCATGTAAAATGATACAACCACTTTGGAAAACAGTTTGGCAGTATCTTTAAAAGTTAAATGTACAAGTATCACATTATCCAGCCATTCCATTGTTAGGCATTTACCCAAGAGAATTACCCAAAGACTTGTACACAAATGTTCATAGAAGCTTGATTAGTAATAACCAGAAAGTGGAAACAATCCAAATGTCCATCAACATGTGAATGGATAAAAAAGTGGTGGAATATCCATCAATGGAACACTACTAAGCAATAAAAAGTAAGGAACTATTCATACATGCGTCAAAATGGATGAATTTCAAAATAACTATGCTGAGGGAAAGAAGTTGGATAGAAAAGGAGCACACACGTTATGATTTCATTTATATATAACTCTAGAAAATGCCTACTAATCTATACTAGCATAAAACAGATCAATAGCTATCTGAGCAGGGCAAAGGGAGAAAGGAATGACTAGTTGGGGGTAATGAATATGGTATATACATTATTTTTATTGTGGTGATGGGCTTTCAGAGTACATACATACGTCACTCAGTATGGGCTGTGAGGATTGAATGCAATTATAAATGGAAAGCCCTAAAAAGTGTGATAAAAAGTAAATGCTTGTAATTATTAATTATTAATAAAATGTCGGAATTAAATTATTTCCTGAATCAGAGTTTTATACATTTCAACCCAATTTCTCACCATTAGAACCTTTCTTCCCATCTCCAGTGGTTTTGTTTTTCATCCTCTTCCTTTCAGGAGATTTTTTTACTTCTTTTTTGATTCTTATTTCTAACAATGCAGCCTTACAGCTATGAAAGTCTACTTCTTTTGCTACCACTAGATTTTTTTTGTCGGTGAAAGCAATGGATAGTGTAATAGTCTCTAGCTTAAAAAATCAAGTAAATATCTTTTGGATGAAGAAATTTATCACAAAACAGATTAAAAGAATGTGCCTGCTTTCAACAAACTCTTTTAAAAATGTTTTACATAATTGATCAGCTTTTATATTATAAAACCTAACATTTAATATGTACTAAGTAATAATAAGACTGAACTCACTGTCCTTTTACTTAATAAAATAACTAGGGATAAAGAGAATCCTAATTATATTTAGCACCATACAATAATGACAGGGGAAAAGGTAAGCTATTTCATAATTCTAGTCCTTGGGTTTAATTCACTCTGTGACTAATGCAAGAAAGACTGAAAATAAACTACTAGATCCTGTCTGCTCGTAACTAGTATACTGGGGCTCCTATAAAGAAATATAAAAAGCATTTTAGTTCTCTTAATTTATGCAGAGGTATTAGAGGTGAGATGGGGAATAAAGACAATTGCATACTATGTCAACTCAAATAATCTGTCCTTTACATTTCGCCTTTTCTTTCCAATATAGAAAGGGTATACAGGCTAGAGAAATCCAAAGATGAAGCAAAATAATTGTAGCAATTCTCCTATCTCGGAAGGGCTATGTTGGTGGCACAAAATAGCCCAGCAATTTTCTTTCCACTAAATGAAAGATCAGGGAAGTCTCAAGAGCAGTGGTGATTATTTAATGCAGGTTAGGAGAGACTGGAGTCGAATAGCACTTCATAAGTGCCCTGTAATAATACCTTTTATTCCCTGTGTGTATAGCAAAACATTTGAATAAAAATGTCTTCATGTAAATTTAGTTCCATGAACTATTTTGTAGGGAATGTGCACTGAATATATAAATACCATAGCAACAGTTTATGTTGGTTTTTCTCAACCACAGCAGGTCATATTAAATTTGAAGCAGAATCAACAATTTTATCAATACAGTCTATACCTTAAGAAATCCGGAAGTGTTATTTTGTATAGCAACTCATGAATGTTTCAGCCGTTGTGGTCTATTGCTTTAGAATATTGTGATTTATCATTTCTTTATTGTTAATACAATTACCTTTCTATGGAATTGCTTGCGGCCATTAAATCCTGGGCTGTAACTACTATTCTAGACAGTTTTGGCCATTATGTGAATTAAGAACCTATAAAAATTGTTTCCATTTTGGGCCTTTTGTGTCACCATGGAAACCATCCGTGACTTAAGTGTTTGTAAGTGATTCGTGATCCTGGATGAAGCAAACTTTCAATGAAGTAAATCCCTCATGGCCCATTTTTTTGTGTGTGAAAATTTCAGAATTTTTTCCCCTGAGATTCAATGCCCAATTTAGTTTAGTTAGTTTTAGTTTCTTTTGTTAAGTTACCAGTGTGCTTCTAATTTTTGTTTTGTCTATTGTACTTGCTCTTTGCAAATTCCCCTGCTTACTCTTTCAAACAGTTATGCGGCCGTACTGAATGGCTGTCATGACCTGGCTTGGAAGTGAGCATTTTCGATCCAAAATGTTATTCAATGCAGAGCTGCAAATAGACAAACATGCTTTCAACATCACATCTGGCTAGGATGCTTCTCTATTTCTAAAATAATTTTTGGAATGGAATTAATTTTCCTTCCATTTTCTTCTTTTTTTTGGTGAGGAAGATTGTCCCTGAGCTAATATCTGTGCCAATCTTCTATTTTGTATATGGGGACGCCGCCACAGCATGGCTTGATGGGCTGTGTGTAGGTCTGTGCCCAGGATCCAAACTCGCTAACCCTGGGCTGCCAAAGCGGAGTACATGAACTTAACCACTATGCCACTGGGCCAGCCCCCTTCAATTTTCTTTATAGCAAAATTTTAATGAAGCTGCGTCGGTAGACATTCTTATTTATGAGGCACAACCAAAGTATTTCAATCAAGTATTTAAAAATATTAACTTCTCTCATTCATACTACTTATTTTTATTAACATATTTTTAACATATATCATTACTATTATATATATTTAGAATTTTATCCAGGAATATGAGAGTATTCTAATATTTTTGGTAATAGTATTTTAATTGCAATGCTTTAATACTAATATTAGAGAATAAGTAAGCTAATAATTTAATATTTAGATAAAAATTTTAAAAATTTATTCTCATAGACCTCCAGTAATACAGACTACATTACATGAAAAGTTGTGCTAAATTTGGCTTACTTAAATTAATAATTATTTAATGATTCTGAGAAGAAAATGCAGATAAATTAATCATGTACACTCATCTTAGAAAACATTTAAGTTATTTAAGGATAAAATTACTTTATTTTATGTTTTCAACAGAATAGTTTTTTATTCAATTTATTAATTATAAGTGAATCTTGTACATTTTAAGGCAACTCCAATAGTCTCGTCTACTTAGTAACTTTTTTCCAACTATTTTTTGAGATAATACATGTACTAGACAAGAATGGAATTGAAATTTTTGAATGTTTTCTTCAATTCAGATATTTTTTAATAGGTTTGAGATATAATTCACATACCGTATAATTCACCTATTTAAAGCGTACAATTTAATGGTTTTTGGTATGTTCACATAATTGTATAACCATAACTACAATAATTTTTATAACTTTTTAATCACTCCAAAATAAAAGCACATACACATTAGCAATCACTCACCATTTCCTCCCACTCCCAGCTCTAGACTTAGGAGATCACTAACTAACTTTCTGTCTATATAGACTTGCCTTTTCTGGAACTTTCATATAAATAGAATCATACACAACTTTTGTGACTGGCTTCTTTCATTTGGCATGATGTTTTCAAAGTTATCCATATTGTAGCATGTATAGATGCTTCACTTCTTTTTTATTGCTGAATAATAATCCATTGTGTGGATATACCACAATATATCTATTTGCCACAATTTATTTATTTATCCATTTATCAATTGATAGACATCTGAGTTATTACCACTTTTTGACTACTATGAATAAAGCTACTACGAAAATTCCTGTACAATTTCTTGTGTCGACGTATATTTTCATTTCTTATGGGTATATACTTAGGAGTTGAATTGCTGGTCATAGGTTAACTCAACACCTAACCTTCTGAAGAACTACTAGACTGTTTTCCAAAGTGATTACACCATTTTACATTCCCACAAAGATATATGAGAGTTCCAATTTCTCCACAACCTTGCCAATCCTTGATACAGTGTCTTTCGGGTTACAGCATCCTAGTGTGGGCGGGGGAGTGGTATCTCCAGGTTTTTATTTGTATTTCCCTGATGGCTAATGAGGTGAACATCTTTGCACGTGTTTATTGACCATTTGTACATCTTCTTTGGAGAAATGTCTATTCAGATTCGTTGCTTGATTTTTAATTGGCTTATTTGCCATTTTATGGCTGAGTTATAGCCTTTTTTTTTTTTCGTGAGGAAGATCAGCCCCGTGCTAACATCTGCCAATGCTCCTCTTTTTTTGCTGAGGAAAACTGACCCTGGGCTAACATCCGTGCCCATCTTCCTCCACTTTATATGGGACACTGCCACAGGATAGCTTGCCAGGCGGTGCTTCAGTGCACACCTGGGATCCGAACCAGCGAACCCAGGGCCGCGGCAGTGGAGTGTGCGCACTTAACTGCTTGAGCCACTGGGCTGGCCCCCCTCCTTTTTTTTTTAATTAATGAGAGTGGCCTTCCTAAAGCTGTTTTTTTTTCATGAGGAAGATCAGCCCTCAGTTAACATCTATGCCAATCCTCCTCTTTTTGCTGAGAAAGACCAGCCCTGAGCTAACATCTATTGCCAATCCTCCTCCCTTTTTCCCCTTTTTCTCCCCAAAGCCCCGGTAGGTAGTTGTATGCCATAGTTGCACATCCTTCTAGTTGCTGTATGTGGGATGCCGCCTCAGCATGGCCAGACAAGCGGTGTGCTGATGCGTGCCCAGGATCGGAACCAGGGCTGCCAGTAGCAGAGCGCGAGCACTTAACCGCTAAGCCACGGGGCCGGCCCCTCTAAAGCTATTTTTCAATTGGTGAGTTTTAATTGATTTAAAAGAAAAATAATTTCCAACCTTAATGTAGAGGCTGTTCTACTTAAACTTAATATATAACATTGATTTTATATAAAAGTATTAATATAATTTTATACCTTATTTAAAAATCAATAGTAGCAAAATGATTTCATTAAGCAATAGTTTTAAAATAATGCTATCTTCTCCTTTGAAGATAACATTTCTTGGAAAGAAAGACATAGAGAATATTTTAGAAAGTAAGAACTGCATATTGGTTAACAAACAGTAAGGCTTGATATCATGAAAATTTTACGGTTCCAAGAAGACCTTGGCATTTAGACAATGACAATATTGTTTGAGTATGTCATTTTTTTTTAATGACGCCAGCTTTTCCCTACTCTGCCTTATTAATTTTCCCCTGAATGTCTGTGTAGGAAGATTAACAGTGTTGTCAACACCAGCTACATGTCTGAATCCTAAAAGCTTGAAGTTGGCTAGACGTCACAGTAGGAAATAAAAATATTTTCTGCAAAACAGGAGTATTCTAACATATTGATCCTGTAGATTCCTGGAAACATCTGTTAATTTTTAACGTGGAAGCTTTTGTAGAGTGACAAAGTAAATTATAATATATATGGAAACACTAAGAACATGGTTTAGAAGAAAGCAGCATTATCAATACATTTTTTGAGGTTATTCTCAAAGAGTTTCCAAGAATAATATCACTTGTTATTTGTAAAAAAATTTTTTTAAATTATAATCTTGTCATTTTCATCATTTATACATATCTCTGTTTCACAATATAGACACATTACAAAAACTTCAACCACCACAGATTAATATTTCTCTTTATTTTTAAAAAATTCATACTTAAAGGGTAAAATTTTATTTAAATTTTTTACCTGTAAGTTTTCCGAAAGCAGCGAGCTGTCCTGAAGACCACAGAACCTGGTATATAATAAGTACAGTACTTAATACATGTTTAGTGAATGAATGCATTAAAGCCATTTTTTAATTGGTGAGTCTTAACTGACTTCAAAAAAATGATTTCCACCCTTAATGTAGAGGCTGTTCTACTTAAGCCTAATATATAACATTGATTTTATTTAAAAATATCAATATAGTTTTATACTTTATAAAATACAGCACCATCCTCTCAAACTGGGGTACCTTGGGACACTTGGTTTGCTTCAACCCAAGAGGAATCAGAAACTTAAAAGTGGTGTGTGAAGGCCAGAACCATCAAGGATGGAAGGAAGAGGAAGGCCCAGGGGGAGGAGGGCTGTTTGGCAACTGAGGTAAAGAGCTTGCCCTCCCACTGCTGGGATCATCCCAACTCCTCTGATCCGGCAGGAAGGGAGCAGCCTGCAACCCCATGGGAAGGTCAGGGGCCACCTGATGCTCCAAGCAGGGGGCTGGAGTGGGGGTCATAAAGGCTTGTCCTCCAGGGAGATGACAGCACTGCCCCCCAGTTTCTCCAGGAGGTTGTAGCGATCGCTGTCAGCTTCTTGATAGCGTCCTTGGAGCTGGCATGGATAGTTTTGCTCTTAAGGAGTGTACCTGGTCCTCCTCCTTGCTCTCATTAAATTATACATATTAAATTTTTTTCTAAAGTAGGCTGTCTGTTATGTCATAGGGTATCTGTAAGAGGTACTTGTGAAAAGAGGAATCAAACCCTGACCTATGGATTTTCCCGGCAGTGTTGCAGTTATTGAAATAGGGGTCTGTGAATTTTTTGCCATCTAACCTGTGAATTCCAACTAGACCCAGTGTGGGTCACAGGTCACAGGCTGACTTCACGTGGGGCTTCTCAGCTGCATTTGCATTCAGTTCCTTTCAGATTCTCCTTGGGAAAGAAAAGAAAGAGGAAATACATTTGCCTTTTACATTATTTAGCCAATGATTTACAAAACAAGTAAACATTGATTACCACTGGAAATACTGTAACCAACTATAAAGCTTTTGTCCTTCAGATCATTCTTTCATGGTACTGAACATTTTTAGTAAATGCCAAATTAGCACTGCGGCAAAGCTGTGTAACAATGGCTATACAAACCAGTGCTGAGAAACAATAAAAATTGAAGGCATTCCACTGGCAACAAATCAATTATTTCAACAATTTTCTTTTACTTATAAGAATGCAAGCAATCTTAGGCATGAGTTAGTATTTTTAGAGTCCTAGTTATAATAGGCTTCTTTTAATTTTAGGCTCAATTAAAAAATTAAAATTATGTAGAAAGGAACAAGCATGACAACAGACCGTGCTTTACCTCAACCATGAATGAATGTGTCACTTTTTTCTCCCTGGTGAAACAGAAATGCTGTGGGTGAGAAAATTAAATTTCTTCTGCATTAAAAAGAAAATTGAGAAAGTAAAATATGGAAGGGATTTTTTGGGAGAAAGGACCTTAGAGATGTAATCCAGTGATTACCTAACTGTTCTTTTTCTGTAGATGGGGAAATTTAAGCCCAGAAATGTTCATTTTACAAGAATACGTGAGAGACCAGGCAATAAACCTGACAATGGATTACAGTAAGAATAACTATCTGCAACACATCTACCAAAATGTGCAAAAAAATACCCACTTGCTAAACATATGCCGCAAACCCCTGTTCAAAGGATGAAGAACTTCATTCAAACATTGCCAATCTTTCCTGCTAAAGAATTATTAGCAAATTACCAGGGTTCCAAGTCCATCAGTGATGAGAAGTAGATATTAGGACTGAGGGAAAATCTTCTAGTTGGTCCTCAGAAGCAAGAAGTAATAGATATTCTGTCAAGAAATAAAAATGACTCTGACTTGATTCACCAATTTTTAACACCTTGCAAAATTTGCTTTATTGTTCTTTCTCTCTCTCTCTGTCTCTCACACACACATAGATATACACACACTATGATAATTTTTTTATCTGAGCCATTTCAGAGTAGGCTGCATATGTCATGCTCCTTTACTTGTTAATATCACAGTATGTGTTTCCTAAAAACAAGGGTATTCTCTTACATAACCACAGCGCAGTTAGCAAATTCAGAAAAGTGAACATTTTGGTCTAATCTACATTTGCTCCTTGTACATACCCACTCACATTAGTTTCTGATTTATTCTTTCTTTGTTTTTGCAAAAATAAGCAGATCCATAGTATATGTTTTCTTATTTTCCTAAATAGGATTGTTTTGTTCAATAAGTCCATTAAACATAAACAAATAAAACACAAAACCAAATTTGAGGTAAAAGTATTTTTGTAGATTTTGAAATAATTTTATTCTTTCCTATGTCCCTGCCCTTCCTTCTTTCTCCATTGTTTGAAAGCCTTCTCGCACAAGCCAAAGCTTATTTCCCAAGGAAATGGTGCTGTAAGCAGTGAGGAAGCAATGAGAGCTTGCAAACAGAGAATTAATATTATCACATCTAAGATTTAAGAAGCCAGCTGTGGCAGTTGTGTGAAGGAGGTAATAAAATGGGGAGACTAGACGTTGGGAGACTAAGTAAGGAGGTTAGCGTGATTTTTCCAAATAAGAGACTTTGAAAGTCTAAATTAGGGTCATGGCTGAGGGGGTAGAAAGTGGTGAAAGATGACCATCATCTGAATTTGAAGAGTGAACAAGAGGAAGAAGGTCAAGGTGCTGCCAAGCTTTACAGCCTTGGAGGATATTGCTATCATTATCTGAACTAGGAAACAGAGAAGGTATGGATTTGGGGGAAAGATGAAGAGTTTGGTTATGAACATGCTGAGTTTGAGGTATTGGTATTATACTCATGTGGAGAGGTGCAGGGCACAATGTGATAACATAAAACCATGGAGAGGAAACACAGAGTATTATACAGACTAGGTGTTGAGATAATGGTTTGCTTGATTGTTTTATTTTATTGTTTTACGCAGAACCATCTTCTCTTCCTTGGGCCTACACAGCTACGCCTGCAGTGAACAAGTGCTGATGCTTCAGTAGGCAAAGCTGAAGCATCATGGTCTAGCTTTTATATTTCACATAGTTGCATGGAATGACCTAAAAGTCTAGTCTTTATAAAGGCAATGGTGTACCAAAGCAATTTGTAATAATGCATAGTGATATCTGTAAAGAATTCTATTAATTTTTTTTTATTTTCTCCCTATAAGACCGGAACAATATCTGCAAATATAATATGTGGGAGTGAGCACAGTTTGGTGTCCAACTCCCACCCCTATTCATAGGGAAATACACACACACATGTTTTTCTGGAAAGAAGTCAAACCTCTATTGTTGCTGAAATTCTTTCCATGGAGAACAGATTTTATTTTCCTCTACATATAGTTTCCTATTTTACATGGAGAGGAAATGTTTTCTCTTGTTTCTAGCAAACAAACATGCATGGACAATGGACAACATTGTTTGAAAGAGAAATGATTCTCTATTCACTGGGAGAGAGGACAGCTGTTATAAGAATTCTCGACGTCCTGACTCTGCTCTCCCCTCCCTTCTCTACAGCCACTTTTAGTTGCGTGAAGTACAATATTCTTGTCTCATCAGTGCCTAGGTAGGCCATGAAAACATAAGAAGAATCACCACACAGGAGGCGGCAGAGGGAAGAAGGATACTGAGCTAGGAATGGTAATAATCTCTCTTTTTAAGGACATTGATGAAGATAAGCACATTCTTGTGAGAGCCCTACTGTCTGAGCTTTGGCCGACACTAGGAGTAGAGTTGCTAAGAACCTAGAGGCACCAGAAGCCTTGTGCCCATGTAGGCATTCTCACACTAGTCCTGATCTCTTGCCTTCATCACCTCTTTGCAATTTTTTCCTCCCACCTTATAGCTTAACTTGGGCTCTATTGATGACATAAGCTGTGATGCACTAGCATAGTTCATGATGAATATAATATTTGTTTTGATTCTTATGCTATATTCAGCCTTTACATTAGCTTGGTATGTAATTTCTTCAAGACATTTCTTTGCTCTTGTCTAAGAAGGGTTTATTATTTTCTGGACTCTCATAGGAGAAACAGATGCTTTATAAGTAGTAAGGCACAGCATATTTACTGTGAAATGGGAACCTTGATTATATTCATTCATAGGTATTTTGGCATTGTACATGTATGTGTGTGTCTGTACATTTTTATTATTATGTTTCCATTGGACTGGCCTATTTTTGGTTCTTGAACATGCTTTGAGCATTCCTACCTCTTGGTCTTTTTGAGTCTTCATCCCATCTCCTCTCCACACATCCCAGTGATAAATGCCCCAGCTCTCTCCATCTAGTTGTATATTTCTTAACTTTCAAGATTTAAGTGAGATGAATTTTGCCATAACCCACTCCTTTATAAATCATAGTCATCTTTTCTTACTCTGAAATTTTATATTGCTTACTGTGTGCTGTTTACTTGACAAGAGTACTACCTTGACCTGTTAGTTTTCTTTTTCTATGTCTAAACTTTGAAATTCTAAACAAATGTCATGCGTAGAATAATGACCCAAATGCTTGGGCTTTGGAGCTCGACAGACTTGGGCTCGAATTCTTGCTCTTCTGCTTAAAGCTGTGAAATCTTGAAGTTACTTAATCTCTTTAAACTTCAGTTTCCTCATTTGTAAAATGAGCACAATCATAGTAACCATAAGGTTGTCATGAGAATTAAGTGAGACAATAGATGTAAAAGATCTAGAACAGTGATTAAGAATTGGATCTAAGGTTTGCTCAAAACTGCTTTTTGACTGATCTTTTAAAGAAGTTGCTAAATCCATAAACTGATCAGTCAAATGGTGCTTTTACTGTTTGGTGAAGAATGACATACACTCTAAGGTGATAACGTAGTTGAAAAGTACTGGGATGTATGTTAGATAAGACTATTTCAAAGTAGAAACCCTTTTCATGGAAGACTAATAATGACATTAATAAACATCCTTCTTGCTTTTAACACTATCCTAGCTCCCTTCTAATAGTTAGGAAGATATCCCCAAACAACGGCAAACTACCTTGACTTTTCTTGGGACTAAACCATCAGGCTGGGTGGCACGTATTTATCAGTGTCATCACTCCTTTGCCAAGAGGCTATAGAGCTGAAAATGTTTGACTTTTCTCCCACTAGAGTACTGAAGCCCTGTATTTTTCAGAAAGGATATAGGACAGCCTCATCTAAGACCTTTATGGAGAAGCCGGGATATTGTCTCCAACTCTCTTCAGGATATTTAGAAGCATAGGAGACAGATCTCTGCTCGTCCCCACCTACTGCCTGGGGCCAGTCTCATTCTTGTCAGCATTATTTTAAGGAACCAGGCCCAATTTATTATCTCCTTAAAACTGTTATTAGAGAAATTGCCTTAAAAGATCTCTTCTTGACTATGGTTCCATAATTTCTTCTCCTGGCCTTTAAAGCTGTGCCCTAATCCAGCTTTCTGAATTGAGCCTGCTCTCCCCACTTGGAAGATACGTCAGTTTGTTGTGTTTAGATGTACACTTATAGTGTGCATTATGGTGTGCACATCTTAAAACTATTTATTGTAGTAGAGTTTAGTAGACTATTCATCCAATAAGGAAGGAAGGATACTTGAGTTCTAATTTAGGTTCTATCATTAACTAATTTTCTGATTTTGTCTGCATCATTTAGCCCCTGGGAGCCCATCTCTGTATCTGCAAAATGAATATATTACTACTAACTCTAACTGCTTCAGAGAACTTTAAAAGATAAAACACATTAATAATGATAAAGGTATTTGGAAATATTATGTTATATAAATATGACTGAAATTTCCACTGCTAATCAGTTATTTTGCAGTAGTCTAGAATAGACAGAGTCTTAAATACAATGTACTGAGCCATATAATTATATCTATATTTAAAAGATCTTTTCCCACAAAATATAAATCAATAAATGAGTTGTCTAAAATTCTCTCAATGTATCCCTTAACCATACAGATACGTTCATTAGCAATGCTGGGCAGAGAGAAAACTTTTATAACTGCATAATTATAGCAGATTGCTATTTGTTATAGAGATGAAAATACCAGGGTAAAGACATAGGAAGAGTAGAATAAAACTAGCATATATTTGTGTTCATTATGTACCATTCACAAGCCTGTTACCTAGACAATTTCTATGTATCATATTTAATCTCAAAAGAGAGGACAGAATTAAAAGGCCTTAAGAATAAAATTTAAAATACAGAATGTGAACATTGAGCTTTTGTTCATTTATTTGATTTTTCTTATTGGTTCTTTTTCTTAACCTGAGCAATGAAAAATGAAATAGGGATGGATTTAAAGTTCTTTTCCACTCATGAAATTTAATGACTATTTTTCCCTGAAAAATTAAAATAGGGAAGTAGTTAAGAGAGGAAAACAAAAAAATGTGTTACATTTCCTACAGCTATTACTAGTTCTTCAATATGAGCATGCTATCTCTAAACATTCATTCATTCATTCATCCATGGAGCAATTAGAAATTTAATTTAATTTAATTTTATTGACTCAAATCCAATTCAGTGATGTATTTAACACATATCTCTTTAACCATGTTGAAAGTTTTTCCTTTCCTCAAATTTCCTTTGGCTATTTTATCATATGTTCACTCCTCACATTATAATATTCTAATAACAGAACTGGAACTCTATAGAATATTTGCTAAAACGATATGGTTTTCTTTGTGAAATCTTCACTATAGATCAGAAAATAAATTGTGAAATAAAAAATAACCATTGTGTAACTGAAGGGCAAGAAGCATTAATATGTGGTAATAAATTGAGGTCAAACAATATTACATGGGTGCATTTGTGGATTCATGGCATCTCAGTCACAAAAGGCACGCGACAGAGGAGATTTGGGATTTGAATTATTATTTGCTCCTCGCTACACTTTTAAGAATTATTTATCTCTATTAAATAGATCACAGGTAGGCAAACTACCATACATCGCAGGCCAAATCTGGCCCGCTTCCTGTTTCTGTAAATAAAGTTTTATTGGAACACAACCCTGCCCATTCATTTGCCTGGTGTCTATGGCTGCCTCTGCATTACAATGGCAGAGTTGGGTACGTGTGACAGAGACCATGTGGTCTACAAAGCCTAAAATTTTGTAAAGGGCTACTCTGCCCTTTACAAAAAAAGCTTGCTGATGCCTGAAATAAATTACAGAAAGATCAAACAAGCAACACAACAGCTAGCTTCATCTCCCTTCTATGTGGAGGAAAAATCAATGCTGATTCATTCCTGTTTATTTGGCTATGTTTTAATTTTTATTGTTTTCATTATGTGCCAAAGTTGGTAATAACATTGTGCTTCCAACGTATCTGTCTCAACATAGGAGAATATTTCTTTGAGAGTATTTCCTTTTGAAAATATTACCAAGTTAGTAGTATTTAGTGTCTCCCTTAATTCTGTAAATGCCATACAAATGACATTACTAGATACTATCCATGTTAGAAATTACTTTCTCAATTATTAACCAAGGAAATATTTGAATATCTTTACTAACATTTTAAGAGTACATAAACTGTTCATTTCTTTTAGCTGAATATTTAGTTAATCTTTCTAATAATTTTAATTCTCTAGTAGCCAGATCTGGGGAAGTATAAATCTGCATTAGAGTTGTTCTCAGTTTTTCTTTTTTTATTCTCTCCTACTCTTGTACACTTCCTTAAGAGCACAGTGGGGAATATTATTGTCCTTGACAAGATCAGGCTATGATCAAAATAAGTCAACGTCCAATTCCTGACTGAAAGCAATCTTTGAAGTCTCCACTAATTATAGATTCTGCTCTAGAAATACCAACTGTACTTATGAAGTTTTTGTAGGATTGTTGCATGATAGAATTGGCCCCTATCAGTTAAGTGAGGTGTAGAGAGAGACTTAGGCAAGAAATTCTCCTCAATTTAACAATTCAGAGCTCTTTGAGTGCAAGTTGATGGAAGTCTGAGAGCGTACCAGAGAGCGATGAGTAATGGCATATTAAGGACAATTTAAGTGAATGGCTTTTGAGATTAAAGTGAATATCTGAACGAAAGTACTCAAGGGAGAGACAGGAAATAGAATTGGTTCTTACACTGGTAAGGCATTTTTATATGAAAACTTCTTACCTCATCTGCAGATCAATGCATTCAGGCATTGTCATGGGGAATTCTTTGAGCTCTTTAGCATTTAGAGATCCTAGGCTATTTAAAATAGAAAATGCTGATGTATGCCCTAAAAGGGATTATTTCCATCCTACTAAGTATTCTGAATTCTAAATGAAATACTGACTCATCAAAGGCATATCTTCACCTCCAAAGATTGTGATATAGTAAACGTTATAAAAGCACAGAGTTGCAGGCGTGGATAAAGATTGCTGTGTTTGAATATAAAATGAATTTTAAATAAAGCATGGGCATTTTTTAGACTTTCTGACTTCACAGCAGTCTGGCTTCCATTATTTCTATTTGTTACCTTAATCAAAATATCACAAATATTCAAATTTTTTACTCTTGCCGATAATTTAGCCTATGATAAGCTCATTGCTGATTTGAAAGTAGACAACTATTTTATCGGTGTAAGTTTTCTTTAACAATGCATTTCATTTATTTGTTTCATACCGGTAATGCAAATAGAATACAAAATTTAAAAGAAACGCTCTTCTGTAAAATGTCAATCTCCCCTCCCACTGCTGTCTGTCAACTCTCTAATCTTTCCTGGAAGCAATCACGGTTACCATTTTCTTCCATGTCCTTCCAGAGTCAGTCTGTGCATATGTAAGCATTTACTTACATATTCTTTTTTATAATGCAAATAGTACCGTACTCTTCACACAGCTCAGAACTTTGCTATTTTACCTTAATCATATACATTTGAGATTGTTTTCTATCAGCACTTCATTATTTTTAACAGCTTCATAATATTGCATTGTATGAATGTATCATAATATTTTTAACCAGCTCCCACTCCAAAGGTTTATCTAATTTTCAGTTTTTTCTGTTTTATTTTTTGTGTGCATATGTGTCTGTGTAAGTATGTGTGTGGGGTGTGTGTATGAGGGTGTGTTGGGGGGCTCAAATACAGAAGCTATATTATTCAGTTTACTCAGACTATTCTATTGAACTGTGTAAGTCTCCTCCATTGCTCTATTTTTTCCCTTTCCTTTTCCTTGGTTACCTAATGCATTTCCTCACTCCTCCTCCACCGTAGGTATCACACTAATGTGCATTTTCCTTGGATATGTATGTACTTTTGTAAACTGTAAAATATTGTTTAATGTGTGTGTATTTAGAAATTACATTAATGGTATTGATAAATAAATGACAAGCAATAGGATATATTGGAGTATATGAGGAAGCCATTTGGGTTAAAACTAATTTGGCCTTGCCTTGTTTTTCTAAAAGAGACTGATGTGGCCTGTTGAGCATGCATTGTACATCTGCTTTAAGTATTTACTATGTCCCAAAGACAAGAACAATGCCTTTAAAGATAAGGATGTAACTTCCCCCACATCGGCATTTCCTTAAGGATAAGCATCTCTCCCTAAACTAAGGATTGATTGCTGACCTGCTGAACTCACCTTGCCATCACCAACCTGCTGTGCTCACCAAACTGCCATGCCGGCAAAGCAGTCTCATGACTTTTGTAAAAGGGACATTCCAATCATATGTGATGCATGCTCTTTGACAATATATAACCACTCTGTACACCCTATTTCTTTGGAGTGTTCCCTTCCTTTCTGAAAGGACTCTTCCAGTCTATATGGTCCTCAGGGTTGGCTCATAATAAACTCACCCCAATTTTGATTTAAAGCTTGTTTATGGATTATTTGCATTGACAGTATTATGATATTGCTGTACTCCGTACTTCATGGTTACTACTTCTGAATTGCTGCATGATATTTTTTAACATGTCTATTATCTTTTCCTAATTTATTTCCCAGATATAGACACATGGATGCTTCCAGCTTTCATGATCACATATAATGCTGTAATAAACATAGGCACACATACTCCTGTACAGACCTATGCATGAGGGTTTCTGAATCTAAGTGTAGCATTTCTGGTCCATACTCATGGTTACTATGTCCTACAAGTTTTCCACACATCAGCTTTGCCAGGTTATATTTCCACCTGAAACAAAGGGGGTTCTTATTTTCTCACATCCTTGTCAACATTTGGTATCATATAGCTTTCTAATTATTTTAATTTGTTGGATATAAAGTGATAAATCTTATTTCACTTTGCATGTCTCTGATGACTAGGGAGATTTGAAATATCTTTGTATGTTTTTCAATCTATGAAGTTTCATTTTCTATTCGTATATATTGCCTAGTTATCATAACTTGGGATTCCAAGTGTTTTTCAGATTTGTAAGAGACTTTTATACTTAATATTGTCTTGGATTTTTTTCTTGCAATTTTTTTTCCCTAATGTTCTCTCAAACTCTTTGTAGGGCAAAAATCCTTAATTTTGATGTACTCATATCCATCAATATTCCACCTTATGCTAGATGCTTTCTTATATATTTTTTAAATTAACTTTAGAGTGTTACAGTTCACATTTTCATACTCTGAAAACATCAAAATTTTACTTGTGCAAGATGCAAAATAAAGAATCCAAATTTATTTTCTCTGTAAGATTCTGGTTCTCTTAATACCATTTCTTAAATAATCACTACTTTGGCCACTACTTTGTGGTTCCTTATGTAGCCATATTGATATATCTAGCTATGTCAATTTTTGAGGTTCTCTTTTTTTCCATTTCATAATTTGACTTGTATTCATACCACAGTTTTAATTTTATGTCTATGTTGTGTGTCCTACAGTCAAATTACATGATTGCATTTTTCTTTCACTTTAATGTCAGTGGGATCTGGATATTGTTTTTACATGTCTTTTGTCTTTTTTCTCCATCAGTCTGGCTAGAGGTTTATTAATTGTATTAACTTCTCTTTTTAAGAACCAGCTTTTGGTTTCACTAATTTTTTCTATTATTTTTCTGCTTTCAGTATAGTTGATTTATGCTCTGCTCTTTATCATTTCCTCCCTTCTTGCTTTGGATTTAACTTGCTTTTTTTTTTAGTTTCTTAAGGTTGACGCTTAGATCAATGATTTGGGACACTCTTCTGTCCTAAGGTAAATATTTAATGCCAGTGTCACTATTCTTCAATAGATTCTTCAGGTAATCATTTCTCACCACGTTTGTGTGTCTGAAAAAGCATTTAACTTTCACTATTGAGAAATATTTTCTCTAGGTATAGATACATGAGATGACAAATTTTTTCCAGAATTTTAACGATACCACTTATTATCTTCTCACTTGTGTGGTTTCTGATGAGAAGGCTGCTATAACTTTTGTCCTTGTTCCTCTGTACGTGATGGGTCTTTTCTTCCTCTAGCTGCCTTCAAAATTTTCTTTTTATCTTTGTTCAGTGGTTTGAATGTGATATGTCTATGTATATGATATATATATATGTATATATATATATATATATATATATATATATATATATATATATATATAATCCTGCTTTGGGTTCCCTTAGCCTCTTGGATCTCAGTTCTGATGTCTTTCATTATTTTATGTTTCTTATCTTTTCAAATCACTCTCTCTGTTCGCCTTCTAGGTCTCCAACAAGTATTTAGATGATTGGATATTGTCCCACAGCTCTTCCATGGTCTGTTGTCCTTGCTTTCATTCTTTTATTTCTCTTTGTGTTTAAGTTTGATTTCTATTGACCTCTCTTCAAGTTCACTGATTCTTTTCTCAGCCAGGCCTGAGCCTGCTGGAGGGATTCCTCAATGGTTCTGGACTTCTGCCTATGCTTGTCATTTTCTCCCCCAAAGACATTTACTTCTCTTGAGATAAGGGAGCTAAGAGGAAGCAGGGTTTTTTGCCTTTCCATCAGTGGCAGTGAATCCAGTCCTCTATGCCTTCACCACACGGGCAGCTCTCTTCAGTCTCTTCACCACCCTCAATCTTTCCCTTGAGAACCCACTGGAAGTTTCTGGAAAAGAGTTTGTGAGTAAATGCAAATTCCTTTTACGTCTGGGGTTATCAGCAGTTTTATACTGTTCTGCTAGCCCATATCAGTCTTTAACAACTTAATAAAATTTCAGAGGATCCCTTCTTACCATCTTGTCTGATAGCCCTGTCTTTTTCCTGTGTTCTGCTTCCTGTGTACTTGCCCTCACTCTCATGAGGGCCTGCCCCCTCTCTAATGAGGCCTGCCCCTTACTAGATTTCCAGGCTAGTTGGTGTTACTCTGTGACATCAGCTCTTTGATAAGTTCAAGAAAATTTGTGATTTTTATAGTTATTTGGCTTTTTCTTGTTAGAGTGTGGGAAACCTTTTTTCCAGCTCTCCACACTCTAGATGAGGGAAGAACCCTCTTATTAATTTTTTAAAAGATTTTATTGTTTTTAGAGCAGTTTTAAGTTTATAGCAAAGTTGAGGGGGAAGGTACAGAGGATTAATTTTTTTTTTATTGATGTTTTAATGATTTCTAACATTGTGAAATTTTGGGTTGTACATTTTTGTTTGTCCATCACCCAATATATGACTCCCTTCATCTCTTGTGCCCACCCCCCACCCCCACTGCCCGGGTAACCACAGTCCAGTTTTCTCTGTCCATGTGTTGGTTTATATTCCACATATGAGTGAGATCATACAGTGTTTGTCTTTCTCTTTCTGGCTTATTTCACTTAACATAATACGCTGCAGGCCCATCCATGTTGTTGCAAATGGGACGATTTTGTCTTTTTTTATGGCTGAGTAGTATTCCATTGTATATATATACCACATTTTCTTAATCCAATCGTCAGTCGAGGGACACTTAGGTTGCTTCCACTTCTTGGCTATGGTGAATAAGGCTGCAATGAACATAGGGGTGCATAAGCCTCTTTGGATTGTTGATTTCAGGTGTGTTGGATAGATTCCCAGTAGTGGGATGGCTGGATCATAGGGCATCTCTATTTTTAATTCTTTGAGGAATCTCCATACCGTTTTCCATAGAAGCTGCACCAATTTGCATTCCCACCAGCTGTGTATGAGGGTTCCTGTTTCTCCACACAGAGGATTAATTTTGATTTATATGTTCCCAGAAAATAATTTGTTTCATGCAAGTTCTCATTGTCATTGAGTAGAGTAATGAGCAAAATATTCTCTCGTGTTTCTATTCATGTCTTCTCTATCTGTGGTTATTTCCACAAGAATGTTTCAATATTTGTATTTACACTTTTACTCTTTTTTCTTGATTAAATTATTAATGGCTTACCTATTTTGTTGTATTTTAAAGAAAATAATTCTTAGATTTATTTTTTATTTTATAGTTTAACGATTTTTAATCTATTAAAGTCTGTTTTTATATTTATTAATTCATTCCATTTACCTGCCATAGGTTTATTTATTTTTATAACCACTCAAGATAAATGCTTTAGCAGTCATTTTATTATTTTATTCATTTTACTATCTTGTGTGTTAATGTAGTATTTAAAATCACGGATTTTCTTCTGAGCAGTGCTTTAGTTGTACTATGTATGTTTGTTCAAAGTTTGCAACTCCAGTGTGAACTTGCATTTCTTTCAGAAGTTATTTCCTTATGCCAAATACACTTTTAATACTTGATTTTAATGAGCCAAATTAACATTAAAATACTTTAGTTACTTTGGAGTGGCTCTATATAATTACTAAGTAAAAATATATCTACTTGATAGGGTACCAAATATATACATGAGAAATATATTTTTGTCCATCTGAAAGAATGAAGCATTTTTATTGCATGGAACAGCAATAATATAGAAATGAATAAATGAAGGTTTTACATTTGAATCAGAAATATTCTCTTTCGATTAACTGGTTTGCATATCCATAGCCTGAGAATAATGACTTCTATTCTAACCAACCTCTTAGAGATTTGAAAAATACAACTGGCTTGCTCCTGTTCCAGTCTACATGTATCCACAAGCTTCAGAATGATGTATTTCCCCATGGTATAACAAAGAATTTCACAGTGCCTGAAGGCTGTGTTATGTCATGGAGTCATAAAAAAATAGTTAAATTGAGTTTTATGGGAATTCTGAGATTAAGCCTATATTTCATGATACACCATCACTTTATTCACCTTGGTGATGGCCTGAGGATCTGGAAATTAAATAAGATTTTAAATTTTCTATCCCTCACGTACTGAATTGGCTAACTTGTATTGTGATTTGGTTATGTATAGGTTTGACGTTAGGACAGAAAGCCAGAGGGACATAGGGCTAAGTGATAACTCTTTTCTTTGGGTGAAAATTATTATATTGACATTTCCACATTCAGTTCCATTGAGATGGCAAGATTGTGTTGATCTATGCATCCCCATCACTTCCCATACTCCCTGTTTACTCCTTGAATGACCTCAATATAAGGAGCTGATAGTAATAATGATAATAATGAAAGAGCTAATGTACTGAATATTTGTTATGTGCTGATATTGTTCTAGGTGTTTTGCATTCATAACTAACTTAATCTTTACAGCAAACTCATTTAGTAGGAGCTATTATTGTGGTAGACATCCCAAAGTTGTCTGGTTCCTAATCCCCAGAACCTATGAATATGTGGTATTACATATTATATTACATGGCAAGGGGGATGGTTTCACATGGAATTAAGGGTACTAATCAGCTCTTAAAATATGGAGATGATTATCCTGAATATCTAGGTGAGCCCAATGTAATCACAAGTGTTCTTTAAATGTGGGAGAGGGAGGCAGAAGGTCAGAGTCAGAGAGAGATTTGAAGATGTTCTGCTGCACACTTTGTAGATAGAGGAAGGGGTACAAGTCAAAGAATGCAGGCAGCCTCTAGAAGCTGTAAAAGGCAAGGAACCGATTTTCCCCTAGAGCCCCAGAAAGGACACAGCTCTGCTGACACCTCAATTTTAGCTCAGTGAGATCCATTTTGGACTTCTGAACTCCAGAACTGTATGATAATAAATTTGTGTTGTTACAAGCCACTAAGTCTGTGGTAATTCGTTCTGGCAGCAATAGGAAACTAATGCAGTTATTATACTTGTTTGGCAATATTGGGCTAAGAAACAGGGGTTAAGTAACTTGTCCCAGGCCACATAGGTATTCACAGGCAGAATTAGGAATTGAACCTGAGTAGTCTGACTCTGCAGACTATATTATTGTTATTGTCAAGATAGGCTTCTTTTTTTTAATTTATTTTTTTATTGAGGTAACATTAGTTTATAGCATTATATAAATTTCAGGTGTACATCGTACTTCAACTTCTGTATAGACTACATCGTGTTCACCACCAAAAGTCTAGTTGCCATGCGTCACCATACAAATGTGCTCCTTTACCCCTTTCACCTTCCTTCCCCTCTGGTAACCACCAATCTGTTCTCTGTATCTATGTGTTTATTTGTTTATCTTCACATATGAGTGAGTCATATGGTAACTGTCTTTCTCCATCTGACTTATTTCTTGTAGCATAATACCCTCAAGATCCATCCATGTTGTTGCAAGTGGCAAGATTTCTTCTTCTTTTTTTTTTTTATTTTTATTATTTTTTTGCAGGGGAAGATTCACCCTAAGCTAACATCTGTTGCCAATCTTCCTCCTTTTTTCTTCCTTCCACCACCCTGCCCCCCACCCAAAGCCCCAGTACATAGTTGTGTATAGTTGTAAGTTCTTCTGGCTCTTCTATGTGAGCCACCACCACAGCATGGCTACTGACAGATGAGTGATGTGGTTCAGTGCCCAGGAACTGAACCCGGGCTGCCAAAGCAGAGTACATTGAACTTTAACTGCTAGGCCACCCAGGCTGGCTCAATTTCATCTTATTTTTATGGCTGAGTAGTATTCCATTGTGTATATATAGCACATCTTCTTTATCCATTCACCTATCAATGGCTGCTTAGACTGTTTCCAAGTCTTGGCTATGGTGAATAATGCTGCAATAAACATAGCAGTGCATGTATATTTTTGAGTTAGTGTTTTTGTGTTCTTTGGATAAATATTCAGAAGTGGAATAGCTGGGTCATATGGTAGTTTTATTTTTAATTTTTTTGAGGAATCTCCATACTGTTTTCCGTAGTGGGTACACCAGTTTACATTCCCACCAGCAGTATATGAGGGTTCTTTTTTCTCCACAGCCTCTCCAACATTTGTTATTTCTTATCTTTTTAATAATAACCATTCTGGTGGACATGAGGTGATATCTCATTGTGATTTTGATTTGCATTTCCCTAATAATTAGTGATGCTGAACATATTTTCATGTACTTGTTGTATCTTCTGTATATCTTCTTAGAAAAAATGTCTGTTCAGGTTCTCTGTAAAGCCAGGCTTCTTAATGTGTCAATTATCTATAAAATTCACACTTTTTACTATACAATTTTATGAGTTTTGACAAATGCATATAGTCATGCAATCAAAACCAAAATGAAGATATAGAAAATTTCCATCCCCCCCAATTAGTTCCCTTACACCTCCATTGTAGTCAGGACTTCTCTCCACCCCAAGTGTCTGGAAACCACTGACCTATTTTTTGTCTCTATGATTTTGCCTTTTGCAGGTTGACATATCAATGGGATAATAGCTGTGTGAATAGCTTGACAATTCATCTCCAGGAAAAAGAGTATAAAACAGGACAAAATTGTCAAAAACAATCATTTAAGGGCACTGGGAATTGAACAAAAGCAGATAACAATTGGAGAAATATTAATTCCCAAAAACCTGTGAGAACTTTGGGTAAGGACCACGGGGGTCTCTGGCCATCTGCCTGGAACTGCTCACATCCCCAGTCCCTGGTTGGATGGCAAGAACTCAAGTTTCACAAGTTGTGGCTGGGTGCACAAACCTGTGGATGTGCTGCCAAAGGGGGCAGCTGTCTCAATTCAGAGTAGGAGGCAAAAATCCCTGCTTTGCTGATTAACAGTGGTGATGGAATCCATTGGGAATGGGCAGGAAAAACCTTCCAGCCAGACATTTCATGGGGAGAGTCTGAAAATGAGGGAGACACAGAAGTGTTGAGATAAATTCTCCACATGCCCCCTGGCTGAGTGGGAACCTATGGATGTGCAGGAGAGGTCTAACAGAGCCCAGCAAAAACAAAAGAAAAAAGAAAGCCTGGGGAGACTTGAGAACAGGCTGTACCTTTGAATGCATTCCTCAAACCACATACAGATAGATTGGCAGAGGGTGGGAACCTTACATGTTCAAGGCATTTGAGCAAAATCTCTGTCCAAAGCATTAGCTAACCTTTTAATTAATCAGACACAAGAGGCAACACCTAGGAAGCCAGGCTTAAAAATAAACATAAGCATGAAAAGGCTGAGCAGAGACATCAGTGACTACTTACCATGGAGCAGATAGATTCTGCCGTTTAAATCCAGACAAGGACTTAAAAAAAGTCCAATAACCCTCAGAAAAGTAACAAAGAATCCAGAGTTGCTACAATAGATAACCTAAAATGTACACTTTCAAACAAAAATTATAAAACATACAAAGAAATAGTAAAGTGTGGCTTGTACTCAGTTACAGAAGCATAAGCTATCGATGGAAACTGACTCTGAATGGGTCCATTTGCTGGATTTAGCAAAGACTTACAGGCAGCCATTATAAATATATTCAAAAAAAGTAAAGGAAACACTGTTCAAAGAATAAAAATAAACTAGAATGACAATGAGTTAACAAAGAATATCAGTAGAGAAATTTAAACTATATAAAAGGAAATAAATTCTAGAGTCAAAAATTACAGTAACTGGAATGACGGGATGAACAATAGATTTGAGATGGCAGAAGAAACAATCACCATGAACGTGAGTTAGATCAATAGAAAATAGCCAATTTAAAGAACAGAAGAAAGATTGAAGAACAATGAAGAGGGTCTCAGAGACGTGTGGGACAATGCCATGCCTCCTACTATGAATTCCAACTACCTACTATCTAGCTAGGAGATAGAGAAAGGAACAGAAAAAATATTTTAAGAAATAATGGCTAAGAACTTGCCAAATTTAATGAAAAATATAATCCCACAGATCCCAGAAACTCAATGAAACCCAAGTAAGATTAACACAAGAAGAACAACACCTATACACTTTGTCTAACTGCTGGAAGCCAAAGGCAAAGAGAAAATCTTGAAAGCAGCAAGGCGAAAATGATTTGCAACAATATGATTAGCAATAGATTTCCTATCAGAAATAATGCAGACCAAAACGGCACTATGGAGTGACATATTCAAAGTGTAAATAAAGCCGATGAAGAATTAAATATTATATGCATGTGTATATATTAAATGTAAAACTAAAAATCAACAGAGAGTAATATGGCAAACTAAAAGTGTTTGTATATCACAAAGGAAGGCAGTATAAAAGGAACAAAAAAGATATGAGATATAGAAAAAAAAAGCAAAATATAAATCCAACCCTAACAATAATTATTTTAAATGTAAATAGACTAATTATGCCAATCAAAAGGCAGACATTGCCAAATTGAATAAAAAAGCAAGATCTAACCCTATGCTTTCCATAAGAGAAATACTTTATTTATATCCAGAGAAATAGTTAAAAGTAAAAGATGGAAAAAAGATATACCATTCAAATCCTAACCATAAATAACCTGAAGTAGTTATATTAGTTTCAGACAAAGTAGACTTTAAGACAAGAAATATTACTAGAGACAGAAAGTGACTTTTCCTATTGATAAAATGGCGCATATATCAAGATTTGGCAACTGTAAATGCACTTAGAGTCCTTATATAAGCAAAATCTTAGATAATTATAAGAGAAATAAATAAACTCAACAATTATAGTTGGAGATTTCAATACTCCTCTCATAGTAATTGACAAGGCAACTAGAAACAAAACAGGCAATAAAGATAGAGAAGACTTAAATAACCCTATCACCCAACTTGATCTGACATACAGAGAACTTTTCATCCAACAACAGCATAATCCACATTCTTTTCAGTGCACATGACTTGTTCTCCAGGATAGACCCTATGCTAGGACATGAAACAAGTTTCAATAACTTTAAATGGATTGAAATCATACTAAGTATATTCTTCAACCACAACAGAATTAAATTGGAAATAAACAACAGAAAGAAGTCTGTGGTTAGAAGAAAATTTATAACTTTAAGCACTTGTAGTAGAAAGGAAGAAAGATCTAAAATCAATAATCTCAGCTTTCACCATAAGAAGCTAGGAAAACAAGAGCAGCAAATCCAATACCAGTGAGAGGAAGATGCAAATAATAAAATCAGGGTGGAAATTAACAAAAGGGAAAAGAGAAAAACATTAGAGAAAATCAATGAAACTAAAGGTTATTTCTTTGTAAAGATCAACACAGTCAACGGATATTTTGCTAGACTGATTAAGAATAAAAGAGGAAGAAAGAGAAGCTAGAGCAGAAAAAGGAAAGTTGAATATGAGTTGTTGACCTTGATCTCACCTCCGCCAGATATAGATTGCAGATAGTGTTAACTCCCAAGATAAATTTGGAAATCCAAGATTGGAGGCCACTAGCGTCTCACGTTTTATTTGGAACACTAGGTGATGTTAGTTAAACAGATATTCTCTATGCTGTAACGACATGGAAGCAATAGAAAGAGAGGGCTTGACACAATCCCTAGCCTCCTGCAATGCCAAAGAGTTTCAATAAGAGCATCCAGTTTTTCTCCATGCCACTAAGAAAGGTTTGGTACCTAGCGAAGAAACAATTAGCGGGGGGATCCTCTAGGGTTTGATGAGGGACCCAAGAAGAATGTTTTTCCTTTGAGAAAGACATTGCCCATTTACTTTAATTGTTAGATTGCAGAGACAGGAATTGTAACTTAATCTATCAAATTCTATTTATTTTTCAGGAAATGCTGTGATTTAGTAAGTAGACTATTTTACATTAGGCAAACAGATTCAAGTACAGGGTCTTGGGCCCTGGTGATAGGACCTTGGCAAAGCCACCTAACCTCTTTGAGTTTCCTTATCTGTAAAATAGTGTTTATCACTATCTCCTTATACCTGATTCTACCCAACAATACAGCTGTTCTGATGCTTAAATGATATGAAATCTGTGAAGGTTGCTTTATAAATGTTCGTAAGCACTGGGAAATATTATTTCTCTCTCTATATATATTTGTTTTTGCAAGTCTTGCAAACTGTTACAGAAATTTACTGTTTTATAGATTCTTTGTAAAAAAAAAAATAAGCTGATGGCTTGTTCACTTTGTTAAGTCCTGTAAATTTTTATTTTCTCATAAGTTTCTGCTAGACCTAACACGTGAGATTAAGTCCACCGTTTTCTGAAATTTGTACCTTGGTCTTTCCACAGTTACACTGATGGACTCTTCTCTTCTTTGTCTCCTCAAAACTTGCTTAGAGACAATTCATACAAAATATTAATGCTTGAAAGTAGCTTTAGGTGAGAGCTCTGCCTAGGAGTGTGGGAGGGATGGGGAGACGGTTTGGTATTTAGTAGAGATCAAAGTTTCAACATATACTTTATCCAACTCCCAAATATTCTGACTCAGTAATTCTGGGTGGGGCCTGGACATCTGTATTTTTAAATAGAGTATTTTAAAACACTGAAGGACACCCTTGCTTAGAACCTCTGATCTTGGGGATAAAGTATTCTGAAGGTTAGGCATGAGTCAGCACATGAGGAAGGTCTGGAAGCACATCCCGGCCGGCCTGGCATCCTTGAATCACACAGAGATAATTGCTTACTGCCCTTACAGGCTGCACTGTGTAGAACACTCTCTGACATCTGATGGGCTCTGAAATAACACACGGAGACATTTTGTCATCAGGGCTATCCTGAGAAGCACAGTATACCAAATATTTTATCCTATGTTCTTTGTCCTCCATTTACATATTTATTTATCTTGGTAAAATCGTTAATGTTGACAAGCAGTAAATTACTTATAAAATATAGTGCAAAGTAAGCTATATTTTCATCATTCATTGAATTATGCTTTAACCTGTTACTTCATCCTCAGAAGTTAGATTTGACAGACATATGATTAAATTACTTAGGCTTTCACGTTTATAATGATCACGTTCTTATGAGGTCTTTACATAAACTCACATTTTGTTCCTGAACAAATTATTGGAAATAGAATCACATGAATTTATTGCAATTATACTTAAGATGAAAAATTTGTGTAACAGGAAAGCATTTATTTAAAAATATTTTAATATCCTATAGGATTTGAAGACAACTCTTAGGAAAGAGTTACCATATATAAGTTATATATACTTTTATTATATAAATTAGCAGCCAAATATGTCGTATTTTCATATTCTTTTGTTGATGTAAAATTCATATGATATTGTAAAGCCTTGACTTTCAAGAGCTAGTTCTTCCAGCCATGTGGATGGCAGAGGTGACTTTGCCTGAAGATGAGAGCAGAGGCCATTTGCTTTAAGCAAAACCTGATACTATTTTTTTAAGTCTCCAGATGATTCTGATGTACAGCTAGGTTTGGGAAGCACAACGGTTTAAAGCATATAAAATCTATTAAATAAGGATTTTTTTTTACTAATAAATTTAATAATGTCAGTTATCCTTTATATTTTTATTTTTATTTTTTTGTGTGAGGAAGATCAGCCTTGAGCTAACATCTGTGCTAATCCTCCTCTTTTTGCTGAGGAAGACTGGCTCTGAGCTAACATCTATCACCAATCCTCCTCCTTTTTTTCCCCAAAACCCCAGTAGATGTATGTCATAGTTGCACATCCTTCTAGTTGCTGTATGTGGGACGCGGCCTCAGCATGGCTGGAGAAGCGGTGCGACGGTGTGCGCCCGGGATCCAAACCCGGGCCGCTAGTAGCGGAGTACGTGCACTTATCCGCTAAGCCACGGGCCGGCCCAGTTATCTTTTATAAAATGCACATTAACTGGCTTCTAAATGCCAGCCACTATTCCGTATATTTTTACACTCATTATTTCAATAAGTTCTTTTCAGAGATGTAACTTAGTACATTACAAAAACAAACAAACAATATTAGCCTCTCCTCTTTGGAAGGAAAGCAACACAGTGTCATGGTGCTTGAGTCAAAAGAAATATCTTCAACAGCTACTGTTTTAAAATGAAACGGGCCATGTCACATTCCTTTTCTGGAACATCACCAAAATTGTTTTGCTCTTGGTTTGGAAAGTAGTGAGGAAAGGAGGTGAAGAGAGGACAGAATTATTCTATTTTCTTATTATAGACCTTCTATTCTGTGCCATTTTTACATCTCTTAAAATATCCAAAGTCCCTCAGAACATTGAGTGGTTCAGTTTTGCAATGTTGTGAGGAAATGGGGCCCCATTTCAGGTCTTGGATGCCTGGAATGCAAAAGTGTTGGGTCACCTTCAAGTTCTCCCCCTCCCAGTACTCTTTAATGCAGGTTTCACGAGATCATTTCAGGGATGGGTTCGGGAATAGGTATTCTTTCAAAGCCCCTGACAAGGTCTCCATGCTGCCTTGGGTGCCAGGGTATTTGGGAAAAATTTCTGCTGAATAGATTTTTTAAACTTATGGTAGAACAGGGACAGAATGATACATAATATGTCAAAACTCTTAAAATTTTTGCTTTCTTCCTCAGAGCCAAAACCTCAGAGTATCATTGCAAAACTTCCTCTTGAATCCCAAGGCCCTTGGCGGGGTTGATTCATTGAGCATTCACAGAGAGAGAGGGAACTCTTTTCCAAGAGACAGTGTGGGAACCAGACTTGAAAAAGTTGAAACTCAACTTGGTGTCTGTTCTTACCCACTTTTCTGAGATTCAAAAAAAAAGAACAACTTGGACGTTAAGTAAAAAAGAAAAAAGAACTCCTTTGCTTTCTTGTGCATTATGAAATCAAAGATTCAATATAAAGAAGACACTTAAAAGATTATTTGGTCCAAACATCTACTTAGAGAGTTAAAGTATTATACCTTTTTTGTTTAATCTCTAGTGATGTAAAAGAGGACCCAAGAGGTTAAATAAATTATTCCAAATTACATATCTAGCCAATTGCATTCTAAGTCTTGAGAATGATCTAGAATTTAAACAGTTGTCTTTTTAGATTTTGACAACTGTATAACAGAGTTTTCTAGTGCGGCATCCATTTCCTTCCGTCATTCTCAGCCTCATGCTGATACTGAGGGTTTTATCACTTCTTCTGAAAGAACAAAGTGCTGGGATCTCTCAGTCTTCCTTCTCCAGTCATCTTCACAGTACAAGATCCATGATTTTTAGACAGCAAATACCAAATTCCCTCTCCTATATTTTTGGTCAGAGCTAGCTTATTTTAAAATTAAAAATGAGGTTCATACTAACATCCAGAATGTCTTTGTTACTCCCAAATTAAATTGCTTTTATGTACAAAAGCATATTTATTGGTTTGATACATTATTATTTTTTGCAGTCAAATGCTCTACCCCTGAGCTACACCCCTGCTTCAATATTATTTTTTAATTGTCAACTGATAGCATCTTGTTCATCAATAGATTGGCCTGTATGTTGCCTGAAAGCAAGTCCAATTAGATCTGAGTAGACAAGTGTTAAAACACTGAGCGAAGCGATAGCACTCATCTAGACTGAAACAAAGGAATTCAGTGATGTCGCTTATTTATTCAATTAATCCAGGACATGGTTTATTTAGTGATTAAAAGTGGAGGTAAACACTGAAAAAATTTAATATGTTAATATTCTTAAATCTTAATGTACTTCTAAATATATCTGTGAAGACACATTGATCTTGACTTGCATTAAAATAAATGTTTTAAAAATCATAATAGAGGAAGAAAGAAGTCAAGGTGGCGGCGTAGGCAGACTCTGAACTCACCTCCTCCCGCGGACACAGCCAATTTACAACTACTCGTGGAAAAATTACCCCTGCGACAGAACTCAAAACTAGATAAGAGGAACTCCTGCAACAACAGACAATCCTAACTGAGGTGGAAGAGGCAGAGACTCCCTTCTGGAGAGGAAAAATGCCGCCTTCACAAGCCGCCAGCTTCACGGCCACCCAGGAGCAGCCCACAGGTACCCAGCCTCCCTGGAGGCGCGGGGCCCTGAGCCAGGGAGCGCCCCCGCTGTGGGCATTTTGTGGACCCAGCACAATCCAGGTGAGTGGAAGAATATCTGACTTTGCCTGCTACTAAAACATTGGGGAGCACCCCCAGAAAAGCTGGTTTGCAAAGAAATTAAAACTGGCTCTTAAAGGGCCCACATGCAAACTCAACCGTTTCAGAAAGCAACCTAAAATCACCAGAAAGAAAGGTGCACAGTGCTTGGGTGAAAAGAGACTCACCTAATAGGCCCTGGGTGCATCTCGGTGAGAGGTGAGACCTCTCCAGGGACTGGGACATTGGCGGCGGCCATTGTTGTGGCCTGGTGTGGGTGTGCTGACACAGACGCCATTGGAGTTCTCCCCAGGACCTGCTAGCCCAGGGTCTGCCCCACCCACTAGAGCACCGATTTATCCAGCTCAGCCAGGGCAGGCAGCCCACCCTAGAGACTGGCCCCACCCAACAACAAGCCCTCACGCAACTTGTGGGCCTGCATAGATTGGTGACTGGATTCTCTGCAGCCTGGCAACTGAGCCGACTTGAGCGGGGCAGGGTGTGCACAAGGAGCGGGTGGAGAGTGTGGGGTGGTGGTGGAGTGTGTGGGGCTCCCGCTGTGGAGAGACTGGGTCCGCTTTGAGAGGTCGGGGCACACACACGGGGCAGGACTGTGTTGACTGTGCATGTGGACCTGTGGGCGGCAGGGCTTGTCAGCTGCAGAAGTTTTGTGCTTCTCAAAGACCCACATAGGGGGTTTGCCCCACCTTCCAAAGCCTGAAACAATTGGGTGCTCCCGTGCCTGAGGCCAGCCCTACCCAGCTACAAACCTCAGAGAGCTGACAAGAGACCCAAAGACTGGAGGCTTATAGCAATTGTAAGCCCTGAGCCTAACAACCTGCCATGCTGGGGGCCTACTCACTTAAAAGAAGTACTGCAACACAAATGTGGTATTAGAACTTGCAGCCAAGTGTGCTGGGGCTCCCCACACCTGATAAAGAGACTGAAGGGCCCACAACAACTACAAGCAGCTGAGCATTACAACAGCTGGCCAGGAACATAACTTGGCCTCCCTGGGTGCCTACAGGGAGAGCAAACAAGCCACAACAGAAGGACACACGTAGCCCACATATGGGTCACCCCTGGAACATTGAGAACTGAGGGAAGGCCTCAGTTCTGCAGACCTGCAGGCCTCCTAAGCCATCACTTACATAAGGTCACCTATCCAAGAGCAGGAGACGTAGCTGACCTACCTAATATGTAGACACAAGCACAGGGAAAGAGGCAAAATGAGGAGGCAAAGGAATACATTTCAAGTAAGGAAATAGGACAAAACCCCAGAAAAGGAACTAAGTGAAACAGAAATGAGGAACCTACCCCACAGAGAGTTCAAACAAAGAGTGTTAAGGATGCTCACCGATCTGGGGAGAAGAATAGATAAACTCAGTGAGAATGTCAACAAAGTAATGGAAGATATAAAAAAGAACTAATCAGAAATGAAGAATAAAATACTGGAAATGAAAAATTCACTAGAGGGACTCAAAAGCAGAGTAGAGGATACAGAAGAACGGATCTGTGAGCTGGAAGAAAGACTAGAAGAAATTATCCAAGCTGAACAGGTAAAAGAGAAAAGAATTAAAAAGAGTGAGGACAGTCTAAGGGACCTCTGGGACAACATCAAGCGCACTGACATCCATGTTATAGGTGTCCCAGAAGGAGAAGAGTGAGACAAAGGGGCAGAGAATCTATTTCAAGAAATAATAGATGAAAACTTCCCTAACCTAAGGAAGGAAACAGACATCCAGGTACAGGAAGCACAGAGAGCCCCAAACAAGATAAACCCAAAGAGGCGCACACCAAGACACATCATAATCAAAAGGTCCAGAATTAAAGATAAAGAGAGAATCCTAAAAACCTCGAGAGAAAGTCAAGTTACATACAAAGGAAACCCCATAAGGCTATCAGCTGACTTCTCAGCAGAAACCTTCCAGGCTAGAAGAGCGTGGCATGATATATTTAAAGTGCTAAAAGGAAAAAACTTACAGCCAGGATACTCTACCCAGCAAGGTTATCATTCAAAATGGAAGGAGAGATCAAAAATTTCCCAGACAAGCACAAATTAAAGGAGTTTGTCACCAAGAAACAAGTCCTACAAGAAATGTTAAAGGGACTGATTTAAGGGGAAAAGAGAAGACCACAAGTAGGAAAAATTATGTATTTCCATGATAAGAGGTAATGGATACAAATGCACAAAAAAGAGGTTAGATATGATATCAAAAACATAAAAGGAGGGAGGAGGGGAGTTAAAGAGTAGAGCTTTCAGACAGAGGTCAAACCAAAGAGACCATCAATTCTGTATAGAAGAAGAAAGGAACAGAGAAGGACTACTAAAACACTGAGAAAAAAAAAAGTTAAAAAATGGCAGTAAGTACATACTTATCAATAGCTACTTCAAACATCAAGGGACTAAATGCTCCAATTAAAAGGCATAACGTGGCAGATTGGATAAAAAAACAAGACCCATATATATGCTGCATAAAGAGACACACTTCAGATCTAAAGATACTCACAAACTGAAAGTGAAGGGATGGAAAATGATACTCCACACAAATGGCAATGAAAAGAAAGCTGGGGTAGCAGTACTCATATCAGACAAAATAGACTTTAAACCAAAAACTGTAAAAAGAGACAAAGAAGGGCATTACATAATGATCAAGGGAACAATCCAACAAGAGGATATAACACTTGTAAATATCTATGCACCCAATGTAGGTGCACCTAAATATATAAAGCAATTATTAACAGACATAAAAAGAGAAATATACAGTAAGACAAGAATAGTAGGGGACTTTAACACTCCACTTACACCAACGGATAGATCATCCAAACAGAAGATCAATAAGAAAACATTGGCCTTAAATGACACACTAGAACAGATGGACCTAGTAGATATATACAGAGCATTCCATCCAAAAACCGAAGAATACACATTCTTTTCAAATGCACATGGAACATTCTCCAGGATTGATCACGTATTAGGCCACAAAACAAGTCTGCATAAATTTAAGAAGATTGAAATAATACCAAGCATCTTTTCTGACCACAACAGTATGAAACTAGAAATCAACTATAGGAAGAAAATCAGAAAAGCCACAAATACGTGGAGATTAAACAAAATGCTACTGAACGACAACTGAGTCAATGAAGAAATCAAAGAAGAAATCAAAACATACCTGGAGGCAAATTAAAATGAAAATACAACATGCCAGAATTTATGGGATACAGCAAAAGCAGTTCTAAGAGGGAAGTTTATAGCAATACAGGCCTATCTCAACAAACAAGAAAAATCTCAAATAAACAATCTAACAATGCACCTAAAGGAACTGGAAAAAGAAGAACAAAGAAAGCCCAAAATCAATAGAAGAAGGGAAATAATAAAAATCAGAGCAGAAATATATGAAATAGAGACCAAAAAAAAATAGAAAAAATTAATAAAACCAAGAGCTGTTTTTTTGAAAAGATAAACAAAATTGACAAACCTTTAGCTAGATTCACCAAGAAAAAAAAGAGAGAAGGCACAAATAAGTAAAGTCAGAAATGAAAGAGGACAAATTACAACAGACACCTCAGAATTACAAAAGATTATAAGAGAATACTATGAAAAGCTATATACCAACTAATTTGACAATCTGGAAGAAATGGATAAATTCTTAGAATCATACAACCTTCCAAAACTGCATCAAGAAGAAGTAGAGAATTTGAATAGACCAATCACCGGTAAGGAGTTCAAAACAGTAATCAAAAACCTCCCAAAAATAAAAGTCCAGGACCAGACGGCTTCCCTGGTGAATTCTACCAAACATTCAAAGAAGACTTAATACCTATCCTTCTCAAACTCTTCCAAAAAATTGATAGGGGGGGAAGCTCCCTAACTCATTCTACAAAACCGACATTACCCTGATACCAAAACCAGACAAGGGCAACACAAAAAAAGAAAATTACAGGCCAATATCACTGATGAACATCAATGCAAAAATCCTCAACAAAATACTAGCAAATCACATACAATACATTAAAAAGATTATACACCATGATCAAGTGGGATTTATTGCAGGTATGCAGGAATGGTTCAACATTCGCGAATCAATCAATGTGATACACCACATTAATAAAATGAAGAATAAAAATCACATGATCATCTCAATAGATGCAGAGAAAGCATTTGACAAGATACAGCATCCATTTATGATAAACACTCTGAATAAAATGGGTATAGAAGGAAAGTACCTCAACATAATAAAGACCATATATGAGAAACCCACAGCTAATATCATGCTTAATGGTGAAAAACTGAAAACCATCCCTCTAAGAACAGGAACCAGACAAGGATGCCCACTGTCACCACTCCTATTTAACATAGTACTGGAAGTCCTAGCCAGAGCAATCAGGCAAGAGAAAGAAATAAAAGGGATCCAAATTGGAAAGGAAGAAGTGAAACTGTCACTATTTGCAGATGACATGATTTTATATATAGAAAACCCTAAAGAATCCACCAGAAAACTTTTAGAAGTAATAAACGAATATGGTAAAGTTGCAGGATACAAAATCAACATACAAAAATCAGTTGCATTTCTGTACACTAACAACGAAGTAGCAGAAAGAGAAATTAAGAATACCATCCCATTTACAATTGCAACAAAAAGAATAAAATACCTAGGAATAAACTTAACCAAAGAGGTGAAAGATCTGTACACCGAAAACTATAAAATATTTCTGAAAGAAATTGAAGAAGACACAAAGAAATGGAAAGATATTCCATGCTCTTGGATTGGAAGAATTAACGTAATTAAGATGTCCATACTTCCTAAAGCCATCTATAGATTCAATGCAATCCCTATCAAAGTTCCAACAACATTTTTCACAGAAATAGAACAAAGAATCCTAAAATTTATTTGGGAAAATGAAAGACCCCGAATAAGTAAAGCAATCCTGAGAAAAAAGAACAGAGCTGGAGGTATCACACTCCCTGATTTCAAAATATACTACAAAGCTATAGTAACCAAAACAGCATGGTACTGGCACAAAAACAGACACACAGATCAATGGAATAGAATCGAAAGCCCAGAAATAAACCCACAAATCTGTGGACAGCTAATCTTTGTCAAAGGAGCCAAGAACATACAATGGAGAAAAGGAAGTCTCTTCAACAAATGGCGTTGGGAAAACTGGACAGCCACATGCAAAAAAATGAAAGTAAACCCTTACCTTACACCATACACAAAAATTAACTCCAAATGGATTAAAGACTTGAATGCAAGACCCGAAACTATGAAACTTCTAGAAGAAAACATAGGCAGTATGCTCTTCGACATCGGTCTTAGCAACATATTTTCAAGCACCATGTCTGACCAGGCAAGAGAAACAATAGAAAAAGTAAACAAATGGGACTACATGAAACTAAAAAGCTTCTGCACAGCAAAGGAAACCATCAACAAAACGAAAAGACAACCTAACAACTGGGAGAAGATATTTGCAAACCACACATCTGATAAGGGCTTAATCTCCAAAATATATAAAGAACACATGCATCTCAACAACAAAAAAACTACCAACCCAATTAAAAAATGGGCAAAAGACCTGAACCGACATTTCTCCGAAGAAGATATACAGATGGCCAACAGGCACATGAAAAGATGTTCAAAATCATTAACTATCAGGGAAATGCAAATCAAAACTACAATGAGATATCACCTCACGCCCGTCAGAATGTCTATAATTAACAAGACAGGAAACAACACGTGTTGGAGAGGATGTGGAGAGAAGTGAACTCTCATACACTGCTGGTGGGAGTGCAAACTGGTGCAGCCACTATGGAAAACAGTATGGAGATTCCTCCAAAAATCGAGGATAGAACTGCCATATGATCCAGCTATTCCACTGCTGGGTATTTATCCAAAGAAGTTGAAAACACCAATGCGTAAAGATACACGCACCCCTGTGTTCATTGCAGCGTTATTCACAATAGCCAAGACTTGGAAGCAACCTAAGTGCCCATCAAAGGATGAATGGATAAAGAAGATGTGGTATATATACACAATGGAATACTACTCAGCCATAAGAAACGATGAAATCCAGCCATTTGTGACAACATGGATGCACATTGAGGGTATTATGCAAAGTGAAATAAGTCAGAGGGAGAAGGTCAAATACTGTATGATTCCCTTCACTAAGTAGTAGATAATAACAACAATAAACAAACACATAGAGATAGAGATTGGATTGGTGGTTACCAGAGGGGAAGGGGGGGAGGGAAGAGGGCGAAAGGGATAATTCAGCACATGTGTGTGGTGATGGGTTGTAATTAGTATTTGTGTGGTGAACATGATGTAATCTATGCAGAAATAGAAGTATAATGATGTACACCTGAAATTTATACAATGTTATAAGCCAATTTTACTGCAATAAACAAAAAATTAAAAAACAAAATAAAAAAAAAGTTGCTGCCTTTCTAAAAATAAAATAGAATAAAATAAAAATCATAATAGATAGTATACTGAAAATAAAAGTTCAATTTTTCCCTGTTTGCATCTCTCATAGTAGATATATCTTTAGTCAGTCTATATTTTTTTCCAGTGAGAAAGATTAGCCCTGAGCTAACATCTGTTGCCAGTCTTCTTTTTGCCGAGGAAGATTGGCCCTGTGCTAACATCCGTGCCCATATTCCTCTACTTTATTTTTATATGTGGGACATCTGCCACAGCATGGCTTGATAAGTGGTGTGTAGGTCCGCGACGGGGTTCTGAACCTGCGAACCCTGGCCGCCTAAGCAGAATGCGCGAACTCAACCACCACACCACCAGGCCAGCCCCCGATCTATTTTTTAAAATAGTATTTTTTGGTTTCTTCTTCTTCATTTTGGCTTATCTGTGAGTTCATAGGAAAAGCCAACTTAAACAAAAAACAAAAGCTATTGATTTGGTCTATCAATATCTTTAGAAAACTTCAGAATCTTTATTAAAAGTCATTCTAGATAGGAACATTTTATTCTTTTTGTGTCATTAATTTTTAATAAAGTTATTCTTTTAGGCTCTGCATATATATTCGGAAAATCAATATTTTTAGAAAAATAATAATTTTGAAAAGGATTAATTTAATAGGGGCTTAAATCAAACAAGATCTCAATTAGGACTTTTTTCACGGACAGAGGTAAAAGTAACAAAACTTGCTTACTTCGTTGATGCCATCAAGAAGAGGATCTGGTGGTGTCTTTCATTTAAAACAAAAAAGGTACAGCCAAGGTAGATATGATGTCATAAATGGAGGCCTCCCAAACACTTCAGGCTCAAATTCAGTAGCTGGACATTTCTACTGAAGTACTCTTTTTTATGTTGAATTGCATAAATGATTGCCTACTTTGTGTGCACGTTTAATCTTAACTCCTTTAATGACTAATAATTTTAAAGACAATAATTTATGTTTCTCCACACTGTAATTCAGATATATAATGGACAATTATCTGTTGTTCTCTGAAGTAAAACTGTTTTTTTAAATGGAAATCGCTAGTTTTAAAATCTGAGATTACAAAATGAGAAGTTAAATTTCTCACTAAATTTACTTCCTGGCTTCTAGTTAGCGTATCATGAATACAATTTATTAATACAGAACATTGCTTGAATTGCCATGATAACCAGTGGATTTCAGCAGCTCAAAGTGTGAAATGTAGATATATGATAGGCATTTAAAAGGTTTCTTTTGAATAAATACCTATAGGACATCACAAAATAGTAAGTAGAACTCATCAACGAGAACTCAATAAAAAAGGATTAACTTTGGGGAACAAATAGAATCTTGACTAAAGAAAATTTAGAGAACAATTTTTTTCCTTAGAAATTTCAGACCATTCTTTTGGAATGACGTGTTTGTGTATATATTAAAAAGTGAAGGAAATAATCTGCATGCTCTTCAAATTCACTCCCTAATTTGTAGAAATCAATCCCTGTTGTATCTAAGTAAACTAAAAGTATGCTTGTTACCAAATTTCACATGTACATGAACTGTTTGATTTCCTTAGACCAAGCAAATTTCTTACAGTGAGGTTAACTTTTACTGTGTACATGTACACATATGACTGGAAATCGCTTGACATAGAGATCTTAAGAATTTAAATCTCGTTAACTTTAATATCTAATGTATTTTGATGAGAAATGGATCAGACTCCATGGGTTATTGTTGACATGAGAGATGCAATCTCTGGAATATTAAATTCTTGAGCATTTCATGTCTCTTGGGGGGAGGTAGGACATATCCTAGAGGAGAAAACAGCTCAAAGCACATCAGCTTCTAGAACTTTAGATCAATAGCGGTTTTTCAATTGCTTTATATGTGCATATGTCAGAAAAGATAGTTTCATGGCTCTGTATAGCAATCAACTACAGTGTCTCAATGACTTAAAACATTAAGGGTTTAGTTTTCTGCTAAGTATATATGTGCTTCAAGGATTAGATTTGGGCTCTATGCCACATGTCTTCTCTCAGGGATGCCAGGTGTCAGAGTGTCTACCATTTAGGGAAGAGATCATAGTGCCCTGGTTTCTCAAATTTTCTACCTGCAAGTAACACATAACCTTTCCACTCCTATATCATTGGCTGACATGTCACATGATTATGCCTCATTTCAAGGGGCAGTTAAACACAATTTTACCACATGACTGAAAGAGGAGAGCAAGAAATGGTAATAAAAATGTTAATGAACAACACTAATGATTATGACTGCCTAGAATATTGATCACAAATATTGAGCTTATTATTCTCCATCCTGCATAAAAATGTACTTTCTCCTTCTTGTGGGGAAATAAAACTTCCTGGATTTCTCAGTGCTACTATAAAAAGCCCTAGCTTTCTGGGACAGGGTAATGTATAGGATATAAAGATAGGAAATGTTTGTTTTCACTTTCCCTGGAAGCATTTTACTCTTCACATCTCATGAGAATTAGATATGTGGCCATTTGGACTAGGTCCCTGGGTTAAGCCCCAAGGTGCCAGAAAGACGGGACAACTCTCTTTTTAGATCTTTACATTCCAAAACCTATGATGTCCAGACCTTGGCAACATCTCTAGGTCACAAAAGCAGGAGAAATCCAGTGTTTATCTAGCCTTTGGGAAGATGTATTTACATTCCAAAAGTTTAGGGTGAGAATCCAGGATCCTTGCCATCCCCTCTCAAAGCAGTAAAAGTTATTTTTTTCTTCTTTTCCTTTCAAGAGGGGAGGCAGACAGCTGTCTCTCTACTGCATATGAATAGAGAAAATCCATTGTTCCCCATTCCTTTGGAGATACAGACTTTGAAGTTTGTATGGGTAGGACATTCTACCTGACTTTCCTTGTGTCAGTCACCCCTGGGGTAAGAATCAGGGTGTGAGAGATTACAATGTCCTTATTTGCTTTTGAGTGAATAATGATAGTCTGTCTCTGAGCCAGAATACTTCCATCTCATTTGCACATTCAGGATAAAATTAATGAAGATCAATATTAAAAATCTAGTGCGTCTCTAAGGGAAACAATCCAAAAGCTGGATCCAGTCCACAGCATCAAGCTCAGGTCTCCGGTGATATGTAATAGTCTTCCTCTCAGGGGGTGATGCTGGGGGTCTCTCCAGGAAGTCCAGGTGTGGCACCTTTTGATCCAGAGATTTATGAATATAAAAAGTTATTTGCTTTGCATATACTCAATATACAATGACCGATAAAGTTCAGGACAACCACAGTAAACACTCCTGGTGGAAAAGGGGAAGAATGGGGGTCACACAGCCAACTTGTCCATACAATGGACACCCTGCTGGGCAAACTCATTGAGGGCCCTCTACTCTTCCACTCTTCACACACTCACATGTTTTGTGGTCTGCATGTTACTGCTTGCTATAACTGCATGTTATTGCTATACTCTTTGGAAGTGTGCTGTCTGTAGAATAGACTTCTATACCCCCTGGAGCTACAGCCTTCCCCATATGTAGCTGGACACATGTAAGAGTTAATTGAATACGTGTGATTAAATCTCAGGCAGGAATTCCTTACTGCAGCTACCCTGAGCAAAGACTCACAGTTGGGGTGATGCATACGTGGAATTACCTATCTTCTCAAAAATGTGTAATTTTTCACTGTTTGAATCTTTCACTCAGCCTGCATTTTACAGCCTTGAATTTACCTTTTCTATTGCAGGTAAAATTTTTTGGTATTAATAATAAAAATACAATAATTCTCATTTCTACATGCAAACATACATAATACCAATCAGAAAAATGAATCACATTTTTAATATCCTCTTAAGGCATCACATGAAAAGTGAGGATGAAATAAATTTCAAACATACAGCCGAATTGAACGGAAATACAACTCTTGAAAATTAATTTAAAAAATTTAAATCAAGTTTTATTCTGATTGAAAATTCCAAGTTAAGTAATAGTGCTTACTATTACTATTACTAAACATCCCGAATTTTCTTTAGAATGAAGCACTTCATGTACTTGCATGAATAGTGCATATGTATATTTGAACATACCGCTATCTCAATAATTGCGCAATGTGCGTTCATAAAAGGATATAATGTTTTTTGGTTTGATACACATTGCTTAAACTCTGTTGGCACTCACATGAAATGCTCACTCATAAGACAACAAATATTATATTTAAAATTTAATCTCAAGTAAAACTAGAAGGTGTGAACACAAAAGTCAAGTGGAATTTACCCCTCCTTTGCTCCTTTGTCCCTGTCTTCTTACATGCCTCCTTTCTTTCCTTCCTTCCATTTGTTTACATAAGAGAAAATTTTCATTCTTATGCATTCATTCTCTCAACAAATATCAATTGAGTACTTGCTATGCAGTCTTTCTATTATATAATAATCTGTAGTTTTGAAAAATATTTTATATCTATTGAATTAAATTTTTTTTGTTTGTTGTGCATTCATAGAGTTCAAAAATCCCAATGATATATACAAAGATAAGCATTTAGATATCTAGTCATCACCCCCATCCCCGGCCACCTTGTATTGACTGAACTTCTTTAGGGAATGATATTTTATTACGTTCCTGTGTAACCTTCCAGTGTTTTTCTATGTAAATATATAGGCAAATGTAAATATATATTACTACCTCCCTACACAAAAGATATGACACCCTTATATAGCTTGAATATATATTTTTTTTGCTTAACTATATATCCCAGAGAATTTTCCATATCAGAGCATGGAAACCTTCAGTCTTTCTTTTTTTCAAATCTTCACATCTGTAACTATACCATAATTTGTTTAATCAGTCCTCTTTAGGTGGATATGACCAATTGTCACTGGATCTTTTGCTAACAAAAAAGTACTGTTAGAAAATAACCTTCTATGTAATCATTTTGGGTGTTCCTGCAGGATAAATTCTCATAAGAAGAATTGCTGGATAAAAGGGTAAATGAATTTTAAATTTTGTCAAATTGCACTCCACAGGGTTGTGATATTTTGTACTCCCACCAGGGATGGATGAAAATGCCTTCTCCCATATAACCTCAACAACAGAGGGTATTGTCAAACATTTTGGGTTTTGACCAATATGCTAGGTAAAACATGTTATAGTATTTTAATTAAGATTTCGTTAATGATGAATGAGGTTGCACGTTTTTTATTTCTCAGGGATATTTTTATTTGATTTTCAATTAATTGTTCATGTCTTTGCTTATTTTTCTGTTGAGTTGTTGGTTTTTTACTTCTTGATTTATAGGTTTTTACATATTTGGGAGATTACACTTTGCCTACAACAAAGTTTCTTTTTGTTTTTAGGTTTGTCATTTGTCTTTCTTCTTGCTTACAGTATCTTTGTGATTCATTTTTCTTATAGTGACATTTAAAAAAATCTTACTGATAATTTCATCAATCTTACTTCAACGACCAGTGCACTTTACGTCATGATTAGAAAGTTCTTCCTTCTCCACTCTAATGTTATAAAAATATATATCCACATTTTCTTTAATACCTTTATGGTTCCATGTTTTGAAGTTTTTTTAGTTCCATTTATAATGTATCTTGGATTTTCCAATTGTACAATGTTATCATCTGCAGAGTGTTAATTTTACTTTCTTCTTTTGTATTTTTAAACTTTTAATAAAAAGTACATTTTCTACTATAATTGCAATGGCTAATACCTCCAGGACCTTGTTCATTAGTCGTGATAATAGTGAGCATTCTTCTCTTATTCCTGTCTCCAGTGTTGTTTCCCCATTTGGTATGCTGATTTCTGGGCTTGATGTGTGAGTGTGTGCGCACGAGTGTGTGCCCATGTATGTTAGTGAAGATTTCACTGATATCTATTTTTTGAGTTGTTTTCCTTTGTAATTAAAAAATTAGTATAGAATTTATCAAATTCCATTTCAACATTCAGGAAAATGATCATGTGATTTTTCACCTTAGATCTATAAAGAGAATTAAATATAATGAAAGTTTTCTAAAATTCAACCATCTTTGTATAGCCGGAATAAATCCCACTTGTTCTTGATGCCTTGTTATTTTAATATGCTACTAAATGGGATTGCTACTGTTTTATTTAAGATTTTCTTAAATATTGAAAACTAGCATTTTTTTTGCTTATTTGTTTGCGATCTTTTTTATGTTTTATTATCAATGTAACTCACACTTTATTGAAATAATTTGCTATCTTATTTTTCAATATACTGTAGAATAGTTTAATTTGAATTATTTATTTTAAAGTTTAGAAAAATTCTCTGTGAAACTGTCAAGGCCTAGTGTTTTTTACTTTGGGAGATAGCTCTTTCATATCTAACTTTTAGATGGAATTTTTTTAGGATTTATGTAGATTCTGTGGCCAACTTTGGTAAATTATATTTTCCTGGAAAATATTTATTTCATCCAAGTTTTAAGTTTGTTACACTTAGAATAAGAAAAGTAGTCTTTTAATATTTTAAAATTGCTCCTATATTTATTTCATTCCTGTGATCTCTTTTTTGTATACATAGCTTTCTTTTCTTTCTTGATTATAATAGCAAGGGTTTTGATCCATTTTATTGATTTAAAAAATAACAAGATTTGATTTTTATTACTTTTATTGTTTTATTTTAATTAATTAATTTGATTAGTTCTTATCTGTATGTTTCCTTTTTTTGTGTTCTAACTCATTTATTTTTGCTTTTATTTCCATGTTTATCCATTTCTTCTCCTTTTTTATGTTTTATATACAAAATATATAGTATCTTCATTATCATTACCTTCTGGATATTTTGAATTTTTGTTTTATAGTTCTTCTTTGATGTAGAAGGTTTTTGTGAAAAGATTTTAATTTTCAAAATTTAAACAAATAAAATTATTTCCAAATGGAAGGACTTTTTGTCTCTTGTTTTGTATTGACTTCTGAACTCATTATATTATTATCAGGAAATGCTTTTTGTATTATTTCTACATTTTTGGATTTATGAGATCTTTTTATGACCTAAAATATAATCTTTTTTAGGCATATGACATGAGCCCTTGAGCCTACATTCAGGAAACATATTTGCATGTATGCATCAGACCTACTTTTAAAAGATATATTGTTTAGGTCTTCACTACTCTTACTTAATTTTTTATCTGTATAATCTGTCTTTGATTGGCTAGTGAATTTTTAAAAATAATGTATTATATAATAGATATCTCATGCCATTTAACAAAATTGAAATGATTTTGATCAAATGATTTTCATATTTTAGTATCTTTCTCTCCCATTTCTTAACACAGTTGCAAGATCATGCAGATGTTAACTGGAGGATTTAGAGATAGTGTTTTAACTTAACCACAATTTGTTAAAAGTCAAAGGTCAAAAAACTGTCCTGTTGTCAAGAGGGCAGATTCTGGACATGGAATTCCTCAAGCAATGTCACATTTGTAATTTCAACACCAATTCTTGCTTCATCGACATCGTCCTCTCTCCAATGAAAGCCTATGAAAAATTTAGCAATTCTTTTGTTATTCTTTTAACATGAACATAATAGTTCAAGTTGATGAAAGTTACTGCCATAGAACTCCATTTACATAGAATGTGACTCCTGTCTACTTAGGGTCAAATTCCTTGCATTCCAAAGACATGTGTGGCACTCTTTCCCCACAAAAGAATGCTTTCCCACAATTCATCAAATTTTATTGTACTTGTGTAAATGGGCACATCTATTATGCCCATCTTCAATATGTGAAGTTTCAAAAAGATGAAGGAGATGTCAGAGAAAAATGATGACTCCCGCTCTCATACAAGATGTATGTATTCTACTCAAATTAAAGATGGAAATAAAAAAAAATATGCCTAGAGGTCACGGTGAAAGAAGAAAGCAAGAAATGTTCTTTTTATGTTTTCTTTTCTAAGTCTAGTCTCGTGCTTGGAGAAATCTTATTGCTTATTTGAAGCAAACATTTGATTTTGAAAAATGAACATAGAATTTAAAAATACTTAAGAAAGTTTTTTAAAACTTTGTGCTTACAAATGAAAAATAATAATTAAAAACCCTTTAGTAATGCAATATAAAAATATGAAAACATAGAGATAAAATTCACAGAAGGGAAATATATCTGGTCTATAGTCGTATAGAAATCTAGTATAACTTTGAAATGGTATATCATGTCCCTGTATAACATTGTTGAAGTTCTTTTTTAAAAAAGATGTTCAGTGTTGGTAAGAGTGTGGTGCAAAGTGCATTGGCATAGACTGCTGATGGGATTCTACACTGGTGCAACCCATTTGTGAAGAAATTTGGATATGAATGCAATGGCAAAATATTGTGACCCAGTAAAGCATTTCTTATATCCAAAAGAAATACTTGGAGATTAGTACAAATCTTTACAAACATGATCATTGAAATATTATTTATGACAAAGATATTCTACCCTCTCCCGGGACACAAACCAAATGTCTGATAATAGGGGGAGAAAAGTTAAATAAATTGTAGCATATTGAGAATATGGAAGATTATAGTCATATAAAATTAGTATTTTGAAGAAAATTTAACAGCATGGAAAAAACAGCATAACACTATGTAAAGTAACAGCTAGCAGCATACTTCTGCTTGCATATTTATCTTTATATAGAGACACAAAACATACTGCAATATTTTAAGGAACACATTTAATACAAACACATAAAAACTAATATTATTGGAAATAAAACTCTAAAATATAAGCAGTAGATATTACTAGACGATAGAACTATATGATTTTAATTTTCTCTCTGTATTTTAAGTATTTCCACAGTTTTATACTAAGTATATATAAGAAAAAATTTTAACTGTGGATTTTTATTGGAGGAGGTTATTACACTTCTTATTTACCTCTAATTTTAGTTCGTCACCAATCATTTTTGCAGGATTATCAGATAAGCCAATAATCACTTTACTGCATTCAATTTTATAATACAGAGTTTCAGTGATCAGTCACAGATTCACGCATTTAGCTTTTCATTTCTTTCCTTCTTTCCAATTATGAGTTCCAAACTTCATTCAAAAGTTCTTGCACCATGTGTGAAGTCAGAAAGAAAAAAGACTTGTGTCCCTCCATAAAGTTTAAATAGCCATGTTGCTAAAAAATGGATAATAAAGAAAAAGTGGAAAAATAATAGTAAGCAATAATCACAAAAAAACAATTCTAGGTACATTTATTGTAATTAAATATATGCAGAGAAGGATTGAATCCTCAAATGCACCTTTTACTAAAAGTATAAATTGAAAATTAAGTGGAGATCTGTATTATTATGGAATTGTCGAACCAAAGTGTTAATGTGGTGAGAATTTTCTCTTCAGTTTACTGAAAACAATACTGGTCTGAAGATTTTTTAGGGCTGGTACATCCGTCATCTCAATTTGCAGTGTATTAGTGTATTGCAATGCTGCTTTATCAGCCACATGTGATTGGACTGGATTACTTCAAGACAACACAGGAGATCTGGCTGTCTCAAGCAGACACACCCTTAAACTGTTAACCCACCTGGGAGTCATCTGTGTAGTGACATGGAATGATAGATCAGCAAAGTCAGTTCCATCTGCCTAAGTGATTTTTGATCTGCTACAAAGATTGGGGAGGTAGAGGGGTGTACCAAATAGTTTTGCAGATATAGCACACACACACCTGATTTGATTCTTCTCTAGAAAATATTGGGAAATATAGACGACCATCCCACTAGCTGGATCTAAGTACACTATTTTGTAGCATTGTCAATTTTCACTCCAATCTCCTTCAATTCTAGGGTTTCAGACAGTCATAGGTTCACATTATGTAGCCATAATATTTGAATTTAAAACATTTCTTCAAAGCTAAAATATATATGCCCTTACAAGAATAGTAGTAAAGATGCATATTTTTTCACGTGCCTCTATTTCAATCCTTAGCAGGTGTTGTTTTGGACGTATCTGTGTGATTCCTTTTTTTCTCAGAAGGAAGTACTGAGTACTGACTGGTACTCTTTAACACAGAACTTTTAGCCAATCAGACTATAATTATAAGACGGAGGTATATTTTCCTATGCATATGAAATATGATGCAAAATGAGCAGTAATTTGAAAACATTATTATCAAATAGGGATTCAAAGGCAATATTTCCCTTAAAACTGACATCTGAGAACTGTCACACTTAAAGACATCTTTGAATCAAGTGCATGCCTTTCTTTGTTTTTTTTTGTTGTTGTTGTTGAGGAAGATTCACCCTAAGCTAACATCCATGCAAATCTTCCTCTATTTTTGAGTATGTGGGCCACCAGCACAACACGGCAGCTAATAGAGCAGTGTAGGTCCACGCCAGGGAACCGAATCTGGGCCGCAGAAGTGGAGCGTGCTGAACTTAACCACTAGGCCAGTGGGGCTGGCCCTCAAGTGTGGTTCTTGAGTTACCCAGATTGGTTTTACATGACTGAAACCAAGTTCACGCTTACTTATTCTTCCAACTCCTTGTGGATTTACCTGATTTGGAACAGAAGTAGTGGTAGAAATATTCATCTGATTTAGTGATTATTTGACTCATAACATTAACGTTGTATTAGCTGCTGTACAAAGCAAATTATAATATTCTTCCAAGAGTCTCCCTTGGAGACCATCTCTGTTTAATCTAGAAATTGAGATAATGGATGTTTCTAAGTTGTGTCATTTATCATGCAAGAATATGGTCATAGAATCTCAAAAAGACAATCACCAGCCCTATATAAATTCTTCATCATCTTATCATTTACAATCTCCAAAAATAAGATTTTGCTTCTTAAGTATAATTCTTCCCATTCTAAAATTCAGTATATTAGATTGTAATAAAGAATCTGACTTCATTATTGATGTTTGCTGACAGCTTTCAAGCCCCATCAAGCCCCTTCCCCTTTTGCCCTACATCTGAGCAAGCTAATATGAAAGTCCAGTTTTTCCTCCTTTGGCACCAGCAGGAGATGAGAACCACACAAGCCCTGGACTGCCTGTGGGACTCCTCACCCCAGCCCCACTGCCTACTTACAATAAAAGCTAAGCCAATCTCCTTTCCCTGCTGTCTCTCAAGCCATTCTCAGACCTGCTTGGCAGCCTGCACTGCTCTCCCTGGAAAGCCTTCTATGTGAGTAATAAACCTTAAGATACCCTCTTAATGAGTGTGTATTGACAAACCATCTCTACATCTGTACATCTGTATATCTCTACATCACCACATTTTGAGTAGAGATCCATCCTGCCTTTGCAGATTGATCACAGCACAGATTCAGTGGGTTATACTTAGCTATAAAAATAAGTGATCTCAGAAGTAATTCTAATTCCTCTTTCATAAAACAAACATTCAAGTATTGGAAACTCATGATCACTTCCCTGACTCTTTCTTCTTCAATCTCCTTACGTTCAGTTTGTGTTGTCATTCTCAGGGTCTGATACACAATTCATCTCTGAGCATTTGAACTAAGCTTCCTATTTTCCTTGTTCAGAGAATAATTCTTAAAGTTTCTTTATCTTTAATATAACTTTACCCTCCAAGTGTTAGCTCATTCTAGGTGTTAGCCTTGACACAGCTGGAAACTCATCTTCTGTATCGATCTGTCTATTTGCTTGGGAATATTTTACTGTTGATGACTTATCTTTTGTCTACCATTCTTTAATTGCTAGATTGGTGTACTTCCCTGAAATCACAGTTGATTACCTATCACATCCTACTCTGAAGGGGTGATTTAATGCCGGGTTCACGGCCTTCTTAGCTTCCCCCACAGAGCCAGAAATTGGGTCATGCGCTAAACTATAGCATCATGCTGAGCTCTGTTTGGATCTGGACTAGATCTCAATTTGTGATACGAACCTAGACCTACAAATATTTAGTCCAAAAGAGAGGATTAACAGACGTAGCTGAAACACAGGAAGAAATGCCCTTCTCTTTTCTTAGCTCCTCCACTAGAGAATTAAGCATTGTTTGTATGACTTCTGGACATAAGCCCAGGCTTTGTCGCCACAAGATGCTTGGTTGCAGTCATGGAAATGAGACCTTCAAATCCTACTTTGAAATGTAGCACTGTCAAGTCCAGATTGCTCTGTGGATAGCAGTCTATATGCATTTTATTAGCTGCCATTTTACAACCCTCATCAGCTCATAAACTCTCTCTTCTGCAGCCTGATCTGTGGACCACAGGTACCAAATGAAGTTCCTTCTGTGAAGATCCATATTTCTCATACATTCCCAGCCTTCATGTTACACAGAACCCTGGTTTAGTCACTCTTGACCCCAGTTCTTCCTATCTGGGAAGGATATGGGTAAACTTAAGGAATTCCTACTATCACAATTAAGATTCATCTCTCAGATCCAGAGATATAAAGCTATTCTCTTTCTTCAGGTCTCACTGTCGGGTCACCTGGTTGGGTCCGTGTCAGGAAAACCTCAATGCCTGTTTCTTTAGATCTTCCCCTCTAGGGCTGCTCAGAGTCCCTAGAGAAGTGTGAGTTCAAGTTCTGGGAACTTAAACTTCCTGTAGAATGAAGTCCTGGCTTTCAGTGTTCTAAGGACCTAGTTGGAGAAACAATAGGGTCTCATAATTTATCACTCAGTTTTCCTACGTTCACTTAATCCTCCTGTTTTTGGTATGTACTCATCCTCTCAACTGATTTCTCCAAATCTACAGACCCTCTGTTTTGCCTCATCCATAAAATAAACATTTAGTCCTCCTGGGCTTGGGGATAGATTGTCCTCTGGTGGGGTGGAATGGAAAGGGGATCTAGGCATCTAACTACTTATTAAACTGCTTTCAGTGCATCCTCTTTATTTAAGTAATCCTTTTACCCAAAGTTACAAAGATATTTGGTCCTAGCCATATGAAGACTTCAAAGTGAGAATTGGGTTGGTTTCCTAGGGTGTACTAAATAAGAATCTGTGATCCATATGCTTTCCAGTTTCCAAAAAAATGTTGATATCTTCTTCTCTTATCCACATACTTTGGTGTATGCTTCTTTTAAAGAAACTACAATAATTTTAATTGTAGTTTTAGTGTAGTTTCAGAGTGGGCCATAATTAGATGTGTATGTTCAATCTTTACTTGACCATCCACCTCTTTGGCTGCTATTCTTGAAATATGTTCTGATCTGGAGCCCACAAGAATACCCAGCGCCAATAAAGATTCATCACAACCCAAGACTGTGATGATCCCCGAAACTTATTCAGCTATGATGGAGAATGTAGGTGGCTACCACAAACCTAACATTAACCTTGGAACAAGAAACTACCATTTATGATGCCTATAACACTTAGAGCTCATGAGGAAGTTCACAGTTCTGAACAATCTCAAAATCTGTTGTTAGTTTTGGTAACTGGAATCAACTATAGGGTAGCTATAGATTGAATGTTTGTGTCCCCTCTAAATTCATATATTGAAACTCTAACTCCTAATGTTATGGTATGTGGAGGTGGGGCCTTTGGGAGGTAATTAGGGTTAGATTAGGTCATGAGGGATTGTCCTTATGATGAGATTAGTGGCTTTATAAGAAGAAGAAGAAAGAGAAATCTCTCTCCCTCTCTTTGTGCGCACATACTGAGGAAAGATTGTGTGAGGACACAGTGAGAAGGCAGCTGTCTGCAAGGCAGCGAGAGCTCTCACCTGGAACAAAATCTGCTGGAACTTTGATCTTGGACTTCCCAGTCTCCAGCATTGCGAAAAATAAATGTCTGTTCTTTAATCCACCCAGTCTGTTGTATTTTGTTATGGAAGCCTGAGCAGACTAGACAGTGTCCAACTCTGTCTGTGAGGACATTAACAATCAAATATGGTGTTATAGCTTTTCCTAGTGTTCCTAGCTCTTTGGCTGAGCTTGCTATGCCAGACATTAAGAGATAAGCACATAATCATTGGGAGCATCTGGATATTAATTATAAGTAGAATGTGTACTCTGAAAGCCATATAGGCTTGAGAGAGAAGTAGAGAAGTGAAAACATTTTTGTACTGACTCTCTTAGCTAGTGGTGTTTTGCTGGAGTCATGGGACTGAATTTTTTCTTTTTCTTTATTGAGGTATAATTGATAAACAAAATTGTAAGATATTCAAAGCGTACAACATGATGATTTGATATACGTATACATTGTAAAAGAATTCTTCCTTTGGAGTTAATGAACACATCCATCTACCTCACATACTTATCTGTGGGTTTTTTTGGTGTTAACATTTAAGTTCTACTCTCTTAACAAATTTCAATTATACAATATAGGGTTATCAACTATAGTCACCATGTTATACATTAGATTCTCAGACCTTATTCATCTTATAACTGGGAGTTTGTACCCTTTCACCTATCTTTACTTGTTTCCTCCACCCTTTGGCCGCTGGAAATCACTTTTCTACTTTCTGTTTCTAGGAGTTCGACTTTCTTTTTAGATTCTACATATAAGTGACACCATGAGGTATTTGTCTTTCTTTCTTTGGCTTATATTTCACTTACCATAATACCCTCCAGGTTCATCAATCCATGTAGTCACAAATGACGGAATTTCCTTCTTTTTAAAGGCTGAATGATATTTCATTATATATATAATATCTCACATTTTCTTTATCTATTCATCCATTGATGGACACTTAGGTTGTTTCCATGCCTTGGCTATTGTGAATAATGCTGCTATGAACATGGGAGTACAGATATCTCTTTGAGATATTGATTTTGTTTCATTTGGGTTTATACCCATAAGTGGAGAAAAACAATCCTAAAATTTATATGGAACCACAAAAGATCCTGAATAGCCAAAGAAATCTTGAGAAAGAAGAACAAAGCTGGAGGCCATCACACTTCTTGATTTCAAACTATATTACTAAGCTATATTAATTAAAAGAATATGACATTGGCATAAAAACAGACAAATAGATCAATGGAACAGTATAGAAAGCCCAGAAATAAACCATGCATATATGGTCAACTAATTTTTGATAAAGGAACCAAGCATATAGAATGGGGAAAGGATAGTCTCTTCAATTTATTAAATGGTGTTAGGAAAACTGGAAAGCAACAAGCAAATGAATGAAACTGGACTACTATCTTATACCATACATAAAAATTAACTCAAAATGGATTAAAGACTTGAATGTAAGACCTGAAACTATAAAACTCCAGAAAGAAAACATAGGGGGTAAGCTCCTTGACATTGGTCTTGGTGATAACTTTTTGAATTTGACACCAGAAGCAAAAACAACAAAAATAATAAAAATAAACAAGTGGGAACTACATTGAACTAAGAAGCTTTTGCACAGCAAAGAAAACCATCAATAAAATGAAAAGGCAACCTATAGAATGGGAGAAAATATTTGTAAACCACATATCCAATAAAGGGTTAATATCCAAAATATACAAGGAACTCGTACAACTCAATAGCAAAAACCCAAGTAACCCAAGTAAAATGTCAGCAAAGGACCTAAGCAGACATTTTTCCAAAGAAGACATACAAATGTCCAACAGATACGTGAAAGGGTGTTCAACATCACTAATCATCAGGCAAATGCAAATCAAAACTACAATGAGATATCACCTCACACCTGTTAGAATGGCTATTATCAAAGAGACAAGGGACAACAAATGCTGGCAGGGATGTGAAGAAAAGGGAGCCACAACGCACTATTATTGGTGGGAATGTAAACTGGTACAGCCACTGTGGAAAACAATATGAAGGTTGCTCAAGATATTAAAAACAGAACTAACAATTCCTCTTCTGGGTACATACACAAAGCAAAGGGAATAAATAATTTTAATGAGGAGCTGATGAAGTTGATCAAGCAAAATCTTTATCCACGGCAAATACTGACATTTGGATGAATGCTATGAGAAGGACATTTCCTACAAAAGGACACATATGCAACCATAGTACCCCTAGTCATAGAGCTGTACTGAAAAGCTGTGACATTTGAAAGAATAGCCTGAAGGAAATGAGAGACTGAAACCAGAACAAAATGAGTCATAGAGTGAGTAGGAGATAATAAGGTGAATCCGTCCAATGTAAACCATTCTGATAAGCAGTTTAGACTTGAAAGGAAACCAGGAAGGGAAGCAGCTTAAATGAGAGGGAAACAGACTAGGGAAGGACTATTTTTTCCAGGTTAAGGAATGTGAGCTTGTTTTTAAAAGGAAGAGAAAGAGCAAATAGAGAAGGGAGGTAGAAGGTAAAATAGTGGACATAATTAAGAAAGAAAATTCTCAGAGCAGACAGGAAGGGAGGAGATCCAAAGTACAGGGGAAAGGATTAGCTTTGGACACAAGTAGGAATAGAATGAAAAAAGATAAACATGGTTCAAGATAAACTTGATGTGGAGGAGGAGGAATTTTAAAGAATTCATACCTTACTATTTTTTTTCTCTATATTGGAGAACTTGTTATCTACGAGTGAGAAAACTGACATTTAGATTAGAGTAAAAATAAAATTATAACAACTGATATAGAATGAGAAAGTGATATGAGTAAAGTTAAATAATATACTGGACAGCAGTACTGATGGACAAGCCAAGGGTCTGATCTTTGTAGGCCTGGCAAGCCCTTCATGGGGCTAACCCAAACATTTTTCCATTTTTGGTGGGTCTAGCACTGATCTTCCATTTAAAAGTGCTATTGAGAAGTAGGCCTTTATGATAAATAAGAATTCAGGGATGAACCAGTTTCATGAGGGTCATTGGTTATCTTAGTATTAAAATAATGGTGCAGGGCTGGCTCCGTGGCTTAGCAGTTAAGTGCTCGCCCTCCGCTACTGGCGGCCCCGGTTCAGATCCCAGGCAGGCACTGACGCACTGCTTGTCCGGCCATGCTGAGGGGGTGTCCCACATACAGCAACTAGAAGGATGTGCAACTATGACATACAACTATCTACTGGGGCTTTGGGGAGAAAGAGGGGGAAAAAAAAAGGAGGAGGATTGACAATACATGCTAGCTCAGGGCTGATCTTCCTCACAAAATAAATAAATAAATAAATAAATAAATAAATAAATAGGTAAATAAAACAAAATAAAATAATTGTACAATGATACAGTGCAATGGAAAACAATTGAAATTTGAAATGAATAGTTATATGTTTAAATGTTGGCTGTGTTATTTTTGATGTGATCCTGAGTGTGCTGGGTAGATTCTCTAAAGCTCAATGTCGGCAACTATAAAATGAGAGTAATGATAGGATTAAATGAGATAATTTGCTTTTTTATTATCATATTATTGACTTTATATTGCTATAGCAAAGTAAAAAATAAGCTTGCGTGGGCTATAAATCCAACCTCTCAATGGAAGAAGTATGAAAGACATGTTGTCAGAAGATCATATGGGATGGGATCATATGTCACTGCTGTGACAGATTGTGTTTTCCAAAGATGGTCACTGAGAGATTAGATTTATATCTCATGCACTTGAAATAGAGAAGACTACTGAGACTGTTTTCACTAATAAAGTCTGACAGAAGTGTTGTTAGATGACTTCCAAGGCCAAGTCATAAAAGGAGATTCAGTTTCCACCTTGCTCACTGAAACACTCTCTCTGGAGTCCTGAGCTGCCATTTGAGTAGTTCTACTGCCTTGAGGTCACCATGCTGTAAGGAAGTCCAAACGATTCCATCTGAAGAGATCAATCACATGGAAAATCTATGAGACTATATGAAGAGAGAGAGATGGCTGGCCAGCTCCCAGCTGCTCCATTTTCACCTACAATCTGACTGCAACTTCATGAGAGACTCAGAGCCACATCTGCCCAGCCAGGCTCTCTATGGATTCCTAACAGGTAGAAATCATGAGAATAATAGCATTATTATTGTTTTATGCCACTAAGTTTGGGGGAGATTTGTTTTATAGCACTAGTAACTGATATGGTGATTTTTCCAGCCTTTCTCAAATTTATTTCTTAAAAAGTTTCCTCAATAAATGGAAAGATTACCTTTAGTTACATTACATTTATTGTCTTAAGAATGAGATATTTAATTGCTAGAGTTGCCATTATTTTCCTCTTCATGTTTATTGCTAGAAATTCATTTTCTTTCATCTGTGAGGGTTATAATTCTCCCTTCTTTTTCTCTTTCTTATTCCCATCTCTTTTGGGAGAAATGAATCTGAATTTTACAAATGAGACTGAAAGCAAGAGTATGATGCACAACTTTCTGGATCAGTACACTTATTAGAATCAGCAATATCTTCCTTCAGCATAGGGTTATTCGAAGTTACCTTTATATTATGCATAATGTACCTTCAAACTGTTATATTTTGTGATTTCTCTGCACTTTAGTATGGTCAGTGACTTTTTCACTTATGCCAATATTGTTCTTATTTGCAATCTTACCTCATTTGGCCAAACTTCTTGAAGCACCTAATCTCTCTGGTTATTTATTGAGCCAAACTTTGATGATAATGATGGTGATGATGTGGATCTTCCTCTTTGTCTTTCTTTTCTTCTTCTCTTTGTTCTTTTTTAAGGATTTCAATATGCTTGTTTTCAAATTTTGTTCAGTGATAAAGGAGTTATCTATAATTGAAATACCTTTACTCTCCTTGTATATTAAAAAATTCAGTCCTAATTAGCCTTAGGAAATGTGTATCATCAAGGAACAAAAGAAAAGAAATATTTTTGGTTTCCCTTCTCAGACGTCCCCTGCTTCCTGACAGAAAGTGGTTCCAAGATAAACTTGGGAAATGGTTGAAGTCTGCCTTTGGCATTCCCAGAGTTTGCACACTTTCTCTTTCTCCGATTCGGGATATCAGCTCTTCTTTCCATCTTTTCCCTGTCTCAGGACCCATATGTTCTCTTTCCTAAAACCATGGAAAAGTTTACACTTAAATCGTTAATTCACGCTAAACTATAAATGGCTATTAATGGCACACATTTAACCCCTTCAGAAATTCTTTTAAATTGTAAAACAGCAAAAGAAATAAAAGCCTCATTGTAGATTTACCAGTGGATGGTGAAAGTTTTTGAAAGTGGCATTAGCTCTTTTTAATGGCCCTGAAATAATGCTGTTAAGTGATCACTGGATTGAAGAATTGGTTTGTTTCAAACTCACGTTTATTAATTTCCTGACATTTGCTTTTTTTAAGATCATTTTTATTCATATTTGCGTCTAAATTGGTTTGTTCATGTCTACATAATAGGGAGAATATATCTGATATTTTCAAACTGTTACTTTTCAATCTATGGGATTCTCTTAAATATAGGAAATATTCTTCATGTAAGAAATGGTCTAAAATGTAGTTTGTCTTCAATGGTCTTCTTATGCCTTCTCTTTGTGAAAGCAAGAAGTGACCCTCAGTATGTAGGATGAAGAAAAATGTGTTTCTTATATTGCACATAAAGGAGGTCATTTTACTGTAGTCATCTTGTCCCTGGGGATACCTCTGCAGAAGGCACGTCTTAAACAGTACTCCATTTCCAGAGGCTTAGAGAGAATGTAATAACACTGTGGAATGTGTTCTCTGTCTTATGAATCCTGTTCCTTGAACATTGTTTCATTTGGGTGTTGAACGAGTGGGAATAATATGATTACAGCCTGGTTCAATGTTGCTAGAATCACAGTGGCTATGATTCTACTTTGCTGACCTCTTGGAAGTCAGACATAAGTCAATGGAAATAGAATTTTTGTCATCTTTAGCTAGTTTTATCTAGTACTTTAGTTAATATTAACAATTTTTCCAGGATACTATTGAGGGTAGCATTATTTTTCTCATGTTTAATTCCAGCACATGTGATAAGGCAGTTGCTGATAGGTCTTTATTGGTAGGATGCATCTCTTTGTTTATTGCATTAAACATTTGGAGACTCCAACAAGTATGTTGACACAGTGCTTGGTAGATTATATGAACTTAAACATAGTTGTTAAATATCATTGTGTAATCAAACACCTGGGTTTGAATCCCCATCACACCATTTCTAGTTGGACGACCTCTCTTTTTCTTAGTTTCCTCATCTGTAAAATGGTGGCGACAATAATAGTTTCTACCCATTAGGGTGGATTAAATGTTACTACAGGGAAAGTACTTAAGAAAGTGCCTGCATATATTAATAGTAAATGCTGCCTTTAGTCACCTACCCTTTACAAACTTGCCCAAAGATAGCTCTGATGCTCTTGGCTGTACCAGCAAAATATAACTAGAGCAGTGGTTCTCAACCTTGGCTTTATATAGGAAAAATTGGAAGGCCATAAAAAAGTACTAATGCCTGGGTTCCTGCTTTTAGTGTGTTTGATTTAATTGGTTTGGAGTTTGACCTGGGTATAGGGATTTATAAAGGCTCCCTAGTTAATCCTAAAGTGCAGCCAAAGCTGAAGAAATATTGGACTAGATGTGGTAAATAAAGGCTTATCTACCACTAAATCTTATGGCTTTTCCTCAGAATATCTGGAAATCAGCAATAATATACCAAAACCACTCAACTTAGATTTACAATTCCTTTTATGCTAGACAAAATCCAGATAGATAGTATCTTTATAATCTTAACATTGTTTAAGCCTGTGTTAATGCCTCTTTGGCCCAGGGGATGTGGGTTGTTAAATTTGTTGTTGTACTGCTATCTTTGTGAGATATGAACATCCTGATTAATAATGAATTTTACACATGTATATACTTTAGAAGTGATGATTGCAGATTTTCAAACCTTCTTTGTAGGGACTACTGCTTTGACTTGATATCAGGGAACAGAATGGCTAATACTCTGAACAGGGATTTGTTTCACTATAAGAATTCCTTAAGCATGATGTCGGCGACTGACAAGATGAAAAATGGTTCTGTGATTCATATCCAGTCTCAGGCTTATAGAACCACTTAAATATTTTGAAATGCCCTCCCACATCCTGTAATTGTACTAAATCAGAACTGAAAATATCTCAGCAATCTGAGCTTGATCCAAGGGTTAAAATATCATACTCTTTATTTTCTTTTTCACGATACACTTAATGCTATGAAATTAAAGTTTACTAAGAAGCATTAAACATGATTAACAGGCAAATTTGAGCTTCAAACCTACTATCATACTCAGTTATAAATTATCTCCACAAGCTAAAAAAAAAAGATATATACCCCTCACAAGCCTCTAAATATCGTGTGCAAGGAATGAAACAACATATCCATGTATTCTTGGAAACATTTTCAATTCCAGACCATTTTGGGCCAGTCATTAAAATCTTTGTGCTTTAATTCCTTGTAAAGTTATTCTCAAGCAATGTTCTGACTAACTATGACTCATAGTCAGGGGACCCGGCCAGTGGAACTTCTCAGTGTGAAGTATTTCCTGTGGCACAAAAAAGTTTCTACTGTCCTTCGATATATGGACTTTGAAAGCAATACAGAGAAAAGTCAGATGGGAAACACATGTTGATCCCATTCAGAAAACATGACTCTTTCCTTAGATTCAAAGTAAACTTTATATCAAGAAAGAATGCAAGGTCATTGAAGAACAACAGAATCTCACTTGAAACATATAAACAATACTGCAAGAGCCCACAAAAACAGCTCAAGTGAAACATTTTCCAGTTGTTCTTAGCAAAAACGGGGTAGCCCTGAAATTTCCAGATAACCTACTCTACTCAGATATCAGATTTTATTTTTAGACACAGCCTCATGACTGTAACACACATGGTTCCAAATTATGGATTATTCATTCAACAAATATTGATAGAGTGCCTACCAGGTGACAAGCATTGTTATAGGATTTAAGACTTAGGAGTGAAAAAGACCAGCAAGTTCTCTGCCATCATGGAATCTATTGGGAGGATTAGAGGAGCATCAAGAGGAAATGATTATCACTTATATAGTTACAGAGCCAATATGGATAAGTGCACCAAAATCTGGAAGAATACACTTATATAGAACCTAATATGTGTGAGACACTGTTCTAAATGTTTCCAAAGAATAACTCATTTAATCTTATAACAATCTGTGAGTGGATTCTGTTAATATCGCTCGTTAATATGTGAGGAAGATAAAACACAGAGAGGCTAAGTAAATTGCCTAGGGTCACCCAGCCAGCAAGTGTCAGAGATGAGGTTCTCTTCTTTCCAGATGATCTGGCTCCTGTTTAAATTTTGAGCTATATTATGGGCTAGTGTTGCAATTATTAGATATTCCTTAAATTTTTTAAAAGAAAGCTTATCCGTTTAAATAATTTTAATACAGTAGCCTTTGGTGTTGATTATCGGAAGCAATAGTACAAATTAAGGAGAGAAAAGACAGCAAGAAAACTTGAATGAAAATCAATAAAGAGATAATAAGAAGAAAGTACTACTTTATGTGCTATGCCTTAATATTTAAAATATTTTTAGTAACATCTGTTCTATTTTTTAATATAGAAATAATTACTACTCGTAGAAAAATTGGAAATATAGAAAAGCAAAAAGAAGAAAAAATATTATCCATAATTGATCTCATTTTCCAGAGAGTATTTTATTTCTTTCTATTCTTTTTCTATGTGTATAATTCACATACATAATTATGATAATGTTATAGTGATTATAAATCAAATTTGTATTCTAATTGCATCTATTACTACACATAAACATATCTCAAGGCATAAAAAGTTATTTCTAAACCATATTTTTAAAAGCATCTCCCCATCCCATCCTTTGAGAAGGGAATTTTCTTCTATGTTCCTTGATACCAATACTATCCAGAAAATGATATTTACCTGAGCCAGCCTGGTGACTTGGGAGTTAATGTGTCCTTTTTATTTTTAACATATCTGGAAGGATGGTCTGGAAAAACCTGTTATTGCTTAAGAACTATATAAACTCTCTGTATCTAGAGAGCAGTCCAAATTTCTCCAAATAAGTGACCACCTTCCTAAAGAGGAAATCTCAATGGAAGTGGGTGCGTATTTATCCTTTGTAATATTATGATGCTACTTTCCAATTTCTGAACCGAGTGTCAGCTCCTGAACAAGTGAAATAAATGTGTCAAATCCTAAGCGCTTTTGATTCCTAGGGCATGCCACCCTAAAGCCTCGTGTTCATTTGTTTCGCCAGTATTTAATATCACAGCACATGATTTATTTGGTATATTTCCGATGTATTGTTGGAGAAAATAAATAACAATGCACTGTATATAATTATCTGGGAGACCAGGCCTGTGACAGGGGAATTACCCATTTAAAGATGGATGGCAAATGCTGCCAGTCACCAGAGAATGTTTGAAAGCATTGGCTTGTTCCTAAATGATTCTTTAAAGAAAGCTTCTGTAGAACAAGTGATTATAGAGGTCATGTAGTTTAGATCTCAAATTTGCTGGCATAGCAAGGCTCTTGTGTATTACAGAGTGCTTTTATTTCTTAGGTCAAGGAGAGAGAAAGGTAAAAAGGTAGAAAAGAAAAAGCAATTGCTCCAAAGCCCACCACCACCACCACAAACAACAACAAAAATAAAACTCCCAAATCCAATTGCAATAGAAAAGCAGATGAAGCTGAAGGGAGAGAGAAAAGGAGGAAAAAAGGAAGAGAAATGCAGGAGCGAGATATTTCTAGATCCTTGTATGGTGAGGAGTATCTAGAAATTCTACTCAGTGGTATTAATTGAATAAATTATCTAACCTGGTTTACCATGTGGTTCAGAGGACTGAAGGCTGAATTTCAGATATTTTCATTAGAGATTGTGCAAATTTGAAGTACGGCATATCTTTATTTTCCTGTCTTGGAACAAAAGAACAAAATACTAAGAAACTCTATTTACCTATTAAGGCCTTTAGCAGGATGAAATATGTATTAGACAATGTTATAAAAATTATTTAAAAATTAGTAATGAGCCCTTTTGTATGTTTTATGATGGATATATCTTTTTGTGACATTCTCCTATCTAATTTCCGTCCTTTATATCTCTTTATGATTGGTACACTTATCATGAGTTTAAAAGAAACAGCTATTTACCAGTATCATATGGAAAGTCCTATAATAACGAGCAGTTGCTAAACGATTACAATGTGTTAAACACTAATCTAAGAGACTAATGTGAATTTTCTCATTTAATTCTTATGAAAATTCTGTGAGTTAGGTGGTGGTGTTATACAATTTTACATTTGGGGAAACTGAGGAACAAAGAGATAACTTAGTAGTGGTGCACAGTCTGATTCCAGAAGCTATCCTCTTAACAACCATATTAAATAAAAGAAAAACAAGCCAGAAATAAATCGTTTTTTAAAGCACATTTTATTTAATATTTCCAACATTGATTCAACTAACATTTACTAAATGCCTTCTAAGTTCAAGGTACCTTGCTATACTGGTCTTATTATGTGAACGATACACAGTGTCTGCCACATGGAATGTATAATCTAAAGACATCATGAAAGACAAATCATTTATCAATTTTCCATGCGTTGCAAACACAGGTCTGGGTCCATTTTAATTTTTACAATGTAAGTATTACTATAAAGTTAAACACCTTTAAAATAATACATTGAGTTTGTGAGGCTTCTATTCTAACCTTAGCTTTGCTAAAAATGTTGACTGTGTGATTAGGCAGGTTGCAACTACTTTTTACATCAAATACCTCATCTACAAAATGATGATAATATCTACCACAGGTGCAGGAGAAAATGATGACACGAGTTTTCGGTCGAGTTCTCAGCTCTGTAGCAGGGCAAGGAAGATAAACAGAAATTCCCTTTGTCCACCTTGAATAACTGTTACATGAGAGAGTCTAATCCTGGCTTTCAAGTTAATAAGAGGGAGCTACCTTAATGTGTCCAATATGAAAGGTTACAGGTTTAAGCAGATACAGAGGATCAGGAATGGCCGGCACATTGTGAAAGGAAGTTTTACTCTAGGAGTACTTGTTTTCCTAAGGATGTTGAAGTAATGGGTTGAAACCACAGAGACTGAGGGATGCATTGGATAAGCTGTTGAACAATGTGCCAGAGATGAAAAGATGGAGGTGAAGAGTGAAGCTGTTGAGCTGTGAGCAGGTTACAAATGAACTCAACAGTGGACTGAAAGAGAAGAGAATAACTATGGCTCTGGAAGGAGAGTTTTTCCTAGCACAACAGTATAACATCTTGTTGTTTTTATGTTGAAAATGGGAGTCCACATTAAGGTTGTTTAGTTGTATTCACGAGCTTGTGATTTTCTGAAGATCATAATAAAGTGTACTAGTGATGGCTTAATTGTTGGAGTTTACACTGGAAAGTAATTAACATTATCATTGTGGTCAGCTGAGATTTTCCAAGATCCATAAAATATGTGCTGGTATTTTTTTTCACTGCATTTGTATCATTTTTTCTCCTGGCTGTGCTTTCTTAAGAATAACTTAGAGATGAAAAATTATGCCTTAAATTTATAGCTCTTACTTTTCATATCCCTCCTACATCTTTTTCCATATAACTATCCCTTGGTTGAACAGGATTTTCCTCTTTTGAAATATCTGTGTTAAAAGTTGAATTTGTAAATGTCCATAACTTCTACAACTATAAGTGATGGTATTAGAGAATGTATTCATGTGTTTCATTGTAAATAGACAGCAATTACTTTTTTATTTGTTCATATCATAAAAATATTGACTACATTAAAAAAACTATGTTTTTTTCTGGACATGGGCAAAGCAGTAGTGATGTGTATCAAGATGTGGGTCATGGGCAGGCAGCATCAGCATCACCTACTATCTGGTTAAAAATGAAAATTCAGAGGCCCTATTCTAGAACTACTCAATTAGAAATTCTATAGGTGGTGCCCAGGAACATATACTCTCTTCAGGTGTTTTAATGCAAACGCAAGGTTGGGAAGTACTAGTTCATAACATCTCCACTCACATTCTCTTGGCCAGAACCCAGTCGTATGATCCCACTTGGATGCAAGGCAGTGAGGGCAGCCAGTTTTTGGAACAATTCTACTCTTTCATATACAGAAATGCCCAACTTTACCTAGAATCTTTGGCAAACAACTAGCCATCTCTAGCTAGCGCTAATCTTTCAGAAGAAAAGTTATATTGTGAGCAAATGTTTTAAAAGATATTGGAAATATTGGGTCTGCCCAGCAGTAAACCCTATTTCCTTCCTTTTTGTCACTTTAAATCTAAAATATAGTGACAATTTTATTTCATTTGTGGGCACTGTGGAAAATTTTTCCATCAAAAGCCTCGATAGAGAAAAAGTTTCAATGAACAGGATGTGTTCTCTAAGCAGGAGACCTGAATATCTATTTTATTTTTGTCAATTGCTAACTGAGTGACACAGGAAAAGTTGCAACTTCTTTTAAGAAATTCAAATGAAAATAAAGGTTTGAACATGGAGGTTACTTTGAGGCTTGACAGTTCAGTGCTTTCTAATGTTAATATTTTGTGATTATAATTATATTCACAGTTAAATGAATATGCATTAGATTGTTTATTTTATGCTTTGCAAAGGTAGTTCCCAGGAACTAAAAAATTTAGTCTAATGATACGGGAATTAATTACATAAATAACTGAAAACAATACATATGTGATGTTGTTTTTTCATAAATTTGTCTCAACTTAGAAATTTTTCACTCATCAAAATAAATAATTCGCAATTTAGGACTATTTCTAGTGGTATTATGAGGTAGACTATATAGCATTTATTAATTATACATTTTAAGTTTTCCTCATTACTGGGGATACAGTAATAAACAGGAAAAATAAAGTTATTCTAGGCACTGAGGATACAGTAATAAATAGTGTTTATTATCTGAACAGTGTTCTGGAAGCAAACTACCTGTAACTATATTTAGCACAGAGTAGCATGAAATATGTATTTGTTCAATGAATGAAACAATGTTAAAAATGTTAAGGCTGGTAGTTTAGATATGACTCCAGGAGTACCTCCCTAATCATTCCCAAGACTGTTGTGGCCACCAATTTTTAATGACTTATATGTGTATCAAAAATGTCATCTGTGGCAACACCAGTGTAACTAGAGAAAAATAAAAAGAGCTGAGAGTGTTTATCTTTCGGAAATGGTGTCAGCGAGTCAAGTGCGCACTGATTGTATGTGGAATTTTAAAACTAAAAAATAAATGTCTAATTTGTAAAACAAAAATAATAGCAAAAGTAGAAGAATTCTATTTGTGTTTGAGAAAAGGCAAGATGAATAAAATATATTGACAGGAAAAATACGGCTTCAATTAAAATATTAAAAAATATAGCTTCAATTAAAGAATAAAGTGAAAATATTTGCGTGTTTTTTAAAAGAAATAAATACCTAAGATAAATATAGTTTTTTTGTTATTTATTCTTGACTTCTTTGTCAACCCAACCTCAATAACACTTTCTAGAGATTTTGGGCTTATTTTTACTGATTGGATCTTCCTTCTCTGTTTCATAGCAATAGCAGTATATCTTCTCTTCTGGGCTCTTAAAATGAATTACAAAGTGTTTAGTTTGTTAGAGAAAAGACAGCTTTTTTTTCATTAAATAGGACCAAATCAAATGATGTATATAACTGGGTCTCACATGAGGCGTTGTTTTTGTTGTTAGAATCTAAAGAGAGAACAACCATCCAACAGCGGTGTGGGAGTGGTGCTGCCGGGCAAAGCGTGCCACATGTTGTAGGGGAACATTTGACTTGGTGGCTGTTCTCTTCTATTAACTGCTTGGCCCTGTTTTAGTGTTTTTGATTTGAAACAACTGTTATTAGCTCCTTTCAAATTGGAAAATACCTCAGGGACTGGAAAATGCCTCTCAAGAGGATGCTTCAAATGCTTTCTGATAGACGGTGCGCAAAACTTCACAAATAAGCAGTTGTTTTTTATTTCCTCCTGCTTACAGTAACTTGAACAATACTATAGATTTAACAAATGTCATATAAGGTGTGTTTTTTTTTCCTAAATTGAGTGAATGAAATGTTTCATTTTAAAGACTACAACAGACCCATTTAAGCAAATTTGAATGAGGCGATTGAATGAAAATTTAATTCGCTTTCTTACAAAAACTAAATCAAACCATTTTTTTCTTTTTGACCACTATCCATTGAGAACATTATGCTTCTTTTCCTATCTCTTTTCTTAATTTTATTATCAAATATCTTTAGAATTTGGTGTTCCCATTTTCAGAATAAATACCATGGGTCCTTTAATTTCCTCTCTCTTTGCTCATATTTCGTGTGTTCTTTGTTCTCGTTCTCCTGCTCCTTCAAATACGATTAAGCAGCAGAAAATGAGTTATTTAAGAAAATCAAAATAAAGTTTATCACCATATTTTTTAGGATACTACATGTATTCTTAATATTTGTTTAATTTTTTCCAGAGAATTTTTTCTTTAATATAATACATACCTTAGAACTAATTGGAAGTACATTCTAAAGTCCATTTATTCCTTTATTCTAATGTTAACTCAGAAAATTTCCAAGAAAAGAAATAAATTTTTTATTGCCTGCTAAGATCAAGAAATCTTACATCAACCTTGCCAAGGTCAGCAAGATAATCTGACTTGCTGTGCCACTTTGATTTATGTTAAAAAAAAAAAAAAAGGAACACATCCTTCAACTCTTAAGAATTTCTTCTGATTGATTTTTTAGAGAATGAAAATTTTCCAGGAATATATTAGACAAAAAAGCAAGTTGTGAAGCTATAACACTAATTACCAATGATAGAAAGTCAATGACATTCATTTGGAAGAATCTCTCTCTCCCTCTGAAGTATCTTAAAAATTACTTCAGTGTTTCTCAAGAGTTCCGCAAGACAATCTTGTTAAATTTATATTTGCGTATATGTATATATGGTTGGACAGTTTAAACACCACCTTTATATCTAATAAATTGTAATACATGAATAAGACGAGCCTCTTGTCTTCAACATATTCTCACTAATTAAACATATGCTAACTATGAAATAAAGTATGCAGTTCACAGAATGCATGAAAGCTTTCCAGGTTTTCAGTCTCTTAAGGAAATTGAGAAGGATCGTAAATCTGTAAACAGAGCCCTCTCTAACCAAATTAAATCCTCTCTAGTGATTAAGAATAATATTCTTAAAGTACATGATCCTAATTGAGCTTAAAAATTAATTAAAAAACTAGAAAATCAAAACAAAATTTGAAAATAAAATTTAAATTATCTACAAAATTACATTATATACAGAAATATGTTATATGATGCCAGTGAAGGCCACATATTCCTCCCACTTCACTAAAAGTCAAGATGAAAATTTAACACTTACCGGGCTGACATTTCTTCTTATTTCTTTCTCAAATGGTTGGTATATGTTAGCATCTTAGTGTTCTCAAACTGAATATATGCATTTTTCATTATAACGTACCTTGTAAAATTTGAGAATTTATTAATGCTATTTGAGATTACCAAAGAAACCTCAAAATTTTAAAACAATATTTAAACCATTGATTATAGTGACTCTGCAGACTTTAATAACAGTGAATGAATATTTTAAATTCTACTATCTGGTGACAGCTATGACCAATGGTTATGTTTTCTAAATTTATTGCTTTTCTTGAAATAATTGATGCAATTTCCTATGCTTAATTTTTATAAAGATAGAATCGCTTATAATGGAGAAATGCTTGTTGGTGTTTATTCTCTAAGAGTTTAGCGATGGTTCCAGACTCCAATCCATCTCCACTTGGTCATTTGTTCACGTATCCATGGTAACAGCTTGGCTTGCCCCTGAACCATATTCAGCTAGAGCCACTGGGGTGTTGCAATATAAACAAAGCTCATGCAGTGTTTTTGGGGGGTTGTCAAGAGAGTTCATATTTTTCAGGCATTTTCTACTGTATTATATAAAGTTTCATTTAGAGATTCCCAATGCTGCATAATTTAAGACCCTCATATTCACTCTTCTCCCTCAAAACAGACATTAGCCATCATCTCCCTTGAGAAAACTGAACCTTACCACTAAAGGAAATATTGTGTCCTCATTTATATTCTCCTTGTGCCTGGAAAAGCTTCTATCAAAGCATCTATGGTGAGTCATTGAATCTATCCATCTGTCCATCTATCTTGCTTATTTTTTTTCCAGTTTTATTGAGATATAATTGACATACATCACTGTATAGGTTTAAGGTGTCATTTTGCTTACTAATTTACCATATCTATTTCCTTTACATAGACTCCTGTGCCCCATGCCCTGAGGGTTTAGGTCTTATTCGCCTTTGCATATCCAGCTCCTTGCCCTAAACTTACCACATCTAGTCCCTCATTTAACAACTATGTTTTAAGTGCCTACTCAGAGGTAGACAGAAGAAGTGGTTAAGAATTCATTAGTTGTGTGATTATGGGCACTTATTTTATCAATCTTTGTCTCCTTTTTCTCATTTGTAAAATTAGTGCAATATAGCATTTATCTTGCAAGGTTGTTGTGAGGATTAAATTGTCAATACATGTGAAGTACACAAGTAAGTTATGCACAAAATGCATAAATGTAAATTATTATTATTACTACTGCTAGTCCAGCACTAATTGGGTCCCTGGTGATACAGTGGTAAACAAAAATAGCACGAGTGGAGGAAGACAGATTGAAACAAGTATCAGATAGTTAGATATATTCTGATTGTAATTAAGATTACAAAGACAATGAAACAAGGCAATGTTACAGAAAATTTCTTGGGAGTAAGGGTCTAATTTAGATAGGGCAATCAAGTGAGGCCGTTCTGAGGAGGTGAAATCTGAGTTGATATCTGAATTATGAAAAGAAATCAGCTATAGAAAATCTGAATTGGAAACAAGCTTTATATATACAAAAAATAGAAAGAAGTTCAGCACGGGTGCAGCCTACTAAGTGTTTATTTGAATGAATTATTGGGAGATTGAATGCATTGTCATATTTTAACATATTCAAATGCAAACCCAAAAAACATTTCTGCATTTATCCAAACATTTGTTTTAGATTTTCTGCAATAAAATGGTCTCAGCTATTAAAATTTTAAAATACTATTTTTTCAATTTCTGAATCTGGCCAATGTAAATTGGTGTAGAATAATAGTAATTTCCTGGATATTTTTAAAGTAATATTGGCTAACACTTATTGTTTGTTTTCCAAAAAATGTTCTTAGCTCATACCAATAAAGTTAATTCTCAAAACAAACTTCTGAGTATAACCATCCCTATAGTATGGATCAGGAGGCTCAAAGAAGTTAAGTAACTTGCCTGAGGTTTCAGAGAGAGTAAGTTGTGGAGCCTGGAATGAACCTTACCAAATTGTCCTTAACAACAGTATAACCTGTCCCCTCAGCAAATTTAGACAAAATTTACTCTTTTGACTTTATAAATTAGAATAGTTATTATTTAATTTGGTTTTATGTGTACTTACTTTCATGGACACACTGTTTCCTAATTTCCCTATAGACGAGATCATTGCCATATATTTAGAATTACATTGTACAACATGTGAGGATTGGTGCCTGTGGTCCCAAGGACTCTCTGAGAGCCTTCAGAGAGTCCAACATGGATGGAGGGATTAGAGCACAAGCCCTCCCAGTGAGGCTGATGAACATGCCCTTTAGGTTGTCAAGTGGCAGGACTGCAGCTGATAAACTGAGCCACTGTTCTGTTTCTTTGCTGTGTCAAGTTCAAAACTGATGAACCCAGAATGGGGCTCATCAATTTCAAAAGAAAAAAGTCCTCTGCTTTTCTTTTTGGTCTCCAAGGATAAATATTTTTTGTGGCACCTCTGACATGGCTATAGGCCCGTGTCGGTCAGCAGTAAATAGATGGGGTTGATGGATGGAAATGGCAAAATGACTGAACAGACCTCACCCAAAGCCCACAGCGGCAGGTCCTGAGAGGGCCAATGAATCTCTCTGTAATCTTTGGTTAATGGTCAATCTGAAGCTTTTTCTGCCAAAACAAACAAATATATGTCTAGAACAACTAATATTGATTCTCGTCTGGGAGACAGATCAGGCGGGGGTAGCTGCATGAGATTTGAAAGGGATGAAGAAGAGGCATAGTGAAGACAAAGAGAAAGAGACAATGTGTAACTTTTAAGGAAAGAGAAGGATACAGAGCCAGATGGAGATACTAAGACAGCTGCTTATGAGTAGAGAGTTTATTTACCTTTCTACTTATTTTATTTTATTTTTTTTGGTGAGGAAGATTAGCCCTGAGCTAACGTCTGTTGCCAATCCTCCTCCTTTTGCTGAGGAAGATTGGCCCTGGGCTAACATCCGTGCCCATCTTCCTCTACTTTATATGTGGGACACCTGCCACAGAATGGCTTGATACGTGGTACGGAGGTCTGCGCCAGGGATCTGAACCTATGAACCCTGGGCTGCCGAAGTGGAGCGTGAGAACTTAACCACTATGCCACCGGGCCAGCCCCTTATTTGTTTTATTGAGGTAACATTGGTTTATAATATTATATAGATTTCAGGTGTACATCATTATAATTTGACTTTCGTATACACTACATCATGTTCACCATCAAAAATCTAGTTTCCATTTATCACTGTACAGATGACCCCCTTTACTCACTTCATCCTCCCCCCACCCCTCTTCCCCTCTGGTAACCACCAATCTGTTGTCTGTATCTATATGTTTGTTTATCTTCCACATATGAGTGCAATCATACGACATTTGTCTTTCTCCATCTGACTAACTTCACTTAGCCTAATACCCTCAAGGTCCATCCATATCATTGCAAATGGTAAGATTTCATCTTTTTTATGACAGAATAGTATTCCATTGTATATATATATTCCATTGTGTATATATATATATATATTTGGAGTATATTTATATATATATAGTCCATTGTGTATATTTATATATAAACACCAACATATATATATACCACATCTTCTTTATCCATTCATCTGTTGATGGGTACTTAGGTTATTTCCATGTCTGAGCTATTGTAAATAATGCTGCAATAAACACTGGGGTGCATGTATCTTTTCAAATTGATGTTTTTGTATTCTTTGGATAAATACCCAGAAGTGGAATAGATAGACGATATGTTAGTTTTACTCTTAATTTTTTGAGAAATCTCCATACTGTTTTCCATAGTGGCTGCACCAGTTTACATTCCCACCAGCAGTGTATGTGAGTTCTCATTTTGGCCTTTTTTTTTAGGGGAGGGGAGGTAACATACGTGGTACTCAAGTTTTGTTGTTTTTATTCGTTCCAGGATATCAGTGACCTTTTCTCCCAATCTAAGAATTTAACTTAGCAGAGTACATTATTTGTAAACTTGGGGCAATAGTGGCAAAATAACAAAACAGGAGCACCATTGACAAGATATTTGCTAATCTTTACATGATAGCTAAAACAGATAGCATTTGTCAAGATGTCTGGCCCAAAGTAAGTACTCACAGTTGATAAATACTGCTATTGTTGATATTGTTAGTTGAGGGCCTACTATGAATGCCTACTATTTGTTGATCTCACCAGACTTTTTAATTTTTTTATGTGCTTTCTATTCATTTTCTCTAATATAGTCATAACAAACTTGTAAGCAAAATCAATTTCTCATCTTACAGTCAATGGAATTGAGGTTTAGAGAAATTAAATTAATTGAACTAAGTTACATAGGCAGGAGGTCAGAAATTGGACCCAGATTAGTCTGTGTCCAGGGCCCAAGGTCATTCTTTTATATTGCATTGTAAATATTTAATGTACAAAGAGTGAGATTCTAACTGATACAAAGGCAGAAAATGGAGAAGCAAATGGATGGAAACTCAAGTATGAATAGGCTAAAACTCCATTTTCTGTTAATCTACTCTTTTCCTTCTCTTGATATTATTTCTATCTTAAATGTGAGTAAGCAGTCCCTCTTGGATGCTGATATTCACAAGCTTTTCAGTTCTATCTGTAGGACTTCAGTGATTTGAATTGTTCCCATAAATTGTAAGAAACATTAAGACTTTAAAAATGATCCTTTATATTATCTTTCACAGTCAAAAATTATAATATACTCAAAAATGAGAAACAATTGAAAAAGTAAGCAACTTACAAGTTATTAGAGCCTAACTCACAAGATTTTGAAAGACTTGAAAGATGATTATGAGATTTATAGACTCAGTTTCCACAATAACCACTGTTTGATATTTAATTTGGATATTCTTGAACTCTGTTATAAAATAAAACACTTCCAGCAATTGTCAAGACCTAAAAAGGTTCATGCTATGTTATTCATGGTATGGGTTTTCCGGAATTAATGAGGAAGTGTGAAGGTTTGTTGTTCTAATACAGCTGGGGGAAAATGCTGTAATACAATGAATGGGCACTCAGCCAGCAGGCCACTTCCTAATAAAAACAGTTGACATTGTGTCATAAACATATGAAAAATAGCTTATAAAACACCAATCTGGAACTTGTTGAACTAAAGGAAACAGAGGATATGATATTTTTTGTAATATCCCAACTTAAAAATAAATGTTCTCTGTTTTGGTCACCAAGATAACACCTAAAATAGTCTTGATAATCATAGTCTGTAGTTGTGTCACTTTTTCCCTTGAGCATTAGAGAAAATAGCATGCCACATAAAGTAAGGCATTTAAAACATAAACCTTAACAATAGAGTGTCGTCAGCCTTAAAATACTCTTGTTTATGGGCCTTTGGAAAAGCGTTATTTTCAGCCAACTGAAATACTTACTGAAATGAGAGTAAATAAAAAGAAAAGAAAAAATTCTGGAGGGACTCAACAAAGAAAAGAGTACAAAATTTGAACATAATTAGGAGTCAACACTCATTGAGTTTCTACTCTGTGCAAAAATATTACAAATAAGCATGGTGTTATTCAAGAATTATAACTTTCCTACTCAAAAAAGAAGGGTATACTTTAAAAAAAGGATTTTAAAAAAGGAATATACTTTTTGGAAATGACAGTGTAACTGCTACTCCTAGGATCTTTTTACAAACTATTTTAAATTCTATATAGTAATTTTCTGTAGAGAGCCAAAACAACCAATAGGGTGCGAAAAACAGAAAGTCAACTGATTAACAAAACTTTTTATTATATCCAAGAGGCACACACAACAGATAGACCAGTCATTTAAGTTGTCTTCTTGGAAATGGTGACAGCTTTGGAAACACACTAATCCATTCAGAATGTTGGGGAGGGCTTTTACAAAGGAGGGAACAGGTAGGTGAGTCTTAATGGATGAATAGAAGTTTTCCAAGCAGAAGAGAAAGATAGACATTCCAGTCAGCAGCCCTCCAAGAACCAAATCTTCAAAATGTATCTTAGTTATGCTTTTGTGACTATGGTATAAAATTGTGGATTGGAGAGGAAGAAATAAATTAAAAAGGTTACTTGGGATTTATTTTCCTGCTAAAAGTGAAAGCAAATTCAATCTCAAGTAACTTTAACTGAAAAGATAATTAATTACCTTATATTATTGAGAAAATAGGGTTAGATAAATGTAAGCTCCTCAATGCAGGGCCTTTCTCAAAGAGCAGGACTCAGTTTCTTTCTCTGCCTTGTTGAGCTCTGCTTCTTCTCTGTTGGGTTCATATTTAGCTAGACACTCTTCTCATCATGGGGTGGGCTTTCTACCATAACTCCTTCCCAGTTCAGATCTGGAGGAAACAAAAGCAAATCTCTCTTTAGTCACTCCCATGCTTGACCTGTAATTCATTCTGATTGGATCAGTTCGGTCAGTTGCCCATTCCTGATCCAACACTGCAGTGTACTATTTGGCCAAGTGTGTGATGTTACTCCACCCCTAGAGCTGAGGATAGAGCCCCACATGAATAACATTGGGGGCATGGGTCACGGAAGTTTAAAAACAACAAAGGTCTACTATAGTCCATCCTTTTGGCCACTTAACATCCAAACACAACCTTATTCTTAAATTCCTTATTCCCAGTTACTATATCCAGCTCCAAGTGTATGCCTCTGGTTAAATTCAATTCCTATCCATCAGGTCTGGATGTAGTTCCTCATGGTCCAACAAACAAACAGAAAGTTTAACTCCATACAATAACTTATCATATGCAAAACACAATGACAGAGAATAGAAATATTTGCAATAAACCTTATATTGGATGGGGCAAGTGGGAAATAAAATACAGCAGCCAAGAGTCGATACCATATATAATATCTGGCTCATAAAAAACAGTAAGGATTCTTTGATCTGTTTGCTCTGGTGCTAGAAGGAATTCTTTTGTCAGCAGACCTGAATCAGTTTCCCTGGTTCTGCTCTTCTGGGTAGTTTCCCTTGTTTTTTTGTCCTCAGTGTTCATACAGGAGATGTGTTTGTGGGGTATGCCCCACCCCTTCCTGTTGTGATAGGATTAGGAATTTGGATATGCCTTAGTGATTGTAATTGTAGCCTGTTGTTTTCCAGTGTTGATGGGACAATTCTCTTAAAATTTAAGTGAGCTTTCAATCTGTGTGTTCCAGACAATTCCATGGGCTGGTACCAAAGGCCAGAAATCTCTTGAAGCCAGTCTTTGCATCAGAACTAGGCCCCATATTTTTTTCTTAATACCCTCTAGCCACATCACTCTGTCCATTCACTTCATCCAAATTATCTAAATCTTGCTTCTGCCTTACACATTGACTGGGGTGGGAGATACAACCACTCTGACTCTTGTTCCCAGGTACATGTGTGTGGCATCTTTGAGGTGAGGTAATCATCCTCCTTACTAAGTAGTTTAAAATAGGAACTTCTCGGCCAGTCCGTGTCATAGCGGTTAAGTGCGTGCACTCTGCTACTGGCGGCCCGGGTTCAGATCCCAGGCGCACACTGACACACCGCTTCTCCGGCCATGCTGAGGCCGCGTCCCGCATACAGCAACTAGAAGGATGTGCAACTATGACATACAACTATCTACTGGGGCTTCGGGGAAAAAAAAATGGAGGAGGATTGGCAATAGATGTTAGCTCAGAGCCGGTCTTCCTCAGCACAAAGAGGAGGATTAGCATGGATGTTAGCTCAGGGCTGATCTTCCTCACAAAAATAAAAAAATAAAAAAAAGGTTTTCTTTAAAAAAAAAAAAGAAAAAAATAGGAACTTCTTTGGAGGAGCCTGATGAAAATGGCTTCTCACAAGTTTTAATATTATTTCCTGCTATAGTTCCTACTTCCTTGCTTTTGCTGGCAACAACTTTAGTTTGGAGGAAAGAAGTCAGCTTTCTAATCTTTCAGATTTCTCAGTGACCTTGAACAGGTCTCAGGCAAGAAAGATATTGCTTATTAAAGCCAAGTTTTTTTTTTTTTTTCCGTTCTGCACTCAGATGAACCAATTTAAACATAAGCTTGTATTTTTCTTGTAGGACTTATAGAGGACCATAAGAATGAGACTCACACTCCAAAATCCTAAATTTTTCATATCAAGACCAGAAATGCTGTTGCCTCAGTAAAGATAAGTTCTGAACACCAAGCTGAAATAGGTGTAAATTTACGTATTTCTAACCTCTGTAACCCAATTGCAAATATTATCTTTTCTTCAGCACAGAGGTATGAGAGTCCTTCCTTCTTGATTCTGCCAATGATGAACTTGGTGTCTGTCGTTTGCCATGTTCCATTTTTAGTGCCAGCTTTTGTATCTTCTAATGGCAAGTGGGAGAAAACACCATCCAAAGGACTTTATCACAAAGGGAGTACACTGACTCATACAGCTGAAAAGTCCAGGACTTGCTTGATCTTGGGGGGTGTTAACAGGATTGAGTTTTCCTCTGTTCATGTTTTAGCTTCACGTCTTCTATGTTGACTCCTGTTTCAGAGAGTGTGCTGGTTTGTATCGGATCAATTTTATTAAACTGGAACGACAGTTCCCTTCCCTCTGTGATTGTAGATTAGGGCTTGCCGCAGGTGAAATTTAACAAGATTTGGAAAGTGGCAGTGAAGCTGCAGGCATTAATCTTTGAAAGTCAGTGTAGGATGCTAAGTGATGTAGCCTGCACATGTTGATTTCCTGTTTTACCTTGTTGATATGGGACAGCAGTGTGGGCTGTAACTTTTCTATCACCTGCTACACCTTGTTCTTCAGCTTCTTTGAGTCCAAGTAAAGCACGTGTGCAACACCATTGGGAAATGCTTTAGCTGCTTCAGCAGGGCACCTATGTTGTCAAGGTCGAAGGAGGTGAGAAGCAGGCTCAGGTTCCAGTTTGTCCTTGCGCGTTCCAGTTTATCTTTGTGGGTTCCAACATGAATTCATGGGTTCCAATCTGCTCTCATTGTACCCCGATTTCACGCCTACTTTTACTTCTTGAATGTCAATTTCAAGCCTATCACCAGACACAAAGGCAACATCCTTCACTGGATTTCTTCAGCAGCCCTCACAATTATGTAAAGTCTTATCTTTGTGATAAATCACTTATTCCATATTGCTTATAGTTGTTATATTTCCCTAGTCAAACTCTAACTAGTACAGATAGGTTCTCTCTTTTTGCATTCACAATATGACAAGAGTAACTTCAACTGACATCCTCCCAAGTTCAAGTCTAGAGGAAAAGGTTGTGTTTCTTGAGTCCCAAGATCCCTTCTTATTGGATCGTGGGTCACCTGGTCATTTCCTATCAATCTCTGAGACCAGGAAGAGAAAATTGTGCTTATAGGCTAAGCCTGGTTCATATATCCACCCTTAAATTAATCACTCTTGTCTAGGGAATTCAGTGTATCGACTGGCCAATCCTGAGTCACACGTTCCTATTCTAAAAAAAATGGATGCACTGAGTGAGAAGGAGTTGATTTCCAAAAGAGTTCAAGATGTTGCTACCAGGAAGGGAAAAAACACAAAGTGTTCATTCTAGGGTGGATTATAATCTGTGGAGGCCTTGAAAGTCTGGACATATTTTGTAGTAATGGAGACACATTGAGGATTTCTAAAAGTAGGAGATTGATATGACCCAGTAGAATTCTTACTCCCTAACTTTGAGAACCATATTTCATTTGATTTTGTTTTCTCCATCCTAGTATTGTGCCTGCAATTTAGTAGTTGCTGAAGAAAATAATCAGATTGTTGAGTATTATGATCTATGTTTTTGAAAGATGGTTAGATACTGTGTGGTGTATAGAAAAGTGGGAAGTAATTGAGCCAGAATTATGGACTTGCCTAGATAGAAGATACAGATGAAAAGAGGACACTAGGCTGGAATTCTGGGATACACAAATGTTTAGGGGCAAAGGAAGCAGTGATGATAAAGGAGATTGATAAACAACAGTAAAAATGCATAAAGAAAACTTGAGTAAGTCTTTTTTGTGACTTCATTAGCCTAGTAAATAGACTAGCACTCTGAGGAAAATTGAATGTTTATATGCTTAAGCAATTTTTGAATGCATTCATGGTAGTGCATGGCTGTGAACAAATAAATGAGAAATGGATTTTTTTATAGGAAGGAAATATGTTTAGATTAATAACCAAACATAACAGGACATTATTTTATTTAAAACTAAAAACAACTGTATAAAGAGAGGAATTGAGTAAAAAGTAAACTCTTCTTAGGAAAACATTTAGATGAAGATTTGACAATTTATCCAAGTTTATCGTAGGATGTCCATATGAGTCTAATTTTCAGTAAGTACTGTAATGTTTGGGGCCTCTCCAACTTTGTTATTTATTGGCAACACTTTCAAATGTCTCCTAACAAGAAACACACATATCATAAATAAATTTGCTATTCTTCTATAGTTACTTCTGACTTTTAGAATTAATCTTTGTAAATCAATTCCTGAGTAGGAATTGAGTCCTTGTTCATTTAACCAAGGTCACCACCTAAACAGAGAACCTTAGGGAAATTCAGGCTTTGTGGTTTGTATTACAGCTTCTCAGGAAGATAGCATGAGTAGTGTGATATCTTCGTGTTGTCAATTTCTTATGATTATAGTGAGCTATTTTCTCATGGTTTGACTCTATAATTATGGACATTTAAAAACATATAATGTCATGATTGGTCCAGGAATTTCAACCATAAAGTTGGCACTTGTCAAGTATCAATTATAAAATTCAAGGCATTATACAGATATTAGCAGTAGTGTTTTGTTCTCAGAACATCAGCACATATGCATAACAATTATTGCCATGCCACATATACTTTAAATCCCTTTAGTAAGATAATGCCTGCCTTAGTGATAATAGTATTTTATCTATCCTTTGTTCTTTCTGCCCAAGGTATAATCACTTACCAATTCCCAAAGATTTTTTATTTCTTTGAGTACATTTTTGTAAACAACAACAAAAGAAAAAGCCAACAACATACCAAAAAACCCACCATGATGAAACAATTCAAAGAAAAGATAAACTGCTAGTTAGAGACTATAAACTACTAGTTAGAGACTGTCCATGAACTGGGATAACCTTAGTGAGATACTTCAGTGCCAAGGATTTCAAAGGAATTACAACAACTCGCAGGCTTTTCTTCACATGAGATTTCCAGGTCAGTTCTTGCAACATATACATAGAAATAAAACTTTGAAGCCATGTAAGACAAAATTCAAAAAGTGAACAGTTTGTAAACCAAAAGCAGTAAACAAAAAATTCAAACTCTTATCTAGCTGATTTTGAGATAAAAAAGTCGTTAAATTTTCTAATTATAAACTATCAGAAAAATAATAAAAATGAGAACCCTACATTACAAAACTGACATAATTGGTTCAAAGCCAAATTCAGATGTGATTCCATGATTAAACAATAATACAAAAATGAACTAAGCCTTCAACTTAGAATGGTCCAGAAAAAATTATAAAGCTACACTCTCCCCCCTAAAAAAAGAGAGGGAGGAAGAAAAGAAAAAGCAAGAAAGGGAAGACCTAAAATAAGTGAATTTAAAAATAAGAAAAAATAGGGCCGGCCCTGTGGCTGAGCAGTTAAGTGTGCACGCTCTGCTACTGGCGGCCCAGGTTCAGATCCCGGGCGCGCACCAACGCACTGCTTCTCCGGCCGTGCTGAGGCCGCGTCCCACATACAGCAATGAGAAGGATGTGCAACTATGACGTACAACTATCTACTGGGGCTTTGGGGGAAAAAAAAGGAGGAGGATTGGCAATAGATGTTAGCTCAGAGCCAGTCTTCCTCAGCAAAAAAAAATGAGGAGGATTAGCATGGATGTTAGCTCAGGGCTGATCTTCCTCACAACAACAACAAAAAAAGAAAAAATAGAACTGCAAAGGAAACATAAGAGTCGATTCTTTGGGGAAAAGTTGGAAAGTTAAATTTCTTGAAACTGTAATCATGAGAAAAATTTTTCATGAGAGAGAAGGAATACAACAACATACAAGTAGGAGATTATAAGATAATACTGTATACTCCTCAATGCCAATATATTTGAAAATGTCTATAAAATAAATGATTTTGTGGAAGATAACAAGCTTCTAAAAGTATACCAAGAAATAGGAAATGAAATGAAAAAATTCATGTTGAAAAATTATTTCCACATAAAACTCTAAATAAAAACAGATGACATTACAATTTTACAGGAACAGATTTAACATTTCCAAGCCAAATCGTGTGGTCAAGAGTATAGAAAAGGATGGAAAGTTATCCAACTCAGCCTTTGAAAGTAATATTGTTCTGCAAGTGTATAGCAATCGTCTTTATGATTGTACAAGTGAAAATTCAAAATAAAACCCTAGCAAATTGCATAAAACAGACTATTAAGAAAATGACACTATTTTCAAGTAATTTTATTCCATGAGAGGTCGGTTAAATATTAGAAACATACGATATAACACATGTGTATGCCCAATAAGAAAAGAGCTCACTTCAAAAGAGGCTAAAATATATTTCATAACATTCAATACCTACTTCTTCTCAAAGCTCGTAGAAAATGAAGACTAGAAAAATCCTTCTTTGATTCCAGGCTTTTTCCCTAGTCCACACCAGCCACCTACTTTTGTGGTTCTACCCTGTACACTGTTGTCGCCAAAATCTCTGTTTCAAACATCCCACTGTAGCCTTACATTTTATCCTTCTGGTTCAATTTCTTGACTATTGTTTGAATTAATACAGGTCTTTAATCCATTTATCCTACCATTACATCATTTTTTACCTCCCCCATCTTCACTTACCTTTTAGCCTTGTTTAGATTGCAGGGCAAAATCATCGTACTCACTCCCTCATAAACAGATTCATCTCCTTTATTACTCTTTCCTTGTAATAACTGTCAATACCCTCACCGCAATTAACCTACCTACCTATCTACACCGTACTTGGAAGCAAACAGCTGAACACGAAAAAAGTGTAACTGATTTCACTCAAGTTGACCATAAGCCTCAAAACACACTTAACCTTGTCTGATACTCCTATTCAATTTCTCATTATCTGAGATGAGTATGTTTCCCTTATCTTCTTTCCTCAAAGGTCTCCCACCACCTCCGGCAAGCCTCACTCGCAGAAGATGATTTAGTTTTACGATTCATGCAGGATATCAGAGGCTCTTCTTATACTCACCTAAAAATGTAAAACCTTGGCTGTGTTTGTATCCATAATGCTGCAATCTACTTGTTAATACGGGAGAAGTGTTCCTGCTCCAACCAGGCCAACTTCTCCACCAGAGTTTTGTCATGTTCATACACACCAATCTAACAACTTGCTTCATTCTACTTGTTAAAATGGAAGTAGCTCTGCTTTAAGCACAGGTGGGTTTTCTGTTCACCTGAAGGTAATCCCTGGGGCCTTCTCAAGGACTTCTCTCCTGGCTGCTGTGGGAACCATCAGTCTCTCCCCCTCCAGTGGATTCAATCTGATGTGTATACAATCAGACCCTTAGAATGTCTCCTATTTGTTTTTAAAGAGCAACCACAATCAAAACAAAAACAACAAAACTTTGACCCCACATTAATCTACTTTCTCTGTATCCTTCTTAGCAAACTACAAATAATTGTCCTCACTCACTGCAATCATTTCACTACCTTTCATTCACTTTTTTGTCCTCCTCAAAAGATTTTTTAATATAATTTTTTTTAAGAAGTCAATGCATGAAATTCACTGTGGCACGAAATTCAAGCAGTACAAAATATTAAACAGTCAAAAGTAAGCAACTTTTCTGTCATTGATCTCCAGTACCCTGGTTTCTCTTTTTTAAAGGGATTTTTTTAATTTGTCTTTTTGCACAAAGTATAGCACATTTTGCTTTTCCATTTAACAATTTACTAAAGAGGTCTTTCATGGAAGTGTACATAGGTATGCCTCCTTCCTTGTTACAACTTCATAGCTTACTGTCACATAAATGCCACTCTGAAAATCTTTGTAATGGTATTTTGATGGCATATGTTTATGGGATAAACTCTTAAATGTGGAATTATCAAATAAAGGATGTGTTTTTTTACAGTTTTGATAGATGTTATGAAATTGCTTTCCAGAAACTTGTACAACTTATGTTCATACCAACATTGTATGAGAGTGTTTCCCCACGGTCTTGCTAATACAGCATATTAAGAGAATTTTGCTTTTTGCCAAAAGCATTAATTAAAAACTTGATATCCAAATGTAATTTTTAAAAACAGCTTTATTGAGGTATAGTTGATACACAAAGAACTGTACATATTTAATGTGTATAATTTGGTGAGTTTGGCCATATGCAAACACTCATGATACCATCACTACAATCAAGGTGATAGATATATCCAACACCTCCCAAAGTTTCCTTGTATCCCCCCTTCTTTTGTGGTAATGACATTTAACATGAGATCTACTCTCAACAAATTTTGAAGTGCACAATACTGTATTGTTAACTATAGGCACCATGTGGTACAGCAGATGGGGGTTGTTCAATGGGTATAAAGTTGCAGTTATACAGTTAGAACATAAGTTCGAATTCACATTCATTTTGTAATGATTGAGGATGATAATACTTTCAAAATTTAAATGGCTTTTAATTTCCCTTTTTCTGTGGATTCATGTCTTTACACATTTTTTAAATTGGATTGTTGATAATTTTTCCATTGATTTGTATGGGCAGTGTATATATTAAGAAAATTAGCTTATCAGCATATGTGTTACTAAAATATTTAAGTTACTAAGTTACTCAGTTTGTAATTTGTTGCTTTTTATTTGTATTGTCATAAAAAACTTTTAATTATGGTGAAGTCAAATTTATCAATGTTTTCTTTAATAGATTCTGCACCATGCTTAGAAAGACTTTTTAAAATCAAGACACAAAAGAGAATTTTCCAATGTTTTCCTTTCATATTTATGGTTGAATTTTTTTACTTTGAAAGCATTGATCTTTCTGAATTGAGAGACGGACTCTAGCTCATTCATTTTCCCCAGATGCAATCCAATGATCCCAGCACCATATAATCAACACCCACCCTGCTCCTCTACCTCCCTGACTTAGAATGCCGCTGTCACCAGTAACCAATAATCCACGTATATTTAAGACTACGTCTCATTTCTCTATGTTGACTATTTGTGGCCAGTACTAATATATTGTTTTATAAATTTTTTTAGTATCTTGTGTGCCTAATCTGTACTCATTATTCTTCTGCTTCAGAGTTTCTTGGATATTGTTGCAAATTTTTTTTTTCTATATAGACTTTAGAATCAGCTTTGCAAGTTTTGTGAAAAATTCTAGAACAAATTTATTAGGCTCAAGTTAAATGAATAAATTATTTTAGGGAAAATAGATATATTTATGATGAGTCGTTTCATCAAAGAATAAACACAATGGAAATTTCAATTTGTTTAATTTCTCTTTTATAATTGGGTAGTTTTATTTAATATTTTATTAATAATATAAATAATATATACAAATAATATAAAATATAGATTTTGTGGAGTTCTTGTTAGACTCATTCATAATTTGATGGTATGTGGAATTTTAAAAAATTATACTTTCCGGCTGCTTATTGTTCCAATCACTGTTTCACTCAAGAGTGACTTTTGACCCTGAAATGTTTTTGTCAAGATAACTCTGGCCTTTGTTTTGCAAATGCTAGTGATCATTTCTTGCTTTCTTTATTTTGATTTTCAGCACCATTTGACTGTATGCCCAATCCATCCCCTTCGAAAATCTTTCCTCTTGTGGCCTCTTTGACATGATAATCTCAAGATTTTTTAAACCTAACTCACTAGGAGATTTTTCTCTGTCTGCTTTGCTGTGCCTTCCTCCTTACCTGACTTTTAAATGTTGTAATCGCCTCCGGTCCTTTTCTTTTCTCTAGCTACACTCTCTCCCTAAGTGACTTCATTCAGCCTGCCACACGCTATCTTATACCTTGTATTCAGGATCATTGTTAGAGACTTTTAGATATTTAAGACTACCATCTGTCTATCAAATTATGTCTTCCTGGAAAAAAACTGCCCATAAACCTCCAAAAGAAGGTATATACAAGCTTCTTTAAAAAACTCTCAGAAGGGATAACTGATTCCTTCAGACATTACATGAGCTGCAATTTTCACATTTGAGATAATACAACTGGCAAATGTTGCAGAATGTGACTTTGACTCTAGCAAAAGCTATAAATAATACAACTTTTACTCTGAATGCCCAAAAAACTCGTCTAAATTCATTAGCAAAGATTATGGAAAATTTGCATCATCCTTGTTTTCCTCTTAATTAACCAAGATTGATACCACAAGTAGAACTTCTTGCTGCGTCTTGACACTACAAGATGAATACGTAAACTCATGACTAAGCCAAGAAAAAAGTTACCTGACTTTCTAAAACAAACAAAGGTGGATTTATTGCCTGGTGTTTATACTCTAGAACCATGGCTTCAAGATTTGTGTCAAGAATTAATGATCATTTTGTATCACATTATTGCTTATGTTGCAGTTAGCAGATGTATTCTGTCCTGAGTTTCAAATGCTACTGTATAGCAATTGTCATTTTAGTGTTCGACAACTCATCCTGCTACAAAAAGAGCAGGAGGCTATAGACAACTATAGTGTGACTATAGACCACCTTCTCTAGAAAAACCTCCTAATCCGGAAAATCTCACTTGGCCCAAAGGGAAACTGAGAAAGAGCAAGGAGCCCAGACTGATCTGGTATCATCAGCTAGGCTGGTACAACGAGCTGGCCTGACACTTGCAGTTAGACCTTGTGTTTTTCTTTTGATCATAAACAATTTCACAGAACATCAACATCAGCCACGGCCACTCTGTGACCAAGATAAATCAAGACCACTTATAATCATGTCTGAACAGAGACAGAACATAAACATTACTCAAGCAACAAAATACCAAACCATTCCCTTGTCTTGGCTAAGACGAGCGCCTGCTGCTTTTTTCCACTTAGATTTAGTTTCAATCTAGTGTTCCTTCCTTCTAGATAAGATTTATTAGGATAAACAATCATAGAATTACTCTTGCTTCCTGTCAGCATCTAATCCATAGCACAGCTCCATTTCTTTAAAACCTCACAAAAACCGTCTAACACGAACTCAAATTCTTCAATTGTTTTAGGGATAAAAATTAAAAATTAATGAACCATGAAACCAGAAAGAGTTAGAAATTCTTCATGCGTCTAGTTTATAAATAAGTACTTACTTATTAAGAAAGGTAAGTGCAGTCATCTCATGTTCAATAGAAGAAAGGGAAATGGTAGAATTTAAATGGAAATAAGCGTAATCAAGTGCTGAGATCGTTTACCGTTGTGTTGACTGAGTAAATTAAGTGTAGGAGAAAGACAAAATTGGTGAATAACATGGGTCTGAACTCAAGATTTCAGTAGTAATTTTCAATATAAACAGAATTTTTATCACTTAGTGTTCCACTGTTTCATGACATTTTATGTTGGTGTTTTGTAGTGTGACTTAAATTTTCATGTGTTTATTTATTTTTATACTAACTATATTTGTTATTGAAGTCCAATACCTCATCAGATATTTTCTTTATCCTGTTTTATACCTAGTATGGAGAGTTTTACCTTGATTCATTCTAATATTATTTACTGATTCATTTTAATCTTTTAGAATTATGTTAAATTTAGTCAAAATCAGTAATTTTTTGGATGTATCATGAATTAAATAGACACATGTGACACCAAATGATCAAATTGAAAGAGAGAACTAAGTTTGTTCAGTTAAATATTTAATATGTATAAAATAACAGAAAGGAAAAATTCTTTACAGTTGTACCAACTAAAGGCCATCCATCATTAACAATACACTTTCATCCAAATTGAAAATCAAGCAAGGCACAAATCAATGTATTTAGAAGTCCATGAGAGACAAGTACCTTTATCATTTTTGAGATTTAATGCAAGATCGGCTTATGTGGCCTTGTTCTTTTCCTGGCTAACAAGCAGCTTCCCCTTACACACTCATGCTGCTTTAATTAATCTCTACCAGTTGCAACAGCGTGATTTTCTGGAGAAAGAAACGAGCTGTTTTGCTCTGTAAACACTTTCCGTGGGTGCTTGGACACATGAGGAGATGAATGAACAAATGAAAGATCTTTCGTTAACACTGCTAGTTTACCAAGGGCAAACAGAGATGAAAGTGTCTTTGTTTTGGTTTCCATCTTTTCTTCAGAGGAAATGCCCAACCATGACTATTCATTGTTTATAGAAGTCTGAAGGAATTAGTGTTTTTCAGAGCTGATGATTGTTTTTTGAAAGGGAAATGTTAGAAAAAAGGAATGTGGCTAAGAAACAGAAATACTGCATTTGGGCTATATTGCTGGATTTAAATCTACAGATCTCCAATATAGTTTCATTCTTCTCTATAATGCTTCTGGCAAAAATTTGGGCAATATTTGCCTATCAATTTTTGTCATGATCACTGCCTACTCTTCTTGTTTTTCACTAGGTTTTTCTCCAATGCTAAGAAATATAGTAGGGCCGGTCTGTGGCTTAGCGGTTAAGTGCTCGTGCTCTGCTACTGGTGGCCTGGGTTCGGATCCCAGGCGCTCACCTGCACACCGCTTCTCCGGCCATGCTGAGGCCGCGTCCCACATACAGCAACTAGAAGGATGTGCAACTATGGCATACAACTATCTACTGAGGCTTTGGGGGGGGGAAAAAAAGAAATATAGTAAACTGACATATATATTTTAATTTTCTCACCTTAAATCCTTTGATATAACCCCCAACCATAATTCTGCTTTTGAATCAACACTCTATCTCAACACAAGAATACTGGGTACTGAGTTCTTTTTGGTTCAACAAATATTTATTAAGAATATACTGTAAATGCAAAAGTTATAGTAATCTTGTATGCCATGTTAGGGCACTTGGACTGTAGTCTGTAGATGAATGGAGTCTTTTGTAGGTATTTAAGCAGTGGAGTAAAATAATAGTATCGCTGTTAGCATTGTGATAGCAATATAGATAATGTTTTTGAGAGGACTGTTAGGAAGTTACTATAGGTGACATAATCAGGTCTTTTAAAAGTAAGGAAAGCTTCAGGAAATATTTATAAAATACAAATAGTGGGATTTTGGTGATTGGTTACTGGAGGACATGAGGGAGAGGAAACAGTCAAGAATGACTTTCAGTTATTGAGCTTGGATGAGGAGGTGAAGTTGACACCACAACATGAAGTAGAGAGAATAAGAGGAGGAGCAGATTTAGATGAGGTAGTGATGAGTTCAGTTTTGAACACGCAGCCCCTGAGATACTTCAAAGTACTTGAACCCTGGTGGCAATGTGCAGCAGCCATTTGGTTACAGGGAGAAATATAGGCTGCAAAATAGATTTGGGAGTCATAGCATTTAGATGAAAATGTAAAGTTTTGCAGTCATAAGGAAAATGGGTTTTGATGCATCGTGCCTTCTTTTTCTGTGTTCTATTTCATGTCTTATCTAAGAAGCCTTCAAACCGATATTATAGTTTCCCTCATGCAGATAAATGGGAAACCTATAATGATATCCAGAGGTCTTTATTTTTAAATTTTTATGTGTTTCTCAATTTCCAAATGGACTAGCCACTTCTAAGCCTCTAGCACATCTACTTGTTTGAAAAGTACTCTTTGTTCTCCTTTAATTTCTAGGTTCCAAGGAAACAAACTACAACATTATCAGGATGTTCCATAGGCACTAAGCAAAGTCAACATCACATGGTCAAAGTCAGTATTAGGAGGGTATCATTATAAAACCAGCGCAATTTTATTTTGTTAGTTGACAACTGTAGCATTCTGTCATTTTTTGTGTTTTATTTCCAAAGAAACTCCCATGAAATTTGATGTTTTCTGGATTCTGAAAGCCCACTAGAATAAATACCGATATAATGCTAAAAAATTAGGACTTCCAATGCATTTTAATATGAATTTTGAAATGCGGAATAAGAGTTGGATATATGACCCACAAGCAAAATTTGTTAAAAATTCAGAATCCCCTTCTGATGTTAAAAGAATGGATGTTCATTGAATAATTTTGTGAATGTATATACAACAAATTGAGAATTAATAAAGGAAAAAGTAGATTATTATTGGATTTTCCTATTAATTTATTTAAAAAATAAAAAATATTTTAAAATATTTTCTCTTAGTAGTAACATACACTGAAATTATGTCATATAATATTTTTGCCTTTATAAACATTTATGTGTTTCTTAAAGACCCAGAAAATAACTCTATATTTAAAGAGGTATAAATCTGTTTCATTTTTACTGCTTTAGATGGGGAAACAAAAATTGTTAGGAAATATCCGGTCTCTCCAAAGAAGCAGTAATCCTACAGAAATTCTCAATTGACCTATTTCATAACTATTTCTTCAAAAAATTGGAACTCACCATAATTGTGGAGAAGTTACTCATAAAAGTGTACTTTTTCATTTCTTGAGAATGCCCAAGAACGTTCATTGTTCACTGATAATCAAATTCGAGTGGAGTCAACTTTCCAAAAGATGAGGGGATAGTGCGGCTTTTTATGCCAAGATGATGTAAGAGCCAAGACTCTAAGATTCACAAAAACATTTAGGGAAAGCACTGGTTCTCTGCTGTCTCTAGAACTTTCAGCCTTTTGTTATCCCGGATTAAGAATCAGCATTTGAATTCATGTCTTTTGCCTGATCTTTGCTGCCCCCTAGTGACTCATTTTGCACTTCTTTTTCAGTTTAAATCTGCTTAATCTATATCTAATTAACGCTGTAATTATTGTTCTAAACTAAACATTTACGGGAAGACAATGTTTTAAGATTTCCAATGTATAGGTAAAACATTAATCTTGCCTTAAAGTTAACTCCAGTGGTCTCAAGGAATAAAGTGGCTGAATTACCATAACTGAGAAAATTGTTGAAATGAGAAGCATTATTCCAAATTATTAAAATAGTAGCAATGAAAGTGTAATTTGGCATACTGTTTCAGGGGGTGGGGGAAATATAACAGTAGTTAATGGAATCATACAAAATTTTCACATCTTATGCCAAGTAATGCTGTATTAGATACAATTAATGCCTAAGAAAGTAACTAAAAAATATAAACTAAAATAAATGCAAGTATTTTTACAAAGACATTAGTAACTTTGATATAAAAAATAGTACAAAACTAGGAATTAAGAATACATCAGATGGCCAAAATTGAGAAATTCTTATAAAAGTGTGTGTGTATTTACAGGTGTCTATATGTTTGTGTGTGTGTGTATACATATATATAATAAAATTGTCATCATATTGCCATTAAAAATAGAAAATATACAGATTTTATATTTACATGATACTCTCAACTATATAGACTATAGAATTTAAAGTATAAAATAAAGTAGTTAGTATGTAAAAATTAAGAACAATAAAATTCAGAAAGGGGTTTTACCACTTGTCAATGAAATGTGAATTTGTATTTTTGTGTGTTTACTGATTTGTTTTTACTGCATGGATGAATAATTATGCATGGAAAATAAATTAAAGAAAGTGGCATGTACACGCATGATAAGGCTTGGTGAAATATTGTGAAATATTTTTTCCATTTAACCTTGCTTGGATCACAGCTGGGGCTTATAGATTTAGAGTCCTGGCTGTTATGAAAAATTCACGATCTCAGGCAAGATTTCAATCACTGCCACATTTCTAAAGGTGAAAAATAAAAAGCCCATCTTTATTCACATGGATGCCCCAGACGGTAATATCTATAGCAGGATGCCTACGATGATTCAATGAAAAAGGGGGAAAAAGCTTATCTTTGGTGAATTCTAAAACTTTTCTTTTAATTTGGTCCACTTTCAAAATTTTCCTACTTGTTTAAGTTGGGGGTTACTATTGAATTTATAGGGGAGGAAGAACTATTCCTTTACCCTCAAGGTCCTAGCTGGTCTAAGAATTAAATTGATATGAAACAGAACAACAGGAGAAAAATCAAAGTTTAATAACATGTATACATGGGAGAAACCCAGGAAATCTGAGTAACTTGCCAAAATGGCCAAAACAACCACCTTAAATACCATCTTCAGCTAAAGACAAAAGAGGATGTTGGGGGTAGTGGTTTGGGACTTCAAAGGGGAGGAAGGCAATTTACATGGAGATGGTAAAGCAAATGTTTGATAAACAAATGTTGACCGTGCCTTGCAAAGACAATGAGCGATGGAGAGGACTTTGATTAAAAAGTTCTTGTTAGGTTCCTCCCTGTCTATCACACCTGGTTTGTATTACACTATAGTTATGTTATGGTGATAGCTCCTTCCTGGAATAGACCTTCTATCTTAAATTCTTTTAGGCATTTAGGGGGAAGATCAAAGTTTCTTTCAGAGTCTTATGTTCTTAAAAATAATCACGCCAAAGAGACACATTTTGGGGTGGCCAATTCTGATCCCCCACAAATTTATAACACCACCAAACTCTTCATACTACTCTAAAGCCAAAGGGGTGAATAACTGAAACAACTCCCACCGCCACTATTCTAGTTTTCCCTCTTGGAAGTCCTCATCTATGATTCATTTGCTACCTCCTTCTCCTTTTGCCTGAGGGTGGGCATTTCCCAAAGTTTTGTCCTCTCTCTTTCCATTTGTATCTCAACATTCTTAATCTCTCAAACCTTAAGAATTATCTCCACGTAGTTACCTCTACAATCAGCCTATGCAACCCTGACCGCTTTTCTCAATTCCTAGTCTGCATTTCTAGTGGTCTGCATGTGGGTCATTTGGTTGTTTCACGGTCAACTCCAACACGTGTCGAATTATGTTCCTCTCAAACAAACTGGAAGGACGTTAAAGATCATTGAGTTCAATGCCTTCTCTTTTAAGATAAAGAAACTGAGGCTACAGAAGTATATTCACTCCACCAAGCTCACAAACTAATTGGTGATGGAACGAGGATTAGAAATCATGTCGTGTGACTGCCAACCAGTCCAGTGTACTTCCTATCATACCAAACTCCTCGTTTTTCTGCTAATTTCAGATTTCCTCTTCTATAGGATTCTTTCCCAAATTCTCTTCAGTCGTCCAGGCAGGAAATCATAGGGTCATTTTTAAATTTCTTCTTTCTTACTCCAAAATCTAGTCATTCTGTTTCATTCTAATGATCCGTTGATTCTTCTTTGCAAGAACATCTGTACCTGCCTTTTTTCTAAAAAAAAAATTAATCAAATCAATTTATGTCAAGGAGTTCTACAAGGCTGATAGCAAAAAAAATAGTAGACCATATCTACATTTCTTTCCCATCCTTGAATTCTGTTCTAAGGGGCAGATAGTTTTGAATCTTTTACCTGTTTCTTCTGAGATTCATCTCCATGTCTCTAAAAAGTAGGCATATACCATTATTTTGTGATTTTCTATTATTTTAAGGTAATAACGATTTTCTTCCTTGGAAGATAAGGATTTACTTCTCTAAAATGTTAACCTTCTTCCCTTCTCATCCCTTTCTGATTATCTTAATGAAATTATTTCAGTTTTGGTTTAAATAAACATTCAATATTTTCATTATTGTATTTATATAAATGTGACACCTGAGTCACTAAATGTGCTATGATTAAATCTTCTATCTTGTGCAACTTTTGGTTTTCTTGGGAATTATTAATAGTTTTATTTTTCTTTGTTAACTTTTCTACGTACCTATTACCTTGTTTCATCCACAAACACTTGGAGAGAAGAGTAACTCCTTTCTCAACACATTAAACATAGCAGATGATTTATCGATTTTGTTTTATTCTTAGAGACTTCCTTCACTCTTGTACTACTCTGATCTAGACAGATCCTTCTCTAGAATTACTGCACAGCTGTTCTCCTGGGCTCTCCCTTCACTATCATTGTGGGAGTGTTATGTACCTCTCTCCTCTTTTAGACCTACTCTCAGAATTCCAAGTTTCCCACTTTTTGGTTATTCTTTCATTTTAATGAAGTTCTTCTTGCTGTAGTTTCTCAAGAAGAAGAGTATAGGAGATAATTTTATTTTTAGAACTTGCCTATAAAAAAAAGCGTTTATTCTACTTTTCTCATTTGGTTGATGGTTTATCTGGGTTCAAAATCCAGATTGAAAGTCAGTTTTCACGAGATATTGAAGGCATGATTCCCTTTTCTTTCAGCTACAAGGTGCTGTTGAGAAGTCTGGTTCCATTCTGATTGACTGTTTTTCACTGTATCTCACTTCCCTGAAATTCTATAGTGCTGTGCTTTGCTGTGAAAATCTTTTTACTGTTGTGGTAGATACTAATCAACCCTTTTGATCTGTAAATCTGGACATTTCAGTTCTAGGTGTTTTATTATTTCTTTCTTTAAGACCTCCTTCCTTTCAATTTCTTCTTTGTCTCTTTCTGTGACTCTATTATTTGACTGTTCAAACTTTAGGATTAAACCTCTAAAATTTTATCTATTCTTACCTATTTTCCGTTTTGCCTTTTGGTTATATCTTCTGGAAGATTCCTTCATCTTTATATTCCAACCTTTATATTTAATTTTGTTTATGCTACTGTATTTCTCATTTCTAAGAGGTTTTTTGTTTGGTGAGGAAGATTAGCTCTGAGCTCACGTCTGTCGCCAATCCTCCTCTTTTTGCTGAGGAAGATCTGCGCTGGGCTAACATCTGTGCCCATCTTCCTCTACTTTATATGAGATGCCGCCACAGCGTGGCTTGACAAGTGGTGCATCGGCGCGCCTGGAATCTGAACCTGTGAACCCCGCTGAAGTGGAGAACACGAACTTAACCACTTTGCCATTGGGCTGGCCCCTCTAAGAGTTTGTATTGTTTGAATGCCTCTCTTTCATTTAACATGATCTTCTCAGTGTTCTCTTTTTAAGGATATATATACTTTTATCTCTTTAAGGCTATTGATTATAGAGATTCTTCGAATGTTTTCTCCCGTTTCCTGCACTGCCCCAGTTCTTCCGCGTTGCTCATTCTCTCTGTCCTCTTTATTTTTACTTAGTGGCATGGCTGTCTTAATCTTTGGCTGATACTTGATATTTAAGACTAAGACCCTAGAAACAGGTTAGAAGTTTGCATGCAGTTTCAGGACTTATGGACAGTGAGCTTTCCTGTGGGTTAATTAGACAGGAATCCCGTTTTTTTAAATCGAGGACACTCCCTCTCCCCAAATCTCAAGTGTTTTTTCTTGAGCCTCTGAGGCTTCACAGAGATGAACCCTCTAGCCGTCCGCCTGTGAGAGAAGCTTGGTTGCTAAAGCTGTGGAAAAGTGAGGAAAGTATTATATGAGTTTCATTGTTCAATGTGTAGACCTTCATAGAATTCCCCTGAATTCCTGTCACCCCAAGGCCTCCCTACCTTGACTGTGTCTGGCATCTTTGGTTTCCAAGTGTCTCTAGAGAATAATCTTTAGTCTTCTATTGAGTGGGGACAATTTTAAGATCTGACTTATTCTCACATAGAATTTGGGGGAAAGCAAATGTCTAAATGCTTCTTAAGGAGAGTTTCAACCAACCTTCATGCTGTCTGCCTATTCTACACCTCAGCCTTCAGAGGAACCTGATGCCTTTAACTCTTGGGTCTTTCCTGGATTCCAGAGCATGAATTCACTAGTATCCTGACTCCTCACTCTTGTACCTTGCACACACCATCTGTCCTCTTCCTCTGGACTTCATTTTCTGCTTTATATCTACTAATTTTTTCTTCACACTGCAATTATTTTGTCCTCATTTCTGATTTTCCTTTTGTAATTTTCCGCATTTTAAAAATCTTCTTACTGATTTTTTGTGGAATTGTAGGAAGAAGTAAGAGTTAATTCTACATGATTCACCAAAATTCAATTCCTTCCTTTTTTATCCCATTGCCATTGCCTTAGGTCACATCTTAATCATTTAATGCTGAGATAATTAAATTGGTTCTTAACTACCTATTTCCTTCCCTCAAGTTCTTTTCTTCATCTAATATGTCCTGTTAATCACCACCAACGAAACAGCCCTAAGACTAATTGTGTCACTCGCCTGCTCAAAAAACTCCACGGCTTTTCAAAGACATAAAAAAGTAAATTGCCAACCCATCCGTAATCTACCTAAATTTCTGGGCTTATCTTCTATCATGCTTCAATCTGAATACTTTCCTCACAGAAACAACTTTACTTGTTGTCTTTGAAAAATGTACATCTGTCTTCCCACTGTTTGAGGAAAAATCTATCCTTTCTCTTCATTTAATCCTACTTATTCTTCTCATCTCTGCCAAGAAGTCTTCTCTGATCCTGCCAGCAGAAAAAGAAAATACTTTATGCCAGCTTTGCCCTTTATTCCTTTCATGATAGCATCTGTAACACTTAGTTTTTATATTTTTATCTTTCTCTTTAGATTCTAACTTGCACTGCAGGCAAAGATCTTGACATATTTATTGTTGTAGATCCATTTTCAATATATATTGAGTACCTACTGTGTGCCTGGTCCTGTGCTGGAAGTTCTGCAGGCTTTCTTTAGACAAAGACAAAGGCATGTAGGCAGTAGTTTCAGAGAGTGAAAGCTGGGAATGAGATCCCAGTGGTCAGCTGGAGTTCAGAAAACAAATTCCAGTTTCTGAGAGGATGAAGAGAAGCAAGCCTCATCTCAAGTCTTATGGAAATGAGAACAAGATGAGGACCGGGCCGGACCCGTGGCTTAGCGGTTAGGTGCGCGCGCTCTGCTGCTGGCGGCCCGGGTTCGGATCCTGGGCGCGCACCGACGCACCGCTTCTCCAGCCATGCTGAGGCCGTGTCCCACATACAGCAACTAGAAGGTTGTGCAGCTATGACATACAACTATCTACTGGGGCTTTGGGGGAAAAATAAATAAATAAATAAATAAATAAATTTAATTAAAAAAAACAAACAAGATGAGGACCAATTCTATGATTGGTATCCACAAATGGATGAAGAATAAGAACATTGTCTCCTTGTTAGTCAGAGGACAAGAGGTCAGAGAAGGACTAAGAGCAAGCTGACTTGATAGAGAATTTACTTGAGTTGCTTACTGGAGTCTTCACAGCCCTTTATCTCAGATGGGGTTGATCCTCAAGCTTAAAGTTGAGCCTGCATGCCAAGTGGTCCAGCATTTGCAAAAGGAACCTGTTGTAAGTTAATAGAACACTTGGACCTGTGAAAGATTAGATTTCTCTAAACTTCACAGGAAGCTTTTTGATTCCAGGATGTGAATGCCACTGCCATTACCGGAAGAGTTCTATATTCTTCTGTTGATGATTTTCAAGGGCAGAGTCCATGTAGAACTTAAGAAGGTTACTTTGCTATTTATTAGCTTTTAAGTTAAATTTATATGGTAAAGAAATTCTTCCATCTGCTAATCACAATAGTCTTGCTTTGTTTATTCTAATTATAAAGATATTTGGATTTTTATATTATTCAAGCTCATGTTGACTATGATTTTATAAAGTTATACTCTTTCATGAATTAAGAAACTCCACCTGTCTATAAATTGTTGGAGTGTAGGGACCATGGTTACTCATCTCTGATACTCCACCCTATTTAGTGTATTGGAAATGCCAAGCTAAAGTATAGTGGGAAAAACAATACTTTTAGCACCAGAATATATAGGTTTGTATATCAACAATTTTATCTACTAATTGTGTGACTTGAGTCAACTCCCTCTACTCTTAGGGTCTTAGTTTTCTCATTTGTTAATGCAAGATAGTTTTCCTTGCCTATTAGAGTTGTGAGGATAAAATAAGTAGTATATGAAAATACTTTGTGATCATCAAATCACCACAGAGCTTTTGGTACTAATTGAAATGAACAAATGAATGAGTGCCCTCCAGTTGACTCCTGAAGGATATTTTTCTTCCACAGCTGTACGGAAGACACTTTCCTGCTTTATTGTTGATAATGTCATATGAGACAATGATTAAAGAAAGGTGGAAAGATTATTCTTCCCACAAGATTTCCAATCATCTCTTTGACAATATGCCTAAAATACTCTTATTTTCAATTTTTTATACTAAGTGTTTGAGTCTTTAGGAGGCACCTGTTACCACACACAAAAAAAAGCAACATGGGACAGGAGACTTAATAATTCATGAACATCCATTTACATATTTATGCAGATTAATATATCAGCAGAGAGTAGAACCTATAGAAAGAAGTCCTAAGGAAGAGACGAGAGTAGCAATGCACTGCGACTGTGGGTATAAACAAGAAATGTATTTTGAACACATGGATTGTTTTTACTCACTCTTTTGCCCAGTCTCCTTCACAACTTCAATTTTAAAGAGTAACTAGACATTCTCCTCCTCTCTCCATATTCTTATTGAACTGACCGCTATAGATTGATACAATAGTTAAGGCTCCTTTGCTAACGTGGTAAGAATTATTGTTTACTGCCTACAAATCCTTGGCAAGCCCTCTGAAGAACTATTTGTAGTAGAAATTTTCCTAGTTTTTCGCTGTAGTGAAGTGCAATAATGATTAAACTACCTCTTGATGAATTAAACCAAAAAAGTTTATCAAAATAGACAAAATTGAGATAAGTATGAATATGTTTCATGATTCTAATAATTTATTATTTTTGAAAGATATATAAAACCCTCACAATTTTCAATACGTTGAGAGGTACAAACCTAGGGATTAAAATCGTAGTCATTGAATTCTGACCTGCTACCTTGCTTACCTTGTCCGTATGCATTCAATGAAGGAAGTACATAATATACATCATCTCTAGTATGTAATTATGTTTAATATACAAGTCAACTATCATTTATTAAGCACCTGTTAAATATAAAATAGTCTGCTAGGAAATGTCTGTTTGTGTAGCTGTGTGTATGTGTAAGGGAGTCAGGTAGGGGTAGAGGAATGCATAGATTTCTTTTTCAAATATTTTTTGAGTGCTTACCATGTGCTTGACCTTCTCCTGGGTACCTAGGCCATCATTTAATAAAATCTCTCCTCTGATGCAACTCACATTTTAGTGGAGAGACAGACAATAAGCAAGAAAAGTAAGTATAGCGTGCTAGATGTTGATGAGAGCTATGGAGAAAAATAGAGCAGGCAAGGAGATAGTGAGTCGAGTGACAGTCGCAATTCCAAATAGAGTGGACAGGGAAGTCGTCTTTGAAAAGATGACATAATATTGAAAACCTAAGAGTTGAAGGAGCCAGCCATGAGGATATCTGAAGGAAGACCATTTCAGGCAGAATAGATGGTAGATGCAAAGGCCCTGAGGCCAGAGCATGCCCTAGATTCATGGTACAGAAAAGTGGCCAATGCAGCTGAAGTAGAGTTGGGGAGAAGGAGAGTAACAGGAATAATATCAAAGAGAAAAGGGGAGAGTAGATCATGTAGGTCCTATAGACCACTGTAAGGACTTTAACTTTCATTCCGGATGATATGGAAAGTCAGTGGAGGTTTTAAACAGAGGAGTGACATGATCTGACTAATTTTTATCGAGAAAAATGAAGTGGGGGCTTGTGGATGTTTTCTTCTGATTGCTTCACTTAAACATTTTAAAAAGACCAAGAAGAAGAATGTGTAGAAGCAGGAGATGATAATTTATGCAACTATTAATAATTCAGTCAAGAATTGACATCGGATTGGACCAAGGTGGCCGAGTGAAGGTGGTAAGACATCGTCGGATTTTGTAAGAGATGAAGGTACACCTGATGGGATTTTCTAATGAAATAGATGTGGCGTGTGCAAGAGGGAAATTAAGAATAACTCTAGGCTTTTGGGTCTGAGCAACCGAAATGATGGTATTGCCATTAACAGCAATAAAGAAGGAAATGAATGTATCCAACTTTAGGGGAAAGATTAGGAGGCTGAGTTTGGACACGTTGAGATGGTGATTAGACTTCCAAGCGGAATGTAAAGTGGACAGATGGATATAGGAACCCAAATTGAGGGGAGAGGTCTGAGCCAGAGTTACACTGGAAATACAATATTTGAGAATCTTATATTTATATAACATTTAAGACTGGATGATATCACCAAAGGAAGGAGTGTACTTAGAAAAGAGAAAAGGGTTTTTAAACTATTTTATTCATTTTTAAAAACGCTCTAAAGGCTTCCAATCTCACTTGGAATAAAATCCATACTCCTTGCCCTCCCGCAAAGCCTTGGCCTGTCTTACTCTGTGACCTCCATGACCAGCCACACTGGCTTACTGTTCCTCTTTCTAACATTCCAAGAATATTCCTGCCACCAGGATTTTGCATGTTCATTCCCTGTGTCTGGGTTATTCTTCCTTATAGTTTTAGCATGGCTGGATCCATCTTGACATTTAGTTTTCAACTTAAATATTTGTCACCCCTTAGAGATTCCTTCACTCACACCCAGTCTTGAGTAACTATCCATTCATTGTCTGGCACGTCACTCATTTTATATCTCTGGCATGACACTGATGTTCTTTGTGGGTGGTTTTTTTGTTTGTTTTGTTCACCTGACTTTTTCGTTTTTTGTGATTTATTTATTTTTGTTGCTGGCTACTAGAAGGTGAGTTCCATGAAAGTAGAGCCCTTGTCTGCCTTCCTCATCACTGTAGGCCTAGTACCCAGAACAGAGACGGGCACGTGATAAATTCCCAATAAATCTTTGTTGTTCAGATGCATTTCAGCTCTCTATGAGGCTTCCCTCCAAACCATGGTATGTGTAATTTTCATGAGACCTGGCTCTGTACACTTTAGAATATTTGTTATCTTTTTCACTTTCCATTGACGCTTATAATAAATTTCCGGTAATGAGGTAAATGGAGTATGCCCCTGTTCCTTGCATCTTTAAGCTGCCCAAATATGCTATACTTTCTCTGACCAAGGATCCTTGGCATGAACGGATTCCTCCACCCGGCTCACGGCCCTCAATGCTTTCTTATGTCGTTAACTTCAATTTGTGTGTCCTTTCTCAGCTTAGATGTTATTTTTCCCATAAATCTTTACTGAACCCTCAGACCTGGGTTAGGCCCTATAATTGTGAACTCCTACACTATGTGCCCCTACGTTGTAGCACTTGCCACTCCATCACATAACTACCTGTCTTATTGTGTTTTGTTTTCTGCCAAGTAGACTAGAATGCAAGCTATTTTATATATTTTGTGTTGCAATTTCAGTTTTGCGGTACAACATCCCACTGAAGAAAAGCAGTCTCAACATCTCTAATACTTTCTTCCCTGTTAGGCTGCTAGAGATGCTAACAGTAGTAGGTTCTGTTCTGAAAACTTGTAAGAGCAATTGGAGCCCCCATGTGAAAAAGCAAGAGGACCCTCTGGGAGGGCTGAGGTCATATCAAAGCTATTCACAATTGCATCTACATTTCCTGCCGCATGCCAGGGGCCTGTTTAAAATTATTCAGAGAGTGAATAGATCCAAATGTATCTATGCCAGATGGATAGTATGTAAGTGTATTGTGGAAGGTAGAGTGGGAAACCCATCTATAAGAAAGCAACATTGTGAGGAATGACACGGAGATGTCGGAGATGTGAAATTGCTGACAGAATGTTACAGAATTATATGAGAGTCAAGTCTTCCACCCATTCCAAAATTAATACAAACAAACAAAACAAAAATTCAAAATGATGACTTTTCTCTAACAGACAAGATGGACTACTAATCGTTGATGAAACTATTAGGTAAAATAAACCGAGTTAATGCCAATACTATCATTTATAGTTGTTTGCACCTCAAATTAGTACTTATGTTTTATACTACTGATTATTACCGTAGTAAATAAAATGGTTCAGAATTCCTAGCACCCATGCTTTCTATCTCCTGCCCTCTCACTTCCCTTGTCCTTAAGGGTTTTGGGGAGCTTCTGCCTCCAAACACAGGGCTCAACATGAAGCACTCTTTCTCATTACCTGACTCTGACCTTTGGTGCAGATCTGGTAACTAAGTTACTTTTGCATTTTCCTCTAGAGCCAGAAGAGACCCTGCCCGGCTCTTGTGTCTTTTGCTCCTGGTTTCTCCTCTTCCTGTAGAGGACGTGTATGCTGCTTTGATGAACCCAAAGCCTGAGTATCTGCTGACTGACTTCCTTGGTGTCAAACTGCTGTCGCGATTGGCCTTCTGATGACGGCCTACACCTGGATTTCTAGTTCTTATGCTAATATCTGCTAGTTGGGAAATTCCATCTCGCCTTGCTAAATTACTCTGAAGCTGGGTGTCATTTAAGAATGGGTTTGGCTGCTAGTCATTGAAAAATCTCCTCACAGCAGATTAAATAGAAATCATTTTAATTTTTTTCCCCAAATAACAAGAAGCCTGGAAATTAGCTGTGCCTGATTTTGCTTTGGGACTCAGTGTGTAGAGCCAGTGTTTCTGGGTCTTTCCATCAGAGTCGTAGAATGGCTGCCTCAGCTCTAGGTATCAAGACAGGAAAAAAGACTAAGGTGTTTAGAAATAATTGTTGCCTTACTTGGTTGCCACCTGTTGTCTGTATTATTGCTTCTTAGTTTGAAAATCTAAATATATATATAATATTTAAAGACAAGTGAATATTTGTACATTAAGTAGAAGTTTTATTAGATAGCTGCTTGAGTATAAATGTATTGTTTCTTTCATATAATGCTATAAAATGTGCTCTCATTTACAGATTAGACAAGTGTTATTTTCATTTAGTCTCTACATCTTGATTTTTTTTTTTTGTGAGGAAGATTGGCCCTGGGCTAACATCCGTGCCCATCTTCTTCTACTTTATATGGGATGCCGCCACAGCACAGGTTGACAAGGAGTGCATCAGTCCACGCCCGGGATGCGAACCTGTGAACCCCAGGCCGCTGAAGCGGAGTGTGCGAACTTAACCACTACGCAACCAGGCTGTTCCCTAAATCTTGATTTTTTAACCCAGCAGAGAATGTGTTTTAAAAATTCCTTTCCAGGGGTAAGAGTATAATTAGTCTAAGAACAATTTGTCCTAATAACAAACTGACACCAGTTAAGATGAAAAATTTGAGAGACATCTTATACAAATTTATGTCTCTTTTGGTTAAAAAAAGTCAGTCCTGACACATACTCAATATTGGCACACTCACCATTCTTTCCATTAATTTATTTATTGGATTTATGAAGAGCTCTCTCCTCTACTAACTCAATTTAATTTCATCCGGCTCTGTGGCTGTCAGAGTTCATATTTGTCTATCTGAAGGTACAAAACCTGGTCAGGTTTGATTTCGTAAGAACACAATTCTCTGTTTTCCTTACTCACATAAATGTTAATAACTGGAATATAATGAAGACTTAACTTACTTCCAAACAATTCTGAACTCATATTCAAAAACTTTTACATTCTAACTAATTAATTGTTCCAAACAGCAAAATGAATTTGGATGGTAAACTTAGAGTATTTAAGCCTCTGATTTGCATTTTCTTCTTTTCTTTTCTATTAAATCTTATTATATAGCAAATTTCATAGCTCCACACACATCTTAACAAAAATCTGCAAAGCAAAATACAAGATTTGCTAATCAGTGATTTACTTCCCCTTTGTAGTTAAAAAAAATTGTACTTTACATTCTCTTTATAAAGGGAAGGGAGGTTATGTGATTTGGTGGCCTAAATGGATAAACCTGAGGCAGCCCATTCCTAGCATTCCATGGCTTACTTGAACAGTGCAGGGACTCTAGAAGTTTCCAGTTAACAATGGGGGAATAAGAAGTGCTGAGAGAATCAATGAAAAGGCAGAGGCCTGAGTGGGTATGAGGAGACAGAATTGTATGGGAACTTCATAAGAGGAAGCAAATGGCTGGAACCATGGGCTCTAGCAGTAGGTGCCAGCAGATCACTCTCAGAGGCCAGAAAGGGCCAAACCATCAGAAGTCACAGATTAAGATTACATATGTCACAATGCAACAGGGACCAGAGAGGATCCTGTTGATAATTGTGAGTTTCTGGTTCCCAATGAAGTAAATCTCAGTAAACGTTCCAGGTTTTATACAGGTACGGCCTTCTCATTAATAGAGAGATGGTGGTGGTGTGGAGGGGGATATCTCAGCAGGCAGGTATCTCTAAGAGGCAAAATATTTAGATTCTATTTTTTAAATGTTGCTCTAACCTCTCAGTTATTTGGGGGCACTCAATTTCTAGGAGCAAGAGACATGGTACTGAATGAGAAATGGTCCTGCTCTCATGTAAATGCCAAGCCAACTGAACTTAGAAATATTGGTGCGGTTACAGAAACATGGACAACCTCTGAAGCCCTACTGGCTCTGGCCCTGCCTAGCCCTCTTACTCTCCTCTTTTCAAACGTGCCTGCTGCAAAGAAGGGTGCGAAGATGAACATCTATATTGCTTATAATAGAGCGCTGATTTCTGTAGGTGAAAGTTTATACTGCTTACAATAAGATAATGATTTATGTTACATACGGTTAAAGTGTCAATTCTATGGTCCTTTATCCCAAGTAGCAGAGTGTTTTAGTAATGAACATTTAAAATAGAGCAGTGAGAAATGAATTAAACGCCCACGGTTGGTGACAGTTGCTAATCTGTTTTTCTCTTTGTCTTAGTATTTTTGCTACTTGTTAATAATGTGCAGAGGGGAGGAAAGGGAAAGCACTATGTTTGCTCTTAGAGGATTTAAGTAGTAAGATTTGAGGGTTGCTAAGCAGGATGACCATATAATTTATCACAAAACCAATTCACTTTGAGAACAAACGGGTAGTGCTGTTAAAAATCACACTACAACGAGAGGATTAAGCTGAGTCTCTGGTAATATGGGATGTGTTCTTACCCTTTGGTCTTCTGATTACTTCCATGGAAGTAATCAGCACAATATGCTTTTCTTATAGAAGAGTGACTGACTCATGTTCTTTAAAATATCATTCAGGGCACTGCATTCTTTGACTTTGTCCAACCTAATGTTTAGATTTAATATGCCAATTGGAATTTTTGTAGGGAAGAATTTGAAATTACTACAAGCAATTTTGAAACTAATCATGGATTTTAAGTATCCACACTCCACAAGTCTCCATTTCACTAAACAAAATTATGTTGATTGTTGAAGCAAAGGAGAGAGAAAGAGAGGGAAAGAGGAATGGAGAGAGGGAGAAAGAAGGAAGAGAAATGCAAAGTAAAGAATCAGGCATGTAATAAAATGATCCAAATACTTTTAAATGTTTCAGGCAGAGAGCATAAAAAATTGGGCTAAATACAGAGACTACGTTTTCTCACGGTGAGACAAAATCACTGTGATAACTCAGCATGAATATTCCTAGTCTCTCAGTGAAGCGTAAAATGGTGTCTTTTGCTTTCCAGATGGTGGAAACCTCCAAATATTTAGTTCTGAACCACTAGAGGGCAATCCAGTACTGGGAAGAAAACAGTCCTTAACAAAGAACATTCTCTCACCCACTCCCCACCCCGCAATGTCATACACTGTTAAAAAAAGAAAGATAGAAGGCACAGAGAAAATCAGGATAGAAGAAAATACGTTATGGTGCAAAGACACATTTCATTTAAGTACTGAAATGAAGGAAAAAAGGAAGGATTCTTGCAACATATTCTAAAAAGGATTGAAATGGAAATTCTTACATTTTTGTAGAATGAATTATACAAACCATAACCATTTAAGTTGAGAATTATAAGGATTTTTCCTCCATTTTTTAGGTAAATGCTCAACTATGCAAAATGGATTTTTGAAAGTCCAAGAAAATGTCTGAGAATATATAAATAGTGAAATGGGTTGCAATCAGATTTGTAATCACATTGTTCCTATATTTTGAACTCTTTCTTCTGGTACTTTATATTAATAATAAGAGCTGGGTATGGGACTTAGATAATTGAGGCATTTTTTCCCCCTTCTGCCTTTTCCCTCTGATGAATAGTTCAAAGACCTAATTATTTTCCTCTAGATTGAGAGGGTCACTGATAGGGACTGAGTTTCTATTGTTTTAAGTAATTTTATTTTAATTCACCACATAAAACAAAATAAGATTATATAGCTTAACAAAAATGCTTTATTTCCATTTTGCTTTTTTTTCAAGGTGCAATTCATTTTTGTGACTGAATACGTTCTAAAGTATCCTCTTTAAAATTCAGAAATTTCTCAGTTTCTAAATGTATTCTTACATTTAGATGTAATCTAAGGCATCTGTTTTTGAGTACAGCGTATGTCTGACAGAATTATAAAGGAATATCGTTAGGGTTTAGAAAGGAATCTGGTGAAAAGACTTGCCGTGTTAGGGAGAACTATCAGTTCCTATCATTAGCATTTAAGATGTTTATATGTTTGCACTTTTTATTCAACCATTACTTAAAAATTAAGATATTGCTAGGTACTATTGAAAAAAAATGTGCTAATGGATTTTTCAGAGTATGTTTCCAATTTATGAAAAAACAAGAGTAGAAAGGAATTTCACTATATATAGTCCTTGCTCTAAGTAATAGTTGTATTTTTCAAAATATGTCTGCCAATTGATTTTTTCTAAATGGAATCATATTTTTTTATTGACTCACATGAATATTTCAGAGATGTTCAATCTTCATTATTTGTCGGTGATTTCTAACATTTAGCCCTGAGGTTTTTCTGCCTGAAGTAAACAGTATAAAAACTCTCCCATGTACCAAACAATTACTATTTAATAAAAGAACTCTGGAAAATTACTTTCAAAGTAAAAGTCATTTGGCAATGTGAAAAAAGCAATTCTAATACATCTCTTTTGTAAAATGCAGGTTTCCATTCTTAGTTTTCTGGAAACCATGTCTACCTTTTTTAAAACTTTTCAGTCAAGGATCACACTGACTGAATAAATCTAAAGTATTGCTGAATATAAATGGGAGCCTTAACTGCAATAGCACATGCAATACTCTCATTCCTCCTTTAAAGAATACTTAAGAGCTATATTTTCCAAGACTTCATTTATAATTTTCTGAACAATGTCATAGTTCTCTTCCATTTAAATGGGTGAGATTTCTGAGGTGAAAAATATCCTGAGCTGTCCATTCAATGACTGTCAGCTGGATTCTCTTCTCTTCTCTTCTATTCTTTTTCCCTAGTAGGTAGGAAATTTATTGTTGAAATAATTTTATCAGGAAAGCAAAAGCTATTGTTAAATACTCCTTTTCTAGGCCCAAGACATTGGGGGTTTGGAAGACCAATCTTCAAAGTTAGTGTATTTGTTTTAAATTTGTAAAATAGCAATCTATTGTCTGAAAAAAGGAAGGCAGGGTTTCAAGGCTGTTGGATAAAACAGAAATGTTCAACGTCTAGTTATTCACTCATGCTTGTCCCTCCAAAGAATTCGAAATATCTAAACACTGGATATGACAAATTAATTGAAGTATACAACAGGAATTTAATAGTCCAGTCACATCTATATTTAAAGTCACATCTAGATAAAATTGCCTTAAATATACAGCTTCTACAATTTTCAAATGTCAATCTAATTTTTTTTTGAAAAATGAAACTAAAATTTTATGAATTTAAAATTTCAGCATAGTAGCTCATGTATACTATATTCAGATAAAAAATGTCAGGTACTGAATAGAATCTTTGTAATATTAAAGCTGAACCAATTATACTCCAGAAATTTTCTTGACCCCTTTACCTAGGTGGCCTCAAAGATGGTATGAATGAGTGTGTGTGTGTTGGAATTGGGGTTCCCTACAAAATTAGCTCACAGAAAGATGAATAATACTGTACATATTCATGTGATATGTCATTAGTTAGATATCATTTTTTACCACTATGCTAATATTACTTCTACAAGTAAAAATCATATTGACACATAATATACAATATTGTATTCATACAATTCAAGAAGTTTTCATTGTGCTCCTTTGTGCTGAGCGGGTACAAACGTTTTAAAATATATTCATATTGTGTAAGAGTTTCGGTTTCATTGGGAACATGTAATACACACAAACTAAGAGAAAAGGCAAGGCAATAGAAGTAATCATTCCATCTATTGAACTAGGTGTTTTGCTAAGCGCTTTATAAGTGCTGAATTCATTAACAGCTTTCTAAGGTACTGATATTATCCTCCTTTTGCAAATGAGTAAACTGAGGAACAGAGAGATTGATTAAATTATCCAAGTAGAGAAGCCAGTGGTCAAACCTAGACACTGTCCCCAGGGCTTATGCTCTTCATCATGGTGCCACACTGCCTCTTGTGTGATTGAGTGCCAGAGGAGTGGTACTGACACTCAAGTTCATGGGATTGCATCAAAGTAGCAGTAGTAATATTCATCATCAAAATATGGTTAATAGATTGACTTAGTATTTGGGTGGACAATTCATATTGCCTTCCTTTCATGCCTACCCCTGCCCAAACTTTAATTGACATTAAATTAGATAATTGCTTAGTATTTATGTTTTTTTCATTGAATCTAATTTAAAAAATTCTGAGTTTTCTCACATCTGCCCATTTTGAGAAGGACCTAATATTGTCTGACATTTTAACTAGACAGATTACAAAGACAATTATTATTATAGTTATAAAAAAGGGGAAAGCTTTTTAGCTTGTACTGAATGTAAAATACTGAAGAAAAAACATCTTGATTTCTGTCCACCTATTAATTAAAAAGAAAGGTAAAGCTAGACCTTTTTTGATTTTGTAAGTCACTGACTGTCTTAAAATAACATGATAGTGGACTTTTATATTGTGTAATTGAGTTTAGTGGACCTCAAATGTTAATGATGAAACCTTAGTCATTCAAAAACTTTCGTCAACAATACGAAGTATTGCTTGGTATGGTTATTTGGAATAGTTATATAAAAAGAAACTTTGATATAGTTGTTTGTAGTATATATTGCTTTTATGTAAGTCATATTTGCATAGTAATAGTCAATTTACTTTGGTTTTATGTTGAATAATTGGATGAAAGATAGGATTAGTACAAGCAGTTGAAGGTCAGTAACCGAAGCTGTGGGTAAGATTTTTTTTTCTTGTTTCATGCCATGAATACTTTACATAAAATTAAGTATTTAGGAGGCATTTTTCCTTATAAGTTATTTTTATGTCTCAGAAATCTAGTGTTTTTTTTTTGGCTGATAGGAAGTTTAGAGACATACTTGCCTTGCAACCACAGAAATGATACAGCATAGTGAGTTACTTTCACCTGCTCTCTGTCCTGGCCTTCTGTTATTTTATGTAGCATGTCTGTTGATTTAATTCTTTTTTTCTATAACAGGTATATTTTCCAGGCTTCACCAGTACAGTCAGGGTGCAAAGATGATAAGTACGACGCTTAGCCCTGCTCCCTGATTTCTTTTAAGGTCTAATTCAAGCTCTCGCTGGGGAGAGGTGATGCAAAAACATAGTTTGTTCTTTTTCTTTATCCCTCAGAGCCTCTTGATTTCATAGGCCATGGAGGAATCACAGTTATGAAATCGGATTACTTTCTAAATATTTTAATCTTCAAGGTTTGCAGCGGAGAGAGGAGGAGCAAATGGGTCTCAAAGTCTCTGATTTTTTTTCACAGACATTCACCTGTCTCTTAAGAATATCTCCTCAACCCCAGAACTCCCTCCACTGTTTCTGTTGGGAAAATAAAATCTTAACTTCCTTGTTGTGTCTCACCTTTCACTACCGACCTTGGAGACTACAGACATGATTTTATGAAGGTTTTTTATTGTCACTCGTCTGCTTCTATTGAACCTGAGTGCCAGGCAACATCTGCCACCAATGCCTCAGTGGTGGTGTTTGCCGTTTGTGAGCTCTACAACGACATCTCCGGAAGCACCTATATCACCACTGTGTCCTGTTCAATTGACTTCTTTTCCAGATGCTGAGACCAAGCCTTTAAAAAAGCTTAACTCAATGGAAGCCCCACCAATAGAGTCAGCTGCAATGGGCCATCATCATGGCTTTGACTTTTACCTAGGTGATAGATAGTCTTCTCTTCCCCCATTTCCCCATGTTTAAATATTTAATAACATATTTATTGAGCTTCTGTTATTATTACATGCCAGCTACTCTGCCATATTTAGTGAGTTATTGTGTTCCATTATAATCGTGAATGGCACGCACACACACACACACACACGCACACACACACACAAGTCCCTGTCCTTATGGAGCCTATGTTGAAGAGAGGAGATAGAAAATTAAATAAATAACTAAGGCAATTATCAGTTTTGAAAAGTGCTAGGAAAGAAAATTACAGGTGTTCTATAGAGAATAACTGGAGGACAGGCTGGATAGGTCTCTATAAGAGTTTAGTGAGTATATTCAACCTCATGACCTGTCCAATGTACATATATCTATTTTATCGTTACAGTCATGTACTGCATAACAATGTTTCAGTCAACAACAGGCTGCATATATGATGTTGGTCCCATAAGATTAGTACCGTATAGTATGGGTGTGTAGTAGGCTACACCATCTAGATTTTTGTAAGTACACTCTATGATGTTTACACAACGACGAAATCGCCTAATGATGCATTTCTCAGAACGTAACCCCAGCATTAAGCAATGCATGATTTTATTTGCTTGTACAATAGCTCTCAGGTAAATTCAAGACTTTTATGAAAGTGGAAGGATATAAAAGGTAGCAGAAATTGTTAGCTAGCGAACTAGTGATATAGATATAGATGAGTATGAGTTTTGGGACTATAAAAAAACACAATTTGTAAACTAGTTTCTACTTCAGTGTAGATAATCTCAATTATATGACCAGCAGGGGCCTAGTATTAAAATCCTGCAAATCCTATATCCAGAACATTTACTCATAGCAAATCTTCTAGAGTTTTCCTGATCTATACAAAGAGAAAGAAACTGACGTGAACTATGAAATAGTGCAAAGGAGACTTGTGCAAGCTGATTCCAAATACCAATAAATATGTCTTGAACAATGCTAAGATTTCAGATGAAGAACATATATTGAATGTGCTTTAAGACCATTGGCAGAGAAAACATTGAATTACCAGCCTTCTTCATGCTCAATTAGAAGTTTCTAGAGCAGAGGCTAAAAAGGAGAGCAAAGCCTCTAGTTTCAGAGGCTGAAAAGGAGAGCAAAGAACACAAAGAACACAAAGTCAAACTCTTACCTTGTTTAGCTAAGTCATTAATTTTAACTGCGTTGCAATCTGAGGGCTGTTATAAAAAGACTGAAGAAGTCAGAGAGAAGCAGTAAAATACTATGAACCAGTTAGAAAGTAGGATTCCTGTGACACACGGGGCTAACTGGAATGAATATAGTTTGAGAAGTCTTGGCTACTTCTGGAAAAAAGTATCACAGGCACAAGAAACATAGTCATTATTTTTTGGCAGTATATTATGTATGATGAACTGTATTGGATAATAAAATAACTAACCTTGTAGGGATTTAATAACATGCATTCTTCAATTATGTTGCATCATAAAAAAGAAACAATTTCCAGAGATGGAGTTAGGACTCAAAGACTTTATAGACTCAAAGACTTTTATTAGTCATCAAGAAAATATAATTATTTATATAAAGCAGTATCTTCATTCAAAAGAAACTGAAAAATCTTTCTGATTTGCTTCATGGAAAGTCTGTGAAAGTAAAGCATGCCATCAATCCATTTCATGTTCCTTTACATTTTGTCCCTCTGGCATCTGACTACTGGGTAATGGCTTTTACCCCTTTTTTACTCAGAATTCAAAGATCCTACTGTATCTGAAAAAAAAAACACATGATTTTTAAAATGACAGTCCACTGTAAGACATAGCCTTACAAATGGTTAAAAAAAAAAGGAATAGTCTTTCTATTATTTACATAAAGAAATGGATAAAATAATAATTTATAATATTTACCTGATAGAAAAAAATACAGACAAAGGTAAATTATCCACTTGGTAGCCAACTGAGCATGTTTCCTAATGAGTTAACATAACGATAAAGAAAGATTGGTCCTCGGTTAGATTATAAAATAAGTAAGCTATATGAGTGTTTCTCCATATTAGTATCTATTGCTGCATACCAAATTACCCCCAACTCATTGGCTAGAAGTAATGCACATTTATTATCTCACAATTTCTGTGGGATAGGAATCTGAGGTACCTGGGTTTGCTGGGTCCTCTGCTCCAGGGTTTCTCACGAGGCCATAATCAAGTTGTTGACCAGGGTTGAGATCTCCTCTGAAGCCTTGTCTGGGGAAAGATTTGCTGTCCAGCTTACTTTACGCTTGTCGATAGGATTCAGTTTCTTGAGGTTAGCAAGACTGTGGGCCTGAATTCCTGAAGGCTGTTAGCTGAGATCACTTTCAGTTCCTTGTTATGTGGGCCTCTCCAACATGGCAACTTGCCTCATCAAACCAGTAAAAGAGAAAGCCTGCTAGCAAGGAAGTGACTATCTTATGTAACTTAATCACAGACATGATATCTCACCATCTTTGCCATAATCTATTGGTTAGAAGCAAGTTATAGGTCCCACTTACGCTCAAGTGGAGGATATTATACAAGGGTAGGAATGCCAGGAGGTGAGGGGTATCATTGGGGCCATCTTGGAAGCTATATTCTTCAATTCATTTCCTGCATTCACCACTTTTCTGCTTCCTGATTTGTTTATATTCCGGATCCTCCTGAGAAAAAAAACAAAAACAAAAAATTGGCCACATTATTCCTATTAAGAAGTGAATAATTCTATTGTATCTGCTTTTAAAAATGTATGATTTACCTAATTTTATAGAGAACATGAGGTGACTGATAATACATGCAGTGAAAACAACCATGGAAAATATAAAGTAGAATGGATTGTTAAGACGACATGGAAGAAAATGGAATGAATTTGTATTCAATACATAAGTTTTCATACAGATGTTATTACTGCCCTGAGAATTTGGCTTTGATTGTCCGGGAAGTTTTAAAGTAGTAAGAAAAAATGACTACTTATGTAGTTCTTCATGTCTTTGAATAAAATGTATATCATTCTTCAAGGGAAACAAAATCTTTTCTAGTATTTATTATAAAATAATGTGTTTTTATTCGTTTTAGTTTTTAATGGGACTTTATGTGAAGCAATCCTAGAGAAGTCATCCAAAACTTTTCAATAAATGAAGCTATCAGTTCTGATAGGCTATTTTTGGTATTTTTTTCCTGATGAAATCCAGAGCTACTTTAAACACATAACTGACTGGGGAGTAATTCTATAGAGGCCAATATAATAGGGTCTAGTTAAGCAAGTTTCTCTCACAGCTCAGCTTGAACCCTGAAAATAATTGAGTCTATGTAGATTCTAAGTCTTCTAAAGAATTCCAATACATATTACTTTTGTTCACCGGGTTTTGATAATATTTTAGCAGTGGACAATTGGATATTTTACTCTCTGAACTAGGCCTGGTGTGCCAGTCTCCAATGTGAGAGTTAAAGGTGAATTCATTTGTTTTAGGGATCACATGAAGGTGGTAAACTTGACATTCTTTAAGGAAACAGAAGAAATAATGCCTTAATTTGTTTTCCCCAATAGGAATTGCCTGGAAAACGCAATGAATAAGCCAAATAAATTAATCTACAATGGTAAAATTTTCAGTATGATAACACGCGACTGGGATCTGTTATTTTACGGCTGTAAATGGAAGAGAATGAGTAATCAGCTTTTTATGAAGGCTTGTCTGCTCACAAAGATTCCTTTACTTGAGGGCAATTTGACAGAATCAACTACATTCTGATCTATTATATTTGTGGCTCTAGGGGAAACAGAGGGAACAGAAAAAGAAATAAAGCAGTATTTGCTTCTTAGACACTAAAAATACTGATAGTGACAGAATAGGAGGATTATGGCAGCTAACATTTGAGTCCTCATTCCGAAAGTGGAATCTATTTCAATATAATCGATAAGTATTTCTGTCTTTGATTTAGTTAGATTCTTTTAATTAAAATTCACTCAAGGTAGAAAGGTCAAAACTATGTATTCTTCTAAAAGAGCTGTAGTTAGAATGACATTATTAAAGAGAAAATAAAATTAGTAACAGGATTCTCAAGGAGGCTGAAATGTTTGTGTGATATTTTTACATTTAATCTAAATTTATGTAGAAAATGGATGGACTGGACTTGTTTGGTTATTTATTTACTTTTGTTTTGCATAAATTAGTGTATTTCTCTTTGTTTTTAAACATATTGTCAGCATCATGAATTTTACCAACAAATGTTTGCTGAATATCTCCTACATGAAGATAACTACTATATGCCCTGGAATTCACTATTACTTCAATAAACAGAATCTAATTGGAGAATCAGGCGGTTAATAATACACACTATTATTTATTATATATTATATTATATATATGCATAATATATATTAGTAAATAATAAATGTCAAATGAGTTATGATATTGTAAGTGCTGTTGAATGTGATGATGAACATTGAAAGGAAGTAAAGTCACCATGGATTGAGGTGGCCAGGGTCTCATTAGTTCTCGGAAAAGCTATGTAGACACAACGCATGGTCATAAATAGGCCATTAAAATTACATGGAAAATAGGAGTAGATTTAGGAGGAAATAGAATCCATCTGTCCCATCTCCCTGCCTGTTCCCTAAAGTTATGGGATATTATTGGAATGAGAATTTTAGTTATATGAATGGCGTTATAATATGATGCAGTTTAAAAATTGTCTCTCCATGACTAAAAGCCACTTATAATACTAAAAGTGTCTTTTAGTGAGGGGAAACACAAAACTGCCCTAGAAACAACATACATTCTCTTTTGATGTGAATCAAGACTGCACAAATAGAAACCAACAGTGCATTAAGGCTGAATCAAGGGGCAATCATTTACAGCTTACTTCTATTTTGGCTACACTGTTGGGCTTTGGGAATAAAGATATATGATTAAAGAAATCTGTTGTGCAGCAGCTTTTATTGACAGAATGTGAATTGATTGCACGCTTATTATGATATGGGGATCAATGTTGCTTGATTTTGAGGAGCTTTTATGTGGCTCGGGAACCCAAACACAAACACAAGAAACAATATAAGCACACATACAGGGATAGTCAAGTGGGATATTTCTAGCTGGTTAAGAGGAATATCACAAGATCATGGTCGATCTTCCAAAAACAAAGAACAGGAAAACTTTCAGGAAAGCATCCAAATTGGTCCCTTTTGCCATCAAATCATTTAAAAATACATTGACTGCTTATTATGCCCGTTGTGTTGGCAAAAAAGCTTCTACTATCCTATTCTTCTTTTTTTTTTTCAGTGAGGAAGATTAGCCCTCAGCTAACATTCGTTGCCTCCTCTTTTTGTTGATGAAGATTGGCCCTGGGCTAACGTCCATGCCCATCTTCCTCTACTTTATATGGGATGCTGCCACAGCATGGCTTGATAAGTGGTGCATCAGTCCGTGCTCAGGATCCGAACCTGCAAACCCCGGGCTGCCAAAGCGAAGGACGAAAACTTAACCACTACAACACTGGGCCAGCCTCTACTATCCTATTCTTAATAATATTAAACATTTGCATAGTACTTTATCATAAATAACTTTAAAATTTTATCTTACTTGATTCTCATAAGAATCCTTCAAAGTAAGTGTACTTTTTTTTTTTTTTTGGTGAGGAAGATTAGCCCTGAGCTAACATCTGCCAATCCTCCTCTTTTTGCTGAGGAAGACTGGCCATGGGCTAACATCCATGCCCATCTTCCTCCACTTTATATGGGACAGCGCCACAGCACGGCTTGCCAAGTGGTGCATTGGTGCGCACCTGGGATCTGAACCGGCGAACCCTGGGCTGCTGTGGCGGAGTGCGCACACTTAACAGCTTGCGCCACCAGGCCAGCCCCAGTAAGTGTACATGTTTTGATCATCATTATCAAATGATAAATGAAATAAATAAGTATGAAAGTAAAAGTTGAATAAATTATTTGCAAATGACTTTCTTTTTTAGAAAAATTATATGTTTTGCTTTATCTTTTTTATTTCTGGAAGTAAATCTGCTTACATTCGTTATTTCAAGGTGGTTGTGCTGGGTAGAAATTAATGTTTGCTTTCTCTTTCCCCAAGGTATACTTTTCTTTCCTACCCAAATTTTGGCTCATCAGGGCATGTCAGGTTGGTTCTACTTGACCAAAAGGTGTTGATGAGGAAGCCTTCATCACCTCATTAGTTTCTAGTCAAATGTGGTTTGCTTAGGAGGTAGGTAGCCACTGTCAGTCCCCTGTCAGAATGAGAGAGAATAAAAAGTTACAGCTGTTTACCTAATGCCATTCTGGACTCAGCAGGGAGAATAAAAATAAATGTTCTCATTTTAAATTGTCTCAGGAAAAAGCCCAGAGTGTTATTAACTTGGTACTATATTTTCATGCAGTCACTACTATTAAAATCTCAGGTCCTTGCAAAACATGATTCAGTAGATCATACTGGTTTCTCATAGAAATAGTGTCAAATTATAAAACTTCAAGATTGGCTCAATATACTTTAATAAATTGAACACTGCTATTGATGTCATAAAGAGATGAAAAGTACTGATTTACGAGAAAATAGCAAAATAATTCAATATGTAAAACCTAGTTAAGCAACAATTAAAAGGAAAATATATTTTATTCGACTTCATATGCCTTTTGAGTCTTGTAGATAAAATACACATTTTGAGTTTTGTGTGATGATATGAGAGGAAAATTAAGAAACAGAAGACTAAGGCATGTCAGGGTTCATACTGGAATATTTTGAATGCTCACTAAATAATTCCATAGATTCATGAGATTATGGATAGCATGTATGACTTTAAAGGAAAATACATATTTCATCTGGGGTGAAGTAAAATATCCACAAGTAGTAAGTTTTATCATCTTTCTAACAAATCTCACTCTCTTTTTTTTTTTTGGTGAGGGAGATTGGCCATGAGCTAACATCTGTGCCCATCTCCCTCTATTTTGTATGTGGGTCGCCTGCCACAGCATGGCTTGATGAGTGGTGCACAGATCCACGCCTGGGATAGGAACCTGTGAACCCTGGAGTGCGTGAACTTAACCACTACGCCACTGGGTCGGCGCCAAATCTCACTCTTCTTGATCCCAATTGTTTTATTAGTTCAGGTGAAACCGTATACTTGATTTCGGGAATTTTGAGTACCAATCCTGTTGTATGTTTTCTGTTTTATGGGAGTTTTTCTTTTTTTTTCTACATCTCAATTTATGTTTTGTTTTTGAGTTGGTAAAACTCTTCTGCTTTGCCAATTAATCTTTGAGATTGTTGTAGATATGGTACTCAATCACTCAAAAGAAAAAACTTAATTTGCTTGCTCATGGTCAGAACCCACTTTGTTTTCTAAATCTTGCCTAAATATAGATCCATGGACCCTTACTGGATCTATGAAGCTTCCTTTACTTCTCAGGCTTTCTTTGGATATATTTAGGAAGCGGAGTTTAATATTTTTAAATTCAAATGACAGATTCTGATGCTTAACTCACAGTTATGATGGGAAAGTAACGAGGGAAAATAGCCACTCTGGCTCTTGTTCCCATAGCAAGGAAGAAGTAGGAGAGAGGAAAGTACCTATACACATACAGTTCCACCTCACTTCTACCTAGGAGTCTTTAAATATTAATGCTATTTGTCGCTGAATATGGATACTGTATACAAATCATTATTTTTAATCAATTAATTTATTTTTTTGGTGAGGAAGATTTTCCCTGAGCTAACTTCTGTGCCAATCTTCCTCTATTTTGTATGTAAGACCTCGCAGTGTGTAGGTCTGAGTCCGGGATCCAAACCCACGAACCCTGGGCCACCGAAGTGGAGCATGAGAACTTAACCATTATGCCACCGGGCCGGCCCCTAGTAGTCGTTATTGAGACTTAATTAAGTGACACTGAAAGCTGGTCAAAAGGATTAATACAGATTTAGTGCTGAATGGTTGGAAATTACATATCATTCAAAGAAGAAATGTTTTCTCCTGAGTTTTAAAATTGCTTTGAAAATTAATGGTAAAGTTATGCTATACATCAGGAAGAGAGAGAAGCTAGTGAATGATTTTTGATAATTATCCCAAAGGTGACAGACTTTGGCCCGTGGCCTATGTAGCTCGATTTAAAAATAGCTGATTTAATTGCTCAGCTGAAGTTGTCTACTCATTAGGCCTTACCTTGACAATGCATCTGTGGGTGACTTCCAAGGTTCTAGACCTCGGAACCTTCACACTTAAAAATTCTCTTTCCATGTTCACCTCAATGCTATTCTCTGGAAGGGTACTGTTTGCCAGTGGGAGAGAACCAGCAGAGAGAATAATGGAATATAGTTTCAAAACTTGTTACAAGCTGCCGAATCTGTGCCCTGAGTGAAGGCCAAGTTTTCCATAGGCGAAAGGTAACTCAGTGTTGGCTTTCATCCTACTTCCCTTCAGGCAAAAACCGCCAATTGAGCTGTATTTGTTTAAAACAGGATATCAGGCTAAATTTATCTTTTTTTTTCTTGTGCTACTTCTTTGTCCAGCTCAGCAATCTGATGTTCCTATTTCTGCATAAGACTGCATTTCCGAATGAGGAAATGATGGTCTTATCGAAAGAACAAAATGTTTGGTTGGAAACACAGGAAAAGTCATTCTAATCTAGTTGGCCTTCAATATCTCTTGTTTCATTCCATAGACATAAAAATTTTAGCAGGGCATATGGCCTTCAAGACAAAAGACTACATTTTCCATCCTCTCTTGCTACTTAGGTGAGGCCTAATGACTGGGTTCTAGCCAATAGAGTATACGTGGAAGTGATCTGTGACAGATTCTAGGAGCATCCCCTCAGAAACACCTGGAGGATGTTTTTTGCCCTTTGTCTCCCCTTTTTCCATCCTGTGGTTGGGAATGAGGAGGTTCAAGGCAGGCTGTCCCAAAAAGTGCCACGTGGGCATGTGGATTATTTCAAGCTGAAGACAATCAGGGCCCAGCAGATTCAGGAAGAGCTTTTCACCTCCTCCTTAACTGCCTATAATAGTTTAGATAGAGGGTGGGTGCCAGGAAGAGAGCTATTACCAGAGAGAACTTTTTATATCAGAAAGACTTATCTACTTTATAGATAGATATCTTATAGGTAGGTAGGTAGGTAGGTAGGTAGATAGATAGATAGATAGATAGATAGATAGATAGATAGATAGATATCTACTTGGCATGGCAAATATTTGGTAAACAAATATTTGCTCTTCTCATCTTCCTGTGAATTGTCCTCCTCTTCTTTGAATCCCCAGATCCCTACCCCCTCACCTCCCTTTTTTTTTTTAGCTCAGGATGGTATATAAGCCTCAATTGCCTGAGTGCCTGGGAGTCTCATGTCTTTGTGGGGCTCTCATATGTGTGTAATTTGTTTTTTCTCCTATTAATGTGTCTTACATCAATTTAATTATTAGGCCAGCCAAAGAACCTAGAAGGGAAGAAGGGAAAATTTTTCCTCCCCAACAGAAACATGGATGTGATGGCTGGAGCTCCATCTTGAAGTATGCTCATGAGGACCAAATCTAGAAATAAGGGAAGAGAAGGTTATAAGGAGTCTGAGTGTCTGAGGTCTTTGTAGAGCTGCTTCGCTGGCTTTGTAGGACAACAAAGTACTTTGTAGGCTGCCTTGCCTGCCCTGAAATGATAAAAATCCAGCCTGCCCTGAAATGATAAAAATCCAGACTTACACATGAGGGGGAATTAAACTTCTGACTTGTTAAGGATATTGCATTTTGAATTTTCTGTTATTCACAGCTGAAACTAATCTTAATTAATACTTTAAAACTGTTCTGTTTTAAAGTAATTATTTTGTTTTAAAAATTGTTTTATTTAAGAAGTTTTATTTTAAAGTAGTTAATACTTTAAAGCAGTGTTTTTTTTAATTTGTGTGCTCCAATTGGTCATGGAGCATGCCAAATTAAGCAGGCCATAAATACAAGTAGACTTTTTACAATTACAGTTTGAAAGCTTACAATAAAGACATTATGGAGCTTTAAAGAATGTTCCTGAAATACATCTATTTTCAAAGGTAGATTTGTTTAAATATGACACAAATCTAGCTTCTGTGTAGTAGTCTAATGCAATTATACATGCCTGACAATGGTCCCTACAAAATTGCCTGCAATAAGAATTTAAATAATACTATTTAATTCAATTAAATATTTTAATTTAAGGTAGGAATTTTTATTTGTAATCCTAAAATTCTCTGACATGGATAACAGCATTTACACCAGAAGTGGCCAAATAAAAGTTTTAAATAGCTTGCATGAAATACAACCTAGAAAGAATTATATTTTAGTATGTTGGTTTCACTAATTTAGTTTCAATCAATAAGCACAACTTTCAGCAAACAGAGGTGGATGTATGGACTTAATATTTGTGTCCCCCTAAAATTTATATGTTGAATCCTAACCCCTAATATGATGGTATTTGGAGATGGGGCCTTTGGTAGGCATTTAGAGTTAGATTAGATCATGATGGTGGCGTCTTCATGATGGGATTAGTGACTCTAGAAGAAGAGAGAGATCTTTTTTCCTACACACACACCCCAAGGAGAGGCCATGTGAGTCCATAGCCAGAAGGTGTCCATCTGCACACCAAGAAGACAGTCCTCACCAGAAACCGACTATGCTGGCACCCTGATCTCAGACTTCCAGCCTCCAACTGTGAGAAAATAAATGTCTGTTGCTTAAGCCATCCAGTTTATGGTATTTTGTTATGGCAGCCTGAGCTGACTAAGACAGTGGGTTATTTGGTAATAACACACATAGTCATTATGTATTAATGTGAATGATGAGTCATTTCAGTGGGACATTTGTCTTTGCTCTGCTATTTCCTGTTGGCAAATTGTAGTTTACACTATCTGCGGAATTTTTCTCTTTCTGTAGTCAGGAGTTTTACAGGGAATAATTGGGTTGTATACAGTATAATTACCATCAAGTATCCTTGTTTTAGAAGACCGTCTCAGACATTGACTTTTCTGTGATATCTGAGTTACTGTGTACTGTAATTCATTTCTCTAAAAGTTCTTCTAAGTTCTTTCTCCCATAACTTTAGGCATGTCCACCTTAGTCATCCAAGATGATTGTAATTCTTCAGCTAGTCCTCTCTAGTCTTTCCAGGATATCTCTGCTATTGCCTCCTTCCTCCTTCCACCCCTTTCCTTCACCTTGGAGTATCCTTTAGAAATCAATAAAAAGGAACAAATGTAGCTCCCATTTCCTTCAAAATATTCTTCATTTAAAAACTCTGTAGGAATTCATGACAATTCTTTGAGTTTTTAATAAGCTTTTATGGCTGTGACCTACAAACTCCAATTAAATGTCAGCCAGAAAAGAGAGGGGAAGATATCATAAGGGATCATGTTCTTGATATTGCTTAATTATGATGTTTTATTCATTGTATCACTTTACCTGAGTATATTTATACCTTAATATTTGAATATTACCTGATAATGCCAATGTTATTTTTCAAGTTATAGACCACTGTTACAATTTGGTAATATTGATATTTTGCAGACTTGTTTTCCAAATGGTAATACACCATCAGAGTGTCATGTCATGTGAGCGGCTGATGACAAAGAGAATTCAGTTGGTGTCTCAAGAGTATTCTTATTTTTGGCAGCAATATCAAGATGTTGTTAATGAGATGCACTATTCAAACTTGCACATGCTTCACTGACTATATTGCTTTAAGCATGAATTAAATTTTTAAAAGATAGCATAATAGAGGAGTCATGTTATCCTGCTGCGATTTTTGACAACTCTTAAGTCAGCTAAACAAAACAACCAAAATGATTGTGTTGCATTTTACATGAATTTCAAAGGATATTTAGAGGAGGCAAGTTAAAATGTCAGTTTCCTTGCCTATTTTCCACTTGGTAAAATGTTTTTTAACAAAATATCACATGGACTCCTAAGTAGAACTTTTACAATTTTCTGCACCTCTTGGACTCAGATCACTTAATGTGAGAATGACCTGATATGCATGTTTATGAGTCCTGAAAACAAGTGGAACTAGATTAACATTTTCTGGGTATCTTACATAGGAAACTTTACATTCTTGGCAGATTCAAGTTAATTATCTTTTATATAAAATATTTTGGGGCTGGCCTGGTGGCGTAGTGGTTAAGTTTGGCACACTCCACTTCGGCGGCCCAGGTTCACGGGTTCAGATCCTACAGCACTTGTCAGCCATGCTGTGGTGGTGACTCACATACAAAATAGAGGAAGATTGGCACAGATGTCAGCTCAGGGGCAAATCTTCCTCAGCAAAAAAAAAAATATATATATTTTTATGTTAAATTAGTTGTGTTTTAAATAATGCTTGTGAGCTTATGACTATCAACCAACATGAGACAATTGAACTTGCAACAGTACGAAACCATGTTTTTCTGAATGAATTTCCAAAAAAAATTTCATCTTAAAAAAAAAACCCTTAGACAGTCAAGATACTTTGTTGTAAAAGATCAAATAAGGAACATTCAAAAATCTAAAATATAAATTCAATTGAAGCAAAATTGTAGCACATAAATGTCTCTGATCCTGCTATACCCATTCTTCTCTGAATCTATGCAGATGTTTTCAAGACCTTCTAATAGAATTAAGTACAACTTGATGGCCTTTGACTGTAGTTGTCTAACTTAGTAAACTTTATGTCTTCAGTAACAAAAAAGGAGCTGTAAGAACACTTGCACTGTAATGATTCAGTTGTTGTTGTTCTTGTTTAACTAGTTTCCAACAATCTGCATTCAATTAATCTAAATAAAGGGAGTCAAGGGAAGTCCAAGAGTCCTAAGGTCGTAGTTGGAACTCACTATCACTTTCTAAATCATCTATCATTTCATAATTGTATTACTCATGAAATTTCATGTTCACTCCTTGTTACCAATTGTTTGATAATTTCAAACTTTCTGTTGCATATTAATTACAATAAATTTTCACTTGGACTCTGAGAGTTAAATTGGTAGTATCTACATATCATTGTCAAGGAGGAGGAGGTTGGATGGGATATTTACTGTGTTATCGTGTGATTCCAGTGTTCAATATAAAACATTTTCTTATATGTAGATGTTTTCACTGACTGGTAATAGTTTTAATATTTTCAAAAATGCACTTTGTCATTTTTTAGCATAGTTATCTGAAAAAACACTTAATCCTCATATCTCCCTCATCCTAGAATGAAAATAAAATAAACTAAATTATTATAATAGAAATGAGATTTTGTTTAATGAACATCCATTCAATCACACATTCATTTATTTAACACATAGTTATTGAGTACCACTATAGGCCAGGCAGTACAGATATCAGCTTTTCCTTAGTAACCTTTCAAACATGGATCTTAGATCTTCAAGTATCTAATATAATTTCTAGCACAGAATCGGTTCATGATAAACAGTAGGACAAAAATCCCTACACAAACAGAACTATGTCCAATAGCACAGTCTTCATGCACACTCTTTATATTTATGAACTAAGAATTGAGAAAATAAGACAGGTTAATGATATTTCACTGAATATCTAGTAGTTTAAATGAAATAAGTTTCTACGAATGTCTGAATTTAGTATTATTTCTGAAAATTCTGGTTGTTTGATTCCACATGAACATACTTTCTAATAATAATTTTTAAAAATACAGCTTTTATATTAAGGAAGATATTTTGAATTGTTTTGTGATTAGTTAGTCTTGTAGTTTGTTATGAAAAATAAATAGAGGGAAATAGGAAAATTGGGGAGTTTTCCTCTGAAGATGGTTTTCTGCTCTTGAAAACAAAACCAACTTCATATTTATATTTAGGGTCCAGAAAATTAGCCTGTTTTTACTCTCAGTCATGAACATATTATGAGTCAAATGATAACTTTGCGCCGATCAACATGACACAGCCAGGTAGTTAAACTTGTCTTCCTCAGGCAGAGAAAAGGTGAACCAAAAATAATTAGATATCCTCACCTCCAACACACATCACACATACATACATCCTGCACATACTCCCTCTGCTTGGCTCTAAGTAGGCTGTAAGCAAAGGAAAGATAAGCTCCAGCCTAGGAAGAGGGACCAGAGAGGAGAAGTTGGCTTTACTCTGGACAGAAGCTTTGTGTTATTAAAAGATCTGAGCCTTAGGGTCAGATTGGGGCTGGTCTTGTTGGCATGTTACACACATCCTGTTAAGATGATGCTTCGAGGCTCAACATCGCTCCTCTGTTCACCTCAGAACAAGACCGATAATGACTTTGGTAGGACTGTGATTGTCCAGGAGGAGCCTAAACACTGTCTTTTTTAGTGGCATCTATCCCACTGGAAAGGATGCTCAGACATACGACAATTTTGGCTGACTGGCTGACTCGGTGTTTTCATTTTCATTTTTTACTCTTTGTCCACACATTCAGTGAATGGGTCACTTAATTATTCAGAGCTACGCATTAAATACTGCTAAATTCTATTGAACCATGCAAATGACTAATGTTAGATCGGGACTCAATGCACATCATAATCCACATAAAAATCTAGCCAAGTAATTACATCAAAGCCCTTTTGTGGTTATTTCTATGTAACCAAAGTAGGGATCATTTTTGTAAAATATCCTAGATGATCTTTCTTTTCGAGTAAAGCAAATTTGGGAAAAAATAAAAAAGGAGGGATGTAGGAGAAAGCTTAGATTTTTTTTTCCTATCTCCCCACCATTTTGTTGTTAATTGTGGCCTTCCCATCGAGTTTGAATCTTTGCAAATGTGACCATAATTTTCACAGCTCATAACGCGTCTTTATGGTAGCACATAGTTGAAAATATGTCTCTTGTCCTTAAAAATACTATTAACAATCCCTTTAAACAGTCCAATTCTGTTAATATATAATATAGAGTCCTCTCATTTTCCAAGCAAATATTATGAATTAGACTGCTCTGACGTCTTAAAATATAATTTACCATAAATTAAACAAGCTAGATTCAGAGAAAAGCGAAAGGGGGCATTTTTCAATGATTATTTTTATGCTTTGGAAAAGTCAAATTGCCTATTTATATATAAGATTAAATTTACTTTACATTCTTTTTGCACAAATCTATGTGCAAATAACTTTAAAGAAACATTGGTTTTGTTTTGGTTGATTGCTGGTTATTTAAATGGCCAATTTGAGTAAGTAAATAGTTTACTCAAAATGCTGTGGCGTCACCTTTGACACAAGGCTCTAAATACATTCGCCATAGTTAATTTGGTTGGACCCACTGACAATAATGTTAAGTGAAAATTCGGCAGACATCCAAAAAAATAATCATGGTTAACTAGACTAAAAACAAAAATTCACGTGAAATATTACAAAACGTGATTTTTTTTTTGTTCATATTAAAACAAATATGTTTCTACAGGTAGGAATATTAGACTCTACATCATAAAATAACATTATTGAATTATACTTTTACAAAAAAATCTTGATGTATTATAGTCTTTATCTAACTCAGGAATCAACAAACTTTTGTTAAGGACCAGATACTAAATATTGTAGAGCTTGTGAATCATACAGCCTCTGTCACAGCTACTCAACTCCGTCCTTGCAGCTCGAAAGCAGCCACAGACAATGTGTACATGAAATGATGTAGCTGCGTTCCAATAAAACTGTACTTTGGGACACTGAAAGTTAAATTTTGTGTAATTTTCACGTCACAAAATAAGATTACTTTTATTTTTTTCATCCATTGAAAAATACAAAATCTATTTTTAGCTCATGAGCCATACAGAAACAGAGAGTAGGCAGATTTGGCTCTTGAGCCGTAGTTTGTTGACTCCTGATATAAATTATATGCTAACATTTATCATTTTTTCTTATAATGACATACGCTCTGGAAATTTGTTATTTTTCTTTTAATTTTTTCCAAACCTATGTGATTGATTTCATATCATTTACAAAATTAGGTCTCTATCATATACTACAAAAACTATGTAATATGAAAGTTTTACAAAGTGTCTTACCAGATTTCTTAATATAAAAGGATTATTCATATTTCCTGTGGTGTTCTCTTTTAATAGTATTTTTTTGAAATTAGGTGAGGCCCCGACTGATTTGGCACCATTGTAATGTATGGAAGTTTTACTTTGGAGGAACAGTAATGAGACACACAAATCAGTGAACAGACATTAAAAGGTCAACATTACACAATTTAAGGAAAAGAAAGTTGGTTTGCCTTGGTAAAGAAACTAATATAAATTATAATTAAATAATTTGAAAATTAGATTTCTATGTTTTACAACTTTTTTTTTATAAGTGATGCCAATAGTTTCTAATGATGAAATTTGTTTCTCAACATATAGTTAAAATCAAGGTGAAAATAAATCCATCTGTTGGAAATGAAAATTAAAATGTTTAAGTGCTCAGTTCTCAAAATAATTTACCAGTAGTGTTGGGAAATTTAATATCCCAAATAGAAGTTTCTGTGGGTAAAATACTAGTGTTTATTAGTTTATTTCCTTTTTTTTCATCCCCACAACTCAGTGTGGGAGGAGATTCCTCCAAGTAAGATGAATATAACTCAGATTGAATCTAATCTTGGAAAGGTTACAAACCTGCAGCCTCCAGTGGTTTCTATAGGTTTTCACCAGATGAAAAATCTATTCAGGCATTTGTTCCTGTACAAGGTTGTAAATTGTAAACAATTTACCCTACACGTTACTTTAGATTATTTTAGTATAATTCTAGAAGTTAGAACCTAATAATTCTTAGTGCTGAATGACTCAAATAGATAAAATATTAGTGTGGATGGCTGGAAGTAGGAAGAAATGTACCCTTTAATTTAGTGAACCAATTGTTGATCCAGATTATCCTATGTCATTAAAAGCTCTTTGGACATAGACACACCCACATACATGACAGCCCATGTTTATATAACAAACGAATGAAACTACCCAGGTTCAGCTTGGTCATCAACTGCATTGTTTCCCCTTCAAATTCATGGGTTGAAGTCCTAATTCCCAATGTGACAGCATTTGGAGATGAAGCCTTTGAGAGGTAATTAAGTTTAGATGAGTGTCATGAGAATGAGGCACACATCATAGCATTGGTGCCCTTACAAAGAGAGATACTGGAGAGCTTGCTATGTCCCCCTCTCTCTTTGTTATGTGAAAACACAGCAAGAAGGTGGCCATCTGCAAGCCAGGAAGAGTGCTCTCACCAGAGACCGACCATACTGGTATCCTGATCTTGGACTTCCCAGCCTCCAGAACTGTGAGAAAATAAATATCTGTTGTTTAAGCCGCCCAGTCTATGGTATTTTGCTATGGCAGCCTGAGCAGACTAATAGATCATTCTCTTTCAGGTTTTACAGGTGAAAAACAGCTTTAATTGTAAATTTCAACATAATTTAAGAAAAACAATTGCAGGACTCTGGGAGTTATTTATTCCCACTTGATGCCTCTCTGTAGTTTGGGCTAATAGGAGTAACTAACTCAAAACAAGTCCTTCTGTCCAGCACAATTTGTTCACCCAGATGCAGGGTATACGTGAGACAACTAAAAACCAATACATTGCAAACTCCTTCACTGTAATTTTATGTACACATAAATAAAATTATTTGTGTTTATTTTGTTCTCAAATGATATTGATACCTGCTTTAATTTTCTACTTTACTTTCAATATGATCTGTGATGTAAGAAATAGTGAAATGAATAATTTATGCTACTATGTTTATATCACTACAAATTAAATATATTTCTGTAGGTTATAGAAAATGATTATGCTTTTTGGGGGGAACTTAAGCAAAATTTAAAAATGACTGCTTTCTTCAGAAATAATAAACTGGCACTTTAAGTACTTGGCTTTACAAAGAATATATGATTTCTGGTTCTATTAAAATGGCATTTGAAATGCAAAAGATCAGTTTAGTTTAGCAGAAATGTATTGGATATCTACTGTTTGCAGTGCACTGGGTAAATATTGTTAATGTCTGTTTTATGCTGTTATTGTCTGTTTGAATTCCATATAGGACTTGATTTTTTTTGAAATATTGATGGGTTATGTATGTAGTTCTTGTTTGTTTTTTAGGAGTAGTAGTTTTGGAAGGAAACAGAAATAATCAAAATTGGTCCTGGTTTTCTAAAAGTGAAAATACTGTGAAGTTATTTATTTATTTATTTTGTTGTGAGAAAGATAGGCCCTGAGCTAACATCTGCCAATCCTCCTCTTTTTGCTGAGGAAGACCAGCCCTGGGCTAACATCCATGCCGATCCTCCTCCACTTCACATGGGACGCCGCCACAGCATGGCTTAACAAACGGTTCATCGGTGCACACCTGGGTTCCGAACCGGTGCACCCTGGGCTGCAGCATCAGAGCATGCTCACCTAACCACTTGTGCCACCAGGCCGGCCCCTGTGAAGCTTTTTTATGGATTATTTTAGATAATCTAAGCTAAGTTAACTGATGATATAGTGTTTCAAAAATTATTACTAATATTTAATGGCATGAGAAAATGATCTTGCATTGATAAATGAAAAATAGTGAAAGAACATGCAGTTATTTTTATGTTCAGGTTTTCCAGATTGAATATACATTATTGTTCTATTTAGCAATTCCACCCAATAAATATTGTTAAAAATGGATCACTTAGGCAATGCTTAAGTTGTGGACAAGTTGTGTGGGAGCTGATGAAATAATATTATTCATGGTATGCGGTTTCCAGGACTTTCACAAAGCCTATATAACCTATAATTTCTATACTATTCGCACTCTAGACCAGCACTTTCCAAAATAACGTTCTGCAATGATGGAAATGTCCTTATATCTATGCTGTCCAATGAAATGTGGCTAGTACAACTGAGGAATTGAGTTTTTACTTTTAATTAATTAAAATTAAAATTAATTAAAATTAAAATTAAAATATAAAATTTAAAAATAAAATTAAAATAAAAACCATAATAGTTTTCAGTAGTACTGTTTTCTACTAGCCCTGAGATATCTACTGATGTTTCTTCATCCAAATCATTAATTTTGCCAAGAGCAATTTAAAAACATCAGAGCAATATTAATTTAGTACAGCAAGCTGGGAGGATAGTCAATAAATAACACTTTTAAATTTGTGTGATTAGAGAACATTTTCTAGACTTAAGTCAATATTCTAGTATTAAAGAGTTTGACTTTAAACATTTTAATAAAGTTATTTACTCATTTTGTTTTTAGCCCTCTTGACCTCATAAAACTACTGAGGAGATCCTCATACATTAAATGATCTCATTTTTCTTATATTTTGAGCTTAATCCACAACCTTTTTTAGAAGATGCATTAGACTGTACATTTCTTAATTAAGAAAGGACCTGCTGGGCCGGCCCCGTGACTTAGTGGTTAAGTTCGTTACTGGCGGCCCAGGTTCGGATCCTGGGCGCACCCGGACACACCGCTTCTCCGGCCATGCTGAGGCCGCGTCCCATACACAGCAACTAGAAGGATGTGCAACTATGACATACAACTATCCACTGGGGCTTTGGGGGAAAAAAAAGGAGGAGGACTGGCAATAGATGTTAGCTCAGAGCCGATCTTCCTCAGCAAAAAGAGGAGGATTGGCATGGATGTTAGCTCAGGGCTGATCTTACTCACAAAATAAAATAAAATAAAATAAAATAAAATAAATAAATAAAAATAAAAAAAGGAAAGGACACGCTGTTAATATTGTGTATATAACTTTGGCTACATAATTTTATTAGTGTTGGTGCAAATATATAGAAATATTTAGTGCAAAATATTATATATTTTGTTGACCAAGTACCCTGGTGCTTGTTGTTTGAATTACCATTATATCAATTATATTTAAAGGAAATTAATTGATTAATTTATTCCACAATTTAGTATGGAGACAGTTTTACTAGCCAAGCTAAGGATTTATAGCACCCAGAGTACAAAATTAGAGGAAGGAAAGGAAAGAGAAGCTGCTTAGAAAGTGAGAGAAGATGAGCAGACAGCTGGGAAGGAAACACAAGAGCCCAGACTGCCTCAGTGCTGGTTGAGAAGGGAATATGTTTCCATTAAAATTGCGTACGGGGTGGGGGCATTTACAGTAATTCAATCTGGTCCCAGTTTATCTTCAGGAAGAGTGTAGAGGAATATGAGCAGTTGTGATAAGGAAAAGGTTGAGTCAGGATTTCTTTTTTCCCCAACATATTTAAAATCTGTGGAAACTCCCTCCAAATCCAATTGTGTGTCATCAAGACCAGAAATTAAAGAAGCCTTGATTTATTATCTAATCTCCAAATACACAGTACCTTCCAGATGAAAAGAGAGATCTATTAATCAGTTTCAGAAGGCTAAATCAACTTTTTTGGCAATAGAACTTAGTGTGAAATTTTTGTGTTATCAGATCTGTGAAATTACATGAATGGTTTTGAGACGCTATACAAAATATTTTTCCTGTATTGTCAAATATGAACAAAGTGAAAAACTCTTAAGATGATTTTCAAAATTCTTTACACCCTGTAAGTGCCAATCAACTGGTATTTCTGAGGACATAACAGTAAATCAGCTTGATCCAGGAAACATGAATGAAATTAAATTCAGTTGATATATTTTGATCTTCTTGGAATGATGTATCATTCTTCTCTATTTTTAATATATGAATATGTATAGAGCATGGAAGAGAAATTAGACATTTTAAAAAGTCTCTTATTCAAATCTCTCTATATGCACCTAAAATAATGATAGGTAATACAATTTGCACATCTAGCAATTTATTATAGATATTTTTTTTCTTATCGACTGGCTACTAAGTAATTCCTCCAACACACTCTCAGGGAAATCTTCATGGGGAAAGGAGACATTTTAGTTACCCCTCTAACTCATTTGTGCTTAAAAAAAACAAGCCAAAAAAACCCTGACCACCTTAATTTAGTTCGTTTCATCATCAAATTGTATCATCTTTTCTTTCATAAAATATGGCATACACATTTTTCTCTTTTGATCTTGGCCAAGGCCTGTCTGAATTAGTGTAAGGATTTCCTGATCAGGCTCATCACCTCCATTGCCACTTCACCGAGGCAAATCCCGATTGATGATCGATGTCAAGACCTAAGAGTTGGGTTCGAGAAAAAGTAAGCCTCATTCTCTTAAGGCTTTCTTGAAAATTGTCATTTTTAGTCCATTCATTTCAATCTTTTATCATTTTCTCAGAACCAGATTATGATTTTCAGGTGTTTTAAACAGGAATTTGGAGAAGACAACTTAAAAACCCAAAAGAGAGATGACTAATATCTATCAACTATCATTTATTTCATTTGAATATTTTCCATGCAGTAAATAAGTTAACTGACTTTAGAAAATGTAGTATAAGCAAAAAACATCCTATCCTTGGCTGAGTGATCAGGGAGACCCTTTTCTTCTATGTTTTCCTGTATCTGGACAGTCACCTTGACCTGCTGCCTTTCTTCTTTCCCATTGTTTGCCTTGATTTATTTCACCCTGGAGTATAAACCTGTATCTTGGACCCAAGGTCCTACTGCTGTCTGTGCTGTCGTCATTCACATAGGGTTTTCTCAGCTACGTTCTCCACATATCTAGAGCTAAGTAAAATTTTTTCCTAATCATAAAAAATCAAATGATCTCACTGCCTTCATGTAGGTATGACTATGAATATAAAAATTTAAAATTTTACCTCTAACATATGCATTTTGGCCATACCATTATTTATTTAGTTCTTGTTTCACATTAGACTCTCTTGTTAGAGTAAGTGAAAAAGCACTTCCAAACTGTAAACTTAAAATGAAGCCCCAGCAATGAGAAGAATGAAAATCTCATCACCTTAGAAAGAGTGAATACAGAGTACCATAGTCAAGCTAATTAAAACCCAAGCAAAATGAAGAGACGCTGGAAGGATACATAGAAAGCTGAGAACAGTGGTTGCCTAGTGGAATGTGGGGAAGGGAACCAGGCAGAGAGGGGAAAGGATGGCAGAGAGATTTTTTTACCATGTACCTGGTTATATTTTCTGATTTGGAACCATATGAATGTATTAGCTGTTCAAAAAATTGAAAGGAAATAAAGGAAAGCATAAACTGTCTGATAAGACCTGACTTTCTCTTTCCTTAGCCTGCTGTTCTTTCTATTAGCAACTGCAATATTGTGAAAACATTAGAGTGGCAGTTTCTGTGTGTCTATCAGTGGTGGCAATGGGACTGCTCTAAGTCATAGTGTTAGCTATATTAGAAAAGTGTCAATTTCCCTACAACATGGAAGAGATATTGAATGGTCAGATGTAGCAGCCTCAAGTCAGGGCATTGTTATAAGAGGTGAAGGGAATGGAGAAACAGTCTCAGTTTAACAGCTGTGAGTTCTAGAGAGAGAGGAAGGAACCGAGAAAGCTTTGTGTAATGATATGTACAGAAGCTTCTAGAACTTGTACCTTAAATGCTAGATCTACTCCTCCAACCAGTCCCCACAAGGCACTAACACTCCTACTCTATCTCCAATTCTTTAAAAATGTATGTGCCTAATGGGCCAAGTCTGGCCTGCCACCTGTTTTTATAAATAAACCTTTCTTACAACACAGCTAAGTTCACTTGTGTACATATTGTCTATGGCTACTTTTGCACTAAAATGGCAGAATTGAGTAGCTGTGATAGAGACTATACAGTCTACAAAGCCTAAAATATTTACTACCTGGCCCTTTACAGAAAACAGTTTGCCCACCCCCTGCTCTGAAAGAATGAAAATTTTTCTCCATAGCGTGGCATCACCAAGCAGTTGATATCATTAACTACTAGACACAGACTAAACATTTCCCCGTAGGCTTCCACTGCTCATCGTCTAGAAATGTTGTCCCACACACAAGAAGGAAGAAAGAAAGGAAAGAAGAGAGAGAAGGAGAAAAGGAGAAATGAAGGGAGAGGGAACAGAAGAGCATTTTGTTGGTCCAGGTTACCCGAGAAACAGTCTCTGAGCTGAGGATTTGGTTGCGGGAAGTTCACTGAAGAGTGCTTCAGCAACACTAGTGAGGGAGTGAGAGGAGCAAGATTGGGAAGCGGTAGAAGTTGAACTGCAAAGCATGGGTCCCTTCCTGCCACCATGTCTACTCCATGATATGCCATTGTGCCAGCATTGGAGCTGCCACGATATAGGCAGGTCATTCTATCTACTTTGTTGGTTAATTCCTCTTCCGTGGTGGATGCTCTCTTGTCGGTGATATAAAATCCTCATGCATCTTCCATATTTCCTTACCTCAATGTTCTAATCTTCTCCTACCAGGACCCTGTCCAACTAGCCAAGCCATTAACCATTACCTTTGAGTCAATATATATTTTTCCTACAGGCTACTTTCTTTCTACAAAGTGGATGATTAGATGAAATAATAAAAGCTCTGCCCACTGAAAGATTTCTTTTCCCTGTTGTCTTTCAGGGTCACCCTGGGGGAAGGAAGCTATAGTGCAGCCATAGTCCATTTTTGATTTGTACTCACTTACCAAGGCAACTCATTTCTTTTTGTTGTTGTTGTTGAGGAAGATTAGCCCTGAGCTAACATCTGTTGCCAATCTTCCTCTACTTTATATGTGGGTCGCTGCCACAGCATGGTTGATGAGTGGTGTTGGTCTGCACCCAGGATCCAAACCAACAAACCTGGACTGCCAAAGTGGAGCATGCTGGACTTAACCACTACACCACGGGGTTGGCTCCTCCATCGTCTGGTTTTAAGGACACCCAACTGGCCATAAGTATGAGCTGAGGGAGAAGCACTGGTGCAGTGAATGGTGCTAGAAAGGGCTTTGCGCTGCTTGCTCATTCAGCTTTCTTATGGTTTATGGCTTGTACCTAACCCCACATGCACAACTTCTGCTGGATCTGCCTGACGTTAAGGCTTTATAAGGTTGGTAGAACCTAGTTCCTAGGGGGCAGTTCTGGCTGCATGATCTCTTGATGTCTCATGGTCAGGTGCTCTGTTTCCACCGAGATCCAGAAGCAGACCAAGAACTGAGTTTTAGAACAATGTGTAATTCTCTGCTATAGATCACCTGGCCTTGCTAGAGAATCCTAGGTGTCTACACTGTGATTCTCCTATTGGGGTTTGCAGTAATCTCTACGTGACATCTTTTTCCATCACAGATACATGAAGCCATATTTTCTTCCAGGTCCTCTGACCAAGCGGCAGGGCAGTTTACACCACAGCCTGGTCCTGCTGAAGAGACCTTTCCTATTCTGAGCTCACTGCAAGGTAACAGCCTTCTCTATACTCAGTAAATGGGCCAGACCCCAAAGAAGACTGAGGCGTTGTGCTTTCTTTCTCAGGGTAGAAGTGGTATATGCAATAATTTGTCCTTTATTTTGCAATGGATATTTGGGTATGTCCCAGACCACTGGACCCCTAAAACTTCACTGATGTGGTGGGTCTTCGCGTCATCACACGTTTCATCTCCCAGCCTCTGAAGTGCATACGTCTTATCAAGGCCTTTAATGTTTAGCTACTTCTTGCTCATCCCATGTGATTGGCATGATGTCATTGATAGAGCGGACCAATGTAACACTCTGAAGAATGCCCAGATATATGGCAGAATATGTTTCCATATGCATTTTTTCCACTCAAATAATGTTTTTATTTTTAACTTGTAAAATAGGTAAAAAACTATAAAAATGACATTTGTTCCAATGTTTTAATTTTTTTATAGTTTAATTGAATTTTAATGAAATAGAAAAATATTTTGCATAGAGCCTATTGAATCCAATAGGAACTGTAGTCAAACAGTACCATCCTTGGACTCTGCAAAAAGGGCCCCTTCCCTGAGCCCTACATTTTGGAGATTCACTGGCCCCAACCTACTCTAAAGGTTGAGGAGTTTGCATGGCCACAGGGATGTGCCCACACAGATATCACCATCCCCATCCTCCAGACCACGCTCCAGGTTCTAGGATCTTGGAATTTCCTACCCAAACAACCCTGAGCTCATTTCCAGACACTTTGTGGGCTCTTTCTCTGGATCTGTCTTCCTAGGCCTCACTCTTCTTCTTTGTCTTTTGAGAGGATTAAAGATTAGGTACTTTCTTTAAAATAGAATTGTATAAAACAGAAAAAAATACTTAAAAGGGTATTTTATTTGCTCTCCAGTTGGCGGGGGCGGGGGTGGGGAGGGAAAATCTGTTTATATGAAACTGTAGTGGAGAAGCCTATTCCAATTTTTCAGTTTCAGAAGTTTGTCTTCTCCTTGCTTAGGGGCAGAATGACATTGAGTGCTGGACCGCATGTCTGGGTTCCAGACACCCCTGCACACTCCTCAGCGTTTTCCCAGAGAAAGTTAACACCTATCCTGACGCTGTTCCTCTGAAATAGAGACAGAAACATATTACAGCCAATGTGTGTTGATTTGATATGGATAATTTACATATAAACAATATATAAGATGTATTATAGACATATAATTTATATAAATTGTGGTCATTCTCATTATTTAAAGATTTAAATATTAAGCTTTGTAATTACATGGTAATTTTTAAACTCTGAGACCTCCTATTTGGGTTACTTTGAAGAGTTTCTCTTACAGAAGCACGCACAAGAATATTAATAAATATACTTCAATGTTGATGATGATAATGCTGATTGAGGAAGATATACTTCAGTATTTTTTGCATCCTCTTCTAGAAGGTGTAATTATAGCAGACAAAGAGTTCTATTTGAAAGAATGTGATGTATTCCTTGTAACTTGCAACAAACTATGTAATTATTCTCACAGTTATTTAAATTTAAGGATTTGTTCCCTTGAAGCCTGAAAACCCATCTGTGCCTGAGTCTCATTTCCCTGATGTTAAATGCCATAGCACTCAATATTGGCATCTTTTAAACTGCAGAAATGATATTCAAATTATAGCAGTTTGCATTAGCTAGAAACTTAAAGCCATCATTTATAGTCCTTGAGTTTTTCTAAGCTTGTTTCCCAAATCTCCCATGTACATCCAACAAACTCATCTTGTCTATTTTGTGAGACTGCCTATTCCCTGATTAGTCTCACTTCCTGAGATCTAACTGCTAAAATTACCTGGAGACCGATTGGTGTGAGTTGTAAGCACAAGGTAAACAACATCAAGACATACTATGACAGGCATACTTTATTCATTTTCTTCATGTCAGAACAATTTTTAATATCTGGGCCCAAAACAAAATAAACCAAACAAATAAACCAAACAAAAAACTCTAGCCTCACTATAAGGCACTTCAAGACAGATATTTTTCATAAAAGAAACCAAGCTCCAAATTTTTCCTTTAGTCTACTCCATGACGATTATCAGTAAATTAGAGCTAAGGCCACTGATAAGAGTAGATGGCTACATGGTGTTCAAGTGTGGTGACAGGGAAAAATAAGAAATTGGAATGATCACCAATCGGTGCTGATTTTAGTTTCCTTCCTTTTCTCTATTCTCAGCATCCAAAATATATTTTCCTACTATCATTTGGAAAGAAAATAGCAACTACTTCACCAAAATGCTTGGAATTTCTCAAGTAAAATGTTCCATTTTCTCCTTATTTGCTTCCAACTCTACATGAGATTTTTAGAATATGTTCACTTCTTACATCTCCTACTCTCCCTGCCCTTTCTCCTTAGGAGAACTTTGGAAAGTTAATTATTCATCCCCCATTGACCCCAATCCTTTATTTCCTTAAATGGTTCCATACTGTTAGTTCTATAATATTATTAGAATTTCCATTATACTGTATTTCATTTGTTTCAAGGATTTTATTTAAATTTGTGTTGCCAATCCAAGATAGTTTACTTTTGTCCCTTTAAGATCTAATTATTTGTATTTATTCATTGTAAGCAAAAATTGTGCAAGGCTTTGAAATGTAGTGGGTATCCTGACAAGCTCCTCCATCTTGGTTATCTCTGTCTTTGTCTTTGAGTAGGGTGTTTTGTAACTCTGCAGAGATAGATGTTCATTTGTAGAAAAGTGAGAGTAATGCAAAATAATTTCTTTCCATAGAAATGCAAATTGTGTCTGATGGAATGCAATTGGGCATTGCCCTGAGAATGTTGACTAGTTTAGCCAGTTTCTCATCCCTTTGTAAATTCATGTCAGCATTCCTTATTTGACTACAAATGTGTGTTACTTTGAGTTCTCTCTTTAAACCATGTGACGTTTTTCTGTTTTCCTCACTAATTAATTAAATAGTCATAATTATTAAGTAAAAAAAACTTTGACACATGTTCATTTTAAATTTGTATGAGATTCATGGTTTTGCCTTTTTTTGGAAAATTATTCTCTATGATCCTTTCCCAAGGCTTCAACCTGGTTCTTTAGAGACTTACCCAACCCATCAGGAAAAACCTCCAACCCAGTCTTCTCTACTGGAATCCACCTGAAAAGGTATGGCCTCAGCTGATCTCAGGCCCCAATAGTAACTTTAATCAGGAGTAGCAGACAGATTGGAGTTGGGGGTCAGAAAACGAAAGCTATCTTCAGGTTACCTATATCCGAGAATCCTCTCCTCTTTTATTAGCTTTAATAGGCACTCCTGGGTCTTCGATTGTGTTTCAAAGGCAGGTGATTAAAAACCCCACAAGGAAAGTGTATCTGATTAATATCTTTAAAACCTGTTGACCAATCCTTCTTTTAAAAGAAAATTGAATCAGTGGTGGTGAAGCCTGGTATCTGAGGGGTATTGCAGATATTAAACCAATTTGCTGTTTTTCCTGTTTAACTTGAGGGGTAACTCAGGGATCTTGAGGATTTGTGAGCTTGTTTTGCAGGAAAAAGAGAATGCTTTCGGGGAGGTTGCGATCACCAGAGAGATGGCTGGCCCTCAGCAGCTGTTGAGGCCCAGAAGTCAGATTGCCCAGAAGCTTATCGGGAGTGACCCCTTTGTCTCCCTGAAGCCCCTCCTGCCAAGCCCCTTAGCTCTATAAAACACTCCTGCTTTCTGTTCTAGGGGAGGTGCATTTGAGCGAACCCAGGCTCCCCACTCCTCATTTTGGCCAATTTGGATGAATCTTTCTCATCTCTAAGCACTGATGTCTCAGTGTTTGGCTTGCTGGGCATCGGGCACATGATCTTGAGACTAAGAGGTTTGGTATCAGTGGGGCTCGGGAACTTGTACATGGAACACAGAGCTAAAAGGAATCTTAAGATATTATAAAGTAGGATTCCATGCCCAGATGTAATTACATGTCTTGAGTAAAAATTAAGTCATTGTTTAAACATGTCTTGTCCAGTCTCAATTTTTAACTTTCCTTGCTAGATTTCTTTTTCTCTCATTTCTTTTCTCTTTTTTAGACCTATGTTTTTCCTTATATTTTTAAATGGTTGGTTATGCAGATTTGATCACTGAGTAAAATTCTCCATGAAGTTACCTATTTTCAGAAACAATATGCTTTTAAAAACATATTTTCAGAAATAATAGTTATTGCATAATATGCAAATTATCTTAAAAAAGGTCCTATATCATCTAATGCTTATTTACCTAATTTTGTTTTTTTATTCATCTATATTTTGAAAATTTCTAAAAAGTTATTTAATATTTCAAGCAAATAAACTCTATATTGGATTCCTTTCATAGCTTTGAAATAAAAAGTAACCAAGGACTAAAGATTTGAGGGACTAAATTTATAAGTGCTTTCAAAGCAAACTTTACATAGTATTAGGTTTTATGCCACACGTCATGTCCCTTTGACTCACTGTGTCTTATCACCCCTCCTAGGCTGCAAGTTTAATGAAGGCAGATTCCATCATTTTTTATAATTCCTTAGAATTATACAGAGGGACCAGGGTTTGACGCTTGTCTGTAGCACATAAGATCTGTGCCCTCTGCTCTGTGAACTAGGACAAGGCAATCTAACCTTTATAAATATATAACATGGATAAGAATAAGTGGATTACATAGTTGCTGTGAAAAATCACAGATAATGTACAATGTCTGGAATTAATATTGGCTATTATTATTACTATACTGACTTACATGGTAGGTGCTAAGTAAAAGATGGAATGAATGAATCCTGGACTGGCATCTAAAATGCTTGAACTAATATTTGGAGCTGTATTGTTCCTTGTCTTCAATTCTCATTAGTGTGACTAGGAGGCACATCAACTTGAAATCATTTAAAGTATACAGTTCTTTGAATTTGTGTAACTAGCCATCTGAACCAATATAAATAAAACACACTGTTGCTTATGAGTACTTTAGGCTTTTATGCTGAAGCACTAATTTGGCTCCACAACTTTAAAGCCATGTTTATGGTTAAATAACACACAACATTGTGTCTCAATGTCATTACAAAACTGAGAAAATCTGCAATTTCTAGATTATTGGTTGGAATGATCTTTCTTATGCAATAAGTGCCTTATATAAGACTTCTTTTGAAAACATAAGATTTCAGTTGGTTTGTATGGTCCATACTACTAGTTATGTGCTCGATATCCCTTTGCCCTACTTCGTACTAGAAATCTGATTTTTTTCAGTGTAGTAATATGTGGAGTTAAAAATTTAAAAAAGCCATTTCCACTAAATATCAGTAATCTGTTGCTAAAACAAAATGTTCTGTGAGCAAAAGCTACTAAATAGTACAAATTTAAATGTATTACCCTTAAAAACCAACTAATATCTTAAACGTAATTAAGACAGAAAAAGACCTATCCATACATATGTATATATGAGTGTATGAGTGCACGGAACAAACTATCAAGGAGGGATGTAAAATGTTTGGAACATCACATCTTATTCAAAAGCAAGTGCTGTTAAGAAACAGATTTCTTTAAGTGCATTAACATGAAATCTTTAGGATCAACAATATATGAGATACATCTTTTAGATTCTGGAATCCCTTTATTAATTTCCAGTATGCTTATTAAAATGTCTGCACATGATTCCTATAGTCTCCAAATTGTATTGGATTTTAACTCAAAATTATTCCCACACATTTTTGGTACATAAATTTTAAAAAATATATGCTTTAGTTTAAAAAATATATTGAGAGATATATACATCCATATTAAAATCCTGCTTCTTAAGAGCTTTGTAATGGCAGTGATACACATGAAAATGTTGCCTGAGCAGACATTCTGGAGGGTGCACCTGTAGTTACTTCCTGGTCTTCCTTATAGCTAGGAGTAGCCATATGACTCATAAGCAGAAGTTTACCAGTTAAGTTTCCAAAAAAGTTATTGTTACCATCATAATAAAGACATAGAATTAGTAGGGATATGTCTTTTGACCTTCACTTTTTTTCTTCCTTTTCTTTGGAATGCCTTGATATCTAGATGTGGAACAATCATATGGCAATCAGAAAATCACAAAGATGGCAGAGCAGGTGGAGAGATGGTGCTTTGGCTTCCATTAAGCAGCTATGTTATTTCGACATCTAAATCTGACTGTCTTTATACATGAGATAATAATAGCTGCTTTCGTCTATGGTACTATATTTTGACTTTCTATTCCATAGAGTCAAATGAAATTCTAGTTAACAAGGATTGATTTCTCCCATTCTATACTGTTATTTCATGTGATTTGTGGCCTTGAAAGTTCTAACAGGTGGACTTAACTCTTCCTGTATTCTTCGCCATTGACACGTTTTCCTTATTAAAGAACATCTTCAACATAGGACATTTGTGGTGAGAAAGTTTGGAGTAGTGAGCATGCAGGGAGAGATGTCTACCCAGATGGAGAGAGCAGTCAAATCAACTCTAGCAATTAGCTGGTGACAAGTGTTAGAGTCAGATTTATCTCCCATTTCATTGTAGATCTTCTTTGTGCTGCCCTCTCCTACCAGATAGATAGAAAATAGACATCATGCTTCAATGTTTTCAAATATAGTAATAAAACTGTATTGTTTAGGGGATCTCTTGCTCCTTTAACAAATAGCTTGAGACTATAATAAGAATCTCTAATAGTGTTTTCTGGCCTGAACAAAAAAGGAATTTATTTATTGATCATTTAGCAACCTCAAGCAGGTGTTCCTGGTTAGCAGGTGACTCCTCCATTTAGTGATTTATATGGAGATGTTTCTTTCATTTCATGGTTTCACTTTCCCATATACCTTTGATGTCATTTGCCTCCAGCCAAAAAAGAAAGAAAGCATTAAGAAAGAACACTTGTTTCTTCCAAGCTTTGGAAAGGAAGTGATGCACATCACCTCCACCTGCATTCCATGTGAGGACTCATAAAAGAAGGGTACTGGGAAATGTAGTTCCTGGCTTGACAAGTAATTTCCAAGCAAAAATTCTCTGCCATAGAAGGGAAAGCATAGGTGTTGGTAGACAGCCGGCTGACTGTAACACAGCCAAAATTAGCTGTAGTCAACAATATTAGACCAAAATTATCTTTTATAATGGTTCTTTAAATTATGACTATCCAATTTTCAGCTAAAAATAAGTACCAACAATGAGAATGGCTTCCATGTATATGACATGACTTTTCTACTATAACTTTAAAGTTCATAATAAATTATTGTTCTACTGAATAATTATTTTCTTTTGTCAGTGCATGACTGTTTTCTTCATAACTTTTATGCAACAGAAACACTAAGGTTCACAAACTGGTAAATAAATGACAGGCAGAAAATTGACCCATTTGGTAATTAATTTTATATATAAACAACTTTGTTTTTATACTGAGGGTGGCTGATTGTGTGGATCCAAAGGCAGAATCAAACTCCAGAAACATTTTATTAAAAAAAAAAACTTTTAAAATAGGTGTCAAGGAGACCCTAAAGGTGGAAATATTCAATGTTTGTCAATTTCTATTGAGATTGGTTTTCATGGTCAGGTAATATATTGTGACTGTTGTGATTTTAGCATATTTCACTATATCACATGAAGAACATCATAGATTAATTTTTGGCAATTTTTGCATGAATGAAGTTTTGATTTTGTTAGTCCACATATTTTTTTTTTAAAGGAATATCTCTTTCCAGTCCCACAAAGGGTAAGTCTTCTTAATACGTCAATTCTTCTGGCCTTGATGGCATTTTAAAATTCTGGGGAAATTGAAAATTATATTTGGAACAAGTACATCCATTTTAAAACTCTAAAACACAAATAAAGAGAACATACTTCCTCTTTTTCCTCCCTTAATGTCCCCTATGATCCATCTGCTTTGAATGTTTTAAATTCATTATTTAATTCTACTTTGTATTCTCATAAATTTTATGATAATATTCTGTCTTTAGATGCCCAACTGCTTAGCCTACTGTTTTGCCAGCCTATTGATTGCAAGAATCCAATAGGGAAATGCATTATGTGTATAGGAGAAATGGAAAGCAATTTTGATTTCTTTTAACAGAGTTTTAAATTTCCCTTATTTATATGCTAGTCTTCCTACCCATCTCTAATGATACAGGAACTCTTTTTGGCCCACAGAGATATTTTGTTATTCTAGTGAAGGGTGTGCTTATGTTGTGATTATTGAACTTGTGTCAAACAATAAAATGAAAAATATACGCAATTGAGATTTTGAAGCAATTGGGGATTTGTTAGGAGGCTATCCTTTGAGTATTGATGAATTTAAGGACCTAAAGTTTATACATAAAGAGGGATAACAACAGAATAATGTTCAAAATATTTCATTCGCAGTGAAATCTGCCTGTGGGGAAATGAAAAACAACAACATGAAGGTTATACGAATGCTTTTCATGCTCTTGACATTTTGCCAAGTACCAAAAGGATCAAGAACATTAGAACAAATGCTGTTCTTGTATTTGAAGTTTCAACAATATGATCGAAGCAGTAGTGTAACGCTGAAGTTGGGACTAAAGACAAATCTTTTTTCAAATGAACTCTTCATTAAAAGGATTTACCAGGTAGAGTCATCACTTTTGTCAATGTTTCCCTCCAGTCTTAAGTCATCAAACATTACCTTAGGCCTCTTTAGCCCTAAGGAAAATATATGCCCTTGAATTCAAGCACCATTTTTTGGTCAAATACACTAAATGAAATATATTGGCAAGGTCTATGAAACATCACTTTCACTGTGTGCTCTGACAAGAGACAGCAGGCTTTTCCAAAATTACAGATCATTTAAAATATGCATAGACTATCAACCCAGGTTTTCTCTCCATGTGAGAGTACTTGGCCTTCTGGAATCCTGAGTGGTATGAGCTAAAAAGGTGTTGAAAGTATGGGGACATTTTTTGTTTTTATGTTTATCCTCTAAACGAGGAAGCCTTTGTTAGCCTTTGTTTTTCACGTCAGAGAATTAAAGCCTGGAAGGGTTTGGTAAATTGTGAAAGGACACTGAGCTAGTAGGTGGTAGATCCTTAGATCTGACTCTATCCAAAGCCCAGGTCCTATGTGTCTCTTTGAGGTGAAGCTATATGTTTTACTATCTGCAAGATCAGTAATAGAAACATAGAAACTGATCAACATTCTCTTTTCCAACCATGATGCCAATTAAAAATTAATTTCTTTTAATAAGCTCCTTGTAAAAATGCAGATCACTTACTCTGAATTTGTATTTTGGATATTGGTACTTCAAGTGTGAATGACTTGAATATTTAGTGAGAGAATCTTAGAGATTAGTCTTCATCTGGTACCTTCTATGCAATATAACAGTACCCTCTATGACTTCCTTGTTTATTTTGGTCATTTTAGACCCTTCCAGAAATGTTGACTATACTAAGTAGCTCTTTCTAGTCTCATTTTAGAAAGTAACTCCTTTATCTTGAGCCAGTTCTGCTTTCTTATAAATTTCACCCATGTTGTTTTCAGGTAAATCAATGAAGTGAGTAATTTAAAGAAGAAAACTTTTGAGTCAGATGGCCATGGCCTCCCCTCCTAGCTTGCAAACAACTTACATAAAACAAAAATTAATATTTGCGAGAACAAGTTGTCCAAATGGCCCTCCTTCAAGCAATCCAGACTTAGGAAGATCAATCATCTCTCCCACATGGCATCCAAAGCCACTCTGAGGATCATCATTCTTCCAGTCAGCCAGAAGTTGAGAAGATCATGGTCACGAAAGAGCATGTGTGGGACATTTTTATTGGCTGTGCCCGGAAGTGGAGCATAACATTTTCAGTAAAAGTTCCCTGGCTAGAACTTAGTCATATGGCTACATCTAATAACAGAAGAGGCTAGAACATAGAATCTAGATGTGTAAACAGAAAAAAAGATAAGAACATGGAGTTTGATGGTTAGCTAACAGTATCTACCAGAAAGAAATATTATTGCTTTTTCTTTTTTTTAAGCATGTTTAGTTATAAAATTAACAGAAAAATAGTCTCCTCATGAATAATCAAAACATTACAGGTAAATGTTAAAGTTCTCTTTGATCATTACCACAATTTTTTCTAGTTCTCCTCCAGGCATAACTGCAATAAGAAGTTTATTGTCAATTCTTACAAATTCAATTCTCTTTAATATGAGAGACATAATTATTCTGGGAACCTAGGTCAAAAGATGTGTGGAGTACTTGTGTGATAACAGCAATTATGTAGTGCTTACTACATGCATCCTCTCTTCTAAGAGCGTGGCAAGTATTAACTCATCTAATCTAACAACCGATCCGTGAGGTAGGTACCATTATTACCATCCTTATTTTACAGATGAACAAACTGAGGCACAGGAAACTTAATAAACCATTCAAGCTCATAGAATTAATACCTTGTAGATCTGATATTGAACTGCATGTACCATTTTCCTCCAGAGTCTCTGTGCTTTACCAGTATACCCCACTGCCTCTGACAGAAATGATAGAGGATGAACTCCAGTCACAAGGGAGTAATAAAGGCTGGAATTACCCCTCCCACTGTCAACAAACAGAAAACTGGACAAAATGAGGAATAATTGTTTCCAGACATGGAACAATAGGCAGTGAGGGTCTGTGATCCCTGAGAGAAGGGAAACAAGTGAGTTAAGTCTTATAACCGCCTTAACTTACTGGCTGGAGGCAATTTTGGTGCTGTGACACAGACAAAGGGAATCCAAATAGAGCTTACTCTTCTCATGAATTGTATGAGACATAGATCAGAGTTCAGAGAGGCTGAAACAGCTAGAATTGGGCTTCCGAGAAGAGGAAGCTACCAACAGAAAGAGTTCCAGAAATCTGCATAGAAAGTTCTGTTGAGTCTTTGAGTACCAATCTACACGTGTATAGAGTACAACTTCAAAAGATAGTTCCAAGGAGAGTGACGTCAGCATCATGGCGGAGTGAGCTTTCCCGTGAATTCTTCCCCCACAAGATACAACAAAAGTAACAGCCACAGACCAACAACGGAATCCCAGACAGTGAAAAGCTAGAGTGGAGGGATCCACACTGCTGCACATCTGACAGCGGAACGTGTTGGGCCCCCGGAGGAAGTGGGGAGAGGTAAGGAGAACTCCGCTCCCTCCCCATCAGATCAGCGATCCGGTCCGCGTGGCTCCCAGAGAGGGGGGAGGGGCGGCCCTCGGCGGGAAACTGTAGCTCTTCGGGCTCTCTCAGCCAGTGGGAAACTCCCGCACAGAGGGCTCAGAGGAGCCACAGGGCTACCATCAACATCTGAGCAACCCAGAGAGCGGATAAAGAGGGGCGGACGAGAAGCCTCCCACGTCAGGGACCCAGAGGGCAAAAGAGAGAGCTCCCCCCTCCCCGCAACCTGGAGTCTGCAGCTCGACCAGATCTAGCGGTCCGAGGCAGACCTGAATAAACTGGACTGGACCCGTGGATCGCAGTGGGGAAAAAAAACAAAACAAAACAAAACAAAACTGCGGATCGCAGCAGAAAAACTGGGGCAGAGCGCAGGGGGCTTAGACTACACAGCCCTTTACCACCAGACAGTGGCGGCAGGTGGAAATTGCAACCAGAGACTTCCAGGATGAGGAAAATCAAAACCAACACAGGAACCACAATGCAAAAATATATGAAATCACCAGACCAGAAACAAAATGACAAGCACCCAGAAATCAACCCCGAAGACACAGAAATCCATAAACTAAATGACAGAGATTTCAAAATAGCTATCATAAAAACACTCAACGAAATACGAGACAACACAGACAAACAATTCAATGAGATTAGGAGTTTCTTCACAAAAGAGATTGAAATCATAAAGAAAAACCTATCAGGGCTGATGGAGATGAAGAACACAATGGAGGAGATAAAGGAGAATCTGGAATCTTTAAAGAACAGAGCTGACAATATGGAGGAAAGAATTAGTACTTTAGAGGATAGGAATACAGATATACTCCAGATGGAAGAAGAGAGAGAACTAAGACTAAAAAGAAATGAAGAAAGACTCCGAGAAATATCGGACTCTATTAGAAAATGTAACATAAGAATTATAGGTATTCCTGAGGGAGAGGAGAGGGAAAGAGGAACAGAGAGCCTATTCAAGGAAATAATAGCTGAAAATTTCCCAAATCTGGGGAAGGAGCAGGAAATACCAGTAAGCGAAGCCAACAGGACGCCTATATATATTAAGAGACAAAGGCCTTCACCAAGACACCTAGTGGTAAGGCTAGCCAGGGTCAACGACAAAGAAACAATATTAAGGGCAGCTAGACAAAAACAAAAAATAACGTACAAAGGAACTCCCATCAGGCTCTCAGCGGATTTCTCAACAGAAACTTTTCAGGCTAGAAGAGACTGGAATGATATATTCAAAATACTAAAAGACAAAAACTTTCAGCCAAGAATACTCTATCCAGCAAAAATATCCTTCAAATATGATGGAGAAATAGTAACTCTCCCAGATAAACAAAAGCTAAGGGAGTTCATGGCCACGAGACCCCCACTACAAGAAATACTCAAGAAGGCCCTCAGGTCTGAAAACAAGAAGAGAAAGGGAACACAAAGCTTGGAGTAAGGAGAAAAGTAGGTAGACAAAATCAGAGAAATAGTAGATCTTTACCGGAATAGGTTAGCAACCACTTAAATACTAAACTCAAAGATCAAAGGAAGAAATTCACCAAAAATAAATTTAACCTCATCACTGTAAACACACAGCCACAACACAAGATAGAATAAGGTATAACAAGAGCAACTTAGAAGGGGAAGAGGAAAGTGACTGAATTGACTTAGTATAAGGAAATAGGAGGCTATCAGATAATGGACTATCTCATACAGAAGATTTTTCGCCCAAACCTCAAGGTAACCACTAAACAAATAATCAAATTAAAACCACATATGATAAACAAAGAGAAAACTAGAAGAATCATAAGACAGAACAACCAAACTGAATTGGCAGTCCAAAACAAATGGGACAAGAAACAAAGGAAATGCAAAAGAACCAGAAAATAAGTGACAAAACAGCAACATTCAACCCTCATATTTCAATAATTACCCTAAATGTAAATGGATTGAACTCTCCAATCAAAAGATACAGAGTGGCAGGATGGATTAAAAAGCAAGACCCAACAATATGCTGCCTTCAGGAAACACATCTTAGCACTAAAGACAAGCACAGGCTCAGAGTGAAAGGATGGAAGACAATACTCCAAGCTAATGGCAAACAAAAGAAAGCAGGTGTTGCCATACTCATATCAGACAAAGTAGACTTCAAGATAAAACAGGTTAAGAAAGACAAAGAAGGGAAATATATAATGATAAAAGGGACACTCCATCAAGAAGACATACCACTTATAAATATATATGCACCCAACATAGGAGCACCAATGTACATAAAACAACTATTAACAAACCTAAAAGGAGAAATCAACAACAACACAATAATAGTAGGGGATCTTAACACCCCACTTACAGCAATGGATAGATCATCCAGACAAAAAGTTAATAAAGAAATATTAGACTTAAATGAAAAACTGGACGAGATGGACCTAGTAGACATATACAGAGCACTCCACCCAAAAACAGCTGACTACACATTCTTCTCAAGCACGCATGGAACATTCTCTAGGATAGACCATATGTTGGGAAACAAAGCAAGCCTCAATAAATTTAAGAAGATTGAAATCATAACAAGCATCTTTTCAGACCATAAGGCTATGAAACTGGAAATGAACTAGGAAAAAAAAACTGGGAAAGTGACAAAAATGTGGAGATTAAACAACATGCTACTGAACAACCAATGGATCATTGATGAAATTAAAGGAGAAATCAAAAACTATCTGGAAACAAACGAAAATGATAACATGCCATATCAAACCATATGGAACGCAGCAAAAGCGGTCCTGAGAGGGAAACTCATAGTGATACAAGCCCACCTTAACAAACAAGAAAAAGCCCTAATAGGCAACCTTAAATTACACCTAACAGAACTAGAAAAAGAAGAACAAACAAAGCCCAAAGCCAGCAGAAGGAGAGAAATAATAAAAATCAGAGCAGAAATAAATGATATTGAGACCAAAAAAACAGTAGAAAGGATTAATGAAACAAAGAGTTGGTTCTTCGAGAAGATAAACAAAATAGACAAACCCTTAGCCAGGCTAACTAAGAAAAAAAGAGAAAAGGCTCAAGTAAATAAAATTAGAAATGAAAGAGGAGAAATTACAACGGATACCATGGAAATACAGAGGATTATAAGAGAATACTATGAGAAATTATATGCCAACAAATTGGACAATCTAGAAGAAATGGATAAATTCTTAGACTTATACAACCTCCCAAAATTGAACCAAGAAGAAATGGAGAATCTGAATAGACCAATCACAAGTAAAGAGATTGAAATAGTAATCAAAAACCTCCCCAAAAATAAAAGTCCAGGACCAGATGGCTTCTCCAGTGAATTTTACCAAACATTCAAAGAAGATTTAATACCCATCCTCCTCAAACTATTCCAAAAAATAGAGGAAGATGGAACACTTCCTGAATCATTCTATGAGGCCAACATCACCCTGATACCAAAACCAGACAAAGACAATACAAAGAAAGAAAATTACAGGCCAATATCACTGATGAACATTGATGCAAAAATCCTCAACAAAATATTGGCAAACCAAATACAACAATATATTAAAAAGATCATACACCATGATCAAGTGGGATTTATACCAGAGACGCAGGGATGGTTCAACATCCGCAAATCAATCAACGTGATACATCACATCAACAAAACAAAGAATAAAAACCACATGATCATCTCAATAGACGCAGAGAAGGCATTTGACAAGATACAACATCCATTTATGATAAAAACTCTCAATAAAATGGGAATAGAAGGAAAGTACCTCAACGTAATAAAGGCCATATATGACAAACCCACAGCTAACATCATACTCAACGGGGAAAGACTGAAAGCCATTCCTCTGAGAACAGGAACGAGGCAGGGCTGCCCACTCTCACCACTCCTGTTCAACATAGTACTGGAGGTTTTGGCCAGAGCAATTAGGCAAGAAAAAGGAATAAAAGGAATCCAAATAGGTAACGAAGAAGTGAAACTCTCACTATTTGCAGATGACATGATTGTATATATAGAAAACCCTAAAGAATCTGTTGGAAAACTGTTTGAAACAATCAACAACTACAGCAAAGTTGCAGGGTACAAAATCAATCTACAAAAATCAGTTGCATTTCTATATGCTAATAATGAACTAACAGAAAGAGAGCTCAAAAAGATAATACCATTTACAATTGCATCAAAAAGAATAAAATACCTAGGAATAAATCTTACCAAGGAGGTGAAGGACCTATACAATGAGAACTACAAGACATTATTGAGGGAAATCTACGATGACATAAAGAAATGGAAAGATATCCCATGCACGTGGATTGGAAGAATAAACATAGTTAAAATGTCTATAAATCCTTGAGGCAATCTACAGATTCAATGCAATCCCAATCAGAATCCCAATGACATTCTTCACAGAAATAGAAAAAAGAATACTAAAATTTATATGGGGCAACAAAAGACCCCGAATAGCTAAAGAAATCCTAAAGAAAAAGAACAAAGCAGGAGGCATCACAATTCCTGACTTCAAAACATACTACAAAGCAATAGTAATAAAAACAGCATGGTACTGGTACAAAAACAGACACACAGATCAATGGAACAGAATTGAAAGACCAGAAATAAAACCACACATATACGGACAGCTAATTTTCGACAAAGGTGCTAAGGACATGCAATGGAGAAAGGAAAGTCTCTTCAATAAATGGTGGTGGGAAAACTGGACAGCCACATGCAAAAGAATGAAAGTGGACCATGTGCTATCGCCATTCACAAAAATTAACTCAAAATGGATCAAAGACCTGAAGGTGAGACCTGAAACTATAAAACTCATAGAAGAAAATATAGGCAACACACTATTTGACATTGAGTTTAAAGGAATCTTTTCGGATGACATGCCTACCCAGACTAGGGAAACTAAAGAGAAAATAAACAAGTGGGACTTTATCAGACTAAAGAGCTTTTATAAGACAAATGAAACCAGAATCAAGATGAACAAACAACCAACCAGCTGGGAGAGAATATTTGCAAAACATACATCTGACAAGGGGTTGATCTCCATAATATATAAAGAACTCACACAATTGAACAACAAAAAAACAAACAACCCGATCAAAAACTGGGCAGAGGAAATGAACAGACACTTCTCCAAGGAAGATATACAGATGGCCAATAGGCACATGAAAAGATGCTCAACATCACTAATCATCAGGGAAATGCAAATCAAAACAACACTAAGATACCACCTCACGCCCGTTAGAATGGCTATAATCACCAAGACAAAAAACAACAAATGTTGGAGAGGATGTGGAGAAACAGGAACCCTCATACACAGCTGGTGGGAATGCAAATTGGTGCAGCCTCTATGGAAAACGGTATGGAGATTCCTCAAAGAATTAAAAATTGAGATGTCCTATGATCCAGCCATCCCACTACTGGGAATCTATCCAACGCACCTGAAATCAACAATCCAAAGAGGCTTATGCACCCCTATGTTCATTGCAGCATTATTCACCATAGCCAAGAAGTGGAAGCAACCTAAGTGTCCCTCGACTGACGATTGGATTAAGAAAATGTGGTATATATATACAATGGAATACTACTCAGCCATAAAAAAAGACAAAATCGTCCCATTTGCAACAACATGGATGGGCCTGGAGCGTATTATGTTAAGTGAAATAAGCCAGAAAGAGAAAGACAAACACTGTATGATCTCACTCATATGTGGAATATAAACCAACACATGGACAGAGAAAACTGGACTGTGGTTACCCAGGAAGTGGGGGTGGGGGGTGGGCACAAGGGGTGAAGGGAGTCATATATGGGGTGATGGACAAACAAAAATGTACAACCCAAAATTTCACAATGTTAGAAACCATTAAAATATCAATAAAAAAAAAAAAAAAAAGATAGTTCCAAGGAAAGAACAATTATGAGTGCCTACTAAACAGAAAATTGTCCAAGTCTCGCATAGGAACAAGAACCATTGCTGTTTCCATCAGCCAGAGTGGAGAGGCATCATTGGATATATGTTTTCAGCACAGATCTCCAAAAGGACCTGCCTTATTGGGGCCAAACAAGCCAAAAATAAAACTAGAGATCTTCCCTTTAAAAACTTTAAAAAAATTAGTTCAAAGAGAAAACAAATAGTAACATGTTGAATATAAGCCCAATGATATCAGATCTTACATTAAATCTGAATATAATAAACACTGCAATTAAAGGAAAAGATAAACAAACAACAAAAAAACCTCTAAGATGAAAACAGATCTGTAAGCCACTTTATTGCCTGCTGGAGCAAAGTCCAAAATTCTTTAAAAGAATAAACAAAATCTAGCACTCAGTAGCATAAAATTTACAAGATCAAAACACGCAATCCAAAAATTACTAGACTTGCAAAGAAGGAGGAGCATATGACCCATAATTACAAGAAAATATTCAATCTATAGAAACAGACAGAAATGACAGAGATGATATAATTTGTCATTAAGAACATTAAAACTGATGTTATAAATATACTCAATATGCTCAAAGACTTATAGGAAATAATAAGCAGTGAGAAGAAGAAAGGAAAATATAAAAAAGAAACAAATAGAATTTTTGAGTTAAAAATCACCATCTGGGGCTGGCCCAGTGGCGCAGTAGTTAAGTTTGTGCATTCTGCCTCGGTGGCCTGGGGATTGCAGGTTCTGATCCTGGGCATGGCCATACCTACCACTCATCAAGCCATGCTGAGGTGGTGTCCCACATAGAAGAACTAGAAGGACCTGCAACTAGAATATACAACTATGTCTTGGGGGCTTTGGGGAGAAAAAAGAAAAAAAAGTCATCTGAAATAAAAATTTGACTGGATGAAATTAACAGCTAATTGAATATTGCAGGAGAAAAGATTCTTATACACGAAGAGACGGCAATACAAACCATCCAAAATTAAGAGGACAGAGAAAAATAATAACTAAAAGTAAAATTAACAGAGCCTCAGTGCCTTCTGGGAAAATATCAAACGATCTGATATAAATGTAATTTGAGTCCAGAAGGAAAAGCTGTGGGAAAAATTACTTGAAGAAATAATAAATAAATGATTTCTAAATTTGATGAACACTGTAAAACTACTGATGCAAAAGCTTAATGAATTACAAACAGGATAAATATGAATAAAACAATACCAAAGCGTGTCAAAATCAATTTGCTAAATACAAATGATAATGAAGAATCTTAAAATCAGCCAGAAGACAATGATATATTACTACACATAGAGAAGTAAATATAAACATATCAGATTTTCCATCAGGAACTATGCAACCTAGAAAACAGGAAGATGGATCTTTAAATTATTGAAGAAAAACCCCTCAAAAACCTATTAATTTAGATCTATATAGTGAAAATATCTTTCAAAAAATTAAGGAGCAATAAAGACTTTTTCAGAGAAATAAAAGCTAGGAGAATTTATTATTGGCACATCTTCACTACAAAATGTGTTAAAGCAAGTTCTTCAGTCATAAGGAATATGATACCAGACATAAATTTGGATCTACACAAAGAAATGTAGAGCTCCAAAAATAGTTAAAATAATGATGAATATAAAAGGCATTTTTTATTCTTTTTATATACTCATTAAGATTGTCAATTGTCAAAAGCAAAAATAGCAGCCATGCATTTTGAGGTTATAACGTACATAAATGTAAAATTTATAAAGAAAATAATATAAAACACAAATTAAAACCATGCTGTTATACTATTTCACATGCACTCAAATGGCTAAATTTAAAAATATTGACTTGAGAATACACCAAAGATGATGGAATGTGTGAGATTACCTGCACGGGATTATGTGACTACGTTATACAAGATTTTTCATGTCCAAAGACCAGTCTAAGCTATGCTTGGACTCCTGACTTACAGAAACTGTAAGAAAATAAATGTGTGTTGTTTCAAGCTGCTAAATTTGTTGTCATATTGTTACACAGTGATAGATAACTAATACAAACTTGGGACGAAGAAACAAGTCACAGATCATGCCCACACTCAACTGGAGCGTTCATCCATTGCTGGTGAGAATGTAAAATGGTACAGACACTTTGGGAAACAGTTTACTCTTAGTCATTGTCTCAAGAGAAATGAAAAAATATATCTGCACAAAGTCTTGTACACAACCAAATGTCCATTAACAGTTGAATGATGGATAAACAAGCTATGGCATATCCTGTGGAATACCACTCAGCAATACAATGGAATGGACTACAATACATGTAATAAAAGCATTATACTGAGAGAAAGAAGCCATTACAAAATGGATGATTCCATTTATATAAAGCTCTAGGAAAAAAAATTAATCTTTTTTGCCAGAAAACAGTTCAGTGGTTGCCAGGAGCCTGGAGTGGAGCTTGTAGTCTAGAAAGGAAAAAAAGAAAACATTTTGAGATGACAAAATAATCATATTGATTGTAACCATTTGACAAAATGGTTATCAGACTGTACACTAAAAATGGATGTATTTCACATGTGTAAATTATACATAAACAAATTTACTATTAAAAACAAGGAAAAACTAGTGAGGAGTTAGAAGGCTTCTATGATAGTTTTTGTGTTGCCATTTTTAGAATTTGTTGTTGCTGTTAGCATCGTTGAGTCGATTCAGTCCAACAACTCCTAGAGACGCTGTGTACAGCAGAGTGGAATCCTGCCCAGTCTTTTGGCACCATCCTCTCACCTTCCAGCCCTATAAGTTAATGCTCCGCTGCTACTCGTAGGGTTTTCATGGCCATTTTTTCAGAAGTGGGTGGCCAGGTCCTTCTTCCTAGTCTGTCTTAGTCTGGAGGCTCTGCTGGAAGCTGTCCATCATGGGTGACCCTGCTGGTATTTGAAATATTGGTGGCATAGCTTTCAGCATCATGGCAACATGAAGCCACCACAGTGTGACAACTGACAGACGGGTGGTGTGGTTTCCTGACCGGGAACCAGAACTGGGTTGCGGCAGTGAGAGCGCTGCATCTTAACCACTAGACTACCAGGGCTGGCTGCTCTTAGAATAAACTTGGGAAATTTCTTGACCACTAAGCCTCAGATTCCTTGTCAATAGAATAAGAGTAATAAGATCTTTCTTGCTCAGTATATAAGGTTAATTAATATGCATTATCTGAGATCATTTAAATTGTAAATTTTTGTAAAAATATAGTTTTTATTATTTCTTCCCCCATTTTCCTGGTCCCCAAACCACTCTTACAACTTCCAAACTGAGTCAAAAAGGTATTCTTTTAGAGAAAAAGCAAATTTGGTTACTCTACATTTGTTGACACCCTCCAAAACAATTTTACACATACAGACAGACTTGTGAAATTTAAGATTCATAAAAAATATATGGTTTGAGAATCAGAAACATGGACTTTAAGGTCGGTTGATTTATTCCGTTTTTAAATTCTAGCATTTATATGCTGCAGTGATTTACAATGGGTTTAGCAGAAAGAAAATGCTTAACATTATACCTGAGTATTTTTTTCACTTTTATTATACAATATAAGTTAAGAATTGATAATTAATCACTCCAAAAAATAAGATATAAACACCACGTTCAGAGTTGCTAAAATACAAAAGTGAGCATTAGGTCATAACTGACAAGATATAAAATGCAATCAGAGACAAACGTGAAACTATTTCTGTTGCCTTGTGTGTTTTAAATTTACACAAGCACAGTATGCAATGTGCTCTTCCTTATCTGAAGCTTGAGGAAGGAAGCAGCAGCCAGACATTGTGAAGGGAAATGTGCACCTCTGTAGAAAGGAGCTTGGGTCCTTCACAACCAGTCTTAATTTTTTATTGCCAAAGGTCAGCCTAATATATCATTTAGAAAGGGCTATGGTAGCCATTTTATAGTTAAAAAGGGTCACGTTTGATCAAAGCCCTCTGGAACTTCTATTAAGTTTCCAGATGTCTTGGCAATAGCTTTCAAATAACCATAATTTTTGCTAACCCTAATGCAATTTTATCAGTCTAGACATTGGGATAAAATAGTAATCACAAACTCTTCTAAACTGCTTCCTCTGTTCTATCAGGTATGAGTGCACTGTCTCTCCTTTGCCAGGTTTTGCATTTGATGATTTCCAGGAACTATTCTCTAAGAGTGAGATCATCCCTCAATAGCAGCTGCCAGAGGAAGGTGAGAGACATATGGTGGCCTGACAGTTATTCTTTCCAATTCTATGTTAGGGGATTACATAGGAAATGTCTGCATTTCTAAATATATGTCTAGTGAAATGAAGCTAATAAACCTCTTTTATTTCCTCAAATGACCCATAATTAGTATTTTGTCAAAGTATCAATAAAGCCAAAAGTAACTATAAAACTCTTAACTCTTTGCATTATCCAATATTACAAGAAAATTATTACAGCAAAGAAATTGTGAGTATAGAAATAAGAAAAGTAGAATTTATAATATACAATTCAAAATAACGGATATTTCACAGCATTTCCTGAGACCAAAAGACAGAACGTAAAGAGCTCATGTGGTATTTGGGGTTGAGTATCGTTCACTTGTGTTCTTCTTGCACTTTATTCCTTCTCTTAATCTTGCACACATTAAGTCTTCTTGATGAAAAAAGTTGTGATGGAGGACAATTAGAAGTTCTACTATGGAGAAAGCTAATGAGAAAAATGTGTGGAGTAATTTCCTGGAAATTTAGGTATATGAGGTTAGATGTGGGCAGCATGGTATAGTAGAAGTAAAAAACCTACAGTAGTAGGGAAAAGATCTGGTTTCTAGTTTTAGGTGTACACTAACTAGCTTGTTGACATTTGGTTTGGCTTGACTTCTCCCCTACAAGATAGAGATGATATGTAACAGCTTTGAAACCTGTATCATAGGGGCTTACAAATGACAAATCTCATGTCTGTAAATCTATCTTGAAGAGATAGAATCTATATCTATACCAAATTAGGATATATTAGGATGCATATTTTGTATGTATATATATGAGGATATTTTAGAATATATATTTTGTATATATGTGTAATTAATATCAGCTAAATCTCAAGGGCTCCTAAAAGTAAATATCAAAAAAAACCTTGTCAAATCTATGCCTTATTATGACCTCTTCTGGTGAATATCTCTACCATCCATCTAGTCATCCAAACCAAAAACATGGGAATCCTACCCAATCCCTTACCCACTTTTTAAATCCACTGTAATAGTATTTTGACAGGGCTGCATTGAGAATCTGATAGGCCAGATATGAAGTTAGCCAACATTTCCTTCTTTAGAGGGTCTTAAGCTAATCTGGACTTTTACGTTTTGTAGCTTATTAAGTGACATAAGAAGCAAAACACAAGCTAAGCCCATTCATGTATTTGGGACTCAGAGCCTAATGAGAAAGAACTCGAACATGGTACACTTTGGATTTCAGACCTGTTTGATAGATGGGGAGAGCCCAATGGATATTGAATTGAGGGCAGAATTGAGGATGTCTGAAAGAAAGTTCACATGAATAAGTTAAAACCTTCGTAATGTGTGTTATAGTGAGAGGCAGGACCAGAATGTTGCAAGGAATCATAGACTTAGCTATAATGTGAAACGTGCTTAACATATTCCTTCCTCAACCAACCTTCTCACTCCTTACAGGAGGCAGAATGTAGACCGAATCAAACCTCATTGTTAGACAATGCTAAAGGAAACGACGCGAAAGACAGAAGCTTTGGTTTAATTGAGACGCTGTCATCTTCGAGTCTTGAAAGGGAAAGTTGCCCCTACCTAAGACTCTAAAATTGATAGGTTACATTTAATTTACATATTTGATCACCATTCACACTCTTGCACCTCTGGATTTGAGTTGGGTATATTTGGGAACACTATTTCCTGTGAGCCAACAGAATCCCACATGTTTGTACTTACTGGCAAGTGAGGAATAGGACACAGCAATTGCATTCAAGTACCTCTTGACTACTTGCTCTCATTTTTTATCTCTATTGAAGTTGCTATAATTTAGACACTTATCTCAAATGGATTTTTTCCAAATTTCCCGACTGATGTAATGTCCTTCAATCTTGTCAATTCCAAATCATTCTCTACTCTGCTACCAGAGTTATCTCTATAACTTGAAAATCTGATCGGGTTACTTTAGCGCTTTAACTACTTCAGCGGCACCCCCAGACTTGATACTGGCTCAAGATAAGGTTGACATAAGGGAAGTCATATTGTAGGAAAAAAAAACTCTATTGTAACTGTGAATGACCTCTGACAAACCAACCCAGCTGGATATGTACCCTGCAGGAGATCTAGCTGCTCTGTAGATTTTACGACCCCTGCTTGTGCATGTACCTCCCAGCTAAAATGATAACTTTGTTTTTTTTTGAGTTCCTTAGGAGTATGATGACCCCTGAACAGAGAATCTATGCTGATAGCCATCATCAATGAAAATGAAAGATCTGGTGTGGCACTCCCAGTCTGTAACACCAGGTCAACATTCCTAACACCCTCCCCAATAACCCCATGGCCTATATAACTGCTGTAAGATTTTGTGCCCCCTTAAGGTAGTTCTTTTGGACATGAGTCGACCATCTTCCCTCTTGTTAGCAAGCTGTGATAAAAAGTCCATTTTCTCCTACCACCTTGCCTCTTGACTATTGGCATGTCTTGCAGTGAGCAGAAGGCCCCACGTTGGGTGGTAATAGACTTACAAAATAAAAGGAAATTCCTTTCCAGGAGCCATAAAAACTTGTCTAGCCATGACTCTTGCATTCTTTCTCCTGAACTGCATATTTATATATATATACACACACATATATAATATATATGTGAGAATATATATAAATATATGAATATATATGTGAATATATATGTAATATGTATATACACACACCTACATACATATATATATGTAGATCATTCACACACATGGTCATTTCACAAATACTTTCTGAACACTTATTATATTTGTCATTAAAGGAACATACATTTCCATTGGCAAAGATGGATAATAAACCTTCCCTTAAAGATTCAAATTAATAAAATAAATAAAGACAGTGATATGTTCTGAGGAAAATAAAAGGATATGGAATTGAGTGACTAAAGCTTGGAGAGGGAATAAGGACTACTTCAGATTGAACGGTGAGGGGAGATCTTCCACAGGAAGTGATATCTGAGCTAAGACTTGAAGTAACCCATTTGTACAAATAGCTAGGGTAAGAGAAGTCCCAGAGGAGAGGACAAGTGTAAAGACCCCCAAAACAGCAAAAGCCGGAGTGGCTGGAATACAGTTGGGAGTGGAGGAAGAGGATTGGCCTAAGGTAAAATGAAAAAGCCAGCAGGGCCAGATAGTGCATAATAATAGCTATTCTATTAGCAAGAAGAGCAATAACAATAATAACAACATATACACAATGTGCCAAACATTATTTCAAACAAACGTTAACTCATTTCATCCTAACAATATCTATATGACAAAGGTACTATTACTCATCACTATTCTGCACATGAAGACATTGAGTAAAGAGAAAACAAATGTCCTGCTCAAGATGGTATTGAAAAATTTAAAGGTAGTAAGTGGCAGAATCTGTTACTAACACAAGCAGTCTGGCTTTAGAATCTAGTCACCTTTCCATAGTATGTAGGAATTTGTTAGACTGAATGAGTATTTTAATTGCTTCTAAGTGCAATTAGAAGCTAATGCAAAGTATTAAGTAAGGAAGGTAAGATTTACCTTTTAAAAAGATTCCTCTGGCCACTGTGTGTGTTTGTTTGAGAGGGAATATTTGCAAAAATGGAAGCAAAAAAGATCAGTTCAAGCACAAATGCAGTCATTCAGCCAAGAGATGATCATGATTTGGACTAGGTGCCAGCAGGTGAGCTGATGAGAATTCATCTGATTCCAATATATCTTGAAGGTAGAGACAAAAGATTTGTTGATCAATAAAATGTAGAGATTATGAAATAAGACTACCAAGGACGATTCTTAATTTTGGCTCATTGAATGTGTGGATAGTGATCCCATTAACATCAGATGGGAGGGAAGTAAGTTGGGAAGAATAGGAAATAGAGGATTTTTGTTTAGGAAATGTTATGCTTGGCATGCCTCTTGAATATCCAAGTGGAGAGTTTAAGTGGACAGTTGAAAATAAATATTCGGATGAGGTTGGCACTGAAGATATAAATTTGGACATCAGTATATGGATAACATGCAAAGCTAAGGGGCCAAATGAATTCATCACCTTGAAAAAGAACATGATCATCATTCTGATTTACTTGTTATATCCCAAATATTCTATGATCTCTCATGCCTTTGGATCTTTGCAAGCAGTTAGGTAATATTTTTCTCTGAAAAAATACATCTAGTCTTTCATATCTGTTCAGTAAAGCTTTTCCTGATTACATATGAAGAGTTAGGGACTGATGAAAACATTTATTCTGTCCATCTATCCATCCATTCATCCATCCATCCATCCATCCATCCATCCATCCATCCATCCAACAGGTCTATGTTGGGTAATGTTAGCTAACCTATGCTAGAGAGTTTGCTAAGCATTTGGTGATACCACAATAAATACGAAGTACTTAGTCCCCATCTTTTGGAATTTTGTTGTCTACATATTGTCTAGAGCCATATTTTTCAAACTTTGAATTGTAACATAGTGGATCATTAAAGCAATTTAATAGGTCTTGATCAGTATGAAAAAAAGAAACAAAAAATAAAATAGAAAATATCAGAGTATGTTATGTATAACAATAAGTTTGCTTTGTGAATAATTTTTCCCCCTGACATATGTATCTACTATATTGAAACATAATGTGTATTTTTTTATTATGGAGAATGTTTAAAAATGTTTGAAAGACATTGTACTAGACCATTGACCACCTTGCCTATACGTGTCTCTCCTCGTTTGACTTAACGCTGTGGAAGAAGGAAACAGATCTTTTTATAGACCTTTTTTACATTTGGATCCTCAGAATATAGCTCTTGATGTGGATCAGGTAAGCAATAAATGTTTGTGAGAAAGATGGTGGGAAGGAGATAAGTCACAGAAAGTGGGGCATTTGAATGTGGCAGCACAAAAGCGTCAGTGAAAGTCGGCTTCTGCAGACATGAGTGGGTAGCCAAACACTGGGATTCCCTGGGAAGATAAGTAAAGAGTAACTCCAGAAATAGATATATCATAGTAACTGACTGTAGCACAGAATGAAAGAATGTCTAGGTATCAAATTCAATGAAAGTCTTTTTAATGTCTTGTCCAGTATTTGTTGCTATAAAAGACTGAATTTTTGTTTTATAATATCATTTTTTCTTTTGAAAAATAAATATTAAATAGTTGTTACTTGCTTGATCCTTAATTAACTGATCTCAAATTTTATCCTCTGGGCCAATGGGCATCTGTGATTTGTAGACAACTTTTACAGCCTTGGTAATTATTACCGTTATTAGGAGAAAGAAGTCTACTTTTAAGTGGAATGCTTGATTTCAGAAAATGGAAAAGAATTTAAGCTATGGTTGCTTTATGACAAAGACATTCCATTATCAGGAAGAATGGTAAAAGCTTTAATCCTGATTTAGTCCTTATTTTCAATTCTTTCATTAAATCTGAATTTCAAATAATAGGCCATAAATATGCATTTTTAAAATTTAATCTTTTTCTACATAAAATATTTATTTCCTTTGAACTGGAACAGTATTTGTTCAGGTATGTTTAAATTTAAAACACCACCTTGACCACAATCTGAATGTATAGAAAAATATTTGTAGAGCACTTTGTTTTACACAGTGACTATTTTCTTAAGAACTTGTATAACAAAATGTGCTTATTATTTTCACAGTATTCATAGAAAAGAAGGCAAGAGTAAATAAACGTTCTGAATATATGACGGGCTTGATAACGTTTGGACTGAAGGAAGGAAGAAAGGGAGGGAGAAAAAGAGGGTGACAGAGAAAGAAAACCAAAGAAAGGGGAGTTAGAGTGAGAGCAATGAAAGGAAATATGTTTAACATCTACATCCTGCTGTAAGATTAGCTTCCCACTTCTTCCAAAACAACAGCAATACTACTAACACAGTTTTACCTAGAAACAGAAATAGAAAAAACCTTAGGAATGCATGGTCCTGTTCCAACGCAATCCATTGGTAGGAAGATCTTTATGTTAAATTCCAGCATATTAAAACTTTTTTCTATCTGGTTATGGAAGAAAATATTCTTTAAAAATTCGATTATAGGCATCAGCAAGCGCAACAGCAGCGACAATGTGGCATATTCATGCAATAGGGCTGTGGATGTGCTGGAGAAAAACTGGATTCCCGTAGATTCTTTCGCAGAAGACAAATATTTTCTTTTGGCTAAAAATCTGTAGAGCTGGGAGGCGGACTAAGTGAACTGCATGCCTTAGATGAAGTGGGGATGGAAGGTTTCAGATATACGAACACTAAAGTGAATGCCCCCTTCCTTACTCCCCCACCATTTTTGATACTGTTATATAATGCATTTGGGATGCTGATGGGAGCATAGGTAGTACTCAGCAAATGTTAGATATTACATTGAATGGATTGAAATTGAGGTCTTGGTGCAACACCCTAGAAGGCAGAGAGAGATACATGAGTGTGGTAGGCAGAATAATGGTCTCCCAAAGATTTCCACCTCTTAATCCCTAGGACCTGGGATATGTTTTGTTTCATGGCAAAGGAGAATTAAGTTTGCACATGGAGTTATGGTTGCTAATCTGTTTAATTTAAATTAGAGACGTCATCCTGGATTAATTGGTGGGCCCACTGTAATCACAAGGGTCCTTAAAAGTGTAAGAGGGAGGCAGGAGACGAGGTCAGAGCGATGCACTGTAAGAAAGACTCAATGACCCTTACTCACTTTACAGACGGAAGAACCAAGAGTCAAGGAATGTGGGCAGCCTCTAGAAGCTGGAAAAGGCAAGTGTATGCGTTCTCCTTTAGAGACTCAAGAAAGCAACATCGCCCCGTGACACCTTGATTTTAGCACAGTGAGACCTGTGTCAGACTTTTGACCTACAGAACTGTAAGATAACACACTTTGTGTGGATTTAAGCTGCTAAATCTGTGATAAATTGTTACAGCAACAATAGAAAACTAATACAATGAGTAAGTAAGTTTATACGAATCTGCAAGAATTATTTTACTAGCGACATTCAGGCAAAGTGTAAACAGATCTCAGTGGAGGATTGTAGAGATCTCATTTAAAGTTTTATATTCCTAAAATTATGGCAAAACTTTAAAAAATTCTATTCATATATGTTCAATCTATTATAAGGATTAAAAAGCTGTATTTAAACTAGCTGCAAACTGTCATCAGCTCCTCTGTCCCCTCCTCCACTATTTCTGCCCTCACTACCACCACGAGAGCTATATATGCATAAGCATATACATACACATTCACCACACACACACACTTATTTATGGCTTTTCAATTGTACATCCATCAGGCACTGTTAAATGTTTTTTCGCATTTGACTACACTTGTGACATATCACAACATTAACAAATTCTTTATTTCTTGAAATTCTCTTTTTCTTTTACATCCAAAAATACCATGCTTACCATTGTTTTCTCTTCCTCTCTCACAACTCCTTTTTTTTTTTTCATCTTCTTTATAATTTTTATTGTTGCAAATAACGGAGACTTTCTCACAATAATTCAAGTGCTAAGGGCAGGGTATGCTTCAAATATGTAGGAAGCAATAAGAGATGTAGGAAATCATGGAAATCCTAGAACAGCAAATGTAGGAACTCCAGGTCTAATGGACACTAAAACTGAAAGATCTAGAACCTTAGAAGTAGGAGTTTATGGATCTTCATTTTAAGGTTCCTTTATTTACAAGGCAAGTAATCTCAGTCTCTGATTCTTTTGGTGTATTGTCTAACTTCTGTCTTGATCACGTAAAAAAAAATAGACTTTATTTTTAGAGCAGTTTTAGGTTCATAGCAAAATTGAGTAGAAGATACAGAGATTTCCCGTATATCCCCCACTCCCACACATGCATAGCTTCCCCTATTATCAACAGCCCCCACCAGAGTGGTAAATTTGTTACAATCAATGAACCTACATTTATACATTATTATTACCCAGAGATCATAGTTGACATTAGGGTTCACTCTTGGTGTTCTACATTCTATGGTTTTGGACAAATGTATAATGTCATGTATCTACCATTATAGTATAATACAGTGTTTTTCACAGAGCAGAAATTTTTAATTTTAATGAAGTCCAGTTTATCAATTTTTTCTTTCATGAATTGTAGCTTTGCTATTGCCTCTAATATGCCATCCCTAAATCTAAGGTCCTCTAGATTTTCTCTTATGTTATCTTCTAGGAGTTTTATGGTTTTATGTTTTACATTTAGTTCTGTGATCCACTTTGAGTTAGTTTTTGTGAATGGTGTAAGGTCTTTGTCCAGATTCATTTTTTTGTATGTGAAAGTCCAGTTGTTCCAGCACCATTTGTTGAAAAGACTGTTTTTGCTCCATTGTATTGCATTTGCACCTTTGTCAAAGATATGTTGACTGTATTTGTGTGGGTCTGTTTCTGGGGTCTCTATTCCGTTCCATTGATCTATTTGTCTATTCTTTCATCAATTCTATACTATCTTGATTATTGTAGCTTTATAGTAAGTCTTGGAGTCGAGTACTGTCGGTTCTCCAGCTTTGATTTTCTCTTTCAATATTGTGCAGGCTCTTTTGGGTCTTTTGCCTCTCAATATAAACTTTAAAATCAGTTTGTCGATATCCATAAAATAACTTGCTGGGATTTTGCTTGGGATTGCACTGAATCTCTAGATCCAACTGACACCTTGACAATATTGAGTCTTCCTATCCAAGAATGTGGAACGTCTCTCCATTTATTTAGTTCTTCTTGGTTTGTGTTCATCAGAGATTTGTAGTTTTCCTCATACAGATCTTGTACATTGTTAGCTTTATACCTAAATATTTCATTTTTGGGGGTGCAAATGTAAATAATACTATTTTTAATTTCAATTTCAGTTTGTTCATTGCTGGTACCTAGGAAAGCAATTGACTTTTGTATATTAACATTGAATCCTGGAATCTTGCTATAATTGTTTATTAATTCCAGGAGTTTTTTTGTTGACTTCTTTGGATTTTCTACATAGATGGTCATGCCATCTGCAAACAAAGACAGTTTTATTTCTTCCTTCCCAATCTATATATCTTTTATTTTCTTTTCTTATCTTATTGCATTAGCTAGGACTTCTAGTATGGTGTTGAAAATTGGTGGTGAGAGGAGACATCCTTGCCTTGTTCCTGACTTTAGTGGGAAGTTTCTAGTTTCAAACTGTTAAATATGATGTTAGCCATACATTTTTGTGGATATTCTTTGTCAAGTTGAGGAAGTGTTATGAGAGGTTCGGGGATTAGATCGGAGACGTAAAAGACACTTTCCACTCCAAACAAATGGACTGAAGGTATATTTTATTATATAGAGGATAGTAAAGGTGACAGTCTGCAAACAGATCCAAATAGGTCAAATATTAAGAGGGAAAAAACATCAGCCCGGCTGGAAAGGGAAAACACCCACATCGGCTGAAGAGAAATGACACAAATCAACCAGAAAGAGAAACACCAGGTTAACCGAAAAGAGAACACATCAAATCAATTACTTCACATCAAATCAGTTACTCACAACATCCACGCCCCACTGCCGGGAGAGCCCTGTCAATAGACGCGGCTGGGCAAGGATCACACGTCCTGGGCAAGGTGTCCCTTCCACAGGTGGAACTCTCTCCGGGTCTCAGTTTCCAGCAGTTTTTATACCATCAGTAATTTTCAGAGTAAGCAATTACAGAGTTTGCAGAGCAAGCATTTAGTGTTCCCATGCACAAAATTGTTATCAGTGGCGTACCTGCACTGAGCCCCCTGGCTAACGTCCCAGCCCAGTAGTTGTGTACGTGCATTGTTCTCTTTGGTTATCGTCCTAGCCCGGCACAGATGGCCAGTCCATCCCGTGCTACGACGCTCCAAGAGCCTTGAAATGTTACAACTTGCAACTCCCTCCGTGAGAGAAGGGCCAGTTCCCACCACGCAGAAAGCAGCTTTTATATTTCTTTTTGTGCTGGTGGCTGTAGGTCAATGGAGCGGCCAAACGTGGCTGTACTCATGTCAAGACAGGAAGTTACCCTCTATTTCTGGTTTACTGAGAGTTTTATCATGAATGGGTGTTGGATTTTGTCAAATGTATTTTCTGCATCTATTGATATGATCATGTGATTTTTTTTTATTAGCCTGTTAATGTGATGGATTACACTAACTTACTTTCAAGTGTTGCTATAGCCTACATACCTGAGATAAATCCCACTTGGTTGTGGTATATAATTCTTTTTATACATTGTTGGATTTGATTTTCTAATATTTTGAGGATTTTCCATCTATGTTCATGAGAGATTTTGGTCTATAGTTTTCTTTCCTTGTGATGTCTTTGTCTGGTTTTTGTATTAGGGTAATGCTGTCCTTGTAAAGTGAATTAGGAAGTATTCCCTCTGCTTCTATCTTCTGAAAGAAATTACAGAGAATTGGTAAAATTTATTCCCTAAATGTTTGGCAGAATTTGACAGTGAACCCATTTGAGCCTGGTGCTTTCTGTTTTGGAAATTTATTAATTATTGATTAAATTTCTCTAATAGGTATAGGCCTATTCAGATTGTCTATTTCTTTTGGCAGATTGTATCTTTAAAGGAACTGATCTATCTCCTCTAGGTTATCAGATTTGTGGGCATTGAGTTATTCATGGTATTCTTTATGTTTTTTTTTATTGTCTATTGGATCTATAGTGATGTCCCCTATTTATTTCTGATATTAGTAAATTATGTCTTCTCTCTTTTTTACTTAGTTACCCTGGTTAGAGGCTTAATGATTTTACTGACCTTTCTAAGAACTAGCTTTTGATTTTATTGACTGTCTCCATTGATTTCTCATTTTAAATTTCATTCATTTCTGCTCAAATTTAAATTTTTTTCTTCTGTTTACTTTGAATTGAATTTTCCCTTCTTTTTCTAGTTTCCTAAGGTAGAAGCTTATACGATTTATTTTATATCATTCTTCTTTTCTAATGTATGCATTCATGCTATAAATTTCCCTCTAAGTGTTGCTTTCATTGCATCCCGCTAATTTCTATAAGTTGTGTTTTCATTTTCACTTACTTCAAATCATTTTTTAATTTCTCTAGAGATTTCATCTTTGATTCATGTGTTATTTAGAAGTATATTGTTTAATCTCCAAGTATTTTGGGGTTTTCCAGTTATGTTTCCATTGTTGATTTCTACTTTAATTCCATTGTGGACTGAGAGTAGACATTACATGATTTCTATTCTTGTAAGTTTGTTAAGGTATGCTTAATGGCCCAGAATATGGTCTATCTTGGTGAATGTTCCATGTGAGTTTAAGAAGAATGTGTACTCTGCTGTTGTTGGATAAAGTACTCTATAGATGTCCATTATATCCAGTTAATTGATGGTGCTGTTGAGATCAACTATGTCCTTAGCAATTTTCTGCCTGCTGGATCTGTCCATTTCTGAGAGAGAGGTGGTGAAGTCTCCAAGTATAATAGTGGATTCATTTATTTTAACTTGCAATTCCATTAGTTTTTGCTTCACATATTTTGATGCTCTGTTGTTAGGCACATATACTTTAAGGATTGCTATGTCTTTTTAGAGAAATGACCCATTTATCATTATATAATGTTGCTCTTTATCCCTGATAACTTTCCTTGGTTTGAAGTCTGCTCTGTCTAAAATTAATATAGCTACTCTTTCTTTGTTTTGATTAATGTTATCATGGTATATCTTTCTCTATTTACTTTTAATCCACATGTGTCTTTATATTTAAAGTGGGTTTCTTGTAGACAACATATAGTTGTTCTTGCTTTTTGATTCACTCTGATAATCTCTGTCTTTTAATTGATGTTTCAACCATTGAGTTCATAGTGATTATTGATATGGTTGGATTAACATCTACCGTATTTGTTACTTTTCTCTACTTGCTGCCCTTGTTATTTGTTCCTATTTTTGTCTTCTCCTCCTTTTCTGCTTTTTTTGTAGTTTTAATTTATTGTTTTATATGATTCTATTTTCTCTCCTTTCGTAGCATATCAGTTACAGTTTTTTTTTTTAACTTTTTTTAGTGGTTGCTCTGGAGTTTGCAGCATATATTTACAACTAATCCAAGTCCACTTTTTAATAATACTATACTACTTCACAGGTTGTGCAAGTATATTATAATAACAAAATAATACTAATTTCTCCCTCTCATCCTTTGTATCATTGCTGTGATTTATTTCACTTATACATATGCATACATATATATCAAATATATTGTTGTTGTTATTATTTTGAACAGACCTTTATCTGTTACATCAATTAAGAAAAAAAAAATGTCTTTTTTTCAACCTTCACTTATTTCTTCTCAGATGCTCTGCCTTCCTTTATGTAGATCGAGTTTCTGACCTATATCATTTTCCTTCTTTCTAAGGAACTTCTTTTAACATTCCTTGCAAAGCAGGTCTACTGCAAACTCTCTCAATTTTTGCTTGTCTGAGAAAGTCTTTATTTCCCTTTCATTTTTAAAGGATAACTAAATTGGATACAGAATTCTGGATTGCTGGGTTTTTCTCTCAACACTTTAAATATTTGACTCCAGTCTCTTCTTGCTTGCATGGTTTTTGAGGGAAAGTTGAATGTAATTCTTTTCTTTGCTCCTTTATAGGTAAGGTGTGTTTTTCCCTCTGGTTTCTTTCAGGATTTTTCTTTATCTTTGATTTTCTTTAGTTTGAAAATGATATGTTCTTTGTCATTTATCTTGCTTGGTGTTCTCTGAGCTTCCTAGATCTGTGGTTTGGTGTCTGACTTTTTTTGAGGGAGATTCTCAGTCATTATTGTTTTGAATATTTCTTTGTTTTCTCTCTCTCTTTCTTCCTCTGGAATTTCTGTTATGCATGTGTTTTACCTTTTGTAGTTGTGCCACAATTCTTGGATACTCTGATTTTTTCAGTCTTTTTTCTCTTTGCTTTTCACTTTTGACTGTTTCTATTGAGGTATCCACAAGATCAAAGAGTCTTTCCTCAGCTGTGTCCAGTGTCCTAATGAGCCCATCAAAGGCATTCTTCATTCCTGTTACAGTGTTTTTGATCTTTTGCATTTCTTTTTGGGTTCTTTCTTAGGATTTCCATCTATCTTCTTACCCTGCCCATCTGTTCTTGCATGGTGTCTACTTTCTTCATCTTAATCTTTGTTATTTTAAATTCCTGGTCTGATAATTCTAACATCCCTGCCATATTTGAGTTTGATTCTGACACTTACTCTGTCTCTTCAAACTGTGTTTTTTGCCTTTAGTATTTATTGTACTTTTGCCGTGATTGCTGGACTTGATGTACTGGGTAAAAGGAACTGCTATAAATCGGCCTTTAGTGCTGTGGTGGTAATGTGTAGGGGAGAAGAAGTGTTCTATAGTCATATGATTAGGTCTCAGTATTTTAGTGAACCTGTGCCTCTGGACTGTGAACTTCACACATGCTTCTTAGTATTCCTCCCAACCCCCACCTTAGATGAGACAGGATGGCTAGAGTGGGCTGCAGCTGGGTATTTACCTTCCCTCAAGGCAGTTAGGCTCCGATAAAACCTTAGCAGGTGAAAGTCTGAGGATCTTTAGATCAGAACTAAAGGCTGATCTTTTAAGAGGAATAGAGTGCTTAGGCATATTTCAAAATGGTTTCTTTTCCCTCTCCTCCTTCCGGAAGTCCAAAGAGATTTTTTTCTGTGATGACCTAGTTAAGCTCCTGGAGGCAAAATTCACAGAAGTGTGGGGGCCCCCAATGACTGAGTTCCCCTGTAGTTTTATCTCTCAGACTTGTCCATGCTGAGTCTCCAGCATTTCATCAGTTATAGTTCAGATTTCCATATCTCAGCACTGGTTCCCACAGAAGTTTGCTCTTGCAACTTTCTGCTCTGGTAAGTTATGCTTCTCTGTATTGTCCTGTTAATATCCCCAATTTGGGAGGCAGTGATTTGCTCTATGATCTCACTTTGACAAATCTAAGAAGAGTTGTTTATTTTTCAATTTGTTCGGCTTTTCACTTGTTGTTAGAATGGAGTAGTGACTTCCAGTTCCTTACATTGCCAGATGGGAAACTGGAAGTCTTCAAGACCACCTTTTCTACTGTACTTTCTCTATTGCCTAGCTTCTGATTACCTTTAAGTTTGACATGCTCTAGTTATAAGCTCAGTCATGACTTCTTATTCATTTGAGAGCTATTTATTTACCATCTACCTTGTGCCATGCATTGGGAATTAGGGTAAAATGATTATTGAGATAGAAAACACGTCAAGCCTCTCAGAACTTATTTTTTTGAAAGGGTAATTCCAAAATAAAAATGAAGTACACATATTTAATGATGATGATTTTTGAGCAGGGAAGTTGACAATGGTGACTTTTACTGAGCTGATATAGGGAAGATTTTTGGAGCAAGAGGTTTGAGGGTAGAAATAAAGAGTTTCATTTTTAACATACTAATTTTGAAATACCTGCTTGACATGCAAGGGGTGAAATCAAAGAGGCAGTTGGATAGATGGATACCAGCTGCTTCATCTACTCCATATTTCTCAATTCAAATTTCCAAGCAAGAGCTTTTTCCTTGAATCTTCTTAACAGTCCCATTATCAGCTTACGTTCTAGCTTCCCTTGGGTCAGTTCCACAACCATGACTAACACTGTCCCTATAGTTCTTGATTTAACTCCACAGGAAGTAAGATTCCTTTAGAGACAGACATATCTAGGTTCAAATATTGCTGCCCTCATGAATTTAAAAGTATTTTAGATTTCTAAGCTCAGTTTTCTCACCTTCAAAGATGTCTAGTAATACCCACTTTACAAAGATTTTGTGAGAATTAAATGTGGTAAGTATATGCAACTGCCTAACCCAAATAATAGAATTTTGTTCACATTAAAGGACTAATTGAATCACACACATTATCATTTTAAGTTTTTTAATCTTTGTCTATATAATGAGAATCTCTTGTTCTAGCTGTAAGATTTTTGGGATTTGATTAACTAGGATGTATATGAATTTGGGGGAGTTAAAGTGTTCTCGAGCCCTAATAGACCTGTATATCTAACACAGAAGGAATCATTCACTAACATGATTTTTAAGATAATTATATATGCTAGATGCAGTCTTTGGTCAGGCCACTGTTCTCTTGGGAAACCTAATAGACTATTAGTTGTAGGAATAATAGTATTGGCTGACCTTTCCTTTTCTCTTCTCTAAGTTCTTTTCAGTTTCATTTTATGAATTTAATTTTTCCCCTTTGGATGTATTTAGCTTCCTCTATGGAACGTTAATCTTAAACAGGAGAATAAATAGACCAAAAAAGATTGGTATTCGTCCGTTCCAGAAGTTACATGCTAACTAGACTCTATGTGCTATAAAAGCTTTCCAGTAGGTTTTGCTTTCTAGTCCTGGGGTGTGGGTCTTGGTTTCCATGAATTTCCAAGTCTGATGTTTTAGTTTATCCATGGGCTCCCATTATGCTTCCAGCAAAATGCCTTTTCATAAATTACTAGAATGATATCTCATGCCTACAGAGAGTTGTAACTGATACAAAATGTTATTGTAAACATCTTCTTAAGAGTGTGAGTCCCTTTGAGACCTGAGACTTGACAGAATGCATATAGAGTTCTTTGGTGCTAAAAGTTGGAGCAGAAATTTCTTATTTGAGGGGTGCTAGAATTCAAGGTATTGAGAGACTAAAATCTATGCAAGAAAGATAAGGAAATGCAAGAGGAAAGTTCAGAGAGTCATCAAATTAAATTGGGCCACAGATGGATGTCAAAGCCAGGAGTATGGTGGTAGGAATTTGGGTCCAAGAAGAGTCAGGACAAATAAAATAGGCATGGAGGGGTGGAAGAGGTGAAATGGGATCCAGGAATATAGATTATAAATTTTGCTAGGGTTGCCACCTATGGTCTATCAACTGAGTGGGGAAGGGAGCCGGGATAGCTCTGCCTGTCTAAACATGTTTGGGAAAAGAGTATCTGTTGAGAAGTGGAAACCAGACCTTTCTTTCATCCAGGTTTATCTATAGGTAGACCCTCTTCCCCTACACCTTTACCCTGGAGGTTCTCTGCTTGAGGACAGGTTGAGTTTACTTCTTTTCTTTCTTATGACAAATCTTTCTTCCCTGCCTCAAGGTACATATTTTGAGTTTTTGTGCACATTTGATTTCATTCTGATTGGTGTTATAATGCCTTTTCATACCATAACCTCAATTATCAATGTAACTTTCTATTGTACCTATATTATTTCAATCTCTAGCTATAATGTTTTTGACCAAAAAAATTTATCTTTTTAATACTAGAAAATATTCTTTACTACTTTTCTAAGTGTGAGGGATTAGAATTAGCCACCTCAAAATATGTGTCTTTACCTTGATTATTTTCTGAAAGACACTTTGATCTCCCCACACTCCACTAACTGCCTAAAAGACTTTAAGATGAGGCCTGTCCCCAGGACAGGCCATCACCATAGATAACTCTGGGTATTGATAGACTGGGAGGGTCCTTGCTAAGGCCATTATTATCAAAGTTCTGTTTATCAAACGTTTACATTTGTAAGGGAAATCTCCATTTGTAAAGGTATTTCCCTCTCTGTGCCAGGAAGAAGAGAGCATGACCTCATCTCTAGAAATTTATCAATGCAGAAGACAAGGCTGCATAATAACCTTACTCTTGTTTACTGTGCTTTTCTGGTAGTCTCCCATAGCTGACTCCCCCCACCCCCAACATTCTCCTTTGTCTTTAGCTGAAGAGGGTATTTAAGAGGAGAACCTCTGCCATTTTGTGGAGTTACCCAGTTTTTCCGGGTCTCTCCCATGTATACATGTTATAAAGCTTTGTTTGATTTTCTCCTGTTATTCTGTCTCATGTCAATTTAATTTGTAGCCCAGCCAGAAAGGACCCAGAGTGGGTAGAGGATGTCTTCCTTTCCTTCATAAGGGACGTTGGGTGTAATAGAATGTCATGATACAATGTGTGCTAGTTTCAAAGAAACTTTCAATTAAATTTAAGGAATTCCTCTTTTGGGGTTTTTTTTTTACACCCCTAGAAGGTGTGTTTTATTTATTTATAAGACTGGGGCACTGGTAGACCCTCTCCATTGTGTAGGTGGTGTAAAAATTCACAGTAAAGTTTAAGGTTATTTCTCTTTTGGGAAATTTTAAAATAAAGATGGGTCTTTCTTGGGCCAGCCCAGTGGTGTAGTGGTTAAGTTCGTGCGCTCTGCTTTGGTGGCCCAGCCAGGGTTTGCAGGTTCAGATCCCAGGCACGGACCTATGCATCACTTATCAAGCCATGCTGTGGCAGGCATCCCACATATAAAGTAGAGGAACATGGGCAAGAATGTTAGCTCAGGGCCGATCTTCCTCAGCAAAAAGAGTAGGATTGGCAACAGATGTTAGCTCAGGGCTAATCTTCCTCACCGAAAAAAAAAAAAGGTAGGTCCTTCTCAGAACTTCTGGACAGGTTGATATTTTATGATATTTTGCATTGTGCAATACAGCAGTCTAAAAGTTAACAAATCGCACCGGGAACCATTTCCCTCATACTCAGCAAGGAGATTTTTTCCAGTTCTTCCTCACATTCACTGGCAAAAAATGAAACAGAATGTTAGTTATAATGCATTTCCAGACATTATAAGTCTATATGTGATTTAACTACAAATATATATATTTGGCATAAAATCTCTTCTTTTGAATGCAACACAATCTAGCAAAATCCAGCACTTAATGTAATTATGTATATGGATTTTCAAATAAGAATTATACAAACAAAAACTGATGCAGGAATCTTTAAAAATCCATGTTACCTTCTAAAATTCCATGTAGAGCTTTCTGAAGCCTGCACGACACCTCTTTCTTTGGTAATACACAAGTAAATTTAAGCTATTTGGAGCCTACAGAGATTATATCGGAAGACATCTGCAGAGTGTCAACAGTTTTGAAAGAGGTAGGATATGAATTGTATTTAGAAAGAAAAGCTTGATAGAGATCTTTTGCACTGCTGTATAGAATTGTTTCAGAGAAATATAATCTTTTATTTGCTACTAGGCTTTGTCAAACGTGAATCCAAAAAGCATATTGATTTGTTGTCAGTAAGTTGCATATGCTGGATGGATCTGTTTATCCCACTATTGTATGAAGCTTATTTCATTCCACTTGCTTAGAGCAGATAGTACTACAAAAAAAGCTCAGATTTACCGCCACCCTACCTCTACCAAGTAATTCCTTCATCCATTCTGAATTTGATTCCTAAATAAAGGGCAGAAGAAATCATCTCATAAATCTGGGTACTGGCTGGCACAATTTTGTTGTGATATACCCCGAAAATTATTGTCTTTCTTTACTTCCACTATTAATGCTACACTGTTAGAGAATATTCTTTAGCCTGTCTTAGGAGATGAGATATTAGTCATGTTTAATTTATTAGCTGCTAATTTTTCTTCCTTCACTCTATACTTGACTGCCTAAAGAGCCCAGAATGGAAGCTGACATATGGAATCTCTGCAGTACTGGTTGAACATCTGCAACTCATGCAATATTTCAAATTTATCAAGTAAACTGCTTACACAAGGAAGGTAATATTTTCTATTCATCCCATTAGGTTGTGTTGAATATTTACGCTTTTATATTATAAGACGCACAGTGTGTTTTGTCATATGGGAAAAAGAAGAGCCAGTGGGCAAAGAAAAATATTTTCTTGAGATTTGAACTCAGAAGGAAATACTTACAAGGAAATCACGGTACTTACTACAGAGGGAAAGAAGTGTTCCAGCGGAGAAAAAGGAGCAGAAAGAAATTGAGTGTTGTAATCCTGGGTTTATGGAAGTATGTACCTATTAGGATAGCAGCAATAATGTCCTCTCCCTTTCATCCTCCCTCTCCCTCTTTCCTTTCCTCTCTCACCTCCCCACCTCCTCCCCCTCCTACTACTACTTCCTCTTCTTCTGGGAGAGAGAAAGAGGGAAGACAGAAGTTTTCTTTGAGCATTTTACTGGGTGACTATATGTGCACAAATACGTCTATTCAATTCAGGAATTGCATTTATGTATAAATAGCAAGAAAAGTTTGCCTGAAATTGTATGACTCTCCCTTATCTCACTCTTTTTGAGCTTCCCCAGGGATCTGGGCTCTTCATTTAGACCCAGATGTCTAAAATTCTCCTTTGTAAAGATGTAACCAACTCTGATTGATTTTCCTCATTGACAATCTGAATTCTTCACGTTGTGTACATTTCTAAAACTTTTTTATCATCAAAATTTTCCTATGACTTCCTTTACAGATATTGTGAATTCTGATAGGTAATACACTCAAATAAAATCTTGAACTATAGTGCTGATGTTTGAGAATCTTTGAGCTTCCAAATGTCCATTTTAAAAATGATGGCACCATTATCCCAGTTCTTCTGAGCTATACTCCATGGAACATCCTTTATTCCATCTATTCACTTACCCCCTTGCAAGTAATAAGTATTAAAGAAATTTTTGTCAAATAGATATTAAATTTGTTATTTTTTTCTTTTTGATTTCAAAACTTCTTTCAGATCTATTCCTTATTAACAGAGTTCTATCTATGTACCTGGCACTGTTCTAGGCTCTGAAATATAGAGGTAAACAAAATTTGCACTCTTTGAGCTTAGGTATGTGTGTGTGTGTTGGGGGGGTGGGGCAGACAAAACTAAGTCAACAAATAAAAGAATAAAATAGTTTCCAATAATGATAGGTGTCAAGGAAGAAACCTGGGCAATTTCCCAGAGGGGGACTGGGTTGGAGGGAGGCTAATTCAATGGCATATTCAATGAAGGTTTGTTTGAGGAGCTGTTATCTGAGCTAAGACCTGACTGATACAAAGGAGCTGAGTATGGGAAAATATGTGGGAGGAGCATTCATCTAAAATGAAGAGTGAGTGTAGGAACCTTATAGAAGGAATAAGTCCTTTGCGTCTGAGGAATATAAAGAAGGCCGGTCTTGATGGCATATAGGAAACAAAGGGCAAAGTGACAAGAAGTGGATCATAGGGCCCATGCAGGTCAGATTATATTTGATTTTGTGGGCCCTACTGATTTCCTGTAAGGAATTTTCCCTGAGTCTAGGTGAGATGGATTCTTTTGATTGGTTTAAGTTAAGGAGTGACAGGATCAGATTTAATAAAAGTACTTGGGCTCCTCTGTGAAGAATGGATACAAATAAGAGAGCTTTATTCAATGAGTCCCTAGTTGCAAGCAGAAAAACCAGCTTTGGCTGGTTTAAACAGAAAGTAATCTTTTGGTCAGCATATTGGTTAGCCTAGAGAGTCACCAGGAAGGTTAGAGACACAGGCAGAAACACAACTAGAATTCCATCACCTATTTGGTTGATAGGGTTGCAGTTTCTGCTTCACTCAGCTCTGAACACCTGGAGGCCCCTCAGTATACAGACTCTGGGTGTTGACTCCTCCCCAAAACATGTTCTGCTCACTCCACTTCTTTGGGTCACTAGCTTCAGACTCAAGGTGCTTCGCGGTTGTCTCTGGTTTGCTGAAGATCTGCAAGAAGATCCGGGGAAATATGTGTCTTGTGATTTCAGCTTTTACGGCAGGAAGCAAGATTTGCATGGCACATTTTTTAAATGTGAGAAAGGGTTCATATGCTGGACAGCTAAAAAAGTAACAAATATTTACCATAGAGGCCAGTGCAGTGATCTGGGTGAATGACCATTTCATCGTGGACTAGCATGGTAACATTAAAGAGAGAAGTCTTGAGATTCTAAATTATTTGGAGGTAGAGTCGACAGGAGTTTCTTTTGGCGTGGATATGGAGGATGGAGAGAGAAAGGAAGAATCAGGTGTAATTGCTAGGTTTGGGCATTGAGAACCCAGGTGGTTGGTGGTAACATTAACTGAAAATGGGAAGCCAGGGTAGAAGTGCGTACATATTTGGTCAGAAAATCAAGGTACTCTTTTGGTTATTTTACATTTGAGATAGGCATTAGCCATTTAGATGGTGATGCTAAATTTAATTAATTCTGAAGCTTAGGGGCAAAGTCAAGGGTAGAGATATAAAAATAGCCTCACAGGCCTTTAGTTCCTTTTTCAGATAAGGCATTATGTTTATTGCAGCCACTCTCGACTTTTAAAAATTTACTTTAATGTGCCAATTATCTTTTTACTTAATAACTTAAAATAGCTCTGCAAAATAGCATGCAATATGAAGTGAGAACTCACCTGCTGAGCTTTCATGGTACTCTAGAGTATGACAAAACTTGTCATATTCATACTCGTCCTTATTTTCCATTGCTTCCCAGCACACAGATGAGTACTCCTAAGATTAAGCCAGCTATCTCGCTGGTCATCCCGTGAGCACTGTGAATTTCTGATTCCTATTTTTTTTTTTTTATTGTTGTTATTCCCCCAACTTGGAAACTTAATAGCAGAATGTTTACAAGAACTTAGGAGCATGACAGACCAGAAGTGACTCCTGGGCTATACCAGTTATTGTCTGTATAATCTAAGGATTCATTACACTTCTCCAGTTCTCATCAGTAAAATGAAAACCTATTGCATGGGGATAATAAATTACCTATTCCATGGGGATGCGGTAAGAACTAAATGAGTGAATGTTTATAAATAGTCGACACACGTTGCAGGTACTCAGTAGACGATAACTTTGTTATTGTTAGTCCTTTCCTTCCCTTTCCTAATGCAAAAGATTCATCCTTCAAGAAAAAAATCCATCCTTCAAGTCCAAGCTTATGAAGTTCCTTGCAGTGTTCTTCAGCCTAGTCAAGACTATAATTAAAAGCCACAGAAACACCTACAAAGATGTATTGAAAAAAGGGTATCATGAAGATCCAAGGACAAAATGCAAAGAACAGTCAGGCCTCTGAGGCTGGAGGCTGGGTCTAAGTGTGTTTCCTTGCAGCTTCATAGACTGTGAAGTTCTGAAGGCTTCTCCCTGCTTCTTTCTGTGCATCTATGCCACTGTGGGGGATCAGAATTGGCCACACCAAAATGTGTCTCTTTGGCTTGATTATTTTTAAGAACAAAGAACTCTGAAAGAAACTTTGACCTTCCCCCTAACTGCCTAAAAGAATTTAAGATAGAAGCTCTGTCCCAGGAAGGAGTTAATACCATAAAATAACTATAGTATAATGTAAAATAGGTCTGATACATGAAAGGCACCAGCAAGCCCATTTTTATTAAAGTTCTGTCTCTTGGGTCACATTGTACATGGTCCAGCAAACACTTGTTTATCAAACAATTGCATTTCCATCTCCATGTAAATCGCCTTCCTCCCATTTGAAGCTCTAAACCACTACCCCCAATATCCTTCTTTGTCTTTAGCTGAAGATGGTATTTAAGGTGGTGGCTTTGGCCATTCTGGCTAGTTACTCAGTTTTCTAGGGTTTTTCCCATGTATACAGGTTATTAAATTTGGTTTGATTTTCTCCTGTTATTCTGTCTCATGTCAATTTACTTCTCAGACCAGCCAGAAGGACCTAGAGGGTAGAGGAATTGTCTCCTCCCCTACGCCGGCTTTCTAACTTCCCTATGCTCACCCAATTTCTTTGCTTGCCAAGGACTTCTCTGCTCCCCATAACTTACAATTGCATATGCCTCTGGCTTGTTTTAATTTATTCCCACCATAGCTCCGTATGAGTTTATAGATCACATGGGTTGTGACCCTTAATTTATATTTCTGTGACCATCATTTAAATTTTCTAGAGACAAAATGTTTGGCCTAACCTCCATACTTCTCCCTGGGTCAGATGTTCAACTGTAGCCTGGGTGCAAAATGAAGCTGTGTGGTATTTGGCTTACAATTTTCTCAAAGTTGTAGGCAGGACAATTTAAGCTAGAAGGGTTTTTGGGCAGAGTGAGCAAAGTAATTTGTAGTCAGGGGTAATTTGTTTATAAGGAGGAGAAGGCCCCTCAAACTAACTCTGGTAATATGGATTTAACTGAAGAGATAACAACGGAAACATAAAAGTGCAGAGCATAAAATGCCCTGGGTCACATAGGAATTGGAAAATTGTCAGGCAAATTGCATCTCTCTGTTTCAACTTGATTTTGCACATCTTTATTTTTCTCCCTGGAGATAGGTTTTATTTACTCATTCAATAATATTAATTGCTCATTCAGCACAGGCAAATAATTCAGCCAGAAACTGTTCTAGATTTTCTCTGCCTATTCATGGGGTCAATTCTGCCTAATTTTGTCTTACCTTGGTTCTATCCCTATTGATTTAGTAATCATAATGCTGTAGTTTTTGGGACTCAGTCCTTGCATCTCTTCTTTGCTTTCTCTACACTCATTCCCTTAGTGATCTCATCCAATCTCAAAGCCATAAATTCTGCTATATTCTAACAACTCCAAATTTATATCTCCTTTGAACTCCAGACCCATATATCTAGCTGCCTGCCCACTTTATATCTCAACTTGAATTTCTAATTGGTAACTCAAATTTAACATGTCAAAAATATTACTCCTGATTTCACCTACCTTTCCAAACTTGTTCTGATCACAGTCTGTCTTATTTCAGTTGACAGCAGCTTTATTTTTCCAGTTGTTCAGGCCAAAACCCTTGGTGCTATCTTTGTCTGCTTTCTTTGTCTCAGACCTCATATGAAGTCAGCGAGTTCTGTCGTCTCTACCTTTAAAAAATATCCAGGATCCAACTGCTCCCATCATCTCCATCGCTAGCAGGCCACTATCATTTCTCACTTATATTATTGCAATAGACTTCTAGATTCCTTGCTTCATCTCTGTATCCCTCCCTAGTCTATTCTCAGTAGATTTCCCAGGGTGATCTTTTTAACAAATAGTGCAGACTGTCAACTCTTCCGCTCAAAACCCTCCTTTGGCTTCCTCTCATGCAGAATAGAAGCCAATGTTCTTACAATCCTCTATAAGGCTCATGAGATCTATTCCTTTCCCCTTTACTTCTTTTTTTAATTTCTCCTTTAGAAAGAGCAAACATTTATTTTTTAAATTTTTTATGAGGTAACATTGGTTTATAACATTATGTAAATTTCAGATGTACATCATTATATTTCAACTTCTGCATAGACTACATCATGCTCACCACCAAAAGTTTAGTTGCCATCCGTCACCATACACATGTGCCCCTTTACCCCTTTTGCCCTCCTCCCACCCCTTTCCCTCTGGTAACTACCAATCTCTTCTCTATATCTATGTGTTTGTTTGTTGTTGTTTTATCTTCCATGAATGAGTGAAATCATATGATCTTTGGCTTTCTGCTTCTGAATTATTTCCCTTAGCATAATGCCCTCAAGCTCTTTTGACTTTATCTCTTACTATTCCCCCTGGTTCTCCTTGTTCTTCTCTTGCTTCCCTGACCTCTTTGCTGTCCTTTAACAAGCTAGACAAGACTGTGTCTCAGGGCATTTACATTTACTTTCTTTCTGCCTGAAAATTCCTTCCCCAAGATATTTACATTCTTCTCCCCTTCAAGCTTTCACTTAACTGTCACCCTCTGTGTGAGGCCTTCCCTTAGCACCTTATTTAAAATTGCACCCTCTCTACTCTGAACTCCTTATCCCTGCTCTCTATTTTATTTCACTCCAAAACACTTATCAGGATTTGACACACTATGTATCTAGCTTATTGATTGATTGATTCTCTTCACTACCAGTAGAAAGCAGACTCCACAAAGGTAGATTTATGACTGATCCATTCACTGCTGCATCCTTACCGTCTAGAAAAATGCCTGATATTTGGTAGCGATACTGAACCTCTTAATCTCAAGTTCGTGTGCCCGATGTGCAATAAGACAATCACTGAGACACTGGTGTTTAGAGACAGAGAAAGGTTTATTCAAATTGGCCAAACCAGAAGGCAGAAGGTTAGGTTCTCTCAAATTCACTTTAACGGAAGAAGAAATCAGGCATTCTTTACAGAGCTAAGGGGCTTTGGAGGAGGAGTTTCCGAGAAACAAAGGGGAAGTCTGTGTTTCTTTCACTCCAGATAAGGCCTCGGGCAACCAGATTCTGGGCATCAAACAGCAGCTGGTGGCTGGTTATCTGGTGGTCGTAACCTCCTTAAAAACATTCTTTTTCTTCTGCAAAACAAGATCATAAATCTTTGTGACCCTTGAGTCACCCCTCAGGTTAAATAAGAAAACAGCACATTAATAAGATTAACTTCTTTTCATCTGTGTCTGTGTTGGGAACAAGGTCAAAGGGTAATCATATTCTCATTGAATATTTGCAGTAACCCTCGGGTTACCTTCAGTAGGCACTCAATAATATATTGAATTAATGAGTACATTTATGAATGAATGGGAAAGTGGAAATTTGTCATGTTTTTGCTTGGTTGCTATATGGGGTATTCATGGAGGGGAGATAACCTTTCTTATATATCTGAAATACATGAGACATTTTGTATTTTCTGATTGTTTTATATAATCTACTCTATGTAGTACATGATATCCTCTCCATTTTATCAATGAGGACACTGAAATTCAGAGAGTAAAAGCAACATGCCCAAAGTAGAGTTGTGATGTGAACCCAGTTAGGTCTCTTTGTAATCTGTGCTCCTTCTATTAATACATACTGCTAGAATTATGATTTCTATATTCATCCTTGTACATAACATTTCTGTTTCTTAAGTGATAATTAGCACTTCCCTTCTCTTTTCCTTGCAAAAATAGCATTAGAAAAAATACCTATAGATTTTACTTCGTTTTTTGGTATCCAATTAGAAGAAAAATATTCTCACAAAAGATAGAAGATTTTGAGGTAGAGATTCTCCTGTTACTATTGCATTCCTTCTCTGACAGTCTTGGTGGCGCTTTATGCTTTTCTCCAGATATTTCTCATCAGGCCCTGCCCATTTTCTTTCTCCACAGCCTGCCTCTCTTCTCAGTTGAGCCATTTCCTGCTTAAAATCTGTCTACTCTTGGGTTATGTCATGAAAAAAATATTTTCCCTAATGTTTCTGAGAATATTAATTTTAGGTTTGCTGAAAATTCCATCTGCCTCCCACCTGACCTTGTCTCTCTTTCCTCTGAGATTGTTCCTTTTTTTTTTTTCTGTTTGGTTTCTATCTTTAATGTTACAAAGTTTTCTCTGTTCTTCATTGGTTGTACCTTCATATCAAAGAGTAAATGGAAGCTTTGAGTGCACGGGCAGGGCTTAACATTAAGGCATATCAGAGGGTAACCCACTTCTAACTGTGAATATCTTTAAGTCTTTTATCTTGGTCTCTCTACTTTCTTCATTTATCCTCTTGCCTGGTTGTGGCATTCTGCAAGCTAGTGTGTGGAGGAGGCTGGAAATCTCGTCATTCAGTTTGTAGACTTCCCTTAATTCCTAGTTTTCAGTATAGCACATCAGCTTTCCTTGAGTTATGCCTCTAGGTCTGCAGGATTAATTGCTTCATGTACAGAAAGGGCAGTGGTCTTAACCAACCCTCCACTTTCAGCTTACTCCCACTCCCAACAGACTACTATGCGCCCCCCTTTCAAAAATATATAACTCCAATTTCTGAGTCTCTCTGAGATTCTGTGGCTCAAACCAGATTCATTCTTGCAGTTTTCTTCCCAGACAGGCACATAGGGCAGAACTTTCTATATTCTTCTAAGTCATTTACCACTCAGAGCAACAGAGCAAATAGCGTTTAGGTGTCCGGGCTCTGGAGATAAACTGCCTGACTCTGCCACTTATTAAGTGTATCATCTTGGGTAAATTCTTCAACCTTTCATGGCCTTCCTTACCTGTAAATTGTGAATAATAATTGTACCTTTCCACAGGGCTGTTATAACAATGAAAGCACTTATAAAAGTGCCTGGCTCATAATAGATGCTAGATAAATGTTTGGATTTATTATGCACTTTCAATCTTTCCAAAATCTGATATCTACCAGCTGCTGTTGTCCCCCCTCCCATTCTTTCGTTTTTATGGATTTAAATAGCTGTCCCTATTCCCTTATTATCAATTTAATAATGTTTTGGGAGCAACTTGATATAAATGCACATGTTTAATACTTTATAATTAACTCTATCTCAATAATGGAACTCTATTATCTCTCTCCCTCTTATGTATCAGTATGTTAACTGAATAAGTATTTTGTTAATCTGCCTGGTACTTGCGTGCCTCTAGGAGATGGCTTGCTTTCCAATCCTCTCTCCAGGGACCAGGGTCCTATTACCAAACCCCAGCCAGACTACTGGTGGACAAACAACTCTGATTGCAACTACTTGCTTGCTTAGATTCCCCGAGTCCCCTGTGCCTAGAGTCACCTTCATCATGTCCAGCCTAAAGGGACAATTCTACTTTTATATGTTGGAATTTTCAATGCCTGTGGCTTGTCCTCAGATCTACTAATCACTATATTTTTCTTGTTGGAAAGAGCCAAATTGCTTGTTTTTGCATCTTTTGGATCCACCTCAGTTTCTAACTGGACCATGCCTAGGTGTGTTCCAAAATATGCCACAGCTTCTTTTTGATCATTCCTTTCTTTCATTTCCAAATTCTCCCTTCCCATTTTCATTTCTCTCTTTTTTTCTCTTATTCCCTTTCTTCTCTGAAATTTGAAATAGCACTTTTAATAATAACTTTTTAAAATTTGACTTGACAGCAATAGGATGACAGATGTATTTACATTATATCCACTAGAAATAAATTCGGGCTAAATACACAGGAAATAATCAGCAATGCATTATTGTTTAGGGAGATGTGATTGTCTTTCTCATTACTACAATAAAGGGCATTTTTATTTTTTATTGTACATTAGCAAAACATTTCAATTTCACCCTAGTTGCGCATTAGGCTTCATATTCCAAAATGAGAAACAGTAGTAGGTTTTTATTCATAGTTTACTACAGTGAAAATGATTTTGTGAAAAGGTCATTTTCATAATCACTTTCCTCCACTACTACTATCATTACTATCAAATTGAGAAATATACAAATATTTGTTTAGAAATCTCTGTGAACTTAAAAGATTTAAGATTGTTCTATATTTACTCTTCCCTCCTATGGGCTTTTGGGAGACTTAGCCATTTTGAAGTGGACAAAAATGACCTCAAATTTACAAAATGCACTGAAAATAGTTAGTAATGTAAGCTACTGAGTGCTAGAGAGAGGCAGAAATTAGGGTGTGTACTAATTTTAGCAAGTCAGAAGTATTATAAACAATGGATGCTACAAGGTCTGAAATGGGAGAGGCCATTTGCTAAATTGACATATACTAATTAATACAACTCCATTTTTTTTTTGGTTGTTCACTCTGGCTTACAAATGTATATTCAACTGTGCCAATTTTATTCTCTCTGTGAGGGGCCTGGTATCTTATTCACTGTGTAGAGATCAGCAGGCTTTCCTTTGCAGAGCATGAATAAAGCAGAAACTAGCTTCTGGGAACACATCTCATGGAAAGAAGGAGGGAAGAAATGAAGATCGAAGGAAGGAAGGGAGGGAGGGAGGGAAACTTGCCAGAACTAGTTCTCTTTCCAACATCCATCCATTACCTCAAGCACTAATTCACTGTTGAGTACAGACAGTCACTTTGCTGATGTCATATAAAGTCACGTCTACTACAGTGTTAAAGATTGCCATCTAAACATGGGAATCATATAGGAAGTCAAATAGGCCAAGTATTGCTTCCAGTTTGAGTTTATACCCATCATCGGATTCATAAATGCTCAACCTAAATTACAGGGAATAGTTTGTAGAGACTTAGTTTTTAATAATAATTTAAATGTAAAAATAAATATATGAAAATGAAGGTAGGGATTTATCATGTTTTAATTTTATTATATGACTTGATATTAGAGAGACATATATTTTATCATGTCTAACTCAGTTATCTTTGTAAATTCACATATTATACTCCATTCTACTATAGCAACTCAACAGCTCTATAATTTCATTGTTATGGTAATCATTTTTTGAGAAAATTAAGAGCTCAGAAACAGAAAATACAAATATTCTTATTTTTTCTTCTATATATTTTTGTTTGCTTGTTCAGGAGCTCTTCTCTTTCAGCTCTAGAGAAAAACAAAACTTCTTTAATAAATAATTTTTTGCAAAGCATTTGATAGGAAACCATCTTCAATTACTGAACTCTGTAAAACTATGTGTTTATGGATGTTTTCCATTCTGTTAATAAACTTCAAGGCTTATTGAAAAATGATACTTTTCAAAATTAAAAAAAAAAAACACCTTACATCAATCTCTCCCTTTCAAACATGCCAGGCTCAGGAGTTCTGTTTCCAAGGTAAAGGTATCCCCTCTCTGAGCCTAGCTGGTCTTCTGAGCCAGTTACAGATTACACCAGAATGAGTTAGTTCTGGCATTTTGTCAAAATGACCATAGCTTCCCTGGAAATTTGTAAAGTGTGGTCGATGGAAGGAGACATCTTTAATTTGTTTTTACCTCCAAGACTCAGAAGATACAAGGCAAAGAGCCATAAATGTTTTTCCTATTTTGAAGATCGATTTGAATGCCATAAAATATGTAGAGTTCAGAGTTGTTTAGAGTGTGGTGACCTTGGAGGCAAGCGAGGCTGAGTTCCATCCCTACATGAGTTTTATAGTTCCACTCTTAGAAACTGTGCACCCACTGTATTCCTGACTCTAGCTCAGTTTGCAGATCCCTGGCCCACAGGTCAGATCTAACCTTCAGATGTATCTCTTTGGGGCAACATTTTTAAATGTTTATTGTTGCTAACATGCAATAGAAAAATCTCGATTTCTAATTTTTCTTAAAACACCAGAAGGTCTGTGTGAGTTCATTTGCCCCACATGGGACCAGTTGGCCAGAGCAGAGGAACTGCTGTTTCCTTTGGATGGCTCTCCGTGCCACCACCCTCCTTCCTCAGGCCATGCTTCTTGCTTCTGTTAACCTGCCTGAGCCCACAGCCATCTAAATTTGTAAACCGTGCTTTAGATTTGGGGCAGCTGCTAACCTATGTAGCACCAGTTTATGATTTAGAAAAGGTGACTCCTGCTTCCCCATGCAGGACACAAACTGAATTTCAGTCTCCTCTCACTCCCTCAGCCGAGCAGCCTTGTGTAGTAGACAAGCTGAACCAGGTTATCCAGAAGCTGCAGCCAGAGCCAACCACATCTAGATAAAATGGGAGCCTTTCATCCATTTGGAGGTTGAGTGAGCAAGTGAGAATAGCTGAGTCAGCTCAAGTCAATCATCCTTGCTTGGAAGACAAGACAAAAAAAAAAAACCCCAAAAAACTAGAAGTCTACTGCTCTGCTTTAAAGGGACGGCAACATTACTGAACTGTACGCAGCGCATTTAATTTACGGGGTATAAGTAAAGCTTTCATAGAGATTTTCCTCAAGGTTACCTTTTTTAAAAAGTTCAAATCCAGTTCCTTATATTATAAATGTGATTTTTTTTTTTGCAAATGACTAAACCTCCTGAGTACTGTAGAGTGACTCATGCTGATGGATCATGCTTCATTTTTAAAACGAGCACTCTGTGGAGATATTTGAAAACCAAATGCATTAAAAAAAAAGTTTATTTTGTCAGGTGTGGGCACTTATAAATATCATAGCTAAGAAAGGAGATAAAAGGAATTACCTTTTTCAATTGGTGAGCGTCGCTCAGGTGGCCCTCCACAGGCAGCGGCATTGTGATGAAGCCAAGCGAGACCCTCACAGCTCTGCCACGACAGCTGCTTTAATGAAGAGGTTTGAGACGGGCGTGGAGGAGAGTGCTTTGCCTGTGCTTTGCTTACTGATGGTTCTACACAAAAGCCTGATATTGATCTGGCGTCTGAAAGGGCATCTATAAATGCTCGAGATGATGTTCTGTGAAGGATAAGTTGGTAGAGTTATTTAGAAAGAAAAGAATAAGTTCAGTTTTCCATGGTGACTAATCCATAAATGCTTTTAGAGGGAAAAGCTTAGTATTCAGGTGCCTATAGAGGCACTGGGCAAAGTTCCTCATGTACTAGAGGCAGGGGATCTAGGCCAGATATTTATAAGGTCCTTTAGCTTGTCAGCTGCACAGCATGTGAAGTATTGGCAAGCCAGGGTAATTCCTGCAGCAAACATTCAAGACTGCTGAGAAGCAGCAGCCTGTGTTTTGTTGAGCGTGTATTATTCTGGGTGACCCTGGATCAGGTTTGCCTAAGATCATATGCAAGAAGAAAGGAGAAAGTGTAGGCAGCAAAAAATCCATCAGATCTATGGTGGTTTTGTCCTGAATCCAGGTTCAGACAATCAGATATATGAATGTTGTTCAAATTTTTTATGGCTGTTTGTTTTTGCTAGTTTTATTAGCCTGGACTACTCAGAAGTAAACCCAACAGATTGGCAGTCCAGCTACCTTTGTTAGCCTCCTAATGAGCCATGCCAGTGGCTCTCTGAGCCTCTAAGATGGAGGACGAAGCCTGGAGAAGGTGTACTGAGTAGTTTTTCATTTTAACACACCTCCCACACTCCCAATTCAGTATTTCATAGATTGGGGTTGACAAGCAAAGTTGTCTGAAAAATGCAGCCTGATAGTCACATATTATCTGTCAAGGTAATAACTCTCTTAGGGTTTTTGGAAAAAGAATCCTTCCAACCTGACATTTAAAAACACTGCAGGTTTCAGCCTGTTTACTACCCCCCATTGCAGAGACCAGTATCCAAATGCTACGCCATATGCTAACATCCCACAAATACGTGATAGAATAGAGATGCATCTGACACTGTCTGAGTTCTCTCTCTTCAAACAGTCTTGGATGTCACAGGCAGGAAAAAAGAGAACTAATTTTCTGTTAAATCAAGCTTTCTCATTGACCCAGCTTGACTTACATTGTGTCAACATATCAGTAGTGATGGAACTTTCTGCAATAGTCAGGAGATATTTAACTGCTCAGAGAAAAATCACTACTTGTTGTTTGTCTACCATTTTAAATATTTCCTGAGTTTGGCTAACTATGTTTGAATGCTATCTCACAGTTAGAAATATATATTTTATTTTATTTTTTTTTAAATTTTTTGTTTATTGCAGTAACATTGGTTTATAACACTGTATAAATTTCAGGTGTACATCATTATACTTCTATTTCTGCATAGATTACATCATGTTCACCACCAAAATACTAATTACAACCCCTCACCACACACATGTACGGAATTATCCCTTTCACCCTCCTCCTTCCCCCCTTCCCCTCTGGTAACCACCAATCCAATCTCTGTCCCTATGTGTTTGTTTATTGTTGTTATTATCTACTACATAATGAAGGAAATCTTACGGTATTTGACCTTCTCCCTCTGACTTATTTCACTTTGCATTATACCCTCAATGTCCATCCATGTTGTCACAAATGGCTGGATTTCATCGTTTCTTATGGCTGAGTAGTATTCCATTGTGTATATATACCACATCTTCTTTATCCATTCGTCCCTTGATGGGCACTTAGGTTGCTTCCAAGTCTTGGCTATTGTGAATAACTGCAATGAACACAGGGGTGCATGTACCTTTACAAATTGGTGTTTTCAAGTTCTTTGGATAAATACCCAACAGTGGAATAGCTGGATCATATGGTAGTTCTATCCTTGATTTTTTGAGGACTCGCCATACTGTTTTCCATAGTGGCTGCACCAGTTTGCACTCCCACCAGCAGTGTATGAGAGTTCCCTTCTCTCCACATCCTCTCCAACACATGTTGTTTCCTGTCTTGTTAATTATAGCCATTCTGACGGGCATGAGGTGATATCTCATTGTAGTTTTGATTTGCATTTCCCTGATAGTTAATGATTTTGAACATCTTTTCATGTGTCTGTTGGACATCTGTATATCTTCTTTGAGAAATGTCTGTTCAGGTCTTTTGCCCATTTTTTAATTGGGTTGTTAGTTTTTTTGTTGTTGAGATGCATGAGTTCTTTATATATTTTGGAGATTAAGCCCTTATCAGATGTATGGTTTGCAAATATCTTCTCCCAATTGTTAGGTTGTCTTTTCATTTTGTTGATGGTTTCCTTTGCTGTGAAGAAGCTTTTTAGTTTGATGTAGTCCCATTTGTTTATTTTTTCTATTGTTTCTCTTGCCTGGTCAGACATGGTGTTTGAAAAGATGTTGCTAAGACAGATGTCGAAGAGTGTACTGCCTATGTTTTCTTCTAGAAGTTTCACAGTTTCAGGTCTTACATTCAAGTCTTTAATCCATCTGGAATTAATTTTTGTGTATGGTGTAAGGTAAGGGTCTACTTTCATTTTTTTGCATGTGGCTATCCAGTTTTCCCAACACCATTTGTTGAAGAGACTTTCTTTTCCCCATTGTATGTTCTTGGCTCCTTTGTCAAAGATTAGCTGTCCATAGATGTGTGGGTTTATTTCTGGGCTTAGAAATATATATTTTAAAAACATATCTTTTCCCCAAGTGAAAATAGTAGTTATCCTTGGAAAAGTAAATGATCACAACATTCCTTTAAAGGGTGAAACTATAAATTAAATTTGTTTCTTGGTTCCTGCATGTACCCTTAGTGAATCTCATCTTCAATATGGATCATCATCTTTTTTTTGTGCTCACGTCGTCTATAAATGAAAATTCTGAAATTCAGCAACAAAAAAAATAGATATCTCAGAGTCTCCACTTAGGTCCTCTCCCTTTGCTTGATTCATGGATTTATAACACCATCGTTGCTGGGGTTTCTCAAATGCATTTTTGCCTCTTGTCCGTCAAAGTCTTTATTCTTCAACAATATATTCTCTAACATTTCATGCGTGATTTTTTTATACTCCTCTCTTTTATACATCACTTAGTTCAAGCTCCTGTTAACTCATGATTGGATTACTAAACTCTTTTAAATGTATTATTTCTCACTTTCAGGATTTTTATCTTTGATATTCTATTTTTTCTATCGCCTAAGGTGTATAGCCATTGTCGTGATCCAAGGTATCTTAACACTTGGCTGTTGGACACTTGTCATTGATCAGATCAAATATAAATACCTATCTTCAGATTTCAAGTCATTTTAGCTTACTGTTTTACCTTTTTTTTTAGTGACTTCAAGACAACAAACGTTTATTATCTCACACAGTTTCTCAAGGTCAGCAATCAGGAAGCAGCTCAGCTGGATGGTTGTGACTTGGGGTCTCTCATGAACTTGCAGTCAGACTGTCAGCTGGAGGATTCTCTTCCACATTCACTCATGTGACTATTGACTGGATACCTCAGTTCCTCACCACATGGGCCTTTCCACAAGGCTGCCCATGCATCCTCATGACATGGCAGCTGGCTTCAAAACGTAGCCAGACCACATACCGCATGATTCCAATTAGATGACATTCTGGAAAAGGTAAAACGTCCTCACAGCCATTCACTCTGGTCCAGGGCACCATCGTCATCCCGGATTCTTACTGCAGTGGGCTCTTAGCTGTTCTCCCTGCTGCTGCTCTTTCTTCGCTGTAGTCTATTCCCCTCACAGCGGCCAGAATAGTCCTCTCACTGAGCAGGAAGCTGGAGAGGTGCATCCAGGCCCCTGGGGCCTCCACTATGGGCAGCACTGATGGCCGGTTTCCCACCTTGGCTTCCACCACTGTTTTACTTTTTCACTACATTTGTTTGCTTTTGTATTGGTTGTCATGACTTCCCCTCCAGGTAAGCGAACACTTCTGGTCCTTTCATGTGCCGCTCCTGCTGAAACTATACTCAAGTTTTCTTCTATGCCTCGGAAAGCCTAGAAACTATTATTGTTTTTCCATTTTTCTTTCTCTCATTTCCCTTCTCTCTCTTTCCCCTGGCTCTCTCAATGAATATTTAATGGTTGTGCTTTAGAAAAAGAACATTAAGAACAAGCTTGCAATGGGTGGGTAAAGAAAGGTAACAAGAAATTTATAAATCAAAATACTTTTAGGCTACATCCTATCACAAATAGCATATGGTTGTGCACTCCATTCCCCCCACACCATCTGCCGCAGTTATAGCTCCAGTTTGCTACTCTAAGATTTCACTCTTTTGTAGTTTCTTTTAAGAATCAATGGTCAAAACAAGGTTCTCAATTCAAAGTTGTGCTTTTCCTACAGTGAATGACGTATTTTAAGGAAATAGTACCACATCCCTAATAATTTTTAGTTTAGAGGTGATTAAAGGAAGATCATGTTTTGGTGAAGTTGAAAGATTGATGTTTCATATAACGTACCTGGGTTATAAACAGGGAGAAACCCAGCTGCTGCCTGAGTGGAATTAACTTCCAGCCAAAGTGTACATGTGTATTTGGGGATAGGGTTAGAGTTTAGTTAATATTCAGAGAGGTCATCCCAGCACAAATGTAAAGAATGCCGCACTGGAACATTTGCAGAGGATGCTTGAAACCCCAGGAGGGAACATCCACCTGAAGGAGACTGGAGAGGACACCAAAGAGGAGGCTTGTGCTGCTTAAAGGATGAGTGGAAACTCAGTCAGAAGGGACCGTGGGCATTTCCAGGAAGGGAAGGATGTGCATCGAAGCAAAGTGGCAGGAACAAGTGAAGGATGTTTAGGGAACTGCGAGTTGCAGGATGAAAGGACCGATGATTTTAAGGAGGAAAGTCACTTGATCAGATTACAGTTTTAGAAAAATCAATCTGGCAGCAAAGTAGACTGGATTAGTAAGTCTCCAACTGTATGTCTGAAGAATACTGGTGTAGTTGATGCTGCTCAAATCAAGTAATAGTCGTTTAATTACTGGGAAATTGTTAGTTTTCAAAACTATAAGATTTTCTCCCATATTTTCATTTTTAAAAATGTCTATCTTTTATTTGCCTGCAAATACCACAGATAATAAAAATAAATAAAACAGGTAGTATTGATTTGACAAAAACAAATAACTATATTAAATGAAACATTCATTTATGCTTAGTTTTAACTTTAACTTTTGCAAACATACTGTCTGTGATTGTGGGGTTTTTTATTGAAGTTTAATTGACATATAACGTTATATTAGTTTCAGGTATACAACATAATGATTCAAAATTTGTATGTATTGCAAAATGATCTGCAGTTGTCTTTTTATATTTTATGATATAAAATATTATATTTTCTGTTATAAAAAATTCCCCATTTTATATGCTGAAATAAATCTCTAAATGTTTCATGATATCCACAGAATAAAAATAGCATTCAAAGTCCCTCTGCCCAATTCCGCTGCTGCTCTGTCTCACACCCTCTTGGCTTCTGGCTTTCTGCTCCTGTCACAGCAGGCAGTTCAATGAGGGATTTGAGTCACTGAGCACTTACAGTATCTCAGTTCAGGGCTCACATGTCTTTGTTTTCTGTCATGTGAGGGAAGAACTAACATCCCGGAGGACAATTTCAAGAAGAGGAGTGTATCAATCAAATCGTCTTCCCATGGATTCTGAGGTGGTCCATTCTCAGAGCATTCTGTAGCCTCCCCAGTAGGTCCCAGGCGGATGAGGTCCATGTCATCAGTGATCCCCTTGATAAAGACACTGCACTGGTCTTTTCCACCCTTCCTCACTCCTCATCTCTGGGGATTTCCTCTCATATAAACAATCTGAACACAAATTTTTTCTCAGGCTCTACTTCTGAGGGTAAACCCTCTCCCTTAATGAGGATCTCTCTTCTTCACTGAGTTTGAGGACCACTGGGGGACAGAAATAGTCCTAGAGGGACACGAAGAGCTTTTTGGAGGCTATTGTCACGATCAGTGCAAATATGATCAGGGTATTGATGCTAAGTAATGTAATACCAGCTGGGATGGAGCACATGCAGTGGTTATTATAAGGAAAATAATGTCTTCTGTTTGTATAGTGCTTTATCATATTAAAAAATTGTAAACATTTTAGTTTTTTGTTTTGTTTTATTTTTACAAATCTTACTCCTTTTTCTTCTGTGATTCCTTTTACATAAAATCTAAAACAGATCAAACTAACTTCTAGAGTTGGCAGTCTGGTTAATGGTGACCTTTAGGAAGCAGGAGGTGATATAATGATTGGCAAGGGGCACAAGTCAAATCTCATTTTAATATCTCTATATTTATGTGAAGTATGTAGGGTAGGGATTATTTTCATATTAGAAATGAAGAACTTGAGTTATGCAAAGTATAAATGATTTTTTTAAGGTCAGATAGCAAGTGAGGGACAAACGACAAAGACTTTGCTACGGATACTAATAAAGAAATATATATTTCTCTATGAACCAACTGAAATTAAGCTACTTTCTAATTGCTTTGCTGAACTATACATGTGACAGACTTTGAAAGAGGTCACTAAATAATACCAACTTCCCCAGTCAAGTTCTGAATCAAATGAGATATGATGGAGAATTGGCACATGTAGACCAAAATATTTCCTTTATTTCTGATAAAGCTAACATTCATGAGTAGGGGTTTGTTTAACTCCAGAACTAGAAAGACCTCCCCACTTAATAGACCTAGCTGTACCCCAGCTAGTCGCTATGGAAAGGAAAGAGGAAGGGACTGGGCATCACACACCAAGAGTCTCCTTCAAAACTCATTAGTAAAGTCACTCTGCCGCCAGAGAGGAAAGAGCAGAGGAGTAGAGCAACATCAGGAGTCTTATGCTAAATGGGAGAATGTGAGGAACAGGGAACAAGATGTTCCCCTAAATAACGTAAACACTCATGAATTCATTCATTAACAACGTGTACAGAGTGACCACTATGTTTCGGGTACATGGGGATATGGTGATAAGCAAGACAGAACGTTCCCTGCCAACTGCTGCTGACTAGAACCTGAAAAAGTAAAGCGTCTCCAGTATATAATCGAGAATTGCTATTTTCTGATAAATTATAATAGATAATGGTAAAGTGTGAATCATCTAATATGAATGTATTAAAAACTTCAGGCTATGAGTTGCATGAAGATGCATATGTACTTCTTTTTATCGCATTATGCTGTTACAAGAGATAATCTAATATCTGACTCAAATATCAAATAATCTAATATGTGAGTGGTCCTCTCTTTTGCCTACAGAGAAGAATTTACCACCTATTTCAAACCTCTGCATCCATACCATTTCTACTTCAAAGTGGAACAGATATCTCTCTTACTATAATCTGAATCTCATTCTCTTCCAGTAGTAGAAGCATTGTTATCAATCTACTCCTCTTTCCCTTTTGACAAAGAGAAACATTTAAACTTTTCCCATCTTAAATAAACAAGCACAACACACACACACACACACACACACTCTCATACACATGCACACACACATATACACACACACAAAGCTATTGACCCAACATGCCTATCTAACCATCCTCTTTCTTGTTCCCTTTGCAGGAAGCTTCAAAAACGAGAGGTGAGTGTAAAATCACACATTTCTACTTCATCAATTCTGGCTTGTTTCACTATCCAACAGGTATACAATTTACTTCCTAATCTAGCCCCTGCCTCTTTTCTTTATTATCTCTTACTATTGCTTCACAGCCCCTCTAAGTAATGACTGGCTTCCCAAATGTTCAATGTGGAGTCATGCCTCTGTACCTTTGCAGGTGCAGTTCCCTCTCTGTGAAAAGTCTGCATCCTCTTCTCTACCTTGTGGAGTCCTTACCTTTTTAAAAAAAACTAAGCCTCAGCTTCATCAACAGGCTTATTTTCCTTTCTCAACTGAGTAACTAACTCATATTTGTACTCTTATAGAACTCTCTGGATATCTCTATGATTTCCATTCTTTCAAATTCGTTAAGGTGTATTTTATGGCCCAGAATATGATCTATCTTGGTGAATCTTCCATGTGAGTTTGACAAGAATGTGTATTTTGCTGTCATTGGATGAAGTAGTCTATAAATGTCCATTGTATCCAGTTGCTTGATGGTGTTGTTGAGTTCAACTATGTCCTTACTGATTTTCTGCATGCTGGATCTGTTCCTTTCTGAGAGAGGGCTGGTGAAGTCTCCAGTACGATAGTGGATTCATCTATTTCTCCTTGCAGTTCTATGAGTTTTTCCTAAGGTATTTTGATGCTCTGTTGTGAGTCGCATACATATTAAGGATCATTATGTCTTTTTGGAGAATTGATTCCTTTATCGTTATATAATGCAACCTCTTTATCCTTAATAACTTTCCTTGCTTTGAAGACTTCTCTTCAAAATTAATATAATTTAATATAGCTACTCCTGCTTTCTTTTGATTAATGTTAGCCTGGTATATTTTTCTCCATCCATTTACTTTTAGTCTACATGTGTCTTTATAATTAAAATGGGTTTCTTGTAGACAACATATAATTGAGTCTTGCCATTTGATTCACTCTAATAATCTCTGTCTTTTAATTGATGCATTTAAAACATTGACATTAAAAGTAATTATTAATATAGTTGGATTAACATCTACCAGATTTGTTACTGTTTTCTATATGCTTCCCTTTTTCTTTGTTTCTATTTTTGTCTTCCACTCTTTTTCTGCTTTTTGTGGTTTTAACTGAGCATTTTATATGATTCCATTTTCTGTCCTCTCTTAGTTATATCAGTTATAGTTCTTTTTTAGTGGTTGCCCTAGAGTTTGCAATATATATTTATAACTAATCCAAGTCCACTTTCAAATAACACTGTATCAAGTGTTACTATAAATAATGCTATACTAAGTGTGAGTACCTTATAATAACAAAATAATGCTGATTTCTCCCTCCCATCCCTTGTGTCATTGTTGTCATTCATTTTCACTTATACATAAACATACGTATACAATAAGCATATATAATTGAATATATAATTGCTATTATTATTTCAAACTGTTATGTGTTATAACAGTTAAGAATAAAAAAATAGAAGTTTTTGTTTTACCTTCACTTATTCCTTCTCAGACGCTCTTCCTTTCTTTATGTAGATGCTAGTTTCTGACCTATACTATTTTCCTTCCCTCTAAGGAACTTCTTTTAACATTGTTTGCAAGGCAGGTCTACTGGCAACAAATTCCTTCAATTTTTGTTTGAGAAAGTCTTTATTTCCCCTTCACTTTTAAAGGATAAATACACTGGATACAGAATTCGGGATTGCTGGGTCTTTCTCTCAGTACTTTAAATATTTCACTCCATTCTCTTCTTGCATGATTCTTGAGAAAAAGTTGGGTGTAATTCTTATCTTTTCTCCTTTATAGGTAAGATGTTTTTTTCCTCTGGCTTCTTTCAGGAGTTTCCTTTATCTTTGAGTCTCTGTAGTTTGAAAACGATACGGCCAGGTGTAGTTTTTTTGATATTTGTCCAACTCGGTATTCTCTGAGCTTCCTGGATATGTGGTTTAATGTCTGACTTTATTTGGGGGAAATTCTGGTATTATTTTTCAAATATTTCTTCTATTCCTTTCTCTCCTTCTTCTTCTGGAATTCCCATTATGTGTATGTTACACCTTTTGTAGTTGTCCCACAGTTCTTGGATATTCTGTTCTTTTCAGTCTTTTTTTTTTTTTTCCCTCTTCAGTTTTGGCAGTTTCCATTGAAACATCCTCAAGATCAGAGATTCTTTCCTCAGACATGCTCAGTGTCCTAATGAGCCCCTTAGAGGCAGTCTTCTTCTTTGTTATAGTGTTTTTGATCTCCAGCATTTCTTATTGGTTCTTTCTGAGGATTGCCATCTCTCTCTTTGCCTTGCCCATCTCTTCTTGCATGCTCTCTACTTTATCCAATAGAGCCTTTAGTATATTAAGCATTGTTATTTTAAATTCCTAGTCTAATAAGTCCAACATCCCTGCCATATCTGAGTCTGGTTCTGTGGCTTGCTCTCTCTCTTCAAACTGTGTTTTTTCCTTTTGGTATGCCTTATAATATTTTTCTTGATGCATTTGGTAAAAGGAATTTCTATAAACAGACCTTTAGGAATGTGATGATGAGCTGTTAGGGGAGGGGAAGTAGTCTATAGTCCTATGATTAGGTCTCAGTCTTTTAGTCAGCCTATGCCTCTGAACTGTGAACTTCACAAGTGTTTCTCAGGCTTTTTTCTCACTGCCGTGGGTGGGAAAGGATGGCTAGAGTTGGCTGGAGTTGAGTACTTTCCTTCCTTAAATCAATTAGACTCTGATAAAACCTCTGCAGGTTAGGTTCTGGTTAGCTAGTTTCTCCTGAGGGAAAGAGAAGAACAGAGTGCTATGGTATATTTCAAAAAGGTTCCTTTTCCTCTCCTCCTGCTGGAAACATGAAAAAATTTTTTCTCTGATATTTCCTGTGAAACCTGGTTGAACTTCTGGAGGTAAAACTCACAAAATTGTAGAAAGCCCTTATGACTCAGTTTCCCTGGAGTTTTTAACTCTCTGACTTGTCCACACTGAGCCTCCAGCAGTTCATCAATTATAGTTCAGCTTTCCTACTCTGTCACTGGTTCCAGTGGCTGTTTGTACTTGTTAGTCCCTGCTCCAGTAAGCTGTGACTCCCTATATTTGACTGTCTGTCTCTCTAATTTTGGGGGTTTCAGTTTGCCCTGTGTCCTCCCTTCTGTTATATAGCCTAGAAAAGTTGCTGATTTTCAATCAATTCAGCTTTTTATTTGTTGTTAGGATGGAGCAGCAACTTCCAAGCTCCTTACATGCAGAACCAGAAACCAGAAGTATTGGCTATCTCTATAATGGCACATATACTCCATTACAAGTACTAGTTATTTATCTCTTTACCTTCCCAGGATGTGAGCTCTTTAACAGCACAGACTTGTGTAATTGCCTCCTATCCCCAAACCCTTGCTCAGTGCCTTTCTCAGAAGAGGCTCAAATAGATGTTTGTGGAATGAAGAAGGAATAATTACAAAAAATATATTCCAAGACTGTTGTGTATGATTTTTTTATCAGCTATAGTATACAGATATGGTTGTTGTAGAACAAATGTATTTGATTAAAAAAGATTGATCAGTCTGTTAACCTAGACACAATACTTTTAAATGAAGTAAAGAAGAGATTCTGCATCAGGCAATAGAGACTGTACATGACAAACACACAGTGTGTTCTATCCATTTTCATGGCTCACAAGTGATGGTGAAGCAAATAATAGAGAGAGAGAGAGACAGAGACAGAGATAGAGACAGAGACAGAGAGAGACAGAGAGAGATAGATAGAGGAGAGATATGAACAGAAAAAGCCAGGGCAGAAACAAAGATGGAGCCGGAGTAAATGTATTCAAGGTTGGAATAAAGCTGCTGTCTCCTTTGGAAATAGCATTAGAAAAAGCATGGGAAGATTTGATATACATAAAGAAATATAATTTAAGAGATGAAGATTATGAATTAAGGAAGACAAAGTCTTAAGGTCTATTGAAAATGATGAAACTGCTGTGGAATTGCATGATTATCTTACAGAAAAATGAAGAAAAATAAACACAGTTCCTAAAATAACTTATTGATAGACAAAACATTCTTTCCACAATATAGTTAAGAATTCTCTTTTAAAAGTATTTTAAAGCTTTTTGAGAGGTGTTGTGCTATAGGGAAATGAACAAGATTTTTTGATGAGACCTGTGTTCATATCTCAGCTCCTTCACTTACTAATTGACTAATTGTATCGCTTCAGGCAGGTTATTTTTTTCTCCGTAGACTTCACTTATTATCTGTTCACTGAAGATAGTTCCTACCTTGAAAACTGATTTTTCTAGCAATGTACGTGCTAATTGATAATAGTAAATTGCAATTACTATTAGTATAGCATTAGAACATTATATACCATATCTACTCACTATGGTATTAACACATACACGTGTACAGATTTGTGAATTATTCCTGTCTACTTGTGTCTCCAGCTTTGTCTTCTCCATGAGGTCCAAATTTGTATTACTAACTACCTCATAATTACACAGTCATCAGGAAATGCCTCGAAGTAAACTTCCGTTTCCCTCTGTCATTTGAAGCATCAAGGTCAAAGCTGGATACATGTTATCAGTGAATCAGATCTGAGCATATGTGAGTGTGAGACTAAAAGCTAGAGTGAAAATAGAGGCAGAAGCATTGTGTGAACAATTAATAATTGAGGTACAAGTTGGGGAATGAGGGTGTAGAATTTTGGCAGTGAAAGAGGTAGGAGCGTCTGGGCTTGTTTGTGACACGTTCATTGGCAAGTTAACCAAAGCACGGGCATGGAAAAAGCCATCAGCTAGAGCAATGGCTTTTTATTAACCCACACTGTTGTTTAAGCAAATTACCGTTTGCAGTGCTTTTTATTTAAGAACATCTTAATAATCTTAATATCAAGTATTAAGTGTTTTGAATGTTAATATAAAAGGAACATCTGGTAACTCTCTGCTAACCACTCTTGTTTGTGTTAGTTGGCTGGCTAGGGTCTCCAGCGCAGTGTTGATAGGGGTGGTAATGGTAGCAATCCTGTCCTACTTCTGATTCAAAAGGTAATACTTTTAATATCACAACATTTAGAGGCTATTTATTGCAGTGACTTTTTATGTGTCTATAACCTTTATCAGGTCAACCATTATCTTTTTAGAAATGACTTATTTATTAAAAATTCACCTGCCTACAGTGTAACAAAGTAGCAAGAAAAGCAATTATTTTTTCAATAACACAAAGTGGAATGAAAATTTTGTATTATTGAGATACTTATGTAATCATTGCCTAAGAGACTAAAATGAGATGAATTCATGATTCATCTGCAACATATAAACTAGTAAGAGAAATGGCTTTGGTTTAAAGGGCTGAAAATTTTTGATGAGAAAAAGCATAAGCCCCTGAAATGAAATATTTTGCAATTCTAATTAGAGTTCTATCACAGTCAATCCTTTAGTTGCCATTTTCATATTTGCATATATATTTCAGACTTACAAATACATTCAGAATGATCCCTCAAGAAATCCTACTCTCCTTATCCTGAATAAGGCTTTTATATTTATGACCCCAAATTACTTAAATATTAATTAAATCTAAGATTAAATATACCAACATCATAGGATCATTCTTGAGAAAAGTCACTATATTTTTATTTGGTTCAATTAAATTCAAGTTTATATTCTCAATTCCTTCCTGAAATTTATACTCATTCTTGGAAAAACTTTAGATACTAAATATAATTTAGCATTTATTTAAATAACTATTTAAAGTAATTTAAAGTATTTTAAATTTAAATTTAATATTAATATAAGAAAATAAACACTAATATATTTAGCAATTAACGAAATGCTAGCATAAGGAAGTAGTTATGAGCATGGACTTCATAGGTTTGGCTCCTGGCTCGGACGCTTCTTTGCTGTGTGACCTTGGGTAAATTAATTAACCTCTTTGTGCTTCGGTTTTCTTTTCTGTAAAATGGAGATGTTAATAATGCCCCATTCAAAGAGAGGTATTACGAGAATTTTAATGTGTTAACATAACAAAAAGTCTTAGAACATTCCAGACATATAGCAAACATTCTGTAAATTTTGACTATCATTATTATCATTGCCATAATTTCCTGAATAGGTGACAAATTATGATTCTTCTGGTATCTCAAATGTAGTTCATATTGAAGTTTTAATAAAACATCATATGTGGTTGCTGTAGAAATGACAATTTGAATTTGTTGCCTTCAGTGAGTAAAATTTCAAGCATAATATGATCTTATTATTATTTGTTACAGTTAAAAATAAAATAAGGGAGGCACATGGGACAAGAGGCTTTCCTAACAAGACTGCAATGGTGTCTATTGTCTTTACCAGCTATGATTTCTATAAGCTATGAAAGGTAAGTACACTTGTATTTCTATATGCTTCATAACTGAGAATCCTATTACCTATCCTGGGTTAGTCTTCTTTTGGGAAAAATGCTCAAGTTCCCATTGCCATAACAACGGGCTACTCTCCTTAAAACAAGATATGCTCTGAGTCAAAGTAAAATTGTTTCCATGGTAACTGCTACATATTTAAGTACAGCGGCCTGGTTTTTAATCAGTAAAATTGTTCTTTGCCAAAAAGCAACCATATATTGTTACCAATATAATTATGTATATTTTGCAGGTACGGTAAATGAATTAAGTAAAATAGATTCTCACACAAATAAAAACAAAATTGGTTAACTCTTTTTCGTAGTTACAATTTTGTTCATGAAATAAAAGTCTCCATTGTACATACATGTGCCAATGCATAGCATATCTCTATATTGAATATAAAATGTATTTATTTCTTATGTTTTGACCACATTTAAATAAAATCCTCATCACTGAAAATGAAAATATTCATGGTCCAAATCTGTTTCATTCTTTAGTTCTCTTTCATAAATGGTAATGTCCAACCATGTTAAATGTGCCTTAAGTTTTATCTAATTACTTTTATCCTTTTTTGTTTCAGATCATCTCTTACCCAAATAACTGAAATAAGTGTTGTTTTCCCCCATCAAGTAAAGCAGATTCAGAATTGACCTGGTTGTTCCCTTCTTTCCCATTTCTTTACTTTCTGATAGTTTTTCTTTATGTGGGAGTGAAAAGAGTGACTCTACGGCTAACATTCTGGGAACTGAAATTTGGAGTGGTTGCCATGTTGACATTATCTGTTAAGTAGAAAAAAATGGAGAACAGTTTCATTTAGGTGATATTCTGGTGAACTCTAATGTTTTATTTACCATTGTGGCAAAGGCCATAATCTTTGTATTTAGATAGAACTGGATTCGAACACTGCTCTGTGTTTTTTTTAGCTATGTGACTTTGGGCTTAAATTTTCTCGTTCGTGAAGTGGAGTTAGAATGTTTACATCATGAATTACCGCAAAAATTAGATGAGATCATGCACGTGGAAGGATCAATACGCATATTGTCTCATCTAACAATGCCTGGTACATAGAATGCACTCAATCGCTACTAGCAGCTATCATTATTATCATTGTCATGAATCTGACTTGATTAACAGAAAGTATATGAAAAAGTTGCTGGTTTTGGTATATACACAGCTCCTCAACAATAAGTTTTGTTTCTTTTTTTAATATTATTTTTATGATATAACTAAATATTTATATAAAATATAATTTTATAATATATAATAGCTCATATGAAAATAATTTTTCAACACTCTGAAATCAAAGTTAAAATACTTGATGTAATTTAAGATTAATTCTCCATTTATTGTTTCATTTTGAGACGAATGAATCCATATTTTACTTTTCTCTCACAATTCCAAAGGCACTCAGCAGATCAGATAACTTTAGGGTGAGATATGTCTCAGATTTTCTAGGACAGTCTTGAATTTAAATATCCTGTTTCATTGTTCCCATAGGTATAGCTGTAACTGTCAGACACTGTGTCCTGACTTTTGGGTAAAAAATATTGTCATTATAAATGCGAGACTTGTACAGTCTCTGACTTTGGCACCGGGAGGTAATTCTGGTTGATTCCAGGTCTCACAGTGCATATGGCACCTCAGCAGGGTCATTGTGCTGCCACAGAACACACTGGCAAAGTCCCATGATACCAGCCTACCTGACAAGAAGCTTCAGAGAACAGCAGGTGACTCTTGTTCATCTTTTTATTTGTTTCCATGAAAAGGGCAAAAAGGGCAGGTTGTCAACAACTTAAATAATTGACAGCCAAATCTCTGTTATATGGTTTAATTTTAACACCTATCATTAGGTCTGGTACTGAAAGTCATTTCAGCAATTGTGGTATAAAATAACACAAAGCATGGCCCTCTCTCTGTTATATACTGCCTGTCCTGAGAGAAGAATAAAGATTCAGAGCAGTCAGTCCTGAGAAGTCATCTAGTTGAAATTCAAATCTGTCATTAGACTGCCCATGGTGAGAGATACGCCAAGTAGGGTTGGGACCACATTTCTCTCTTGGGATACTGAGCTCCTAACTTTAAAGGAGTCTTCAGTTCCTCACCTGTCTTCCAACTCTTCTGATTATAGAAAATTATTTGAGAGTTCATGAAAAAATTATCTATGCATCAATGTTTTCAAGAGCTTTGACGGACGACAAGGCAAAGAGCAGACAAGATCAAACATGCTTGAAATTCTACCATAGAAAAGAAATGATTTGTTCTTGGAATAGAACCGAGAGAGCGTGAAACAGAAGAAAAATTATGGTTCTTAGGTAGGCATAAATAGAGAGCAGGATAGATTAAAGAACATGTGGAATAAGTTTCTCAGTCAGTAAAACCAGTTATCTGGTGTATTAGTTTCATAGGGCTGCAATAATAAATTACCACAAAATACAAGGCTTAAAACAATAGAAATTTATTGTCCCTCAGTCCTTGAGGCTAGAAGTCTGAAATCGAGGTGTCAGTAGGGCCATGCTCTCTCTGAAACTTCTATGGGATGATCTTTACTTGCCTCTTCTTAGCTTCTGGTGATTGATGGCAATCCTTGGCTTTCCTTGGTTTGTAGAGGCATCACTCCAATCTCCCCCTCTGTCTTCACATGGCCTTCACCTGTGTGTCCGTCTCTGTGCTTCTTCTTTTCTTATAAGGACATCAGTCATTTGGATTAGAGCTGCCCTAATCCGGTCCGACCTCATCTTAACTGGTTACGTCTACAATGACCATATTTCCAAATAAGGTCACATTCTGAGGTTCTGGGAGGGTCATGAATTTTGAGGGGACACTATCCAACCCAGTACATCTGATTTTCTTTTCCCCACCCCACATCTTATCCCCCATGCTCAAATTTTGAGAAAAGGGATATTTGCATAGTACAAGTCAAAGACCAAGACTCAGGATTGCATCAGAGAGTGACCTGGAGGGAGAAGGATACCATGAAAATATGTAATTGTGGACTGGCTAGCAGACTTGGAAGATAAGCAATAATAAATACAATTGCTTCTAACAAGCTTTATTCTATTTCACGAGACACATGATGAGTAGAAGCAACACAAGCTTGAAGTAGAGAGATTTAATTTAGGATTCTGGTTGGCAAATTTCTTTTCTAAGAATTTTCATGGATAAATAGAAATAAAATTTACCTCATTTAATTATTGTGATTATTAAATGAAATAACATTTGTGCACGGCATCTAGCCAAGCAATTCCCAGAGTAGTTATTTTTCCCTTCTTTTTATCTGAGCATATTAATGCATTGATGCGTTCCAATGTCAGGGGCCTCTGCCCCTTGTGAGTAGAGTTTTACATTTATTCAGTCCAGGTCAGAAATAAGACCTTCCTCTTCTAGCCACATAGTAAGATTGAAAGAGAAAGAACTCTTATAATTTTTCATTCTCTTTTTCTTTATAAAAATGTCTCTTCATTTAGAAAGAAAAATTTACAAACTACTCTTTTAAGATCAATTTGACTAAAAATGTTTGATAAAGCCTGTATAGACTGTATTATATCAACCAAATAGCTCACTGCCTTGCAAGGATATAAATAGCTGCGATTCAGTATGAGCGTATAGTCTCCTTTACATCTGCTTGTCTATGAGCAGGTGTTTATAATGAGGATCTGCCCTGAGCCTTGGAATTTAACTGCATTAAAATGCAACTTCTTCAAATATCTTTTGCTTCCTATTGCTCACACTGAATTCTGGAAGCCAAGGATCTGTTCTGCATGGAACAGCTCTGCTATTATCAAACTGCTGAGTGGGAGGCTAGAGCAGTACATGGAAGTAAATCTGGTAAACAGTGTTTAAAATTAGTATGTGACAACTACAATTTTTTTTTCTTTTTCGTGGCATCCCTTGGGCATTAATTAAATACAGCATTTTCAAGCATTTTCTCTTGCAGACTGATTTCCTCCTATGTATTAAAATATTCAGACAATGAATGCAACACACAGCAATACTAAATTCTAATGACTATTTCTGAAATAGTGGGGAGTTGGGTCATACCCGGTCGGTAATAGATACTGGTAAAATTGAAATATTTTTCCATTAACATGCAGATGAGTCAAGTTTGAGAATTACTTTATTTGTGGGAGAGTTTTTTTTTTTCCCTAATGGGTAGTCCAAATTAGGGCATGTTGCTACTACCCCTGGAAAATTTTTTCCCTCTCTCCTTCCTTCCTCCCTCTTTCCTTCCCTTTTCTTCCTTCCTCCCTTCTTTCCCTCCTTCCTTCCCTCATTCCTTCCTTCCTTCTTTCCTTCCTCCCTCCCTCCCTCTCTTTCTTTCTTGAATGTAGATAGTTGAATTCTGCAGCTGTATTGATGGTTTGTGCCTTATCTTTATCGTATATGAGAATGGATAGCCATAACTAAAAATAATCTAAAATAGATGCATATTAGATTTGGAAAGAAAAACCTGCCTCATTTTTGTTACTATAAAGAACATTTTGTTTTATAAAAACACATTGTTATTAATAGTAAGATTTAACTATTTCTATGTATTCACTCTAAATCTTCGTGGAAATATGTTGTTTAATTAATGTTTATTTCACAAATAACATATTTTTATGCAAGCAAAGTTTATGGCAATCAATCCTTGACCTAAAATTCTGTTTTTTTGTGTTTTTCTTTTCAAAAATGACGTTTTGAAGTTTTCTTGCTTAAAAGCACATACATAAAAGAGATTCATTATGATGAGTGCCCAATATCTCTCAGAAACACTTACATCTGGAGATAAATTCTAAACAGCTGGTTTTATCTATGCATCCACTTATTCTTTTAAAAAACATTTACTGACTATCTGTCATGTGCAAAATACTCTGACACACTGCTTCGTGTTGTAGAGGCTGCAAAGATATAGTTTCCTGTTTTCATGGATTTTAAACCTGCTAGTGGATATAATATACTCTATTATCTATAATTCAAGTATGAAAGTGTCCACAATCAGAATATGTAAACACATAAACAGCTAAAGAACCTCAGAGGAGGTCTCTAGAATATGGATATTTGACACAAATATTAAGACAAAGAGAATTTTTGAAAAAAAACTGTGAGGCAAATGAGAAATTTGTAGCAATGAAAAAGAGCTATAAATCTGCATGACCTAAATATACAGAAAAAGTTACAAGACTGGATTTCAATTAATGACTAGCTGAGTGTGTTTTGGGAGTATTGCTATGGTCTCTGTATTGTTTTGGGGAATGGAAACAGATGCAAGGTTACCGAGGTATGTTCTTTTACACTGATTATGAAAATGTTTTTTGAAAAGCAATGAAGCTGGGATAAAACTGAAGTAATGTTTTTCTGCATAGTAGTTTAGTCTGCCAATTTAAAAAAGATTTATTCATAGGATAATAAATCTCTCTCAAGAATCCATCTAACTCAAAAAACTAGCAATCTTTTTCTGATATCATTCCTATGTCTGTGGGAAATTGGTTCTGGTATCGGGAGGTATCCAATATAGGAAGTATTCCAAAAACCAGGAAAATGCTCTGATTGTCGGGATCCACACTGGAGTACAAGTCTAATGACCCTAAGTGGACCAAGATGAAATGACACCTCTTCTGGAAGAGTCACACAAAAGCACACCAACTCTTAGAGTCACCAACAGATAAGAAGAGGTCATTTTCTATGCTATGTCTATCTCAGAGGAAAAAATATTTGTAACCCTTCTATCTCTTTCCTGTTACTATCCTCATATACCCACTTATCAAACCATATTTGTCCACCATGAATGAGACAATCACTTATGAACATGTTTCATACATTGGCCATAATAAAAGCAATTTCCAGAGTTAGAATGAATCTTTGATTTAGGCATAACTGGACCCATGTTATCTTTAGTTACTATCCATTGGTATGATATTGGATGAGAATAACGGCAATTTAAGTTTCAATAGTGGTTTGCTATTTACAGATGTTTTCTCATTGGACTCTCAGCCATGCGATATAGGTGAGGCAGATAGTTCTGTATATCATACCTGTAAAGGCATGAAAACAAGATCTTCAGTGAGCTGCCCATGCTCAATCAACAAACCAGTGATAGAGGTGAGTTTGCAACAAGATCTTACCTCTCCAACTATTGGACTTTCTCCACGACATCACACTGCTCTGTATACTTTTCCTCTAACCCATGGCATATTCTAATTATTATAGATATTATCTGTGAATATTTTAAAATGTTTTGAGTCAATACAAAGAATTAGGCCAATGTATATGAATAAAAAATAACCCATAGCTAAAATTATCTCATTGGAAAAGTTGCCATTGTTCTTTTGGTTACAAAATAGTGATATTTCTGTTATTGATGAAAATAACATGGTTGTTTTATTTTCCACAGTCTTGGAGTTCGTTTCCAACAGTAATGGCCCAACTTAACACCTGCTTCTTCTGCACAACATATTGTTAAACAAGCTTCCCCATTTTCCAGTTATGTTCCAATAATGAAACTTGGGGAATTAACCAGTGTTAGATGACCTGTCCGAGGTCATTCTGTAGGTAAGATGAGACAAAAAAGCTCTGGAGCGTCTACTACATGGCCTAAGTCCCTGAACCATAACATTTTTCTGATAATTCCCTGTTAATTATTTAACTGGGCAAAAAGCTGTGCTTTTTTAATGAAAGATTATGGCGTTTTGTGATGCTCAGCATTTGTAATTAATGCACATATCACTGCCAGTGTATCTTCAGATAAAGATTATTTTAATTGGACCAATGAAACAATTAAACTTTGATTTTACTAAGTGCAGTGTATACATTGGCTATTTGAAACTTAATGTAAAAAGAATCACCAGTACTTGGGTTTCCAATTTTCCACATGCATAGTTATAACATTTTGAACTAAGTTACTTGGCAAAACATTTCATTAGAAACATTTCTTCTTCTCAGTGAAGACAGGAAGGCAGATTATGTTCTTAATGAGAAACAGTTAGGTTGATGTGTTTGGATGGCATTCACTAAATTAGATCAGTTAGACAGTCTTACCTTATATGATCTATTTAAACATTAGAAGAAATTTTAAGCTATGTTACAGGACTCAATATAATAAAAAGGTTCAAGATGCCTGTTACTTGCAGCATACTGTGAATGTGTTAGAATCAAATATAAATATTTTTGCTTGAGTAGCATTTGGATTTATTTTAATTAAAAAGACATCCCCATTTAATTCCTCTTTTGGTACGAGAGAAAAAAATTTATGTTGGAAGAGGGGTTCATCTCAAGCATACAATTATATTTTAATATGTTCTTTACCAAAATAAAATGTATATATTTTCTTTTCATGTGAAAACTATGTTTGATTCTTTTCTAAATATCAGTAAATATTTCTCAGACATATACAGGACATATTTAATACACGTGATCCCATTGTCAGTGAATAATTAATAAGTAAAAAGTATTTTTTTAATGAAATGGCATAGCGGAAAAAAAGGAGTAACTTATACTTTAAAAACAAGCATTTGAATCTCAATTGAAGGATTACTGGGAATCTTGATGGCCCGTGATGTTTTTTGTCTTAGACTCAGGGCACAGTTATAGAGAGGAAATTGAGTGGAAAATCAAGGTGTTACAAGGTGTTAAGTCAGAATTAGAGTACAAAGGTGGAAATATGTCATGGTGAAAATCATGGCGAGATCCCCCCAAAGAAGTAGTATAAGAATCAAAATTATGAATCATGATCTATTTTAAATGTTATTAAAGTTTTTTTTTTTTTTTATTAACTTTTGTTAGCCCCTGTAGCTGCCCTACATATGATAGCATGGAAATATTTACCAAGGCTTGGTTCCTGCAAAATTCCCAATGTGACATTAATACACACTGGGACACATGTGCAGAGAGTAATGTCTGTAATAACGTCTGAGTTTTATTTACATAAATTAGAGATCCAAATTAGCATCAGAGAATAAAAAGGCCATTATATTAAAATGAAAATCTTCTATCACTGTTGAAGCCAGTATCTCCCATTTAGTTTTAATTAACTATATACTTGTAATGGGTTTAATAACTCTTACTGAATTTTCTGACCAATCCAATACATAAATTAAGAGGATGCATAGGAAAAAACAGTCAAATTTGTTTCTAGCATTATATGAACAAGGATACAGATGATTAAATAAATTTCTCATATTTTAGTAAGTTGCTTGGTTATATTCAGGTGCTTTTTTCATGTCCTGAATATTATTGTAGGCCAATCACAGATAAGCAGGTCAATGGCTTCTGGCACAGCACAGAGTATCTTAGAGCTTCCAGTGTTCCATGGTAAAGGACTGTCTTTGTATATGTGTATATATATACATTTTTTTATGTATCTTTATGTATATAAATTTATATATTTATACAGACATTTTTTATGAATCTTTATATATATAAATATATATTTATACATACATTTTATATATATCTTTATATATATATATGTATGAAGCTTGGAGTGAATCTTTTAAGAAGTTATGGAATCATTATTTCAAAGGAATCCTAAAATCCATTCATTTATTCACCGAGTATTTATTGAGAGCCTATTACATGCAAGGCAATGTGGTGGATCCCGAGTATATGGCAACAAACAAGGTAAATATAGTTTTTGCCTTCAAAGAGTTTTCGATATATCTAAAAGGATGAACATTGAAATATAGGAAACTGGTATAGTGTCCTATGAGAGTATGTAGCAACTAAAAATAGACCCTATTCTTGGTTGGAAGGTCAGGAAATGATTCTGTGAACAAATAAATTTTTTAGATTGACACTTAGAAGATGAGTAGAAAATGGATATGGAAAACATGGGAAAAGATTTCTAAGCAAAGAGAAAAGCAAGATGGAGAGTGTGGTGGGTATCTAAGGAATTAAAGCAGTTAATATGATCCGTTGGAACAAAGAGAACATGGGATAGAATGAAGTAAAGAGCTAAGATGTTTATAATATAAAGGAAATGTAGTGAAGGTCATTTAGTAACTCAGGATTTTTATATATCATATTATGAATGTGTAATAATAAATAGATATACATGTTAAGGTATATAATGAATAGACATACATGTTAACTACAATGGTTACGTATTATTTATTTAACTGACATTTTGAAATATGAGACTAACTTATTTAATTTGTTCTGTGTCAGATCTTCATGGTTTAAATTCCTAGCCCCCTACAACTGAAAGCAATCATTTAATTACAAGTATTTACTTTGCATCATATTTTCTAATGTCCTTCAAGCTATTCTCATCCAGTCAGAATTTCTGTTGAAGTTTTTGAAAGTGTAACTGAAAACTTTAACAGCCAAATAAATATATAGTGATGTGGTGAGCAAGGGAGAAATAAATCCAAGCCACTTTCACCCGTTCAACCACCCGCTGGAAGACAAGTTATAGATACGAAAGCAAAAGAAATACATATTGTACCATTGGGTGATAAAAACGAAATATGAAGGTAATAGAATAACTAACTGGTCTGGGCCGGCCCGTGGCTTAGCGGTTAAGTGCGTGCGCTCTGCTACTGGTGGCCCGGGTTCAGATCCCAGGCGCGCCCCGACGCACCGCTTCTCTGGCCAAGCTGAGGCCGCGTCCCACATGCAGCAATTAGAAGGATGTGCAGCTACGACATACAACTATCTACTGGGGCTTTGGGGAAAAAAAAAAGAGGAGGATTGGCAATAGATGTTAGCTCAGAGCCAGTCTTCCTCAGCAAAAAGAGGAGGATTAGCACGGATGTTAGCTCAGGGCTGATTTTCCTCACAAAAAATAAAAAAAGAAAAAGAATACCTGGTCTTGGGACTATTTTATAACGGCCACGTTTTCTCTACCAAATTTTTCCCTTTGTTCTCCCTGTCAATTGTGCTGGGCAACTACATTACACTTACAAATAAATATATAACCAACTGCAGTCTAACTAGGATTGTAGGCTAAAATAAAGAGTAATATATTATATAAGTTCCTGAATGTCATTATTCTCCCCATTAATCTCAGTGGCAAATTGTTTTCTTTTAGAATAATTACAAGTTAGCAGTTCTTCATTGTGCTCACTGTTTGCTGCTGAACACAAATGCAGAGGGCTGAGCTGAACCTTGTCTCTGTGGAACAAGAGAGGAATCAGAATGTAAATGAGGCAAAAAGAGGGCACCTTGGGGATGTAACGGCCATGGGGATTAGCACTGAGCACAAATCAGAGCTCCCCAGGAAATAAGCACAATGATTTTAACTTAGCACATTTATCACTGGTGAGCCTCCACACTGCTGGGCTTCAAACACTGGTGAAGCAATGGTATTTGGAAGTGATACAACTACAGACAATGGCTGGAATCTATGTTTTGCATGTATTCCATGTGGCTTTTTTTGTGGGAAGGTAATCCCCTAAAGAATCGTTGAGTGTAGACCCTGTAAATCCTTTTGATTGTTAGTCTGTTATTTTAAAACAAAAGTAAGTTAGATGTGAGTAGATAGAGTACAATGGAAAGCAGAATTTTTTTTTTCACTCAAGTGAGGTGACAGGTCTGGGACAAGCTGCTAAATATAAGACAAAGGAGACGTACTATTTATAAGTGCACTGGAAAAGTGCATTGGACTATTACCAAGTGAAGGTATTATACTTACCCTTCCACAGTAAGCGATGGTAAAACTTGATAAAATTTATGAAGCAACTCATTTTGTGTATTGGAAAACTGGCAGCATAGGGATATGATCCTTGAGAAAAGGAAAACGTAAGAGGTGAGCCCCACAGTCCTCCCGGCTTTTTGCCTGAAGCACTTTTCCGACACTGACATGACATGGGGAAGTGCAGCCCAGACAGAAAGCCTCAGACTTTCTGGGAAGAGAAAGCAGAGATCAGACGTCAGGGTTGCTGAGGGGTCTGGATTTAAGGGGCAAGGTACCAAAATCAGTTAGCTCTGCAGGGAAAAGAGCCCAGAAATCGCAAATGTGGTTTCCTGAGTCTTTGGCCAAACTCTGAACTGTGTATACCCAGGGCGAGACATCATGAGACCTGGCAGAAGAAAATCTCTCCAGAGGGCTCTGAGCTGAACAGAGATCTCAGAAGTCAAACAGTGCTGGAAAGTACCAGCCAGAATGGAGAGATCTTGGATAACATTTCCAGTAGTCAAATGAGACCCCAGAAAGACCAGACTTTAGGAGTAGGCTTCTTTAGCCTTAGAGTAAGGGCTACTCTAGACTTGTCCTTACAAAACTTAAAACTAAACTTTGTTTTTTTCTCATTATCTATGTATTTTATTTTCACAAAAAAGTTATAATTAGTTTACTTGAGTACTTTCTTACTAGTTAAATCATAATTCACTTTACAGTTAATTAACTTACGTACAAAGATAGTTCTTTCTTGTATGATTTTACTTTTAAACAAGACAAAATAAACATCTTACCTTCAATATATAAAAAGCAATTTACATATGAACATCAAAGACAATCATTTTGGTAAAAATGGAAATCAATTACTGTACTTTTTCTTGAGCTCTTCAAAGAATTATCCTTCAATCTTGATTTGTCTATGTGATTGAATAATCATGAGCAATTTTTTAATTTTTTAAAAAATTTTTTGTTTATTGCAGTAATATTGGTTTATAACATTGTATAAATTTCAGGTGTACATCATTATACTTCTATTTCTGCATAGATTACATCATGTTCACCACCCAAATACTAATTACAACCCATCACCACACACATGTGCCAAATTATCCCTTTCACCCTCCTCCTTCACCCCTTCCCCTCTGGTAACCACCAATCCAATCTCTGTCTCTGTGTGTTTGTTTGTTGTTGTTATTATCTACTACTTAATGAATGAGATCATACGGTATTTGACCTTCTCCCTCTGACTGACTTATTTCACTTTGCATAATACCCTCAATGTCCATCCATGTTGATTTGATATAAATATCAGTAAAAAGTCATTCAGTAAATTAACTAACTGGCAGAACAAAACTCAACATTCTTTAATGGAAAAAACCAGACTCTCACCAGAGTAGCATCCACTAGTCTGTCACACAATGAAAAATAAAAGACACACAAAGAAGCAAGAAAATATAGTCTATAACTAGGAGAAAAATACAGTTGATAGAAATAAACCCAGAGATGACATAGATGTTGAAGTAGCTATTATAAAAATTGCAGTAATTTAAAGGAAAAGATGGACATAATGCTCAAAGAAATGAGGATGTCATTATAGCAATAGACACAATAAAAGAAAACCAAATGCAAATTCTAAAAACTACAAAACAACATTGTATGAATTTCTAAAATCACTAGATAGGCTTAACAGAAGTGTGGACACTGCAGAAGGAAGAATCAGGTAATTTGAAGACTGACTAATAGAAACTATTAAAACTGCAACACTGAGAGAAAAAAATGAAGAACCTCACTAACTTGTAGAATAACATCAAGTGGTCTACCATTAAATAATTGGAGTCTCAGAAGGAGATGAAAAAGAAGTTGAGAAACAAAAATTTTGTGAAGACATGATTGCCAAAATGTTTTCAAATTTGATGAAAAATATGCTCAATATCATCCACAGAGGATTAAGGAAAAAAAAAAAGAACACTCAGCTACATCACAGTAAAATTATTGGAAATCAAAAGTAAAGAGAGGGCCAGCCCTGGTGGTCTAGTGGTTAAGTTTGGTGTGCTCCACTTTGGCAGCCTGGTTCAGTTCCCAGGAGAAGACTTATACCACTCGTCTATCAGTGGCCATGCTGTGGTAGCAGCTCCCATACAAAAAAAGAGGAAGATTGGGAGCAGATGTTAGCTCTGGGTGAATCTTCCTCAGCAAGAAAAAAAAAAAAAAAAGAGTAAAGAGAATTGCATCAAAAAGAATAAAATATTTAGGAATAAATTTAACCAAAGAGGTGACAGACCTGCACATTGAAACTATAGAACATTGATGAAAGAAATTGAAGAAGATACAAATAAATGGAAAGATATTCCATGTTCATGGACTGGAGGAATTAATATTATTAAAATATGCATACTACCAAAGTGGTCTACAGATTCAAAGCAATCCCCATCAAAATTCCAATGATGTTTTTCACAGAAATAGAATAAACAATCCTAAAATTTGTATGGAACCACAAAAGATCCCAAAAAGCTCAAGTAATCTTGAGCAAGAAGAACAAAACTGGAGGCATCCTGCTTTCTGATCTCAAATTATATTACAAAGCTCTAGTAATCAAAATAGTATGGTATTGGCATGACAACAGACACATATATCAATGAACAGCATAGAAAGCTCAGAAATAAATCCATGCATATACAGTCAATTAATTTATGATAAAAGAGCCAAGAATATACAATGGGGAAGGGACAGTCTCTTCAATAAATAGTGTTGGTAAAACTGACCACTATCTTACATCATATACAAAAATCAACTTAAAATGTTTAAAGACTTGAATGTAAGACCTGAAACCATAAAAATCTGAGAAGAAAACATAGGAAAAAAGCTCCTTGACATCAGTCTTGGTAATGATTTTTTGGATTTGATACCAAAAGCAAATACAAAAGCAAAAATAAACAAGTGAGACTACATCAAAGTAAAAAGGTTCTGCATAGCAAAGGAAGCCATTGACAAAATGAAAAGGCAGCCTACCGAATAGGAGGCAATATTTGCAAATCATATATCTGATAAGGGATTAATATCCAAAATATATTTGAAAGACTCATACAACTCAGTAGCAAACACACATAATAACTCCATTAAGAAATGGGTAAAGGCCCTGAATAGACATTTTTCCAAAGACAAATGGCCACCAGGTACATGAAAATGTGTTCAAACACCACTAATCATGAGGGAAATGCAAATGAAAACCACAATAAGACATTACCTCATGCTTGTTATGATAGCTTTTATCCTAAAGTCAAAAGATAACAAGTATTGGTAAGGATGTGGAGAAAAGGGAACCCTTACACAGGTGGTGAAAATTGGTAAATTGGTGCAGCGATCATGGAAAACAGTATGGGGTTTCCTCAAAAAATTAAAAATGGAACTACCATATGGTCTAACAATCTCACTTATGGGTATATATTGAAAAAAATTAAATCAGGATCTCAAAGAGATATATGCACTCCCGTGTTTATTACAGCATTATTCACAATAGCCAAGATGTGGAAACAACCTAAGTGTTTGTCGTGAATGGATAAAGCAAATGTGGTGTATGTAGAGAATGGAATACTATTCAGCATAAAAAAGAAGGAAATCTTGCCATTTATAACAACATGGATGAACCTGGAGGACATTGTGCTACGTGAAATTAGCCAGACACAGAAAGACAAATGTTATATGATCTTACTTATATGTAGAATATAAAAGAGTTGAATTCATAGTAAGAGAGAGTAGAATGGTAGTTATCAGGGACTGGGGCATAGGGAGGTGTTGGCCATAGAGTAGAAACTTTCAGTTATAAGATGAATACTTCTGGATACCTAATGTACAGCATGGTGGCTATAGTTAATAAATGTTAACCATTGTTTAGTGTGTCCTTGAAATTTGCTAAAAGAGTAAATCTCATGCGTTCTTACCACACACACACATCCGCTAAAGGTAACTATGTGAGGTGATGGATATGTTTATTGGGTCGATTGTGATAATCATTTCACGTTGTATATGTATACCAAAACATCATGCTGTACATGTTAAATATATACAATTTTTATTTGTCAATCATACCTCAAAAAAGCTGGAAAAGAATATATATAAAGACACATAGATTAAAGTAAAAGAATGGAAAGTATATATACCCATGCACCTCATTCATAAGACAACTGGAGTAGCTATATTAATATAAGCTAAAATAGATTTTAAGAGAACTATTACCAGATATAAAGAGCGACATTTTATAGTGGTAAAATTTCATCATGAAGACATAAGTGCATTGAAGAAAGGCTAAGAAGTACTTCAATAATACAAGAGAGGAAAAATAGGATATTTTGCTTCTTTTATTATTTTAATATCTAGGATTATTTCTTAGAGTACCTATACCTATAATTCCATATCATTTTTAGTAATTGCCATGGCTTTATTTCAGGATTTTTATGATTGTGTCAGACATTTTGGTTGTCTGTGTAATAGTCATTTCCCCATTCTTCTTTTTTCTCCCCAAAGCCCCAGCAGAGAGTTGCATGTCATAATTGTACATCCTTCTAGTTGCTCTATGTGGGACATCACCTTAGCATGCCTTGATGAGCAGTGCATAGTTCTGTGCCCAGGATCCGAACTGGTGAACCCTGGGCCGCCGAAGCAGAGCACACAAACTTAACTGGTACGCCACCGGCCCAGCCCCTTCCTCATTCTTTCTTGCTCTCAAACCCTAATTTTGTTTGGATTGCGGTATGGCCTATCCCAGGGAATAAATCATGATCAGTCTAAGTCAATCAGAGCAATCCATTTCCGTTTTTCTGCTGATGGGAATAGATATGGGCCTTGTATTTCTCTTCTGGCAAATAGGATATAGGAATTTGCTTTAAAATTCCTCTTTACATATAAGAGAGTTGTGTTTAGAGAAAGCTTTTTTGTCCTATGACTTTCTTTCCTACGTGGGGCACTTTTGTGTGAAGACATGTTGTTTAGAATTGTAGCAGGAATTTTGAGGCCTTTAGTGAAGTCATTGCCAAATCTTTGATGGCAACAAAAGGATGTGGAGTCTTCAGTGAATGAACTAAACCTTAAATAACCTATGTCCAGACATTTTGTGATATGAAATTATTAAATGGCCTCCTTGTTTAAGTAACTAATCCTTGGGAATCCTGTTTCTTTCAGCAAAGAACTTAAAGATTAAAATTTAAGAACAGCAGTATCAGGGGGGTGGCCCTGTGGTGTAGTGGTTAAGTTTGGTGTGTTCTGCTTTAGTGGCCTGGTTTTGCGGGTTCAGATCCCAGGTGCAGGCCTACACCACTGCTCAACAAGCTGTGGCAGTGACCCACATACAAAGTAGAGGAAGACTGGCACAGATGTTAGCCCAGGGCTAATCTTCCTCAAGCAAAAAAAAAACAAAAACGAAGAATATTGGCAACAGATGTTAGCTCAAGGCTAATCTTCCTCAGCAAAAACAAAAAACAAAAACAAACAAAAAAAGAATAGCAGTATCAGGGTTCCACAAAATATCCAGTTGTACTTTGGACTATATAGTCATTATGAAGAGCTCAGGGAAATAATATATCTAGGTATTTCATACTCCATTCCTCCAAAGTTGAAAAAACTATAAAAGATAAATTCTTTACATTAATTTTTTTTCAGGTTTAACATCCACTAAATATTCTTGCTACTATATTTTTATAAATACTGTCATATATTCATTGAAATAGCTACAAAAACTTTGCTAGTATTTATGCCTTTTATAGTATACTATTTTCAGGATAATTTTGGCTTTTTGTATTATCTAGTATCTTATATTATTTTAGGATTTTTATAATGGACTAAATAAAACAGCTTATTTAAATCAACTGAACTAAGATGTGACTTGTTAGAGACTAAAGGCATAATGTGTACTTAATATTCCTCTCTTTTTGGCTTCCTTCTAAGTGATCCTCAAATGGTAGATATGTGACTATAAGCTCTATTGCCTTTCCTTGGGAACGTTTCTCCGTTCTCTTAAATAAATACTTTATATTTCAGCTATCTGAATTATTTTGTACCATTATAAACTCTATGCTCAGTTATTTTCAATGAATTTTTAAAGAACTGAAAATGAACAATCTATATTCATCTTTCTTTCCTTTTTAAATTTCTTTATTATTTTATCTTTTTGAACAATCTATTTTACACTGATAAAAATATACTATAAATAAAAAAGTCTCAAACTCCATATTTATTCATTCCTTCTTTCTTTCATTCATTGATTTTTTTGTTAATTCATTTGACAAATGTTTATTGAATGCTTCCTATATTAATGTCCAATGAAAACATTATAGACATAGAGGTGATTTCACCTGTATCATAGTTTATTTCTGTGAAGTAAACACAAAAAATAAATTAAAATAGTTATAACTTGTAAGTTAGTAAATTAAGTTAGTTAGGTTAGCCAGTTATTAAGTTAGCTAGTTATTAAGTTAGTAATTTAAATGCTGTAAAAGCAGTGTGCCCATGGCATTATAGTAACACTGAGGTAAGGCATCTAATTTAGTCTTTCTGAGGTTGAAAGTGGGAAAGATATGAAGTACTGCTTCCAGTGACATTTTACCTTTATTTTGTAGAGAATTAATTAGTGGAAAATGGCCAAAGGTCGCACTAGATCGTTACTATTCCACAGAACAGTGTCTGTAATGATGAAAATCTTCTATGTTTGCACCGTCTAATATAGTAGCCACTAGCCACATGTGGCTGATAAGCACTTTAATTGTAGCTAGTGTGACTGAAGAACCGAATATTTAACTTTAATTAATTTAAATTTATATAGACACTTGGGACTAATAACTATCATGTTGGAAAGTGAAGCTTTAGAAGAGGAAAAAAGCCTGTAAATTTGAGCTCTATTGATATAAGTATGATATGATAAGATGCTTCGGGAAAAGAGGGTCCTTCTTCAAGTCATAGAGGACCATAAAACTATGCAAGAGAGTTTGAAATTTCAAACCCTAAGGGCAATGGGTCCATCAAAGTCTTTTAAGAAGGAAATGGTAAAAGCCAATTTACATTTCAAAACATCATTATGAGCACAGAGGAGGGAAGGATTGAAGCTTGAAGACTGGAAGACTGGAGACAGTCACCACCTAGAAGATTAATCTACATGATTCATTATGAGGATAGGAACTAAACCAGAGGCAGGGAAACAGAAGGAGACGAAGAAGAACAGAATATATTCAATTGATATTTGAGAGGTAAAATTGATCAGACTAGAGAATATATTGCATGTGAATTGTCAGGGAAAGGACATTATTGAGGGTGACCCAGGTTTGGTTCAGACGAAGATGTGTTTAATTTTACATAGATTGAGGTGAAATGGATCTGAACTTCAGAAGAGGTCTGACCTCTTACAGCATTGACAATTACATCTCTTTCTACTTGGCTGGCTCTGGTTAATGACTGAGTGCCCCAGGACTCAGTGCTACTCTTCTCCCTGTGCTTTTTCTTCTGTGATCTTATCCATCACATGGCTTTATAAGCTCACGATTCTCAAATGTGTACTTCCACCCTGATCACTCCACCGATCTCCAAACCCACGTGCTTGCTGTCTACTTGACATTCTAATTGGATGTCTAATACATGCTTCCCATTGAACATGGGCAAAATAAAATTCTTGATGACTCCCACCTCACCGTATTCCTTCAGGCAACACTGTTTCCCCAGGTGCTCAAACTCAAAACCTGGGACTCATCCTTGCTTCCTCCCATTTCTTAACTTCCTATATTCAGGCTATTAGCAAGATGTTTCAGCTCTGTTAAAAAATAGATTTAGTATCTGTCCATTTTTCTCTATCCTTACTGATACTTCTCAATTCCAAGTAAACATCAGTTCTTAACTGAATTATCATCATATCCTCCTACCTGGACTTCTAGTTCTTCCTCTTGCCCCTATACATTTTATTCTTCAGCAAGCAGGCAGGTGTAATGTTGTCAAAACACATCTAATCATGAACATTTTCATGGACAAAAACTTGCTTCAGCTCCCCATTACACACTCAGAGTGAGTTCACATCTCTACATATTTCCTCTACTCCTCTCCCTCCTTTATCTGCCTGCTCCAGCTTCTTTAGCTTTCTCTCTGTTTCTCAACATGTCAGTCCATTCTTCCCTTAAGGCCTTTGTACTTGCTGATTCCTTTACCTGGGATACCTTGCCTCCCACTCTTTTCTTGGTCAGCAACTACTTGTCATGAAAGAATCAGCTCAGTGTGGCCTTTTCTGATAGAGTGGCTAGTCTGCTCTAGTAACTGCTACATAACAGTGTGTTGCTTTATTCACTTCATAGCACTTATAATATAAAATCATTGTATTCATTTATTTGTTTACTTATTTATTTGCTCTTTCCTCACACCAGCATGTAATAACTGTGGGATAAAGAAACTTGTCTCTCTTATTTACCATTATTTCCAGCAGACAGAATAGTCCCTGATATCTGATGCAATAAATACTTACTGAATGAAATAATGGACTGCTGTATAAGAAGTGAGAAAAGATGCATGGGACTATAACACAAGGGTATTTCCATATTTAAGTAGAGAATAGAGGCAAGTAGGAAGACAATTGATCTTTATGCCCCAATACATGCAGTGGGGTTTGGCACATGGTACAGCACATGTAGTAGTGCATGCAGTAGAAAGAAGGATTTCAACAATAGTGGTATTAGGTGAGTAGGTGACGTTATTTGAGGATCATACCTTCATAACAACACTATGAAGTACTTTTTCCATGTGCACTTTACTGATAAGTAAAGAAAGCTCAGAAATGTAAGTCTCTTGCTTAAAGTTGTATACATAATGAGTGGCAGAACCAGAATTTTGACCAAAGTTGTCTGACTCCAAAGTGTTGAATTCTTTCCCTACTAGCCCTTTCTGACATTTTCCATAAAGTTAAGGGCTGACAAACAGACTTTGGATTTGAAAATTATGGAGTGTATGAGTCTTCAGAGAAGGTGGTTCTGTTGGAGTAGTAATAATGCCTTCCTATTACACTTGGTTAAAAAGTGAAGAACAATCATGTGGGAAAGGTTGGCTGTAAAGGGGTGGGAGACTCAGCACAGTACTCAGGGAGATAAGCAAGTTGTTGCCACTGTTGATTTCATTTGCTTTTTCTTTTTAGATCAGAAGGGCTTGGGCATATTAAATTCTTAGGGAGAAGTCAGAATAAAGGGGAAGAGGGGAAGGTTTAAAGTACACAAGAGAGAGGACCATGGTCATATAATTGATGAAACATGGTCATATAAAAGTATAGAGGCGACATTAATAACATAGTTGGATAATTGGTTTTTGGTAGAAATAAAGAATGTTCCTCCATGGAAACAAGAGAAGAATATAAGGATAGGCATAGTGCAGTTGACAACTCATGAAAATAAGGAGATGAAAATACTAAAATCTTGATCAAAAAAAGTGGTAGAGGTGATGCTCTGTGAGGAATAGATAACAGTGGGGAAAATAGTGAGTCTAGGAGGTGGATTAGAGATTGGAGTAAACAAATTCTCCAAGGACTGGAACCCACAGACCAGGCATAGTGGAAACATTTAGGGAGAAAGCTAAATGAATATGAGTTTAGTGTTAGTGAGACAGGTCCAGATGAAGATTTTGGGCATTTCAGGCTCATGGAGACCATGAGCCTGAGGTTATTTCCAGGAAAATTTCAGCAGATTTTTGTTAGAGAATTGACTAAGTAGTATGATTTTGATGAATTTATCAAAATCTAGGCTCTTGGCCTTCTAGGTTTAGAAACTGGTCTTTACCAATATAACCAAAGATGATCAGCCACTTATGGAACATCAGTAAAGAGGGAGTTATCCCTTTCTGGCACCTGGAATGCTCATATATATTATCTGTCTCAGAGCTCAATTTGTAGGTATCTGAAAAATCATTATGATAATTAGATTATTTTTTAATGAACATGGAATTAGAACAAACGAGGTCCAAGGTCTTCAGGGTCATTTCATATAGATAACAGTGATTTCGATTCAAACACTTCAACCTGTAAGAGAAATGATAACTCGAACAATTAGTATACTTGTGTACCAATATTCTGTCTCTCTTTTCACCAGTCATAACCAAAAATGGCAATTGTGCTTCTCTGGACTGTGCCTCCATTTCTTCTTCAGCTACTATTCTTCATCTTTTAAATATTAAATTAGGTAGTGGTGATCATTAAAGTATCTATTTTTCTGTTCCAGGGAGTAACAAAACTTGTCCCAACATAAATTGATGCAACTTAAGTTAGTTGCTAAATTGCTCTCAGAGAGCAGTCCTATTTCCTTTGTTTTCAAGTCTTGAGGAATGCCTTACCATCAAATTTATGAACTATAAATATTGATCTAGAGGGCGATTGAATACACAGATTTGGAGTTCAGGACAGGGAAGTAATGAAAAGAAGGCTTTGGGAGTTATTGATATACCTAGGTCAATTGTCCCTAAATCTGTGCCATTACCAGAATCATCTGAGTTATCTTTAAAAATATATAGATTCCAGGATCCTGTCACCAGACATTGTAACTCAGTGGATCAGAGACAAGAACTGACAATTTGTATTTTCATATAATCAATAGGTATTTCTAATAAAATAATACAGGTCTGGAAACCATTTTTAAAGATGATATTGGAACTCATGGATGTGTACTGAGCGAGAAGAGGACTGAAGACAGAATCCTGTGGAATCCCAATATTTGTCAGGAGATGAATCAATGTTGTCCAAATGTATAGACTTGGCTATGAAGGCAGAGAGGAAAAATAAACAGTAGACAAAATGATACCCAAGATCGAGAGATGGCTGGCTATTACTATTTAAGATTGGAAGGGGGCATGTTTACATATTAAGGGGATTTGTATCTTGTAGAGAGAGAGAGAGATTCACTGTAGAGGAGAGAAAATGAATATTTACGCAAAAAAGGTCTAGGAGGTGGTTGGAGAGGGGTGATTAACTGAGGGCTGATTTTAATTCAGTGGCTACCATGTGCCAGTAAGCACAGATATTAATTATTTACCTTTGCAGAAACTCTACAAAGTAAGTGTTATTAGTCCCATTAACTAATGAGAAACCAGATGTTCAAAATCCTTAAATAAATTGCCCACGTTCAAGCAACTAATAAATAGTATAGACAGGAATTAGATGTGGATTTGCTTGACTTTTCCTTTCCCTGCTCTTTCACTTCTGAACAATGTTAAGAATGAGGAAAATGAGGGAAAGCAATATACGTTTGGGAGGAGGGACACTTCTGCTTCAGAGACTGAAGGGAAAGAAGAATGCTTATGAATGAGGAGAAATATAGAGGCTGGAGTGGGGGAGGGCGGGGATTTAAGGAAAACAGCAAAACTTTAGAATAGCCTTTGAGGGGACCTAGGCAACAGACTTCATCAAATATAAGTGAAGTCATAGTTTGTGAATATTCTGAACCACATTTTTAGAAAAAATTGTCCAAATTTTGAATGATTTTTCAAGTACTTTTGGAGTCAAATATGAATACACATTCCTTAAAGCAATTAATCGCAAAGTAAGCTCAAAGAGACACATATCATTTAAAAAAGTAGATTCTTGGGGCTGGCCCTGTGGCATAGTGGTTAAGTTAGCACACTCCTCTTCGACGGCCTGGGGTTCACAGGTTTGGATCCCAGGCACAGACCTATGCACTGCTTATCAAGCCATGCTGTGGTAGGCGTCCCACATACTGTAGAAGAAGATGGGCACAGATGTTAGCCCAGGGCCAATCTTCCTCAGCAAAAAGAGGAGGATTGGCAGTGGATGTTAGCTCAGGGCTAATCTTCCTCACACACACACACACACACAAAGTAGATTCTTGCCCTAAAATGGAAAAAATTAAATTTAAATAAGCCAAATTATACTTTACATTCATTGGAGAAGCTGATTATGTAGCAATATTTTCTTGAGCATCATATTGTAAAGCAAAAAAAAAGAAAAATCTTATAATCTAAATAATCACTGTTTAATTCATTTTTATAAATATGGATTTTCTATAGTGAGCATATATTTTTTAAGTAGATCATACCTGCCATGGAAAATGTTAGCTATAGTTTTTGTGTGTGTATGTTTATGTATTACTTTATCATTCATATTTCTACTATACAGAAGCAAAGACAATAATATAAAATTACATGTATCTGTATATTTGATGTTTTCTAAAATGTTATGAAAAATGGCATTTTTGATAGAAAAGTTATAGCACATAGTTTTTGATATAATTTGCATTCAACCCACATGAAAGCTATAGAAGTCCATTCCATTTGAAAATTAATTATTTTTGTCCTCAATATTGCCTTTGACAAGGTAAGAAACAGTTGGATTCATTCTAATTTGCTTCAAGTAGTGGTAATTAGAGAGGGTGTGAAGAACAGCTCTCCACTCAATTCTCTCTAATTATTATAAGACACAAAATAAACCTCTTAGAAGAGCAAGTGCTTTGAGTCCATTACCCCCACCCCTCTGGAAATATAAAGTAGCATGTTCTCTCTCTTTTATTTTCATTTTAAAGAGAAATCCATTACTGAGAAGCCATTACAGATTTTCATGGGAAATCACTTTTGAAGGCTTTTTAAGGTTAAAATATGGAGCATATTAAAACTCTGAAGATTTTTCACCAGTTTTACTATCATATCATATTCTTTCCATCTTGTGTTATTAGAGTGGCATTATGTATAACAATGTTCATTCCTGATGAATTTGATTTGGTTTTTGTCCAGTAGTCAAGCTTATTGAGATAAGCTTGAATCTGGATTGCTCTCTCTATTATTTTCGAGCCCAATTTTAGGTCATCTGCAAATATAAGCGGCATGTCTTGAATACCTCCGTCCTTTTCATTGCACCAGCACAGGAAAAGTCCAAGCTCTATGACGTGTCACTAGACTTCTCTTCATGATGACCAGGTGTCAATAGCAGTTCTTATTGGGGTTGGTTGTGCAATGAGTTCCAGTTTCACCTAACAGCAGTGAGATTCTTCACTATTTTATCCAAACTTATGTGTTAGAAGGGTCACGACATGTTTCCATAGTTTTCTTGTGACTAACCAATTTCTAGAATTGGCAAAAAGTCCACAAGTGAGAACTGAAGAGGCAGAGAATAGAGTTGGGATAAGGAGAGACTGGGAACCAGGCTTTAGACTACAATATGTATAATCTTACACAACAGTGGAGTTTTGGAAGGACTATTATATTTAGTTCTGGAATCAGGTAATTATGGTAGGCAGAATAATGGTCCTCCAAAGATGTTGGTGCACTAGTCCTTGGTATTTGTCAATATGTCAACTTACATAGCAAAAAAGACTTTGAAGATATAATTAGAGTTGTGTACCTTAAAGTAGGGAAATTATCCTGGATTATTGGTGTGGGCTCAATCTAATCACATGGGCCTTTAAAAGCAGAGAAGAATCTTCAGCGGGAAGAAGAAGGTAGAGGAGAGATATGGCGGAAAGGGAATGCTGAGCAGAAAAAGGATTTGACACACCATTGCTGGCTCTGAGATGTAGGGGCTTACTTGCAAGGATGGGGGAGAAGCTTCTTATAGGAGCTAAGGGAGGTCCCTAGCTGACAGCTAGCAAGGACCTGGGGATCTCAGTCCTACAACCAAAAGAATTGGATTTTGCCAACAACTTGAATGAGCCAGGGAGCAGATTCTCCTAGAGAGCCTCTCCATAAGAACCCAGCAGGCAACACTTTTATTTTTGATGAGAAAGAGTGGCCCTGAGCTAATACCTGTTGCCAATCTTCCTCTTTTTGTTTGAGAAAGAGTGGCCCTGAGCTAACATCTGTGCCAGTCTTCCTCTATTTTGTTTGTGGGTCACCACCACAGCACGGCTTGATGAGTGGAGTAGGTCCATACCCAGGATCCAAACCCGCAAACCCGGGCCGAAGCAGAGTGTGCTGCACTTAACCAATACAACACTGGGCTGGGCCCCTGGCAATACTTTGATTCCAGTCTTGTGAAACCCAAAGCAGAGGAATCAGGAGAGCCAACATAGACTCTGACCTACAGAACTGTGAGAAAATAAATGTGCGTTGTTTAAACCACTAAATTTTGTAATGTGTGTAGGAACAACAGAAAATTAGTACAGTGATTAATATCTTTAACAATTTTGATGTCAAATTTGGTTGATTTTATGTAAATGAAATGACAACAGTGATTTCTTGAAGTAAAACTTTTCCTTAATCACCTCAAAATTTACTGATTGTTGTTTTTATGTTATATGTTTACTAATCTAATCTAAATTTTTACTTGTGATCCACATTAAATATGGGCAGTATTTGTCAGTCTTCAGTTTTATGGAAAAATATTTTCACTTATATTATCTCAAATTGTTACAGAAATTGAGGAACAGGAATGGAGTACTTGGGTTTATCATAATCATAACAGTTTTCATAAATACCACGTTGCAGTTAAAAGTGTTCTTCATTTAACGTCAGAACATCTGAGATCTTCAACGACCTTGACTCACACTGACTGGTGTCCTTGAGCAACTCCCTCATGTCTCAGGATGTCAGTTGCATTGTCTATAAAACAGGAGAATTCATAAAAATGATCTGCAAGACCTTTGCCAGCCCTGAGAGAATGTGGTTCTTTCTGGGAACAGTGCAATGAGGGTCAGGAGGGGATTGATGATGGGAGATGGAAAAGGGGAAACTGCTCCTGCTTCGTCTTCTCAGAGAGTTGTTATGAGGATGAAAATCATAACAACAAAAATACTTTCCCTCTCTACTTTCAGGTGTTTTCCATCTGAGATTAGATTTTAATTCATTTGAGCTAGACAGGAGCTCACTTACTATCCCATTGTCATTCCCAGACTCCAAGTCCCTCCATATGTTGTTTATTCCATCTTTCTGATTTGAAAAATGTTTAACATTGGCTTAAAAGGTCCAAAGCAAATACAAGTTTTGATATTTTCCTTCTGTTAGTTATCCGTTAACATTTTACTTTATTCTCAAATCGGTGAAATCTGTCCTTTATTTTTCTATTTCTACATTGCTTTTAAAATCTTTCAGGACATTTTCTTACATTTCTAAAACCTTTTTGGTTTATTCTGGTGATAACCTAGCTGAACCAGACATAGTAGTCAATAATATTTTTTGGGTGGGTAGATAAATATTTATTGTCTGTTTTTAAAATATGCTCAGTTGTACCTTATCATCAAATACATGTAACTACAAATGGGGCTTGAATCATGTTTATACTACGAAAAAATGATTAGCTTGTTAAGCAAATGTAAATAAAATTAAATTATCTCAAATACCTGAATCATTTCAAATTTTGAAAAACCAAGCTATTAACAGAATTTTATTGATTAAATTAATATATTTTGTGCAATATAATAGGTTGCCTACAGGGTCTGGGAACCTTTGTTGGACTCATTTTATTATGCGACTGCTTAAGGTTGAGATATCTTGTTGCATAAAGTGTGTATATTAGCATAAATAGGCACCTAGAGGGTTGAATTTTTTTTCCCTGGAACTGGATGACAGCAGCCATGCCTATAACTTGTTATTTTCTCTCAGGATATTGTTTCTTGTGAATGTGTATATGTTAAGTTCATATTAAATGTTTAGTGTATTCCTCCTCCAGCCTGGTCTCTGTTGTCTTGTGGGGTCTTAGGGAGGATCTTTTCCATGTTTCAGAGGGAGCAGCCTTGAGGACACCAGGCTACAACGAGGTTCCCATGGCTGCATACACCATCTCCTTGTTCATTCCTAGCAGTTGACCTGGGCTTTTATTTGACATAAACCTTCCTAAACTTCCTGCTAGAAAACCTTACATAAGTCCTAAAAACTCATATCTTTATGTGGAAAAGCATCCCTTCTACATATAGCAAATCCCCCCACCTATGCTTTGGAACCTTCCTTTTTCCCCTCTCACACCCCTCTCGCTACTAGTTACCGATCCTTTTCCCAGGTTTTCCTTTTCTACCTCTCATTTGGATTGTTCTCAGGCATTTTAACATTCTCAAGTTTCTCACATCTTGAAAAATCCTTTCATTCCAGCTGCTTCCTGTTTCTCTCTCTCTTATATCCAAAATTCCCCACATTGGTCCAGGTGTGCAGCTTCTATTACCCCATTTCCTGCTGCCTCCTCAATCCATTTCATTATGACTTCTAATAGCACCAGTTACTTATAAGAGCTAAATGTACTGGAAATTTTCCAGAACTCATTTATTTGACCTCTCAGTGGCATGGGACACTGTTGACAACTCATTCCTTATTTCCAACACTGTATTCCCTGGTTTTCACCCATCTAACTGGCTAATATTCTTCTGGTAATCAAATGTTGAAATTTCTCAAAGCTGTGTTCTAAGCTTTCCGTACTTTTCTTCCTCTATACTCTCTCCACCTAAGACTTCCGTGAAATGTGCAGTATCTCCACGTGGATGCTTTAAAGGTATGTCAAACTCAGCATGTCCATGACCAAACCCATAATCTTCCCTCCCACATCTTGTCCTTGACTGTGGTTTTCTCTCAGACAATCACAACACAAGCCATCCAGCTGGCAAGCCAGAAATAGGAATTATTTCTGGTGCATTCTTCTGTCCCACCTGCTCACACCTGTTCTGTGTCAAATTCATGATCAAATCCTGTGGATTTTTCTCTCCTAAACATTTTTTTGAATTTGCTGCTTTCTATGTTTCTACCGACTGCACCCTAGTCCAACCCATCATCCTCTCTCTCGGACCACTACTTTGGCCTCCTGACTGACGCACCTGCATCCATCCTGCCCACTTTCCAATTCTTTTGCATATTTCAGCCAGGGTACATTTTCAAAATACACATCTTTGCCACCTTTGATCATAAAACTCTTTAATCACTCTTCGCTGCAGGGTAAAAAAACCCCACAATTTCAAATATAGTTAAAAACAAAACATCTCTAAATGGCCTGGTCCTTGCTTACTATTTGTGTGCGTCTTATCTCATACGACTCTACCTACTCATTCTTTCAGCACCTGTTGTATTGTCCATCTTTTAACTTCTGAATTGCTAAACACCAACTTTTTCCAACAACGTCTACAGCATTTCTGAGCATGTTTCCTCTGACTGTTGCTTTCTTTTCCCCCATAGGTAACTCCTACTTACTCTTAAATTTTATTTATTTTTATTTTTTCCCCCAAAGCCCCAGTAGATAGTTGTATGTCATAGCTGCACAACCTTCTAGTTGCTGTATGTGGGACGCAGCCTCAGCATGGCCGGAGAAGCAGTGCATCGGTGTGCGCCCAGGATCCCAACCCGGGCCGCCAGCAGTGGAGCGCGCGCACTTAACCTCTAAGCCACGGGGCGGGCCCCACTCCTACTTACTCTTCAGCTCTGAGGTCAAAATATCTTTCTCATTTGGTTTCGAAAGATATTATTTGTACTTTGTGTTTTTTCCCCTCATTTGGTGTGGTGCCTATCTCAGTTTATACTTATACAATAATGTGATTCTGGAATAATTTCGCCATCCCACTGGATTGTCAGGGCCATAAAAGTTGAAAATATACCAATTTTTGCCTATAACTGAATCTGTTGTTTCTAGGTACTCAATAAGTGTTTCTTTCATAATGAATGAATGATTCTTGTCATCCTTAAGCTATAACCAAAATGCAAGCTTCTCCACACCTGTGCAGTACCCTCATTTACGTTTCTAAACTTTCTTATCCACCATCCTCCCAGCACTAACCCGTTCACACACCTTTGTCAACTTTTCCTCATTAGCTTACATTTCCAGTAAATATTCCTATACTCTTAACTTCTTCTAAAAAATTCTTCTATTTGCCTTATTGCTATTTCTCATATAGCTAAAGTCTAGAATCTGCTATGGATAATTTTAATAGAGTTAAGATAGTCAGTTCTAAAATATTGATTTTCTGGGCCTCTGCAAAATTCTCTGCTGTTTTGATTAATTATAACCAGATACATCACCCTCCAGTCTTTCCCACTGTTTTTGTCTGTTGCCCTCCAAGTCCTTACCCAACGTTTTCCAAAGACTTTGCATTCCATTAATTTGTACATTCATTGATAATAGTTAATAAGTTATTACCATGTTCTGCACTCTGAGATTGTACTTTTAAACAACACCTAAAAGGCCCCAGCTATTACGGGGCAGTGAAGTGTGGGAGAGGAAACCATATGGTCAACGCACAAAAAAATCAACTAATGGGTGATTTTCAGATAGTCAAGGACTGAGAGGAAAATAATGTAGGGTAATTTGGCAAAGACTGAGGGAGGTATGTAGTTTAGATTATTTGGATGGTCTGGGAAAGCCTCTGAGGAGGTGCATGTACACAGAATGCCCTTGAGGCCAACAACTTTCAAAGTTATTACTGTTGAAGTGGTGAAATTTAAAAGCTTGATCCCCAGTGTGTGTCTCCAGATAACTTTAAGGAGTGTAGACAGGGCTGTAATAGGTATGCTTCAGGACACAGAGCTTCTAGTGGTACAATTTTGTCCTATATTTCTTGTTGTTCTCTCTCCTGCTCCCCAATCACCGTACACACAGAGACACACAAACCAGATAAATTCACCCCTCCCTGTATCTTTGCCTCTTTGAAACAATCTAATCCATGGGGGAAGGAGTAGAGCCAGAAGGAAATCTCAGATACTATTTAGTTATAAGCTCCACTGGCTCAGTACAGACAATGATGTGGCTGGAGCAACCTGGCACTCTAGAAACTCTTCCCTCTCTATTCCCCTTCCAATATGCCTGATTTTTTATGCTTCTAGCATGCCCCTTCTCACTCCATACACAAGAAGAATACCACCACTTTCCGGCCCCCAAGAATTTGTTATAGTTTATCTTGTGTGTGTGTGTGTGTGTGTTGTGCATGTGTACATGGCTGAGAGAGAGTTCTATGATTCTTTACTCCCCTTTTGCTTCTCTGATATCTCTGGGGTTGAATTCAGAGTAGCACCCACCAACCTGTATCTAGTTCACTTTCCAGTTTTGAAAGAAAAGCCCACCAATTACCTAATTATAAAAGAAAAAACCCCTCTTAGTTCTATTTTTCCTTGACCTCTCTATAAGATTTGATTCTGTTGACCACTCGACCACTTCTTGGAACTCTCCGTTCTTAAAGATTCCACTACACTGTTCTCCTCTGATCAATGATCCTTCCTATGTGTCTCTAGATAAAATTCAGTGTCATAAATATAGTACATGAGACCCTGGTGGCCCTCTCCACCATGGCAGACTCATTATTCACCATCATACTGGTACCCATGGTGCAACCCTGCCAGAGTCATTAGTCATCAATATCTGCCCTGTGTCAGTCTCTTTCTTCTCTATCTTGTTTATATGCATGCTGTTTCCTCTGCTTGGAATGTCCCTCTTCCCTGCCTCTCTCTCCCTTTCCAATCTCCTCAGTAAACTCTTTTCTCTTCTAGGAAAAAAAAAAAAGAGAAAACAAAACAGCATTTGTATTTACTAGCATCATCTATCATGGCAGAACTCCCTCCTCTGTTTCCATATTTTGACTTTATCATTTTTCATGTTGCTCTAGTGTTTGGTTTACATCTCTCCTTGTGACTCTATGACTAAACTATGAGGTCTTGTGTGGCATAGGTTTTGTTCCTTCAACAATTTCAAGTATATACTAGTTAGTTAATAAACACTTGTTACATTAATGCATTTGAAGAAAAATATTTGCCATGGTCAAGGTTCTCATAAAATAGGCAATTGGTATATTAATAAAATAATTTTCATAGAAAAATTAATATGGTTTCTTTGTTGTTGTTAAACTATCACTTTGCAGACAACAATATTGCCAGGCTTCTACTGGGTTAGAGCAGTAAGTTTTGGATTTTCCAGAGGCATAGATATCGATAGATCAAGAAAATTAGGTATCATTGCAGAGCACTTGTTTATTTTTATGAAAAACGTTTGCTACACACATGGATTGTATATTGGTGTATTTTAGATACTATTGCAGTAGTTTAAGATTAGACGAAGTTTGAGCATATTTGTATAATTTGACAAAACAGAAGAATCAACATAAAAATGAACATGTGTGAGGTTCAGCTACCTCTTCCCCTTCTTGAAATCTCCAAAGTAATTTAGAGGAAGATCATCAGGCGCCTGTAACACCACAAAGGAGATCATCCATTTCTACACAATTGAACTACTTTTCAAATGCTTTTGTGTTTGAAAAATAAAGTTGATGAAAAGAGTCTTTCCTGGAAGTAAACTATAAACCAGAACGTTCCTTCTCCCTCTACCAAGATAAGTGAAATACTACTGCTATAGGGGAGAGTAAAGGAGGTTTAAAGTAAAAACAAAAAAAGAATCACTTACAATGAATTTAAATCCTTTCCCTCTATCCACTTGACCTAATAATATTTTTCATTATTTTTCTTAAAATTTATGAGATAGTAATGCCTGCCAGTACCACTCTAGGAGGCTTTGCGCACATTTTTTTTCAGAAGAGGTAATTTCCCTTTAATTAATGCCCAGAAGAATTATCTGCAGTTTAGAATTGATTCATGGTTAATCAGTGATATTTTCTAATAGACATTTATTTTGATTAAAAGGTAGAAAAGAATATTAAGCTGGGATAATTCTCACTTCATTTGATATGCACTCTCATCTTGTTAGTGAACTTAGCTATTTTGAATCCATAAAACTACTCCCACTTCAGTTCCTATTACTTTTCTGCATATTTGATAATTAATACTTTTTTTTTTTTTTACTGCTACCTACTGCTGAACTAATTTTTTTGCAGATTATGTTTGTCAGTCTCATTCTATTTTTATGCCCCTGGATAGTGACTCATTGATCTTTCATCTAGCAAGGTTCGTGTTCCTCAGTATAGTCTCGGTGTAGCTTATGTGAAGACGGATACAAAAGCAAACCATTTAAAATCTGTATCCTGTTGCAAAGCAATGGTTATTTCTAGAACTTTGAACGTTATCATTTTCAAATTCTTGCCCCAGATGGGTAACAACTCTATGTTGTTATGCTGATTTTGAAGGACCGGGCATGTTACTAAATAACGTTGTAGTTTTTGCGCTAGAAATGAAGTCTCATAAATCCTATTTGTCTAATTTACCTGAGGTGCTTTTCTGTTCAGCTTCAGTTAATATCATTAAATTCTTATCTATTTATAGTACAAGCAATCTGACTGCCAGAACCAATTCTGTGTCAGCATTTTATCAGTAAACCTCTAATCTCAAAGATTTGCAATGAATCAACCAAAAAATGATATCCAGTGATAGACCTTGGAATGCAAATTCTCACACCAAAAGTGAGTTGCATGGTTATTCTTTTAGAAATATAAATTTGCTTTTACTATGGCTGTTTTAAATATCTCAAGGTAAGCTTATATTTGAGAAATACAATTATTTTTACAGTGAATATTTCTCATGAGAGACTTTCTTTTTTATTTTTGAAAGACATCAGTTATTTCTGTTATCATAAAATACAACCTTCTTTTTCACGGTGCTACCTAAGTCTCATTCATATATTTCATGTCTTTTCATTACACGCCCTTTCCAAATATTTGGGGGGCATTTCTAAATGTAACATATGATAAAATTACAACTAAAATTGCTGTAATCCAAAAGTGGAGGTTTGATTTCTTAGTTGGTCTAATGTCACCCATGCAAAATTTTGAACATATTGTGAGCTATATGAATTGCTCCATTTAAATTTCGCACCAAATATTTAAAATTCTCTGATTATTTTTATTGAGATATATTTAACAAAACAATCACAAATCTTAACTGGTCAGTACAAGGGGCTTTGACAATGGCATATACCCTATAAACATCTCTTATAACGAGATTAAGAACCTTTCTATCTCTTCAGAAAGTCGCTTGATGCCCTTTCCAGTCAATTCTATTCTCCAGTGCCCTTTCAGGAATTATCTAATTTCTATCACTTCAGAATAATTTGTTTTTAAATTTCATATAAATAAAATCACATAGTAAGCACTCTTTTGTGCCTAGCTTTTTTCACTCAGCAAGTCATTGTGTCTATCATTCTTTTTATTGCTGAATAATATCCTATTGTATATATATAACCTTTCTCTTGGATGTCTGGAACACAGACTAGATGTATGATTAACTTTATAAATAAATATCAAACAGCTCTCCAAAGGAGTTGAACCATTTTATACTCCCAACAATCACATATGAAAGTACCACTTGCTGTCCATTCTGACCAATAGTTGATTTTGTCAGTCTTTTTGATTTTAGTCATTCTTATTGCTGTGAGGTGGCATCTCGTTGTGGTTACAATTTGTATTTCACTGGTAACTAATGAAATTGAATATCCTTTCATATATTTATTGTCCATTCATAGATCTTCCTTTATAAAGTGTCTATTCAGGTCTTTTGCTCACATTTGTCATGTTGTTCACTTTTAAATTATTGAATTGTAAGTGTTCTTTATATGTTCTGGAAACAAGTGCTTTGTTAGACATGTATACTGTAAACATATTTCCCAGTTTGTGGCTTGCATGTTATTTTTCTATTCCTATCATATTATTTGATGAGCAGAGGAGAAATTTTTAAATTTTAAAGATTTCTAATTTATCAATTGTTTTTCTTTGGAATTTGTGTTTTGTTGTTGTTGTTTGTCCCAGAACTCTTTATCTTCCCTTAGGTTGTGAAAATATTGTTTTCTTCTAGAAGTTTTACAGTTTTATGCTTAGGTCCAATATGCATCTTGATCTAATTTTGGGGTATGGAATGACGTGAGCATCAAGGTTCATTTAGTTCAGTCCACACCCAAAAATTAGATCAAGGGGCCGGCCTGGTGGTGTAGCAGTTAAGTTCGCGTGTTCTGCTTTGGCAGCCCGGGGTTCACAGGTTTGGATCCCGGACGTGGACCAACACACCGCTTGTCAAGCCTTGCTGTGGTGGCTTCCCATATAAAGTAGAGGAAGATGGGCACAGATGTTAGCCCACGGCCAATCTTCCTCAGCAGAAAGAGGGAGGATTGGCAACAGATGTTAGCTCAGGGCTAAACTTCCTCATATATACACACAAAAAATTAGGTCAAGATTTGACATCTGTGGTGGTTAATTTTATATGTCAACTTGGCTACGCTGTAGCACCGTTATTTGGTCGAACACTAGTCTAGATGTTGCTGAGCAGGTATTTGTGGAACTTGATTAACATTTAAAATTAGTTGACTTTAAAAGTAAGGCAGATTATTCTTCATAATGTGGGTGGGCCTTATCCAATCGTTTGGAGATTTTGAGAGGAAACATTGAGATTTCTCAAAGGAGAAGGAATTCTGTCTCAAGATTACAACACAGAAATCTTGCCTAAGTTTCTAGCCTGCTGGCTTGCCCTGGATTCCAGACTTGCCAGCCCTCACAATTGTGTGAGTCAATTACTTATAATAATTCTCTCTCTCTCTCTCTTTCTATATATATTTCTATTAGTTCTGTTTCTCTAGAGAACCCTGACTAATACAACATCTTACCAATATTGAGTCTTCTGATCCATGAAAATGTTATATATCTCCATTTACTTAGATGTTCTTTAATTTCTTTTGTAATGTTTGATAGTATTAAGTTCAGATGTCTTACATATTTTGTTGGACTTATTTATAAGCATTTGATTATACGTTTTTGTACTCAGAATTGTTTTTGAATTTGATTTTTTAATTGTGAGTTGAACTATAGAGAAATACAAATGATTTTATGTAATGACCTTTTACCCTTTGCCATACTATTTTCAATTATTGGTTCTAGTAATTTGTATACTCTTTTGGATTTTCTATGCACACTATTTGTTGCCTGTCGATAACAAGAATTTTACTCCCCTGCCCCAAACTTTATGCTTTTTATTTCATTATCTTGTTTTATTCTACTCATTAGGGTTTTTCCATTTATGTTCATTAATTATTTAGGACTATATTTTTGGGGGGGAGGGGCAATGCTTTTCTCTGGTTTTAGTATTGGAATAATGATGCACTAATAAAAGTACTTCTCTACTTTTCTATTTAAAAAGAATTGATACTGTTTTTCCTTAGGTGTTAGTATAATTCACTGATAGAGCCATTAGGGCCTGTAGTGTTGTTTGTTGGAAAATGTTTTAGTTTATATTTAAAAACTCTAATAAATATGGAGTTATTTAGATTTTTAAAATTTTTAACTGTTTTGAAATTAATGTTTTTCAAGGAAATAGTCTATTTTATTTAAGTAGCTAATTTTATTAGCATAAAATTGTTCAAAATATCCCTTTATTAACTTTTTAATATCTATTTCCCTCATACTATTGATTAGTCTTGTTAAGGGTTTATCAGTATTTTTTAATCCCTTCAAAGAACCAGCTTATGTCTTTGTTGATTTTCCCTATTTTTCTCTATTTTCTATTTCATTCATTTCACATTTATTTATTTTTTTTGTGAGGCGATCAGCCCTGTGCTAACATCTGCCGATCCTCCTCTTTTTTTGCTGAGGAAGACTGGCCCTGGGCTAACATCCATGCACATCTTCCTCCATTTTATATGGGATGCTGCCACAGCATGGCTTGCCAAGCAGTGCGTCAGTGCACGCCCGGGATCTGAACTGGCAAACCTCAGGCCGCTGCAGCGGAACACATGCACTTAACCACTTGCGCCACTGGGCCAGCCCCTCACATTTATTTTTATTATTTCATTTATTCTGCTTGCAATATTTTGCTCTTTTTTTTAATCTTCTAAAGATGGAACATTAAATTATTGATTTTATTCTTTTTTGAAAAACATTTTCTAATATAGCGTATAAAGCTATAAATTGTACTGTAAACACAGCATTGGCTGCATTCTACCATTTTTAATATATTATTCCTTTATTGTCAGTTCAAAATATTTTCAAATATTACTTGTGATTTCTTTCTTTTTTTAACCTGTGGATTACTTAACATGTGTTGTTAATTTCCAATTTGGGGGGAATTTTTTTTTTTATGTATCTTCTTGCTATTTATTTCAAATTTCATATTGTTATAGTCAGAGAACATAATCTGTGTGATTTTGGTTACTTTAATTTTATTGAGATCTGTTTTATCAGATCAATATCTGATCTATATTGGTAAATGTTCTATGTAAACTTGAAAAAAATTTATTTACCAGATTTTTGGTTGTAATATTCTATACATATAAATTACGTCAATTGGTTTACTAAAATTCAACTTTTCTTTATGTTTTCTGCATTTTGTCTGATTATACTATTGATTTCTGAGGGAGAAATATGAAAATGTTCCCTTATCAATGTGGATTCTTTTAAATTTATCCTTGAAGTTTTCTCAATTTTTGCTTCATGTAATTTGAAGCTCTGTTGTTTCATATATGCATATTTAGTAGTCTTATGTATTCTTGATGAGTTTATCCTTGTATTATTAGAATATCTTTCCTTTATTTCTTTGTCTTGAAGTCTATTTTGCCTTATATTAATATAATAACATGCATTTTCTTAAATTAAAATTTTTCATTGTCTGTCTTTTCCCATGCCTTTACTTTCAGTTTTCTGTGTCTTTTTAATTAAAGAATGCTTCTTGCAAATAGCGTATACTGGAATCTTGCTTTTTTTAAATCCAATTTGACAATCTTCTGCTTTTAAATGGAGTGCTTAGTCCATTTATCTTTTATGTAGTTTTTGATATGATTGACTTTAAGCTTCCCATCATGATATTTGTTTTATAATTATCCCATTTGTTCTTTTTTTAATGTTCCTCCATTTCTGCCTTATTCCAGTACATTTTTAAAAATTAACAATGTTCTATTTCATCTTCTACATTGGTGTTTTTGACTATGCCTCTTCATCTTAGTTTTTATTGGTTGCTCTAGAGTACAGTGTAGAAACCTTATACAATTCAATTTACCACCCAGCCCAAAACCCTTGTTTTTATTGGCATACATTTTACTAGTATATATGTTAAAAATCCCACAATAAATTTTTTATTTTTGCTAGAATAGTCAATAGTTTCAATTGTTTTTAAAGATATCTAAGAAAAAATATGAATATACATCATATATGCTATATTCTATATATGTATATATAACATATATATTTATACATATTTATATGTGTATATAAAACCTTTTATATTTACTGTATTTGATTATGTTGATAGTAATTTGATTATACTTTTTGACAACCTTAATGGACTTTTATTACTTTAACTATTAAAATAATTAACATCTGCTTTATGTAAAAGCTTTTAAGAAAATGTGTTTAACATTAAACTGTTTTTGTAAAAGATTAAAAATGATATTCTTATTTATAAATACATATATTTGTCAGTATTCTCACTTTCATTTTTCTTGTGTAATCATTTCCGTCTGTTCTCTCCTTGTGAGGCCATTGTCAGTGGTTGGGTTTTTCAATATACATTCCAAACTCTTTTCTGGCAGAGACTGGAAAGCGTAAAACTACATTTCTTAGGATCTCTTACAGCTCGAGTTCTAGCTGAGACTTTGATTCTGCTACTCTGAGGTACACTTAATAGACTTGGATTTGGAACTGAGTCATGTGAGGCGAGACACAGGACATAAGGATCTATTTTGTTGCTGTGAAACATAGTGGAAGTGTTGTTGTTCTGGCATAGGCAGGTATAAAGCCAACTTCCAAATTTAGCAGGCATCTTCCTGATCCAGTGGCTATTGGATGAGGACAGGAGCAATGCGGTTCTGAAGCCAATAGCTTCTGAATTCAATAGCTGTCACAGGTGGCTGCTTTCTTGGCAGCAAAGTTTGACATTGCAAATTACTCTTTTTTTTTTTGGCGAGGAAGATTGTCCCTGAGCTAACATCTGTGCCAATCTTCCTATTTTATATGTGGGCTGCCATCACAGCATGGCTTGATGAGCAGTGTGCAGGTCCACGCCTGAGATCTGAACCCACAACCCTCGGGCCACTGAAGTAGAGCGTGCAAACTCAACCGCTATGCCACTGTGCCGGCCATGCAAGTTATTCTTAATAACTCATTTTAGGTTCTATATCTTCAGCCCTTCTAGAGAATCTGTAACCATTTACTATTTCCTTAAAATAGCTAGAATGGATTCTATTCTATTTAGCAAAGTCCTGACCATTACAGGCAGTTTGAGATTTATTTTATACACACCCAGTTAGTAGTTACATAATACTAACAAAATTATACTAAACCTGAATACTTTGGAGACATTTCTAAAATGCTGACCATGAGAGGAATAAAAGTGAAAAAGAAAATGAAGGGGCTAGCCCAGTGGCACAAGTGGTTAAGTGCGCATTCTCTGCTGCAGTGGCCCGGAGTTCGCAGGTTCGGATCCCGACGGCACACCGACACACTGCTTGTAGAGCCATGCTGTGGCAGTGGCCCATGTAAAGTAGAGGAAGATGGGCACAGATGTTAGTTCCAGGCCAATCTTCCTCAGCAAAAAGAGGAGAATTGGCATCAGATGTTAGCTCAGTGCTGATCTTCCTCACAAAAAAAGAAAAAGAAAATGAAAATTTTGCATTTGGTAGAAATGACATGAATTGGACACATTGCTTTATACAGCAATAGATTTATATAACATTCTATATCAAAGGTAATAAAAAATAAGAAAAATTAGGAAAGTTGAAATACTTTCATTTGTTTTAATTGATAAAACATTTTTTCTTAATTGGGTGTGTCAAATAGTTATTCTGAGCTTGAGAGATTGAATAAAATATTTTACCTGCTAAACTGATATGGAATAAAAAAACGAAAGAGAAGTGCTAAATGTTAAGGCATTCAAATGCAGTTAGAGACAAGACAGGCCTGAAGTCTGGACCGACTGAGTGATTTTCCTGGGGAACTGACATTCTTTTTATGCAATATCACTGTAAACACCAGAAATGTGCTATGGTTATTTTTCACTGGTTATTTGCTCAGTAGGATACAGATCACTAAGGAATATGTACGTTGTTACAGATTTATGGGGACTTGGGAAGCCATTCCTCTCTCTGTGTTTTCTCTTGCTTTATATAAAACACTATAAGTTGTCATATCATTTGTCAAGAACTGTGTATGTTGGTCTCTTTTTGTCATTCATATTACTCTCTCATTGTGTCAACCCAGCAGATGGATATATTTCAAACAGGCAAACTGTTAAAATTGTTTTCCAGTTGTAAGATAACAAATTTGAATTTAACATTTCTTAAAATTGATCAGTTTTCTATATCTACTACCATTTTTCTCTACTATTAACTTCTATTAAATATCTGCATTCTATTTGCACTTTCTGCTTCTTCCTTTGAATAAATTTGTACTCAACTCAAATCATGTTTCATTGGGGCCATTAACATTTATGATTCTCTTTAGTGTTTTACATTTCTTCAGTTATAACTGAACATTGTATTACACCTTAGAGATTATTTTCCCTTTATTATGCAGCTTTTTATTATTCAGTTATATATTTTTTCTTTTATCTATTCACAGGTCTAATACTTTTAGAGTTGCAGTCCTATATTCATATTGGTTTTTATTATGTGCACCTCTTTAAAATTATCTGTCAATCTATTTCCTGCTTTTAGGTTTCGGGTAGCATTGAAAGTGGATACACAACTCTTGACTCTGCTTGAAGAATTCTACCAGCTATGTTTGGACTTTAGACTCTCTATGTCTTCCCAGGTGCTGTGGACTGAATATTTGTGTCCCTGTCAAATTTTTATATTGAAACCTAATGCCTAATGTGATGGTGTTAGGAGATGGGGCCTTTGGGAGCTGATTAGATCATTATGGTGGAGTCCTCATTAATGGGATTAGTGTCCTTGTAAAAGAGACCTAAAGAGCTCCCTACCCCTTCAGCCAAGTGAGGGTACAGTGAAAAGACAGCCATCTAGGAGGTGGATCCTCATCAGACACCAAATCTGTCGGTGCTGTAATCTTGGATGTCTCAGTCTCCAGAAATGTGCAAGTTAAATATCTGTTGTTATAAGCTACCCAGTTTATGGTATTTTGTTATTGCAACCTGAACAGACTAAGACACCAGACAACCTAGAGTCTCTGAGGTGCATAGAGGAGATTGGGTCAGACTGATCCCTACAGTGCACCTCTTCAAGTACACTACAGCTCATAAAAATTTTTATATTGATGCATGCTGATGTTGTCCATTCATTTTAATGATTATATGTTATTCCATTTAATGAATATTCAAAAATAGAATTTCTTATCCAATATTGGTGTTTAAATTTCTTATTTTTACAAACAAAGCTTCAATGAATATTTTTGTACATGTCTGAATACCACGAGCAGGATTTTTCTCTATGGTATACACATAGAAGTGGAATCGCTAGGTTGTAAATTGTGTGCATCTTCAATTTTACTAGATTGTATGATTTCTCTTTAAAATGCTTATACCACTTTACGCTCACATAAGCAACATGTGTGTTTCTGTTTTCCTCTTGTTCTCACTAGGACTTCGTATCAGAGTTTAGAATCTGAAGGGTTTGGTCAATCTCACTTTTGTTTTAATTTGTACTTCTCCAATGCAATTGATAATCTTTTCATGTCTGTTGGTAATTCAGACTTATTTCTATAAAATGTCTACTCGTCTTTTGCCTTTTTTTCCTATTATTCTTTTTTTCCTATTAATATGAAGAAATTCTTTATATATTCTAGATATTATTTCTCTGGTAGTGGTTTTTTTTTTTTTTCTATTGCAAATACCTTCTTCAAAACTGTGGCTTAACATTATACTTTGTTTTTGATATCTTTTATAATACATTTTTATTACAAAATATCATAGTTTATGACTTGTAGACTATGTATCTCAATAAGGAAATCATTTTCTGTCCCAAATTCATACAGACATGTTTTTTTCCCTAAGCATTTTAAAGTTTAGCTTTCCAAACTTTAATCCACATGGAAATTATCATTTTGTACATGATATGAAAAAATGATCTGGTTTTACTTGTTTTTAAACCAGATAACCATTTGTCTTCGACCAATTATTTCATAATACCTCTTTTTCCTACTGATTTAGTGTCACTTCTGTTTTATTCCAAGTGTGAATGTTTTCTATATGTATAAGGGATATACCTTTTCAGTTTGTTAAAATTTTATTTAGGATATTTGCACCTAAGTTTATAAGTGTGATTGGCATGTAATTTTTTATAATTTTTTATTTATTTATTTATGTTTCCCCCAAAGCCCCAGTAGATAGTTGTATGTCATAGAGGCACATCCTTCTAGTTGCTGTATGCGGACGTGGCCTCAGCATGGCCGGAGAAGCGGTGCGTCGGTATGCGCCCAGGATCCGAACCTGGGCCGCCAGCAGCTGAGCGCGCGCACTTAACAACTAAGCCACAGGGCCGGCCCAGCATGTAATTTTTAAAACTAAAACTGTTTTTGTCTGTTTTTTGTTTATTTGTTTTTTGCTGTGATGGCTACAGATCTAGACATAATTTTAAATCAAAGAGATAAGGACCAAATTTTAGGGATGGCAGAGCGGTGATCTGGAGCAGAGCCACCCCACAGCCCTGACTTGCTTGAATGTTACATGAGAGAGCAGTCAAGTTCTACTTTACTTGAACTCTATTTGGAGAATCTTTTCTATTTTTGGCTAAAAACCTAATCCTAAATGATACTTAGATATATTCTATATTTTCATGAGCTGACTTTGGTATTTTGAATTTTTATGTAAAACTTATATTCATTTTTAAAGTTTCCAATTCATCGCAGTGGGGTTGTTCATAATAATCTCTTATGATCTTTAAAAATCTCTACTCTATAGTTACATGCCATTTTGCATACCTCATTTTATTTGTGCCTTTGTCTTTTTTTCCTTACCCAGTTTTGGTTTTGTATTTGTCTTTTAAATAATCTTTATCGATCATTTTTGTTGGTTCTTTGTTACATAAGGTATCGTTGCTAATTTCTATTCTCAGGAATGGATTCTATAGCATAGGAAGCTTTATTATTATAGGTGTAAAAGCACATAACCCAGAATATTTTTAAGGAGGCAAGTCATTGATAACTTGCTCTATTTCTTGTGTAGTTATTAGACTTCAGTTTTCCACAGCTTTGGTTTGGGTAATTGATTCATTTTCAAAAAAATATGAACTTTTTATTTATTAACTATAATTATAAACATTATTCTTATTTAAAAATCCTGTATATTGTTATAGTTCCATTCTCATTTCCAATTTTGTTTTCATTTTGTTTCTATTTTTTACTATGTGTCCTAGAGATTTGTCTGTTTTCCTGGTTTTCAAAAATCATTTCTAGCTTTTATTGACACAATATATTATTTTTTAAATACCATCTTATTAATTTTTCAATCACTTTACAATCTCTTATTTATATTTTGTCCTGTTTGTTGTTATTATTATTATTGTTGTTATTGTTATATAACACTTTCAAAGATTATTTGAAACATTTTCGTAAGTGTTTAAATTATTAGAGGAATATAGACTTTAGCAGAGGAAAAGGACAACTTTTCTATGGATTTTCCCACGGAGATAAGTTTTCATCATGTCCTTTATTTAGTAACTATTTAAATGGCTTTTGCAGAATGTTTGGGTCCTATTTCTATAAAAACTCCCCCCCACATATCTCTGATTAGATGAAAATCATGTAATTTTACTAAGAGATCTGCTTGGGGACAGATTGCAGTAATATTCAAGAACTGATGAATGCATTAGATGTATTGGATCCCTGAGCCTGTGAGAGATAATAATGAATCAGAATCTTGCAGTAGAACCCTGAGTCTTTATTTTAGCACATTTTCTCAGGTTGTTCTGATACACAGCCAGCTATCCTTCCCACTGCCTTGAAACAGCAAAGTGTTTTGCTTGTAATAGGTAGACATTTACGTGGGATAAATGGAGTTTAACTATCTCCTAACCATATGCAAAATGGAGTTTTTTGAAAAAAAGTTTCATTCTCTAAGGCATTAAATGAAGTCCTAAAAGATTCAGATTTTTGCTTCATTACATTACCTGGTAACAAATATCTGGTAAACTCTTGTCTAGTCACAGAAAGAAAATACGGCTTCTGAGCATATTCAGTTAATTTGTAAACATAATACATTTTAAATATATAAAAAGGAAAAATTTTTTGGTATATTTGATAAATTTTAGATGTCTCAATTTTCAAGTCCCTTTTCAAAGATGATTTTGGCTTCATTAGCAATGTGCTGGTTGTAACTACAGGAGTGTAAGATTTGAATGACATTTGTGAAGATCATTCATTTTCTGCCAGACTCTTAGTAATCCATGCTTATTTTCAGTGGCCAATTATCTCCATCTCAGAGTCCTACAGAAACGATGTACTTATTCTCAAGGGATGGGCGTCACTTCCAGTTGATCATACTAATGAGATTTGACATGGTGGCGAGCAGCCTTTGCTCCTGTTGGCAGAGATAGCCCTGCTGATTAAATGTCCTTCAGAGGCACTCCATAAATTAAGCCACACATTGGTGCTACTGATCATTACAGCTCTTGTTCTCTCACACTAATTCCGTGATGCTGCGGAAGTCAAATACATTTTGTATTTTTCAATTTCCTTATTTCTATGATGCAGAATTTCGGAGAAGAATATGAAAATCATATATAATACACTTGAAATTGCATTAACATTTAAAAATCCAAGCTTTGCTCTGTGATCTAGTGAGCATTTATCATGTATTTGATGAGCTGGCATCTTTGGAGCACCTCTCCAATGGGACACAATGAGTCCCTTGTTCTCAAGTTAGAAATGAGAACTTTAGCCTTCCTTTCAGCCTTTCCATTGTCTACATGACCTTTGTTCTGTCAATCAAAAGTTGTGTGAGACTTTCTATCTGGAAGTAAGCAATGGGGGAAGTGGGTATGGTGCAGAATCTATCTTTTGGTAGGGATGGTGGTAGATTTTGGGGCAGTCTGTATCCAACCTCAAAGGTGTGAGCTGCAATTCTTGTGCTCAGCAGCAGTGGCAATGATGTTCTCACTGAAGCAACCTCCACGTTGTGGTTGGTGTACTGGTCCAAGCTGCTCCAACTAACTCTGGAGCTTTCGTAGAGAGCCTCTGAGCTTCCTAATATCCTTTCATCAATTATTAAACATTATTTAGAACAGATTCTCATCTCTGCAATGAAGAACTCTGAACTTGCACAATCTTTCACACTTGCTAACCACATTCCAGACATTTTGATTTTCTTGCTGTCTTTTCAAAAATGCCATTTTGTCCCCACCTCATGGCTCTTTGTTTGATGTTCCTTCTACCTCAAATACAGACATTCTCAGAGTGGGCTCTTCTCATCTTCAGATCTCTGCTCTAACGTCAGCCTTTCAAAGAAGCCATCCTTACCATTCCTTTCTTCTCCTATCCAGTGATCTTGATCACGTTCCTCGTTTAGATGATTTGTTTGTTTATGTATTTTCATGTCTTCCTCACAGCGTGAGGATAGGACCCTTTTTTGTTTTGTTTACTGAAGTATTCTCAGAATCTGGAATAGAGCCTGGCAAATAGTTGACATTCACTCTTTATGAATGAGTGAACAAATATGCCTAATGTATTGTTTCACTTTCAAGAGCTTTTTGAGGATAGTATTAAGAATCATAGATCTGTATTTTGGCCTAGTAGGAGAGTTAAGAAACTCAAAGGAGAATTGAGCTAGATGTAGAAAGAGAGAATATGGAGAAAAGTGAGTATTTTTCAAAAGGAAAAATGGTGAAGCAAAGGATAAAACCAAAATATACTAATTTGAGGAGGTTATCAAATGTGCATTCCTAGCAACTGTGTACTCAGAACCTCATAAGGAACTGCAGGGGATAAAAGAAAACCTAAGATGCCTCTGCCATTTTAATGGAGTAGTTAGGGAAGAAGAAGGAAAGTTTATGGAAACGGAAAAGGAAGAGATAGAAAAATGTGAGTTATGCAGTCCTGACACTGTTGGAAATAAGCTTCCCTAAGAGCTTACATTGCTCTGAGTGAAAAATCTGAAGCCATTCTTTGGGCATAAGTTCTTTATAAACAGAAATCATTGTTTAGGATTTGTGTTCTAAAGTTCATTCCTGTAAAACAGATGATGAAACACTAATAATTTTTGAAAGGAAATGAATCTCTGTAAACTTTAATATGTAACAGCAGAATACTAGGTAATTCCTAATACTGACAAACTTGCAAATTATATCACTTCAATCACTTTTCTAATTAGTGGGCAGACATGTTGAAACACTATGATTGTTCAGATTTTAATTGTCATACAGTGTTGTCTACAGTTACTCCATATGTTCCAATAAAAAAAAATGGACAATTATGCCAAGAAAGCAACTATATTTTTGATGATCATGGCTAATTGAGTAACTGGACATGATTCAATTCTATTACTTATCCAGTGAGAACATAATTATGATCACATTTGCCACTATCCTATGAGCATGTTTATTTCTCTTCTCTACAAAAGATTTTAGTGTGTAATGTAAATAAGTAAAGTTTCTCTCTCAAGGGGAAGTACAGGTTACATTTTATTTCACTTAAAAGATATTCAGAAATAATTGTAATATGCTAAGTGAATACGTATATACGTAATAGAATTTATACAGCGTGTCATAAAAATAACAGTGGGCATTTAATGAGCTTGTATTTTGTGTGGGGAACTCTTACTAGGGCTTTACATATATTAACATATTTAATCCTCGCAACTGTCTTATGAGATAGGTTCTTTATTATTATACATGTATAACATTTCCTTGCTATACATGAAAAAAGTAATTTTTAGGAAGATCAAATGACTTATTCAAGTTTAAACAATGACTGAGTGGCAGGGGCAAGATTTTCACCCAGGAAGCCTGCCACCAAGTCTCTGTCCTTAACCACTGGGCAATACTGCCTTGGTGGTGAGAACAATCAGGGGTTTGAGTTAATGCAGCTCAAATTTAGGATCAAATTCCAGTACTGAATATGACTTGGAGAATATTCCTCCACCTCTCTCAAATCTAAAATCTTGATCTGTAATAAATAACTAGATAATAAATTAAGTTAATAAATGAAAATGCAAAACTAATCCATAATAATACCTACTCCAAAGGGTTGTCATGTTGCTTGAAAATAACGTCACATGTAAAAGCACCTAGCATACTAGTCAGGATACACTATGTCCTTGGTTAGTAGTAGTACTTTTCGTCCCGTGTTAGAAAAATTTATGTCTAAACCAGAAACACTTTCTCTTGCTATTTTCTCCATTTTGCAATTTGAAGGGGAGAGGACCGCTGTGGGGCCATCACCCCCTCTCCTGGCCCTGACACACACCAGAGGGGATGCAGTCGTTGGGCTAGTGCATGCAGGGGGAAATGTTTCCTCCTATTCTAGAAGCCTTAACAGCATTACTTCCAATGTTGTGATTTGCCTCTGTCATTGTAAATGTTCACTTCTTTTCCGCTTGGCTGATTTTCAAATGTAATATTTAAAAAGAAGAACGCCTCCTGCTAGGTTTCCCTGTTTCTTACCATTATTGCTGTTGCATGTAATTACCTGCCTCCAAGAGGCCAACAAAATGGAGTCTTTCCTTCTTTCTTTCTTTTTCTTTCCTCCTTTCTTTCTTCCTTCCTTTCTTCTTTCCTAGTTTCCTTCTGTCTTTTTTCTTTCTTTCATTTTTTTCTTTGTGCATAATTTTCTTGTAATTTATTGATTTCAGGCTTCTAGATGATGGCAATAAATTTTCTAATGTAAAAGTAAAATTCTTAAAGAACTATCATTTTATCATTCTCAGAAATGCACAGAAAGCCTCCAGTTGCGGATTCCTTTAGTTTAACAAATAAAATCATTTGAAACCTCCCCATAGCGATGTTTTCCTTTCTGATTCATATTATTGGAACTAATCTGTAGAACTGAAAATATTTCCCCAAATCAAGATTTATAATACTTATGAAAAATGACTCTGAAGCGTTAGATTTGATAACCCTATAGTCTTAGATTGTCATTCTTTTCCAGATGCTACTGATTACTGTGGCTTACTCCCATTTTTAATACTCAAATGTAGATCATGTAATTAAAAATACTATTAACAGCTGACCACACCACATTATTGAGATCAGAAACTGAGGCCATTTAAATAAATCTAACATTAATAAAGACTGGCCTATGTGGGTTCTAGTGTGAGATCAAGTAGTGTATCTCATATTTCCTATAATTTCTAGTGAGATGTCTGAGGCTTGAATTGTCTAGAAACAGTAGCCTTTTTATACGCAGGTAGAGTCAGTGTCTCCTATGTGGTGTGACATGAGGACCAAGAAACACTTCCTGACCCTTTTCTCAAGTTACCTTACATTCTTGCATTGCTCATTTCCCTTTATCACATTTCCTTAACCAACCAAGAAAAGTATATTTGTATTAACAAATACGTTGTTGATCTACAAATAGGATTAAATAAGTTACTAGCCAGGTATGGCATGTTATGAGTTATTTTGGTGAGAAAATATTATTTCTTAATACATGGTTGATAACATATGCTCTAGCGAAAAAGAGGAGAGTTAAAAGCAAGTGGAGATTTTGGAGCCCGGGATGCTATACTGTGAAAAGAGCTCATAGAAACAGAAGAACAATGAGAATACTGGGGTATTGACAAGACAAGGGGGCAACACGTGGTAGAAGAAGGTTAAAAGGAGAATTAGCTACATATGTGTCTGATTTTATTCCTGGACTGTCTATTCTGTTTCATACATTTATTTTTGTATCCTTTGGCCAATATCACACTGTCAGAATACTGCAGAGTAAAATAAGTCCTGAAATTAGGTAATGTAAGGCCTGTAACAGATATTTATGTCGTCAATTATCTGGTAAAGTGTTTTGCCTTTTTTACTGGACCCTTGTCTTTCTACTGTTGATTTCTATTAGTTTTCTATATATTCTAGACAAAAATTCTTTGTTATACAAATTGCAAATATCTTATTCATATTGCTTGCATATTCATTTTTTTAAATGACATCCTTGGATAAAGATAATATTTTCTTTGACAAAATCCAATTTATCAATTTTGTTCTTTTCTGGTTAGTGCTTTTTGTGTCTACCGAAAAAATCTTTGCATCCCTTAATGGCTTGAAGATATTCTCCTGTGCTTCCTTTAGACACTTCATTGTTTCAGCTTTTGCATTTAGACCTATGATCCATCTTGAATCAGGTATTTACTGAAGAGAAATGAAAACATATGTCAACATAAAATCTTTAACAAGAATATGCATAGCAACCTTATTCATAATAATCCTACAATGGAAACCAAATTACTATGAAGAAGAAATGGAAAAACAAATTATATTTTATTCACACAATGGAATACTACCGAGCAATAAAAAGAAATGAACTCCTTATATACTCACAACTGGGATGAATCTCATAAGCATTATCTTGTACAAAAGAAGCCAGACACAAAAGAATAAATTCCTATGAATCCATGTATATGAAGTACAAGAACAAACAGAATTATTTTAAGGTAACAGAAATCATAAAGTGGTTAACCCTGCTCCCGAGGTGGTGATAGGGCAGGTTCTTACTGACTGATAATGAGCAGAAGGAACTTTCTGGGATCATGGAAATGATTATATCTTGTTTTGGATGGTGGTTACACAGTGTAGAAATTATCAAAACCTAAAAAATGAGTACTTGTAATCTGTACATTTTATTTTAAGTACCTTGTACGTCAATAGTTTTTTTAAAAAAATAGGTTAGAAAAACATAATGGAATTTTATCAATGCAATCAAATATTAACAGTCATTTCATAAACAATGTGAATGTGCCTCTTAGGCTTGTACTGTCTACAAACTGTGGCTGTGTTCAGTAGCCATGGCAACATACACACAAATAATAGGAGCAGCATTACCCTGACTTCATGTAATGTACAAGTAGCCGTTTAACAGCCGATATTTTTTGCATGCTTATTTTGTTTTAAACTCTTTGCCGATATTATTTCAGTTAATTCATCATTAGAAGTCAGCAGTAAATTTCATTATCAACTGAGTATGCTGCTTTTCTTTTTCCCTTGCTAATGAGGTTAGTAACGTGAACCTATGACTATAAAAAGGTGAAAATTCATCAAAAGCCAACATGTTTCTGAGGAGATAGTAAAGAAGCAAAATATTCCTAAATTAGCAAAGTGTTACTGTCAGATTGTTTTAATGCCCAGGACTAGCTCTAGGAAGAAGTTTTAATAAAGAAGTTTATCTACAACATCCCATGAATCCTTCTTATTTTTATAAAAATCACATCACTTTCACTGCTGTCCAAAATACAACATTTCACCTCATGGGTCTTACCCTCCCTGAAGTACCTAGAGCTTCCTCTTGTGTTCAGTACATGTTTGCTCTGTTTCTGTGCACATTGCTTGTACTAAATCTTTTATTTCTCACAGTAAGCTTGTGTGGTAAGTACATTTATTTCTTCATTTAATGTAAGATGAAACGGAGACACAAATGTTAAATAACTTCCCTGAAACCACACAGCTTATAAATAAAAGATTCAGCATTAGAGTCAATGCCATTTGATGTCGGAGGCTGCACCTTTGATCCCCACACTCTGGGCCTATTTCATATGTCCCTTCGTCATTATACTATTTGCCTCTAAAACATATGGGCTTAATATGGAAATTGCTCCTTATTACACTTGCGTTTCTTCAAAAGTGCACTCTTGGGGCCGGCCCTGTGGCTTAGCGGTTAAGTGCGCGAGCTCCGCTGCTGGCGGCCCGGGTCGGATCCCGGGCACTCACCGACGCACCGCTTCTCCGGCCATGCTGAGGCTATGTCCCACATACAGCAATTAGAAGGATGTGCAGCTATGACATACAACTATCTACTGGGGCTTTGGGGAGAAAAAAAGAAAAGGAGGAGGATTGGCAATAGATGTTAGCTCAGAGCCGGTATTCCTCAGCAAAAAGAGGAGGATTAGCATAGATGTTAGCTCAGGGTTGATCTTCCTCAAAAAAAAAAAAAAGTGCACTCTTAAGCCACAGAAATAAAAGGTAACACTCAGCCACTGACCAGCTAGTAGAAGAGGTGGTTTTATTCATCATCCAGCCCCTGTACTACAAATTATTCATAGGTAACCATTTTCTGTAGCCATTAATTCAACAAGTATTTACTAAGCACTTACTCTATACTGGAGACTTAAGTTGACCCTGAGAGTTCAGATGCTATAGAAGGACACTCCTGGAAAACACCCTTAAATTTCAGAAATTTCAGGAGGGGTAATCTTCTCTAATGCCCCGTTAGTAGCGCTGCTGCTCTCCTGGAAACAACTCTTTTTTTTTTTTTTTTTGTGAGGAGATCAGCCCTGAGCTAACATCCGCCAATCCTCCTCTTTTTTTGCTGAGGAAGACGGCCCTGGGCTAACATTGGTGCCCATCTTCCTCCACTCTATATGGGACGCCGCCACAGCACGGCTTACCAAGCAGTGCGCCGGTGCGCGCCCGGGATCCGAACCAGCGAACCCCGGGCCGCCGCAGCGGAGCGCGCGCACTTAACCGCTTGCGCCACCGGGCCGGCCCCGAAACAACTCGTTTTTGTTACCTTAAAAATTGGTGCAGCCAATCCCATCTTCCACCAATTAGAATTCCAAGCCACAAAGACTGCAAAACAGAGTCACCTGTGGCTTAGAATGGGATGTGAAATGAAAAGGTCAAAGTACTTTCTGCAAGCATTCTGATGTGTATTAGTTTCCCATTGCTGCTGTAAAAAACTACCACAAATTAACTGGCTTAAAAAAACCAATTTATTGTTTGACCGTTCTGGAGGGCCAAAGTCTGAAATGGGTTTCACTAAGTTAAAATCAAGGTGTTGGCAGAGCTGCATTCTTTCTGGAAGCTCTAGGAGAGAATCTATTCACTTACCTTTTCCAGCTTCTGCAGGCTGCCTGCTCTCTTGGCTCATGGATTCTTCTCCATTTAAAAGCTAGCAGCATTTTCAAATTTATCTCTGACTCTGACCTTCCTGCCTCCTTTTCACTTATAAGGACCCCTGTGATTTCACTGGATCCACCTGGATAATTCAGGATAATCTCGCCATCTCAAGAGCCTTAATTTAATCACAGCTGCAAAGTCATTTTTGCCGTGCAAGGTAGCATATTTATAGGTTCTAGGGATTAGAATATGGAAATCTTAGAGGGAACATTTCTTGCCTACTGCATTATATGAAAATTTTCTGAGAGTTATGTATTCCATAAAAACTATCTAGGTTGGAAATGTAACTATCCATAAAATTATATATTTAGTACCCATGATATGTTATTTTCTAAAGTAAATTACTTTTTAAACTCCTCCAAAAATATCTCAGAAGGAAAAATATTCTGAAAACATTTTTAATTGGCACAGAATATCTAGATAATAGACATATATTTTTAAAAGCCCCTCTTCTGTCTCTCCCTCCCCTTCTTCCTCTCCCTCTCTCTCTTCCTCTCTGGCATTCTGGCTCTCTCTCCTTCAATTCCATCCTCTTTCACACACACACATTCACGCACACACAGCAAAATCTTCTCTACTTACTACTAACAGCAAATACACAGTGATAAAGAAAATATCGAGTTCAGAAATATATTTTTGCTTGATCTTAAATAGAAAGCACTCATACAGGGAGAAAAATATTTAAAATATCCAAGGGATTGCTTGAGGGGTGTGAAATATCCTTCCCAAGAGAAATAGGCTCATGGTTTAAGCTCAATTTATGGGAGGAATTTGATGGGTTGGCTCACTCCTCTGCTGCCTTTGAGGCATATTGCAATGTGCTGGACTTGGCAGATGAGTCAGAAGGCAAAATTCACATAGAACTTGCTTCTGAGAGGAAAAAAAATCCCTCTTTAAGGGGTGCTTTGGGAGAGTTCCCTGAGCTAAAACCTTGGTAGACATTGGATTCAGGATCATTAACCACCCAAGATAACACAGTCCATGGGAGGTAGTGTTCCTTCCATGTGTGGGTTGCAAATGGGAGTAGCTGTTTACAAAAGCTGCAGTTAAATAAGAACAAAGTTAAGTAGTGATGAGTCAACTATGCAAGCCTCTTTCTCTAAAATGCAAGGACAAATGAAATAACATCAATTTCCAAATTTGAAAAGTACTCAAAATATACATATATACAATTCAAAAAATTGTGGATGAATTATTTAGATGATTAGCAGACAGAATGATAGGATTAGATTTCCAAATCTACTCCTTAGTAGTTGGGTGACATTGCTTAATAAATTACGTAACTTCACTGTGTTTCAGTTTCTTTACTTTTAAAATGGGGATAAAAGCATTTGCCTAGCCTGCTACAATAACCTGAAAGACTACTTGGGAAAGCAATTGGTATACTCTCAAGTAATAAAATTCTGTACCAGCTTTATTAAATATTCATACTTACAAAGTATTTATTACAATGCCTGACACATGAGTTTATTATTACAAAATGTTAATTCAAGATATAAAATAGATAGTAACAAATGAAGCTGCAGAGTTTTAGTCTTCTTTGTTAACTTTAGTATAATTGGTATCCACTGACAGTGCGCAATTCAATGCTTTGTAACAGGGGTCTATACTTGTAAAACCACTCTCCCAAGATAAAGAACATTGCTATTACTCTTAAAATTTCCCCGTGCCTCTTAGCAGTATCACTATAGATTCGTTTTAAATTTTTAGAATTCTATATAAATGGAATCGTAAAGTATACACTCTCCTGTCTTACTCCTTTCACTCAATATGACATTTCTAACTTCTTTCATTCAGCATAACATTGTTGCATGTTTCATTAGTTTGTTCCCTTTTATAGCTTCATAGTATTCCATTGCACTGAATATTATATTATGCTTATCCATTTTCCTGTTGATCAACATTTGAGTTGCTTTCAGTTTTTAGGTGTTATAAATATAGTTGCTGTGAGCACTTTTATATGTCTTTACGTGAACATAAGTTTTCACTTCTCTTGCATAAATACCTAGGTGTGAAATTAATGGGTCATCTATAAATGTATGTTTACCTATATGAGAAACTGCCAAACTATTTTGCAAAGTGGTTGTATCATTTTACTTCCCCATCAACAATGTAGTTGTTCCCTATAATTGACAACACTCATTCTCACAATTTTTAATTGTAGCCATTTGTGTATGGCGTATCTGAGATAAACCTGGGATCCATGACAGTATATTGCTCTTTTTATATATGACTAGATTCTATTTGCAAATAGTTTTTAAAGAATCTTTGTTTGTGTGCTCAAGAAGGATATTGGCCTGTAGTATTCTTTTCCTGTAGTCATTTTCTTTTTTTATCAGATAGAGAAGGAGAGAAGGAATATTCATAGAAATAAAAAGGATCCAGGATTGTGCAATATATTATCATAAAATTACCACATTGCAAAAAGTTTCTATGTGCCTTTCTCACTAGATTTAACAGACCTCAAGATTAGAATTCTCTTACTCATCTCATAGCTTAGTAGAACGTCTTGTTACCATTTGTAGACTAGGTTATTATTTGGTACATATAAACTTCTACCTCGTCCATATAAAGGGTATACCTTCCTACCCCTTGTTATTAGGCTTGGTCATATGATTTGCCTTGTCAACAGAATATGGAGGATGTTATGGGAATCTAGGCCAGTTTTAAGGCTAGGCTTTAAGAAGCATTGTATTTTTCTGCTTGGTTATTTGAATGTTTTCAACCTCTGCCTTGGGAGAAGAACAAGCCTTAGATAGCTGCTACTCCTCCAGCCTAAGCCCAAAATGAGACACAGAGGAACCGACCTGAATTCAACTTGCATCCCCCAGCAGAGCTGTCCCAGATAACATGAAGACTTGTGAATAAGGTGTATTGCTATGCGCCACTAATATTTTTGTGGTTGCTTGTGTGAATAAAACCTGACATATACTTACATACACTTAAAAATGAATGGATATAGAGATGGAGGTTCTGATTATGGTTATGACTGAGTAGCTCCCATTGAAACAACCCTCCCACAGACAACTTTAATCTGTGGACGATATATAAAAAGAACAATTGCCTGGAGTACTGGAGAGCAATCAAAAGCAAGAAGGTACTGGAGGTGGGAGGGTCAGAACTTGGAATAAAGGAATAGCATATAGTGAATTTTCTGGATTTTTTGGGGGGCTTTTGGCTTAGGACTAGACAGTAGTCAGTGCCATGTGGAGCGACTAGAATCCAGATAAGGAGAACAAGAAGAGAGAGTGAAAGGCAACTATCACACCCGGTAAATGAAGAAGAGTATCTCAGAAGGAGAGAGCTGGAGGAGAGTTTCCCAGTTTCTGTGCATGAATGCTACCCAAATCTACGATTGATCCCCGAACACTAAGTGTGCAGAGCATTTATAAGAATCTCACCTAGTAAAAGAATTGAACCGAGGTTTCATAGTCTGAGCTTGAGAATGACTGTCTTAACTACTTGCTAATACCAAAATCAATACTCCTCAGAAGAATATAAAGGAATTAAGAATCTCTAAAACATATCATTTATAAGGTTTTAGGTAGAATAAAAAAATCACTAAACATATGAAAAGACTGAAAAATCTGATCTAACATCAAGAGAAGAGGTGATCAATGCAGATTGACCCAGATGTTGGAATTAGCACAGAAGAATGTTAAAGCAGCTGTTTTAACTAACTTTACTCAAGGACATAAAGTAAAATATGCTCATAATAAATGAAAAGATATGAAATTTTAGTCAAGAAATAAAATCTTTTTTAAAAAGCTGAATGAAAATTCCAGAAGTGAAAGTATAATATCTGAATATATGTATACACACATACACACACACACACACTGGCTGGGTTTATTAGCAGATTGGAAAATAGAAAAGAAAGAGTGAAATTGAAGATTGGTGAGTAGAATTAGAAAAGAGAAAAAAGAAATTAAAGAGATATGAAAAGAACCTAAGAAAATGGTGGGACAATATCATAAACTCTAGCATATGTGTAATTAGGATGCCAAGAAAAGGAAGGCGTGAGAAGAAAAAATATTTGAAGAAATAATGGCTGAAAAGTTTCCTAATTTGATGAAAGACATAAATATTTATGTTTTAAAAGTTCAGCAAACTACAAGTAGGGCAATAGCAAAGAAGAACCACATCATATTTAAATTGTTGAAAACCAAAAACAATGAGAAAATTCTGATAACAACCATAGAAAATGGTATGTTACACTCAGGGGAACCATTATTTGAAATACCACTGACTTTGCATCAGAAACAATGGAGGCCAGAAGATAGTGAAAAATAACTTTAAAATACTGAAACAAAGAAACTGTCAAGCCAGAATTCTATATCCAGCAAAAATATCTTCCAAGAATGAAAGCATAATGACAATGATTTCAGAAAAAAGAAAACTAAGAAATTTGTGTCCAGCAGACCTACACTAAAGAAATGCAAAAGGAAGTAATTTAGACTGAGGGATAATTATAAAAGATAGAAACTTGAAGAATGAAGAACATTGGAAATGATTATTTGAGAGGCTTATATAGAACAACAACAATAAAAGCAATGAATTTAAAAAGTCCAGATTAAAAAAAATGTTTTCAATTAAAAAAAAAGTTTTTTAAGTCCAGTAGAGGATTTAACCTTGGATGGAATGATGAATAATCTTCTGTGAAATGGAAAAATATGAAGATATGGAGAAAAATATGTAAAAATAAAAACAGAATAACAAATCCTAATTTAAAGTAAAAATGTAGCTATCAAGACAAATATAATCAAGTCCTGTAATTCATGGAAATTATGTTCTATAAGATTTCCATAAACATTGAATTAGGAAATACAGAACCTCTGCTCCTAGGAGAATACAGAATTGGGTTCCTACAAGCCTCTGGTCACAACATTTTCATCAACCAATCAATATATAACTTTGTTTTATGTTTGCTTCTGTTTAAAGACACCCTATTTAATATATATTTCTTATGAATAATTCATTACACAGCTTTTGAATGATTTAAAGCCAGGGACTTTGGAGGCCAATTGCATTGTATAGGTTCGTTTGCCAATGTCCTTGTAAAACAAGCCAGTATCCAGTCTCATCAGCATTGAAAGCCTACTCTTCCACATAACCCCTTTAAACTTAGCAAGTAATTTACAAGTTTTCCACAGCCCCTTAATCTGCAGGATTCTCCTTTGAAGCATGTGAGCCAGACAGCAGTCGCCAAGGAGAATTTAACATTTTCCTGACTATGGGTAACGTGACCATAAATTTCTTTTCATTTCAGCCTTTCACCAATGCTGTTTACTACGTTTTTTTTAAAATAAATTGGTTTTCATCTCATAAACACACAAAGGTAGTGCTTTTCCATCTTTTCCATAGCATTATCATGCACTATAGATCTTGCTTGAGCTCTTTCCAGAGTGGCCTCACGTACAGATTGGCAAATTTCCTCTTCTTTCTTCTTGGTTGTAGCGTATCATTAATTCATTACCATTGAACTCACAGCCAGCAGCACTGTAACTCATGCCTGAATGAAGCTTATCTAACACACATGTTTTCTCCATAAGGCATGATATAGCCTTTTTGTGCTTAGGAACACTAGACAGTGTTTAAGCACTATGATGGAGGCCATTTTAAATAGCTCAATCACCAAAAAAAAGCATAAAAACGAGACAAGCATGGCAATAGATAGACCATGAAAAGGGCACTTATTTACAGCGGGAAAGCTGAAACAAGAAGGCAGAGCATCAACTTGTTAGAGCCTGGTTGAGAACATCGGTGACTCACATTTTTTGCCACTCCGCACTAGTCCACAAATTACTGAAAGCACTATGTGTATTGATTTGTGGGTTACAAATAAATTTTAGCAAGAAGGTAAATTCACAATTATGGAATCCCAGAGTAATGAGGAGGGTTGACTGTTCTTGTATTTGCTTCTCAAAATTTCTCTCCTTGTTGACAAATCTATATTGGAAGACAATTTATAATCCAAACTGGTGAGGAAATACAAAGTGAATTATTTAGATGAATTCACGGTTAGTGGGATAGCTAATAGATTCTGGAACATCTTTATAATCATGGAGTTTGAAATGGACAAAGGAAAATAATAAAAATAACCCTAGCTAATACTGGTCTAGTATGTACTATGTGTGAAGCACTGTTCTAAGTGTTTGACCCTTAATATGCACAAGAACTCCATGAGGTAGATAGTATCATTATGCTTATTTTACAGATCAGGAAACTGAAGCACAGAAAGTTTTAGTAATGTTACATTTATTTATTTTTTTATAATTTTATTTATTTATTTTTCCCCCACAGCCCCAGTAGATAGTTGTATGTCATAGCTGCACATCCTTCTAGTTGCTGTATGTGGGACGCAGCCTCAGCATGGCCAGAGAAGCAGTGCTTCTGTGCGCGTCTGGGATCCCAACCCGGGCCGCCAGCAGCGGAGCGCGCGCACTTAACCTCTAAGCCTCAGGGCAGGCCCATGTAATGTTACATTTAACTAAATTGTATCAAGCTGTTTTTTTCCTTAGTCAGGATAGAGATAGTTCCCAATATGTGTTGTTCTACTTCTTCATTTTAAGGTTAAAACTAACTGTCACATTTTTGAATATATGGTTATTATCCCAAAATAAGAAAAAAAAAAGTACATATACGCACATACACACTTAGTATTCACTCATGCATTTAAACGGGACTTTTAAAATTCATGTTCAATTGTCTATTTTGTGGTGCAGTTTTGTAATACCCTCTCTTTTCCAGAAATTTTAACTAAATCTGCCTGTATGAAGAATGTTTGTGGGAAATCAAGGAAGCAAGGATGTGCCACAGTTCTGATTCAGGGTGGAGAGAGAAGATGATGTGTGAGAATAATTAAGGATTCAGCAGGAATAGGAAATTAGAGTAAGAGAAAAACCTGAGAAGGAAAATCCTTGAGGTCTTGTGATGAAATGGGTTTCTGGTCAACGAATAGATTGGTTTTCATTAATAAATATCACATCATCCTAGGCATACTCTTTTTTTAAAAGTGCTTTTTTGGAATTGGTGATATTTTTATGAACCCCTCAAAACACTAAATATAATATTCCTGTAATATATTTGCAAGTTTATAGGTGAAAAAATGACTTGTTTTAATTCACAATTAGTTGGTTACTTGTGAGGTGGAGTTTTTTTATGTTATTATGTTTGTCAGCCATTTATGGAAAAACTCCTAAATAAGTCAGGCCTATACATAAATATAATAAAAAGATTAGGACTGGAAGAAATATTAGCTAGATAATTTCTCAAATATAAGACTAATCATATAAACTATAGTTTTTACACTTTTGATTCAGTTAGGAACAAAAAGATACATATCTAGGATTAAGTAAAAGAAGGTTTCTCAGTCGAGAATAGTCATTCTCAAACCAGATGCATATTACAACCACCTGGAAGACTTTTAATAAATATTGACACCAAGTTTCATATTTAGAAATTCTAGTGTGTGACGTAGTCATTTGTATTAGCTAGTTTCTCAGGTACTTTTAATGTCCCATGAAGGCTGACAACTTCTATTCCAGGCTATATCTGTAGCCAGCCAATACAAATTTTAGTTATTATTTATCAACTTCATCTAGGACATGCTTCTTCTTTTTTTTTTTTGTGAGGAAGATCAGCCCTGAGCTAACATCCATGCTAATCCTCCTCTTTTTGCTGAGGAAGACCGGCTCTGAGCTAACATCTATTGCCAATCCTCCCCCCTTTTTTTTTTCCCCAAAGCCCCAGCAGATAGTTGTATGTCATAGTTGCACATCCTTCTAGTTGCTGTATGTGGGACGTGGCCTCAGCATGGCAGGAGAAGCAGTGCGTCGGTGCGTACCCGGGATCCAAACCCAGGCCGCCAGTAGCGGAGCGCATGCACTTAACCGCTAAGCCACGGGGCCGGCCCTAGGACACTCTTCTTAGTCTTTAAAATTTTCTTGAGTGTAGTGACAAGTCTATCACTTTTATTGTAATTAATTACCACATTAAATTACATCTTTTGTTGTTATTTCAGACTCTGCTTATTCCTACTTTTCATGTGGGAGAAGCATCCTTAGAAGCACAAACATTTGACTCCGTCTCATACCTGGGCCCCTTAAGAGAGTGGAGCTCTTCTTAAACCATCGTGGAGTAACAGGGTCGTAAACTGAGTTGCCCATTTTCTGGTGGTGCTCCATGTTAAGAGCTCAGAGAAAGGAGTTACTGTGGACTTCTAAGCGCCCTCTGAACCAATATTTAACAGTTGCCTTCTTTTTATTTTTAGTGATCACCTAGAAAGTCATTTTTATCTCTGTAAGTGTCGTATATTAACATATTCCATATCCAAGTGCATGTGATATTTTTTAAAAATTTCAGGACTTTTGGTTACACCTATATCTTCAGTGGCATGAATAATTTGCAAGTGACTGCCCAGAATAACTTCCTAACTTCAAGATCAGTCTATTAGACTATGTTAAAAGTGGAGCACTGTACTTTTCAATCCATTTGTGTAACTTCTCAAGAGAAAACAAAATACTGCAGTAAAATCGGCTGTTACATTTCTGTTACTTAATCTGCTACTCGCCTTCAGCGCTGTCACCTAGATTCTAATTAGGTCTTTGTGCAGCGTTCTGATCCTTGGAGACAGATTGTTTTATTTTTCTCTGGCCTGTTAAATATCACCAAGCAGGCATGAAGGATGGTTCTGTCCTACTCCTCTCAGACCTACTTTCCTTTCACATCTTTAGAAATAATATTTTAGCCTTTGTCATTTATACTCTACTGGCACTGCTGGTAGTTATGCATTTGGGCATGTGTGTATTATTAATGGGTGTGGTCCACTCTGGCTTCCCACTGTATCCGGTTAACGTTATGAATTATTCCTTTAAAAAGGGAAAATCAATTTTTCTTGTTATGTGGTTTTCTAAGTGTGGCTGGTGTGAGCTTACAATACTGAAGAAAAATAAATATACATTAAAATAATAGTTTGTGGGTCTGTTTGACAACATGAAATTGTACACTGAGGCAGTCTCAGACAACCATAGGTTGTATTCTCAGAGGTTTTAATACATGAATGTAACAATGTTGACTCTATTTCTGTTCAAACCACTTACTTGATTTTCAAGAGTAACTAAAGAGCTGTTTATATACTTTATGCAACTATATCAAATATAATAATATCTAAGGTGGTGACAGTTCAATTTTCATATTCAAAGTAATCTAAATCATCCAGAAGAAAACCAACAAATTTATAACATAAATTTAAAAATTTTACTTGGGGAATTTTATCTCAATCAGTAAATAGCATTATTTAGTATGAAAAAGCTAGACTTACATCACCTATCTCCCTTCTCTCACCACCACCACCATCACCACCATAACCAAAGTGGGCAAAAAGGAACTTGTTATTATGCTCAAAAGATTTTATGACATTTTTTACATCATAAAAGTTAGGGCAGGTGTTCAAATTAGGAAATTACAATGAAAGAGACTTGCAGACTTTCTCTAATATTAATATTTATCAATACATTTTTAGGACTTATACATGTTCCTTGATAAGTCATCATCTCATTGGGTGTCTGAGGTTATTACTTGCTATGTTTTACCCTGACTACACTTCCCTGTATGGACTCTCTTTCTGTTAAGCTACATGAAATTGGTATCTATAATTAAAATTTATTATAGATGCAGCCTCATGTAGAGGGCCAGAGGAGTGGGTATTGTAGTAGTCTGCTGCTATCTTATTTATTTATTTATTTATTTATTTATTTATTTATTTATGAGGAAGATCAGCCCTGAGCTAACATCCACGCTAATCCTCCTCTTTTTGCTGAGGAAGACTGGCTCTGAGCTAACATCTATTGCCAATCCTCCTCCTTTTTTTCCCCAAAACCCCAGTAGATAGTTGTATGTCATAGTTGGACATCCTTCTAGTTGCTGTATGTGGGACTCGGCCTCAGCATGGCGGGACAAGCGGTGCGTCGGTGCGCACCCGGGATCCAAACCTGGGTCGCCAGTACCGGAGTGCGCACACTTAACCGCTAAGCCACGGGGCTGGCCCCTGCTGCTATCTTAAACCTCTAGAACTTCTAGTCCTCAATGTTTTCTCAGAGTCAGTACAGAATGTTGTTTTTCAAAGACAAGGCCAAAGCCAAGACAAAACATTTTTGCTCACACTTTCTTTTTTTTTTTGCTTTTAATTCTGAATTATTTGAGAGCCCCTTTGCAAACTATTTTTATAAGCTTCCATCTTTTAAAACATGTGATCCCTGTGTTGTCAAAATTTTCAAAACTTGGGGTGATAACTTCTGTAATTTTCAGAAATCTCTAAAAAATTCCCTGAGAAATATATCATTTGCTCAATCCTGAAACAAAGCTGATTTTAGAACAAGTACATTGTTAGAGGATTTTGAAAATAAAAGCAATCCGCTTCCCTTAACTACCTGCACCTCTTCCATCCCACAAAAATGCCTCAAAAATGTTAAAATCTTAAAAATATGTAAAGACTAGAGTCTTTAAAAATAAGATCTTAAAAACAGAATGGAGCTTGTGTATCAGTCATATTATAATGTATTTTCTCAGCAGGAATTCCAATAATTTTTAAAATATAAAGTAAATAGTTTGTGTCATTTTCCACAAAAAAAGTTCAAATCAATTGATTGAGTACTGTTTCACTTTAAGGAACCACACTCCTATGAGTCATAGATATTTTATTCTCTTTATCCAGAATGTTAAATATATCATTATTCTATATTGAAATGAAATGCTTCCAGTTTATCCATTTGTTTCTATGGTTTGAGTCAAAACAAGGAACATTTCTGCTAAGATGACTGCCGGTTTGCTCCCATATGTTTCAAAAATTCCACAACCAGCATTCAATTACAGGAAAGTTCCAGTGAAAACAAAAGTGCTTCAACTACATGGGGTAAAAAATACTCTAGATCCCTGATACTTTCTTTCTTAAACTTAAAATTAAAATAGCACTGTCTTGCACAGAAAATTATTGTTTTAAAAATTTACTAAAAGGCAAAGAAGTAATGGAGAGGCATTCAATTTCATATAGAACAGAAATAGTATCTTGCTGATTCACTTAATGTAGCACTAACCCAACAAAACATGCAAATTGCTGACAATTTACTGATGTTGGCAATGATATTCTAACAATTAAAACTTTTTTCATTAGTTCAAAACATTTACATTATGTTTCTCTCCTAAGAAAATGGTATTGTATCATGGCAGCAATGAAAATAGTGGAACATAGGTTATTATTAGAAAGAGCTATGTTTCCATTTAGCCATAAAATTTTAGTTCAAGTAGCTAAGAGATAAATGACTAGGGGTGTCAAAAGATGATCTTGACAAACCAATAAACTTGGGCGGCCTGTAACTCACGCAGTCTCTGAGATTCCAGCCGTTTAGATAGGACATTTTCCAAGATCAGGACATTTTAATGGCAGTATAAAGCTAGGTAACTCTCTACTATGAACCTGAGGCTCACTAACGTTGAAACTCTAATATTGTAATATTGCAAATCCAATATTACTCCTGGGGCATATCGACTTGGACAAACCACATTTCATGCTTCTATATCACCTCTCCTTATTTTTCTTAAAGAATAAGTGGATTGTGAACCAGAGGGCTGAGATTTTCTTGTGTGAATCTACCACTAGATATAATAATAGCTAATAATTGTTCTTACTAAGTATCTTCTATAAGGTGCTCGCCACTGTGCTAAGTTCTTTATACACTGACGCACTTAATCCTCAAAACATCCTGACATATCCCCAGTGCCTAGAACAGTGCCTGTCACTAAGTAGGCACTCAGTAAACATTCAGTAATGAATGTGCAAGCCTATGAAGGAGTGATTATAACCCCACTTCACAGATGAGGCCACTGAGGCTAAGAAAATGGAGTAACTTGCTCACTTTTATACTACCAGCCAGAAGCAGTGGAAGAATTTGAAGACAGGTCTCCAAAGTTCATGTTTTGATTCTCTGTACAGACAGCTTCACCTCAACTCTCTGAGCCTCAGTTTATTATTAGGAAAATAAAGGTACTTACCAAGTGATTTTTAAGGTGCTTTACAAATTAAATGTAAACATACTTAAGAAATCCATGACCAACCTTTGAAAAATTAACATCAACCACAGACTGGAGAAGTGGGTATGGAAACTGAGTGTTGATCTGTCACTTTGGAAAAGTTGGCAGTTCTGCTAGATTTGGGGCTGAGTGCAAAAAGTGAGTGTCAGGTCTTTAGTGTTGTAGATCCATATACTTTCTTATCGGCAGTTCTGATATCCAACCGACTCTGAAAACCAAAACTTCTTACTCATTTGGCTGCAAAATCTGGCTTGACTTGAACTTATTTGGCTGCAAGTACTAACCTGAACTGATGTGAGACCATTTCCAGTCTTTATTTATCACACTTGTGAATATTCTTTTGCTTTGCTGCCAAAATATTAATGTATTTGGCTATGAGGTGATGCAGCCACTCCCTGCGGTGGGAGTGGGGGACTAGAATGTTAACACATTATACAATTTATGCAGTATATACCTGTCTATAAATCCACAAAAAAATCTGAATTATAAAGCATGTCTGGCCAAAAGTTTTTGGGATAAGGGACAGTGGGCTTGCTCGGGTTCAATGACCAAAGCTGTAGTCATTGGAGGAAGAGAAAGCTAGGGATCAACAAACTTGAAGTTTTAAGGGTGCTGATTTCAAGACATCAAAGCATCCACTATGGAATTGGGTTTTCTTATTTGTATAAAGAAGGTCACCAGAAATCATAAAATAATTCAGACAGAAATACTACTAACCAGAATGGTATGCCCTTCATGATAGAGTCTAGCATTTCAGAAGGCAGAAATATAAGGTGGAGTCCCTGAGAGTGGCAAGTTCATTGTAGCAACTGCTGTTTAGTAAAACTAAAGTAACCCCAGACCATTCTATACACACCCAGCTCTTCTTTGGCATATCTATACTTTGTTTATAACTTTTACCTGTATTTTCCCCCATCCCTGTCCCAGTTTTAGAGCAATCAGAGCACTTCAAGGTAGTATAAGAAGAGAGAAAAAGACCCCACCACTTTGTACCTAAATACTATCTCCTGGTTTTAATTGTTTTTAACTGACATTATTCTATTGAGTGTTCACATAAAACAAGTTGAGAAGCAAGGAAAGGGGTTACCATAGCTCTGTGTAACAGATGGTGAAACTTATGGTCTTAGAAGTTAAGCAATAGGTCATTGTCATACAGCTATTTAGTGACAGCTGAGAGACTAGAATCTAGATTCTTAGCTAAGTGGATTTTCCACTATATGGCAATGATTCTGCAAGTTAACTTTTATCATTTGACTAAGGCTACCCTTAGGATATTTCTCTTTTCAAATAGATGTTATATAAAAACCATGCCCACTTTCCACAAATATCATGGCAACAAATATGAGAAAAATTATATAAAATGATAGTGCAGTATGACTCACAAGATTTCCTGATTGCTTCCCAATATGTTTTTCCTAGTCTATTCGAGATACGGGTAAAGTTCTAAAATGACACTGTTAAAATTCCTATATACCTTCTTTGAGAATTTGGAGACTGGCCAAGCATTCATTTTGATACTGCTGGAACTAATGCTGTACTTTATAAGTGGGTCACAGCATGCTCCCGAGATGTCTTAAAGATGCTGTGGGCTTTTACTAGCGCAAGCAGAGCTGGTTCTTGTACATTGGCTGACTTCAGTGGTCCCTTGCGAGCCTTCACCTGGGGATTCACGCAGCTATCATCCTCCTAGGCAATTATGTGTCTATGCTTCAGGGTCCCTAATATTTAACTCCTTTTAGTCTTCCTTTATAAATTACTATTCTCTTTTCTTATTCATGTTTGCTGACAATACAGAAATGCAGCAAGTTCTGTATCTTTTTGATTAGGCTAAGCTTTGGTTGAATTATATCCTTGCCAAATTCGTATGTTGAAGCCCTAACCCCCAATGTGATGGTATTTGGAGATGGGGCCTATGGGAGGTAACTAGGTTTAGATGGGGTTATGAGGGTGGGGCCTTCAAGATGGGATTAATGCTCCTATAAAGAGAGACACTAGATAGCTTGCTATCTATCTTTCTTGAACTATGTCAGTCATATGCAAGCCAGGAAGAGGGTCCTCACCAGAGGCCGACCGTACTGGTGCCCTGATCTTAGACTCCCCAGCCTCCGGAACTGTAAGAAAATAAATTTCTGTTGTTTCAGCCACCCAGTCTATGGTATTTTGTTATGGCAGCTCGAGCTGACTAATACAGGGTACTTATAGCATTGTAGCTGCCATCTCGCTGGAGTCATTGACAATAATTAATGCCTATGCATATAATTAATAAATATGTCAGACTAGGTTATTTGTTACATACTTAACTCTGGTTTAATAGCATGTATTTCCTAGACATAATAAGAAAATAACATGTGGTTGTTTGAAAATGAACATGTTACTAACTTAGATGTACAAGAAATTTACCTGCGAGTCCACAGTCTTCTAGTTAGTGTCATGATGTAGAGGAATGACTTTTGGATTCTTCCAAGTTATATGATCTCTTTTGGGATAACTATTCAGTCAATTAAAAGTCCAACTCCCTCTCCAGTTGTTTTCCTCCTCCTGTACTTCCTAAGATGACATCTGGATTTGGGTAACTTGCTGTGTCCTTATTGCCATCGAAAGAGGGATCCTTCAGTCTGCTTTCGAGGAGATGGATGCTCTTGTTTTTTGCCTTGTCACTGAATTCCTTGTATACATTTGCTGCTAATGTCTATGGCAGGTGGACTTGTGTATCTACTCTCAATATGGGCAAGGGCAATTGGTGACTCCTTGCTACTTGGTTCCTTTCACTTTTCCCTGAGCCTTTGCCACAGTGAACCATTCATGTTTCATGTACCGCCCTCACACAACAATCTCATTGCAGACATCTGGCTCTCAATTCAAGAGGCCTCCTCAAGGCACAGGCCAAGCCTACCTTCATTCTACTTGATGTGACAGGGTACTGATTAAACCCCTACACAGAGGTAGTGAGAAAGGTGAGATAATTAGAAATGGCCTGGCTAAGGTATATTTAAAAAATGATTTGATGATAGCCACTCATAGTTTTCATAATGCTGAAACATATGATGGAAACTCTAATGCAATGAAGTATTTAGTGAATATGTAAAATTTAGGAACTTCAATGTGGACACATGTTTTATTAGATATTAATGAATATTTTTCCTTTTATCAAATGACTGTTACAACAAACCTCGAGGATAAAATGTCATCAGAAACATTTGTTTTGGTACTCTCTTGTCAACTATGTTTAATAAGCCCTCAGCAATTCTAAAGAAGCTAAAATAATCTTACGTTTATAACATCATAAACTGAAGTGTTTTTTTTTTCTTGTACATGTGTCTTTATTGTAAACATTGTATATGCATGGAAAGCAGTGTTAGGAATCCACAAATGGCAGTTAATATTGAACAGTGGAGGTGAGATGAAAGGGTCAGATACCTCCGTAAGAAAAAAAGAGGCTATATTAAACTGGAAAAATATGCAAAAATTTAGACTGTAAAATATATCTAGAGTAGGCAGGATTAGATACTCACTGTCAAACACAGTTGCCCAATTCCATGCAGCAGGTATTTTTTTAATATTTAATATATTTTTTAATATTCTACTTGGAATACTAAAATGTTGAAATACGTAAAATATGCAAACATTTCCAATTGCAAGTCACGCTGAGAATGCAGGAGATAAACAGTTTCTATTTAATATTGTAAAGTTACTAGCTGAACTCATTTACTAAAGATATGATCTTTATTAATAACTGAATCAGAATTTATTAATCAAAACAAGTTTCCAAACATAGTACTTATTTTTAATCGGTGAGAAAATTTTGCTCTCCTTTTCACCTTTACTAATTGGACACTGTGCTTTCTCATTGAGATTATGCCAACAGACTACAGGAGTCTTCTAGACAGTGAGTAGAAACCAATTATGCAGTTAAACCTTTAGCAGTGCTAGCCCAGGAGCATGCTTAAAAATATTACATTAGAAACATTCTGACAGTTATAACTTTAGGAAAATTTGGGAACTATTTGCAGCTCGGATCCAATCTGAAAATTAGACTTCTCACCAAAAAGTTAAATTTTGGAAAACTCTTCCCACCAGCAGAACATGGGTCTGTAAACAGAGGCAGCAGAGAGAGGGCAAGAAGGACAGAGAAGGAGCCATATACAGAAAAAAGGGAGGCTGTCGTGGGCTATTGACCACAGCCCAAGACAAATACCACTTACAAGTGTCACGGCACATAGGTATAATTTTTTCCTGGCACTTGTTACCCTTTATTTACTTATTGTTTAACAGTACACAAAACACTGTTAAAAAGTACCGTATAGGGGCCGGCCCGGTGGCACAGCGGTTAAGTGAACGCGCTCAGCTGCGGCGGCCCAGGGTTCGCCGGTTCGGATCCCGGGCGCGCACTGATGCACCGCTTGTCAAGCCATGCTGTGGCGGCATCCCATATAAAGTGGAGGAAGATGGGCACGGATATTAGCCCAGGGCCAGTCTTCCTCAACAAAAAGAGGAGGATTGGCATCGGATGTTAGCTCAGGGCTGATCTTCCTCACAAAATAAAAAAGTACTGTATAATATCTAATATTGAATCTTTCAATATTAGAAAGAAATATGTGACATATATCTTGAGAGGCGTTGATGAGTACAGCTTGCAGGGGCTGCATAACCTGTGAACTTTTTAGAACTTTTTGTCCAGGCTTAGCCTGAGTTATAGTAAGAGGAAGAAGGAATCAGTATGCAATTTTTATTCTTCTATCAGTCTCTTGGTAGTAACTATCCCCACTCCTACATATACAATTAGGCTGAATTTGTCTATACACCAAATCGGCATGGAGGAGGAACATTGGCTCTGCGCGGTGAGCAGTGACAAAGTTACAGTAACTAGGCAATCCTCTGCACTGGTTTCCCATTCCACAGAAACAGAGGGAGAAGGTCTGTCCTGTTCTTGCAGCCTCACATGGGAGCTGGGAGAAGAGGGCTGTAAATGTTCTCCTAGACACTAAGGCAAGAAACAAATAAATGCAAAAGGAAATTGTGCTCTTTTTGCTTAATTAGCTTCAACTCTCTCTGCCATTATAGGTAGCCATGTGATAAATGTATAAGAGTAAAAGAAAATGTTGGGAAGTGTAGCAGAGTACAGCAGCAGCTATTATTAATCTAATGAACTTTTCACTTGTAACCTTTGAAAGTACTATCACCATAAAGTGAAGCACAGGAAAAAAAATTCCTGTAGAAGACATTTTTAGGATTTTAAAGTGTGAAGAATGAATTAAAGAAAGAATTAAAGATGGGCAACATTAACTAACAATTTGAAACTCTATTGAATTTTTCATGGTTAAGAATTTTTAATGAATTATATTACAGTTAGATTGACACGCATCCAGTTACTTTTTAAAATAGATAAAATGTGTGCTCCTGAATATTTTTTTAAATTATGTTTTAAAGATACTTTTTTATATTGAGGAACTCTGTAGAAATCACTTTTGCAGGATACCCGTACTCCTGTTAATTTAGTTTTTTTTTCAACCTCTAAGCCTTATTTTATTATTTGTTTACATAGGGCTAACAATTGTATAAGCAAAATATATTCTAACTATACTATATACAGGATCTGAGGAAAAATAAAGCTGGTTCAAAAATTCCTGGAAGATTTCTGCTTCTGGACATGATAGGGTAATTGGGACCAGGTTTGCCATCCTCCAATAAACATCTACAAAACCAAACATGATAGGTGACACATCTGTGCCCAGATATGGGACAACGGGGTGGCACGAACCGCGACCCCTGAGATAAGGGAAACAAATGAGATAAGTCCTACAATTGCCCCAGCTTTCTGCCTGGGGGCACTTTCCAGACCGCGGTGCAGGAAGGGAAAGCAAAGTGGAGCATAATGGTCTCACTGAGTGAAAGAGACAGAAGGCAGAGCCTGGGGAGGCTGAGGCGGCTGTAATCTAGAGGACATAAGATCAGAGAGAAGGGAGCTATGCAGAGACAGAGCTCCCAAAATCTGTGTAAGGGTCCCTTTGAGCTTATTGCTAAATACTAAGCAAAATTTGTGTGAGGACTAACTTCATGAGGTCAGGCAAAGAGTATTCAGGGATCTGTAAAGTGAACAATTCCCAGAGCTCATTCAGGTGTGGGAGATGTTGGGGCCTGACCACACAGACCTTAGAGTCCTCATTGAACATAGTGAACATTCTGGGTATCCCTAACAACAGTGACAGCTTAGTAGTATGGGTATGCTACTATTCTAAGATGCTCCCAATGACCCACACCTCCTGGGACTCATGCTCTCTTCCTCTTTAGTGTGAGCAGGATGTAGTGACTCGCCTATAGTTAATAGAATACAGAAAAAGTGATGAGATGTTACTTCTGAGATTACATTAGAAGATGCTGGCTTACAATGTACCTGCCTTCTCTCTTGCTGGCTTGCTCTGATAGAAGCTAGCTGCCATGTGGTAAACTGCGTTGTGGATAGGACCACGTGGCAAGGAACTGAGGGAGATCTCTAGCCAGTAACTCACGAGCCACCAAATCTTGTGAACAACCACTTGAGTGAGCTGGGAAGAGGATTCTCCCACAGTCAAGCATTGAGGTGACTGCAGCCTGGGTGACAATTTGGTTACAGCCTTTAGAGAGACAGTGAGCCAGAGGAACTTATGCCTGGATTCCTGTTCAACAGACACTGTAGGATAATAAATGTGTGCTTTTTTAAGCTTCTATGCTTTGGGATAATTTGTTATGTAGCAATAGATAACTACCTGGAGGTGGGGAGCTACCATAATAAATATCTAAATATAGATAATTAATATAAGGGCTAACCTAGCCTTGGAGTAAAAGCTACTACAGACCTGTTAGCAGAACTTAAACCAAGCCTCAAAAGGATCAAGCTGATTAGCAATAACTTATAAATCAGTGTATTGAAGTCTAACTTTCCTTAAAGAAAGATAACCACGTAAACCATGTAAAATTCACAATACCTGTATCCAACTTCCAATCAAGAATTACTAACCATGTGAAAACAAAAGAAAATGTGACCCATAAAAGGGAGAAAATTCAATGAGTGAAAACAGACCCCCAAATGCAGCAATAATAGAATAGACAGGACTTTAAAACAATTATGATAAATATACTCAAGTATTTAAAGGGAAAGACGAACATCATGATGAGAGAAATTAAAGATATACGTGAAAGAACTAAATGGAACATCTAGAGCTTTACATATCTCATGCACTATTGAAATTAAAAATTTACTGGGTGGTTTTAACAGCAGACTAGACACTACAGAGGAGATCTGTGAATTGAAGACATGGAAATAAAATTTTTCTAAAGTGACTCTCTTAGAGAAAAACGTAAAAAGACTAAAAAAATCATAAACAGTGCCTTTGAGACCCATTATACTGCCTCAGTGTCTCAATTTGCTGTCAGTGATAAAAAACAGTGAAACGTGTAATTGGAGTCCCAGAAACAGAGGTATGTATGGCAGGGTAGATAAAAGTCAAAGAAATAGTGGCCCCAAATTTTCCAAATTTGATAAATACTAGATATATTCACTTGCTTGAAGCTCAGTGAGTCCCAATTGGCTGAATACCAAGGAAAAAAATACCAAACCAGCCAGCCCTGATGGCCTAGTTGTTAAAGTTCGTTGTGCTCTGCCGTAGCAGCCCGGGATTCGGTTCCCAGGTGTGGAACCACACCACTCGTCTGTCAATAGCCATGCTATGGTGGCGGCTCACATAGAAGAACTAGAAGAACTTACAACTACACACAACTATGTACTGGGGCTTTGGGGGTGGGAGGGGAAGGAGGAAGACTGGCAACAGGCGTTAGCAAGGGGCAAAAATTCCCCTGTAAAAAAACAAAAATTCCTAGGCACATCATAATCAAATTGTTCAATTCCAGCAATGAATGAAAATCTCTTACACAAGTCAGAGAAAAAGGCAAAGTATTTTGAGGAGAGCAAAGAAAACACAAGCCAGAAAATAATGAAATATCATCTTCAAAGTGCTAAAGAGAAAAATCTATCAACCTAAAATTCTATTCTCAGCAAAAACATACCTCAAAAATAAAGGCAAAATAAGGATTTTTCAAACCAACAAAAGCAGAATTTGTCACTAGCTGGCTTGCACTATGGGAAGTATAAAAGAGAGCTCTTCAGGTGGAAGAACAATGATACCAGAGGGAAACTCAGATTTCCTGAAAGTAATAGTGTTGAGAATGGTAAATATATGAATACATATAATGTTGCATTAACATGATTTTCTTATTTTCAATTTCCATAAAAGATAAATGACTCTTTAAAACAAAAATAATAAAAAATGCATTCTATTGTGGAGTTTGTAACATACCTATAACATATGTTATAAATCCTGTGTACGAAAATGAAAGCATGAAGGGGGGTGGCAGTGGTGAATGTAATTATATTGCTGTTAAGATTTTTTTACATTTACCTGAAGTGATGTAATGTTAACTGAAGGCAGAGTGTAGTAAGTTAAAGACACATTCAGAAACCCTGGAACAACAGTTAAAAATGAAATAGAAAGTTATTGCTATAAGATAGAGAAAATAAAATGGAATTTTAAAAAATCAATTAGAAGTCAAGAAAAGAAGAGGAAAAATACAAAATAAACAATCAAGTGATAGATTTTAACTCAACAACATCTATAATTAGATTAAAAGAAATGATGTAAAGACTCCAATTAGGGGCAGACCCAGTGGCGTAGTGGTTAAGTTTGCGCACTCCACCTTGGTCGCCCGGGGTTCACAAGTTCAGATCCCCGGTGCGGACATATGCACCACTTATCAAGCCATGCTGTGGCGGCCTCCCATATAAAGTGGAGGAAGATGGGTGCAGATGTTAGCCCAGGGCCAGTCTTCCTCAGCAAAAAAGAGGAGGATTGGCAACAGATGTTAGCTCAGGGCTAATTTTTCTCAAAAAAAAAAAAAAAAAACACTCCAATTAAAGGGAGAGATTATCTTAGTGGATAAAATAGCTAGACCCAATTATATGACCTACAAGAAATGCATTTCAAATTCAAGACACGATAGGTTTTATAATAAATACAAAATAAATATAAATATGTATCCATACATAATATACCACTAATAATGAGAAAACAGGCATAACTATATTAATATCAATTAATATATTACTAAAAACTTTAAGACAAGGAATTATATTTGGAAAAAAGGATATTTCAAAATGATAAAGTAGGAAATTAATTAAGAAGATATTACAATCCTAAATGTCTATGCCCCTACTAATAGAACTTCAAAATGCATGAAGCAAAAGCTAATAGAACTGAAAAGGAAAATAGAAAAATCCACAATTATATGTGGACCTTTCAACACTTCTCTCTCAGTAACTGATCAAGAAGACTTGGTCAACAGTGTTAACCAATGTAAGTTACTTGATATTTGTGGAATGGCCTCTTCAGCAACAGCAGAATAAACAGTCCTCTCAATAGCATAGGGACTTTTCATCAAGATGGACCCTATACTGGGTTATAAGACATGTCTTAGTACATTTAAAAGGACTAAAACTATAAAGATTACATTTTGCAAGTAACAGAATTAAAATTTAAATTGACAGCAGAAATCTATGTAGAAAATTCCCAAATACTTGAATATTAATCAAAACACTTCTAAAAAAACATGAGTCCAGGGAGATTCACAAAAGTATTGGAAAATATTTTGTTTTGAATAAAAATAACGTAACATGTCAAAATTTGGGAGATACAGCTTATACAATGCTTAGAGGAAAATTTAAGGCTTTAAATGATTATATTAGAAAAAAAGAAAGGTCTAAAATATCTATATTAACTCCTAAAGAAGTGAGGAAAAGGAAAGAAAACAAATTCAAAGTTAATAGAAGGAAGAAAATAATGAAAATAAGTGCAGAAATCAATGAAGTAGAACATATGTGAATAATAATAAAAATCAATAAAAACAAAGAATTTTTCCAAAGATGAGAAATGAATAAACTTCTGGCTAGACCAATATAAAACAAAACTGAAGACACAAATTATCAATACCAGGAATGAAAGAGAGAGGTCCAGATTTTACAGAATTAACAAGACATATAAGGTAGTATTATGAACAATTTTGTGCCAATAAATTTGACAATTACACAAAATTTACAGATTATTGGAAAAACACAAATTACCAGAACTGATTAATCTCTAAATGATTTATTAATACACGGTAATTAATATGTTCTGTATTATATTGTGTCATAGAAAAATTGTGAAAAGTTAAAATCTTTTTTGGCATTGACACCTATAGTTAATTGCCATACCGCTGCATTAATATTTTAAGACTGTATTTAATAACTTCCCAGGAAAAATAACGTGTATGCTATTAAAGACATAATTGATGCTTAACATCATTATTTAATAGGGAATTTAAAGTACAAACATTATGGGACACCAATACACAGACAGTAGAATGGTTGCAATTAAAAAGACTGACAACACCACGTCTTGGAGAGGACACGGAACAACGGCAACTCTCATGCATTGCTGGTGGAAGGTAACATGGTACAACTACTATGGAAAACAATTTGGCAACATAGGCTTGCCATACAATCCAGCCACTCCACTCCTAGATATTTACCCAAGTGAAACAACAACATATGTTTAGACATATGTTCCAGCCCAGAATTGGAAACCAACAGGTGAGCAGATTAAGTGTTTTATTCATATTAACCCTAAAATGGAAACAAGCCAAATATCCATCAATAAAGGAATGGATAAAAAAATTGTGGTACATGTCATGGAATACTACTCGTGAATAAAAAGAGATTAAACTACTGATACACACAAGAACATACATAAATCTTGAAAACATTACACTGGGAGAAAGGAGGCTGACACTATGAAAGAGTACATAGTGTATGAATTCATTTATATGAAATTCTATAACATGTAAAACTAGTCTATGACAGAAAGAAGATGATGCTTACCTGGAGCCGGGATTGCAGGGTGGGGATATTTACTGCCAAAGGGCACAAGGGAAATGTTCTATTTGATGGCAGTGTATCCAGTGTCAAAACTCATCAGTCTGCACATTTAAAATGCATACATTTTATTGTGTATATAGAATTCCTCAACGAAATGGAGTGGAAAATTTTTTTTAAAAAAGAAACAAATTCCTGGAAAATTTTCTCAGTATTCAAATGTTTTAATATACCAAAAATTAAGTTATAAACTTTAATAATAAAGCATATGAAATCTACATTCTAGAAACAAGATCACAATACCTAAATCTATTTGAGTTTATGCTATATTGGGTGTGAAGATCAGTATGTTTCTTTTGCCATAGTCAAACATCATATAGAAAACTGAAAATTTGATAAACATAACTTTCTCTCCTGCCCCCAAAAGAAGCAAGGAATAAAGGAAATAAAGGTAAAGGAGTGAGGTAAAATGAGTGAAAAAAAGAAATAAAGTTGTACGGTGTGGTTACAGTGTCTACCGTAGATGATATACTGCTCAAAAATCCCTGAATTTGAGGGAGACAAGAAAAGAGATCATTGCTTGGGTCAGTGGCCTGAAGCAAAATATTGATTTTCAAATTGTGTTATTTTACCTGGGGCACTTACCCGAAAATGCCTGATTAGATTCATATATCCCTTTGAGATAGAGTCTCCAAAGATAGAATGGCTTACTCAGAGGAAGAAGGAGTCACATGTAGCAGTATTTAGCCTTATGGGGAAATTTGGGGCAGAGTTCTCCCAAGAGGCTTACACACGTGGTGTGTAGACACAGGCGATACACAGAGCATTGCAAAGAAATAAGGAAACTTCTATTTATATCTATTTTCTCTAAAATTTTCAATTAAGCTTTTTAATAAAGTTGATTGAAAATTTTTATTTTTTCCAAATATGAATGGTTTCAGGTGGATCACCCCTGTAACCACCACTTCCCGAAAGGTTAGACCTTTCTGCTTACCTTCCTAGGCTCTGAAAGTACTTAGCTTTCACTGTGAGGACACAGTCCATGATTCTGCCATTGCATTATGAGGGGACAGTTTTGCTAGTCTCAAAAAAGGAAGGGTGGGGCTGGCCCAGTGGCATAGTGGTTAAGTTTGTGTGCTGCGCTTTGGCGGCGTAGGGTTGGCGGGTTCGGATCCTGGGCGCAGACCCACACACCACTCATCAAGCCATGCTGCGGTGGTGTCCCATGTATAAAGTAGAGGAAGATTGGCACAGATGTTAGCTCAGTGACAATCTTCCTCAAGCAAAAAGAGGAGGATTGGCAACAGATGTTAGCCCAGGGCCAATCTTCCTCACCAAAAAAAAAAGGAAGGGAATTTTTTTTTTCAGAGGCAAAGATTTTCCTTAATGGAGCGCTCGCTCAAAAACCAAATACAGTTCTTTGAGCCAGGACTGCAAGATGAGGGAGCACGCACAAGGTGGTAATTTGGTGGAAGCATCTCCTGCATGATTTTTAAATCTTCCCATGGGGCTTCAGCTTTCTAAGTAGCTCCTTTAGCTTTCCCAGTGGGGAGGTCTATCTTTTTGCCCCTGATGAACGAGGAAGGGCTTGTACAGGGACTTACTGCACAAGAAAACAAGAAGAATAAACTCATTATCTAGAATTACACACATTTTCCAAAAATGGAACAAGTCAAAAAGTGTATTTTAAAATGACAATGAACTATTAGGTTATAATTGTACAAATCTGTACAAAATTCCACTCGCTATCTTCATTTACTTTGAATTGCAATCAAAGTTCTTAGGTGCATCAGCATCCTGACTTGGGAGTTTCTACAAAGAAATCACTTAGTAGAATCAGAGAAGCATATTCCGTGTTCAGTAGCTGTTTACTTAAATACACATTGCAGTTTTCAAAAGTGGTTTTCCCTCATTGCCTGTATTTGCATAATGTCTATTGCCATGAAGGTTGTTTAAGAGCAATGAAAATTTGAAGTTTGGAGTGTGCTCTTTAATCAAGGCTGTGGTTATTGCATCTGGAATCATTCGGTTATTCAGAAAAGTCTAATTTGGTGTCTGATTTTCTGTAACTTTTTACCAACATTATTTCCAAAAAATGAAGAACACAGATTTTGGAATAATGCTACTTTAAATTTGTCGTGTATATGAGTTCTTAGACCGTTGCTTATTTGAACCGATGATAGTTACATAATCGGAATATGATTTTCAGCAGATTTTCATCAGTATGCTGTCATCTTTTCAAGCAGAGGAAGTAAGAGATTTGGAACCATGAATAAAAGACATTTTATTCCTGGCTCTTCATTTACTCTTTGGAAAATCTTAGGCATATATATAGTTTCCTTTTCCATCTATAATCCAAAATGCAAATAGAGCAATAACATTGTTCATCAGACATGAAAGAGATTTATCTTGTATTATTTTGATTCTCTGAAAATAAAAACACCATGCAGAGTTTTAAATAGACTCCTGTGATTTCTAATCTATTCTCACATACATAGAAAATTCAGCTGTTGTTTCCTTTTTAAATATTTTCATTCGTTTTTATTTGAAAGGATACAAAATCTTACATTATATTGCCTTGATAATACAATTCTAAAATTAGGATTATATACATTTACCTAAATATACATCATCAAGTTTGTTTCCTGAATCTGGGGAATGGAGTAATTCACTCCATGACTCTCACAATTGTTCATCAAATTCTCTTCTCTACATAAGGAAATGAAGCTTCTATTTGTTATGCAGTATTCAAACTGGTGGCAAGGACTGCAGAGTCTGTCAGAAAGGAAGCTGATTGACCATATTTTAAGAAGAAATTTTCCTTTTTATAAATGATGGAAAAAATTAGTGATTGTAAATAACAATTTTAACATTTATGTTTAGTTTCAGAATCCTCAGGTCTATATCTGGTAAATTTCCTTTAATTTTCTTGTTGACTGGCCTTCATGAAATGTTTTAGTAGAGATCATAGTCATATTCTATAAGGTTTTTTGTTCTGTATCTGTTTACTTTGTTCAAAATGGACCTAGAAAATAAAAATTTATCATCCATATGATTCTTACTTCCAAAGCTAGGAATTCTTTTTGAATCCAAAATCCATGAACACACACACATACAAAATTTCCCACATCGTGTCATATGGGAACTATATTCCTGAGCTACCAAGTCACCCCAAATTCAATTGCCATATAGTATCGTACTTATTTTTCATCTAAATCAGTCAATCAGCAAACATTTATTCTATGCACATATATATTCAAGGTTTTAAGCTAGGCTTTGAGAATATACTTACTTTGACTTTAAGTGAACAAATACAATTTTCTACCAAAAATGTACTTTTCTATAAAAAATATAATCTCCAAGCAGCAAGTAAACAATCTAGGGTGGGAGACTCTCAAAAGATATCTCTGTAAACTACAGTAAATCTCTTTTCTTTTGGAAAAGAGATCAACTCAGAAACATAACTTTGCAATGAACGAGTACAGCATAAATACAGTCTTTACTTAAATTTTATGACAAGTGGCAAGTAGATATTTTCTAACTTCTCTTTACAAATAAAGGATAATGGCTACATTAGTGCTTTGCAGTCCCTATCAACAATTTTCATGAACTATGTTTGGAAATTGAGGCCTATGTTTTCAAATTAAAGTTGTAACTAAAGCTTTATTAATGTAGTTGAGAATATTTTCTTTTTTATTTCCTAAATTGTCCTTGATGGATAGAAAGGATTTTGATAAGCAGATAATGAAGGAAAGAATCCCACTTAAACAAACAAACCACTCTAAACTCTATTACCTTCTCCAGAGTGGGAGAAGAGTCATTCTGTAGATTCCTGCTGATTCTCATGGCTTTCTAGGAGTTCAGTCCTTTTCAATCCTGACACTAAAATATTTCTGTATGAAATAAGAAAGAAAATGGCTTCACAAAACTTGGAATACGGTGTGACTCACAGTAGGCGTTATATATGTGACAACAGTTATTTACAAGTATTGTTCTTCAAATATCAGCTACGCACACATGCATACCTTTTCTTCCCTCTGTCAAAGCCTTGTTGTGAAATCCAGTTCGTTGGGCCAAACTCCTGTTTCATTCTCAAGCGTGATTTCTCTTAGGACCCACATTCTATGCCATTCAAATTTGATTCTGTTGCATAGGGCTTTCCGGTCTCTCAGGCATATCTATGGCTATGTGAAGCCCTGATGAGAACAGAATTCACTGATTTTGTCCTTGATTGTCTTTTGCTTCATCGCTTTAAAAATTAGTAGAGTTTTATCTTCCTATTTTTAGTAGTAATAATGTGTTTTCATTAGTCCAGTTAAAATCTTCTTTGGTATATTCTAAGGTTATAAATTAGAGTCAAGCCTACTCTTGACTCTGAAATATATCTGAACTTTGCCTTATTACCATAATTTATGCAATAAATCATCTTTCTCAACCCTTACTGCTCGTTAAAATCACTTGGGAAGCTTTTAAACCTCCCGGTGCTTCAGCCCCTACCCTTCCTGGAGTTGAGGCTGGATATTTTGAAAGTTTCCCAGGTGATATGAATATAAAGCCAGCATTAGGAACCAGTGAAGAAATAAACTAACTGGTCAATCTATTGTGGGCAGGATACCAATTATTGGAATGCCATTCACCTTCCTTAATGCGATCGCTTAAGTTCAAAAGGTTCATATCACATTTATTGGTCATCTACCAAACTGGAATCACTGTGCTTAGGACTGAAGAGATAAAGATATACAAGGCGTGGTTTTTAGCAACAAAGAAAGAAAATTCTCAATGTTTCTGCAGAAATGTTTTCTGCTTTCATTTTCCCCCAAATACACACTCATACTCAACTACATTTTTTGTATTTACTGTTTTGTGAATTCTAAGGGCAAGCAATATTATTTCAGATAATTTGTAGCATTCTGAAAAGTGTTTATCATTCACTATTTTAATAATACTATTTGCCTATTTGAACTATTTTATGGTTGACAAGTACAGTTTTAAGGTTTGTGAGGATACAACCCAGAAACTACTGGATTCTGGCCTCACCTGTAGTGATTAGATGGAGCAAGAAACTCTTGTTGAAAGCAGAGTCTTTCCAAAGATAATGTCAAAAATCATCTCCCCAGCAGGTGAGTAACAAAGCAGAGCTTAGGTTAGATTCTCTGCAAACTGCTTTCAACACTGAAGTCCTATGATTCTAAGAACTTGTTATGCATGGTCTAAACCTGATAGTCCAATGAGGGAATTGCTAGCCACGTGTAGATGCTTAAGTCAATTAAAATGAAATGTAATTAAAAAAATCAGTTTCTAAGTTGAACTTGCAAGATTTCAAGTGTTCATTAGGGACATGTGGCTAGTGGCTCTATAAATATTGGATTGTGGAGAATTATAGAACACTTCCATCATTACAAAAAGCTCTATTGGACAGTGCTTGTCTATACAGATTTTTTAAAGTGCTAAGTAAAATGAGCAGCAGAGCAAGAACAAAATTCACATAGAAGACTCAATAATCCACCTCACATTACGCCAGAGACAGGAAGGAATATATGATCAGTGGTTAGTCTTGACACCCTTTATAATTGCTGTAATTTGTATTCCTTCTGATGGAATTTTCTAGAAAATATTTACTGTGTATGCTACCTTCAACCATGAAGTAATCATTGAGAAATGTCAAAATCTGCTAATACGAAGGAGGCATATACCTTTTTAATTTACCTGTATTGTCTAGATCTTACTATTGTTGGTTTCAATTTTATTAAAAACATCTGCCAGGGACCTGTCCAGTGGTATAGTGGTTAAGTTCGCGTGTTCCACTTCGGTGGCCTGGGGTTCGCATGTTCGGATCCTGGGTGCGGACATACTCACTGTTCATCAAGCCATGCTGAGGCGGAGTCCCACATAGAAGAGCTACAACTCTATAACTATGACACACAAATATGTACTGGGGCTTTGGGGAGAAAAAAGAACAAAAAAAGAAAAAGATTGGGAACAGATGTTAGCACAGGCCCAATCTTTCTCAAAAAAAAAAAAAATACAATACATTTAAAAACATCTTCCAAAATATTGGTATTGGGGCCAGAAGTGATGGCTCAGGAGTTCATGAACTGCTTTTGCTAGGTCCAACCCATAAAGAAGAGGCTACAGTAATCATTTAAAATCTATTTACATTGTGCCTGAAGTTTCCATTTAGTCTGTCTATAGGCATTTGATGTACAGCTGCTCTAACCACAGAAGCAGCGCCCTTGTCTACAGAGTTGCTCACAACTAGACATCACGTCAGGGCCTGGACAATGGTAAATAGCAGGGCATGTCTGATAAAGAGTGAGCAATGACTATTCAATTAGAAGATCAATAAGTCACTTCCCATACACAGAAATGGTTGCAAATGAGAAAGTCACGGTTGTTTATCTTGTTTTTTAACAGATTTCAACCAAAATAAAAAAAATGGATACATGCTGAGCCAAAAAAGACCGAAATTTAAAAGGTAATGATAGTGACAGGTATCAGATATCCTTCTAAATAAAGCACATGCCCACCTTTAGGTCTGTAGGTAGTTGATTATCTGTAGCAGAGGGTTTGGGTCTACCTATCCTTTTTTATTCAACCACTTTGTTGGGTAGTTGCTGACTACGGGTATAAAAATGTAAATACAAAAGCAATCGATCATTTTCATCCCTAATTCCTGTGATTCTACCATCCCACTGAAAAGGCCAAGAGATTAAAAACTAGATGAATCACTCTTCAGTCTTTCATCTACAAAGAAAGCATCTGGGCGGCAGTGGGTGTAAATACCACTTTAAAGGAAGGAGTGTGAGTGGGGGAGCAATATAATTTCACTGAAGATGGAGCAGTCTTTGGAGCTGCACCTGTTAACAGAATCTGTTTTAAAATGCGCTTAGCAGACCAAGTTTAAATGGTTTAGCCAGTACCAAGAGAAGTGTTATTAACAGTGGATAATGGAAAATAATCTCTGAAAGTATTTGCTCTTCTACTTGAAATGCACTTTGTGCAGTATCCATCAAGAGGGGGCATTTTAGAATTCTCACGCCCTCGTAATTTAATTATGTTGTTATTTACAGAGTTTACCAAAGGACTTTATGAAGTATTCAGAATGTTTTGCAAGAAAGAAGATTTTGATTTGTCCCAGTTTATTTGCAGTAAAGGAAAAATTTACATTACAAATAAATTTCTCTACATAGAGGGAAGAACAAGCAAGTAGAGGTACAGACTGAACAGTGCAGGCATCAGTCAACTAGGCTCAATTGTGTAATAACAAAAAATGACCTATTGGTCTCATTGGCATATAATAATGAACACTTAGTTTATCACTATTTGGGGCCTTGCTCAGTGTATCCATCACCTGAGAGCTAGACTATAGGAACAGCCCCACTGGGCTCAAGAGAAAGGGGAAAATAAGAAGGTGGAGAACCATGTGATGGCTTGTAAATGTTCTGTTTGGAAATGGCAATGTTAGTTTCAATCGTCCATTTGCCAAAGCCAGTCGCATGACCAAGTCTGAAGTTAGTGAGGTGGGAAGGTATAGTCCCCCATAGCAAGGGACCCTGCCAGAGGAGCAGTAGATTTTTTGAATAGATAATATCATCTACCACACTGGTCAACAGCTTAGCTGTTGGAGTCAGACAAACTTGAATTCAAATCCCAGATCAGCAGCTGACTGTGTGACAGGTGACTTGGAGCTCTCTAAGTCTCAGTTTTTATTCTATTCTATGGTACTTTTTAAATAAAGTTACCATAATATTTAAACCAGATAATACATGTAAAAACTTAGCATAGTGTCTGACAGTTATAAACATTCAGTGTTAGCTATTATTATAGCCGATCTGTTTAAAGGTTTTTTGATGCTTATGATTTCTTTAACATCATAATAAAATTCTTTAAAATATTTGAAAGAAAATAGTAGTTCTAAATATTCCCAGGTGGCTAATGGAAACTAACAGAAGTTGTTAGTTTTAAATACTCAATAGCAATTCACATAATACTTCTTTATTTTTCATATTTTAGCAAGGACAGAGAAAGGGATTTGGAAAGAGAAAGCATGCAATGCCTTTTTTTAAATAACAAAATCGAAAGAAACATTCTAATTAATTAATTATAATAAATTCTAATTCTAAAGCAGCTTGTGGTCACACACCTTTATTTCACACTCTTATAAGAGTTTTGTGATTAGGGTTCTTCTTTCTATTCTACTCTTACTAACTTGGCAGAATTTTTTAGACTTTTGCTTCCAATCCAGATTCTCTCCTTATAGCACTGAATGAATGGTGCTGACTATTAATAAAACAATGTTTAAAAAATAATTCCGAAAGAAAACGTATGATAAAGGAACCCACAGAGTGCACCTGGAAGTTTTGTTAAATGTCATAGAATTAGTTCTAGAAATCACTTTAGCATTGGCAAATGGTAAACTTTTAATGATCCATATTCATAAGATCTCTCTGCCTGACTTTGACTAATTCAAACAACTGAAAAGTCTTTGTCTGAAATATTAAAGGTTATAGTAATAATAAAGGTGAAAGAGAATGGAATATTTTTAAAAACCAAAGAACATTATTCTCACATTTAAAATTCATAAGCAAAAATTTCATAAAAACTGGCGTTTCTTTCTGCTGACATTTGAGCTGGAGTTGGCCTCATTTCAAGGTCGCTGGTTAAATGTTTAATATAAAAAAGTTTCATAAATCAAAGTAAGACAAATACGATGCTAATGGATAAAATGATCTTTCTTAAAACAAGCTTTTGCTGTCTCTTTGAACCCCTTCCCAAACAAAACAGCAATCAAACAAAGAAAAGAAAGTTTTAGCTTAGCTTTTAGAAAAGCAGATATTTAAAAGCATAATATTTCAAAAGAGAGCTAATTAGCATGCAAAAAAGAAAAAAACACCAATGTGACCATCTTATTCAAACCATCGCCATTCAGTCACCCAAGCTTTGAGAAACATACACCAATATGTACAGCTCTTAGTATTTAGGATGTTGTGAAACCTATAAGGTGTGAGTACATCTCTTCTGCTGTATGGTATACCTCTTCCCTATGGCACACTTCCCTCGCATTTCTTCCCTGGCACCTCAGTTTCAATGTGATCACTTTCCAGGACTTACTGCTGACTCTGATTTCCTTGCAGCAGCAAAGTTGTATGCTGCAAATGCCTATGCAAATGTCCCACAGACCTGGATTTTCCTGCTCCCTCCTCTGCCCTGGGCTCCCCGCCCTTTATCTCTTTTCTTCATCTTTGTTCTGCTTTTCTCTTTTATTCCTGTCTGTGTGTCTCTTTTCTGTGTATGTTTGGCTATGAGAAATGAAGCAAAGTCAGACAGGCTTGTTGACACAGAAATAGTAAGATGGGGGAATTGTCAATAATAGTCACAGGGACACATGTGAAGAAAGGACAGAAACGATCTCTTCACCCAGTGGGTGTAATCAGCACAGCACCATGAGCTTCACTTCATTCATCTTTCCTTTACCGCGTGGTGGTGGGGGGCTTTTAACGTTTACTTTTTAATGCCTATTTTCTCCCAGAATATACAAATAAGTACATAAAATAACAAAAGAGGGATCAAACAGCAATTCATCTTACTTATTGAATATCAAATTCTATGCTAGGATCTGGCCACACAAATGTGAATAAAGCATGGCCTTACACTCAGAGGCCTCTTATCGCATCAAGAAAGATAAACAGGAACACGGCAACTATAATGAACGTACTGACCGTTATAAGAGAGGCATGAACAGGATCATGAGAATGTACAACAGGAATGGCTCATTCATTTTCATAACATTCATGTAGCATTTTGTAATAATATATGTGAGGCTTAATGTGTCCTTTCTTGGATGGTCTGATCTTGTAAGCCATTCATTAGATGTAAAAATAGTTTTCTATTTACAAATAAAATAATTTCTGTCCTTATAGATCCTATATTTTAGTAGGAAAAAATATGGACAGAGAAAAAACCCGATTCTTAGATATATAGTGTATTAGATGGTGCTAAGTGCAATGGAGAACAATAAACCAAAGAAGGTGGCTAAGGAATGCGTATGTGTTTACACAGAAAATTGCATTTCAGGCAGAGGAAACAGCAAATGGAAAGGCTCTGAGGCAGGATCAAGCAAGCCTGACACAGACAGGAACAGCAAGGCCAGTATGCCTGAAGCAGAGCAAATAATTGAGAGATGAGATGAGATCAGAGAGCTAAAGGGTAGCTAGATTGGAGAGAGCTTAGTAGGCCATGGTCAAGAATTTGGCCTTTTTTTTTTTTTTTGAGGAAGATTGGCCCTGAGCTATCTGCCAATCCTCCTCTTTTTGCTGAGGAAGATTGGCCCTGGGCTAACATCCATGCCCATCTTCCTCCACTTTATATGGGATGCCGTCACAGCATGGTTTGACAAGCGGTGCATTGGTGCGCGCCCGGGATCCGAACCGGCGAACCCTGGGCTGCCACAGCAGAGCACGCGCACTTAACTGCTTGCACCACTGGGCGGCCCTAAGAATTTGGCTTTTACTTTAAGAAAGTTGGAAAGCCACTGAGAGATGTTGGCCATGGGTTTAACATAATCTGACAGCTATCACTAGGATCACTTCAATTGCTGTGTGGAGGATAGAATGAAGAGTGGACAAGGGTAGAAGCAAGTAGAGAGCGAGAAGTTATTGCAATAATCCTGATGAGAGATGATGGTGGCTTAGGTCACGGTGGAAAGAGTACAAGTGGTGAGCAGGTCTCACATTCTGGATATATTTTAACGTTCAATCAAATTAATATTTTGATGACGTACTTCTCTATTTGGCGCATAAATGTAGTAAGAGTTGATCTAATTAAGTCAATAAACACTGTCAATCTTAGCAGTTAGATATTTAAATACTTTTAATGAATAAACTGGTCTGATAATACCATGTGAATTAACCGAATGTTCCGTATTTGGTCTCTTCTATGTATTTATAGGAAATCGCTCTAATATTCTGGCTTCAAAGAGTGAGCATGGTAGCCAGTGGGAATGTGAGTATATCTGGTGAGAATCAAAATCATCTATACTTACAACAGATTACTGTCTACATTTACGTGACTACTCTTTGATGATATCTTCATTTGCCATGCCTTTACTTACCACCATTTTTTCCTCTATTTTTATACTTATTATAGTAAGAATGTTATTTCTACAATAAAAACACAAGGTTATTTTTATTTTGAAAAAAGACTTGAAATGAATACTGAAAAATTTATAAACAATGATTGTTAGGGTATTATTATATATAATAACAATATATTAATTATAAAACAACAGGAATTTTCTCTTTTTCCTACTTTTTAAATATTCTTATATATATTTATATATGTACTTTTTAATAGATGATATCACCAAGGTACCACATATATGAAGAAAACAGAAAAGACAACTCTAGGGGACTCCAATGTTTAAGAGCCAGATAGGCAGTGACAAATACAGGAGAAAAAGAGAAAAATGACCAGGAGAAAGGAGGAAAACCAGAGAGTGTGTCTTCTGGGAAGTACAGAAAGAGTTTCACAAGGATCAAGTAATCATTCGTGACAAAGTTGCTTATAGATCAAGGAAAATAAGATCTGGAGAATTGAACACTGAATTTGGCAATTGAAAGATCATTGGTGACACTGATAAGAGTTTACTAGTAGAAGTGGAAGTAAAGCTGATGGAGAGGGTTCAAAGGGAAAGGATTCAGCAATTGTAGCCAAATATCTTGGGAAATCTTCCTTTGAAGCCTGAGGAAATGAAAGGATGGAGGGCAGAGTGGACTCACTTTTTAAGGTGAGAGAAATCAGAGCATAGTCCATAAGCTAATGAAGAGATTGATGATGTAGGAGAGATAAGGGATCATGGTGAGAGCTAAGTCTTTGAGCAGATGAGACAAGGTGTGATCTAGTTCAGGTAAAATGTTGACCTAGGCTGTTGATCCACAGCAACAGGAGCAAAGGAGATCACAGACTCAGGAACGTGAGCAGACACATTTATTAGAACTTGTTTTGAAGTTTTCTTCTGATTGCTTCAGGAAATAGAAAGCAAGTTCATCTGCTGTGAGTGAGAATAAACAAAGAGGTTTGTTTTGAAAGTCTGAAGAAAAAGAAAATACAAAATAGTCATGAGGAAAAGCAGGATAACGAAAAGACTAGGGAAATACCATAGTCTATTTGAGATCGGTGACCTTGAATTCAAAGTGAGGTCAGCCAGCTGGGTGACTAGTTCTTCCCGTCCTCTTTCAGCTGTGCAGGCTGAGAGGTGGATTCAACCAGACCCCTTTGGGCCATTCTCAAGTGAGATGGAGAAAGTAGAGACGCCGTGAAGGTAGAGCACACACAACCACGAAACACAATAATTGCTCCCAAGAACTGGAAAAATAACTGAAGTGATAACACCTATGCTTATAACAAGTAACAAAATATGAGAATACATAAATGTGAAATGAAAAGCCGTAAGAGTAATTACACAATGAATTTTGAGAGGAATTCAGTGACGGGAGAAACTGTGGTTTGGGTTCGGAAAGCCTTCCTGGTGGAGGACAGACTTGATTTGGATCTTTGTTTTACTGATCCCCCAAAGCATTTTTCCCCCTTATTTGAAAAATCTATAAACTATTTCTCCATTAACAAGTTTCACTTATTACAGCTATAATTTCAGGACTATCTTGCTTTAAGAAGCTTTTTATTAAAAAATTTCAAATGTACAAAAAAGGAGAGAAAATAGCAAAATAAAACTCCAAATACAGACAGAACAATCACCACTTCAGGGCCACTTTTGTTTGTCTTTAACTCTCCATCACTAAGGCGGACATTTTGAAACATTTTGATCCCGTTTCCCTCACTGTTAAAAAAACAGAATACCTGCAAGTATAGATAAGTATAAATGTATAATTTATTTACATAATAATGAATACATATCTATTTACAGAATATAATTATATGTAAATTATTAATACAAAATCATATCTATTACATAAATGTTATATGAATAATATAAAAATGATATATAATATACATAAAATAAGCTGTATTAGTTATATAATTCATTTATAAATCAGATACATGCACCACTGTAGTAATATACTTCTAAATTATATAGTATACATAAGTGAGAAAAAATTTAGTGTGATGAAAATAAATGACATTTTAAATTATTACATTTCTTTTTATTAGTCATACCCAAACCTCTTTTCTCTTACTAAATATTATTGAACACGCTTCAATATATTGAAAAATAAATTTTAACCTGTGTTTTTGAATAATATTTTGAAGTTTCAGTTCTAACTTCAGTATGTTTCAACATTTCATTCATTTCACTCGGCTGCCGTAGCTGAGAAAGATATATAGATATAACTGGAGAGGTTCGTAATTGGACATATTTGATAATTATGGTATATATTTTTCTATTCTAATTATGAAAAGTGTTTAGTTGAAGTTTAGCTATTAATTTTCTATCCTAACTGATGTTGATAGGTTATTCCTGAATTGTTTGGAAAGTGTTGCATTTTTATATTTTAAGCAAATGGCTTAAAGCTTAATAATACTGTCCATCTGCAGAATTTGAAACTGATTATAAATTTCTATTTACAAGTTTATAATGTACAAATACTAAAGTTTATGTAAATTTTTTATTTTTGCAATAAAATCTCTTATTAAGAGAAACTAACAAATACTCAAATTCAAGGGAGTTTCTTTCAAAATGAAGTTACTTTCTCATTTATTATTAAAATATCATTTTTAACTTAAGGATACAGTAAAGGTTGAATTTTTTGAAAAATCTACTGGATAGTACACTACTGATAGCAACTTTTATCACCAAAAATTCAGTATATTTGGAACGCTTATCTTTTTAACAGAAAAATGCTTAATTTATCTTTAAGCTTGACAACTCTTTAAAGTACTTTGCCACGACATGAACAGTGAATCTCTGAAAGTTACAAAAATAAATCATGGTCACGTCCCTTCTCATGTCATTGTCTTTTAAAAACTCCAGCATTTAAGTTAGCATTTAAACCAATTTAACAAGACATACATAAATGATTATAATTTAACTTTTGCTAAAAGTAAATAAAGAAGAGCTACCACCACTGACAACCTCTCCACTGTCTCTCACTATACAACTCTCACTCTTCCCTTAGCATCCCCCACTAAGGACACCTCCCCTGCTGACCTATAGGCTGAGTGAGAACACTAATGTGAATCTGCATGTTAAATATTAATATAGCATGATTTTTAAATCATTTAAAGTCATTTTGATAGAAAATAGATATTCCAATATTTTTTTCCACACCAGTTAATCATCTTCTGCATCCTCTGGTGCTCATAACCTACTTTGGAGACCATTGCTTGAAATACACGGAGTGAGGCATGCTGCTACTCCAAGAGAAAGAAATGTTGAATCTTTGTTAGTGATAGTTTCTTTGCTTTTCAGTTAAGGAAATCAAATTTAGCTAGCATAAGCAAATTTATTAGAGCAGATATTCTAGTGTCTCATAGAAATCAGGAAGAGTTTTTCAAACAAACCTCAAGTATGGGGCCCAGGGTGGATGATTGTAGATCTTCTTTTATCACAGTCCTATTAATGCTACTCCACTACCCACAGAATCTCATCCCAATAACTCTGTTCAGAAATCTAAGTTCCTGAGAACAGGACGTGATTGCCCAACTTGGATTTTGTATGTATGCCTGGCCCAATCTTATATAGATAGAGAGGAGGGTCATATAGCAGAAATATAACTACCAGTAGTTTAATAGGGGACATGGAGAGAAGATCTCAGAGAAAAGGAGCTGATCAATCAAGTCAGATTATGTCCTCTATCTCACGGAATGGACTTGGGAATGCATGGGTTATGTGAAGGAAAGAGCGAGTGATGTAGTCTGACAAGAGAGTAGTGCTCATGCAACTGAACTGTAGAGAATAATCAAGACTAGTAGATTAGGGATAAATTTGGTGGGGTTAAAGACCAGATATGGGAAAGTGGAATTTATATTAGAGGCATAAGAAGACATTTGAAAGTACCTGTTTGGGAAGTAGCTTATTTATAGCAGTCCGAATCTTATTAGGAAACAGTTGAAGGGATAATTGAAGAGAGTTGAATGAAGACACTCTTTAGAAAAAATGTGGGCAGAATTAAGGAAAAACCACTCTGGGACTAGCAACATTAGACCTGGAGAAGCAGGAGGAGAAAGTGATTGCTAGAATTTGAAGAGAGCTGAAGGTATTGGAGCCTGCTATCCTAAAGGAGTTGTGTCCTTACCTTAGGGAAATACAGCTACCACCAAACCACAGCCCAATAGAGTGATGGCTGTGGTGAAAGGTATGCTCACCTCTCTGTTCTCCTACTTTCTGACCTCCTGTTGATGATTCTCATTGGTGAACTCAAAGAGAAGCCAAGAATATGATTACTGGTTGATGCTGTTCTGCAGAGGTTAACTTCTCTGGGCACAGAGAAGAGTGCAGAATGCATAAAATGAATGCAAAGGGGCAAATAGAGACCATCTCAGGCAAAGGTCAAAGTACTGTTTTAGAAAGATAATATTTTAACATTGCCTATGGAGTACTGTAGAAGAGAGGTTATAGTGAGAGAGAGAGAGAGTATTTCAACAGCCTGGGTGAAAAAGAATAAGAGTTTGCACTTGGATGATAGGATCGGAAAGAAAGTGGAATTTACAAGACACATTAAAGCTCAGGATGAGCTCCTCCAAAATGTGCCACTTTGGCGTCTGGGTCACTTTAAGCTGAGGTCAATCAAGGCCCAAAAGACTCAGGAAGAGCTTTTCACTTTCCCCTTAGCTGCCTAAAAGAATTTAGAGAGAGGGCCTGATCCAGGAAGAGAACTATCTTCAGAGATAACTGTAAAGAGTATGGGTTAGACGTGGTAAGCTGGGGGAAACCCAGCGGGGCCTGTTTGTCCAAAGTCCTCTCTGTGTCCCATTGTCTCTGTATGGCAGGGCAAACACTTGTTTACCGCACATTTGCTCTTCCCATCTTCCTGTAAATTGTCTTCCTCCCCTTTGAAGTCCAGACCCCTACCCACTTTCCTTAGCTCAGGATGGCATATAAGCCTCAGTTGCCTGAGTGTCAGGGAGCCTCTCATGTCTTTATGGGGCTCTTGTACTTATGAAACTAAATTCGTTGTTCTCTGTTAATCTGTCTTATGTCAATTTAATTATTAGACCAGCCAAAAAAAAAATCTAGAAATGTAGAGGAAATACTTTTCCTCCCCTACACACATAAAGAAGAAAATAATAAAAATAAAACATGACTTAGTAGCTGAACGGATATGGTAAGAGTCATAAACAGAGAAAAACCCAGAAAATTCTCTTTAAATTATTTGCCTTGAAGCACTAACCACAGACTAGTAGAGACTGGAAAGTTATACATTCAGTGTATGTGTGATGGGAGAGAGGGTGGCAAGAGCCCAATTAGGTGACCACCAAAATAATTTCCGATTTTATAATTTAATGAATAAGGGAAACACTATTTGATGATGCAGGAGCTCTTGTATTTCTGCACTGACTTGTCAAGAACAAAGTGTACAATACTGAGGAATCAGCCTAGCACTGACCCTGGCTTTGATCTTCAAAGGCCCAGATCTTTGAGTTTACATCCAATCTGAGGCCATTTAGCAAAATGCATTATGGTATTTTCTAAATGAGAATTCTTTTCCTGAAGAATGGTGGTGGTACCAGTAAGAGAACAAATAACATAAAATGGATATCTTTTCTCATATTGTAGATTGTCTAAATGTTTCTTTCTTTTTTGAAAATCACTTTAACTACAATGGTTTCCTAACTAAATTTTTATTACACCATTTCACAAGGTTATTCTTACTCTTACATTAAATATCTCTCAAGTCTGGGCCCTCCCCGTGGCTTAGCGGTTAAGTGCGCTCGCTCCGCTACTGGCGGCCCGGGTTCGGATCCCGGATGCGCAGGGACGCACCGCTTCTCGGCCATGCTGAGGCCACGTCCCACATACAGCAACTAGAAGAATGTGCAACTATGATATACAACTATGTACTGGGGCTTTGGGGAAAAAAAGGAGGAGGATTGGCAATAGATGTTAGCTCAGAGCCGGTCTTCCTCAGCAAAAAGAGGAAGATTAGCACGGATGTTAGCTCAGGGCTGATCTTCCTCACACACACACACACACACACACACACAAAATCTCTTAAGTCTGATATACTATATCAATGAGATTTATATGTATGGGGTGTGGTGGGGTTGGGGATGGTGGTGGTTTTACGGTTCTCAGGTATAAGAATACTTTGTCCAATATCCTAACTTCTTTTTTTCTGTTTTCAGAAGGAACTTTTAGACATCTCTGGCAACTAAGTCCAGTTAAAAATGTTTTCTTTTTCTCACAATAATTCCAGGAGCATTGAGTTTATTTTGGAACTTTTCTTTAGACTGTGCACAATTGAATCCACGAGGTGAAGTTATCTTTCAAAACCAGTTAGGCAGCAGCCGGGAAGAAGGTGAGGACATCATCACATATCATTGTTTAATGTCACTAGGACTGTGTGGGAAGGAGAGCCCTTTTTATTTTTCTTGGACTTTTGAAATGTGGTCTAAGTGTCATTGAAGTCTCCCTTACAAAAACATCATTAAACCGAAATTAAAGGCTCCATACATTCCAGTAATAGCTGGATCGTTCAGAATAACACATTTGCTAGCTGAAAAGTCCCTCCGAATAGCTCGTGGCACTGTTGGAAGTCTTGTTCTTCAAGCCCATTAAGTTTATGCATTGGAGCACACAGACAGTGGCAGCTGCCTGACATGTCCCATCGTGCTCAAGGACTAGAAAGTGATAAGGTTAATGAGACTTCGTATGGATGTTGAACCATTTAGAGTAGAGCTGGGCTATGTAAGCACTGCCTTACAGGCTCTCCAGTGATTTTAAATTGTTAATAAGCTCACAATGGTGCTTCAGGGGAAAGGGTCTAATTTTGTTAAAAATATCACCCTTAAAGAGAATGTGCTTTTTATATTCAAATTTTTAATGCTATCAGTTGTTAACACGATTCAGTAAGGTTCTGGGAATTGTCTTGTTTTCCAACATGGAGAGTTTGAGAAAATTCGGACTGTTGGATAGAGGCATTTTTTTTTCACCGGAGGTTGGGGGATATCTGTATGCAAGGTCTGTTTATTACTTGTTGCTAGTGCACAGAAATCATCCTTCCTAATTTCCGGGGATGAAGAAAACCAGTCCAGCTTCAAGTTTTCCATTACCCCTAAATGGACAAAGTTCAGAATGTTAGAAAGTATTGGGTTTTGGGAGACTGGTTGATTAAGGTCCTCTGCTAGGAATTTGACACCCATTATTTCATTTAGATCTCACATAAACATTTTAATTTTGTGATTCTGAATCCTGCCTGCATGTACACCAAAAACACATTTAGCTTTTTTACAATTGCAAGTATCTGGGTCTCATCCTTTCAGATTCAGCAGGTCCAGGTATCCGTATATGCATTTGCGATGTTGGTATAATATTTTGTATTATATAGATGAGAAACACAATGCTCATAAAGGTACAATGAGCTGCTTTAAGCCACATTGCTAGGGGAAGAGTTATAATTTATCCCAAGCCTGTGTGGTTTCAAAGCCCACCACACACTGATTCTCCCCTCTGCTACCAATTCCTTCTGACTGAAGGTGAATTCAAGGGAAGTTCAACTGGCTTTGTGTCAGGGGTCTAACATTTAGAAAGCATATAATCTTTAAATTATGATTGTAAATAAGCGTGCGACTTTTAAAATAGCACATTTCCAAGTTGATGGCATATGCTCTCCTCCGCGATCAATCCAGGACTAGCAATAAGTAAGCCCAGTTCTAGTTAGTGTTAATAAGAGCCTTTGTTGGGCCCGCCCTGGTTGCCTAGCGGTTAAGTTCAGAATGCCCTACTTCAGTGGCCTGGGTTTGGTTCCCAGGTGTGGACCTACACCACTCACCGGTGGCCATGTTGTGGCGGTGGCCCACATATGAAATAGAGGAAGATTGGCCACAGATGTTAGTTCAGGACAAATCTTCCTCAGCAAAAAAAAAAAAAAAGCATTTGTTAAGGACTCCCTATCTGCAGGACTCTTCTAGATGCTCTACATGTATTACATATTTACTCTTTGCAGCCACCCTATAAGGTAGTCACTAAAATTGTCTCCCTTTCTCAGCTGGAGACACTGGGGTCCTTGAAGTTTAAGAAACTCTCCCAAATCATTGCTAGTAGGGGAAGACCTGGCATTCAAACCCAGTCTGTCTTTTCCTGGAGCCCAAGCTTATAACTGCTACCCCAAGGATGGGCAAACTTTCTGTAAAGGGCCATATAATAAATATTTTAGGCTTTGTCAGCATACGGTCTCTGTCACAACTAGCTAACTCTGCCATTATATATAAATATATAACAGAGACAATATATAAATAAATGAGCATAGCACTGTTCCAATAGCACATTGAATAACACAATTATGGACACTGAAATTTGATTGTCATATAATTTACAAATCACAAAATACTATTCTTATTTTGATTTTTTTCAACTATTTGAAAAGGTGGTAACTATTCTTAGCTCAAGCCTTTGCTAATACGGGCAGCAGGCAAGATTTGACTAGTGGGCCATAGTTTGCCAATACCTGGACTATTCTCTATTGCCAATTCTCATCAGTAAGATTTGGGAGACTATTGTGTGTTGAAAGAAACTCTCACCTCTGCTTTTGCTTTGTTCAACACTCAATTTATTGAGCTTATAAATAATTAGGCAAATTGCTTATACACTTATATACTACTTACATTTCTAATGCATGAACATACGCATTTATAAATCCAATATTCTAACCATTTAAATGGTAGTTAAACCCTAGGCAAGTTCTGAATGCCAATAAAATAAGAATCTAATATAATGGATCTTTTAAATGTTTCAACCTTTTAAAATAAACCAAATATACACAACACAGCTCAATGATCACAAATCTTACTGTTACACTGACACTTAAACCATTACAAAGATATTGATACTCTGGATTTTTGGGTTTGAGAAACTAGCATGTGTATTCATCCTCTTGGATAGCATAAACTTAACAGCACTCCCCAGATAATAATATTCTCTCAAGACAAAATATCAAGTTCTAGTTTATTAACTGATTCTTGGTCTGAAGATAAGACGTGCTTTTAACTCCAGGAGTAAAATTTAATTCCAAGTCTACACTAGTTGATGTGGCTCTCTCCTTTTAGTACATGTTCATGTGCTATTTCACAAGACTTTCTAAACCTATTCCTTTTCTTGCACCCTTTTTGCTCCCTATCCATCAAGTTTTGGCTAAAGATACACCACATGTTTATTTACTTCACTATATCTTGTTAATACCTCATTATAATTAAGAGTCATACAGAGATTTCCCCTTCTAGCATGGCTGAATCTACATGATCGACTCTCTCTTATGGACATTTGGTTAAACCACTGTCTTGCAATCCACCATTAAAATCTGATTCTACCCAACTCTTTTGTGTGAACATTTCTGCTGACCACTCTTCTTGTTTATAATACAGTTCTGAGTTTTCTGGTTCATCAGCCCACTCATATATGTCAATCCACTCACACATTAAAGCCACTTTTAAAACATGCATTAAACTTACTCTTCTTTTGCATGCAATTACATTTCTTTACATTTGTGTAGTTTTTCCCCTTTCGGAGTACATTTACAGTCTGAATTTGTTTCAGTAGATCAGGGTTTCTCACTCTCAGCACTATTGACATTTTGGACTGTAAAATCTCTTTTGTGGAGTGGTTGCTCTGTGCAATGTAGGATATTTAGCAACACCTCTAGCCTCTATCCATTAGATGCCAGTAGCATCCCCCCAGATGTGACAACCAAAAATGTCTTCAAACAGTGCCAATGTCTCTCGAGGGACAAAATTGTCCCTGGTAAAAACCATGGTAATCAATCATCATTATTTTACGATGGCAATAATAGCCCTTTTATTCAGTTCCATTGTCCTTTTAGCACTATCGTGGCATTTTTGAAATTATACCTGCTTTTTGATATTCTATCTTCATATTTCCCAGCCTTTCTCCCATAGTGACTCCCAAATCTGGGTGCTAAAATATGCATCAGATTTTGGGAGTTACTAGGTTGAACCCACTGCCAGTGAGGCCACTTGGATGACTAAGCTGGAAAATGTATTTAAAGTCATAAGTGTATAATGTCATTTACAAAATAAACTTAAAAACTGATATATCTTTTAGCCTTTTATTATGAAATAAAATTTTAACTTACTTTTTTTGTATATACTCAGTTGTATTTTAACCCCTCCCAAACAGTGATTATGCCATCCTTTCTCATATGCCTCAATTCTTTAGTCACTCAGCAAATAACAATTGATTACCGGATGGCTTGCCATCTAACTATGAAGCACACCATGAACAGAGCAAGGGTTCTCAACCTTGGCTCTGTATTTTAGGAAGGCAGGTGGACGAAGCACAAGATTCTGTATTTAAAAAATGCTGCCTATCTATCAACCCGAGTTATTTCTGATTTACGAATAATTTTCAGGCAACTTATTTAGCATTGCTTGCCATTGGAACCAAACTTGCTGATTAACGTTCTGCATAACCTTGTTGCCTTCAGCTTCATTATAAGTATAATATAGACAAAAATAACGTCATCCATATCTCAGGGTTTTCAATGTGGTTCATAACCGTGAACATGCCACTCCTCAATCAAAAAATCTTTTATGGTACCACATTCCTCGTTGCAGTTGAGTCAATCTTTTGTGGGTATAAGAATTAGATGAAAAGTTTTTTTTAAAAATATCTTTGCCTGTCCCTACCTCTAAAAATTCTAATTGAGTTGACTTGGAGATTAAATTTCTGGTAAATACTCCAGGCATATTTAATGCAGATGGTCTGGGATTTGAGGAACACAGAAAAATAGAAACATTGATTGCAGAATGATATATAAATGACTTAACCTGGCATTTAAGAAGCTCCATGATCTGTGTCCCTCCTATGTATCTAATTCCATCAGAGACAAATGACAAGTTGACTGAGGTCTTACTGGATCAGTAAGCTCTAAGTCATGCTAAGGGTTCTTTGCTCAATATCAGTAGTAAGGGTTAGTTGAAGCTGGCAGAAACCAGTTGACAGCTTTGCCTTTAAAAAGGATGGAAATATTAAGTGGCAAAACCACTCCGAGCAGGACAGAACCTGGTCAATGTTATACTCCAGGAATAATTGGCATCACTATTTTCTTTCTTTAGTTAACATTTTAGAAATACAGCATGTAAAGAGAAAAGTGCACAAAACCATAAGTGTATGGCTCAACAAATTTTCACAAGCAAAACACCAGTGTAACGTCTACCCAGTTCAAGATATTATCCTTTGACATCATCTCGGAAACCTTCCTCACACCTTTCTAAACCATACTGTCTCTCTCCCCCTCAAAAGTAACCATTACTCCAGCTGTTGTAATATTTACATCCTTGTTATTCTTTATAGCTTGACCATATAATCATGCATCCCTAAATGCTATAGTTAATTTCTTTTATTTTTGAAATTTATACGGTATATATGTGTCAGCTTTTTCTCATCATGTTTGCACAATTCATTTATATTCTTGCTATAGTTCATTTATTCTCAATACTGTGTGGTATTCCATGCGCCAGCTAGCTCTGGTGGTCTAGTGGTTAAGATTCGGCACTCTCACTGCTTCGGCCCAGGTTCATTTCCAGTGAGGGAACCACACCACCTTTCTGTCGGTTGTCATTCTGTGGCAGCTGTGTGTTGCTGTGATGCTGAAAGCTGTGCCACCCCTATTTCAAATACCAGCAGGGTCACCCATGGTGGACAGATTTCAGGGGAGCTTCCAGACTAAGACAGACTAGGAAGGATCTGGCCACCCACTTCTGAAAAAATTGTCCATGAAACCCTGTGAATAGCAGCAGAGCATTGTCTGATATAGCACCAGAAGGTAAGAGAACGGTGAGAAAAGACTGGGCAGGGTTCCACTTTGCTGTAAGCAGGGTCTCTAGGTGTTGGAATCCGCTTGACAACGCTAACAACAACAAATAGTGTTGTTATAGTAATCTAATATAAATATTCCACAATTCAATTATGCCTTTTGCTGTTGATGGGCAATAGTTTTTTGGGTTCCACCCCACCCTCCCAGTTTCTCGCTATTACCCATAACAGTGCTGTGAACATTCTTAAGCATGTGTCTTGCTGTACAACTGCAGACATTCCTCAATTGTATATATCTTGAAGTAGAAAGGCTGAATCATATGGTAAGTTTATTTCCAACCTCAATAGATAATTCCAAACTATTTTCCAAAGTGGTTTTACTAATTTACACTCCTACTAGCAGTTTATTAGATTTTCTATGGCTCCACATCCTCACTGCACTTGATATTGACAGTCATATTTTATTTTAGCTACCATGGATTTTAATTTGCCTTTTCCTGATGAACAATGCACTTGAGAATCTTTCGTAAGATTGTGGCATTTGAATATGGCTCATATCCAAGGCTATAATAATGACAAATATCACCTGTTTTTAAGTCTTTTGCCCATTTTTCTTGGGTTTTGTTTTTTTTCTTATTGATTTGTAGGAGGTCTTCATATTGTCTGAGTTTCAACCATTTGTGATTTATAAATTATAAATATCTTTGTCCAGTCTTTGGTTCACCTTTTCACTCACTTGATGTGTTTTGAAAAATGATATTTCTTAATTTTGATGTAGTCCAATTTAGCGCCATTGTTATTCCTTAATAGCTAATGCTTTTTGTGTCTTGTTTAACATATCTTTCCCTATACCAAATTATGAATATATTGTCCTATAAAATCTTTCAGAAGCTTTATCATCTTGTCTTTCAAATTTAGGTTAATAATATATCTGGAATTGATTTTGTGTATGGCTTATGTCAAGTTTCAATGTTTTTCCGCTTAGCCCAGCACCATTTCTCCCCTTTTTTGGTCATATCTTTCCTTAAATCAGTGTCCCTTAATGTGTGTTTATTTTTCTGGACTCTTCTATCCATTGGTCTATTTGTCCATCCTTCTACCAACACCACCCTTTCTTTATTATAGCAGTTTTAGAATAAGACTTTATTTCCAGTGAAACAAGTTATTTCAAGTGAAAAAGTTAAACACTTTTCTTCGTTAAAATTGTCTTGACTATTCTTTATAACTTCATATAAATTTTGGAGCCTGCTTATTAATTTCTACCAATAATAAATCTGTTGAGATTTTGATTGGGATTGCATTGAATCATAAATCAATGGGGGTAAAATTGAAACCTTTATAATTGTCTTCCAACCCATGAACATAGAATATTTGTCCATTTATTTAGGTCTTCTTTAATTTCTCTCAACAATGCCTCATGGTTTTCTATGTAGAGATCTTGTATATCTTCCATGGGATTTATTTTTCAGCATTTAATAATCTTGAGGTTATTGTTAAATTTTTTAAAGTTACATTTAATTTCTTAAAATTATATTAAATATTTGCTTCTCTTATATGAAAATAAAACTGACTTTTGTATTATAAAATGAAAAGCAGCAAATTTGCTAAACTCACTTATTAATTGTAATAATTTATATGTATTTTCTTTTTGATTTTCTTAAACACAATCATATTAGTGAATCATGAGAGTTTTATTTGTTTGTATCTAATTCTTACATTTTAATTTCTTTTTCTTGAAATATCATACTGGCTAGGGCCTTCAGAGTGATGCAGCACAGAAATAGTGACAGCAGCCATCCTTTTCTCATGTCTGATTGCAGATGGAAAGCTTTCAACATTCGCCATTAAGTATGACAAATGGAGAAGGTTTCACGGCAGATAACTTCCATGAGATTAACAAATTTACGTTCTATTTCTAGTTTACAAAGCATTTTATCATGACTGAATGCCAAAGGTCAAATTAATTTTCTCTTCTTCAAGAGCCCTTTTTGAAGTCTCTAATTCTTTTACTTGCCCTCATTATATATACTTATATATGTGTCGATATTTTCTATCTTATTCTCATGTTTAAAGTGTGTCACTATGAAACATTCAAGTGCTTTAACAGTAGAAATTGTATCTTACTTTTTAAGGTTACGCCGAAATCTCTTAGCAGAGTGTTAAAAATCTACAAGCTACCCATTAATTACTGATAAACTCCTAAAAAATAGCTTTTAATATATTTTGGGTTAATGACTGAAATATTGTATATTTATTTTAGATTTTCCCATTTTAAAGTGATAATGAAAGCAATATAACTATTGTTATGACTCTATTACTTGCCATAATAATATGTATTTTCTTTCTTTCAGGTTGTTGACAGGGTGGCAATGACAATTTTATAAAAGATGTTTCTCCAAATTTAAAGGTATATTGCTGTCATAGTCAAAGTTTTTGGACAGATTCAGACTTGTTTGATAAACTGTGGATCCTTTAAAGGAGCCAAAGAAAGCCAATGGGCCTCCTGAGGTTACAAACACCAGAAGAGAAGCAGAATTCTGGGCAGCTTGGGTAAGGATGAGTCACAAAGCCTATGTTTAGAGGACTCAGTGGCTCCTGATATAAAAACGCGAAGTGTAAAGTTTAGCCTTAGGCACTGAAACTGTGTTTCCCAAACCCCCAATTCCCAAAATGCTCTGCGAGTCCCTACTTAGAGGAGATAATTGTGTTATATTAGAACTGGGCCGTTAGAATCTCATCAGCTCCATTTTGGGAAACCCCAAATAGTCTTGAGAAGCCAAACAAATTTATCTTCAGGCCAGAAAAACAGAAATTTATTGGAGTTTAGCGTTTCAAATAAGGTCTATGGATGTGCATGTAGCAACCACAGGCAGCTGCATCTCCTGGCAGCCTAGTAACCACAGGCTGAGAACAGAAGCCCCACGCATTTAGACGTCAGCTATGATTATAGATAAGATCCTTCTTTGCTTTAGGCACTCCTGGGAGGAATAACAGGAGTGTGCATCAAAAGAAAACCAGGCTCCTTGTTAAGTAAGCAGGTGGATATTGACATCTGAAGCACTCTGCAAAAGAGACCTCTATACTACATGTTGAGGAATCTCCAATTATTCCTCCTTTTCCACTCCACGGAGTGTATTCATCATTATTACATCATTTGATTCTCTCCACTAACTCGAGAAGCAGGAAGGGGTGCATAAGGTTTATCCCATTTTACAGATGAGGAAACAAACCCAGACAGTTAATAGTTTTCTCTTAGGTAACACAAGTAATAAATGACATATCTTGAATAAGAATCTAGGTTTTGTTAATTCTTAGAGTAGTGTTTTTTCCCATCATTTAAATGGTCTGTGATCTTGGGGAAGTTACTTTGCAACTTTATGCCTCAATTCCTGTTTTGGTATTATGGACATTATAATAATATTTATTAATCCTTAGAGGGTGAAAAAAATCACACGAGAGTTTATGTATCCATATGTGTGTTTGTGTGAATGTATGATGCTTAGCACAGTGCTATCTTGCAATCAATTAGCAATAACCATTATATAGTAAGAGTATGTAACAAAGAAACTGATTCATTTAGAGCACATAGAAAAATGTCTTTACTAAAGTCTTGTGCCCTAATAATAGCTAATATTTATCGAGCATTTAAAATATGTCAGGGATTTTTCTAAGAGCTTTTTTTTTTTTAATTTTTTGTTTATTGCAGTAACATTGGTTTATAACATTGTATAAATTTCAGGTGTACATCATTATACTTCCATTTCTGCATAGATTACATCATGTTCACCACCCAAATACTAATTACAACCCGTCACCACACACATGTGCCAAATTATCCCTTTCGCCCTCCTCCCTTCCCCCTTCCCCTCTGGTAACCACCAATCAGAGCTTTAAGCCAATTAATTAGCTTGTTTTATCTTTAGGACAAACTTTGAAGTTAGCCTTATTTTAATATTCACAGTACAATTGAGGAAATGAGGACGAGAGTAGCTTACCCAAGGTAGCTGTCCAAGGTTAGTGATGAGGCTGGGGTTCAACCCGGGCAGGCTGGTCCTAAGCCTGTGCACTTCACCTGTTCCGTCTCTTCTTGTTTGGTATGAATGTGTATACATCATTTTCTACCAATGTATGCAGCTTAAAACAATTAGATAAATGTATTTTTTTATATTTTGATCTGTGGACTATAGTTCTGACTATGTTTTATGTATAGTTTAGAGATATAAATCTTGAAAATTCTATGGACCACTTATAAGCATGATATTCAGGCTTGAATAATTAAGTATTAGTTCCTTAGCTTGAATAATTAAGTATTAGTATCTATTCATATGTTTCACTATCTTAGTTGAAGATATCTTTAACATTTGGCAATACATGTAAAATTATTACGTCCTCTCATTATATCATAAAACCCGTTCAAACTTTAGGGTTGTGTTTCTCAGGTACATTACATTGTAATCTAGGTGTTTTTCCACTTTCATCAATATTTTTATAATCTAGAATCAAGCTTAAAGGGCCAAAAGGAGCATACTGGATTAGGAAAATTAATTACAAAAGGGCAACTTAAAATTTAATGACTAATTATAGAGAATACTTTTTTAAAAATGTGTGACTGTATAAGTAAAGTGATGATTAAAATGATAACAGTTTCATATGGTACCTATGAATATAGATTTATTTCACTGTTTTATATGTCTCTTACTTTTTAGCACCAGCTGTTGGAATACCTCTTTGTTTTCCCCAGTCATAGAATGACAGAATGCTCTTAAAGCACCAGGCCTGAAGCAAAGGTCTTCTTAGTCTTGGTATAGGAGAAGCTGCATTCCACCTGTTCTGGCCTCGTGGAAGCTTGCTTAAATCTATCTTCCCTTTGCTTGTCTTATAAAACTCCAGGACACTTGATGAAGTCTAATAGAGGAACTCCATTTCCACTAGTGGACAAGTGTCGATCTACAGTTCGCAGTTTATCAGATTTCCCCTGGAAGAAGCAGAGAGAAACAGCCAGATGAGAGCATGTGCATATGGTATATAGCTTGTGGAAATGGTCCAATTACTCCACAGTTTATTTGTGTAGTTTATGTTTTAAATGGTGGTGACAATATGGTATGGGGGTAGGAGAAGGTACAGAGACATGTTTAAGATGATTATTGAATAGACTGTTTATTAAATGGAAATGTTTAACAATCTCTTTTCCAAAATTACTAAATTTGATTTAGAAGTATTAGATCATACATAAACTGAAACGAATCAAGGAGTTAGTCCTGAAGATCTAAAATTAGATATGAATGATGCCTTCATGTCTGGCAACCCAGCGAACAGTGTAGGGCTTAGAACATAATAAGCAATATCAATTCACTTTATGGGGAAAAGATAAATCCTTTCTCTGAATTCAACTAATAGTCCAGATAAAAGATTCCATGAGTCTAAAATTGGCTGGCAGAGTCATCTTTTTCTACCACACCCTCAGACTGAAATCATTTCTATATTGGGTGCCATGACAAAACACGTGTTTCAGTGATGGGGCCACATACATCTCTGTATGACTCCCTGACTGTGCAGTCGCCTGCTTCTGAGTCCTCACAGGTGAGCGAGGCTCTTTCTACTCTGTGTTTATCTATCCCATCTGGATCCCCCATTCTACCACCTCACCCCACCCCCAAGAGAATAGCATCTCTAGATCAATGAGGAATTAGTTTCTGCCTAAGAAGGATGCACAATGACATAGAATGCAAAATGCATGTGGTATTTTACTGTGACATATGGAAAACATGTAACACTGTAGACTTTTATCAGAGTCCTGTGAGCCTGGAAAAAAGTGAAGCGTAAGAAATCCCCCCATCTTTTTGTGTTCTAGGATACAGCTTACTGCAAAGAGCCACTCTTCCCCAACTTAAATAAGGCTCATGGATGCCCCTTGTTTACTCAATGACATGGCCAGGTACAGACGCTCCAATTCCTATTCTTTGCCTCATAACTGATCAGGTAAACTGCTGTCCTCACTGATCTCTTGGAACAAAATTCTTGTTAACTAAACTTCGGTTAAGCTTCTCTCCTTCGCCCAGGTCCCTAACTTTTGGCCTACCCTCAGCCTGAGCCAGCATACAGCCCTTCTTTTTTTTTTTTAAATTTTTTGTTTATTGCAGTGACATTGGTTTATAACATTGTAAAAATTTCAGGTGTACATCATTATACTTCTATTTCTGCATAGATTACATCATGTTAACCACCCAAATACTAATTACAACCCATCACCACACACATGTACCGAATTATCCCTTTCGCCCTCCTCCCTCCCCCCTTCCCCTCTGGTAACCACCAATCCAATCTCTGTCCCTATGTGTTTGTTTATTGTTGTTATTATCTACTACCTAATGAAGGAAATCTTATGGTATTTGACCTTCTCCCTCAGACTTATTTCACTTTGCATTATACCCTCAATGTCCATCGATGTTGTCACAAATGGCTGGATTTCATCGTTTCTTATGGCTGAGTAGTATTCCATTGTGTATATATACCACAGCTTCTTTATCCATTCGTCCCTTGATGGGCACTTAGGTTGCTTCCAAGTCTTGGCTATTGTGAATAATGCTGCAATGAACAGACAGCCCTTCTTAAGAGCCCCACTGGAGTATAGCCTGACCTTAGAGTAAAACATTCTCTACTCTTCTATACTATCACACCAGCCTTTCATCCCACTTCCCCCCACTCTGCTCTTTCTAGCCTGATTCATTCCTCCTATGCCCTTTTTTATTAACCCCTGAAGTATTGGCTGACCTTGAGGTCGGAGAGTTCTCTCTATTGCAATAGTCTCTTTCTCTGCCTTGCAATTATCCTTTCAAACAAGGGCTTTCCTTACTACGTCCGGATTTGTTCTTTATTTGACATATGATTACTTTCCAGGACTGTGGTTAGAGGCCAGCAGTTTATTTTATTTTATTAAGAAAAAGTCCTAACTCACTGCAACTTAATAAAGAGCTTTATGAGTACATTTATGGTTTGTTAAATTCCTCATTTTTCAACATGGCAGTAGTGTTTAAAAAGTAAATTAGATGCATTTTCTATTGTGTCGTAGTCATTTTCCTTAGCTTTTAGCTAATGACCTCATCTGGACAAAGTAGATATTTCCATTTCTTTCTTTCTTTCTTTTTTTGTTGAGGAAGATTGGCCCTGAGCCAACATCTGCCAATCCTCCTCTTTTTGCTGAGGAAGACTGGCCCTGGGCTGACATCCGTGCCCATCCTCCTCTACTTTATATGGGACGCCGCCACAGCATGGCTTGACAAGCGGTGCCTCGGTGCAGGCCCGGGATCCGAACTGGCGAACCCTGGGCCGCCGCAGCAGAGCACACACACTTAACCACTTGTGCCACTGGGCTGGCCCCGATATTTTCATTTCTTAACAGTAATAATTAGAAATATAACCAGTGTTGTCTCATGGCCTTCTGAAATTTCTCCAAGATACTTCATTGACTTCAAAGGAGATGACTTTGTAGAAGTGATAAACAATGGAATAAAATTTTTAAAGTAGTGGCTTTGATTCCATAGTGACATGATTGTTTTTAGAGTTTCTTTAATATATAACCCATGATAGAATTAACAGTAATGCAGAAAAATGGCCCCTTTATAAGAAGAAAATTGGATTTTTGCAATTCAGGGTAATTAAAAAAAATAGAGCTAGCACAGCTACATTAAATTCATAGGGGTAGGATCTTGTGTATATATGGAACTCAACCTTATTTTTGCTATAGTTTTGCTCTCCTATATGTCTAAATCTTTTATCAGACATTCTGTATGAACTTAAATCTATTCAATTGAACTTCATCTCCATTCTTTTCCCTGCTTGTGAAAGTACAGAGAGCAGAGCCATCTTAATAAGAATCAACATATCAATAAAGAAAATTTAGAGGGCTTGGATTCTCAGAAAATTGGTTATGCTAATCAGCACAGACTATAAAAGAATATTCTGTTTTATCACTTTAAAAAGCTTTGGACTACTGTTTGGTTGCCACATTTACAATGAGGATGGATCTTGAAGCACACAGCAGTGTTGCTCACATAAGCTCGACCTCAGCACTTCTGAATCAGAAACATTTTTGGTGTGTTCCACTCATCCATATATTCAACAGCCTTCATAGACTATTCTTATGCATTCAAGTTAGTGAACCACTAATAGAACGTTACAGCATTAACAGAATATTAGAGAGGCAAAGAAACATATAGTTTGCTTTGCACAGAATCTGATAAAATGTACTGATCTTCTCTCCAGAACAATGCACACAGGAACCTACACATGATTTTGCATAAAATTCTGGGTTATTCTGAGATCTCTTCAAGGCTGAAGCCAATATATAATTTCTTAAGAAAAGATTCTTTGTTCCCAAGTTAAAAGAATCTATTTTAGTCTATCCTATATTCTTTCTATAGATGAGAAAACTGTGGTCTGGAGTGTTAATATTTTGGTCACACATTGAGACTACTTACATTTTCAGTTTTCAATAGTTTAAAAGTCAAATTTAACTAGGGTCTAAGCAAGCAGGTGAAGTGATTTTCAAATAATTTATTCGAGGATAACTTTTTCCTCTAATGTAAGTATAAAAATCACAGTCAGTAAATTCAGTTTGTGAATTCAATTTGAGAATACATTAACTTTTTCCCTACATATCATTCTCATTTCTGGAGCTATTTATTACTGACTTGGAAGCCATTAGAATTAATTCTGCTGGTTACATTCCATTTTAGTCTCAATATAAAGTGCATTGACTCGTGTTGATGAAAATTTTATTTTCTATTTTGGGTGGGGTAGGAATTAACCTACCGTGTTAAATTCAGTTTTCTGAAATTAGAAAGCAAAAGTGGGTATTATAATTCCAGGCATTTCTTTATAATCATAGTTTTTGCCCTATCATCCTCAAATAACTATTCCTCTAATTTTTTTTTTCTCTTTAAAGAATTCATTTTATTAAAAGCATTTGCACTTTAAGACATGGATTGATAAATGTCCTCTTAGTCATGTTAATGAAACTTAGTTCTAAATATCTAGGAGAAAGAAAGAATGTAGTGACATCTAAATGAGGAGAAGGTATGAACAGATATGGAATAACTTTCAAAGGAGGAAGGCCAATGCAGGGCACATCAATGAATCACAGAAAGCACTAGATAATTTCTAATTGGAAGAGAGAAATGGGGAGAGAGAGAGAGAAAGAAAGAAAGGGAAAGAGAAAAGGCAAATTGGATAAACAGAATACAAAACTAAGTAGACATTTCAATCTTGCACTGCAGTTCCTTCTCTCATTATTTGGTTGGGTGATCCTCATATGACTGCATTTTCCCATAAATTACTTTACATTATGTTCCAAATTTATTATGCTGAATATTGGTAGTAACCATGTACACCTGTGCTTCACTGTTGGCTGTTCCTGCTCTGATGTACTTTATAAGGATTTACAGCCTTAATGAGGCTGTTTATTTGTAATTGGTCCCTATAGGAACCTGCTGCTGCATTTCATCCAATTTGAGTTATTTTTAGTTATTCTCTGAAGATGTCATTTGAAATAAAATATATGAAGTTGCTTATGATCAGGGAGAAAGATACAAGACATTTTAAAATGACAGATAAATGACCATCCCACTCTCATTCTGTCTTCAAGATTTCACACTATTTTTCACATCACTGCTCTTTCCCTTAATTGGCCACCTCCAATCAATTTTCCAGAACAAAAGAGGGAGTGTCGGCTCCAAGTCAAGACTATCTAAGTTAATACCTTTTCTCCTCAACTTCCTTGACATTTGATCGCGGGTGAGTCAATTTCTCTGTGCTTCAGTTTAGTTTTCTGTTGAAGAGGAAAATGCAGGTGACTTCTAACCTCATGTGACTGTTGTGAGGGTGCGATGAGATAAGGGAGGCTAGCAAAGCTTTGTATTTTAAATGGAAATACAAACATGTTCTGAAACCCAAGCATATTTTGGATTTTCAAAGGTGCTCAGTATTTCTTACCTTTTTTGAGGGCACAGAACCCCTTGCTCAGTCGGATAAAAGCTATGGACTCTGATATCTCTGGTCTTGGTCTTTCTCCTTGTGTTCACTCTGATTAGCACACATCCGTCTTTGGGGCCAGTGATCAGATTTTCATTCCTGTTTGTTCTGTTATGGGACTCTAATGCAGTTCTCTCAAATGGCTGTTTTGATTCTTATTTTATTTCCCCAGCTCTCACTTTTGAGATAATAATACCTATTAATCTCATCGTTGTGGTCATACATTTTTGAATTTGTGTTCTAATTTTCTTCTCTTTTCATTTTCTTCTGATGATTCCATTATGTTTTCTTCCAAAATGAGCTCCTTATTTTGTTTCTTTCTATTTGCTACATTTCTCTCTTTCTTCTTTTATTGCTCTTTCTCTGCTGTCAATTCTTTCCTCCTTTCTTTCTTATGAGCTATAGTCTTTATTACAGATGCCATGTTGCTGTGCGGTACTACTTGTCATTTACTCATATTCAAGGTGGCCAGCTCTTCTACTTACTCTATCTTGAAACCGATTTTCCTTTACATCAAGTAATTCCCAACTTATCTGAGACTATTTGTCTTCCCTCTGAGCTCCAGTTAAAGGGGTGTTTTATCCTGTTCTTGAAGTCTGTGCATGTGGAAGAATTTCAGTCAGATCTTCTGTTCTTTCTTCTAAGATCCTGGCAAATGTCCTCTACCAGGATTTAAGATAACTATTTCTACGAGAAGAATAATTTTGGGTTTCTAATTATTACCACACTTCTACAAGGAACACTGGAAAATGTCAAAATTTGACACTTTTCTTGCTTCTGCTGAAAGCCTGTGTCTTATGTAAAATCTCCTACTCAGTACATTTTTTTCTTACTTTTCCCAAGAGTACCTACTTGTATTCTTACTCCACTTCTTTCCAAATTTGAGTGCAGTAGTGGAAATGCTCATGGTAGTGTCAGTCACTCGTTTTCTTTCTTGGTGTTAATTCTGTGTGTGGTGTGTGTATATGTATGAGTGTGTTTTGGGGGCATGGTATGGAGGTTCAGTTAGGCTACCAAAATCTTTATTTTTTTGGAATGAAGTTGTATCCTTTCCATCTTGGTTACTACTATAAATTCCTCTCTTTTATGATTTGTTGCTTTATACTCATTTTCTTAGACATTGGGAGCAATAATTCTGTGATTTGAGTTCCCTCTACCATCTTTCTTACTCTCCAGTGCTTTTCTTATTCTTTTGTATGTGAACTCAATGATGACAGGAGTGAAATCTATATTCCTTTTGTAACTTCTTTGGTAGAATTCTGTGGCTTCCTCTCACCTCACATAGAGCTATCTAGCTATAGAAACAGAGAAAGTTAGCATTGTGCCTGCATGTTCTTTTGTTGATGTCTTTTCACACTCTCCTTCTAAGCACTGTGGTAATATATTACACAAAGGTAGAAGCTCTGATAGTGGTGGGAGTTTGGTAAAGAATACCTTTGGCATCATGAGATATAAATTAGGTGAAAGTTGAATGCAGTAATAAGGAAATGAGATGAATATCTTCTTCTTTACAGTTGGGAAAGATGAATTATTAAGACTCATCTGAGACAGAAAGAAAAACTAAGCTTGTCAGTAAATAAAGCATTTTCTTTTATTTATTAATCTAATATGGAAACAAAATAATGTAAGTAAATATGTATAAACAATGCAGGCAGCTTAGAAAGAGGGATCTTTTGGCGTCTGAAATCTGTTTCCGCTCCACTATTATCACTTAAGGTCAAGTGAGCCAGGCTCTCTAGCATTTAAAGTAAATGGTAAAAGAAAATTGTCAATATCTCAGCATGGGATGATATCTAGCTCCAGTGCCAATTTTACCTTCAGACATGATTAGATACCTTCATTGTATTCTTTGCAATCTGCATCTTCTTTCGATTTACTAAGAAATGTTGATTCCATAAGAGAACAATGTCACTTCTTCAAAACGAAACTTCCATGCAGGTGTTTTTTTTTTTTTAAAAAAAAACATGTCAAATTGACAAGTGCTATAAAATAATAAACTTCTCATTCATTATACATTCTTTCTCTTTCTCTGCATAACAATAGATTGATGTGAGGGAGGTAAGGAATAATAGATCCAGAGCAGATGCATTTAATATTGTTCTCTGAAGAGTGACTATGTAGTTGAGAATCACACTTCACTCTCCAAAAATATGATTGGGGAAGGGCAGTATTTTACCCAGAGCGCAATTAAGAAGCAAGAATGATTCTCAAGTGGTATTTTTATGCTTAGATGAATCCCTTAACCCTCTTTACCAAATCCACTTATTGATAAAAATCCCTGTAACATCACTTCATTGTGTGAAATATTTCAAACTTAGATTTTTTAATATACTGTAATGCATACATAGAGTGGGTGCTCATGTCTCTGGGTGACAGCTGAACATGAAGGCTGCCTCCATGGTAGATAATAATATTTATGGCAGCAAGAAGATTGAAAATAGAAAGAATATATCTTAACAATACTTAAGTATTCAAAATACTGAGGAAAAAGGCTACAGGAGATTTTTTTGTTTGTTTATTATCCAGATTTCACTCCCGTTGTCAACCAATTTCTGACATGTAGACATTGAACCTTTATTAAAGTTCTTTTTTTCTCCAAGAGTATGAAAAAAATATATACTTTGCCTATTACAGACTTAAGCTTAAAAATATTTTCCTTTGCAGTAAAAATAATGCATTTCATTATACCGTTGAGGAAAAAGAGGGCTTAGGAGAACAATTTTATGGAATATTTGAGGAAATGGCACATTAGGAAGGAGTAATTCAATAGTTCTTGGGATTGTTGTCTTTGTGCAAGGCTAAAGGCTATTTGAAAAGCTGTATACTCAGATTAATCAACTGTTCTTCCACTGGCGGAAGATGGATGCAGGATGCTTGTTAGTGCCCTAAGGGAAATGTCACAGGTGTGTTCCCCCTTCCTATTCCTTTAAGGAAATGAACCATTAGAACTGGAACTCACAAGATGTTATACCTGTGTCTCCTTCCTTTCTCCGTTTTCTGTGCAGCCTCAGGAAGGAGGAATCTCTCTCTCTCTCTCTCTCTCTATCTATCTATCTATCTACTTATAATTGTACTGTGGAAACCGTATTTTTAAAGTCCTTGCCTTAATTTTGGTTAGTAGATACTGCTCTGATTTTGTTATCAGCAACAACTTGTTCACTTAGGCATTCTATTACTATTCTCAGTGTACAGTTTTCATTATATTAGGTTGTCTGGGGTCTCAGGTTTTACATTATCAGAAATTCATTATGGGGGAGAGTCAAAATAAAATTAATTCTGATGGCATAGAAATGGGAAAAGTTAGGGAGTGGAAGGCGGTACAAATAAGAAAACTATATATATTTCTGTAAATTTTTATTTCCTATGTATATTATATCCAATCTAATATTTTAAAACTCTATCTTCCCTCACCTCTTTAATTGTTAGTGACATACAAAATTCTTATTATGTGCCAGGAGCTGTTCTAAGTAGTTTATAATGGTAACTCATTTACTCCTTAGGACAAGCAGACGAGATAGGTATTATTGCTGTCCAAATCTGATGAAGACACTCAGGCACAGAGAAGTTAAGTTACTTACTTGGATAGCATGAGTACCTCCAGAAAGCAGAGCCTGAGACACCAGCTTGTATGCATATAGTTTATGAAGGAACCAAACGCAGGAAACAAGAGTAAAGAATGAAGGGAATGAAACAAGAAGGAGGGGAAGCTGAAATGAAAATGCATTACTGAACTGGCGACCACTATGCGCTTTGGAAGCTTGGCCCCACCAGGACCTTCTGAGGAGCTGTGTAATTGCCTGCTTGAGGGATGAAATGGAGGATTTATCCATCAGCTCCATTCTCTCATTCCTTGAGATTTGGCCCTTACAGCATATACTCCCCACACTCTTGTGGTGTTTGTATATGAATGCCAAGTGTCTTTTTCAGGTATCCCATGCCTCTGCATCAGAGAAGTCCTGATGCTTACATATGGTACACAGAAGTAGGCTGAAGCCTGCTCAGAATTGTTCACATAGCCATGGCTGGAATCAGAGGGTTTGAGTCAGTGCAAAGGTAATACTCCTCTGGTCCATTCTTTTTTTTTTTTTTTAATCATTTTATTTATTTACTTTTTCCCCCAAAGCCCCAGTAGATAGTCGTATGTCATAGCTGCACATCCTTCCAATTGCTGTATGTGGGACGCGGCCTCAGCATGGCCGGAGAAGCGGCGCCTCGGTGCGTGCCTGGGATCCGAACCCGGGCCGCCAGCAGCAGAGTGCGTGCACTTAACCGCCAAGCCACAGGGCCGGCCCTCATCTGGTCCATTCTTGCTTTACTTGGATCTGCTTACAATGTGCTCAAGTCCCTCGGCAAGTCTTCCATACTTAATGCACGACGGTTACTAGAACAAGATATTGTCCTTGCTGCTTTAACTAGTTCTAAGGTTATATTTAATATTCCTTATTTTCCTCTTCTACTACCACTCCTTCTACATTTTCCTCAGGTTTGGGTATCACTTCAGCTGGGATGATGTTTGCCTGATTGGTTGACCCACACCTCAACACAAGGGTTTTGAAGCATTAATAGTCTTGCACTTACTGAGCTAAGATTGAATGCAATTGAATGCAATTGAATGCAATTGAATCACTATCATACTGGGGCATGGGAGCATCGAAAAATGCCTTAGTGGACCCCTGAATTCCAGACGCACTATTCCCTGCTTCTTTTGCTAGCAGCACCCCAGCTCCTAATGGTAATAAGTTTTGATTACCTACTTCCAAATATAGTAACTCTTTTTTATTCTGTCTTCTCCCCTGGCAAAAGAAGTCTAAAGTGATCAACCAAGTTATAGCTGATTGATTCCTTCTAGGAAATGCAATATATCATACAGTGTGGAATCCATTAGTTCCTACTTTTCTGTAAAGTGATTCCCTTGGTCTGAGGCAATGTGTATGGGTAATATGTCCACAGATTAAGGATTCTGTGATTCTGGACCCTGGAGCCAGGAAAGAGCAATCTAAATTAGTAAGTGTCAATTTCAGTAAAGATGAATCACTGTCTCTTCCAGAGTGAAGAAGTTCAATATAATCCACTTGCTACTAAGTGGCTAGCCTGAGAGATTTTGCCATATTGAGAGATCTGTACCAGTCTCCGATGCTAGCAAGTTAGGCATTCGGTAGTGGCAGTACCAAAATCGAATGTGGTGAGAGGGAGCCCATGCTGTTGATCCCATGTTTAACTATCATCCTTGCCACCATGACCATTCTATTTATAGCCCTTTCTCCCATGCAATGGGATTAGTGAGGAGAGTGACTGACTAATAATCATAGGGTAAGTCATCCCATCTACCTGGTTGTTGAATCTTTGCTGTGGCAGATGCTCTCTTGTTGAATTAATATCACACACATAAACCTTCACTCAATGCCACTTCCATAGGTTCATCCACATGCCTCATCCCCAGACTTCCTTGTCTGTGATCTTTTAATTATGTCCTTTTACAACCTCTGATTAATCAGCCAAGCCATTCACCATTGTCTAGAATTCCATGTGTGTGAAAATCTTAGGATACTTCTCTCTCCAAACAAATCCACCAATCAAATGTACTCTCTGCAGTTTTGCCAGTAGTAGGATTTCTCCTTACTTCTATGCTTTTGGACCATACGAATAGTGCTGTCCTGAAACAGCAATCCATTTTCAATTTACATCCACATCCTGAAGCAATACATCTTGAAGTGAATTTTCCCTCTTCCACAAGATGGTGGTGGGGACCACCATCCCATGAGATCATAGATGTAAGCTGAGGGACATGCTTCGGTGCAAGAGAGACAGGTGATGTGAGAATCTGGCCACTTGATCATTCAACTTGTTTATATCCTATAGACCTCAGCTGTGATTCCAAATGCACCATTTCCATTGCATCATGAATTGTGTAACACCACTCACCTTTATGACTTGGTGAATCTGACAATAACTGACCCAAGATGGGCAGTTCCAGTCACAGAATCACATATTCTTCCATGATGAGGCATCTTAGAATGCTAGTCTTCTGTCTCAGAGGGATGGCCTTGGTCCAGACCCCTAGGGCTCCGCAATGACAGTTGTTGGTAATTTTCGGAAACTCCACACAGCATCATTATCCACCACAGATACATCTAACACCATCAGATCTGGTGAGTCATATGATTTGGGTGGTCAGGTAGCTTCCTCTACACCCTGGGACCTGCTTTAGAGCCCTCTCTTGTTCCTGCCTCACTTGAAACTGACAACCCTTCAAATCCCTTGATAATGGGTTGGGCAAGTTGTTCTCAGCTTTGTATATATTGCCTCCAAAATCCAAAGAGAGCTACCAAGCGCTATACCACTTAGTGACTTAGTGATAAGGGAGCAAGTTGCAATAACTTGCCTTTTACTTAAGATGGGATATCCTGGCTTTCCATAGACCAGTGTATTCCTAAAATACACCTAAAATTTACTTATGTGACAGACCCCCCTGAATATCCATATTTTTCCTCTTACTCTCAGCGTGCGTGTGTTTTAAGAGTATTCAGAGTACTTGCCACTTCCTACTCAGCTCGTCTGTTACACATTATGCTGTCATATGATGGACAAATGTGGTCCTCAGAAGAATGTTGAGATCATAAAATTTCTGGGGACTACATTGTAAGGAATTAGATACTTTTCTCCTACACCATTTAGTATCCAACAAAATATTACTTTATTTAAAAATAGGGGTTTTTTTTTACAATTAGATTATTCTCTCCTAATTAATTATAAATCCCTTGAGCACAAAAGAATATACATATTTTATTCTTTTTATAGCCACAGATATTAGTAAAATGTCTTGCTTATAGTTGATATAAAGTGAATTGAATTGAATAAAACTAGTTTAGTGATTATAAAGAAAAAAACTGAAATATATGACCCAGGGAAGTGTTATGAAATTGAGTTAAAGAAAAAATAGGATAATACACGCATCAAGAGAGAGAAGAATGAGGAATTAAAAAATCCAATATTTTTAATGTGCCTGTTATGTGTTGCCCACCTTTGCTTTGTCTAGGATAGAGTCAGCAATGTGATACTCTTGTTTAAGGAGCAAACACCATTACTGAGATTCAGAAATAAGCCTAGGACATTAGGCATGGTCACGTCTTCATCTCTTGATAATTTTCTATTAGCACCTGAAAAATACAGGCCATCATTTTCAAGTGTATTTTTAGCCAATTATATGGCTTTACCATGGAAACAGCATAATTTAATTAAATATTAAAAAAAAATAAAACATCCTGAGATTATTTCCACAGAAAATATTCAGGATCTCCTCTTTATTTCAACAGCTGTTACAGTTCATTATCATTACTCTATGCTCAAGAAATCCTTTCCTGCATTCTTAATTCATATTCTAGATTTGGCATACATTGCTGCTATGCATCCTATCACAGCATCTACTTATTTATTTATTTATTTTTGTGAGGAAGATCAGCCCTGAGCTAACATCCATGCCAATCCTCCTCTTTTTGCTGAGGAAGACCAACTCTGAGCTAACATCTATTGCCAATCCTCCTCCTTTTTTCTTTTCCCCCAAAACCCTGGTAGATAGTTGTATGTCATAGTTGCACATCCTTCTAGTTGCTGTATGTGGGATGAGGCCTCAGCATGGCCGGAGAAGTGGTGCATCAGTGCGCACCCGGGATCTGAACCCCGGGCCGCCAGTAGCGGAGCGGCCGGCACTCAACCCCTAAGCCACGGGGCCGGCCCACAGCATCTATTGAGGGACAAATCACATCCTTAGGTCTAGTCTTTCCTCTTCAGAAGAGTTGCTAGCATCAAGATAAGACACAGATTCTGATAGGTATTTAATAACAAATATTCTGTTTCTTAGGCCAAAAAGTCCTAATTCTCCTCCAAATATTTTCAGCACGTAACTTTAAATAATATTAAAAATGTAAATCAAGATGACTAAATTTTCTTTTAATTTAATGGCAAAACTGATTCAGCTTTAGTGTTATGTTTGTCTCATCATATTTTTATATGAAACATTCCAAGTATTCAAAAACCCGTAGAAATAAGTATTTTTAAAATCTGTCTTTAAAAATCTTAATGTAATATCATTTTCTTCATATCAGTATACACGCATATCCATTACATTCAAGATACAACTTCAGGATTCTCCTTGTCCACATTTTTTTCCCATTCTCCCCTTAGGGGAAAATTACTCTCAATTTTGTATTATTATTCCCATGCATTACATATGTTTTTTATATTTATATATTAATAAATGTATATATTAATAAATATTTCATTGTTCTATGAGTTTCAAGACTTTGCTCTTTTCTCATGATTATACTGGAGCTATGGATTTTGGGGAAGAATACCATAGGGGTAAAATGCTTTCTTCATTTCATCCTACCAGGGGGTGTATGATTGCAACTGACTTCTCTCTAGTGATGATATCCTTGATCATTTGTTTAAGGTGATATCCGCCTGGGTTCTCCACTATAAAGATACTATTTTTCCCCTTCCACACTCTCATCATCAGAAGTGAGTCACTAAAAATCTAGACCACGCTTAACGAGGGAAAAATTAAATTCTCTTCTAATACCCTCATTTTCCTGTGATAAAAATTGATGGTGAGAGTGACGTCAGCATCATGGCGGAGTGAGCTTTCCCGTGAATTCTTCCCCCACAAGATACAACAAAAGCAACAGCCACAGACCAACAACGGAATCCCAGACAGTGAAAACCTAGAGCAGAGGGATCCACACTGCCGCACATCTGAGAGCGGAACGTGCTGGGCCCCCGGAGGAAGTGGGGAGAGGTAAGGAGAACTCCGCTCCCTCCCCATCAGATCAGCGATCCCAGTCCGCGCGGCTCCCAGAGAGGGGGAGGGGCGGCCCTCGGTGGGAAACTGTAGCTCTTCGGGCTCTCTCAGCAGGTGGGAAACTCCCGCACAGAGGGCTCAGAGGAGCCACAGGGCTACCATCAACATATGAGCACCCCAGAGAGCGGATAAAGAGGGGCAAACGAGAAGCCTCCCACGTCAGGGACCCAGAGGGCAAAAGAGAGAGCTCCCCCCTCCCCGCAACCCGGAGTCTGCAGCTCGAGCAGACCTAGCGATCCGAGGCAGACCTGAACAAACTGGACTGGACCCGTGGATCGCAGTGGGGAAAAAAAACAAAACAAAACAAAACAAAACTGCGGATCGCAGCAGAAAAACTGGGGCAGAGCGCAGGGGGCTTAGACTACACAGCCCTTTACCACCAGACAGTGGCGGCAGGTGGAAATTGCAACCAGAGACTTCCAGGATGAGGAAAATCAAAACCAACACAGGAACCACAATGCAAAAATATATGAAATCACCAGACCAGAAACAAAATGACAAGCACCCAGAAATCAACCCCGAAGACACAGAAATCCATAAACTAAATGACAGAGATTTCAAAATAGCTATCATAAAAACACTCAACGAAATACGAGACAACACAGACAAACAATTCAATGAGATTAGGAGTTTCTTCACAAAAGAGATTGAAATCATAAAGAAAAACCAATCAGTGCTGATGGAGATGAAGAACACAATGGAGGAGATAAAGGAGAATCTGGAATCTTTAAAGAACAGAGCTGACAATATGGAGGAAAGAATTAGTACTTTAGAGGATAGGAATACAGATATACTCCAGATGGAAGAAGAGAGAGAACTAAGACTAAAAAGAAATGAAGAAAGACTCCGAGAAATATCGGACTCTATTAGAAAATGTAACATAAGAATTATAGGTATTCCTGAGGGAGAGGAGAGGGAAAGAGGAACAGAGAGCCTATTCAAGGAAATAATAGCTGAAAATTTCCCAAATCTGGGGAAGGAGCAGGAAATACCAGGAAGCGAAGCCAACAGGACGCCTATATATATTAAGAGACAAAGGCCTTCACCACGACACCTAGTGGTAAGGCTAGCCAGGGTCAACGACAAAGAAACAATATTAAGGGCAGCTAGACAAAAACAAAAAATAACGTACAAAGGAACTCCCATCAGGCTCTCAGCGGATTTCTCAACAGAAACTTTTCAGGCTAGAAGAGACTGGAATGATATATTCAAAATACTAAAAGACAAAAACTTTCAGCCAAGAATACTCTATCCAGCAAAAATATCCTTCAAATATGATGGAGAAATAGTAACTCTCCCAGATAAACAAAAGCTAAGGGAGTTCATGGCCACGAGACCGCCACTACAAGAAATACTCAAGAAGGCCCTCAGGCCTGAAAAAAAGAAGAGAAAGGGAACACAAAGCTTGGAGTAAGGAGAAAAGTAGGTAGACAAAATCAGAGAAATAGTAAATTTTTACCGGAATAGGTTAGCAACCACTTAAATACTAAACTCAAAGATCAAAGGAAGAAATTCACCAAAAATAAATTTAACCTCATCACTGTAAACACACAGCCACAACACAAGATAGAATAAGGTATAACAAGAGCAACTTAGAAGGGGAAGAGGAAAGTGACTGAATTGACTTAGTATAAGGAAATAGGAGGCTATCAGATAATGGACTATCTCATACAGAAGATTTTTTGCCCAAACCTCAAGGTAACCACTAAACAAATAATCAAAGCAAAACCACATATGATAAACAAAGAGAAAACTAGAAGAATCATAAGACAGAACAACCAAACTGAATTGGCAGTCCAAAACAAATGGGACAAGAAACAAAGGAAATGCAAAAGAACCAGAAAATAAGTGACAAAACAGCAACATTCAGCCCTCATATTTCAATAATTACCCTAAATGTAAATGGATTGAACTCTCCAATCAAAAGATACAGAGTGGCAGGATGGATTAAAAAGCAAGACCCAACAATATGCTGCCTTCAGGAAACACATCTTAGCACTAAAGACAAGCACAGGCTCAGAGTGAAAGGATGAACACAATACTCCAAGCTAATGGCAAACAAAAGAAAGCAGGTGTTGCCATACTCATATCAGACAAAGTAGACTTCAAGATAAAACAGGTTAAGAAAGACAAAGAAGGGAAATATATAATGATAAAAGGGACACTCCATCAAGAAGACATATCACTTATAAATATATATGCACCCAACATAGGAGCACCAATGTACATAAAACAACTATTAACAAACCTAAAAGGAGAAATCAACAACAACACAATAATAGTAGGGGATCTTAACACCCCACTTACAGCAATGGATAGATCATCCAGACAAAAAGTTAATAAAGAAATATTAGACTTAAATGAAAAACTGGACGAGATGGACCTAGTAGACATATACAGAGCACTCCACCCAAAAACAGCTGACTACACATTCTTCTCAAGCGCACATGGAACATTCTCTAGGATAGACCATATGTTGGGAAACAAAGCAAGCCTCAATAAATTTAAGAAGATTGAAATCATAACAAGCATCTTTTCAGACCATAAGGCTATGAAACTGGAAATGAACCAGGAAAAAAAAACTGGGAAAGTGACAAAAATGTGGAGATTAAACAACATGCTACTGAACAACCAATGGATCATTGATGAAATTAAAGGAGAAATCAAAAACTATCTGGAAACAAACGAAAATGATAACATGCCATATCAAACCATATGGGACGCAGCAAAAGCGGTCCTGAGAGGGAAACTCATAGCGATACAAGCCCACCTTAACAAACAAGAAAAAGCCCTAATAGGCAACCTTAAATTACACCTAACAGAACTAGAAAAAGAAGAACAAACAAAGCCCAAAGCCAGCAGAAGGAGAGAAATAATAAAAATCAGACCAGAAATAAATGATATTGAGACCAAAAAAACAGTAGAAAGGATTAATGAAACAAAGAGTTGGTTCTTCGAGAAGATAAACAAAATAGACAAACCCTTAGCCAGGCTTACTAAGAAAAAAAGAGAAAAGGCTCAAATAAATAAAATTAGAAATGAAAGAGGAGAAATTACAACGGATACCATGGAAATATAGAGGATTATAAGAGAATACTATGAGAAATTATATGCCAACAAATTGGACAATCTAGAAGAAATGGATAAATTCTTAGACTTATACAACCTCCCAAAATTGAACCAAGAAGAAATGGAGAATCTGAATAGACCAATAACAAGTAAAGAGATTGAAATAGTAATCAAAAACCTCCCAAAAAATAAAAGTCCAGGACCAGATGGCTTCTCCAGTGAATTTTACCAAACATTCAAAGAAGATTTAATACCCATCCTCCTCAAACTATTCCAAAAAATAGAGGAAGATGGAACACTTCCTGAATCATTCTATGAGGCCAACATCACCCTGATACCAAAACCAGACAAAGACAATACAAAGAAAGAAAATTACAGGCCAATATCGCTGATGAACATTGATGCAAAAATCCTCAACAAAATATTGGCAAACTGAATTCAACAATATGTTAAAAAGATCATACACCATGATCAAGTGGGATTTATACCAGAGACGCAGGGATGGTTCAACATCCGCAAATCAATCAACGTGATACATCACATCAACAAAACAAAGAATAAAAACCACATGATTGTCTCAATAGACACAGAGAAGGCATTTGACAAGATACAACATCCATTTATGATAAAAACTCTCAATAAAATGGGAATAGAAGGAAAGTACCTCAACATAATAAAGGCCATATATGACAAACCCACAGCTAACATCATACTCAACGGGGAAAGACTGAAAGCCATTCCTCTGAGAACAGGAACGAGGCAGGGCTGCCCACTCTCACCACTCCTGTTCAACATAGTACTGGAGGTTTTGGCCAGAGCAATTAGGCAAGAAAAAGGAATAAAAGGAATCCAAATAGGTAATGAAGAAGTGAAACTCTCACTATTTGCAGATGACATGATTGTATATATAGAAAACCCTAAAGAATCTGTTGGAAAACCGTTAGAAACAATCAACAACTACAGCAAAGTTGCAGGGTACAAAATCAATCTACAAAAATCAGTTGCATTTCTATATGCTAATAATGAACTAACAGAAAGAGAGCTCAAAAAGATAATACCATTTACAATTGCATCAAAAAGAATAAAATACCTAGGAATAAATCTTACCAAGGAGGTGAAGGACCTATACAATGAGAACTACAAGACATTATTGAGGATGACATTCTTTATGTCATCCACGATGACATAAAGAAATGGAAAGATATCCCATGCACGTGGATTGGAAGAATAAACATAGTTAAAAGGTCTATATTATCTGAGGCAATCTACAGATTCAATGCAATCCCAATCAGAATCCCAATGACATTCTTCACAGAAATAGAAAAAAGAATACTAAAATTTATATGGGGCAACAAAAGACCCCGAATAGCTAAAGAAATCCTAAAGAAAAAGAACAAAGCAGGAGGCATCACAATCCCTGACTTCAAAACATACTACAAAGCAATAGTAATCAAAACAGCATGGTACTGGTACAAAAACAGACACACAGATCAATGGAACAGAATTGAAAGCCCAGAAATAAAACCACACATATACGGACAGCTAATTTTCGACAAAGGTGCTAAGAACATGCAATGGAGAAAGGAAAGTCTCTTCAATAAATGGTGGTGGGAAAACTGGACAGCCACATGCAAAAGAATGAAAGTGGACCATGTGCTATCGCCATTCACAAAAATTAACTCAAAATGGATCAAAGACCTGAGGTGAGACCTGAAACTATAGAACTCATAGAAGAAAATATAGGCAACACACTATTTGACATTGGTTTTAAAGGAATCTTTTCGGATGACATGCCTACCCAGACTAGGGAAACTAAAGAAAAAATAAACAAGTGGGACTTTATCAGATTAAAGAGCTTTTATAAGACAAATGAAACCAGAATCAAGATGAACAAACAACCAACCAGCTGGGAGAGAATATTTGCAAAACATACATCTGACAAGGGGTTGATCTCCATAATATATAAAGAACTCACACAATTGAACAACAAAAAAACAAACAACCCGATCAAAAAATGGGCAGAGGAAATGAACAGACACTTCTCCAAGGAAGATATACAGATGGCCAATAGGCACATGAAAAGATGCTCAACATCACTAATCATCAGGGAAATGCAAATCAAAACAACACTAAGATACCACCTCACGCCCGTTAGAATGGCTATAATCACCAAGACAAAAAACAACAAATGTTGGAGAGGATGTGGAGAAACAGGAACCCTCATACACAGCTGGTGGGAATGCAAATTGGTGCAGCCTCTATGGAAAACGGTATGGAGATTCCTCAAAGAATTAAAAATAGAGATGCCCTACGATCCAGCCATCCCACTACTGGAAATCTATCCAACGCACCTGAAATCAACAATCCAAAGAGGCTTATGCACCCCTATGTTCATTGCAGCATTATTCACCATAGCCAAGAAGTGGAAGCAACCTAAGTGTCCCTCGACTGACGATTGGATTAAGAAAATGTTGTATATATATACAATGGAATACTACTCAGCCATAAAAAAAGACAAAATCGTCCCATTTGCAACAACATGGATGGGCCTGGAGCGTATTATGTTAAGTGAAATAAGCCAGAAAGAGAAAGACAAACACTGTATGATCTCACTCATATGTGGAATATAAACCAACACATGGACAGAGAAAACTGGACTGTGGTTACCCGGGCAGTGGGGGTGGGGGGTGGGCACAAGGGGTGAAGGGAGTCATATATGGGGTGATGGACAAACAAAAATGTACAACCCAAAATTTCACAATGTTAGAAACCATTAAAACATCAATAAAAAAAAAATTGATGGTGAAAACAGCTCAATGCAAGAAACCAATTAATGACCCAGACATTTCATGAATGAAGTTTTGAGTCACCCCATCAATCAAGGAACCATAGCCAACTGAGATCCTCACTGATGGCAAAAGAAATGTGGAATTATTAAAGGAAGAAGGTCTAAATACCTGCTACTACCACATGATTAGTTGCAGAAATAAGGACTGCATTTTTATGAACGCTTCTTACTTATTTTGAAAAGAATATATTTGTATGTGTGTGTATGTGTATTATTAATGGATATATACATATACGTAATTTATCAGTATTACATTAGAAGATATCAAGGAGGGGTTGAGACTCAGCTAGAAGAGCAATAAACATTACCCCAAAATGGACAAAGTGACATATGAAACTTTGTATTATTTTATAGTGAAAGCTGTTTTCAATTGTAGGAGAGATTGTTGTAGAGATGGAAGCACAATTGTGTGTTCTGAAGAGTGATGTGTGGATGCCAGTTTGTAAACAAGAGGACTGTGGTGAATTCCCGCTTCGTCCATGTAGCTAAGCTGGAACTATCTTTCCCAGAATTCTTTCCTCTCTATGGTTCCAGATTAGCACCGGCTGCAGGAAAACTTTGCATGAGATTTGGGAGGCAGAATTGAGGCAGCAGGTAGGTACCTGGGCCCAGGCACCACTGCAGCTCCTCTGTATTGTTGTTGATCCGTTGGCTTACTTTGTTGGTGTGGGATAGCGTTCCAGCCGTTTGCTTCTCCAGCTTTTCTCCTTCTCCTCCTTCAGCTGGGCCAAGCACTTTGTGAAAGGCACTAGTTTCCTGTCACCTGTATCCTTGAGGTTAGATGCAGTCAGAGAAATCTGTGAGTTTTAGTTTGTCTTCATAGGCTATAGTTTTTCACCTTGGATTCCAGTTTGTCTTTATGGGGTCCAGGTTATCCTTGAACCTGTCACCGTTTGGTTACTGTTTGTCCTTGCTTTCCCCTGGTTTGTGTCCAGCTATTCTTATCAACTGCTGTCCTATTGACATCTAGCAATTTCAGGCCACCACCAGACTCAAAGGCAGCAGCCTTTCACACACTTCTCCACCAGCTCTTCTTTGAGGTCCCTTATTAGTGACTTGTCTTTGGTCAGCTGACTCTATTTTATGTTCCTGGCTCCCCCCAGAATTGTGTAAGGTCCAGTTATTGTAATAAATTTCTTATCTCATAGCACTCATATTAATTCTGCTTCCTTGATTGACCCTAAGTAATACAAGGACATTCTGATTTTATCTTCCAAGACTCTCAATCTCATTTTCCTATCTATCCTTTTATCTCATGAGATGCATGCTGGATAATTTACTCAACTCTATCTTGGAGTTCACTAATTCTGTATTTGCTATTAGACAATCCACAATTTTACTTTTTATTCATTTTTTTACTTTACGCTATTTTTTAGTTTTAGAAATTCTTTTTGTTCTTTGTCTAAGTTTTCTTTTCTTATGTTTTCTTTTCATTTCTCTTGTTTTATCTTCTTTCTTTTAGGTTTTTAATAATTTTAGATGTACCATTGTATAATTTCTTTCAGATAGTCAACTATTTTCCAAAGATTTCTGGAGGATCCTAATCTGCTCTTTATTGTGTCTACTGACACTCCTTTGTGGTAAAATCTTGTAATTTAGAAATGTGAGCTCTTTTTTATGGATCTTTTTCAGTGGAAATCATGTTTGACTTGGGATAAGATTATGTTCTTTTGCAGTGTGGTTTTTATTATTTTAGTCAAGCACTCCAATGGTTTCACTGGTAAGATCATTTTGTCTTATTTTTTTGCTTTCAATTTCCAGAATGTGAAAGTAGTCTAAAATCTAACTCCTTATTGTGTAAGAAGATGCTTCTACTTAGGGGAGACCACTACTCCTTAAACTCAGTATGCATCTTGACTCAGGTAAGTGATCTCATTAAATCCCCATACTTTTGGGGAAATTTTTCTTGGTACATACTGACTAGCATCATCGATAAATTTTATCATCAAGACTTAAGTTATTTTACATGTTTTAGTATGGGAATTTGAATAAGTGATTACTTTTGTCAATCATGAACTAAATAATTCAATAATAAGAAGCAAAATATTTTTAGTGTTAGGTGTTATTAGCTGATTTTATATGATTTGGTTATTAATCTGTATTAAATTTAGCTCTTACCATAAATACTAAAATTTTATAAAGTTTAAGATATTTTAGCATTTTGATATGTATACTGTTATATTTTAATGTATTTTATTTATTATGCTTTGATAGGTTTTTAGTTAGAACATGAATCCCTTTGTACTTGAGCTTAGTGTGTTAGTCTTGGCAAATTACTTAATATTTCTGAGAAACTACCACTTAGGAATAATAATAAATCCAAATACAGAAAACTAATTGATTTGGGGCTTAATGCTAATGAAGAAGTTTGTGACTACATAATTATATTGAAGGAAGCAGAGACTACATAAACCAAAAACATTTTAACTCAGTGAGAAATCTTAATTTAAAATATTCACACATTATTTTTTTCAAAAAATTTATTGATTGCTTAATATATATCCGGCAGGGTGCTGGCTGCTGAGAATTCATTGGTGAACAAAATCTATTTCCTACTCTCACAACTCACACGCTAGTGGAAAATCTGGGCACTAAAAATATAATGACACAAAAAATGCAAAATTATAAGTGAGCGATAAATTATAAATGAAATAAAACAGGGGCTATGAGAGTATGATAGGGAGATAAGACCTAACCTGTAGAGTCATGGAGAGCTTCCCTGAGGAAGTGATGCTGAACGTGCTATTTAAAGGAGTTAACTAGGAGAAAGTGGAAGGCAATGGGAGAGTGAAATTCTGGAAGATGAAACATCACGTGCAATTGACATATCTTTAATTTCAGGGAATTAAAAAAAGGGCAGTGTGGCTAAAGCCTGCTGAGAAAAAGGAAACAATGACGCATGATGAGATTTGGGAATATATGGGGGATGTACCATGCAGGTTTTTGAGGCTTTACTGAGAATATTGGTCTTTAATGTAGGATCAGTTAGGAGCCATAAAGAGTTTTATGGGTGTGCATGGGGGAGAGAAATTTTAAGAAAGTCTTCTACTTTAAATTGACTAATCTTTTCATCTGCAGTGTCTAATTTTCTGTTAATCCCATCTCAAATATTTTTATTTGAGATATTGTATTTTTCCTCTCTAGGTGTCCAATTTGGATCTCTAAAAAAAAACTATCTTCCATGTCATTCCTTATCCTCACTCTTTCCTCTACCTTCTTGATCATATGGAGTAGATTTACAATAGCTTTTTTAACTTCATCATCTGTTTTCATTGATTGATTTTTTTTCTCCTCATTAGAGGCCTTATTCCTACTTTTTACATGCCCGGTAATTTTTTAGTGAATGCCAGACATTGTGGATTTTACTTTGTTGGTTGCTGGAATTTTTGCATTCCTTTATACATTTGGATTGTTTTCTGGGACACAGATACTTAGAAACAATGTTATGATCTTTTTAAGGCTTGTGTTTAATCACTGTTTAGCAGACCAAGGACAACATGTAGTCTAGGATTAATTTGGCCCCACTATTAAGACAATCCTCCTCTGAGGACTCTACTTGATACCTGTGTGTTAGGAGGTTTTTCCACTCTGGCTCATGTGAACAGGACCCCAGTCCTCTGCAATTTCTGGAGTTTTTTCTGCCTGATCATCTGGTGGTCTTTCCCTGGCCTTGTGATCTCCTCACTGGAAATTATTTCCAGGTAGTAAGCATGGACAATCACATGGCTCACTTATTTGTTTCATTTTCCCTCCAGGATCGTTGCCTTGCTCTGCCTAGTGAAAAGTGATGTTTCAAATATTTGTCCATCTATTTTAGTTGTTTAAAGTGGGAAGATAAATTCAATCCCTGTTACCTGATCATGGCCTGAAGAAGAAGCGGCAGGCAGGTTTTAGATACTAAATCTTGCTGTGGTATATACCTACTTTAAAATCTATTTCTTTTCCACCTCCTCTAACAGAATGTAATCTTCATGAGGGCAGGGACTTTGTATGGTTTGCTCACTGCTATATCCCCAGAAACTGTAATAGAGTTTAGCATATAGTAGGTGCTCAGTGGGTAAAATTGAACCCATTTTGCATGTGGATTACAAATATATATGAACATTTATTTTTGTTTTATACAAAATTTTAAACTTTCTGCCAAATGAATAGTATATCCACTAATTTGTCTTTTCAAATTTATCCTGTACTGAAGCCACATCCCTCAAAATATACAAATTATAGGAAGTTGTCAGATTATTAGCTAATTCCAAAATATTATCTTGAATAACTTTCACTTGAGTGTTCTTATCCTCTTTTAATAGTTCTCAAAAAGTTCAATACAATTTTGCCTATTGAACTACAGTTACAGGTATATCAAATTAACTGTGCTCGTGAACTTGTAATGCCTATTTCTCTGAGCTGAAACCAAGAATTTTTACTGTCTTTCATTTTCTGTTCCTAGTTTCATTGAGATGGCTAAAATTGCCTGGCTTAAACATGTCTCAATTTGATATTATTGCTTCACTTCAATATCTAGATACATACATGCACACATAAAATAGCATACTGAGAGAAATCTCCGTGTTTCTCATTGTTCCAGAAAATTGCCAAATGCAAAAAGCTATTTTTATTGTTGATTAGAATACTGCAGTTAACTAGAAGATTTAAAAATTATAAGACGACCTCCTATTATACGGATTATGGAGGGAAAAAATACAACCAAATCAAATCTCCTTAGGAAGTAATTATGTCATTTACTAGGGAAACTAGCGTGATAAAGAATTTCTGATCAGTAATGTATTCTCTTGACTGAATATATATGTATATTTTTTATGGTAATTGAATGAGATCCCTGGTATTGTATTGAATATATTCTTGTTAGCACATATTTTTTTCTGACAACAAGTGAAAAATGACCAAATTTGACACTAGACAATGGAAACTTTGCCATGATCTTCAGATATTACATTTCTGATATAGATAAAATAAGAAAAAACCTGTAACCTCTTTTTGAAATTTGAATGGCTAATAAACCTTCTTAAAACTTTGAGAAAGTACATTATTTTGGCCCTCCTGGGAATAGTGCAAAATCTTTCTTCCCTCTTTAATGGTTATTTATTGGAATATTCTTTTGTAGTCTTATTAATGCCTATGTAGCCTAATTCCAAGTCAAGAAAGAAAATAAGTAATTCTTTATCACCACAGATAAATCCCGGTTTTGTGAAAATCGCATAAAGATATGTTCATGGTAAAGATGGGTGATTTGTTCAAGGTCACCAAGTTAATGGCAATATAAAAATATTTATTAAATACTTTAAGTTCTTTATTATGTTTTAAAAATATGTATGTTCTCTTGAATTGAGAAAAGTTCTCTATTGGGGCTTAAAGAAATGTGAAATAATCAACATTGAAAATGCCAACACTGGCATTTACTAGACCAACAGGCATCTTGTCATTGAGTTTGGACCTAATCTAGATTAAAAACATGTTTAGATACTTTCTAAGTGCCCATATATTTTCATATGGTAAACTATTTGATCCTTTTCTTTAGTCAGTTGGGAAATTTGGATTTGGAAGTATAAGTAATTATGGGGCCAAAATTATTGATATTTCTTTCTTGTTAAACTGTATACTTTTTGAGGAAGAAATTATGTTAGCTAGATACTGCTGTGGTTTTTTGTTTTGTTTTGTTTTTTTGTGATTAAGATCAGCCCTGAGCTAACATCCATGCCAATCCTCCTCTTTTTGCTGAGGAAGACCGGTCCTGGGCTAACATCTGTGCCCATCTTCCTCTTTTTTTTTTTTTCCTCCCCAAAGCCCCAGTACTTAGCTGTATATTCTAGTTGCAAGTCCTTCTAGTTCTTCTATGTGAGCTGCTGCCACTGACAGACAAGTGGTGTGGTTCTGCTCCCGGCAACAGAACCCGGACTGCCGAACCGGAGTGTGCCGAACTTTAACCACTAGGCCATCAGGGCTGGCTCTCGTATGCATTCTTAAATCATAAATATTCAAGAGTTTTTATTATCAAATATTCCTAGTGTGACACAGGATGTGAATGATGTCTTAACCTATACGACAAACTTTTTTTGGATGATGTATTTTTTAGTAATAAATCTAAACCACACATAATAAATTAATGCATCCTTCTGAGAAATACATTTTTAAAGTAATAATTCTGTCAAAAGCGTACAGTTCTTTTGACCTCAGGTTATGCTTCCATTGCAGCAACTTTTCAACTGATGACATAATTTTCATGATAAGTGTTTAATGAAAAGCACGTGGACCTTCTTTTTAAAAAAATAAATATTTTCAGCATATAGAACATCATATAAAATAATGTATCCTCCACCAAGTTTTGTCAAATATTAACTTCAGATTTCATGTATATATTTTCATAAACTCAATAAAGCACTCTTTTGAGATTTTTAAGTTTCAACGAACACTATTGTGTTATATATCTTTTTTGGCAGCTTGGTTTGTTTTCTTTATGTGTTTTTAGACTAAGTAATGTTCATATATGCTGTTCCACGTCATTCATTTAAACTTCAGGATATTATCGCTATAGATTACTTTTCTCTGTCCTTGAACTTCATATGACTGGAATCATACAGTGTGCACTATTCTGTGTCTAGCTTCTTCCACTCGACTTTCTCTGTGAAATTCATCCATATGGTTGCATGTTGCTGTAGGTTTTTTTGCTATCATGGCTTAGGGGTCAGGCAATGACGTAGAATGTATTCGTGCGGAGACTTGGGGCCTCCCTTCTATGCCGCCCCCTTGTGTTCTGTTCTTTGCCCCTCATTTTTCAGCTGCTTTTCAACCCAGGTCTCTTGACTTCTGTCTTTCCTGTCCAAAGAGACCACAGCCTTCTTCTTGGGTTCTAGACTCCTGCAAGAACCTGGAAATGGCCTCAAGGAGAAGACAGGATTTATGTGGGTATTACCTCCTCTGCTTCTCTTTTCTCAAGAATAGTAGTCTCTCAGATACTTCCTTTATTTTTCCAATTCTTTTAGACAATTTTCTTTTATTTTGTCCCATCTTAATAATTGTTTTTGACAAGAAAGTTATTCTGATACCAGCTATTCTATCATGCCTCAATTACAGAAAATCCTTTCTGTACAGATGTTGTAGAATATACTGTTGGTGAATTTATTTATCTTTTCCTCTCAGGTTTTTTTGTGTCTTTTTAAGGAAATCTAATCTAATTATGCAGTCACAAAGACATTTTACTATTTTTTCCTGTACAATTTTTTTTAAATTTTGCTTTTTGATTTTAAATCTATGATTGACCTGGAATTGATTTTTGTATATGTTTTCTATATGGATGTATTTTTTTCATGTAGATAAACAATTATTTAAGCAAACTTTTTATTAAATAATGCCATGGAGCTATTTATACAATTGTGCTTAAACGTGCATAGGAAGTATCATATATTTAATAGAGTAAATGTTTTTAAATATTCATTTAGATTACATTTGCTGAAATGCCTATTATGCCAGTCACTGTGCAGACTACAGCAGAGAATACAATTGCATTTTGGGGATGGGTTTTGCTAATTTGGAGCACTCAAATTCTAAAGCAAAGCCATATGGCTGAGGTTCACCTCTTCAAAGATTTTCTTAATTAATGAAAAAGTCACTTTAGCTGTATTTGCACAATGCTTCTGCATTAGTCCAGATTCTCTAGAGAAGCAGAACCAATAGGGAGATATATTACTAGCTCTGACTATCTAGACAAAGAGAGAGAGATTTATTACAAGGAATTAGACCATGTGATTACAGAGATGGACAAGTCCCAAGATTTGCAGGGTAAGTTAGAAGGTAGGAGACCCAGGATAGCCAATGGTTTAGTTCCAGTCCAAGTCAAAAGGCCTGAGACCCAGGAGAGCTGATGATGTAGTTCCCGTCTGAAGGCTGCCAGGCTCAAGACCTAAGAAGAACTGATGTCTTAGTTTGAGTCCAAAGGTAGGAAAAAAGCCAATGTCTCGGTTTGAAGACAGTCATGCAGGAAAGAATTTTTTCTTATTCAGGGTAGGGTCAGTCTTTTTGTTCCTGTCAGGCTTTCAATTGATTGGATGAGGCCCACCCACGTTAGGGAGGGTAATCTGCTTTACTCAGTCTACCAATTTAACTGTTAATCTCATTCAAAAACACCTTCACAGAAATACCCAGAACACTGTTTGACAAAATATCTGGGTACCCTGTGAACCAGTCAAGTTGATGCATAAAAGTAACCATCTCATCCTCCAAGTAGAAGTGGATGGTAACCATCAGTCATAGTAATTTGTTTACTGCCCATTTTTTTTCTGTCATAATAAGCAGCAAAGAATCATTACATAGACACCATTCAATCATTTGAAAACATTTTTTGAGCCCCATTAAGTCCCAAGGTTTGTGGTAGATACTGGAAAGTTACAAAATACTCTTTGATATTAAAGAGACAGTCATGGGATATGATTAGATATGACTAGGCCAGGAATAAACTTGCAGGCAGAGGGAATGGCCTGCCAACATCTCTCAGGTAGGCAGAGAGTTTAATCATTCAAGAAATAAAAAGAAAGCCAATGTGATGAATCATAGTATAGATCAAAGTAAAGATTTATGTCCACATTCTAAGGAAAATGAGAAGAGATTGACAGTTTTTAAACAGAAGAATAACATACCTGATTTTCATTTTTGAAAGATCATTCTGTCCTCTATGAGGAAAATAGATGAGATAGAGATAGGGTCAAAATTGGAGGAATGAAGTACAATTATAAAAGATAGTGGTGATCTGGACAACAGCAGAGATACAGGGAACTGAACGCCTATACAAATGGAGGAAGAATTGATAACACTTATCCATTGATTAAATCTAGTGTAAGAGAAAGAAAGGTGTCAGTAATGATTATTATGCTTTTGATCTAAGGAATTGTTCAAGGAATTCTAAGGAATTACCATTTGTTGAAATGTAGAACCCTATGGTAGAAACAGGTAAGAAAGAGAGATCAAGAAGGTGATATAATGAAAAAGTTCCAGTTCACTGTGAGACATCCAAGTATAAGCTCCTTGGAGTGGATATAAATATATAAATCTAATACTCAGTAGAGTGGTTCTGGCTCTGTATATGTATGGATGAGTAATATTCAATGTTACGGGAATAAATAAGGTAACCTAGGAAGAGAGTGTATAGTTCAATGAGAAGGGTAGATGGACTGAGCCCTCAGAAATATCAATATGTAATTTCAGATAAGGTTGGATAAACTCTACAGGAGCTGAGAAGAAGCCATCAGATAAGTCATAGGGAAACCACGTGAATGTGGAGCGAAAAAGCCAAATGAAGAGTGTGTTTGTAGCAGGAAGTAAAAATAATGATGATAATAATTGCAACAATATTAGTTAAAATGTATTATTTACTATGTTCCAGGTCTTTATTTTGAACTTTATAGGCATTATCTTATTTAATCCTCATAAAATCAGTTAAGATTAGTTTGATTACTGTCACTATTTTACATATGGTGTGACAGCTTCAAGAAGTTAACCATCTTACCCAAAGTCACAGGAAGTCTGACTTTGCAACTCTAATACTTATGTACTCAGCTACGCTAACTATCAAATGTGAGGAATGCTTATAGTATGTAGGAACTTTTCATTTGTTACTGACAAAAACAAAAATGTAAGAAAATAGGAGATTTACCTGGAAATATGTGTATTATAGTTTCGGGTATGGTGGTACCTAGGGACTTAAAAAAACAAAACAATACAAAGCAAAAAATAGAATCTTGTCCCTTTCTGTCTTTTGTTCCACCCTCCGTGGCAGTGATACACAAAACAATAAGTAAGTTTGCAGAGGGAGACAAAAGCCAGAAGACAAGTTAATGAAGATTTCATCCTAAATAAAGAGGTAAACTGAGGCAAGATCGAACAACCTGAAATTGAGTTTATTCAGGAATAGCAGAGAAATTGCAATTATTATTATTTTTTTGTGTGAGGAGATCAGCCCTGTGCTAACATCTGCCAATCCTCCTTTTTTTTTTTGCTTAGGAAGACTGGCCCTGGGCTAACATTCATGCCCATCTTCCTCCACTCTACATGGGTCTCCGCCAAAGCATGGCTTGCCAAGCAGTGGGTCAGTGCGTGCCCGGGATCTGACCCGGCGAACCCCGGACCACCACAGTGGAAGCACGCACACTTAACTTCTTGTGCCACAGTGCCGGCCCCAGAAATTGCAATTTGGGAAACACATGCTGTAGCAAGCTACAGGCCAGTCTGTTGAGAATTTGGGGTGGGCTGTGTTTATGGGCAAGGAGCACAAAGAGGGAAAGTCCAGCCAGAGTCCAAGCAGTAAGTTTGGCTTGAGGATGGCGAGAGATTCTTGGCAGATATTCATTGGTCAGGAGATAAGTTTCAGTCTTCTGTAAATCAGGCGTTTCCAGGATATCAGTCTCTCAGTTCTTAAATTCTATTCTTCTGAGAGCACATGGATGAGATTCTCCATTTCATATCCTCCATTTCCATTTTAGATTGAAATCCTTTCACAAAGATCTTATTGAAGCATTTGCCCTCTATTATTTGATCCATTCTCCAGGGTTACATTTTCCTTTCCCTAAGTCCTTAGAAAAGGGATTGTCTCCTGCCTGATCACTAAATCAAAATTCTTGGAATTAGTGCTGATGTCATTAAGTCGGTTTATGTGTCAGTCCAAGAACCAATTACAGATGTTAAGGATATTATAATTATATTCTCTGATTAGTTAGGCCTCGGCTACATGTCTTCCTCCAGAACTGAATTAACCCCATTCAGCTCCATGTAGACTAAGAAAGATAGAGGATGCTATCACTAAGAGAATACACGATAAATTGTCAACCACCCTGTGTCTGAAACGTCAAGTCAGATGGGGATTAAAAAGCGTCTATAAATTTAGCATCAGTGAATTTGTTTATTTTCTTAGAGCAGTTTTAGTCAAGTAGTAGAGGTGGAAGATAAACTGGAGGGGGATGGAGTACTAATGGAGGTGAAGAAGACGCATGTGTGTCACCGGCAACGGTCGGATTGGTGCAGTGTGGTCTCAGGTGCTTGGTCCACAGACACAAAAGAATTTGAGAGCAGACACACAGCAGAAGTTTTGACAGAGGAAGATTTATTAGCAAAGCGAAAGTACACCCCCAAGGGGAGGGGCGGGCAGGCTTGAGGGGGAGCAACTGTCCCGAAGTTGTGGTGTTTGGTGGCTTTGAATGTCGGGTCCCAGGGGCTGGTGAGGGCCTTGGAAGGTGGACCAACCAGGGCATTGTCTCCACCCCCACGTCGGGAGGGGGAGATCTTTTCCTTACATAGGCATCTCCAGAACTGTCATGGTGGTGATACCCTGCAAGGAGAGTCAAAACTGCAATGCAAGCGAGGGTATAATGAGGCTTGGGGCTACTCTTGGCCAGGGTCAGGGGGAGTGCTGCAATTCGAAGAGCCACTGCTTGGTAACTAGGACGCTGCACCTGGTGGAGTGACCTTGCTCCTAGCTCATATCTAGCTTCCTGCCTATCTCATGTAGACAAAGAAAACTGTATGTTTGATTGAAGCAGAGCAGAGAAATGAAACGTTTGTATTTGTTGATTTCTTTCATGTGGGAATTAACAGCCAATAATGAAGATGCAATGATCTGTTACCTTGCTGATCATCTCAAAATTCAAAATACCCTGAAACTCTAATCTGAACAATAAACACACTTCTCTTACAACCACACACACACTCAAACACACAGTTTTATCATAAATCATTCTGATTGTTTAATTAAAATATGCCCTTGAAAGGTTTTTGTCATTTTCATTTTTAGTTTCTTTTATATACTAATATATTTTACTCATTTCATACCTTAGCTTATCACACATGCCCAATATTTCCCCATCTTCATTCCATCCTCTGTAGTGTAAGTGCCTGACAATTGGCCTTTTTGACTGTAATACATGTGCCTGACATTAAGCTCTTGATTGTCAAGCCATCCACTTCAAAGACAGCTATCTCCACAAAACACATTGCCAGCTACACGACTAGATAAAGAGCCAGGCCACTGCACTCCAGAAGTTTCCTTTGTTTTAGAGATCTCTGGTTGACTTAGATAACTGACCATTTGATGGCTTATTTGGCCCTGCCCACGCTTTAATTCCCTCTCTTATGTCTCATAACAATAAAGAGTGAACCCTCCAAATACTAGGCACCCCACCCTCTACCCCAATAAAAGCAGAAGCCCAGGTCTGTGTGCTCTCTCTCTCTTTCTACCTGCGACCTCGCTGTACCCTCCAGGATTTGTAAGTATTAGGCTTGTGTTTTTTATTTTTTCAAAACTCCTTGAAGGCTGTTGTTGAGATGTGTCTTGCAATCATAATAGTAACCACAAGGGCTGGTCTAGCCACAACATTGGCTCCAAAAGGAAGTGTCTCTGGGGGTTCCTGGTGGACAGAGGTGAGTGCTCCCAGGAATTTCTAGCCAATAGCATCACTACTAATACGCTGAGACTGGCACAAAACAATCCTCCTACCACCTGGTTTATATTTGTTACTCTAGAATCTCTCTTCACTGTCATCGGATATTTGTGTCACACGTCTCATATGTTGGAGTCCCTATTTGGTTGGTTCTATGTCCTCTTGGTTTCGGCTATCAAAATCTCTTTAAAAGCAAATCCTCCAGTATCCTTTTTCAAGTGAGTACATGGGAAAAATAATGTTTTGAGACTTTGCTTGGATAAAAATGTCTTTGTTCTACCTTTACACTTTATTTTTAGCTTGGCTGACACTGAAATTCAAGATTGAAAATAATTTTCCTTCAGTTTTTGAAGGTTTTACTCTAGTGTCTTATAGCTTCTTGGAAGCCTGAAGCCATTTTGCCATTTTGAATGTTGATCTTTTGCACATGAGCATGAGGTTTCTTTCCCTCTTAATTTCTGAACTTAATGAAACTTCTCTCGGTCCTCCCTGTTCTAAAATTTCACATGATATGCCTCAGTATAGGTCTATTTTTGTCCACTATGCTGGGCACTCTCTTGGCCACTTCAGTCGAGAAGTTTATCTCTCACTTATATTAAATTTTATTGAATAACTTTGCGTGTGTGTGTGAGGAAGATTAGCCCTGAGCTAACATCCGTTGCCAATGCTCCTCTTATTTGCTGAGGAAGGTTGGCCCTGGGCTAACATCCATGCCCATCTTCCTCTGCTTTATATGGGACGCCGCCACTCATGGCTTGACAAGTAGTGCATAGGTCTGTGCCCAGGATCCAAACCTGCGAACCCCAGGCCGCCGAAGCAGAGCATGCAAACTTAACCGTTATGCCACCAGGCTGGCCCCTTGAATAACTTTTTAAATAATCTCTGTTTCCTTCTATTATTTTTGCATTCTTCTCTCATTCTTAATCAAAAAGAACATTTTCTTCCAAAATATTTGGCCAAGCAAGCAATAGGAAGTAGACCAAATGTTTTCTTTTTCATGTAACTTTGAGATTCTTACTGCAGTGAAAGAGATGAATGATTTTTGTTCTTGTTACAAAATAAGCAGATATCTTGACTCTTCGATGCCCTTCTTTGCCCCACAAATGTAGGAATGGAGTAAGATATCAATTAGAAACTCTGCAGGTATTCCACAAACAGCACTAAAAATATCCTGAAACAAATGATAAGAAAGTTAGGAAAATAAGATAAACTTTTATGGTGAATTTGTTGTCAATCAGTAGAATCTGGGAGTTACACAAAAGGAACACTGGCTCTCAGCAAATATAAAAAAAAAATCAGTTTGAATCAATTGTCTTAATTGGATAGAATTACCAGGATTATGTGTGAATTCACTCCTTCACTCTATCACCATTGATTAAATGAGACAGCTCATTTGGTACAGTGGATAAAATAATCTATAACTTGGGCCAGCCCCGGTGGCCTAGTGGTTAAATTCATTGCACTCCACTTCAGCGGCCTGGGTTCCGTTCCCAGGTGCAAACACACACCACTCGTCTATCAGTGGCCAAGCTATGGCAGCAGCTCACATGCAAAATAGAGGAAGATTGGCAACAGATGTTAGCTCAGGGCAAATCTTGAAAAAAATCTATAACTTATCTTATAACTGTGTACGTTTTCAGACTTCTTTCAGAATGTTTTGTGTGTTTTTTGAAGTCTGTCCAATAAGTAAAACTAAGTATAGTCATAGGTCACTTAGTGATGGGGATACTTTCTGAGAAATGCGTTAGGTGATTTTGTCACTGTACAAACATCATAGAGTGTAGTTACACAAACCTAGATGGTATAGCCTACTACACACCTGGCCTATATGATACTAATCTTATGGGATCACGGTCATATATATGGTCCGTTGTAGACTGAAATGTCGTTATGTGGGGCGTGACTGTAATTATGGATACAGTGCTTTTTTTGATTAAGTTAATTGAAGAAGATTCCTCAACTTTCTCTTTCAAATTACTGAAGAAAAGCACGGTTTTAGGCTTTTGTTATGCACATAAACATTAGAATATGTGATCATTGAGTGATGGTCACCTAGGCAAGCTCTCAGGGGCATATTCAAATCAAATATGGCTGAGAAATTCTAGAAAAGATGTGGAAGGCATGGAGTCTAATTTTCTTACACATTCCCAGGCTCAGTATGAAGCTATTGTTGTAGCTTCCAGCCAGGAGGATGACCTACAACCTTTAAGATAGCACATCCAAAGCAAATTTCATAGAGAAAATGGTGTTGTATGTCCATGGGCAGAGGAAGAAGATCCAAGCCTTTGCATATTCATTAAGGCTGCTTTGGAAATAAAATGTTAAATATTAACACAGGATTTAGCCTATTTAACAGTTTTTCTCCTCTTGTTTTGGAGAGTTTTCTCCACAGCACTGAGAAGCATATTTTACACTCTAGCTATATCACATTACATGTCAGTTCAAAAATTTTGATAATCCAACAAGTTTCTGATAAATTTTGTACTCATTTAAAGGCTAACATTTTATTTGATGAATTCACAGTGGTTGGTGTCTGCGTCTCATTTTTTTAGGTCACACATAGCCTTATTAATTTGCCTTTAACTTATAGTTTAAAATATTACAGATTTAGGCCAGAACTTCAAGTATTTCAGTGTATTCTTCATTACTGAGGTCATATGGTGTTATTTATGACGTATTTGTGTGTATGTGTGTTTTAATCACTTGCAGTAAAGATTCTTTTAGTAGCTTTCTTTTTAATTTTTAGATTTCAACTTTTACTGAATTGGGTTTCTCATACTTTCATCTGAATTTATTGTATTAAGAACAGTAATCTCCGAACTGCCTATAAAAACATGATTAAGGCAGAAATTTGTTCACAATCAATAATTTTTATTTCTGGCTCTAATTTTTGATGCTGTCTTCTGATTTAATGGTATTGTAATCTTGGAATGTACATCTGTGGCTCTGGCTATCATGAGGCTCAGATATAAGTGACTTAGCCTCTCATGGCTCCACAAAATGTTTAGAGAAAAGTGAAGACTAGGACACAGTTCTCTTGACTTTCACTTATTTTATCTAATTAATATTCATCTACGTCATTATTGTGATAGGGCTCTGATCGAAGTCAGATCTGTTATTGGAACTATTTGACAGTTTTTCCGTGATTCAGGCAACCAAGTAGTAATTCTCAACCCTCATAACTTCCAGGCCATGCTGCATGGTGTGGTCCTTTGTCCTGGATGCACACTGGAAACACCTGGGCATCATTTAAAATAATATGGTCATCAGATTCAATCCCTCAATATTCTGATTTAATTAGCCTATAGTACTTAAGCATTGACATTTTTGAAAAATTCCCTCTCTGAGGGAATCTAATATGCAGCCAGGGTTAAGAATCTCTGCTTTGTATTATGCAACACTGTGGTTTCAACTGTGTACTTTTTCAGACACTCGAGAACATATAAATTTAGAATCAAGAATTAAAAGTTTGGAAATAAGCTTAGAATTCCTTAACTTATTCTCCTCTCCAGGCAGGAATCAGTCTTATTACAATTTTGGTGGATGATCATCTGTGTTGCTAAAGTTTCATTACCAGTATATTTTTGACAACTCCCTACTTCTTTCTTAGTCTAAGCCAAAATATCCTTCCTTTTCACGAAGAATTACCTTTGTAATTCTGTTTTTGGAGAAGCTTGCGATTGGATAGTTTTACTGAGAGTTTTTTCTTACATCTTCATAATTTCCCAGTGAATACTAGTGGCTTTATCCACTAAACATCAATGTTAAATATTCTTTTCAGTGGATACACATTTTTAATTATTTCAATGTTATTTATAGCAAATCTGCCTGTCCCTTTTGCATTTAAACAGGCCTGAGAGTTCTGCTCTTCAGATTGTAGAGGACAAAAAACTTCCCTTTACCAGGCTTCTAGTTCTTGTTGTAAATTGTGGTTTCATTCAACTGAATTGGAAAATCAAAAGCCTATGTTTAAGTTCCAACTCTGCCGTTAATAAATGAACATGGAACTCAGTGAGTACTCATTATTATGCTCAGTACACGGGTATCAGCAGAGTATACAGAAGCATAATAACAGAAATAATAATGACAACTTACATTTGTATAGCGTATTATAGAGAACTATAAGTTCCTTGCCTTGAAGGAGCTCTAAATGAGTTGTAGAGATAATAATACAAGAGAAAACAGTGAATGATACAAGGCAAGCTGTATAATAATTTCTATGATAAAGGATGAGTTCTATAAGCGTTGAAAGCATAGGGAAATTAATAAGGATAAGTATTTATGAAAGCTGTCACAAAAGAGGAGAGCTTGAGAACAACTTGAACTTTGTCTTGAAATATTTAAATAGGGAATATAAAAAATAAGAAAGGTATTCTATGTAAGGAAGATGGCATAAGGAGGTGTGTGTGTGTGTGTGTGTGTGTGCGTTTGTAGAGACAGAGACAGGAGAGAAGCAGGGTGGATGGAGAGAGAGGGAGAGAGAAATAGAGATCGATGAAGGAGGTGAGAGATTCCAAATGGAAGGAAAACGTGTTGACACTAGGAAGAAGTGAAGCTAAGTAAGTGATGTGGAATCAATAGAGCAGAGTAATTAAGAGGACTAGCTTTGAAGTTAGGTTGATATGGGTTTATTTTTTTTTTTGGTTGTAATTTTTTATAATTGACATATAACACTGTGTAAATTTAAAGTGTGCAATGTGTTGATTTGATACATTTATATATTTCAATATGATTACCACCGTAGCATTAACTAACAACTCTATCACGTCACACAATTATCATTTCTTTTTGATATGGGTTTAAATACTTATTCTACTCGCACTAGCTATGACTGACCATGAGCAAGTTATTTAATTTTTGTAAACTTTTAGTTTCCATGTTATTAAAATAGGAACACGACTACACCTGCCACAGTCTTGGGTAGTAAATGAGATAATCCCTGTCAAACACTTAGCTCAGTGTCTCTGCTCAATGAATATTAGCTAAAATTTAAATGAAGTCAAGCAAAGAAATAATATACTTAATATGGTTGGAAATTTGCTCTCCCTAAAGACTGCAAATCAGGGAACCATATTTGAGTTAATTCAGTCCAACAGTAGAACACAGAATAAAGGTAGAGAGAATTTAGAGTTTGAGAGACCATCAAATTGAATATTTCAGCAATTCACGCTTGAAGAAGTGGAATACAACACTAGTGGCAGTAGAAATAAAAATGATAGGACAGGTGAAGGAGATTTCAAAGAATGATTGCAAGTCTTCCTGACTCATCAAGCGTGCCTTGGTTCTTGGGAGGCGAAAAGAAGCTTTGGTTAATGTTGAGTTTCAAAAGGCAGGAAGATATTTGGATAAAAGTCTAAAAACTAATTGAAAATAAGGGCTGGAGTTTGAATGGAAGAACAGATATGAAAACCATCAGTAATAAAATAAAAGTTGAGTCATAAAATAGGATGAGCTCTCTGAGTAAGAAGGTGTAGTGTTTGAATTTTTAGGAAAGAGCTTGTGATGGGCCATTCAATCTGTCTGATGGTTTTTGGTTTCCTCTCTATTGTAGGCCCTCAAGAATTATGTACCAGACCATTACTGATTATCAGTATTTTCATCCACTACTGTTTCCATTTTTTCCCTCTTCTGGATATCCTTCTCTCCTGCCATCTTTAGTTTCACATTTGCTGAATTGACATAGGCAGTTTCTCTTAAGTAGAGATGGAAGATATCAAGTTTATCTTTTTTGCATTTTTCTCATTTTGTCACTTAATCAAGCGATCTTTCAGAGTAAAAATTAACATGAGTCAAGCTAAAGACAGAATTGGACATTTTGCTGCTGCTTTTAGCATTCGATTCTAAAAGTATGCTACATTATCAGGCACATATTGAAATTCTACGACTTGGTCCCTATCTGAATATATGAATGTCAATTATATGTTCATTTCTTTTCATTGAGTTATATTATCTAACCCATTAAATACTATCACAGTAGTTTCTCCTATAATGAGAAAATAGATGGAAAAACATTACATGCATAGCTTATTTTCTCAATGAAATAATCTGGGCTCTGATGATGGTTAAAACTATAGTTTTCCTTTCTTGGTATGCCATTTGCCTAAGACATGGACCTTCTCTATTCATCTCAAGCTTTGAGTCTGTGGTTGTGTTTAAAGAATAAAACCATTGAATTTCCAGGCTGCAATCTATACTTTCTAGGTCAGCAGAGTCTCTAAAGATATGTTATTGCTCCTTACATTTTTATTGTTTGCCTTTTCCATTCTACATAATCAAACTTGTTCCATGCTATCTTATTCCTTTTGCTCAGAGGATATTGGTGACAGAAGTGGACAAATGTGAGAGAATCTGCTTTTTCACCTTGTCCTAGGTGGGCCTTCTGGAAGTATATACTTGATGGCAAATTAATGTTTATGTAGTTACAAGGAGAAGGAAGTAGCAACAAAGATGACTAGCAGATGATGTGCTTCAAAGGTTGTGTGGTTGTTAAGCCAATTTAATGGTTGTTACTTGGGCGCTGGGCCAGATGGAAAGTCTGCATGGTCATTTTTATTACGAAGTGATGAGAATCGCAGCCTGACTGATTCATAGTTGACTTCTGCCAACCTGTACCATGCACAGCCTATATTATGGTGTGCCCTGAGTGGTGTGCAACAGATGCAAATGTGGAGTCATTATGGAAATGAACTTTCACTCTTATTAACTCACACAAGGTGTTTATGAGGGTCATCACGCCTTTCATTTGGCACCTACATGAGGTCTGACTTTCAGAGACGGTGCTAATTCATTTTCAGCAGTGATTTTTACTTTATTCACAGTCTAGTCTTCTGAAAACCTCCCAAATGAGTGTGAGAAAAACAGACAGTTTCTTAAAGATTTAGTAAATGATAAATGGGAATAGAATCTTTTCTCAAATGCATATCAGAAAGGGCCCTTTGTATGTGTATACTCTTGTTATTATTCAGGACAACTATTATGGTATCATTTACATAATTTAGTAGTCATTACATGTATATAAATATAAACCCAATAAATTTACATTTATAAATAGCATTTAAAATTTTTCTATTTTGGAGAAAAATACAGTTTGGCTTGACCTATGCCTACTTCAGATAGGCAAAACTAGCAATCTAATCCTGCTTCAAGTGAAAATACACATGTCTAAGAGGCTTTCAAAAACTAATTCATAATTAGACAAAGTAAATTGATTAATCAGAATAAATAAACAGCAGTTAACTATCTGCTCATTACTGGTGGAGATTAATTTCTAAACTTCAAAGGATATGGCAACAGGGCATTTTCAAAAATCAAAAGAAAACTAGTCTTCTTTATTTTGAGCAAATACATTTTAAAGGCATGTTTTTTCCTTTTGACAGATATTCTTATGAAATGTAGGACATTGATAAGGCATGAAAAAATGAATTGTAAGCACAATAATAAGCAAGTAAACATCAATTTAGATTCTTTTAACAATATCGAGGGAATTTTCAAGTTGTCGGTATAATTTAAAATGCTGCTTTTTACAAATTTTATTTTCAGGCATTAACTTTGATATTTATCCATTAGAAAATGATAAACAAATCTCATTAGTTTTATAATTCCACTAGGAAAAAAAGGAGTATTTTTATTACAGTGTTCTTTACTGTAAATAATAAATTCTTTCTTCTTATAAGATGAAGTGTCATAGTTTTTATCTTTAAGAGAAAGAAATGTGTGAGTTTCATAGTCTTTTTGTAAAAAATGATAATTTCAAGCCCCATCAAATGCTGTTTCAAATCCTTGACAAAACTATATTCTGACCATTTTTATATCAATCATTCTATATTTATTTGTTAACATTTCTAGCATTTTAATAGTGTATGATGTCAATAATAAATCATTTCTTCATAGTATTGATTTGTGGAGGGGTAAGAGGAAGTGAGGAAGACAGTAATGATAGAATTTATTAGAGTTTATTGATAGAATTTATTAGAATCAGTTAAAGATCTCAACTGACTCAATCATTAGTCAGTAGTTTAAGATGAAATTGGATTAATAAAAGTATAAAATTCATAACATAGTTTCAAAAGATTCAGCACTGAATATTACAGGGTTTCAAATTTTTTGTAGACTGTAAGATTGTTCATATTTCACCAAGTTAAAACTATATTTGCCAATTTCAACATCTACTACTTATGAATTTTTTGATCACCAGAATAATGTACAGATATAGCCTATTTTTATATTAAAGATAGAAATTGAGGTAGATGTGGTTCACTTCTATAACAGTTATTTTTTATGGAAACAATTTTTTTATGCTTCTAGACATAGCAACAGATATTTTCTATCTAACTCTCCTTCACTAATTACTTCTAGAAGCATGTTTTTTGTTCCCTACCATGTACCAGCTCTAAAAAGTACTTCATAGTTCGTCAGGGTACCATGAACCAGTCTTTCTTGGCTGGGTCTCATTTATAAAATGCAAATATATCATTTTACCTGCACCACTCTGAATTAGCTGTTTCCACACGCTAATGTATGATATATTTTGCAACTCAGTTTATTTTTGAGAGTTTACAAAGAAATCACGCTGCTTAAAATTAGATATTAACAGGGTTCTTTTGAGATTTTTAATTTTTAGAATAAAATATTTGAGGCTATAACTAATGACCCAAAACCCTGGGGCTTCAGTGTCTATTTGCCATACCATTAGAATGAACTAAAAATGATTTTCTGAGTTAGACTTGATTCAGACTCATATTTGCTCCCTTGGCCCACTTTCATCTGAAATTTGGGTAACCACATATGTTGTCGGAGATTCTTCTCAGCCTTCTGCATCTATGTAAGGTAATAAAACTTTTCCCCAGAATCCTGACTTTTGATAAACTGTGAAAGAAAGTATTTTTCTTTAATCATTAAAATATACTATTTATATCCCATATACTATTTTAGGGAATAGAAACTCAAGTTCACTTCTGTTCAATATCTACCAAGCTTTATTATAAGAAACATAACAGATAATGTGAAATTCAAATTTGCTCAAGGTCAGTATTTTTCAGTCTCTAGATCACAAGCCATTTGTGGGTCAGGAAATTAATTTAATAGTTCCTGGCTTACTTTTAAATATTGAATGGTATGAGAATAGAGTAGAAAATGTCAGAGTCCATCTCGCACAGTAAGGGTATAGACTGTTTCATTATATATATGTGTGTGTGTTTAATTTATATATACTTATATTTTACTGTGACTTGTAAAATATGTTTTATCTTTATGTTAATCTAAAACATCATTGAAGGATGTACCTGGACTCTATAATTCGGGTACCATACAGAAATTATTCTTATTGAATTCTGCTTTGAAATGGTGTTATCAGTTTACAACAAAGGCCATCATAAAACAACAACTACATGAAATCCATTGTTTATTTAGTGAAGTAAGTGGGAGATGCTCTTACTCCCTGAGTACTTGGACCATAGTCCCTACTTTACAAGAATCCATAGGAGAAATTTATTTCTTTTCTCTCTGCTAGCAATAATTCTGACAAATTTACTAATTGTCTTTTGTTTTTTAATATAAACAGATGGGAATCTTGGAACAAAATTTGTAGACTCTTTTCTAACAAGTAGACAGGATCTTATGGCTTACATATTATGCCTTAACTTAATGGTGATTTCATTTTACATTTTGAACATTTATTTTAGGTTTTCTCTGCTTTATTCATTTATTATTTTAAATCTTGGCTTACAGTTAGAATTTTAAGAATTAGGCATGGAATAAATATATCCAAACATAGATACATTCACAAATCAATAATAAAGAATAAAAATGATGCTTGATCTGCTTCTTATGTAATCATTATAATAACCAGCTAATAGCAGGACCAATACTTTCAGGCATGGCCTTAAATACAAGTTGTGACAAACTAGTTGACCTCAATGTTTTGGCCAGGAAATTATCTTTACACACTTACATTCAATCTTTAAAGGAATAATAAATATCAATGTATTCAGTATACAAAAATATTATCATTTAGTGTGTAAAATATGTTTAGCATAGATATTAAGATTATCAATTCTGGATCTTGAATCATGGATTTCAATTGTTCTCTGTCACTTACTAGCTATGTCGCGTACAGTAAGACATTAAGCACACTATGGCTGAATACCTTATTCTTAAAGTAAGGACAATAACAGAACCTATCTCTTAGAGTCATTTGGAGGATTAAAGTATTGAATATACGCAGTGCTGAGAACACTATTTGGCTCCTAGAAATAGCTGTGTAAGTGTTAGCAATTATTTCCATCCTGTCTCTGTCCACAGCCATAGTGCCTTTTATAAAAACCATTTTTCCAATGCTCTCTCTTTTCTTTTTCATTTACAAGTCTTGGATCCCCCTTCTACATTTCAGTGATATACCTTTCAAGAAGTTCAGAAAACTCTGCCGTTTGGTTCAGCACATTGGTTTCCTTAATCCTTTTTTTCTAGTTTTCGGAAAGTTCAATGGAGCACTGCTTATGTTATAGAAACGAGAGAATCTTAGGCAAGTGAGACCAAGAAATGACAAGAACGATTTCCACCTGGAAAGAACATAAGCCTGCTCTGTGAGTTCTGGCTGTCTTTGATGTAACCACTTGTCTTTATCCTTTGCTTTGGAACTGAAGAAACGTTTTATATTTAATAATTCTATTGATAGAGCTTTCCTTTTTGCCCAAGATAGTACTCAGAGTACAGCAAAGATGTGTATGTGTGTTTTCCAGTTTTCACTAACACTGAATATTTGAATTCATACTTCTATAGTATTCAATGGAATGAATATGATTTCTTCTTTAAAAGTTTCTATCTCTCTGGGCCAGCCCCGTGGCACAAGCGGTTAAGTGCGCGCACTCCGCTGCGGTGGCCCAGGGTTCGTGGGTTTGGATCCCGGGGGCGCACCAACACACTGCTTGGCAAGCCATGCTGTGGTGGCATCCCGTATAAAGTGGAGGAAGATGGGCACAGATGTTAGCCCAGGGCCAATCTTCCTCAGCAAAAAAAAAAAGAGGAGGATTGGCAGATGTTAGCACAGGGTTGATCTCCTCACAAAAAAAAAAAAAAGTTTCTCTCTCTCCTACCTATCTCTCTTACTTTCACTCTCTCTTCCAATTTTCTCTCCCTTCCAATTTTCTTATTCCATTTTCCCTTATATTTAATATCAAGATAATAAAGATATCATTCATCCTATCACATAACTCTCCCCTATAATATTGTAAGTATATACATTAGGTATGGCCTTGTTTTAGGGAGTCATCATTGCACTGGAGATTCCAGCCAGTAAGCATAGTTCTCACCCTTTGTGAAGGAGAAATCAGAAAATTATGAGATCAAAATGCTTAAAATGCTATCTATGAAAGAAACTAAAGCCACAGCATATAATAGGAACCATGTGCTAAGAATGTCCAGGAGAGCCTGTCCCTTTCCTCACACTGTTCCCTTCAGAAAAGCAGAGCTATTTGTAGTCCCCTGGATGTGACGTATTCCTTTATTGGAAGTCCGTATCTACTGTGTCTACTTGTCCCTCAAGTGTTAGCTTGAACACTGCCTTATCTAAGAAGACTTACTTGACGACCTGAGGCAGAGTTAGGCTCTTCTTCCTTTACCATCCCACACTATGCCTCCACTGCATCAAGGTTACATGGTATCCTAGAGGATCATAGGCCTGCCTTTTCCTTGGCCTAAAGTTCCATAAGAACAGTTTCCGGCTTTTCATCACTGTATTCACAACTTCTATTAAAGTATCTGTAATATAGTGGGTGCTGTTGAATTGCTGAATCAGTGAATTAAATACGAGTACAATAAATGTAGATCTTTCAACCTTTCTAATTAAAGGCAATAAATATTGACTGGTGTGGGAAAAGTAGCACTGGGGTTTTTTTTGGCCTTTTTACACATGATTCACTCTTTGGAGCACATATAACAATAAATAAAATTAGGAAACTCGGTTCTATGTGTCAAGTTTTAATATAAATTTTGTGAAATTCAAATGGAAAATGAACTGGCTTGGACTGAATAAAGCTCATGGGTACTTACTACTAGTGCAAGGATTTACTAAAGATTTTGCCTGATTTAATTAAAAACTAGGTAATAATTAAAAGTTACTGTATGGGACAGTGCATACAGTGCACTCTTTTCTATTAAATGTCCACAAACTGTTCAGAGACAGGACTTGAAACAAAGTAGCAAATAAATTTGGGAAATGTTGTGTACATTATCTCGTCTTGGAGACCCACAATTCACATTAGCTTATTAAAGCCTCTGAGAAGTTTTACAATAAAGAGACATATAACTTTTAAAATATATTTCCTTAGTGTGTTTGATCATATTAACATCCCAGGGGTTAGTGTTTCAAGGAAAACACTTTGGAGAACATTGATATAATGAACAGTTTGTATCATTTTTATGTACATCCCGAGGAAGGAAAATAAAGGGTTCTTAAGAGGAATATGGTACTGTCTTGCAAATCCTATTCCTCATATTACAAAATATTAAAATTGAACTTTTAACACCAAAATTACCCATAGGAGTTGTTGTCTTAGAGTTAGGCATCTAGGAAAGTAAATATAAAAGCAGATCTGAAACTATGAGACCAATAAAGGGGGAAATGGGAAAGATGAATCTAACAGTGATTGCTTTCAAGGACGTAATCATTAAATAAAATGAAGTAGAACTATAGGGAAAAAAGAACCAGGAATAAAGGATGGAATCAGCTTGAACTGAAGGATATATACCCTTTACTCCAAGTGTCACTAACAGAGGATGGATTCTGCAAATCTTCCTTATTATCTTCCTCATCTATTTTTCCAACCAACAGATGCAGATTCATTTCCTTAATCTTTCACCTTGAAAAATGGGAAGTCTGAGAGGCATATTAGATCACCACAAATAGGAGATATTTTCACAAGGCTTAAGTGTAAGCATCAAGCTATTTTTGGGAACAGATCGATGGTCTTTCTTTGTCAGGTCTGCCAGATGGAAGTCTTAGGGACTGAATTCACTCATTGTGGTATATATCTTAGGAAAATGTGATCTCGTTAAGTACTACGGAAGTTTTGCAATGTTAGCGTGTAGTGCTCTAAAGTTGTGAATATTTTTTACTACATTCTATATCACATGCTAAACCTCTCTAAAGCACAAATGGAAATTTATTTCACTGGAGATATTTTCCAAAAAACTAAAGAGGAATTTTGCTTTCATAGATAACTGATACTTATTGTTGGGAAAGTATTATTAAATTCTAACATTTATAAAGAGAATCACAATGTAACAAATAGAATAGGATTGGGAAACAATATAAGAGATCTATAGTTGGTTATAAGGAATTCTATTATTAAAAATAAAATAAACAAACCAACAAACAAAAAAACTTCTAGCAGCTTCCAAGGAGAGAAATTAGGATGCCTGGATGTCCTGGAAATTATAGCCAGAATCTATTGTCACTTACTAATGGCATATCAGGAATAAATATATTAGGAATTCATTCATGCATTCATTCATTCATTCAAAAACTGTTTATTTAGTGATCATCATCAGGCTAAGCACCAAGAATATAATAGTTAACCTGGCAGCTGTGGTTCCAGAACTCAATAATCTTACAATCTAATGGAGAGTATAGAAAAGAAGGCAGGAAGATAAATGTTGTAGAATATATTCAGTGATAATAGTATGAAATATTTTCTATTGGAGGAGGTTATGGATCAGGGAAGGATTTTCAGAGAAATTGACATCTAATTTACAAACCAAGGTGTGAATAAGTACTAGAAAGATTAGGATGAGAAGAGAAGATGGATTAAAGCAGAGAAAAGAAAATCGTGTTGAGCCAGCCCTGATGGCCTAGTGGGTAACATTTGGTGCTCTCACCACTTTGGTGGCCCGAGTTCATTTCCTGGTCACAGAACCACACCATTCGTCTGTCAGTAGCCATGCTGTGGCAATGGCTCACATAGAAGAACTAGAAGGACTTACAACTAGGATATACAACCAGGTACTGGGACTTTGGGGATGGGAAACAAAAGAGGACAATTGGCAACAGATGGTAGCTCAGGGTGAATCTTTCTCTGCAAAAAAAAAAAAAAAAAAAAATATCATGTTAAAGCCCTGAAGATAAGGGAAATCACAGAGTGTAACAGATGGGAGCATTCAAGACTGAAAACAGGAGATAGAGTACTAAGTTATTGTAGTATTCCAGTAGAAAAGTGAGTTGGGTTAAACTATGAAAGAGGCAGGAAAGACAGAATGAGTAGAAAAATATTAAATAATACTGATAATAGGTATAAAATAACTGACCTCTATTGAGCACTGCCTGTTAGGCACTGTAGTAGATGCTTTTCATGCATTATGGTATTTATTCCTCCCAAATTTCTATAAAGTAGATACATTTTTTATTAAGACAATTTTTTAGACAAGTTTAAGGTTCACAGCAAAATTGAGAGGAAAGTACAGAGATTACCCCTGTTCCCACACATACATAGCCTCTCCCATTATCAACATTCCCCATCAGAGTGGTGCATTTGTAACAACTGATGAACCTGCATTGTCACCCAAAGTCTAAAACATACGTTATAGTTTACTCTTGGTGCTATACATTCTGTGGGTTTTGACAAATGTATAATGACATGTATCCATCACTATAGTATAATACAGAGTATTTTAACTGCCCTAAAAATCTTCTATGCTCTAATTATTCACCCCTCACCCTAAACCAATCCCTGGCAACCACTGATTTTTTACTGTCTCCATAGTTTTGCCTTTTCAATGATATCATATGTTGAAATCATACAGTATGTAGCCTTTTCAGATTGGCTTCTTTCACTTAGTGATAAGCATTTAGGGTTTCTCCATGTCTTTTCATGGCTTGATAGCTTATTTCTTTTCAGTGCTGAAGAATATTCCGTTGTCTGGATGTACCACTGTTTATCTATTCACCTACTGAAGGACGTCTTTGTTGCTTCCAAGTCTCGGTGATTATAAACAAAGCTGCTATCAATATCCATGTGCAAGTTTTTATGTGGACATAGGTTTTCAACTCCTTTGGGTAAATACCAAGGAGCACAATTGCTGGACCTTATGTTAATAGTATGTTTTGTTTTGTAAGAAACTGCCAAACTGTCCTCCAAAGTGGCTGTACTATTTTACATTTCCACGACCAATGAAAGAGAGTCCTGGTTGTTCCACATCCTCACCAGCATTTGGTGTTGTCAGTGTTTTGGATTTTGGTCAATCTAATAGGTATGTAGTGGTATCTCATCTTAATTTGCATTTCTCTGATGACATAATGATGTGGAGCATCTTTTCATATTTGCCATCCATATATCTTCTTTGGTGAGATGTCTGTTAAGGTCTTTGGTCCATTTTTTATAGGTTGTTTATTTTCTTATTGTTGAGTTTTAAGAGTTCTTTGTACATTTTGTACAACAGTCCTTCAACAGATTTGTCTTTTACAGATGTGTTCTCCCAGTGTTTGGCTTGTCCTCTCATTCTCTTGACATTGTCTTTTGCAGAGCAGAAGTTTTTAATTCTAATGCAGTCTAGCTTATCAACTATTTCTTTCATAGATTGTGCATTTGGTATCATATCTAAAAAGTAGTCACCATAACCAAGGTCATTTGGTTTTCTTCTATGCTATCTCCTAGGAGTTTTATAGTTTAGTATTTTACATTTAGATCTGTGATCCATTTTGAGATAATTTTTGTGAATAGTGTAAGGTCTGTGTCTAGATTAATTGTTTTGCACATGGATATCCAGTTGTTCTACCATCGTTTTTGAAATGACCACCTTTGCTCCATTGTATTGCCTTTGCTCCTTTGTCAAAGAGCAGTTGACTGTATTTATGTGGGTCTATTTCTTGGCTCTCTATTCTATTTCATTGATCTATTTGTCTCTCGTTTCACCAATATCACACTTTCTTGATTACTGCAGCATTATAGTAAGCCTTGATGTTGGGTATCATCAGTCTTTCAATTTTGTTCTTCTCCTTCAATATTGCCCGGGTCTTTTGCCTCTCCATGTAAACTTAGAGACGTTTGTCAATATCCACAAACTAACTTGCAAGGATTTTGATTGGGGTTGCATTGAATCTATAGATTAAGAAGGGAAAAAGTGACATTTTGGCAATATTGAGTCTTGATATTCATGAATATGGAATATCTCTATTTATTTAGCTCTTCTTTGGTTGAAGTATATGTTTTTAAATGAGAAATTTTATTTTCAAATTATTTTTTAAAGAAATTTAAAAATAGGGAATCTAAGGCTCAGAGAAAATCAAGGTCACATAACTCTAAGAAGAAGAGTAGGGATTTAAACCCAGACTGTCTGATTCTAAAGCCCATTCACTTCTCCACTGTTTTAGGAGAGAAGCAACTAGTTTGATACAGGGAGTGAAGGAGGAGAAGGGCTAAAGTACTGTGCTTAGTTTTCTTGTTTGTGTAGCTGGAGGGATAATGCCACTCAATGAGATGGGGAACCTGGGAAGAAGAGTAGGTAGGAGAAACATAATAAATTTAAGGACAAGTATTTCATATATGATACAACATCTATATGATATCTATACAATATAGATAGAAGTATACAAGTATAGATTTTCACTAGATAGTTGAAAAATACATCTTGAGTTCAGAAGAGAGAATGTAGCTGTAAATATAGATTTGGGAATTGTTAGTATAAATAGCAGAAGAAAGTCAAAATTTATTTCCACTGATGAAGCCAGAATACCAGGGTCATATAAAAGCAGTGACGAGTTTGGGGCCGCCCGGTGGTGCAGTGTTTAAGTGCGCGCGCTCCGCTGCAGCGGCCCGGGGTTCCCAGGTTCAGATCCCGGGCGCGCACTGAAGCACCGCTTGTTAAGCCATGCTGTGGCGGCATCCCATATGAAGTAGAGGAAGATGGGCACGGATGTTAGCCCAGGGCCAGTGTTCCTCAGCAAAAAGGGGAGGATTGGCATTGGATGTTAGCCCAGGGTTAGTCCTCCTCACACACACACAAAAAAGAAAGAGTGATGAGTCGAGAAATGTGCTTTGACTGATCATGCCTAGAAGGAATTGACATATGTGGCACCTCCAAGCATTCTCACTAGGATCTGTCATTCAAAAGCATGGTTTGCAAAACACAAGAAATGTCCATTTATACATTCATTGATCCATTTAATCATTCATTCATCTATGACACACATAAACTAGTGTAATAAACTAATTCAAATGCACAATTCATTCAGAAATCCAATAACAGAGGATTATATGGTGCAAGAATATATTTCCATTATTCTTTTTTATTATTTTTTAATGAAATAACATTGGTTTATAACATTATATAAATTTCAGGTGTCCATCATTATTTTTCGATTTCCGTGTAGATGACATCATGTTCACCACCCAAAGGCTAATTACCATCCTTCACTATACACGAGTGCTCTTTTAACCCTTATGCCCTCCTCCCTCCCCTTTTTCCCTCTGGTAACCACTAATCTAATCTCTATATATGTTTGTTTGTTGTTGTTGTTGCTGTGTTTTTATCTTCCACTTATGGGTAAAGTCATAGGTATTTGACTCTCTCCATCTGACTTATTTCACTTAGCGTAATACCCTCAAGGTCCATCCACATTGTCCTTTGCTTTCAGATCCAGAACAAATGAGTTTAATTCTTTTCTGAGACTAGCTCCTTTATAATCATTATTTAGGTAGCAAAGTGACTCAGCGAATCTATGTATATTGACACATAGGCTAGCATGATTCAAAAGGAAACTAAGACTGGTTGATATCACAGAGGGCCAATTGACTAGGTCTCCATAAGCAAAAAGCACTTTTTTCACAAAAGGGACATCTCTGAGGGTTACATACAGAGTCTTGAAAATGCCACATGTACACAAATATCATACCAGTGGTAGATACTCAGAAATGTTTGAACTTCTGTTAAGACCGAGGGAGCAAATATTTTGTTTTGTTTTTCAGATCTTGTTGCTATTGCAGAATTTTTCTATAGCTATTATCCGCTGCTATCATTTATTTGTCTTCTAATCTTCTGTATGTTCGTAAATAAAACAATAATTTAAGAATATGCTGAATTACAAAGGACATCGTTGAATAATTCAACCAGCTTTCCTGCTATAGTTTGAATGACAATTTTTCTCTGACAGTTTAGTTTCTTTCACACATTCAAACTTTATATTATTGAATTACAGATGATCTGAATCTGGTATATGACTACTTTTATCCAATACCAATGTAATTATTTTTCTTGCTTATATAGATGAAGATTTTCCTCAGACTGCATGCACTGTTAATTACATGCTTAATACTATTATGCAAACACATGTCCTATGTGAGGGTTGAACATATTCATAAGATTATTCTTGAATAAGTTGAACAAGCCAGATTAGGACCTCCTACAGATTTTGAACTTGTTCTTCTAAATTGTTTGGGAACCAAATATATTTGGTTACTGAAAGCTACCAAGAATATTGCCTTGAATTAAAAAATCTTTAAATTTTTTAACAATAATCTTAAATCACTAGAGTTAGTATGAACACATTATTCTATCTGCTTTGGTAATAGTGTTGGGAAAGAGCTCTTACTCAACAGGTCTTCCACGTGGAGCATTATCTATTAAAATAAAAATCTTGGCCTCTCTACCATCTCACTCATTCACCTATTAGCCGACTGGTGAGGTTGAAAAGACGAATTGGTCATGAGTAGCTTAATTCCTTTCTCTTTTTTCGTCTTAGTAGTACACATACAAGAAGCATCCTTCTGTGCTGCTTTTATATGCTTTATGGTTTATTAAAAAAAATGGAACAGAAAGCATGTCTCTTGAGTGCAGGCTCCCCGCCAAAAGAAGACAGGAAAGAGCCAGCCTGCCTGTGACCAGTCAGTCTAATAATGGGTGCAATCAGAGTTAGGAAATTCATTTTGTCTTAATACTAAAGCCACATTCTAAGATACCTGTTTCATTGGTAATTAAGATGAAATTTTGGGGGCCAGCCCCATGGCTTAGCTGGCGGCCTGGGTTTGGATCCCGGGCGCGCTTCTCCAGCCAGGCTGAGGCCGTGTCCCACATACAGCAACTAGAAGGATGTGCAACTATGACATACAGCTATCTACTGGGGCTTTGGGGAAAAAAAGGAGGAGGAGTGGCAATAGATGTTAGCTCAGAGCCCGTCTTCCTCAGCAAAAAGAGGAGGATTAGCATGAATGTTAGCTCAGGGCTGATCTCCCTCCCACAAAAAAAAATAAAAATAAAGATGAAATTTTGGGCTGGCCCCATGGCTTAGCGGTTAAGTGGGCACGCTCTGCTACTGGCGGCCCCAGTTCGGATCCCGGGCGGGCACCTACGCACTGCTTCTCTGGCCATGCTGAGGCCGCGTCCCACATACAGCAACTAGGAGGATGTGCAACTATGACATATAACTATCTACTGGGGCTTTGGGGAAAAAAAAAAAGGAGGAGGATTGGCAATAGATGTTAGCTCAGGGCCGGTCTTCCTCAGCAAAAAGAGGAGGCTTAGCATGGATGTTAGCTCAGGGCTGATCTCCCTCCCACACAAAAAAAAAAAAATTAAATAAAACTGTTTACAAAAAGAAAAAGATGAAATTTTGTCCTAAATATGATGACGTTTTTCATTTTTTCATTTCTCAATTAGTTCAGAAATTGGGTAGAAAAAAGTGTTATGTATTGAGGCTTCTCAAATTCTATGAGTAGAAAAAATAAATTCAGTGAGAATATATGAGCATTTATGCTATGTTTATCACTGCCCTAGATGCTGTGGGGAGAAAATAAAGTATCATATTTCTCAAAGAACTTATAATTTGGGGAAATAAAAGCTAATATGTGTGAAGCAAATAGAGATTGAGGGGTTATGAATGCAATAAGAATTTAGAGAAAAGAGATAGTTTGAACTGGAGCAATTTCATATAGTTTTATAGGGGTGACTTAGATAAGGCTAGCATAGATAGAGGGCAGAGGGAACATCTTTCAGATTGGAAGAAATTATAGGATCACAGTTAATGAGCAGGGAAGACTGTAGTTGATTATTCCGGATAGATGGACAACCTCTGCCTGATTGCAATGGAATAAAGCTTTAATTCCTGGTCAAAGATGGTTATCAAATAAAGAACTATGTTTATTAGGAACATGAAGTGAATGCACAGTTTATATATATTCTGTAACCTCCCCTTAGCTCTGAATTTGATTCACTGCTATGATATGATTAATCATGTTTCTGCATTATTTAGTTGCATTTTTATTGTGTGTTGCTTGACAGTAAATATTCTGTCTTCACAACACTTTTGCAAAAATACATTTACCTAGAGCTCTTTTCTAAAATAAGACTAGGCTGAAATCCCCGTGACAAAAAAGTACAATGTGCCAAAAAAGATTTTTATATGTACAGCACTACCAATAGACTTAATGGTATGTATTTCCCTGTAACGGAAATATATGATAGCATTGAAGAAAGGGACCCGTTTGAGATCATTGTAATGTTGTTATGTTCAAACTGGAACAAATTTATTCTAATTTGTACACCTTATTGTTTGTTGTACTTACTGGTCCTATACTGAGCCACAATACTTCTATTTAAGTGAATTTTAATTTTGATCACTCCAGGCACGAGCATGTATATGATGAAGTGTTATCACAGATGACTTGATGGTGATAAATATGAAATTAAAGCAAGCTTCTAATTTTGTAGACAGTTTTCTATTATGCTTGCTTGGCTCACGGTACTGTATGCTTATAGAACAAATGGCAGCCTAGTTAATTATTAGCATCATGGAGTAATTTGCTTTGACAGAACACCATGTGTGCTCATTAAATGCAGTGACTTCTTCATCCCTTTAATCTTTCTTACTTCCTTTTCTCATTCTTGTCTACCAAATCTGAGGACTAGACAACAACAGAAAGCAAGAATTAATAGCCATGCCTAACATTATACAAAAGCATCTAGAGATTTTTTCTCACTAAAAATTTGGCAAGATAAATAATTTCACTAAATGACACTGAAATTATCTACTTTCATAAATCATAAATTGACACATTATACATTTAATTACCCACAAGCAGTATGATGATGATGAGACTATTAAACAGACTATATATTACTATAATTTTTACTAAAATTGAATACTATTACATTAAATATGGTAGATTCACTAAATTGTACAGGGCCATTCCTCACAGTACTTAGACAAAAAGTTACTTAATCTCTATGAAGGCCTAATATTCTTCAACATGAGTACTATAAGAAGCAATTCTCTCAAAGCCATAGCATCTAATAGCGTCATACCAAAAAATGATCACTGTCCAAACACTTTGTATTTTTGAATATTTTTAAATAAATGATCATTGTATAGCTGAGAGACAGAAAATTTTTAAGGAATAGTTTTGGTTGTTAGTAACAGAAAATCACAAAAAGGGTAGGATAAACAAGGATCAGAATATATTTTTGTCTCAAAAGAAATTCAAAATTAGGCAGACTAGTGCTAGGGCATTAAGAAAAAGATAGTGAAGATATAAATAACTATTTCAGGGGAAAAAAACCCAATGCTTTTATTTTAGAAGCTGAGAGAGTAAAAGTAATAAAAGGATGTTATAAAATTTATTTCAATATATTGGATAATTTAAATGAAATAGACAAATTATGAGAAAAATAAACAATACAAAAGTGAGTCATAAAAAATAGAAAAGTTTAGTAGTCTCATTATTAAAATATTGATTCAGTAACCAAAATCTTATCATCATGAGAACTTATGGCTCATTTTTCTGCAGCGGTGAGTTCAAACAAATATTTGAGAAATAAATAATTTCAACTAAAAAAGTTGTTATACAGTAATGGAAAAAGAACTTTGTATTTTATGAGGGTAGGCTTTTTTTATGATAGCAAAATCTGGCATCGACTATGCAAACATGGAAAACCACAGATCATCCTCAGTAGTAAGCATACATGTGAATACCCTAAGCAATATATCAGAAAACTGAATCCACAAATACATAATTTAAAAATATCTCATGATGACCAATTTTGGCTTATCCAAGTAATGTGATATTGTTTAATATTAGGAGATCAATCATGGGTGTCCATCATATTAACTGATTAAAGTACAAAGCAAAACTTATGATGATCTTACTAGAGGCAGAAAAAGCTTTTGGTAAAATTAAACATCCATAAGTGATAAAACAATTAAACTAAAAAAGGGAGGAAATTTCCCTTCTCTGATAAAGAATATCATCAAAAACAACTTATAATAAATATCACATTCAATGTGAAAATGTTGAAATATATCCCTTTGAGATCTGGAATAGGACAAAGATGCCATCTATTGCCACTTGCTTGTATCTAATTATATACTAAAGTCTTACCCAGAGTAGAAAGGAAACAAAGAAAAACAAAAGGCTTTGAAAGGAAAGCTTAAAGTTGTTATTCTAAGAGGGTATGACTATGTACATACAAAAATAAGGAATAAAAATGTAGAGTATTAGAATTTATAAGCTAATTTAATAATTGTTGTATACAAAATTAACATATAATATATAAAGCACTTAGAAATGAATCTAAAGGGCTGGACCCGTGGCTTAGCGGTTAAGTGCGCGCGCTCCGCTGTTGGCGGCCCGGGTTTGTATCCCGGGCACGCACCGTCACACCGCTTCTCTGGCCATGCTGAGGCCACGTCCCACATACAGCAACTGGAAGGATGTGCAACTATGATATACAACTATTTACTGGGCTTTGAGGAGAAAAATAAATAAATAAATAAAATTAAAAAAAAAAGAAATGAATCTAAAAAAATTTTGCATAACTTAAAGAACAGAATTGTGCAACTATATTGAGATGCATTAGAAAATTCTTAATAAATTGAGAGCTATCTTGCTCATGGATTGGAAGTCTCAGTATTATAAAGACATCAGCTCTCCTCAGATTTATTTAGAAATTCAAAACAATCTCAGTCAATTCCAGTAGGCTATTTTTTTTCCTCCACAGTGGGACTTGGGAAGTTGATTTAAAAATTTATTAAAAAGTACAAAATTCTGAGAATGAGTCTAGTGTTCTTGAAGAAGCAGAGCAAGTTGGAAAGACATGTCTTTTAATAATTAAGACAATGTATTATGAAAAACAGATGAATAGGTGAATGGAACAAAACTGAGAGTCACTGCACGAAAGAGTACTCAAGTCGTCAATAAACATGGGATAAAATTCTCAATTTCATTAATGATCAAAGAAATTACAAATTATAAACACGTTGAGATACTATTACATACATGCCCAATGGACAGAATTTTTCAAATCAGACATTGGTGAGTTTCTTTAGCAAGAGTTGGAGAGTTTCTTTCTTTTTTTTTTTTTTTTGGTGAGGAAAATCAGCCCTGAGCTAACATCCGTGCTAATCCTCCTCTTTTTGCTGAGGAAGACTGGCTCTGAGCTAACATCTATTGCCAATCCTCCTCCTTTTTTTTCCCCAAAGTCCCAGTAAATAGCTGTATGTCATAGTTTCACATCCTTCTAGTTGCTGTATGTGGGACGCGGCCTCAGCACGGCCGGACAAACGGTGCGTCGGTGCGCGTCCAGGATCCGAACCCGGGCCACCAGTAGTGGAGCACGAGGACCTAACTGCTAAGCCAAGGAGCCAGCCCCAGAGAGTTTCTGGAACTCTCATAACTATTGATAAGAGAAAAGTGGTACAACCATGTTGAGAAACCAGTTTGGCATTATATAGTAAAGTTGCATATGCTCATATTTTATTTTATTTTATTTTTTATTTTTTATTTTTTTTAATTTTTTGTTTATTGCAGTAACATTGGTTTATAACATTGTAAAAATTTCAGGTGTACATCATTGTACTTCTATTTCTGCATAGATTACATCATGTTCACCACCAAAATACTAATTACAACCCATCACCACACACATGTACCGAATTATCCCTTTCACCCTCCTCCCTCTCCCCTTCCCCTCTGGTAACCACCAATCCAATCTCTGTCCCTATGTGTTTGTTTATTGTTGTTATTATCTACTACTTAATGAAGGAAATCATACGGTATTTGACCTTCTCCCTCTGACTTATTTCACTTTGCGTTATACCCTCAATGTCCATCCATGTTGTCACAAATGGCTGGATTTCATCGTTTCTTATGGCTGAGTAGTATTCCATTGTGTATATATACCACTCCCCCCCCATTTACAATTGCAACAAAAAGAATAAAATACCTAGGAATAAACTTAACCAAAGAGGTGAAAGATCTGTACACCGAAAACTATAAAACATTTCTGAAAGAAATTGAAGAAGACACAAAGAAATGGAAAGATATTCCGTGCTCTTGGATTGGAAGAATTAACATAGTTAAGATGTCCATACTTCCTAAAGCCATCTATAGATTCAGTGCAATACCTATCAAAGTTCCAACAACATTTTTCACAGAAATAGAACAAAGAATCCTAAAATTTATATGGAACAACAAAAGACCCCGAATAGCTAAAGGAATCCTGAGAAAAAAGAACAAAGCTGGAGGTATCACACTCCCTGATTTGAAAACATACTACAAAGCTATAGTAACCAAAACAGCATGGTAATGGCACAAAAACAGACACACAGATCAATGGAATAGAATCGAAAGCCCAGAAATAAACCCACACATCTGTGGACAGCTAATCTTTGACAAAAGAGCCAAGAACATACAATGGGGAAAAGAAAGTCTCTTCAACAAATGGTGTTGGGAAAACTGGATAGCCACATGCGAAAAAATGAAAGTAGACCCTTACCTTACACCATACACAAAAATTAACTCCAAATGGATTAAAGACTTGAATGTAAGACCTGAAACTATGAAACTTCTAGAAGAAAACATAGGCAGTATGCTCATATTTTAAAACTCAACAGTTTTACTTATAGGTATTAAATCTAGGGAAATTCGTGCTGCTATGGACTGAATGTTTGTGTTCCTCCAAAATTCATATGTTGAAGCTCTAATACAGAATGTGATGATATTTAAAGGTAGGGCCTTTGGCAGATAATTAAGTCATGAGCATGAGTGGGGGGTAGGGGGCTTATGAATGGGATTAGTGTCCATATAAGAAAAGAAGGAGGCTAGAACTCTCCCTCTTTCTCTGCCATATGAGGATATAGGGAGAAGATGGCTATCTGCAAACCAGGAAGAGGGCACTCACCAGAACCTGACCATGCTAACACCTTGATCTCAGACTTCCAGCCTCCAGAACTGTGAGAAATAAATTTTCATTGTTTAAGCCAACCAGTCTATTGTATTTTTGTTATAGCAGCCTGAGCTAAGACACTCACATACAATGCACATAGCAGCATTGTGTATTAAAATCCAAAATTGAAACAGCTCACATATTTGTTAATATTAGAACAAATAAAATTGTTGTATAGTCATAAATGGAATACCATAATTCAATAAATATGAACGAACAACAACTATATGCAACTACCTGAATGAATTTCAAAAATCATATGGATTATAAAGAAGCAAATCATAGAACAATAGGTACAATATAATTCCATTCATATATGATTCAAAAACAGACAAAACTACACACACAGAAATGTATGTATGTATGTATGTATATATGTGGGGAAGGTGTGTATGCAGTAAAATTGTTTGACATAGTAAGGGCATGATTTTTTCCAAGTATATGTATATACATATATACATGTGTATATGTATGTATATGTATATGTATGCAGGTATGTCTATATACACCTATATATTATCTTCGAAGAAAGAGATGTGTGATTAGGAGGTGTACAATTGGTGCTTTTAAGCTGCTAGCAAGGTTTTATTTCTTAAAATAGGTTTTAAATACATTAAGCATTAACTTTGTTATTATTCATTAAAATGACTATATTTATATGCTTTTCTGTATCTATATAAATTGCACACATTGATCTGTGTGTATGTTTCGCTGAGTTTGCTTGTTTGATATTAAGAAAGAAACCTCTAGGTCTTAGATTAGTGCTGATCTACTTTCTGTTTTTAGCATAGTTCTTAAGGTCTTCTTTTTATTCCCAGCCTACAATAAAAGGAAACAATTGTTTTTAAATGTCCAGGATAAGAGCCAGGCAATCATTTTTTAAAAGTTACAGATGAAAACAACGAGTTACAAAAATTAAGCAGACACAAGTAATCACAGGGTACAGCAGTCTGGGAGAATTTTGTATGGACACAAATAACCTTATAACTTTCAACATTTCCTTCTGGGAGAACCAATCTCCATACCTGCAAAAATATGAAAAGTAATCAATAGTCATTTGGTAATGATTCCATGATGTTGATCATACTTTGTTTAAGAAGGTCAGAAAACATAATGTATTTTAATAAAATATCCACAATATTTTTATAATAAAAAGAAAAGGCTTTAGTGCTTTATGAGGTAACATTAGGATATCTTAAAAATGAAAACTCATGAATATACAAATGGGAAGGCACTAGGATACCTTAGTACTATTCTCACTGTACAGAAGAGGAAATTAAGACCCAGAGAGGAGTACTGATTTCCCCACGGTCATTGTGCAAATTAATGCAAAGTGAGTTTTAGATATCAAATCTCAATTCTCTGTATTTGCACCACTTCTTACACTTTATTCCCCCAAATTATGGATAATGGATGTGTTATTAGATTCATCCTTACCATCCTTAAATATTAAAGGCAGGAGTAAAAAAATTATGCTGATATTAATGAATACTTACAATGTGCTAGCTACTGTTATAAGCATTGTAGGAGCATTCACTCATTTAATATTTATAAAAACTTTATAAATTAGTGCATCAGTTATCGACTGCTGCAAAGCAAACCAGCCCCAAAACTCTGAAGCTTAAAACTTGTAATCATTTTCTTTGCCGATAATATTTTCATGTAGCAGCTTGAGCTGATCTCACCGGGGGCATGGAGTTAACTATATTCATTTAGTGATTTGACAGAAGCTGTTTTGTTTAAAATGGGCCACCTGCATATCTGGTAGTTGGTGCTGGCTGTGAGCTGGGCCTTGTGACTCCAGTAGCTAGCTTGGAATTCTTCACATGACAGGGGTGTTCCAAGAAGGCGAGCCCCAACGCACAAACTCTTTCTATTTATTTTTGGTTATTGTGTATGATGAAGGCAAATGGGTCCCTCTCAAATTATTTGGTTTTACTAGTATTCTTAGGATCAGAAACCTGTTCTTTAGAAAATCAGCTTTCTTTAATCTTTTCTTTTGTGTTTTTAATAACTATGCCCCTTTAACCTTGGAGTTTTATAAGGATAATTGTGAATATGTCAAACTGTCCCAATTTTGTTGAGTGAAAATTTTAAAAAATGTTTTGTTTACAATTAAGAACACTGTTTGGTTTATATTCTTTCAGAGGAAGAAGCAAGCATATTTCTGTGGCCTTTGTGCTTGTGTTATAGTAAAAAGCAAGTGAAACCCAAGGGAGAGAGAAAAACACTGGGTGTCAGGGTAATCTGCTTCACTTTCAGAATCTCCTCTCCATCCAAAATTAGTGTCCAAATCATAGAGATATTTTGCTCTATTTTAGTGAGCATAATCATTCTCATTTATCAAGAAACTATATTTTTGGTAAAAATTTCTGGAACAAATATAATCCAAAGCAGAAGTACATCAAGATAATTCTCAGCAGAACTTTCAGCCATTAGACTGAATGAGTGATAGGTCAGTTTAATAGACTGATTGTAATTGATCAAGCCACTTTGTTTAGGTAATTTTTAATCCAATTGTCTTTTCAATTTTAATTAGTATGGGCCAGGCTATAGGAAGACAGAAATTGTTTCTGAGTTTTGCCTTTATCACAAATGGTCACGTAAAATTGATTAGAAGTTGTGTCAGGTTGATGTAAAAATTAATCAGTTTTAGATGATAATAAAAGTGGAGCAGAACTTACAACTTCAGTGAAATGAAAACTTAGTGATATGTAATAACTTTTTACTGTATATTTGATACACATGAGTTAGAATAATGGAAGCACTTTAGCAAGTATTCTAATATAGTAAATGATGACATAAAACATTCAATTCCAGTCAAAATGAGAGTCTTCAATCTTTCTAATTTGTCTTTTGCTCTTGTGCTTTTGTAATTTTGCTCATACCTTATCATCTCAACAACGTGATTGGTTCATTTCTTTCTCTTTACCTACTCTTCTGAAATTTTTTTCACATCCATGAAATCTCTTAGAATCACTAACTCTGTAGTAAGGTTTCCTCTTCTTGAGTGTATTGTATTCAGGGATATTTTTCCTATTCTAAATTCTTTTATAACTAACACAAAGCCAAATGGGCATCACAGTATCAGCTCTATTAATAAGAAAGATGGATTTGTGAAAGTAAGTTGAACCTAGTGAAGGGCTTTCTACTCATCCTTCCCTGAATTGAATGTGCCCATTTAGACACAGGTGCCACTGATGGAGGCCTTGGGTTGGAGTTTGAGGAGGAGACTACCTGGTCTGCCTATCATTTGGGGCCAGGAGGCAGAGAAGAGCTCTAGTCCTTATCAGTGCACAACAAACAGCAACAGAGACAGCAAGCCAAGAATCCAGGCCTGGGCCATGCACACCTGTGCTTTTCTCCCAGTCTCACCACTCATCTGGCTGCTCATTTTGGCAATAAATATGTATTGAGTCCCTTCTATGTGCCTGGCACTGTTCTAAGTGCAGGGGATACAGCGGGGAACAAGACAGACTAGGTTCTTGCTCTCATAGACTTTACAACATACTGTGTGTTAGAGACAATAAATAAAGAAAGGTAGTAGTCATCAGGAAGATAGAACAGAGCTATCAGGAAATTACAGCAGCGAGGTAGTGTGATTGGGGGAATAATCTAGACTAGGTGGCCATGGTAGATTTTTCTGAAGATGTGACATTTAAGCTAAAATCTAGAGGACACCTTGGAGCCAGCCATACAGAAATCAGAGGAAAGAGAATTTCAAAGTTAGGAAAAAGCTAATTGAAAGATCCTAAGGTGGGAACAACAGTATATGTGAATGTTACTGACAGATGAGTTCTCAAACTGGGCACACAGGGCTTAATAGATATGGTAAAGGATTTGCATTTTTTTATAGTGTGAGAGGAAGATGTGGGAGGGTTTTTATTAGGGGGTTAAATTTATGATATTTATGTGCTAAAAAATGATCATTCAGCCTGCCTCGGGAAGAATAGATTTTAGAGGGGGCTACAGCAAGCAGGAACATAAATTTGATGCTATTGTAATATTCTGGAGTAGGGATGATTTGACGTGGTCTATAGTGGTGTTGTTGGAAATGGAGAGAAGTTAGTCCTAATGCCAAAGTAAAAAGCTAGTCCGAGGATGGAGAAAAAGGCAAAAGCTTCCCCCTTAGACTTCTTTCAATGGATGGACACTTCACTTCTGCTTAATAAAATATTGCTGGGCACTTGATACACAGTGACTGAGAAAAAAAAAAGCATGTATCCATTTCCTCTTTTGCCTCAAATTTAAATTGAAGATATATACATGAAAAATCCAGAACAATACTATAAAAAAGATAATGAGACAATGTTCTATTGGTGTATTAGAAATTTTGAAGAATTTCCAAAAGATAGGAAAAGTGGGATAAGATTGAAGAAACTAGAGCAGAGAAAACTGCAGTCAAGGATGCTTGAACTATAAATCCACTGCTGAAGTAAGAACGTTTCCACTACAGAATCTCAGGGGAATGTCAAGTACAAACGAAAATTTCAGGAGAAGGAGGGAGCCATTGGGGCAACCATCAGAGCAGCCAATTGAAAGACTACATTCTGAGTAGCTGAGTCCATTGGGACATTGCTTTGTAAATAGTATAAGAGCTGTAGCAGGGGCACTTTCTCAAAGGCCACACTGCTAAGAATAACTTTCTAAAGAAAACAATCTGCTCAAGTAGAACTCCGGCCACACAGTTGGTACTTGCAAAAGATGCCAGCAGAGCCTGGGAAGATTAGAAATCTTCATAGAGGAAGAAAAGTATCAGGAGCAAGTAGATTCTGGCAGTTGGCCCAAGAACAAATCTTCTGCAAGTTCAACTTCTGAAGTGGGAGTTCCATCCCAGGAGACGGCCAGAGTAGGTGCTTTGGCTTGGAAAGCAGAGGTGAGCATAAGATTGTACATCCACCAGGTGGATTGAGTCAAACACCCAAACAAGTTATCTGCACACCCTCCCCAGCCATATGCCTATCTATAACAATATCTCCATGCAAACACACTCACACACTCACACACAAGAGGTAGGATTTTAGAGATAGGACCTGCTTTTATGTACAAGAGAACAGGTATTCTCATTTGAATTAGGGAAATATTCAATCTTTTCTCAATTTTTGGTAAGCCAAGAATTACTGAAGTTTTGAGAAAAATCACCATGAGAAAGGAGATACTCCAGTTCAAAAAATTATGTTGATAATCTTTTTGTTATTTATTTGTAAAAACTCTTGCTATATCAATGAATTTTAGCATCTATTAGTCTTCAAAAATGGTATATATTTTCCTCCTGCATCATTTATATTTTTACTTTGTTTATGGTGTATTAAAAGTTTTATATTTTTATGTACACATGCATTTCCTTTTTCATTTATGGTTTATGCATATAGCATCATGTTAAGAAAGTCTTTTTCCATATAATAATATAAAAATTATCATATTTCCATATTGTATGTTCCATATTATATGTATCTCTTGCATTTTAATACAACATGGAGTTGACTTTTTTGTATTCTGTGAAATAGGGATCTAGCTTTCTTGAAAAGATTAGCATATTAGTACAATGAAATTTGTTGATTAATTTCTTCGTCACCAATTTAAAACATCTCATCTAACATATATTAAATTCTCATTCCTGAATCTATACTTTGTTCTATTCATTTATTCTTCAAACTTTTTTTAGAACCATTTTGATATCTGAATGATTATCTATAGTCATCTTAAATTAGTCTATACAGGCATACCTCAGAGATATTGGGGTTTGGTTCCAGACCACCACTATAAAGCAAATATCGCAATAAAGCAAGTCACACACATTTTTTGGTTTCCCTATGCATATAAAAGTTATGTTTACACTATACTGTAAACTATTAAGTGTGCAATAGCATTAGGTCTAAAAAACAATGTACCTACCTTAATTAAAAAATACTTTATTTTGGGGCTGGCTTGGTGGCATAGCAGTTAATTGTGCACACTCCGTTGCGGCGGCCCGGGGTTCACAGGTTTGGATCCCGGGCGTGCACCAACACACTGCTTGTCAAGCCATGCTGTGGCGGTGTCCCATATAACATAGAGGAAGATGGGCATGGATGTTAGCCCAGGGCCAAGCTTCCTCAGCAAAAAAGAGGAGGATTGACATTGGATGTTAGCTCAGGGCTAGTCCTCCTCACAAAAAACAGAAAACAAAAAACAAACAAACAAAAAATACTTTATTTCAAGTCCACTTGGTGGCGTAGCAATTAAGTTCACGTGCTCTGCTTCAGTGGCCCGGGGTTCCCAGGTTCGAATCTCAGGAGCAGACTGACGCACCACTTGTCAAGCCATGCTGTGGCAGCATCCCATATAAAGCAGAGGAAGATGGGCATGGGTGTTAGCCCAGGGCCAATCTTCCTCAGCAAAAAGAGGAGGATAGGCAACAGATGTTAGCTCAGGGCTAATCTTCCTCACAAAAAAAGTAAATACTTTACTTCTAAAAATTGCTAATCATCATCTGAGCCTTCAGCGAGTTGCGATCTTTTTGCTAGAGGAGGGTCTTACTTCCATGTTGATGGCTGGTGACTGATTAGGGTGGTGGTTGCTGAATGTTGGGGTGGCTGTGGTGATTTCTTAAAATAAAGCAATGAAGTTTGCTGCATCACTTAACTATTTCTTTCATAAATGATTTTTCTGTAGCATGAATGCTGTTTAATAGCATTTTACCCACAGTAGAACTTTCGAAATTGGAATCAATCCTCTCAAACCCTGCCGCTGCTTTATCAACTTAGTTTATGTAACATTCTAAATCCTTTGTTGTCATTTCAACAATCTTCACAGCTTCTTCACCAGAAGCGGATTCCGTCTCAAGAAACCACTTTCTGTGCTCATTCAAAAGAAGCAATTCCTCATTCGTTAAAGTTTTATCGTGAGATTACAGCAATTCAGTCACATCTTCAGGCTCCATTTCTAAATCTAGTTCTCTTGCTATTTCTATGACATCTGCAGTTATTTCCTCCATTGAAATCTTGAACCCCTCCAAGTCATCTGTGAGGAATGGAATCAACTTCTTCCAAACACCTGTTAATGTTGATATCTTGATCTCTTCCTATGAATCACAAATGTTCTTAACGGCAGCTAGAATGGTGAATCCTTTTCAAAACCTCTTCAATTTACCTTGCCCAGATCCATCAGAGGAATCACTATCTATGGCAGCTGAAGCTTTGCAAAATGTTTTTCTTAAATAATAAGACCTGAAAGTTGAAATTTCTCCTTGATCTATGGGCTTCAGAATGGATATGGTGTTAGCAGGCATGAAAACAACAGTAATCTCATTGTACATCTCCACCAGAGCCCTTGGGTGGCCAGGTGCATTGTCAATGAGCAGAAATATTTGAAAGGAATCTTTCTTTCTCAGCGGTAGGACTCAATAGTGGGCTTAAAACATTCAGTCAACCATGTTGTAAACAGATGTGCTGTCATCCAGGCTTTGTTGTTCCATTTACAGAGCACAGGCAGAGTAGATTTGGCATCATTCTTAAGGACTCTAGGATTTTTGGAATGGTAAATGAGCTTTGGCTTCAATTTAAAATCACCATCTGCATTAGCCCCTAATAAGAGAGTCGGCCTGTTCTTTGAAGCCAGGTATTGACTTCTGCTCTGTAGCTACGAAAGTCCTAGATGGCATCTTCTTCCAATAGAAGGCTGTTTTATCTACACTGAAAATCTGTGGTTTGGTGTAGCCACCTTCCTTAATGATCTTAGCTAGATCTTCTGGGTAACTTGCTGCAGGTTCTGCATCAGCACTTGCTGCTTCACCTTGCGCTTTTATGTCATGGAGATGGCTTCTTTCCTTAAACCTCATGAACTAACCTCTGCTGGCTTCAAACTTTTCTTCTGCAGCTTCCTCACCTCTCTCAGCCTTCATAGAATTGAAGATCGTTAGGGCATTGCTTTGGGTTAGGCTTTGGCTTAAGGGAAAGTCGTGGCTGGTTTGTTCTTCTATCCAGACCACTAAAACTTTCTCCATAGCAACAATAAGACTATTTCACTTTATTATTATTTGTGTGTTCACTGGAGTAGCGTTTTTAATTTCCTTCAAGAACCTTTCCTTTGCATTCACAATTGGCTAACTGACCCAAGAGGCCTGGCTTTCAGCCTCTCAGCTCTCCACGTGTCTTTCTCACTAAACTTAGTCATTTCGAGCTTTTGATTTAAAATGAGAGGTGTGAGACTCTTCCTTTCATTTGAACACTTAGAGGCCATTGTAGGGTTATTAATTGGCCTAATTTCAATATTGTTGTGTCTTAGGACTAGGGAGGCTTGAGGAGAGGGAGAGAGACAAGTGGACGGATGGTCAGTGGAGCAGTCAGAACACACACAACATTTATAGATTAAGTTCACCTGCCATGTTATATGGGCATGGTTTGTGGCGCCCCAAAACAATTGCAATAGTAACAACAAAGATCACTGATCACAGATCAACATAACAAATATAATAACAAGGAAAATTTTGAAATATTGCAAGAATTACCAAAATGTAACACAGAGACATGAAGTGAGCAAATGCTGTTGGACAAATGGCACCAATAGACTTGTTCAACACAGGGTTGCCACACACCTTCAATTTGTGAAACTTGCAACATCTGCAAAGCACAATAAAGCGAAGTGCAATAAAACAATGTATGCCTGTATTATTGAACTCTGTCATTTGTGTTACTGTTTTGTTTCTGTTGTTTGATTTCTTGGATTTATTGTGTGGACAAATATGTTATTTTCATATAATTATTTATTATCTCTCTAATCTATCCCTTATGTGTTGAACAAATAAGATGCTTCTTCACAAAATGTTTGATAATATATACTTTTAAAATTTAGTTTTTTTCCTCAATGTTAATGTGAATTTTTCTATTATTTTAGCAGTAGATATGATATGTAGTCTTACATAATGAAAAAGTTATCTATTATAGTATATAGAAATACATTTCTAGGCCCAAGATGGAGCCACTCCTGCCCGGGGAGCCAGGTAGGCAACTGGAAGCTTAAATAACATTCATGGACCTGTACATGCTCTGTCTGACCAGAAACAATGTATCCAGTCAGCCAATCTCCACAAGCCAAGCCAACTCTGGGCCTTCTCAGCCCAAACAAGGTTGGCTATGTGGCCCCAGTCAGTCAGATATTTTCTACTTTTCTCTTCTTTGTTCTTTATTCTTTGTCCTATAAAAGCTTTCTGCCTTCTGTCCCATTTTGCAGTTCTCCAAAAGCAACTATCCACTTCATGAAGTGTTAAATAAAGTTTGTTTGTATCATCTAAACTATCTTCTTTAATCACTTTTTAACAAGTATATTAAGAGAGTTGTGGTTTATTTATTTTGAGCGGTAAATTGTCTCTTCATTTTTTTAATTTTATCAAAAGACATTTTGGATTCTCTTGAGGTTATATATTTTTCTCTTTAAATCATTATTACAATGAATTACATAAATGGGTTTCCTAATATGAAATCAATTAAATGCTAAACTAAACTCAATTTGGTCATAGTATATTACTTTTAATGACACAGATGGATTCCATTTGCTAATATTTTATTTAGGATTTATGCATCTATACATTCAAGTTGATCTGTAGGGCTATTTTCAAAGATACATTTATTGGAACACTGATTTTCTGTAGTAGCTATTAAGTTTTAAAAAGTTATTTTGGGCCGGCCCCATGGCTTAGCAGTTAAGTGCACGTGCTCCGCTACTGGAGGCCCGGGTTCGATCCTGGGCACTCACCAACGCATCACTTCTCCGACCATGCTGAGACCGCGTCCCATGTACAGCAACTAGAAGGATGTGCAACTATGACATACAACTATCTACTGGGGCTTTGGGGAAAAAAAAAGGAGGAGGATTGGCAATAGATGTTAGCTCAGAGCCGGTCTTCCTCAGCAAAAAGGAGGAGGATTAGCATGGATGTTAGCTCAGGGCTGATCTTCCTCACAAAAAAAAAAAAACTTATCTTTTCTTCAGCTTATTCAGGAAATTAAGATAATTATAGGAAGGAATAAATAGTATGTTATAGATGTCTGATTATGGCAAGGGAGTAAGATAGAAGAATCTGAAGACCCTTCATGTGCAAACACCCCTAACAGCTGAACAAAATAAAACCATAACTGGAAAATAACTATGTCTGTGCTTTAAAAAGTGAAACATTGATGAAGGATTTATCCTCAAAATTATTAAGATGTGTTATGAAGCCAGAGAAATGACAATGGTGTGGGATGGAGAAGAATAAGACAGATACACAAATGAAGTGTCCCAAATCAGACTCATGTATTTATGTGAATGAAAAAGACTCTTGTATATATGGGCATTCAATAAATTACAAAAGGAGAACAGTAAAATTTGGAGAAAAGACAGATTATTTAATAAATGATGTGAAGTAAACTGCTATACTATAATATGGAAAAACAATTAGTATCAACTTCAAATAAATTAAATGACTATATGTGAAAGTTAAAATAAAAATATTAATAGAAGAAATATCAAATAATATCTTTACAAGCTGTGTATGGAAAAATACAATGTAATCAAAGCCCCTGAAACATGTCAAAATATAGATTTCAGAAACATTAAAAGTAATGGAATAGAAAAATATATGAGAAAAATATCAATAAAAATAAAGCTTACATAAATGTTTTAATACTAAACAATCAGCATTGACTTTAAGGCAAAGAGCGTTACTAGAAATAAAAAGGATTATATACAGGAAAAAATTCACTAGGAACATATAACAGTTTTGAACTTGCTTGCAGCTAACAATTTTAAGGCAAAACCTAACAAAATACACAACAGACAATATGAACAGCATAATTATAAACTATATCTAGTGAACATAAATTTCTTCACATAATGTTTAAGTACACATGGATAGTTACTAAAATTGTAAATGAGATTAAGAGATGCAAAAAAAAAAAAATAGAAACACTAACAATAGGAGACTTTAACATACCACTCTCAGTAAAAGACAGATTAAACAGGCAAAAACTGAATATGGATATAGAAGACCTACACAAGGCAACCAACTAGATAAATCTTTTGGATAAATATAGAAACTTATACCCTAATAATAAAGAATACAACTTTTTCTCCCATCCACATGGAACATTCACAACACTAGTTATATAGTAAGTGTAGAAATATTACAAATAGTACTTCCAATGGTAATGCAGTCTAAATAGAAATTATAAACAAAATTTTAAAAGGCCTTCAACGTGGAAATTGCAAAATCTCTATTAAATAACTCTGAGTGGGGGGGGAATGCAAACTGAAATTACAGAATTTCTAAAAAATAATGAAATATTACATATCAGAATCTGTAGGCTATATTAAAAGCAATGAAGAGAGAAAACTTCATAGCCATAAACACTTAAATCAATGAAAGGAATGAATAAAAATGCATGAATTAATTTTCCAACTCAATATGATAAGAGGAAAAAACCCAAAGAAATACAATAGAAAGTCCAAGGAAAGAAATAAAATTTAAAGTGGAAACTCATGAAGTAGATATTAGATAAACAGTATATCCAGTTATTAAATTGAAAGTCATTCTTTTGTAAAAAATTAACAAAATATATACATATGAGTTAGGATTTTCCAGAGAAACAGAACCAATAGGATATGTATTTATATAGAGAGAGATTTCTTTTAAAGAATTGGCTCATGCAATTGTAGGGGCTTGCAAGTCTGAAATCTGCAGGGCAAGCTGGCAAGCTGGATATTCAGGAAGGAGTTGATGTTGCATCTAATGTCCAAAGACTGGAAACTCAGGCGGAATCTCTATGTTTCAGTCTGGAATCACAATTCCTTCTTCATGGTAGCTCAGTCTTTACTCTGAAGGCCCAATTGATTGGTTGAAGCACATCTACATTATGAAAGGTAATATGCTTTGCTCAGAGTCTACTGATTTAAATGTTAATCATTTCTAAAAAATACTCTCACAGCAACATCTAGACTGGTGGTTGATCAAACCACTGGGCACCATATCCTGGCCAAGTTGACAGATAAAACTAGCCATCACAATAGACATGCCGTTAACTTGATCAAATCAAAAATATACAAAACAATACATCACAAGGCAGAAAACTAAGAGAAGGAACTAGGAAACAAAAAAAGATGACTGCAGATTTGAAAAACTGTAAATTGCAAATTATGAAAATAAATTTGGAAACCTAGATTAAATGAATAATTTCTTAAGAAAGTATGAATTTCCCAAACTGATCCCATGAGAGAGAAAGCTTAGGCTAAAAATTTTCTGAATAGTTGGAGTAGGTTACTAAGAAACTCTACCACAAAAAAGCATTAGGCCCGGTGGTTTCACAGGGGAGTTATACCAAATTTTCAAAGACAAGATAACCCAATGCTTGATAAATTATTCCAGAGCGTAGAAAATACAGAAAGACTTCCAAATTCTTTTTTGGAAGCCAATATCATATTGATACTTAAGCTGATAAAAGTAGTACAAGAAAAAGAATGAAAATGATAGTAAAATATTTGTAAATATCAACACAAAAATACTAAATATAACAGACTCTAAAGCCATCTTAAGAAAATATACCATGACCAAATAGGATTTCTGCCAGTAATGCAAGTTGGTTCAATATTAGGAAATTCATGAATATAGCACACCATGTTAATAAATCTAGGGAGAAAAATCATATTATTCTCACAGATGCCAAAAAAAATCTTTAACGGAATTCAATAATTGTTCCTGATAAAAACTCTCAAGCAACTGAAATTAATCAATACTTCATTAACATTATATATAATAAATATTTATGTATAATAAATATTTATATACATTATAAAACTATATATATTTTGAATACATATGCCCAAGTCCTAAAGTCAGTATCTTACTTAATGGGAGAATACTAGAAGATTTCCACTCATATTAAGAACAAGGCAAGTATGCCCACCATCTCCAATAATATTTTACGTTGTAGTGGAGTTATTGGCCAATGCCATTAGATAAATCAATTAATCAATTAGAGGCACAATAATTGACAAGAAAAAAGTAAAATAATTTCTATTTAGAGATGAGATAATGATGTGTCTAAAAAACCCTATAGAATCAATAATGATGATGAAAATAATAATGATAATAATAATCATTGAGCACGAAAGTAATTTAGTAGGTGCTAAGATGTAAAATTTACATCCAGAAAATAATAACTTTCATATACACAAACAATAAGAAGTTAGAGATTATAGTATTAGAGAACATCTATTTACAATAGCAACAAAGAAGATTAAAAACATTAAAAATTTTGTCAAAGAATGGAAGGAAAGTTTTAAACACTCCCAAAAGACACAAAATTGACATGAACAGATGAAAAAACTTTCTTTTTCTTCGATAAGCCACAGAGATTTAAAAGATGTTAGTATTTTTAATGTTTGCTTTATACATTGCTCTCTCTTTTATTTTTTTAGAAAATAAAATTATAACACACAGGAGTCAGCACAACCTTCTTCCCAACTCCTGGATAACTACTATCCTGAAATTAGTGTCTAAATAAATTTAATGTATTTTTGCATGATTATCATACATGTACATATGTATAAAATGTTATACTATTGTTTTACTGTATTAAATTTTATATTAATGGCAATACTGATCCTATCAATTTGCAACTAGTATAACTGACTGATGATTAGTATTCAGAATTAAAAAACTCCTTTAAATAAATAATAAATAAATAAGCAACCTAATTTAAAAAACAGACAAAGGATATAAACAAGCAATTCACCAGATGAACAATAAACATAAAACGATTCACAATCTCACTAGTAATCAAATTAATTAAAACAGCAATAAGACATGATCTTTCAACCCTCAAATTGGCAAAAATTAATGTCTGGATTTAGCAAGCACTGGCACAGATGTGAAGAGGTAGAAACTCTTGTGCATGGCTGGTGAAAGTACAAATATGGGAAACATATTTTGGAGATCATTTTAATGATATCTAATAGACTTAAAATTTGCATAGCCTAGCAATTTTACTTTAAAATTTTTACCTTTGAGACACTCTCATTCCTGTGCATAAGGCATTTACAGGCTTTTTTTTTTTTTCCTGCTGAGGAAGATTAACCCTGAGCTAACATCTTTGCCAATCTTCCTCTACTTTATGTGTGGGTCGCTGCCACAGCATGGCTGAGGAGTGGTGTAGGTCCGTGACTGGGATCCGGACCTGGGCTGCCAAAGTGGAAGGTGCTGAACTTAACCACCATGCCACAGGACCAGCCTCCACTTACAGGGTTTTTATTTTAGCACATTATAACAGTGAAAAAATAGCATAAATGTAACTATGACTTAGTAGATGAATGGATAAATTCTATTTTTTTTATACTTGCAATACTCTACTACAGTTAAAATAAATTTTAAAAAATTTACTTTTATCAACATGGATGAATCTTAACATCATATTGAGGCTTAGAAATAATTTGCAAAAGGATAGGAACTGTATGTTGCCGTTAATATAAAATATAATGAAGAAAAATAACAGTATGTACATTTCTATGCATACCTGTATATGCGGTAAACATACAAAAACAATTGAGATTTATTTAGACACCAACCACAGGATAGTATTTATCTAGAAGTTGAGAGGAAGGTTATCCAGGCACTGTATTGTTATAATTTCATATTCTTAAAATTAAAAAAAGAAAGAAATGTGAAGCAAATGTTGAAAAATACTAATATCTTTTAAATTTCTCTAGTAAGTACACAGGTTCTATGATAACATTTTTTGTACTTTTCTGTATACTTGAAATATTCCATAATTAAAACATACAAATTATGCATTATAATGTTTTCTTGAAAAACTTCATATTTATAGATATATTATTGAGGCCACATTATTATGAAAACTATTTGAAAATTGGTTCTTATTTAACTGCTGTCCAAAGTTAACATACATATAATGGTATAAACCTAAAATGTGAAATAGTCCTGCTGTCTGTCTCCTAAGAAACATACTTTTATCAAATCTTGACAGGAGATTTTGAAAGTGTCCTCTTCAGGCTGTGAAATGTCAAAGTTCGTCTTGGTGTGGGAATTCCCAACATAACAGAACTTTCTTAGCTCTAATTTGTGATGGAAGGTGTGAGAACAGATGTTATGGCTTGATTCTTAGAAGTGTCAATGTGAGAAAATAAAAAAGGTGATTACATGAATAGGTTGAACTCCAAAGTGGCAAACACAATGTCATTCTGGAAAAAAATAGACTCCACAGAACTCGTTTTTCCCACTACAGTCTGAAGACCTTCCAAATATTGTTTCCTCTCAAAAGAAGATCAAAACAAATTATTTCAATTTTAACCTTTGCCAGATATGTCATGTAGTTCTCTTTGAAGGTAAGATTTAAAGATGTTTTTCTTAACTGTGTAAATTTTCCCTTTACTTTGGAAATTGAGATTTGACTTTGAGACAGAGGACTACTTTTACCAGGGAATGAGGAGTAGATATGGTACAAACTACTTCAGTGAGCCTCTCAAATTTAACTCTAAGTCAAGTTCCAGGGAAAGATAGGTGAAAAAATGCAAATGAGAAACTTTTGATCAAGATGTTAAGTTTTTGTTAAGATAAAAATATGTGAATCTTTAATCAAAACTGTCTCTTATTTTGTTTTGTTTTTTTAGGAGGAAGATTAGCCTTGAACTAACATCTGTTGCCAATCCTCCTATTTTTGCTGAGGAAGATCATCCCTGGGCTAATATCTGTGTCCATCTTCCTCTACTTTATATGGGACATTGCCACAACACGGCTTGATAAGCGGTGCGTAGGTCCGCACCTGGGATCTGAACCTGCAAACCTGGGGCTGCCACAGTGGAGTGCGTGAACTTAACTGTTCCACCACGGGGCCAGCCCCAAAACTGTCTCTCTCTTTTTTTGTGTGTGAGGAAGATCAGCCCTGAGGTAAGAGCCATGCTAATCCTCTTCTTTTTGCTAAGGAAGACCGGCTCTGAGCTAACATCTATTGCCAATCCTCCTCCTTTTTTTCCCCAAAGCCCCAGTAGATAGTTGTATGTCATAGTTGCACATCCTTCTAGTTGCTGTATGTGGGACACAACCTCAGCATGGCCGGAGAAACGGTGCCTCGGTGCGCGCCTGGGATCCGAACCCTGGCCGCCAGTAGCGGAGCAGCGCACTTAACCGCTAAGCCACGAGGCCAGCCCAAAACTGTCTCTTAAAGTTAGATCCTTTTTCTCCTTTGTATTTTTCATTTTTTTTTTTTTTTGAGAGAGATCAGGCCTGTGCTAATATCTGCCAATCTTCCTCTTTTTTTTGCTGAGGAAGACTGGCCCAGGGATAACATCCGTGCCCATCTTCCTCCACTTTATATGGGACGCCACCACAGCATGGCCTGCCAAGCGGTGTGTCGGTGCACGCCCAGGATCCAAACACGCGAACCCCGGGCCGCCGCAATGGAGCACGCACACTTAACCCCTGTGCCATGGGGCTAGCCCTCTGTATTTTTCTATCCAGATCATGAAAATTGTTAAGTTGTTTGACTTTATGGGAGTGGTGTAGATGAACAAGTGTTTGGTGTGTTTGCATAGAGGTATGTGTGTGTGTGTGTGTGTCTGCTATTGTTCCAACATTAGTTCACAGCAGATTGTTTAGACTGGATTAATTCCAGAAGCAGATGCAGTCTCTGTCTTCTTATTACCTGAAAATAGAGAAATGATTGTGAAAAGAACCAGACCATTGGGCTTAAAACAAGAAAATTTAAACTAGCTTCCATTTTCATAGTGGGGTAGGGTTTAAAAATAAATCACCCGGACTTTGCAAAATGGATTTTAGCAGCATTGTGATTATCCTCACAGGAGCAGATAGCATCCCTGTGGATGAAATGGGACGCCCCTAAAGGTAGTTGATGGTCCTTCAGTCAGTGATCCTGGGAAGAGATTACTCTCTAAACAGGAAATGGTCTTTTCTTTTTATAGGGTCCAGGATCAGTGGGTCACATATCAGACATATTGAAGATTCTGCATAGCTGTGGATTCCCATTGGTGGTGGTTGTGGGGATGTGGTATGGGCTGGGGAAGAGGGTTAGAGCAGAGAAAAGTGAGCAGTTTCCAGCAATGCGGAGGCCAGGCAGTAAGTGAGCAAGAAAGTTGCTAAGGTTTCAATGGTCTGGTTTTGCCCGAAGAACTCTACGAGTAGACACTTATAATAGGATTTATATGTTAATCTGTGTTGAACTTTCTTGTAGAATTCATAAGCTCAGAAATGTGCAATTATAAATTAAAATCTAGGAGGAGTTCTTCTTCTGTCCTGAAAGAATAAAGCTGGAAAGATGATCCATCACTCCTATGCTAATAGTGAGAAAAAGACACAAAAAGTATGAAATCATAACTTCTTTTGAACGCATCAGAGATCTGAGATTGTGGGACAACCCTGAATTCTGAATTCCAAAAAAAGACAGGCACCTCCAGGAGAGATGGCATGTGCAGGTCAGCTCACTTGTGGCAGAGACTAGAATCAAGAGGTGCCAGCCACTATCTAATGACTAAGAATAAATCAGCTAAAATTAAATGTCTTGCTAAAGGCCTGGTGTGGGCTGTCATGGTAGAAGGGAACCACTCAGAGTCTCAGATACATGGCGAATTCATGCTCAATCGCAGGTTCTTTTCCCCAAACCTTCACTTAGTGCCCATGAGAAAGATTGGAGGTGGGATAGAATAATAAAAAGAGCCTCCCTCAGTGATGAAAGCATGCAGGGGAGGCATGGTTGCTGTTGCAGGAAGGCATGTAGCTCTGCTCCCTGGTGCACATCTTTCTCAAACATAGAACTAAAGCCTCAAGTCACTGGCAGTGGTGTAGCCCTCTCACCTCCAGTCACAGGCAAAGATCCAATTTAGCTGGAAGAAAAGCAGAAGAGAGGAAGTGGAAATATGCTGTTAAGAATTATATAGAATATATGAAAAATTACAGGTAGATTATGATTTAAAAACTAAAAAATTAAATAGCTATAAATAATATAATAAATGTATATATATTCCAACAACATAGAATTATAGAAAATAATCCAAAAAGGAGCAGAAGTGGAGGAAAAAATGGAACAAAAAAAGATAGAACAAATGCAAAACAACTTATGAGATATTAGATTTAATTCCAACCATATCAGTACTTATATTAAATATAAATGATCTAAGTATTCCAATTAAAAGATAAATCATTGTTTAAAAAAATGCCTAACTACGTTTTGAATTCTAAGAATTCCTCTTTATATAAAAAGACGAGAGGTAGGTTGAAATACAAATAATTGAAAAAGATATACCATGCTTACACTAACCAGAGAAAGCTGGACTAGCTATCTTTTGTCAGACAAATTAGATTTCAGAAGAAGAACTATTTCAAAGGATTAGAGAAACATAACGACAAAGGTTTAAATCTACCAAAAGGACATGACAATCCTATATGCATTTATGCCTATCAACAGAGCTTCAAAATACACAAAGCAAAAACCAACAAAACTGGAATGAAAAGTAGATAAGCCCCAAATTTTGCTTGGAGACTAACACTCTTTTCTCAGTAATTGATAGAACAAATAGACAGAAAATCAGTAAGATCTGTATGACACTATTAACTGATATGATGTAATTGATGTGTATTGCTTACTCCACTCAACCACAACAAAATATACGTTCTTCCCAAGTATGTTAGAATATTTCTCAGGATAGACTATAGTGTAGGTCATTAAAAAACCTCAACAAATTAAAGCAATTGAATCATGCAAAAGATACTTTCTGACCACAATGAAATTAAAGTAGAAATGTACAACAAAAAGACATCCTCAAATATTTGTCAACTAAGCAACATAATTCTGAGTAAATCATGGGGTCTAACTAACTCATTGCTCAGAGAAAAATTAGAAAATATTTTGAATTGAATGAAATTGAGAAAACAACATATCAAAATTTGTGGGCTAAACCAAGGAAATGGTTAGAGGGAAATTTGAGCATCAAATGCTTATATTCGAAAATAATGAAGGACTCAAATCAATGATCTAATTTTCTACCCCAATAGTAAGAAAAGTAGAGCAAATTAAAGATAAAACAAGAAGAAGAGAGGAAATGATAAAAATAGAAATCAATAAAATTAAAAACAGAAAAACAATAGAGAAAAATCAGTGAAACACAAGATGGCTTTTTGATAAGAGAATTAAAACTAATAATGTTTTTGCCACTCTGGTCTAGAAAAAAAGAGAAAACAAATATCCAGTACTAACCAATACGAAGAATGAAAGTGGGACCATAACAACAAATTCTGAAGACAATAAAAGAAAAATATGCTAATAATTTTGACAATTAGAGGAAATGGAACAATTTCTTGAAAGACATAAATTAGCCAAGTGTCATAAAAACAAATGATCTGAATAGTCCTATATCTATTTAAAAAATTGAATTTATGGTTTAAAACCTTCCTACAAAGAAAACTCCAAGTGCACATGGCTTGACTGATAAATTCTATCAAACATTTAAGGAGGAAATACTACCAATTCTAAACATGCTCATATAGGAAATAGATGAGGTAGAAACACTTCCCCACTTTTTTATGATGACAGAATTACCCTGATACCAAAAACAGACAAAGACATTGTAAGAAAAGAAAACTACCCATCAATATCCATTCTGAATGTAATTGATAAAATGCTATCATATTGAATCCAGCAATATATATTCATGAAGACCAGGTGGAGTTTATCCTGGGAAAGCAAGGTTGACTCTACGTTAAAAAAAATCAATTAATGTAACTCACTACATCAATAGACTAAAGAAGAAAAATCACAGACCACCATAATAGATATAAATGAAAATTCAAAATCCTATCATGATTAAAAATAGACATAACAACTTTTAGTGAACAAAGAATTAAAGAAAATTTCCTCAACCTAAAAGCATCTACAAAAACAAACAAAGAAAAACATACAACTCGCATCATACTTTATGGTGAAAGACTGAATGGTTTCCCTCTAGGATCACTAATAAGGCAAAGACGTCAGCTCTCACCACTCCTATTCAATGTTGTACTGAAGATCTTAGCCAGTGCATTAAGACAAGAAAAAGAAATAAAATCCACACATTGTACAAGAAGAAATAAAACTTCTGTTTGCAGATCACCTGATTGTCTATATCAAATCCCAATAAAACTTTTAAGAATCTATGAGAATTGATTACTGAATTTAGTAGAGTTGTAGGATAAATGTCAATAAACATTTCATAAGAGAATTAAAGCTAATTCTTTTGCCACTAACAATTTTGCTATCAATTATTCATTGCAATTCCTAACAAAATTCTAGCAAGATTTTTTAAAGAAATAGACCAGTTCGTTTTAAAATTTATAAGAAAAGTTAAAGAAACTATAATAGCTGTATCAATATTTAAAAAGAAGAATAAATTTGGAGGACTCATGCTACTTGATTTTAAGACAATATCACTACAGTAATCAAGCCATTGGCTAGTGTAGTATTAGCAATAGGATACACACATAGATCAATGGATGAGCATAGAGGACAAGGAATAGAGCCACACAGATCCAAATGATTTTTGACAAAGGTACAAATGAAATTCAATAAAGAAAGAATAGTCTCTTCAACAAATGGTGACATTGCTAGTCAAAAAAAGAGAAGAGGAACCTTGATTTAAACCACATATCTTATACAAATATTGACTCAAAGTGGATCATAGATCTAAATGTAAAATGTGAAACTTGCAGAAGAGAATATAAAATAAAAGAAAATCTTCTCAACCTAAGGGTAGGTAATGAATTCAGAGACATGACACTAAAGGCATGATTGATCAAAAAAAATGATAGATTGGACTTCATCAAAATTAAAAACTATTTTTGCAACTTACTGTGGGTCTATAATTATTTAAAATAAAAATCTAAAAGATATAACTATATTTCTATATACTAGCAATGAACAAGTGAAATTTTAATTTGGAAACAATACCATATACATGTATATATGTATATTTGTATACTTTAATATGTATATTTGTATACCAAATACAAGATAATTCCTAAATTTATGTGGAATAGCATGGGAACTAGAATAGCTAAAACAATTTGGAAAAGAACAGATCTGAAGAATGCACACTACCTAATTTCAAGACTTACAGGTAAAATAAACCAGAAGATACCTTATTAGTGGACAAAAAATAAGTCAGTGAAAGATGCTCAACATCATAAATTATTAGAGAATTGTAAACTGAAGCCACAATGAGAAATCAAACCAAAACAAAGTAAATCAAACAGATAATACCATGTGCTGAGAAGAACGTTTATAGCAGCTTTATTTACAACTGCCAAAAACAGAAAGCAACTCAAAGGCTCACCAACCTATATGTAGATAAACCAGTTGCAGACTATCCATTAAATGGAATGCCAGTGAGCAATAAAAAGGGATGAAAAAATGATATATTCAATAACATGAACGATTCTAAAATGGATCATGCTAAGTGAAATACTCCAGACTCAGAAGCTATGCACTGTATGACTCCATTTATCCGACATTCTGGAAAAGGATTGTCACCAGGGGCTGGAGGTGGGAAGATTGGATTGACCATAAGTGAACACAAGGGAACTTTTTTTGGAGTGAGTGAACTGTTCTATATCTTGATTGTGGTGGTGGCTATAGAACTAGTATGAGTGGCCAATAAGTTGTGAATGGAAGTCCAGTGTGTTATTTAGGGGCTGATGTAGAGCAGTTGCGAGTTCTCTGCATTCTCTGTTTCTCCGTTACAGTGATTTTGCAATTGATGAGATCATTAAACCACAGCATGGAAAAAAATCTGGATTGCTGGAACCACATAGAGAAGGAAGCTGGAGAGCAGTTTGACCTGAATTGTACATGGAGCATGAGTGAGAAATAAGCCTTTGTAGTGTTAAACCACTGAGACGTTGGAATTTGCCACTTATTTCGTTCATTGTTTATGTGTTTAGTATATAGATCTAGCATCTGGGATCTGCCTATCACACAGAACTGCCAACCTGTCAATTCTATATTGACATATTTCACTCTTTCCACCCCTGAACTACTACCTTATGATATCCCCATGGCACTAAATAAAATTGTGAAGTAGATTGTAATTGTTTTTGATGCCAAAATTCCCCCTTCTCCTCCATCCATTCACTTCCCTTAGTAGATCCCATCCTATTCTCAAGAGCCTTCATGTTTAATGGCATGACTTGAGTTGTGTTTTTATCGTAATTATTTTAAAAAACAATTTAATTAAGAAATGAGGCTCTGCCCATTGAAATTCTGATATTAGTGCATAAGGAGGCCATTTGGAGATTGCATGTTTCATCCTGTCCTAGACCTTATCACAGTGAATATTTCTCGCCATCAGATCTCTCTGGTATTGATTTATAAGCAAAAAAGTGAAATATAAGATAATGAAGGAAAGTACCAGCCTGGAACTTCTGAAATGCTGTAGAATGGGATTTCAGTCCTCTAAAATGGGAAGGATGGCTTCATTTTTAATCTTTCATTTTAAATTCTGGTTTGGAGGATAATATGTACCTTTTCATTTATATTCACATATTATAAACCATTTATGGAGGCTTCAGATTCCACTGCTTATATGCATTCTTTTTCAGAAATAAATGCATGTTTAAAAAAGCGTTGAACAATTTAATAAAATTCCCATGCAATGCATATTCCTTTTTGATTACTTTACTCTATGAAGATAAATTTTGGGGAGCACTAGCTCCTATATTATTGTAGATTATTTGCAAAATGGATATAAAAATGTAATTCTCTATTTTTATTGGATGGCAGTCAGATAATCTAAATCTAAAGTGCTCTATGGATTTTTCCCCAACTCTTTGGCATGAGATGCATGTATTTGTCTTCTGTAAGGCTAATAAAATCTTTAGTTATACGGCATGTTTGTGTGATTTAGTTTTTAATCACATTGTAATATTCAAATATCAATAAATAATAAAGCTACAAAAGAAATTATTTGCCTCTTCTGATAATTTATATATAGAATATTTCTTATCCTCAAACTGTTTGCTTTTGAACAAGCTTAATTGAGAAATAAAGTAGGATATTTAAGAATCCATAGAAAACTGTGGAATTTTACTATAGATTATAATACGAAAAATAATCCAATCCATCTCTAAAACCGGCCTACTTTATATTTTAAACATCTGATAATCTTAAATTTTTTTCCATCTTCAACACCACCACTGTAGTTCAATTATTTACCTATTCATCTTAACTTACTTATCATTTAGACTGACATTAACCTTTTCCAGCCTCTTTTATCTCCATAAATCAACTGGAGTAAACATTTTAGAATATAAATCTGATCATGCCATCCCTCCTCCATTGTACTGGCTGTTGTCTGCTGGTCCTCACCCTTTTTCACATCCATCCAGAGCCTGAAAATCCTAGATGCCCTTGACAACAGGGTTCCAGGTATTGTTTAGGTTCTGCCATTATGATGCAATCTTACAGAATGAGAGAAGTAGAGCAGTAAACAACATAATTTTTATGATGGGGCAATAGATAAGTGGGTCTTAGCATGCATGAGTTTTTGCAGTGATTACCTGTACTTTATTTTCCTTTATCAGGGCCATGGGGCAGCTATGACATTGACATTAGCTTCCTAAACTTTCCTGAAATGTATTTTATGTAGCAACTCTTACTTTTGTAGCACAACTGTAAAAGGGCAACTGAAAACTAGCGGTGGTCCTTTTTGGATTTTACTTTTGTAGATTTTCCAACAGATTTATTAGTGTCCATTCCCTTGTATGAAATCTCTTCTGCTTGAAATACATAGACTGTTCTTTATTTTCCTGACTTAACTTGACTAATATGTCCACTCCTTAAATTTTTTGGTGGCTTCCTATTGCTTTATGGATGAAGGACAAAATACTCTATAAGGTTCTGGTCCAGCCTCATCTTGTACCAGTCATCTATGTTTGGGGATTCTATGGCTGCTTAAGTCTTCAGAAAGGCCATGAACTCAGTTTCAGTTTTCTGACATCTGGTAATGATCAGCATGCCTAATCCCTCCAGTGCTGAAATAAATCACTACACTTTAACATCTTCATTTCCTGCTCAATCTTTACAAACTCTTCTAATAATGCTGCCACAATTTTCCTCTTAACAGAACTTTTCAATGTTTTCCTAATGTCTATCAAAGAAAGTACAAACTTGGTCTTCGAAGTGAAATCACTGCTCTGCATTATCCCCTATATATATTATGTATATTTGTATATGATGCTTGTTGCTTTCAGAAAACACTACTCTTGCAAACTGTTATGCATCTAAGATATCCCTTCCCCTTCTCAAACATGGTTTAAACTTTTCTAATGCTTCTAACAAGATATATATTCTCGTTGATTTAATTACATTTAAAATTTGTTTTATGAATATTGCGATCCTTGTACTAAGATTCCTGGGTTGGCTATTCTTGTCAAAGAACACAATACAAGCAAAGCTATTATCCTTTGTCCTGAGAAAATATTCTGATGCTGTAACTAGGGGACAAATATACAAACCAATGTAAAGACGTAAGATGCATGGTAACTTCACTGATAAGATATATTCAAGACTGTCAAAGATAAAAGATTAGTGGATAGAAGACATGCCAGTCTTTGCAGGAGTACCAGGACACCCTCTACGATATGTTCTCTGATTTATAACCATATAAAATGCAATAATTAGATGAAGGAGCAGCAGAGTACCAGTCTTAAGTAAAGCCTATTTTTATCTCAATGTACTGCCTTACATAAAATTTTGCATTAGACATTAATACTTGTAAATTGAATTATAAAAGCTTTCAAATTATATAACATTTTTTATCCTGAAAACAGCTCTATAAACCATATTTTATAGCTTATATATTATTATTATTAGATATTATAAAATATATATATATTTAGATAAAATACCTGTGGTCTGGAATATTTAAATGACCTGTCTAAGGTCAAACTTTGTTGAGAATTAAGCCAAATTCTTCTCATTCATATTTGGTTCACAATAAGTCTTATACATTGGATGACTGGTTGAACATAATATCCATTTAACAAAGTGTTATAAAATTTAAAGTTTTTAAAAATTTCCTTTACATTTTTTCTATAGCAATGAGAATGCTACAGGTGGCCCAGTTCTTATGAAGACACACTTTGCTACCATAGGAGAATGTAGCATCGAGATCCAAATATAGAGGTTGAAGCTATAGCAACAGTAAACATCTGTTTTTTCTTTATAAAATGAAGTAATTGAGATTCAAACAGATTCCATCATAAAGCCTTTTAAGAGTGAAAAAAAAAATCTATTTCTCTGACTAACAGGAAAATAATGAAGCTAAGCTCACTAACATTCCAGTAATGGAATCAAACTCTAGTTGTTCTATATAACCAAACTCATAAGCCAAATGAAGTAATATTATGAAAATGATAAGTGAATAAAATATACACTGAATAAGCTACACAGTCTTGAAATTTTCCTACAGTTTTACAATGACACTTTAATTGAACATTTTTGGTTTTGTAATTTACCAGCATCAACCAGTGAGGTGGTTGCTTTATTATGCTTTTCATCTGACTGAGTGTGAAAGGAAATGGACGTTTGTGGGGGAGACAGCTTTTATTTCTATGTAGATGTTGGCAAAAATAGAAAGTGGAGGATAGAAAATTACTAGTTAGGTACTGTACATCCTGTTTGTGAAAAAGGTCTTTTTTGAAATGAACGTCAATGAGCATTCTCTTTTTTCCCTAAATTTTCTAGCACATAGTCTCAATATATTCTGACCTTCATTTTAAGAAAAGAAATATTAAAAGTATAGGAGTTTTTATATAAAAATCCTTCTATGTACTGGCCCCTCTAAATACACAAATATGTTTCTTTTTTTGTTGTTGTTGTTTAAATTGTACTTCATGACAAGCATCAAGCACTGCTCCAATTTGCATTATTTTCCTTTTTGGGGCCACCAGAGTCATTTGAAAGAGATAGTGACTCTGTTTTCATCAGACTTTTGTCTGATACTCATCATACTGAATAAATTCTTTTTCTTTTTTATTTTTTGAGGAAGATTGGCCCTGAGCTAACATCTGTTGCCAATCTTCCTCTTTTTTTTTTCCTTTTTTCTCCCCAAAGCCCCAGTACATAGTTGTATATCCTAGTTGTATATCCTTCTAGTTCTTCTGTGTGGGATGCTGCCTCAGCATGGCTTCACGACTGGTGTGTAGGTCTGCGCCCAGGATCCAAAACTGCGAACCCTGGGCCGCTGAAGCGGAGCACACAATCTTAACAGCTATGCCACCAGACTGGCCCCCTATGCTATGTAAATTTCTTAATAAAATACCCTTTGTTTTACACTTTACCGTTATATTTTATTGTGCTCTAAGAAAAATGGGCTTATATATTATACAAATATATTATAAGATAAATTCCCCACAGGGTAAAATATTTTTAGAATATGACTTATAGAATAGGCTTACATTAAAGAGCTAGCCTTACTGACCCTGGGTGGTTGTATAGAGTGATGCCTGTATTCTCAGTTAGTGAAAAAGTGACGATACAGTGATGCAAAATCATGATGGAAAATCTGCTGCTCTTTCATGTGATGCATAGCAGGATACATAAATTTGTTTGAAAAGCAAGATGTCCCTTTGTACCTATATGGAAAGGAGACGAGCCATAAAACAATGTGAAATATCTGTAAAACCTAAAAGCATTATTTTAAAAAAAGCTATAAATGATTATGTTTTCCTATGTTTTATTTCCCTACAGGCATGGAATTAATATTTGCTTTCAAGAATAATCTTCAAATTAAATACTAGTCTGATGCTAAACACACACATACAATTGTTAAATAAAAACATACACACACGCACACCCCAAACCAACTAATGTAGAGCTCATTCCTAGGAAAAATGCCACCTACTCTCTGTAAGTCCTCATTTGGCTCAATCAAAAACAAAATAAACATAGAAATTTCCATAAGTATTGGCTGTTAGGAAAATAGTCTTATTTAGAAATATGAAAATATACTTTCCCCAAAAGTGTTTTCTGAATACATTGAATTAAAATGTCAAGTATTAAAATAAGGAGAATTAAGGGTGTTGGATGCCCAAATTTAGGGAGAAGACACCTCCTCAAGAACTTATAAAGAAGCAACTGAATCATTTTTACAACACCCACCAATGTCCCAGACTCCCTCTCTCTAGTGTGCATGGGCAGAAGACCTGGGACAATGACGACCACCAAAATCATGAGAGGAATACCACAGCTTTTTCCTCCAATGTTAAGAGAAGGACTTAATCTTCCATAAAAGTCCAATTCAGATGACTCAAAATAAAAATATACAATGAAACTGGGATGCCTAAAGCCAAAATTGATGAATATTTCATTTCCCATTGGCTATGTGCTTATTTCACATACCATGATCTATTTCTTTTGTCTACATGACTATAACTTAGAGAATGGGAGCGAGACAGCAGGGCAGAGAGAGGCAGCTGCACGAAGCAGTCTGCCCACCTTTCGGCACGGTAAGGGTCATTAGTTCCCCATGGGTTAAGTGGTCATGAAAACTAGCTGAGCATGAGATGTCTTGCTGGTACCCTGCCAAAGGCAGGAGCTGGGAAAGGGGGGGAGAATATCAACCGGAATGAATTTTCTTCACTAAGGAACGGTGCTGTGAGGAAGCTACTTATAGTTCTCCCTGAAAGACCTCCTATCTGGCCCTCCATGGGAACTGAAATGTGGGCATCTGCCATACATGGACATGGAGAGGCAGCCAGATTATGTAGGAGCACAGTAAATGTATATTAGTTATATAATATGCACACATCCTTTTTTTGTGTGTGAGGGAGATCAGCCCTGAGCTAACATCCGTGCTAATCCTCCTCTTTTTGCTGAGGAAGATCGGCTCTGAGCTGACATCTATTGCCAATCCTCCTCCTTTTTTTCTTCCCCAAAGCCCCAGTAGGTAGTTGTATGTCATAGTTGCACATCCTTGTAGTTGCTGTATGTGGGACCACACCTTAGCATGGCTGGAGAAGCGGTGCGTCGGTGCACGCCCAGGATCCGAACCCCGGGCGCCAGTAGTGGCCTGTGCGCACTTAACTGCTAAGCCATCGGGCCGGCCCCGCACACATCCTTTTTATATCTCCCATCCCTCCCGCTCCCTCTGAACCACAGCAGCTAAGAATTTATTTCTTTTACATATTTGGTTTCAATGTATGCTTTTGTTTTAGGAAAGGGTGCCATAGGTTTTTTTTTTTTTTTACTGAGGAAGATTCACTCTGAGCTAACATCTGTTGCCAATCTTCCTTTTTTTTTTTTTTTTTGAGGAAAATTAGCCCTGAGCTAAAATCTGTTGTCAATCCTCCTCTTTTAGCTGAGGAAGATTGACCCTGGGCTAACATCCATGCCCATCTTCCTCTGCTTTATATGGGGCACCACCACAGTATGGCTTGACAAGGCATGCATCAGTCCACACCCGGGATCCGAACCTGTGAACCTTGGGCTGCTGAAGCGGAGCACATGAACTTAATGGCTATGCCACCGGGGTGGCCCCAATCCTCCTCTTTTTTTGCTTGAGGAAGATTAGCCCTGAGCTAACATCTGTGCCAATCTTCCTCTATTTTTTGTATGTGGGTCACTGCCACAGCTGACAAGTGGTGTAGGTCTACATCCGGGATCTGAACCAATGAACCTGGGTCACTGAAGCGGAGCACGCCAAACCCACCACTATGCCATGGGGCTGGCCCCCCATAGATACATTTTTAAAAATGTATTAAAAATTACAGAATTAATTTTCTATGAGCAACCAGCTCCAAAATTATACAATTCCATATAGTTAAAAATCACGCAGAGGTGGGGGAGATGTGTAAGGATTCAACAATTTAGACAGAGAAAGAAGCTTGATTGTTAAAAGAGGCAACTCACCTCTAAATTTCTTGCTGGACATTCCCCTAGTGTCTGGGCCTGCTGCCCTGTCAGTCACACAGTGTGTGTGTTGGTGTGTATATGCACACATATATGTATATGCAACGTGTACCTACAATATTATATAACTACATATGCTGTGTTATGATTCAGAAAAGGGATAAAATTTTAGCAAAAATACTAATTTTACTTTTTATTTACAAAAATTATTTTTAAAAATTAGGTTTATTGCTTTAATTGGTGAATGTCAGCTATAAAAGGACAACTGTCTCTATTACATGAAATGTAGGCCTTATAGGAATTACAGAGATTATGAAACAAAAGTTTTTGTTAACTAAAAAACATACTTTGACCACCAGTCACAACTCTTTACATTTACATTTACATTTGCATCTTAGCTCTGTCACAGCATTCTATGCATATATTTTGCATATATTGAACATATAAATAGGGACAAAGGTTCGCCCTAAAGGTAGACAACAATGTCTGCAATCATAGAGATGCAACATATGGAATTTTACCGTTTCAGCAGAGACAGATCACTGATTAGTTGTTTAACTTTTAAAGAGTATGACACAAATATATTCCATTTTCATATTTGTACATGTTATTTGAATTGATTTTTGTTCCATATAGTATTATAGCAATATGTCAAATATTTGTTGATATAGTCACTTAGAAAGTGTCCAGAAAGTCGGTCTATGGAAGGGGAGAAAATCATTGCAAACCATATATCAGATAAGGGGTTAATCTCCAAAATATATAAAAACATCTATAATTCAATAGCAAAAATCTAATAACCTGATTTAAAAAGGGGCTAACAACTTGAATAGACATTTCTACAAAGAAGGCATATAAATCACCAAAAAGTATATAAAAATATTCTCAACATTGCTAACATCATAGAAATGGAAATCAAAACCACAATGAGATATCACCTCACACCTGTTAGGATGGTTATTATCAAAAAAACAAAAGACAATTAGTGTTGATGAGGACGTGGAGAAATTGGAACCCTCGTACACTGTTGGTGGGAATACAAAATGGTGCCACTGCCATGGAAAACAATATGAAGATACCTCAAAAAATTTAAAATAAAACTACCGTATGATCCAGCAATCCTACTTCTAGGTATTTATTCAAAAGAATTGAAATCAGGATCTTGAACAGATATTAGGTATCCAATGTTGGTTGCAGCACTATTCACAATACCCAGGATGTGGAAACAATGTAAATGTCCATCAGTGGATGAATGGATAAAGAAAATGTGGTATACACATACAACAGAATGTTATTCAGCCTTAAAAAAAAAGAAGAAAATTATGCAATGTGCAACAACACAGATGAACCAGAGGACATTATGCTAAGTGAAATAAGATAATCACAGAAGAACAAATACTGAATGATTTCACCTAAATGAGCTACCTAAGCCAAAAGTATAGAATCAGAGAGTAGAATAGTGGTTGCCAAGGGCTGGAGAGAGGGAAACATGGAGAGCTGCTATCAATGGGCATAAAGCCTCAATTATACAAGATGAATAAATTCTGGAGATCTGCTATACAACATTGTTCCTATAGTTAACAATACTGCATAGTTCACTTAGAAAATTGTTAATAGAGTAGATCTCATTTTAAGTGTCCTTACCACATAAAATAAAATGTTTTTTAAGAAGTGCCCAGAAATACATGGGGGTGTTTGGAAAGAGAAAGAAAAGTGTTTGCATTATGTAGAGATTTACAATTGCATCTTCAAAATACAAATGACAGGGCCGCCCCCATGGCTTAGTGGGTGAGTGCCTGAGCTCTGCTACTTGTGGCCTAGGTTCGGATCCCAGCGCACACCGAAGCACCACTTGTCCGGTCATGCTGAGACGGCGTCCCACATACAGCAACTAGAAGGATGTACAACTATGACATACAACTATCTACTGGGGCTTCGGGGAGAAAAAGGGAAAAAAAGGAGGAGGATTGGCAATAGATGTTAGCTCAGGGCCGATCTTCCTCAGCAAAAAGAGGAGGATTGGCATGGATATTAGCTCAGGGCTGATCTTTCTCACACGCACAAAAAAAAAGGAAATACAATATCTGGTTTTTAACAGTAGAGAAATTATTTATAAGTAAAGGTGGATATTGTAAAAAATTATTAACTCTTTGGATTATAGATTACTATAGCAGTCTTTATTAATGACTGAATATAAAAAATTTCTTTAATGAAATCTAAGGTTCCGATGGTCATCTGAATCTGAAGAAAAGCTAAATCTATTTGCAGATGACATGATATTCATGACATCACTGGGAAAAACCCAAAGAATCAATATTTTTTTAAAAAATAAAACAATGAAAGAATTTAATAACATAGCAAGATATAAAATTAACATGCTGAAGTCAATAGCCTTCATATAATAACTGGTTAGAAGATACAATAGAAGAGAAAATCCTTTTAAAAAACCAACAAAAATATAAAATGATTCATAATAATCTTAACAAGAACTGTTCAAAACAACTTACAGTTACAGAAAAGTACTTTACACTTATAGAAAAATTGTAAAAATAGCACATTTATCTTTTTCCCAGCCTCTCCCAATGTTAATACATTGCCTAACTGTAATACAATGATCAGAACCAGGAAATTAACACTGGTACAATATTATTAGCTAAAGACTTTATTTAAATCTCCTCAGATTTCCCACTGATGTCCTTGTATTCCTCCAGGTTCTCATTCAGGCTCCTACATTGTTTTTAGTTTTTATTTCCCCTTTGCTTCCTTCAGTCTGTTACAGTTCCCAAGTCTTCCTTGTCTTTCACAATCTTGATATCTTTGAAGAGTATTGGTCAGCTATTTTGCTGAATATACCTCAATTTGGGTTTGTCTGGTGTTTTCTTATGATTGGACTGAGGTTATACATTTTTGACAAGAGTAGATAGAAATGGCCTTGTGTCCTCAGTGTATCATATTATAAGGTTCATGATGTCAGTGTCTTATTTTTGATGATGTTGACCTTGATCATCTGGCTTTCTCTGCTGCAAAGTTTCTGCCAGCTGTAGAAAAAGACTCTTCACTATAAAATTTTTATCATTCCCCCTGAACTTAACGGCTATCTTGGAGGAGATTCTTGTTCTTCTCAAATGTTCACTCACTGGTTTTAACATCAATCAGTGGATCTTGTAAATGGTGTTGGGCAACTCTATAACAATTTGGAAAAATACAAAAATTGAGGAAGGAAATACCAAAAATCCTTAGAAAAATGGGCAAAAGCATGATAAACAATTCACATAAAAGTATAAAAATGTCCTAACTTCAAACAGAATAAGAGAAATGCAAATTAAATCTCTCATATACTATTTATTGCCCATCAAATTGTGACAGCTAGATCTTAAGTTAGCATGAGGGAAGACATCTTAGGGAAAGGAAGCAATATTATAACTGTGATCCTGACTCCTAGTCTCTGAGAATGCCCTCTAGCCTGCATGTAGCCTAGATGATTAAACACCTCTCACTTTTGCAAAATAAACGATCTGCTAGTTCTATGACCCTTGCTTACATATATCGCCCAGCTGTGATAAGGATAACTTTGTTCTCTGAGTTCCTGGGGAACTCAGAGACCTCCAGAAAGAAAAACTCTGTGTTGGTATCCGTCACAAATGACAGAAGAAGGAGATAATGAGGCACCTTGAAGTTCATCACACCAGATGATCGACACCCCTAACCCCCCTCCTTCCCTGCCCATTTCCTCTATATAACTGCCTCAAGATTCTGTATGACTTTAAAATGGTTCCTTAGGATACTAGTCCACCATCTTCCAATTATGCTGGCTAATCATATAAATTTTCCTTTCTCAACCACCGGCTTGTTTGCAATTGATTGACACTGGATTTCAGCAGGAAGAACAGGCCCCTTTTTGCTAGGTTACAATATTGGCAAAAAAGTCAAAAGCTTAATATTACACTGTTGATGAGGTTCTGGGGAAATAGTCACTTTCAATTATTGATGGTGAAAATTCAAGGTGTTATAACACATATCAGTCATCATTACATCATGCAGTAGAATACTTCGAAGCGGCAAAATTAGATGGAGGTAATTATTTGCAGGATTCATTGTTAAGTATGAGAACAATATAATGAAGTGCAAAACATTATGTATAGTATGTTACATTTCATGTAAAGAATAAAGAGAAATAAAAACTAAAATGTATCTATCTGTATCTAGGAAGTATAGGGAGTATAAACCAAAAAACAACAAAATTGGTTACTTTCTGAGGTCCCCAGAGAGAATAGGGTCCAGGTATGGGGGAAGAAGTGGCACCACTTTGGGTATACCTTGTTATAGAAAAATGCTAGGTACTTTTAATACTATAAAATTTTATACTTTATAGTTTTTTACATTAGCTTTTTGATGCTTGAAAGCATCTATATATTAAAAAAAGTATTCTAGATGTAAAAAAAAAAACCATAAAGAGTGTGGGAAAGTAACAAGATTGAATGCCAATACAAACAAATGAAACAGTATTTCACAAGCTGAAGAAACATAAATCGCTAGCGCAAGTAACTTTTTTTTTTTTTTTTTGTGAGGAGATCAGCCCTGTGCTAACATCTGCTAATCTTCCCCTTTTTTTGCTGAGGAAGACTGGCCTTGGGCTAACATCCATGCCCATCTTCCTCCACTTTATATGGGATGCTGCCACAGCATGGCTTGCCAAGAAATGCGTCATTGCGTGCCCAGGATCCGAACCAGCGAACCCCGGGCCGCCGTAGCCAAGCACGAGCACTTAACAGGTTGTGCCCCTGGGCCAGCCCCCCCAGTAACTTTTAAACAGAATATTTTCACTATATACTCTGAGTCTAGGGAGAAAAATAAAGCAGAACTGCAAACAAACAAAAAAAAGTGCAAAAGGAACACTTTTTCATGGGTTGGTTTTACATAGTGCTATGGAAGTAGCAGTTCTGAAACTATTTTATGTGTATTGTGAGAATAAGCAAATACATAAAGGTATTGATATGGTTGGAAACCAGAAATTTCACTATAAAAAAAAAAAAGGAACTATGAAGAAAGAAGGTAGTTAAAGAACAACCCTGAAAGGAATTGTAAATATCAATATGAACTCATGATTTCTAATGTCATATATATATTTCTGATTCTTCCTGTGTACAGAGAAAAGCGCAGTGTTCAAGTAAAAAAACAAAAACATAAGCAAAACTAAGAGTCAAAATATTTATCTCATTTCTGCTGTTACTGGTTCTTTAGCTTTGAGTAAGCCACTAACAGAGCTTTATTTTGTCATCTGTAAAACTGTAAGTCACAAATCTTTGAAAACACATATTCCAATGCAATAACATGTAAAGGTGATCTTTCTGTAGAGACATAAGACCATAGTATTATAAAACAAAGAGATTAAGTCAAACGGAGGATATATCTCTTCTAGAACTTTTTGCTAGAGTTTATGGGCTTTGGCCACAGGCCCTTCCTCCTAATAAGCTGAGGTGTGGTCAATGATGAATCAGAGAGGATACATCACTGTTGCGCCAGTGGAGCCCAGGATAACTGATGCCATAGCAGTGTAGTGTACAAAATCTTACCATTCTCTGTACATAATGGTAAATAAAACAACCCTTGGGAAAGTCCATACCAGTTTCAAAATTACATTCTGAAATTCTTTTCCTATTTTCTCACTGTTATGGACCAAATGTTTGTGTACCGTCAAAATTCATATGTTGAATTTTTAACCCCCAACGTGATGGTATTAGGAGCTGGGCTTTTGGAAATAATTAGATTTGATGAGGTCATGAGGGTGGGGTCTTCATGATGGGATTAGCTCCTTTATAAGAAGAGATCAGGGAGATTGCTCTCTCTCTGCCATGTGAGGATATATCAAGATGGCAGCCATCTGCAAACCAAGAAGAGGGCCCTCACCAGAACTCAACCATGCTGGTATCCTGATCTTGGACCTTCTAGCCTCCAAAACTGTGAGAAATAAATTTCTGTTTTTTAAGCCACCCAGTCTATGGTATTTTCTTATAGCAGCCTAAGCTGACTAAACACCTACTAAAAAATTCACATACAGTTTTTTATCTGTATTTCTCATAAATTTGAAATAACATCTTAAACATATTAATTATTTGCACTTTATAGAATCATGTCTGAATAGCTTGTTTGAAATGATAAACTATATAAAAATAACTGTCTCTATAGCTAATTTTTAAACCAGTAGCTTTTTTTTTAAAATAATTCTGTCTTTATGTTCCCACAGGTATGATTGAAAATATCTCCTCCATTATATAAGTCAAACATAATGAGATCTCTTGACAAATTAATGGCACTTAGGAAATTTTACAATCTATTAAGTCAAAAGATCTTGTGAGTAAGTGAAATTGATTCTCTTTGAAATATTAATGTCTATTTGAGCCTGCACTAATAAAATACTGAATATTTCTTCCTCCACAAAAGGAACTGTTCTTTTATTCCAGAAATCAACCATATGCTACCACTCTGGATCTCCTGTGGCTTTTGGGATGTGAATTCTCACCCAGTGTTTTAGCAAACTGTCTTTTCAGTACTGCATTAAATCAATCACTGGAGAAATATTGTGATAACTGTGGTAGTCACTATATAACCTTCACATGTAGAAAGTGCAATTCCACTTTATTATCACAATTCTTCTAACATTGAGGTGTAAAGGTTTTTTTTAATAAGTCCTTTCTACTGGGGATACTAACTACAGTTAAGATTGAGCCTAGAGTGTATTTTAGTGGAAGTAAAGAGAGGAGTGTGTGTATGTGTGAGCACGCATGTATTTCTTAGAGTAGATACATTACATTTAGGGTAATTTTGAAACATTTAGAATAATAAAATTCATTCTACATTTTATTGATCATAAACTCCTGCTATATGAAAAAAATGGTGCAAATAAACATTTACTTCATGATATCTAATTGCAGTAAGCTAAAAAATATTTGAACATGTAATGACTAATTATACCATGAAGGAAATCCATTCTAATGAATATGAATGTCTCTTAATGTATTTTTATTTGACTATATCGTGATTTAGAGAATTTCCCTGACATCTAATATTCTATTTCTTTTTTATTCTCAAATTCAGAGAGAAGTTCTTTATTATGCCAAATGCATATATCCAGGTAAATAGCGTAGCCATGCAGAAGAGAGACTCATTTTCTAGAGCCTTACTCTAGTGAGGCTCTGAATCTAGAACCGTCATAAGAAAGGATGAAACATGGGACTGAAAGGGGGTTTTAAGAGAAAATCTCCATACTGAAACATGGGACCACAAGGCCCTCCTCTGCCCTGATCGATGAAATTAGATACAATCATGGCCTTTTCCCAGGGGGTGGCCTGTATCCAATACTGATTTGGAGATATAAAGGCCTAGCGTGCTCATCCCCAAATCAAGATGAATCTGAAAGCAATCTCCACCTCCAGGTGCAGACCACTAATTGTCAACCCAAGGGATCCTCTTAAACACAGAGGACCCGTATGGAGAATTTTTAAAAGATTCTCTTCCACTGCAGGCCCAAAACAATTTAGGTTGAATATCAGGCCCAGAATTTTTAATTTTACATCCTCTTAAAAAAGGAATGCCTAATCCAACGTCATAAAAATATTTTCTTATGTTTTCACTTTTTCTAGAAGTCTCATTATTTTACCCATCACTTTTAGGTCTATGATCCATTTAAAATTAATGTGGTAAGAGGTACAAGTCCTGGTTCATTTTTTGTTCATATGGATATTGTATTTGACTAGTATTGGAGAGATCAGCAAATCTCCACTTCACTGTACTAAATGTTTTATTTATGTTTATTAAAAAATGTTAAACACCTCTATAAACCAGGTATTATAATTTTTTGCCCAAATGAGCAAGCTATGGATCATGGAGATGAAGAAGGCACATAACAAGTAAGCAGAAGAGGAATCATTCCAAGATCTTTTGGTTGCCAAATACATATTTTCTTACATTGACTGATTTTGTGGTACTCTTTTGATTACCTCAAAAACATAGATATATGTGTTAAACAAATTAATAACTAAATCAGTGAGTATGTTGTAGATATAAGGAATTTTCTGAATGATCTGAAAAGAAATAGTGTCTCTGAGAACTTGTTTCTCTTGTGGAATGAGAGCATGTCTTAGAATGGTGCATGTCAGAAGCGCGCACGTGTGTGTGTGTGTGTGTGTGTTAAAGGACAATGGAAATACACATTTCCAGATAGTGAGGAGGTTCTCTTAAGATTAAAGTGGTATTTTAGTACTTTTTTATAGAAGTAGAGGCATTGCTGTAGATGAAAACAACGTAAAAGTAGGGATAAGATATATCTCATGATGAATGGTCAATATCGGATAGGAAATGGATAATGTTCTACTAATTGCAGCATAAACACACAGAAAAGTAAAGTCTAATTAATACATCATTCGGTAACGTAGCCATGATGTAGTGAAAACCAGAAGGAGTCTTCAATCCAGAACCCAATGCAGATTACAAAAATATTTGTTAAAAATGCTTGAACATACGTTGAGAACCAACATTCACTGGACATATTTTACTAACCACTAAAATTTTAATAAGAAGAATATTTTTTAAAAAATCCCTGTCACTTCAATTCATTGTGTTCACATGTCAGCTTTCAGCCTCTCTTTATGTTGCTGGGACTCTATACCCAGAGTGACTATAGAATCATCTACTCTGGATTCTCAGGTTTGCTGATTTTTCTCCCTGGCTCAGTTTGTTCTTGTTTCAAAAACTGTAGAAAATTTTTCCTGACATCTGTTAGTGTTTGTAGACTTTTCATATTTTGAATTAACCAATTTTTCAAAATTCACCTCAAGAAACAAGTTTTTAATCCATTGATTTTCATATTTTTTATTTTCTATATTCTTCACTAAACGTGGCCTTCCTGCTTCGTGTGGTAACCCCAAGAACCACACAGCCACTTTTGTGGCGCTAGAGCATCTTTCTCTCTAAAACTAGCACCTTTAGCAATATCAGCATTTTCTCTGCTGTGATGATCAGAGGTAATATTCCATTCTCTCTCTCAGAAAGAACCCCTTCTGATTGGATTCTAAGCTGAAGTGCATTCTCTGCCATACAACTGAACAGCACTTTCTGTGTAACACTTTATCTGTTATGAGACTTATGTGTATGTTCGATATTAATTAATGTTTATTGGCCAGGAGATAGATTTTAAAATTTATTAGCTGCATGCATTATTTCAATTTGTTTTTATATTTCAAAATCTCTCATCTCAATAATACTAATAACAGCAATGACAATAAAAAAAAGTGTTCTTCATAATGTCTCCAAGTACAATGGTATACGTATTTCCAAAGTTTTATATTATTAAACCAATGCTCAGGGATATTTTATGATTGTGTTGCAACCTCATTTCAATCCTCTGGTCTTTTATTGTCACCTTCTCTGAAGAACCCTAAGTACTAAAGTAGAAATGATCAGATAGCTAAGGGTGTATTGAAGAAAGGTACTTCCAGCTAACAGAATTGTGCCTACCCAGTGGCCTTATAAAACGTACACTCAAGTAATAATGTGAGTGTTGAAGGAAATGAGAGTATCATGGTGAATATGAAGGCAAACAAATGTCAGCTTGTGTTATACTAAAGGGAAAATTAAAAGAGAAAAGATCATTTCAAATGAGAATAAACCTAAGTATTCCAAATAAAAATCCAATTAAAGTGCTTATTAGGAAAAAAAAAACGTGCTCAATAAAAAGATAACTACACTTCCTGTTGGTTTCGGAAAAAAATGCTAATTGCTAATGCTTATAAGTTGGTGCCAGTGACTAGATGGAACTCCCTGAATAAACACATACATAAAGAGAAATGAATTACTGCATTACATTAAGAAAGTTATCAAAGCATGTGTTTACCTTTCAAAGAACTTAAAATTCATGGTTTGGTCTCCTAATAATTCCAGACAATAGTTAAGATTAACATAAAACTAAGAAAAGGACATAAAGTCATTCTTTATATGCCAAGTCACTCAAAATTAGGACTCAAATCTGTGGGGCCAGGTGAGTTTCTTTTTTTTTTTTCTTCAATGTGGTAAAGTATATTTGACCTTTATATGTAATTACGATCTGAAAATTCAGATTTGACTTTAGTTCAAATTGTCTAAAAACTTGTATCTAGGTCAGGCTATATTTAAACATTTTTTAGACCAAAATTAAAAAAGGCAATTGAAGGCAAATTAGGGAGATGTAGGATAAAGGAAAGTTGTTTGGCTGGAGACCATCTGAAAAGATGTGGTGCAGATGTATCCCTATAGATATGCAGAAATTTCCCTTTCTAAGAAGGGAAGAAGAAAGAATTAGAAGAAAAAGGCATTTTCTAGGGATTAATCAGGTTTAAAAATAACAACTGACACAGAAGAACGTTTTCTGAGATTAAAAAACCTATCTACAAACTAGTGTCTGTTATTCAGGGAACCAGAACTATGCAAAGTTCTAGCAATAGTCACATTTCCAGAAACTGAGCTTTCGTATGTCATATATTTGCCTCCAGAAGCAGACATTTTCCTCTTGTGTGACTTTGTAGTTAGAAATCAAAGATGACTTGCTATAAGAGACTATAGCTAATTAGAATGTAGGGGAGAACTGGGAGATACTCCACAATCCTCTTTTATTCTGCTAACTCAGTTTCCAGCACCATGAGATCTGGATAAGAATACCCACAATTGACCAACACTGGGGTTCATATGGCTATATACTTAAAAAATATTCAAAAATGATGAGAAAGAAGACAGTAAATAAGGAGGAAGATAACATAACAAATGGCTGAAATCTAGCTGTCACCTTCCCAATTACTTTGATTTGAAAGGGGGTCACTAAAGCATTAAGGTACACCTGGAAATGTTGCTTTCCTTGCTCCCCTCCCCAGCATACCTATAAGGCTCTTACTGCTTATGTGCAGGTTAGCCTCTCCTCCAGACTTTTAGTCCAAAAAGTTGTTGAAAAATAAATGAAATCTAGAAAGGACAATTTATTCTAATCTTCTTACGTTACAAGTGAGGAAATTTGAGTTCTATATAGCATATGTAACCAGTAGAAATGTTAACGGCTAAGGCTATGCTAGAATATTGAATTTTTGCAAACACATTGTCTTTTGTATACCTTTGCTTTTAAAATGTGTATAAATGGTTCTCAGCTCATTATCATCACCTTATTTATTCTGTGTCTCAATTTTAACAATCCTTATGTATTTATTCATGACATACTTGCTTGGGGCTTTCTGCATGGTTAGAAAATAATGAGAAATCAGGTCTATAATTAATCAGATTTTCTTTTTATTCATTGAAAAACATAAATTTTAATTGTAACTAGTTGTTCTACTAGTGAAGTTTTCAAGTTTTAGTTTGCTTAAGATTTAGTGCATATATGTACAGCATTTGAAATCGAAATAGTAAGGTTTCTAAGGGTCAAATGCAGAGTTTAAAGCACTTGGAATTTCTTTATGTATATTTTCATACATCTTGTATATTTATGCTAATTGATTCTCAATAGTTTTTCTTTATGTAAGGAACCATGACCTGGATATATGGAATAGCAAAATATATGTATTGAATTGTGAAGTGTAGTTAGGAATATGTGTTCTGGAGAATCTTAATAGCTCTTAATGGCTGCGAGATCTTGGACGAGTTAACCTTACCTCTTAGTTTTCTCATTTGAAAAATGGGAAAATAGTACCTCCTTTGTCAAGTTGTTATAAGTATTAAAAATCTTTATATATGAAACACTTAGAATAGTGGCAGGCACAATAAACTCTACCAAGTTGTTTGCTATTGATATTACTATTACCATTAATAAGTTTTAGGCTTTAAGATTGATATTCCAGACTTATTACAGGCTGTTTTTTACATTCTCACATTGATTTTCCATTTCTCTCTCATTGTTAACTTACATTATTTTGCTATATGATATTCATATTATAAGTAATTTTATACTTCAAATGGAATTTGAGAGATTATACATAAAAGTGAAATAAATTACCCTAAAACAAAAATACAGATAATAGTGGGCCAGAGCTTAGCATGGCAGCTTGCACATGCAAAAGTGACCACGCTCAACTGGCAAGATGGACTTTGGTCTAAGATATGTCAAGGCATATCACATAAACTCTCCAATAATACTATCTAAACTGATATAAGTACGCATTAAAAACACAGGAATCTTTTTTGCAAATCTTAGTTCTTCCCCAGAAATTCAGAAGTTTATACTAAAGGGAAACAAAATTTCTTATACTATTGCACTTAAGACAAATGTCTATACTGAAATGAGCAATTTGCTCTGGGCTGGGAAGTTAAAAAAATAAAAAGCACAATTCTTAAATTTTATTATTGTCTCTCCTATTTACTTTATTATATATTTTTGTTTAATTGTTGGCTTTAATGTATACTTAAATATGGTGAAAAATAATTGGCTCAACTTGTATACATCTTAAAAAATAAATTTAAACATATGAACTAACAAGTGGAATAAATACAAGGATAAATCAGAACACTTTCCATTACGTGAAAGATTCTAAAAGAACTGTTTTAGTAAATAAGTCAACCAGACAAAAAAATAAAACATTAAAAGTAATATACAAATTGATAAACATAATTAATAAGCTTAATTTACCAGACATAGGTAGAAACGTGCAACAATTATATAACATATTTTTCTTCAGCACACACAAAATATTATCAGAGTTACATGAACTAAGGTATAGAGAAAATTCTAAAGAATAACATAACAGAAACCGTGGACTAGGATCACAACACAATTAAGTTCCCTATCCATAACAATAACAACAAAACTAGAATTGTCCTGTAAAAGCTTGCAATAAAATTCAACACTCATTAATAATAGAAAAAAATGACAATAAACTAAAATAAAAAGACGTATCCTTACTCCAACTAAGGGAGCCTACCAAAAAAAAAAAAAGAATGGTAAAAGAAACATTCTATTAACATCAAGAACAAGTATGCTTATTATATAAACATATAAATAATGTATATGATTGTATACAAATATGTTACTTATTGTCTGAAGTTCCTAGCAGTCACAAAAAAGTGAAAGAAACAAAAACAAGATATCTACGTATTGGAAAAGAAGAAATATAACTCTCATTATTTACAATGATATGGGTGCTTACATAGAAAATCCTAAATACTCTACAAAGTATCAAAATTAATATGAGAGTTTAAAATGAGACAAGTTATATAAAAATTGACTGTTTTTCTATAGACCAGCGACAAAGAGAAAATATTTAAATGAAATATACAATGTAAATAGCATAACATTGTGAAATCATCTAGGAATAATGCTTAAGAAATGGTGTAAGGTATATTTAAACATAGTGGTAGAACTATACTGAAAATCACTTTAAAGACCTAAACGAAAGACAGAAACACACCATGTTCATGGCTGTCATAAGTAGGTCAGTTTATTTCAAATTGATTTATAAATAAAATGCTATTTTGATTAGAATTCTAACATTATTTTTGCAGGACTTGTTAAGACTGATCTAAAATTAATGTGGCAAAGCAAAGGGCTCAGAATATACAAAATATTCATGAAGAATGATGTATTGGAAAGGCTTGCCTGCTAGATATGAAGGCTTTGTGAAATCTATAGTAATTCAGGTTATATGCTATTGACACAAGGATTCAAAGAGATAAGTTCAACAGACAATGAGCATAGAAATATTTCTGCATATGTATGAATATTTCATTTGTCACAGAGGTAGCATTGCACTTCAGTGAGAGAAGAATATAGTCTTCTTAAATAGTGCTCTGACAACTGATTATACTTATTAAAAATAAACAAAGAAAATATTTCACACCATAAATAAACATTCAGTTTCAGGTAAATTAAACACTTCCATGTGGAAAAAGAGAAAACATTCAGGAATCTTACTTAGTGAAGTACTTAAGGGCCTAGAAAAAATCCCTGGCACATAATTGGTGCTCAATAAATTATTTGAAAAAATATGGGACCATATGAAATCAAAGTAAGGAATGACTTTATAAAACACTTTCGTCTATAAGAAACCATACAGGAAATGATTGATCAATTCTGATAATTTAAAGTAAAAATTTCTGTTCGTGAAAAGACACCATTAAAAAGTCTAAAAACATAAACTACAAACTGGGAGAAGATATTTGCATCAAATATACATTAAAATATTAGTATTTAGAATATAAAACAAACACTTAAAAATCATTAAGAAAATGACAAACAACTCGATTAAGAAAATATGCAAAAGACATGAATGGGCATTCTGGTGAAGAGACAATAGAAATCACCAGTAAACATATGAACAGGGGAGAAGACAGCTCTATTAGTAATATTTTATTTTTTTAAGCTGGAGGTGGAAACATGGGGGTTTAACTTAATCATTATATTTCATTTATCTTACATATAAACATCTACTTGTATATAGATAAAATTTTTTGATGTCTGAGATATAATGAAAAAAGATAGTAAAAACAATGATAGCTAGGCGGCGGGATGTGGCTCGGAATATTGGGGGGATTGCGCCCGGGTGGCAGCAGGCAGGTGCCCCGCCATCTGGCCTTGCCTTGCTGACTGCCTCTCCCTCGCAGTGGACGCCGGAGACCTGGCCCACGCACCACGTCATCCATCAGACCCATGACGCACACAATGCTCTCCGGTCTCCAGCGTCCACTGCAGGGGAGAAGCAGTCAGCAAGGCAAGGCCCCATCGCGGGGCACCTGCCTGCTGCCACCCGGGAGCAATCTCCCCAATATTCGGAGCCCATGACAGTGTCGCCAGCACGGTTATCCCGCAGCTGCTGTTCTTGCAGTCCAAGAGTAATAAGAAACCCATCCAAATGTACGCTAACGTACGCTAACAGCCCTGGAGACGTCGTGACCTCGGGCCTGGCCGTCTACGACACGATGCAGCACATCCTGAACCCCATCTGCACGTAGTGCATGGGCCAGGCCGCCAGTGTGGGCTCCCTGCTTCTCGCTGCCAGCACCCCAAGCATGCGGCATGCGGTCCCCAGCTCCCGCATCTTGATCCACTAGCCCTCCGGGGGTGCCCGGGGCCAAGCCACAGACATGGCAATCCAGACAGAGGTGGTCATCAGACTCAGCAGCTCCACAGCATCTACACCAAGCACGCCAAGCAGAGCCCGCAGGTGACTCAGTTGGCCATGGAAAGCGACCACCACCTGAACCCCATGGAGGCCCAGGAGTTTGGCATCTTAGACAAGGTTCTAGTGGACTCTCCCCGGGTGGTGAGGATGAGCCTGAGCTGGTGCAGAAGGAGCCCATGGTGGCGGCAGTAGCAGAACCTGCCCCAGCAAGTGCCTGAGACCTGGACCTCACCTCTTGGACAAAAGTTGAGGGGCCAGGTGGCAGCCAAATGCTGCAGCTGCAGCCCTGCCCACCCCTCACTGCTGAGCCTGGAGGGGTCTCTTGAGGAAGTCTGGATTTGGGGGTGCCCCTGAGGGTGGGTGTCCTAGCTGAGACATTGTGATTTTAGTCTTTGTAGTCTTTGCAAAACAAAAAAAAGCTAAAATTTTTTGAGTATTTCTTATTTGTCTGACATTTACCCTATAATTTTACATATATTTTACATAATTTTACATAATTATCGTATGTGTTGAATAGGTCACCTCCTCTGTCTAATAAAATGAAGATTTTAATAGGTAGTCTCCATCAAACCATGAGCCATTGGTTAAGGATTAAGAAATATACCTTGCTCCAACTTTTTGGAATCAAGATAGAGAAACACAAATAAAAATGGATGGTGGTGCACATTACCTTGGTGATTTCAAGGGCATTTTACCACACATGCTATTCATTATGCATCAAATACCCATCCATGGGCACAGTCATGATCAGAGTGAATCATTATGCTTCTGCAAACTGATCTTCATTACTTCCCTCTTCCTGACTCCTTGGTGGTTTGGTATTCATTCATTAACAACCAAATAAATTCTCTGACTTCTGCGTAGTGGAAGAACTAATGACAATCATTAATTCATCCATTCAATAAAGAATGTCTACTAAGGACCAGAATTTGTTCAAAAACATCACAAGCTCTCCAGGAACTTGCATTTAATTACACTGAGCAATTATTCATTTTTTCAATGTTACCAAGATATTATTCTCCATCCCATATTTCTTTTTATAATAAATTTTGTTGGGACCAATTTTAGACATTGCACCAATATTCCAAGAAGCCAAACTGCAGGAACAAAATAATTAGGTCAAAAGATCTGTTTTACTACAGCTCATCTGCTTACTCAGAGCTCCTGATACCAAGCGCTTTTTCCTTCCAAGGCCGAGTCAGTTCACTCGGTTCTTTCCAGGCCATCTCACAACCAACAGTTGTTCAGTCAATCCTCTTCCCTAGTCTTTCTGTAGAAGCTTCTGCCTGTGTCACGCGGCCATGTTTTTTTGTTTAAATCACATTTCAGTCTAGACTATTGACCATTTTTTTTACTCTGTTGAATACTGTATAGTTTATAATTTTGACATTTAAAATGCTTCTATTTATGAAGCCCATCACCCAGCAGGGTGTATTTGAGTCATGTGTGCAAAGCAATATGGTGGTTGCCAAGCTCTGTCGCAAGGTAGCTTGGATTCATTTTTTCTGCCTAAAGACACCACTTGCAGCTCATCTGAGCTAGTATCACCATTTCTGGAACCCTGCAAACTAGATATGCTGAACAATTTATGCGCACTCTGTGTTGTGTGCAGCAGATGGTTAGCTGGTTGCTTTTACATAGAAGAAATAAGTGCAAGTAACACATTGGATGGTCTATAAATAAATAGTACATTAATCACTCTTTTGCCAAGTACTGTATGGAGTCTTTTTATTCTAATACGGAAGTAGATCCTGTCACAGGTTTTCTGTTACGAATGCAAATTTAAGTCACAGTCATATTCATGGTAAAAATAGGACGATTAGGACAAGAACTCATGCCTGCTCTTTCGTCTTTAGCACTAAGCTGCCTCTGTGTCCTTTGTTAGAGGAATGGGAGACTTCCTCAGCTAAAAGGAATGAACCTCACAAGGTCATTTTGTTAATTTCTCCAACTAGAACCATCAAATCCATAGGAATAAATAACAGGTGTTATTCTCACATGTTGACAAATGTCCATGATAATCTGTTATAATGACTCAGTGGCCTCAGGTCAATGTTTAAACTTCTCAGAATGATTTAAGACTTTCCCATGAAATGCTGTGGTGGGAGGGAGCACAAAAGATCAGGAATGCAGACGGTAAATTATAACTACTCTTCCTTGAAAAAAGATTTTTTTTGGTCTCTTGAGGAATTACAACAGAAGTTAAACCTTTTATTGAACTGATATAAGACTTACAACAAAACTTTTTCCCCCTAATAATTATTTATTTGTCGCTAATTTTGGTAATGATGATAGGTGTTGAGAAAACCTCTAATAAGCATGTGGTACCCACATTTTCCACACACTTACACTATTTTTAAGATAGCACTTATATTTAGAACTGCTTCCTAAGCAGAGTTTAATGCTCAACCTATAGACAATATTCACATATACAGATAGATATTAACATCAGTGTATGTGAATGTGTGTGTTCTCTGCATTGTCGACGGGTTGTTTAGAAGAGTTCTAGACTGTAAAATTGCAAGCTAATGAATAAAAAGTAAAAAGGAGTAAGCTGATGGCAATAGTGATCACATTTGTAAAGAAGGCAAATACTTTTGAAATAATGTGCAATTGTAAGGATATTTATTTGAAGGACTGCGCCATCATTAATTGTGTCAGCCTGTGATTTGGCTCACCAGGAAATCTGCCACTACTTATTCTATTTTTAGAATAAATCGTAAATTAATATTTTTGGAGCAAAAAAAGAAAAAACACAACGGGCATGAGGATTACTATGATTACTCCTCAGTGATTTTTTTTTTTCATCTACAAAGCTCATCTTCATTTTATGTATTTTCTTGCTGATATAAATTATGGTAGGGGGGAGAAAAATTTATCAATGGAGAATGATTTTGCTAAGTAGAGTGCAAGAAAATCAAGATTTGGCCCCATTAATAATGTGCCAGTGTAAGTAGCAATCGTCAAGAGCCTTCCTAGGTGAAGGCAATGGCTCAAACTTGTTGGGAACTGATACATACATAATAAAACTTTTTATAACGCAAGTGAAAAAAGTGAGAATTAGAGCTTCCCATATCAAAGAAAGAAACCAAGCATTTGTGGGTGAGAGAGCTATACCTGACAGTGTTTCTATTTAATTTACACACCTGCATTGCTGTCTAATCTATACTATGTATTTCTCCATGTTTCACACCCCAGGACATTTGCACATTCTCTTCTTTTTGCCTCCAGTACTCTCCTCTACCTGCACCAGTTTACTCATCTCATAGACTTCGCCAGGGACTGTTGCAGAACATTGTATTCTCACTGCTAGCTCCAAACTAAAGTCTTTGTACAGACATTTTTGAATTAATAATTCGATTCTAATTACTGGGGACCAAAAATAATCAAGATAGGATCTCTGCCTTGAGAAGCTTAAAGAATGAGACACTTGAAGTGAACTTCCCTTGAGGATTGTAACAGTCTTCTCAGACAGATTTTTGGTTTGTAGGTCTGATAAAAGCATAAAAGGATTCTTCATGTGCAGGGCACCCTCCTGGGCATAGAAGAAAGAGAAGCTAGTCTATTTTCCCAGCCAATGCCATTACACCACCTCCAGTGGCACCTCATCTGGAGGGAAGAAACAGAATCAGAGCAGCCAGGGTCTTCTACAATCTCCCCAGGAGTGAGACGCATGGCCGCTCGAGGATGTGGTGCCTCTTCCTCCCTACAGCAAAACTCAGCCACTGGATTATAGCATCTTATTAGTAGAACTCGGACCCATCCTATTAATTCCTCATGTTTTATAAAAATGGAAGTTAAATAAAATTAATCCATGATAAATAATGAAAACTGAGGGGAAAAAGGACACAATTTTGCAATCCAAGTCCACCACTCATTTATCTAGGGAAAAAATGGTAATGAATGGAATTCTGGATAGTAGAAACTCCACTTCTGTCTGTTCACTGTGAAGAGGAAAGAATTAAATGGCGATGATAAAGAAATTGAAATAAATATTTCAAAGAAATGAGAATATCAAAATTAATTTAAATCTTAAAATCCCATTTCCCAATACGTATATTGTAGATAGTAGTTGCTATATGAATATTAATCTGTCTGTCAATAGATAAAATTATAATGAAAGAGTTTTGGTGAAAAAATCACAAAATGAAATTTTTAAAATGTGAGTCATTATTAGTATGGTCATTAAGTACAGACTCTGAAGTCAGATTACCTGGTTTAAATCCTGGCTCTGCCATTTACTGTGTGAACTTTGAGGGGGTTACTTAACTGCACTATGCCTCAGTTTCCTCATCTGTAAAAATGGGAAAATATTAAATTAGCTAATTCATTAAAATTGTTTTGAATAATATTTGCCCTCATTAAAGGCAAGCTATCATTATTATTAAAAATATGTAAACGATCACTAATTATTAACCACAGCGTAGTAAAACAGTAGTCTGAATAACACTATCTGATTCTTCATTGTATTTCCTTTCCTTGCTATTTTTATTTTCTTTTCACTTTATTTTATTATTATTATTATTTTGTTCTGTTTCTGGACATTCTTTATTTTTCAGACCTCAATTAGTTTGTACAAAGTCTCAAGGCCAAAGAAACAGAGTTAGTACCCAGTATTTAAGGAGTATTTGTTAAAAGAAATGACATAAAATCAATGTACCTTTTAAAAATTATTCTAATTGGTCTCCTTTCATCATTTTATATAAATATTATTTCTTGTTTATCACTTAGTCACAGAGATTATCATTTTAAAAATAGTAACTATATATATATTTTTAAATCATTTAATGGGAATGGTACCCTATTGCCTCCAGGATAAAGTTATGTTCCTGAGTATGCCACACAGAGAATCTCATAACCTTGTTGCAGCTTGCAGTTTTCAAATGACCCAGTCATGATCTTTCTTGCTCCAAGTCTTGGCTCATCTTTTTCCATAGTGGATGTCCTTTTCCCCATCATTCTTACCCCTCTTCACCTATCTCCATCAAGAATCCCCTGTAGCACTTTTGTTTATTTGTTCTCATAGCCAAATAGTCTTTAATGCTGTGAAATGTCCAACAATGTAATTAAAATCTCAGCTATCTAAAAATATGTGTTTATCAGAGATTTACTTTTATTCAACTTTTTGGTTGCATTTTTTTGTTTGTTTTGCATATTTTAAGGTGAAAGTTGAGTCAAAATTCACAATTTCTTTTTTTGTTAGGGACTGTTTTAATAGATCAAATACGTCTGTCATATTATAAGGTTCAATAAGTGTCTGATAAATTAGCTTAACAGAACTGAATAGAAGTGAAATTTAAAAGACAGTTTTCAAGAAAAGGTAAACTTTTGCCTTAGGACATGGTTCAGGCAGGTCTCTGCACCTCTTGAGTTAATGCATTATTTTGGTGCAGTGTAAGTTTATTTTATCCTGAGCTACCCTGTAGCATATTCTTAACCCTATCCTAAGATTATATTAAAATCATTTCTTTGCTAGGCTGGGTCTTCCACTAGAATATAAAAAGCTTACGGGTAGGGATTATGTTTTATTTTTCACTCTTGTGCCCTCTGAACCTAGCCCAGTAACTTCACACTGTTAGGTGTTCAATATATTTAATAAGTGAATAATTAGGATTTTCAACTGATGGAAGCACGCTGGAAATAAAGTTTGTTGTCTTTTTTGAGGGAGATTCTCTCTGCCATGTCTAGACCAGTGGTTCTTAAGCCCGGCTATGCATTAGAACCTCCAGGGAGCTTTTTAAAAAATATCAATGCTCAGGGCCCACCATTTTAATCATCAGAATCCCTGAGAGGCAGTATTCCTATATAAATATTTTTTAAAGATACCAGGTAATTCTTGGGGCCGGCCCAGTGGTGTAGTGGTTAAGTTTGTGAGCTCTGCTTTAGCGACCCAGGTTCGCAGGTTCAGATCCCAGGCATGGACCTGCACCACTCATCAAGCCATGCTGTGGTGGTGACCCACATACAAAATACAGAAATATTGGAACAGATGTTAGCTCAAGGCCACTCTTCCTCAAACAAAAAGAGGAAGGTTGGCAATAAGTGTTAGCTCAGGGCCAGTCTTCTTCATCAAAAAAAAAAAAAAAACAAAAAAAAAGATACCAGGTAATTCTGTTCGAACATCTTAATTGAGAACTCTGGTCAAAAACAACATATTTTCAATATGCCATTCACAAGAATATTTGTAAACAAATCTAAAATCCTCTAAATCTAAAACTCTACCTCTAGTGATATACCCTACAAAAATTCTAATTAATAACAAATGTTTAGAAGCTTGTGAAATTTTAGATATTATTAATCAATTTTCCGATAATTTTATGTGACTTTTACCCTACAACTATGGAAATTATTTTTTGTTTCCATCAGGTAACCTAGATGAGTTGAGCACAACTGTGCCCGTAGGGTTTTATTTAGCTGCAGAATTAGGTTGTGAAGATATCAGTCCTTAAATGTCCTAACTTCCATTTGGGTCATGGTAAAAAAGTCCTGGGTGAATAATAAATTTGAAAATTGATGTAAAATTTTCCTCTCTTGAATGTTTTATATGCATTCAAAATTTCCAGTTAAGTCTCCAGTCATTGAAACTTCTTACTGGTATTTTCCAAGTTCAAATATGTGCTCTTTTTTTAGTACTGCTTGTTATTTAAATTTTAGCCTGCATTTAAACAATCACCAAAAATGTTACAGTTGATTATATCCTCTCCATTAAATAGAGGGATGACAGTACAGGTAAAGGGGGAGTTTCTTAGGCATAGTTTCATGGTTGATAAGGATCAAAGTCAGAAAGGTCAGCTAGACCATTGATTATGTTTATGTTATAACAATATTTTATACTATACAAATATTTAATTCAACATAGCAGAGTTAACTTTCAATCTTTGAGATTTTAAAGATATTAGAGCCATAGACCTTGATTTTAATTTAGTTCTAAATACTTTACCTATTTTTAAAAGACATAGATCTCCATGTCAATATTTCCATAGAAAAATATTGCTATTAGTACAAATTCTTATATTATGGAATTTTTATTCTCATTTCTTTACTACTTATAAAAGCTTGAATGTCCTAGGAAATAAAACCAAATAAGCTACTTTAGCAGCTCGAATTTCCTTCGTTTTTGGAATCTGCTCATTTATTAACCAGTATCAGATTTTCCTGTTTTCCATACTCAACTGCAAAGTTGAAACTAAATTTAATTTTTTAACATGTCACAAAACTTAGGTGAATAATGTAAATATTAGAAAATGAATTTTGATAATCTAGTTTATATTATAAAAATGAAATTTTCTAAAGGTAGACCAGAAAACTCTTCTAAAATTGAAAGAAAAATGTAACTTTGGGACCAAATGTCCTGAGAAAACTGGAAAGTTAAAAAACAAAAGTTAAATGATTCCCATCATTTCAATGCTAAAACTTAATACTTGTATGGGGGATCAGACTTGGCCACTCCAAAATGTATCTCTTTGGCTTGATTATTTATAAGGACAAAAGACTCTGAAAGAAACTCTGACCTTTCCCCTAACTGCCTAAAAGAATTGAAGATAGAAGTCCTGTCCTTAGAACAGGCCATCATCATAGATAACTCTGGGTATAATAGACTGAGAGGATCTTTGCTAACTCCATTTTTGTCAAAGTTCTCTCTCTGGTCACATTGTCTATAGACGGCCCAGTGAACATTTGTTTATCAAACATTTGCATTTCCATCTCTATGTAAATTGCCTTCCTTCCCTTTGAAGCCCCAAACCACTACCCCCAACATCTTCCTTTGTTTTCAGGTGAAGATAGTATTTAAGGTGGTGGCTTTGACCTCTTTGGTGAGTTACTCAGTTTTCCTGCATTTCTCCCATGTATACATGTTATCAACTTTGTTTGATTTTCTTCTGTTATTCTGTCTTATGTCAATTTAGTTCTTAGACAAACCAGAAGGACCTAGAGGGTAGACGAATGGTTCTTCCTCCTCTACACTTGCTTCCAACTTAGATACCACTGTTTTGTTTATATATGTTTAATGCATTAAAAAAAAGGAAGAAAAAAAGAATATAGGAGATTTCAATCAGACAATACGTCAGCTGTATACTAACTTACTTTTTTTTTTTAATGTTGTCTTCTGAGTTTGAGTACCATTGCTATTGTTGGATGGTAATACCCAGGTTTCAAATTGTGCTTTGGCTTCAGAGGACATGAACACTAATAATTCTATTCATATTTCTATTCACTTCATATTACATAGTCTCTGAACGAGGTGCGCTAGTGAAGGGTTGACTGAACAAGCAATGGTTTGAATATAATAGTTGACATTGTGTGAAAACTTATTTTAATTCAGTTTTCTTCACCTTGTATAATATTAGAGAAATTTTCTCTGCATAATTTTAATATTTAACAGTTGGTAAGGGCCAACCTACACACATTTTGCTCAGAGGCTCCAGAATCTGGGCTAGGTACTAAGTTGTGTTTCAGGACTGCATGATTGAGCTCGGGAATACTTGAACTTAACTAAAGGTATGACTTTGCAGTATTCTCAAAATATAATATGTATTAAAACCACCTGGGTATATTGTTAAAATGAAGAATTTGATTCAGTAAGTCTGGAGTGTAGATGAGATTCTGCAATTCTAATAAGCTCAAGTGATGTCAATGCTACAGGTCCATGGACCACCATTTGAGCAGCAGAGTAGACTATTAGGAGTTTTGCAATTGCCTGGATCTTTCAGTCTCAATGCTTCATTACACAAATGAATAAGTCTTTTTTTTAGATGGCAAATTTATTGATAAGCAGACAACATTCACACTCTGTATATATTTTCTTTTATGACATCCACCACATAAGACATCTTTAGAAAATCTCTGAAGCAATGGAGAAGGAAGAAGACCATTACCATTTACATGTAACTGATTAACTGGTGAGAAGTCTGATTCCCAGTTAATTCCAAACATAATATAATTGCACTCCTTTTAACAAAGGTTGTGACTCTGCCTCTACCATCATAACCTTCAAGACATTTGACAATCAACAGTGAGTTCTAAGTTATAGTTAGATAGCATAAGTGATAAAACTGGGGTTTGGAGATAGACGTTGTACTGTCAGGCCATATAACTAAGCCACATGAACCAGGATGAGTGGATTTCAAAATCTCTAATCATAAGAAACTTTTATATAAAATATATTCATGAAGAATATATATCCTGCAAAGTTCTTTTGGTATTTTACCTGTAAAATAATTGCATTATATCAGATGATAATTTTCTTCTCTCTTTTCACTAAATATTGTCAGAAAGCTATTTTAATGAAAAAAACCTCAGGTTTCCCCCTCCTGTGTAGGGAAAAACCCTTCCCTATTGTGTTTCTCTGCTACGAGTCTTTACTCTCACACAGAACACTTCACTGACACTCCTGGTCACTAGATGTGTGGGAGATTTTCCCCCCAACAACAAGCAAGTCTCCAACACCAACTGGGTGTTCTACAATTTAACTCAAGTCTGACACCATCTACCCGGAGATACATAGCCCAAGGTCTGGGAGGATCTGGAGCACAGGAGCTTCTGTCCCCGTGGAGCATCACCCTCCTAGTGTGGATATGTTCATTATCAGCCTGCAAGCTCTCTGAACTTTGTACTATTGGGATTTTATGGAGGCTTCCTCACGGAGGCATGATCAATTATTAACTTCATTTCTAGCCCCTCTCCCTTCTCTGGAGGATGAGAGGTGGAGCTGAAAATTCCAGGCTTCTAATCATGGATTGGTCTTTCTGGTGGCCAGCCCCCATCCAGGAGCCCACCCAGAGTCGCCTCATTAGAACAAAAGATACTCCTAGTGTTCCTATCTCTTAGGAATTTACAAGGGTTTTAGGAGCCCTGTGTCAGGGATGGGGTCAAAGACAAATATTAGAACAAGAGATGCTTCCAGTGTTCTCATCACTTAGGAAATTACCAGGGATGTAGGATTTCTGTGCCAGGAACCGGGGGCAGAGGCCAGTATATATTTTTTTTATTATCTCATAGCTATGTGTACGGTTTTCTTCTAATTGTAAAACTCTGATTTGCTTCAAAGGGTGAGTACACTCTCTCAGTACATGGATGAGAAATAACAAGCTCCTTTTTTTGTCAGCTTTATTGAAGTATAATTGACAAATACGAATTATATATATTTAAGATATATGATTTTATGTTTTGATATATATAAACGTTGTGAAATGATCGCCACAATCGGCTAATTAACATATTCATCACTTCACATAGTTACTATTTTCTTTCTTTTTATGTGTGTGGTGAAAACACAAGATTTATTCTCTTAGCAAATTTCAAGTATATAATACAGTATTGTTAACTATAGTCATTATGCTGTATATTAGATGTCCAGAACTTATTCATCTCACATAACTGAAACTTTGTACGCTTTGACCAATATCTCCCCATTTGCCTCTCCCTCCAGCCCCTGGCAACCACCATTCTACTCTCTGCTTCTAAGAGTTTGACTATTTTAGGTTCCACATATAAGTAAAATCATGCAGTATTTATCTTTCTATGTCTGGCTTATTTTACTTAACATAATGCCTTCCAGTTTCATCCATGTTGCTGCAAATGGCAGAATTCTCTTATTTTTAAGACTGAATAATATTTCATTGTATATATGTATACCACATTCTCTTTATCCATTCATTCATTGATGGACTTGGCTGGTGTGAATAATGCTGCAATAAACATAAGAACGCAGATATCTCTTTGAGGTTCACACATTTACGGTCAACTGAACTTCTAAGAACATACAATGCGAAGGATACTCTCTTCAATAAATGATGTTAGGAAAACTGGATATCTACACGCAGAAAAATGAAATAGGACCATTATCTCACACCATATAAAAAATCAACTAAAAGTGGTTGAAAGACTTAAATATAAGACCTAAAATTGTAAAACTACTGGGAGAAAACCCTAGGGGGAAAGCTCCTTGACATTGGTCTTGGCAATGATTTTTTGGATATGACACCAAATGTACATACAATAAAAGTAAAAATAGACAAGCGGAATTGCATCAAACTAAAAAGCTTCTGTAACAGCAGAGGAAACAGTCAACAGAGTGAAAGACAACCTATGGACTGGGAGAAAATATTTGCAAACCATATATCTGATAAGAGGTTAATATCCAAAATATGTAAGAAACTTACACAACTCAATATCAAAAACACAAATAATGAAAAAGTGAACAAAGGACCTGAATAGACATTTTTCTAAAGAAAACATAATAGTGGCGAACAGATATATGAAAAGATACTCAATATCACTAATCATCAGGAAAATGCAAACCAAAATCACAATGACATATAGTCTCATATTTGTTAAAATGGCTATTACCAAAACAACAAAAGATAAATGTTGGCAAAGATGTGGTGAAAAGGTAACCCTCATACATTGTTGGTGGGAATGTAAATTGGTTCAACCACTGTGGAAAACAGTATGGAGATTCCTCAGAAAATTAAAAATAGAACTACAATTTGATACAGCAATCCCTCTTCTGGGTATCTGTCCAAAGGAAATAAGTTACTTTTAACATTTGTGTTTGTATTTATTTAACATTTGTATTTTTTTCCCTCATTCTGTTTTAATTAAGGATAATGCCATAAAGACTCCAAAATCATTTACATAATAAACGTTTATCTCATATATGTTTTCCAAAAACAGATATATGAATGGATGTGCAATTCCCTTTTTGATGTAATTTTGTTGGGTTTTTTTCCTAAGTGTGCTGAGTACTTTTACCTTTCTCTTTTCTCTCTCATATGTTTTCCTCATACTGCTTCTGTTTAAAGAAGATTCAACAAGTAATTACATGAGCTTGAATTGATAAAGAAGCAAACAATAAAACAGTAACTTGAATATGTAAAGAAAAAATTAGTCACATTTACTTTGGTTTAAAACCGGTAATTAGAGATCAAGAACTAATATTTTCATATTAAACTTATGACTATTTGATAGGTAGGATTAAAATTGAGTAAGATTTAAATGATTTGATTGCTAGTAAATGGGAAAATATTTTGAAACAATTTAAAGATTTTAGTACTAAGATCAAATGTAAGCAATGAAATAATGCTTATGAAACCAAAACTATAAACCTGGAGTATTTAGAGTAGAAGTGTAAAAGCAATGTGAACAGAGTCTGGAGTAACAGATGAGAAATATTTAGATTTGGGGCAAAATTTAGAAATAGACTATCCTCAAATAATAAGACAGAAAGTTTAGATGGCCCCTAGACCCATTATGGAAGAAACACATCTATTTTTGTAGCAATTGTTGCTGCTTTTCTAGACTTTTAAATATTCATAAAGTGCTGATTATCCCAAAATCCCTGCCAAAATGCACATATTTTCCTGGCTTTAGCTGTTCAAAACAGATCAATACTGTCATATCTTAAAGAATTAATATTTTTTATTTAATGTTTTGAGAAAAGATCAAGATTCTAATATTTTGAAGGAAGACATGTCTCTCCATAGTAATAATTAACTTCTAAGTTATCGTTAATTACTTTACAATGTGTGTTTTTCCCTCTGCTTTAACAAAGTTGGAATACACAGCTTAGTTGACTTGCCTGAGTGTCACAACTAGAGTGGCAAAATACAGACTGAACTTTAGTCTGTCTCTGATACCCACTGTCATAACTCATTCCCCATAAGTGAAAACAGAGGAATTTATTGACAAAAAAGAAAAAAAAGAGAGATGCCATGACACGTTGAGTACCTATCATGTTCTAGCCCCTGTGAGAGCAAAAACTTTTGTCATAATTACTTCTTTCATTGAAGCTTCATATGTTATGAAGTCTCTATTAAGGCAATTATCATCTGGTGCAAAATTACATAACATTTTCAACTTTCTTTGCCTCTAATCTTCTTAACCTATAAAATAGGTTTTATAAAATCTACACATAGAGTTCTCTGAAAATAAGTGAGACAATATATTTAAAATATTTATTAAAGAATATGGCACATCACAAGCCTTTAATAAATGTTGGCTATAAAATTACAATTCAATTATTGTTTTGATTGTTATTTTATTTAATTCTCACAAGAGTAAATCAGGGTAGATATAATGCCTCTTTTTGTTAATGAAGAGCTGAGGTTCACATTTTAAGTAAATTTTCCAGGAGTCCCAGAGCATAAGGGAAAAGTCAGTATCCAAACTGACATTCACCTGGTACCAATTCCCTACCGTGCAGCAGGCATAAAAGTTTAATGAAATAAGACCCCAAACTCTACAAGTTGTATGTCTTTGATTTAGAACTTTTTCTCCTTTTTTTCAAAGAACTTTACATAAAACACAGTATTAACTTTTTTTAAAAAAATTTCTAGCCCCTAAATATTTACACAGGTGGATGTATCTGATTAGAAAAACAAAGTGCATCCAGAGATACATTATAAGTGGATGTCATCTCAACTTTCTGTATAAGGAAGATATAAGTGTTGCAGTTTTGAGAAACTTATAGATTTTCTAATAAATGCATTGTGAATAAATTTCTAATTTTCAGAAGTAAATATCTTTGAAGGTTTTGTTTTAACTTAGTAAGCACTTTCTAAGTGACTTTGTGTATTCTATAGATTCATTTTTGGAAAGTCTTAATAATTTATAAAGAGTACCTGTAGCCTCCTTGAAAATAGAAAGTACTAGAAATTATATAAAGGTTTCATGTGATTTCCATGTTTATTTTCTATATCAAAGATATTAAAATTGGTGAAAATATTATTATTTGATTTATTCATCCACATGTTTTTCACTACTTTCATAGCTTATAGTTAGTATCAAACAAATAAGTGCGTTACTAACAGTATAATTCAATCCTTTGCAATTTTGCCACTGACTGTTAAGATTTAAAGTAATATTAACACAGAGAGAAGTTAATGTGTGCTAGAATGAATATGTACTAATTTTATATTTGTAAGCCATGCTTATGTAGCTGACTCTAGTACCCAGAGAGTTTGAGAAATTCATATATCAATATAGATAATTCAAAGCAAAAGCAATTTTGCAAATAATTAAGCTCTGTCTCCCTTTTTCTATGAATATTTGGCCAAGAGATGCTGAAAATATATTTAGCCCAGTATGATTCCACAGACAATATAAGAATTCTACATGGTAGAACTAAATGTACATTTTTATGATCTTTCTATACATTTTGTCTTCTATGCTTGAATTTAGTTCTTTGTTTAGTTTTATATCATTTTTGTTTTAGTTTCTTATTTATCCTTGCTTAACAAGAGAATCCTCCTTTTAAACTGAAATGTGGCAGGGCTGGTCTGGGATTTGATTTGGACTATAATCTTGATTGTTTTTAAGTGCCAAGAATGGAAATATAGAATTCAGCATCTTTCCCATTGTACAGTATTCCCATTATTTGACTAAAGACTATAGCTCTAAAGAGTGATGATAAATATTTGCTTGGATTTTCATCAGCTCAAACTGCATTGTCTCTGCTTTTGTCACCTGAGCACCTGCTACAGACATAGTGGCAACAGAAGCCAGCTAAAAGCACACTGTATGTTTCATATTGAAGATATTTTTCATGATGAATGGAAACTGAGGGGGCTTGTATCTGATAAATGCTTCCTGAATTATTGTTCTTTTCTGAAGACACTTCCCAATAGCCCTCATATGGGGAAAATACTTACTGGCTGGATTTTTTTATGAGGATACTAATGTTTGACTTCAAGCAAATAATATACTTAATCTAATCTATTTTAGGGTTACTGTTCCCCAGAGAAAAGAGAACTGATGATAAAGTCAGATCTGAATATTTGAAGAAAATGGCACTGGCCAGCAGCAAGCAGGCAGAAGATGAGGAGACCTTTCAAAGTCAGTTTCCAGGTAAACACAGGAGAGGAAGGTAAGAGCTGGAATGAGTTACTGCTTCTCCGTTCACCTACTACTCCCACCACCACAGGTGGATATTGGGAATAGCCAATATAAGAAGCAAAATAATTTTTTATTGAGTAATAAGTATAGCGCAGGATTTGTGATAAGTGCTTTACATTTGTTATATCATTTAATATTTTTAATGGAATTTATTTTGAGGGAAAGGAGGCAGACTTTTTCCAAATTGATGGGGACAGAATAACTAATTTAGAGAAAGGAAACTAGAAGACAGATACCTGTTACCTTGAAGAAGGACAAATTTTATGATTCTACCCAAGTAGAATTCATCCCTTTGGGTTACCAAATTACATGAGATAAACTGTTCAGCCAGATGTGTTTCTAGTTGGTAGTTTTAAGGTTCAGAAACTGGCCCCGAGGGAAGAACCAGAATCAAAATAACTTCATTCCTCCCTTTCATCCACCTTCCATCACTCATTCTGTCTCATCTGTCTCATTCCCCCTGCCCTCAACTGTTGATGTCTTCGAGACTGCCCATGATGGTAGACTGGGTAGTTTATTTTCATCCTAAGAATTGTCTCTAAGGATAAGCGCTAGTTATTATGTACCAAAACATTAACTAAAATCTGTCAGAACTTTTTTCAGTTAATTCTTATAAAATATTCATGCAGAAATCTGGCCCTCTCAGAAAAAAGAAGGCAAACCAAAATGCTTGGCTCAAGAATCCTAATAAAACATCAGCTACAGTATTCAAATAGGTCAAATTAGCAATTCACAAATCTGAAACTTTGGATAACAATACAGAATAATGAAGCTTAATGTCAGTTACTCATTTGGCTTAGTAAATATTTTTTAGATAAGAAAAAATAAATTTAATACTTTTAAAAGTCTCAAGTATTAAAAGAAAAAATTTGGAAGGGACTTGAATCCCTAGGGTATACTGAAGAGTGTTTTATATCTGTCACAGAAGCTCACTCATTAAAATTATGAAAATGACAACATGAATGTAATGGATTTTGACATCTGATGCATTGCACTGAAAAAATGTTACTAAGCCGAATGTCTGAACAATCACTCTTAACTATGACTTTTGTGTTATAAAAGTGTCATATAAATTAATAGCAAAGAAAATTATTATATTTTTCTTCGAGACATATAAAAATTTGAATTCTCAGGGTTTCTTTTCCAGTTCTTTTCTTAGACATTCAAAACATTTATTGAATGCCAGCTGTTTAGTATTCACAACTAATAAAACAAGTGCCCTGGCTTCAAGAAAATTATATTTTTAGCATTTTATTTATCTCACTGGCAAAATATAAAGTTTTGAGATGAAGTATGAAGTTGCTTCTTTTGATCTGATAGCATTTCCCAAATTGGTATCCAAATATGCCCAAGGTTCTAAGAATGTCTACTCTGAATACGTAGGATTCCATTGTCAGCAATGACAATAGTGGCACCAGGCGAAACAAAATTGGTTTCAAGGAGAGATAATTAAATTTAACTATGATGGCAAATTATTTCCTCATCATTTTGTGTATCCAAAATTCAGTTATTTTAAGTCAAATCTACAATGTCATTGAGAAGTGAAACATATTTGGGAAACTGACATTTAATGTCTCCTTGAAATTTGACCTTGATGCTAGAGATTACCTGCAGAAGATGTTAAGTTTCTTACAAATCATTGCATAAAATAGGTATCCATATAATAGTGCCCTCAAATCTAGAGTGAAATATTTTCTTAATCTCTTTAATAATCTTGTGCTACTATTTAATTCTTCAAATTATTTTCCCTGAGTAGAAAAAAATATAAGTATAGTTGTATATATATGTTTATACATCTACCCAGACTCTCTCTCCATATACACACACACACACACACACACACACACACACACACACACACACACACTTATATATAGTGTCAAATGCGTGCTAGGTACTGTATTAGCTATAGGAAGCATAAAAATATATACAACATATGAATCTGCATTGTTTTTTCACATAACTTCAAAATCAAGAAAAAAATTAGATTTATTAAAATCCATGGCCAAGATCTTTGGATGCAACCATGACATAGTAGTTGGGTTAGTTTTACCTTCCCACTGTGAAGAACTTTGTAAGATAGACAAGGTTTAAAAAACAATGTTTGTAGTTTTTGGACAGCAACCAATATAGGCCTATAACACCTGAGAAAAGAACACATAAAATGAGCCTTGTATTTATACAGACTTTATCTCTGACAGTGTTTTCCAAGTCATGGCACAAGTCATGAGATCAATAGTCTCACTCAGTAGGAGAAAGAGTGACTCTAGTGTGAGGATTCCAAGGCAGATGGGATTTGGGAGGATGATGTCAGTGAGAAGGGAGCTGTAAAGGAACCTCAAAAAATCTATACAAAAATTCTCCTCAAGTCTCTAGCCAACTTCTATATTGCACATACACACAGTGAAATTCTAAAAGATCTAGCTGAAAAAATAAAAAAACCTAAAAGCAGAGATTTCAAGAAAATTTTGAGTTTAGGCATAGCCAGGATATACCTATCTTTCACATGAGATCCCTGAAAGGCTACTCCTTAAGAATCACAGCTGTGCTCTAGGAGAAAAAATCCATCCTGTAGAAGTAAGGGGAAAACTAAAAGAGATATAGTTTCATGAGGCCTAAAACCAAGACTCAATGAGATCTCCCCAATTTAACTGATAGTCCTTTGTAAAAGACACCTTAACACGGGCCCTCTACAGCCTTTCATCTGCAATATTGGGCATAACAGAAAAAAATTATTAAACATGCTAAGGAGTAAGAAAAGGTGACTGATAATTAAGTAAGAAATGAATCAACAGAGGCCAACTCAAGGATGATCCAGATATTAGAGTTAGCAATAAAGAACTCCAAAATAGCTAAAAAAAATAGATGGTTAAGGGGCCGGCCCGGTGGCGCAAGCGGTTGGGTGCGCGCGCTCCGCTGCGGCGGCCCGGGGTTCGCTGGTTCGGATCCCGGGCGCGCACCGACGCACTGCTTGGCAAGCCATGCTGTGGCGGCGTCCCACATAAGGTGGAGGAGGATGGGCACCGATGTTAGCCCAGGGCCGTCTTCCTCAGCAAAAAAGGAGGAGGATTGGCGGATGTTAGCTCAGGGCTGATCTCCTCACAAAAAAAAAAAAAAAAAAAAAAAAAAAATAGATGGTTAAAAATGGATGAAAAAATAAAGTATTTCAAAAAAGAAGTAACTTCAATAAAATTAATCAAATTAACATTCTAGGACTGCATAATACAATACCTAAAAGTCAGAACTAACCAAGTATGTTTCATACCTCACTGGACACAGCAAAAAATAGAGTTAATGAATTCAAAGAGAGGTTAGTAAAAAAATATCCAAACCAAAACAAAGAGAGAGAGAGAGAAAGTATATATATATAAAAGTCTATATATATCAGATTCTGATATATATATATGTATCAGAATTCAGATGTGACACATGTGGCCATGCTTTAAAAAAGTTATAGGACGTGTATAGTTGCAATACAAGAAAGAGGAGAGAGAAAGAAATGGGAAAGAAAATGTACATCTAAGGAAATAGCAGGCAAGACTATTCAAAATCTGATGAAAGACATCTAGCTACAGATTGAAGAACCTCAGTGAATGCCAAGCTAGCCCACTAAGAACTTGTTCTCTTTATATAGTACCTCTATGGTTGAAAATAGTATAGGCAGCTGGGAACTGCTGTGGTTCCATTGAAAAGTACTTAGTGAGTCCTATTTTTGACTTTATCACTAAAAATAGAATTGTACAACAATCCCTGACATGATCATAGAAGTCACAGTGTTTATGTATACCACTAGCTATCCAGCCCCCCAAAGTGTCAAATAACAGACCCCGGGTTAATTTGCCTTTGGCATAAAAGTGGTGATACTCCTGAAGTAAACTCGGATTAATATGATTGACTACTTTCCTTCTGGTTTCCAAACATTTCAATGGATATTTTAGTAAATAGTTTTATTGTATCTTTTATATATATAAAAGGTATAGAAAATTTTTAGATATTCAAAAATTTCTATTAAATGTAAAAGCCATGCAGCTGAGGTAGAATGGCATAAAAATCACTAGAGCATGGAATCCTACTTGAAAAAGTACTTCTAATATATTCATTATCTTTATCACTTTTACTTAACAAGGATATATATAACCCCAAGGCTTTCAAAAAATTACAATAGAGTAAAGGAGTTAAGATAACTATTTAACACAGAAAATTAAAATAAAATATGAAGAGTCATATGTGAATTGTGTAGAGTTGCACTGTCTAATATGGTGGCCACTATCCATATGCAGCCATTGAGCTATGAAATCAGTATTTTTAACAGTTTCTCTCTGCCTGAAAAGAGTATATCACCTACAGTTTTTACCTACAGTGGTCATTTAGTCCAGTGATCATTTGGTCAAAATATTTTAACCATATTTTGATAGTAAGATAAATGATTCTTTTATCTGTTTGTTATGTCAAAAATCCCACAAGTATTGTGGATTTGGGTTTTTTTCTTGTAATTTTGGTCATTTTTGCTTCATATATTTTGAGGCCTCCATATTAATTGCATATCAATTTAGAGCTCTTACATATTCCCGCCAAATAAAACCTTTTTATCCATATTAAGTGACCCTTATACAACTACTAACACTTTTATAACTACTAATAGTAACGTTTTTGGTTTGCCTGGAAGTCTATTTTGTCTGATAAGAATATGATGGCACTCTTAGGGATGTCTTTCTGGATCGGATTTCAAAGGTAAGGGAAACAAAAGCAAAAGAAACAAATGGGACTACATCAAACTAAAAAGCTTCTGCACAGTAAGGAAACCATCAACAAAACAAAAAGCCAACCTACAGAATGGGAGAAGACATTTGCAAATCATACATCTAGCAAGGGATTAATATCCAAAATATATAAAGAATTAATACAACGTAACAAGAAAAAACCAAATAACCCAATTAAAAAATAGGCAGAGGATCTGAATAGATATTTTTCCAAAGGAGACATTCAGATGGTGAACAGGCACGTGAAAAGATGTTTAATATCACTAACTTGTAGGGAAATTCAAATCAAAACCACAGTAAGATATTTCCTCATGCCTGTCAGAATGGTCAATATCAAAAAGACAAGAAATATGTGTTAGAGAGGATGGGGAGAAAAGGGAACTCTTGTATATTGCTGGTGGGAATGTAAATTGGGACAGCCGCTGTGGAAAACAGTATGGAGAGTCCTCAAAAAACTAAGAATAAAACTAGCATATGACTCAGCTCTTCCACATCTGGGTATTTATACAAAGAACATGAAAACACTAATTCACAAAGGTATATGCACCCCTATGTTCATTGCAGCATTATTCACAATAGCCAAGATATGGAAACAACCTAAGTGCCCATCAATGGATGAATGGATAAATATATATATATATATATATATATATATACAATGGAATACTACTCAACAGTAAAAAAGAATGAAATCTTGCCATTTGCGACAGCATGGATGGACTTTGAGATTATTATGCTAAGCGAAATAAGTTAGATGGAGAAACACAAATACTGTATGATTTCAGTCATATGTGGAATCTAAAAAAACAAAACAAAGTAACAAACAAAATAAAATAAAAACAAACTCATAGATAAAGAGAACAGATGAGTGGTTACCAGAGGGGAAGGGAGCTGGGGTGGGGGGAGGAGCAAAATGAGTGAAGGGAGTCAATTGTAAGGTGATGGATGGTAAGTAGACTTGTGGTAGTGATCACTTTGTAGTATATACAGATATCAAATTATAATGCTGTACACCTGAAACTTATATATAACTATCTATCTATAGTGACACTACCTTCCTTTTGGTTATGGTTAAATGGTACACTTTCATCTCTTATCCTTTTACTTTAAACCTTTTGTAAACTCACATTTTTCATGAGTCTCTTCTGAACAGACGAAAGTTATTTTTATATAGTCTAATAACGTTTGTCTTTAACTAGATAATTTAGTTCATGTATGTTTACTGTAAGTGCCAATTTTCTTGGGATTCATATCTGCTATTTCACTATGTGCTTTCCCTTCGCCTATATATTCCACGTGCTTTTGTTTTGACCTTTTATTACCTTCTTTGGGATTATTTTTTATCATTTCATTTTTTAATGTTTATCTTTAATCTACTATTTTTCATCTTTGCAAAAGATTAACATCTTTGCTAATATTTCCTAATACATTAGTAGTTGCCCTAGAAATTACAACATGCCTCTTTAACATATCAAAATGTAATGTTCATTGGTACATTTATGGATACAAGGGCCTTAGAATACTTTAACTGTATTTAGTCTTTTCCGTTTTTTATGTGGTATTTTTATAAAATATTTTTATCACGTAACTTCGCAAGATATTTTATACAGACAATATTCATTTATATTTACTCACGAATTTTTCTCCTTTTGTTTTTCTTCTTTCTTTCATTTCTTTAGTTATTTCTGATCTGACATCTTAAACAATTTTTCTTTTGCCTGATAAAAGCATCTTTCAGTATTCTCTTTAGTGTGGTTCTCCTGGTTTTGAATTCTCTCACTTTTTGCTTGTCTGAAAATATCTTTATTGATATTATCCTCAAAAAATATTTTGCATGGAATAAAAGACTAAGAGCATACTTGTTTTCTTTTAGACCATTAAAAATATGTATTGAGACATCATATATTGTAATATTGAGATAATTGTGCTTTCTAGAAGTTAATGTCTATATTTCCTCTGGTTGCTTTTGAGCTTTTTCTCTTTGTCTTTGATCTCCTGTAGAGTTGTTGTAATATATGTGTAGATTTCCTTTTCTTTATCCTTTCAGGATTTGTCAGCTTGTTAATTCTATGGGTTGGTGTTTTTCATCAGTTTTGGGTAATTTTCTGATATTATCTCTTCAAATTTTGTTCCATAACAATTTCTCTCTCGTCTCCTTCTGAGATCCAATTAAACACATAGTAGGAGTCCTCATTGTGTTCTCTATAATAATCTTTCTTACCTTCTGTGTTTTACTCATTTGATCTCCCTTTGTTACTTTGGATCATTTCTTCTGATCTATATTCCAGTTCATTCATTTTCTTTCTAGTTGTGTCTGATATGTTTTTAAATCATCATTATAACACATAATATTTATCTTTGTGTTTTCCAGTTTCATTATTTCTATTCAGGTATTTTTCAACTGTAAAAATACTTTATACTTTCTATTTCCTTGCTGAAAGTTAGTTTAACATTTTTATATTCATGAGTTTTTTAGTCTGTATTTAGTAATTCTATTATTTGGAGGGAATATAGTCTGTTTCTACTATTTAGTATTTACTTTGGTTCTCCTTCATGTCTTCATATATCATAGTATACCTAGATTATTTTTTACTGTGTTCTAGACTTTGTGTTATAAAAAATCATTATTTTAAAAAACAATTGAGGCCTAGAATGATGTTATCTTCCTTCTGAGAGGATTTATATTTGTTTCTGCCAGATGTCTATGGAGACTATAAATCCGGCATCATCTTAGTCCGTGATTAGTCTTGAGATTTACTGGGCCACTCAGTTGATTCAAATTGCGGCTGCTATATAGCAAGGGATGGTGTATTTCTAGTTTACCATTTCTCCTAGGGTGAAGCTTTTGAGGTTTCCAATATACATCCTGAGAGGTTTACTGGGGGCTTCACTCTGGGTAGAATATGGACCTCAATTTGCTTTTCCTCTAATCAAGTGAGACTATGAAAAGTGTTGTTCAGCCTCTCAACTCTCTCTTCTGGATCAGCAGACCCAGAGCAAAATTTGTACTTATAGCCAATTTACTCAACCTCTCTCTGTCTCAATTTTCTCTTATGTAAAATGAGATAAACATAGGACATAGCTCTTAAGATTGTAGTAAGGATTAAATGAGTCAACGATATAAAACATGGAGTGTCTGGGACATGGCAAGAGCTGAAATTATTATCTATCAGTATTATTTATATTGTTGGCTCCTCTGAAGTAATTTTGGTAGTCCCAGTTTACTACTGCTGCCTGGACAGCTGCCAAGATAAAGCACACTGATTTATCAGTTTTACTCCACAAATATTTATTGAATAGTTTTATGGATTAAAGAACTTGTCAAGATAGATACCTATCCTTATGGATTTTATAGACTAGCAATAAAGATTAATATCCAGAGTAATGAGGGGCAATTGTGGATTTATGAGTGAAGGCATTCAAACATTTCTTGAGTAAGAGGCTTCTGAGAAACTTGTTTTTTTGAAGCCATCCAAATAAATGTGAACTTTAAAATCTCAGTTGTTTCTGGGGGGAAAGTTACTATTTACAATGAAATAATGAAATTTTGGTGGTAAGTCCTAAATCAATTGCAATTGACTGTCATACACAAGCTTAAATAACCAACGTTGGAATAGTGGAGTTTTGTTTTGTTTTGTTTTGCATTTTCTTTCTGCTCCATTTTGCTATGTATTAAAAGTTCTTTGGTAAATATAAAGTTAAGTTAGATAAGAGAGTAAATACCAACTCAATCATTAGTTCAGATAACTAGTCATATTGTAAAGCCTTATATCAATACATTGTCACGTTAAAATAAAGAGTAGTCCTGAAGGGACAGAAAATCATCGTGATTAAGGGTGATTTGGATGAAATGTTAACTGACTAGAACTAGATCATGTTATATCCTGGTATTAAGCATGGTATGATTTTTCATGCTGAGATGTTTTATTCTTTAGAACTATTTTCAATGGAATATTTTGGTCCTACTTTACATGTTATATTACCAACATGATGAATATTCCAATTGTCTCTACACAGATTTCTTCTTCAATCCCTGTAGAGAGGAAATCAATATTCTTTGTTAGCAGAGCTCTGAGTATCCACCTCAGTCTTACAGTTAAATGAACTAACATGAATGTTTATGTCACCAGTATGATAATTAGGAAAAATTTATTCATGTATTCTGTTAACTCATATATTTATTAAGGTTTTTGAAATTGTTTGTGATTTTAAAGTAGTTATCTTGTGAGATGTTCAATGTCCTCTACAATTCAGTCCCTCCCTGTCTTGGAAACTGAGTACATACATTTCCCTTCTGCCTTCCAAGGAACCTGTATCCCTAATAAATAAGGTCTAACATTTTTTGACCACACCAGCAGGGACATAACAATGTTGAAGCACTAGGAGCTGCTCCACCCAGAATGCAGGCAATAAGGAGGAAAATTGTCTAAAGAGAATTCAAAAACATAATAAAGTCAACCCAAATCAGTGTACTTTTTATTATCACCATGCATTGGCAATTCTAGATAATGTCAATAATAGTATTCTCCAGCCCCAAATGTTTTTGTTAGGATAAGCTCCAAATAATTGTTGTGGTTATTGCTATATTGTCCATAACACTTGATAGCATTCTTTGCACATTGTTTACGACTAATAGTGTTTATTAAATAGATACATACACGTTCAAGTGAGTAAAATAATTTTCTCCACATCTACCATGTATTATTTGTACTACAAAACATATAAAATAAAAGTAATTCTATTGAAAAGAGAAACATATTCTAGAGGTAGAAAATATTATTAGGATGATACTAATTATTATTTTTAAAATCTCATTGTGAACAAAATTTATTCTTTGGTCACTTTTATCTATAGTTTTCTGGAAATACACAAAAAAATCAAAACCTCTATGCCTTAAGATACCGCTAGAAACTATTCCTCAGGCTTATTTACTTAATAAACAATGAAGTAAAGTTCTTTGGGAATCTTTTTGAATGACTCTTACTCTTCCATCTTCTAGCCTAAATTTTTAAAAGGAATATATTTTTAATGCATTTTGGTGTTCAATTCATTCTATTAAAGCCTTTCTTAATTAGATGTTCTAAAGGAGTTTGCTTTATTGCAAGAACAGAGATTAGTATACAACTAACATAACATATCAGGAGCCCTGCAAGCTTCTATGTTTTAAATCAGCGCCACCCATTACCCGCCACAAATAGTAATGATTTTCAAGTTTATGAGCTTCATATTAATGAAAATTTATAATGGTTATTTAACAGTACTGGCTATTCAGAGTAATTAGAAGAGTAAGATTAAGTTCTCAGGCTGCAAGGAATAAAATGATATTAAGCACCAGTATTTTTAAATTTTGAAATAACTGGCTTCCTAGTGAGAAACATTATACTCATGTAGAAATGGAGACACATTTTTCAATGTGCTTCCAACATCGCCAAGAAGAGTTAACTTTTGTGAACAATGGTTTTATGTCAGAGATTGTTTTAATTGCTTTACTTGCGTTATCTTCTTTAATTCTTTTTAACAACTCCATGAAAGGGGAACATTACAATTCTCATTTTATGGAGTAAATGAAAACGATAGGAAGTGAAGAATTTGCCCAAGGCAACACAGTGCTAAGTAGTTGATACAAATTCAGTTAGTCTGACTCCAAAGCTACATATGTTCTGAAATGATTCGGTAATAAATATGACCTCAAAGTTTAACCGCTGAGATTTTCCAAGTGATATATCAGTGAAGAGAAATTTAGTTTGTTAGTATTTGTATTATAGATATTCATCATGGGAAAAATAGTCATTCAAAGCACACGATAGAAATCATTAATTAAATTTCAATAATTCTAACTATGACACATTGAAATTAGAACTCAAGATACAGTCACGCACTGCATAACAACATTTTGGTCAATGATGAACCACGTATACAACAGTGGTCCCATAAGATTAGTACCACATAGCCTAGATATGCAGTAGGCTATACCATCTCGGTTTGTGTAAGTGCATCTACGATGTTCGTACAGTGGTGAAATCACCTAACGATGCATATCTCAGAATGTATCCCCATCATTAAGCAATGCATAACTGTATATTGGACTTCCAGGTACCTGAAGACAATGGCAGTTGCCCAGGACCACATTTCCAGATATTTTCTCCAAAAACAAAACAGAACCAAAAAGGAACAAATAAAACATACACACACACATAAACACAAGCATGCTCTCAGCGTAATGTGAAGATAAAGAATGCACAAACTTCAAAATAACTATAATTAAAAAAAAATCACACCAAATTCCATGAAGCAACCTCTCACATAGCTATCTTGCCACACACCTTTGCATAGAACAAGGATAGAGTAAGAAAAATTGCAGAGAAGAAGAAGCTAACAGGCCAAGGGTTAATATAACATCACAGGTAGAAGAGTAAGTCTACCATAAGTGTGAAAACACAAGAATAAGTCCCAGTAGAACAGAGTACAGAAGACAAAGAAGAAACTGAAAGGTACATGTGATTTGAAATGTCAGTCTTTGAAAAGCATAGCTTCTCGGGGATTAAAAAGAAAGAAGTAAGAGGCACTGATTGGCAAATGGGTGGTGAAGGGGTAATGAAACAAAAAGAAAAATTTAAGTTTCAACAAGACGAAAAAAGAATGAAAAAAATCAGATAACATAATACCTGTAACCACCAACAAAAATACCAAACTAAAGTTGACTTCGTCACACTTATAGAAAGGGCTTCATTGGACAAGGAATCTTGGAAACCACCTCAAATTCAAATAACATAAACATAAAAGAACTTAATAAATCTCTGCAAATGTAGAATAAATTTTTAAAAAATGAGATTCAACACTCTTTAACTAAGGAATCCCCCTGGCCTGCCACCAAGACAACAACCATAATGCAGAATAAATAAAAAATAAAAAAACTGCAGGATGCTCTAGACAGTTGAAGATTTAAAAAAACAAAACAAAACAAAAAACTTGTCATAAATACAGAAATTAGAAAGACAAATGAACAAAAACTAAGATATGAAGTGCAAAAAAAGACAAAATTATCTCAGAAATAATACTAAAGTACTTGGTGACCAAAGGATAATGGACTCAAATGAAAATTTAACAAGACTGTTGAAGAAATGCAAGAAAACATCCAAAGAGAATGAAATTGAGATAAAGGAAAGGCTAAAGTGGGTCAGAAAAAACGTGGGGGAAATACAAGACAAGCAAAGAAGGCAGAATATTTGTATAATTACAGTTCCATGAAGAAGAACAAAACAATTCAACATTTTAAAACTATAACCCAAGAAAACTTTGCAGTAATAAAAGAAGACCTGAATATAACTATTGAGGGGGCCCCCTGAGTAAATGAGTAATTAACCCCAAACTATCAATTCTGAGATATATCTGATACTGGCTCAACACAAGGTTGACGTGAGGGAAGCTATGTTGTAGAAAAGAAGCCCTATTGTAACTTTGAATGACCTCTGACAAACTAACCCAGCTGGATAGGCACCCTCCAGGAGATCTAACTGCTCTGTAGATTTTACAACCCCTGCTTGTGATGTACCTCCCAGCTGCAACAAGATGATAGCTGTGTTCTTTTGAGTTCCTTGGGAATATGATGACCCCTGAACAGAGAGTCTATGCTGATAACCATCATCAATGAAAACTGAAAGATCTGGTATGGCACTCCCAGTCTGTAACACGAGAAGGTCAACATTCCTAACTCTCTCCTCTATAACCCAATGGCCTATATAACTGCTGTAAGATTTTGTGCTCCCTTAAGATGGTTCTTTGAGACATTAGTCAGCCATCTTCCCCCTTGCTAGCAAGCTGTAATAAACTGCCCTTTCTTTTCCATCATCTTGCCTCTTGACGATTGGCTTTCATCTTGCGGTGAGCAGATCATGCCCTTTGTGCAATAACATATCTAGCGAAACTACTTGACTTAAATAATGAAGAATGAGCCTTCAATGCTTCCAGATGTATATGTGTGTGTGTGTGCACGTCTGTGTGTACATGCATGTGTAATTATAAGACTAAGAAATGATGGGAACAAGAGTAGAATTCTAATGTATAAACGTTATGTGTGGTAATAAATGTAGAAATATTTCAATTAAAAATGGAAAAGGAGAGAAGAAAAGAAGAAAGAAGAATCTCATTGATTGTTGTGGTATAGGCAATAGGTGTGAATAAAAGGATAATATTAAAAATTGACAAATTAAATCGTAAAATATTAAATAATAAAACAGAGGACTAAGAAGAGCATTAAAAATCATGTAAATACTAGAGTAAAAATACTAGAGTAAAAAACTACTAGTAAATATCATGTAAATACAACAAAATACAAACCTTCTTAAATATCAAGATTTAGTTAAGTAAAAAACAAAACATACATCTCATAGAGAAAGAAACATAGAAAATATAACACACATAACTATAAAATATTTTGACAGAGTTGAGAATATATTAACTCACCTACTAAAAGAAAAAGCTTTTCAATTTAGCTCACAATGCAACACTCAATATTATGCCATGTACTAAAAACATACCTAAAACGAATGAATTCTGAAAGGCTAAAAATAAAGGGAAGGACAAAGCTATATGGGCAAATGGAGACAATAAGAAAGCAGGTAGAGGGGCCAGCCCCGTGGCTTAGCAGTTAAGTGCGTGTGCTCTGCTACTGGTGGCCCAGGTTTGGATCCCAGGAGCACACCAAACACCGCTTGTCCGGCCATGCTGAGGCGGCGTCCCACATACAGCAACTAGCAGGATGTGCAACTACAACATACAACTATCTACTGGGGCTTTGGGGAGAAAAAGGGAAAAAAAGGAGGAAGATTGGCAATAGATGTTATCTCAGGGCCGGTCTTCCTCAGTAAAAAGAGGAGGGTTGGCATGGATGTTAGCTCAGGGCTGATCTTCCTCACACACACACACAAAAAAATGAAAGCGGGTAGTGTAGTGATCCTGAGTAGAAATCAAGCCAAAAAATATATTAAACATGACAAAGAAAGACATATTTTAACATTAAAAGTCACCATTCACTATGAAGATATAACACAAAAACTACAAGAAGTCAGACAGATAAAAACACATCAGAGAGATTTTCATACACCACTTTCAATATAGGACAAGAAGTGTGGACAAAAAATAAATAAGTATATAGAAGACTATAGTGTAAGCCCTGACAGTTGGCTTTTCTTTTTGTAATGCAAATGCCCAACATAAGCTTTGATTGCGGAGGCATCCGCTTCAAAGATGATGTCTCGAATAAACACATTACCAACCACATGACTAGATGAAGAGCCAGGCTGCCTCCCCTCCTGGGGCTCCTTTGTTTCAGAGATCTTGGTTATTTCCATGAGTGACCATTTGGGTCACTTGCTTTTTCTCATCCTTCGCTTTAAATTCCCACTCATGTTTTAAACTCACCAATAAAGAGTGAGTCCATGAAACCCTAGGCCCCCACCCTCAATCCCCAAAAAAGCAGAAACCCAGGCCACTGCTCACTGTCTCTCTCTGCCTGCAACCTGGCTGTGTGGTCCCAGGTATGCCATGTGCTTTCCAGGGCTTGTGAGTAATAAACCTTTTTTTTTTCCCCAAGGTTTCCTAATGGTTATTGCTGAGGGTGACTCGTAATCATAATAAGAACCACAGGCTGGTGCAGCCACAGTATTGGTTATCGATGGGCTAAGACCGGCACAAAACCAAGAACTAAGCAGCGTACTCAATATGAGGGATTTTATGGACGTCTATCAAACTTTACAACTTGATAATTAAAAAGTTACCTTCTTCTTAAGCACTCATGTGACATTTATAAAATTTATCATATATTTAACTCACACACAAAAACATCATTGAGTTCCAAAAAGCAGGTTTATTAAAGATAACAATCTCTTGGGGCTGGCACGGTGGCATATCGGCTAAGTTAGGTGCACTCCACATCAGCGGCCCGGGTTCGTGGGTTCAGATCCTGGATGTGGACCTACACCACTCATCAGCCATGCTGTAGTGGCAACCTACATACAAAATAGAGAAAGATTGGCACAGATGTTAGCTCAGGGCTAATCTTCCTCAACCAAAAAAAAAAAAAAGAGGGAGAGAAAGGTTGGCAACAGATGTTAGCTCAGGGTGAATCTTCCTCAGCAAAAAAAAAAAAAAAAAAAACTCTCATCATAAAATAATAAAACTAAAAATGATTAACAAGACTGGAAGTCATTAAACAGATCAAAAGCAAAAAGGAAATTTAGAAGTCTAATATTAAACAACTCAGGTAAAAAGGGAAATAAGACTGAATTAAGTGTATGTGTGGTATATATCCAGGCAATGATCAGAGGAAAATTCATGGCACTAAGCACTTTTTTTAGTAAAAATGAGGGCATTAAAATAAACTCAATAAAATTTTTATAAATTTTAAATTAAAATTTCAATTTTTAATAAATGTAATATAATTTTGAGCTCAAAAATAAGAAAAGGAATAAGTAAACCAAAAGAAAGCAAAATGGATGAAATCATATAGATAAAAGCCAAAACTAATGAAGTAGAGAATAGAAAAATAATAGACATAATTAATACATTAAAATCCTATTTTGGGTTTTGTTTTGTTTTGTTTTAAGGTAACCACCTAGATAAAATGCCACATAATTTGAGCAAGAAAAAAATGAGAAAGCACAAATACAAAAATGAGGAATGTCAAAGGGGAAATGACCATTGAAAGAGAAAATATTTTTAAAAATCATGAGAGGGCCAGCCCTGGTGGCCTAGTGGTTAAGTTCAGCATGCTCCGCTTTGGCTGCCCGGGGTTCAGTTCCCCAGCATGGACCTATACCACTCGTCTGTTGGTGGCCATGCTGTGGCGTGGCTCACATAAAGAGACAAAAAGATGAAGATTGGCAACAGATGTTAGATCAGGGCAAATCTTCCTCAGCTAAAAAACAAAGAAACAAAAAAAACAAAAAACATGAAAGACAACTTCACAGCACACTGCAAACAACTTTGAATGAATGATTAAATAGAAATCACCATTTGGCAAACACCACAATAATAATTGTTTCAGGCAAGAGTTATCAATGGACACTGAACTTCATGGGTTAAGTAGGATGAAAAACAGTCTCAAATATTTCCCCAATACATCTTTATTAACTGCAAAGGGGATAATGTATCTTTATAGGGGAGAAACTTGGATCATACCCCTTATACAAAGTGGTCAAAATTAACACCTGAAATAAAATAAATCATCATGTTGATATGATAAATGGAGAAAGGTAAAGCATCACTTTTGCTGTATCCTTATCAAAAGTACATAACCTGAATTTAGTCATGATGAAACATCAGACAAGACTAATGATGGACATTCTACAAAATACCTGCCAGAACTTATAAAACTAAGATGGTCATGCAAGACAAAGAATAAGGAAGTATCCTAAATTAAAAGGAAACATACAACTAAATGCAATGTTACCCTGGATTAGATTCCGATCTAGAAAAAGAACATTAGAAGGACAATTGATGAAATTCAAATAAAGTCTGTAGAACTAGTTTATAGAATTCTATCATTGTTAATTTCCAGGTTTTGATAACTGAACTGGTGATTATGGAAGATATTAACATTTGACTAATCTGGGTGGCAGATATATGGAGATCCTTTGTAATATTTTTTGCAAATTCGTTGTGTCTGATTTTATTTCAAAACAAAAAGTTAAAAAGTAAAAACATAATGAGTAAAATGGCCGGCCACATGGCCTAGTGGTTAAGTTTCGGCATGCTCCGCTTTGGCAGCCTGGACGCGGTTCCTGGGCAGGGATCTACACCACTCGCCAGTGGCCATGCTGTAGTGGTGACCTACATACAAAATAGAGGAAGATTGGTACAGGTGTTAGCTCAGGACAAATCTTCCTCAGCAAAAAAACAAAAAAACCTTCAATTCTCGCCAAAATATCACTTCAGGGTTTTTTTGGTAATTTATGGGAAAAGAATGGGCAATTTGAGGGCATGATAAAAAGTTTTAATTACTCACTTGCCTATAAAAGAAACACCAAAAAGATGAGAAGGAATATTTTCTTTGGGGCAGCTGTATCCCATGAATATTTATTTAAACCAGTCTTTGTGAATTTAAGAAAACTATCCAGTTCTAAAACAGCAAACAAATTGAACTACCAATTTAAGTAGCAAAGCATCTTAAATCTATACTTTAAATCTATATTTTAAAAAGTGTTAATAAAGGGTTATCTCTAGTGGATAAATTACTGTATGTCATATTTAAACCAGTTAATTATACTAGAAAACAACAGCATTTGTCTCATCTATACTGACAACCCACCTGGAGGTAGAGTTTAGCTTCCACTGTTTCTCTTAAGATTTAGAGGATTTTAAAACTGTGCGTTATAGTATGATATTAAAGTTGATGCAATGCAATTCCATACACATAAAATTCAGTCAGAGGCTTTAAAAGTAAATCACTTGAGATAAAATGAAGATGATTTTTAAATAAATCTTGTTTAAGAACTATGAACTTATAGTAAAATCCAAGGTGCACAAGGCAAAATGTGAGCATATAAAGTTTGTCTATAAGGCCAAGCTCTTAAAATAGGCAGGATGTAAATCAATATTTATTGTGGAATTAAAAGATATCCCCTATGTGTGGTAAATAGCCTTTGTAAAAGAACACGATGACGGGCCACAAAATATAGTAAACGCATCAGTAATACTAAACACACAACCAGAACATCATCTACCTGCATGTTTAAAAAGACAACAGCAACTCATTATCATCATGAGATAATTATCATCAGGATTGAGGCTGAACAACATCTGTCAAGGGGCAATCAAAACACATCTTATGTCAATCAAAACACTTGACCATGGAGAATAATATTCACATGTTTCTTAGTAAATATAAGACAACTTCAACCCAAAACTTCAGGAAAATTACCATTTCAATCAACTATCTATTAGAAAAATTGAAATAAACTCATGCTAATAATCCCATGGAAACTTTAGTCAAATTATATATTTTATATGTTTCCAGAAAGACGGGATTATAATGGGATGTATTTTTAAAAATTCCTTTCTATCCAAGGATAATTTTTTCTAAATATATGAGGAAAGAAAACAACAATATTTATAAGCATATAATACTGGGAAAGAACAGCAGTAACATGGGTCATTTATTAAAATTAATTTTTTATATGGTAAAGCTGAAGTAAATTCCCCAGAGTTCTTTAGCATCTTGTGATGTTAGCAGAGTGAACATATCTATATTTCCTGAGTTGCTTGTTGTCCCAGCATAATTATTAAAAATCTTCCCTTTTGTTCTTGAAATGTTTCAGCTTAGAAAATAAGTTAGTTATATGATCTCCATACTATAAGCAACATAAAGGGGCATACTGTTAAAGAATTGCCAACTAATTGGCAGACATTGTGTTACCATTCTCATTAGTCTACCTGTGTGTTTAAGGCAAGCGCAATACATTTTACCTTATGTCATCTAAGGAAAAGAAACTCATTTATTGGAGAAATAAAAAGATGACTCCTTTATTCCATTGAGAACCTTGTTACTTACATTACAGTCAACCAACCAGCAGTATTGGCATCACCTGGTAGCTTGTCGGAAACGCAGAAGATGAAGCCATCTTAGACTTGCTGATCCTGCATTTTAACAGGGTTCAAAGTGATTCATATGCACATTTTAATTTGGGAGGCACTGGTTTACAGAGCCACTAGGCAGAAAACTGCCTGAATCCAAGCTTACTTCCCCTCTGGATGCATATGAACTACCGACAACGCCAAGTTAATGGCTCCTTTTGGATCATGGTATTACCACCCAACGTGGGGCCTTCTGCTTGCCTCAAGACATGCCAATAGTCAAGAGGCAAGGTGGTATGGGACAAAGGAATTTTTATTACAGCTTGCTAGCAAGAGGGAAGATGGCCGACTCATGTCCAAAAGAACCAACTTAAGGGGGCACGAAATCTTACAGCAGTTATATAAGCCATTGGGTTATTGGGGAGGGGGTTAGGAATGTTGACCTTCTGGTGTTACAAACTGGGAGTGCCACACCAGATCTTTCAGTTTTCACTGATGATGGCTATCAGCATAGATTCTCTGTTCGGAGGTCATCACATTCCTAAGGAACTCAAAAAAGCAAAGTTATCATCTCATCACAGCTGGGAGGTACATGTACAAGCAGGGGTCGTAAAATCTACAGAGCAGTTAGATCTCCTGGAGGGTGCACATCCAGCTGGGTTAGTTTGTCAGAGGTCGTTCCAAGTTACAATAGAGTTTTTCTTTTCTACAATATGGCTTCCCTCATTGTCAACCTTGTCTTGAGCCGGTATCAATGGCTGGGCAGTGTTGGTACCCATCATTTCCAACTCAAAGATAATTCATGGAGAAGGTTTATTTTCCAGATGAATTCTTAATGAGGTGGACATAGAACATACAATTGCCTGCAATAACCATAGTACCTCTTCCAGCTCCTTTGATCAGTTGTCATCACCCTCAAAGCAATTACATAAGAAACCAGGATGAGGAAGAGTGTTAGGGTGGATCTCATTGGCTTCTTTCCCCCAAGACCCACACATGAGTGGGAGCACTCTAACTTATGCTGGATCAGAGTCTTTCTTATTTAGGAAAACATAATTTATGAGCCAGATTATCCTTTTGGGTGGATAGGATTAACTTCAAAACATGTTTTACTTTTGTTCATGATACATTTTGAGCTAGAGCCACTATTTAAGTTGCCATTGGAATCTATTTCCATCCTCTTCCCCCAGGATGGGTCAGGAAGGGGTTGTAGGCGTCAAGTTCAGTAGATGAGACGGGAAAATTGTTATCTGCTAAGGAAGATTTGCATCAAAAGCCTTAAACTGGATTCATTCTTTTCTTTCTAATTCTCTAAAACAGGTAATCATAGTAAGAGATTTAAGAAATGCTCTTAACAACAGTAAATTTGCAAGCTGCTATTGTTGGAAGCTACTTTTCCAATCTTTCCTTTTTTCAGGCTTCAAATATGGAGTAGTTCTCTATCAAAGAGGTTTTAAAATGCCTCTCGTGATCACCACATGCAGAGAAATCATTCAAAAGGGTGACAAGTCTAAATGAAGCAATTAATAGCCAGAGAAGACAAAAAACATTCTTGGATCAAATGGACATAGAAAAGCAGATAATAGAGAATGTAGACCTAGCATTTGCAGAAACCTTAGAAAGAAGCAATACTTTTTTTTTTTTTTGCTAAAAACTCATCACAATACCTTAAGAAAAGGTATAAGCAAAGATCTAATATAGGTTGAGTTCCTGCAAAGATGATCTTTTTCCAGTGGGTAAGAGTTACTACAGTTCCTTAATAAAGAGGACCTGAGCACTATCATTTAAGTTGTATATATGTGTAAAATTGTATAGTTCTGGTAATCTTTTTGAATCTAGGTGTGATAGTCATCAAGTCCTGCATTAGAGTTGCTAAGTGTTTCTGTATTTAAATATATGATCATCCTTATCTGATTACCATCAAGTTTCAGGTGTTCAGAAGGAAAAGAAACCTGTAAGTAACTTGCCTTAGAGAGTTCAGACGGAATAAAGCTTATTTCCTTCTAAGGGCTCCGTATATTACATTAAATTATTGGACGCATTTTTTGTGCAAATTAGAAAATTCTGCCAATATCAGAATCAATACTGCCAATATCAGAATCAATATTATAGTGTATTATTTCCCAATTAAAACACTTTTATTTGTTCTCTTTTGTCAGTTTGTTAAAAGGAAGGTGAAGATGATAAAATGTGTGTAAGAAAAGGAAGAGGAAGACATGAATGATGTGAGGATATTGGGAATGAGAAAAGCGATATTTAACATTTAAAATAGTATAAATATCGAATATCGTAACCGTAATAGATCTAAATAATGGGCTAAGAGACTGATTTGTTTCCAGCTACAGACATCATCCTAAAAGTCAGATACGAATGTTTCCCATCTCATCACTTTGGTTCTTTTAAAGGAAGTGATGATTTCTGTAGTAGAATTCTGTGCTTTAAGAACCAGCCATGCGTTGAAGTAGTGTAAGTTTCCTCTGGTAGACTAAGAGGGATTACATTTCTATTAAAAAAAAAGAAAAGAAAAGCAGGACAACTGAATTCTAGGTCAACTTGTACTCTAACGTAGGTTACTGACAATTTTGTTAGTGGTGTGAGCCATAAATAACAAGCCTGGAAGTGAGAGTCAGGGCCTAAGGTCTAAGAATTCCCCTTATTTTGTTGTACTGCTTTGGTCTTTCTCTTTCCCTTTATAGGATCAGAGGTCCCTGTCCCACTTCTGTTCCCTTTCATGTGTCTTTTACTCACAACCATTTTTCCCCTATATGTCTCTTACTACTCCTATATCTTCTCACGGTCATTACCTCTGTCTCCTCTTACACCTTAAGTTTGGTGCCAGTCTCATGCTGGCACCTGTCCTCCAGTCCCATCTCATACTCCACTTTTAGTCAAAAATAATGTTTTACAATCCCAATAAGGAAATGTATACATATAAACGCAAAGAATCAATAGATTCTACCCTCCTCAAAGCTTAACCCATTCCTTGATTTCTAAAATGTGGACTGAACCCTATGGAGAACTAACTACATATATGGTATAATAAGAAAAGATCACAGCCAACAGAGATAAAGACTTCAATATCAATTGATGAAAGTGCATTAAATTTCTCCTTTTAAGGAGATATAATGATTTTATGAAGCTATCAAATGGCATTTAGTAAGTTAGCTTTTTCTAAATATTACATTATATCCCTGCATAGCTAGAATGTTAATAACCTTAAAAATGAAATTAAACACTGCTTTTGCATCTTTCTTAAAAAAATATTTAAAATTATTTTTTTGAATTTCTTTTACTATCTTCTAATGTGTATTACTGCATGTCAAACTTGCTGTTTAGTGATTCAAAGGATCTCCCCACTTTTAAAATCCCTTCTTTCCAAAGGTATAATCAAGTTTATCAATATATTAGTATATTCTTTTTAAAGTACAATATCTTCGAGAATTTAATATGATAAAATAAATGTTTTTTTATTTATTTTTAAACTGACACTTAAAATCGCAAGTGTCAGTTTGCGATTTTATAAAAATTAAAAGATACAAACTCATTAATTTTGACACAATTTTTAATTTAAATCCTTTGTGTAATTTACTATTAGACTAGATATGATATTTATGAATTATAAATATAGTCTTTTCACATTCACATTTTATTTTTCAAGCATATTTTGAATTAGAGTCATATAATATTCACCTGTCTCCTTAATTGTACTGGAGAAAACAGATTCAGTAATCAATTTCCCTATCCTTGAGGAGTTCATTTTGCAGAGGATGGATGACATAATATACAGCATGAGTGCTATACAATTTTAAACCATAGTTCTGTCCCACACAGAGGAACACAGAAGTTACCTATAAAAAACAATCATGGAAGACTTCTTGGAGGATGCAATGTTTGTCTTGGGTCTTGTGAGATGGGCACAAATATTGAGGGTGTTGAGAGCCAGAGGGTATTCTAGGCAGAAGGAAAAAGCATGATCAAATGTATAGAAGTATGAAATGATACTATATTTTGAAGGGAAAAGCAGGAGTTTTTGTAAGTATGTTTTTTGAAAGATGCGTTTGGATTTTGTCTGAGGATGTGACTAACGAAAACTGAGTTGATGATAAAGATAGTAATCGTAGTTGAGAATATAGGAAGAATGGCAAGTGAATAAAGTACTTTTTGGAGAACTTGGCTACCTCAGACATCTCAATTTAATCAACAGGTGTCAAGGGGGAGCTTTCAGAGTAAGGCTGCCCTTCCCTCGAGAGTGATCAAGAGAAAGGTCCAAGCACGAGAACTAAGATGATATTCCCCCACTTCCTCACCTTCATCAGCAGGATCAAAAGGGAGCCCCAGACACCCATCCATCCTACCACTCAACCACACATAGCCATCCTCATCTGCCTTGAGTCAACTAGGACTAAATTCATTATGCCCTTCATCTCTCTTTTTATGTCAGTCATAAAAGAACCCTTGACACCCAGGTCACTCCTTAACTTCTGAATTCTTTAAGATTCTGGACATTGCCTATGTGGTTCCTTTCCACTCTGACCCCAACTGCTGAAATTATCTACTATGCTACAGAGAATTCATGTTCCATCATCAGCAAAATATCTTTTTTTTCCAAATCTGTCCTGAGGGTTTCTTTCACTTGCTTACTCTAATAAGAATGTGGTTCTCCTCTAAAGACATTGCTTCCCCTGCTGTCTGCTCAGCTACTATTTTTTTTCTCCTACAGCCCTCATACTATTCTCACTTCCAGACCAACTCTTTTCTTTCCCCATAAAGCACCTCTTCCAGCTTTGAATTTCATTGCATCCATCAGAGTTTATCATCCACCACCATTTTTGCAGTTATCTACCAATTCTTATTATCTCGTCAATTTTAGCTACTGGCCCATTGTTACTCCCTCCAACATTCTTTGAGATTTCAACATCCTCTAGATGATTTTTCTAATAGCCTGGTTCTTAGTCCAATGGACTCTTTTGCCCCAAAGACCATGTCCCTCACATTATCTCCACCATTCACTCCCATGTCACGATCATTACCAATTACACTTCATAATCTCAATTTCACAAACCTGACTCCACACGACTCACTCACTATAGTATATCAATTTCAGTAACACTTCTATCTCATGAAAACATCCAATCCTCTGATCCTATTACCATTTCACTATCATCCATCCAATCTGCATCCTCTTTCCTACTTACTTAGCTTAAATCCACAACCAATAATTCTAATCAATCATTTGCATTCACCCTCAAATATCCTGGCTTTCTCTTTATTTGTTAATATTTTCTTGGCAACACCTCAAATCTAAGTCCAAATTTCCACCTCATCGCTGTTGTACTTGAATGTTTATAAAGAAAAACACAACCATGCTTCTTCTCTTCACTTTGAATTCATGATCACAATGTGGCAGTTTTCTCTTAATGATGGATAACAATCATACTACATTTCCCTAACCCATTTACTTTCACACTCTCTTAGATATTTATTTCACGTCTTTTTCTGTTCCCTCAAACCTCTAAAACCTCCTCTCTATTCTCATTCTCAAAAAATAATCTTGCTTTCTATTCCACTGAGAAAATTGAATCAGTCAGAAGAGAATTTCCACAAACTCCCAAATCTATATGTATCTGCTGGTATGTCTATACCCTGGCTTCACATCTTATTTCACCCAAGTATACATAATCTACTCCTCCATTCTCTCTTACAATGATCTTATAGTATCATCACTCAGCAAATCTCTCCTATCACTCCTACATCATCAGTTATTCTCATTGTCCTGGACTATATCCACAAACATGCTGTCGTTTCTCCCATTTTTGTTTTTTGCTTTTTTCTGTTGAATCAACTTCTCCTGCCTTGTTTCCACTTTGCCAAACAAAAATCAAAACAAAACACAACCTTGAAAATGTGCCTATACTTACTTTCCCTAATTCCTCCTCTTTTATTCTCTCTCAAACCCACTTCAACCAGACTTGTGCTCTTTCCTTCCACCAAAAGTGTTATCATCAGCTCCACCTTTCAGTGTCTGTGTTTGAATGATAAATTATATAGTATTGGTCATCAGTTTAGAGCACAGTTAATCACTTCCTTCTCTTTGGTATACCTTCTTTGCATTGCTTCTAGGACACCAAATGCTCTTGGCTTCTATACTACCTCACCTGAAAATTCTTTCCATTGATCCTTGCTAGTCTCTTCATTCTTCACTACCTTCTAAGGTTAGAATAACCAAGGCTTCAAGATCTCACCAAATCACACAACTTTAACTGCCATCATTTTATTAACGATGCCCAAACAGCACCAAGCCCTCTCAGTCTTGTATTTATAACTGCCTTTGTGGCTCCCTGGTGGATGTTTTAAAGTCATCCCAAACTCAGTGTGCAATCTCCTGAACTCCTCATCTCTTTCCCCCTAACTTTGTTTCACCAGAAGTCATCTCCAGCCTGGTTCCAGTCTCCAATATATTTTTCCTGAATTAATGCAGTTCTTCCTAAATTATCTCTTTGCTTTTACCTTCACCGCCTAGGGTCTCCTCACAACACTGCAGCCAGAGGCTTTTAAAGCAAAAAACAGGTCATATTACCCCTCTGATCAAAGCGCTGCAGTAATTCCCTTTCTTCTGAGTAAGTGTCAAAGCTCTTATGGTGACTTACAGGACTCTACACTATTCGTCCCTTAATTATTTCTTCTGCTAATAGTCCTTATGATGTTCTTCGATATTCTTGTGTGCATTAGCCTTCTTGCTGTTCTTAGAACATACCAGACCTTCTCTCATATTAGACTCTGTGCAATGGCTATTCTCTTTACCTGGATACTCTCCCCACAGATATCTGCGTGGTCACCTCCCTGATGGGGAGTTTGTTCAAGTATCACATTCTCACTGACGCCTAACCTTACCATCCCTATTAAAATTGCACCTCCTACTCCTAGCAGTACTCCTATTCCCTTTGTTTTGCAGGTTGTTTTCCAAACCATATGTGGCCTTCTAACATGCTACTTATTTATTATATTTATGTTATTAGTTACTTTCTGTCTTTTCTTCTTTAGAATGTAAGCCTCATTAGATCAGGAATTTTTGACTGTTCACTGATATATTCCAAGTACTTATAACAACAACAACAACAAGAAAAAGCTTAGCATTTGATAATTGCTCAAAAAACACTATTTGAATGAATGGACAAATTTTAATACAAATATTTAGGACTTTCTATGTAAAACAATATGACAAAAATATTTAAAAGTCAAACTAAGTCTTTTCTATTGAAATACAAATTCTAAACTACTTCTAGATATTTTAGAATGATTTTTGGTAATGTTCTAGCCAAATCAAGAACAGTTTCTACTATCTTATTTTTAAAGCAAAATGACAGAATGTATACAAATATTTGGCTGCAGTATTGAGGTCTAAATAGAAACACTCTAAAAGTAAGTGAATGTATTTGGTGAAACTCTAGTCTTTGAATTGTATATATACCATTAAGAAATGTGTCCAAGTTAACCCAAATGTAAAATATATGAATAAATTTGAACATTTAAAAAAACATTTGGGGGGCCGGCCTGGTGGCACAAGCGGTTATGTGCGCATGCTCTGCTGTGGCGGCCCGGGGTTTGCAGGTTCGGATCCCGGGCACGCACCAACGCACCACTTGGCAAGTCATGCTGTGGCAGCGTCCCATATAAAGTGGAGGAAGATGGGCATGGATGTTAGCCCAGGGCCAGTCTTCCTCAGCAAAAAGAGGAGAATTGGCAGATGTTAGCTCAGGGCCGATCTTCTTCACAAAAAAAAAAAAGAAAGAAAGAAAGAAATACTGCAAGTGAAAGGAGGGCCCCACCCCTCCATCAATTACTTCTCTAAAAGTAAAACCACTGCCAGGAGTCTAAGGAAGACAGAGAGGAGTGGGTGTGCCTAACACCTCCAGTCTGAGCTGGAAAAATAGAGGCAATAGTGGGAAAAGGACACAAATGAGAAACTGTAGCTCAAACTGCATCCTTCCCCAATTCTGTGCAAGTTTAATGTTAGCAAGAGAAGCAGAGCTCTGTGAAGAAGCATAACATAAAGCTTAACAGATAGCTTTGGCCTTTCCTCATCAATAAATCTATGTGATGTTATTGTTTTTAAATTGCTGTGTATATGTTATTTTTATATGTTTAGATGACCTTTGTAGAACAATAAACTTGTTTCTAACTACTGGATATAGTTTTAACTAAATAAGTTTATAGGAAAACAATTTTAAGATGTATAAGCTAGTGTTTCGATTGCTACTTAGTATATGTAACTTATATCCTCCTATTATTCTGGTTAAAATAAGTTTTACTCTAAGCAATTACTTCTTAACATCATATTATTTTTATATAATATGTTAAATTAAATACATATTTAAAATAAATAAAAGCAGGCCAGCCCTGGTTGCCTAGTGGTTAAGTTCAACACTCCACTTCAGTGGCCTGGGTTTGGTTCCTGGGTTCTCGTCAGTGGCCATGCTGTGGCGGTGGCTCACACACAAAATAGAGGAAGATTGGCCACCGATGTTAGCTCAGGGCAAAACTTCCTTAGCAAAAAAGAGGAAGATTAGGGCCGGCCTGGTGGTGTAGTGGTTAAGTTTGTCTGCTCCGCTTTGGCAGCCCGAGGTTCGCAGGTTGGGATCAGGTGTGGACCTATGCACCACTTAACAAGCCATGTTGTGGCAGGTGCCCTACACATAAAGTAGAGGAAGATGAGCATGGGTGTTAGTCCAGGGCCAATCTTCCTCAGCAAAAAGAGGAGGATTGGCAACAGATGTTAGCTCAGGGCTAATCTTCTTCACAATAAAAAAAAAAGAAGAGGAAGATTGGCCACAGTTGTTAGCTCAGGGCAAATTTTCCTCAGCAAAAAATAAAAATAAACAAAAAATAAAAGCTAGCTAGATTATTAGTTTACATTTTGAGCATAATTATTCTTTAATAACCATGGTAAAGATCAATATACTTCCATTCAATATGTTTATTAACCACTTATTATTTGCAGGGCATTATTTTGGGTATTGTTCGGAATATGAAAGCCAGAGAGCATACAGCATTGAACTCACTTTTGTAGAGGAAATGAAATACACATAAATATTTATTAAAATAAACAGGTTATCTACACTATGAGCCAAAGAAGAGATACTACTATGGACATCATCAGGAGAAGGGCAGTGCTTCCAGCTAAGGAAACCAGAGGAGAGGATTCGTATATGTTACTTACCCTATGGTATTCCAGAGACATGTTAAGCATGCATTTTCTTATTTTACATAAAAACATTTTGTAAGAAAAGATAGATGTTAGACCTATTTTATTCATAAGATTTTTTAAAAAAATCAGTTTTTAGTCCTAATCTTCTTAGCTAATAAATGGGATATGTTGAACTCCAAAAAAGTTGTCTCATTTCAAACGCCATGTTCTTTCACCTATTACCGTTTATGGAGAAGTTATTATTTAAATTGATTTTGAAAGAAGAGTGAAAATTTAACATGGAAAATGGAAAGAAAAGAGGGAATTTCTGCTTCAGGAAGGGTATGAGCAGGTCTGAAGTCAGGAAGTTTTAGGAATGGTGGGATTAATAACGGGTGTTTTTCTCTACCTGGACATAAGATATATGAAGAGAAGTAGAGTGATGGATCTTTGAGAAATTAATTTGTGCCCAGATCATAAATATCGCTGAATGCTGGGATGAAGACTATACTTATTCCAGAGCTAACTGGAAGTTCTTGCAAGTTTTTGAGTAGATAAAAAGAAATATGTGGAACTGTACTACAGAGTACAGGAGAAAAAATAGAAGTGGGTACATTGACTGTGTCCAAAATCTTTGCTAAGTTCTCTAATCAGTCCTGATTAGTTACCTATATATTCATCTAGATTTCTATCAAAATTACTATACCACGTGAAAATAATGACAACTTGATTCATTTCTCAATATTTTAATATTTAATAAGTCCATTTATATAATTAAACCTAACTTGGCCATGATGTATTATTATTGTTCAATAAATTGTTACGTTTGGTAGCTAATGTTTTGATTAGGATTTTTGCATCTGTGTTTATGATTGAGCCTTATCTATGGTGCTTTTATTTCCATATTTTTGACTGATTTTTATATCAATGCTATACTAGTCTCATACAATAAGCTAAGGATTGTTCAGTTTTGTCTTTACTTTGGACAATGTATGTGATATCACAATTTATTTGTTCTTTAAGTGTTTTGAGAACTCATTGGTAATATCATTTGTGGGTTTTTCAATAGTGGGAAGATTTTTAATTCAATTCAACTACTCTAATTCAATTCAGGTTTCATATTTCTTCTTCAGATAATTTTGGTAATGGAATTGTCCATTTCCTCTAAGTTTCAAAATGCATTGACATCAGGTCGATAATATCTTCTTATCATGTTCATCTCTGCACTATCTGGCATTATGTCCTTTTTCCATTCCCAATGGAGTTTATTTATACTATCACTTATTTTCCCTTGATGAACCCTGCCAGAGGTTGATCCAGTTTATTTTACACTTAAGAATAAACTTTGGCTACTATGATTCTAATTATTATATGTTAGTTTCATAATTTATTATTTTCTGTACTTTTATTTTTCCTTCCTTTTACTTTCCTAGTTTTTCTTCATTAATCTTCAGCTTTTTTCTTTTCATTTTAAACCTATACATTTCCTTTTAGCATTACCTGCATCCCACAAACATTAATATGGAGTGCTTTTATTTGTCAGCTCTAATTATGTTCTAATATCCATTATTATTTTAAATTCAATAGGAAATTATTTCCCAGTGCATTTTATTTTTTAAATTGGGTGAGATATTTTTTGACTTTTATTATTTAATCAGCCTAATTATATTGTTGCCAGTAAACATTGTCTGAAGGATATCAGTCTTGAAATTTGGTAAGATTTACTTAATGTTACAAAATCCATCTTGAAGAAGCTCTCAGATTGCTTGAAAGGAAGGAGCATTCTTAAATTATTGCAGGCAATATTTTATATATGTCCTATCAATCAATTTTATATTTCATGAATTCTATTCTTACATTTATTACTTCCTTCCTTCTGCATACATAATGTGTAATTTGTTCCTTATTTTCTATGTTCTTAAGGAGGAAGTTCAGATCATTGATTCTAGACCTTTGTTCTTTTCTAATACAGGCATTTAGTGCTCTAAACTTCTCTCTAATAAATATTTTAGCTACATTGCATAAATTTTGATTTGTTGTACTTGTATTTTTATTCTGTTCAAAACATTTTCTAATTTTTCTTTTAATGTTGTCTTTGACATATAAGTTATTTAGAAGTATGCTTTCTGCTTTATTAATATTTGGAGATTTTTTTAAAGTTATATTTATCTTATCAACTTTTATTTCAATTACTTTGGTCCCAGAAAAGATTCTTTGTATGATTTGAATCCTTAAAACTTGTTTTATGGCAAAGATATGGTCTATCTTGTTATGTATTCTATGTTCACTTTAAAAAGATGCATTCTGCTGTTTTGGAGTGGATTGTTCCATAAATGTCAATTAGGTCAAGTTTGATAATTGGTCAAGTCTTATATATCATCACTGATTTCTAAATAGTTGTTCTTTAAACTATTGAGAGCAAGGTGTTGAAATCTCAGATTATAATCGTGGGTTTGCCTATTTTTCCTTATAGCTCCGTAACATTTGCTTCATTTATTTTGAGACTGTTATAAATTACATACACTTTTAGGATTGTTATGTCCTCTTGATGAATTGATCCTTGTATTAGCTGTCTATTCCTGCATAACAAATGATTCCAGAATTTAGCAGCTTAAAAAACAAAAATCGGTTATCTCATAAGTATGTGAGTCGGAAATCTGGGCATCTCTTACTTGAGTGCCTCTGTCTCAAGATCTCTTATGAATTTTCAGTCAAATCTTAATACAACTATGGCAGTAGTCTGATGTGAAAGCTTGACTGTGGTGGGAGATCCATTTCAAAGCTTGCTCACATGGTTATTAGCAGGCACGGGCTCCACGCTAGATGAGCCTACCCACAGGAATGCCTCATGACATAGCTTCTGGTTTCTCCTTGCATGAGTGAGCAAGAATCTGGAATGTAAGCAACTGTCTTTTTTTTTTTTTTTTTTTTTTTTTGTGAGGAGATCAGCCCTGAGCTAACATCTGCCAATCCTCCTCTTTTTTTTTTTGCTGAGGAAGACGGCCCTGGGCTAACATCGGTGCCTATCTTCCTCCACTTTATATGGGACGCCGCCACAGCATGGCTTACCAAGCAGTACTTCGGTGCGCGCCCGGGATCCGAACCAGCGAACCCCGGGCCGCCGCAGCGGAGCGCGCGCACTTAACCGCTTGCGCCACCGGGCCGGCCCCTAAGCAACTGTCTTTTTAAATCCTCATCACAGAAGCCACATTATGTCACTCTGCCATGTTCTACTGTATAGAAGCAAGTCAGTAAATCCAGCCCACACTCAGGGGGAGGTCATTACACAAAGGCATGAATACCAGGTGATGAGATGACTGGAGGCCATCTTAGTAGCTGCCAAGCTTGGTCTTCAACTTGAACACAGCATAAGTAAATGCCCTCAGGGAAGAAAATAGCCAGCAATCATCAGCTTATCTCAGAAGATCTCTTTCCTCTCTACAATTTTAATTCATCTACACTTTGTGACTTCTCCAGGCTTCTGATGTCTTCAAAAGGTTGTTTATGTAATGCATCTGTGTTTTCTAGCTGTTGCACTGAGAGAAATATCTGCTATTACCCGCTGCATGCTACCTGGAAGTGAAATGTTTAGTCTTAATTAATATATTCTTCATTTCTAAGGGCTCAATTTGGTTCCTTTTCAAAACTCTTTCTCAATTTTTATAGTATCTTTTTCCTTAATTATATTTTCAATTTCCTCATATTTCTGAAAATATATTATATTCTGAAAATCTATTGATAATATCTTCTAAAAGTGTTGGGGGAAATATATATCTCACACTTCACTTTACCTGCAAAAAAATTCATAATCCTCAGAGATTAAATATTAAATGAAAGCAGGAATCCATAAAGGTATATAAACTCTAAAGTTGGCTTTTTCTTAAAAACAGATCAAAATTTGTTTTAATAACTTATATTCTATTGTATCAATTACAAGGAAGTAGAAAATATCTTTAAGAAAAGAGTGTGTGAAAAGTGGATTGAATGCGGGGGAAAATATTTCTTCTAATCATAAGACAAAATATTCAGAGATACAGTGTCTTTCATACGCCATCTGCTCTTAAGGAGAATATTCTCATCACTCATGGAACAAAATATTTTGGTTTTGTAATGAAGACCCTCTACCTTCTACACTGTAGTCTCTGTCTACCTGTTCCATTCTTCTAGTCAGTGCCTCTGCTGTACTTAATGTCGTAATGTCAATGTTTATATTTTTGCATACTCCATGTTATTCTATATTCCAATTCTTTTGCTTGCTGTTTCTTCAGTCTATTTCCTTCTTCCTATTTCTCAAGGATAATTTATACTGTGTATGTGATTCTTTATCGTTTATTCCAACCTCTCTCTAGTACACCTCCTTGTCGAAGGTAGAAAGTTAAAATGACCTTTTCCTAACTCCCTTGCTTCTCATGTAAGTCTAGTAATCACCTAAGTCTTGAGTTCAGAACTTAATAACTAGGGAGAGCAAGAGAGGCAGAGTATAAAACAGTGATTTTGTTACACTACAAAGGCAGATTCGGCTTCCTGATTCAGGCAGCTTCCTGATTGTGGAAGAACACTATATTTCTAGAGGAATACCTGTGGTGATAATTTCTCAGATCAGCAGATGGCTTCCTGATGATGGCAGGTATAGCAACTCGATTCACTGTCCAATCCTGTAGTGTGGTTTTGGGAAATTTTTCTGGAAGCTCAGACGACAGTCCATTTCATTAGTACTCCCAATGATTAAATGTCATTTAATGGTTCATTACAAATCCCTTTCTCTTTGAACAATCTAGAGATTAGTACATTCTTTGAATAACGCGAATTGGCAGACCCACGCTTTAAAGTTTGGCTCAGGTAATATCTCATTTCATTCAATATTTTGACAAATTATATAATTACCTTTTATGTAAGTCCTCCACAGAAAGCCATGCTGTGTTAACACAGGGCATTCATTTCTGTCATTGTACTTATACATTGTATTGACATTGTATCTTTTTAAATCTGTTTCCCTCATTTGACTCTAAACTTGAAAGTATACTCCATTTCAGATTCATATCAGGAAAACTGTTTAAATAAGCATAGATTGACTCTCACTGTGGTAAAAGTCCGGGTCCACTGGCGTTGGCTTCACTTTCTCTCTTCATCCCTTATATTTTGTTAATGGACTACCAAACACTAACTCTATCCCTTCTTCCATCTCATTCCTCAAATTTATTTTTTTCTTTAACTACATATTCAAACTTATAGGACAAGACCATTTGAAATAACTATTTTATACTGTAAATTGCCTGCCTACATTTATAGTAAATTCCTTCCCTAATATTTAAAAGTCATTGTGTTGATAGAAAATCCACTAACTGAAATTATCATATTAAGTATCAGATATGTTGATGAATTATCTGATTTAATTATCTTATAAATGCTATGTAAGTTTTTATTTACTTTATTCACAAATCCCTTATATTTATATATAACAATATATATGCTATATATATGTTTATATATGTTATATAAGTTATTAGTAAATTGCATTATTCACATTTTACAGACAAGGAAATTGAAGTTTCTGGAGCTTGAATAATTGTAATTCAATACCCAGTAAGAGCTGAGGAGAGAATTTAAAACTGACTAACTCCAAAATCAGCATTCTCAACAGCTATCAAAACTTCTTATACAGACTTCTGGAATTTCTACAGATGATCTCAGAGACTACCACAGGGGAAGAGGGTGGTTAATCACTCCTCCCTATCCCCTAGTTCAAACAGCTATATTTTTTATCTATTTTACATTTTTGGTCTTGACAAAGACTCTGTCCCTGACCAAACTTTAGTCAGGGTCCTCTGAACCCTGTTCTCAGCCAGGCCTTGACATTTGTACTTTTGTGTTTGTCTTTGCATTGCCCAACTTTAGCAAAAATCCTGCTAAGTTAGGATTTTTTTCCAGTGAGTATTCCCCCACCCTCGATATCTGATCACTCTTAGATATCTGATCAGGTTCCTCATCCCCCACCCTTGGTGTCTGATCACCCCAGTCCGCCTTCAGCAAGAACACTGTCAAGTCAGTTTACTCAGAATTCCCCCCAGCCCCAATGTTTCCTCTTAATAATTTTCCATCCACCCACCCCCACCTTGCTTCTTGATTATAAATTCCCACTTGTCCATGCTGTATTCAGAATTGATCCCAGTTCTATACTGAGGTCTCTTTTCCCCTCTTGCAATAGTTCCTTTAGAAAATCTGTTTTTACCACTTTAACTACTGTCAGGCTCTGATTTTCTTTAACAGTCTCCACTTAAGATGCCATAGAAGGAGAGCATTACAGCTAAAACTTCCAATCTATTGATGTTTGTTACATATGCAATATTTCTTAATGTAGAGGATTCCTAAAAATAATTGTCTTGTATATTAGCTGCCTGTAATATTTGTAGCATTTGATTATTGACTCTAAAGTCAGTAATCTTGGATGTTTTTTATAACATAATCATAAATAATTGAGATTCAAAAAGTGATGTGTTACCTTAATTTTTTTCCATGTGGAAAATGCTTGTAAGATACTCATATAGAGAAAAGGGGCCGGCAACCAGGTGTGAGAAGCATTCCATTTGCAAATTGAGCTTAGCCATTGGGGTTATTAACATAACAGATCTCAGAGCTTTGAACATCTGCTTGCTAAATGGTAGCCTTTATTGCTGATTCCCTTGGAAAATGCCTTTACAAGTGACTGCTACTTTTATGACTTTGCTGTTATGTGGTAAACACATTACTAAGAATTATATAAGCCATTAAGAGCCATAACATATTACTGAATTACTCTTGAGCATTTTGCCTTAAGTTGAGGATGATTTGCTTAGTATTTTATATTACACTTTGCTCTTAAGATCATCGCATATAAACATTTATGAACTACATAAATTGAGGAATCATAACTTATACATAGGCCTTTTACTTAAGATTATAGTTAATTTCATGTAGTTCTATATTAGCCCACCAAGTGAACATCAGACTCATTATCTATTGATGAATTCTTTGTAGTATGTGTATCCTTAGTCAGTGATGAACATTCTATAATGGAAAATTTGAGGCAGGAGTATAAGCTGTACATTTTGTCAGATTTTGTTCAGGGACCTAACTCTCAGACTTATTTGTATGTGCTTATAGGAGTATCATAAACTGGTAAATTGGTCAAGCTCTACAAGATGCTGAAGAGATTCCAAAATGGAGACTACCACTCAAGAGAACAAAAAAACACGTGTACCATTGAGAAATTATTTAATTGTTTACTGCTGTCAACCAATCTATACCAAGTAAGCAAATAATTCCTCAGTGTTTTTCACACTGGAGATTGTCAATGGCTCTAAAATATTTCTGTTACTAGTTGCATCTCTGTCTACCCTAACACAGCTTAAGTCATTTCATCATGCTCTGAACTGGCACAGCGACAAGCTAAAAAATCAGATTCCTTTGGTTAGGATGATATTCGTTTGGACCTTAGGTTGCAAAATACTAACTCAAGACTGATATGGTAGATCTTTTCATTTAAGGCTAGTTTGAAAGACAAACCGGAGACTCAAAGTATCTTAATATGGTTAATAGATTTCCAATAGTGATGACAGAATTTATGATCCCTACAACTGTGAGACTAGCAAAGATTTAATAGATTAATCTGCTTTCTGGTTTACCATAAGATTTTCAATTCCATTGTGAATTGAATGGAATTTCATTGGTACTACATTGCTTTAGACATTTACCATTTTAGCCACCACACATATGTTATCTCATTTAATATACTGGATGGTATCTATTTATATCTTTATTTTGCAGATGAAGAAAATGTGTCTCATGAATTGAGATATTTATCTCATAGATCCCAAACAACAAAAACAAGCAAACTCCAATGGGTTTCCTGAAACTTGGAGTTAGGTCTACCCTATTTTGTCTCACAGAAGATCAGAGATATCTCCTTGTTTCTCTATTCCTCCTGAATTTTCATGACAAATGAAAGCACAGTATGATGGTTAGACTGAAGCCTCTAGAATCAGACCATGTGGGTTCCAATCCTTGCCCTTCTATGTACTAGAAGTGTGACTTTAATACAGTGATGTAACTATTCCATGCCTAAATTTCTTTATCTGTGAAATGGAGAAAACAATTCCTATCAAATAATGGTAGTTGGGAGGATTCAATGAATTAATAGAGTTCACACAGTAAAGCACTTAGATACATATAAATTAAAATTGTAGGTAACAGAGAACCTGATTGATTTATCTTGCTCAATAAGTAGTTAGAAGTGGACAATGATACTATCAAAGACCCTTTCTCTTTTTAACTTTTTTGCTCCACCATTCTTTGCATGCGACTTTTGTTATTATCATTGCAGGAAGAATATTGCATATCAATATGCATGTCTCCATGTCTGACTTTATTCATAAGAAGAAGAGAGGAAGCGAAGCAGCAAAAGGAAACTCTCTACAGGGACTAAAGTTTATATCTCATCAGCAAGACCAGATTTAAATGTGTAGTCTACGTGCAGAGAGGAGGCTGGGTGATAAATATTTTAGTTTTATAGCTTCTATGAAAGAGAAATAAAAATGAGTAGGTGGTATTTAGACTGAATATTTAATAAGTCAATCAACAAAATATGCTACAGGTACACAGTAAGAATGCAAAAAGTGTTAGTAAACAGAGTCAAGTCTTCTCCTTGCCCATCTCCTTGCATTAGATTGCTAAGGTTATTCATCAGCACTTAGTCCAGAGTTCATTTGAATTTTTGATTCAGTTAATTAGCTCAGTCTTTCCTAATTCCAATCCAAATTTTTAGGAGAGTAATATGACAGTTCTATGTTGGTCATACATTTATGCCTAAGCTGGATATCTTTGGCCAAGTTTGTAGAATATGGTTCTAATGCTGTTGCTAAACCAGCCGTATATGTTGAGACTGCTGTTGGTTGGTGGAGGGGGCCGGGGAACACCTGTAATGAAGGGTGTATGTTATGTCTCCCACAATACACATAAAATTGATTGTAATTTCTGTTGATAATTTCTAAGATATCAGACAAGTGAAACGTAGTTTAGCATGCCTGATACACAAAAGGTATTAAATAAAAGAGCCATTAGAGTATTTATTGATATTATTATTTCTCCAATATAACCATAAACCATTTTCTCAGACTCTAATAGTCAATATATTAATTATATGTGAAAAAGTATATTACTATAAATTTATTGTGCTTATGCAAAAAGTAATTCCTTGAAACATTACCTATAGACTTAATTTGTGTAAAATATTTCATGTTAATTAGATGCCTGCCTAAAAATCTATGTACTCTCAACACTAAAAAATTCATATACCTAAAAGCATATTATTAGTAATTAGTGGTACTGGAGGAATCTGATCACACATTTTAAAATCTAGTCTAACATGTAGAAGGAAATTTCCATTTTATTTCATTAGTTTTATAATCATGAAAGAATGATATCACCCTCATATACAATATATGTCTTCTTAAACAGTTAATTAAACATAATAACTTTGATAATATTTATTGAATATTCTAATATGTCAGACACCCTTTCCAATGATATCACTAGAAGGACATCTGACAGGGAAAAGAATTTTGAATTGGTTTCTATGATCATATTGTTGATGGTAATGTTGGTTATTTCAGGCAACAGGGGTTTTTCTGGTAAGAGAAAAAGAGGAACAGAAAGTAGCTGAGGTTATATAATAACGTTGTAGGACTGAATTTGAATGGGAAATACAGATACAAGGGTGTACTTGAACTTTTGATGGTTTTATCTTGAAAAAAATACAGATGCCCTAACTCTGTGCACTGAAAAGGGCTAGAACCAAGGACTAGTCAACAGTAATAAGCATCCCTAGTGTTCATATCATGGTATCTAAATATCATTTTCTGCAAAAAGAAACCAGAGATCCTAAAAGAAATATCTGATTCCAGGTCTGGAGTAGGACAGGTACAAGATGATCTAGAATGATTTGTCATACAAGAAATCAAGCAAGCTATCAAAGACCACTGAGGATGTTTCAAAAGATTCAGTAACTAACTGAAGAGCTTCCCAGTGGCCAAAGAAGGGACAGTTTGCAATTTAAGAATTGAATAGTAAGAGCACAGAGGATATATAGGGCGGTGAAAATACTCTGTAGGATACTATAATGGTGGATACATATTGTTGTACATTTGTGCAAATTCATAGAATGTACAACATCAAGAGTGAACTCTAATGTAAACTGTGGAGTTTGGGTAACAACGATTTGTCAATATAGATTCACCAATTGTAACAAATGTATCGGTATGGTGGGAGATGTTGATATTGGGGGTGGCTATGCATGTGCAGGGGCAGAGGATATATGGGAAATATCTGTACCTTCCTCTCAATTTTTCTATGAATCTAAAACGGCTCATGAAAAAGTAAAGTTTAAAAAAAATAGTAATAACTACAATGGAATCAAACAGTTCCAATTTAAATCTATGAGTTGCTAAGCCAAAAGACAACAAAAACCCATTGGTCATTTTGGGAGAATTCTAAGTCAGATGTTGAAAACTATGACCCATAGGTCTAATCTGTCCCAATACCTGATTTTGTAAATAAAGTTTTATTGGAACACAGCACAGTCATTTGTTTACATATTGTTTATGGCTGCATTCTCATTACAACATTACAGTTGAGTAATTGTGACAGAGACTGTATGGCTTGCAAAGCCTAAAATATTTACTATCTGGCCCTTTGCAAGAACAGTTTGCTGATCCTTTTTCTAAGTAGTCAAGTCATTATTTTGAAAACGAACAAATAAGGGGAAAGAATTGAGCATTTATCCTGCCTTTCCTTCATGAATGCTACCTCAAATTTATGAAATGTTGATGAGGAGATACTTTCTTTATAGATGTATTCTGGCTTATAAATGAAAATGGAATGATAAAATTAGAACATCATTATTTTTCTACTTCTAGTGAAATAATGGATCAAATGATAGAATGATCATCAGAGGCTAATACTATTGAAAATAAGACGACTAGACTTTATGTGCTTTCTGATAAAATTTAAAGCACCGTCTATGAAGCAGTCTTGCAAAAAAATCAATCCTAAATCTTATCAAAATTCTAGATCTAACTACCAGTTTACAAGAAAAACTGTAGAAGGAACATATGAAGTCACACCAAACGGATTCAATTGGCAATATCCAGAATTGGGAAACTCTGTAGGAAAACAACCTAGTTTTAAAAACAACTAAAATGTAAGAAAAAATAATAAGGGAATATTAAATAATTATTATTTTAAAATGTTAGATGGGAAGGTGAAACTGTGGCTAAGTTAAAAGAGAGAAAGAGACGTGTTAAAACGTGTGGATAAACAAAAATGATTTTGATGTCTGAAATTTGCTTCAAAATGACTCAGGGAAGGAATGAAGAGGAGAGGGGAATAGATAAGGCAATGTTGATACTTGTTGACACGGGATAATTATGTGACAGTTCTTCATGCTATTTTCTCTATGTTTGAAATTTCCCATAATTAAAAGTTTAAAAAAAAGAAGAGAATAGGAAGAAATTAAATCAAACTGGGGACTTTATAAAAAGGAGCTTATTTAAGAATTGTTGATTAACATTTCATGCTTTTATGATGTCTCTGTAGAACACAGAATTTCCCTTTGGACCAAGGGTTAAATCAATAACAAAAGGAAAACTGGCCAACATGCCTGTTAGGGAGTGAGAAAACTTGTTTACAAATGTAACGTAGCCAAGTTATAGTCAGTGTCAGTTCCAAATATCTGTCATTTACCCTACCCATCTGTTTAGTTTTTACATCGAATATTCTTCACATTAGAATAAGGCAGAATTTCTATTCTAAGAAGTGATTGGCATGTGACGATAAAATGACTCAGTGTGGATGACTTTGGGTACCTGATAGAGATATGGGCCTGGATCAATTAGTAATTGCATTTAACTGATACTAACATAGGGCCAACATACCATTTCCTTAAATAATACAAAAATTTATTTTTCTCTCATGAAATTCAGAGGTAGTCAGTCTAAAGATGGTATGACTGTGCCACCATTATTACTAATGTCCAAACTCCTTCATCTTTCTGCTCCAACCAGCAAGCCCACACACTGAACAGGACGAAGGAAATATTTCCCAGCTTATCAGCCCCATGTGCATGAAATTTTCTTGAGATTCCAGGCAATCATCTCTGTTTCCATTGCTGTGGCCACCCTGATCTGCAAAGCAGTTGAAAAAAGGGTAGATTATTAACTCAGAAGATTTCCACTTGCAACAATATAGAAGTTTACTTATTGAAAAAGAGGAGAATAGCTCTTGAATAGGCAACTGGACTCTGAGCCACAGAACCCCAGGCTACAGTCTGATGAGAGATATCCCCATTTTCTTTTAACTACTGCCAGCAAAGACTATCTAAAATAAATACTTAGAGCGGAGAACTTTCTACTTGCATATCTTTTCAAGATCAATATTGATAGAAGCTATGGGAGACAGAGTCAATGTTTTTTGGAAATGTAAGGGTACAGAATCATCTGAAATATTTTAATGACATGAGAATATGGGAAAAATAACTTTTATTCTGAAGAATATAAGTTTGACTTAGCAACTGAGTCTCTCTCAGATGGATTTGACCTCATCATAATACTTTTTCAGGAAAAATCATCCAAGACTTGGAAATTTGTAAAAAACAAGAAGTTACTGGATGTCCTTTCAGTGGAATGCTGTCTGTCTAGTGGACCCTCAAGGAATTAGCTGATCCTCTGGGGCTATACACAGAGATATATGTCTTTGCATGACCAGGCTACTTAACGATTTTGCAGAGATAGAATTCAAGTTGTAACAAACTGGTTACAATTCCAATGTTACCCGTCCCTAGCAAGGCAAATGATTCCTGTTCTTGGCAATGCAAATGAAATTTGTCCAGTAGAAAATATAAACCCCTATACTCAAATTCTCATTGAAACGAATTTTAACATCGATTGATTTCCTCATTAATTAATGAGCTAAATAAAACCTTTGACAGGTTGTCATTTTATATGTGGAAATCAGTTTTCAACAGTTTTAGAGATCCCACTAAGATGCTCAAATGGACTCACTTGATAGATCCAAGTTAAGTGTGTTGCTGGAGAAGTACAACCAGTGGACTGTTTAGACGCATCTTATCTTGGTTCCCAGAGTGAATCCCAAATGTCAACAGAACTTTAACTGTAATAGTCCTCTGTTTCTCTAGTATTCCCCCCCACTAAATTTTGCAAATTAATTACAGAATATTTTTCAGTTATTATTTTCCATGCTGGAGCAATTTCAGTATTTTCCAGTTAAGATACTTCTGTTTTTTTCCAGGGAGCACATTTGAACACTGTAAAGAGTGCTAGCTTGACATTTAAAACTGGTTCCATTTACATAACATTTTCTAGGGACTAGAAACAAACTTCAAAGGAAAAATTTGAATCCTTTTGTTTATCACAATATCCAAAGGAATAACCAAATATATCATTAGCTTATCTCTCTATTTCCTCTTAGGGTATATTACTTTTGTTAGCAATTGGAGGAATTATTTCTTATACCGGGTATGAGAAAATGCTGAGGACAACATTTTACAGAGTTTATTTTCAATTACATGTTCTGGCTTCTTTATGTGTATGGAAGCAAGGTTGGGGATGGCCAAAAAGGAGTTGAATTTTTCTATTTTTGGCTATATGTTGCAGGCTAGTAAAGGTATGATGTGAACCAGCGATTTTAAAAGAAAAACTTAAAAAAAAACCCTGCAGTGAAATGTTTAACACTAGCCAACTTCTGAATATTTCATTTATACTTACTCAAACATCTTAAACCACATTATCATAAGTAATTCATAGACCTTCTCTAAAATATGAAGGAGTTATAAGGCAACTTTCACATTTGGAGAAAAGTAAAGAAAAATGCATTCTTTTTTTTGTGTGTGAGAGAGATCAGCCCTGAGCTAATATTCACGCCAATCCTCCTCTTTTTGCTGAGGAAGGCTGGCCCTGAGCTAACATCCATGCCGATCTTCCTCCACTTTACGTGTGACACCACCACAGCATGGCCTGACAAGCGGTGCGTAGGTGTGCACTGGGGATCAGAACCTGGGCCAGCAGCGGCAGAGCGTGCGCGCTTAACCACTATGCCCCCGGGGCCGGCCCCAAGAAAATGCATTCTTATAAGTAGTATGCTGTATTTTGCCAACCACTTCTTTACAAACATTAAGCAAGATTACACATAACTCAGGACACTGTAGTCATTATCTGTTTTTGTCTTTTTGAAAAAAAAACCTTTTGTGCCAGAGTTGATAGTTGTCATGATGTCTTTTTTTCCATGTATTTAAGTTATCCATGTTATGTTCCTATGAACATAACATGGATAGCTCTTATTTACCTAGTCTGAGAACAGAGTTAGGGAACATAGGGTGTGCAGGACGTGTTCTGTTTAGCCCTGAAGATGTATTTTCCTACCATTCTCCAACCTCTTTTCTGCCTCAGAGGCTGATCTGTGGACCAAACAAGGGGCTCTCTTGACCTTACACTTCCACTTGGGTTTAGCCAGTGGGATGGCCCAGCAGGAGACTGAAGTTATGGAGTAACATTGGGTATTTATTCCTCTGGCTTCCATCATGCACAGGCAAGCTATGTTCATCAAGTGGGGTTGCTTCCTTTCAATTGGCCCTTTCTGTAGGATTCTGTCTTTCAAAGTATGGTGACCGCTCTCTATTCTTGTCATTTGCACCTGGGGTGTCAGCTGCTCTGCTGTTCCTAGCATCATGGACATGTAATATCCTTTGTGGTTTCCTAATGCCCTGCTTATACCTTTATATGTGGTTCTTTTATCAAATTAGTCTCAAAGTATTTATATTTGAGCATGACATCTGTTTCCTGCAAAACTTGCCAAAGAAACAAATGAAAAGGAATCTCTAGTAACGGCCTCAATATCTACAGATAAGGTTTACTCAGTCCAATTCTAGTCAGTGAGTATTTAGTGAGAGCTTGTGAAGCAACTAAGTTCTTGGAAATGGAGGTGAAGATGTGGAGGTAGAAGGTGGAAAAGCAAAATAGCGTCCAGTACATACTCTCAAGAGAGCACAAATCACACTTTATGTTTTTCCTTTCTAGCTGTATATTTTTTCTACAACTCCCCTTCCATGTTTACTTTAAGATATTTGTCTTCTTTTCTAAGTTACAAGGTCTTTATTGGGCGATAATATGTCTTTTATATATCCAACAAACCATTGGGATGATGTTGATAATGGTACGTATTTGATATATTATAGTTCTAACAGATGTTCTTATCTTGTAAACGTGATGGTTCTACACCCAAAACCTAAGGCTCACAGGCCACATTACTGTAAAACTGAACCTTTCCTTCCAAATGTGCCTGTGCTCCTCTACTGCCCCTGCCACCTCCAGACTCCATCACCCTGGGACCAGAGTGTGATTTGAAAATGTTTTTCTCCCTTCTGATTAGCGACTGGCCTCTGCTTCCCTAGAGTAATTCTTCATTTCTATTTGTTTAGAATTTTAGACTAGATATTACTAGATCTTGAAGCAAAGTAAGTAAACAAAGAAAAAAATAAATAAAATAACACATACATATTCAGAAATATTCATATTTCATACCCATTAGGACATGAGTCTCTAATCAAGCTTTTATCTTATTTTGATCAAGAGAAGGAAAAATGAGACATTTTAAAATAAGAATATCTATAAATAAAGGAGATTTTTTCAGAATAGTTTGCCCCTATCAACAGGTAGAGGAGTGGGATTATAAGTAAGGGGAGCACTAAAAATACTTATTAATAAGTCTAGGAAAAATATATAATCTCTTTATAGATTCTGAGAATATAAACTTTGACATTTAGTCTTCATTTTAAAATACTCTATTTTAAAGGATGATGGAAATTCAATGTGATCAAAACTTTTCTTATTAAGACTAGTGTTGTACTTAATAGTGAAACATTTTTTCTACAGTCAGAAGAGAAAAAATACCTATAACTGCTATTATTTAACTTTGTACTAAGATACTATTGTTACTAATTATCTGAGATACTAAAAATAGCCTACCCAATTTGACAAGGAAAAAAAATAAGAACATGAAAATTAAACATGAGGAGATAATGCTGTTTGCAGATCATATGATTACATATTGAGAAAGAAAAAAGAGAAACAGCTAAAAACCTTCAAAATACATAGTCATTCAGGATATAGTAGAGTATAATATTAACTTACAGAAACCAATTGTAATCAAACATAAAACCTATAGAAAATACAATTGAAAAAGACTCAACAAAGATAAAATTCCTAGGAAAATATAATGAGCAATATGCAGAGCCACATTAAAAACTTTAAAACTATCCTGAAGGTATACAAAAAAATGAAACAAATGGAAATAATAGGAAAAATCAATAATCTCTCATAAATAGGTTAATAACTGTAGGCTGATCTCTCTAATATACCATATATTAGCTACATAAATTAATATCAAATTTATATGGAATTTTTAAAAATTAAAATTCTGGAAAAGAAAAGTGATAAGGGGAACTTTTCCTAACATATTTAACATAACATGTAAACATAAGTTATGAAAACTGTGTAGAGACAGATCAATGCAATAGGACAAAAAATTCAGGCAATGACTCTAATACAAGACTTGGAGAAAATCTGAAGCAGACAGATGTGCTAATCAACAAATGTGTTTTGAAACAGCTGTGTTGAGCTCTGGACAAAAAAACAAAATGCTGTTTTCATATTTTCACAAAGACGAATTCAAAATGTGGTAATGATTTAAATGTAAGAAACCGTAAAGTAGAGACGAAAACATGAGAGATTTCTTTCATAAACTCAGAGTGGAAGACCTTTATACATTTGACACAAATATTTAGAAAACATAAAAAAAGATTGATAAATGTAATGATGTGAACATCAAGAGCTACTGTATGACAAAAAAAAAAAAAACAGTCACAAAACAAAGACCAGCTGAGAAAACATCATGACTAATATTATATTCAATTACTCCTAAATGTATAAAAAAAATCTACAAGAAGGTAAGAAAGCCAGTAGAAAAAATAGGCAAAGGATAAGAGATGAGTCTCAGAAAAGAAAATGTGCCTTTAAGTATAGGAAAAGATGCAAAATCTCATTCATAAGAGAAATACAAATTAAAACTATAGTATTATACCATTTTAATCCACAATACTGACAAAAACCTGAAAGTTTAATAACCCACAATATTGGGAAAATTGTGTGCAGAGCCAATGGACTGCCCTCCTTCAGAATGTTGACTCATGCCGTAGCTATGTGAACGGCTGTTCACTATGTAACTCCAGTTGTGCAACAGGGAGGTCTTGAGGGGTGGTGTGGCCAGAGCCGTGGGACTGACATTCTCATACATTATTGTGGAAGTGTCAAGTGGTACCGCCACTATGGAGGGCAATTTTACAGTTTCCAGAAAAATTTAATATGCATATGTCTTTGTGACAGCAATTCTTCTGGAGTTCCTTGTTCATATACACTAGTGCCTATGCAAAACAGCTTATGTACAAGTTTTTTAATTGTAGCATTATTTCTAATAGCAAAAGATTAATGCTAGTCAACTAACATATGAGATTTCCCTACAATGAGATACCAATCAGTTACAAATAAAGGATCAGAAAGTTCTCTCTGTCTTGATAGAAAAAATATCCCAGTATATCATTAAGACAAAAAAAGCAGAAAAATGAATGTACTATGCTACCATTTGTGTAAAAAGGAGGAGAAAAATAGAATATATATCATATATATGTAATATATATATCTTTAGTGCTGTTGATTCTGACTCCTGGAGACCTTGTGTACAGCAGAGCGGAACCCTGCTTGGTCTTTCTGTGCCATCCTTTCACCTTTCAGCATTACGTCAGACGGTGCTCCACAGTTATTCACAGGGTTTTCATGGCCAGTTTTTTCCAGAAGTGGGTGGCCACGTCCTTCTTCCTAGTCTGTCAGTCTGGAAGTTCTGCTGAAACCTGTCTACCATGGGTGACCCTACTGGTATTTGAAATAACAGTGGCATAGCTTTCAACACCACGGTAACAGCAGCTGCCATGTTATGACAACCCACAGACTGGTGGTGTGGTTCCCTGCCCAGGAAACAAACCCAGCCCTCAGTGGTGAGAGCACCAAGTCTTAACCACTAGACCACCGGGACTGGCTCTCTTTCTCTCTCTCTCCCTATATATACATATCTGTACTGGCTCATATATATGGTACACATAGAAGAGAGAATCACTCACAGAAAGAAAAAAGTAAATAATAATAGTGGTTGACCTGCTGGGTGGAGGTGCTAACCAAGAGGATTGGGTTGGAGGGAGGAAAGCTGTCTTAGTCAGTTTGGGCTGTTATAACAGAACACCACAGACTGGGTGAATTAAACAACAAACAGTTATTTCTCATAGTTCTGGAGGCGAGGCAGTTCAAAAATCAAGACTCTGGCAGATCTGGTATCTGGTGAGGACACCCTTCCTGGTTAGCAGATAGCTGCCTTCTTGTTGTATCCTCACACGCTGAGAGAGAGAGCTCTGGTTTCTTTTCTCCTTTTTAAAGGCACCAATCCCATAATGGGGGCTCCACTCCCATGACCTCATCCAAACCCAATTGCCTCCCAAAGGCCCCAATTCCAAGCATCACTACATTGGGGATTAGGACTTTAACATATAAATTTTGGGGGACACAAACTTTCAGTCCATAACAGAAAGAAACTTTTCACTGTGTATTTTATTTCATTTGAAATGAAATTTGAAATTTGTGAATGTTTATTACCTATCCAAAACTTTAAAATGTAAACATTCTCCAAGTAATAGAGATGAGTGGTATGACATCAAGAATCAAAACCTGAATGAATAGGTGACAGAGAAGATACGCAAGAATTTAAACAAGGGTCAATGGTATATCCCGTTCTTTCATAAACTAATGTTCCTGTTGAACTTGTTACCTGCTTTTAGCCACCATTCAAATTCATTAGATTTCATTTGTGGACAGCCATTTTTTCCTTCAAATCTTCATATTTCTCCAAAAGCGTGGGGTTTTTATTAATAATCTAAATTATCCCAAAATTCATAAATGATTCCATAGATTATAAGACCCAAATATCTGTAATATTTTAAAGATGCAAATATGAAGAAAATGCAAATGATGAGTGAATTATAAAAGAAAATACTCCCTCAGAAAGCAATATCCCAAAGGTAACAACAGGCTGTTGTGTTCTCCATGAGCTGGAAGCCCCAGATGGCCAAGCATTCTGGAAATGGTAGGTAGTGATGAAGAGTAGGAGGTGATAGAAAGTGGTATTTTGGGGGATTTGAACTGAGGGAAAGCACTGAAGCATTTGGCCCCATAGCGTTCCTTGTGCATATGAGTGTAAGTACTTCTGTCTGCCGTGAACACAGAGAGGAAAAGAGAGAATTATTTACTTCTAGATTTGCCATGATAGATATGGTTAGTCACAGGGATTTCCCTCTCTTCTAAAATGGAAATGCATTGAAATATGCACCACATACAAACTTAAAAGTTCACGGTGGAAAAAAATGAAGAGTTTCAGGGTAAAATGTCTCCAGAAGGAATATCTGAGCTGGGAGACAAATGGTATGCTAAGTTAGTTACTTCTGAAAAATTTATTGGAATCTCAATCTTCTAATACCAAGCAAGAGTGTTGGGTTTATAAACATAAAAATCTAGATGTCAACAAATTCTGAAAAGTTTGAAAATAATTCTTTTCATAGTCATAGTCTCTAAGGTCATGGGACTAAGACCTTTGACAGCAAAATCTCAGGAGACTTTGGAATATATATAATTTTACTATGGATGTCAAACAACGTCTTGGTTCAAGCCTTACTCAGAGGGAACAGATTTTATAAAAAAATTAATCAGCCAAACGTCTCTATTCTGCTGTCAATATCATCCTCCTTCCAGTACAAAACAACAACTTGCAAAGACAGGTAGAGATTAAGGGTACACATCATTAAGAATAAATCTGTCTGTAGGAGGAGCGTTTATTCTTTTTCATAGCAATATCCTTCCAAATTTGCCCTTGAGAATTCCTATTTTACAATCTTAAGGGAATTCCATTAAACAATGAAAATCTAATTTTATTAGACATTTTCTCACTAGGGTCATTTCTCCACATCTATAATAGGACAATAGGCAAACAAATCTTAAATTCCTGATTGAATACAACTCTTATCCTATGTTGTCTGTAGACTACAAATTCTAACATGGTTGACAAAATGTACACACCCCTGCTGATTGATCTAAATTTAAACTCATGACTGCTAAATTCCAGGGATTTAAGAATGAAAACATTCAGTTTTATCATATTTGCCTAGTCTTTGGACAGTCTCCTCCAACTTTTTTGCCCTTAATTAGATCATTTCCATCATTATTCAAGTATGCTGTATTGGCATCTTAAATATCCTCCTTAAATATTAAAGGCATTGCCTAATCTCCTTATTCCCTTTATAGCAAAATGTCTTGTAAGAGTTGTCAATGTTTCCTGTCTTCATTTTATCTCCTTCTATCCTCTAACCAAATGCAATAAGACTTGCCCTCCACTGATACTTCTCTTATCCAGGTCACCCACTTTTCTACTACCAAATCCAATGGTAATTTTTAGCTTCCCTACTTTATGTATCAAGCATCATCTAACAGAGTTTATTATGCTTTATTTGTTAAACACTTTCTTTATGTGTCCTCTAGGCTATCACTCTCTCTTGAAGTTCTTCTTTCATTATTGGCCTCATTTTCCTCAACTTTATATATCAGAAAAGGCCAGGGATCAGTCTTGGATCTCTACTTTAATAAACTCACTCTAAACATAATCTCTTATGTCCCATGATTTCATAGTCCATCTATTTCTAAGGACTAAAATTAAATCAACAGCCTGGATTTCCACCTAAAACTCAAGACATAAACTTCTACAATACCATTGCATATCTAAGCAGTATTTAAAATTTTAAATGTAAGATGCGCAAAACCAACTTCTTGGTTTTGATTCCCACTCCCTCATAAAGTAGCTTCTTTCTTGGTCTTCCTCATCTCAATAAGGGGAAACTTCATTCTGCCATTTGCTTAGACCAAAATTGTTTGCAATATCCTTGATTCTCTTTTCTCACACGCCACCAGTAATCCTCTAAAACACCAATAATAGAGCACAAGAAGAGATGCCTCAGAGCCTCTCACTGTCTCCTCCTTTGACCATGATGCTCTTCCCCCAATAGATATATGATTCATTCTGATATTTCCTTCTGACTGCTGACCACATAATTCACTATCAGAGTTCTTTCCTGAATGATCTGTAGATAGCTGTACCTCTCTAACCATTCTCTAGTGTCCTTAGACTTCTTACCTCCTAGCCTCCTGCCTTCCTTCCTTCTTTCTTTCTTTCCTCTCTTCCTTCCCTCCTTTCTGGAAAATACAGAATAAAAATGAGACAATACTAGTGGCCACCAGTACACAAGATCCAGGAGGAGTAAGTAGACAATTTGGAGAGGTTTGGGTTTCTCTAGTCATTGGGATTTGGGGTTTTGAGGCAATCTTACATAAATTTCAAAGTTCATTGAAGACTCCATTAAAATATGAACAGCAGTTATACAACACTTTTGATTTTTAGGTCTAGTTTTACTTCCAAGATATAAACTTGTATTCTGCCTTTCTTTGTCCTTTCAATTTGAGTACCCCATATCCAATTTGAGTACCACTCAGCCCATTTTTCTCTCTGCCTCGAGTTGCTTTTTTGTTTTATTGTTCCTTCGTGTTTGTATTTTTTTTTCCCTGCATCAGCAGTACCAAGCACATGGTAGGCAGATTGAAATGAATTGCACTCTTTGATAGTTAGTCTTTGATAGTGTTTCCAGTAGATGAGGTTATAGAAAACGTCTGCGATTGTAAAACCTATGTGAAATATCCTTCCCAGAGACCATAAACTAGCTATTAACCTTGGCCAGACATCTGGTTTCTAGGCTCTTGGCACACTGGAAAGAAATCACACATGGTTTAAAAGAATCACTGCCATTAAAAAAGCACTGCTATCTTTCTGATGGTAACAAGTATAAGAAGAGATATCACCCTATCATCTGGTTGATAAGTCTTCCATAGAATAAAGCCACATTCTACACCAGATTTCTGGCTTTGACTGATATGTTTATTACTCTTTTAACACAAAAATAGGAAATTACGGTCTTTTATTTGTTTTCAAGTCCATTCCGAATTCTTTATCTTTTTCTTTGTTTTGTGGCAGTACAGGCAGAAGCCAAGCTTCTGTACATAATGCTATGGGGTAAGTCTCTTGATTCCTTTATAGTGCAGCAAGAGCTTGCAATGTACCTCCCACTGGCAATTTATCAAACCACTTACACAAATGTAGCTTTTACTTTAATAGGTTAGTGCCTTGTGGTGAGCCAATCAAAATATAGCTACAGAATTCTTTAATTTTCTTCAGATAAATTTATTAAAAAGTGGCATAATCATTTCAAAGAGACAGACTGTGACCATAGTTTCTTCTGCCAAAGAAATGAATCATTTTGAGGATCACCACCTACCACATGTTCCTTGTTACTGCTTAAGAAAGATATAACTTCCTAACAAACAAATAATGTTTATAGAAGCCACCTTTCCAAATACTTTAAAAGAATTATCTCCAAATCTTACTTCGGGTAATTACACCACCTGAATAATGTATCATATGTGAACCCAAATCAAACATAATATGCAAAAATAGTGAACCCTTATAACAAAATGAGCACATATAGAAAGTTTGTGTTGCTGTTTTATGTCAATTACCAATTGTTCTAAAACACCACCTATTAAATAATATTTTATCTTTAAACGCTCTCTGGAAGAGAGTGGAAAAGAGGTTTTCCCACAAAAGCTATCTCATTGATTGCTAAAAGGAAAATTAAATTTAAGCAAAAGAATGAATTTAAATGCATAACCCTCTTTGCTGAAATCTGTCTGGTGTAATGGTACTAAGCTAGGCACTAGTTAGCACTGAAGAGTCTATATTTAAGCTGTGCCATGACAAGAAAGTGGCTCAGCAGAGAAGCAGTGTGTGATTGGGAGAAAGGAAGAGATGTAGTACAGAAACATTATTTGGAATAGGCTGATTGGGAATTCATTGTGAAGGAAAATATAAGGTAGGAAAAGGTTTTTGGTTAATCAGCTCCATTACAAGATTAACTGCATTTCTAATCTCACTGAGTTCCTTACTTTCTTTAGAAGTCTGTTTGTTCCTCAGACCTTATCTCAAATGTCACAGTTTATTGGATTACTCTTTTTGAAAATATGTCTCTCCTGCTTGGTCTTCTAAGCATACTGAAGGTGCTTTGGGCACAGCCCTGGCACCATTATACACTTGTTCTTCTGCCTCTCGTGCTACTTGAAGAAATGCGCCAGGTTCCCCATTATCTATAAACCCCACAGTGCCCAGCAAAGTGTCACTCTGGAGATGTGGATTAAAAATATTATAAATATAATTAGAGGTCATTTAAGATGTAAAATATTTATTTATGTCAACAAGCTTTAAAAATCTCAACATGAATTCCAGATTTTTATAATAAATATTTTAAATTGTTCCTTATGGAATCCTCTTATACAAATTTATCAATTATTAGAAGTATGTTTAAAAATATATGTTAAATAGGTAAGAATATACCATTTTCCATGTTTTATAATGTTGGAAAGCATAACTCTTTATTATTGAATATACCATTTTCCATGTTTTATAATGTTGAAAAGCGTAACTCTTTATTAGTATTATATAGCACTTAAAGTAGATATAAGATATTTTTTCTAATGCATGAATCCCTTTATGTGAATTAGTTCCCCTGATAATCAAAAGATCCTAAGATAGGCATAAAAACATGGATATAATATGAAGAAATGTGAAGTTCAGAGAATTTGTAAATGGCTTTCCAAAATTAGCTAGGACATCTAAACAGGGGAAACAGTTTATGGAAAATAAATCTGCCCTACCCACCTACATGGGCCAATCAAATTGGAGACTGAGGCACACACTATGAAGTCAATTTCAAAGAAGTAAGTGAAGGCACCAATCTTCCCACGTCATCAATCCTCCCAGTTTGAGGACCCAATGCGGGTATTCTCACAAGCTGAGCATTGGCCCTTGGGATCTAAGTGGCCAGCAAGGCTTTTAATAACCCTTCTCAGAAAACATATTGACTGCCAAAGTCCTCACTTTAGTCACTCCTTTCAAAAGAGAAATAATTAGGAACCTTGTTAGATCTGAAATCTCCATGGAATAAGCAAGATATGCAACACAGCATCACACTCATGGTCTATTCCCTACTTAACATTCCTGTTCTTAAATACTTGTTTGTCCAAAATTTGTCTAAAGCCAAGAATTGCAGGTTTATTCATCATTCTCTTATTTTCTCCTAATATCCATCCAGAAGAGAGTGCTAGACAGGAACTCTAGAGATCTGTTTGTTGTTTTGTTGTCTCTTTATTAATTAGCTCTGTTATTTGGGGCAGTTTACTTATTTTCCCTCTTCTAAATCCACTTTCCTTATATGTAAAATCAATGATCTGAAATTGACAAATCTCTACAATCTCTTCAATGTCTCCTGATATTTAAGAAAAGATAAGAGTATAATCAACAAATTTTAAAATGTAAGTTAAAGTTATAGTAAATTATTCAAGCCATGACACTAAGTAATGTCTAATTCCGGGCTTTGCTCAAATGTCAATTTGGAGAGGAAATGTAAGCATCCAATTTTAGCTGCCTACTATAATTTGAGTAAAATGATAGAACCACTGATTCAATACCATCACTAATTTAGTTTGTCCTTAATGTCTAGCATAGCACTCCATTAAATTATGCACTTATTAATGATACACTTAAAAACATGTTTGTAGAAAGAATCCTTGCACAATTTAGTTACAAACCACGAGTTAACCTTGCAGCCCAATATTACTTAACATGTGTTCTGTGCTTTAGCCAAGCTGAACTGCTGCTGCTACACGCATACAAAGAGTGCATCCCTCTCCTTGGACCATCCATTCCCTTCATGTGCAAGATATGTTCTCTATAACCAACTCTCCCTAGAAAGACCCCACAAGCATCAACTCAAGTTTCACCCACTATAGAATGATCACTGCAACTACAGGTGATTTTTCTCCTTCCACCCATTCACCCACTTCTGTTCGCCCCATCTTCCAGTCTAACAGCTACTAGTTGTGTCATGCTCTCCTGGCTCTCATGTTTAAAGTCACCTCTACTCATGCAAACTCCATGCTGGTCAATCATGAGGTAGATGTGAGTTTGTTTCCTAATCATTTGCCCCAGAGATTACTGCTGTCTTCCGCTCAATAATCTCCAGATTCTATGGACTCTTATCACATCTTCCTCCAGTTCTGAATCTTGACTGTGTGACCTCTGTTTGATACTTATCACTTATCTTCAGAAATTAGTATTTTTACCTGCTGTCACTACTATGTGAATTTCAGTTTTTCCTGTTGACTTTTGCTCAGTTCACTCAAACTTTTTTTTTTTGCATTTTTGCCTCATTTTTTCATACATTAGCTAGTTGATATGACATAAAATCATTATCTACATACTTAATATGAAATTTTATAAGAAAGACATTATTTTCCTATCTTTACCTTTATATATATGTGTGTCTGTGTGTCTGTGTGCATTTTGAGGGCATAGATACCAAAATATATTATCATATGATTTATATACTAACATTGCTACTAATAATCTAGTCTGTAAATAGCATGAAGCTTTACCTTTTCTTTCTGCCAGTCCTCTGTGCTCACATTTCAGTTGAAGGTTTTAATTAAAAATATAAGATAAAAATCTTCAGTCTTCAAGAACAATAAAGGAATTACCAAGATTTTGTTATTTTTAATAACCCAAAGTAGATCCTCTGATTTCTACAAAATCTTTTAAATTGTTTTCTCTCAAATCACTTTTATTAATTAGTAATTTTTTAATTAAAAAATCATCAAATTAGTCTAACATAGGATATATTCTTAAAAATATTTTTTCTCTAGTATTTAAATTTTAGGACTAAAAAACATTCTTGTTCTTAATTTAGATATAATGTTAGGCTAAATTTATAATGTGGAAAGAAGCAATTGTTTTTTAACTACAGCCTAATAAGTCAGTACATTGTAACAGCTGCTACAGGCAGTAAAGCAGTGGCAATAAATATCATAGTCATGAAACAATATAATCACTTTAATTATGCCTAACTATTCCTGGGTATCATTTTTTTCACAGATCCAATTTTAAAAAAGAGTGATGATAGTCATGTAAGATAGTCAGCTGTCAGTCTGACAGTTTATTCAAAAAATAAAAAGCTGGATATTTATTGATACACGAAGATATTAAAAATATATAACTGTTGCAATATATGTTAAAATATTTAACTATATATTGATTATAATTTAAACAATTATAAACTAAATGTGAAATAGTCCTATACTTTGGCATCTGATTCTGTTTCCTAGGTATATAATTTGTTCTAGAGTCTATGCTCTTTTTAATGAACATTTTCTTTTCTTTTCTTTTTTTTTGTGAGGCAGATCAGCCCTGAGCTAACATCCGTGCCAATCCTCCTCTTTTTTTTTTTTTTTTTTGCTGAGGAAGACCGGCTCTGCGCTAACATCTATTGCCAACCTCCTCCTCTTTTTTCCCCAAAGCCCCAGTAGATAGTTGTACATCATAGTTGCACATCCTTCTAGTTGCTGTATGTGGACGCGGCCTCAGCATGGCCGGAGAAGCAGTGTGTCAGTGAGCACCCGGATCCGAACCCAGGTCGCCAGTAGCGGAGCACGCGCACTTAACCGCTAAGCCATGGGGCCAGCCCTAATGAACATTTTCTGATAGCCTAGCAGTTTTAAAGGGAGGATTTTCTATAGATAGTTTTAGGACTTTAAAAAATCATCAAGACCAATTTTTTTTTTTTAATTATTTTTACTTAGCTTGTCTGCAAAATGTGTGCATCACTACAGGCTTTGGCATCAGACAGTCCTAGGTTCTTCTTTTGGCTTTGCCACTTATTAATCATGTAACCTCAGGCAAATGTCTAAGCTTCTCAAAGTTATATTTTCTTCCTTTATGAATGATGGATAATAAAACTACCAGCCTCACAGTATAGCTGAGGGTATTTTTAAAAATGTGTCAGCATTTAATACTGACACATAGGAAGTGCTCAAAAAGCGTTAATGCTGTCTTTTAAGTTGTCATAAGCATCTAATTATTTAATTGTCCCCTCAGTTCTTTATTGGCATGCTCTTTGGAAGCATGCACCCTTGGGTGGTACATTAGAAGGTTTAAAGAAAGATAATTTTGTCTTGTTTGGTACTTTTTCAGGGGAAAGGCAAGAACATTCAATGAAGGTTTTTTAATACACTGTCTAGAAGTAAATAGTAAAACCCTCTCTCCTGATAGTGCCACTCCTGGCAATACTGTTATATCTCCAGAATTGGTTAATATCTGATCATTTAAATGGGCTTTCAAGTTCTTGCCTCGTCATTCTTCCCTTTCGCCATTGCATTGTCTCTTGAATGATGACCTTCTCTAAACCTGAATGATGACCTTCCCTAAACCTGTCATTTTGGTCAACGTAAAAAAAAAAAGGCGTATTTTTTACCAAAAAAAAAAAAAAACAGAACCCTATACCTAATTTGAAAAAAAATTATAGAGAATATTCTTCTGTTAGTGACTTTATTCCCTGTACAAGTTGTCCAAAGGATAGTTTAAGTAATTTTTAAGTCAATCTTATTTTTGCCCTGTATTAATTTATTTAAAATTGCTCAAATAATATATGAATGCATGCTTCTTGTTAGAAAAGAATCAAACATAGAAATTACAATACAAACCCACCTCATCCCCCACCCACACACCTCCATCTCATAATGGTCCTTTGAGAGATAATTATGAAAGACAGTTTTGAATGCTTCCTTCCAGGCTGTTTCCACACATTTGTGTTATCTATTTGTGCTGTTGTTGAGTGCAGAATTCTCACTTCACAGAAATGAGAGGATGTAAGAACTATATGGAAAAAAATCTTTAGGAAAGATTGGAGAGGAAAGAGAGCAGCAACGGAACTCAAGGCAGGTTTCTACACAGTAATCAATTGATTCCTCACCACAGCCCTGGGAGGCACATGTTATTATTCCCGGGTTGCATTAGAGTCAAGTAAAACTCAGGCTAAGAGACATCCTCAAGGCACATTATTAGCAAAAGGCAGAACTGGAATGCGACCAATTTCTATTGGAGTCCAATACTTCAAACTTAGCTGTTTCACGATGTGACTTCTCAATATCTTTTCCTTTTGGATCTTTGATTTTTGTTTTTTCAAAACAGGAAATTTCTTCCACATATACACACACACGCATACACATATGCATTCTTACACACATGCATATGAATCTTAGAATACACAGAAAATGGAAATTATATCTTTGCAGAGATAGAAATGAGTAATCACAATAACTTTTTGAGATTATCCATTGGGATAATCTCCAGAGACCAGAGGGAAACAGTTTTTTTTTTTTTGATATGTCAAAATTCAACTAATATAGACAAATTAGATACATATCTTCCCATATTTATGAAAAATTTTGACACAGCAAATAGTCAGTTGACTATAGGACATTATTGCAGGGTGAGTGTGGACAATGCATTCAACTTTCCACTATTTCAGTGTTTTGGTACTGTCAGAGCTTTGAGTATTTGGTCTGGGTAGAAACTTTCAGTCGCAGGTGATCAATCAATAAGTACCACTGGATACCTTCTTAACGGGACAAAAAACAAGCTGATTCTAGTATGTTTCTAGTCATGATTTTGGTCATTCACATTCAGGGTCTCCCTCTGGTCAGTCTGTTCTGCCCCTGCATAGCACCCTACAGCTTTGGATACCAGCATTCAGGCCTTTCCTCGGGACTCTCTTGGTGGTGGCATGTTCCTTAATCAAGATGGTAGGTAAGCTTTCAGAGATGGAAACTGAATCTTTCTCACTGAGCTTGAGCCTACAGCACATAGCTGAGAAGGGAGGATCCATCCGTTGCAAGTTTCTAGCTCCAGAGCCCTTCTCCTCTGAGTCATACTGTGTTCAACTCTATCAACAAACAGAATACGTCATCATTTGATTAGCTCCTCTGTATGTTTCTAAATGAAATAGTCATTTATCAGGTATGAGACCTACCTGAATGGTTTCACCAATGGTCCAGATTTTGTGAAAAGTAAGAAAGATTCTCACAGTTACCAAGAAAAAGGATAAACATGAATATTTAGGACAGATGAGTTAAAAACACATTGACCTTCATTAATTTAGTTAAAGATGCTTTTCCACTTAATATACACATCACTGGTTTCTGAGGGCAGGGGAAACAGGACAGGAAAAGAAAGGTGGAGGAAAAGAATATTTCAGAGAAATTCTGACTATATAATATGAATTTAAAGTATAATTGCAACATATCTAAAATATAAACCTATATAGTTTTGTCCTACATAGTTTTCAGAATTATTAAAAACTCCAAATACTTTATCTTTCAATGAATAAAATTCAACTAAATGCTAGAATACTTAGAAACACACTATGTGATTAATAAAAACACTTTGAGTCATTGTCATTATTATTTTCACACCACAATCATTTGCGGCTGACAGAAAACAGGGAGAGTTCTTTTATTGATTAAATGTGTTATACATATTTCTAATGATTGACTACACTTAAATTATTTAATAAAAATATTTGAGAGTCTTTAATAAAATGCTCAGAGTTCAAAATACAATATGTGATTTCTCATAACTAATACTTTATGCTTAAACTCTTTCTCTTATGAAATATTTAGTGGATATTTCTTATTCACTTTTTTCTTTGAAAAGCACACCATCTTTCATTTGGATAAGGCCTTATGGAAATGTCCAGAAGGAATAAATGTATGAGATGTCAAATGAAGTCCTGTAAGCAATGCATAATTCATATCAAAAAGCAGAGCTTTATTTTAAAAATTCAGAGATTTATTTATTGGTTCATAATGACATTTTTCTTTTCAGTTCAGTGAACCTAAGAATTACTTTTAAAACAATTTAGTACCTTTCTCATCTGTTTCTAATTACAGAGCTCTTTTACTGAAAATTATAGTGAATTGGTATTTTGCACACGCATGTATAATCTCTGGAATGTGTACGCATTCTCCCTCAGCTAGCACACACTTTCCACATTTGCATACATAAACAGGTGCACTTTAAAAAGAAAAATAATCACACACATTTTCCTACAGCAGTAACTCGCTTCCCTTCTTTTATTTCTTTTCTACGTATGCTTAAATATAGTAAACATAACATTTTAGAAAATGAAACTAACAATAACCTATCGGTAGGCTTGTAATTTTCCAATTGTTTGATAATTTTTAATTCTAGAACTTCTTTGACATGTTCACACAATTAATTAACTAGTAATCACTAGCACATGCCACTTGCTCTTCACCATTAGAATAACTGGAACATGAATAAACCTAAAACAAACAAACAAAATCATAGAGAATATATTTGCCTTATTATTTTATGACAGTGGGCAGACCACTTTTTCACTTGGCTCACACTGTAAGCGCCTTTTTACTAATCCATTTGCTAATTTCACTTTCTCATTGACGATTACTCTGATCACTTTATTTAAAGTTGCCACTCCTGCATTCCATTCCTTGTGTCTTACTTTTCTTTCCCTTTTTGCCCTAGCCCTTACCGACATTCTAATATCCCATTAGAGCAAAGATCTGTGTTTAGTATATTGATATATCCCAAGCATCTAGAACAGTGCCTGGTGTATAGCTCACTGTTACTAAATTTTTGATGAATGAATGAATCTTCATTTTGCCAATGAGAAAATTGAAGCATGGAGAGATTAGCTAGTTTACCTGGGTTATACAACTTGGAAGACGTTCCTGGTTCCAAAGTCTCAGCCCCTACACTAGAGCATCTTGTACTTGTGAAGAGAAACGTTCACCTGCTTAATCAGCCTGGCGCTCCACTGCCCTCACTCTCCACTTGGACAAACATAATTTTGCATTGTCGTGGCACAGTATGAAGACTGAATTGAATAGAAAAATGAGTGTTGGCTTTGAGGAAAATCAATTCTGATGAAAGTTTCTTTCTCTCTCTTATTCTCAGAGAATAAACTGAGGTAAGTTTTCTTGGAAGTCTTTCCATCGGTGACCTACCTAGCATATTTCACAACTGGATTGGGTCCTTCTTTTAACAGCCCCCTGCCATTATGTGCTGATCTGTGTCCCACCAAAATTCATATCTTGAAGTCCTAACCCCCAGTGGCTCAGAATGTGACTGTATATGGAGATAGGCTCTTTAAAGAGGTAAAGTAAAATAAGGTCATAGGGGTGGGCCCTGATCCAATAGGACTATTGTTCTTATAGAAAAAGGAGACTAGAATGCAATATGCACATACAGAGGGTCGACCACGTGAGCACACAGTGAGAAGGCAACTGTGTGCAAGCCAAAGAGAGAGGCCTTTAGAAGAAACCAAATCTGCTGACACGTTGAACTTGGACTTCTAGTCTCCAGAACTTTAGAAAAAACAATTCTGCTGTTAAGCCACCTACTCTACTCTATTTTGTTCTGGCAGCCCTAGCAAGCTAACCATGAAATAAAGTAAATAATAATTTTACCCAAAAAAGAAATGCAGAGAGAAAAATTTTATTTCCACCATTTGTGTGTATATGTGCATGTGTGCCAGTAAATAAAATAAAATAAAAAACAAAAAAGCAATGAATTAATACTTTTTAGCACATTAATGTTCAATTTGAAAGAAAAGAGGGAGACATACATGCAGAAATGTTTCCCAAAACAGAGAATTTCCACATGATTCAGAGAATTTTTTGCACAAAGACTGCCACAATTGAAGTCAAGTTCTGTCTCTTCTTCTTGTCCTGTCTAAACAGGGCCCTACTGTTTATTTCAAATCTACTATTTAAATATAGGAATGTTTAATAGCACAGGGATTGGAGACATAAGCTCCACCCAAAAATAGTTCAATTGATTCAAAACTGTTAGGAGCTTATTCTCAAAGCTAATGTGGGTAGCAGATTTTATGTGCATCTAAATCATTTAGAATTTAGACCAACAACAGACTTTTTGGGGAGAGAACTATTTTATCACTGATATTGTTTAAATTTGCCAGTGCGTTGCGATGACAAAAGGGCTAACATTTAATTAATATTATTGTTACCTTTAAATTTTCTACAGACAGTGTGGCCCTAATTGCTGAATTGCCTCCTCCCTGTTCTAAATCTCTTTTATTTTTAACCATAGCTTAATGTTTCTCCTCAACAGGAAACTTGCCTGTTTTCCATTCTAATATATCTGGAATAATTTTCAAATAAAACTTGCTTTGTTTGTCTACATAACATATCACAGATTTTACCAGCATAAAATGAGGATGCAGTGGCTTGAATATTGACAAGGTGAATGATCCCTTTGGGTTCCGTTGTTTCGTGGAGTTTTTTCCCAAGTAACTTTGAAAATTCCTAGGCATTGGCACAGCGCTGTGATTCAGTCTGGTTTGGACCCCGTTGACGCTGACCTGGGAGAAATGTGCTGTGCAGGGAGTTCTGTTTGAAGTTCTCCTTCCTAGTTGCCTGGGAGGTGGTTGCTGCTGTTGCCATCCTGTCTGTGTAGAACATCCCCAAGTGCCTCAGGTGTCCCTCCTCTTCCTGCTGATACAACTTCTCAGAAATCACTTTGAAATAACAGAAGGAAGGCTCTATCACTCTGTGTAGCGCTCAGCCAAAAGGCAGAGGGATGGAGAATGAGGACAAAGCTGCCTTGACGATAAAATGCTACAGTCCCTTTTGTTTATTTATTTAGTTGATAAATATTAATGTGCCAGGTATTGTTCTAACTTAATATTAAATATTTAATATCTGTCATAGCTGTATGAGACAGATAGTATTCTTACTTCCATTATACAAATGGAGAAATTGAAGCACAGAGCTGTAAAGGAATTTTCCCAAGTTACGCAGTTAACAGGGGGCTAAACCCAAATCTGCAACCAAGCCACTTGTCTCCAAAACTTGTGCTATTGGCCTCTGAGCTATGCAACTTTTCACAGGCACACAGCCATTTTTTCCAGACAACCACATGTTTCTCTAAGAGTTGTTGAGATGGTTTCTGAAATTATGCACAAATTCCCTCTGAACTTTTACAACCATCTATTTTTTGGTGTTGAGTCCACCTCACTGTTTCCAATTCCCCATCTGCTACAACCTGTCTTCCTCTTTTTTGGAGACAGTTCTCTTCTGCATTCTGTGTCCTTTCCTGTCATCTGGTCTCCACCAGGGTCACCCTGCCCATCAAGTGTAATACCTGCCTGATTATGATTAGAGAAGGATCAACGATTATGGGATTGCATGGGAATTTAGGTGAATAAGTCCTTAGAATATAGTTAGATGTTTTTGAAAATAAATTTCTAAAGCAGGAGAAAGTTACCAGATGTCTTTGGGAGATCTAGGATGTTGTTGGGGATCATTTAGATTCAATGCAATATGTGTTGGAATCTAATCTTGAGTATCTTCAACATTCATTTACTCCCTCAGTGTTCCCCAAAACACCAAATCTACATGTCTGTTTTTTTCCTTCCTTGGCACCTCTGATAATTATCTGTTGCCACATAGGATTTTCTGACCTCTTGATGGATCAATTTAAATGTGTTTGTTTTATTTTCCATTATCTCTCATTTTGAGAGTGAAAGAAAAGCAAACAAAAACAAAAACCTTTTTCTCTCTTAGTAAGAGAATGAAAAGAGAAAAAAGCTAAAAACCAGGAAGAGTAGTTCACAGTTAGGGAAAAGGAGGGATGTGAGAAAGTATCTAAGGAATGAGAGGAAGTGCCATGCTCCCTAGGCCCAAAGAGACACTTTAAAGTAAAAGGAGATACTCTTGTGTCAAGTGAACACAGTTACAAAATAATGAAGAAATTTAAAATCTCTTGGGATAAAAACAGGTATACAGAATGGCTTTAAGGACTTACCCACACAATTAGAGCAGGGAAGAGTCAGAATGACATTTTATGGCTTTTTGTTTTCTTTTGTGAGGTCTCTGCTGTACTTCTTTAAAAATATAGTTTATTAAAATATGGATAAATTGAGTAATTTTACGCAGGGTAGTTAAATAAATTTTTAAAAATATTTTATAATTCTTTGAGATAACACAAGTGTCAGATTGACAAATCAGACTTACAGGAATCAGAGATCTTAACCAGTCTTAAATTCTATTAATAATGCAAAGAATATTGGCAACCACAAGACCCAGGCAAAAGACGGAGACATCTGAGATCATCAACAAGCTGTCTGTTTCTTTTTCCCTACAATAGAATGTGCTCTGTTTCAAATTTAACCTATAAGGTTGAGAACAGTACATAAGGGAGTGAAAGATACTTGAAGGGTATTATGATGTTTAATTTCATGTGTCAATTTGACCAGGCCACTGGGGTACCCAGACATTTGGTCAAACATTATTCTGGGTGTGTCTGTGAGAGTGTTTATGGGTGCGATTAACATTTGAATCCATAGACTGAGTAAAGCAGACTTCCCTCGCTAAGTGGGTGAGCCTCATCCTATCAGTCGAAGGCCTGAGTAGAAAAAAAGGTGACACTCCCATGAGTAAGAGGGAACTCCTCCTGCCTGACTGCCTTTGAGCTGGGACATTGTTTTTTTTCTGACTTGGACTGCATACTACGCCACTGACTCTTGGTTTTCAGACCTTTGGACTGGTACTATCTCATCAGCTCTGAGTCTCCTCCAACTGCAGATCTTGGGACTTCCCAGCCTCCATAAGTGCATGAGCCAGTTCCTTTTAATAAGTATATGGTCGTGCTTATATACACATACATATCTTTTTTTTCTCTTTTCATTCTCTTCCTAAGATAAAAAGATTTTTTTCTTTTATTTCCAGAAAGAGAGAAAAGAGAAAATAAAACAAACATATTTAACTTAAGAAATGACGTATGTAATTTATATATATACACATACATTTCATCCATCCTATTGGTTCTGTTTCTCTGGGAAGGGAGTCATATCAAAAATGGAACATCTCTCTTTTATATCCCACTTATTATGTAGCTTATGTGACATTTCCTAGTGAGCTATGGCCATGAGTCTATAAATTTGAAACTTATTTACTAGGTATATCCTGCTAAAACTTCTTACTGATAAGATTTCTCCATTACCTCTATTATCTCTTTTACTCATAAATACCATCATTGTACTTACCAAGAGGTCTGGAGTGCATGTTTAAAAGGGAATTTGACTGGGTCAGCTCTTTTTTTCTGGATGTGTCTGGTCAAAGGAGAAAATAGTTCACAGGACCATTATTACAAGCGCCGACCTTTCCTTCTCCGTCTTTCATTACACTGGAAAGAGATGCACTTGTTACAAAATGGCTCTCAGATCACAGAGGAGTACCACACACTGGTCATGCTTTCAACTCAACCTTCTCTAATTTAGGAAGGATATTGTGGCCCATTCCAGTGGAAGTGACAATCCAATCAATTCTTAAGACTCCATTGACATGTGGACTCTGATTAGTTGGAGAAAAGAGCCCTCATGGCACTTGAGGACTTGCTCATAGAAAATAATAATTCTATATGTGGTTGCAGACGCATGTGAGGTACAAAAAAAGGAAACCTCAGACAAGGGCCCTAAGAGCTATAGACAGCAAAAAAGTGCTGAATACTGGGGATATCTTTGCTTGGGGCAGATCTGGTACTTTCAATTCACATTTTATGCCCATAAGAGCTGTGTGTACATGTGAATAGAGAGAAATAAGTGTGGCCACAGAAGTGTCTTAGCTTGCTTCCTAAGCTATCGAATTAGGAAAAATGACGTTTTTTTGATGAAACAATGCACTGCAACTTTTCTCCAAAACAACACCCACATGCACACACACACACACACACCCACAACTCTCACCATGTTAATATAAGTATGTGATTAAGCAGAGTTCCTACTCCCTACAGAGTGAGTAGAGAATAAAATTTTCCAGCTTCCTCCAACATGGTTTAATTATACAGACTCTCACCAAATGTTTTACTATCAGACATCAAATCTCTTGGCATCACAAGAAACAGAATCCCACATATCACTTTTGGCAGCCGATTAGTGGGCAAGAAATTTATGTGAAGAAAGATCCTTTTTCTCAAGAAGAGTAGATCTTTTACGACTCACAGATTTCAGTTAGTTACTTCTAACTTCAAATTCTTATTTATATTGCGAAAGAAACAGATGGTCTACTTTTAAGGCCCATGCAATACCTTTTATGATGTGGATATGTGCATTAAAAATATGGAAATTTGTAGAAATAAAAGGTCAGGGTAGAACATAAAACATTTTAAATGCTGCATCTTCTTGTAAAATTTTATTTTGTTTCTACAAAGTATTGACCTAAGTGAAAGATTCCCACCTATATAAAATGCCAATACTCAGAAATATAGTGATAATAAATACTTGACTTAGAACTTTATATACCAGAGTTCATAAAAGTGGATAAGTTCATGGAAAATTTACATTTCTAATGTTTCTTAAAACTAATATTAGAAACATCCTCCTTTGGTAAAAACATATTCTTCCTCCTACGTGCAAGTACAAATAAATGCTTGTTCTTTTCCTTGAAGTAGGGAGTAAAATTTTAAGCATTATAGACTTTCACCAAATCTTTTAATATCAGTTTATATTTTGCAACACAAGACACTGAGTTCCACTTATTATAGGAACATCAGTGGATAGAGCACAAACTTTGGAGAGAACAATATTTGATTGCCAGCTTGAAAATGTTCTTTCTTTAATTTTGAAAAATTTTCTTACTTTCTCTAATTCACTGTCTCCTTATAGCTAAAAGAACTAACTCATAATTTTTACTGAAAGAAATATATGAAAACTCATTTCCAATCATTTATGTGATGGTAATAAATGCTAATAATTATTACTCTTATCAATGGTGTCCTCCATTTTAGTGGCTATATATATCCTTTTGGACAGAAAATAGTTCCTCATCAATATGTTAAAATTGTACTCCTACTTTCCACTTTAAAAATATATGTTTTCATGTCAGGGCATCTTCTCAAGGCTTTCATTTATTATCATTTATCGTTTGTATTTGGCAAATGAAATCAATTCTGTATAAAAGTATTGCTCATAAACTTCACAAGACCAGGTGAACTCTATTCTAGAAATTAGAAATCTGATACTTCTGGGAATAGTGCCTTGCTGAGCTCAAAATATAACTAATATTGTTAAATACATGTGCAAATCGTGTCTCCAAGTTCAACCAAAGACTGTGACTCTGAGCATGTCAATAAAAGGCAGCATATTTTCAAAATGCCAGTATTTAAAATAAAATCTTACACTGATTGAAAGTTATCACATGATTTTAAGGAATGTTGAAGAATTATATCTTCTTATTTATGTAATAGTAATATTATATCATTCAAAAAAATCCAGTTAACATTTTCTTCATGTACATTTAGGATTTTTTCAGTTGAAAAGATCTTTTGAGTAAAACACCTACACCTGAGTTTTTTCTCTTCTATTTGACGTATTCTAGAGAACAAAGAAAATCTCCAGTGACTGTGTCCATTATAGTTCATTTATTAATAATTCTGAAATTATTTGTTTTACTGCATACACATACATAATGTTTGCTTTAGGAAAACAAATAGGAATGAGATAAACTTCTGATTCCAGCAAATAATTTTAGATGCTTGTTTTATAGAAAATATTCATCAATAAATTCAAAATATTCAACCTACGGAACACACTAAAATACGGTTGACTGCAAGTTTGCCGAAAAAGCTATTAATATAGTAAAAAACGTGCATAAGTAACATGTTTTTCATTTAACATGTTTTTCTGAAAATGATAATTTTTTTACTGACTTGACCTTCTTTAAGCATCCTAAAAGTGTCTCCTTATTGGAAATAAAGAATATTTGAGGGTAAGGGCACTGGGCATCCATGTGATTCTGATATTAATATTATTAAAATTTACTTGAAATTTTGAAATACTAAAGCAACATTTTCTAGCTAATGCCCAAAAAATGCAAAGTTCTTTGCCTATAAATTGTTTTTAGAAGTTCATTTAATTTTGCTGACAGAGTTTTTACTGGGATGCTTTGAAGAATAATATGATAACTGGGTTAAGATCTGCATAAATGGAACTCATAACTCCATAAACTTCAGTTTATGAGTGGACACATAGCACAGGCTCGCCAGATCTCAAACACAAGCAGTTACATTTCCTTCATTAAGCTGTAATTTCTTTCTTTTTTTTTTTTTTTTTTTTTGTGAGGGAGATCAGCCCTGAGCTAACATCCGTGCTAATCCTCCTCTTTTTGCTGAGGAAGACTGGCTCTGAGCTAACATCTATTGCCAATCCTCCTCCTTTCTTTTCTTCCCCAAAGCCCCAGTAAATAGTTGCATGTCATAGTTGCACATCCTTCTAGTTGCTGTATGTGGGACGCGGCCTCAGCATGGCCGGAGAAGTGGTGCGTCGGTTCGCGCCCGGGATCCGAAACCAGGCTGCCAACAGCCGACCACGCGCACTTAACCTCTAAGCCACTGGGCCAGCCCTAAGCTGTAGTTTCTTTAATTCATCATCAGAATTACTGTCTGTTAAGATTTAACAACAGAGGGCCGGCCCGGTGGTATAGCGATTAAGTTTGCGTGTTTCACTTCGGCGGCCTAAGATTCGCCAGTTCGGATCCTGGGCATGGACCTACTCAACGCTCAAGTCACGCTGAGGCGGCATCCCACATAGAAGAGTTACAACTCTACAACTATGATATACACCTATGCACTGGGGCTGCGGGGAGAAAAAAGAAAAAAAAAAGGAAGATTGGCAACAGATGTTAGCATAGGGCCAATCTTCCTGAAAAAAAGAAAAACAAAACAAAAAAATTTAACAATAAATGAATGCCACAAACTTCCCTATAGTTCACAGTGTACTAGTTATGCACTGATGATTTTGAATAAAAACAGAATGGCACAATCTTCTTACATTTGAGGACTAGAGTCATTTAGCTTTATAGCAAGTCAAAAAGCATACGGTAGACCCAATTTTTGCATAAATATTTATTGCTTTAACAGAAAGAAGAGTAAGAGGAGACAGGATGATGGCTTTTTTTTTCAGATGTAAAAAGCTGAACATAATAATTGTAGCACAAGAAAGATTATATTGATTGTATGTTATAGCTCCATTGTATTCTCCGTCATAGCTATATCAGATTTAACAAACTGAAGGTTTTATTTTTATTTATTTATTTATTTGTTTGTTTGTTTGTTTGTTTGTTTATTTTTTGGTGAGGAAGATTGGCCTTGAGCTAATATCTATTGCCAGTCTTCCTCTTTTTGCTTGAGAAGATTGTCCCTGAGCTAACATCTGTGCGAATCCTCCTCTGTTTTGTATACGAGACACCACCACAGTATGGCTTGACGAGCAGTGCGTAGGTCCATGCCCAGGATCCAAGCTCATGAACCCCAGGCTGCTGAAGCAGAGCACACAAACTTAACTACTACACCACCATGCTGGCCCCTGAAGGTTTTATTTTTAATGTACATCAGCTTTACCAATTATTTATTAATAACATAATTCAGTGTTAGTGACTCAGCCCAAGAAAGGAAATACTTAGGAAATGAAGCAAAAGTTGCATCTAAAAATGAGGAAATTTTCCATACAATTTTAAGGCCAAGTCTTTCAAATGCACCTTTAGTAAAGTGGATCTTTCCTGGATGCACGTTAGAATTATCAATGGCGCGAAGGGGTATAAGTGGAGATTTATTAATATATTCCATTTCTAAGTCCCATTTCAATTAAATCAGATTTTTTTTTTTTTTTTTTTTTTGGTGAGGAGATCAGCCCTGTCCTAACATCTGTCGCCAATCCTCCTCTTTTTGCCGAGGAAGATTGGCCCTGGGCTAACATCCGTGCCCAACTTCCTCCACTTTATATGGGACGCCGCCACAGCATGGCTTGCCAAGCAGTGCATTGGTGCACACCAGGGATCTGAACTCCAGTCCACTGCAGCGGAGCACTTGCACTTAACTGCTGCGCCACCAGGCCAGCCCCACAATTAAATCAGATTTTTGAAGGTTAAGCCCAGGTCTCAATTATTTATAATAAAAATATTCCAAGTAATTCTAATGCAGTAAGAATTAACAAACGTTGCTTAGTGAATAAATTCCATTTTAGGTAAACTTGATTATGTTTGTAGAAAAGGTTGGACTAAAGGTGTTATGGTTAGTTTTTAGTGCACAAGAATAGCTCCATCAGAAATTTTGAAAAGAAAAACACTCAATTTTTTTCATCAATGTATTGTCCCACAGATAAAACACTTGAATATCACGGCAAGCAGAAAAAGAACAGACTGTGAAGATAAGTACTACAAAGACAATAAAGGATTCCTTTACTTAAACTTTCTGTACTTGAGTCATCCGCACACCTTTTTACATTTGCAGACTTGAGTTGTTATGGAATTAAATTTCTCACTGTGGCTTTAAAATCAAATGAATGTGGCCCAGCGTTCCTTCTTTAGAAATAAATGTCTAATTCTAATAAATTGGCCAGAGTAGGAAGGATTTAATGTAAAGAGGAAACTCATATGTATTAAAGGTCTGTCATGTTTTATGCATACGTACTGCGCTAAGAGCTTCTTATTATAACACAGAGAATATCTGCATTGATATGAATTCATATACGAGAAGAAACATTGTTTTAATATTCTTATGAGAGTAAAGAAAAACCTCATGAAATAGGTGTATTATAAGACATAAAATTCTTCTGACAGCAGGACAAAATACACTGACAATGAATAAGGCAGAACTCTTTGTCACTACTTACAACTCCAAACGAGAGAAAGCTCCACACAAGGCCACACAGAGGTATGTGTCCGGGACAGGATATCAGCAAGCTGGAACTGTAGAAGGCAGCTTAGGTAAGGCAAGCAGAGAGGAGTTAGCTAAATTTCATGATCTCCTTGTGGATTGGCTAATTTGAATAATTTCATAGGCTCTGGGGCAATGAGGCTGTCTCTGCTTGCCTGGTACCTGGTTCTGAAGAATGGGACCCCAATAATGGAGGAGGTTGTGGTGTACGCATACAAGCCCTGAAAAGTGGAGCCTGATAAAGGAAGTGATTGGGGCGAGGGCTTAGTAAACTGCTTGTGAAGGGGATTTGAGAGTTTCTAGTCATGACTTCAAAACTGGATCAAGACAGCACTTGTAAGATATTATATTAAAATAGACCTCTTGACATCCTAGCATTAGTGTTGAGCTCAATTATTTGGGGTATTTGAGTGGCCTGAACAGCAGAGGACACTTTCGTAGAGTAGGGTGTGAGTTTCCCTATATAATGGAGAAAACATTTTATGATGACAGTAAAAAGGAAGAAACCAAGTAGAAACATGAGTAGTCACTGAAGGCCAGCCTGTGGCAGGCTCCCATTTGTTTAGCGTTAACCTGGAGAATAGATCAGTCAAGGCAGGCATCTTCAGTAATATTTGGGTTGAATTATGGAACGTGCTAACTGTGTGGGTTATGTTTGCCATGATGATATTACAAAAACCTTAATCAGCTAATAAGTAATCAAATGTCAATCCATTGTCAAAAACCATTTTTGTCAGGATCTCTGGCTCTAATTAAGCAGGTCTAATATTTATTACACTTTAGAAGTTTGAGATGCTAGAGTTGGACATTTGCAGATTAGCATCAATGATTTTTGATTGTTGGGTTAGAGCTATGGCCCCTGTGGCAGTCCCAGCAACCCCAGAATGTAGCGAGTCCCGATATTATATGTATGAACACAATATGTCAGTGATGTTTGTCCAGGGTAGGAGAAGAATGATTAACATTTACATAAATGAGAAGGCCAAGAGAGGCCAAAATGCATGACTATGGTTTGGGAGTAGTGGAGGGTTGAAGTAGGAGATGAGCACCCTTCTTTTTGGGCCATAATATGTAACCCATGACGTCATCTTTAGATTAGAAAATTGTTACCTCACTTTAGGTAAGCGGGAATTACTGGAGGAAGAGTGTTTTTTGTTGCACACACGTGAAGCTGTAGAGTCATCCCTTAATAGCTACGTGTGATGTAATGAGCGAACATGAATGCACTTGTCACTGGCCGTGAGGGGGCACCCCAGATACAGGGGAGATGGGAGCTTGGAAGAGATTTTAATTTCCCAGTATTTTCTCTCTCTGGGACAGATATCAGCTGGATAAATGTGTGGTATGGGATATGTGGAAGCAAGCTGATGGTAAATCCAACAGTTAGAGATAGTTAATGCATAAGAGGCTAGTTAAGTTAAATGTATGTATACTATGTTGGCTGTCTGTGTAAATATCCAAGGGGCTGGGTGATGGGTTTGGATTTTATCTAGTAGGTAGTCTTTTGGAGGGCAAGAGAACTAGGCATTGTTAGGAGGAAAGAGACAGAGGTACTTTTAATCTAGTAAAATTGTGGCATCCCAATTCAGTTTCTGATCAGTTGCCCATCATTCTGGCTTTCTGGGTGGTGAGGGGAAAAGCTTACAGGGCCCCGGTGGCCCTCCTCGTAGGCAGCCACCTCCCATTTCACCTCTGAAGGGTCATTCGCACTCAGTAGAAATATTGTTGCCTCCCCCTGAGACAAGGCAGTCCGCCCTTTAGCATGAACTATTAGATCCTTAGCATGTGGATATGCAGTGGTACTTTGGGTAATTAGGTCACTTCTACAGGTGTTCGGGGGAGAAACTATTCATTCCTTTGTCTCCTTAGAATTAAACGGTGGGACCCTGGACTCCATGGGTACGATCCATGATATCCATGGGAATCCGGGAAGCACAAAGTTCACTGACATCAGCAACAAAGGTACGCATGAAGATGTGAGGTATGCTCATGAGGCATGCTGTAGCAAAGAAAACGAATGAGGCTGCTATCCCCATCTAAAAAACATCTACAGTGAGACCAGGGAGCCATTTGTGCTGAGATCTAAAAGGTAGAAAATAACTAGGCTGAAAGGGAAAAGATGTGTATTCCAAGCAGAGGTAACTGAGTCCTGCAATATGCGTTTGCAAGGCATGGAGGATGGACCGAAACAGCTGCAGTGCAGAGACTGGAAGGAGAGGAACCTGGAGAGTAAGGTATGATCCAGACCATAGTCTAGAGAAGGTTTATCTTGGATTGAATCTGAAATCACTGAAGCATTTTAAATAGAGGAGGTGACATTATCGGATTCGTTTTCAAAAAAATCCTCATAACTGCAATGTAAAAAACGAATTTCAAGAGTGCCAGAGAGAGAAATGCAACGCAATTAGTGATGATTACCTTAGTGCTGGAGAGAAATGCCGTAGTACCTTATACCAGGGTTGAGAAGTGAAGATTCGAGAAGTGGCCAGATGCGTATCTTTTTAGAAAGTAGAATCAGTGGGTCTTGTTGATTGATGAAACACGGACTTGACAGGGGATGATTAATCAAGGTAACCTCAGCTTTCTCGCTTGGGAAGCAGCTTAAGGCATGTGACATTTCCTGAGATCTGGGACTGTGAAAGAGGATAAGGTTGGGTGAGGAGATTATAAATTTCCTTTACTGTTCCTTGAATTTGAGGTACTTTTAGATTCTATTCTCTATATAGTATCTTGATTATCAAAAACAATTTTGAAAATTTTTGAATGAAGGCCCAGATATTCCAGGCTTTATTGAATGTTTGTATGAGAATTGTGTCAATGTAGGTTAACAAAAGTCCATGAGACTCTCATTAGTACATGTTAATGATTGTGCTTACAATTAAAAAAAAATAGTGAAGAATTTCATGAAGCATTTTAAAAGGATAAATGATAGGAAATTAAAAAAAAAAGTAGAGTATTGTTCCTTGTCTGTGTGACCCACCAGGCCCTCCTGTTCTTTCCTACTATTCTCATCACCTCTCTCTACCTGCCTCACTCTTTCTGTTTCAAAAAAATGAATTACTTGCAGTTTCCTGGCATACATCATGTTGCTTCTTATCTAAGTGCTATTTTTTTTCTTTTTGACAATACTCTTCTGAATTCTCAACTTCACCTGTGTTATTGACTTGTATGCTGTAAGATTAAGCACAGGCACACCCATTGTAGATGTGAGCTAGAGTCTTCTTATTTATTCTTCCATTGCACATCATGGCTGCTCTTTTACCATATTGCATTCAGTACATAGTTTTGTAATCATCTGTTTATATTTCTGTTGGCTTCAGTACTCTGTTGGCACCTTGTGTATTACTCAGGTTTATATTCTCAATATTTAGCACAATAGCTGTTATACAGTTGATGTTTATCACATTCTCCACATGGAATCTCTAAACAGAACATTCATCTCTACTACCTCATTTTGAAGAGGTTGAAAAACAACTGAGATAAAGGCTAAGGCCAAAATACTACCTTTATTACCAACAAAGTGCAAATTGTTGCATGCTTATGTATGCAGGCAGATGGACCTACAAATGCCAAACTCCTAAATGAGATAGACACACCAACGCAGTCACAGGGAACGCAGCACTGAGGCAGATCACTGTAAACTTGCAAGATGAAGAAGATGAAGGAAGCCTGCCATTACACTAATTGAACTTCATTCACAGAATGAAAAGACCATGAGTGGAAAAGAGCATTCCATTAACAGGGCTCAATAATTGCATGTTGTATGGTTGAAAGCAAGACGGTGACGCTTCGCTTGCCTTGGGGAAAAGTGAAGACTTACAGAGTGGAGAGGAGCAAGGTTCCTGGAAAAGAATGATATGATACCATCACCATTTCATTCCAATAGGTACTATTAATTTAAAATATGTATTAATATATTAAATATTAATTTCCTAAAATGACTTTCATTCCCTACGTAAATTGAATTTCTTCAGTGGTCACTCGTGTATGGCAAACATAACCTTCTAGCAGGCTTATGCTTAGAGTAATTATTCAATTTTAAGCTTCTATTTTATTTTGTGTCCCCTCCCCACAACAAACATCTTTGGTTTCTGTGGAGCAATAGGGAATTCTGTTAACAATAAATTAGTTACAAAAGCCTAAAATTATGAAGCACAGCAAACTTCCCAGTTGCTTAGCAACAATGTAGTATGCTGAAGCTTAATTTTGGATCAGTTACCCCTGAATGAAATGCAGAATTAATTTTTCATATTGCAATATCTTTAAAAGGTTACCAGTCTATGTCTAAAATGTTTTTTCCCTTTCAGTTATTCAATCTTTCATAACTTCTCTCAAGCATCAAATTACGTTTGTTACTTTTATATTTCTCAATATTTCTCAGTTACAAAAAATAAAAATTTTAGTTTAGATTGTACCTGAGCAAAACATTTGAGTAAAACGAACTCCGTTGTGAAGAAAATATTTTAAAATATGACATTTTTCTACTGCTGTATCTCACAACTAGAAAAGGATACCAAGAAATAGTTCACACAGGACATGCTTACATTATTCCCAGCACAACCACAAGCTTAACATCCTACATAAACATCTGTCCTGAAGAAAACTCTCCTTCATTCTCAGGGCTGGCCCATTGGCGTAGTAGTTAAGTTTGTGTGCTCTGCTTCAGTGGCCCGGGGTTTGCAGTTTTGGATCCTGGACATGGACATACACACTGCTCACCAAGCCATGCTATGGCAGCATCCCACATACAAAATAGAGGAAGATTGGCACAGATGTTAGCTCATGGCCAATCTTGCTAACCAAAGCAAACCCAAAAAACTTTCCTCCGTTCTTTTGGAGGCTGGAGAGAGATCACTCAGAAAACTATATGAAGTTAGAGATGTTTGTCCAAACCCACTATTTTGGCTGCCGAAACAACTACCATAACAAATTCTTGTTTTCTTTACTTTGAATGATGGTGACAAAAGTTCCTACTTTCTCAGTTATTGACATCAAAACATAAAAATGATATAAAACTACACCATTACACTTTTGACTAGCTTTAATTTTTATAAAAGTGATAATCTATAATAAAATTACTAAGGCATTTCTAAGATGGCATTAGAAAACCTTTAAAATGTGGATGAAAGTGAATTCACGTATCAGTATTCTCATTGCAAAAGACTCCCACACACACAACACATCTATATTGTATGCATATTAAGTAAATGTAAAATAGCATTTTCGAAGTACCTAAAATATGTTTTTGGCAAGATTCCACTAAAAAGTGCTTGTGATAGCACAGTAGTTTGAGTAAATGTAAGTTCTAGATCTAGGTCTAGGTTTCAATTTGAAAAGACTTTTTTTTTTAATAAAGTGGGTAGGATCATTATATGAAGGTGCCAAGAAAGAAATGAGGAACCAACTGCTACATTAGATAATACCACTAAAAAAATTCAATTCCTAGTGAAAACATCATTAGGAAGCACACTATTTGTGGGAGTCTATCACAGACCCAAGGCTCTGTTGAAAGTGCAACTGTCTCTCTTTAAGGGACTTAAGGTGAAAAGAAGTAATTATCAAAAATGAGCTGCTAAATTACACAGCAAATTTTATCTGCTGAACATAGCCATCTTTTTACCCTTGAGGATGGGGCTTTAGCTGTTCTCGCAGGAAACTTTAGAGCCTAGTACAAACTATTGCGTAAAAGGATGTCCTTTTAGAGATGGAAATATGTGCTCTTCCTATATGGATTATATTTAATCTGTCTTGGTTGAAATATGACCGGAGTTAACTTTTGCTTATATTAACTTCTTTAAGTTAGAGTTTTATTCCTCTTCAGGAAAGCTTAGGGAATTAGTTTAAGTTATAAACTTGCTATAAAATTAATACATGCTCAACTTGGAAAATCACAAACCACCACCAAGAACAAAAGAAATCATTAACCGCAAGCCAAACACACACAGCTAGCCACATAAACATTTTATTGAAAAACCTCACTTAGTTTTCCTATGCATAAATGTGTATATTTCTATGTTATTTTAGATGACCATGTATAACTCCTTGATAATATTTTTCACTTAATAAAGCATGCACATTTTTCCTTGTCAAAAAGTATTCTTGTTAAAAGTAATATGCCATTATGTGGTTACAAGAATTCCCTATTTTTGACACAAATGTTCTTTCCAACATTTTATTATTTTAACCATTGTTGCAGTAAACTTTCTTATAGATTCTTCTTAGCCTATGTTGTTATTGACCCTGATTATTTTAATTTTTTAGCTTTTATTTTGAAATAAAATAATTTAATTATTTAATAATTAAATAATTTTAGACTTACCAAAAAGTGAAAAGTAGTTCAGTTTTCCCATACACCCTCATCCAGCTTCCCTTTTTCTTGAATCCTAAATAACCATACAACAATATCAAAACCAGAAAACTGACATTGACATGATATTAACTAACCTAGAATCCTTATGCAAATGTCACCATTTCAATTGTTCTATGTTTTCTCATTATTAGTTGAGTTTATGCATTTGGGGCAAGAATACCACAGAAGTGATGCTGTGCCATTTTCAGGGCATATCAGAGGAACACGTCATCAAAATGTTTTATTTCCAATAATGTTAACTTCGATGACTTCATTAAGATAGTGGCAGCCAGATTTCTGCACTGTAAAGGTACTATTTTCTCCTTGTCACTAACAAGTATCTTGTGTAGAAATACTTGACACTGTGCATATATGCTATTTCTCATCATAATTTCATCAACTAATTTTAGCATCCAATGATTCTTCTTGTCTGCAAAAATGTTTGTCTAATTGTGAAATTTGATATTTGCATAATTCCTTTTACATTTATTAGTTGAAATTCTACTGTAAGGAATAATTTTCCCTTTCTCTCACTTATTCATTCAATTATTTACTTATATCAGTTATGGGCTCATGGATATTTATTTTGCTCTATTGGTTGTAATGCAATACTATCACTATTTATTTTGTTCCTAAAATTATCCCAACATTTGGCCATTGGGAGCTTTCTCAAGTGGCTTCTGTGTCTTTTCAATAACTCCTCATCATCTTGTAATCACTTCCTTCCTTTCTAATATCAGAATATTCCAGACTCATCTTGTATTGTCTCTGCTCCAGCCTTAGAATCAATAATTTCTCCAAATCAAGATGTAGGTCTAAGAGTGCTCATTGCTACTAGTCTGTCATTTTTTCTAGGTCCTGTCAGTAGACTAAGCTAGGGAATAAAGCTATGCATACTAACACCAACTTACCCATGGCTCTACATTTCTGTGTCTATCAATCTGTATGTATAATTAAAACCATAAATTCGTACTGATACCTCCAATTCCAATCCAACATCACAGCGTTCATTCTAGCCTTCTCTCTTTCGTTATCTGTAAATTCTTTCTCTTACTATGGTAAATCTGGATCTTGAAATGGGTAAATAGTTAGCCATTGATGATTAAGTAGCTAGTAACTAAAGATTTTCCTTTTTGCAAGTACTAATTATAGCTTTTAGTTGTTTACTCACCCATTGTTAACTGTGCTGCTTAGGCAGTATGCTATCTGACTCCCACTAGGTTCCTATAGGTAACATCTCCCTGGCGCCTGGGTCCCCATGGTAATGGGTGTTTGAGCTGTTTTTCAGGAATTAGAACCCCTTGTCCACTTCAGGCCAGTTGAGACCACCAACCCATCAACTGGGCCCATACAGATGTCTGATAAGTGACCTTTTGACATCAAGAGGCTAAAAACTCCACCCTCAGACCATGCTAACACCACCCTTTTGTGAACATGAGTCTATGAAGAGGCATGAAGTCTGACTACGCTTGTGCGGATCTTCAATTACCTCACCTCTCCTCACCTCCAAGCATCTGTCTCCACATTTCAGACCACCTTGCCCCCTACCCCATAAATATCCCTGAGTCCCTATTTTCAGAGAAGCAGATTTGAGACTGGTTCTCCCATTTCCTCACTTGGCTGCTTTGTGATTAAACTCTCTCTCTGCTGCAATCTTGTCGTCTTGATGTTTGGCTTTTCAGGCGATGGGCAAAAACAGACCTGGTTCAGTAGCAATCTTATCCACAATATATTTACATGTTTGTTCAATCTTAGTAAATATGTAAATTATTTCGGGATCACTAATGAAACTAAATGTGGGAAACATTTACTAATTAGAGTGTAGTACCTATGTACAGTTCTTCTTGTCTTTAGCATTCTAACACACAGTCAAAATATTGTTCTCCAAATATACTTAGGTTAGTTCTTTTTTTCACCAGATTCTGGTGAAATAAATAATAAATAAATAAGTAATAAAATCTACAGTGTGGTTACATTATTCATTTGTAATTTAGTTAAATTCATTTGTTACTGTTTGTATTCTATTTTAGATTTCCCCCTATTCTATTCACTTCAAGTATTTCTTTACTATTTGAATATGTGAAACATTAATCGGGGGTTTAAGTGTCAGAACTATGCAAAAAGATATATTTAGATAAATGTAGTTACCCTTTATTTCTGTAACTCCATTCTCGTTTCTACATTTATTCCACTTCATTCTCTTCCACTCCTGTAGGTAATCTCATTAATGTCTGATCTATCTTTCTGCATTTCTTTTGAGCAAATGGAAGATACATGTCTATTTTCTTTTATCCCTTTCTTATGCAAAGGATAGCATACTAGAGATATTATCTGTCATTTTCTTTTCAGCTAACACTATATCCTGGAGTTTGCTCCCTATCAGATCACAGACAGCTTCTTCATTCTCTTATATAGCTATGTATTACTTCATGGTGTAGATGGACCATAGATGAGTCAACCACTCTCCCATATATAGGCATTTAGATTTTTAAAAATATTTTGCAACTGCATACAATGTTGGAATGAATAGCCTTGTGCATATGTATTTTGTTTTTTTTTTTTGGAAGTATATCTTCAGGGTAGATACTTAGAAGTGATATTACTAGGTCAAAAGCTGATTTTTTAAATATAGAGTTCCAGAAAGCTCCATGCTCCATTTCTGAGTCACCTATACATTTTTAAGGTCTTTGACATCTATTAGCAAATACCAACCTTTCTGAAAGCTGTACATCTCTAAGCACAATATTGAATCAATTAAATGGAGAAAAGAATACAGACTATAAGAAAGTCTCTGCAGATGTTTTGAGTTACTAAGAAATTTCAGGGTTAAACTGGGTAGAAATGGGAATATAGAAGAGAACATTAAAACTAGAGAGGTTTTTTTTTTAAATAGAAGTAACATTACTAACACGTCTGCATAGGTTAGAGGGTTATTGGTAAGTACTTCCTGGTTCTCATATTTGCTGAGCTCTTAACGATTTTAAAAAAGAAGAAAGATGGGGAGGAAAAGAGAGACAGAGACAGAGAGAGAAGTTACTTGTGATTTGACATTTCTTCCAGTCTAATGTTTAATAACTCACTTTATAGAATAAGGGCAACAAATTTTTTTTCCTAATATTGATTATTAAATATATAATAAATATTTTAATATTTTTAAAATATTGAACTGTCAAGTTGTTAGTTTGAGTATATCAAAATACTTGTCTGAACTGGTATAAAAATTTTATGAGGAAAAAGTGAGTTAAAAACACATTTTCTAACCAGAATACTGTGCATTGATGAACATTTTAAATTAGAAGTAAATGTTTTTTTAGTTTGCTAGTGAGTTTAATGAACTTCGTAAATATGCACACCATTATTTTCACACCACCAAATGGAACCCAATTTGGCAAAGGTAAAGTCTGGTTCTAAAAAAGGAGTTTGATTCATCAAATTATTTACTCATGAAATATCTTCCTTAATAAAACACATTTGAATTTTCATTTTTCCATAATATACCAGTCTTTCTAACAAGAGAGTGATTTGTAACTATCATTTCTATTTTCATTACAAGCTGGTAATATTATTCCTATGAAGGATCGAGGGAATAAGAAGCTTAATTCTTGCTATAATGTACGTTAACAATAACACATGGACATTATATAAATCACTTGAATAAGTGTTTTTGTCCCTTTGTTGTCCTGCTTTGTTTTGCTTTTTAAAAAAAGGACATTTAAGGTTGAAGAAAGTTCTGGATATTGTTGTATTGGGGCATTGAGGAAATGCATCATAAGGTAATTCTTTTTGGAAACTGAATGTGTTGTGGTATGCACATACATTGATCCAGATTGTTTAAAACACTGCAGGGAAGTTGAGGTTTTTATACCACGTGCTCTCACTTACATGTGGAATTAAAAAAAAAGAGCTCATAAATATAGAGAACAGATTGGTGGTTGCCAGAGGTGGGGGGTGGGGGTGAGCAAAATGGATGAAGCGGTTCAAAAGGTACAAATTTCCAGTTATAAAATAAGTCATGGTGATGTATTGTGCCACATGGTGACTATAGCTAATAATACTGTATTGCATATTTGAGAGTTTCTAAGAGAGTAGATCTTAAAAGTTCTTATCACAAGAAAAAACAATTTTGTAACTGTATGTGGTGACGGATATTAACTAGATTATTGTGATGATCGTTTTGCAATATATACAAATATCAATGTTGTACATCTGAAACTAACATAATGTTATATATCGATTATACCTCAATAACAAAAAAGAAATTACTTTAGAGACTTTAACTTCTACTTAGTACAGAGAATGTTTTCTCTATATGAAAGCTGGAGTATAGTAACGTAAGCTTCCTATTGGCAAAATGCCGCCACTGAGATGATTCCTCAATGCTTGGCCTGTGCCCACAGAACCAATCACCCCTTTTCTTATATATACAAGCATACTTTGTAATCCATTTCAGTCCATATTTTCCTGTCATTTAATTTCATTACCAAAATATGTTTCTATTCTGGATGGAAAGCATTTTTTATACACTCATCTGGAACAACTGTTTCCAAAGTGTGGCCCAGGGACTCCCCAGGGATCCCCTTGACCTCTCCAGGGGGTTTGTGAATTCAAAACTATTTTTATAATAAGAGTAAGACTCTTTTTGTCATTTTTACCCATTCTCTTTTTTTCTAAACTGCTTTATTGAGGTATGATTGGCATACAAAAAGCTATAGATATTTAAAGTACCCAGTTTGATGTGTTTACTCTGGCTGTCTTATGATTGTTCAATTGATTTTGCCAGAGGCTACATGAAAGGTGATGACATCCTTGCTCTAAAGGCTATTGCAATGTGTGTTTATGAATGTTTGTGTTTTTAAAAAGTTTCTCAGTTTTACTTTTTATTCAGTAAATATTAATAGATGATATAATTCACACAAACAAAAGCTTTTGGGGGAGCCAACCTTAATGGCCTAGTGGTTAAAATTCGGTGCCCTCCGCTTCAGGGGCCTGGGTTTGGTTCCTGGGCACAGAACTATACCATTCGTCTGTGAGTAGCCATACTGTGGTGGTGGCTCACATAGAACTAGAAGAACTTACAACTATGTATTGGGGCTTTGGGGAGGGAAAACAAAAAAAGGAAGATTGGCAACAGACATTAGCACGGGGCAAATCTTTTCCAGCAAAAAAAGAAGAAACCTTTCTGGGGCCCTCAATAATTTTTAATTTTTTGTTTTCCTGTGACCAAAAAGTTTGAAAACTGCTGGTCTCAAATTTTCTTTATAACATTCAAAAATAAGGCATCACATTTTATTTTGTAACCAGGTAGTGTCCTAAGCGCTAGAAAGCATATTACTTATACCAGAACTTTCTCTTAAGGACGATGGCTTGCATCATGGCAGTAGGCTATTCACTACCTCAAACTCAACTCAAAAAATGAATAAACATTTCCAAATAAATAGAAGCTTACACACCTGTCCACAATGTAAAGTTTTTCACAATTGCCTCTGATTTAAGTATTTCTCCATCGCAATGAAAATCTACCAACGAACATTTTGCTTCCATTTTGGAAAAGTCCTTCTCCATATTCTCATCTAGAGACCTTTTGTCCTCTTGATATTTTAACATACTGTGATGAATAGGACCTGAAAATCTGCTAAAATGATATGGATCTTCCTTTTATCTTCCTTCCTAAAACTCATCATCAATAGATAGAGCCTATGTGGATAACATAAAGAAGGTAAAACATTCCACTTCTATGCAATGAAATTTCAATAAGAGTTCTCAGTTAAATATCCTACTGTGGGATATGCAGAGAATGCAAGATGTTCCAGGGAGTACATAATAGTAAGAAATAAAATCACCTTTCAGTTGAACAAGGAAGAAGAGAATGCAGGCCAAGACAATCTAAAACATTAACTCTCTGTAGACTCCTGGTCCTTAAAACAGGACGCTGAGTATAAAGCACCTCAACACTACTTGAGGACTCCCGCTTAAAAGTCTCCCTTACCCTTTGAGATAGGTTCTTCTCCTAAAAAAAACACATTTTAGGCTAATTTAACTGATTTGACTAATAAAACTGTATTGTTAAATACATCGCATCCATTTCTATTGGGTAAGAAGATTCTAAATTGTAGAAAATCAGTTTTCCTCATATCCAGCATAGAGTTAATTCAAGAAATTTGTTTATTGATTAAACAATAAATAGACTCCAAAAAATTCTTTTTGATTGGCGAACTTGAAATAGAGAGTTGCCTTAACTAGAATTTTTCAGTAAAATTTAGAGAGCCATCAAGCTCCAACGATCACTACAAGAGTCAGTTTGTTTAAGGGGAAGCAGAGGGTTGAGGCTCTTGGCATATCTTCTTCAGAATTTCCTTACGTATAAAACAGTTAGCTAAATAACAAACACATAACAACAAAACAATAATAATGAGGATTATGAAGTTTTAATCACTAGCCTGTACCATCTAAAAGTGATGCGTATCATAATATTTCGGAGAGAGAATATTGAGTGAGATTATTTTTAGAGTCTTTCCAGGTCTGCAGTTGTCTCATAACACTCACAGTACAGGCTGTTAACAATAGCAACGAGGAAATTCTGAAAGATCCATTTGATAACACTTGCGGGGGAGGAAAGGAATCTTGCTTTCATTGTTCTGTGACTGTGTTCTTCCCTGAAAATCTATTGTGTATTGAAGAAGAGTAAATTTACTTCTACTCTTCATTAAATCACATTGTATGTTAAATCTGTCTCTTTCAGTCTTCTAGAAACTTCCCTTTTCCAGTCTTTTTAATGGCAAAAACGTCTGAGGACTAATTTCCTCTCTAGACTTTATTTTGGTTCTGAAGAAAATGGATATTGTCATAACACATCCCCAATTTACCTTCCAAATAATATTTTATAGTCACGTTTTTGGAGGCTGAAATGTGTGAGCACTTGAATTGGGGGAAATACTAATTAGTACAATATGAATAAAGCAAAGTACAAGTTTAGAGAAGTAGTGTAATTATCTGAAAAAGTTAGTGGGGCCATATTGTAAACAGTTGTGAAGAATATTAGGCTAAAGAGTTTATCCATAACTTGCTAGGCACCAGAGAATAATGAAAGTTTTTCATCAGGATAATGTCATTTGGGGCTGCAATTTAAGGCAATTCAGTTGTCTCTCTCTGTAGGTTGACTGGAGCACATATGAACGGGGCAGTTGTATCAGTCTGTTGTCTGTTACAACCATCTCCGCAAGAGTTAATACATTGTCATCTTCTATTCATTTAAACATCTGTTTTTAATTCATTTATTAAACATTTACTGAACAAGATAAAGGATGCTATGAATTGTGAATAAAAGTAAATAAATAAGGTTGAGTTGCACTCAAAGTGTTTACACTCGAATCGTGACATTTAGGCTTGGACTTGTAAAATTGGGCTCTAGTCCAATTTTAACAAAGTGAGAAAAGGAAGAATAATATTCCTTTTAAACAAAGGCACAGAGGTATAAAAGTGCCTGGTGTGATGGGGAAATGGTGAGAAGTTGGCTCACTGGGACTAATAAAACAATTGCATTTTAAGGTATTTATGTATCATTTATTTTCACAGCCCCAATCACAAGCAGAGTAGACATCCAATAATAGTGCTGTGAATTAAATCAGATTGGATAAAGTTAAATTAAATTAAATGCTAGGGACATATCTTTTTAAAGTGATTTTTATTTGCCAGTAATTTTGTTCAGTGCTTAATATGATTTGTATAATTTAATCTTTACAAAAATCTTATAAAATAATTCACTTCTCCTAGCATAGTAATTATATAAATACTTTTTTATGTTAACTATATATTATGCAGCAATTCAACATTAAAACTAAATTGCTATCTCTTCCAACTCCCATGGTTCACATAAAAAGGTATACATAATTCTATTTCAGAAAGAGAAATAATAATATTACAACATCAAAAATATGATTTATTTTGCATTTTAAATGTGTAGGCACAGTACTAAGCACTTTATGTACATTACTTCATTGAATTCTTACACCAACCCTAAAAATTAAGTTCAGGTATTATTATTCCATTAAAGAAAAGTAAGCAAGTTGGGACAGGTAAATTAAGTCACTTTACTCAAGGTCCTATAGCTGAAAAGTAATAGGGCCAGCATTCAAAATCACATCTATTTAACTCCAACATTGGTTTCTATAATAATCCAACCATACTGTCAGTAGCACACAGATAGGAAGAAGGAGAGAGATGCAGTTTACATTTATTAACATCTATTGACCACTTGGCACTGTGCTAAAATTTTCACATGGTTTCTACAAGCTCCAATGCCTATCACATTATTATTATTTCAAACCTTTATTCTATATGTACACTGATTTAATAATGTTTCAACGGAGTAATAAGACACATGAGTAGATCTTAAAAGTTCTTATCATAAGAAAAAAAATTTTAACTATGTATGGTGATGAATATTAACTAGATTTATTGTGGTGATCATTTCACAGTATATATAAATATCAAATCATTATGTTGTACACCTGAAACTAATACAATGTTATACGTCAATTATACCTCAATAAAAAAAAAGACACGTGTCTCATTATAGTAGAATTTACAACTGATTTCCTAAACAGATTTTTTTTTCTCAAAATCATTCCTGGAGTTCTAAATAAGTCTCCTTGATCACACCATTAGTTGTGCCTACTGACTTGTAGAGGGAGCTCGATAAGCTCCAGCTCAGTTCAACCACTGCAAAATGAATGAATGAATGAACGAATGCTTGCTCAAATTTGTGGGTGGAATTCTTAGTGTCAGAATCAAGAGGTTAAAAATAAAGCTGAATTTTTTTCATAATTTTTGGATTGTTTTATTTTGGGTTTCTTATTCATTATAGACTATCTCAGTCATTAAACAAAACAAAGATTTATTTCTCACTCATGTCACAGAGTGACACAGATTGGGACTTTCCTGTGCAAATCTCCTCAAGGAGGCTGCATGAAACCATGCTGGTTCCCATCTTCAAACTTTGCCCTGTGGAGTCCTTGTTTCCACATGCACAAGTGAGAGAAGGAATGAGGATGAGTAAATGTCACATCAGTTCTTAATTGCCTTATAATGGAAGTTAATACATCAGTTCTGCTCATACTTCACTGAGACAATGAATCTTGTGACATAAGCTAGAGGCAAAAGAGCTGAGAATAATACAGGAGAATGTGAATGGTGTGCAATAATAATCTCTGCCACAGTTTTCTTTATTCTCTGAGGCCCTATTCCTTTCCTGGTACAGTAAGAGGCCCCTAGTTTCTGCCTTTTTGTAGCACCCTCCTCTGGTGCTCATCCATCTACTCCAAGCATAAACTCTCTTTTAAAGCCAAACTGAAACTAAGAGGAAGCCTTGGGAAAGGAATCATGAGGCAAGCCTGTTCTCAGTCTAGGCAAATGCACTTTACATGAGTTATAAGGGTTGGAATTAGATAAGGATTTGAAGCTAAATCCCAAACAACTAGTAGGTTGTGCATTTATCAGCTGTGTCTGCCTTATGCCCATCTCGCTCTGAACTCATCAGATGTGTCTCTGCTGGAGTGGTTTGTTGTTTGAGAAACTGAGGATATTGACATCCAATGATGGTCACGGGAATCTACTGATTCCCACTAAAGTTCAAGCAGAAGATCATGACACCTCACCTTGTGAATATTTTTCTTCAAACAGCTTCTACTCTTGGCTTTTTTTCTCTGTAAAGTAAAAAAAAAAGAAAAGCTAAACATCAGAAGAGGACAGATTTATACCCAAGAAAGCTATTTAATTGCTTTGTTATTTTGTTGCTCTAGAAGTAGCTGATCACATATCTGACCACAGCCTCTGGGAATTAGTAATCAATGTAAATACTTCGAGGCTACTAAGTTAATCAGATAATTAGATACATATGGAAAAGAAATACTCATCCATTCAAATATTATACAACATTTGAATAATTTTTAAAAATTTTTTGTGTATTCTCAAACTTGTTCCAATGCTCTGATAGAACCTCATCTTATGTAATAGTATTATCTTGTTTTAGCATATCATGCATGGACATACAACTTAGCTTTAATCTACAATCTTTATCCCAGGAGAAAATGTATTTTTGTGTGTGTGTGTGTGTTTTTTTAACAGTCCTCATTTTTCTATTATTCTAGTTGTATCCCCAACATTCCCTCTTTACATGCTGTGGGGCTCCAGTGACTTCAACTTTTCATAGTTTCTCCAAAGTCATTTGCATCATCCATGATTTTGCCTTTGATCATACAGTTCAGTTTTTTGGATGAGATCAACCTACCTCTTCTTTTCCATCTTATAAACCACTCTTCATTCTTTCATGCTCAGTTCTAATGACACCTTTTCTGTGAAGCTGTCCTTAACTTCCCCAGCCAGTGCTGAACTTCTCAGTCTGGGTTCCACAGACACGTGGCACCGTCGTGTTAGAGTAATTTGAAGACACAAATTCCTTAAGAGCCAGATTCGTGTTTTACTATTTTTTCTTGCCCTTTTTGCTCATGCACTTTTCACCTGGGGGCCTGAAACTCAGAAGATATGCAATAATTGTTTACTGAATGAAAATAATTGTTTCGTGTTACAATTTATATTGCATGAATTACTTTGGATTTGTGGCTAATTCTTTTTCTACATAGCTACTCCATTAATCTTCTCTATAAAGTTATCTTTGAAATTCTGAAAAGAAAGAAAGCAGCCTCCTTCTCCCACCTAATCCAAGGAATAATTTTTTCATTTTCTATCATAAATGTACACATAATTAACATTAAACTCTCTTCAGTATGACATGAATATATTTATTTTGTATAATTATAATTTGCCCTTGATTTGAAGGACTTTATTCTAAGCTATATGTGTTCCCATGACCTAATGCAATGCATATGTGTTGTTATATGCACACAAATACACGTATATATATCGATAATAATGTAACCAACAAATTACATAGGTACATATATATGTATACAGAGATGAAATTGATTATTTTTGTTAAATTTAGCTAAAATATTTAGTTAGAACCTCAAATTTCTAACTCATTTGGTAAAAATAAGCCATTGAAACAAGACAAAGCTGAGGGAAGAGAAAGGATAGGAGATTGTAGGAGATTATAATGGACTCAGAAAAAATATTTCACCATACGTGTTGGTGTTAACTTTAATCATATGTAAGGAGAAGTATATATCCATTCCTTTTTTATTTATTAATGAAATATGTTTTAAATTTCACACGTTTGATATATTATGTTTCATTTTGTTGGAAATGGAAAGGTTATACTGATGGATTCTTCTCAGTTTCACCCGCATATTTGTATTCAAAGGTATTTATCTAGCAAATAATAAATACATGGCAAAACTGTTAGATATACAACTGTAATGCAAACTAGAGCTAGATAACTACATAGCTTGAAAGTTATATAATGAGATATGGAGAAGTGAGAGAGTGCCTCCACTTTTAAGACTAGCGAAAGTTTCATGAAGGTGTACCATTCAAAAAGTTAGACTGTTATTTCAATAACCTCTCTCTTTGCCAGTCACTATAATAGACTCAGGAAATAATGGACAAAGAAAACAGAAACCATCTAAATCCCCATGAATATCTCTAGAGGAGAACACGACACTTGAATGTGGATATTGCTTAATTAGCTAATCAAAATTTGTGCAGAGAAGTGTTTCATAACACTTTCATATAAAATAGTCAAGCCCTAAAAGGAGGAGATAACCCTAATAATCATCACCGTAGGGAGATATTCCCAGCAGAAGAAACCACCTAACAGAGTTACAGAGATGAGAGATATTGGGGTAATGGTGAGTAACTGGAATCATAGTTACTCTTTAGTAGATAGTTTATGCTCAAACACAGGGCAAATAAAAGAAAGGAATAGGAAGTAAGGCTGTCTTTGTACCCATGTGTTTAAGGGGTGCACATTGATCTATTTAATAAAATAATTCATAGGAAATCAAAAGCTGAATCCTTACATTTTCTGTTATTCTAATGGATAAAACTTTATTTTTAGTCCCTTCAATGAGAGAGATTCAGCACTCAGAGAGCCCAGAAGGCAGAACAAAGAATAATGAGAATAAAGTTATAAGGAGGCAGATTTCAGGTCAAACTATGGAAAAATTATAACTACAACTATACAAAATTGAAATGTCTTCTTTTAATAATAGTAATAATAATCATCTTTTTAAGATGTTTTGCAATTTACAAACCATTTTCCCATGGATCGTATGGTATCTAGAACCAATTTGGTGGCAGGCATTATTTTCAATGTACAAAAGTTAAAACTCAGTCCTTTAATTCAGAGAATGTCAAGGTTTTCAAGGTAGGTAATGTGCCCGAATACCTCCACGTCTTAATATCCCTTATGAAAATGACTCTTATAAAAGGGCTTGTGGCTGGATAATGCCATGAAGGACTTGGTAGTAAGAAATCATTGTTCCCACAGCCTGGCAATCATTTCAGGAATCAATCCTGTCAGGTAGATTTTCATTATCTCCTTTTATAGATTAGAGAATTAGAGAGATGAGTTAATTCTCTAAGTAATATCTAGCAGAGATGGAGTAAGGACTTAGTCACAGAACTAATATTAAATCTACAATAGAATTATTTCCTTGGCACCGATGTAATGCAGAAAGAGGCAAGAAATCAATTGCTGAGAATCTTTTAGAGGAGACATAACTATGAAATATAAGTTAGACATTCAGCTTCCTTTCAACTGAGAAATCAATAATTTTATGATCCTTGAGATTTAGTGATAATCCCAATACAAATGAACAATTCAAGTTTTTTTATATTAATGTCTCTTATTTTATATTTATATCTCTTTTCTCCTGTGTTGAAAATCTTTATTCCTACCAACATTAACAGATTCACTCATTTGCTTTTTCCCAGCTTTAACCCCCCAAAATCATAATACCAATATTATTATTAAAAATTAAATAATGGAGTGAAACTTAAGGTATTTTACAGCTCTTTTTCTGTATAAGACATTCCATTTAAGAGTTCTGTATTTGAAATCACTTGGAACAATTTCATTTTTCTGTGTGATACGGTACCAATGTGATATACATTAAAGCTCATTTGTTTCCATTTGTTTTTAATTTTGCAATGTGTTCCTCCCTCTTTAATTTAAATTTTGGAATATGTAAAGTATTTACAATGTGAATATATTGCTGGTAGGAATGCAAAATGGTATAAGCCCTATGGAAAGGAATTGTCAATATTAACAAGTTACATGTGTATTTTTCCTTTGCCTCAGCAATCTTACTTAGGGGAAGCTATCTCAAAGATGCACTGCAAAAATAACTAATGTGTGTAAGCTTACTTGTTCAATTATTTATAAGAGAAAAAGAATGGAAAACATCAGATTAAAGTCAGTAGAGAGAAGGCTAAATAAAGGAGGGCATAGCTATATATGAGTTCCTGTTCCCTACAGCTTTATCAATGAAACATGTTTTTAAACTTTTGGATTTTTGCCAAACTGGTAGATGGATAATAGCAGCACCGTGTAGTTTTAATTTGCATTTTCTTTTGAAGTTGAGTAGAATTCATAAGTGCAGTGACCATTTGTACTTCTTTTTCTTTGAACAATTCATTCCTATGTTTTGTCAATTTTTCTATTCAGTTGTTGATTTTCTCTTCTCAATTTTTAGTAGCTCTTTATATATTCAAGTAATAGCCCCTTGTCTATGAAATAAGAGCCAATATTTTCCCCACTGTTTCATTTATCTTTTGATGTTGCATATGGTAATTTGGACATGCAAACATTTTGTTTTTCTTTTCCTACCATGCGGTTGAGTTTAGCACTCTTTTCTTATTGTTTCTGGATTGTGAGTCATAGTTATGTGGGTTTTCCACACTCTGCAGATATAAAACTGAGGTCATCTTCTACCAAGCATCCCAGATAGTCCACAAATAACTTCAGATGCATGAACATTCCCAGCAAAGGTTGGTCGATCAATAGAAGCTTCCACCTGAACCTTGGATTTGTGAGCAATAATAAATTTTAAGTTAATGTAAGCTTTTAGAGTTGGTTTGTATGCAGATAAAAGCTAATTAATACACTATCCAATGTTCCATTTGTTTAAAAGTCTATTTCTTTTTACCTACTGATTTGCTATGTCGTCTTTGTCATATACATTCCATAAATATTTGGATATATTTGGGGTTTTCTATTTTGTTCTATTGGTCTAGCTGTCTATATGTACTCCATTAATATACATTTTGAAATATAGAGGCTTTTTAGCATGTTTTAGCATCTATAATTGATTTTTGGAAAATTTCAAACAGTGGCAAAACTTCAATGGAGCTCCTATTTTTGATTGAATAAATTTATATTATCTATTGAAATGGAATGAGAATTAGAAGGCTTACCATTTTTATCACCGAAATTTGTAAAATATTCAAACAAATAATAAATAGACAACATATTTGAGAGTTTTTTTTAGTAAAAATATTTGATGAAGATGTAAACTCTGAATGAAAGCAAAGAGATATACGACATAAAATTGTTGAAACTGAATTACATGCTTTCTATCTACAATGATAGAATCAATAATATACTTCATTTAGCAGATGTGCTCTGAGACTTCCAGATACTTCAGCACATGTGGGAAGAATATTTTCTGAATGGAAAATATTTTGGTCTACAGAAAATAATTAATTGGATATGCCAGTTTACTAATCAGAACATGAAACTTTGAAAAGTATCACAATATAAAACACTGAATACAATAAGAACATGTTGGAAAAAGAATCTTCAGAAAATACTAAGAACATAGTGTAGAGACAGCTATAGAGAACACATTGATTTAATGAACACACAAACAATAATTATTTTGCTTCAGGTTGTTTTTTTTAATATGTCGACTTTACTGAGATTTAATTTGCATAAAATAAAATACATCCCCAATTACAAAAAGACAAATACTGTATGATTCCAATAATATGAGTATGTAGAGTAGTCAAATTCACAGAGATGGAAAACAGAATGGTGGCCAGGGGCTGGAGGAGGGATGAAAGGAAAATTGTTGTTTAATGGTTATAGAATTTCAGTATTGCAAGAGGAAAAGAGTTCTGGAGACGGATGGTGGTGATAATTGCAAAATGTGAATGTGCTTAACACCACTAAATTGTACATTTACAATGCTTAAAATGGTAAATTTTATATTATGTGTATTGTACTACAATTTTTTAAAAATTTAAGAAAAAAGAAGAAAATGCACTCAAGTATATAGTTAGATAAATTTTATCAAATTGTTTGTACTTGTGTATTCACTACCACAATCAAGATATAAAATTTCTCATCGCTTCAAAAAGCTAACTCCTGGGGGCCGGTCCGGTGGCGCAAGCGGTTAAGTGTGCGCGCTCCGCTGCGGCGGCCTGGGGTTGGCTGGTTCGGATCCCCGGCGCGCACCGACGCACTGCTTGGTAAGCCATGCTGTGGCGGGGTCCCATATAAAGTGGAGGAAGATAGGCACAGATGTTAGCCCAGGGCCGTCTTCCTCAGCAAAAAAAGAGGAGGATTGGCGGATGTTAGCTCAGGGCTGATCTCCTCACAAAAAAAAAAAAAAAAAAAGCTAACTCCTGTTCCTATACAATCAGTTCTTTCTCTCAGCCCCAGGCAGTCTCTGATCTGCTTTCTAAAGCAGATTATTCGAAGCATCATGTAAGTGAAATCATACAGAATATATGATTTTGTCCAGCATCTTTCGTTCAGCATAATGTTTTGAGACTCAGTCACGTTTTTACATGTTACAGAAGTTCTTTTTATTGCTGAATAGTATTTCAAGGTTTGGATATACCAACTCCTGATGGATATTTTGTAGTTTTTTTCAATTTTTGGATTTATGACTAAATCTTCTATAAACAGAGAAATAGACTGTGAGTTTGTTAAAAAATTGGAGAGGTTGTGGCTGGCCTGGTGGCATAGCGGTTAAGTTCATGTGCTCTGCTTTGGTGGCCTGGGGATCACAGGTTCAGACCCCAGGCGCGGACCTACACGCCGCTAATCAAGCCACGCTGCAGCAGCCTCCCACGTACAAAATGGAGGAACGTGGGCACGGATGGTAGCCCAGGGCCAGTTTTCCTCAGCCAAAAGAGGAGGATTGGCAGTGGATCTTAGCTCAGGGCCAATCTTCCTCACCAAAAAAAAAATTGGAGAGGCAAAATTGGATATTTATGCACCTGTTTTCCCCTCAAGGCATTTGATTAATATTAAGTTGCACAAGTAGGTGGCTAAAAATCTGAGAGAATCTTAGACAAGTAAAGTAGATGTTTGGAGACTCCTCCCTGTGCTTAGGGGACAAGGATTAGCATTTAGGACCTACCAGGAGATGGACCAGGTGACCACACTAAATTCTCAATTTAAAAAGCTCCAAAGCCCAAGAAATAAATCCCTAGAAATAAGGGCTAACCACAGACAGCTGATCTTTACTAAAATTGCAACCTGGCCTCAATTCAGCTAGGTCTACAATTGAACTCAGGTTATCTGCCCCTATTCTGCCTGCCTAGCAGAGAAGCTGTTGAACTTCTGTAGAAGAAGGTATAATCTACATCCTCAATGATGCCGCATACACATGGCTGCTATTCAATGATCGCTACATATAGAGGCGTGATAAGAAAAAGGGCCACTGGACCACACACCAACAATTAAAACAGACAAGAGACGGATACAAAAATGGTACAAATACTGGAGAGAATAGACAAGATCTTTAAATAACAAAAATTAGTAAGTTGGCAAGTTGGATAACACAGATTTTCCAAAACTTGATGAGAGAGAGAGTTTTGGCAAAATAAGTTATGAAGAAGACAGGATTGGTGAATGGGTAGATGAAAACAATAGAATATCCAAATTGAAGCAAGAAACAGAAAGTAATGGAAAATATAGTACATAAACAGGACATAAAAGACATATAAGACAGTATAAAGTCTCTAATATATATGTAATGGGAGTTCTAGAAAGAAAGGAGAGAAAGGATGGACCAAAAGGAATATTTGAAAAGACAATATTCATGAGTTTTCCAAAACCAAGGAAAGACTTCAATCTGAGATTCAATACTCTCTGCAAAACCCACGTGGGATAAACACAACGTTGATACATCATGGTAAAACTGCTGATAATCTCTGATTTTAAAAAAAAATCTTAAAAGTAGCATTAAAAACACATTATGAAAAAATAAAAAACACCCCTAACAATTGACTTTTCAGCAGAAAAACAAATAAAAGCCAGGAAATAATGGAATGACATCTTTAAAGCTGACAGAAATTATCTGAAACCTAGCATTCCATACTCTAAGATATCTTCACAATAATAAAGGGGAAATGAAGATAACAATGTTTGCAGGCAAAGAAAATGGATCAAATTTGTTCCTGGAAGCCCTGCACTGAAAGATATACTAATGGATGCTTGTCAGATGGAAGAAAAATTATCCTAGAAAGAATCAAACAAATGCAAGAAGGAAAGAAGAGCGATGGAGATGGGAAGTACATGGGTAAATATAAATAAATGTGACTGTAAAATACTCTCTTGGGGTTTTAGTATATGAAAAATTGAAATGTATGATAACTAAAATTCAATAGGCAAATAAAGGGATACATATAATGAAAGGGTTCCTCGGTCCTAATGTTTTTGGGTGTCTTAGTTGTTTACTGCTGCCTAACTAATTACCCCAGAACACAGTGCTTAAAGCAATAATAAACATTTGTTATCTCACATGGTCTCTGCGGGTCAGGAATTTGATAACGGCTAAGCTGGGTGATTCTCATTTAGATATTTTCATAAGATTGTAATGAAGAGGATACCAGGATCACAGTCATCTGAAGGCTTGACTGGGGCTGAAGGATCAACTGGCTGGCAAAGTGGTACAGGTCCAGAGTAGACCTCCCTTTCTCACTGTGGACCTGTCTATAGGGATGCTTGAGTGTCTTCATGGCATAGTGGCTGACTTGCTCTAGAACATGTGATCCCGGAGAGAGCAAGGCAGAAGCTGTAAGAAGCTGCATGTTGTAATCTCCAAGGTAATCACCAACAAATAGTTAAATGAATGTATGACCAACAAGCTAATAGATGAAAAAATAAGGATAAGAAAGAAAGAAAAAAATGCTTGTATGTAAATAGAAAGCAAATAATAAGATTTAAAATAAATCCATTGCATCATTAATGACATTATACAGCCATTAAATATGCAATTTAAAAGATTAAAATTGACAGACTGGATTAAAAGAATTTATATGCAATTTACAGAAGACATACCTTGAATATAATGATATAGAAAGACTGAAACTGCAAGCATGTAAAAATATAATATATACAAATGCTATAATATAATACAAAGTGTTCTTTAAAGCAAAAAGGATTACTAGACCTATAAAGAGGTTTAATAAGAAAAACAGCCAATCCGTTAGGAAGATATCACAATTCTCTATCTGTATGTATACCATAAAACATTATAAAATTACAAAAAGCAAAAAAAGCTCTTAACTCAAAGAGGAAATACTGAGAAAAATAGAAGGAAAAAAACAGTAAGGATATATAACAACAAATTAATATACTTTAGCTAACTGATATATATATATATACACAAAGGACCAGGGCTAGGGTGAAGCAAAAGAGAAATCTAGGGCATAAATTTTTAACAGGAATACCTCATTAAAGCTGGTCCTCCACTTGCAGGATCCTGAAAATTCCTACTTAAATTTTGTGCCCTACACCCTTCTCTTACCTTACCCTAGAACCTACCCCACATATATAGAACAGTCCCACAAAATGATGTGACAGAACACACAGTATTTTTAAATAGGTAGGAATATATGGCACTGTTAATTTAAAAAGAGTCATAAAGCAAGGATTTAAATCAGATTATATTCTCTGACCACAGGAAAATTAATCTACAAATCAATAACAAAAGAAAACTAGAATATCTTCAAGCGTTTGGAAATTAGACCTGCATGTCTAAATAAGCAGTATAACAAAGACGATAACACAATGTAAAATAGAAAATATTTTGAAGTAAATCACCTGAAGATATAACACATCAAAACCAATTGAGTCCAGCTAAAGCGACGCTTAGAGAGAAATTTATAGCTTTAATCTACATTGAAATAGAAGAAATGTTAAAAATCAATTGTATAGGCTTCCATTTCAAGGTGCTGTTAAAATAACAGAAAATCAAATCTAAAGGCAGGAAATAAACATAATAATAAACATCAGATGAAGCAAGAGAGGTACTCTTTTATATCTCTTTGTGTTGAAATAGTATAGATTATAGTATAGTACAGTGTAGTGTAGTCGAGAAAAATCAACAGAACCTAAAGTTGATTTCTTGAAAAGACTGATAAAATTGATATATCTTACCAAGAATGAGAAATGTTGCTACTAATTCCATGGATTAACAAATTTTATACCAATGAATTTGTCAACTAATTTCTTGAAAAATACAACTTAGAAAAACTGATACAAGAAAATAGAAAGTCTGAATAGTCCTATTTCTAGTAAAGGGATTGAGTCCTTACTAAGAACATTCCCACCCAGAAAATTGCAGGCACAGAGAGTATCAAGGGTGAATTATTCCAAATATTTTATAAAGAAATAGCACAATTCTTGCACTAAACTTTTCAGAGCAAAGAAAAAAAGGAAAATCCCCAACATTGTTTAGGCCAGTAAAACCTTGATTCAAAAACATGACAAAGACATTTATAAGAAAAAAAATAATCACCAAACTCTCTCATAAAGTATGCAAAAATCTAGAACATAATATTAGCAAATTGAAAGTATTAATATATAAAAAGGATAATACATGGTGCCTAAATGAGAAATAAGATAAAATGAAGAACTTCCACTCATCAAAAGACACCACCAAGTGAGAGAATAAGCAAGCCAAAGACTGGGATATTTGTGTAATATACATTCCCAGAAAAGGACTTATATCTAGTATATATAAAGAGACCAATAACAAAGTGGCAGACAATTCGATAGACAAACAAACAAAAGTCTTACACAGTTACTTTAAAAAATATCTAACCAATCAAAAAGCCTATGAAAAGGTGTTCAAATCAACCAACAACAGGAAAACACAGTTTAAAAACACGACATGATACCCCATATACCCAGAATAGCTAAAGTGAAAAGCAGACAATACCATGTGTTGACAAGGATGTGGAACTTTTTACACTGCTAGTAGGAGGGTACACTGACACAACCCCTCAAACACCACTGTTTGGTAGTATTTACTAAAGCATACCCTAATATACAACAATTCCATTGTTAAGTATATAACCAAAAGAAATGCATATATGCATGCACTGAAAGAACACAATTTTGCAAGGATATTTATAGCAGTACTTTTCAGAATAGACGAAATTTTGAAATAATACCAATGTCCATTAATAGGAGAAGGTATAAATAATAGTGATGTGTTCATGCTATGGAATGTTATATAGCAGTGAGAAAAATAAATTATTGTTACAGGCAAAATTGATGGATCTAATAACATTGAGCAAGAGAAGCCATATATAAAATAGTACATAATGGATGATTCCATTTATACAAAGATAAAATCAGGCAAAATTAACAGAAGATATTGGAAGTCAGAATAGAGGTTACACTTGAGGGTGGTCATGACTGGAAGCAGGGACAAGGTGTATTCCTGGGCACTGGCTATGTTCCATTTCTTCATCTTGGCATTAGTTACATTATGTGCTCCATTTCTGAACTTTTTCCAAGATGCAAAACTTTGATTTGAGCACCTTTCTGTATCTCTATTGTATTTCCATAAAGAGTTTACCAAACCAAACAAAAGGTAATGACAACAGAAAATATTTACATTTTACAGGAAATTTTTAATGATTTTATGAAGGAAGTATGAACATGGACAAGACTCCAGAGATAGTAAGAACATGGGAACATACCCTGAAATCTACATCTTCTAGTGGCAGATATATGTTTATATACTTGATATTTATAAAATAAAATGCAAATCATAGCTCCTGAAATTGCAACTGACTCCTTTCCAACATAACCATAGCTAACTATACTATACACATTTTACAGTCTTTGAAAAATAAGTATCTAGACATGTATGGTTTCAGCAAAATTATCAGCATAGTATACATGTTGGATGCAAACTGTATTTTTTATATACTCTTAAAATGTGTGATTTCTGTGTTGGTACTGTACATATATCCACTTTATTTTTAATAGTGGCATAATATTTCAATATTAGTCTGTGTGACATATTGATTTAAGTTTTTCTAATGTCTTATTATCATAAGCAATGTTGTAATAAACATCTGTACATATTTTATTTCCTTGGTATAACTTCCTATACATACATAGAAGGCTGTGACTTTTATGACTATTGATATGTATCAATAGATTGCCTTTTAGATATTCATACAAATTTAAACGTGCCCTTAAAAACATATGACAACTTTCATTTCTCCTTACCAATATTGTGTATTATAAAGATGTATTTTTAAAAATTATCTCAAAATAATAGGTGACAAAATAATTTCATTGAATTTTTAATTTACATTTATTTGATTACAACAGTTGTCTATCTTTTCACATATTTTTCATTGCTTCTTCTGTGAATTACTTATTTCTGTACTTTGCTATAAAAACTAAAAAACAAAAACAAAAAAATGTTGATTACCTATTAGCTCTTTTTCTCTATTAATATTAACCCATTGTGTGTTTCACATTTTTTTTTTTTTTTTTTTTTGTGGAAGACCAGCCCTGAGCTAACATTTATTGCCAATCCTCCTCCTTTTTTTGTTTTTCCCTTTTTCTCCCCGAAGCCCTGGTAGATAGTTGTATGTCATAGTTGCACATCCTTCTGGGTGCTGTATGTGGGATGCCGCCTCAGCATGGCCAGACAAGCAGTGCGTCAGTGCACAACCGGGATCCAAACCCAGGCCGCCAGTAGTGGAACACGCGCACTTAACTGCTAAGCCATGGGGCTGGCCCCCGTGTTTCACATTTTTTAACCCAGTTTATTTTTTCTCTTTCAACATTGTTCATGGATATTTAGCCAATAAACTTGGATTTTTACCTAATCAGATGTGTCAGCCTTTTCCTTATGTTTTGGCATAGGAGCCCTAGTGAAAAAAGGTTTTACGATTTCCAATATTATAAAAACATTTCCTATAGTTTCTTTCAGTATAATAAATCAACGAAAACAACAATAAGAAAAACCAACTCTTCTTGACTGCTTACTAAGAGTCAAGGAGTGTTGTAAATACCTTATATATAGCAATACAATCCTCAACACCAGCCTATGCGTTAGGTACAATGATTTCCCACATTGTTCCATGAGGAAACATTGAGGTTCCAAGAAGTGAAATCATTTGAATAGTATCACACAATGCTAAAACAGTCGGGCCAGCTTTTGTACCTGGGCAGTCTGATTCTAAAGTCCATGGCATTATGTTACTTTTATGATTTTATTTTTTGCGTTTAAATATTTAATCCAACTGGAATTTATTTTAGTAAACGATAAAATCTAAACATGTTATTTACTGTTTTCAAAGTAAAATATATTTTTCCAGAATGCTTAATTGAATCATTTATTACTGAATTCAAATACAACTTCAGTATACACAAAATCTCTATATACTGATCAATTTTTTAACTTTTCATTCTTAAATAATTTAGAATTAGAGAAAAATTGCAAAATCATACAGATGTTGCCAAATGTCCTTCACAAACCTTCCTCTAATATTAAAATTGTAGATAATCATAGTACAGTGATGGAAACCAAGAAATCAATTTTTAACTGACAAATCAATTAACAAAATATTATTAACTAACCTGCACACCTTATTCAAATTCCATCCATTTTTCCACTAATGTCCTTTTTCTGAACCAGTATCCAATCCAGCATCATACATATGCAATTAGTTTTCATGCTCCCTTAGTCTCCTCCAATTTGTGACAGTTATTCAGTCTTTCTTTACCCTCATGACCTTGACTATTTTGAAGAGTACTGGTAGATTTAGAAATTTCTTCAGTCTGGGTGTGTCTATGTTTCCTTTTGACAAAATTTAGGCTATTTATTTTTGTCTAGAATAGCACAGAAGTGATTTTGTGCCAATCTCATTGTGTATCAAAGGTACATATTGTTAATATCTTATTATTGGTGATGTTAACTTTGATCACTTAATTAAAGTGTTGTCTTCAAGATTTCTCCACTGTTTTACCTTTTTAATTACTAAGTATTTCATGGAGAGATACTTTGAGACAATCCTAATGTTCTGTTTCTCATAATACTTTCACCTACATTTTAGCCTGATGGGTCTTGCAACAATTATTTTCATAGTATTTGCCTAATAGTAATTTTCTATTTCTACTATTCTTTCTATATCTGTTAATTGTAATTATAGTGTAATCAATAGTCATCTCTTACCTTTATTTATTTATTGATTGAATGGATTATCTAGGTATGAACTTTTCGATATTTATTTTATTTTATGGGTTATCATCCAATACAATTAGTATATATTTTGCCATTAAAATTGTCCCAGCTATGGTATTTGAGAGTTCCTTGAAGTTGACTTCTGTGTCCTTTCTCTATGTACCTCTTGTTTTTTTTTGGAGGACTTTTTACTTTATGGCATCACAGATGTTCCAGGCTCATCTTGTATGTTCTTAGACCCAGTTGTGGAATTAACCGTTTTACAGATTAATCCTGATTCCATTCACAAAGGAATGGTATTTAGAAACTAAGATCTGGGTGCTAGATTTTCTCATTGCTTCTAGGCTCTCTCAGTGGACAGACCTAAGAAATACAGTTATGTACACTAACATAAACATGCCCACTGTGAAAATAAACAAGGAAAATCTCATTTAAGATGGAACTAGGAATCCCTAAAGGGGGAGCTCTCATGCATATACCACTCATCTCAACTTGCATAGTCAGCAGGAAAAAAAAAGATTTCTGCATACCTCAGTACCAACAAACTCTCTGCCATTTGTTACCATTGAAAAATCACCACAACTCTGAGCTCTCATTCTCTTCCAGAGAACTCTTGCTCAAAACAGCCCTTCCCAACTCACTCCTAAAACCATATAAAGGCTGACCTCCCCTTTGTCTCTTCAGACTTGCCTATGTTTCACAATAGTTTGCATTTCCCAAATTGCAATTTTTCTGCCATTCCAAAATAAACACAATTTTGTTTTATAATTTGTTAATTATTTTGTTTAAAGTTAACATTCCATGGTGTCAGAAGTGGGATCTGAAGGAGATGAACCTCTGAGGAACTAACAACTCCAGAACCGAGTGCATTACCCACTAGAGCCCTTTATGCTCTCCGCTTCCGTGAGTCCCTTTTTTCCTTTTGGTTCAGTAAGTATCGTCTCAGATTCAAGTTCCCTCCTTTTGGTTGAAGTCTTTAACTTTATTTAGTATCTTTTTAAAGGCTTTGTCCTTCCTGGTGAGTACTCGTTTGTTTTTCTGAACTTGTGGTTTTGAGTAATGAGATCCCAATCCTCTAAACTCTCTCAGGAGGTTCCTCCTCCACGGACTCAAGTTTTTTACTTTTAAAAACTATGGTCCCTCCTCATGCACAATTTTAACTAAATGAACCAATTTAACCAAAAGCAATTTAGAACTCAATGGTCATTATGTGGAACTTTTGACCTCCTCAAACTTGTTTTTCTCAGAACCAACTTAGAAATCCATGGCTCTACAAGTAAACAGACTTAGTAACATGCCTCTATCAATTGGTATCTGGAGACTTTCAAACATATTCAAGACTCAAAAATTGCCTTTTTACAAAATACTATTTCGAAGTTGACCAAAGCAAACAAACAATTGAAAGAAAATTAAAAAAAAAACTCCTGAGGCCTCTTTCTCCCCTCCCATGTCTTCTTTCTTAGGCATCATCTTATTCCTTCCCCCCTTCTTCTTTGTCTCTAGGTGTGCAATGGACATCTTGCACATGGGACCTAACCCCAGTGCCATCTTTTTCTTTTCCTTCTGTGCAGGCTCCATCTCCTTTATACCCTCCACTTCCTCATTTTAATCTTGTCACTGAACTTCCCTTTTTCTCCAAACTTCTCCCCATTTCCTCCTCTCCTGAACCTATTAAAACTTGCCCCTTTAAAATCAGACCCTCTGAAGATCCAAATGCTAAATGCCTATGTTCTTATGGACTGAGATTTCTTAGAAAAATATCATGCTGGTGTTCCTTTCTCCCAGAATGGGAAAATAATTCTAGAATTTGATAACAGCAGCCAAAATAGTCAAATAGTCAAATGGGTGAATCAAATGGCCCTTCATGATCTTTTATTTGCTTCATCTCCAATGGAACTAGAATTAATTTCAAGAACACTAATCATTTGTCCCTATCGGATCAGCTACCACCTTCCTTATGGGCAAAATCGTCAACTGATATTAGCAGAATCCACAGTGCACCTCTTATTAAGATCCAGAAAGATCCCTCAAAGGCTATCCTCAGAGACACAATTATTTATAAACTAGTGAGTTTTGTATTGTACTTGATTAATGGTTAGTGTTTTAAAATAAAAGCTATGAGATCTCTGTGTCTGTCTGTAGTTTTATGCATGTACATTATGGATATGGTATTTTTCTATCTCTGGATGATATTGCCAAAGTTAATTTGTAAAAGAGCTCTATTTAATTGACTTAAAATTAGGTGCTTATAAATCAAGTATTCTAAATCTCAGAGATATAACAGAAACTAATGCCAACGTTTTTCAAGTTCACATGATCTGGGATACTCTTTGGTAAGTAAAGCTAATTTAAGCTTGGTTTAATTAAAAATGGGTATGATTTCAGAGTTATCAGAATTAAATATAATACAGATAAGCAAATTTTATTCTACCTGGGTTTATTAGTCAAATAAGTTCGTGTTATTTCTTACAAAATTTGTCAGCCAGAAAGATAGCTTGAGATGATGGCTGACTTTGTGTAATGTCTCATGGAGTTTTTGGGTAGTCCAAACATAATTGTTGGAAACAAATGATTTAGATAGATGTAAATGGGATAAGAGATTTTAGACATAATAATTATGTTTTATGATATGTATATTTGAAAATGGCTTCCAAAAATCTTTTTGGCAACTTGAAACTTTAGAGTTTTTCTAAATTAAATTAAATAATGGGAATTTATTAAATATCTAGATCATTTCCAAGTAAGATAAAATAGTGAAACATTAGTTACTGACCATCAGTCTGTCTACTTTTGGCTTCCTGTTGCAGAGAAACTAAAGATAAAATTGGACCTGTTAGTAAACATGCCTTGTGCATTATGGAAAGATTTACTATGAGGAAGCACATGTTTCTAGAAATTAGGAAATATATCCATAAATGCGCCAATCTAAAAAATGCTGGCATAACAGAGAGTTCACAACTGCTTACTTCTTAGTTAAGATTTCTAAGGGTTAATAATTCTAATTAATATATGCAATAATAAGGGAAACAACTTTGTATACAAGGAAAGGAGAATGTGTTTTGGGGTAAGAAAAATATGAAATTTAGAGATGTATTTTTGTTAAGGGACAAGAGAGTAATTTTGTCCTAAAGTAAAACTAATTATTCCAAAATGGGAAGGAAAACAAGGGACAAAACAAAATGGACGTAGAAAATCATAGAAGGGCTCCATGTCTGTTACTGTAGGGACCACCAGATTTGGCGACCTCGTTGCATGTGTACCAGCACACGATACTGAAAATAATCAAGAGCCTTGGTTACAACCAACTTATCCTACAAATAGGTAGAAAAAAGGTGGTACTTGAACCATTCAGTACTGAGTTATTTACTGTAGATGTTTAGGGGTACAAGGATTCATTGAAAGAAGATCTTCAGAAAGCAGATCTAGTTATTAGTCACGCAGGTGCAGGAAACTGTTTGGAGACTCTGGAAAAAATAAACCCACTTGTAGTGGTTATAAATGAAAAGTTTATGAACAATCATCAGCTGGAATTGGCAAAGCAGCTACACAAAGACCAACATCTCCTCTGCTGTACCTGCAGCACGCTTCCTGGGCTGTTACAGTCAACGAACTTATCCACACTGAAATGATTTCCTCGTGGCCAGCCAGAAAAATTTTCTGCATTTTTGGATGAAGTTGTTGGATCACTAAAATAAACACTAAACTCTCAACACTTGGAAAACACCCCTGAAATACAACCTATGGAATGTGGTTAAATCAAATTAAATATATACTATATATATTTACAGAATAATATGTTAATAAACTTCCTACATCTATAGAATGTATAGAAAATTTTATGATGTGAATATAAGCATTTGGGTCCATATTCTAATGCAATTTAGTAAATTCATTAGATTTTTTTTCTTAATCTTCATATTTTAGTAAAAGAAATATGTAGTGAGCATTCACAGGTTTTATCCTAGAATCCCAAGTGGATTTGGAATCATGAAAAAAATGAATTAAATTTGAAAACTTTCATGAGAACCTCAAATGTAGTTAGTTTGATGTTCCTTAGAATAAAAAAAAAATGAAACTAAGAAACTTGTAAAAAAATTGGAGAACATCTTTAGCTTCATAATGCAAGGAGCCAAATTTAAAAAAAAAAGGCAAAAAATGATGGATTGTGTTCTCTAAAATAAAAAGCTCAATAATTACCTAAAAGATTAACTATCAAGTCAGTTGATCTATAGTACTTGGAGAAACTACTTTTGTCCTGAAGGATAGAGTGGAGTGGATGTGTATATTTTTTTCCTTTAAAATATAAATAGAAAGTGACAAAATCTTGCCCTATGTCAAAGCTTTGCTGGTTTGAAAGAGTAAATCAAAAAAGGACTTAACGTCTATGGGACTTGCTGTTATTTTTTAAGGACCCCCCTCTCACAGTGGTATTGAAACATTTACTGTAATATCATAGAGGAATTTAGAATTTATGTACTTATAAAGTTAGTTTTACAAATGAATAAATGATTTAACGTGTAAAAAAAAGAAAATGGTAGAAGTTTTATGAAAAAGAAATCTTGGGAAAAGAACTTTATATGTGAGCAAGCTGGATAATATTGATGAAATTTGTTACAAGAGTTTAAAAATAAACTTTAATATCAATAAAGTACTTATGTAAAACTAGGAGTTAATTTTCTTTCATTTGCTAAAAGAAGAAAGTTTTGTTGGTGTATTAGTCTGCTTTTGATAAGATATTGTGAAAGACTTTCTTTACCTTTTGAATAATCCACCTAAAGAGCAAAGATTTTGTGTTTTACCAAAATAATTTCCTGTGACAACTATTTAACATTTTGTATTTGCCTATGAAGTCTTTAATTGCCACCATGGTTAAATGGATAGCCAAGTATTATTCTGCAGTGACTTAGGATCCTATTTGGCAAACTATTTTAAAACTGTTTTGATATTTTTGACAAACTTTCCCAAATCCAAATTCTAAATGAAGTCTTTTTGACCTTGAACTAATTTGGGATTTTCCAGAAAGGAGAGATATTAAATTAATGAGGCTTATTTGGTAGGTTAAATTACAGGGGAAGTGTTGTCAAATAAGTGGTAATAAACTTTCTTAGGTTATATTGTATGGGAGAATGTTATATGTGTTCTAGAAATTATATGCAATTTCTAAAATTCTGATATATCCTGATATAATGTTATAATCTATATCTATATAATCTATAATAACATAATTCTAGTTATCTTAAAATGTTGTGTGTCACAAAAATAACCATATTTCCTTGTCAATTGCATTATAATGAACTCTCGTCAGATTTTTAACCATTGCTGTTGTTAAGTCTTTTGTCATTTACAGATGACTATTGTTTTACTCTGATGCTTTGGCAAAAAATACACATATATATATTCCTACAAAATTCCTTCATCTTCAAAGAGCTTTGACAAGTACTCTAGAATACAGATTTTTGATAACTTTAAGATTATAACACCAAACTGGAAAAGAATTTCTCAGACTGTAATGGAGAACCGATTGCTTTAATATTTTGTTTTCCAGATTTAAAGGACCCCTTTTTCTCCTCCTCTATAAGCTATCTATGGCTTGCAGCAATTTGGTAAAGTGTATCTTTGTAGCAAGGGCTGAAGCATTTGTCTTTTTCTCCCTGCATGATCCCTCCAGCGCTCTGAAACTTTTATTAAATAGTCTTATTTTTCATGACAATATATGTATTTACATAAGTTCAATAAGAATCTGTTGTCCTTGTAACAGAATGCCCAATGCACTCGGCTCATAATTCTTTTGATCCACAGCTGATAAAAGGAGATATACTTCAATATTGTAAAGACCTATTTCTTCCATTGAAAATAACCATGCTTTAGTAGAGGAATCTTTTCATAGCACAGTCCTGGGAGACAAAGACCTCAAACACTATACTTTGTAACCCAGAGATTTCATCTATTGGAAAAGACGCATCCAGAAAGACTCTCTCCAACCCTGTTGGAAAGACACCTATTAGGTACTGTTAACTAAACCCTGTGCCACCAAACTCCAAGGAATAGACCTTTGAATTCACACGTCACATCTAAAGAAAGCACCAAACCCTGACTGGACCTGCACTGACTAATGACCTAAAAATAAAGATTTTCCGGAATTGAAGCAGATGGCATCTGAAGGAGACCCAGCTTTCCCAAGATAACCGGACCAGGCCTGTATACCTTTTTCTTGCTGTTGTTTCTTATTTTTGTATTTTCTTCTTCTCTTTCTTGGAAAGAGAATGCTCTCATCCGTATTTTCCAATCCATTGCAAAAGGGGTAAATCTTTCTAAATGTTGGATCTGTCACCAAAAATTTTTATCTATTCACAATGTCAAAGACCCCTTGGCCTTACCTATAACTAATTTCTCTTTAATCTCAAATGCCACTGTCAATTATACCCACAAACCTTTGGATGTTAACTATTGGGTTAGACTATTTAGACTAGGTGTTCCCATACCTTGTTCCAAACTCTAGCCACTCATAACCACACTAGCTCAATTAAATCCCTTGATCTTTGCCAATTGTACAATCTTTACTCCCCTAAATTCTTTTCCTTATCTAAGTGTAACCTGTCTTCCTGCATCCAAGGGGAATACAAGCAAGTTTATGCCTCTTTGTAAGGTTTTTAAAAAAGACCTCTCTAGGAAGGTATGGCCTCTCACAGAATGTCATCCCAAATCCTCCTACCTGTGACGTGAAAGAATCAATCAGGAAATTCTAGCTAATAAATTTATTGATAACCAGAACTTAGCTGTAGCCCTCTACACTTCTGGTTTTGTTTTTGTTTGTGGTGGACAGCATTTCCCATGGACATGTGAATGCTAAGACAGCTGTCAACTTGGAGGTCATGTTTATTGGTACATTTAACTGTCCCTTTTAATATCCGGAACAAATCAGAGGCCTCCCGTTGATCTGCCCCATTAGGCCTCCATAGTCATCTTAAATGGGAATTTCCGGGAGGCATACATGACTCTTGGTTTGCTTCAACAGGGAGAGTTTTCTCTCTTGGGTCAGAGTAATTGCCAATGAATGCATGATCAGAAATATTTCCCTAACTTTAAGAGAGCTATTTGATTCCACAGCCAAAGTAATAGCAGCACAGTAATGGTCACTTGACTCATTGGCTACAGTAGTTTTAGACAATTTTGATTATCTACTTTCTGAGCAAGAAGTGTTTGAGAGATAGCAAATACCACCTGTTGTACATGGATAAATACCTCTGCAGAGGTCAAAATTTAATTACACAAAATCAGAGGATAAGTGCACTGGTTAAAAATTTCCTCTGATTCTCTGTCGTTTTCTTGATTTATTTAGTTGGCTAGCTTCAGGTTTGGGCTCCTGGTTTAGAACCATCATACAAATTGGACTTGTGTTATTACCTTTAACTCTGCTTTGTATAATTTATTTTTAAGCTCTATGCCTGTTGCTTGTCAAACCTTTGTAGAAATGACATACCCAATAGGGTGATGCTGGCTCAGCACTTTGAGATGATCTCCAATGCTTACAACCTTGATAAGATATAGACTTTAGATGAAAGATGCCTGAGAGTTCAGCCTCCTATCCTTCCTTTTTATTCAAATGGGGCCTTAATGGTTTTCAATCTGTACACTTTCCCTCCGATGTGGAACATGACAACCAAGAAAAGTCCTTCCTGGCACTAAGGGACAAAACCACTAAATGTGGAAAACCTCACTCTTGATCGACAATGCTTTCAAGAAAATATCTTGATCAAAAGGGGAAAATGTGAAAACAAATAAAAGAAACTTCATTTAAAATGAAGTCAGGGGAGCTCTTATGCACATAGCACTCATCTCAACTTGCATAGTCAGACGGAAGAAAGTTCTCCACGTACCTCGGGAAGAAAAAACTCTCTGCCACTTGCCACCAATGAAAAACCACCACAACTTTGAACTCTTGCTCTCTTCCAATGAACTCTTGCTCAAAGCAGACCTCCCCAACTGCCTCCTAAAGCCTAATAAGGGCTGACCTCCCTTTGTCTCTTCAAACTTGCCTAAGGTTCACTGCAGTTTGCATTTCCTGAATTGCAATTCCTCTGCCATTCCCAAATAAACTCAACTTGGTTTTTATAATTTGTTAATTATTTTATTATTTATTTAAAGTGGACACCCACATATATATGTTTCTATGTCTATCAATCTGTGTGTGTGTGTGTGTGTGTGTGTGTGCGTGTTTAGCCATAAGTTTGTACTGATATCTCTGATTCTAATCCAAAGCCTCCCTCCTCTCCTTTTTTGTAACTCCTTTTCCTACAATGAGGAATCTGGCTTTCATCACTCACAATATATTTACTTATTTGCATTAAGTAGTTCCAGAATTGTTCTTTCATACTCTCATGAAAAACAGATTCACTAACTAGACTACAATATTTGTGTACAGTTATTTTGTTGTGTTTAGACTTACAATGTGAAATCAAGATAATGTTTATCAAAGTTATTTCAGTTAGTTCTTTTGTTCACCTTCTCTTTCAATATTGTTGTTATTCATTCGTAATGCAGTTAGGCTCAAATTTTACTGTTTATATTCTACTTTTATTCCATATCTTGGTTAACTCAATTATTTTTTGGGAGGTAAGAGGGTATGTGAAACATTACCATGGTTCTAAGAATTTAAACTATATTTTTAAAAAGTTTTGCTGAAAGAATTTCTACTACTATTCATCCCTACTGCCCCATTCACATTTCTTAATTCTTTCAACCACTTCCCACCCATCCATCCCTCTATATGTAACCAATCTCATTTATTTCTGCTTTTTTATACATATGAGGAGATGCATGTATATTTTATCATATTCCTTTCCCATCTTTTGAAAGTAGCATACTAAAAGGACACTCTTTTGCAATTTTTTTAATCACTTGAAAATATACTCTTAAAATCACATCACGTCATTTCATAGCGATCTTCATTATTTTGTCCAGCTACATACTACTCTATCATGAGGATTTTCTATAGTTTATTCAACTATTTTTTTATGTACAGATATTTAGGTTGTTTCCAATATTTTGAAACTTTATTCTATTAATATTATGGATTATTACAGTAGATTTCCTGAAATATACACTTTGTTGTCATAAAATATACTTTTTTAACTTCAATTTTCTAATCTACTCAGTTTATCAATATTGTCCCATAATAAGAAAATCATGTCATATTAGCCTTATTTATATTTTTAATGAGCTAATATGTGACAAAGTCTCTCATGTACATTTATGAATAAAATGAAGAAATATGAGCTGAATAATAGTAAAGTTAGTAATATTAATCACTAGTTGACTTACCCTACTCAGTGAGTACTGAATAATAAATCAATGTCAATAAGAAAGAGAAAGTTTGAAGTCTACCATATTGTTATTAATATGCTGAAAAAGGACATTGAGGGACTCTCCATCAAATTTTCTGATGACATTAAAAAGGGACAGAGAATTCACATGCTGATTGACATATTAGTTACTTGACATTTTCTACAGCAAAGTTATTGTTAAAGAAAAAATTATTCTGATACTCATTAAAACAGTAAGGAAGACTTTATTCAAGATGATTATGATAGATGCCAAGACTATCACAATAGGGGAGAGAGACTGGATTCAACTCCAAATACAGTAAAGACAACTGGGGATTTATAGCCAATGAGCAGAGTTTAGTAGGTGGAAAATTATTAAGAGGAGACAGCAAGCGTGGGGTGATTCTTGCTAAACTGACTTGTAGGATTCTTGATGAAGGCAGGCCAGCGTGATCAGGTATCAAGGGTGGGGAATAAGGAATTTGATCAGATATCAAGGATGGGGATTTTTCTCTTAACTGACTCTAGCAGGATTCTTGCTAAAACTGAGCTATGCAGGCCCAGCAAAGACGGGGCCCAGGTCAAGGCCTAGTCAGGAAAACGGCTCAGAGGAACCTGACTAAAGTTTGGTCAAGGAGAGTGTCTTTGTCACTGTTATGGCTCTAATATATTTCACAGACTTAAATGATGAGAGAAATAAAATAGGAAATTGCACACAACAATAAACATAGATTATTTCACTTATTATAGCAATAGAACAAAGTGTGTATGTTCAGATCAATTGTTTTTTTTCTGACAGATACCATGGGTAACAATAAATGGACTTGTTCCAAAAATAGAGTTTATATATGGATCAATATTAGCTATTCAATAAAGATTCACTGTTAATGGCTAAAAGCACTAGCAGAGTTCACAGGAATGAGAAAGTGGGGTGTTAGTTTGTGTTTAGGGAGGACCTGAAATGTGCAGGCAGAAATAGGATGTGGAGAGATCTGTTTTCTGGTCAGTGTCACATCTTTGTGTAAGATCCAAGTAAGGATGCAGGAAAATTTAAGACTATAAAAATGAATAGATTGAAAATGGGTAATAATTTTCATAATGAGTTATTTCTCTGAAATAGGGAAATATACTTGTTTATAACTCAGCTAGGAGAATAAAGTGACTTTGAGGTGTCTCATGCTGGCTTACCTTTTGTGTTCATTGTAGAAGTAGGGGTAAGAAACATTGAATATGGAGGGGTTTGGTGATCAATTATTCATAATCTGAAAAAAAAAGCAATTATATTGATTAGATTCGTCTCATTTAATTTCACACTGTTTTGCATATTGTCATTAATTAGTTGTCTAGCTGCACAAGGATTTAAATAAAATCTTGCTCCAATTTCATAGAAAACAAGAGATTTTAAAAACTCATCTCAGTAAAATATCAGCTATTTGAAATTCTTAATTTAAACAAATGGAAATATCAATTGTCGTGTCATTATTATGCCCAGATACTATAACATAATATTTAATCCAAATCTTCCATTGGGCAGCAAATAAATAGATAAGCATAAAATAACTCTGAATAGTCTATCAGTTGGAGTTCACTCAAGAAAAGAGAAACCATTAAAAATATTTCACTAAGTAAAGGATTTAACACAGGCAATTAGATATTTGTAAAACCATGGGATGGGTTTAACCTTGAAGGTCAGCGATAGCTGCTGCTAGCTCTCAGCTTCACTGCTATCTTTCAGAGGCTCAGAGAGTTACAGAAACTACTAGCGATGCAGGAAACTACCAGCAACAACCTCTCCTGCCTCCTGTACCCTGGTGGATGGTTTCCAGAAAAAGGCTGAAAGGTCTTTGTGAATTATCATGTTTGCCTAAGAGCATCTGGGTTATTCAGTTCTGCCAAAAGAATGGTTACCGTTTTTATTCTTTCTTCCAGATCTCATGTAGGAGCTTCTACTTGTAATCTGGTATTCTTCAACACGGCTTTGTGATACAACGGGGAGCTTAGATGGGGTTGGTGTTGGACTGCCAAAAGTAACCTGGTAATATAAAGAAATTATATCCTGGATTCAGAGAAATAGGTAAAGATAGCTAAAATGTGAAAAGAAAAGTTTTTGCTATCAACAGTAATCTACTGGGAATTATTCTAAAGAGTTTTCACAAACTTGGTCACCTAGTCTAGTGACTCTGACATAATAAATCTGAACCGTATCAGAGTGTGTATAATGTTGCTAGTTAGTCTTGACAGTTCTTATTTTATGTCATCTTTTCAATTAAGTCTTGATGACAGAGATTTAACATATATACATTTATTCATTGTAGTCCCCTAGGTTGGTGCCTTAAAAATGGATATCTAATACATGTTTGCTGGGAATACACAAACTCTTGTTTAATTAGTGAAGCTGTGACAAAATATGTCAACCACATACCTCCCTTTCCCTGTCATTTCTCTTTATACTGCTCAAAGCTGACTTCCATTGAGATTAAAAAGTGTACAAGAGTATTAGTATCCTTTATAAGATAATAAATTGAGGGGCCGGCCCAGTGGCATAGTGGCTAAATTCGTGCACTCCGCTTCAGCGGCCTGGGGTTCCCAGGTTTGGATCCTGGGTGTGGACCTATGCACCACTTGTCAAGCCATGCTGTGGCAGGTGCCCCACATATAATGTAGAGGAGGATGGGCACAGATGTTAGCCCAGGGCCAATGTTCCTCAGCAAAAAGAGGAGGATTGGCTACAGAGGTTAGCTCAGGGTTAATCTTCCTCACCAAAAAAAATAAAATAAAATAAATAATTTTAAAAAACGATAAAATAAATTGAAAATCAATGGAATATGGAAAATCACAACTGATTCAAGAAGAGGTTTAAGAAAGAAACCTTATAGGGGCCGGCCCCGTGGCTTAGCAGTTAAGTGCTCGTGGTCCACTACTGGCGGCCCAGGGTTCAGATCCCCGGCGTGCAGCGACGCACCGCTTCTCTGGCCATGCTGAGGCCACGTCCCACGTACAGCAACTAGAAGGATGTGCAACTATGACATACAACTATCTACTGGGGCTTTGGGGGGAAAAAAAAGGAGGAGGATTGGCAATAGATGTTAGCTCAGAGCCAGTCTTCCTCAGCCAAAAGAGGAGGATTAGCATGGATGTTAGCTCAGGGCTGATCTTCCTCACAAAAAAATAAAAAAAAAAAAAGAAAGAAACATAAAACTGATATTCAAAGGTAAAAAATTAGAAAAAGTTGTCAGTTGTTCACTGACAATATAATAAATGGAAATAACTCAATAATTTTAATAAGAATATTGTCAATTAAAAAAAACTAAAATTTTCTTTATTGTGGAAACAGATAAAAAGCATGAGAAAAAATTATAAACCCCGAAATTAAACCTATCAAGGTAGCTATGATCTAGTTGGATTTCATTTTAGGAAAGATAATGGTTTCAGACAGCTTCTATATGGATTAACAGTGACGTGGCTAACAGAAAAGCTCCTGTAATCTATGGTGGCAGTAGAAGTTGACAGAAGTTCAGCACACCAAAATGAGCACAGAAAATCAGGACACACAGAGTTACTTATGCTACTCCCACTGTTCTCTCTTCAAATTAATAAACTCTTTGCTCTAATCTAAATCAGACTTCTTATGCTGGATTCCTCTTCGTTAAGTTCCTTTGAGAGTCTGGAGCACTATACAAGACTATTTCAAGATCTTTGATGTATATCCCTCAGAGGAAAATAAAATAATTATAAATGAAAATTTTCTGTTGAGCCAATGGTCTCACATGAGTTGGAATAACATGAATCATCTTCAGAAATTCAACATGCCAGGTAAATAAATAAAACTAAACTTGGTAATTTAAGCAGACTACGTTCTATAGCATGATATTTTGAATAAGTTCCAGCATGTATTGTGGACAAGCCTGAAGTAGCCCAACTTATCTAATCATGACTTCAGAAGAATTGGAATGCCAGACTGAAAGTACGTGGTCTCAGATTTCCGTTTAAAAACATTTTTATACAAGTTATCAGAGATGTGGCAGTATAGGAATGCTAAATCCATTTGGTGTTTACTAGTTGATTAATTCACATTTAGTTTGTCAATGGCAATATTTTATTTGCGAAAGGATGCTAATAAATAAAATACAATATGACAAGTCTGTATATATAATGAGTTATTTTCTTAAATTATGTGCTAGAGTGGCTCAGATGTTGATCTTAAAAAGATAAAATATGTTTAATAAAATCCAAACTGCTATAAGTTCAGGCGAAAAACAGCAAAACATGTTTCAAACAGCGCATAATCAAAAACATAATTGTGGTAGCCAACATTATAAATATGTAAACATATACTTTTACCTTTCTTGTTGGCATTAATTAAATGTAATAACCTTTTATGCAAATTAAGAGGAAATGATTCTAAAATATAATGGATGGCTCTATATAATAATTAATTAATGTCTTATTTGTGTGTGCAGTGAAAAAAATTCACTCTTGCCAAAATAAATACTTGATATTTTATCATCATAAATTATTTTTGGCATGAGTCAGTTATTAAGATTCAATATTTCACCAGATCTGAATGACATAAGTAATCTCTGACCTTTAGAACTCAATACGACGCAATCATGCAGAATGTAAGATTCACAAAAAATGATGGCTGGAAGAATAAGTGCATTTTTTTCCCATTTAATGAATACTGAAAAGCGTGTTGCAAATATCCTAAGTCTTTTCTTACTATGTAAATCTCTCACATAAAACAAGGTTGCTGTCTGTGTAGGCTGGCATGCAATCGTGCCTTTCTTTGGTAGCAGCATCTGCATCCAAGTGCACACTAACACTCTTTTTTTCCTTTTACAATGTCCTCTGGTGCTCATTAAAGATTTCTGTGATGAGCTCTGAATGTGCAGGAAATGCCTAGTAGGAGTCCAGACATTTGCAAATGGAATTTCTGGCTAGCTTATTAATCACTATCTATGCTAGCATTTGAGCTTTAATTTTATTAAGCTGAAATCCCCTCTGTACTAGTTTAAACCATTATTTGTCAGTTTTAAAGTTGAATATATAATACATGTAATCTGAAATAAGTGATTTTAATATACTTTGTTACAGACTCAATGGATGGTTCAAAGTTGAAATATGATAAAAATATAAGTCAGCAAAATGTCTATTTCAGGAAAAAAGTTTCAAGGTCATGACATTAATTTATGTTGAATTTCTATTAGAGTTATTAACATTTTGCATTTTAAATGATGTACTCTTCATTTAAAAAAAGTTCCCATTATTATTGAAAGAATAAAATACCTGAACTGAAAGGATTATATTTTTAGAGCTGACAAGTATTATATTTTTCAGAACTGTCAAGTAATATAGCCTTTCATAATAAGCTGTAATGAGTTGCTAGTAAAACAAAGAGCTCCTACATCATTTAAAACCAAAAAGAATGTGCTTCTCTGTAAGAGACAGAGTAAGAACAAGGGTTTACTATTATCAAAGGAACAAGGAAGTCATGGGAGAGTGGGAACTGAGACTGGGATGGAGGAGAGCAGGAGAGATAAAGAACGAATACATGAAAAGTAGAGTAGGTACATTACAGTTTGTCAGATTAGTGCAGACACACCCACTCCTATCTAGCTTCCCTTCCCACAGTGTATCATAGGCGATTTTTACTAAGCTACAGGATGTTATGAGTAATCAATGTACTCTATTAATTACATGCAATTCCATCAACCTACCAATGAATCTTCAAGAAATCAATCAATAAATTGACAAATTAACAAATTACTAAATTAATCACATACGGTGGGTAAGGTATTGCTGATTATGATAACAAATACCCATAAACTGACATTGAAGTTAAGGTGCAAAGAGGAATTCTCAATAGTGGTGTCATAAGCAAAGCCTCCCAGAGTGATCACTTTGAGAGAGAACACACATGTGGATTTTTTTTTCAATTGTGATAAGAATAATTAGGATGAGATCTATCCTCTTAACAAAATTTTAAGTGCACAATACAGTACATATTGTTAACTATAGGTACAATGTTGTACAACAGATCTCTAGAACTTATTCATCTTGCATGTACCCATTGAACAACAAAAAAGAGTGTTTTTTTTGTTAAGGGCAGTCTATTTGGAGAAGTCACATACACATAAAAATAACCAGACACACACACACACACACACACACAAAAGACTATAAGATTAGTAGATTGTAGCGATGTCAATATTCTAGTAGTAACATTGTATTATGGTTTTACAAGATGTTACCATTGGGGAAAACTGGGTAAAGGGTACACAAGATCTCTCTGTATTATTTCTTATAGCTGTGTGTGGATCTATAATCTCAAAAAAATTTTTAATGAAAAAAATAAAAGTAACTACACAGAATAACCTTTGAATTCTCCCCTTTTCTCATACCGCTGTCTAAATCCTGCTTGGTTTTATTTCTTAAATTTGTCTCAAAAATGTTACCCCCTATTGATTCTTAGCACCGTTTTTCTAGTTAAGGTGTTTGCCTTCACGTGGTGATCTGTGACAAAATACCTCTACCCTGATTTCCCGTCCTGTGGATCATTCATGCAAAATCCATACTCAGCACTGTTAATTGAGCATTCTTTCCTTGCTTAGAGATAATCAAGTAGCTCTCTTTCTTAAAAACTTGTTGGCTCTAGGAACAAGTGTAGCAAGTTTTTGCCACATTCACCTTTCCAGCACCTTTTCCTCTTGTGATTGTTCTCATTATAGTTATAAAGGACTGATCTCAAGCAGACACATGAAAAAGATTAGAAATTGTAATTTGTGGCCTCCCTTTCTATGTGCTGGTTCCTAATCCCCTAGTTTACTAAGGCCCTAAGTCAATGTCTGGCTACTCAGGGGCTCACAGAATAGCTGGTCAAAGTGACGGGACAACCAGCTATTAATGCTAAATAATAAATGCTAAGAGTATTAATGAAAATTCCAAGATGACAGTAAACCAAAAAATTCAGGCTTTTTCAATCATTTTGTAATTTTATGAAATGTACCTAAATCCACATATGGCTGAGAAATATTTTCTAGTCTTAACAATATGTTTCTTAAAATCTGGCTTTAAAATCCTGTGAAATACAAATAAATTGTATCTATTTTGCTAGTTGACAAAATAAATATTTTTTGGAATAGACAAAAAAGGGAAAATCATGTTAACAAAGGAGAAGTAAATAGTTTGGGGAGGATCAAAAGACTAGTTAAGTCTACTGAAAATATGGCACCCTTTCATACAATGTAGTTTGAAGAATTATATCACTGAGAGTAAGATAGTTAGGTTGAACAAAAAACACTTTTACGAACAGAAACAAAAATTTTAACCTCTTTGGGAAGGTAAGCCTGAACTTTTTTTTTTTTTTTGTGAGGAAGATCAGCCCTGTGCTAACATCTGCCAATCCTCCTCTTTTTTTGCTGAGGAAGACTGGCCCTGGGCTAACATCCGTGCCCATCTTCCTCCACTCTATATGGGACGCCGCCACAGCATGGCTTGTTAAGCAGTGAGTCGGTGTGCGCCCGGGATCCGAGCCGGCGAACCCTGGGCCGCTGCAGCAGAGCACACACACTTAACCGTTTGCGCCACTGGGCCGGCCCCAAGCCTGAACTTTTAGACTAATTTTGAAATATCTTCCAGCTATAGACTATGACCCGCAAGACGCTCAGTTCAAGCAGAAAGAGCTCTGCAATAACAAAGGTAGCCAAGTCCATTCTTCCATTATTAGCAAGATACTCTCGTACTCCGAGTAATAAATATCACCAAGTGAGGTTTTATGGGTTTCCCTCACACAACAGAGGGGCATTTAGTTTCTAAACTGTCTCCCTTTTATATCCAAACTAATGTGACATTTTCCAGGAATTCATGTCTCAAAAATTCATAGATTCTGAGTTTATCAACTTTAAGCAATCCTTAACCAGGGACATCCTGTTAAAAACATTCCATAGGTAATGGCTTTCCTAGTGGGAAATATCATTATCTATTTGCTCTGAGGTCTAGGATATTGAGAAGGAGATTATACTGGGTCATCTGCCTTTTTTATTTTCCCAGTAACCGTTCCCTAGTAATTGAGATAAAAATGGACCACAGATCAGTTGTTTTACCTTCTTCCTTGCCGACCATCAACTTCTAAAACAAAATTGTGAAAAACACACAGTAGTTTAAATACTGTGTTAAAAAAATAATAATAATCAATGCTATAACCTCACAATCAGATTTTAATATATAAATAGAATTTTTGGTTTTTGAGTTTTGGATTTTTGGGTTTTTACCCAGGATAAAATGCATGCTGGGGGAAAATATTCAATTCAGTGATCTTTGACTGTTCATTTCAAGGTTCAAAGAACAAAGGAATAAGCGAATCATTATAGCAGCAACCCTCCAATCAATCTGGAAGCTTCAGAGTTCCTACAGATGTGAAGCTATGGCCTGACCTACTAGGATGTCTAGGAAATGAGCTTATCGCCTATGTGCTTCACCATGTATATGAGATTCTGATTTCATTTTTTTCACTGCTATGGTCTAGATGGAAGTGAATACAATAAAACAAAACCTCAGCTGCTGCAGCCTGTGAAGGATGTTTGATATTCTTAAATAAAATGTGCCAGAGAATCCTTAACCACTGTCAACTGAGCAAGAACTTGCACATCTGACTCAAACTGAAAATAGTTCTTTTTGGCCCAAATAGTAAGGCTTATAAAACTCTTTCCTTCTGGGGTAGCAGAGTCAGGAGAAAGACTAAAACCATGAGCAAGATTGACCAAAGAAAATTTTCTACATGGAAGAAACAAACCATCTACATTTGATTGACAGTTATAGCAGGTCCCCAGCAGGTACACAAAGCGTCAGAATGGGAACAGGAGTAGCTAGAATTAAAGTTGAAGTTTCTGCTTTGTGCAATTGCAAAGAGAGAGACTAAGAATATCCACCAATTCATACAAAAACCTCGATATTATGAAACATCACTGAAAAGGATCCAAACAGTGAACAAACCTATGATGAAAGCAAGTAGACATTACCTGAGCCAGATAATCAAGGTTAACATCATTAGTGATATGTCATGTTGATAGCACACTCCCTTGATATGGTGTGTTGAGAATGGCACTTTGCCTCTGTTGTCTTTCTCCCCAAAACCTGTAACGCAGTTATGAGACAAACATTATACAAACCCATAGTGATAGACACACTACAAAACACCTGACCAATACTCCCTCAACCTGTCAAAAATCATCAATAACAAGGAAAGTCTGAGAAACTGTCACATACCAGTGAAGGCTAAAGACACACGATGGCTAAATGTAATGACATATTCTGGATGGAGTCCTAGAACAGAAAAAGTGCGTTAGGGAAAAACTAGTGAAATACAAATAAACAGTGGTGTTTAGTTAGTGGTAATGTACAATGTTGGTTCCATAATTGTGGCAAGTGTACCATAGTAATGTAATATGTTAACAATAGCAGAAACTGTGTGTGGGATATATAGGAATGCTCTACACTATCTTTGCAACTTTTCTATAACTCTAAAGTTATTCTAAAATAAAATGTTAATTTTAAAAAGTGCATATACACTCATCCACGGCATTTGTATTGTAGACATCCAAATGACAATCGCAGCTAAGATATTCATGCTGCCTGAAGATGGGGCTGGAGGGAAGAATAGGATACAAAAGGGCACAGAAAATTATTGAGGAGTATAGAAATGTTCATTGCCTTGATTGTGGTGATGGTTTCATCGATGTATACATATGTTAAAACTGATCAAATTATATACATTTTAAATACGTACATTTTAGTGTACTTCACTTATACCTCAATAAAGTTTGGAAATATAGAAAGGAGAGAGAGAGAGAGAAATACAGATGTAGATACAGACAGATGAGAGAGAGAGATTGATTTTGTGGAGAATATTAAACATTAAATAAGACACAGTCTTTTCCCTCATGGGGTTTTTAGTCTTGTGGTATGGTAATATCTGTACCAAGAGGTATAACAAAGCAGATTCAAATAAGTTTTCTAGGAAAATGGAGAAAAGATAACTGCTTAGAAGTCAAATGAAATAGAATTTACTTTCATCTGTGAAACTTTGAAAGCTTCACATTAGGGAGAGGCATTTGAGCTTTCCTTCATGTTTAGGTAGAATTTTGACAGGTGGATTTTGCATAGGGAGCCAGAAGTGAGCAAAGGATACTCTGCAAAAAGGGGATGTCAAAAGCAAAACTAGGATGTAAAGGATAGATGTACTACAGCATTGCAAATAGTCCTTTATAACTCAAGCGTGGCATGTTTGTATGATCATTATGGGAAACTGAGGACATATAAATATTTGTTTAAAAAAAATACTATGACACCACTGGTTTGGCAATGAATGCTTCCTAATATTTCCTCTCAAAGCTGTGTTATTGAAAGGTTTAGCTCGTAAGAAAATGCTATATATACAATTTGGAAGGGTTACAGAGATTGTTGTAATGGTGGGAATGCAAAAGAAGGAATGGATATGAGGTATAAAAGTAGCTTGAGGGGCCGGCCCAGTGGCATAGTGGTTGAGTTCACATGCCCTGCTTCGGTGGCCCAGGGTTCTCGGGTTTGGATCTCAGGCGCAAACCTACACACTACTCATCAAGCTGTGCTGTGGCAGAGTCCCACATACAAAATAGAGGAAGATTGACACAGATGCTAGCTCAGGGACAATCTTCCTCAAGAAAAAAGAGGAGGATTGGCAATGGATGTTAGCTCAGGGTCAATCTTCCTCACACACAAAAAAAATGGGAGCTAATTATTCAGGGCCAGCCCAGTGGAGCAATGGTTAAGGTTACACACTCTGCTTTGGTGGCCTGGGGTCAGAGGTTCAGATCCTGGGCACAGATCTATGCACTGCTCATCAAGCCATACTGTGGCAGCATCCCATATACAAAAAAATAGAGGAAGGTGGGCACAGATATTAGCTCAGGGTTAATCTTCCTCAGCAAAAAGAGGAAGATTGACAATGGATGCTAAGCTCAGGGCCAATCTTCCTCACCAAAAAAAAAAAAAAAAGTAGATTGAACAGATCTTGTAAATTATTTAGATGTCAGAGTGGGGAAAGTTTGCTTGAAAAGGAGAGAAAAAGTAAAATGAAACTCCAAAATTTAATCTTGGTTGACATAGAAAGTGGTAATGCTGTTGACAGAAACAGAGATTTGAATGAAAACATCTAGTTTGGTGGAGTGAAGTAGGTTTGGGACAGTGGAGTGGAGAAGACTTTGTAATGTCTAGATAGTTAGCTCAGTAGACACTTGAAGGAAAAGTCAGGGCTAGAGGTATTTATTTGGGTATTATTTGCAAAGAAACAATACTTGAAGGTACAACTGAAACATAGGGAATAGTGATAAGGGTGAGTTTTATCTTTTTCTGTTTCAATATGCTCCTTTTCCTTTAATTTTCAAAGTACTAATAAGTAATATTTTCCTAAGTACAAGTGAAGAGATAAAATGGAAATTTTAGAGAAAACATCCTAACATGTTTCAACTAATTTTACTGAAAACAAAACACTATATTACAGGGTAGCTCAAGTTGCTTTGCTTCAAAGTTTCTGAATGGAATAATATCAGCCTCTTAGTTCAGAGTCGTCTGATGTTACAACAGTGTGGGGCTTGTAATGTTAAAGATATTATCATTCAACATGGCGCACTATTGAGTTAAGGATTGTTAATGATAACAAAAACTATCCGATGTCTAATAAAAACAAAATCCTACCATTCTATTCCCATCATCATTGTGCAAGACATAAAATGTAGGCTATGTTGAATTATCTACAGGAAAATAAAATATATAACCATCACTCTATAATATCTAGCTCATTTCAAAGTTAATCTGTGTAGGAAAAGAGAGTTTAAAGAAACCATTTGTAAATGCTTTCCCTACTTGATCCCACACCGAGCAGAGCCTTACCAGCCAAAGTGTGCTTCCATTACTGTGGCATTCTTCATGGCCGCACGGAGATTGATGGGATAGAATATATTTACTGAGCTAACTACAGCACTTACAGATAATGCCTTGCTCAATATAGAAACTCTCTGCAAAAACTGAACAATATATCCTTTCATAAATGTGCTCACTATCTTTAAAAGCGTACTTTTGATAGAGTTTATATTTTAGAAAAGGAAAAGGCTGAGCATTTAAAAAATGTTGTACAATATCCTAGATATATATATGTCATACTTGTCTATTCCCATTTCAGTCCATATAATTCTTACAGAAAGAAAGATGGTTGAGGTTGAAATAGGATAAGAAAGTGGGCTAGATGGTTTTATTTTAAAATAACAAAAATACTTTAATATTCTTCAGATCATTACATTTCCATTAAGGTCTTCAGAGTATAGTAAAGACAACCATATCCATCTGCAACTGGCAGTCCATAGCACAGCCTCCAAAGACTTGAAACCACTCACAATTTTTAATGCTGCAATTTAATCTTCACTAGCATAGACATCATCAGTATTCAAAGGGGAGTTCTAAACTTCAAAACAATTTTCCAACTTATGAAACGGATATGATTATATAAAGATTGATTCCCGTATTTCTGAAGTCACATAACCACTTTCAAGCAGCTCGATTACAAAGCAGTATAAGCAGGAATATTATTTTACCTTGACAAATGTGTTACCCATTATAGGGACAATCTTTCACCATTTCTACAAATAAACAAACATTGTACACAGGTATAGTAATCATATATTCTTATAATAACTACTATGTATAAACAGTTAAGTAGACAAATGAGAAAGTTCTCTGTGAGCTTGTGGGCACTGGAAACATAAAGGATTAAAAGTGAGTTATTAGCACAAAGAACAAATGCCTAGGATCCCAGAGTCTGTGATACTGTGTGGTTTTGCAAACACCCACATTTCTCTGGGTCCCAATTTTCTTGTTTTTCAGGTAAAGGCTGTGGCTTCGAGGATGCCTAAGAGCATTTTTAACCATAACATTTACCACCCCTACGACTCTAAATCACTTTGTGTAATAATGTCTAGAACTGGGTAAAGAGAATGTTAGCCATTTTGCTATTAAAAAATAGGATTTGTTCATTTTCATATACTTTGCTACCAGGAGTAGAAATAATATCATCAGTCCTAGGATGAATTCCACCACCTATATTTCCTCATCTTTAGCTCTTCTTTTATTGGATCTCCTTCAATAAATGCTGATTCTTTATGTTCTTATTGAAGGAGATTTTTGCTCCTTTCAGAAAGGCCTTACACTTAGTAATGAAAACGACCTAGGCAAATTATTAAACAAACGGATTTGAGAAATTCTAGGAGTGTGTCTTTTTTAATATTTAAATATGGGTTCTGGACCATTTTCTACAAAGTCTCTGAGATAGAACCATAGTTTCATCCTCGGTTACTTCTCCTAACTATGACCAAGGAGAAATATAGACCAGCCGTTAAGACTGCAGATTTTGGGGTCAAATAAGCCCGCTACTCTCATTTTGTATCTTGTAAAGTATGTCTTAAACACTTTTCTCTCCCCAAACTTGCAGAAATATTAAAAATCATAACTTTGAGATAATGCGGAGTGTGGAGAGAAAACATGCCCGTCTTTAGGATTGGGGGGAAGTGTGCCAACAAATAAAGTTCTTTAGAGTGACACTGGTTTTCAAGGCAACATTCTGGTGACAGGGCAAGAAGGCCAGAGAGGAAGGAAAAGATGGAGACGTTTTATACATCTGCAGCAGAGAGAAAGCAAAACTCTGAGCCGCTTTTTAAAAAAATAGCTCATAATGAAATATATATCATCTCAATTTCATTTTTACTCAGTCTGAGAAAGGTGCAATATACATGTCATGAAGGTTGCAAAAATGGAGAATAATTTAGATGATTAAACCAAAAAGGTCTTCATAGAACTTAAATCAGTCAAAGAACTTTGAATAGGTCCATCTACAGTAGAATGGCCTTGCCAGTGAGGGAGAAGGCTGTCCATCACAAAAGATGGCCAGTTTTGGGGGTGAGAAGAGTCAGATACTTGTTGGTGAGTTGGGGTAAATCACTTTTAAAATCCTTTCAAAATTTTGAACCTGTTCCTAGATCCATTCTTCCCTGTTATTCTGGGGGCAAACATCCTAGCTAAAATGGATGTTGCTGCTAATTAACAGTAGTACAAACAGGATGTTTCAATGATACATTGTCCTAACTAGTGCTCAATTATGCTAAATCCTTTCCACTATGCTTATCAGATAATATATATCTTATATAGAATCCTATAGAATTTTTTAGATTTTCTTTTACACTTATTCTATAGAGCCACTGTTAATCCATTTAGGTAAACATAGAACATATTTCAGCAAGTTTGTACACACTTAACCATTGGATTTGTTTGATTTCATTCTGATTATTACTAATTACCATTGTAATCTGAAGTATTACTAAGTTAGCATTGCAAAGAATTGCATACTATGTCTTTTCTTAAATGGAGAAGTGAATACTTATAGGATTATCTTCCTTCTTTTAAATTTGTGTTTATAATGTTAGATATATAAAAATGTATGTCCTATATATGTAAGCTATGAAGCAAAATAATAAAATGAACACACATGAACCTACTAGTAAGCTTGAAAATTAAATATTACCAGCTTTGTTGAATCTATTTCTGTGCTCCTGCACTATCCCATCATCCTGTCTCCTCTCAGGGATAAACACCATTGTGATATCTTTTTATCTTCTCCCTACTTTCATTTTGCTTTTAAAAACATAATCATTAGAACACATATCATATGCTATATGTATCCCTATGTAAAAGTACTTAAAAAGAGAGCAGTATTCTAAACCAAAAATGGAACGATACATGGAGAGAAAGAGATTGAGTACTTAAAATGTCAGACATTTTCAGTAATTTATTTCCATATAGACATCAGGCTCCTGTGTAGTTGATTTTAAAATTTAGCTAAGGTCAAAAGTGTCATCAGCCAAATTCTAATAATTTCTAAAGTAGTTCATTCTATTGACCTGAAAATGTCCTATATTCTTCAGCCTTGCCACTATAAGAACAATACATGTATTGCATTTCAAAATGTTTTCTTCATTTAAAAAGACTTGAAAAACTTATTGAGAAATGGGCAAATTAGCAAATACCGAACACCCTATTTATCTAAACTGTGGGAAAATATATGTATGTGTGTGTGTGTGCATTTTCAACTTTCATAATTATTTCTTTAGGGTAAGTTTCTCTAAGTGGGATTACTCTACCACAGGGGATATACATGCAACATTTGGATATATATTGCTTAATGACCTCCAGAAAAATGTAAATAGCCTACAACATTACATTAGAACATCTGTTCATCCACCGCTGCACTGGGCATTGTCACTCATTCTAATTTAAGAACCTGGTAGGCAAAAATATAACATCTTAAATTTACATTTGTTTTCACTAGAAACTGTGCACATACTGTAATGTTTTCTGACCATTGATATACCATACTGTATAAATTTCATGATTTTGCATTTTGTCCATTTTTCCATTGGTTTGTTCAACTTTTTCTTACAGTTTTCCAATATTTTTGAATATATATTAAGAAATTAATATTTTGTCATATGCTCTTTTATTGCATATTGTTATCTAATTGTTTAATAACATTTATGGATTAAGCCATTATTTCTGCATATATTTAAAAATGACATCTTAGTCGAATAATAAATTCCCATAAGTAGTTTGAGGCATATCTGTTCTTTACTTACTGTTAATATTTAGAACCAATTTGCTATCTGTTTGAATTTGCTATCTCATTTGCTTGTTTTTAGAAAAATTGACTACTTTTACAGAGATAAACAACATGGAATATTAAGAGGATCATCTTGATAATTCAACCTGAAACTTATTTTGAAATATTCACACAGTTTAAGGAAAAGTAGATCTGAAATCCACATATTATCATTTACTTGTAAAATATGTTATTCAAATGTGTACATACGGATTTGGAACTCTTTTCATCGTCAATTATGAAAACAAATTACAATAACAATTGTTTTATCTGTCCAAGTTTCAGCCACATTAACAATTCTATTTTTACAGACCCCAAAATTGAAAATATATGTTGGAAAGTAGGAAGATGGTGACTTTGTGATCAAATATCCATCAGTGTAGAGAAAACTAGATAGCTTTAAAAGAGAATTTTTATCAAAAGTGTATTTCTGTGCACAGAAGGATGAGTCTTGAAAGTAATATCTAAAACAGTTGGCAGAAACAAAACGTCCACTAGGATTTACAAGGAAGAACTATTATTTCTACTTGCCGTAAAATGTTCAGGTTAATAATTGCCTTGTAACTTCAAAATGATTACAATCCCAGTGAAATTTAAGGTAACATTAAATTTTTGATATAGTTTTATTATCAAACATTGCATAAGTCTGCCTATCCACTTGGTAATTGAAGGGGAAACTGAAGAGTTAAGTCAATCATATGGATAATTCAAACAAAAAAAATCTCAATTCAGCTGCACTGTAATTATCTACCATTTCCTTATAAAAAATAAAATCAGATGTGTCTTTGCTTACACAAATATTTATAAAATACATTAAAATCTCTAAATTTTCATTTTTAATTCGAGTCTGTTGAAATAAAGGAAGAGATCTGAAGGAACTAAAAGTTTCTCTCTTTTAGCTGATGCAAAACAGAGAAGACAGTCTCCAAAGAAACTACTTCAAAGAAATAAATAGAGAATGTATTTTAACTAGAAGGATGTGCAACTATGACATACAAATATCTACGGGGGGGCTTTCGGGGAAAAAAAAAAAAGGAGGAGGATTGGCAATGGATGTTAGCTCAGGGCTGATCTTCCTCTCACACACACACAAAAAGGTGAGAATGTATTTAAAGAGTTCTGAGGACAGAGCCACTCTGATGATAATTAGCAGAATTTGGGGAAAGAAAACCAAAATGTTTTGATTGAGCACTTTGACATGCAAATTTCAGCACAAAATCATGTCGGTTGGTGTGTATAGAAGCAAAAGAGTCTGATGCAATTCCATGATAAAGTTATGAATGGTTAATTCTTAGTCATCTAGTTCTAATTTAGGACCAAATAGTATTTTTCAGTATCTACAGGGGCCCAAAGGACCTTGGTTAACACCCAATTCTCTCTGTCCTTTTCCATCTGGCAAGTGTGTTGTACATTAGGAAGGTGTGAAGGGAACCAGAGTTTGTGATGGTGGAGAGGGAGGCTCCTGATGGTGCCAAGAAGGAAAGGAGTATGTTTGAATAGTGAGTGTTCCCAGCTGAATTTCCAGACATCTATACTGTCTCCCTTTATTTATTAATGCACTGACCCAAGGCATGTCATAAACTCTGTTGTTTTTAGTTTTGACATCCACGTAAAATGTGCTGTAAGGACTCTGTCTTTATGTCTCCCACTCAATCCCATTCCCTTTCATGGGGGCTAAAAAGAGTAAAATCTTTTATATATAATTGTGCCACACAAATAAAATATACTTTCTTTAGAAAATCCTCACTCCTGTTCTTTAATATTCCAAACCTTTTGAGCCCTACTATGTGCAGGAGTAGAGAATTAGAAGAAGGTCAGGACAGCCATTTTCTTTGAATTTATGAAATTTACAGGCTAGTGAAGAAGAGGTAAAAGAATGTAACTTTTACTGGAAGTTAAGACGGCAATTGGGAAGGGGGTCTTGCATTGGGCCTGGCCTGGAAGGGTCCCTGGAAGAACAGAGGAAGGGAAAATGTGTGTCCTCCACAGACACTGTGGGAAAAGAGAGAGCGAGAAACATGTAATGAAAGAAAATAAGTCTAGTATGGCCAGAGAAGAATGACATGTGAAGAAATTTCAGTAATTTCATCAAATGAAGTGCAATTGATTTATCGGAGTATAAAATATTAGAGTTTGAAGCAAACTTAGAAGGAAAAATAAATTAATTGCAATGCCCACATGTCAGAGAAGAAAAAAGCACCGAGATCTCATGGGATATTAGTGAAATCCCATCTGAATCATTTGGAAGAGCTATCATGAATTACTTTTACAGGTATAACGACAGCCTGTGATCATTTTCAGAATGATTTGTAAAATTACTCTATGCCGTGTAACAACTTGATTTTTTAGAAATGGAAATAAAGTGTCATAGCAATGCTTTCACATTCTGTCTTACTCTTTAATTTTAATAATAATTTATATAAACATCTACCTCTAATTTCCAGTTTATTGAAACAGACACACTCAGTCAACTGGAATGATACTTCAGTGACTGATTTATGTTGAGGAGCAATTCTATGGAAAAATTACACATGCCAAACCAGGAAATAATTTATTCTAAAAGCCAAAACAACTGAAAATCACAATACTGCTGGCATCATTTAGTAGGTTAATTTTATATGACAAATATTAGATCCTAATCAGTCACTTGTTTTGTGTTCATATACATTGCGATGTGTGTGCTATGGGGAAAATTAAAGTAGGAGAGGGCAAGAGAGTCCAATGGGGTCATATATGCAATCATATATAGGGTCATTGGCGGAGGCCTGGAGGTTATATTTCAGCAAAAGCTGCAAGTTGGTGATTTGCCTTCTAACTGGCTCCTCTGTTGAGATTAGACTGAAACTGGGCCAGAGATACAATGGGGACACTTGTCAGGAGGTTTTTCAAACCCATCTGGTAAAAGATGATGATGGTTTCTTTCAGGGTAACAGCAGTTTGAAGTGGTGCCTTTCCACAGAATTATTTCCTCAGAAATATATATACAAATATTTTCTTTAATATTTTTAATTCATCTAAACAGGCAGTTATAAAAATGCAATTATCTATAATGAAGCTGAATTTTTCCTCAAAATAATCTCAGGAATTATAAATATTTGCCTTAAGTATAAAAAGTGCTAAGTATAAGTGGAATCCAATTTTTCTCCTTCAAAGCTAGCAGACATTTTATTATCCTTTTGTTCCATTTCATGCATTTCTTTCTTCTGCTACACTTAACGTTGCTTCTACTTCTAAATAAAATAGCTATATATTTTCAAAAGAATATGCCATTGAAATTCACAATTATTTTCTCTGAGAGATGAGCCCTGAAGTTCACGATCCTTGATATTTGCTTTTCCTCTGAAGAATGTTCTCATTCAACAATCAAAATAAATGTCAAAGCCCTGTTTTGTTTTCGTGTACCTGTTTTGTCCCAATTCTAGCTTTCTTTCCTATGGCAGTGTCTAGCCCTTGTATATTTGTTTGTCATATTATTTTTAATTTTCCTTTTTAATTGAATTAACACATTGCATAGTTTAAGGAGTCTACTAGTTTTATGAGCTTTAAGATAAAGAGCAGTCCCCAGCCTCCTGCCTTATCCTGCATTGATGCTTTCCTGGTAGCAACTATTTGCAACAGTTTTTTTTGTTTTTTTGGGGGTGAGAAAAATTAGCCCTGAGCTAACATCCATTGCCAATCACCCTCTTTTTGCTGAGGAAGATTGCCCTGGGCTAACATCTGTGCCTCTCTTCTTCTACTTTATATGTGGGATGCCACCACAGCATGACTTGATAAACGGTGTGTAGGTCTGCGCCTGGGATCCGAACCTGCAAACCCCAGGCTGCCAAAGCAGAGCGCATGAACTTAACCACTATGCCATCAGGCCGGCCCCTGTTTGCAACTGTTTTAATGGATTATCTTGAGATTTAGTTCCAGCCCTCTAAAAGAACATGCTTCTGTGGGTATTTTTTTCCTTTTTAAGTTTAAGGTGTTATTTATAGCTTTCCCATTATAGAAAATAGGAATTTAGCCCTTTTTCCTTTCCCCAGTCTAGATTTCACAGTTGCCAAATATTTATCCTTTTAACAGTGTTATAGTTGTAGCCAGAGGAGTATTCAATATTTACATTATTACGACTAGGTAATTGATATTGACAATTATCAATAATAAAAGTTGTGTAATATTTTCTGTCTCCTTCTTTTCCTGCACAACATTTTGTATTCTCTAGAGTTAATGACTTTTTTTTCTTAACGTGCTGTATACTTGTAATTCAAATCCCAACTCTTCCCAGTTCTGTAAATTTTTCTCAATATGTTCAAACACATATTCTACCAATTTCATCTCACTGAAGAAATCTTCCCAATCTTCTTTCTACTGAAGTTTGTCCCGGTACACAACTGTTTTCTTCAGCCCTCCCCGATCATCATTCTCTGAATTCCCTTCTCCTTTCTCTGTTGTTGCATCTCTTGTTTTCTGAAACCTCTAGTCTTCTCTTCATTTGTTCTCCAGTAGCTTCCGGAGAAAGGATGTGAGGAAGGTACATTTTCTTATTATTTGCATATCTGGAAAAATACTTATCCTGCCTTCTTAATTGGTCAGTATTTGATTGCATATGGAATTCTAGGCTTGAAGTTATTTGCCTTCAGTATTTTGCAGGCATTGATTAACTATCTTCTTGCTTCCTATATTGCTGTTGGGAAGATCTTAGCCATTTTGATTTCTAGTACTTTGTATGTAAATATTTATATATTCTGGATATTAGACCTTTATCAAACATATGATTTGCAGATATTTTCCCCTTTCTGGAAGTTTTCTTTTCACTCTTTTGATAGTTTCATTTAACGCCAAAAAATTTTTAACCTTAATAAAGTCTAATTTCTTTTTTTCCTTTTATTTGTTTTACTTTTGGTATCATATCCAAGAAACAATTATGAAACTCAAGATCATAAAGATTTAGCTCTATGTTCTCCCATAAGAGTTATATAGTTTTTGCCCTTATATTTAGGGCTTTCATCCATTTTGAAATGATTTTTATATACGGTGTGGTTTGCATGTGGATATCCAGTTCCCAGAACAATTTGTTGACAAGATCGTTATTTCCCCCATTGAATGGTCTTGGCCCCTTGTCAAAAATCAATTGACCATAGATATATGAGTTAATTTCTGGACTATCGATTCTATTTCATTGGTCTATTCATCTATCCTTATGGCAGCACCACACTGATTGCTGTAGCGTTGTAGTAAGCTTTGAAGTCGGGATATTTAAGTCCTCCAACTTTGGTCTTCTTTTTCAAGATTGTTTTGTTTATTCAGGGTGTCTTGCAATTCTGTAAGAATTTTAGGATCAGCTTTTCCATTTAGGAAAAAAAGATTGTGGAGATTTTGATGAGGATTGATTTGAATCTGTAGATAGTTTTGGTGCATATTGTCATTTAAACAATATTAAATCCATGAACACAGATTGTCTTTCCATTTATTTAGGTCTTTAATTTCCTTCAGCAATGTTTTGTAGTTTTAAGTGTACAAGTCTTGTGCCTCCCTGGTTAAATCTATTCTTAACTATTTTTTTCTTTTTGATGCTATTGTAAATGGAACTGTTTTATTAATTTCCTTTTGGATTGCTCATTGCTAGTGTATAAAAGCATCTCTGATTATTTTCTGTTGATCTTTCTGCAACTTTCTTGAATTTGTTTGTTAGCTCTAATAGTTTTTCTGTGGATTCTTTGGGATTTTCTAAATATCATATCATATCATATCTATGAACAGAGATAGTTTCACTTCTCCATTCCAATTTGGATGCCTTTTATTTCTTTTTCTTACCTAAAAGCTCTGGCTAGAAATTCCAGGAATATACAACTAATAGAAGCGGTGAGAGTGGGCATACTTGTCTTGATCATGCTCTTAGGGGAAATCTTTGAGTGTTTCACCTTTGAATACAACGTTACCTGTGTTTTTTTTAATAGATGTCCTTTACCAGGTTGAGAAAGTGTTCTTATGTTCCTAGTGTGTTGAGTGTTTTCTTCATGAAAAGATGTCAAATGTTTTTCTGTATCAATTGCAATGATATTTTTTTCTTTATTCTATTATAGGCAGTATTATATTTGTTGATTTTTGTGTGTTGAACCATCCTCGCATTCCTGGAAAAAATTCCATTTTATCATAGTATCTAATCTTTTTAATAAGCTGTTGGATTTGGTTTGCTAGTACTTTGTTGAGGATTTTTGCATCTATATTCTTAAGGGATATTGGTCTTCAGTGTTTTTTTGTGGACATGTCTTTGGCTTTGGTATCAGAGTAATGTTGTCCTCATAGAGTGAGTCAGAAATGAATTAAGAAGTTCTCTCAACTCTCCTATTTTTTAGGACCATCTGAGAAGAATTGGTTTAATTCCTTAAGGGTATGGTAGAATTCATCAGTGAGGCTATCTGGTTCTAGATTTTCCTTTATTGGGAGGTTTTTGAATATTGACTCAATCTTTTTACTTGTTAAAGGTCTGTTGAGATTTTCTATTTTTTCTTGAGTCAGTTTTAGTAGATTTTGTGTTTCTAAAAATGTGTCCATTTTGTCTATGTTACCTAAATTTTGGCAAACAATTGTTTGTAGTATTCTTGTATATGCCTTTTTATTTCTGTAAGGTCAATTGTATTGTTCCCATTTTCATTTCTGATTTTTTAAATTTTAGTCTGTTCTCTTTTTTTCCTTGTCAATTTTATTGAGATTTTCAAAGAACCAAGTTTTGGTTTCATTGAATCTTTGTTTTTCTTTCTTTCTTTTTTTTTTTTTTTGTGAGGAAGATCAGCCCTGTGCTAACATCTGCCAACATCTGCCAATCCTCCTCTTTTTTTTTTTTTTTACTGAAGAAGACTGGTCCTGGGCTAACATCTGTGCCCATCTTCCTCTACTTTATATGGGACGCTGCCACAACATGGCTTTCCAAGTGGTGCGTCGGTGTGCGCCTGGGATCCCAACCGGCAAACCCCAGGCTGCCTCAGGGGAGCATGTGCACTTAACTGCTTGCGCTGCCAGGCCAGACCATCTGTTTTTCTTTCTATTCTCTATTTTATTCTCTGCTCTAATTTTTATTATTTCCTTCCTTCTGCTATCTTTGGGTTTGGTTTGCTCTTCTTTTTCTAGTTCGTCAAGGTGTAAGTTAGGTTATTGGTTTAAGATCTTTTTTCTTTTTTAACTGAAGTATTTATAGCTATAAACATCCCTCCAAGCACTGCCTTTGCTGCATCCCATAAATTTTGGTATATTTCATTTTTGTTTATTTTCATCTCTAAATATTTTTAATTTCTCTTCTGAGTTCTTTGATCCTCTGGCTGTTTAAAATGTGTTGTTTAATTTCCATATACTTGTGAATTTTCCACTTTTCCTTCTGTAATTCATTTCTAGCTCCATTCCATTGTGTTTGGAGAAGTTGCTTTTTATAATTTCAAGCTTTTAAAATTTGCCAAAACTTGTTCTGTGACCTAACGTATGATATATCCTGGAGACTGTTCCAGGTTCACAAGAGAAGAATGTATGTTTTGTTTTTGTTGGGTAAATTTTCTGTATATGTTAGATCTAGATGGTTTTTTGTTTGTTTGTTTGAGTCCTCTCAAAAGGTTCTTCACCTGCCTCAAAAATAAGGACAGACTGTCAGCAATTTGAAAGTAAACAGGGAACAGGCACTGTTGTCTCCTCTTCTATTCTCACTAATTTTGTGAATTTATATATTAAAACACACACACGCACACAAATGAAAAAAGCAAAAACAATGCCTGTATTATTGTTTCAGAGAAGTTCCAAGAGGAAGCACGTGGAGATTGAATTTGCCTTCGATTTTGATCAGACAGATCTAACATGCAGGTTTTGACACTTTGGATTGATACACTTAGTAGGTTATATACTTTTTAAAATTATTAAGTACTATTATATAATAGGACCAGTATATAAGTCTTTAGTACAAAGATTTTTTTTTTATTAAAGACCTTATTTTTCTAGAGCAGTTTTAGGTTTACGATAAAATTGAGAGGAAGGTACAGAGATTTCCCATATACCTCCTGTCCCCAAACATGTGCAGATTCCCCCATTATCAACATTACTCACCATAACGGTGCATTTTTTACCAATGATTTTTTACCTACACTAACACAACATAGTTGCCCAAAGTCCCTAGTTTACACTGTGATTCCTCATGGTGGTGTATATTTTATGGGTTTGGACAAATATATAATGACATGTATCTATCCTTATAGTATCATACAGAAAAGTTTCACTGCTGTAAAAATCTTCTGTGTTCCACAGATTTATTCCTCCCTGCCCTCTAGCCCTGGCAACCACTGATCTTTTTACTGTCTCCATAGTTTTGCCTTGGTCAGAATGTCATATATGTAGTTGGAATCATACAATATGTAACAATTTCAGATTGGCTTCTCTCACTTAGTAATATGCATTTAAGGTTCCTCCATGTCTTTTCATGACTTGATAACTCATTTATTTTAAGAGCCAAACAATATTCAGTTATCTAGATGTGCTATGGTTTATTTATCCAGTCAACTACTGAAGGACATTTGGTTGTTTCTTAGTTTTGGCAATTATGAATAGAGCTGCTATAAACATCTGTGTGCAAGTTTTTGTGTGGACATGAGTTTTCAATGCTTTTGGATAAATACCAAGGAGGTTGCTGGATCATATGGCAAGAGTATGTTTAGTTTCCAAGAAATTGTCAAACTGTCATCCAAAGTAACTATACCATTTTGCATTCCTACCACCAATAAAAGAGATTTCCTGTTGTTCCATGTCCTCATCAGTATTTGGTGTTGTCAGTGTTCTAAATTTTGACCATTCTAATAGGTGTGTAATGGTGTCTCATCGTTGTTTTAATTTGCATTTCTCTGATGAGCAATTTTTCATATGCTTATTTGCCATTAGTATATTTTCTTTGCTGAGGAGTCTTTTAAGGTCTTTGGTTCATTTATTAATCAGGTTGTTTGTTTTCTTATTGTTGAGTTTTAAGAATTCTGTGTATAGTTTGGATAACAGTCCTTTATCAGAAGTGTCTCTCTGCTGTTAGACACATCCACATTAGGAATTGTTATATTCTTGGAGAACTGACCCCTTTATCACTATGTAATGCCCTCCTTATCTTTGATAACTTTCCTTACTTTGAGCTCTGTCTGAAATTAATGTAGCTACTCCTGTTTTCTTCTGATTAGTGTTAGCATGGTACATCTTTTTTCTATCCCTTTGTTTTTAATCTATACGTGTCTTTATATTTAAAGTGGGTTTCTTGTAAACAACATACAGTTGGGTCATGTTTTTTTGTGTGTGTGTAAGGAAGATCAGCCCTGAGTAACATCCATGCCAATCCTCCTCTTTTTGCTGAGGAAGACCAGCTCTGAGCTAACATCTATTGCCAATCTGCCTCCTTTTTTTCCCCAAAGCCCCAGTAGATAGTTGTATGTCATAGTTGCACATCCTTCTAGTTGCTGTATGTGGGACGTGGCCTCAGCATGGCCGGAGAAGCGGTGCGTCAGTGCGTGCCTGGGATCCGAACCCGGGCCGCCAGTAGCGGAGCTCGCGCACTTAACTGCTAAGCCACAGGGCCGGCCCCTGGGTCATGTTTTTGATCCACTTTGACAATCTCTGTCTTTTAGTTGGTACATTTAGACCATTGACGTTTAAAGTGATCACTGATATAGACCAACTGAGCTTTTGATATAATTTTCTCTTCTTTCTTACCATATCAGTTACACTTCCTTTTTAGTGATTGCCCTAGAGTTTGCCATAAATGTTTACAACTAATCCAAGTCCACTTTCAAATGACACTTTACTACATCATGGGTAGTATGTGAACCTTATAATAACAAAATAATCCTAATTCTTTGCTCCTGTCTCTTGTATCATTGCTGTCATTCATTTCACTTATATATATGCATACATAAACATATATATATGTAAGCATATCTAATTGAATATATTGTTGCAATTATTTTGAACCAACTTTTTTGTTAGATCCGTTAACAATAAAACAATAAAGATTTTTATTTTTCCTTTACTTATTCCTTCTTTGATGCTCATATATGTATATGAGCATCATATATATCCTATATATATAATATGTAGGTTGGTTTTTTTTTCTCTCAACACTTTAAATGTTTTTCACTCCACTCTCTTCTTACTTGCATGGTTTCTGAGGAGAAGCTGAATGTTATTCTTATATTTGTTCCTCTGTAGATAAGCTGTTTTTTCCCTCTGGCTTCTTTCAGGATTTTTTTCTTTATCATTGACTTTCTATAATTTGAAAATAATACATGTAAGTGCAGTTTTTTTGGCTTTTATCCTGCTCAGTGTTCTCTGAGCGTTTTGGTGGTTTGATATCTCACATTAACTTGGGGGGAAATTCTCAGTCATTATTCTTTCAAATATTTCCTCTGTTCATTTCTCTCTTTCTTCTCCTTTTGATATTCCCATTAAGGATATGCTACATTTTTTGTAGTTGTCCCACAGTCCTTTGGATATTCTGTTCTGCTTTTTTCAGTCTTTGTTCTTTTTATTTTTGATCTTCGAGGATTCTATTGATATGTCCTCTAGCTCAGAAAGTCTTTCCTCAGCCATGTCCAATCTACTAATAAGCCCATCAAAGGCATTCTTCATTTCTGTTACAATGTTTTAATCTCTAGTGTTTCTTTTTGTTTTTTTCTTAGGGTTGTCATCTCTCTCTGCCTACATTGACCATCTGTTCTTGCATACTGTCTACTTTATCCATTACAGTCCTTAGTATATTAACCATGGACATTTTAAATCCCCAGTCTGACAATTCCAACCTCCCAGTCATGTCTGGCTGTGATGTTTGCTTTGTCTCTTCAAATTGTGTTTTTTGCCTTTTGGTATGCCTTGTGAGTTTTTTCTTGATAGCCAGACATGATGTGCCAGGTAAAAGGAACTGCTATAAATAGGCCTTTAGTAATGTGACTGTGAGGTATTGGGGAGGGGAAGTGTTCTCTAGTCCTCTGATTAAGCTTCAGTCTTTTAATGAGCCTATGCCTCTGGAATGTGAATTTTATAAGCGTTTCTCAGTTTTGTTCTTCCGCATTAGATGGGACAGGATGGCTAGAGTAGGCTGGGGTTCTGTATTTCCCTTCCTGAAGGTCAGTTAGGCTCTGATAATACCTCAGCAGGTTAGGCTCTCATTAACTAGTTTTCCCTGAGGGCAGGCCTTGTTAAAAAGAACACAGTGCTCTGGCATATTTCAAAATGATTTCTTTTCCCCGACCCCTGCCATAAAATCAAGGGGATTTTTCTCTGATATGTACTATGGGAACCTGGTTGAGCTCCTGGAGGTAAATCTCACAATATTGTGGGGCCTCCCTTATGACTGGATCCCCCGGGAGTTTTTAACTCAGTTCTCCACATTGAATCTCCAGTAACTCATCCATTACAGTTTAGGATTTCCTACCCAGCACTGGTTCCCATGCTGGTTTTCATTTGTAAGTCTCTGCTCTGGTAAGCCATGACTCCCTGTAGTCACCTCTTGGTCTCTCCAGTCTTTTGGCAGTGGCTTACTTCTCTGTCTTATGGATCCAAGAAGAGTTGTTGAGTTTTCAGTCTGCTCAGCTTTCTACTTGTTGGAGTGCAGTGGAGGCTTCCAAGCTCCATACATGCGGGACTGGGAACTGGAAGTAGTACCAGGAGTTTAAGATGCTCAGTCTTTGCTAACATTTGAATCACCGGAGATACAATCCAGAGAAGTTAGAATTTCTCAAGATAGTTCCTAGACAGAGTTATGTGTATAAAGCTCCTCCAGGTGATTTTAAGCTGAGAAGTGAAAGAGATTGTTTGTGGATATTATCGGAGTAATTGTTTAAGTACTTAGTCATATTCATCAATCTATACATTTTTTTGAGAGAAAATGAATGACTTCCGGTCTATAGGCAGTTGCTGACGAGTTCTTGAGTGGCTTTTTCAGTTGTGTCTATTTTATGTGGATCATATCATTTATTTCTAACAACACAACAACTTTTTTAGGTAAATACTGCCATCAATTCTATTTTATAGATGAGAAAATGAAACTTAGTGAGGATACGAAATGTGCCTAAGGAAGATAGCAAGTTGATGAGTCTGAATTAAAACCCAACTAAACACAGCACATATTGCAGCAATTATAATCTTAATATAACTGCCATTAAGTTTTATTGATCACCGTCTTTCCACAGTTTCCATCAAGATATATGTATATAAAATCCATGCTGGCCAACTACTCAAGTAAAAGCTCCTGCTATCTTTCTATCCATTAGTATCAAACATAGCACAGACTATAGAGGAAAGTGTGCTCTGTAGGCTAGGGCTGTTGAAATTCACAAGCCTCCAAAAGCTGACAAGAGATCATTCAAGAATGAGTAGTAGCTTGGGGATGGGAAGAACCATAAATGTGTCAATGCACCGAAAACCTAATGAAGAGAAAGCAAGATGAGCCGCCACACGAGCCAAAGACAGAAGAGGAGCAAAAGGACACAGAAAATCAGTTCTTATCCAGAGGCAAGTAGCACCAAAGGGACAACAGCAACATCTTGGACAATATTTCCGTCCACAAAATTCTTTAACACAGCATCTTTGGAAGAACAGTATTTATTAAACCTGATGTTACAAAGAGTTAAGAGTTCTGAATAATTCAGTATAGATTCTAAATTAAGCAAGACACGGATTCTCAAAATCAAGAAGTAATTTTTCTCTAGTTGTTATGGGAAATCAATGTTTCATTGTTCAGACTGTTATTTTTTCTCCGCGTCAAAGTAGGTAATACTATTCTGAGTAACAAGACATTTGTAAATTTCTTTCATGTCTCTTCAATATCAGAATTATCAACATCACCACCTATAAAATCAGGATCTGTTCCAATTATGATAAGAGGAGAAGAGAAACAAAAATCCTTGTGTAGATCACAGTGAGAGGAGAGAGACAGTGACTAGCCATGCCCTATTAAATATGCCTGATATTCCAGCATCAAGGAGCTTTGCTCTTCAATAAAGTTTTCAACAGAGGGTTATAATTCATTACTGCTTGCAATAACTTAGTAAACCTAGTTTATCTGATTGGTAACGTTCATACACAGGCTAAAAAAGGCTTATTTATATATCTTTTTCATCCAGGTAGAAAAATCACCTGTATCATCATCAGTTGTTGAAATTAGCTATATTTCTGGCTAAGAATCATGGCTATATTTGCTTCTGTGAATTTTACTTCATCTCTGGTGCAGGCAGCTCTGACTGCAGCCACCGGAGACTATCTGGCTATGCTTCCTCCACAAATAATAATGATTTGAAAACAGTGTACCAAGAAATGTTTTCATGTTCTGAACATAGAGCTCAGAAACTCCCTGGGCCACAAGAAGAAAGCTCAAAGTTTCGGTGTTGTGAATTTCGTGAAAACCACCCTGAAAGCCCTGATGGTTTTTGTTTTTCTTTTAAAAAATACATGTCTAGGTTAATGCTTCTATCTCGTCTTCTTTTCTTGTGAATGGCAAAGCTGTATTTTTCAAAGGTAGCAAAGCATATCTTTGAGTCAGGGGGAGGAATGGTTTGACACATAGCCCTTTCTTGCTCCCCATTTCCAAGCCTCATAAACTTCTTTTCAAAGACCTATTCTTCTAGGTTACTTAGACGTCCTCTTGACAGAATTGGTCCAAATTGGTTCTGCTAAGCTTCCCAAAGGTACACAGTGCATCACATGACCTTTGCAGCTTTCTTGTGAATACAGTCGTGTCAAACTTCACTGAGCCTTGACAGAATTAGCTCTGCCAACTCTGACAGGGCAGGTTTTCACAGCTGGCATACAAAGCCCCTCTGTTTGCCTAAAATAGCAACCTTCCCTCTCACTCAGTCCGTGTGTGTCTGTGATTTATGTCTTAATGCACGTTAATACCTGCACAATGCATTTGTGCAGCTATTGCCATAAACAGAAAGTAAATCACGCTTGTGTTGAAGGACTCCTTTCTTGAGAGGGGAAAGATTACAATTGTTCTTTATGTATTCACAAGGACTTACTAATCCCTTGATCAGGGTCACCTATAAGGCAGTGAACAAAATGCCACATGAGAGTAAATGTAAACAGGCACAAATTTTGTCAATGTTATATACCTTCCTCCAGGGAGTGAAAAAGAAGGCACAGATTTTGTCAATGATGTTATTTACTTTCCTCCAGGGAGTGTGTTGGACTTCTCTAGAAACTGAAAGGAAAAAAAGTACCTTTGAACAGGTAAGGATTTTTAAGATAGAGTGTTAAATGCTATACCTCAAAAACAGGTCTAGGTTTTCCTAAGAGCTATATGTGAGTCCAATAATGTAAGTAAATTCTATTTTTATCTTAATCCTAAGGATAATAAATGGGAAGCACAAAAAAGTGTTCATCATTATATGGGATATGAGCCCTTAGAAAATCCTTAAGGTTAATTAATTTAGTGAAAGAACTTTAAATCAATTTTAACATCCATCCATGATCATTCTTTGTTGTCTCTTGATTAGGCAAAATAGATGTTTGCTTCTTGATAATATTGGAGTTTGGATGCTTCTTATGAATGATATCGTCTACCCTGCTTTAGTCCGCAGTCCCAAATACAACTTTTAATATAACATGGCAAACACATTCTTTTCTCCAAGTGAATGGCCAGGCCCTCCCACAGATTTTCCTTCAGCAATCCAGAATGTTAATAATTGTGTCTCTTTCTATTGATTTATTAGATTGACCTACAGTATAACAGGGCGGTTTTGTCTATTTGGCGCCGCATTAGATAGAAAAATCACACAATCATGGTTCCCCTCACCATACATATGTCCTTGCACTCACGCATATACTCCTGTGCTCCGGCATCCTGGCAGTGGGTTTGTTTCCTATTCCATGCATGGAAGAGCATATTTTTAACTGTAGATGAAGGAGGATAATTAGGGTTTGGTAATGTTGAGTTATGGTGGGTAATTAAGGTGGCCAGGAGGAAGGAAGGGAGAAGAAAAGGATAAATTATACAGAAAGGATTCGGTCCTTTACTTGATCCTTTGAACTGGTTTTGAACCCCAGTAAAGAGTAGAGACAGAGATATCTGTGAAAGTCTGGACCTGTTCTGTGTGTGTGTGCGCAAAATATGGTGCAGAGGCTACTCATCTCCCCTACCTCTGAAAGAACACAACTCGATTGAGCACTCAAATGATGATTTGCTTGAGGAGTGCACCAATATCACTCTTCTACAAAGACCCCAGCTCTCCGGTCATGAGCAACGTCATGAGACTGTGCACAGCTGACGGGGATCTGGGATCTGGAGCATGAGTAGAAGCAGGGACAAAGAACAAGCCATATGGTAATTCCAGCGTGTTGACTAGTTCGTGGGGAGACCCAGCAAAAAATAATAATTAGGGGATTTGTTTGAGGAAAAATGCCATAAAACTGTAGACAGCTCTATGATTTTCACAAAAATGTCAATCATTCAGATTCCTTTTGCCAGAAAGAAAAGTTGTCACTCTATTCTGTTCTTTTAAACATTAAATACACTTAGATACTTTAAGAAAAAGTGATTTAAGGGAGAATGCAGGACTGTCATGGCAATGCCTGAAATAGGATATATAAGGAATTTTTACGTGAGTCTGTTGAAAGAATAATAAGAGTCAGGTGAGGCCAACCTGTTCCATATGTTATTTATTACTATTTTCCAAATTTCCATTAAAGACAATTTTTTGTAGTTAATTTACTTCATTTAATCGATAGTTTGTAGGCATTTTCTTCCAATTAGCGGCGTGTATAAATTTACATAACTGCGTCATATGATAGAAGGTGCTTTCAACTTTTGCCCCCTTAATATTATGTCATAAAAGAGTTCTTGATGAATATTTCTTTTAATGACACATAATATTCAATAACAGATGTACAATAATTCATCAAATAATTCCCCTATTGTTTCAAAACTACAAATAATGTTGTGATGATTATCTTTGTGGATACATTTCCATCTGCCATTTTGCATTATTTTGAAATTAAAGTTCTAGACAAAGAATTATCGTTTCACGGAAAGTGATCATTATAAAGTTTTTTGGGACGCCGCCACAGCATGGCTTACCAAGCAGTGCGTCGGTGCGCGCCCGGGATCCGAACCAGCGAACCCCGGGCCGCCGCAGCAGAGCGCGCGCACTTAACCGCTTGCGCCACCGGGCCGGCCCCCATTATAAAGTTTTTGATAAGTCGTTCATATAGCTTTCCAGAGATGTAAAAATTTATACCTGTAGCCTAGGAGTTTGTTCATTCACTGAACTTTCATCATAAATGAGCATTTAATTATTAAAAATAACTTGTATATTATATGCATAAATTATCTCATCTTAATTTGCATTTTTGTTCAGTTGTGAAATTGAGCATTTTTCATATGATTATTACATCTTTGATTTTTTCCTTATAAATTATGGCTTCATGTATAGATATATATTTTATTTTATTTTATATTTTATTTTATTTTATTTATTTTTGTGAGGAAGATCGGCCCTGAGCTAACATCTGCCAATCCTCCTCTTTTTTTTTGCTGAGGAAGACTGGCCCTGGGCTAACATCCACGCCCATCTTCCTCTACTTTATATGGGATGCCGCCACAGCATGGCTCGACAAGCGGTGCATGCCCAGGATACAAACCTGCACACCCCGGGCTGCCGCAGCAGAGTGCACGCACTTAACTGCTTGCGCCACCGGGCCGGCCCCATATTTTATTTTTTATTCTAAACTTTTTTCCTTTACTTCCAGTCTTCTTTGACACTTCCTGTTAAAATAGTATGTCCAAAAATGGCCTATTTTTCTCAAGATGACTGTGAGATAGACGTGAAGGACTTCATAAGAGTAACATCCACAGACTAAAGAGAAAGCTATCATAGCTAGAATGCATTAAAAGATGCTTAGGTCCAATTAAACTAAGCATCATATTTATAAGTATAGCATTGTTCCTTGGCTTTTCCCTGGCCTGAGGTCACAGTAAATAAAGGAGGATGGAGAAAAAGTGGAGGCAGGAGAGCTCGCTACAGGCCAAGTTAAAGAGTCCTTGGATGAGCCAAATAGTATGTGTGTAAGTAATTGTTGTTTGTAAGGCAAAAAGGTTGAAGTCACCATTTCTCTTCCATCCTAGGGGATCACTAATTTCATATGTCAGGTACCTCATGGTATCTTTAATCCCTACCTGTGAGAGTGCTTGGCACAGTAGATGTTTAATAAATACTTGTTGAATTAGTAATAAATTATATTTTCCAAGTAAAGAGAAAGGGATACAGATTCCAAGGTAAGTGGAATCAGGATTGAAACTATGATATAAAATACGTTTCTAAAAATGTAATTACTGACAGAATGGAAGAGGCATTCTAGAGCTGAAGTGATCAATGAACAAGTCTATTGAAATATTGAGTGTTCAGGAGAAAGGTCAAGGCCAAAAAACTCATTTAGGTTTTCAGAAGCAATGACAAGGGATTTTTTTCAAGACATGTTATATCAAGTGTATATATGCAAGCTGACAGTCCTTTCTCGGTACTTTAAATTGACCCTGCCTTATCTTCAAGGGAGCGCTCTCTCTTGGCTGAAGCTATTCATGCACCAACAGATCCCAAACAGGCATTAGGTATTATGGTTACACCTGGAAATCCTTCCCACTGTTTCCAGCTGCCTACAAGACAGTTCCCATCCACTATGGTCTTCTGTGGTAGAAACACTACTTAATCATAAGATACATGCAAAAAATGCCATTGCCAGAATCCAACGTTTCTATTTTCAGATATCGCCATCAAAGTTTTCCAACTAGAATTCAGGATATCTAAACTACCTGAAGAAGACCGAGGTTTGTAGTGGTAGAAAAAAAAAATCTCTTAAGTGCCATTTACTTCACACGCACAAAAATGTGTTAATCATTAAAAATTTAATAAACTAAATCTGTGTATCTAGCACTTTTCCAAGTATTATGTTCTGAATAAATTCCATATTATTTTATATAGATAAATGTCCCTCCTACTACAGAAGTTTGAAAACCAAGCACTACTGTCAATGATTACAGAATGTCAGAGAAGTGAGGGATACCACAATGTCTGAATACCCAAATCTGTAGGACCTAAATAACAGAATCATTTATATTTATCATTCCCTTGATTTTAGCTATGCAGATAATGTGTCTATCACCTTTCCTAATTTCATAAAAAAAATATTCTAAGTATAAAACCAATATGCATTCCTCACACCCTTACAATCTTGAAAACAATAAAAAACAAACAAAATGGAGAGTTTTAGAGCATATTGAAGGAAGTCTATGAATTAAGATGAGATAGAATTGTTGGAAGGATTTTGTCATGTCCTGAATCATTGCAAAATGCATTGCTTTGGATTTGTACTACACATACCTAAAGGTTTCCTTTGTGGCTTGGTAATTAAGAATATTCTCAGGTACAGAGAGACAAAGCCAGTCGGAATTGATGGTGAGAAGGAAATGCAGGCCAACTTTGGCCTATGGTCATAGTTGAGATTGCAATGCTCGTGGTCATGAAGGCACACGGAGATCTGAGTAGCTAAACTCTCTGTTAAGTATTTCAATTAATCAAACACACCAAAAAGTCTTTCTGATTTTAAAAAGTGTGCTAAAACCTTGACTTTCAAGATCAGAGGAATGATATAAAATTTTCACAAAGATTCAGTAAATTAAAATATTCTAAAAATCTCTAATAGCCAATTTAGAAGTAGCTATTTTGGAAAGCTAAAAGACAAGGTAACCAGATGATTTGAGCTGGCATTCCTCTTATATAGAAAGCCAAGTTTATGTGGCAACATGTCTGCAACAGGAAAGATAGAGAGTTAATTATCTTTACTACTATCGCAGCCTTTCCCTCATGTGCAAAGTCTTTTTTTTTGTTTTGTTTTTCAAATTCAATAAGAAAACTTGCTTATTTTACTTGTAACAGGTCCCAGCTGCATTGAAACTGCATTCTAAGTTAATGTTGGGAAAATTGCAGTTTAAATACTTCAAGATAATTATATTCTGGTCCAAGCTATTTTTTTTTTGTTTCAAAAACTAGTATACCAAGGGAGCTTCTAGTGTGGTCAAATTTTATGACTCCTATTGGCAAATACATGTTTGGAAATATTTTAATAGTGGAACTTTAAAAAAAATAATTATATGACATCAACAATATTCAAGTTCTGGTCATTTTAAGTATATACCGACAAGAGTCACATATATTGAAAGCACTGGATTGTTGGAGTGGCGTGCTAACGCTGGCTTACGCAGGCTGGAGAAAGCTGTGCACATCTCTTCCAAGTCCTTGTTCAATGGCACTACATAGGTTGCTTGAAATCAGCCGTGATGGGAGCATTTATACAATGGAAATCAGCAAACACTATAAATTAGACTTTTTTTATGGTTTACCAACATACTACTGGCTGTGTGAAATATTGTTGACTAATAAAAATCCTATACAGAGTTTTTATTTTTAATGCTGTGAGATCAATAATTGTTAGAATATTTAAATTTTAATTTTCTGTTATTTTCTACTTTGTTATTACTAACAATGAGGATGAACTGTACCCTCCATACCTTTACACTGCTAAGTAGTTCATACTAGCCTTTTTCATATAATTCATTTTCGCAAAATGTTGCTTTACACACACACATATGAATATATGTATATATATGTATTTTTTAAAAGACTTTATCTTTTTAGAGTAGTTTTAGGTTCACAGCAAAATTAAGAATAAGGTACAGAGATTTCCATATACTCCCATCTCCAGCACATGCATAGCATTCTGCATTATCAATATCCCCCACTAGAGTGGTACATTTGTTACAACTGATGAATCTACACTGATACATCATAATCACCCAAAGTTTATAATTTACATTACAATTCACTGTGGTGGAGTACATTCTCTAGGTTTAAATAAATGTATAATGACGTGTACAGTTGGCCCTCTGTATCTGCGGATTTGCATTCTTGGATTCAACTGCAAATCTGTGGTTTGTTGAATCACAGATGCAAGACCAGCAGATACAGAGGGCAGACTGTACTAGCCATTTTATACAAGGCACTTGATCATCTGCAGATTTTGGTATCTGTGGGGAGTTCCTGGAACCAATCCCCCACAGATACCAAGGGGATGACTGTATCCATCATTATGGTATCATATAGAGTATTTTCACTGCCCTAAAAATCCTCTGAGATCTGCCTATTCACCACCCCCCCCCAAACTTTTACTGTCTCAGTAGTATTGTTTTGTTCAGATAGTTACATAATTGGAATTGTACAGGGCGTAGCCTTTTCAGATTGGCTTCTTTCATTTAGTAACATGCATTTAAGTTTCCTCCATGTCTTTTCATGAGTTGATAGCTCATTTCTTCTTTTCTTTTGTGAGGAAGATCAGCCCTGAGCTAACATCCGATGACAAGCCTCCTCTTTTATTTATTTTTTTTATTTGCTGAGGACGATTGGCCCTGGGCTTACATCTGTGCCCATCTTCCTCTGCTTTATATGGGACGCCACCACAGCATGGCTTGACAAGTTGCGCGTCGGTCCACGCCCAGGATCCGAACCTACGAACCCCAGGCTGCCACAGCGGAGTGCGCGCACTTAACCACTTGTGTCACCAGGCAGGCCCCTAGCTCATTTCCTTTTAATGCAGAATAATATCCCATTGTCTGGATGTACCATAGTTTATTTATCCATTCATCTACTGAAGGACATCCTGGTTGCTTTCAAGTTTGGACAATTATGAATAAAGCTGCTATAAACATCTGTGTAGAGGTTTTTGTATAGACCTGTTTTAGACTCTTTTAGGAAAATAACAAGGAAGGTGATTGCTGGATTGTATAGTAAGAGTATGTCTAATTTTGTAAGGAATCACGAAACTGTTTTCCAAAGTGGCTGTATCATTTTGCCTTCCCACAAGCAGCACATCCTTACCAGGATTTTGTGTTGTCAGTGTTCCAGATTTTGGCCATTCTAATAGGTGTGTAATGGTATCTCATTATTGTTTTAATTTGTATTTCTCTGATGACATATGAGGTGGAGCATGTTTTCATATGTTTATTTACCATTCTTATATCTTCTTTAGTGAGGTGTCTGTTAAGGACTTTGCCTATTTTTTAACCTGGTTGTTTTCTGTTTGAGTACCAGTGTGACGCTCACCTAACAACTTCTATTTTATTGAAGAGTTTGTGTAATATTAGTATTTCTTCTTTAAATAATCAGTAGAATTTGCTAAATAATCCAACAGGGCCTCTGAAATGTTTCTTTGTTCTCTGATTGTTTTCCAGATTTCCTCTTTATCTTTACTTTTTAGCGATTTGAATATGATGTGTCTAGGCATGTGTTTTGTGGGAAATAGGATATTTTTCAGCTTTATGTTCTTTGAATTTCTTGGATCTTCAGTTTAACGTTTTTCATTATTTTGGGAAAATGCTCAGACATTTATTTTGTTCCATTTCTTCTCTCTTCTCTTGTGGGATCCTAATTACATTCATGTTCAACCACCTTGTTGTCCCAAAGTGCAGGGTGCTCTCTTCTATATTTTGTTTCCTCTCCATTTACTCTTTTTGTTTCATTTGAGTAACTCTATTGTACTGATTCTTTCTTTGGCTGTGCTGAATCTACAGATGAGGCCGTTAGAGGCATTTTTCATCTCTGTCTCTGTCACTAAGGTGTTTCATTTCTAGCATTTCAATTTGATTATTTCTTAGTTTCCATCACTATGTTGAAATTACCTATCCGTTCATGCATATTGTGAAACTTTTCTATGAAAGCCTTTATCACATTAATCATAGTTGTTTTAAATTCGCTGTCTGATGGTTCCAACCATGGGTTATATGTGAGATTGGTTATTTTGATTGGTTTGTCTCCTGACAGTGGGTTCTTATTCCTGCTTTTTTGTGTGTCGCTGAATTTTTGGTTGAAAGCCAGACATCATGTGTAGGACAGTGGAGACTGAGATAAATAGTATTTTATGACTAGAAATAGGTACTGCTCTTGTTTCACTGGGCCCTTTATTATAAGGAGTCAAAACATCCCAGTCAGGAGTAGATCTTGGTTTGTGTTTTTCTCTTGCTATGTTTACCTTCAGTGTAACACTAGCTTCAGATCCCTCCTAGATTGCCTTGTGTCTGCAGCTTTCAAGGCTTCCACACTCCGATGGTAGTCAAAATTAAATTTTTCCAAATTTAGTTCAATAGGCAGCCCAACTTCCTTTCATGCTTTTCCCCAGGTAAGTCAGTGTTCACATGGCCATTTTGCTTTAGGGTCACAATTCTTTTCTTAGATATTACAGTAATTGGTTGCCTTATGACCTCAGTTCTTTGATGTATTCAAGGAATTTTATGACTTTGTAGATTATCTAATGTATTTCCTTATTGTTAAGAGAGGAGATATGCTCTTTTCAGCATTTTATATTGTAAGCAGAAACTGAAAGTCCCTTTTTACTTTTTGTATGCTTTGTATTGTTGGCTCCATCAGGAAACATATAACCAAATTTTACTTGTATGAAATATTTTCTCTGTAGAATGGAGAGAAGCAGGTAGAATAAATGATTGCTGCTAAAGTTAAATATATTAGCATAGCAGGGCACTATAATGCATGGTGTTAATTGAATTATTTATGGAAATATATATTTTATAAGGATGTGAAAATTTGGTTATTTATCAGAAAAATATATTTCACAGACATTAATCATATTTTACAATTGATGTCCACGAAGATTTTAATTTTTTAGAGACTTGGAACATTTTATAGACAGCATTCACAACTCAAGTTTTAGTTTGCAGTTCTGCCAGATATAAGCTTTTCTAAAAAAAAAAAAAAGAAAAAGAAAAAAAAGTTGCCAATTATCCACTGTGCTCCTATAAGAAATCTAGCTATTTTAAGCACATCCTTCAGGGAAGGAACTGACTTGACTTATCATTTTCCAAAGAACTTCAGATTTGGAATGCTCCAGTTCATTAAGTACTTTAAAATGTTACCCTGTTGAAAAGAAGCCAACCTCATGAGTGTTGTCTGGGGAACTGACTAATTTGATCAAGATTGTGTCTCCTGGGCCGGCCCCGTGGCTTAGCGGTTAAGTGCTCGTGCTCCGCTACTGGCAGCCCGGGTTCAGATCCCTGGCGCGCACCAACGCACCGCTTCTCTGGCCATGCTGAGGCCACGTCCCACATACAGCAACTAGAAGAATGTGCAACTATGACATACAACTATCTACTGGGGCTTTGGGGGAAAAAAAAAGGAGGAGGATTGGCAATGGATGTTAGCTCAGAGCCAGTTTTCCTCAGCAAAAAGAGGAGGATTAGCACAGATGTTAGCTCAGGGCTGATCTTCCTCACAAAACAAACAAATAAATAAAAGATTGTGTGTCCTTCAGACACTTTGTGTTGAAATTCCTAGTTGGAAACTTATTTTAAGTGAATACATAATAACAATTTCAGTCATCCTAGACTGCTTTTTTCTGCTTGCATAAAGGGATTCTTTACTGAATGATCTCTACGCAGTGTACAACTTTAACATATCATTTTAATTTTTATAATCCTGTATTAATAACTGAAATCTGGAAAATATTTCACAAAAGAGATATCTATTTGATTTTACCTTTAATAGTTCTTAAAATGTGTCCAAATAATGAGATTTAACATTTTCTTTAATAACAAAGCAATAAATGTTGCTTTTAAATAAATTATGGAAATTTTGTCTCTGTAATCCTGGATCTAAATCCACAAAAAATTAGGTATCACAATCAAAATCTCAGTTAACCTTCTGTTTGAGATTGCAGAGTAAACCTATCTCTGCATGTTTTCATCTATTAAGTCAATCAAAACTATGGGAAAAAGAAGTCAAAATAGCAACAGCAACTTTGATGACATTAGAATACAGTTTTCCTCCTCAATTAATAATAAGATGCTGTCAAGGGCAATAAAAATTAGACAAAGTTGAGAAAGAACTCTAAGAGAGACTGATTTCTCATTGCAATTATTTCATTTCATCTTTAGTCAGCTGGGGTATCCTTAGACAAACATTAAAAAATAATTTTGATGTTTTCATCCAATGGTATTAATTAATGAAAAGAACAAATGTTAAAGTTCAATGTATTTTACACACTATATCAAAGGTTAGAGACACTGATACACTGTTCTTTCTACTTTAATGTCTTGAAAAAGTAATTAAAGATCAATATATTCAAAATATTTTCCAAAAAAGGGGAATAGCAGGCTCCACCTACTTCATTTAACATGCACGTGTTTTATTTTTAAATAAATTCTCATTCCCTTTTAAATAATCTGCATTGTGATTTCGTAAGAATATGCCATCTTCCCACGTCAGCCATATAAAATTTCCCCTGTTCTTTGAAATTCATTTTGGAAAATTTTTTCTGTGTTATTCTATGTTGTTGATTTCATTTGCTATATGACAAAAATTAATCTCCAAGATAATATTTAAGTTGACTGGATAAAAAACAATGGATTTGAAAGACACACTACAGTATTACCACCTAACTTATGCAGCGAGCCTCTTATCTTGAACTCCTGTTCTATAAACTGACCAGAAGAGACTAACGTCAAGAGTGTAAAAGACAAGTTTAAGACTGAAGAGCCAGAATTCAATCAATTTCCTGGAGTACTGAAGAGTAGTTGGAACTCAAGATCTGTATCAGGTAATGAATGTTCCATTGGATCCCAAGTATCTCAAGATGGCAAATTTCAACTTACTTTTAGTTACTCAGGCAAAGCAGCCTTTCAGTAGTAGGAAACTTGATCTGAGTATCTTCCACTTGAATGAGCTCAAGCTCTGCATTTTCTTTATTCAATAACATCAAGAAAAATAATAAAGTTTTGATCCACGTTATTTTCTCCTTTTATCAATACTTTCTAGAAATATTTTTAATTAAAAGCTTCTTACCATATGTACTTTACTTCTATTTTTTCATAGTTAAGGGATGTGCCTTTGAACTTATATCTGTTTTGACTTCCAATTGCTCTGAATACTCAGTTCCCTAAACTTTCCCTTGTCCTTGTTGGCATATATTATAGGCGCTTCACTAAGCAAACATGTATAAATAAAATTCATAATTCACCATGATAAGTAATACTCAATGTGCTATGATCCAAAGTTGTTGAAACTTTTAATTTATATTGACTTTATTTTATAAAGCTAAGAAGACAAATGTTACTCTATGAGAGAGAATTTTTAGTCATGAATTTTGAGTAAAGTATTTTTTCCTAATTTATTCAGGGAGATGAACACAGTGATTAAGTGAAAGAGTGGAGAAATTATTTAATCCTATAGAATACAATTTAGAAAAAAAAAATCACTGGTTGCAAATAGAGCAGATATATTTTTCAAAGCTGAAAAGTTTTTGAGGGTAGAATTGTGAGTTAATCATTTTTGTTATTGACAAACTGTAACGCAGCGACCGATCCTTAATAAACTGTCAGTAAATGTATTATGTTTATTCTTTTATTGAGTGAAACTATCACTGACTCAATAAATGACTGAATAAATCAGTGCATTTGGCAATTTGCTGAGCAGCTTGATAGCACTTACAATTTTCCACATTGGTTCAAAAGCATTTGTGGAACCAAAAGAATGATGGGCTAAATCTGCAGTCTATGACTTAATTGCTACTAATCATCTGTCTATACTGAGGCAAGATGCTCAGTCCTCAAGGTTTTTATTTTCTCATCTATAGTCTGATCTTTAATATACTGCAAGAAATTTACCTCAAAAAATCTCATAAACTGTAGAGACAAGTTGTTTCATAAGATCTTTAACTTTTTAGCTGGTATTCTGTATTCTCTTTCTCCTTTCTCCTCAAATATGTGGATTTTCTTTTAAAAATATGGAAAAGAGTCAACCACTCCATTTTATCACTTGGTATAATTTCTACAGAGTGTAACCTTTCACCTAATTGGAAAGGCAAGAACTCTACCAATAGACAGAGGCAGTGTCTACATAAACTCTCCAATATCGTGAAGGAGTAAAGAAGATAAAAAACAATTCCTCTGGCCAGAAACAATGACGAGAACTAGGAAAGATTTTCTTTTCTCCCTTTGTCTGCAAGGAAGTGTCAGAAATAATCTATGTTTTTAAAAAACATCTCCTTTTTTGTCATTTATTATTTTTTAGCTAACCCATAAATCTTTAACAAAAACACATGCAAACTAAACTTTAGCTCAATGGTAAACATAAATGATATATCAACAGTTTTGTTTCCTACACACAGGAAGAAATTCATGAGCAAAGTGACATCAGAAGGCTTTTGTAGTCTTTTCCCAGCTGTGCTATGACCTCTTACAAGAGTTTATCACTGACAGAAAGAAAAAAAAAAGCTTACTAGTAATTTGGTATTTTTTTTACCTACTAAATTTAATGTCATTGGTATGATTAAACTTATTGAGGCCAGTACCAATGAATCCAGTTTGCATGTACAATATGTCCCTATAAATAGGAAAATATTTATCTAAGTATCTTCATTTCTTAGGTTAAGTTATGTTTTTAGACTTTTTCAGTTATCTCCTTGATACTTTCATGTCTTGTTCAGGGATGCTAATAAAACATTTATTTGTAGTTATCTCTGTTTGACACTTCTTTGAATTTCTGATATCATCCAGCACCATCTCAGTGTAATAGATTACTTCTTTATTTTATTATAACCCACATTCAGAGAATCTTCAATCCTCCCTAAACTTCAACTCACTGCTGCATAGCTATTCTGCTATTTCCTCCACAAACAAGTAGAAACACGATTTTTGGTAACTGAATTTTCTCTTTTAAATCATCAGCCACAATATATTGCAATTCATTAAATTAATAATTTACACTATCTTTTCTGGTATCTTTAGATGCTTCGTTCTGCTGCCTATAAAATGTGGATGATGGACTATAACATGGTAGACAGAATGCTAATCATCATTTCATACACCTATAATAAGCTTCATAAATTTTTCAAAAAAAGCTTAAGTTGAATAGGATAGAATAATACCTACTAGTATTGCAGAAGCCAAAGAAATGTCATATTTTCCTTTCATGCTTATTTTGTTTTCCCTTGCTATTGAAAATGGTATTAATAACACTAACTTCCTTTTTCATAATCTGAATTCATCCAAAATTGTCAGCTCAGTACCAACAGCAGTTGTATACTTGCCATTACTTTTTGTTACAAAAACATAAAACTTCATATGTGGAAAACACCCAGGAGACTATTATAGCAAATTCCCTCATTTTATTCAACATGAAGTAGACAACTGAAGGGCTTAAGATAATTTCTGTTTAGGTTGTTTAAGTACTAGCAGGGCAAAGTCAAGAACTATTGTACTATGATTTCTAATTCAGTGCTTATATTAATCTTTTTCACTAGACAGCTTCTTTGTTCTCTAGTGTAATTTATCTTTGCAAATATCCTATATTCTCTTATGAAGTATATTAGGATTCTCCAGAGAAACAGAACCAATAGGATATATATAGATATATATAAAAGAAGATATATTATAGGAATTGGCTCACATGATTATGAAGGCTGAGAAGACCGACAATCTGCCATAAGCTGGAGAACAAGGAGAGCCAGTGGTGTAATTCAGTCTGAGTCCAAAGGCTTGAGAACCAGGGGAGCCAGTGGTGTATGTCTCAGTGCAAGTCCAAAGGTCTGAGAATCAGGAAGCTGATGGTATAAGTCCAGGTCTGAGTCTGAAGGTCCAAGAACCAGGAACATCGATGTCCAAGGGCAGGAGAAGATGGATGTCTCAGCTTAAGCAAAAAGAGAAAAAATTTTTTACCTTTTCTCTGCCTTTTTGTTCTATTCAGGCCTTCAATGGATTAGATGATGCCCACTTGCTTTGATGAGGATGGTCTTCTTTATTCAGTCTGTGGACTCAAATGTGGATTCAATTTCCCTTCCAAAAGCACCCTCACAGACACACCAAGAAATAATGTTTTACCAGCTATCTGGGCATCTTTTGGTCCAGAGAAGTTGGCACACAAAATTAACCATTTTAAATCCACCTCTTTTCAACTTAGCACTCAGACACATCGCATTAAATCATACTTAATCTCCAAATAAAGAAAATAACATCATAATTTCACCTAACATGATACAACTATCCTATGTACAATCAAAAACACACTAATCCCTTCCCCAGAAGCAGAGGTAAAGTCCTTGAGTGATATTTACTCTTCTCCTAATCATATAACTTAAATATAGATAGATGTAAAATTAATACTTAAATACTGATATAAAGTCAATACATCTTATTTTACATGATAAGGAAATAAAATAGGGAAGAAAACAAAGATATCTTCTTAATATATGTGTATATATACACACTAATATATTCATAAAATAATAAGGAGGAAATACTCATAATAATTACAGTCCTTGACTTTGTAACTGATCACATGGTCGTGGCTGGTATTTATAACTACTTTCTGCTACCACTCATTCTGTATTCCCTACGACTTCAGAAAGCACCTCAGCTGGTCATGGTTCTTTACCTGATGGAGTGGCCCAAATCTTCATTCCTGAAGGGTCTGAGTCATTACTAATACTACCCAGATTGAGTTGTAGTTTTCCATTGACCTAAATCACAGGGTATGGTAATATGAAGAGATGCCCTCAGCAATCTCTTGTATTACAGACATACTCTTCCTTACCTACATTGTGGCGTAGTAGTCCAATTTCCCCTTGGTAGTCAGGACCAATCACCCCAGCCAATACCATAACTCCTTTTTGTGACTTTTGATTCAGAGGCATGAGGAACCCAAAGTGGTTGAGTGGCAGTCTTAACATCCAGTTCAATGGAATCATTGTCTTGTCTCCTGGTGCAAGCATTTCTCCCTTTGAAACTAAGACCTCTAGGCCAGCAGAGTGTTCATGGGAACAGGAAACAAAAATTTTGCTAGTGGGTCACTAGAAGTAATAAGTCTAGGATTTCTGGGCCTGTGAATCCTGACTATCAGGGAAACAGCACCATATACTGGTCACTGATTCAGAGCATACATGGTTTTCTGGAGAACCTTGAACCAGCCCTGAAAGGTATTGCCACCTACCTGGTGCTATAACTGAGCCTTCAAAAGACCATTCAACTGTTCTATCAAGTCAGCTGCTTCAAGATGGTGGGCAACATGGAAAGACCAGTGAGTTTCATGAGCATGGGCTCATTGCCATACTTCTTTTGCTGTGAAATGAGATTCTTGATCAAAAGCAATGCTGTGTGGAATATCATAATAATGGGTAAGGCATTCTGTAGGTGTAGGGATGGTAGTTTTGGCAGAAGCATTGCATGCGGAAAAGGCCAGTCTGTACCCAGAATAAGTGTCTATTCCAATAAGGACAAAACACTGCCCCTTCCACAATGGAAGTGATCCAATGTATTCAACTTGTCACGAGGTAGCTGGTTGATCACCCTGGGAAATGGTGTCATATCAGGGGCCAGTGTTAGTCTCTGCTGCTGGCAGACTGGGCACATAGCAGTGGCTACAGTCAGGCCAGCCTTGGTGAGTTATAGCTCATATTGTTAAAGTCCATGCATAACCTCCATTCCTGCCAACATGGCCACTTATTCGTGAGCCATTGGGTAATGACAAAGGTAGATGAGGAAATGGGCTGACTTTAATCCACAGAATGGGTCATCCTATCTATTTCATTATTAAAATCCTCCTCTGCTGAGATATTTGTATCTGCTCTGGGACACAAATATCTTCATGTCTCCTGTCCTTTGAGAGAGGAATATTCACATACATCTTCCTGAAATGTGTTTGTCACTAATTTTCCAATCGTGTTCCTTCAAAACCTCTTACCACGCAACCAAACCATTGGCTACAGCCCATGAATCATAATATAATTGCATGCGTGGCTATTTCTCTTTCCAAGGGAAGTGAACAACCAGATACACTGCCCAAAGTTCTACCCACTGGGAGAATTTTCCTTCACCACTGGTCCTTCAGGGATGTTCCAGAGAAGGGCTGTAGTGCTACAGCTTCCACTTTCAAATGGTGCCTACGTATAGTGTAGAATCATCTGTAAATCAGACCTTAGTCTTCTCTTTCTTTGTCAACTGATTATAGAGAACTCTGTCTTAGGCGATAGGTGCAGGCTGGGAGACAGAAGCCATTGTAGTAAGGCAATGTAGCCCATGGGGACCATGGGCATTTGGGCCACTTCTTCATGTAACTTACTTGTGCCTTATGGGCCTGCTCAGCCTGATCATGTATATACCACTTCCATTTGATGATAGACTGTTGCTCTGTACCCTCAAATATATGGCTTAGAGGGTCAGATAACACTCAATTCATGACAAGCAGCTCAGGTCACATTGAAACTTGGTGGCCCATGGTCAAGTGTTCAGTCTCTACTAAGGACCAGTAGCAGGCCAAGAGCTGTTTTTCAAAAGGAGAGTAATAGTTATCTGCAGATGATGGCAGGGCCTTGTTCCAAAATCCTAAAGGTCTGCACTGCCATTCACCTATAGAGGTCTGCCAAAGGCTCTAAACAGCATCTTTACCTACTACTGAAACTTCAAGCCTCAGTGGGTCTGCTGGATCATATGGCCCAAGTGGTAGAGCAGCTTGCATAGCAGCCCGGACCTGCGGCAGAGCCTTCTCAAGTTATGGCCTCACTCAAAACTAGTAGCTTTCCAGATTGCTCAGTAAATGGGCCAGAGTAACACACCCAAATGAGGAATATTCTGCCTGCAAAATCCAAAGAGGCCCACTAGGTGTTGTGCTTCTGTTCTGGTCATAGAAGTGGCCAGATGCCACAATTTATCCTTCACCTTAGAAGGGATGTCTTGACATGTCCCTACATCACTGGACCCCTAGAAATTTCACTGTGGTAGAAGGCCCCTGAATCTTAGTTGGATTTATGTCCTGCCTTCTGGCATGCAAATGTATTATTAATAAGTTTAGAGTAGTTGCTATTTCGAGCTAACTAGGTTCAATCAGATACTGTCCTTATATATATATAAATCTAATAGAAATTTGTTATGTTGAGGCTGCAGAGACTCCTGTGTTGGTACAGCGCTAATGAAGTAGATTCTGCTTCTGAAATAAGCAGTGTTACTAATGTGATTTTGGAGTGGAAAGAAAGGAGAAAATAAACAGGAAAGAAAATCTTAAGTTTTAAACAAACTGTGGCTTTTGCAGAATGCCTCATCCTATTTTTCCTATTCAAGCAAAGGTGAAAAGGAAACAAGAAACAAGTTGACACAGCAGTAATGCCTTAGGCATGAGGAAGCGGTATGTATCTGTAGAAGAGCACTTTGAACGTTACTCATATTGTACCCAAATTTGGATCTGAAACAGTGTTTTCGCCAATTTCTGAAGCTTATGTTGGCCCAGGCAGCAGTAATTTTGGAGGGAGATTTGCACATGGCTGGAGTTCCTCCATCATCTGGAGGAGGTTGAAATAACGAATCTGTGAAAAGAGGAGTCAATATTGATGTGATGGCATCTGTACACACTGATTGGTAAGCTTGTACTCTTCCTAATAAATAGAGCTTTACTAGTATACAACAACAGCTCGGCTATTTCTGGTGTCCTTATCATTAATACATAGAATATTTGTACTAGAAGGAATCCTACAGATCCTCTTTACAGACGATCTTAGTACACACCTTAAGAAGTGCAGACAAGACAGTCGACCAGTATCTTTCCATATAAAACAAGCTGACCTATATCCAAGTGGGCCTTGAAAACAATAGAAACTCAACTATTAAAGCTTAAATAATTAATATGAGCTGAGTTAAAGGACCTTAATCATGGTCTACATTTATCAAATTCTGTTGATAATTATATACGATATTTCTGTATTTAAATATTTTTGTCTTTGTAATTCCATACTTATATTTTATAGTTACAAATTTATTTAGCTGTTATGTTTTACCCATTATTAACCCCTAGTGCTTAGCATAGTCCTCAAAAAAGGAACTCAATTAACATATATAAATATCACAATAAGCAGATAAATTAACTCCAGATTGTCCTAGACAATCGTCTGGAGCTTGAAAAACATCAATGAAGTTACAACTATTTCCATTAAGTAGCATAAAAGAACATTTCTCTTAGTCAAACAATAAATGTTTTCATCTGTATCCATCATCTCAAATTCGTGAATTTGTTGAAATGGAAAGATATTTAGCAGTGGTGTTGGTGCTGTGTGTTTTAGGACATAAAGAGGATTCATTCCGCTAAAATAACCTGTTGCAAAATCATATCTTTGATTAGATTTCTCAAGAAGAATTTCTACTTGGCTTCAAATCACTGAATATTTATTATTTCCCTCTGGCTCTTGGCAACAATATATCCTTGGTGTAAAAGTTGGTGTAATCTAATACTAATTTCAAAAAGAAAAGAAAAGAAAATGAATCAAATTTGCGGGGAGAGTTCAAGACATTATTTCATTTCATTTAAATATGCTATGTTCTTTTTGACCAGTAATATTATAATAATAATATTCACTTTCTTGCCAAATGAGAGAGGATATGTTTTTGAAAGCATTGTTATCACAGTAAAGCTTAAGATCAAACAATTAGTAACGTCAAGAGAAAAGAAATGCTATTCCCTACCCACAACGCTTCTTGAAGTATCCTTTCTCTATGTCTACTCTTTATTGGTTGAGCTTGGGATGTCTGGATTATTTCCAAAGAGCTAAATGTAATCTGACTTTATTATTATTTATAAATTGATATAAACCATTTTGTTGGTTCCTGAATAAATGTTCTTCAAGGAAATAAAAAATAATACAAGTATTTAGAATTCTGCCATATGAAGACTTTAAAAAAAAAATATTTTATCAAATTATATCCTACAGACCCAAATGTCTTTCTCTCAGTGACTTTCCTTCTCATATTTTCTGCATATTGGATCCGTGTTGTTTCAAGTTTTCTCTGAAACAGCATGCTATGTTAAGATGGCTCTCACCGTAAGGGCTTTCTAGTATACAGTGCTTGTAGTGGTTACTACTTCTCAAGTACTGACAAAACTAAAGGATCAATGCCTTAGCCTTTATTCTCTAATATCCTAATGTTCGTATTGCCAAAGAGATCATAGATAAATGCTTGCTGATTGATGGAATATATGGCCTTATGACTTTTTAAGAGCCTTGTTGTGGGCAAAGCATCATCACTCTTCTGCAAGCTGCCTTGGATCCTTCTTACTGTTAAGTGCCTTTTTGTCTTTAACCTTAACGTTGTACTAGGATTTGTCACTTATGGCTAGTACTCTCTTGCAGGAAATAGTCAAGATGTGAAAACACTGTTTGCCATTTGTTCTCTTCAGTTCAATTTAGAGGAGAAAGAATAAAATTTTCTCCTAGGATTGTAGTCAAATTTTTATTCTTGCTCTGACAGCTGTCCTGGATCAATTAATCTTCAAATGTCCTGTCAAACTAGGGCTTTTGCATATTAGCATCTGATAAAAGAGAACATTTATATGACAGTAAGGTCCTATTTGAAGGGTATTTATTAATAGAGTTTAGAAACTTAAAATTGGGTGGCCTGAATATAGAGACAGATACTGAGGTAAAATGAATGCTTATGGTCAAACATAAAATCTAGTTATGTTAGCTTAAGGAAACATGTGACCAAGACTGTCTGAACATTCCCCTCAGCTTGGCCAAGGGTTTCTTCCTGACCTCTCTTTTTCTTAGAGTTTTTATTTTAGAAAATATGCAGTTGTAAATTCCTTTTCTGCCCTTTTGAAATGTAAATCTTCTCCCAGCCTACTGTCAGTTTTACAACCCAGGAATGTCTTTCTCAAGGACTAAAAACTATCCCTTTGTAATATAATAATCAAGAAAGCACCCCTGTCTCCCAGTTTTTGTGGGAGAGTAGGAGCCTAACTTCAATTAGCACCAGTTGGCAAACATAGATGGCCTAATCACTTTGACCAACCTCCTCGCTAAAGCCCTCTAATTTTCCAGTAACTCACTCCAGCACTTATCATTCTCCGGTCACGTTTCAGCAAAATTGAGTTCTATCATCCTATTACAATAGTCTTGACTCCTGTTGCATAGTCTTTAATAAAAAATTCCTTGCCTGTTTAATTTGCCCAGTGCAATTTTTCTTTGACACGTGTATGCCATTTAACAATTTCTCAACAACACATTCATTAAAATCTAGTCTTTTCTAGGCTCATAGAACATTGAGGTAAAATTGCTAAAGGGCAGGTTGGCACTCAATTTAGTCAGCTATACCAATGATTTAAGATACTCTGTACAGCTCCTTCCTGTATTGATCAACACTGATCTTAGCAGTGATGTAGGAGTCCACGTCAGGTGTGGACCAAGAGACAGAAGCACTATTATCTCTGCAGAACCATTCTAACTTTCTATATCTCAAAGAAAAGAAACATGCAATTACTTGATCAGAAACCTTATGTAGATAAGGAACAATGGAAACAGGGGTGGCTCTCCAGAGGGAAAAGAAAGAGAATGTGAAAAGTGCTGATGTGTGAATGAGGCTTATTACAATAGCTGAGGAATGTCCCAGTGTTCTGGGGAGGATGCCTACATACAGACTGATGAAAGAGAGGACTTCTAGAGCTGGACTAGTTTGGGCTCCAGGCTACTAAGGAGTTAGTCTTGTGATTTACTGTGATACTGGAAACTTTCCTTTCCCAGAGAAATGCTACTTAAAAGATTCCTCTAGAGTCTTTCTGATTGTCACCAGGTAAGTTTGTTGGCCTCTGAAGCAGTATTTTGGGTTCAACTGTCAGAGGCAACATGTCAAATTGGGATTTAGCTCACCTCTTTGACGCCAGATGTTTCAGATGAAGAGACTCGATCACTCCCTGTCTGTCTGATTTCATCACCCTCCCCTATCTTTGAACCAAAAAGGAATTGAAAGAACCTTATCTAAAAGAACCTGGGAATCATTACTAAATCCCCTACACTAAATATAGCATCTAAAGAGTAGAACACAATACCTAAAGATTTGCTCCTCTGGGAAATGTGTCCCCTTGGCATCTGTGTCCACTAGGGAAGCTAATACTTTTTCTAGATATAACATTTTCAACATCACTACTAAGGCTAACTTTTTCCTCTGTTGTTATAGTCAATATTTGATGACAAAACCAAACTAGAATGCACAATTCCCAACAACTCTCTTAAGAACTATCCTGGGACAGAACACAGAAAGGGGAGTAGATCTTAGAGAAGAGATGGGCTAAACTTCTGTTACCACAAGAGGACAACAATACTTTACTCCAGGGATAGATTGGAACATGCTATTTGTAGCCTAGACTATGTAGGACAAATCTGATGTTATATATGATTTTTGTCTTTATCAGTTTTTAATGACTTCAATTTTCTTAGCAATTGCTTTCTTTTCCCTTAACTTTAGTTGGTATGTATAGATATAATTAATATCCTTCATTGTTGTGACCTTTGATAGGCATTGAAAGGTAATACCTTAAAAAGTCATATTGGTGTAGTTTAAGTATTTTTTAGTCTGTGCCAAACACTGTAGATGGCTACCAAAAATATGATTTATTTTTTACTTTCCTTGAGAGGTTTATAGTACAGTAAAACGCAAGTTTTTTGGCGGGGGTTTTTGTTTTTATTTTTTTGTTTTATTAATCACATTCATTACTTTTTTGAAAACTGTTTTAAAGAAACTGTATCAATTTTTTCTCATAAAGGCATAGAGATTTCATCCTTTTATAAGCCCCTCCACTCCACACACATGAATGGATGAGATATAAAAAGATAAAATCAAGATGATGTAGCTGGGTTCAAATACAAGCTGAACATTTCTTTGGACCAGAATCAGAAGACAGTTGCAAAATGTTAACTTGTCCTGAAGCTATGTGAGATTTCTGGCTTCGACATCTAGACGTTGACAGAGGAGTCTAGATCTTACATAGGAAGGTGACCAAAAGTGCTCCACACAAGTCAATTCAAGACTCACTGCTTAAAACTGGTTTTTGCAATCTTGAGTTTTGTTTTAGAGAGTTCTTTTTTGGCTATTTATTATAATGTTGAAGAAAATTTCCCACATAAAGAAAAGGTTTTTTTCAAAAGCCAAAGAAAATAATATTAAAAATCCGTAACTTTTGCACTTCCTTCTGATCTTCAGAGATGACTATTTTCACCAATTTTTGTTTTGTTAGGGTATTTTTCTTACTTGGAAGCCCAGATTCCAAGAAATTAACTGGGATTTAAGTTCTACTTTTTCTTGTGCTATTGATTATCCTTCCCTTTGTAAATTGCCATTATTTCATTTGCCTTTCTAATATATTTTCTTCTATGATTATAATAACATCCATAAATATCTATTATATTTAAATTTGTCTACATAGACTATTTACTATCATTGGTCTGTTAAAATAACCCTTGGAGCTGTCTATTGAAAGCACATTTGGCCTTTTTCACGTGAAAGTGATTGATTTTTGGTGGTCTTCAGCTATGATATTGCAAATAACATGATAAAAATAAATTACTGACATGTATTTCCTCGTAGTAATAGAAATCTCACGAATTAATCTCAAGTCCTACATCTCATATAGATCTTGTCAATTTTGCTACATTTTCTTTTTACGTTTCTAAAGTCTATGACAAATCTCCATTTCACAGAAGCTTTTTATTAACAAGCTACAATTTTGAATTATATTGTGGTATAATGAGTTTATGTTTTCTTCTAAAACATCCTGTATGATTTTACTATTTCCTTAAATCCTTTGCTACTTTGTATTAGGGTATATTTACATTTTGAGCTGGGTTGGAGAGAGTGATAGATTCCCATTTGGCCCATCCTACTTTCATGGCCCTATTAGATTTTGTTTTCTCCCATGTATTTTGAAAATTGACTCTAATAATATTCACTGCTATTACGTCTTCATTTTTTGGAGTAACTATTACTTTACATCATCTTATAGACCATCTCACAACCTGAATTCATAATTTTACACTTCATTTAATTATATTTCTATCATTTCCTAACATTTTAAACATATTGTCTGTGGACATTCCATCCACTCCCTCTTTAAGGGTGCCTCCTTCTAACAGTGCCTTCTGAGGAGCTTTTCTATCCAACTTATTGTGCATAATGCTTGGTTCAATATACTTATTCTGTTCATTTTTCTTTTGTTTCTCAAGCTTAGCTTTAACAGCATGGTTTTTATCCTATGGCATTGTTCCCATGCACGCATTAAGCCTTTAATATCTTTAGCCGCTGGCATGCTACATAGAGCTGCTTATTATGTTTTTTCCTTCTGTTAGTTGTACGGACTTCATAAGTATTTTCTTAATTTATACTTGCTGTTGCCCGCATATATAAAGGTTCTGAATACCCATTTAGGCTTTGTTCATATATTCATTTAATCATGCTTAATTTAGTTAAGAATTTGATGATTTCTGGTATATTTTCTCCAAGGTCTGAGTGCTGTAGGTTACATGAGTAACTGGCTATACTTGAAATACCCATAGTAAAAAGGACTTGGAAACTATCTCATTCACAGACATTGTCTTCAATCCTTGACTGAATATTTCAGCTTTACTTCTGGTGCTAGAAAGACGATATCTATTGCTTTCTGATAAAGATTTAGGAGCCACTGAGTCTCGGACAGTCTTGGCTCTTGACAGAGATATTTTTGTAAGTGTTCTAATTCTGTCCTAGTACGTGCCCTAGTTTCTGTGACTTCTTTGAGCCTCCTTCTGCTTTACTGTTGTTCTTCAAAATAATTGGTCTAGCTGACCCAGGACCCCAGAGGCCATCATCTGGCACACAGCTTATTTTTTAGTACCTAGGAAGCCAAACTCAGACTCATGAGAAAAACAAATTTTTATTAAGTTACTGAGTATCAGGAAGGTCTGTTATACATAATTGTGGCAATGACTGATGATATAATCCTGTTCTAGCCCTATATGCACATTTTAAACAAACACAATGTATGTCAATATTTAAAGTACTTAATGTGAAAAGTAAGTTTGCCTTCTGCTTATTAGCTTATTAATTTATTTGATCTGTTAGTTGGATTAACACCACTATTTTGGGAAAACAGTGTATGCTTTATTTCATTTATTTTAAATAAAATGAATAGTAGAGAAACCAAATTGAAGAAGATACCTCAAGATAATTATATAAATTGAGAGTAAGCGTTTAGAAACCTTTATAGCCACATAGCATGTGATTAGCATACATATCTCCCTCAGTGAGTAATAGGTCATGAACCAGGCCCGGTATTATTCAATTTGCAGATGAGTCACACATGGCAAGATACTCCTTGCATATTCCTCACTTGCAGTAAGTAGAAACATATTATAATATGTGATATTTCAGAGTTACTAGTGATCTGTAATCTAAAAGTACGTAAAAATACGAGAAAATGGAAACATGGTTATTTTGTAATTTCTTATCAATAATTTTAATTTTTAATTGTCTGTTTTTTATAATTTAACACTATTGCCTAAATTAAGGAAGTAAATTGTTTGTTCTTATTTTTAATCATAATTTAATGATGACAAAACAGGCTTCAGGTATTTTGGAATTTTGTATCCAGAAAAGACACAATTATTCTGTCTCCTACACATATTTCTTTCTTTACTCCAGTACGCTGTCTATAAACTCCAGCCACCTCAGCCATATCAAACTCCAACTTCTATCTTCTCTACTCAGAGAGACTGTTTGCTTAGCTTGCGCTCACATCCATATACTGCAGACTAGAAGTTCTTCTGGAAAAAAAGCCAGGGCCACCATTTTTATTCCATATTTCCAGATATTACAGTCCTGTACTTTGTTGTCTAAAAACAGTATTTCTTATATTTACCTACATATTAAACATATATTTTATGTATTTTATCCAGATAGAACTTGGATATGAGAATTTAATAGGTGGTAATGACATTCCTATAAAGGAAATTGACATCTCTGCTTATATAAACAATGTAATTACTTTCTTTTTGTTTGATTTAAACCTTTTAATTATGACAGTTAGTAATTTAACAAGATTCACTTATTTTCTACTTCATGAAGAACATTGTATAAGAATAAAAAATGGAAATCTTCACAGATTAACTTTTTGTTGACTCCACAACATCTATATACTGATTAATCTATCTGAACCAAGTCCTCTGCTCTTTAAGGTGCATAAAGATTCAATGACATAAGTTTATTTTTTAATTTCAATTTTATCTGCATTTTATAAAATATATGTGATTATATATATCATACTGTGATAATATTTCCTAATATGAATATTAATTGATGTGAATGAAGAATGAAAGCAGCTAACAAGTTGCCCAAAATTAAATATTCTTGGATAGAAATTAACATATAATAGAAAAATGTAATTATATTTTAGAGGTAATCGTACACCAAAATTACATTGATTCTGAGTAAGAAAGCACTGTATACTTGCATTTGCAAAAGGAAATATTAATTTGTTTTTGTTTAATTTATACCTGCTCACTTTGCAGTTGTATTTAATACTATTTAAAAATGTGGAATTGTTAAAATTTTAATTTGTCTGACAAGAGAGACTACAGGTAGTAAGAATGGTTTTTTTTCCCTCTACCGAGAAAAAGAATCTTCAATATTACAAGAAGAATAAAATAAAAAGCAAAGATTAGAATTATTGCGTTACTTTAGAAGAAATATGAGGGCAAAGTTGTAATTGCATGCCTGACAATACACCTAGCAATTCATTGGACATGCAATTTAATAATATATAACACCGTGATTAGTCTGAAAGATCTGATACTAAGTCATTTATTTGAATCATTTAATTTGAATGTGTGATGATTAATGGCATTAGAAAAATGTTTATCTAAGGTGTATATTACTTTATCTTGTTCTAACACACTTAGTTTGATAATATCTTTTAATTAACCTGTGATTTATATCTATTAAATCAATTCTGAAAGTCTTTTTAAGTCCAAATAAATTGTAATCATGTGGACATCAATAGATAATCTACATTAGACAAATGGTGTGTTGAGATATACTTGTGTTATTGTGTGTGTGTACAAAGAAAAAAAAAAACCAAGGCATTTATTATCTTGATTTTTGTTAAATAATAGTAAACTTGAATGTGAGTATTTAATTGTTTTCCAAATGAAGATAAATAAGTTTCCCATGGCTGGGAGAGTTGCATGATTCGGTATATAAAACAACTCAGCACCCATGATTTAGGGCTCAAGACTCTTTTGAAGAAACTATCTAGGCTGTTGACATTGTTTTTAACATAACTTTCAGTGACCTATAATCAACCTAGGTCATGGAACACTAAAATAAATTTTTTCACAGAAAGAAAAGAGTATAAAACACTATAGAACACAGGGGAGGCTCCAACTTTTGTGAAATGCTAAAACTGAGCGTGGACTTTTGGTTAAAACAATAGAATTTGTTGAAAGTCTTCTAAGAAGCCATTAGATCTCCATATAGCTTTGGATTCTGTGGCTGAGGGAAGTGCCCCTTCTTACCAGGCAGAAAACCGGTAAGGAAAAGCACAGTATCTCTGTAGTGGAGGACATCGGGCATTGTGGGAATATCACACTAGAAATGGGATAACTAAGTGAGAGTTTACATACACCACGTTAACCCACTCAGCTCCTGGAAGGTGGGAAATCATTTTTGAACATGGAACAGTCTTCGTCTGTGGATTCTGACCAGCATTCATAAAGCCCATGGTTGACAAGTACTCGTGAGTCCAGAATTCTAATAAACGTTTTACTGCCTCATTCATAAATATAAACAAAGCACCAATGGTCACCAGCCACTTGAGAAAAGCCTCTTTTATGAAAGAGACCAAAGAGAACAAATATAAAAAAACAACTTGAGGAAATATGTTATGAAGGTTGAGGGAAACTTAAAAACAAACAAACAAAAACTATCACCAATTAATTGAGAGAGTGATAGAGAGAGAAAGAAGGTGTTCCATCCATGAAACGAGAATAGAATACAATAAAAAACAATATTTGGTGAACAAAAAGTGCTCTTGGCAATTAAAAATATGAAAATAGAAATGACAACTTCAAATGAATGAAGAGGAAGATAAATTTGAAAAAATCTTCCAGAAGGTAAAGCAAAAACAAATTTTTGGTTTGAAAATAGAAAAAAGGTACAATTAGAAGATGAGGAGTAGAAGAACAAAATCTGAACAATGATTTTTCAGACACTGAAAATTATTAATACAATAAAATTCCAAAATTCTTTAAAATTCCAAATTTGACATATTAGAGTTTCCAGATCGAAAAAAATCCACTGATTGTCTAGCACAGTAGATGAAAACATACATTTATTAAGCATACTGTCATAAAATTTCAAAACACTGGACACAAAGAAACTATACTACAAGTCTCCACAGAAAGAAAGAACATGTAACCAGAGAAGAATATGATTAGGAAACAGGCTTTTAGTATTATTGCATGGCTGATTTCTGTTATGCAGAACAATCTTATTGTTAGGATTTGAATGAAAATCTAATAGATCTTTTCCATCTTTGCGTTCTACATAGGACTTGTTTTCATCTTTTGTCACTTTGTTAGAATTCCACAATCTATTCTCATTCCCATAGAACGACACATGGCATTGAATGATGTTAATGAGTCTATTAGTCTGTAGCAAAGCTAGTAGCAAAGAGATACAACAGAATAATAAGAAGTAGAGAAAGGAATTCAGATGAAAGAGTGATATATTTCAGTTCAGGCTAGATGGGCAATGTCCTTCAACATTTACATTTGTCCCAATTCTTAGAAAGTATCCTCAACTATTTAGAGGGAGTTCTAAAACTTTCTGTATAGGAAAAAATATTCTGAAATCTTCATGAGGAAAAATGGCACATTATAGGTTACTATCAGTGTCTGCATAAAGGGGGAATAAAGGAAAGAAATAAGAAAAGGGTGAGTGGGAAGTGTAGAAGGAAAGAAAGAAGGCAGAAAAGAAAGAAGGAAGTTTACTTTTCATAATGAAATATTATTTTCTTTCTTGCTGATTTTCTTCCTACGTGCCTATCACAGAATGAGCAAGAGAAAACTCTAGATTGGTTCCAAATCTCTAAGCTTCTGACTCCAAAGTGTACAAGATATGCTAGTAATTAAATCAGTGTTCTATTTCACAATCATATAGCAAAATGGTTGAACTAGCTTTGTGCAACCTTTCCTTTCCCCTGTTTATTTCCCCTATAAAATGTCTATGCTGTTTTTTTCTTTTAAAGGCTTTATTTTTTAGAGCAGTTTTAGGTTTACAGCAAAATTAAAAGAATGGTACAGAGATTTCTCATATACCCCCTGCCCTCACACATGCAAAGCTTTCTTCATTATCAACATCCCCCACCAAAGTGGTATATTTGTTACAATTGATGAACCTACACTGACACATCATAATTAAGTTGTTTTTTTCATTTGTTTGGTTTTTTTGGTGAGGAAGACTGGCCCTGAGCTAACATCTGTTGCCAATCTACCTCTTTTTCGCTTGAGGAAGACTGTCCCTGAGCTAACATCTGTGCCAATTTTCCTCTATTTTGTATATGGGACACTGCCACAGCATGGCTTGGTGAGCGGTGTGTAGATCTGTGCCTGGGATCCAAACCCGCAAACCCCAGGCCTCTGAAGCGGAGCACACGAACTTAACCACTACGCCATGGGGCAGGCCCAAGTTGTTTTTTTTTAACTTTAAGAAAAGGATATAAATTAACTAAATCAGGAAGACTGGAATCTAGCAGAATATGATTCAGAAATCTGTCTTGTAAAAATGTATAAACCACAGCATCTTCAAATCCCCACACGATATTTTATGTTCAAGTCCTGGAAGCTATCTGATTTTCAAATATTAAAAGAATTTGACAAAGTCTAATATCTATTCATGATAAAAACTCTCAGCAAACTAGGAATAGAGGGGAACTTCCTCAGTTGGGTAAACATCTACAAAACATCTACAGCCAACGTCATACTTAATGGCGAGAAATTGGACAATTTCCTCCTAAGATCAAGAACAAAGCAAGGATGTCTTCTTTCACCATTCCTATTCAATAACATCCTGGAAGTCTTAGATAATGCAATAAGACAAGAAAGAGAATAAAAAGTATACAGATTGGAAGAAATAAAACTGTTTTTGTTCAAAGATAATAAGATTGTCTATGTAGAAAATCCCAAAGAACTGACCAAAAAAAAATCAAGTATAGCAGATATCTTGAAGAGCTATCTCTACTCCCAGGTTCACTGTAGCATTATTCACAATAGCCAAGGTATGGAGACAACCTAAGTGTCCGTCAATGGATGAATGGATCAAGAAATATATATATATACACACCACACATACACACACAATGGAATATTATTCAGCCCTTAAAAAGAAGAAAATCCTGTCATATGTGACAATATGCATGAACCTGGAGGGCATTATGCTAAGTGAAACAAGCCAGACAGAAAGACAAGTACTGTATGGTAACACTTGTATGTGAAAAAAAAAATGTTGAACTCAGAAACAGAGAGTAGAAAAGTGGTTGCCAGTGGCTGGAGGGTGGGAGAAATAGGGAGAGGTTGGTGAAAGGGTATAAATTTTCAGCTATAAGATGAATAAGGTCTGAGGATCTAATGTATAACATGGTGACTTTAGTTGATAACATTTCACTGTATAATTGAAATTTAAAATTTGCTAAGAGAGTAGAACATAAATGTTCTCATCAAAAAAAAAAAAAAGAGAGAGAGAGGTGAATAAGCGAAACCTTTGGAATTTTTAGGACAGTGAAACTGTTCTGTACGATACTATAAAGGTGAACAAAAGACATTAACATTTGTTAGAAACCATTGAACTTACAGCACAAAGAATAAACCTTAATGTTTTAAGGTTTGCAAATATTTTGTCTCATTCCCTAGGTTGCTTTTTTATTTTATTGATGATTTCCTTTGATTTTTAGTTTGATGTATATGCAAATTTTTCACAAAATTATTTAGGAGATTTGAGGATCCCAGGATGGAATGCAGAATGTGACCAAAACAATCTAAATGTACTACAAACATATGAAACAACCTCACTGGGCAGTTGGGAGTCTAAGGTGCTGACCTATGCCACTGGAGTCTGTACCCTAACGACAAAAAGAACTGTACATAAGCACTGCACTCTGTTGACAACACTGTTTCCCACTGGCCTACAAGTTAACAATACTGAAACCAATATACATGTATACTGGCATATTGAATGTACATTGACGACAGATCATGGGAGCCAGGCTTCTCATTGTTGGAGTGACAGGTTACATATAAGCAAGGGAAGGAAGTTAGAATGATCCATGTGGTAACAGACTAGAGTTAGAGACATAAGTATGCAATCATGTTTAGTTAATGTATAGAGAGAAATAGAAATATAGAAATAATTACAGATATGCATGTATGCATAGTATACACACAAATATTTCTAACCTCTGTTAGTGAAGTGGAACTAGAAGAAAAAACTCCCTGGTAACAACAGGGACGCATAGCACACAGATCTTGGTTTTTAATATCATTCTGCAATATAAGGAATCAGGAATCCTTAGAGAAATGACTGATTCTAGGACTGGGGCAGGATATATACCAGTTAAGCCTGGAGCATATGGTAGTGCCGTAAAGTAGTCAGGTACTAACACACGTGCACATACATGCACACAAATACACACACACAATGATGATAGGATGTCAAAAGGACATGAGAGCCGACTGGAAACTCCCAATGACCAAAGCTGGGACCATTTGAGCAATAAAATAAAGTAGTATTTGACTATAACCCAAAGTATGAAACAAATATTCATGAGTCCATATTGATATAAATAAATGATTGAATAAATAAATAAATGGGGGAGAAAATTCTAATAATAATAAATAAATGAGAGAGAATTCTGTGAGAAAGCATTCCCACTAATTTAAGAAGATATTCCACCCTTAAGAGGTGCAACATAACTCCCCACTTCCTGAGGATATTGACTTTCTTCCAAAGAATGTACTATGGAAAGGAAGAGAAAAAAAGAATAACTGTACAGCGAAGAAACCTGACAATCACAACCTCAAGCCAGATGATCAAGGTGAACATCAACAGTAATAAGTCCTACTGATAGTATAGACTCTTGATATGTTGTGCTGAGAATGGCACTTTACCTCTCTGTGTGACCTTCGTCTCAAAACCACCTTATCCTGGTCTAATCATGAGAAAAACATCAGAAAAATCTCATTTGAAGGACATTCTACGAAATATTTAGTAATCTTCAAAACTCTCAAGGACATCATGTCAAGGACTACGAGAAATAGTCACAACCAAGTGGATCCTAATGACACACGATGACTAAATGTAATGTGGCATCCTGGATGGGATCCTGGAACAGAAAAAGGACATTCGGGATAATTGAGGAAATCTGAATAAAGTTTGGACTTCTTTAGTTAACAAAAATGTATCAATATTGATTTATAAATTGTAACAAATGTGCCATACTAACAAATGTGTCATACTAAGGTTAAGACTTTAATAATAGGGGAAACTGGGTATGGCTTATAAGAGAACTATATCTTAGTTCTCGGTACTATCTTCACAGTAATTCTGTGCATTTAAACTTTTCTAAAAAATGTTTTTTTAAAAAAGAATTAAATAGAAACTAAATAAAATAGAGATCAACAAATTAAAAATGTAATTTCATGAAACAACATATAAACTGAAAAATATCTGCTTAGGATGAATCATAAAAAGCATGAACACACAAAATACATCAGGAATGTAGAAAAGAAGAGTGATGCTGATATTTAAAAAATAATAAGAGAATCTTATGAGTAACTTTATGTCACTACATTTAAAATTTAGGTAAAATGATAAAAACAAGCAAAACTAAACAAGGTCACTTAGAATGAAGATACATATTGAAGATACATTCATATTGCTTGGAAATAAAGACATAGGGGATTAAGCCATAAACATATCTAGCACAGACATCACTATCATAAAAGTCAGGATAACATGATCTTGAGAAGAGGAGGAATGGAATCATGAGGAAGGGGAACAATATGTTACATGAAGAGCTGGCAATGTTCTGTTTATCCACATGGGTGATGATTTGGTGGTATTTTCTTCATAATTATCCATTAGTCTGTACTTATGTTTTTTGCAGTCTACTGTATGTATGATATATCTCAGCAGAAAAACAAAAGGAATATCGTTCTGGCTATAATGTGTAATACAGATGAGAGTGATGCAAAACTGGAAGCACACACATTATTTGGGAGAGTTGGACACTATCGAGAGAGACGATCAGGATGTGAGTAGGGCTCAAGGCCTATGCTCATGCCCATGCAGGCTGCACACGCTGTACCTCCAGGGGGAGTCCTTATCTTAGAATCTGATGTGTTGGCTTCCTTGGAACTGGGCAACACAGTGACACAGTCCAGGGAGATAGGTATTGGTCTGTTCAGTAAGAATAGCTAGCTAAATCTGGATTTGAAAAATATAATTGGCATTATATTATTACATTATATTATGAGGTTTAATAAAATAGTGTAATAGTTTATACTATGACATTAAGCAAAATTTTAAAAAATTGCCTTACTAAAACGTTCTATTCTCCTGACTCTCTTTTTGAGTACTTTTACTTCCCCATTTTTGCCACCCACTGGATGATGTTTTTCTGAGAGAACTTTATACTTTAACTTCAATGCTATGTTTTTTCTTCATTATATTCCATCTACATCAAAGATCCCCATGGGACATTTTATTATACCCTTTCAGTCACTTATCATGATTCACATATATTCATTGTTCACCAATATTTCCTCTCTGCCTTATCTGTCTGATCTTAAAGTGTCTTCTGATTTATAATTCTTACTTGATATTTTCTTCTATGGATGATATAGTTTTCATAAACATATACATACAAACAAAAAGCAGGTTTGGGTGGAAAAAATTAATGAGGTGTCAGTGATTACTGCCACAATTCCGATTTGGACATCAGCATGAATATAGGGAATGTGGGAAAAGAACCTGTTAGAAGAAAAAACAGTCAATTTAGTTTGGGGCATTGTTCTCAACTGATAGTGATTTGTGTTTCCTCAATATACATTTGACAACATCTAGAAACATTTTTAGTTGTAACAACTGAAGGGTGTGCTACTGGCATCTAGTGAGTAGAGGCCAAGTGCACTACTAAACATCCTACAATGCACAGGACAACCTCCTACATCAAAGAATTACCCAAAATGTCAATAGTGCCGAGGTTTAGAAAGCCTTGTTTAATTTGAGGTAACTGCGGAGAAGTCCAGTATGAGATTTGATACATGTACCTGAGCGCAGGAGAGAGATCTGTAGGAACTGTATCTGGCTAACTACTAGAGAAGCTCCTGTAGTAAGTGAGACCTTCCCTATTTTCATATGTTACCCTGTAAACGTTTATTGACAACTCTGTGTCCTCATCTAGAGTGTGAAATCACTCAATAGATGAATAAGTTTTAAAGAAACATTCTGCTCTTCAAATATATTTTCCCTTTAGGTTTGTTTTGAAATAGCAACAAATGACAGTTCTTCAAAGAGCTTTGAATGGGACTACATAAAATTGTGAAAATTAATAGTGCAATACAAGGCATAATTATTGAGCATTTACGTGAACGATTTTTGCAAGTATATGATTATTTTGGTGCTGCCATCAAAAAATCTATTCTCCCTAAGAGGAATGGTTATTATTTTCACCAGGTTTTATTTTCTATTCAATTGGAAAAGGGAGAAACACTTGTAAATGCTTTAAAGGAATATTCCTGTCAACAGGCGGTCACGATTCCCTTTTGTATGTGATATTCATTCACGGTAAAATAATTTGATTTGAGTTTTTAAGAGTTAGCCAAAAAGAGAACGTTTGGATGCAACATATTCATGTAATTCATTTCACATAATGCTTGTGTTGGAAGTCAGGTTTTTTATGTAGATTTCTTCAGGTTGTCTCCAGTGAAAATCTGCTTTGTCATTCCTGTCAGGTGTTCTCTGCTTAGAAGATTTCAGCATGTGGGTGACTGTTTTCTTGTATGTACAACAATGAACAGCTCCTGAGCTTCCAAGGGCTTTTGAAAAATATATCCCTGAGAGAGAAGTGCCCCATTCTGCTGCTGCCCTATCCAGGGCCTCAGACTCTTTTCTAGAAAAGACTCCTTAATAGGGAAAAAACAAGAAAAGATACAAAGAAATTGGAACCATTTCTTATGAAGGTTGGTCTCAGAAAATTCTCTTAGAATAACCGTTTATATTTAACAAAGCTCTTGTTTTTATTTGATCTACTCAAATTTTCATCCTAGAGTCAAGTTAAACCAATTTATGTTTAAGAAAATAATCAAAAAGTTTTGCTCAAAGATTTCTGGACAGAGAGAGTCATGGCATGAATGCATGCACACACACACATGCACACAAAACAACCCAAATATCCAACAATGAATAAGAGAATGGAAAAGTAAGATAGAATATTCTGTGACCATTTTATAATTTGCATCTATATGTTTTTAAATTAACTTCTATGGAAGAATAATACACATGTACAAAGGTAGTAAATTATAAGTATACTTCTCTGTGAATTATCATGAAGTACATTCATATAATCACAACTTAGAAAAAAATTGAATATGAACTAGTATTTTTAATATAAGAATACACCATCTTTATATGCATTGTACAATTTATACTGCAGATTTTATTTTTTCTTTGTCAATTTCTCTTTTTTCTTGTCTTAATTTTGCTAATCAAATCTACTGTTCATTTTTTTCCTATCGCTCATGTGAATGTGGAATTTCTTCTATTCTTTGCAATTCCATTAGCAATTACTTTGCTTTTCTATACATCATCACCAAATGCATATACAGTCATGCGTCACTTAACGGTGGGGATGTGTTCTGAGAAATACAGCCTTAGGTGATTTCATCCCTATGTGAACATCATTGAGTGTCCTTATACAAACCTAGATGGTATAACCTACAACACACCTAGGCTATATCATACTAATCTTATGGGACCATTGTCATATATGCAGTCTGTCAGTGACCAAAATGTCATTCTGTAGTGCATGACTGTATACCAAACACAGGCATCTTTGTCTTTCTGTTAATCATGTAATGCAAGTGCCTAGAACATGTAGACACTCAACAAACATTTATAGAATTAATGAATATATCACTATCATATATAAATGCAAAATACCAACTATTTTGTCTCACCAAAAAGCTCTATTCCCCTGATTCCCTTCTGGAATGCTTTTACTTCTCTACCCATCAGATTATGCTTTTGCTGAGGTGACTTTACACTTTTGCTTTCCGTGACTATTTTTCCTTACATTGTGGTCCATCTACATGAAGCATCTTCATGTAACATCTTATTACACCCTTCCAGTCACTATGATAATCCATATATTCATTGTTGACCAGTATTTCCTCTTTATTTCATCTGTACCATCCTGAGGAGTCTTGATTAATTTATTATAATCATTATTTGGATACTTCCCTCTGTGGGTGATCTAGTCTGTAAATCCTTCTGCAAGTACGTCTATATCTCCTTCACTCTGGCTGATAAATGATATCTTGGCTGGAGACAGGATCCCTGGGTGGCAGCACTTCTCTTTTAGTAATTCTGTAATTCTCTCCCACAGCATTCTGGCTTCCAGTGCTGCCAATGAGAAGCCTAATGCCAAACTAACTCTTTGTTTCCTTTTTAACTAGCTTCCTTTGTCTGCGAGCTTATAACATTATCTTTTTAATCATGAACTTCATGAATTTTATCAGGATAAACATTAATCCTAAGATGAAATTTTCCTCTCCTTCAATTTGTAACTTTTCTCCTTAAGTTTTCCTATTCTTTTCTTTTGAATTCTTATGGATCCATTTTACAAGTCTATATTTTTTTCCTCATGAATTCTATTTCTTTGCATTTTTATCTTCTAGGTTACTTTTTCCAGGTCTCAACTGTGAAACTCTAGTCCTTTAAGTATCTCTGAAATTTTAGCATTCCAAAATCATGGAATATTTTGTTTCCCAATAGTCTTCGTTGCTATAATCAAATCTACTAAAATAATCTATTCACCTATTTATCGAGTTATAACCTGCCTTCTCCAGCAAATCTAAATCACTAGGACCTGGGTGTTTTGCTTGTTGTTCTTCTCTCTAGTTGCTGAGTAATCCTAATTGAGTTGTTATTTTTATTGACCTATTTATCACGTCAAATTCAGATTTATGTTTGGCTTTATCCAAAATTTCAGCATATCTGAGTTTACTCTGTAATTTGGCAATGAACCTCCTGATTCTCCCCAGGAGCAGGTTAAAACTTCTCTATCAGCCCCAGGAATAGGAAAGATCCAGCACAGTTTCAAATTTCAGTAGCCACTCTGCACCCAGAGACCACAAGGTCCTCCCAGGAGCACTGACAAAGGCTAGAGCTACCCTCTGTCCCTTGGGTGCCCCTGGAAGTCGGAGTACCAAGCTCTCCACAGACTGTGCAGATCCTGTTGCTGCTGCTAACCTCTTCACTGCTCATCACCCAGCTCCCCTTAGACCCGGAAAGGAGTAAGACCAGTCCCTTTTTCCTCTGTCAGGATCCTGGTCTTTTCAAATCTCACAGCTCTGACCGGCTGCCCCAGAAACTACTATATCAATTGGAGATGGGGGAGGGGTAACACTGGAGTTGGATGAGAAAAGTAACAAATTCACATTAAAGCAAATACCTTCCCAGGCTCCTTTTACAATGTATCAAAATGATCATTTATACCTTTATTATCAGAAAAGATAAAATGAGATTCTTTTATTGTTGTTGTTGCTGCAATGATGGTAATATTACAGGAAAAAGTTATGCCACATAAGGGGAAATTTTCAGGATTTGGCTTAACATGGTTAGCATTATTTCCCCAAATTAGTCTAATAAATTCAAATGGAATTCTTATGCTTCATAGTAAGAGTATTATTATGCCTCATAAACAGAATAGAATTAAAATGTGCTAATTGTTCTATGTCCTTATAGATAAATAAGTATCATATATTTCACGATCAATTAAAACAAAATAATGAAAAAAGTCCTTTGAGTCAGTACATATGTCAGAGAGAGTAACAATTAAATAGCATTCTAAGTACAAAGAGATGGCTCTAAAGCAGTTAGCAGTATTTGCCTCTTACTATTAATTTTAATATGTGTGGCCAACATGGTTTGAAAACAGAGACGACCCTCCAGTTGTTTAAACCATACAGGAGAGTTCAGTGTTATCCCCATAAAATAGAGAACCTGAAAGTGAATCTAGAACAAAGCTAAAAATGCCTCCAATTTCCAGTATTGAGACAGTATAGTATTAACACTTGTTAAAGACCAATGACCAAGGTAAAAGGAGAAAAAAAAAACAAAAAAAAAAACATAACACATTTAGGACACCACTGTGTTTACCCTTCAATAATTAAAACTAATCTTTGATTTAGAAATATAGCGGAGCTTGTATTTTTAGAGAGAATACTGGATTAGAGTTGAATAAATCAATAAATGGTCATTTTTAACAAGTTAATCATGGTTTTAAAATATAAAAATTAATATTATTATCTTATAGTAATATCTCTTACACTCTGTAAAATCAAATCTGGATAATCATTTAAAACTTGATTCTTAACCCCCACGAGTGTACTATGGGTTGCAGTTCTTCAGTATACACAAACATGAAACATATCAGTGAATTTATACAAAATCATACATAGATAACACCATAAGTTACAAAAACTCCCCAAAAAAGAAAAAAAAAAATTGATTCCTAACCTCCATGCCGCCTTTCCCTAGTCTGTATTTGTAAGTCAGTGATATAGAGCAAAGCTTTTCAAACTCGAATGTGCACTTGATCACCGGGATCTTGTTAAAATACAGATGCTTATCCCAAGAAGCTCCCAGGTGATGTTGATGCTACTGGTTCATGGACCACTCTTTTCAAAATAGAAGACCTTTTGATCACACTAAATATGTCTGAACTTAACGCTTTTGAACGGAAAACTGGTAGTTTAGAAATATGAAATTTGTAACTGGCAGACTTTATGTATAAAACCTATATTTATTTGAGCTTGGAGAGAAATATTCTGGAGCAAATATAGTCAGTCTGAGTCATTTTAACCTTCTCTTCTGAATTGCAGCTTATGGACAGAAAGAATAGAACATTAATTTAAAAACCGAAGTGGAGAATGATTTAAGGAAATGTCAATCGTTGAGTTGATTCTTTTCCTGAAACTTTAAATAGTCTTTTCTGCTAACAAACACTCACAATAAAATTCAATGTCAACTGCAAATTAGAGGCAATTGCACTACAGAAAATACTTAGACAGTTCTTGTCAAATCTCTGATTTTTACATTGTCTCAGATATAAAACGGTGAACACCTTGAGTTTTCTTTCTTTTAATCCTTGGTATTGTGTGTTTTCCCTACTTGTGCTGCAGAATTGAAGTCTGCACAATTCCTTTCTTCCAATGGTTATTTGAGTGATAAACACCAGCCTCTTCATTTCCCAACGGTGGCTATGTGCTTAAGCTGCATGACTTTTGTTTCTCCTAAACCCAGCCACGCAATTTCAATCCCACACGATTCTTTGAAAATCATGTAAAAAAAAAAGTGACACTTCCTTTTTTCCTGCCAAGTTGTGTCAGGATATTCCATTATGCATTGGCATTTGAGTGGGAAGCCTAGATGATGAACATACTCTGTAGATGTAGTATTTCAAACCCCACTTGGCTTAGAAGTGCTCTGGGGAGCTAAAGGTTCTATTTACTGAACAGTTCTAAAATGGTTCCCTGCAATGCATTGTTGTTATGGGCACTGTGTCTTTCCCATCTGCCTAGTGAAATGTGACTTGTTTTATAGTAAAAATATATTAAAATGACCTTTCAGTCCCTGTAGATACAAAGAAAGCCATTTCTGAGGCCAGTAGCAACCATTTAACTACCTAAATGACCTGTCACCTTCTGTTTATTTTTGCCTCCTCCCTGGGGCAAAGGTCTTATATATATTCTCTGCTTGCTTTTTTTTGTTTGTTTCTTTTTGACTATTTTAGCTGTTGGATTGCCTTTGATTTTTATTTTGATGTATATAAATAACTAAAAGTCTTCCAATTTGTCTCATTTTGTTTCTTCCCCACACCCCAGATGCTTATTCTGTCATTTGTAGTATGTTCCAGTATTTTTAAATATGCAAATAAATACGTTAGCTAAAATGAGAAAAAAAGGGAGATAAGAAAAGACATTTTTGTGAAGATAATTTAAGTAATTTAAAAGACTGTATTGGCAAGTCTGTATTCTAACGTATAACAATGTTTAGACGTATGATAAATGATAAATAGATAGATGATAGATACTGTCATTTGGGCAAAAATTAGCAGAAGCAACATATGCTTTGTTTAGGTACAGAGTTATCTAGTAAATTGCTCTAAGTAAATTGTTATCGAAGATCTTTATTTCTCTTTCTGTGTGAAATAATTTCCTTAACCTTCCGCAAGAAATAATACAATAGAAATGCCACAAATCTGGCATAAGGAGGATTAGAGAGATTGGTCCAACTGTGTAAATGAGACTAAAATGTTCCAACTTGCTGTACTATAATTGTGCTCTACATTAAGCAGGTGGATTTTTTGAATTCTTGGAGCTGGAAGAAATCTAACTCAGTGGTTCTCAAAGTGTGGTCCCTAGAACAGCAGCAGTAGCATCACCTGAGAAACTGTCACAAATGCACATTCTCAGGCTCCAACTCAGACACACTGAACCAAACACTCTGGGTATGGGGCCCATAAAGTTCTATTTTGAGTCCCCTGGTGATTCTGATACATATTAAAGTTCCTCTAGCCTAACTCTTTATCAAAGGAGAACATTAAAGTCAAGAGGAGTTAACAAGCTAGCTAAAGAGTCGCAGAAGATAAAGTGTAGCACATAGTAGGCACCCAGTTATACAGTGTGACCCATGGCATAATTGAAGTCATGAAATAATTAAATGTAAAAAATGAGATCATATTTTATATCTGAATTGTTTCTGCATTTTGGGGTACACAGCATTATTATACAGCAGCAAACCAAAATTTGAACCTAGTCAGTAAGATCACTTTGTGTAATTATTTAAACGGCTGATGATGACAAGATGTCTTAAGCATAAGCTTAGGTTCTAGTCCTGAGAGGGTCTTTCAGCATTATTGGAGATGTTTGTCTGTTTTTGCTTCAGTCTAACCCTAATTGGAATCTGAATTTAGGAGGTTTTTAGTTTGATTGTTGAGAAAGAATCATAGAAGACATTGAGCTGAGAAACAGAAATGGCAAAAGGGTCATTCCTCAGAAAAGTAATGAAAGTCAGTGTATCCTTCAGTGTGGAGCAAAGATCAGTGATCAGTGAAAAGATAAAATTCTGATTGCCATTAAGCATGTAAAATATATGCGTTCCTGTGTTTTCAGCTCTCATTCTCCATTCATTATTTTCCATTTGCTTACAAAAATGTCCAGATGAACACCACCTTAAAAATAAATTTGGGGACTGGTCCTGTGGCCTAGTGGTTAAGTTTGGCATGCTCGGCCTTGGCAGCCTGGGTTCGGTTCCCAGTCATGGACCTATACCACATGTCAGTGGCCATGCTGTGGTGGCAAACCACATACAAAATAGAGGAAGATTGGCTCAGATGTTAGCTCAGGGCTAATCTTCCTCACCAAAACAAATGAATAAATAAATAAATAAATTTGACTTCTCTAAATCTTCATTTAATCTACCATGCTAACTTTATTCTTTCCTTCACTGCAAAATTTATTTTTCTCTAACTACAAAACAAATACAGATTAACAGTTGAAAATTTAGAAAGCACACAAGGAATCAAAGGTAAGGCAAAAGTCTTTATATGAAATACCTCTAATTAATGTGTTCTCAGAGAGTGTATATGTATTCATTTGTTAGCCAAAGTGGCATGATGTGGTAATTGCTTTGAAGCTGTTAAAAAGTTATTAAAAATTTTGAAATTTTCCATTTCAGTAAATAGTCTTTTGAAGACGTAATTGCCATGGATGTTTAATATTCTATTATATAGACATACCATAATTTGCCAATCCTCTATTTTTAGATATTCAGGTCATTTTCCAACTGTTCACTATTATGCTTAATCTTGTGATGACAAACATCCTTGTAGTACATAACAAAATCTTTGAGTAGTTTATCTCTGAAATATTCTTAGCATAAAATCTAAAAAGTAAAATTTACCAAGACCATTTAGAATTTTGCTATACATTGTAAATTGCCTTTCATACCTCCCTAAAAATATATAATATTCACATCTAACAAGTAGTAGATAAAACTATTACTTTTTTATATCTTTAACAATTTTATAGAGCAAATGATATTTTTGTTTCTGTTTCATTAATTATGTTATTACTGTGGTGGATTATTATTTTTAATTATTTAAAAATTATTTATTCATATTATATTTAATTATTGACCATTTGTATTTCCTATTTAAGTACTTTGCCCATTTTTAATGATGTGTTCATATATTATTATTGATATACAAAAATGTCTTTAAATATTAAAAGAAATTGTTGCATTTCTATTGGAAATGCTTATTTTCAATATTTTGGACAGAACAGTTTAAAAGCACTGTATAACAAGAATTTGCATTCTTCCTTTCTCAAATTTTAAAAATCTGTTTTCCTCTTCCCCTACTACAAATACTGCTCTTACTAAGAACATTCTCATGGTCGAAATACATTTCACTTCTCCGACATTAACTGTGTGCAGCATGCAGTCTTGTTGTCCCTGGCCTACACCTTAAAGCTCTTCTGCTTTGAATTCCCTGGTTCTAATTCAATCTTTTGGACTAAGCCTTTCATTTCCTCTTTGGCTCCTCTCTCTTTGAAATCTCTTGAAAAGGAGGATTCCTCTGAGTTCTTCCTTGTTCTATGCTTTTAGTTCAATATACTCACAGGAGGGAGATCCCTGAGAAGCAGGAGGGTATTGAGTTCAGACTCAGAGGAATTTAGGTTTGTCTTAAATCTCCAACTCCACCAGCATCTCCTCACTTAGCAGATAATCCATTTTCAAATTAAAAAAAAAAAAAATTGAAGGCATCAGACTCTCCGTATTTAAGCATACAAATTTACCTATGTCCTTACAAATGTTCTTCTCCTCCTCTCCTGTTACAAAAGAAAAACCCAACTGCTGCCTTGGTTAAGACATCTCCTAGGCTGCTGAAAGTTGCTTAAAACAAACAAACAAAAAGAAACAGCACAAAATAACACCACCAACAAAACTCTATCGAGAAACAGATGGCTAGTACTGTCTACTATAAATTAATATTTAGCCACTTCAACTTAGCCCTAAAAATCATAGCAATTCTGAATTTTTTCACAAAAGCAAGTTCTCTCTTCTCTCTCCCTCTATCTTCACAATGACTCCTTCATAACTTATATACTCAGGAGCCAGATTGCATGAATCCAAATCTTCATGGACTCTGGCTTTAAGGCCAAAATTATGGTATATGATACTAGGGCACAAGTCAGGGCAGTAGTTGGAAGTGGAAATAGAGCCACAAGAAGATTATTATTTTACTTTTAAGATGATTATATTTGCAATACATTTCAAAGCTTATGGGAAGTGAAGAATTTTGTTTTTTAAATATCAGCTATATTCTAGGCCCCAGTTTCACTACCTAAAAGCAATGGTAAAAATTTTTAAAATACTTTTCAGAGTTGTGGTGAAAATTAAATATAAAGTTTATATTCATTACCTGAAGATAGTAAGAATTTAATTTTTAAAACACCATTATACATTTTTCTCCCTCACTATTTAAAAAATGAGATCTACGTTAATTTTACCAATGCAATTACTTCCCCAATTCCCATTCACTCTTCAACTCACCTGAAAATCGGAAAGAGGCAGAAGAGATGACTGGGTATTTTCCCGTGTACTTCTGAGCTTGATTTTCTGTTGATAGAGCAATTAAAAAATCTACTGGGGCAGGGGCCAGCCTGATGTCTTAGTGGGTAAGTTCGCATGCTCCGCTTTGGCGGCCCAGGGTTCTCAGGTTTGGATCCTGGGTGCCGACCTACATACCGCTTATTAAGCCATGCTGTGGCAGGTGTCCCACATATAAAGTAGAGGAAGATGACCACAGACATTAGCCCAGGGCCAATCTTCCTCAGCAAAAAGAGGAGGATTTGCAACAGATGTTAGCTCACGGCTAATCTTCCTCACACACACACACACACACACACACACACACACACACACAAATGTATTGGGGAAAAGTTAACTTGTAGATTTTTGTCTGTTCAAATTGCAAATTATTTCTATCTGATGAAACTGATGATTCCAGAGGTTAGACTTTATGGTTCTATCAGACATTAATCAGTTTCACATCTAACCCAGGACTCCTAACATTTCTCTAATTTGTCTATATATACCTACTTCTCAAACACTCTTGGGATCATTCATAACATCTTTCTTACAATTAATGAGTTGATTAATTTTTTTGACAAGTTCATTTTATTTTTAAGAGTCATGATTTTACCTTTTTGAAAACTATACTTGAATTTACTGCAATCTAGCACTTAACTCCAATATTCACAATTATATCACAAAGTAAAAATATTCATCTCTCTTTGTCAATTGAGAAATGTGAGGCTCACACATGTCAAATAAATTGCTGAATATTACACAGCTGCCGAGAGTTGGACCTAGAAATAGAAGACAACTTTTTCTCTAAGCTCATGCTTCTCAAATTAGGCCAAATGGCTACATGCTGGAGTTCTACAAAGCCCAGAATAAATTAAAATGGCAAGACCTTACAGTATTATTAATTTTATTGAAATATTTTCAGGAAAATATGCAGTTTAAAGTACTAATTTTATGCTACAAAACATTTTTGCCGTGAATCCAAAATTATATGAATTTGTATGGTTGCTCATGAGATAAATGTTTTGAGCTGAATTCCCTAACTTCACAGTATTCTCTGCCCTTGGGATACATTGGTGAAAAAATATTGAGATGCACTGTTGAGCTAAGAGCTTCTCCTACTATATAGAACAAATAACATATTATTCCCATACATAATGAAGCATAATTGTAGAGTTTAGTGGCCCAGATTATTTTTATTCAAAGCCATAAATTATGATTCGTATCAGAATAGCAATATACAGACTTGGCAGATTGAACTGGATTATTGCAGATTTTCTGGTTCAATAGAGCCATATCATGTAGTTAATAGTTAAGCAGCTTTTGCCAAATGAATAAAATACATATTATAAATATAGAGAAGCATAACATAAGGGCGAACAGTACCTACAGCGATGAACACAAAATTGTGATATTAAATAAAATTTTTCAATAAATAATATTACCTATATATTTTCTTTTTCTCTATGAAAATAGTAATAATATCTTGTTTATACCTATATATTTGCTCATTTATTATTAATCCAAGCAGATATGCCTATGTATTATATTTAAATACTGGACTCTCTTTCCTAGTAGGACTTTAATTAAATATTTTCTAAAAATCCCATTATTAAACAACATAATTTGAATGCCTATAATGTGCCAAAAAATTTTTTAATGATTACTATGTATACGTGAAACACAAGACAGAAAAATATCCAGAGAAAAAAGAAATATAATCATAATATTCTAAATAGATGCCACTGATATTACATCAGTATTGATTTTACTATAAAATTCATTCTAAGTGATTTTAGTCTTTCATTCAGAGCAGTTATTCTACCTATACTAAAAATTTTCATATGTGTATCAAGATTATTTCTTCCAAGGAAAATGAAGTAAAGGGTACTGAATTTACTTTCCCATGTTAAACAACTAGAGGACTTGACACAAAATAAATTAAACAAAAGATTTCAGACATTAGACAACAGGCAGCATGGAACTGTAATACCTGAGAGACAAGGAATTTACAAGTTGAACTCTAAAATTGCACTAGTGCAATACCTGGCAGTATTTTCCAAGAGGCAGTGCAAAGATGAGAAATTCAGAGAGAGCCCAATGAAGGTGAGAGAGATTGGAGTTTTGGAAGGCCATGGCAACTAATATCTGCAAGACATAATTTCGGAAATGGGATCTATACAGAGAGAGACCTGGAGATTTTACACAAGGCTCTTCATGTGTTTTAGCTTAGTACTGATCTGTGAATTCAATAGCGGAAACTGCCAGAGGCCAGAGAACAAACGGCAGAAAGAAGTTGGTGGAAAACATCTTAGGACTCACACAAGGTGAGGAATAATTTCAGTTTCTAACAGCCAAAGTGAAAATAAATCATAATACACAAGGCATCAGGTAGAATAATCAGAAAGGTATCTGGTTATAGTGAGGCTAAATTATCCCTGGACCAAATGCTTCTCTGGACCCGTTCTACCAAATCTTAAAAGCAAGCCCTGAGAGGTTCCAAGTAACTCAACTACTCATGTGCCAGAACAAAATCAAGCACTGTTTAAAGGAATACAGAAAAATTCAGCAACCAATAATGTAAAATTTATAATGTCCAATATCCAATTAAAAATTAAAGGGCACATGCAAAGGAGCTGCAAAATATGACCCATGACCAAGAGAAATATCAATCAATAGAAACAGATCCAGAAATGACAGAGACAATGGAACTAGCAGCAAAGAACAGTAAAATAGCTATTATAAAGATGCTACGTATATTCAAAAGCAACTATGATCATGATGTGGAGAAAAATAGAAGACATTAATAGGAAACACATGAAGCATCTAGAGATAAAAAATACAATATCTAAAAATAAAAAATATACCAAAAGGAGTTAAGAGCAGTTTAGACACTGAAGTAGAAAATAAGTGAATGTGAGACACAGCAACTTTTGAAAATGAACTACAGCACATCAGTTTTAAAAAATAATAGAGCATCAGGCCTCAATGAAAAGATAAAATGTATGGGTAATCAAAGAAATTCAATTCCAGAAAAAGACAAGGAAAAAAGGGGATACAATTTTGAAAAATTAATGGCTGAAATTTTCCCAAATTTGATGGAAACTATAAAACCACAGTTCAAAGAAGCTCAAAAAAGAATAAAAACCAAAGAATACTATCAAGGCACATCTTAATCGAATTATAAAAAATCAGAGATAATTAGAAAAAATCTTAAAAATCAACAGAAAGAAAAACAAACAATACACAGGAGGAACAAAATTAAAATACAACAGTTTTTTGTCAAAAATTATGTAAGTCAAAAGACATGGAAAGATATCCATAAAGCAAATTAATTTTAAAAAATAGAATTCTTTATCCAGTAAAAATACCCTTAAAAAGATAAGGCAAAATATTTTTTAGACAAATGTTGAAAAAAATTTTTGTCTGTAGACCTGTATATAAAATATGGTAAAAGAAGTTTTTCAGGAAGAAAAATGACATCAGAAGGAAATATGGATTGGCAAAAGGATTCAACAGAGCCAGAAATGATTGATATGTGAGCAAATATAGAAGACATTTTCTCATTTTTAACCTCTTTAAAAAATAAATGACTGAGACAAAAAAGAAATAACAATGTATTTTGAGTTTTATAACATACATAGAAGTAACATGTATAAGACCAATAGCCAAAAAGATGAAGTAGAGAAAGGGCAGTATATTATTGTAAGGTTCATACAGTAGACATGAAGAGGAAAAATAGAGTGTGACCACCAAACAGAGAGAGATGTAGAGATAAAGAAAGAGAAGGGTGGGGGGGAATCAAATAGTGGAGAAAAGAATGAATAATTGAAAGCTTGATTAATGCAGATGACAACAGGGAAAGAGGAAAAAACAGACCAGAAAGCAGATGGACTAAATATAAAGCAAATAGCAAAATGAGTTTTAAACTCAACCATATCAATAATTATAATAAATGTAACTGGTTTAAACACCCAAAATAAAAACCAAGGATTGTCATAGACGTTTTTTTAAAGACCCAACTATATGCTATCTACAAGACCCATCCTAATTTTGTACACACAGATGGGGTAAAAGTAAATGGATAGAAAAAAATCTCATTATAAAACACTCGAGTTTCCTAAGCTTGAGATTTCTTGGCTGTAATCAGACCCACTTGTGTGTTCAGGCATCCTATGGCCCCACAGCAATTGAGGCTCATGGAACTGGAGCAAATGCTGATATTCTAGTTACTTCTATTGAGGTGAATAGTACATTGTCCTTTGTTCCTGACCCAGCGGTCTCATGCCTTTTGCCAGCAGCCATTAAACTGTGGCAAGCTAACTTGTTAGCTTGCAAGAAGGGTAAAAATAGGCCAAAAAGTAGGGGAAAATTCAAACTCTTCACAGTCCCTGACAGGATCCACTTCCAGTTGTCACATGACTGACAATTTGGGACAGGTTTTAGTGTGAAGCCTCAGTTTCTCCCTAGCTGGGCCTTTTCACAGGCTGCTTGAGTGTCCTCACTACCCGGTGGCTGGCTTCCCTCAGGCAGAATGCTCCAAGAGAGATAGAAAGCCAAGTAGAAACAAATATTTTTATGACCTAATTTCAGAAATCAAATATCATAGTTCTACATTAATTCCTATTCGTTAAAAGCTAGTTAGTAAATTCAACCCACATGAAGTAGAAAAGGATTAAGCATCCCTTTTGAAGGGAAGAGTGTCAAAGAATTGCTGGACGTATTTAAAACCACCATGTAGTATGATTCCATATATGAAGTTCTAGAAAAGGCAAATCTATAATGACAGAAAACTAATCAGTGCTTACCGGTGACCAGGGGTGGGAAATAAGGATCAACTGCTAAAACACAGAAGGTAACTTCGTGAGGGAATGGAAATGTTCTACATCATGGTTCTATGTTCGTTATACAACTAATAAAACTGTGCACTTAAAATTGATGAATTTTACTGTATGTGCGTTACACCTCTATGAATACGATAAAAATTTGAGAAAATGTATGGGATTCATGAAATATTGGTTATTATAAATATGGGGATGTGGCACCTTGACAGAGGAAACAGAGACTTCTGTGGAAGAATACATCACTGGGGAGAGGGACAGCACAGGCAATTGATTCAGTGACATCAGAGGGAACCAGTAATTTCCAATACAAAGTTGTGCCTATCACACTTTTTTCTAGCCCAACTTCTCTAAATTAGGGGACTAAATTAAGAGTCAGTAGTAATTATGTTTGTTTTCCTTCACCTTCTCTTCCGTGGGATGATGAGAGTACGATGAACCCAGCAGTGATGCCAACATCTTTGGCAATAATGGAAAACTTCCTATGAAAATGTCAGGCAGTGCTCTTGAAATCGGGCAATGGGCCTTGTCAGCAAGCAACACTATCACCTGCCTGGCACCAGCTGGAGTGTTGTTATGATCATGGCAGCATCGGAAATATCATCACGATAAATCAGAGCAAGAGCGTGAGGAATGTCATGAAGAGGCTAGGAGGACTGGTCCTCAGAGCACAAAAGAGACTTTCCTAGCATCCCAGAACTATTTGGAGAGGATTTAAGGGGATCTAAATTTGTCAGAAAAATTTTCAAGGTAAATTCAGAGATATGGAATACTTTTAATCTGACATTGATATGAATTTGGAAATATGAATTATAAGTAGACTAAAGCTTAAAGAGGGTGAGGGCATTGCAAACAGTTGAATTCAGACATTCTTTGAAAGAAACACTTCGTATCTTTTGCAGTAAAGGGCATCTGACTTTATTAAATGATCTCTTCTGACCGTAAGATGGCCTGAGTTTCTGCTCTCTTTTGTAACAGAAATAATCCAGTGTATCCAAGTTCAGAGAGAACACTAAATTACCAAGCACTGCCGAGGAATTAGAGTATATGTTTAAACAAACACTTGATAGTAGAGTTATTACAAATCAAATAAGATTTATCTAGTTTAAAGGAATTTGATTAAAATAGCCCAAGAGGTTTCAAACTGTTAACTTTATAACAATCACCTAAAGCTCTTGTTAAACTGAAATTTACTGGGCCTAAGAACAGATATTCTGATTCTGTAAATTTTGGGTGGAATCCAGGAATCTGAATTTTAAACAAATACCCCAAGTGATTCTAAAGCAAGAGGACCTCAAAACACGTTTTGAGAAACACTGAAAAGAATAGTAATACTTAATAGAGCATAATCTCGGAACATTCTGAAGCAATGCAGGCTTCACATTACATTATCGAATAAAAAGAACATGCCATCAAAAGCTTAACCCTACAGGGGTTTTGAGTTATTTTTTTAAGCACATTTGAAAAAGAATCTACTACTACTGGCGACATTTTATATTAATACTTCTCAACCCCATAGACTCATTTTATATGAAAATTTTCTTTCATTATCTTCTTGGATCATTGCCATATAATTATTTTTTTATATTTTCTGATATAAAAAAATAAAAATTTCCTTAATCTTATTCTATAGCGTAATCTAGAATATCTTGATTGAAACTTTTGTCTGATTCTGATCACAAATGGTAAGCAGCCTAACAATCACATAGATTTAATTACACTAAATCAATATTATGTAGTTAAATCTAATTATAGTACAAGAATTAGGGCTCTGAATAAGAAAAGATCTCCTAGCTAATGAGAAATTTACTTAGCTTGCATTGAAACTGGCAGATTCTTAGTCCTGACTACCCTGATAAATTACAAGATATTAAAAAGTGACTTAGAGACAATTAATTGCAGTAACAATAGTCCTTATAATTGTACATTAGGTGAACATAAGACCATATGTTTTTTCTAAGAGGTTCACAATTTGCAGTCAAACTTTCTTTCACCTTACCTCCAGCTTCTCTACGGACTTATGCCCAGAGAGAAAACTGATCTCTTCTTTCTTTAAGTTATCATGAGAAGGTAAAATCTTGTAACTGCCTTTGCCGTACATCACCAATGTTATATTACATACCTAAGTACTTCCTATTACTTTCAATCCCTTATTTGTGATCTTCTGGGGAGACAGAATAGATATTCAACTCCATCTACATAATGAGTCTTCATATATTTGAAGCAGACGGTTATTACTATTTAACTGTGTAATGTTAACAGTTGTACCCATAATACACAGAAAAACACAATCTTACAGTGCTAAAATTTAGCAACAAATAAGAATCAGTTGTGTGTTTTGATGTAAATAAGGTTTTGGGGTATCTATTTGAAGTGGTAGATTATTGACAGTTGTGTAAGATTTGAATCTGAGAAATAGCACTCTGAAGGCACAAATTCTGTTTTCCTTCACATATCAAATTGTTTTTTAATACAATTACCTACTGCGCAGAGCACCATTTTCTGAAAAATTCCTCTCCATTGTCTAGATAAAATCAAGACCATTTTTCTATAAACCCTTTTAATGCCTTTATGGAGATATAATCTCACTCCACTGTTACATATCCACATGTTATACACACACTGTATGCTATCCTTGCAGGCATCAGCTTTGCATTTAAATATTTTCTTACATCTCTCTCCCTAGGAATATGTCAGCTCCTTGAAGACAAGGGTGCTTGTCAGCCAGCAGGGCACTGCCTGGGACACAGTAAGTTTTCAATAATTCTTCTTAACCTAATTTTAAGTCATTTGACTATTTGTCATCAATTCATGTTATTCTTTCTTTTCCTCCTCTCATAAAATTATTTTCTGTGAGATTTTGTTTTTCAACTCTGCAAGAGTGCTAGTTCTCAGTTTGTTTTTTGCCTCTCACTCATTGTTCCTTTTAAAAACTCTGTTCTGCACTGTTTCAATTTCTATATCACCTTGAAAACCATTCTTACTCCCATTCTTTCCTAAGGAAGGCTGTAAATACAATCAATACTAGTACCTCAGCACTTCCTACAACGTTGAATGTTAAAGATACAAATTGTTATTATTCTTAAAATTATTGTCGTTATTTTACCTTAGGCAGATGAGAAAACTAAGGAATGAAGAGATCAAAACTAACCACATATAACTAAGGTAGGTCTAAAACTAGAAATTTCTTTCTTTGAATTTTAGTTCAGTTCCGTTTTGGTGCATCTATTTGATCTTTATTAGTATTCTGTATTTCTTTCTAAGACGTTAAAATGGCACTTTGGTTATTCAGTGAAGTATTTCTACACTGTGCAGTAACCTCTTATTTCAACACTTTGTTTTGCCCAAGGTCCTAATTCTTTAATGAGCCATTGTGACAGTGGAAAGGTAAGTGCCCTATACTTCTGCAACAGTAGTCAACAGAAGAATGTATGTTTACTCCCAATCAGACACAATTCTCATTCTTATCCACTCTGACTTGAGTTTTTCTGCTACCCTCTATCTGACTGGTTTTCTTAATGTTTTTCCTTTGGAAAAATATTCTCCTCTCTGGTAGGACGAGAGAGTTGTAATAAATCCAGACATGTGCTAACCCTTCCAACTCACACTGCCCTTGAAATAGCACTCTAATGACCACCATAAGCAGCTTATCCATACTGATTCATGTAAGAATTATAACTTAAAAAAAATTCTCATGGCTTTGTTTCCTTTGGATACAGTTCTTGATAGAAATTAAATGTCATATATTATATTATATATGATATATTTGTGTGTGTATAAACATAGATGTAGATATACACATAATGCTGATTTCACTTAAGATCTTTGTTTTATTTTTTATAGTTTTATTTATTTATTTTTTTCCCCCAAAGCCCCAGTAGATAGTTGTATGTCATAGTTGCACATCCTTCTTGTTGCTGTATGTGGGACTCAGCATGGCCGGAGAGGCAGTGCGTCAGTGCGCGCCTGGGATCGGAACCCGGGCCACCAGCAGCGGAGCGCCCGCACTTAACCAACTGCTAAGCCACAGGGCCAGCCCAAGATCTTTGTTTTAAGGATGCATTTATTTTACAAATATTCTTTGTCTTCCGTATATCAAGACCCTGATGTACATTGAGGATATAATGACACAATTGCTTGTTGTTTCACAAAAATGGGAGTAAAATTAATCAATAACCACAGAAATAAATACATATTTGAAAATTATTAAAGCATGCTAAGTAGAAAAATTAGAGAGTTGTATGAGAGAGACTTAGAGGGGAGCTTAATCAGATTGAGAGGCTTCTTTGAAGAAGTAACATTTAAGCTGACAATTAAGGGATATAATGCAGTTAAATAGCAGATAAAAGAACATTTCAGACAGTGCATACAGCCTGCTTAAAGTCTCTGAGGTAAGGAAGAACGTGGGGTATTACAGGGGCAGGAAGAAGGTCTCTGGGCCTGGAATAAAGCATTGGAAGATGGGGCTATTTGTTAGGTTGGCAAAAGATGATGCAGTTGTAGGATTGTAGGATACAATTAGGATTTGGGATTTTTTATCTTAAATGCAATAGAAAGGCATGAACGAATTTAGGGTAGGAGGACAGCATGATTTATATTTTAAGAAAATCTCAATATAATGTAGTGATCAATTAAAGTCAGTGAGGGGAGTGAAAGTAAAGAAATAACTCTTTATAGATGTATAAAATAGGAGACACATGGACTTGGAAATTGAAATTTATTTGTTAGAGACAATTTTGAATTTGGTGTTAGATATTACTCCTGGTTCTCTTCAGTATGGAAGAGACTTCTAATTAGCTAAAGTCAAAATAAACTAAAAATATTTACACCTGCAGGAGGAACAAAGGGAAAATCATTCACAGATATACACTTCAAGCCAATCTGGGAAGACATTGCATAGTGATTATTTACAGAAAGGAATTTGGTTAGATACTTTTGTTGTCTAATATTCATCTTGTCTCTCAGATTCTTCTGGAAATGAACATTGAAAGTAGATATTAAAGACTCTGATGGGACTCACAGTTGAAATTAAAATTGTCAACCTGCTGCAGATGCAGATATCCATAGACATGTGACACCTTAAAAAAGTAAATACAATTACATCATTTTATTGATGGTGGTTTTTAAAATATGAGATTTTTTTGGTGCTATAAATTACCTCCACTGGTTATCTCCCCACAAATATGTTTGTCACATTAGTTTAAAAATTTCTATTCCTTTCCATTCCAGTTGCTTTATCATCTTTCCTTTGCTTTCACTGCCAATTCTATTGAAAAAATAGCCTAAACTCACTACTTAGCATCATGAAAACAAGTTTCTTTCCTATTACTATTTATAAAACTATCAAAGATCACTAATAACTTCCTAAATATCAAATACAACAGCCTTTTCTATGTTCATAAGCTACTTCGTCTCTTTACTACATCTCTATACAACCTTTATTCTTTAAACTTTCCCACATATACAGTCATGTGTTGCTTAACAACAGGGGATACATTCTGAGAAATGTGTCCTTAGGTGATTTCATTGTTGTGTGAACATCATAGTATGCACAAACCTAGATGGTAGAGCCTACTACACACCTAGGGTACATGGTACTAATCTTATGAGACCACCGTCACATACGCAGTCCATCATTGACCGAAACCTTGTTATATGGCACATGACTATACACACACACACACACACACACACACACACACGCACACTAAACTTTCTAATCATCTCCTTTTACTCTATTTTTTCTTTACAAATTCCTTAAGTTTTTGCATTTACCAAAGTAGCTTTCTCACTCAGCACTGCCCCATCCATTCTATAGCTTTTCCTCTTCATTTTGATGGCTCTCTTATTTACATCTACAAATAGATTTGCCGACCTGTTTCCCACACACCAAAATGTGTCCAAATCAGGATTCAAGATTTTCCCTCAGTTCCTTATCTCAGCAAAAGACTTCCTGTATCATTGGCTCCTTCATCTTCAAATCCACTTTTTAAATCAGCTGCCGTAACCAAAAAACTCTTTATGAACTATATGAGTCTTCTCTCCTTCACTGCCTTCACACACACTTCACTCACACTACCTAGTGGATTTCTTAATTGATTGCCCTTGCCCATAATCTTTCTCTTTTTGATTTCACCGTTTACATAGCTTTCATATTTATTTTTCTCAATTACTGGTGATTTGATAGCATCCCTTCATCAAAAACTTGCTTAGAAAAATACATCCTAAATCTTTCATATGAACTTCAAAGCAGTTGCAGTCCAGCTCTAAACTACTTTTCCAACTTCTTCTACCAATATACTTTTCACACATTGTGTTCTTCATTCCCAAAGGTACTTGCCATTTTTAGAATGCACTATGCATTCCTCTGGTTCCTTTTTAAGGTTGGGTGCCTTATATACAGAGCCTGAGACCAAAATTCTTGTGAAGGTGATTTATTGAGGGAGTCAAGTCAGAAGAAAGGAAGTGCTAGAGACTGAATGTTTTATCTGTCCAAAATTCACATGTTGAAACCTAATCCCCAACGTGATGATATTAGGAGGTGGGGCCTTTGGGGGTGATTAGGTCATAAGGGTGGATCCCTCATGAATGGGATTAGTGCCCTTATAGAATAGACTCCAGAAAGCTCCCTCACTTCTTCTGCCTTCCACCATGTGATCACACAGTGAGAAGACAGCCATCTATGAACCAGGAAGCAGGCTCTTATCAGACACTGAATCTGCCAGGGTCTTTATTTTGAACTTCCCAACTTCCAGATCCGTGAGCAGTAAATTTCCGTTGCTTATTGGTATAGCAGCCAGAATGGACTGAGACAGTGAGTAAGGGAGATAATCAAAATGCATTGCTCCTTCTTTGTCTTTAAAGAGCCTATTGTTTTTATCAGCATTTCACACTTATTTTATTCTATTTCCTTTTATAACGAGTTACTTATATGTAGTGAAGTCCTTGGAACAAAGACAGTTTTTTTTCATTATTTTTACATTCACTCCACCACAGCTCCTACTAAAAAGCCCTATAATGTAGTCAAAATTTTAAAAGTATCTCTCGAAATGCGTTGTCAGTAAAAGTGAAATACTTTACAGGAAATCTTAAGAGTAGTACGCGTATTTTCTGGAATAAAGCCATTATATATTTTATATCTCAATGTTATATTTATGGTTATGGATTTAAGGTCTTCTTTTGTATTTTAAGTCAGACCTTTCAAAAAACATTATTTTTTTTGTCACTGAAATGCCATTTGGTGTTGTTCCAAGATTAATTATATTAGCCATTCCTTTTTTTTTCTATAGAAAAACTGAAAGCTATTAGACATAAAATTCATAGAACTAAAAAGAGCCTCCAGAGGTCACCTTAGCCCAAGTCCTAAGTGGAATTGAAAACTGTTCTCAAATCATTCACAAAGGTAGCTGTCCACTTAGTCCAGTTTTGTTTTGAAAGAATAAGCCACCATTCCAATACTTCATAACCTTTATAGGCTTTCTTTCTACTCATACGAAAATATAGTGGGTCTGTTTCTTCTGCTTTCTGGGCCTCTCTGACACAGTCTAGGTTCCCACTGACCTACTTTTATAATTGAAAGCAAGCATCTGTTTTCATATATCTTTTCCAATCGGCTTAATTTTTTTAACTACATTAACTTTTTCTCTCTTCTTTTTAGAAAGAGCAATTTGAAGTGAATTAATTCATTTTACTGAACTTTGTATTTTGCAATAATTGTAGATTCCCATGCCGTTGTAAGAAATAATACCCTCTAAGCAGTTCCCTTTCATGGTAATATCTTGAAAATTACAGTGCAATATCACAACCAGAATACTGACACTGACACGGTCAAGATACAGAAGTTTTCCAACATCACAAGGATCCCGCGTGTTGCCCATTTCCCTCTTGCCTCACCTCCTCCTTAACTCTGAGCAACCACTAACAAGAATACTATACAAATGGAATCATTTAATATATAACCTTTGGATTGGCTTTTTTCACTCAGTATAATTCCCTTGAGATTCATCTAGGTTTTTGCAGGTATAAATAATTTGTTCTTTTTTAATGCTGAAGAGTACACTTTGGTATGGATGTGCTATAGTTTGTTTAACCATTCACCCAATGAAGGACAGCCAGGTTGTTTACAGTTTTGGCTTATTACAAATAGAGTTACTATAAACGTTCATGCACAGGTTTTTGTGTGAACATGAATCTTCATTTTTCTGAGATAAAAGCCCAGGGATGCAATTGTTGGGTCACATGGTAATTGCAAGTTTAGTTTTTTCTGACGCTGTCAAACTGTTTTCCAACGTGGTTGTATGATTTTACACAGCCATCAGCAAGCTTAATCAAGCTTCTCTGAATCCTTGCCAGTATTTAATATTGACATTATTTTTTATTTTAGCCATTTTGATAGATGTGTGGTAGTATTCCATTATTGTTTTAATTTGTATTTCACTAATGGCCAATGACACTGAGCATTTTATCATATGCTTGTCTGCCATCTGTATATTTTCTTCATTGAAATGTCTTGTCATGTATTTTGCCCATTTTCTAATTGGATTGTTTATCTTTTTACTATTGAGTTTTGAGAGTTCTTTATATATTCTAGATACTACTCCTTTGTTGGATAAGTGATTTGCAAATATTTTCACCCATTTTCAGCTTGTCATTTTATTTTCTTTTGCAGAGCAAAGTTTTAAATTTTGATGAAGTCCAATTTTCCAATTTTACATTTTGTGAACCGTGTGTTTGTGTGTAGTCTAAGAACTCTTGCCTAAACTTAAATCCTGAAGATTTTCTCTTATTTTTTTCTAAAAGTTTTATAGTTTTATGTTTAATTACATGATTCATTTTGAGTTAATCTTTGTGTAAGTTGTGAAACCTAGGTAAGGATTCTTTTCCTTGTTTCCTTTCTTTTTTTTCTTTTTTGGCATATGGATGGCCAATTGTTTCAGTACTATTTGTTAGAAGGCAATCCTCCTCCATTTAATTGGTTTTTTGACCTTTATTGAAATTAGTTGAGTATATTCATGTTGGTCTATTTCTGGATACTCTATTCCATTCTATTGATCTATGTGTCTATCCTTTCACCAATACCATAGAGCCATGATTACTGTTACCATATAATAGGTCTTGAAATTGGGTAACTCATTCCTCCAACTTTATTCCTCTTTTTCAAAATTGTTTTTTCCATTCTAGGTCCTTTGCATTTCTATATAAATTTTAATGTGATCTTGTCTGTTATACAAAAAGTCTTGCTGAGATTTTGATAGGAATTGCATTAACCCTATATATCAATTTGGAAACAATTGACATCTTTACTATGTTGACTCTACCGATCCATGAACATGGTATGTCTCTCCATTTATTTAGATCTTTTTGATTTTTTTCCTTCAATGTTGTACAGTTTTCAGCATGCAAATCCTGTATATATTTTAATAGATTTATAGCTAAGTATATGATTTTTTGAGCAGTTGTAATGGTATTGTACTTTTAATTTCAGTTTCCACATGTTCATTCTCAGTAATGAAAATGCAATTGAGTTGTGTGTGTTGATCTTCTATCCTGCATCCTTGTTGAACTTCTTATTTATAAGTTACAGGAGGTTCTTTTGGGGTTCTTTTTTATGTACATTCCTTGAGATTTTCTATATAGTCAACCAGGCCATCTGCAAATTGAGACAGTTTTATTTTCTTGCTTTCCAATCTGTATACCTTATGTTTTCATTTCTTGCTTTATTGCTTAAAACTTCTAAAACTATGTTGAAAAAGAGTGGTGAGGGTGAATATCTTTGTCTTGTTCTTAATCTTAGAAGGAAAACATTCTCTCTCTTACCATTAATTATAATGTTAGTTGTAGGTTTTTTGTAGATGCTCTTTATGAAGTTGAGGAAGTTCCCTTGTTTACCAACCAATTTACTAGCCCATTCATGACTCTTTTCCAGAAATTGGGGAAATCACTGAATTCTCTAGGCTTATATTTGAGAAGAAATCATCATATCATTTTGATGTCTATATAAACCTAAAATTAGAGGTGTTAGAAAGCCATGGAAAATGAAAGGATGAAGATAAGGAAACAGATGCGGCTCAAACGTAAGATGTAGTTATCATCATACACTCCTATGTGACATTTATATCATGTTATATCCATTATATCCATGGCTTGGATAAAACATATGGAAACTCATAGTTTCAAATGTATGGATCAAGGGACAGTAGAATAGACAGGTAAAGCATTGAATATGGGACATAGGCTTAAAAAAAAAACTTAAGATACTCTTCTCTACAAAAGTAGATACATTTATGACATTGACTATTGTAAATATGTATAGATTAAATATGTTTCTAGGTAAAGAGTGTCTTCATCTTACTTTAAAAGTGATGAAAATTCCCCCTTGTTTCATGATCAGTCATTCTGGTAACAGAATTTATTTCAGACGGAAAGATCTTTCTTGTTTCTTCAACATGAAAGAAAAATAGAATCAACTATATTATTCTCTTTAGATAATAAATATTTTCTTTTCTTTGAACTGTCAACACAGCCTCTACAAAGATATAAAGAGAGTGGCAGCACTAATTATGTTTCAAGTTATCAAAGACTGGAATTAGCAAAAGTCAATAATAATTGAAATATCAAAACATTAGATGCTTAATGAATATTTTGGAACAAATAAATGAATGATTATAATCTTAAGTATTATATTATGAGACAAAAGCAACCTGATTTGCACAGGAATTAAGATGTTTCTACAAGAAGGTAGATGGGTGAGAGCAGAGCAAAACTGATAATAGAAGAACAAATAAATTTTTGTTAGATATAGATTTACAATTATTAGTGAATCAAGTGTAGTGAGTGTACCCCAATAACATTTAACAGTCAAGTCATCAGGGAAAGAAAAATGACTGGGACCATGTAAACAATTCTGTGCTTTAGTTACCTGTTAACTATGGATGCCAGCTGTCCAGTGGTAGCCCGATTCCCAGCTTGCATGTGTAGGTGGTGGAAGAATGCCAATAAAGAATAGGAAGGAACTAAATATGCCAGTGGAAACCAACTAGCCATGGTGAATCTACCACCTCTATGCATGCTGAGGGAAAACACTAACTCTTCCTCCTTGGAATACCAGTGTCTCCTTCTCACTCAGTTGATTTTATGACTCTTCCCCTGTGGCTTCTAGTCATCTTGTTTTCTTAAGTCTGGCTGTGTTTCCAAGATTTACTTTCTTTTTCATAATTAATTATGCTGCCTCCCTCACTATTTAGAATTTATTTTGCTTTTACTCCTGTGTCCTTAGTTGCTAATATCTGGGATTATCGTGAGTGGGTATTTATCATGTTATTTAGGTTTCTTGAATCTTCAGAGTACTGGTGATCAGTAGCTTTACTAAATTTGCACAAAAATCTATTAAAAGTGAACTTAAAAGCTGATGTTCCATTCTGATCAAGATGCCTTAATGCCTTCAAAGATCAAAAAACTGAATGAAATATAAAAAATCAGTCACAAGATATTTGACATCAGGAAACAAAGGACAGTCATTCTTGAAAGAGGGGAAACAAATGAGCTTAGCCCTAGCACACTGACTGTAGAAAGTTTCCAGGATACAGTATAGACAATAAGAATCTAGGCAGAGTCCAGATTCTCTGAGTTAAGGACATGGAATTGGAAGCCCAGGGATGCCAGGGTGGCTAGAGTTCACAGAAGAGGGTACTGGAAGGAAGAGAGCTGCACAGAGAGAGGGATCCACATATCTACAGAAGAACTCCCTTGAGTCTTCATTTGAGTACCAATCAGCACACACGTGTGAGCAAACTACCCAAAGCCAGAATCACCCAAAAGAATTGGAAAAAATAGTGTCTGGAGATCTCACAGTGACAGGAATAGTGCTTGTTCTCAATAGCCAGAGTGGAATAGCTCACAATTCATGTGGTTTCAGTCAGAGGCTTAAGAAGGGTCTGGCTTCAGTAATGTGGATAAAAATTACCTCTAAACTTAATGGTGCTCTGGTCTTGCCTAACAAAGCCTAAAACCAAGACCTAAGGATCAAACTAATCTCAAGTAACTTAACTGTGTTGCAGAACACAGATCAATAATATTTACAAAGAACAAAAATAATAATCAGCATCCTACAAGGTAAAATTCACGTCTGACATTTGATAAAAAATTACCAGGCATATATGCAAGGAAGCAAGAAAATACAACTCATAAGGAGAAAAAATATCAACCAATTAAAACTGAACCAGAAATGACACAGATCACAGAACTGATAAGCAAGAACATTAAGAAATGTTATTACAACTGCATTCTATATGCTCAAGAAGCTACAAGAATAATTAAACATATCAAGTAGAGACATGGAAAAGATATTTAGAGAGAACTTAGTAAACTGAACTTCTCTAGATGAAACCTACAATGTTTGAGATGAAAAATACACTGGATGGAATTAACCCCAGATTAGACATTGCAGAAGAAAACATCAGTGAGTTGAAGACATTGCAAAATACACTACCCAAATGAAACACAGGGAGAAAACAATCTGAAAAAAAAAAATCAGTGAACTTTAGGAAAACTTCAAGTGGCCAAAATCTGTGTACTTGGTGTCTCCAAAGTAAGGGGAGGGTGACAGAAAGCATATTTTATAATTAATGGCCGAAGTTTTTCAAAATTTGGTGAAAACTGTAAACTGATAGATTTAAGCAGCTCAATGAAAACAAACAAAAATATGAAGTACACTATATTAAGTATATCAGAATGAATTGTTTAAAATCAAAGATAAAGAGAAGAAGTTTTAATGTAGTTAGTGAAAGACATATTGCATGTACAGGAACAAAGATCAAGGTGACAGATTTCTGGTCAGAAACTATGTAAGTTACAAGGCAGTTTGGAACAGTATCTTCAGCATAACAAATATATATAAACCTTGAATTTTAAACTCATAAAATATAGAATTCTAAAAGGAAGGTGAAATAAAGGTGTTTCAGGCATAGAAAAGCTGAAATAATTTATTACCGGCAGAATGTGACTACAATAAATGTTAAAAGAGGCACTGTAAAAAGAAGAAAAATGATACAAGATGGAAATCTGTATCTACTTAAAAAAAGCAGAGTACAGGAAATGGAAACTAATGCATAAATACGAAGATATTTTTTCTTATTATTTAAATATCTTTAAAATATATTAACTGTGTAAAGCAAAAATAACGGTATATTGTGGTGCTTATAACATATATAGAGCTAAAATGTATTAAAATAATAGCACAAAGACAAGAAAAAATAAATATACTATTATAATAAGGTTCTTATGCTATACATGAAAGACCATATTATCACTTGAAGGTAGCCTATGATAAGTTAAAGATGTACACTATAAATCCTAAAGAAACCACTAAAGGAAGAGGACAAAGAGTTGTATCCCAGAAGTCAAAAACAAAATTCCATTTTATGATTTCTATATTCTAAAGAAAAATTTCTAAATGCTAAAAAACATAGAAAAATAGAAAAGAGGAAACAGCACAGGTAACAAATGTAAACTACGTAGTAAAATAGGAGATTTAAACCCAGCGACATCTATAAATGTAGTACATGTCTGACTACCCCAATCAAAAGGTAGAGATTATCAAATTGGATAAAAAATCAAGACAACTAGATGCTGCCTATAGTAAATCCAATTTAAATATAAAGATACAAATAAGTCAAAAGTAAAGTATGAAAAAGATATGCATGCTGACACTAATCAAAGAAAATTAGAGTGGCTATGTTAATATCAGACACAATAGATTTCAAAGCAAAAAATATTACCAGGGAAGAAGAGGGTCAATTCATCAAGAAACTGACCATATGTGCTTATGCACCCAATAACAGAAATTCAAAAGACATGAGGCAAAAATTTATAGATCTGCAAGAAGAAACAGAAAAATCCACTACGATAGAGATTTGAACACCTCTACTTCATTAACTGATAGAACAACTAAACAATCAGTAAGAAGACAGACTTGAACAGTACTGTCAACCAACTTGGCCTTGTTGACATATATAGATCACTCTACTCATGAACTGCTGAATAAACATTCTCTTCAAGTGCACTCAGAACATTTACCGTGATAGACCAAATTGTGTACCATAAAACAAACCTCAATACATTTAAAAGTATTCAAGTCATACCAAGTATGTACTCAGATCACAAGGGAATTAAATTTGATATCAGTAACAAAAAGACATCTGAACAGCTCCCAAATACTTGGAAACTAAATAACACACTTCTATACAACCCTGTGGATCAAAAAAGAACTAAAGGGATAATTAGCAAGTATTTGAATTGAACAAAAAATAAAAACATAATACGTCAAAATTTGTGATATGGAGTTAAATAGGTACTAAGAAGGAAATTTATAGCACTAAATACCTCTATTAGAACAGAATAAAGGTCTAAAATTGATGATTTCTGATTCCAATTGAAGAAACCAAAAAAGAAGAGCAAATGAAGCCAAAAGTAGCAGACGAAAAGAAATAAAAGTCAAGGGCCGGCCCCGTGGCTTAGCGGTTAAGTGCGCGTGCTCTGCTGCTGGCGGCCGGGGTTCGGATCCTGGGCGCGCACTGACGCACTGTTTCTCCGGCCATGCTGAGGCCACGTCCCACATACAGCAACTAGAAGGATGTAAAGCTATGACATACAACTGTCTACTGGGGCTTTGGGGGAAAATAAATAAAATTAAAAAAAAAATAAAGATCAGAAGAGTAATTAAAGAAATAAAAAACATAAAAATAATAATGACTATCAATGAAATTAAAAAGTAGGGTTTTTTTTGAGAAAACCAGTAAAATTGATAACCCTCTAGGCAGACTGATAGGGAATAATAGAGAAGAGACAAATTACCAACCTACCAACATCAGGAATGAGAAAGATAATATCACTGTAGATTTTATAGGTATTAAGTGTTTAATATAGGAATATTATGAACACCTTTATGCCAATAAATTCAACATCTTAGAGGAAATAGACACATTCCTTGAAAGATACAAACAACCAAAATGTACTTATTAAGTAACAGGTAACCTAAAGAGTCCTTTATATGTTAAATAAATTGAATCTGAAGTTAAAAACACTGTCACGAAGAAAACTCCAGTCACTGATGGTTTCACAGGTTAATTCTGTCAAACATTTCAGAGAGAGTTATTACCAATTATAAACCAATTCCTTAAAAAATTGAAGAGGTGAGAATACTACCCAACTAATTTTTTGAGGCCAGCATTATTTCGATACAAAAATAAGAGAGATACTTCAAAAACCAAAGATTAAAGGCCAATGTTCGTTATGAACACAGATGCAAAAAATTTTAACAAAACTAATCCAACAATATATAAAAATAATAATATAGAAAGAAATAAGGTAAAATTCCTTTATTTTTTTAAATTAATTTATTTATTTACTTTTCCCCCCAAAGCCCCAGTAGATAGTTGTATGTCATAGCTGCACATCCTTCTAGTTGCTGTTTGTGGGACGCAGCCTCAGGATGGCCGGAGAAGTGGTGCGTCGGTGCACGCCCGGGATCTGAACTAGGGCCGCCAGCAGAGGAGCGCGCGCACTTAACCACTAAGCCAGGGGGCCGGCCCTGATAAAATTCCTTTAAAAAATGATAATACCCCATGTCAAGCAGGTGTAATAGAAGGACAGTTCAATACCAAAATCAATCAATAAAATTCATCTTACTAACAGATAAAATATGTATATAAATATATAGTCATCTCAACAGATGAAGGAAAAAGAAAAAAAAAAAAGACGAAAACCAACATCCAATCCTGGAAGAAAAAAACGTCTCAGCTAAGTAGAAATAGAAGAAAACTTCCTCAAACTCAGATATGTCTGACTCCAAAACCCAAACTCTTGAATGCTATACTGTCTCAGTTATAAAGCAGGGTCAAGATTCTGTCAAAGGTTGTATTTCTACATTAATCAGGAACACAAAACACAGTCTAAAGCACATCTCTCTACTTTCAAAATACCTAGGAATCTGTTAGCATTCTCTCCAATCTGTACATTCTATTGGATACAGGAGTAGCACAAAACTCTGTCTCATAAGTATATATGCCAGATGGTGTATTCCAGTACAACTTTTTCTTTTTTCTCTTTTTAGTAATTTTTATTGAGTTTCTCTAATGTACCAACCTTAGCTGACTTGTAGGAAGATCAGAATTTCTGTTATGTTGTTGTGAATTGTCCTCAATTATGACTAGAGACAGGACAGACCTATTTCAGGTAGAGTATGCCATCGAAAGACTCGGTAAGCAGCCCATTCACCATGGCATTTCATAAACTTACTGTTGCACAGAATCTCACTGCGATATTAGCAGCTGGACGCTTTACATTATGGACTACAGAACAAAAGCTGACAAAATTCAAGAAATGTTTGGAGAATATTTTCTTCTATTGTAAGAGGAATGGAAATGCCCACTTGAGAAAAGCTATTTCACACAAGGCAACATTAAGGAATGTTGGATTGGAGAGTACTTTTTTCCAAAATAATCACTCAAATTTTTAATAAATAGGGCCATATTATATTTAGTAACAGGATGAAATTAAGAGCTATTTGGAGGGCAAGGACCACATTTTATACCACTTTTTAATACCTAACACCAATCATAAAATAGGTGCTTAATAAATGTTTATCTCCTAACTCCAAGCCAGTGCTTTCCCCATAGCACCACACTGCCTTCATTTTTGGTCAAATAAATATGTAATTTCACATTAATAAGATACAGTCAAAATATGTTACTGTTACTGCCCAACGTGGGGCCTTCTGCTCGCCGCAAGACATGCCAATAGTCAAGAGGCAAGGTAGTAGGAGGAAAAGGACCTTTTATATTACAGCTTACTAGCAAGAGGGAAGATGGCCAACTAATGTCTGAAAAAAAACCATCTTAAAAGGGCACAAAATCTTATTGCAGTTATATGGGCTGGTGGGTTATATAGGAAGGGTTTAGGAATGTTGACATTCTAGTGTTACAGACTGAGAGTCGCTACACCAGATATTTGTTTTTCATTGATGATGGCTATTAGCATAGATTCTCTCTTGGGGGTCATCACATTCCTAAGGAACTCAAAAGAACAAAGTTATCATCTTATCAGCAGCTGGGAGGTACATGAATAGGCAGGGGTTGTAAAATCAACATAGCAGTTAGATCTCCTGGACGGTGCATATCCAGCTGGGTTAGTTTGTCAGAGGTCATTCAAAGTTACAGTAGGGTTTCTTTTCTACAACATGGCTTCCCTTATGTCAACCTTGTCTTGAGCCGGTATCATTACTGCTTGAAGTTAATCATACATTATTGTACTTTCTGATTCTTGATAGATGTTTAATTTATAATATGAAGCAATAATAATGTAGATTTATGAACACATAGGTTACAACATCTATTCAACAAGTGCTAAGTAATAATATCAATACTGAAGCTTAAATTTATTTTTCAATTTTCCAGAGACATATTAGATAGTATTAAGAGACCTAACGCTTCTTCCATCTGAGGTAGAATCACCCATTGGAAATTGAATAGAAGGATATATGACAATGGTTTTAACTGTACATTTACTCTGTGTCCAACATAGTGGAGGATTTATGTATTACTAATCCTACACTTTTTGGGTAGTTAACTATCTGTAAGACACTGTCTTTTGTGCTAGAAATACGATGGTGAATAAGAGAAACCAGGCCCCTTAGTGATCCTACATTTCAGTGGGGGAGAGAGAGTGAGTAAACAAGAAAGTAAGGAATAAAGTATTTGCAGTCAGTGATAACTGTTAGGAAGAAAGTAAAGCAAGATAATTTAATAGAAAGCCACTGGAGGGGTAGCTCTTCCAAATTACATGCTAGGGAAGACTAAAACCTAAATGACAAGGAGAGGCTTGAAGGGAGATCTCCCTTTTCAAGCAAAGGGGACAGCATGGGCAGAGGCCTCAAGGCAAGTGCAGCTTGGCCTCCTCAAGGGAAGGCAAGGGGCCGGTGTAACAGGATCAGAGTGAGGGGGACAGGGGAAAAGTCAAGGAGATGCAGGAACTTGTAGCCCACAAGAGGAAGTTTGGATTTATTTTGATGGAAATTCACTGGAGGGTTTAAAGCAGGGGATAAATATGATATATTATTTGTATTTTTAAGAGATCCCTCTGGCCACTCTGGAGATCCTAGATCTGAAATGCTAGGACTGAGGAAGCAAGAATGACAACTTAGGAGGTTAATGCAATACTTCAGGAGAGAAATGAAGGCTGTTGGACTAACATGATAACACTGAGGAGACAGAGTGAGGTGGGGGGATTTGGAATATAATGTGAAGGTAGAACTGTCAGTCCTTGCTAATTTCTTGGATTTAGGGATTGGAGGATTATGGGGGAACAGGAGTCAAGAATAATACTTAACTTTTTGACTTAGTTTGTATTGGTGCCATACGGCGTTTCATTTATTTTTCATTCCAGTCTTGCCAGGTAGGCATTAAAATCTGATGTCACAGATGAAGAAGTGATGTTCAGGTGGACAAGGGACTTGCCCAACATCACACAGCCAGGGAATGGCAGAATCAAGATTCAAATCCAAAGAGCAATATATTTATTTCCACAACATCATCACACTTGGCAGCAACGCACCTTTAAATTTTTCCTAGTTGCTTTGACTAGATTAGAAAATAAAGATCTACAAGGGCAAGCTGAACATTAAAGCATCTGGTACACGAAAACTAGAATTAGCAGGAATATCTGACATTAGCTTGCCTAGTTATCCACCTAAAGCACTGGTTCATTCTACCAAATGCAGACTCTACTTGAGAATTTCAATTCGTAGGGAACTCACAGCAGACCATTCATTACATTTGGCATAATTTTTTAAATTGTTGCCAAAATTTGCTTCTGACTTCCTTGTTGGTGCTATTAGACTCCCATACAAGGCCTAATCCCTCAGCTGTATTATAATCATTAAAATATTTGAAGATAGACTTGTTTTCTCACAAGAAAAGATCTTAGCTCACTGCATAGTGTTTTAAAAATAGAATAAAAAGACTTTTGATTTTGAGTTAGTTGTATATTTTTAGAAAATAGCAGATAAACTTTTAAGAGAATTACTTCTTTTTTTTTTTTACAGATATTACGGGTTTAAAAAATTCTCTATGTATGCTTGACTAAAAAGCCTGCATTTCTTTCCATTGCTAAGGATTTTAAGGTTACAGGAGGAATATCTGGTATCTGTCATTAGGTCAATCCTACACTATTAATGGTAGTTTTATTGCCTTTCTATGAAGCCTTCTTCCAGTTTCTAAAATAAAAACAAGAAAGAGTTGTAAATAGATGCCATCACTGGTAGATCACCTTGTTCTAGAGAGGCAGGGATCACATCAGGCCCATAGAGCTTGACCTCTGACAAACCTTCTTTGTCTTCCCATCCTAAGATACAAGCAGAGAGAGAGGCCAAAGTGGTGTGACTTCTAAAGCAATTCAAAGAAAGACACGTCTCCTGCAGAAGGGCTGAGAAACCTATGCAGTAGTTGCTTAAATAAATTCTCTTTGGTTAAAATAAATAAATAATAATAATAAAGGAGCTATGTTTAAAAACAAACAATAACACTAAAAAACACTTTTTCTAACTGACGCATTTCTGACTATTGAAGTTCCAATGTTTTCAACAGCTGCCTTTCAAAGAGATTCAGCTCATTCAGTCTTAGCTTGGCGAGAAAAGGGGAGGCTCTCGGTTCTTGGTAAATAAATTTCCCTAAAACACCAACAATCATTTAGCTAGAAAAATCATACTCTTCATAACATAGGTCCTGAAGAATGTGATGTTAACCAAAGGAAAGAGATTCAGAATACACGATACCCCCTAAAATGTGTGGTGGGGCAGATTTCCTTTGGCATAAGTAAATTCATACTTGGGCTAAATTAGCTTCGTAAAGATGTCTTCAGATGCTTACTTTAGGAGTTTTCGGGCTGCAGTTTACTTTCTCTTTCATTATCCCTATTAATGTAAGGAAAGTATAGCACAAAGGAACATTATAATGATTTGTGATTCTTTGTGGTAAATGTTGGGTAGAAAAATCAGGAAATGAACGAGATAAGCCCATAGCTATTACTGTGAAATTGTAATTTGGTTTTGTAAAATATAAGTAATAGTCTAGAATAGAAGCAAGGAAGTTAAACTTATAAAGAAATGCCAAATCAAAAATGTAGACAATTATTTATGTAAAATAATATTCAGAGAAATTTTATTAATAATATCATAAATTTAGAAGTAGCCTTCACGCCTAACAATGGAAAATAGTTATGTAAATGTATTCATTCACAAGCCCTTAAAATAATGTTTTAACAGACTAGTGATATAAGGAAATGCACGTATTATAAATTGACATGGTACAGTGCAAGGTAACATAGGTTAAGTTCCTACCTTAGGCCAGGCACTGTGTTAGGTACTTTAAAGTATTATATCATGTAATCGTCACCATTCTAAGAAATAGGTACCATTACTTTCTCTATTTTCCTTATATGTTAAGAGTGGAGAGATAAAATGAATTGCCAGCTAACACATAATAGGCGATAGAGCATCTATTTCATTTGAACCTGGTGTGTCTGCTTCCAAAGCCCATGCTCTTATTCAAGACTTGCTCCATTTTTCTTAGAATTGTTGCAAATACTCATCTCAATTATCTTCAGGGTAATTGAATTTCATTTTTATTCTTTATTTCTCTATGTTAATGTGAAGCAAACAAAACACTCAGAACTAGTGTCATTCCACCCAGAAACTTAAATAACAAGGCACGCATTATAATTCTGATGGGCTTAGAAATGTGCAGTCCTGGTATCTTATTAACATAAGAAATTAGGGGTTTGCAAAACTCCTCTGTTTCAGTGACCATGACTTCACAGTAAGTAAAGGTTTCTTGAGTCTTTTAGTTGAGAATTCTTACACTTCACCTTTACACATCTTGTCCTTGTTTTTGGTAGTCACTGAATAATGAAAGCATGAGATTCAACATGCATTAATTTTATATATTGTTTGTATAGGCATCTAAGGGGCCATTAACTCTGTCTCTTTCTCTGTATGTACAGCTTCAGGTTATCTGGTTCATCCTAGGTGTCACCTGCTATAGGAATTCTCTAAGCTCCTTTCTTCCTGACACTCCATTGATATGACTACTTACAGGACACCAGAATCTCCTGATTTTCTTCCATCCTCACTGGCTACTCCTTCTCAGTCTTCACTGATTCTCCTCAAATCCCTACTTCTAAACATTGAAGTGTCCAAGATTCAAAACTTAGACCTCTTTGGCGATATTTTATCCATTCTCACAGCTTTATATGTATGCTCTAAGCTGTTGACTCTCAACTTTTATATCTCAACATGAGTATATCCAAATGTCCACTTGATAATCTCATTTGTAGGCCTAAATAGGTATTTCAAACTTCTATGACCAAAATAAACTTTTTGATTTTCCACTCCAATAAACAATATCAAGCCATGAAACAAAATTTAAAAACCCTACTGCTGCTCCTTCCCATTTCTAGTCTCAATAAATAGCACTACCATTCACCTAGTGGCTAAATTTATGCCCCCACATGTAATCTATCATCACATCCTTGAGGTTTTATCTTCAAAGTTTATCCCTAATTCACTCATGTCTCATACCACTCCAAGGTGTCATGGCTCACCTGGACTTGCAGTAGAGCTTCTAATTGGACTACCTACTTTTGCTCACACTCCTCTGCATCAATTACCGACTGAAATTTCAATTACCGACTCAAATATTCGCCAGCTCTATGACCACGTGAGAGTCACTTAATTTCTGTTTCCTTATATGTTAAATAAGGAAAATAATATATCTCATAGACTTGATTTGAGGATGATATTTCAAGATAAAATGCTTTTCACAGTGTTGGCACATAGTAAGCCCTTATTAGCAGTTAGTTATTATTATTTTTTGAACCACAGCTGATTTTAATACATAAATTCGATCATGTCACTTCCTTGTTCCAAATTCTCCATTGACATATATGACACTTGAATAAAATCCAATGTCCTTAACATGACCCCAAAACCCTAAAAGATCTGGACCATTGGTACATCTGACCCCATTTCTAACTACTGTCTCCCAGCTTACTGTGTTCAAGCCACTGGTTTTCCCAATGTTCCCTGAATTTTCTAAGCTATTTCAGCCTCACTTCATACTTCCAGGTGCCTCTTCTTGCAACTCTTCACCCAAATCTTTGCAAAACTTTCTCATTTCATTTATTTTTTTACTCAAATTTGACCCAAATTTCAGGAATGACATATCTTCTCTGACTATTCTATCAAAAATAACATCCCCTAACATTTTCTGTCTCTTTACCTTGCTTTATTTTGCTATTCATAATACTCATCACAGCCTGATATACAATTATTTGTCCATTTGTTTATTGCTAGTTCCCCTTAAAAGAGAGTAATCTCCATGAGAATAAAGACTTACTTCATTAAGAATTTTGTTCACCTCCATATTTCCAGCAGCTAGAATAGTCCCTAGTACTAATAAGCATGCAATAAATATTTGGTGAATGAAGGATTACATAAAATGTATTATAATTATGTTTTCTCATGTCTATCACTCCCAATAGACATCAACCTCTCTCTTTTCATTGCTTGATGCATAATGAGCACATAATAAATATTTGTGAGTGAGAATTTATTAGCACCTGAATGAACATAACATAATCAGAAGAGCATACCCATGGAGAATGTAATTAGGGATGTAGAGGCAACTTCTTACACCTGGAAGACCAAATATTTAATTTACAGAGAATCTAAACTATGTCCTTTCTTTCCTGGTTATCATTTCTGACAAATACTTTGCTCCTTTTGATTGACTAAGTACAGATTAGACACTACAAATATGGATCATTAGCTGCACAGTAGCAGTAGCTGCCAGTACGTTTGACTAAAAATAGATCCAATTATTAAAAACCAGCAAACATATTTTGAGCAGTTACTGACACAAACTCAGTAGACTCAATTCAACATGTGAGATTCTCCTTGACTTTGAACATGGGTTTGTCTTTTTCATGGATTAATGTGGCCTAAATCTTGCATTCTAGTGGCAAAGATAATTAACATTTGAGAGAACAGACAGAGGGCATGGGACTGAAGATAAGATTGACATTTCAGTACCTCATAGAAGGCTCGGGAAACACAGACTGGAAGATCAGAAAAATGCTTTAATAGACGGTCAATCCCTCTTAAGGTGCTTATGGCTTTATGTATTTCTTGTCATAGGATTTTTCTAAGAGCTTCTCTAGGAGTTTATTTTGTCAGAAATATATTTCATATGAAATTCTCTTTGATAAAACCTGCTCGAAAGAAATAGCAGAAATTATCTCTATTCAAAAAATTGACATTTTTTTACTACCGAAAGGGAAGGTGTAAAGATTCATTTGGTCTTTTTTTTTTTTTTTTTTTTTTTTTTTTTGTGAGGAGATCAGCCCTGAGCTAACATCCGCCAATCCTCCTCTTTTTTTGCTGAGGAAGACGGCCCTGGGCTAACATCGGTGCCTATCTTCCTCCACTTTATATGGGACGCCGCCACAGCATGGCTTACCAAGCAGTACTTCGGTGCGCGCCCGGGATCCGAACCAGCGAACCCCGGGCCGCCGCAGCGGAGCGCGCGCACTTAACCGCTTGCGCCACCGGGCCGGCCCCTCATTTGGTCTTTTTAAGAACAAAGAAAAAATATTCATTGAGGAGAGGTGTTTCCATCAATTCTACTGTACAAAAATCTATTCCAGGGTAAATAAAACATGGCATTTGAGAAGCACGTGCACAAGTCATTTTCTGACCTGAGTATGGAAGTGAGGGCATGGTCTAACCCCACATATGCTTACTCACTGGAGAGGAGAGCAGTGTGATACAGACAAAGATCAGGAACTGAGGCCAAAGAGGTGGCTCTGACAGTCCTGGTTCTGACACTTCCTAGCTTCTAGAATATGGGCATGTTTCTTAACTGCTCTTCATTAGTCACACTTGTAATCATGACTCCTATCTAATATGATTGATATACGAAACAAATGAATGCCACCTTTGTTCAAGCAAACACCATACTCTGGAAAGGAGGCAACATGGCCCTTGCTGATGGGTAGCTCCTAAATGAAATACTCCAGGAGCTGCAAAGAGATGTAGGGTAGAGAGAGCGTCTGAAGCTGGTGTATCTCCCCTGGTATTCTTATCTGTTATTTTCCTGTTTCCAAGATTTGCGGTGCACGGTCTCTACATGAAATGCTCTTCCTCCAACACATTCTCTCCTTTTCTGTAACTCCCACGTGTCCTGTAAGTCTCAGCTTAAATGTCACCTTCCCCAAGAGGCCTGCCAGAGACCACACAAAGATCTAGGCCCACCTTGTTCCCATGGCACATTCTTCTTCTTCATAACTCTCAGCTTTTCTTGTGATTACTTGTGCAAAATCTCTCTTACCAGTCATATCAGAAGTTCTAAAAGGGCAAGGACTCTGTGTGCTTTATTCAACACTTTATCATCATAGTACAATGCAAATAGTTTTAGGATGGATTAGCAAAATATTTAAATCCACATCTCAGAAGAATTAGGAGTATAACAATGAGACAGCAGAGGGATTGAGACATATGAAAGGGACAAGTGAAAGTAATTTAAAGAAAATCTTGAACAATTTGCTTTTTCATATAGAACAGATGAAACATAACTGCCAGAAGTACCATGTATTATTGTATGGCAGAGAGCCTGTCACATAATACATGTTCAATAAATCTTCATTGAGTAAATAAATATATAATTAAATGAATGCACAGACAGTTAACATGAGCCCTCTGGGAGTCTGATATAAGACAATCTAGATGTGATTTTCAACACAAGGAACAATGCTTAATTGTTAAAATGAAATGAATTACAATTTAAGGAACAAAAACAATAGGATTGCTTGGGGATTTTTTCTATTGGGTAAACGGATGTTCAAAATACTTTGATTAGTATTTGTATATATTCATAAATGTGAATTTTAAAGGGGAAAGATTGGCTCTAAAAGAGTCTCTCCTACATTTACAAAAATGATTTAAATGTTATTTATGTTTTCTTATAGGTAAGAAGGTTCACATTTACGACAGTAGCCTAAGGGTCAAATGTAACTAAAAAGGATCTTATCAGACAGAGAAACAATTTTTACTGGAAAGATAATAAATTCAGTTTTGAGTCTGTTCAGGTTGAAGTGCCCATAGAAATTTCCAGCTGTAGTTGAGACTTAGGGTAAGTTATGTTGTCTCTTTTGCCTCTATTTCATTAAGGCACAATGGATATGATAATAGTATAAAATTCCTGATATTTCTGTATTAAAAGCATTGATATATGCAAAATGTTTAAAATAGTAACTGGCAATTAACTAATATTCAAGAATATTAGCCATTATTTTTAATAATATTAATGATATTAATAATAATATGCCTACTAGACAGTTGAATATATGGGTCTAGAACTGAGGAAAAAGATCAGGGCTATTTGATCAGGCTATCCACACATATTTAGGAAAACGCAGCACAGAGACAATGATCAAATCTATAGAGAAAAATGGGTTTGCCCAGAGAGAGTATAATTTAAGAAGAGTTGAGATAGAAGGAAAAAAATCTCTCAGGAATATTTATATTCATATTATGAATAGTAAGGGTTTATTCAGTGAAGGAGGCTAAGAAGAAATTGAAGTAATACAGGCCTTTTTGAAAGGAAGTCATTATAAAGATTGCTAAACAAAATAAATTTTTATTGAGTTAGAAAATATTTGTAGGACTCTGGTCATAAAATATGATTTTTTAAAAAACAGCATTATGTAAAAATAGTGTGCTATAAAAAGTTTCTTTGAGGACCGGCCCCATGGCCTAGTGGTTAAGTTCAACACATTCCACTTCAGCAGCGTGGGTTTGGTTCCTGGGCATGGACCTACACCATTCGTCTGTGGCCGTGTTGTGGTGGCAACCCACACACGAATAGAGGAAGATTGGAACAGATGTTAGCTCAGGGTGAATCTTCCTCAAGCAAAAAGAGGAAGATTGGCAACAGATGTTACCCCTGGGCAAATCTTCCTCAGCAAAAAAAAAAAAAAAAGAAAAAAAAAAGGCGGGGGGGACGGCCCGGTGGCAAAGTGGTTAAGTGTGCGCACTCCGCTTTGGTGGCCCGGGGTTCAGAGGTTTGGATCCCAGGTGCGCACCAACGCACTGCTTGTCATGCCACCATGCTGTGGCGGCGTCCCATATAAAGTGGAGGAAGATGGGCATGGATGTTAGCCCAGGGCCGATTTTCCTCAGCAAAAAGAGGATTGGCATCGGATGTTAGCTCAGGGCTAATCTTCCTCACAAAAAAAAAAAAAAGTTTCTTTGGAGAAGAATGATTTATGTTGAACTTTGCCTCCATTTTCTTAGCAATTCTGCTCTGGCTCCAAACTCAGCAAAATAAAAGCTAATGTGATGCACTCTCTTTAGATGGCAGTTTAGCAATTCTCTATTATTACTGGAGCATGTCTGCCAGGGATCTCACTAAAACCTAAGTGACTTATTAGAGTAGTCTTCCCAGCTACGCATACTACTATCCCATGGGGATTTCCCTAAATACCCTTTCTCCACTTCATTATTACGGATCCAGTGATGTTTTTCACGATGTCTGAGTGTTCATTATAGATCTATGCTCTGGGCACCTGCCTGGCTGTTTGGTGAGTCTAATCCTTAACTCATTTTTATTTTTAGAATACATTTTTATCACATAGCATTGCATTGTGACCTGTATCTTCCCATGTGTGAGTTACAAGCACTAAACTCTGAAACCATCACACTCAGATACGAAAACTTGCGTCTACCTCCCACTAGCTATGTGACTCTGAACGAATGATTTAACCTCTTTGTGCCTTTGTGCCTCTGATTCCTTATTTGTAAAGTGAGGATTATTACAATAGTTTGAACTTCATAGTGTGATGCCTTGCACATGATACATGCTTTGTAAGTGTAAGCTATCATTATCATTATTTTGAAGAAGTGGTAAGTACTCAAAGATGAACAAGATATATTTCTTCCCTGCCTTCAGGAAGCCCACACTATAATAAAGGAAACAAACGTTTAAGCAAACCATTAAAAATATAGCTTCATTGTTGTATTAGAGAGATTTCCACCAGGTACAGCATTTAAACAAAAGAAAGTACTTAATCAGTTTTGCTTGGGGTCCAGTGGGTATGGGAGATCCAGGTTAGGTATTACAAGAAAGAAAAATCTTCATATGCTACTTGAGAAATTACTAGGTTTTTGTTAAATTATGTCTGAGAAAGATTTTTGTAGAGTCTTTCTAATAAGCAGAAATGGAAAAACCAATCATTGTCATGTGGATGGTTGTGAATGAAAGCTGGCCAAATGGATAAATCATATTACAGAAAATATAAAGATGAACAGAGAAAGTGAAAAGAGTAAATCATGCATGTTTTTCAGGCATAAAATAATGCATTTTATGCTTGTGAAAATGCTTTCTTGGGGCCGGCCCTGTGGCGGAGCAGTTAAGTGCGCGCGCTCCGCTGCTGGCAGCCTGGGTTTGGATCCCGGGTGTGCACAGATGCACCACTTATCAGGCCATGCTGTGGTGGTGTCCCATATAAAGTAGAGGAAGATGGGCACAGATGTTAGCTCAGGGCCAGTCTTCCTCAGCAAAAAGAGGAGGATTGGCATGGAGGTTAGCTCAGGGCTGATCTTCCTCACAAAAAAAAGAAAAAAGAAAACGTTTTCTTGTTTTGCCATTGTATTGGAAAAGACAATATGGTAATAGGAATAATGTGATAGTGTGTGAAAAATTAATATAAACCTGAGAATCAAACATGAAAATCCTTTGAAATTTACATATTGCTGTACAATATTAAATTTTTCTATGAAGATTTATATAAACTACAAACCCAGATGTTAGTATTTTATAATCTAATAGAGCTGAAAAGCATTATCTTTATAAATGTGAAAAATAAATATTAAAATGTATATTTGACATTATGTACTCAATCTATGATTTTAACAAGTTCTTCCAATTTTTTTTGTAAAATGTTTTCACATTTTCTAGAAGCAAATTAAGATGTAATAATGACAACTTGTGTTTGTATTTATAATCCCACCTTTTTCAAAAATGATTTTAGGACAGCCACTAAGTAAAGATAGGCATGTATATTTCTTTACCAATTATTAGATTGAATGATTGTTTTACTCATAAATATTTTAGACATCAAGAAAAATAAATGTAAGCACTTATTTAAAAAACATATATACCAATAACACTTAAAATTGTATTTTTATTAATTATTATGCTGCTTCTCTGGCCAGTTCTATGGTGTATATCCCACTCAGAGTAAGAAAAGTTCCTGGATGCAAATTAAACCACAGGAGTGTATCCTAATTCAAAGGTTAAGCCATTAATTACAAAAAAAAGGTGTCTCGCTGAATAGAGCGTTCCTACTCTTCTAATACATAGCTGTTCATAGGAGAACTAAAGAGTTCCCATCTGGGCTGGCCCCATGGCTTCGCGCTTAAGTGCGTCCGCTCCGCTACTGGCGACCCTGGTTTGGATCCCAGGCACGTACCGTTGCACCGCTTGTCCGGCCATGCTGAGGCCACATCCCACATATAGCAACTAAAAGAATGTGCAACTATGACATACAACTATGTACTGGGGCTTTGGGAAAAAAAAAAAAGGAGGAGAATTGGCAATAGATGTTAGCTCAGAGCCGATCTTCCTCAGTAAACAGTGGAGGATTAGCATGGATGTTAGCTCAGGGTTGATCTTCCTCACACAAAAAAATTAAATAAACAAAAGAGTTCTCATCTGGTGCAGGGGGAAAAAAGATTGGAATAGGGAATCAGCCCTGGGATACAATCCCGACTTGTCCTTAACCTGCCACGTACAGCCGGCCAATAACTTGTCCTCTCTATGTCTCAGTCAGTGTATCATCAGGGAAATGAGTGTCTTGAAGATGACCATGACACTCTGAAAATTATATTGGTAACTAATTTTCCTTTGATATTGGAAATTGTTATTCAGATACTTGGGGTATATACTTTATTCTTGTCTCCAGAAAACCATTTCTAGATACTGAAGTTCAATTTTATCCCCTATAAGTTATTGTTTTTTTGATGAAGAAAACGCCGAAGATAAGACACACTGTAACCATGACTCCAAAATTCTTTCCTGTGTGGAGATGCTGTGACAGCTAATTATGAAGTAGAAATCACGGAAATTCAATTTTGAAGAATTGAGTACTTTAAAATAAATTTCAAATAAAAACAGCAAGGCATAATTTTGGGCTTTAGTTACTTTGACTCTTATATTTCCTACCTAAAGAGTTGCTTAATTTTCTTTTGAAAACCCCTCTAAAATCTCCATAATAGTTTACCCCAATCCATTTAATTTTTTGAGTTAAAAAACTTAGAAGGTATGTTAATAATGTTATAAATAATTAGCAGAATAAATGATACAGATGTGGAATTTTTTTAATACACACATGAACATAAACACACACAGAAACAAACATTAAATAAAAGTGAACAAAGACGTGTTTATCTTTAACACAAATAGCTGACAAGATAATGCACATAAAACAGACTTGGAAGGATTTTAAGATACAGACTAAATATAGTTATAAAGCCAAGAATGCATTTTCATTTAAAAAGAACCCCAAACAAAGATGATAGCTTCACACTGATTATCCGTAATAACCCTCACAGAGAACTAAGGCACATATTTGCAAGAAGGATGTATAAGGTTGATATATTGTTTATGATCTAAGAATCATGCAAAATTAACTGGTACATGTGATTGCAACTCATGACTTAGACTTCAGTAAAACTGTTCTCTGATCAGTTGAGATAACCAGCCAAATAAAGTCTAATTTGGGGAGGGAGGGAAGGTGAGAGGGAAAGATGCATAGGCAAAGCAAGAGTATATAGTACGTAATATTATAGATTTCCATTTTCATAATTATTTCAAGGATCTTGCAAATCATTTTCATGAAGTTATTTCCTTTTAAGTCTGTAAATATTTACACGTGTTTTTAGATATGAGTCAAATATACCCAATAGCTTAAAATTTTAATAAGCACAGGATTTTTCATAACAAAATTCTTGACCATAAGATGCTGGAGGAAAAAAGGTGATTTTTACATGCAAAAGCCTCTAAACTGCATTATTATAAGTCAAAAAAAGAAAGAAATGGAAAATATGTATAAATTAATTTATAATTGATTTTTGGTTCTGACTCTTACCAAATAGACTTCCTTACATATTAATGTTGGCAATATAATGGGTGATAATTAAAATACCATGGTATAACATATAAATTCTTAAAGGTAAGGTATATTTTTCTTTGGTTTAGGAAATCTAACAAAAGTGCAAATTCCTTCAAAAGTCTTTCCATCTGAAAAAAATACTATCAATGAATTTAGGTGTGATTTAAGGCAAATGTTTAAATAAGATTTAAAAAATAATAGTGATATTCATTTTAAGCATTTTCATGAATAAATTCTCAAATGGCAGGCTCATAGTTAAGAAATTACCAGCTTGTTTTTAAAATATTTTTTCCTTTAATTTTTGTTGCAGTTTAAATGTAAGATACTGTTTAGCTGCTGACTGACCAAAAATATTCAAAATAATATTTGAATTAAATTCTTATCCAAAGAAATAGATTCTATACATAAGCCATGCAGGTGGCAATAATTTAGAATCACCAAACTTTGGTATTTGTTAATGGATTTGACTCTGAAAATGGAGATAGAAATATTGATTGGATGCCAAATAAATTTATGGGTAAGCACAATTTACACAACCTGAGAATTTTTTTTTTTCAGAGATAAGATTATGAGTCCATATATGAGGAGATTGTTGGTGAATGTTATCAGATATCTGCTCTAAATTAAAGTTTGAATGGCTTGAGTTAAAAATTGTTGGACATAAATCTATAACTCTTAATTGTCACAGAGTTATGTATATACTCATTATTTCTAAGTGAGTGGGATCAAAGAACTACATGCTTTAAATAAAATATAATATTTAATCCTCAGAATAGGGGTTTCAAATTTAGCCCTTACTTTCAGTTTATATTTATTCAAGATATATTCAATAAATACTTGTTAGATGGAATGAATGAATAACTGAATTAATGAATGAAAGTTATAGGGTAGAACTGCTTTTCTAATATTTTGAGATGATGCAACAAATTTGGAACTGAATACCAAAAACTGCACCAAGTGGCACTCCAATGCATGAACTCATTTGTTCAAACCATTTTTTAAGGGATAATGTTGCATTATGTTTTAAATAATCACATTAAATTTCCTTTCATCATTTCCATGAGACAGTCCCAGTATCCATATACTCCACTTGAGAAGACAGAGACAAAGGGAGGCGTGCAACAATGGAAGATAAAGCTAGGATCCTGGTTTTGACTCCCTCCCAAGTGCTTACTCCACTCCCCCACATTCCAATTTACAATAAAATGAAATTGGCACATTAACCTGAAAGGAAAAAAAAAGAAACAAAAATGACCAAATTCATTCAGTGACTTCAGGATTATCCAATGAACTAACAGTGAGTTTATGCATGTCCAAAAGGAATTTGGTTCTGAAATAGCAAAATTGACTTATACGTAGTGGGAAAAAAGACAATTACAGAATAATCTGGAAGTGCTTGAGAGTGGAATTAAAATAGAGAATTGTCTTGTGCTCATTTAAAGTGGCTTTAAAAAGGAATTCTGAGGAACAAACATTAAAAATAGAGTTTTCACTCTTCCTGCTTCATCAAAGAGCCTCCCACTTCCTACAGAAACTGTATAACTTGTGGGGCTCTGTAAGTATACGGAGGAATATAGCAAATTCACAATTATTGGGTCAGAATATGTGAGCAATGCAGAAATCGAGCTTAGCAGGAAATTTTTATTTCACTTGAGAAATTCTTAGTCATTTACTACAGTTATTAAGAAGACTCCGAAACTGTCAGTCCTGCCTTTGACAAAATGAACTGCATTCCAAGTGCCCTCAAAGCAAAATCTCTCGTGAAGACAAACCAGAAATAGATAACATGGAAAAAAAGCCAAAAAGCACGATGAATGAAACTAAAAAATGAGATATCATTTGAAATATCACATATGAAAAATGGCAGTTGTACTTAAGGGCAGGCAGAGAATGCAAAATGGTAAAAGCAAGAAAGACATGAATAGAGACAAGATATAAAACACATACACAAATTCTTATGATCCAGATTTACTCTAGACACTTTCCTACATGTACTGGATATTAGGTTATGTTAGTCTCTGTGCTTGAATACCATCGTGTTTATATAAATGTGTTTGAGCATTCATGTACTTAGAGTGCCATATGCTGTCTATGAGTTGTTTTAAAACACAGAAACAGTCAAAGTACATTGTATTCATTAGTACCTAACAGAATTTCCAGTGTCATGGTCTAGCCAAAACAACACATTAAGAGAATGAACCCTTTCTTTTTAAAAAATTTGATACAACTCTCACAAACCATTTAATGCATCCCCAAACTCTCATTCAGAATATCATGATGATTCATTTATACTTACCCATCTTTCATGTTGGTGATTAAAAATAAACCAATTTTAAGTATTAGAAGCCCTTGCACAAAATTTACTCTATAGATATTTACATCATTCTCTTTCCTTTAATAAGTTTATTGAGAGTTCATATAAAATTTGTGAAACTTAACTAATAAACTCTCTAAAGTCCATAGTAAATTATTAATAAACCACGCATCATCAATTAAAATTGATAATATGGAGAACTTACGCAACTAATTCACACCTACTATTTGAATTAGAGGAAAATGGAATATTTGCCTAAACTACCTCTCATTTTACATGACAGACTAGCGGGCTCTCAAAGTGTAATATATAATGAACTCTATCTAGTCCGAAAACAAGTTTAAATACCCAGAAACATATTTCAAGGTAGAAGTGACACTTGAGTTGTTTAAATTTACCAGTCTGATAACTCTAGGAGGTGATGAGATAGAGAACAGAGGAAAGGAGAGAAATCACATTGTATTGTATTCTAATTAGTTTCAACAAGTGTTTTTTAAATGGTATCATCAAGGTGTTGTATTGAAATCATCCTGTAGGGTTATTACATTGTTAATGCTTCTCTTCATTTGCTCATTTTGCTACCAGGACCACAAAAACATTTTGAGTATTTGCAGAGTGGAAAGTCAAGATTACTCTATTTTTAAGCAGATGCATTGATATACTCATCTATGAAACATTAAATATATTAAAACCCACATAATTCTATAAAAGAAATTTGAATGTGCAATTTTGAAGAACTAAAATCTCTTAATTTTAGAATCTATCTAAAAAGGACTGCTTAAATATTAAAATGATCACCTTTGTAAAAAGACTTAATCAAAAGGGCAAGAGTTTTAGTTTCCATTAATAATCTTTTCCAGTAAAACAACAAATGAACACATTTTTTGAAACATGTAGGTCTGGAAATGTGTTACCTTGTGGAATTTTTAAAGCAAGTCACCCTTCTGCTCTTTAATGTGACTATAACAACAGCTGAACTGACAACACAGTGCAACGGCTGATGATGGTAATGTGTGACATTTTAGCAATAGAGTGTATCTATCATAAAATAAGAAATGTCATTAATTAATGGTCATATTTCCACATATGCCTAAAGCACTTAATGACTGTAGGTTTGGAATATCGAAAATGTTAACCATTTTATCTTAAAATGTTATTTCTATTCTGTTACATTTGTACCTAGCTGACATATAAACTGAACGAAGATGTCCTTATTGAGTAGAAATAGCTGGGTTTCTTTGGAAAAAAATTTAAATACATTTTTTGGTTTCTCATTATTATTAGCTTGAAGAACTATCAAGTAAGAAAAAAATAAAGATCTTTTGCCTTTTGTAAGAACATGTTTTATGTATGATTGAAGTTTTTACAACACTCCGAAAAAGCCATCCGATGTTAGATTTAAAAATAAAATCAAAAGCATTTTCTGACATAGTACACATGAAAAATTGGAAATTCCAATATCTTCAATAGAAGTTGTAGAAAGTGTATGTCTCCTTGGAGTTTGACACCCACTTAACACAGCAGAAAATAAGGTACTATACTGTAAACAAAAAAGTACAGCAAAGGACAGTTGTAAATTTACATAAGAATAGTTCATAAACGTTTTGGTCTTTCCATAACAGTTTTGATATAAAATGAATAAAAAAACCTTTAGACAGCTGTCATCACTCTTGTTTGACCATTTTTCACTTATGCACACAGACATATTTATATAGCAATATATTGATGCACCGTTACATGGCTATTAAACTATGATTACTGCTTGTAACTGAGATGTGCATTATCCAGTCAACATTATCCATAGTTGAAATACTCTTACATTATGTATTCTTGTCATGTCGTAGCTATAAAAACATGAAAATATAACTTTACATTATTTCAGTTATTTACATTAGTTCAAGCTTGACAGAGAAAAATTGATAAGCTACAATTTTTAGAAGGGTAGGCCCAGAGGTACAATAAATAGCATTGATTGTATAGAGTCATCTTTTTCATTTTTAAAAACTCATTTTAAGTACAATATGGAAACAATTAGTCTGCAATTTGGTCATTCTAGCATTTACTATAGAAACTTAAAATGCACCTCCAACATTCCTGATGAGGAGAAATGCACTAAAATTATATTGTACTGGAATTTGTGATAAGGGGCAGCGAAATTCAGTGAAGAACATCGTGATATCACATGCCACCACGTTTAATGCAAGTGGTTGCTGCTAAACCCTATATTTCTCTTTCCCTTCTGTGAAATATAATAAATAAGAATGCTTCCAAAGCACTTAGAAAATACCAAGTGCTACACAAAGGCTTACTTGCAGAAATAACAAGAACAAAAATATTAAAAATAACTATTGGATGTTAACAATTGTTTAAAACTAAATTAATTTCATTTTAGAGGGCTTTAATGAACATAAATGGCCTTTTATGAAGAGAAAGATAGCTTCTTTAAATTTTTTAAGTAGAGCATTATAAGCTCTTTAGTCAAAAGTTGCAGAAATGTGTGTTTTATCCACACTGGGCATATTAAAATAGCAATTCCACCTAAGAAATAAATATAAAAATAATATATTAGGGTTGTTTTTATTGATGGCAATGGGAGGAAACGATATTATGGGTGACTCAAAAGTGCTCAAATTATTCATAATATATAAGGTTTATGACAGCTGTTACAATTTTAAAAACAAAAACTTAGATTTAATTTATAGAATTGGATCAGTGGGCAACTATCTAAAAAGCTATTTTCATTTCTAACTTGATTTACCATTAATACTTCTCGTCTGCAAGCTCGAACACTTTAAAATGGAACCTCGCGTATTCTGATATTTGTTTTTTAATATTAGCTTTTTAAATGTATTAGCATTTACCTACATAGATTAAATGCTTTATGTTAAATATTTCTTTATATATAGTAAGACATACTAAAAACAGATTCAGATACTGTTTGGGGACAACTTTATACTTTAAAACCACCCGGCCTTCTTAAAAGGGGGCAATTTTCTCTGGGAACCTAATAATTTGATAGTGTCATTAAACTCAATGATTTATGACCAAACTGTAGCTAAGCAAAATTAATTGGACCACTTGCAAATAAAACAATAGAAAAATGTTTATTTCAAATGTCAAGCATTGCCAAGTAATTTATATTAACACCAAATGTTAAAGAATAGGATACATTAAAGTTTTAATAACAATATTAAATTACAAGATTTGAATCTTCTCTTTGTTTTCTTTCCTTAGCATTTACATATTTGGCTTTGAAAAATATGGAACTGATACCTAAAGCCTTTATAATCACTTCCCACTTGGTTTAATGGTTTTTTGTCTTATCCAACCAATACGGAAGCAAATTTATTTAAAAGCCAGTTTGTTTGTGAAAATACCTAAAAATATTTTTTTAATTTTAAATGTTTTTTTTTCTTTTTCTTATAAAACATGTCACATCTTGATGCAGTTGATGTCAAGTGTGCTTAAGTCATTATGAATCAAGAGACTAACAATAGTGGCTGCAGAAACGGGTTTTTGTCTGTACAAAGACTTCAGTTAAATTATAGTACGTCCATGTTGGCTGTGCATGTCCACCAAGCTTCATCTGGAACTGGAGTAGAAAAACATGTTGTGTTTTTTTAATTAACCATTCCTTACAATTCAAGATGAATTCCACATATTTGAGAATTCTTGGCTGAAAGAAAAGTCTTCGAGATACGGGATGCCTCTCACCACTTTGACAATAAACACGCAAGAAAACCATTGTGTAAGGCACTCAAAAGGTTCTTATCAATCACGAGAGCTCAGTCACACTGACATTCATTCCCATGCCAGGACTGACGTAAGGGACAGCATGCACTGCTTTTGGAAATTCTGGAGTCATAACACGTCCATTTTCTCCAATACTTCCTGTAATTGACAGCCTTGCCTTGTTCCTCATGGCATCACTCAAGGTCATCTTAAACGAAGGGGAAAGAAAGAAAAAGAAATCATATGTTATGGTTTTCAAATGTATCCACAGTAAAGTCGGTATTGTTTTCGAAAAGTTTACTTTTATCTGAAAGCATGTAGCAAACGAAAGCAAACAGTGCAAAGCTGAATTACAAATAATGAAGCACAA